>NW_026641478.1:1605000-4412500 GCF_028554395.1 Pezoporus wallicus | reverse complement strand
CCAAGACTGTACAGGTCTATGTATCTCACAAACAATGCCCATACCCTTTACTTTGCCTAGCTGGGAAGAGGATCAATATCACATATATATAAGTTATATTATTGTAACACTTTTCTTCTGAAGTGCTTTGTGCTCTGAGTCAAGAGTAAAAATAACAGGGGAGCCCACACCTGCCAGCCACTTTGCTGTGAATAACATACTTTATCCAAAAGTGCCAGATAGGCAGCATCTAAAAGATGTGAATAGAATCATAATAGAAAGAGAGGTCAGGATTGGAGAAAGAATACTAGGGAGCACTTTGGGGAGAAAGATGTTTAATTGAGAAGTTCCTCAGGTTGACCAGAGTGAATTTAGTAAGAGGATCAAGTAACTGTTTAGCTAAGCTCAGATCAGGGGTTGAATCAATGTTTGTGAAATTCTTACTTCATGTGAAAAGGTTCAAATAGCCCAACATTTTTGAAATTTAGTTATTTTTACATTGTAAGAACCTGTGGTGCTCAATTAAAGAGGACTAGTTTGGAAGCAAAATGTATAGAAACAGAAGTACGTTCTCACAGAATATTCCCCTTTATAGGAAAAGTTGAACTATCTTATGGCAAATGCATAGAGACAAAAAAACATTATATACCCTTAGAATCTCTAATTCTTCTTAATCTATCTCTCATCCTATCATACTCACTTTTTTTACTGCTTTTTTGTCATTTAACCCAAAATTCATCAGCATCTGCCCACACCAATTGGTAAGGTTCCTGTTACAATGACAGAATCACAGAAAAGTTAAGGTTGGAAAGGACCTTAAGACCATCTAGTTCCAACCCCCCTGACATGGGCAAGGACAACTCGCACTAGACCGTGTCTGTCCAAGCCCTGCCTTGAATACCGCCAGGGATGGAGCATTCACAACTTCCCTGGGCAGCTCATTCCAATGCCTCACCACCCTCACAGTAAAGAACTTCTTCCTTATATCCAATCTAAACTTCCCCTGTTTAAGTTTTAACCCATTAACCCTTGTCCCATTGCTACAGTCCCTAATGAAGAGTCCCTCCCCAGCATCCCAAAATTTTATTTTTCTGAAGAATATTCAATCAAATTCTGTTAAATTATTCTAAAAATCACTATGGGATACACCAAGGGACTAGAAGGACAACACAACCTATGTTTACTGCTGACTGGTTTCTCCCTAAGGTGGGATTTCTTCCCCTTATATTGTTTTCATAGTTTTCGGCTCAAAACTCAGTTTCAGTCTGTGAGGCACATCTGTTACCAGTATTTGGAAGGCAGCCAGTGGGTTGAATACATGGTTTACATATCTCAGTTCTTTATTAGAATGAGAACAGGATTTACAGTCTTCTCCTCTTTCCATGCTGTGTTTTCCACCTAAAAGGCCAAATTGAAACTGCAGCCCACTTTACCTGTCTATCACAGCATGCTCTGGGGTACCCCATCAGGTAAATCTAGAGGCATCCAGGGTTCTTCAGCACACCAGTCCTTAATGTTCATGTTCACTGCTTTTTTTCCTTCCTTTCACTTACCTCTTTTGAATTTAAGAACTTAGGTAGATACTAACAAAATAAACCATGTTATGAGTTTTCACTGTAATTTCACAGGGAAGTTCCCTCTGCCATTTCTGAGATTCTTGAGCAAGACTCCTTGCCTCCTAGAAACCAAACCATTTCTAGATCACTTTTAGGAATCTCATCGTTAGCAACTAGTTTATAGTAGTCACCAAGTTTCCCTTGGTAGTCAAAGGGGAGTGTCTTAGAGGGCAATTCAGCCCACCTTTCCTGAGCACTTAGCATTGCTGATCTGAACAGCTCTCCAGAGAGAGTTCACTCTGTCCACCAGCTATAGAGGACGTAGTTTAAAATAAACCACAGATGACCACAGGTAGGTATGATGTATCTAACCTTAACGTAAGTTCTTTGGATGACAATCACAGTTTTCTCCTGTCATGACAGCTGTGTAGTTCACTAATCCTTTAGATGCCCCTCTGCTTATGGAGGGCCTGCTCTTATGAATATCTCTATGCCTTCATAGATCTGAAAACCATAATAAATGAATAGAATCATAGAATCATAGAATAGTTAGGGTTGGAAAGGACCTTAAGCTCTAGTTCCAACCCCCCTGCCATGGGCAGGGACACCTCACACTAAACCATATCACCCAAGGCTTTGTCCAACCTGGCCTTGAACACTGCCAGGGATGGAGCATTTACAACCTCCCTGGGCAATCTATTCCAGTGGCTCACTACCCTAACAGGAAAGAATTTCCTTCTTACATCCAATCTAAACTTCCCCTGTTTAAGTTTTAACCCATTACCCCTTGTCCTATCACTACAGTCCCTAATGAAGAGTCCCTCTCCAGCATCCCTATAGGCCCCCTTCAGATACTGGAAGGCTGCTATGAGGTCTCCACGCAGCCTTCTCTTCTCCAGGCTGAACAGCCCCAACTTCCTCAGCCTGTCTTCATACGGGAGGTGCTCCAGTCCCCTGATCATCCTCGTGGCCCTTCTCTGGACTTGTTCCAACAGTTCCGTGTCCTTTTTATGTTGAGGACACCAGAACTGCCCACAGTACTCCAAGTGAGGTCTCACGAGAGCAGAGTAGATGGGCAGGATCACCTCCTTCGACCTGCTGGTCATGCAAGCTCACCACTCTGGTTCATTCAGTTACATTTTCATGTTTATTCAGAATTTCCCAGGTTCTCACATCTCTTCCTATGCTATCACTGTGGCTTCATCACACCTCTATCTAACACATCTGCTGGCCATTCTTAAACTTCTCAGGCTTAAAATATTTTTTTTTTAATTCCCTTTCATCAAACATATTTAAACCTTGGGCTCAAAAATCTTCCTGAAAGCCACTGTTCTTATGCTCACTATTGCAAGATGTTTTTTCCTAATGATGAAACTAGTGTATGAAAAGGAGTAACTACATAAAACTGTGGACTTCAGGTTGAGAGCTGGAGAATTTGCCACTTAGCATACACCTCTATCAATATATCCCCATAATAATATTCTTTCTTATTATTAATACTGTGAAAGAAGAGGCATTTTGTTTATCAGTTCTCTTAAGCAAATTTTAATTGGATGTTCTTAACAGAATTTGGGATGACTTAATATAGGAAACTGGAGTGCTAGGAACAATTGCCACTCTAAATCACTGCTATGATCTTATTAAATATTATGTGATTCTAAGACATTGCAATAATAGCCTCATGTATAATATGTCTTAAAAGATGGACATGCGGTCAGTTCTGAAATATTGCATTCCTTTCCAAAACTCAAGAGGAGAAAAGAAGGGAAGAATAAATGTCTTATTACAGCATCTAGTACTATAAGCACTGTGCAACAAGTCTTAACAAGGAGGTTACAAACTTTTATTTGATTTCTTCCATTGAGATTGTATGGATGAAAAAAAAAAAAATGAAGAGGTCTAAATACTTTGGTGGAACTGGATTTGTCTGAAGGGCTGCTTAAATATGGCAGTCATCTTCATCTTCAGCTTCAAAATTGTTTCTAATTAATAACTGGAAGGAAGGAATTTTAAGGGAAATAAAGAGAAGAATATAAAGACAAAATAAAAGAAGAAACAGAAAAGAATGAAAAAAAAAACCTAATAAAAATATTTTTGTCTGCCCTTCTCTGTCTTATTTCAAATGAGAAACATTCACCTGAATTTTCAGTGCAATTGTTCATCAAAGTAGCCTGTCTGATTTGGACATTCTAGGATTTGTTTTTCTCTTGTTAATACAACAGCCCTCAATCTTGGTGCAGCCTCCAGGTACAGTGGCAAAAAGAATAAAAAATAGGAAAAACAACTTTTAGAAACAGAAAAAGATAAGAATGGGGAACAGCAAGAAAAGCAACTCTTGCTTGAGGGATTAGCTTTATATAATTCTGTCAAGTCAATTGCACAAAATTTTTCAGTTGGTGATTTTTATATCCAAGCCACACATTTCTTTCCTCTAAGCAGTTAGTTGCCAAGTCATACCAAAGAGAAGGTTCTTTTCAGTGGCAATTCTTCAATTAATCAACTGCATATTAGCCACCCTCAGAAACCGTATTACCTGCCAAATGGATGACATGAAAAATATGTATTGGGAAGAACTGCTCCACTGGCATCGTAAACAAAAACAGTAACATAAATGGCTAATAAGGTGCTGTCTGTTTAAGGAACAGTCATGTTTTCTTCATGGGCTAGCTGCCCCTGTCAAACTGACTTTGTTGTAGGTTCTCTTCCACTCAGGGTGTTAGCGCATAAATAAACTCTGAATCCTCTCAACATAAAAAAAAAACAAAACAAAACGCTTCTTTTATTAGAGGTGCCCAAGGATATTTTCTATTGCCCTTCAATGTTTGTCAATAGCAGCAGTTTGGGTCTCACAAGAATTTATCTATTGGATCAGCCCCTACTTACTCTGCTGAATAGGAAGCTTCCTTATACTGAAAATACATTTCAAGAGAAGAAAGGAACAGAATGGCCTGCCTCATTACACTTGAAGTGATATTAAACACTGCTGCTTTCAGCCTGAGGGATTGGTACCACGCAGCTAGATGTTGCAACACATTATTTCTCAAAATCTGGCCTCAAATGGAGACCTGGATTACTGTATGAGGTACCCAGCCTTACACAAGACATGGGGATAATTAGGTGTACTACAGGATCTTACCCTCTTCTGAAAGGATCCAGAATTACAGCTGCTCTGAGCTGGCACTGTGTAAGTCCCTGTATTGGGAGCCAGTGGCACCAAGTTAGCTAAAAAGGGAAATGCTGCAAACAGGGTTTTCTCTGGGGAGTAAGGTATTTGGGAATCACTTCTCTCCACCTGGGATTTGCAACCAAAAACCTTGCCTGGCAAGGAGCCCATATCTACAGTAACCTAGATGTGATTCAGTAGAACCAAAATCCACAATGTTAGAATCAAATGTTACATAGAAAATGAGTTTGAGACTTCATGATATTGGACAGAGATATGTGAAACCCACCTACGTCTCATTTTCTGTTCCCTTCTACAGTTCCTGTGTCACATGATTCAGTAATCTACAGTCTAAACAATTCTAGAGACCTCAATAAAATTTCACAGGTTATACAGCTTATTGCAGAATCTGGCCCTTGGTCATATCTGTGAATCGATTTCTGTCATTTTTAATGAATTAGAGATGAGTAATAATTTTAGAAGCCTCTCATTATATAATAAAATAAATTTTCCAATAAAAAAGATAGACATGAACTGCAGGATTGTTGGAATGGAACATACTGAACACGAAATTTTTATTATAGACTCACTAGCTTCTGGTGGTCTTTTCGAAATACTCAGGCTCTGTAGATGTGTCACCACTGCTCACATCCCTTAAGATCAAAGGGGTTTGATGGCTTCTACTGAAGCATCTGCAACCACATCTGTGCTGTTTATCCATCCAGATTTTCATTTGCTGAAAGGCAGTTTTAAGTGGCACTCTGGAAAATGCAAAGACGGGGGAAAAAGCAGGCCTCCGGGAATGGAACAAAACCAAACTGAGGACACCATACCCTTCAACAGACTCCAGCTGAAGTCTCTTGGAGCCTTAATTGAGTGCAAACCAAGAGAACCTGGACACAATACATTCTGTCTTTTAATGTGCACCCTTCTGTTGTGAAGCAATTTACAACATGTTCGGTGCTGTAGTTAAAGGTAAATGCCAGTAAACAAAGATTAATTTGGACAAGAGACAGTGTGATGATTTTTCAGTGTGGCCTCAAGCACATAACTGGTACATTTGTTAATTGTTTGCCAATGAGTATTGTTAGATTTCCTGATCTTCCTCCCTGTCTTAAACACAAGGAATACATATCCAGGCACCACTGACAGCCTGATAGAAGACTGAATACAAGAATATTTTTGGTTATGCCATGTTGTGGGTAAATTCTGGTAGGCACTTAAGCACCATACAGCTGCTCACTTGTTTCCCCCACCACGTACCACCAGTAGGAAAAACAAAGAGAAAAGGAAGGGTAAAACTCATAAGTCAAGATAAAAATAGTTTAATAAGTAAAAGAGAAGTGGAAGAAGAAACAGAGAAAGCAAAACAAGTCACACAAAGGCAATCACTCTCTTATCACCTTCTAAGTACCAGACTCATGCCCAGCAATTTCCCACACAAAAGATATCTAACTTACCTCCCTCTTTTTATTGCTGAGCATGACAGTGTATGGCATGGAATATCTCTTCAGTTAGTTTGGGTCATGTGCCCTGTAGTGTCCCCTCCGAACCTCTCGCACACCCCCAATCTATTCACTGGGAGGACAGAGTGGGAAACAGAGAAGACTTTGGCACTTGAAGACACTGTTCAGCGACACTTAAAGGATTAGTGTGTTATTAGCGTTATTTGGTCAGCAAGCACTATACAAGCTGCTATGAGGTAAATTACCTCTGTTCCAGCGACAGCTAGTACACATGTAAAGGCTGCTTCAACATCGGGTGTGACAGAGCTCTCCCAAGAGCACTCTGAATCCTGTATCATATTGAAAAACAGTATCAGACATCCACAGAGGAACAGCCTGCTTACAAATCCCAGCTGGTCCTTGTGGCAGGTGATATCAGGTGCCTTACAGGAAAGACATCTGTGCCTCTGAAAATAAGGCCTGAAATCATCCTTTCTGCTGAGTGTCTTCACCATGAGCTTCATTCAGTGGAGATTTTTCTGGAAAAATATAGTGGCTTTTCAGATACCCTAAGTTATCCAAGATATCTCTGTGCATTTGCTAGATATGACATAGTCTGTATGAGATCTGAGACCATCTGCAGCTTTACCTGGCACTCAGGCAGCTCATGCAATCTCAAATACCTCTGTGGGAATCATAGTCTATGAAAGCAAATGTATTGTGGAGGTACAAATCCTGTACTGCACTCTGTACTGCATCCCAAGCAATGGGTATGCTTATATTTTCTTCCTGTGAATAGCTGCCATGTTGCTCATAGTAAACTCTGAAGATCCTTCTACAGAATGTCAGTGTGGAGGGGGAGGCCCCAGGACCTTTCTGAAGGCTTCTTTATGTAGCTGTTACCCATGTGTCTGCTGCCAGGCTATGGTAAACACTCTATGTCTATATATACTAAGTCAGATTTTAAGTAAAACTTACCTTTCAGGCAACTGTTTTGTTCCAGGAGATGTGTCATTCCTTCCAGGTGAATTTTCATGCTGAGAAACTCATATTTTTGCAGGCATGGCTTTCTCTACAGCATAAACAATAACACAGGGATGCTTCAATTAAATGTATAACAGTCACTAAAATGGGATATCTTTCTTTTATCTGAAGACTCCAACCAGGGAGTGGATAAGTGAATTTTGTCTAAATATCGTATTATAAATTGCCTGTGGTTAGAAGAAAGCACTTTAGAGCAGAACTACTTAGGAAATTACTTTTATTGATATATTTAGCATTATTGCAATGTACCAAGAGATCTTTAGTATCTTTCATTCCTTTTAAAAGCAACTACTGGCCTTTCAGCAAATACATTTTTGATTCGGTATTTAGGCATGAAATATGCCAATATATATATGAAACCCTATTAACAGATGGCAATAAAGTGAAGATGTCTACCAAACCAGTTGCTGACTTCTGTCCACAAATCTCTTTACGTTTTATACGGTCTTGCCTATTGGTCATTGAACAATGTAGCAGATATGCCCCCTCAATAGCCCAAGAAGCTTCAAACTGGGATTCCCAGTGTGAACAGTACACCAAGGGGACAACATTCTGATAACGACTTTCTTGGAAATGATATATAAAGACAGAAATGTTCTATCAAGGACTCCACAGGGGGCTGTTCAGACAAAGAGATCATAGAATCATAGAATGAAATAATGGTTTGGGTTAGAAAGAACCTTTAAAGATCATATAGTTCCACCACCCTGCCATGGGCAAGGACATCGTCCACTAGACCAGGTTGTTCAAAGTCCCATCCAACCTGACTTTGACTAATTAGAGGAACGGAGCATCCACAAATTCTCTGAGCAACCTGTTCCAGCGTCTCACCACTCTCACCATAAAAAATGTCGTCCTTATGTTCAATCTAAACCTTCTGTTTTTCGGTTTAAAACCTTTGCCCCTTGTCCTGTCACCACAGGCCTTGGTAAAGAGTATCTCTCAATTTTTCTTATAAACACCTTTTAAATATCAGAAGGCTACTGGTAAAAATAAGGTCTTCCTAGAGCCTTCTCCAGGCTGAGCAGCCCCAGCTCTCTCAGCCTGTCTCACAGAGGAGGTGCTCCATCCAACTCTTCCAACATGCCAACGTCTTTCTTGTACTGGAGGCTCGAGCTGGATGCAGTACTGCAGGTGAGGTCTCACCAGAACAGAGTAAAACAGCAGAATCAGAATCACCTCCCTCAATCTGATGGCTGTGCTCCTTTGGATGCAGCCCAGCATACGGCTTGCTTTCTCTGCTGCAAGCCCACATTGCTGGGTCAAATTTACTTTTTTTTATCCATCAGTACTTCCAAGTCCTCTGCAGGGTTACTTTCAATCTATTCATCACCCAGTCTGTACTGATACTAGGGATTACCACAACCCAGGTATTGGACTTTCACTTGGCCTTGTTTTTCATGATGTTCACATGGGCCATCTTTTCAAGCCTGTCAATATCCCTCTGGATGGCAATCCTTCCCTCTAGCAAATCAACTGCACCACTCAGTGTTACCTACAGTTTTGCTGAGGGTGCACTCAATCCCACTGTCTATGTTGTTGATTAAGAAATTGAATTGTATAGGTGCCAGTATTGACTCTTGAAAGACACTGCTCATTACTGGTTTCCACAGGTTTTCCTGGTACTAAAGGGCCAGTAGATCTTCTCGCTGTGCTAAATATATTATCTCAGAGTATCTTTCTTCAGTTTTGGGTTGCCCTGGATCCCTGCTGTAAAATCTGTGAAATGGAGTTACCAAATCCTTGTGGTGTAAAAAGGCTGCTTCTATTAGTCATATTATTTTACATTTATATTGCCACAATGCTAGGGCAGAGTTGGTTTGACCATGGTGTTATAAAAAAGAACCCCTTCTTTGATGAATATGGTCATATCTTGTGTTAATGTAACTGTCTTAATATATTTTTCTCTTATTTTGAAGGCTTTTGTTAAAAAAAAAATGACTATTTCTGTCTCATCCACATAAAACCAAAATGTGCTCTGTTGTCACTGCGATCAAATCAGTGTCTGGCTTACATCAAGATAGTTAGCAATCTTCTGACTATGCTTTCCATCAAACATAATGGTGAGGTATAAATTATTCAGCTCCATAATAAACCTTTCCAGAGAGTTACAATCATTTTTCCAAATCAGGAAAATATCACTGATGTGCTGTAACCATTACAAAAATTGTTTAAATTTCTTTAGGGTGTACAACAATTCTTCTTCAAATACCTCCATTTCAATCATAAGTCTTTTCATATCGTTGAAAGGATCCCCTTTTTACTTTTTGCACTAATCAGGACCATCAAATGCCATTTGTCTTAGGTAATCCCTATGTTATATACAGCTATGATGGATATTCCTTTATCAGTTAGGTCAGTAAAGTTTTTTGTCATGATGGGATATTTAAATAGTATTATGCTTTACAACCCGATGCAACTACCCATGAGTTAAGTAGATGTGCTGAATTCCACTGAAGTCAACAGAAGCTGTTTTCAGCTTGAACTGGAAAGAGGTCATGTAGTCTATTTCTGTGTATTTATTGTATGTGTAGCTATTAGAAGTGATCTTCACACCCTATTAAACAGCACTCATATCAGGCTTGCAGCGTAACAGTTACAAACCCTAATTCATAGGCCAACGAAAAGCATGGTGCAGTGATTATGGTTTTCTTTTCCATCCATATTTTTGTTTTTTTTTTAAACTGGAATTCTGGCTGAAAGAGATGCAGGAGTGGTCATCTTGCAATTGTGAAAGGTTGTCATGCAGCAATATCAGACCTATGACATACCTACTTAGCATCTGTTCTTCATATTTCCACTGTTGCTCTTTGAAATGTTCAGGTGTCAGGAGCCAGACCTTCAGAAATCTGCCAAGATTTTTACACTGGATGATGACATGAAAAAATATTTTTTTCTGCACTTCCTTGTTTTCCTGACTTCCTTATCTTCCCTCAGTACTGCAAAGCTATATCTTGCAGATTCAAAAGTTCTTGAAACCAAGAACTTTTCATTATTATTATAGCTACAAAATGTAGATTCAACTATAGTATAAATGAATATATATACATTTACATGTGTATGTGTGCAGTGCAACCACCCTAATAGTTGAATGGAGAGAAATACTATTTCTCTCCATCTTAAGTATGTGGAACACATTTCCATTTATTCCTTGGGTGAATCATCAGATATCTCTTCTAATACTATCTCTCTAGCTCTCCTTGAAGATGTGGCCTGTCTCTACCCCTGTATTTTGAATTCTTTTACCCTGGATGTTTCTCCTTACTCTGTTTTACCTCTCTGACATGCCTGAGTTCCTGCTACACTTCTGCCTGTATCTCAGCCTCCGTATTGCTTTTTTATGTTTTTTTTTTTTATATCATATGCAACACCTATATTCTTTTTTACATCTGCATCATTTAGCCCACATTGCAGGTTTTATTGCCAAATCATCAAATTTTCCTGTCTCCTAACTTTTTTGCAGGCAGTGACTTGAGTGACCATCCTCGTCCTGAAAATCAGTTTGACTTTCTCTCCAATAAGAAACTACAAGAGAGAATTGGATATTTTGTTGCTATCAACCCATAACTTTAGTGTTATTCCCCGTCACAAGAGATGGCAGACCTTTCAGATACAGTCAGAACTTCAGAATATCAAAAGGAGAATTCAGAAACCTGGGAAGCCAATTCAGAAGGAAATAGAAAGAGGCTGGATTGACAAAACAAAAAGGGTTATTAACTCCAAGGAGAAATATGAAATTTCATAGCAGTCCAGATGAATTTGCGGAAGCATGTAATATTTTTTTATTATTAAGCCTTAAAAATTGGTTTTAGTATTTAAGACTCTTTTTCTTAAAATGACTGGGGCTGATCACATTAATTTTTACCTTTTTACTGCAGTAATGGGATTTAGGCATGGATTACACTCTCTCAGAATATACTTATACCAAATTCATTTACAACTAGCTTTTGCTTCCCAGGTATGAAGGAAACAAGACATTTTTCTGACTCATTAAGATGACCCATACATTAATTCATATGTATTAAATTGACATCTCTCTTATCCAAATTCACAATGGACTCTTTGATAGATTAGAAAAAAAAGCCTTGAATAAACCCAAGACGTGATTTCATAAATATTAGAAATATTGTAAAGGGAAATTCTTTATCTTTTATCAGCATTACAGAATAACTGCAGAGCCACTACATTTTGTATCACAGGGACAAGGATCACAACAGTATGAATGACTTGAATTACCTTGGTTATTTTCCTAGCTATAAAGCGATTGATTTCTTATTGCTGGAAGGTAATACTTGTGCTGAAAAATGGGACACAATGCTTAATTGAATTTTTTTTTTTAATGTACATAAAGGATGTTTGCATTTCTTAGAACTGAATAGCATAAAAGTGCTGCAACACAGAAGTACACAGAATGATGTCACTTGCTGCTACTATGGGGGAAAGTATTGAAATATTTTGGCATGTAATGAATGATCATGGGGTTGTTCAAAAAGGCCAAGGGAAGCAAATATTTCAGTCAACATGCATAGCTGTTGTCCCGTATAGGGCCAAGTACATCCTCATATTGCGATTTTCAAAGTAATTTCTAAGACTTCTGACTATGAATTTGTAGACCTTATGTACAAAAGATGTGTATCTCACTGTTCTTTCTTCCAGTCCCTTTTCCGGAGACAGCAAGTTAAGCCAGTTCCATGAAGGGGATATTCACAGAGATTCTGGTAAGAAATCCAGACAGGTTTCTTACAAATACAAGAGCATACATTTCTAATTTTGTAAATATGGGTGGGATGCACTCAGCATCACATTTGCCTTCCCATTAACTTCACATTTTCCTGATTTATGTTCCTACTCTTGGACAGCTCTTCCCTCTCAACACTTCCAAAACTCCAGTCTAGAATGTCTAGAAAAACTAAGCATTTGGTCTTTAAAATTTAGATGTTTAATACAGATAGGTTTAATTTCGCCCTTTGTTACTGAAGTCATTATGGGTACTTTATGTACTAAGCAGAATTGACAGATCTCTTATCTTCAGAAAAAAGAATACTTCAGATGCCTATATAACAAGAAGACTGTCCATTTAATTATCAGGGCCATAAAAGAAAAAAATGATCTAGAGATGCATAATTCTGCCAAAAGGAGGGCAGAAGAGTTACGTATAGATATTTGCTGGTTTTGTCATGAAAAATGGCAAAATATACATATATCAGCATCTTTTCATAAAATGCTGTCATTCTAAAGGGGGCAAGAGAGCAATTTTATATCCTTAAAACCTGCTTGCTTTTTTTAGTATAGAACAGAATCACAATAATTAATAAGACTAAATACAAGAATATGTGATTACATAGCTACGTGTGCTAGTTTTATACAGGTTGTAAATTAGAATAAAAACTGAAAAGTGTTATATATTTGTGTATCGAAAAAGATGGAGATTTATACACAAAGGTAAACTCCATTTAGCATTGTGTTGTTAGCAAAGTAATCCTAAGCGTTATCTGATTTCCTCCTGGTGGAAATGAAGAATATTTCACCACCTGTACCGTAGCTTTATTAAGTTTTTTTTTCTCTTGCAAAAATTAAAATGCAGTGAAGTGTAAAACCACGAATTTTGCATTCACCCCAGAAGTTTTTTAGTCTTACCGCTGGAAGGCACTGGAAGAGGCATAGATACCAACAGCAATAGAATAGTAACAATAATAATGACTAAGGAGTAATTTTATTCAAGATATACAATGAAATACACTAGCATATTGCATTAAAACTCTTGTACTTCCAAAGATGGTTGCACATATGTTGTTTTCCTTGGCAAATGTAAATGGGGAAAGATTCAAAGAAGTCACCTCTCAAACCATTTTTTGAATTTTGATCAATCAGTTGCTGGGCTGAATGTGCTGTAAATGAAAAGGATTTTACTTTCTGATATATATATTTAATGTTTGAATTATACCTTTTCAGTAACTTATAAGCAAATCAGTGAGATAGTGCTAGTGTTTTCACTTACAGAAAGGATTTCAATTTACAGAAGATTTATTTTGCTTAACTGTCCTCCTGCTAAAAATATCAAAAATGCTAAGAATATTTGGGAGGTGAGCTTGTATATATTAATTTCAAAAAGCCTGTAACTATTTGTCCTGGGTTCAGCAGTAGCAGTCATTTTTTTTTTCTCCTTCTTAGTAGCTGGTGCAGTGCTGCGTTTTTGACTTTTGGCCTGGGAACAACGCTGATAACGCTGATGTTTTTAGTTGTTGCTCAGTAATGTTTACTCTGACCAAGGACTTTCTGAGTCTCATGCTCTGCCAGGGAGGAGGGGAAGCCGGGAGGAAGCAGAGACAGGACACCTGACCCAAACTAGCCAAAGAGGTATTCCATACCATAGCACATCATGCCCACTATATAAACTGGGGGCAGTTACCCAGAAGGGTTAGATCACTGCTCGACTGGGCTGGGTATGGGTCAGCAGGTGGTGAGCAGTTGTATTCTCTTCCCTTGTTATTTCCCTTAACATTATTATCATTGGTGGCAGCAGCAGTGGTTTGTGTTATACCTTAGTTACTGGACTGTTCTTATCTCAACCCGTGGGGGTTGCATTCTTTCAATTCTCCCCGTCCCTCCAGGAGCTGGGGGGAGGAAGCAGGAGGAGTGAGCGAGCAGCTGTGTAGTTCTGAGTTACAGCTGGCCTTAAACCATGACACTATTGCTCATATGTGAAACTTAAGAGTGATGTACCTGAAGCTAAAATTTGACCAATATAAGTTTTATCAGCATTAGAATTTCTTCCAGGGCTACACTTTCCCTTTGAATGTCAGACATGTTTCAAGAATATTGGAGCAGTTTAGTAATGTGTTCAAGCACAGATAATTTAATCAGATCATAGATTTAATTAAATGATATTCACCACTCTTTTAACGTTAACACTGTCATCACTAATTATGTCAAATAATGTATTGAAGTAACCTTTTGACTGTTGCCACAGACAAAAATATAAAAGACAAATTCTGTAACTTCATCCTCAGCAAGGCTGGATACCACATCAGTGTGAGCAAAGGAAATGGTAGTAAAAGCAAGACTCTGTGGCCTCAAGAAAGTAGACGCAGAGAAGTTATTGCTACAGCCATTGTGGGATGCCTAATTTCTAAAGACATAGTATAGGATTTGTTTAAACATAGGCATCCAGTACAGAGAGCTGTCCTGCAGATGCCTGCACAGGGCTGGCAGACAATGAGGGCATGCACCTTGTCCTGGGTTCAGCAGTAGCAGTCATTTTTCTCCTTCTGGTAGCTGGTGCAGCGCTGTGTTTTGACTTTTGGCCTGGGAACAGAGCTGATAACAATGATGTTTTGGTTTGGCCAAGGACTTTGTGAGCCTCATGCTCTGCCAAGGAGGAGGGGAAGCTGGGAAGAAGCAGAGACAGGACACCTGACCCAAACTGACCAAAGAGGTATTCCATACCACAGCACGTCATGCCCAGGATGTAACTGGGAGTTAGCCAGAAGGGCTGGGACGGAAGGGCTGGAGGAGGTATCGGTCAGTGCTTGGTCAGGCTGGGGGTGGGGGGGTGGGGGGTGTGAGTTATTGGTTGGCTGGTGGTGAGGTGATGCATTCTCTTCCCTTGTTATTTCCTTTATCATTATTATTATTGGTGGCAGCAGCAGTGATTTGTGTTATACCTTAGTTACTAAACTGTTCTTATCTCAACCTGTGGGAGTTGCATTCTTTTGATTCTCCTCTCCATCCTTCCAGGAGTAGGGGGAGGGAAAGAAGGGGAGGGAGTGAGTGAACGAATTGCCTGACTGGTTTTAAACCACGATACACCTTCAGAAGCAGCCATCACAAACTGCAGCACCTCAAATGACATTACACATTTATGTTTACCAAAACATCACCAGAGAAAGGGATCTAGCTAACTCTTATATTTGATTTCTACAGTGGAGGTAGGTATCTAACATGTCTGTCATCCGTACACGTGAAATGCTTTAGGTATCCAGATGACCAGACTTAGGTGCCTTAGGTTAGGATGAATAGCTTCCTAAGCCCTTTTGACTATGATGAACAGATGTAGGATTAGCCATTTACTGCAATGCTAAGTGGTCTGTAGTATCTAAGATACCTCTACATGGGGCTGGCATTCATGACCCTCAAAAAAGGACGTACAATATGAAACCCTCACAGTATTCTAGAGCAGTGGCTGGTGTCTATAGCACATATTATAACACTACTTATCTGTACTGATAAAGCTAAAACCTGTGTAGATATTCTCCAACTACAAAGAAGCTTAGGCATCTATACCATCTATCAGCACCTACAGTGTAGTCACCTAAATTTAGGTGAGTTCTGAGGTTAAGTAATTCCACCCTGAGAGGTTTGTTTGGATGCAACATGATTAAACTACAAGGTGCCAGTGGATTTCCGCTGTCATGCCTATCCAACTCTGGGCAGCATAGGGAATCTCATATAGCAATAACTATCTTTTGGCAAACAAGCAATGAAACTGACATTTGTTATTTTTCCTCTCAGATAAAAAAGTCTGGCTCCACTTACACCACTTGCATAATTTCTATTCATTTCAAAGATGCTTAGAGATACTTTAAATTAATTCCATGAAAGAAGAGCTATCTTTTAAAGTGTATACTAAGTGCTGAAAAGTGTAGAAAGGATTTTCAAGTGAATACCCAACTTCCACTAACATCAATGGAAGTCACTACTGACTTCCATTTTGAAAATTTTTAAAATTTCAGTAGTCCTCATCTGCATCCTTAGTAAGCTACAAAAATTCCCAAAGTTTGTTACAGAAGTTCCAGATCTAGAAAAAAAAGTCAAAAGATCAAAATCCTTCTCAGTTAAACCACAAAGCAAACATAGTGTTATAAAATGTCGATAGCTTAAGATGTAACCTTATTCAAAATGTTGTAAATGCTAAATGCTGCGGGTGGTTTGTTTTTTTTTTTAATTTAATCTAAGATACAGGAAAAAATGTCTGGAACAGTTTATGTGAATTAATTATCTGAATCCTTAATGAATAGGCACTCTTCAGACAAACCTTCCCCTACTTTCCACCCACCCATTCATTCTTATGAAGCTGTGTTTAGTGCTTAACACTGTGCAATTGTTAAATACACCCTTGCCTGGTTGAAGCCCTTTATGCCAGGTTAAAGCTCCAGAGACATTTTTTATTTCTGAATTGTATACAGATCCATAATGGAAGCCCAAGACTCCATATGTCCCTAAATGTAACATCATGAACATGATGTCCTTATAAGTCAGCAGTATTTCTAAACTTTTACAAAGGGCAAACATCACACTCAGATTACTGGAACCATTTGTATTTTCTTGCTTGACTATAATGTTAGATGTATACATTATTTATTAATGGAGGATGGGTTTTTTCTTTTGATTAAATGCTACTGGTACTTTAACAAACAGATATGAGATCCCCAAGCTCTCTGTGTGCAGGGAATTTTGTCCATGCATGCTATGCCAATGGATTGTCAGTAATGGAAAGTGATGGAGTGTGGAGGGGTAGGGGCTTTGCTAAAATACCCTTACTTTCATGGAAATCTACCAGCTACAAATGCTTATCTCAAAGGACTGCACCTTGCTATAATTGCTACAGTTTTTCCTGAAACTACCAAACGTTATTTCTTTACCAAAGCTGTTGAGAATAAAGCCCAGTGTTTCAATGTTAGGAAAAAACCCAACAATAATATATTTAAATTTAGAATTCAGTAATAAGGAAATTCAGCTTTGAATAAATAACCTAATACTGTTGTTGTGTATTGTCAGATCTTTGATATTATCCCAATGGATGAGCTAACTGTGGAATATCTACTGTTGTAGCCAGATTTCTGTAAGATAACAGATACAGGAAAGCAAATAAAAGAAATCCCACAAGAACCCTGTCCATTCTATTTCATTCTATTCCATAGTGATATTATAATAACTTATTTTTTTTACTTCTGAGCTATGCACGAGTGATCTCAGTTTTGATGCAGCAGGACACACTGCAATACCTGAAAATTTTTATCATAGCCCAGTCTTGGCACTAAGGGTGTGATTCATGTCATTTGATTTCAATCATCTAAACATTGACTTTCTAAATTTTCTCTACAGTCACTGAAGATGAATAACTCCAGAAAATGAGCCTTCTGATGAGTGCTTTTCTCTATATTAATTAGCTTCTGGAACTGCCTTTATTTCTGCTCTATATCAGTTAGAGTTTACATGACTAAATGTCTAAGTTTTAAATGGTTAAATTTTACAGAGATTAATTTCAGTCTTGGAGTCTGTTGACAGTGCATGAAGGTATCAAGCTCATTTAGTTAAAAAATAATGTACTTCAAAGCATAATTCCAAAATCTTTTTTTTTTTTTTTTTATAAATCTACTTCCTAATTTTTATCGTTTAATATTTAAGGCACATTTGATAATTTAATAGCACAAAACTTCATTCAGTTGCAATATTGAGTCATGAACTTTCACAAAAGTATCAAATGCTTTGCAGCCAGGTAACTGTGTAACCAACACACTTGTTTTCTACAAAGAATAGTTGGTTCCAAAAGCCTATTGTCTGTTTTTCATAAGCCTGAAGTAGAGCTCTCCTGAAAATGAAAGCATTCTTACTAGTTGACCTGAACTAAAAAGTCATGTCTATGATTAATATATAATATGCAGATTTAGAAGTGTGAAAGGCCACAACAAAGATGGATGGCAGCATCCTCACCACTAGAGCAGGAAGGCTCGTTATCATCACCAAGTTGTCATCAAGAGGATATAAATAATGAGCATCAGACAATGACATTCATGATCAAAATTCTGAATGTTCTGAAGTAGAATAAATGGCATCTTTGGTTATGTAAGGGTGATAGCTGTCGCTGCACTCACAGCAAGACTATTTACATATAAAAAGTTACATGTAAACTAGCAGATAAAAGATTCAACAAAGGAACACATTTGTTACAAGCTGAAAGTCAAAGTTGGAGTATAGTAAAAATACCAGTGATGGCAAAAGAAAGTTTACTGTGTAACCAGTCAAATTCTTGATGGGTGGATTTGCTACAGGTAATCTGGGTCTAACAGCAGTGTTGAAAGCCAAAGCCAAGAAAGAAAGTTCCAAGTATCAGGTGTCAAAATATACATTTTTCTTAACTCTTAGAACTGCATCAGAATTCAGTAAGTAAACTTGTTCTGGTCACGCTATCTCTTTTTACAGTATTAACAAGAGAGGAGAAGACTTCAATTGATCAGCAGCTGTAAAACAGGAGTTAAGAAAAAACCTGTGAAAAACAGCCATGCAAACACCAAGGCTGGAGACGGAGGAGAGGAAGGAGTGGCAGAAAGAAACCATTATAGACTGACCACAGCTCCTATTCCCACGTCTCTGCACTGCTTGGGGGTGGTGAATTGAGTAGAGGAGTTAGAAACAAAAGAGCAAAGCTGAGCTGGGGTAGCACTGTTTTAATTTTGCTTTAGTTTCTCGCTATCTAAATCTATTTTGATTGGCAATAAATTAAATTAATTTTCCCAAGTCAACTCTGCTTGTGTGCTCGTGATCAGTGGTAGTAATTGGTAAATGATTTCTCTGTTTCTCTTGAGCCATGAGCTTTTTCATCTAGCTCAGGAGGGGGAGAGAGAGAGTGGCTAGTTAGGGGACTGGCAGCCAACTAAGGTCAACTCACCTCAAGAATGCTAAGAAAATAGTTACTATTTTAGGACACTAGCGTCCAACAGATGAGCACACAACAGGTAAGCGCACATCTAAAAACATCATGATCATTTGCTGTTTCATATGTTTCTGATATTTCTGATCCTGGCTTATGACTATGCAGGCCAGAATCTGTAAGTAACCACTTTTCAGGAAAGAAGGGAAATGAGGACTTTATGTAATAAGGAAGTAAGTATAAATATGATGCATTTTTTTATATCAAAATGATATTTTATAATAGAAAAATCCACAGAAATTTAGAAAGAGAATTCCTTCTCCCTAAGTTTAGATGTCTACACTGTAGATATCTACATGTGACATAGTGCAGGCTATATGGTCAGTGAAGAGAAATTAGGAATGTTAGAAATCTACTACTTTGAATGTGGATATACATGTGCTAGAGGTATGTCTTCATTATGAAGAAGCCCATATCTAGTATCTAACTAACACTTCAGGTGCCACTGTAGTCTTCAGATTTGCTGCTTTGGGGCTTTGTGAGCATTGAAGGAATATTCAGCAGCATAAGCAAAGCATCCCTAAGTCTTAATGGCACTGCACTGTGTGGGGCTTTGATATGGTTTATGAGTTGTGTCTAAACTGTCCTCTATCTTGCCTGTAGGGCCTGGAAACACCTTTCACTGAGTGCAACCACTATATTACACTTGATGTCGACAACACCAGATAATAACCACATTGATACTGGTGGTTTATAGTCCAGCTTCACAGCATTGAATTCATTGTCCTACTGGATATAATCATGAGATATTTCTCTCCACTCACCTCAGTTTTTCATTTTATAGGACTGAACTGCTTTAAATCTCCAGATCTAAAAGGGACTTAACTGTGAATAAATGCGTGGAGTATTCTATCCTCATACCAGATATGAGACACTTCCTTACTTTCTCTCTGTGTTTCACCAGCTTCCAAGTGCTGTATAGAGAACCTGGGCAAGCAGCTCTTGCCTTTGAATTCAGAAGGTGCCCAGAGCTGGAGTTAGGTTGGCAGACATTATTCTTGGACCCAGTTCCTTCCTGTTCCTCCCTGTGTTTCATAACTGTGTAGCCATTTGGTAAACGAGATTGTGTTCAGCACAATTCTTTCTCCAGTCAAAGCAACTGCTAATTTATTTGTAAGTCTACAAAGAGCAAGGGAAATGCTGCTCAAGCCAGTGTAGACATCCCTTAACAAGGAAGCACTTTTCTAGTGAAGATCAAGACAATGAGAAAAATTTTGTGTTTTAATGATTTAACATAAAGTCACACCTCCTTGATAAGTATCTGTTCTCAAGAAGTGATTAAGAACTTAGTCATTAACTTAAATAAGCAGTCTTGGAAAATCATCACTAGCAGTCTATATAGTTGAAAACTCTAACAAGGTAGTTCCACAGGTTATTTTCTCTAGTAGTATTGCTGACTTAGGAGACTGCTGAAGCCAGTAAACTCTGTTGCTGCCCTGGGGTACAGGTCAACTGCTAAGCCTGCTGGGTAACCTTGGTTACCCTGGGTTATCAACAGGTAACTTTGCCCCTGCTTTTTAGCTAGCTATTTTTCTTCCCTCACTTGCAGGGTATGGGGGTGGGGAAGACTAGGCAAACAGACTGTTTTCTGACTCAGAGAGATGGATTAGTTCAAAAAGGGATCCAACAAAATGTCAGAACTGATACAAAAGAAAATACCTGACCATGAGTAGTGAAGGAAGGTGTGTGAAAGAGGCATTAAGTGCACTCAGCTGTATTTTCAAACTCTACTTCAGCTTCTATTTCACTTCTCAACTATAGGTATAAAGGTAGTGAGCTTTATGATTCCCCTAAGGACAACTAATGCTCTGAGAATGATAAAGTTTGGCTCCACTTACTTGTGATAAATCTTTAGGAGTTACTGGACTATATTTTTTTTTCTGCCAATGGCATTTGAAGGCAACCTTCTTAGTAAATCAGTTGTTTTGTTTTAGGAAATAAATTGTTGAAGCCTCCTTTAGGCTAGTTTGCGGGAATTCACATCCCTGGTAATCTGTGAAGAATCTCTTTTCTCTGTCATGCTATTTTGTGCTATATATGTTTAAATTGTACCTAGTTTTTCACCCTGTATGAGAGTTGTCTCACCTAACTTTAGATGTATGTGTCTACAGTGGACCTCGTCATCCTACTTTGCACTTTCAGTCAGAGGAAAAGGTAATTTTAAAGGCAATTTCAGGCAGTTAATCTAAACGATATCAGGGAGGGGTTCTTTTCATTGCCCACAGTGGAAGCACAGTGACAAGTTTGCATGTGGCTTTGCAGAACAAAGACAGAATAAGCTCTAGCACAAGCTGTGTGGTGCAATAACACACAAGGAAGTAGTGGGATGCAATCTGCAAAGCTTTGTAGAGTAAAACCCTTGTTATATTCCACAAGTTTTGTGGGGTTTAGACAGCTCCAGTTAGTTCCAGTTTAACCCCCTGCACTGTGTAAGGGCTGGTTCTTACTTCCTGGCTAGGAGCGGTGGGAAGGGACCTGCTTATGAGACCCTTCCCTGCTACCTCCCTGGGGAGCTCCCATGGCTCCCAGCCCCAGCAAGCTGCATCTCAGCAATTAGTGTCAAACAGTTATTGCTCTGCATTATTTAATTTATCATCTCTAGTTTAGTTTCATCAAAGCTAACTGTAGGCATTCTCTGTGTGAAGGAATTTATAGCAGTGACATATGGTACCACGCAAATCACAGGCAACAAGAAGCAAATCCAAGCTCAAAATACAAATTGGACACTTGTCCAAAGAAATAAATAACAGGACAGTGTCCCACAAATTCGGTGGCAAAGCTCATGTGTTTCCATAAGATATTTGAAAAACAGCAGAAGAGAGGATTTTAATACGACACCAAGGTGATTTCTTCTCTGTGTTTCCTTATTAAAGTCTTCATTATTTACTCAAGCATTTACTTTTGGGTACCAGATCTTGTTCACTCCCTTTAAAAGACATAGGGTACTGGATTTTTTATTACCGTAAACTTGATTCTGGTTTTCTTTGGAAGGATGAGCTGTGAAGTTTCCCTGGACTATTAATGAGCCTTCAAGTACACATACATGCACCAATCACATAGCATTGATACATCAGTCTGGATTGCAGCACTAGGTGTTCCAGATCAGGTAGGATGGAATTCAGTTGCCTAACTAAAGTCATCTTATGCCATCTGAAAAACCTCATGATATGGTGCCTACTTTCCAGTGGCCACTCAGAGATGCTTGTCTCTTTCAGGTCCTCTGCTCTTTCTGTCAACATTGTACAAGATATCTTGCTATGACTAAAATATCTGCAGAGCCAGAGAAAGTGGATGCCATGAGCAGTATGTTTTCAAGGACTATGTTCAGTGCCCAATCACTAGAAAACAATTCTATCAGAATTGGTTCCCAATGGAGAAAATATTGGCAGCAGTCTTCTGTCACTTACTACAGAGTTCTCAAGAGCACGAGAAAAGTTCGTAAGAAAACCAGCATCACAGGAATGCCTATAAGAATAAAAGATGTTTCCAAGCCAGTAGAAGGAATCAGAGTCAACCCACCACACATAGCAGTGTCCATGCAACATCACAATAATAATTGCTATCATTATTTTGATAATTGTATCTCAATGGTTGTTATTGTGATATTCCATGGACACTACCAGGTTGTTCCCCACACAGGTGACTCTAGCGGGTCAACCTTGCCTGGCTGCCAGATGCCAGGCAGCTACTCTCACACTCCCCCTCTTCAACAGGATAGGAAAACCTCACAGATGAGGATAAAGACAGGAAGATCACATAACAGGTACCATCACAGGCAAAGCAGACTTGGGGAAAATAAGTTTAATTTATTGTGAATTAAAAATAGAGTTGGATGGTGAGAAGCAAAGACAAAAGCTTAAACAGCTTCCACCCATTCTCAGTAGAGCAGGGGGATAGAAAATTGGGGCTGTGGTCAGTCCACACCAACTCTTCTCTCCCACTCGCTCCTCACACTTTTCTTCTGCTCTTGCATGGCTTCTCCACAGCTGCAAATTCCTTGAGATATATCCATCTGCTCCACTGTGGGGTCTTCCGCATACTGCAGTATGGATACCTGCTCCGCTGCTGTCTCCTCCAGGGGCTGGCTGTAGGGAAATCTCTGCTCTACCATGGAGCACCTCCTCCCCTCATTTTGCTCTCACCTTGTTGTCTGTTTCTCACACTCTTTTTTTCCCTCACTCCTCTCTTGGCCTTTTTTTCTTGCCTTTCATAAACCTGCTTTTCCTGAATCACCAGTATCTTGTCTGAGGGGCTCAGCTGTGCCCTGCTCTGGGTCTGTTAGAGCCGCAGCCTGGCTTTTCCTCAAAGGGAAACAGCCACCCACTGCCAACTCCTGGGCACCTGCACCCTGTACAGTAACAATAACCTTATGGTAAATTGCTTTGTCAATTAAAAAGTCTATATTCTAAGAATAGTTATATCTCTGCTATCAACACACTCATGATCTTTCTGACATTCATTCATAAAAGAGGATTGCATTGGAAGAACTGAAGCAAAGCTGAGGGTTTTTTAGGGAGTATCTACTTAAAAGTGGTCTTGTTTTCTTTTATTACACTGTATGCTATCTACAGTGGAAAGCGTGTTAATGAGGCATAAATTATACAGGCTTCTTCATGTAGGCATCCTGCAGTCTTTGCTCATAACAGGTCTAAATTATATATGAAAAATTGTAAATTGCAGTCTGAATAGGATCTTGCATATATATGACTTGAAAGGGCAGGTACAAAAACATGCCCCCCTCCATCTGCGTATGTCCAAAGCTGGAGACACAGAAGCAGACTACTAGTAATCAAGCTGAAGAGAACCTCACCCCATAACACAGCATAGATTTCAAAAGCTTGTTCCTCACTGCAAGTACTCAGCGAGCTGTACAGACTTCCACCAGATTGTGAGCAAACTCCAACAGTTTACTGGCTGGATATTTTTATTCTATTTCAATTACTGCTTTTGTCCATGAGAACTGGAATGAACAGTAATATCTCTTCTTGTCTTTCCTTTATAATTGTTGTTCAAGAGCTAATGAGTGTTTTCAGACCATCATTACAATCTAAGCTGGTACTGTGAATACAATTCCTTGTTACTGCAGTAATACGAACAAAGTGATCAGCTTTTAACACATAATGTTGGCTTGACAAGGATGAAAATGACTGGATGTTTCTTATAAGTATTTAAAGTTTTACAGGATCTGTTTTCAGTCACTTGAAAATGGAGTTGGAGCGTTTGACTACAAAATGGATCTGAAATAATGGAGGTTAGGTTGCCCATGGGAAAATCATTTTCAAAGGAACGTATTGTAAGGCTGTGGAACATAAAGTACCTGTTAACATGCATAAAATATATTTGTTCACTCTGCAGCTACTAGTTTCAATATCAGAACTATAACTGATATCTCAGTTGAAAGCAGGTAACATTTGCTTGTATAAGTTACAAAAAAATACCTATTCTTCTATGAGAGAAATAGCAGCTGGATGACATCCATTGTTAAAAATCTTCAGATCCTGATAGGAGCTGATTTGCTAGAAGCTGTTTTTTTTGAAAGCCAGGGAATTTGGAATCAAAATGAACAGGTTACATAGCACTGGGGTTTTGTGTGGCATGTTGCGTAATGTAATGTTTATGAGACCTTGTAGCATGAAACAGAGTACCAAATAATAAAGAAATGCCAATATGGAACAAGAAGATTAAAAGTTTGGAAAGCATTGATGACAGAGAGTGCTGCATAGTCCCTATTACTTTCACTATCTTTCTGAAAGGCTACATTAATTTGGATTATATACTAATGTGGTTTCTAGAGCATCCTTAAGGCCAGCTGTGTTGGCACAAGAGAAATGACCTGACACATGGTGACGCAGGATCTGGGAAGCACTGCCAGGGTCATGGGACAGGGTCACTTCATTATGCACAAAGGCAGAGTATTGTGAAACTGTGGCCCAAGTTGAACTTTCAGCTCTGAGACAAAGTGACAGCCTTGCATAGACTGAACCTGTGCATGATGTAAGTCATGGCAAGTCTGCTCCTGTGAGAGCTCTAAGGAAATGCTCCACTGGAGTCACAAGAACTGTGGTAATTTACCTGAAAACTTGTCCCAGTGATTCATAATCACCTCAGCTTGGTCTTGCTTTGCCATTATGTTTTTTTCTTATTCTTTTCCTTCTTATTTTCATAGACACTGGTGTATTATACAGCTAATGAGCAATCTGAGTGATATTACAGAAATTTAAGCAGAAGACAGTTAAGGGAAAGAATTCCATATGATCTCATGGACGGAGAAAAACAAGAGTTCTAAGGTAGGCTAAAAGTTTCAAACCAAAAATCAAGATTTGTGTTTGCTGTGTTCTGTGTCAGGAATAAATACATTCTGATACACTCAAAGATGATTTCAATATTCAACATAACTGGCTGGGGTTCGTGCTACCCAGAGCAAATTCCTTCTTTCTGAAAAACCCTTGGAAGTTATTTTTAAATGCATATTTCACATCAGATTGCATGGAGCTATTTGGAGGTGAACCTTTCATCCTGTGACCTCACAACACTTCCCGTGAAGCAATGTTCACAAAAGTCTAACATCAAAACATACACTTCTGTTCACAGCAGAAGGGGAAGCAGGTCAAAAAGGTAGGTGGGGAAAGGGTGTAAGTAACTCAAATTGCTCTATGGATTTAGACACTGATTGTCCAAAGCTGCAATCTGGCTGCTTGGTGATTGCTTTTCAGTGATTTTATACTGCTGTGTAAACTCCTTGGGGAGAACACTGATACGACAGTGTCAGATTTGCTGCCTTTTATCAAGATCCTCTCCACTTTCAGAAAGTGGATTGGGGAGCATAGACAAGATAGAACACTAAAATCAGAAACACCTGAATTTCACCATGCCTTCATGTAGTGGAAGTAGGGAGTTCCCTTTTGCCAAACATGCAGCTGAGTGCTGTGAAACACAAGTAATATTCCTATCTTTTGAAAACAACACTTGTAAGTGCTTTGTGGTTTAAACAAAAATGCACTCACCTTGTGGCTTTAGGCCATTGGTTTAAGTCCAAGTTAACATTTTCAGCTCCTTGATACCCTGATGGGCAGACACCCACCATACAAAACCACTGGATTTATTATTATTACCTTGTATATTTGGCAGTCAGTGAATTAGAGGGGCCTAAAACTGACGCTGACACAAAATAAATTACCCAGAATGGTACGAAAGGGTATGAGAATATGGTGGGTCAGAGATGAAAGGGACAGGAAGTTCAAAATACTTATTTGGTCACTAGCTATTACTTCTGCCCTAAATCAACTTTCTTTTTCAACCTTCTTTGTCAGTTTTGAAACAGAAAAAGGTAAAGAGAGAAATAGCTTCTGTTTCACAGGGTTTAGGCCCATTCATAAGACTTTGGAAAAAAAAAAACAGGAACTGTGTTTAGAGAATGTAATAAGATCATTAGTGAGAAGTTCTTCCTCTTTTGTTAAATCAGAAGGATCTTTTTGATACAGAAAGTCACACAATTTTATGTTTACAGAGTGAAGTAAAAGAGAACAACACAGGCAAAATAAATCCTTTGCTATTAGAATATGACTGCGTTTACTCCTCCTTATAAAGTAAAAACAGCCAGAAACAGAGGTAGAACTGCTATACAAACATCCATTTACAATTACTGACTCACTTCAATATGGTATAATTTTGCTTCTGAAAATCAGAACCCATTTGAATTGAAGAAGCACCCTCTACACTGCAGAATAAAGAATCTATGCTCCCAGGTTTAACTCTTCATATAAACCTTGGGTTAGTGCCAATCATCTGTCTATGTTAACAAGCCAAAAAATATAAGTGCAGTGAGAGCTAAGGATTTAAAATGCAGTGAAGTACTTTTCCAATACAGCTCAAATTCAAATGCTTTTATTCTGAATTTTCATGTAGGAGCTTTTCACATGAGCGCTCTTAAGATGCTGACATCTATAATCTTATTATCATTCCTGACCTTGATGGAGCTACTTGTACGAGTAAGAATATTCAGTCTTCAGAGAGGTTTGCAGAAATGAGTCCTTAGAGTGTTTTTAAACTTGGATTTGTCCTAAATTTTATTTACCTAAATAAAGGAAGAGACTCAGAAAAAATACTAGCAGAGTCTTCTATGGGGAAACCAGTTATGTACGGGACTAGCTGTAGTCTATATCCTTCAGAGAGTACAGCATAAAGGAAAGATCTGTAGGAAGATGATATACCATTTATTAAGAGTCAAAATAACTGTCAGAAGTTAAAAAAAAACCAAAACAATCTGTTCCATACTTATTCAGGCACAAATGTACAGCTGACACTTAGGCTTGAAGAGAGTGGTTAGATGGAAGAAATTGGATTAGCCAGAAAACCTTAGAATTTCAAAACCATCAGTAAGGTGATTTCTAAGCAATAAAATACTTAGAAGTTGCCCAAAACCCCTTCACAGTAAACAAGAGACGGAAAATCTCTAGCTTCAAATTTCTATCGGAGACAAAGTGGTCTATCTAGTCTGCAACAACCTGAAACTGAGGCAATCTTGATTTATGAGTTAGAAAGTAGTAGGTAGGAGGGGTAATAAATGAAGTTATCTGTACTTTTCAAATCCTTCTTTTCATGAGTTGTTGTTTTCACAGGATGTTCAAATAGCATTAGACCTTCCTTGATCTCAAGAATGCCTTTCAGTCTCCTAATAACAAGGGATTCAATTAAGAAGGATGGAAAATGAAAGCTCCCCAATGGGTTTTATCATTCCCTTCTAAGGTCACACTTGGATTTATGCAAAGGAAGAAATGATCTGAAAGAAGGAGGAGCAAATTCTCTCAGTTTTGTTTTGTTGTTTTTTTTTCTTTCTCCCAAAATACTTTAGATGGTGAATTTATAACCAATAAACTCAAATGACTTAGGGCAGGTTTCTACCCACACCCTGAAAACCTTACACTTTGAATAAAATGAACAGTTGCTTGCATTCACCAAAGGATTATCTCATTTACATTTTCAAAAGGGATTACAGTGCCTTTAAAAGACAAGCATCTTTTGGGCTAATTAATTTTCTCAGACTAACTTGCAATGTATGGTGAGCACTTGATTAAATATTAATATAGGGTACAGGGTCACACTTTTTGCAATATTCTAAATCTGTTAGTGTATTGTCAGTGGGTTCAAAATGTAAGTATATGTGCAAATGTTTTTTTGTGCATGTGTATATTTATGTGTTGCAGGAGACGAGAGAAAACAAAGAGGACTAATAGTCATTTGCAATATCTGGCTCCTGCTGGGGAATAAAGAGAAGTTTGTGATAAGTGAACAAAACGCCACACATTTAATCTCCATTGGTAGTGTGATATGGTTTTAGAATCCAGGAATTTCTGAACATTTTGCATAGATATATGCATAGATATAGGGTATTTAGTGCAAGCTTATTATGCAAACATTCAAAAAACATCAGGCTGAAGAGTGCGGTACCTTAGATCAAGGAAAAGCCCCACACTACCCCCTAGTGATCAAAGTTTGGTGACCTCCAAATAACAGAAAACACAATAAGTGGACTTTAGATCACAAGAACAAAAAAATGCCCAGGAGCGATGCAAGTCACTGCTGCTGTTCTTTACTTAGGATCCTTTTTATGATAGAAGAATAAAGCAATGGCTGTCGAAATGCTGCAACTTCCAGTTCCTTGGTCTGAATCCTCAGTCTTAGTAACCAAATATAAAAATGTATATATTCAGAAGCAGGAAAGAAAACAAACCTCAGGGGAGATATCTCAAGTGTTAGGATTTGTAAAAATAAAATAAAACAGAAGGTTCTACTGCAACCTTACAGTTGCCAAAAGATATTTTTTTTTCAGTTTTCTGAGATATTTGCACTGTTCAGATGTAATGGTTTATCAGATAATCATATATAAACCTGTATCTTAGCTTTACATAATCTTCACTTTGTACAAACCAAAAGCCAGGACTATGTGCATATACATAGTAAAACTGAAAGTAAGTAAGTACTGATTCATGCATCTGAGACCAAAATCTGAATCTTAAAGAAAAAAGGTATCATCAGCAACAATCACAGTACAACTTTGTGGAGATTTTCGTTGTTTCACTGAAGTAATTAAGAAAGTATAAGCGAGGTCAAGGCATAGTATAATTAAAACCAATAGAGTAATTCACATGTTTAAAGCTGAAAAGGAACTAAATCAAGACTTTTTTATCTAATGAAGAGGTATCAACATAAAAATGGAAAAGGTTCTGTTTTCATTTTGTCTTGTCATTTTGAATTTGAAAGCAACCAGTTCTTTTGAATACTCTAACCAATGAGAAATCACAAACTTATTTGCAGAGGTTCCCTGAGACTGATTCTGCTTTCGCTGACATAGATTTTGCACCCTCTCCACAGGTATGTAATCTGCATAGCGGGCTCTCTCTTACACATTACCAAAAATCAAAGCCTTACAAAATGAAGATCCTTAAATATCTTTTGTAGAAGAGATATTAGAATCATAGAATCATAGAATCACAGAATAGTTAACATTAGAAAGGACCTTAAGATCATCTAGTTCCAACCATGGGCCGGGACACCACACACCATGACACCATGTCACCCAAGACTCTGTCCAATCTGGCCTTCAAAACTGCCAGGGATGGATATTATGTATCCTCACCAAATTTCAATATGCTTAATTGTATTTGATTAATCACATTAAAAAGTCTACATTAAATTTATTAGCGCAGTGTCTCAGAACCATTCAAGTCAATGCATGAAGTCCCATCTATAAGCTATATTCTCTTCTTCCCAGGGGATGCCTCTTAAGGTCATCTCTTTTATTTTGTTTTCCTTTAGCAAGTTCTGCTGAGTGTGCATCCTCTTTTGTTGTAGTTGTGAGAAAGCTTCATTCTTTCAGCTGACAACTTCATAATATGTAGGAAAGGGAGATACTGAAAGAGTTGGCAGCTCTCAGATTAGAATCACTGGGGCCATGGGACACTAAATCTGATATTCCATTTCATGACAGGCCACCAGTGTAAGACAGGAAGCAGTCAACATTATGATGGAAAACATCCAGAGGAAAATAATGCTAATAGGAGGAGAAAGAAGTGAAACAAAATCAGGCATTCAGGATTTCTTAGAGCAGATACACTTCTTATTGAGACAGAACAATATTAAGAGGAGAGCAATAGCTAAGGCAAGCAGTAAAATTCAGATAATAAGAAAGGCTGGAGGGATGAGAAGGAAAGTTCACAGCATCCAAAAAGAGAAAATGCTAAAGAAAAATAAAATGAAAGGTTGTCCCCCACACTGAAGTCACCTTGGTGCAGTCTCAGACCCACAGAAAAATACAAAATCATAGTAGGTGCAAATATGGTTAAAAAATATAAAAAGCAAATGTAAATGTAAATCTAAATCTAAGAAATAATCAAAGATATTTAAAGAAACAGTTTAAACGCCTTTCCAGAATCTCATACTAACAAACATTAGACACTACCTTTAAAATTTGATTATTTATTATGAATTCATATGAAATGAAAATGAGAAAAATCACGCTGGTCCTGTACCTGTACTTCAAAGGTGAATTTGTGGTCCTATCATCTCCAGCACCATTATTCAGAAAAAAAGAGTAAGGGACTGGTCCTTGGCCCCAAGGCCAAGTAGCACAGACTGGAACAGATCCAAACTATGTGGGGCTACCTTCCTCTAAAGAAAATGTGTTGGAGAAAATTAACTGAAGCAGTCCTAAAAAGAGCTGGGGAATATGTTCAAAATTAAGCACGTAGGCACTCGGGTTGGCAGTGCTTGACTCCTCTGATTTTCATTTACCTGTACAGACATGTCTAGAAGCTCTGCAAAAAGCTAGAAAAGACAGCAATAGTTGTAAGCAAAGCAATTTAAAATGGGGGATGGGGGTGGGGGGAGGTTGTTTTGTTGGTTTTTTTTCCAAGGTACATACTGCATATTTGTATGGAAAACATAAGATGGAGATTGTAGGATTGTGTGTATTTTAAGTTTCTTGATAAACACAAATAATTGATAGGTTACTACTTCTGAGGCTGATCTAGTCAATTATTACATTCTATTTCAATCCCTCATGAAACTCTGACACAGCATCATAAAGTCTAAGGAATTCATACTTGTCATGTTCTCAGGTAAACTCTAAGAATAAACAAGTGGTATATACATTTTAATTATTAATCCTTTTCCTTCTCACCTCCCTTGAGATTGATTTGTATCTGTTTCCATCTCCTTATATCTATATTTATTTTGTTTCTTACACACATGTTTAAATTTAATCTGATTGTGTCCTTAGGCTTGTTGTTGATAATTAAACCCACGTATTTTATTCCCTGCAGCATGCATTGCAAACTCTGTCTCTAAAAATAAGTCTGAAGCTTCCCCTTGATCTCTGTAAAATTAGAGTTTGGGTTGCCTTCTGATTCATTTTGTATTGGGCATGGTTTTAGATTTTTCAGCTGGGGTAAATATGCATTCCTATCTTTACGTCTAAAGCAGTTTTTCTGATAGATATCAAGTGAGTATTTGACCTGCAGTTCAAACCCGTTAGCAAAGATGGAAGCAGTAATCAAATTCCAGTTGTATCTGGAGCTGCGATTCTTTTTTCTTTCTTTTTTTTTTTTTTTAAGTGCTAAACTTGTTAGTCACATACCTGCAATGTATCTTACTGAAGAAACCAGAGGTTTAAGTTTTCCCAAAAAAGGGCAGGGTGGAAGAAGTGAAGTGGCCAGTTACACTTAGTGGCCAGTCAAAGAAGTTATACCACAGAACATTTTTCATTACTATTATGATTTCATACCCTGTCCTAAACTTTAAAAATTCCAGTCTCAGGGTTTTCTTGGTGACATTATGCAGACAGATCAATAACAGATTGTAAACCTCGTCTGCCCATTTAAATTGTTACATTGAAGACACGGGAACTGTTCAAATGAACACTGCTTTCAAAACATCTAGGAATTGATGGCATCGTGCTTTTATGTTTAAAACCAATTATCATTTCAGTCTTCTCCAAGGAATGCCATATTCGTCCATCATGAAAGCAAAGACTGTCTGTTTAAACCACAGCCTTTGGACCTGAACATGTTTCTGCGTGGTATACGAATATCCAGGGAAGAATCTGTCTGGATAAACACAGAATTTATTTGAAATAAGAACACCACTGAATATGTCACCTTGGCAGAGAGTTCAGAAAATGCATATGAACCCAGAAACATATTTTTCTGGTTCCACCAGGTGTATTAAATGAAAGATAAAACCGCGTTCTATGTACCTTTCTTTTCTTATATCATTAGGTCTTCACAGCTAAACTACAAAGGTAGTGTGAATAAAAGCATATGGGTCAGTGAACAACGTTCCATGTTTACAATACAGAGAGTTAAACACCTTCTCTCAATATCATCACTGAAGGGAAATATTTTCATTAATTCTCTTTTCCCCATGTCATGCAGCTGTACTTTTTGATATGGTATGCAAACATGTATATCATACCCACACACCCTGCCTTTTTTTTTTGACCCTGTAAATAGAATCTGACAGATTCTTTAGGTTGTTCTCTTTCACCTTTTCCTTCATCTTCTTATTCAATAGAATCTGAAAAAAACGTCTATGAGAAACTCTGAGAAAAGTATTTGTGATAGGACACTGCAGAAGACACTGTAATGAGTGGCCTCAAGCAGAATCTCAGCAGAGTTTAACCATATACCTTAGTTATAGAGATCTATATGTTTTAACATAAGCGGCTGCCATATAAGCTAAGCACATACTACGACATTCATATATGCTGCTTTTACCCATACCACCTGTGCATACTTCTTGCAAGAGCTCATTCCTGAGGAGATGGGTTAAGAGTGTTTAACACTTTCAGTGAACCTTGGTGTACTATCAAGAAAGTTCAATATTGTGCAGGTAGCAGATTGTTAACTGTGCTTGCTCAAAAAAATCTTATAAAGATGAGAATAGTGACACTGTTGAACATCATCAGGGAGGAGATTTCCACAGCATGCCATGACCAGTGTGTAGGAGCTCATCTGACACTGCATCAGCTGCTGTTCCCAGCATCAGAAGGAACACAAGGTTACTATTACCTTTTCTGCTACCTTTATTAAACCAGCTAACCAGCTTTGAGTATCCATGCCTTTCTTATAGCCCAGACCTCAAGGGATTCCAAAATAACTATCATCTCCTTGGTGCAAATCGGTATTGAAGAACTAAAGGCAAGTGAGCCTAATATTGCAAAAAACAGTGCTCAGAAATATGTATGCCTTTTTTCCTAGCAATCTTCCTTGAATATGAGTACCCCTGAAGCTTCCACATTATGGTCATTATTTGTTCCTTCTGTAATTTTTTTTTTTTTTCCATTTAACTGTTCCCAATACTATTGTACACTGGACACCCCTGGGCTGATGATATTATTGGCCAAGTTGTCACTAGTGAGAGACAACGCTCCCGCAGAGTCATGGCCCTGGCACTGAATACAAGAAATTCTGGACCTTCTTTGTATTCAGTCCATAATTCAGCATGATACCACTGGAGCAGAAGATGTCACACTGATTTTCACAGATGTGTAAAATACCTAGGCTCTTTTTTCTTTTCTTTCTTTCTTTTTTTTTTTTTTTTTTTAATAGGGACCAAAATTGCACGAGCTTAAAACACAGCTAAACCAAAGTGACTAAGGCCTTACTGCTTTTAAATCACTATAGAAACAGCAAATTATATAGTCCCTTCCTCATGCATTGAGTTAGAGTTTCTATAGCTGTAGTGGAATTCTGACAATAAAATTCCTGCAAATATTTTAGGGGTTGGGATAGATGAAAACCCAGGAGTTCAAATTCAGGAGTGACTGGTGACTAAACAGTCATTAGCCTTTTCATCTAGAAAATTTATGCAGCTACTTAGCACATTTCCTTGTCCATAGTTTTGAAGTGGGCCTGTGTCACAGAATTCTTTTGAGAATGTCTCAGTCGTTACAATTCTATGTGATTACTTTGAATGTCATGGATGCCCAAATTTATGGCACCTCAGCAACAAACACCATGGCTCATCTTGAAAGCAAAACATGAGCTCCCCTGTTTGTCCCAGCTGAAGGGAAACAACAGAGCCTTCTTCCAAAGATGTATCAATAAAAGGGGTTTGGATGGTAAACCAGGGATTAACTTTCTCCCCAGCACTAAGCTGCAACACACAAATAGTGACTTACAGAATAAATGCATTGGTATACATAGGTTAGGGTTACTTACTGTCACATAACCTGATTTTAAAGGAATTGGAGAGGGAAAAAGTACAACTCTGAAATAAGTTTCTGCCTGCTGCCTTCCCTCTGCTCCCTATGATTACTGTACTGCAGGGAAGTCAGTGTGTGTCAGCAGAAAGTGACTCATGTCAGGGGAACAATACTGGTTCAGGAAGGTTTCAGTCCTCACACTCAGGGGAGTGCTAGCACAATGATTAGGATTTAGGGCAGAGCTGGTCCTGGAAAGAAACCCAAGGGACAGCCGAGTTTTAAGAAGTTTTAATACCATTGTTGTTGCTACTGTTTCCGATTTTCCAGTGAAGACAAATCCCAGGAAAGTAGAAATTGGAGAGCTGCTCAGGTCCTTATGCTGCGAGGTAATGGACTCAAACATTGTGTTACCACCTGCACAGGGACATATTACCAATATGTGGCTGTCTCAAGAGATGAACTTCTGAATTTAAGTTGCCATGTATATGTCAGAGCTGGGGAAAGACCAAAAGCCAGGTTCAGATAACTCAGCAGTAGGATGTTAAGTCATGTCTACCTGTGTTGTTTAAACTAATTTCAGGGAACAAAACCTTTGGTTGTACTTATGCCTTATTTACCCAAACTCTGCTGAATTAAATTTGGTGACTATAAGCTGTTTATGAGCATAACTTCACTGAGGTTCTCAGAAGGTTTACCTGTTTGTCAAAAATATTCTCTGAAATTTTCTTTTGTTTTCTATCTTGTGAAGTGTTCAGAATTAAGATTTCATTTGAAATGTGCTGTGAGTTTAAGCATTATGCTAAAAAGTATTTATTGTAAACCAGTATTTAAAGCCAAATTTTGCTCTGACTTCTGCCACATGAAACCACACTGTCTTCATGACAATAGCGTGAATTAAAAAACTCAGTATCAGCTCTTCTTTACATTCAAAAAAGAGAAAAACTTAGAACAAGCCACATATGAACAATCTATTAACACAGTGTATCTTAAGGTATCTTCTTAATCCAGTGTTTCAGTATTTGCAAATTATTTGCACTAAATCTTGTATTTGTTTTCTATCTGAGAGGGTAAGATAATAGATAACAGACATCTCTAATGGGTTACGTTTTTACTCTCAAAATTCACAGAAAGACATCGTGTGCTCCTATGTCTTGATATTTCAGTTTTTGTAAGGTAATGAAAGTGCCGAGTGTATGGTGCTAACTGGAAGTGTGTGATCTGTTTTAAGCTTTATTAACTAAAACCCAAGCTATTTCTTGTTTCTGGCCACAGGTCTGTCTACTAGACACTGACAAAATATGCAGAAAGTAGAGGGAACAGGGGAAGCTAATCACAACTTTGGCTCTAAGAATTTTGGTCTGGAATGTAGGTGATTGTGATTTGGCATAAAAAGCAGCTGTAAGCCATTCAATACTCCCTTTCATTGGAAAGGAAAGGAAAAGATCATCCAGCCTCCTAAATTACACACCACCTTTCTAACTTTCTGCTTTCTCTCTCAGTCTTTGTTAAAAAAGGAAAAAAAAAAAAGAAATGTAATGGTACTATTCTCATTATACAGCTATCAGTTACATAAAATATCTTTGTTTAGAGGCCTAATAAAATTGGTCATATAAAGAGGAAATGAGATTTTTAATGTAAAATGAAGCTGACAGTGCTCTTCTACTACTATGGTCTTATTAGGGAAAAATTCTCTGACATCTGTTTATCCCCTGCAGCCAACCTTGTATTCAGAATACAGTAATTGATTCACAGCATCCACTAGGGATCTAACTGGCTCACTTTTCCACACCGCACTACACAGGTATCTCTGCAGCTAATTCTGAATGTACATCTACATCGTTATCTCCTGGTGAACTGTGACCCGAAACACTTTGGAAGCCCAGATGAAAGTGCTTCCTCACCCCTCCAGTGCTGGGGGTGCAGGCGTTTCTGCAGTGCGGCAATTCACCCAGGACACCCAATCACAACCAGCCCCTTTGAAGCCCCGCTCAGCTGGGAGACCATGAATGATTCATGGCTTCTCTACACACACTAAAGGGGGAAGAGCAAAGCTAGTGTGTATTATTCAGGACTGCATCCTCAATAAGCCTCTGTGTTCAGCAAATTGCTACAACATTTTCTGCTTAGTCCTCACCTGTACACAATGTCTCTTTTTGTGCACAACCTTCTCATTTTAACAAAGATGGACTGATTGTCTAGAAGGCCATGTTAATTAATCAATACAAACAAAGAAGCCTAGTGTCAGTGCATAACGCCAGGGTTCAAAAGATTATAAGAACATTAAGGAAGATCAGGCAATCATAATTTTTACAATGGTTCAACTATGCATTTCTTTTTTATCCAATTCCATTTCTACTAAAGTAACAGTCATACACAGGCCAATTTGGAAAGCACTTTAGTTTTGTGTTTCAGACTCCATACATATATCTTGTCTGTTTAATGAAAGACTATTAACTCCAGTTCGATGCAACCAAACATCACAGCAACTGATATTTACAGCTAATACCGGCAAAAGAACCTCTGAATTTATCTGTGTCCTGGTAGTAGAGCTGCACAGCAATCCTGGAAGTGTCTCTTCTGTCACTTCAGTTGTATTATAGTCCCACTTACAGAAAAATTTCCAGTACAAAAGGTAATAATGGCTCAAATAACAAACTCTCTTTTCTTTCAAATACCTCAATATACACCTATGATGTTGGCTTCACAAGACTTCAAAAGTCTACCAGCCTTTCCATACCATTCCTGTAGTCTACCTGGACCCTTTCAGAAATTGAAACCCCTGCTACTGTAATTAAGATTCAGAAAGTAGCAAAAGTCAGTTCTCATTGTCCTGTTTTCTTCATTGCTGGCATACAGGGGAGTTAGCACAACTAAAAGTCACTCATGACACAAAGTGCTAGGAAGGCAGAAAATTAAATTCAGGGTTTTTATAACTGCAATTGTAACTTTCCGTGTTCTCAAGATGCATGTCTTCAGAGATCACATGCAACTGACCATCATTCGTTTCTCTTATTTTCAAGGACAATAATTATTAGATTAATGAATTAGGTGAATTCAAACCTACAAAAAAAAAAAAAAAAAAAAACAACCAAAAAATACCAACCTCCATGTTGTAACTTCAGAAGTCATTATTGTAAGACTTGTGATGCACCTCTGATTCATAATCTTGTGTTATACGCTTTGGTATTTTCACATATTTAGTCCCTTACCATAGGTAACATGGTTTTTTTGGACATAGGCAAGATTATACTGTTGTGGGTAATGTGTAACCCATTAATTTACAAGGGATTAACTCATGCAGTAAGGTAGAACATTGTCCAATGGCACCTTTATTTCACATCTAAGCCTTTCTGTGTTATACCTATTCACATGGCAGACATATGACTTGCGTTACCTTACTGCGTATTTAAACACATAGTCCTGCAGTTAACCTGATGTAAAAATAAAGTAACATCCATCTGCTTTATTACTGTTAAAACACGATTTGAAGATGTGCTTAAAACAGGGTCCACCACATATAACATACACTGATAGGATCAGACTTAAGATAGTCACAGTTACTTTTAAAACATGAGAGAAGAACAAAATGGAGCCATTTGTAGCTCCTCAGAGACAGCAAGTATCAGGGAAACACTGTGCCCCCCATGATATCCAGCCTTTCTAGCTTACAGGGATGGCCTCCTTGCCTGTGCAACTCCTGGCCTTGTGAACCTTGTACCTTATTTTACTGTAATCCATTTTCAGTAAGAGCCAAGAGCTCTTGGAAGACAGGAGATGTGGATGCAAAACAAGCTTAACTCATGTATAAATGAAGCATGGCACATCTGCACTTTGAAATGAGGGAATCTCTTTAATCCTCTTCTAGATGAGCAGGAACCATATTTGAAAGAAGATTTTACAGAGACAAGAAGAACTTGCTTTGTAGTCCTGATACAGTTTACGAACTCGGGAAATGGACAGGCTGCCACAGAGACCCTATTCCTTAGCATTTTTTCCTTGGATAATGGCCTCTGATTCAACATGCAGGAATCAGCATTACTTTTCTGAGTTGCTTAACTCTGCTTGTCTAGAATACAGAGAAGTTAGGTTTTTAATTTGGGGCGGAGGGGGTGGGGGGGTGTTCATTCCACATGCAGGCCAGATATTAACAGTTTACAATCCTGCAGGTCAATGAAAGTATTTTCAATAATTTGGTGGAAAAATATATATATAGCCTTCTTGCTCACAGGTAAGTAGCTCCAACTAACATCATTGAAACTGAGATGAGAAACATTTGAGGCATAAATAGTAAAATAAGAGTTTTCTACACTAATCCTTTGAAGTTTTAAAAACAATTAGTAAAACTGTGACAGTGGCTAAAAGTCAATGTCAAAACAGAGGAATTTGGTAGACCAAAACAAGGAATAGTCAGGGAAGACTATAATTCAGCAGGGCTTTATAAACAAATATACACATATGCAAACATATATATTGTGAGATTATATGTGTAATAGGCTCTTTACATCCAAAACTGAAAGTGCCAGTGAAACGGATTCATTGGCTGGATGTCTTAAGTGTTAGCAGAAACAGCTTTGTTCCTTGCTTTCTCTTTGCTCCCTCTGAATGCCTTCCTGGCTGCATAATGCCTTTGATCCAACAGAGAAAGGCAAATCTCTGGCCCCTGCTGTGCTAATCTATTGTTGGCGATTAGGGCACTCTAATCCCAAAATGTGCATGGAAAAATACCCCTTCAACCCCTTTATATTAAGAGGTACCTAGGAGAGATCTATAATTAGATCAGTTTTCCAGTCCCAACATTGTTATATAGAAGTCACCTCCATGTTCAAAGTTGTCTCTTCTATTACACAGAGTTAGATTGAAGACAAATTCTCACAGTCTGCTAATGGTTTTAAAGCCCATTGTGAGGTATTTATTGTTCTTATGCGTTATTTAGAGAAATTGTGCCCAGTTTAGGTATTTGAATTGTATTTAAGAGCCAGATAGATAACTGAAGATTAGGTAATACAGCACCCTGCTCTGAAGTATTGTGCCACTTTTTTATATATAGCTTCGAGACTTAGAGGTTTATATCTCTGCTGAGCACTACAAGCCTGATGTCTGAGCAAAAGCTAGGGACTAAGACAGAGCTTGGATTTAAAAGCATTAAAACTGATCAAATGTTAGCACTGAAATCTATATTCTAACATAAATTATAACTCATTTGTTGAGAATTTTTTTGTAAAAACTGCTTCTAAGGTGATTTTTTCTTTTTTAATTTAGTACACAGTTAATTTCAATTTACCCAGTTAGCTAAACATTCATTTTAAGAATATCTTCAATTTATATTTCTGTCATCTCTAGGCCATAGATTAGTAATGAATTTTAGTCTATAATTTTACTTTGTGTTGGGTCTGTAACTTAGTGGCACAAAATGCTAACTCTGAAGTTTAAAGAACTGAATTAGATTCAGCTTTATCAATCAATTTAATAATACTCCTAAGAAAAGATTTTACATAGCATCACAATTATTCTGATTTCTGAATATAATTACTTCATTGCTCAAGAATTTTAGAGGTTTGTGCAGAAGAGAATTTTGACTGAAAAAAATGGCTTTACTGATTTATAAAATTAGGCCTTTCTTAATAAATGCCGTATTTTCATTGTACTTTGTAACTAGCTGGATGTCCTTTCTAGCTGCATTTTGCCTTACATAAAACTGCAAATTTTTCTACAGAGTCCAACTTTTTCTTCCTGGTTCTTCAGTAAGATGCAGAATATGAAAAAGAATGCCAGTCTTCTTTACCTCCCAAGACATTAAACCAGTAGAAAGAGTAATAAGAATAATGCAGAAGACAATAAACATTATTGGAAATTCTCAATTATCTGTCAGATAATACTACTCAGAAGATTAATTTCAGGATCAAATTAAGGATGTGGGCATAATTCACCTCTTATTTACATCAGGCTTCCCGAGATCTAGCTTTCTTCACCTCCAGTTTTCAACTAAGAAAATAAAAGATGTATCATGTCCCTCTAATGTAGCATGATAGATGAGAAAGAAAAGCTAAAAATAAACTTTCTCCTTTTTGTATTTCAATTTTTATCATTTTACATTTGAGTATTTAACAAAAAAATATCAATATTCCCTTATACCTAACATCTAAAACTTAACAGGTATCATTATGCACATATTCACAGTTATTTAAATAAGCAGAATGTTACTTATTTAAAATGTTAGTATGTATGATGAGATTCTTCTGTGAATTAGGTGTCTACGGTATAGATAGCTATAGTAAGCTAGTGACCCTGGCTCCCTTTTCTACTATTGCAAAGAAATGGGCATTGCTAGTGTGCTATTCACCTGAATAGTTTCAGATGTCTCCTTCTGGTAAGATGTTCCTACCTCAAGTCACAGATTCAGGAAGGTAATGGTTTAGCTCAGATAGATACCTCTGTACTGTTCAAAATCTGTGATATTGTACGTAAATTTTCTGCTGTCATACCGAGATGAAAAATGTTTTGAGAACAGCTCTAAAAGGAAGGGTGCAAAGAAAGACAGAAAGGGTTGCAAGTAAAAGGAGTCAGTATGAAAGAAAGTGCATATTAAAAAAAGAAGAAAAAAGGGGCCATTCCAAACACAAGAGCTGGACAGAAGCTGGAAAGTAACTACACCAAAGTGAGGAGTAGAAACCATGTCAGAAAGAAGTGACATGAGATAGACTAGTGAATCCAAGGATGGCAGAAAAATCAAGATGTAACCAAAAAGCTTCAATTTGGTGGGAAAGCTAAAGGTGATATAGCGAAAGAGCTAGAAAAGCAAAATCTCACCAGAGCACAAGAAAACAAGGATTGTAGATTGCTGTATTTGAGTGTCACAAATGTAGAAATTCTGTGGAGCAGGAACTTGCAAGCATAGGAGGAAACAATGCAAAGCATGGTGTCTATCTGTGCATCCCTTCAGAAGGTATTGTGGCTTGATAGTCAAGTCTTCCCTTAACTGTGATCAGTTTTAAGAGATGAATGGGTGAAATATTCAATAGAAGCAAATGTTCAAATATTTTTTGCAGCCTTTCTTTTTTGACCTTACTGTTCAATTTCACTTTAAAAATTTTCAGGACATTTGGCATGCATAGTAGTCTCCCACCTGTAGAGTAATTGAACAGCTTAACCGAACCACTGAACACTGAAATATTCTTGTCTAAGCAAGCACAGTAGGGGATTCTGAATAAATAAACCAGGCTTTGTGACAGTAACTTGTCCTTTCAGGATGTAAAAATGGGGAAAGGCCTAATGAAAAGAAACTTAGAATGATGCAGGAAAGGGTAACCCTTGTCTGACACAGAAAGAGAAATTACTTGTGTGTAAAGAGGACAGAGAAAAGTGAAAGATACTTTAAAAGAAGCAGCTTGTTATCACTCTTCCTGTTTTCCAAAATTTCTGAAAATGAATGCACAATTTCTACAGTACTTAGCACATTAATCCCTACACTCCTTCAAAAAGACCTACGAGTGCCAGCAATTGCACAGGCTACCACAATATTTCTGTGGGTCTTTTGCTCATACATTTACCTTTCCCCATGCTGCCTAGTGTGCATGAATAATGAGCGTAAACTTCAACTTTACACAGTTCTGATGTTGGTATGGCTTCCTAAAACCATAATACTCTTTCAACACTGCAAAGAGAACCATCTTAAATTCACAATTTTTGTTACATCTGTTTGATGTTTGAGGACATCTGCATATAGCAAGTAGCACCAGAAATCATTAGGTGTGTAATTTTCCTAGGAATACCACTTTTATTTTAATTGCATCAGTATTCAGGTGAAGGAATACTTTGCAAGCTGTATGGCTACAGTTATGAAGTCATTTACTTTTGTGAAAGACATTTTACAAGCATACAAGGAAAAGGAATATTCACAGGAGGCTAAATAATGTCCATGTAAAGAATGCAAAAAAATGCAAGTTTGTTAGTTTCATGGTGTAGTTTATTTCATAAAATGTTATTAATATTTTCAATTTCCTAACAAGAACACCTATCATCTAAACAATCAAATTGATAAACTTGTGAAAATGCACATTTATCTCATTCTGACAGAACAAAATTCTACTAAAATAAAAATAATAAAATTTAAATTATTAAAAATTGGGATAGCAAAAGCATAAACACCTTCAGTAAATATCTAATGGACAAAATGGCAATATGGAACAGATATCAGTGCTCGCAATTAAATGAAATACAAAGACTGTAGTCTGGTCAGGATGTCAAAGAAAGTTTAGTCTAGGTATGTAAATTACAATCATTCCTGAAAGTCAAAAGAAAAAAAAAAATCTAGGACCTGTTTTTTAAGGTCAGTGTCCTGGGCTCAGCAGTGGCAGTCATTTTTTTCTCCTTCTTGGTAGCTGGCTCAGTGCTGTGTTTTGACTTCCAGCCTGGGAACAGTGCTGGTGATACCGATGTTTTCGGTTGTTGCTAAGTGATGTTTACCCTGACCAAGGACTTTGTGAGGCTCATGCTCTGCCAGGGAGGAGGGGAAGCCGGGAGGAAGCAGAGAAGGGACGCCTGACCCAGGCTAGCCAAAGAGGTATTCCATACCACAGCACATCATGCCCAGGGCGGGAGGTAACTGGGAGTTACCCGGAAGGACACGGGCTTCTGGGTCGGACTCGTTTATTGGCGAGTGGTATGGTATTCTCTTCCCTTGTTATTTTCTCTTATCATTGCTGTAGTTGGTAGGAGCAGTGGTGATTTGTGTTGTACATTGGTTGCTGGACTGTTCTTGTCTCAGCCTGTGGGAGTTGCACTCTTTCGATCCTCCTCCCCATCCCTCTGGGAGCGGGGAAGGGGAGAGCCCCTGGGCGGGGGGGCCCTCGATTGCTCTCAGCCCGGCATCACTCACTGGGAGTGAGTGAACAAGCTGTCTGGCTAGGGTTTAAACCACGACAGTCAGAAAGCAATTTCAGCACCAGAATTAACATGAAAATGACAATTTATTTTTTCTTTTAATTTTTATTTCTATAAAAGCAACACCAACATTGCAAGCTGCAGGAAAAACGTATCTTGGGTAATACACATGCATGCATTATAGTTTAGATGTTTCAATGCCATGCAAGTATAAAAAGGCCACACTAGTAAAAAAGTCAAGTCAGGTGTTGCAAAATACAACTGCGTCCTCTTTAAGCAAGCCTTAACGTTTGCTTACTTTTTTCTAAACCTTCTCTGGGTGCACTTTCACGTTTCAGTGGAATAAGGAATGATTTCACACAGCACTGGGTAAAAGTTCATCTTTGGGAAAGTATGTGAATAAAACTTCAGAACATTTTGAAGTGTGTGAATTAGTGCTCCTAACTCTGAACCAAGATGCTAAACCAAAGAAGGGAAAAAAATCCAAAAAACATAATATTGATTTTTCTTCAGAGAAAAAAGAGTAGCTGTGTTTCTACTGATCTCTATCTGCTGAGATCTCCCTTTCTGGGGCTACGCCTGTGCCTTCAAAATCTAGACTATAAACTACATCAGGTCAAGCTATTAGAACAGTTAGTCACACGATGTTCAGGGTACTATTTTGTGCATCCTTGCTGGCAGTCCATTCTCTTGTAGAAATCTTTCCTTGCTGTTAATCTCAGGACCTAGCCTTGCAAAAACGCCACAGTGAAGATGCTCTTACTGGACCTCTCTCTGTCCATGCGCATTAGTTTTTGTTCAGCTGTTCCTATGAACTGAAACAAAAAGATCCCTACTCAGTTGCAAACGGTTGGACCCCAGAGCTAAGCACAGGAAAGCTGTGTTAGTGCACTGCTACCTCGATGAGAGAGAAGAGGTTTGGCCTTGGGGTTGCACTAATGAGTGCCCTGCCTTTGTGGCTCAGTTTAGGCCATCAAACTGGTGCTTTGCTTTAAATGTACCAGTGGATTAAGAATTAGCTAGAGCTTTGGAGACATCACTGAAAACTACACTTAGGAGCACAAGCTAACTATTCAGATTCCCCTTATGATCTAGTGGTAGTTACAGTGAGAGGGGCCAGATCACACACAGGGCTTCAGCAGAAGGCCAGCCTGAAGGAGAGACCTCCTTCTGGAGTAGAAATTGAAACATTTTAGTGTTTATAAATATTACATCTAAGTTTAATGTATCTGTCCCCTGTCAGTTAAACCCAACCAAAGAGTGAGTCATAATGGTCATTTGTTCAACAAAGTGGTCATTATAGGAACGTTTTGATAACTCAAATTTAAAATCAAGGGTTCACTTCATGACCAACAGAGCAAGAATAAATTGTTCAAAACAAATTAGCTTTGTCCTGAATGTTAAGAGCTTCAGAAATTTCATCACTAAAAATCTTTTATATATGTGAAAATAATTTACATAAAGATTTTTTTTTCTTGATCTGAAAGCATCGCTTTAAGAGATCTACACTTAATTTTATTAATTTGGAGAGAAAGAAAACAGCAGATGCATAACTGACATCTTTATAAAATATTTAACAAAGGTATCTGTCAAGGTTTTCTTTATATTTTTTTTTTACACCATAAGCTTCCATCAGTACCTCAGATGTGCATTCAAGTCACCATGTCTTTACTTTTTACCTGTATTAGCCTTAAAGGTTGCCAAGAAAAATTTCACGTACTATAGAAACAAGTAAGTTTTTTAAGTCTCTTTACTTGATACATCACTGATATGGTACTTCAATTTAGCATGCTCCACTACCAGAACTGCTCCAATTAGACAAACATCCCCATCATCTGAAAAGCCCAAGGCAATCCCACAGTAATGTTTTTTAGTAAAAAAGGTATAACGCCTCCTAATCAATGGATCAGCACAAAGGCAAAGGCAAAACTGGAGTATTTATTTTAACAGAACGGAAGATCTTTTTTCTCTCACATCAGCCATGAATGGTCACAGTGCTAGCCACTTTCCTAGGAGTCATGCTTCTACCACATATAGATTAAATTATGTGCCTTGATAGATGACATTTCAATAGAAGCAATACATGCAGACATCTTAGAGCAGAAGCTGCTTTTTCCTCCTCTTCACATAATATTATTGTGTGTTACATTACCGTAAATATCTGCCTTTGGAGTCTGCTGCATGTGTTATTCAATTATTTTGTCATTTACTAGAATTATACTGTGCACAGAGGGTTTTCATCCCAGCTACCTTATATTAATTTGAAGTCACTGGTCTTAAGTATCATTGCAGGGAGGATTTCAGATAATAGACCATATTGAAGCAAGCAGTTCTAATAGGTTATCAAATCTGTAAAAGGAAATATGGGTCCATTATGAATGTGTTAGCTTTCAGTAGAGATACCTGTAAGAAACTTCTAAAAAAATTTACTAGCGCCGTTGGAAGAATATTACCGAAATTGAATACTGTAATAAAATTAAATATTACTGTATCATACAAAACTGATACACAATTCTTCAATCAAACACTAGCAAATGAAATCCCTCATTGCTTCATATAAAATGTGCACTGTGTTTATTCTTTATTTGATTTGTGCAAGAAAACGGGGATGGCTTGGCTTCCACACAACTTGCAAGCAGATATTACAGTAAAATATATATTATGTGCTTCAGTCATCAAAGCACAACATTCCTTCCCACTCCCCTTGCAGAATTAATGCAGCCCTACATGGGCTTAGTTCTCATCAAACTTAGCACTACCCTTAGATGAGAAAAAAATCATACACTCAATCATTTTGTACTGTTGATATCTACCAAGAAGTCCACTCCACAAAACAATGTGACTGGGTCAGTGTGTGACTGAGTCTCATTAAAATTCAGGAGTCATCTTTATGTATAGTGAACAATTAACTTTATGCAAAACACCTACTGTACATACTTGCCTTAGGGCATTGTTTGTTATGAAAGACAAAATAAAACATGGGGTCTTGATCTGTCAAAGTGCTGAGAAACTCAACTACTGTTGAATTCGACGCATGTTTAGTACCTTCTGCTCTTGTTTAAGTCAATGTCAATTTAGGGTACTCATCCTATCCACAAGGTTCTTGGAGACCTGGGGTTTGGGTTCTGTTGTTCTTCTACTCTGCAATGTCACTTCTTATACATATTACACAGACAAAGCTCTCCTTTTAAAAAGCAAATTCTGCCAATGCCAAGCATGTTGGATAAGGCACATTTAGAGGTTTTTTTTCCCCCACTGTTGCTCTGAGTTTTGAAATAATAAGAGCATTAGACTGTTTTATTTTGTTCACAGTCTATGCCAATGCTGACTTACAGTGATTCCTACCACATTTTGTAGTGCCTTGTAACAAGATTACTGAAGCATATGAATCTTTTTCTTAAACATTGTTAATAAAATATTAAATTGTGTATTAAAATTTTCAGAATGACATCCTTGTGTCTTGAATTTATTTATAGGAGAAATAAAAGAAAACTTTCTGAACATGCAATGCTTTAACCCTGCTATATATTAATATAGAACATGTTGAACGGAAGTCAAACACATTTATGTTTATACAGTTCATGTTTCCATTATCCATATATTTTTACATAATTTAGAAACATGAATCACAGTAATTTTCCAGGCTATAAAAATAGTAGTTCTGAACCTCTTTTATGTTTATTGTATCTGCTTGCAATGTTACCTTGATTTTTCATACTGAAATACATTTTGATTAGGCTTTGGAGGGCTTTTTTGTTTTGTTTTGGGGTGTTTTTTTTTCTCATGCTTTACTCCTCTTCTCTTTGTTTTTACATAAACATACATCCTGAAAGCACAACTCTAAAATCTCACTCTTCCAGCTTTGCTCAGGTTTACAAAGTGCTATTAAATTTGTCCATTTATCAAGAAATTCTTAATTTTCTCTTTACTAAAATATTGAATAACTATTCATCAACCAAGTGCATCTCAATGTGTCCACTATGTTATAGCCACTAAAAAAAATGTGTTTAACCCCACTACTAGGGGATATCATCAAATAGGAAAAAAAAGAAAGCTTTCAAGAAAGTACAGGTTTTTAAACAGTGGTGACTTAAACAGTAACATGGTGTGCAATTGTTTAAATTCAAATTCTAGCCTGTAAGTAGCATCTTTACAATCAAATGGGTAGATTGTCATATTAGTCACTTGCTTTCAAAATGGTGTTTCTTTATTGACTGGTTACCGGCATAATGTTAGTGGGTTTGGTTTTCACTGTTATAGAGTGTCTCTTCCTTTAGTACTTCTTAATATGACAAAATTGGGCTTGCAGTTACAGTGAATTTGCACTAATCATTCTTTTTATACATTATTTTGCCCTTTTTTTGTCAGACAAATATAAATAAAAAATATATATCTAGTGTCTGGTTTTCTTCTACAATAGTTATTCCACAGTTTATTTTAAATATAATTCTAAAAGACTAATTGCAAGATTCTTTTTAATACACTTATATTGCAAGTAGCAGGATGGAAATGCAATTACTAGCAAAAAAACAATGATGCTCCTACAAATGGCATTTTGATCTGAATGAGGAAAGCAGAACCAACCCAATTGATTTGCTTTCGGGTTACATTTGTAGGTGTTATCAAAGAACTTCTGAAATAACTGTGGCTCTTCTAATCTACTTCTTTGTTTTCATTTTATATCCTACCACTTTTATTTTTTCTCTTTCTTAAGAAAGAATAGGTTTTGATATTGCCATCTATGAGATTTCTTTTCTTTCTTTCTCCCTCTTTTTAAATGTGAGAGAGCATGTTGTATGTCCATTTCTTGTGGTTTATTTTTCCTTAGAGAATTCCCAAGACTATGCACTGACAGATCTTGGTATCCAAGGGGGAGTCTACTCACAGGATTAAAGGCGAGAACCTCAATTAGACTATCTCTGATTTCTTCAGATGTTTTTTCTAATCTTTTAATATGGGATTAAAGTCAGCTAGAACTTAGCTTGCCTTTTTTTTAGCTGAGATCTTCTTTGTTGCAATGCAAGCTAGATATATTTTTTGTTCTCTATTAAAAAAAAAAAAAGAAAAAAGAAATAAAAAGAAAAAGAAAAGCGGGGAAAAAAGCTGATCTCGTTTTCCTTAATTTGGAGTTATTCTAGTCCAGATGAGGATAATGAACTTTCGTCAGCTCTTATGTGAATCAGCGTACAAAATAGCTTGATAAGCAATGTGAAGCATACACACGTTTCTCAATGATCTGCAGAAAAACTCCCTCAGAGACTGATTAGCCCATGCTTGTCACAAGTAGGGGAGATAATTATGGGGGCTTAACAGTCTATATGGTGGATCTTTTGAGAGGAGAAGGGTAGATCTAAGAATGTCTCATGGATCAGCCATAATTTCTAATATTACAGATAACGTGTGTGGTTTTTTTAGTATATCCCCGGAGGAGCCTGGGTAGTGACTCTTCCCATAGAGTGACATCATATTACTTTTAGAGAAGATAAAAATTGTTCAAATCGGATTATCCCTAATTAGTATAATCTTATGAACCATTCTGAAAAGTTTATTGCACTCATGCTGGCAGTCTCTGATTCCATATTGAGAGCTTCTTATTACAATGTGTGTGCTAATCCTTAACCATGGAAATCAATACACAGTACATAAAAGTAATATTGTTGTATTCCTTCATTTAATAAACTCCACATTGTACTCTCATTCCAAAGCTAATAGCTGTTTTTATGGATCTCTGTATATCAGATAACAAAATATTTCAACTTTTTTTTTAAGTAAAGAATATGCCATTCCAGCAGTCATTTACATTCATTAGACTAATATGTTTGTTAAGCAGTGCTGGCAATATTGGAGGAAGGGAGCTTTAGCAAATGTTCTTTACCCTTATTTATGAACACAGATATCTTGTGAATATGTAATCCTGTGTCTATATATATATAAGTTACTAAGCAGAACAGTGTATAACATAAAAGTGAATAACAGTGTCTGCTGTTACTGACTACAGTGGCGTTTGTGGATGCTCAATCCTCCAGAAATAAAGGTACAATTTTCCCTTCGGAGAGGTGTGAGTATCCTGCAGAAGTAGCTTTTCTTGTTAAAGGAGCATAAAGGCTTGAGAGTTTTGAACTACCCCCTCACAAAACCTTCTTAACATTTGACACTAGCACAGCTCAGAGCTATCAGCAGGGTGATATCCCACACCATTTTACACCCCTTTTTATCTTCTTCCTGGGTTTTCCTCACCTTTGCTACCCACACTTTGTGTATGAGCTGGTGGGCTGACCAGCCACTCACTTGGGCTGCATTGCTGTAGCTGCTGCACTATTGCACAGCCAGAGTAAAGTAGCTGTTTGTGCCTTCGCAGTGTGCAAAATCAGGACTCATAGGGTATGTGTTTTTCACTGGCAGCACTGTCCTCTTGGAACAGGTTAGTCTGCAAAGCGCAGCAGGCCTGAGTTTCGTTCTGCACCCCTCCAGTTGAGGAAGTGCTCAACTATGCACAGCCCCACCATAAAAAAATTACACAGCAAATTGAACTCGTAAGAGTAGTTTTCTTCCTTCACTTGCCTTTCTGAAGGGTATTCAGGGCCTCTGGTTATTAGAGCCCCTCAGCAATGTCATGGCAAGATCCCAAATGGCAGTAAATTGAAAGAAAAAATTAGTGAAGGTTTCACTGATTGCAGTTTGTCCCTCTATCCTGCATATGCTTTTCTGTTTCTAGCTAGGGTGACACCACTCCTAAATTTGCAGACCTTATTCCATCTCTTTGCAGACAAGGCTAAAATGATCTTTGTCTTCCTCCCACAGCAGAGGACGCAAAGGTTGAAGCTTCATGTATTTGCATAGTGGCATTAGTTTTGCTTCATCCATCTGAAGTTTCTTCACCACAGAATGGCAACAGGAGTGTAGAGTGTTTTAAAAGAGCAGAGGGAATCTCACTTATGGTTATTTCTGGGTCTAATCTTGTAACAGAGTAAGGCCAGGATACTGCACTCGATAGTGCCCCATGGATCAGTCAGATTTACTGAGACACATTTCATTGATTTCTGGCTATGAGTTGCAATTGATCTGGCTACTCTTAGCTGTCCTCGCAAAGCTAACCAGTGCCACTAATCCTCTTAAGCAGCAGTCAAGAGATGCAGATAAAAGCTGGTGATTCACCTTGGCTCGAATAACAGAGCTCTTAAAAAGAAAATAGAGGGTTCGTGCCTTGGATATAAAAATGTATAATCTGCATGCTGACTGCATGTTGTGTCACAGTGGAGCCTATTTCAAGGCTATTAATTAGGACAATAAAAGATTGAGAGCTCAGAATAAAACTGCTACTAAGCAAAGCAATGATTCTTCTATCTTTATATATAAAAACAGACGTAAAATCAAGTATAAATTTTTTTTTGTATAGAATTATTGTACTTAGATGAACCTGGGAGGACAGGATGCAGCTGCTCTTGCAAATCTAACATTTTTATTTCAAGACAAAGGAAAGTGGTTTGCTTAGAACCACAGAATATCTACGTGCAACATTTTGGTATCAGTCACAGTATACGGAGAAGAATGTAGTCTTAGGAGGAAATACTACAGTCAGACAAGAAAGTATCAGAATGAAAACACCACAAAATAGCATGAAGACAACCTAAGCAAAAGCGGAGAAAACAGATTAAACCTGCAAATATTCTCTAATAGTATTCACAGTTTTTTCACTGTGCTTCTTGTGAGGAAACATAAGTAATGCTGTGCTTTACTGAGAAGCTGAAAGAAAGTGAAAACCCAAGGAAGTTCTCCTCTGAGAGTGCTCACATGAGGGCTTTATCAGAAGCATTCACCAGACTATCAGCAATTCTCTTTCACCTCCTGAAAAAAGTTTTTGGCACCTCATAAAAAAGTAAAAACAATACCATGAAAATTTGATGCTCAAAACACACACCACAAAAGGCAAATAATGATGAGTTACAAGCACACTTAAAGCAGGGTTATTTGTCGAGTCTGTATGATCAGATATGTTTGTGTAGTCAAGCCACACAAATACCAACCAAGCTCCATATGTAGGATTATTGATTATTAAATGGGACTTAACTCATCAAATAAATCATTTGCTGGGAATAGTTCACCCCATTCTAGTCAAGAACTCGTACTGTATTTAACATCTTTTCATAGCTCTAATTAAAAGTACCTTCCCTTTTTTCTGCAGTCCTAGGGGGGAATGCAGATCTCTTTGCCTCTTTGTCTCCCTTCTGTTCCCTTTGCAATAACAGGGGGCAGCCCTGCCACCTTCCCAACACACAGGGTCCTTTACTCAGGCTTGACTCCAAAGCCTTGTGTGTTTGAGGAAGGAAAAGCCATGTTCTGTGCCTCACAGTCAGTCTGTGCTCCAGTATTGTGTGCCAGGATGGACCCATGAGCCCACACTTCTTCAAATGAACTTCAGAAACTTAAAGAGGTAGTGGATTTTATCAGCCTAGGCTCCCTGATGGTCTCTGCAGACAAACAGGTAGATCCAAACAGCAGTTCACATCTTAAATTGGACCCAGTCTGCAGATGGCTGCTCCCAACTCCAGCTCCTCAGTAATCTACCTTAATTCAGGATGTGTGATTTTGCCCAGAGGTTCTCTGTGTTAGTGGCCTAAATATCTCCTTATCCCATTAAAAGGCAAAGATGCACCATCTTGTGCCTGTGTTAGTGTTAGTTTGCAGAATAAAAAGTTGTTTTCAATTTACCAGGCTGAGGAAACAGATATAGAAGGAAAAAAATAGAAGTCTTAGTTATAACTTCTGAAAAATGACACCCTGCTATTCAGAACTCCCCACAAATAATGTGTTCTTTAGTTCTTTGTTTTACAATTCCACAGTCAAATTTTCATCAGCATTCATGGATCCAAATGAACCAGTAAGCACTAAATAATTCCAAGAACTGTAAACTCTTTCAAGTTGAATGTGACTTTTTTAAATTAAAAAAAAAAAAAAAAGTTCTAAATATTTTGAACTTTTTATTTCTTCCAAGTTTCTTGGCTCATTATGGTCTGTGCCTGCAAGGCAACATTAAGAAGGAAGGAATTAACTGAAGCAGTCCAATTGCCATCAACCCTCATCCTATCACAACAGGCCCGGCTATCCCCATCTTTCTTACAGGCCCCTTTTAAGAACTAAAGGCCACAATAAGGTCTCCCCAAAGCCTTCTTTTCTCCAGGCTGAACAATCCCAACTCTTTCAGCCATTTCTCATAGCAGAGCTGTTCCATCCCTCTGGTCATTTCTGTGGCCCTCCTCTGGACCCACTGCAACAGGTCAATGTCTTTCCTGTATTGAGGACTGCAGGGACGGATGCAGTACTCTAGGTGAATGCTCATGTGCACTTAAATTTGAGCAGATAAGGAGAAATGTTTGTGTGATACTATTTTCTCTTGCAGAAAAACAAACAGAATGTGGCAAAAATAACACAAAAATTACTGGAAAATGTGACTGTAGTGAAAATATTTCAGAAAATTACAGAAGAAATAAAAAAATTTAGGTACTACTGTCAAATCTCTTCAGCTATGTCTGTGCTGTTAAGGAAAAGACATGTAGCTGTGCACCAAGGCCAGATTACATAAACTAATTTACATCTCCTCTGCTTAGGAGGACAGTCCCTTTCAGCCAGATTTGGCTTTGACTGGAGCCTAAAGGGAGGAAACTAACAAGGATGATTTGCAAACGATCAGGTATACCCTCATACTCAAGTAACCCATTTTAGTATCTCTGCTCCCTGAGGACATGGCTGGAAAACACTCTGACCCCTCTCTAGACCTGGTTGCTTTTGTGTTCATGGAAATGAAAGCACAGGAAAGGACTACTGTGTGCCTGGGGTTTTACTCAGAAATTGGGACACTTCTGGTATGTATACATGGTATTCAGAGGCCTTCCTAGGTGCACCTATGTAGGCATAGTGCAATCAGTCTGTTTTCTTTTGCTGAGATAGTTATATTGCTTATTAATGTTTTTACAAAAATAAGAATTTAGCACCTTAGTATCATATAATTTACATATTGCCTGAGTTTAAAACTCTGCTGTTTAGTCATCAATAAAATTGTCATTAGTAAAAGTTACCTCAGCTGGACATCAGCTGTCCACCAAGTCACTCTATCACTCTTATCCTCAGCAGGACAAGGGGGGAGACCATAAGATGGAAAAAAACTCGGCAGTCAAGATAAAGTCAGTTTAATAAAGCAAAAGCGAAGATCACATGCAGAAGCAAAGTAAAACAAAATATTTTATGCTCCCCATCAGCTAGTGTCATTCAGCCACTTTCCAGGAAGCTGGGCTTCAGTATGCACAGTGGTTGCTCTGGAAGACAAATGTAGTAAATAACAAATGTCCCCCTTTCTTGCTACTTTCAATTGGCTTTTATTGCTGAGGAGATGTTATATATTATGGAATATCCCTTTGGTCACTTTGGGTCAGCTGTGCCAGCTCTGTCCCATCCCAAGACCTTGCCCATCCCCAGCCTGGCTGATGAGATGGAGGAACATTGGAGTTATAGCCCTGATGTGTGAGCACTTCTGAGGAGCAGTCAAAGCACTGGTATATTATCAACACCTTTTTTGCTACTGATAGAAAGCAGAGTATTATGAGAGTTGCCATGGTGGAAATTAACTCCATTTCAACCAGACTCAGTACAGCCTCATAAAGTTCAAACACAATAAGGTAGCAGTGGGATGTGCCTGAAATCTACCCTTTGACAGACAGCTCCTGCAGTTAAAATGATCAAACTAAGTGTGACTTAAATAACGATGTGCCTACCCCAGATTTTGGAAGCATCAACATGATCTTTTAACACATGGTGTTATATTGACTCCTGCAAGTTAAACAGAAGTAAAGCTACAAAGAGTTTATTAACATCAGGCCAAAGAAGCATCAATTTCAGTAAGGTTTTTTCCCCACAGGTGGGAAAGCATAGCAGAGCTTAGAAAAGATAATTAAGAGCTTTACCTGGAGAAAAACACCATGTTAATTCTCAGATTCCTCTATGGACAGCACTGGAGGTGAGCAGCAAATGGGCTCAATAGGCTGTTAAATAGGACTGGCTGTCAAAACAAGAATTTGCCATGCTTTACCATTTGTTTTCCCTTCTCATGAAATGAAAAAAAAAACTTTAGAGTATTTGGGGGGAAAATGTAGTGAGAAGGATGCTCTCTACAAAGCAGCCAGCACTGCAGTTATGAGAATAGAAGGTGTAGAAATAACTTCAAAACCCCATTTTGCCTTTTCTAGCGCAGAGGTTTCAGAATTATAAGCAAATCTTTTAGCCAATGACAGGCTTATTCACTGGGTAGAGAAGGATGAATAAGTCCAAAAGAAAACCTTGAGATATTTCCTCCCAAACTGGGTGATTACAGTGACTGACATTTTCAAAGTATATTATGAAAATAACTCAAACAGAATGGTTCTGCCATTAAATTAAAACCAGGTTTACATCATTAAAGAACTTCATCTATTCCATCCTGAGGTCATAAATCAAAGTTGTTTTTTTTAGGATTTGATGATGTCACTTGAGTACTCCTCTAAGCAGTTTGTTTCACCATTCAACTTCCTTTGAGCTAACAAAACATTCAAGGTGGAATTAATTTCTTACAGGTGAAGTTAATTTCCCTGAGGTCCCTTCCAACCTGGGATTCTATGATTTGTCCATCACATTTGAAAAATCGTGGCAGTCAGGTGAAGATGGGTAATATAACCCCCACTTTCAAGAAGGGGAAAATGTATGACCCAGGGAACTACAGACCAGTCAGTCTCACCTCTGTGCCTGCAAAATCTTGGAGCAGATTCTCCTGGAAGGCATGCTAAGGCACATGAAAAACAACAAGGTGCTTGGTGACAGCCAGCATGGCTTCACTAAGGGGAAACCCTCCCTGACCAATTTGGTGACCTTCCATGATGGGGCTACAGAACCGATGGACAGGGGTAGAGCAGTTGATGTCATCTACCTGGACTTGTGCAAAGCGTTCGACACTGTCCCACACGACATCCTTGTCTCTAAATTGGAGAGACATCAATTTGATGGATGGACCACTCAGTGGATAAAGAACTGGCTGGATGGCCACATGCAAAGAGTTGTGGTCAATGACTCAGTGTCCAGCTGGAGACCAGTAACAAATGGTGTCCCTCAGGGATCAGTGTTGGAACCGGTGTTGTTCAACATCTTCGTCGTTGACATGGACAGTGAGATTGAGTGCACCCTCAGCAAGTTTGCCAATGACACCAAGCTGTGTGGTTCGGTTGATACGCTGGAGGGAAGGAATGCCATCCAGAGGGACCTTGACACACTTGTGAGGTGGGCTGATGCCAACCTTATGAAGTTTAACCATGCCAAGTGCAAGGTCCTACACCTGGGTCGGAGCAATTGCAGGCACAGCTACAGGTTGGGCAGAGAAGAGATTCAGAGCAGCCCTGCAGAGAAGGTCTTGGGGTGCTGGTCAATGAGAAACTGAGCATGAGCTGGCTTCAGTGTGTGCTTGCAGCCCAGAAAGCCAACCGTATCCTGGGCTGCATCAAAAGGAGTGTGACCAGCAGGCCAAAGGAGGTGATCCTGCACCTCTACTCTGCTCTTGTGAGACCTCACCTGGAGTATTGTGTGCAGTTCTGGTGTCCTCAGGATCAGGGGACTGAAGCACCTCCTGTATGAAGACAGGCTGAGGAAGTTGGGGCTGTTCAGCCTGGAGAAGAGAAGGCTGTGTGGAGACCTCATAGTAGCCTTCCAGTGTCTGAAAGGGCCTGTAAGGACACTGGAGAGGGACTCTTCATTAGGGACTGTAGCGATAGGACAAGGGGTAATGGGTCAAAACTTAAACATGGAAAGTTTAGATTGGATATAAGGGTGCCTCATCACCCTCCTTTACTGTGAGGGTGGTGAGGCACTGGAATTGGTTGCTCAAGGAAGTTGTGAATGCTCCATCTCTGGCAGTGTTCAAGGCCAGGTTGGAGAGAGCCTTGGTTTAGTATGATGTGTCCCTGGCTTTGGCAGGGGGGTTGGAACTAAATGATCTTAAGGTCCTTTCCAGCTGTAACTATTCTATGATTCTATGATTTGTTTCAGTTATTATTGATATGTAACAATCAGATATTGAACTCTCAGCTAGTCTGATTTTAGGCACCTGTTGGTTGTTGCAGACCATGAAAGAAGCATCTGGGGGTTTTGGTGGGCTATTTCAGATATTTTTAACATGGTTTTTGAACATTAGTAGCAGCTGCTACTAATATGCTTCCCTACTTTAGAACTGTCAGGTCTCTGTGGTAATATGATGTTATGGTAATTTCTAGGCATAAAGAGGAAATTGCAAAGGCTTTTTTGTAGGTAATATTGCTCTGCTTTTTTTTTTCTTGTTTATTTTGTTTTAATCGCTACATTAATCTTACTGTATAGGTGGGATTTAGTTCTCCTTTGTTGGTATTTTAATTTTAAAGTTAATTAGAAAAAATATTTTTCAAGCATCACTTTCTAGAGAAAGACTCCCAGTAATTATCACAGATTAGATTAAATTAAATCCTACTAACTCCCCCCCCCAAACTTTGAAAATGTGCAAAAATCTTTTCCATAGCATTCTGCTGACTTCCATACCAGAACTATTAAACTACGTCTACCAAACATCTACCATCAGAACAAAGAGACAAACAAAGCATTTCAAAAAGCTCCTAGTTTGTTAAATTTTAAGGCCTTGCTTCATAATGGTCAATGTAACAATTCTTTCTTTATTGTCACAGAAATGGATAAACTTTATTATTTTTGTTGATCTTAAAAATGTCCATTGTAGTTCATGTTCTGGCACTTAGAGATCAGCTTTTTACAGCAGCTGGTTACAGAGCTAGCACATGTGGATGTATGGGCATAATATCTGCACATTTAATTTTGAAAATCATCTTTTGTGTTGTCCCCCTTTGGACCAACCAAAATTCAGTGTGATTCTGTATTCCAGAAAGGAACATATAAGGATGATGGAATCAGTTTTCTTTGATACACTTGTCTGAGCATATAAAAAGTCCTGGTTTGCAGAGCAAAGAAGAAATCAAGCAGAGACTGCTTCATAGCTTGCCACTCTAAATATCTTTCAGGCAACATTTTAACATAGCCTCCAACTTCCTGACTGTCTCCCAGAGTCACAGCCAAGAGCAGAGTAGACTTCCTTAAAGCTTTGTGTTTTCATTTGGGCTGCAACATGAACTCAGCTGCCTCTTATAACAAGCTACTTGAAATAAAACAGTCTATTTAAACAAGTTTCATCTTGCAGTGTTGTTATTATTATTACCAACATCATCATCATAATTTGTAAAGGGAGCTTGTGTTATGAGATTGCCTTTGAGCTACCACAGAATGTCTCGTATAAATATAACTTCTGCAAAACAGCTCACATTCAAAGTGTAAAATGAGAGACAACAGGTGGAAGAAGCCATCAGCTGGAAGGGAGCACATGGGAACAATGAAGCAATTACAAACAGTTGATGAAGCAGCAGTCAGAGAACACCAGCTGCTTAACTATTGTGGGAGCTCTAATTACAATTCTTCTTGGGAGAGTGAATTACTCTTGGAGTGCTCTGCCCAGAACCCTCTCTTAGGAAGGAGTACGTGGTTTTAGGATGACGGAAAAAGCGTCAGGGAGGATTGCAAGGTCCCTGTCCTTCTTCCTCAACAAGGCAAAGCAAGCCAAGTTTGCATATGTGTAATGCGCTCCTCTTTACATATTTAGAGCAATAAAGTAGAGGTCCTTGAGCTGTTAACATATGGATCTCTAACATGATAAAATGTGTTATTTCAGTACAGATATTGAGCTATTAAGATAGATCATGTCAAAAATCTTTCTGTTAATGGTTCCATGATCCATCTTAATGGCTTCTTCTTGTCGCAGCTGCTACGGCGTCCTATGTCAAAGCATAATATTGCGCCTTTCATTTGAAGTGTTACATCATATCAAGCCTTCTTTTTCAGTTATTCGAATGTATAATGTCAGCTCATAGTATAGAGTTCATAAGTGGACCTTTGACAAGATGTATCACATCAATATGTGGTAACAACTGTTATGACACTAAGCAGTGCTTAGTAAGTATGAAAAAAATACTCTGTGTAAGCACAATAAACTGTATTCAAAAGGTTTGGAATTTTTTTTTTTTATTTAATACAGTCAGAATGAATTCAAACTGAATGCAGACTAAACTGGAAGGATCTTGCGTACTAATGGAACATCTTTCTTTATATGAACATGTAGCCTTTCTGATTAGAAGTATATAAATTCAAGCAAGGTAAAAGGTCTGTGGGCAGCTTATTCCTAGGTGCACTGCATAGGAAATATAATGAAACCTTTAAATGGTTCTTTTTTAGACTATTTTTTTCTCCTGTCAAAGCTTGCCAGGGTTTTTTGAAATTAAAACTGCAGTGTACCAGGTTTGACACTACTTCCATCAAGGGAGTTTTCTAAACTGCACAAAGAGAAATCACATGGAAAATTTAGTTCAAATCACTTTTGCCTTTTGTACAACTGAGAAGTCTTGTTTAGACTACTGTCTTAATCCTACATCCACTATGAGTACTGAAACCATGAAACTCTCATTTTGTGCATTCCTAGTATATATTTGTAATGAGGGATGTAGCTGCATGTATAAAGAAGTATTCTAATAGCAGAGGTCAAGTTAATTCTGTGCTACTGGAATGAGGACATTTTCCCTTCCAGGATTTGCAACAAGTGAATTGTTCCTATGAAGCACCAAAGTTTTGCCTGAAAACTGAACAAGAAGCAGTAAGATCTAGAGCCTCCTCAGAAATGTAAGCAGCAATTTGTTACATGATTCCATGTAGGGTTCAGAATGACCATGAGTTACAGTCGTCTTAGAACAAAGTGAGAAGGATCCATTCCCTGGACCTTCTCTTCTCTTAACAGACTAAACAAAAACCAAACAAACTAACACACAAAAAAGCCCTCAAAACAAACAAATAAAAAAAGAATACAAAACACGCAAAACTTACACACACACACAAAAAACCAAAACCAAAAAACCCAACCAAAATCCAAGCAACAAGCAAAGAAAAAAACACAGAGAAGAGGAATAACTGCTGGGCAAACTCATAGGGAAAAAGAGAATCTATGGATTATGGAAGAAGGGGCTGGCCACTTGGGAGGAATATAGGACAGCTGTTAGAGGATGTAGGGAAGCAATTAGGACAGCTAAGGCCTCCTTGGAACTTAATCTGGCAAGTAGGGTCAAGGACAATAGAAAGGGCTTCTTCAAATACATAGCAAATAAAACCAACACAAGAAACAGTATAGGCCCACTGCTGAATGAGGTGGGTGCCCTGGAGACAGAGGATATAAAGAAGGCAGAGGTGTTGAATGCCTTCTTTGTCTCTGTCTTTACTCCAGCAGACTCTCCCTGGGGGACCCAGATTCCTATAGCCCCGGCAGGAGTCAGGATAAAGGAGGAGTTTGCTTTGGTGGATGAGGATTGGGTTAGGGATCAGTTAAGCGATCTGGACATCTATAAATCGATGGGTCCGGATGGAATACACCCGCGGGTGCTGAGGGAGCTGGCGGAGGTCATTGCTGGGCCACTCTCCATCATCTTTGGTAAGTGGTGGGAAACAGGAGAGGTGCCTGAGGACTGGAGGACGGCAAATGTCACGCCGGTCTACAAGAAGGGCAAGAAGGCGGACCCCGGTAATTATAGACCGGTCAGCCTTACCTCCATCCCTGGAAAGGTGATGGAACAACTTATTCTTGACACCATCTCTAGACATATCAAGGATGAGGGGGTCATTAAGAGCAGCCAACATGGCTTTACCAAGGGGAAGTCATGTTTGACCATCCTTATAGCCTTCTATGAGCAAGTAACTAGGTGGCTGGATGATGGTAGAGCGGTAGACGTGTTTTTTCTTGATTTCAGTAAGGCATTTGATACTGTCTCCCACAGCATCCTCATAGATAAACTAAGGAAGCGTGGGCTTGATGATCAGGTGGTGAGGTGGATCAAGAACTGGTTGGAAGGAAGAAGGCAGAGAGTTGTGGTCAATGGGGCAGAATCTAGCTGGAGGTCTGTGACTAGTGGAGTCCCTCAGGGGTCGGTGCTGGGACCAGTGCTGTTTAATATTTTCATCAATGACCTGGATGAGGGAACTGAATGTACCCTCAGCAAGTTTGCTGACGATACTAAACTGGGAGGAGTGGCTGACACACCAGAGGGCTGTGTTGCCATTCAGCGAGACCTGGACAGGCTGGAGAGTTGGGCAGAGAGGAACTTGATGAAATTCAACCAGGGCAACTGTAGAGTCTTGCATCTGGGGAAGAACAACCCCATGTACCAGTACAGGTTGGGGGCTGACCTGCTGGACAGTAGTGAAGGGGAAAGGGACCTGGGGGTCCTGGTGGATAGAGAATGACCATGAGCCAACAATGTGCCCTTGTGGCCAAGAAGGCCAATGGCATCCTAGGGTGCATTAGAAAGGGTGTGGTTAGTAGGTCAAGAGAGGTTCTCCTCCCCCTCTACTCTGCCTTGGTGAGGCCACATCTGGAATATTGTGTCCAGTTCTGGGCCCCTCAGTTCAAGAAGGACAGGGAATTGCTTGAAAAAGTCCAGCGCAGAGCTACAAAGATGATTGAGGGAGTGGAACATCTCCCTTATGAGGAGAGGCTGAGGGAGCTGGGTCTCTTTAGCTTGGAGAAGAGGAGACTGAGGGGTGACCTCATCAATGTTTACAAATATGTAAAGGGTGAGTGTCAGGATGATGAAGCTAGGTTTTTTCAGTGATGTCCAGTGACAGGACAAGGGGCAATGGGTGTAAACTGGAGCATAGGAGGTTCCATGTGAACATCAGGAAAAATTTCTTTACTGTTGTCGTGGTTTAAACCCAGTCAGGTAACTCGTTCACTCACTTTCCCCCTTCTTTCCCTCCCCCTACTACCAGAGGGATGGAGAGGAGAATCAAAAAGAATGCAACTCCCATGGGTTGAGATAAGAACAGTTTAGTAACTAAGGTATAACACAAATCACTACTGCTACCACCAATAATAACAACGATAAAGGAAATAACAAGGGAAGAGAATACATCACCTCACCACCAGCCAATCACCTCCTCCAACCCTGCAGACTCCCAGCCCTTCCGGCTCACTCCCAGTTACATCCTGGGCATGACGTGCTGTGGTATGGAATACCTCTTTGGTCAGTTTGGGTCAGGTGTCCTGTCTCTGCTTCCTCCTGGCTTCCCCTCCTCCCTGGCAGAGCATGAGGCTCACAAAGTCCTTGGCCAAACCAAAACATCGCTATCAGCTCTGTTCCCAGGCCGAAAGTCAAAACACTGCACTACACCAGCTACCAAGGAGGAGAAACATGACTGCTACTGCTGAACCCAGGACAACTGTGAGAGTGACAGATCACTGGAACAGGTTGCCCAGGGGGGTTGTGGAGTCTCCTACGTTGGAGATATTCAAGGCCCGCCTGGACAAGTTCCTGTGTGATGTACTCTAGGTTACCCTGCTCTTGCAGGAGGGTTGGACTAGATGATCTTTTGAGGTCCCTTCCAACCCTTAGGATTCTGTGATTCTGTAATTCTGTGAATGGAACTATGCGTGCACGTTTATGACAATGAATCAAGTCCCTGAATTTGTATTTTTGCAAGGTGAGTGTGCCACCTAACCTCATAATTTTGATTCATAATAATTTTTTACATATTCAGTGTCTAACAAATGTGCTAATATTTGTACACTCTACCTTTTCCTTACTTAGTGGGACCATATAGCTTGCTAACTGGACTGGAGTTTGACCTCTGAGGTGAAGTTAATCCATACAATGCTAAGGATTTGTGTATTCCAACTTGATTCTTTTGCCTTCATAGAATCATAGAATAGTTAGGGTTGGAAAGGACCTTAAGATCATCTAGTTCCAACCTCCCTACCTTGGGCAGGAACACCTCACACTAAACCATGTCACCCAAGGCTTCGTCCAACCTGGCCTTCATACCTGATAGTGTATCATGAAGTATATAAAATGGCACTAGGCATGTATTTGTGTAGCATAAACAAAAGAACCGAGACCTAAGGGTGCAAATTTTGATCAAAAGAATCTTTTAACATCCTTTTTACTTGTCACTGACATTGGATTCAATAACCTAAACAATCACCACTTATAATTTCTGTATCAGGTCTCAGGGACTGTAAATAGGTATATCTACCAGCTGTCTTCCTGCAAACTGACTGGACTCCTATGTAAACATTACCCCCACATAATGAGTCAAGAACTCACTATACATAAAAATTATACAATATATACACATAATAAAAATACATGTTCATAAATCATTACACAGAACTAAGAAACCTAAAATAACATTTCCTTTATGAAGGAAAGTTTATGAACACAAATAGTCATGATGAGAATAAAAGATTAGCAATAAAAATTCACACATATATATATACCCAAGTGATTATGTTTCTAGAACTGGAGAAATCTCAGTCAAGAAGATAATATACACTCAGTTGACCCATATCTCTAAGCTGAGAGCCATTTAGTTAGAAGATCATAATTTTGATTGACTAATTACAGTCTTACGTTCATTTACTTTTACAGCAAAATAACTTAAACATTTAAATCTTCATCCAAAATGCTAAAAATAGATGAATTTTCTTCAGGCCTCTTTTCTTTGAGAAGGTATTTCTGTGTTTTTTAAAAATAAATGCATATTTACAAAACAGTCCTGCATAGGCACATGAAATGTTCATTCCATTTTATGAGCTTTGTATCATTGCAATAAAGAAAACACGACCACCTAGAAGATGTCCTAAAACTCAAGGTGTTTGTTTCTGACAGGGCAATGATACGCCTCTGTATCTGACATTGAAACGGTGTGACTGGAGGGAAAGCTCTCCTACAAAGTGCAGATGAAAGGAGAAGGGAAAAATGGAAGAATTCCCTGCCTGCTGCAGGCCATGGTACCTACATGAATGAGTGGCACAGGGCCAAGAGTGTCACACTTCAGCTACCAGACAAGAGGAGTTTATAACTAAAAAGAGTACTTGGGAGGGAGAAGAATGGAAACATCCCATTTGGCACTGGTTTCATGCTTTGCCAATAACTGAATGTCTATGTTTTAGCACTGAAAGACAACAATATCAGTGACCAATGTTATTTTTAACCTGTATTGCATATTATTAATTTCAAACATACCTAATAGAGTCTATCAGGCTCTCCACCTAGGCTGTATTTAAGATCTCAATTAAAAGGGCCCTAATTCTATTCAGAAAAGTCCATCTCCTGCTAACAAACTCTTGCAGGAGTTTGTGCAGCAACCTGTATGCCTGGGCACATGTGCTCAGCCTCCTGGTCTGTCCCTTTCTGCCCCTACTCCCCCCCACCCCACCCCCCAGGAACCCTGCTCTAAGTTCAGAAACAGGAGAAATTCTTTTGGCTAAAGTTTTTCTCTGTAAGTGAAGCTCTTGCTACAGACTGCTGAGATAGATACCTAGTGTAGTGATTTCTTGTTATGTACATGTTTTAGTGTACTTTCTCATTAATGTCCCAGATTCCTGGGCTTTTGGGTAAGACCTCCACTTTTTCCTATTGGATTTTGGCTTTCAGATGTTACAACAGGAAGCAAGTTACTTGCCAGGCTCGATGGGTCTTTGAGCAACCTCGTCTAGTGGAAGGTGTCCCTGCCCATGGCAGGGGGGTTGAAACCAGATGGTCTTTAAGGTCCATTCCAACCCAAACCATTCTATGGTTCTATGATTCTATAGTTCTATGGTTATTGTGGTGAATGAAGTGAATATACCATAAGATTAGTGTTTATGGAGTACTAAAGCAAGTAAGATGCCATAAAGTGATGGGGCAGCTAATGGGGAAGTGGATTCTGCAAGATACAAAAGACAAGAAGAGACAGTATTAAGTCAATATAATAAGCATGATACTCTTCTATTGAAGTTGAGGCAGAATTGTTAAAAAAATACTGAGCCTTCACCCAACGTATAGTTTTACAAGTAGATTTGGTGCTCGAAATCAAGTTACTTCATTTCCACCTGCAGACACTTTGCTAAGGAAAACGAAAGATAAAAATGATATTGTATTAATCTTTAAATATTCAGTTACCAGTTCAATTCCACACAGCTATTAAAGCAAGAAGCGGGGCACAAAAGCTGGGATTTAAATATTAACATCTCATTCTTCCCTCAGAAATAAGAATTGGGAAGTTTCTTAAAGAACTTGATAAGATTTGGAGTCATGGTGTATGTATACACGGTGGTTGATGCTTCATGTTTAAGTGCTTATCTAAAGAACATTGAGTCAATATTACTGGGAACTGATTATATAAAACAAAAATGAAGTCTTGTGTGACAGCTTCTTTGAAAACTCTTACCCTTTGGACAAACTATTCGTCGGTTCACTTCAAGGGTTCATATTCAGATTCATAAAGTTGCGTGTCAAAGTCTAGATGAGTCTTCTTCAATTACAATTTCTCAGAGCATATCACCTTTCATGAAAGATCAGATGAAGTGGTTAGTAATTTCTAGCTTCCTTTGGATTCTGTTTTTGACGTTTGTATTTGATTGGCAGACCCTTTAACTAAATGTCTCTGGACTAATCTCTGCCTTATTTGGCATATTAAACGCATAGCCAGCTGTAAGATAAAATGCCTGAAGGCATTGCTGTTTGGAAAATGAAAATAATAAAGCCACAAAAAGTAAACTGTTGAAAAATATGGAAACACATTTCTCAAAAAAATGTTAGTGTATTTTTACATTTTCAGGGAAATTTCTTATACAGGTAATCTCAACTTAAAGACAATCTAAGGAGTTATATTAACTTTCTCACATGCATCTATATACTTTCTTATATACATATACATTTATTCAAAGTTTTGAAGTGGTGGTATCACATTTCCCCAACTTGCTCTTATACTATATGGGTGCTATTCTTTGCACACAGGATGAAGCAGAGAGCTAGCATCAGTGAGTAGCTAAACATACTTTGCCATGTTTTCAAAAAAGGAAAAAGGGTGCAAACAACTGGAAAGAAATATGCTGGGAATGATGATACTTTGCTGTTTATTAAGATTGCACCCATGCTGTGTAGTGCTAGGGCAGGTGCCTCCATGAATGCTGTTGTGTGCCCTGAGATACTTTGTGGCACAGCACTGCATTCATCTGTCACATTTTGAAGAAAGGATGGAAGAGACAAAAAAGTTTTGATATGTTCTCACCGTATAAATTGTTTGGAAAATACATGACAGTGAAATTCAAAAGTTATTGCTCTTTAGAGATAACTTAGGGACCCAGCAATAAACCACATCTGTCTTTGGGATGACTTAGCAGCATCGGAGGAAGTGCAAGAGACACCTTTAGGAGGAGGGAGGCCATTCCCACCTTACTCCTAAATTTGCAAAAGATAAATCCAGGTGTTAAAAAAGGACCCAACTTGAAATCAGTCACAGCACTTTTAAAACTTTATGCCTGGTGATACTTGACTACTGGTGTGACATTTTAGTGCCACCATTTTTGGTTCCTGGATTCACTTGCCCTGAAGCTGCTCCTGGTGCAAGCCTTCCGTAATACTTATATAACGCCAGTCATGCAGTGTGGCTGCTGCAGACACTCTATAGTGTTTCAAGGTGCCAGTTTGTTCACATTAACTGCAACAGTAAATTAAATGCTTAGCTGAGAGTAGATATATAGATACCGGTCTTCAACTGGAAAGGTATCTGTCTTAACACCCTACCTATATCTACCTATAGAAATTCTTGTAGACTCCATTCAAATAATGTCTTATTATGAGGCCCTACGCATGCCAAGTAGACAACTAAATCTGCTGAGTTGGCTGGACCTGCTCACTTTACTAAATTTATGCACAATTTTAAATATTTTTGTGGCGTTCTGTGAGAGCTCCATAGCTAAGAAACTATTGGGTTTAGAAGCAGAATTCACAGATCCAGTCCAAGTAATTAATATTTCTTTCTATAACTAGTTCACTGGATTAATGTGTTCTCACCTCAATGCATGAACATTGAACTGAATAAATCTTTTGCAGGCATCCTATAACACTAGATGGAAATGCTGTAGAGGTCAATCAGTAAATATAAGACTAATTTGGTGTAGCAATTCCAAGGTGCATCATATATTTCATTGTCCTGTAAATAACAGTTTGTGAAAACTCAGAACATTTTCTCCTTCATAAATATAAAACATAGCCATGCTAACCAGCAGATTTAGAAGTAGATTTCTAATTGTGTAATATGGTGATATACTCTTATTACCTCACTGTATTATGACACCTAACTTCACCAAAGTGTATTTCAATCCCCTCAGTGCCTTAGGGTATAGGACATATATTCTACAAAGAGGTATTTGCATGGCTCCACAAGCGTGTATCAAAGTTCTGACGGTGCACTGAAAATAATTAAAATGAATTTGAAAGGTCTGGCCCTGGGCATTAATGCCCTTTTTATAACATGCAGCTTGCTGCAAAATGCAAAATCCATAATTTCCCAGATTACCCTACTGGAAAGATACTGGGCAGAACTGTTACTAGCCTCCAACAAGTAATAATACTCTCTACTGGATCTTTAAGGTGTGGTAACTAGATTTTTTTATAATAAGCTGTCATTTTTTTTTTCCAAAATTAATGACTTGTATGTCAAATATCCAAACCTAGTAGTTCCTTAATCTATGTTTGAGACAAATATTTTACCCTTCAGCTGAACTAGTTTAGCCCATGAAATGTTAAAGGCCTATTTATATAGAAATATAAAATTATGCTTATGCTTGGTGTGGCTAGGGGGAAATTCTATGGCAATATTTTGGTAAGCAAACATGCACAGGAAGAGGGTATTCTTTTTCCTTGACATTTTGATTAGAAACAGAAGTTTTCATTTACTAAAGTATCCACTGTATTACAGTCTTTGTAATTTTCTGACTGCTCTGCTGTAAGAACAGTAGACTGAATTTTCAGCTCTAATTACCAGTACTACATTCTCATTCTATTTTGCACATCTGTCACTGAATTTATGTTCTATTGTTGTCTTTTTCCTCTCTCAGCATCCACTTTTCTGTATACCCAAATGAAACAATTGATACTGTATTATGGTTGCTTTTCCTGGAGAGAAATGTGCCTGCATATGAGTCTATTGACTGCTCCACTTTCAGGCAAGTTATCTTGTAAAAAATTATGTGTGAGAACTGGTGCATTCATTATGGCTGACCTGCTGGGATATCAGCAGTGTGGTAATGCAGGGTTTTTGCTTATTTTAATCTCTGTAAAAAGCTTGTAACATATTTTGTTTATATTATTGATAATAACCAGGATTCATCTGGCATCATTCCAAGGGAAGCACACTGACATAAGTTTATTTTATTTCTCAGAACATATGCCATGTTTTTTTTATACTTTTTCTTCAGTACTGTTTCAGGAGATCATTGCAGCACACAGACAGAATTTGCAAGTTTGAAAATATTATGAAAATTTCCAGTGCCTTCTTATTCAATTACTGCTTATTGTTATTGTATTCTGTTTGTCTATGTTAAGCCTTGGTACCACAGTGAGGCAGAGAAAGCCATTTTATATGTGCAACTGATTTCTGAAATGCAGAAACATTTAAAAACAAGTCAGAAGATATTTGGTACTGCATAAGGGGGAAGGATTTTGTGTGCAAGATAATTTTGTTTTGGCATTAACAAGGCAAGCCCAGACCCTCTGGATTCATGCCTTACAGAGTATATCAGTGACTCAGGCACCTGCCTCCCAGTAGCACTTATCTTGAAGGTGATGTATTCTCATCTTCCCTTTCATAGCTCTGGAAATGAACCCCTCAGTTCAGTGGGATCAGATGGTAATAAATTCACATAATTATACACTTGTTAAGGAGGTTAAGGTTATTTTGTTTGGATAACATGACTATAATTTATTTTGTCTGTAAGGTTTGAGGTTAAACAATATTAATGGCTAGTTAATAGCCTAATGAGTCGGCTACAAACCATTTAGGCATGCAATGAACCTTTGCTTTTCAGTGACTCCTCTAATGAAAGATCTATATGAGTGCCTGTCTACTGTCACAATAGAGATAACAGGAGAGTCACCTAATCGATTGTGATGGTAAATCAATTGATCTGTAACCCTGTTTTCATACAGTGAAGAAGATATGGAGGAAACATTTTACTGCTCCCTTATTTCCAGCTGAATATCTATAAATAAAAGAGACAGTTCCCTATTTGAAAATATTCCCTTTATTACTGTGATTCAAAAGCAGGGAGAATCTGATTGATGTCCTATTTTATAGATGTGTCGGTTACTTTTGTCATTTCCAGGAGATTTAAAGTTCTTAGAAATTAAATATATGATGCAGAACATCAGAGAGGCTTGCTCTTCACTGTCATGTGTAAGGTTAAGGATTAAGATAAAGCTGATGTGTGCTCTACTTGTTCCTACCTCTGAACAGCATCCAAAAATGCAGTGGGATGATTTAGAAAGAAATTTGGAAATGCCATTTATAAAGAAAAAGTCTTTGAAGCTTCTTTTAGATAGAAATGGTATTAAAGAATGTTTTAAGACAGCAGTGTATGATATTGATGCTGCTTTTATATCCTGATTTCATACTCTCCTGTGGGTTTCATTACATATTTTTCCTTTTTTGTGTTGTCCTTAGAACACACAGGTTTTTTCATCCTTATTTAATCACAAACCACCAGAAACACCAACTATCCTGAAGGCCCTGTTACACCTGTGTATTGATTTTTTTCTAACCACTTAATAGGATTTCATGTTGTTTTTTTTTAAAACAAAAACAAAAACCAAAAAAAACACCACAGCTATTATTTTGCTTGCCTCATTCTTCTTCTAACCTAACTCAGAAAAGAGCAATTTTCAGAAATGTTCATCAGTCTGCCCCTTCCCCCTTTGGGAAAATCAGAGAACTTTATTTAAGGTACCCAAGAAGGGGGAAAAAAACCCAGATATACTTAAACATTGTTTTTAAATTTAAGCCTATCATCTGCTAAGCAATTCAGTTCAAGGACTTCTGATAGTGTGGCTGACTTGAAGTAGTGTATTTCTATACAACCCTGCAGCATGGGAGTTGCTGCCATTCTTTTGGCTTCATTGTCACATGAAAGGGTAACTATGATGCCATACTGAAAATATCCACTAAGAAGGAAAACAAATTCAGTTTCCCTTTCCTAGAAGTCAGGAAACCTTGCTTGGTTAAATAGCTGACATTTGATGGGGAGCCGTTACATGCATCACAGATGGGCAAATGATAAATGTTTGCTGGATATACAGAACAGAGAAAAATGATGGTGTGAGTTTGTAACCTGAGGCAGTATCAGTGCCACAGAAGGTGCCTGCAGCTCTCTAGTTTTCAGGGAGCTGCTTCTGTGCATATACATAAAAACCCTTTTCCCATGTAAAACAGTATGGTTGTGCTCAACCTGCCTGTTAGTAATGATTCACCCTAACTGTCAAGGTGGGAGCTGTTTAGGGAAAATAATACTTGACCCAGGTGGAACATACTCAAGGACCACTCCAGTGACGCATAGTCATAGTAGAGATGACCAGCTTCCAGGCCCAGGAGTGTTCCTTGACACTGTTTAATATGCTGGGGGCAGACAGAGTCTGAATACCTAAAATCAGACACCAGATGAACACATATTTGTTTACCACACACCACTTTTATAAATACATTAAATAGATTTTCATCCTTACAGGTGTCTGGGCATGCCAAACTATATTCCCCTTATCTGCAAATGAATATCCTGTTTGACCATATGACAATTCACTGACAACCCACAGTCATAGCCTGATCCTACAAAATACGCTAAATATCAGCATTTTATAGATCTTATACGTCATTCAAGGGCCTATGATTCCCCTGTTTCCTCTCCTTCAAATCATGACATGCTGATATTGAGCAGTTCCTCTGATAATTATAACATTGTGTCATTACTTAAATGACTAAAAGAGAGATTTAGATATCCAAACACAAATACAAGTTTTAGCTGTTGCTGAGATGGTCCAGTATGGATTACTTTGATTATTTGTTTGCCTGCCAGTTGAACTGACTACAGCCTGGGGACAACAACAACATGAGCATCAGCTTAGTAACAGAAAGCCAAGTATTTCAACCCACAGAACTATCACCCAAGGTTATTGCTTCAGTATTTCTGCTGATGCAGTCATTGCCATGGATCACACAAATGTACAGTCCCATTTCAAATATTTGTCCCTCCATACTGTGTTGACATGGAGACTGTTAGGAAAGAAAGAGCACTAAAATTTTTCTTAGTTGAAAGCACTGGAAAGTAGCTTAAACTACTCCCATACGTTGTTTTGGGGTTTGTGGTTTTTTTTGTTGTTCTTTTTTTTTTCCTAAAAGCTCTTCTACTATTCTGCTGAGGCTAAAAAAGAATTTATGTTAGACTATTTGGTTTAACATCCAACACAGCATACCTCAAGATTTATAGTTCCCTTTCCTTGGCTTCTAAAATATGCTTTAGCTGTTTTCCATATGGTGTTATCTCCCACACAGGATAAATTTGAACAGTATGATAAATTATATCCACTGATGTATCATGGAAAATGTTTCTTCATGGATGAAAAGGGCACTTTTTTATCAGGGAAAACACAGGCACAAGTCATCTTTTTTCAAAGGCATAATCTTCTTCCTACTGAAAATATAGAACTTGGAGAAGACTTGCGCCTGTACTTTAAGTGCAAGATTAAGCACATGGTTATATGCTTAGTTTCCATTATTAGCCTAGGCCTGGCCCTTAGAGTTAAATCTGAAGTCAAGATTCAGTTGCCTAAACGTAGATATTCTACTGCATTTCAGGCACCCTAAGGTTTCCAAGACGTAAGATCTATCGATGGATTCACTGAACAAAGCTGTAGGACTATAGAGATACGTGATTTTTCCCAGTTATAGATGGTATACATTTAAAATTAGGTATCTACATATGTGTGCCCACATGTAAGCCAGCTGTTGAGGCTTCCACATCATCATTGAAGATCTGAAGTCCATGTCTGGTGCCTGACATTGCCTTTTGAGATGACCTAAATCTGCAGCTCCAGAGGACATGGGTGGGCTTCTTACTATGAATTAGGTCCTTCAGGTCCTTCTGAAACTCTCTGACTACACATGGACAACTGCATGAAGTGTAATGATGAGAACAAGCAATATGGGCAGAATTCAGATATGACATAAACATCTAATGTTGCTTTAGACATCTTTAGACACCCTAGTTAGCATGCAACTGCTGTTCCAAAAGGACACAGGTCTCCCATAGTTCCTTTGTCATATCACTAAACCTCATACACCCACCCTAGAACATCTCAAGTGGCCCTAGAGGCACATGTGTAGGTAAGTGACTCAAGCCCTTAATTTCTATACCTGACCTAGTCATCTAGGGTTCACGTAGGGTCAAGAAAAAGATGAAAACACTTGTATGGATGGCATGGTTTTATTCTCATGTCTAAAATAAACCATTTCTAGTGATCCCTAAAGGATTTACTTCTCTATGTTGATTACAAAGGCAGTACAGGCTGGGTAGCTCACATATGAATATCTTCAAGTGTTAAATGAGAGGATTCCTACCCAAAATGTTGTAATGTTCATCTGTGATCTGGCACACGTCATGTCTGCTTTAAAGGCCCATGATGTCAAAGTTGGAGTCTTGCAAGTGAACTTCACTGAAATGTGACTAAGACCTTGACTTTATTAACCAGAGGACAGGAGTAACCTTCTGGGGCACAGCAGCATTTAAAATATTAAAGAATGTTTCCTGTGACAAAAAACATTGCATGACTTTTGACATGAGTTACTCCAGAGGATCTTGACCTTCTCTTACATATTTGTGTCTTATTTGGTCAGATTAACATATTTAGTTGAAGAATGCTCAAAACCCAGAAGCTTCATGGAAAACAGAAGCACTTAAAAAAAACAGGGGATCATTATGATGAGATTTTTAAAGAATATGTTCAATTCAAATAGATTTACATAGAGAGTGTCAATGCCAAAGAAGCAATATCTGTTTGGGAAGATGATCATAATTGTGTGCACACTAAAATTACCTCAAATTTTGGGAAAAAATACAGTCTGTTTTTAGTGTCTCTAACTTCTATCAAGTGAAAGTAGCAGAAAAGAATGAATAAGCATACAATATAAAATCACTGTATTAGTGTTAATTTTCATGCAAAGCATGTTGCAAGAACCAAGGTCCCTGAAGATTTGGGTGTACAAACATTATCAGTTCCAGGACATTCACCTCATTTAATTTCCTATATGCTTCAGTGGAAAGTTGGTGCTGAAGTACCTTTGATGGATCTTGGTTACAGTGATACTCTTTGTAGTAGTCCACATTTGAGCTAATACATTAAATGGGGGACTCACAGTGGCCTTTATATTATGTGGGAGTCTGCAGCTCCAGGCACAGTCCACAGAAAACAGCATGATAGTATCTCTTTCTTTTCCCACAGACATACATCCTTCAGGGGGCAGTGACTATCTTGATGCTTAATCCAATAGGCCATCAGCTTCCAAATGTAAATCTATTTTCTGAAAGCCATAACTGGATATTAGAAAATCTTAAACTGATGTTTATTGCTCTTCAGACCTTTCAGTTAGCTGGGCTAACATGTGCGTTAAAAAGGTGTGGACTTGGCTAGCAGAAATATCAGTCAATAAATTTTCCATTTCTGAAGTTATCAGTTCAAGCATCTTATGAATATTCAGCCTACTGTCACATCAAATGTGCATTGTTTCTCCAGAAAACCCAACTTTGGAACTGATAGAGCAATCACCCATGAAAAATGAATCATACAAACACCTGAGTAGAAATTTCTTTTTCTGTCCTCTCAGCTCTTATATGAATGGTAGGTACAAAAAAAATGACATCTCATTCCTTGATACACTTGAAGTTCAGTTATAAGCAGTTGCATTCAGATTTATTTGTTTGAGAAGAGAAAGCCTTGCTTAATAGGAATACATTGTGGAAAGAGAACATCAATTTATCCCTCAGAAGGTTACACAAAATAATTTTAGCCCAGAAATATTAGCAGGTTTTCCTTATATTTAATGATCCTATGAATTAAGTCTTTTGAGTTTAAAATCTTCTAGATAATGAACTTAGCCAATGAATTTTCTATCTAATCAGTTTATTCTTGTTACTCATGTCAGAAAAAACTAAACTTAGCTAACTACCAACCTTGTTTATATAAGTGTGGTTCAAAAACTATTCCAATTATTCGCACTCATGGATCTGTCCCTCGCCTTTTTTTCCCCCCACTGTTCCATTTCATCTTTTTGTTTTTGAGGAAAGGGCAATGACATGTAAGAAGAAATAGTAGCTCATCTGTTATTGATGAAGAAGCAGTACGTAAAGATAACCTGTGATCTCCCAGAAGACCACATTGCAGTCAGATGGCACTCTCTGTTTGTATTCTTATTTTGTACTTATTCTCAAGGAGTCAAGACTTCATCTCACACAGAAAAGTTCTTCACATTTATTAAGTTTTATTCAAGTTGTTCTAGACTCTTTTTTTTTTTTTTTTCAGAATTTCACTGTCATCTACCAGCTTAAACTTCCTTTTGTAGGGCAAACCTGCACTACTTCTTTAAAAACAGATATTATTTGGAAATACCACTACCTAAGGCATTACAGAAGCAAAAACAATTACTTCATTCTCACTAGTTAATTGAGCATGACTTTTGTCAGCGTGGTGGGTTGACCTTAGCTGGATGCCAGGTACCCACTTAGCTGCTCTATCACTCCCTTTCAAAAGGACAAGGGAGGGGAAAAATAAATACGGGAAGACTGTAGGTAGAGACAAAGACAAGGACATCACTCAGCAATTACCATCATTGGCACAACAGACTCAACTTGGGGAAATTAATTTAATTTATTGCCAGTCAAACTGAGTAATATGAAGAGAAATCAGAAGAAATTTAAAAACACCTTCCCCCCACCCTCCCTTCTTCACAAACTTGACTGCCCTCCTGACTCCTGTACCTCCTCCCCTGACCAGCACAGGGGGATGAAGAATGAGGGTTGTGGTCAGTTCATTATGTGTTGTCTCTTATGATCCTTCCTCTTCACATTCTTCCTCTGCTCCAGTCTGGGGTCCCACCCATGGGACACAGACCTCCATGAACTTTTGCAGCATGAATCTTTCCTATGGCCTGCAGTTGTTCAGGAACCGTTCCAGTGTGGGTCCCTTTCACAGGGTGCAGTCCTTCAGGAACAGACTGCTCCAGCATGGGTCCCCTGCAGGGACACAGGTTCTGTCAGAAAACTTGCTCCTGCCTGGGCACCTCTCCACAGGGCTGCACTTTTTCAGGTAATATTTTCCCAGCCCCACCTCAATTATGGTTTTCCTTTCATAACCTTTATAACAGTTATTAATACATCCTTATAAGGCAGGATGACTTGGGCCACAGTTATTGCAGGATAACCAAAGCCAAATGTGCTGATGACACCTCAAACCTTCCTCTACTGAACTGAGCCTAGTGTGGTTGCTAATCTATGAGGACGGTGAATACACCAAATATGACACTATCCTTCATTTATGGTCTCTGATGGTCCATTTTGCCAAGCAGCAGGTGACACTGGTCCAGGTTGCTCTAAAAGAAGACATATCCGATGTGTTTCTGGGATACCTTCAGCCTTGGTAAGCTCAGACAGTTCCAGTTTCAATCTCTAAGGCAGGATTGACAGAGTCCTGTGGGGTCAATAGTGGTCCATCTAACTGATGTCCTTTGGGCAGTCATTTAACATGAATGTGGTGAATCCATTTATCTTTTTCTGTAACTTTTACAGCAAAGTAGGAGCAGTAAATAGACCCTTCTATTTAGGGTCCAACTTTGTTTTGTGAGAGTGGACTTTCACCATTATTGCATTTCCAGACTGGCTATATCATGCACTTGCATTCCAGCTGGTATTGATTACATCTGGTTTGTGCCCTGTTTTCTTGTAAGTGTTTTTATATCCCCAGTGCAAATTTGGTAACTCATTCATCTCCATCTAACAGGCTGGTCCTAGCGGAGACAAAGGTCCCAGGTACAGCTAAGTGCTGTCAAACTTTATTTCTGCTGGTGGCAGCCCTACAGGTTGGCAGGAGGTATTTCTAATATCCCATAGCACTCTTCCTAAAACTTCAGGTAATTTCAAGCCTATCTGAGTAGAAGTTCAAGCAATTTTAGTTTTTATAATTTCTACCTCTCCTGAGTACTTTGGAGGATATGGAACAAGTAGATGCTGCTGTATTCTTAAACTTTTATGGATATTGTTTAATATTCCCACTGAAAAATTAGAACTCTTATTGTATTCTATGGTTGTATGTACATATTCTGCATCTGGGAATGACTTCCTGCAAGAATGCTTTGACTGCTCCTGCAGTATTGGCTTTCCTGATGGGAAAAGCTTCTACCTGTCCTCAGAGCTGATCCATGATTACCAGCAGGTGCCAAAGTCTGTTCATGGAAGGTATGTCAGCATAATTAATTGTCAGTCTTTGGGATGAGAAATATGCCCATGGTCATCATCCAACATCCTCTTTGGGTTTTATGTCAGAAAACTTTCAATACATGGGTGAGATCCCATAATCCTTTTTATTGCCATATGCATTCCAGTGGCTGCACATATTTGCTCAACCTAGTTAACAACTGCTGTCATCCCTCCATCTTTTATCATGAAACCACTTAGCTGAAGTCATTAAATATTTTCATGGTAAAACGGGTTTTCCCTCAATATTCCAAATTTCAGTTTCATATTTTACAGCCTCCCAACTTTTTTCTTGAATCTGCTCTTCAGCAGAGGGAGTTGTAACAGCAGCATGCTCATCTATAGGTTGGTGGGCAACAGCTTTTTCTGCTTTAGCTGCCAATTCATTATTTCTTTCAATTTAGCTGGATCCTTTGGTATGAGCTAGATAGTACAGTACAGCAATTTCGCTTGAAAGCTTAATAGACTACAACAGCATTTGGATTTCAGTTCCATTGCAAATACTGTTTCCCACCAAGGTAAGGCACTTAGTGAGGGTTGTAGAGGTTGCGCTTCAAGTACTTCTAGGTTTCCTATCACTGTGTAGCACATGTGTCATTTTCCATTCACATAGTACAAAGATGCATCAGTGAAAAGCATTAGATCTGAGCTCTTTAGAGGCTGATCCTGCAGATCTTCCCATAGGTACCTGGAGTGAAACACTACCTTAGCACAATCATGATGTGATTCATCACTAGAAGGAGCAGGCAGTAAAGCTGGATTCAAAACATGTCTTCTTTTTAAAGTAAATTGTCCTCATTTAAATGAATTCATTCATAACAATGTGCTCTTTGTGGGGACAATGCTTGTGTAGCATGTTGCTTAAGAATCAGTTCTACTGCATGAGGGATACACACAGTTGTTGGGTGACCCAGGACTGTTAGCCTATTTCTTTCTATGGTAGTCACTGTTGCTGCTATCACTTTAATAGAGGAATTATTCCATGCTGCTGCAGCATCTGGTTGAGTACTATTGTGGACCCAGCTTTTGAGTAAGAACTGGCTGGCTACACTTTAGTTCTCTTTCACAGACAGTTCAAAGGGCTTGGAGTAATCTGGCAATCCCAGTGCCAGAGCAGATGCTGAAGCTCCTTTGTGTCTTGGAAGGCATTTTATTTCTCTGTACCCCAATATATAGGTTCTATTGCCTCTGCCTTGGTAGCTTTGTCAATGGTTTACTCAACTCCCCCAGTCCCAGTATTGAAGGTCTACAGTATCCTACTGCACCTAAAAATCCTTGCAATTGTTTTGTTACCAGTTGAGGTAATTCTACAATACCCTGGACCTACTAGTTTTTGTCCTTCTTTTAATATGCATCCTAAATATTTTACCTCCTGCTGACACAGCTGAAGCTTAGAAATAAATGCATGATGACCTTTTTCTGCCAAAGCAATATATAGACAAATAGTATCTTTCAAGCAATCTTCATATATCTTACTGGCAAGTAACAAATCATCTACATATTGTACAAGTGTAGGACCTCCGAGTAATACAATATCTTTCAAATTTTCTCCTTGCCAACCTGGCATGTGATCCTTAAAATAGCTACGGATTTCAGAGGTGGCTTGGTTCACAAACGCACTCGCTGCCAATTCATTATTAAAATTTTTGAGTATCATTCCCCCTTACATCAACAAAGCCTGTCACAATCTTCCCCAGTAGTCACTGGGGTGTTCCCCTGGCCTCTGTCTACATTCCTGTGCTTCAGTTCAATTTAATTTACCTCCTTGAAAGCTCTAATTGCATTTATTAGATTTCTAGCACCCACACCCCTACCCCTTCATTCATTCTATTTGGCAATAATCTCTCTCTGCTAAACCAGCCTATGCAGAGAGAAAAATGCAGTTAATTTTTTTATTTTTTTTTTTTTCCATAACAGGTGCTCCCATCACTGCTGATTGGCTCAGATTTGGCCAGTGGCAGGTACGTTTTGGAGCCAGCTGGCATTGGCTCTGTCAGATACAGGGGAAGCTTCTGCTGTCTTCTCATAGAAACCACCTCTGCAGCCCCCATATCACCAAAAAACACCATGTACACCCAATACAGTCAAATCCTAAATCATAAATTTATTATAATGTATTTTTTTCTGACTGAGATGTAAAGCAGGTCTCTTCAGATCCTATATAAAGGTGAAAGAATAATCTAATAGCTTCACTTTCTGAAACAAAATATTTACTGAGTTTTATATTCAGAAGTGCTAGCCTACTACCAAATTTGTTTGGGCAGTTAAGACAACACCAAACAGTGCTGTATGTAAATGCCTGAAGTTAGGCATAAATATCCACATTCAAAATACCTGGCTGATTTAAAAAATCCTTTAAGACTGCAACTCAAAACAGCTTAAGTAGTCTGAAAATCATTCTGTATATTAGATACCTAAATATTAAGACAATAAGAATTACTGGACTGTATGATGTTCCCTTTAACTTATTCTAAGCCTGCTCAGGTACCTCTGAACAGCACCTCTGCTTATCAGGGTATCAGACATTTCATATCATCTGAAAAATGGCTGAGAGTGCTTTCTATCCTATCATCAGAGCATTAATAAAGTTGTTAAACAGTATTTACACCTGTGTTGATCGCCAACGGATACCAATAGCAACTACCTGTGGCTTGGCATTTGTACCACTGATTGCAACCAGTGTCAAGACCTAAAATGTGGGTGTGAAGAATTATTGTTGCCAGACCTTGCAAATCCACACTATTCTTGCTGTCCTAATGTGATGTAAGGTTCCAAAGCACACTCAAAAGGAAACTTATTTTTGCATAAAGTAAAAGCCTTAAAAACAGTCTGTTAAAGATCTTTAATACATGCATTTTCTATACATGTTGCCAGCACAGTTCCATTTGGATTTGATGGTCTTTAATTCCCCTGTCTTAAGTGTCAACAGGCTACTAAATACAGAGATATCAGCCTTCTTTTCACTATTCATTTGCTCAAAGAAAAATAAAGGTAATTTTAAGTAGGCAGTCAATAAAAAAAAAAAAGCAAGTATTTTGGCAGGTCTTTTTAAAATAAAGTGCAGAGAACAAAAAGATAATGAAAATCCATTTAAAAACAGCAGTCTATATCAGACCATAAATATCAAAACAGTTCCAGCATAAACAGAAGTCAATTAGTCAGCAAGGGTTCTGCGTAGGGAAAGAGCAATACTTACAGGGTTGCCGCAGAAGTTCCTCATTTGATTTTGTTGATTCATGGCACATCAGACCATACATAACTGCAAAGATTGGCTTAAATTCATAAAACTTATATTATAGACTGTGCAATGCAAATGGTAGCTGATGGTATTAGCATAAGTTGGCCAGAAATGTGTTGTTGAGTTATAATCAGTCATGAAAACAAGCAATATAGTAATATAAAGGAGAATCATATCCAGTAACGAACAAGAGATCCCTTCAGAGACATTCTTAAATAAAGTGGTTCAGCTATTAACCATAGTATTCACATACATATGTTGTCAGTGTATCTTCCAGGTATCTTAGATATCACAATTATCACTGCTGCAGCTTGCTGAAACCCAGCATCCCTCAGAGAAAAATTAGTAAGTACACTTCTGACATTAATATATTCTAGTGTTGGAAATACGAAGTGTAGAACAGGATATTCGCTACCTTGGATAATATCCCATTCTGCACCCTTTCTAATCATGTTTTTGATAAAGCAGTTGTGCAGAAGAATGCACTTTGGCCACATCATTTTGGAGATGACTGTATTTCCCAAACAGAGACATAAATATGAGTGCCACAGAACTGCTAAGCCTTTGTAGCAGACAAAAGAAGTACTAAATAGTAATCATCTTTACACGAGCTGACCATGTTGAACCTGATTGCTTTTTCTTTTTTTGTAAAAATACTGTTCAGTAAGGTTTTGGGAATGTTTAACTGTTCATGTTGAATGGATTTTAGAAGTACAAAGAAATTCTGGATGCATTTATATGTACACAACTCCAGAATTAGTCCACTAAAATCCATCAAGTTTCTTAAAATTTGTACTTTAAATTAAGACCTTAAGCAGAGAAAAGTTGTGCAATTTTGACTTTAAAAGAAAGAAAAGAAAAATAAAATAAATATTAAAAAAAAAAAACCTTTCATTACATTCACTAAGAATAAAATTATAATGTCTACCTACATGGCTGGTCAGTGTCTCTAGGCTGAGACATGCCACAGAACTCACAGGAATTTTAAATTAGCTAAAGGTTCTTTTCTTAGAGTCAATGCTTATCTAGATGCATTTCTTGTTGAAGGTCAATAAAACTCTGTTACTGTCTCTACTTCAATGTTATGGTTTGTTTCAATTTGAGTAATTAGTTTTGATCTATAAAAATTACTCAAAAATATCTTAAAGCATAAATAACTATGAAAACCCTTCGAATATGAAGGTAAAGGATGGATATATCAGTCACAGAAAAGTAAATGTTTAAAAGCCTATGTGCTCTTTACAGAGCCTTACCTTTACCAACTTTTAAAATTTATTTTAATGTCAATGAAGCCCCTTAAAAAGACCCTTCTCAGGGAATAATGCTGAGAGCACCCAAAAGGTATTTTGAAATTGAAACTATGACTATTCATACCCACACTAATTCTAAAAGTTCAGTTCATCAGCCCAAAGAAAGTTATATCCATGTGGGTCCAATCAACACGGCTTGCTTTTTTAATTTCACATATCGGCTACTTGAAGGAATGAACTAAACTAAGTAAGTGGTCAATGCTGTCCTTATACTGAGAAATTTTGATTGCAGAAAATGTTACTCTAATTATTTTAACAAGAAACAAATTACTGATACTTACAACCTTCTGTGGAGCTGAATAGAAGCAGAAATTAGTAAGAGCTGAGAATAGCGTAGTCAAGATTTACCATATTAATAAAAAAAAATGGATGAAGCCCTCCAGATCACCTACTCTGGAAGATTCAAAAATACCAAAATTAATGTTAACTCATTTCGAGTTTGTCTGTAAGAATATCATACATAAAGAAGAAAATGAAAGTGGATGGAAGGGTTTTAACCATTGGTACAAACATCTACTGGAGATGTTTTCTCACTGTATTTCTAGAGACTCACTGGACATTTGCTGTTCCCTTTGAATCAGCCTATTATCAAACATGAAGTGTGCTAGTCAAAAATATTTCTGATGCTCCTTTGAAAATTATTGCAACATGTTTATATATCATAGTTTTTCTGTTACATCAGATTATTAGATGCATTTGTAAGAAAGACAAGTATCTCACAATGGATGCACATTGTTGGAAGCTGTTGATTGAGTAGAAAACTAGCAAGAAATATAATTAAGTGAAGAATTAGGTTTCCACATACTGAAGAAGTCTTGGCAATTTAGAGTACCTCTTTAGAAATTCATCATGCACTGACTGGCTGTGTATAGCAAGTAGTAGCAGGAGGAATACTGTCAAAGTAATCTTTAAATATCAATATGTACTTTCTTTATAGCAAAGTGATTCTTTGTGATTATAAAAACAAAACACACAAAAACACAGGAAAAGAATAAATAGATCCATTCCTGAGTTTTTCAAAACTATTGGGAATGAAAGCTGTGAAGAAACAGTTTAAGGTGATAGCAGTTTGCTAGGGAGGCTTCTCCCCTCACACTCATTAAACTTAGTGTTATTGTCATTCACACCAAAGCAAATATCAAGAGATAGAATGGTCATTTAAATATGCTAAAGCTAATTCAATAAGTGGTTTGCTATCTGTCTATCTATCTTATTGTTTCAGCTTAAAATTTAGGCCTAGCAGACATTTGTTGAGTGAAGTGAAAATGAGATCACTGTATAGGCAAATAAAAAGCAAATTGTATAAAACCATTTGTACAATTTGATATAACCATTTGTATCATGCTTATTTGTTACAGTTTAATTTTAATACCTTTTTTACGTTTCATTGCTGAGAATTTTTCAAGTACTTGCTGTGTTTTCCCCACCACTCTTTGTTAAAATAAATACACATTGGCATCCTGATTAGTATACTCTACATATGTAAGTGTTTTGATCACCTTTAAAAAATATGCCATTCATAGATTGTGCCCCTCATAATCTACTTCTGTGTAGCAAAACAGACACAGATTGTATCCAGTTCTTATCCAAATAGGTGGCAAATTATTTGAATCGTGATTGCAAGACCTCAGACTTTTACTATAGGATTCACCTGACCAGATGCTGAGGTTGGCAATTTGTATCTCAGCTAAGTCCCCCCTAGGCTCCTTTTATAGTCACTGGAGGGAAATCGTCACTTCTAGAACAGACACATCCTAAAGCAGACATCTGAAATAGATAGAATGAATTGCCTCTAGAAGTGACTATTGCTTTCCACTGACTATAAAGGGATCCCAGGTGACAGGTTCAGAGTAGATACTTAATGTTAGGAGGTATGAATCCCAATATCCTTGTAAAGAAGAGGTAAATCAAAGTCACTTCTGAAATACAGACCAGTTTATTATCAGAATTTGTACGCATTTACAGATGAAGGGGAAAAAAAGCAAAGAAAGATAACAAACATCAGACTTGAAATTTTGAAAGAAAGGGATTAGTGTGCTAGTTTGAATCCTGGGAGAAAGATCTTAAATCCTTTAAGTTTCTTTTGGAGCTAATCACATGTATGGATGTAACATATTTAAGCATCTGTGTGGAGAGCCGGTTAGAGGCATACCTGCCAATATTATTTCTGCATGCAAAATAAGTAAGTTTGGCTCTAGATGATCTAAATTTTAATTTCCTTTCTCTAGTTTTCCATAGCGTGAACTAGCCAATATGAAATACTAACTTTAGGCACTAAGGAAGAATATAAGATATCTTAATCTGAATCTAGAGGTGAGTATAGCTTGGGAACAGCAACTAAGCTATAAGGAATTTTAATGTGAAGAGGAATATTAGGAAACCTAATGCTGAAATAATTTACTGGGGTTAGGAGGTTGATTAAAAAGATAAAGTTCTTTTATTCTCATAAACAGAAAACAGGTAATGAAATTATGTGGGGTTTGGGTTTGTTGGGTTTTGTAGTATTGTGTTTCTTTATCTGAGGATATTGTAGCTACATGGGAGGAGAATGGCTAAAATTTTAGAAATCACCTCCCACAGAATTTAACTGCTGATAATGAGCTGTTAATGGTAAGTAATTTAATGAAGTTGCCTGATGCCAAAGATACTAACTGCACTAAAAACTGGCTGAACAGATTCACTTCAGAACACACACCTCTCAAAGCAGTGGTATTTAGGGAAACACACAAGTGGATTGTACCTGTGCTATTGCCAAACATGTATAGCCAGACAGCATCATGACGGTCAATATTTACACAGGTACAGGTCTTCAAAGGCATACGCCTAGAAAAGATCTAACAATGCTCATTGATTGATGCTCTGATCCCCAGTCCCTGAAGTGCTGCTTCTGGAAATGATATACAAATACTGTGGTCTCTGTTAGCTCAAAGTGTCTGCAGGTAGGCCAGGTACGGTATTTCGGGAATATATACAAGCACCAGCTGCTACTTGGTATCTATTCTTTAAACCATCTGGTTTTGGGCATACACCACGCAGCACTAAAGTCAGGTTATTGCTTAATCAATTCTGCCATCTAACGGCTGGATGCAGACAGCCCTTTCCACTACCGTTAAATGCTAATTTTTAACTGGATCAGAGTTTCCGCTGTCTGGCAGATATTTCTATTCCACATGAGGTACTGAAGCAGGGATTGTTTGCTCCCAGAAGAGATATAACCATTCCGCAAAAGCAAAATTTTTCCTGTGGCTTCTTTACTCCAGAAAGTGAAGGAGGTGGGTTCCCTGCCGTGCTGTGCAACCGCAGCTCGGAGGAGACACTGCTATGAGTTAAGACCACCTGGTAAGTAAAAATCCAAAAAACTTCAAAGACCCTCCAATGCCAAAACCCCAGGAGGAGACTCCCTCTGGACCTAGCATGGCTTTGAAAGCAGACCACCCCCCCCCCCCCCCCCCCCCCCTTAATCCTGGCCCCTTCGTTATTGGAAAGCTGAAGCAATACCTCCCACTGTGCCTCAGGCTGATTAAAAAAATACACAGGGAAAAAATGAAGTGATTATTCGTACTCACACAGAAACTACATTAAATTCGCTTGATTATGTCAATTTTGGTTTTTTTTCATATGTATATTTTTATACATTCATTTGTCTCACACCAAAATGTACTTTCATTTTAATTGCATCAAGCATCTTTGTTAATGGGCTGCTTGCAGTCAGAATATGATGCACTGATGGATTAGCAGTAATAAAATATGGTCATGCTGCTGCAGATACCATCTTCCTCTTCCCACACATATTTTTTTTTCACAATTGCACGCTTATGGGGAATGATGTGCTTAAATGTGCTGGAAACAGTGGAAATCAGCTCATGTATGAGTTTTCCTTGAAATAAGTAAGTCAAACAAACACTTTATTTATTTTCATTAGGATATAAAACTCAATCCTCAATGAAATCTTACTTCTGCTTGGAGGATTCACCCAAGAAAAAAGAAGGGCTTTCTATGTTTGGTTATAGCCGGTTTCATAGGATCTTTAAGATCAAAGGAAAAAAAGACAAATCAATGTGAGAGACTTTCTACTAAAATAAGCAGTAGAATAAGGTATTATTATTTGTCATGGGGATTTTTTAAATTATGTTTTCCAACAGACATTATACCTCCCCATGAAAGCTAACAACTGTATAAACATTGTGAGGGAACAAACTAGGGGTAATGGAGTAATGTTTTTTTACCTTTCATATTTACTGACCTCTGAGGTAGTAATATACCACTGATTCTTAAGCAAAATCTCGCCAAGGTACTATGACATTTCATGTATCCTAACCTACTAGCCCTATATGGTTTTTCAAATCAGAGGCCACCTGAAAGATCTGGAAGGCCTAGAAATCTTCCACAAGAGCAATGCAAAGTATGTAAAAAGAGAGAATCTCCAGTATGGCCAATAGAATGGCAATTTGAGGGTGTCCAAGGAGCAAATACATTGTCTGAGCTCACTGGACTTTATGTCCACATGTGGAGGTGTGGTCAACCAAACAGGATAAGCAGAACCTGAGCAGCTCTTTTTAAAGTCTTGGTGTCATCAGAACTGGTGGACATAGAAATCCAAAGATAACACCTCAGTCTTTCTTGCATAGCTCCTGAGAAAACTGCGCTACTGGTGAACCAAGGCTTATTGCTAAAAAATTACCTTCCTCTTCCTTGTGATCCTCTGTGCAAAATGCAGTTCTAACATGTAGTTTCTTGACTTAAGAAGGAAAAACCTACCTGCCAAGATGTGAGCTAAAGAAATACTGAGACAAAGGACAGATAATTAATAAAAAGCACAAGAACAAAATATCCTGATGGACTTCTCAGTACAGACCAGATTTAATACCAGATTAATTACCAGACTTACTACTAGTTGGTTGACAGAGTTAGTCTTTCAGTATTTTAATGAATTCAACAACGTAGCATACCCAGGACATTCCATTGCTATATCTGACCCATACTTTTTTTTGTAGACATACTGAGCTCACGCCAAGCGACATTATACATGATCAGGCCAAATTTTACAAAGTTAACTAAATTGAACTATTTCAGCCATTGAACATCCCTGATGTGGAAAATCCTGTCATATTTCTTTATTCCAGGTAAAAAGTTGTGCAACTGCCTTGCCAGGAATAGAAAAGAATAAATAAAGATCGTGCTTCACCACAAAACAACAAAGCTATCTGAGGCAGAGACAGACTATCACCTAGGAGAGGCACATACTGGATCTTCTCCAGAGCCCAGATACAGCCACAGCTGACATTCTGACTCAAACTTCAGAGGTCCACAGCTCACAATTGTACTTACCACATGTTCACTGGAATAGAACACCTCCTGCTCCTGGGCCTTGTAGGAAAAAGCTAAAGAAACTGGGTAACCATGGACATTCCTGATTACAGGCTAAAAGATTCAATGCATTGTTTCATTAGTGCTTATGACAGAGCAAGGATCCCAGTGTCAGTGACTGGCTCCCACCTTGTACTGCACTTTTTTACCCCTTTAGCTTTACTGACTGAGCTGATCTGTGGTGCACTTAGCATTAGATCAAGCTATAATTAGGTTTAAAAAGAGCACCTCTTGATTAAAGATTTTTTTTTTTTTTTACTGTAGAATAGGTGGAATCACAGTCTGCATGTTCACTTGTAATTTGTGATGTGGTATCATACCTTATTTCAATAGTGACCCATTTAATCTAATAGGCTAATAGTGATTAGAAACAACCTTTCCGCCATCATCTGTCCACTGACTAATTTTGCAGTTCTACCCACATCTGACATTTTACTTTCTTACCCAGACTGGTAATCATTTCATGTTACATAAGGGACATTCATGGAAGATTTAAATTTCATGTAGTCCAAGGGAATAATTGAAAATAGAAGAATATGTTACATATAGATGTTAATTCATGAAAATGGATTTTTCCAAAATGGTCTCTTGATAGAACTAAAGTTTGTCTTTTTTTTTTTTTTCCATTTTTTTCTTTTTCTTTTTCTTGTCTTTTTTTTTTTTCTCAAAATAAAAATGCAGTCATTTCTTCATTTAGAAACATTGAGGGATTTTTTGTTACATCAGTTCTAATTTTGACAAGAGTGGAAAAGCTTTCCTCTGAAACACTAAATAGATCATATGAAAATATAATATTACAATGCATGATAGAATATAAAAAACAGAATATCATAAATCATGAAGCTGCAATAATTTTTCTTTATTAAAGTAAAATATGTAACCAATTGCAAAGTAAAAGATTTTTACACTATTATAACAAAGTGAGAAGAGAAATAATTCATTTATTCCCTACCCTTTAGAAATGGCATCGAGAGACATTTTTTTTCTGCAGTATTTCAACTGCAGCAGAAATATATTTATAAAGAAAAGTTTATTCTTGGTTTGTTTTTTTGTTTTTTTTTTTGTTTGGCTTTTTTTTGGTTTTCCGTTATTTGGAAAACATTTACATATCTGGATTCCACATGTAAACTAAGGATCCTGATGCACTGAGAACACACACTGAATGGACTCTTAAGAATTCATTGCTTATAAATTTCTCAGATAGAAGGCATTAAAATATTGAAGTCCAAAGCAGTAAAGACCATATGGCACTTCAGTGATGGAGGCAGAAGGAAGAATCAATATACTGTGTGGGAGACATGATTTTTCCTCCATGTACCACCCTTAGCTGGAGTGTAAACTGATTCTCTTAACTCATGAGGGTACAGCCTTGCGCTTGAGCAGTCTAGGGCTCTTGGCAGGTTTTAGAGCGCTTATCTAATGCCTACTTTCTCAGCTCCCTGCATTTCTGTTTCATCCCTTCACTTTATTACACTCTTTGATGTTCTGTAAGTCTTTTTTGACCTCTTGAATACACCCCTGAGGGCTAGTGACATCCTGTGATACATCTTAGGACCTTGTCATTACTTTCTGATGGCTCTTCAGCCTTCTTGAATACTCCCTAACTGCTACCAGCTAAAGCAGCTACACTTTAAAGCTCTTTTCTGCTCATCTTTCCTTCTTCACAGAGTTGTCTCCCTGCTTATTTTTTACCTTTCCTCTGTCTGTATATGCACACAGAAGACGGCTGTAAAGAGGTGGAGAGCCTGAGGGTGTCCTTGGTAAGTTGGCTAGTATTCAGGATTCAAGGTTTTAGCAGGCAGAAGCCCATGAAAAAAGACAGGCAGGACGGTCATCTGGACAATGTAATTTATTTTAAAAACGAACAATCAAACAAGGAAGTAGTTATATATATTTCTTAAAAAAAAAATAAAAAATAAGATGGGGGGGAGCGAGGAGGAAAAATAAAGACTAAAATTGCCCCACGGTTAAGCCGTGTAAACCCATAACATTTCAAACCAAATAAAAAAACATGCAGGCTAAATACACGGTGCTTAAGCCCCATCCTATGACATGGGTACATGCTGTGTCGAAATAGAGCAATATTTTTCTTCAAACCTGTTTTCTTCTGTCTTGATACAGACCCAACTTTAGTTTACCTAATATCGCCATCTAGTGGTATAACGATCAATTCTGAAACAACCCTTTGAGAGGAAGGTACCGTTCCATGATTTATGCACTGACGTAAAAAACAGTTAACCAAAGCGCAGTGTTAACAACAGCATACAAGAAAACAGAGCTCATTTTGCTGGCAAATGAATGCCCCAAATATTCAGCTAATTGTGAGAGCAAGAACACAAGCAGCAGAACACTGAAGTATTGAAAAAAAGGTTACGTATACGACATGCCAGTGGTATGCATAGTAATATGCAAGACACAAAATAACATCTTATAGCTGACTTCAAACAAGGAAGGTAATAAACATTCTACCAATTACAATATGATCTATGAGTTAACATGATTCACCACCTCCACTAAGCATGCTGCAGAATACGCAATGCCTTTCCTGATGATGAAGCTTCATCAGAAACATTGGTCCCTTAGCACGATAACCTGATAAACGACTTAAGCAGGGAAAGCTTAAAAGCAACATAAACGTTCCTCAGATCTAGCTTGAGTGTCTCCCAGTTAGTCTGACTTTATTTTCCTCCATTCCCTTTTCAGTCGTGAAGGGGAAACAGCTACTGCCATGGGTGATTCATCCTACCATAAATTGGCAGCCGAGGTAAGTCTGAAGTTGCCTATTTGTCTTCAGTGACTATGAAGGAAGGGAGCCTTGGGAGATCAGCCAATGTTAATACCAACCTGAGCTGATCTTACTGAAGGTAATCATGGGCCAACTCAGGAAAATCTCAAGGGCAAGATTTACTAACACAGATTTCTAAAGTTAGCTGCCTAAATACACAGCCTGAATTTACAAACACTGAACTTATTACTTTGTTCTTGATAGTTAAAGCCTCTCCCTGGCTATTTCATTTCCCCCAAATCAAATGCACTCTGTAATGCAAGGATGACACTGAACCATGAAGGAAACCAAAAGATAATAAGTTATTTACCTCTTATGTAGTAACAAGGCATAATGAGGCATGCTATGGGGCTCCTTATGTAAATGATGTCTGGTAGATGTGAAAGCAAACTCTGACTTTCATATGCCTGATGTACATAGAAAGGTTGGTCATCAGTAAGGAAGACAAAAGAATTGGTGACCTTGAATGCAGACACCTCAGTTAAAGGGAACTGAGTCATTGACAACAACTCCTCATTTCTCTTCACTGCCTACAGAGAACACACGGTGAGTACACCAGATGGGGACATCTAGGTGTGCTTGATTCAGTACCACCTGGGCATGCTTGAGTATCCTCATTTCCAGCCCTGACAATGCTGGTGATTCTCCCCTAACTTGCTCCAGTTTATAGATGTCTTCCTTGTCCCAGGAAGGTCCAAAACCACTGAATCTAGTGAGTGTTGGGTAAAGTGGGGGATAATCTTTTTCCTGGACCTGCTGTCTGTGCTCCTCTTGATTCACCCCTGCACTCCGCTGGCTGTCTTTGCTGCCAGGGCACACTGTTGACTTGCATTCACCTCACATTCCCCCAGAGCTCACAGGGCCTTTTCTTCAGAGCTGCTCCCTAAACCATCAGTCACCAGCTTGTGTTGCTGCCAGGGGGTCTTGTACCACCATCCCTGATTTGGTTGCCTAAGGGTAGACATGTTGAAACCTTTGAGATCTCCAAGTGAATCTGAGAAATATGACACAGTTTACACTAAATCTGCATTCTTCTGGAGTGGCAGGTAGGAGGGATACTAGAAGGCATCTTAAATGGCTCTAGATGCTCATGTTTGGGCTAGAAGAATCTAAAGTCTGTAGCTGAATTTTCTGCCTCCCCAACTTTTAAGTTCCTCATTCTATCCCATCCTAACCACTTACCAGTGAGAGTTAGGCAAGCACATTGTGAAGAATTGGCTATATGTTAAGGAATAGACAACACATTTACCTTGGGAGGGTTGTGCAAGACAAATTTAAATTATGAGTTATACAGAAGCACTAAAAGATGCAACCTTTAGCCACCAGGAAGCCTCAGTGATAAGATAATACACAGAGGGAATTTAGATAAAAAAGAGGAGAATGATTAGTGGTTATGTTGGAAGAAGTGAAGAATAAAAGATGTAAGGTTAGCTCAGTAAGGAAAAGTCTCATGTGGCTTAAAAAAATGGAAATGGGGAGAAGCTGTAATATTTAGACACTTTCAAAATCTTTTACTTAGCTTTAGGTCATGAGTTCATATGTATTATATAATTTAAAATATCATGAAATATACAAAGGTTTATGGTAAATTTATCATTAGCCAGTATTTTATATTTCAGGTCTGTTTCCAATCAAAAGCTGTCAGACTTGCTTTCAAACCATAATATGATCCTCAGATAATTTTATTAGCCCTGGAAGGAAGTCTGTGGTTAGAAAAGGTGCTTGGCATACCACAGACTGCTTGGAATCTGACAGAAGAAGGACTATAAAATCCCTTATAAATCGATTTCGAAAGATCACAAGAGAAGAGAATTGTCTGTAATAGTTCTTGCCAAAGGTCCCTCTAGACCAGTATCCTGTTTCCAACTGTAGGAAAAAGAATGGATATTTGGCAAGAGCTATGGAGGGAGCAGCAATATATCTCCCAAAGTACTCAGCCACCTTCCAGAGTTCTGAAGCTTCAGACCTTCTTGAATCACAGATATTTGATAGCTCCTTCCAGATTTCTTTTCCATGAAGAAGAGGACGAAGAGGTGTCAGCATGATGTTACAGCAGAACTTGTGATGGAGAACAACAAGCACAAACCCATATCCACTTAATGGAAAATGACAGCCCAGTGAAAGAATGAGTGCTTGTAATCACAGAACTTGATATAACTAGACAAGCACAACTTTTCATTGTTCTGGTACTTTTATACCTCTATACCACTTCCTAGTGTATTACAGTATTTTGGATTTACAGAGATTCAGAGCCTTGATTTTCCTGCCCTTTAAGATTCTTTAGAAAAACCTTTTTACTCAAAAGTTTCATAAAAATGTTGGTTAACTTACATTTTATAGTTTTTAATAGCTTTCTGCATCTTGAGAGAGGTTTTATACTCCCAAGTGGAATCGCTGTTTGTTTTCTTTAATATCTGGACCAGTTGAAATTCCCTGACCCAAAACGTGGTTTTCTTGCCCATCATAATCATCTCCCCAGGCTTTCACTCCGCAACCTCACAATCCATGTCTTTTTTCTGCCTCCTGAGGACCTAATAAATATAAGCACTAGCACAAGGGGCTTTAGCACTTGCAGCTTAGAGTGAGGGGATGAAGACCTTGGGTTACCGTGACTGAGACTTCAGGCATCTCGTTAGGATTTCTGCTTAGAGATTTGCCTTCAGGCCAATAAACTCACCTTTCAGGTTGAGGATTTAGCCTTTGGGATTAGGGAAAGTCTTCAGGTGAGGGTTCTGGGACTTCTTCAGGTTCCTGGTAAGGGCATAGGCTATGAGCTAGCTTTTTACATTGTGGTATGTGTTAGTAAGCACCTTTCTAGGTCATATTGGCCAAGATATTGGTCTGTCTTACACTGGCTGTCTTATACACAATAATTGTTTGATTTTCCATTTGTCATACACTTCTAATGAAAGTTTATATCACATGATGTTTTGGTTTAATCTTCATTTAATTTAGTATACTTGTACTAGATTCATTTGTTTCTTAGATTCTTTTTAATGCTTTATATATACTTGGCATTGGTGAATTATTGAAAAGATCTACTGTGATGAGAAATAAATGAAAGCAGAAGTCACGACATGCTACCTGTGAAGGTAATTAAAACCGGACAGGGCGGACAGAACCAGCGGCTGCACACAGACTGCACTTCTCATTGTTACCAGCAGAAGGAGCTATTGAGCCCGTCAGACTGCAGCATCCCAACGACTAAGGGGAAACCGGAATTTAAGCTTGAGTATTATCACTACAACGAATATGTCCGATTAAATTCTTTGTTGCCTGAGCTGCTTCTGTTATTTATACATGAAAGATTTATTTTCCTTTCCTTTTTTCCCCCGTAATGGTTTATTCCACAATTCTTTGAATGTGTCATTGATAAAGGCTGCACCTTCTTTAACAAGTCACAGACTATCTAACTTTCAATTGTATAGAAGCAGTAACTGCATAAAAGGAAGCTTAACAACCTCTTGGCAATATCTCACTCTGACTAGGTGTCTGTCGTGGTCTTTTTTGTTATATTTGTGTTGTGACTGATTGATAAACTGATCTTTTACTCTGCTGTAATAACATACTATTCGGGCTGCCTTTGATCTCTCTGAGGTAGTGGTGAAATCAGTCTGCTTTCAAAAGATAACTACAAAGCTCACAGTGTAACACGCTAGTTACATGAAGTTTATAATGATAGATCATGAAATGTTCTTTTTGTTCTTTCATCAACTCACTGTACACTTAAACGTAGTAAAGAGCACAAAGTTCCCATTTAACTTCTCAAAGAAAGTCCAAACCATGGAAAAAATTAAAGTGGGTGGCCATGAAAAGTTAAGGTGTTATTTTCCTCTGTTCACTCATCACTTAAACTTGGTCTTACCATTACCAAGATTAAGGAAAAATAAACTTTTACGGAAAAAAAGAATAAAAACCTACACTGTGTAGTGATGTCTGCTGGCACGTATTAATTGCATTCCAGATGATCTAGTGTTTACTCAGCATATGCTCTAAGTGTAACTGAGCATTAGAAAAATACACTGATAATCTTTGATCATTCTGTAAAATAGCTTTGACAAAGAGACTACATTTGTATGACAAAAAATGTGGAAAGGAATTTGGAATGATAAAGCAGCATAGTTCATGTTATTAAGTGGCAATGGAGCTGCAAGAGAAGAACCAAACAATCTGAAACACAGGTGAATTTATTGTAGTTTAAACACCTGTGGTACAAGTTGGATACTATGGGCTTGAAGGCGAAAGAGCGATTACTGCCCCCGAGTTGTTTCATTAAAACATGTCAAAAGCCCTGGGGCACGTAGAACTAGAGTGGTTCAGATATGTGGGTTTATTGAATTGGTCCTGGTTTTCCAGCTAAAGTTATAAAATACAGTTTCACATTCCATTATAAATTAGAAGAAAGAAAATAATTATCCGCTCTTTCTGTTAACAGCTCAGCTCCTGACTTTGCTCTTCTGTCCTTACTTGGAGCTCACTCCAGTAAAATGCATGTAGTATTTTTAATCATACTGGTAGGGTGTGCTGTAAAAATGTTTACTAGATACCATAACAGAAACATTTGGAGCCATCATGACTGAAAAAGTGTATGCTGCTGCTAAGCTATGTCTAGTTAGTCTAATTCAGAATTTATCATGCTCTTCACTCTTCTCCTTCAGTTCATTATTACCCTGTTCTCTCTTCTTTCATCTGCAGAAGCCTGGAGTTCTAAGTTTTACTTTTTTTTTTGGCATGGTTTCATACAGTTTATGGTTGGGATTAATGATCTTGAGGGTCTCTTCCAACAGAAATGATTCTGATTCTATGAATGTTGCTTTTAAATGTGCCTTTCTCATCCTTTCTTGTTTTCTCTTTTCTTACAAGTTGCCATGGCTTAAGCCCAGTCAGTAACTCAGAACCATGCAGCCTCTCCCTCACTCCCCCCGCTTACTCCCCTCACTCCCAGAGGGATGGGGAGGAGAATCGAAAGAATGTAACTTCCATGGGTTGAGATAAGAACAGTCCAGTAACTAAGATATAACACAAATCACTACTGCTACCACCAATAATAATTATGATAAGGGAAATAACAAGGGAAGAGAATACAACTGCTCACCACCTGCCAACCAATACCCAGCCCGACTGAGCAGTGATGTAGCCCTTTCGGGTAATTGCCCCCAGTTTATATAGTGGGCATGACGTGCTGTGGTATGGAATGCCTCTTTGGTTAGTCTGGGTCAGGTGTCCTGTCTCTGCTTCCTCCCAGCTTCCCCTCCTCCCTGGTAGAGCATGAGACTCAGAAAGTCCTTGGTCAGAGTAAACATTACTGAGCAGCAACTAAAAACATCGGCGCTATCAGCACTGTTCCCAGGCTGAAAGTCAAAAACACAGCACTGCACTAGCTACTACGGAGAAAACTGACTGCTACTGCTGAACCCAGGACAGTATCCATCCCTTATTCCATACCACTCACGTCATGCTCAGATCTCACATTTTTCAATATATCATTGTTCTTGTCTCATATATATATATGTATATATATGTATATATATATGTATATATATATACATATACATCCACACACACACACAAAGAGAGAGAGATCATCCCTTAGTGCATGGACCAATCCCTATAAAGCTGCTGAGTCCATCCTGTCCATGTCAGGCTCCATTTCTTGTAACAGTCTTTCAGAGCAGGAGAGGCTGTGTGTAGTGTTGGATCGTTGCCTGCTGATGATACCACAGAACTCATCTGGTTTCATCAAAGTTCATTCTTTGTTGGGATGATGGTTGGAGGGAAGTCAGGGCCAGTCGCTGGTGACCTGAAGACATCTAGTTAGTGAGCTATAAAAGTACTACATAGCAGGCAACAGCATACGATTGAGTTCATTGGCTGTTTTCCCCTAAAATCAAATCCCCTTGAGGTACACATTCGACTTCCCCATCTTCCTACATTACCCACCATATCCGGGTCCCTGACCAAAAGCAATCCCACAAGTGGGTTCGCCTTTACCTGAAGCAGGAATAACCCAGACTGTCTTCCCCAGCAAACTCTTCATGTGCACCACAGGAACTTTATCCCCTTCTACAGTATGTAAAAGTTCTGACTGGGCTGGGCCAGCCCTGTTGGCAGATCCTCTGGTGTTGACCAACAAGGTGATGTTGTGCTCCCCTGGGTGACAGTAGCTTGATTGAGGTCCAAGGTCAAGAAATCACCTCTTCTTCTTCTTCTTCCTCTGATTCATGTGATGATGACTCCTGATCAGATACTGTTCTGGGTAGTAAGTGCATTGCCATTGCTTCTTCATCTTCCTTTTTCACCTTTCTTGTCTCTTTTTTGCTTTTCCCCTTGCATACAGGGGCAACTGATATTGGCACGAATTGGTCCTCTGGTTTAGCTGTAGTGATTATCACTGTGGTTGGAGTGGCTGCAGTATCTTTTGTCAGGTTTGGGTAGCTGCTGTACTTGCCACTAGGGTTTGTGTAGCTGCTGTATTTAGAGTTGGTGTAGCTGCTGTATTTGGAGTTAGAGTAGCTGCATTGTTGGTTGTTTTGCCATCAGATCCAGAGACATTTTTTTCCCTTTGAAGGTGCTGGATGGTATTGAACAGTATTGAACAGGGCTCTGTAAGCATAGGCCAAGCCCCAGCATGTTGCCATGATTTGTCCCTCTCTGGTATGGCCAGAATGACAACACACCTCATTTAAATGTTTTACTAGCTTTTCTGGATTTTACACTTGTTCAGTGGTGAAGTTCCAAAGCACTGGCAGGGCTCACTGGCCTAGATACTTGCCCATACTATCCCGCACACCCTGCCACTCATGACTGTCCTGCCTCGGGGAAAATCTCTTGGTCCTCCTACATTGTCGTCTAACCCTAGAAAAGGATCAAACCCAGCTTTGCTTAACTTTTGAGATCAGGTGAAATGGTCGTGGGTAAAACACACTCTGTATGCTTGCCAACATGCTGATCCCCATCACAATCAGCAGGCAGGTCTCAAGGGTACCCAAAGGCCATTCAAAACCTTCAGAACTCTCAAAGGATGCTGTAAATGGTCTGATATGGGGACTGGGAAGGTAAGGGAATGTCTCCTTCACAGGCTGACCACCCAAGGAGGGGAAAAAAGATGTGCAATTGCTAAACACTTCTATTATATACCTCCCAAAGTATAGAGGTTGTGACCACACTGGGAATGCAAGCCAGATAAGTTTCATGATCAATGATTCTATTGTATTATGAGCCATTACCATAAAGTACAATGAAACAAGAGCCTTAGCCCAAGGCCCCGAGCCGATGAGCGCTAACACAGCAAATACTGGCTGTAAGGTATGACATGCTGAAACTTGGAGAGCCAATAAATCAGCATTGTGACGAGTGACTATTAATCCAAAACAATAAATGCTTATCACAAATACAGTTAGACACACTCTGGTCAGATCTGTCATTATCTCAACCCTTCATGCCCCATGTTGGGCGCTGGTGGAGACATTGCTGTTATCTTGTTGATCACATCTGTGGCTATCTGGCCTTGCCATTTTATTCCCCAAAAGGCATATTCCTATACTGTGAGCAGTATACTAAAAGCAATATTCCTATACTACAGTATATACTGTACTATATATAGTACTATTACAGTATATACTATACTAAAAGCAATATTCCTATACTATATACTCTTATACAAGCTGCCTACACATCTCAACATACCTGTAACAATACAAGTGTGGAAACAGCATGCATGAATTTAGAAAGCCAATGACTAATCCATCTTGTACCAGTTAAAACTGCAGTAAAGAGAGAAGATATGGTCTGCTTTCTGCATGGCAATACCTCAACTAGTCCATGCCTACTCTTTTTGAAAAATCATGCCCTTACTCTTGCTGTGAATGCATCAAGAATGCTCTTGTTTCCCCTTTTCCCAAGTTGTTAGATATATGCACCACTTCTATTTCTCACAATATTTCATCAAGAGGAAAGGCACAATGTGAGTCGAGGGCACCACAATCTGAAAAAAACCCCAGGAACCTGGACATCATGAAACCATAACAGCAGTGGTTGTCAGTACAGTTTTCCCAAAACCAAACATCCTTTCAATCATAAAATGATGGGGGGGGGGTGGGTGGGTTAACGGCCTCTGTTGATATTAAAATCTTTAAGAGGAAGAAACAGCCCTTTTGAAGAGATAAAACTCTTTGAGAAATGTCCCTCACCCTAAGTAAGCAGATATGGGCTCCAGCAGCTTTCCAGAAAATCTCTGCATTTATAGATTAGCCAAGTAATAACTATGTTCACAAATGTGCTGGTTTCTGATCTCTAGTACGGCAGTAACAATAAACAACAAAACAGCACACAAAACACCTTTGACTATCAATTCTGAGCTACGTATGTATCACTGGAATCAAGTGAACATGTTTCATCTTCAGTGGCGGTGCACTTCAAAAGCATCTGATAAGACTTTGGCTTCATTTAAATCAACTGAATCAACTGAAGACAAAGTTGTCATCGGCAGAAACAGGATTTTATGCTTAGAGGTGAAGGAAAATTTTTAGATTCTGTCTTTCCTTCCTTCAGGTAAGGGAAAAATTAAAGCAGCAACATTAATACACCACAATGAAATATCACAGGTTGTTACTTAACTATGGCCAAAAATGAGATACCTGTATTCTTACTGTCAAATTTAAGTGAACAGACATATTCAGAGAATGAAGTACTATGGATCGTGAATTAAATTATGCAAAACTCACTTCTGTCACTTACAAGACTGTGGAAAGGTCCGTCCAGTGAATTCATGAGGGAATTTGAAGCATTAAAAGCTTAATTAAAACTAGCAATGGGAATGTGAGAGTGAAAGACATTCCTAGATTGTTTTCCTCTCCTACCATGGGAAGCAAGACTGCTATTTATTTTCTATAAATACAGCATCTTCCATCTTCAAAAAACTTGGATTTCCTTTTTCTTTTCTTGTTTTTCATTTATTTTCTTTTATTTTCTTTGACAAATAATTTCTTCCCTGCTTGAAGGAAAATCTTGTAATTTCTAGTCCTAATTTACGCACTAGGAGTTTATATTCATTTATTGAACGTACATGCCAAGCATGTAAATATTTCTTTCCCTCACCTCACATTTACTATCAGAAATATTACCTCCTCTCACCTCTCATTTCATTAAGCAAAGAGAACCATGTTTTGCTCATCTCCCCCTGCCTGAGAGATTCTCTATCTTACTCTGAACCTGCCCACTGTATTTCTACTTCTTCTGGCTCAATTTAATTTTTCTTGAATATAGGTGACCCAAATGATATGCAGGATTTCAGTTATCGATAAGAATTTAAAGCAGTTTTACCTCCTCAATGCCCCCCACTTAGGCATTGCGTGCTTAGTAGGGCTGTCAGAGTAATCCAGATACCGCAAGTCTGGCGGGGTGTTTCAGAAGACTTACACTAGGCACATAGGCACTATAAACAATAAAGAAAGAAGAGTTCTTCTGAAAGTTTAAGTGAAATGCCTGTGTTTCTCACTGTCAGCAATGTGGTAGCTTGGTCCATCAGAGATGAAAGCCGAGACCTCCCACACACTAAGAGCCTGCAGTTTCAGAGTGCTCTGGTTTTATTTTAAATACTGTAAATTTTTCACTTTTTACTGAAGTTTTCAGTTAAAGGAATAGGCATGGATTTTCCTGGACTGCTGTGTGCAGTTCAGGGCCCCTCAGTGCAAGAGAGACATAGAAATACTTGAGAAAGTCCAACAAAGGGCCCCCAAGATGATGGACTGGAGCATCTCTCCTGAGGACAGGCTGATAGCTGCGGCTGTTCAGCCTGGAGCAGAGAAGACTCAGGGGGGATCTCATCAATGAATATAAACACTTGAAAGGAGGGTGCAAAGAGGACTGACCCAGGCTCTTTTCTGTGGTGCCCAGTGATAGCAGCAGAGGCAATGCGCACAAACTGAATCATGGCAGAGTCTGGCTGAACATCAGGAATACTTCTTCTACTGTGAGGGATGTCTGTCACCCATGGGCACAGGTTGCCCACAGACATGGAATCCCCTCACACTCAGATACTTAGAATTTGTCTGGACATGGTCCTGGACAGCTGTTTTCAGGTGTCCTTGCTTGAACAAAAGGGTTGGACCAGATGACCTCCAGAAGTCCCTTCCAACCTCAACTATTCTGTGATTCAGTGCCCAAGGGAGGCCAAACTACTTTGGTGGATTTCACAGTAGCCCAGGTGCTGGAACTCAGCCCAGCAATGAGATGATCTTGTGTCTCAAGTCTCTTAAAACGTGGATTGCTTATAAAATTCAAGTGGTATTTTTCCAAGAAGGAAAATTAGGTCTACTACCAAAAAAAAAAGACACCAATAATTCCAGTAAGAAAAAAATAGGGGGTTTTAAATAACTACCTGTCATTCTTTTCAAACTTTTTAAGTGTTTACACTGTTTACAGTCTTTTTCTTTTTTTCAGAAAACACAGTGAAAATGTACCTGGTTCAGAAAATCCAGACCAATGATCTGACCACATTAAAAATATGTGGATCAATTTTACAGTGCTACTGGAAACACTCAGATTTTTTAATTACATTAAAACAGAGCCACTCAAAATTGGGGAAAAATGGTACCATTTGACAATTTTTTTCCCCCCATTTTTTATTAGGAAATCCAATGAAGGAGTTTTTTTGTTTGGTTGGGGTTGGGGGGGGGGGGGGGGGGGGGGGGAGGGTGTTGGGTTTGGCTTTTTTTTTTCATTTTGTTGGGTTTTTTTTGTATTGTGCCAGTTTATATTTGATTTGCTAGCCTGAGAAGTTTTTGGCTGTGGTTTGCAGTCCAGGAAATTCCAACAAGGGTTATAGAAAACAGTCCAATATCAACACATAGGATATAAAATACGGACCTCTTAATGAAATACACTTGAGATACGATAGATGACTCAGGTCTAGGATAAATGGTAGCAGAGACAAGGGTGGTAATAGATAGCAAAGCATTGCTCAGAATAGTCACTTGAGCAGCTATGGGAAAAGTTATCCCAAATTACAAAGTGCATGGGCCAGGGTGCTTTTATCAGCTCAAACTCGGGCCTAACTCCCAGGTTGTACATTTGTATTATCTCTCAAGAACACCATCACTATTCACTAACCCCTAAATCATAGCAGCTTCAGAACAAAGTATCCTGGTTCTGATGCAGGGTTTGTGGAGTACCCTGGATAAATTGCCCAAAAGCCTGCTCTCAAGTTCCTGACAAGCAAAATGAAGCTTGTTATTCTTCTGTGTCAAGGAGCTACACAGAGAATAAATGTGCTTCTCTCTGAAGAATGCTTATACTGTCTGGTGCTCAGAGAATGGTCAAGAAAGTTCATTCAGTAATCTCTAATTTAAACGTCACCCAGTACAAAAACAAGGGCTCAGACTATGGAGGATTAGTCAAAGGAGTTTGGTGCTCCCTGTGCAGCTGAGGGGGATAGAGAGCAACATCTATATGTCCAGTAGGGAACTTGGCTTGCTCGTAAGAAAATCTGAGCAAGCAGTTAATCTCTTGGGCAGAGCTGCATGAAACACTGTTGCATTCCCCAGATATTTCTGTCAAATAAAAATTCTCTTCACATCATGGACTCCTGACTGAACAACATATGTACTTTGAAAATACACCTGTTGGTTGCAGTAGCACACACATTTGTGCAATAGCATGCATGAAGAGGAGTTTAAGGAAGGCTATGTTTTGCAGTGGCTTAGACTAAAAGTCTATCTCAATTGATGGTGGCCAAGATAAATTCCTCCCTGGATACTTTCACAGTATCCAGCAGCAATTTCTTGACTCATGATTTTTCAGCTAGTGGTGTTTTCCTTGATGTATTTTTCCTTTAGCCATTCAGACAACCACCTCTGCAACCCTTCCAAATTTCTAGCATCTACAACATCCTCAGGAAAGGATTCTGAAGAAGACCAGGTGACAAACCAGTTCCTATTTTCCTGTTTTAAATCAACCACTTGCTGTTTTCTTTCAATGCTGTTTATACTGAAGACATAGTATAACAGACATAAATGATGCTAGGGCCAGGGAGGTAAATGCTCATGCATGCTGAAAGAGGTAAAAGAGAGGGACAGTTTTAACCTGTGTTTATCTCAAAAGTTTTTGAGGGCAATAACAAGATAGCTGAGATTACAGCAGCCTTGCTGTGGCACAAATGAGTAATTTTAGTTGCTATACAAAAATAAGTATAAAATAATAAATTAAAACTCTATTTAAAATTAGCAGTCCCTCTCCCCCCCCCCATTTTAAGTTACTTCAGTTGTAAAGAAGTAAAGATAAAGAAAGATACCAGGAGACAGTTATTCTTTTGTGTTTGCAGTATTTCAAACTATTGAAAAAAAGAGCAACATCTGGAAGATTTCACAGCAGAAGTCGATACAGTTTCTTGTAAAGTAATCTCTGTGTAGATACTCAAAATGAAAGATAAAGAACTCCCAAAAAGTTTACAGATGAATCAAGATGCTGGAAGAGCACACAATATATAATATTTTTTTTTTCTGACTGTGTTAATTTTAACATTTACTTAATTGTTCTTAAGCATCCTTCTATAAAGACAGCTGATATCACAGCCAGTTACTGCTGAGCTGGATTTTTCTTAGATTTTTTTGATAGAATAGAAGCATGTGATGAACTGTGCAGATTTAATCAACTGTTTCTCACATACATAATTATCCAGATTTCAAATAGACCCATCTTATTATCATAGCTATAAAAAATGTGAATACATCTGTTCTCAAAATAAAGAAAAATCTTAATAAATAGGCATCTCTGTAGCTTCCTTACAAAGCTGCAATTCTTAACAAAAAAAAAAGAGGTTCCAGTACGGATTAAATTAACAACACAATCTCTGTGCTTATTCCTCACAAGCTCTTCAGAAATTCCCAACAATGTATGGTACATGGAATGTAAGCTATTTCCACGCAAAGCAAACAACAATAAGTTTCTGGTTTGGGCCACTCAGTAATTAGATGATAGCTACAGGCAACTGTAGCTAAATTTAACCTAAGGAAAGATACATAGATAAAATATCCCTCTGGGGTCCTTTCAGTGTGTCTGCGTATAAAAATGAAAACAGCTTAATTTTTTAAGAAAAACAGATTAACCAGAAAGCAGATAAAATAATGCTGGGGCCATTTTCATTCAGAAGTTGAAAGTGATTGCAGTAGCTGCAGAAGTTTAATTCAGTATGATATATAAAGCAGGATGGAGAAAATGTATGAAGTTAGTTGCTTTATATATAGTCTTATATACTAAAATAAAGTTTATTACTCTTCAGGGAATTCAAGATTAACCCAAATTCTAGAATGTGGTAAAACCTTAAGCTTTGAATAAAGATATCCTAAGGATATAGACCAATATGCATATACATATGTATGTTATGTACATTATATACATATGCTTTGCCTGTGCTTCTTACAAATACTGTATTAAGGTTGCATGAATACTATAATAAAGGTGAAAGCTGCACGCACAAGTTTCCTATTAAAACAGTATTGCTGCACAAATTATTTTTACACATGAAAATGCTATCACCAGGCTGAATAAGACTGGTTCCCACAGAGTCATCCTGACCCATCTGAGATCCCACATGGCCCTCAACTGACACTACAGAAAAGCACATGCTCTCATAAATTTCACATCATATCTGCCAGCCCTGTGTTGATACCCCTAGCACCTTAGGAGATTTTGAATGCCGCTTGATGAGTGTGCCTTGGCAAGCAAACCAAGCTCTGAGTGTTAGTTGTCTATATCCTAGGTTAAGTTTCCTCAGCTATAGCCCATGGAAACAATCCAGTGGGCAGCTGAAATGACTTTGTATAGCACAAGAAAAAGCTTGAGGATTTATTTTACTCTTCAGAAGGTACCAAAGACCGTCTCAAACTTAGAATATAACTTCCTTGAACCAAAGGGCAGACACTTAACTATCCCCCTAACCCTAATACAGTGATCTCACTCTTCTTATGTGAGTATAAGGCTTCTTAATGCTCTGTTAAAGAGTGCTCCTTTTGCAACTTGAAACCTCACACAGCAAGCAAAAGAGAAATCAAAGATACAAAGAGTTTTACTTGTTAGTCTTCCCCTCTAATCCATGGTAGCATGCACATGGGCTCCAGGCAAATGAAATCAGGACTGTTTTTTGAGTCCTGGAGGAACAATTAACAAAATTAAGCAGCCACTAAGAGACAACTGCAACAATTTGACTGCCAGAAGATGTAGCCAGAGTACCTTTGCTTGAGATGGCCAGTAAAGCACAATTTTTATAACCAATTTTATTGATAAATTGAAACACGATGAGGATTGTTAATCCTTTAATATTTAATGCAACAGTATAAATCTTGTTACACATTTATCTTCTTGCATTATTCTGTCAAGTTGGAAAATAGGTTAAATTTTGTTAAACCACAGACAAACAGAACCTTAACAGCACCATAGCTCCAAATTTGTTGCTTCACTTGGTGAGACAGCATGCACCTAACCAGTGCAAGGATATCTCACAATAATAATTCTCCCATTTAACAACAACAAAAAACAACAGAAAAGCTCAGTTAGAAAATAGTTGAAAGGTGTTGGAATAAGTACTCTGAAGATAAAGAGAAGTCTTGCTGTGGGCCACCCAATGAATTTTGGTCAGTAAACTGTGCAAAACCTCTGCTCTCCTGTCCAGTTTAACATTGTTCAGTTGTCAGATTAGATTAATTCTAATTAGAATTTTGTACTTTTCCTAAAGATGTTTGTGATCACTCCTGCTAAAAACATTCCAGGAAGTTGAGGTTTTATTCAGGAAAAATCAGAAGTGAAAGTAATTCTGCTTTATTGCTAGACTTGAAGACACATACTTAAAAAACAAAACCTTATCAGTAGTTTGTTATCCTTGTTCAATTTAACACTTCTTGGCCTGAAAGTTTATGGTAACTTGTTGACTAATGCCTTGTCTTTAAGGATGGTCCCAACAGCACTGTTCAGTGTTGTCTTGTTATAATCTAAAATATTTAACTTGCATATTCTTTTAAATCTGAAATGGTTATAAGTCCCACAGTATGTTTAGGATCAGTATGTTTGGGATACTTTTTCACACATCTTAAATACCGTTTTATCTATGTTTACATTACTTACTATTGACAACATTGGTAGTGTCCCTGTCAATATCTTACCAAAGTGATCAGCCTCGGAACAGTCCCGCTTCCCAGTGATCTCATTAGAGCATCTCCCTTACCCAAAGTAAGAATATTCTTTGTAAAAAATTGTTGTCTTGTGGATGAAACACTTTCCACTCTGTCAAAGGCAATTTATTTCTTATTTCCCATTTCTATTATAGCAATTAACAAACTTTCAGATTAGTCAAGTTTCTAGAATACAATTATTTTCTAAGTAGACCACTAGAATTACTTTTGAGTAGTCAGGGCATGACATTCCACATATTACATTTCCCCAATTCCTTCACTGAAATATATTCAGTATCCATGCACAAAAAACACTTCCAACTTATATATTTCTTATAAATGCTCTACTATAGCTGACACTTCTTCAGAATTCATGGTTCTGCACAGCTTCAATATTTTCTAGGTCTGCTCCTCATCAGTGCTTAGAATAAAGGAACAGTGGGCTCTGATATGACTGCTCATTCAATTTGGAAGGTTAGTATATTAGAAATCAGATACAGCATTAGCCTAAGGGAGGCAAAAACTCTCTGAAGAGGAAAGAAGAATCAGAGTCAATCAAGAAGATGATCAAGAAGCCATCATAGAATCATTTAGTTTGGAAAAGACCCTTAAGTCCAATCATTAACCTAACACTACCAAGTCTACACTAAACCATGTTCCTAAGTGCTACATCTATACAACTTTTAAATACATCCAGGGGTAGTCACTCAACATCACCCTGGCACAGCCCATTCCAGTGCTTGACAAATCAGAAGACCTGTCCTGGGTTCAGCCAGGAGTGGTGCTAAACAAATACCACTTTTTAAAATATCATAAAATCTTGAGATATGTATGGCAAGATGGACTTGACAATCTTTCTTTACAACTTGTAAAGGACTACATGACTCAGAACTTCCCTGAACCATAATTGCTTAGATAAATCTGATTTACAAGCTGTGGAAATGGTGTTATCGTTCATATCTGTTATAATCACTCCTAATTTTCTTCCATCATCTGAATCATCCTATGATATAATTGTTAATGGATTTGATATGTTAAGCACAAGGCACATTTCACCAAGCTATGAATTAAAAGGAAGCAATAATTGCATCTAAAATTCAGACTGAAATCTTCCATTGATTTCACAGAATTTTCCTTATAATTGAATACATTTTAATACTGAAGGGGTAACATTTATGGCATGAAACATTCCCAGGTCCAACTGAAAGGATGAACAGGGCAAGAGTATGGTTTCCAAAGGTTTTCAGGGTATGGACAACCTGAGAACAAACAAATAAAAAATGCCTGCCTTACCTAAAGCTGTAAATACTTAAATAATTGAGTTACAAGTTTACAGGTTTTGTACAGCTGTTTGTATTTTATACTGCTGCTAAAATGTAAAATAGATTAAAGTCTTCTGTAGCAATTTTATTTCTAAGAAATAATATGAACAGGTGAATGCCAAGAAAATTAATAAATCTAATCTCTGAAAAAAATAATCTGAATAAAATGCTTATTTTTACGGCATCAAAGAAGTCTTATTTTTTCCTTATCAAAACACAGCTACACTCACTTCTCCTTAGGCTATGAAAAAAAACCTTATCTTTACAAATTAATAAAAAGTCACATTACCAAATACAAGCAACTTGTATAATATTAATGCTTCATGGAAGAGATTCAGTTCAGATCTCCCACTCATATTTATTGATACAGCTATATTTACTTTTTAAACATGACTTATTTCCAGTATTTTACCATGGCTTGTACAACATAATGATAATAATAGCATAATGATATTCAACAGTTAAATATATTTTGAAATGCAGAATTCTAGAAAGAAGGATTAAAATGAAAGAGTATTATTTCATAAAATCAACAAGAAGCTTTGATCTTTTTATGTCTCATGCTTCTTTCCCACTGAGATGTTCTTTAAAGTCATAGAAAACAGAAAAAAAATGAATAATTCCATGTAGCTATTGATTAAAATACTGCCACTTTCAGTGGAATAAATTTGCACATGATCAAGACTTTGTTTGTTTTACTCAAAATGCACTGATTTAGGATTTTGAGATGAAACAAAAAAAAAATCATAATTTTTCTTTTTCTCCTATGATGAAGATAGAATCATTACATGTTCACAGGTTTGCAGGAACACTCAGGTCGGAACAGACTTATGGATGTTTCTATTCCAACTTCTTGCTCAAGCCAGTGGCAGCTCTGAGGTCTGGCCAGGTTGCTCAGGGCTGCATCTAGTGAGGTCTTGAAAATCTCCAGGGATAGAGACAGCACAACCTCCCTGAGTAGCCCACTCCACTGCCTGACTGTCCTCCAGGGGAAAGAAGTTTCTCATGATGCCCAGTCAGAGCATCCCATGTTTCATGTTATCTGTGCTGCCTCTCATCCTCCCACCATACCCCATATGAATGCCCTGACTCCATCACCTGCTGACTTCTCCATAGGTACCAGAGCTGCCATTCCTCTTCAGCTGTCTCTTCTGCAGGTTGAACGAGCCCTGACCCCTCAGCCTCTTTTCACAGGGTAAGCACTCCAGTGCCTAGCGTCTGGTGGCTCTCCACAGAACTCCAGTTTATTAATGTATTTCCTGTACTGCAGGGCACCAAATGATATTGCACTATAGATGCAGTTTTACGAGTGCTGAGTAGACGGGATTAATCACCTCTTTAAAGTGCTATCCTAAACCTCAGCATGAAAGAAAGCTCAGTTTTGTTTTATTAAGCAGCCTTTCTTGATGTGTTATAAAACCATAGTCTTTTTCTCAAAATCCAGGAAAGATTAATAATTTAGGGAAAACCATTCTTTCAAAAGGCTATTTTTTTATAACTTTACATCTAGTTTTCAGATTCAACAGTGCATGTTGTTGGCCTTCCCTGCAAATATTTTCTCTCTGACTTTCAGCCCTGACTGTAAACACTGATCAAAGAATGTTAGATTCCCATAGCTAGCTGTGTATCTCTTATCCTCTGCTATATCCTCAGATCAGCCTTATAAACCAAGCTAAAGCAACACTACACTTGTACTGTGGAAGGTATGCTTTCTATTTGCCACCAACAAAAAAAATCCATATCCCATTAGCTACATGATTTTATGATTTCAGACCAAAAAACCACCAAGCAAACAACCACCCCCACCATATGCACAGGAAAATAAAAATTATAAAGAATAACCAAAATGCCCACAACATAAGCTTACAAGGCAGAACATGATTTCTCTACTAGGATATTAAGTATGTGGTTTTCTTCAGCAATAAGGAAAGGCTTTTTCTTTGGATGATAGATATTATTCCTTTTCTTGTCTTGTCAAATGATTGTAAAATAGCTAGTAGGAAATTCAGCTAGGGCACAAACATTACTTATCATCTTAATTCTTTCACTGTCTTTAAATACACATGTACCAGCAACTAGAATTACATCAGTTGGCTCCATTCATGGACCTGATGTCTGCAGACTGATAAAATCCTGAGCTATGCTGATGAGGAGTATAAGTATGTGCCTCATGAAAATTGTTTGATTATTTTTCTCATATCTGTCCAGGTGAGGGTTTGTTGTTGTTTTCTATTTCCGTGTGAAAACCATCGTGGAACCTTGACATATTTTTCATTCTTTTGTAATATTCATAAGTCCAGATGAAACAAACCAAAAAAGAAGACTGAAGAATTACTTCATGATCATCTGCTACAAAACACAGATTTTTCACCTTTGCAAACAATGGCATCCAAAATACATGTCTTGCCACCTAGTTGCCTTATTTAGAAAATTCACAGTTAGAATCCGTAACACCAATATGGAACAGAAGTTCATCAAGTGCTTTTTCAAAGGCTTGTTTTGGTGTTGATTAGTTCAAAATGAGGTTTACTGTTAGATGTGGACCATTTTGGATTAAGTTTAACTGTAGACAGAGATCAGAACCAAAATTTAAAATGTACTGATATTCCCTCCTAAACTCTAGGAATTACAGTTTTCTAATAAGTGTTAGGATTTCCTAAACTCTAGGAAACACAAAGAAATTAGCACAGGTTAAATAGATGAATGTAAACAGCCAATGCTATATACCATCACAGGTGCAGTAAATAAGCATACTAAAATTTTAGTTAGCATGTTATGAACTCTGAGTTAGATGTGAGGTCTTAAAATCACCACAAATAAAAAAAAAAAAAAAAAATAAAACAAAGAAAAAAAAAAGGTGAAAGATCTCTCATAAATAAACCTATACTACCAAGGAGAAAAAAGGGTGAAGAGGGTTTGCTGCTCATTTTTGTGGTCAGGTATGGATTCTGGTAAGCTCCTTTAGCTCCAAGGGATGAGAAGGTGTTTCACCCTGTCATCCACCTAATGGCAAATCAGCTTTCAGGTCACACAAATGGAACTTGCCACTGCAACGTTCACACTGGAAATGAAAGTCTACTCATTCCTCATCAGCCAAAGATGGTACAGGAAATAATGAAGGAAAAAGGCAAATTAAAGGAAAATTGCAGAGAAAGACGCACGCTAAACACCTCATTCTATTAGGTAGTTTATTTTTGTTTTGTTTTCCAGGAAAAACTCCCAGCATAGTTGCAAATATAAGAGTTCTTGGAGAAAAATAGCTAGTTTTGTATATCCACTCAAAATCACTGTCTTTAATAAAATAAAAAGAAAGCCCTCACAAGTTATATTTTAGAGATGTAGCCCTATTTTAGTTAATGGATCTGCAAAACTTGAGTCACTTTCAGTCTCATTTTTGAAAGCTTGACTACAAGAAATATTTTTGTAAAGCAGGGACCAAGACTTTTCTTTCATGAATCAAATTAAATCACTCTCAGTGTTCCAACCTTTACACCAGTAATTCACTACATTGTTCGGGAAGCAACAGAATAACACGATGCTTCTTCATTGCTCTCAAGAGTCCTGCACATAGTCTTTCTGTTGATGGGATTTGAGAAGTGAAGTTCCCTATCTCAGCCCTGCATGAGGAAAGACAAGATGCACAAATCATTATTTCAGTAACCTGCAATTTTATTAACCCACTTAAAAATACCACGCAGCACATCAGCCAAAATTTATTGCTCCTCTTCCTGTTATTGTTTCACCCTTCCTGCTCTACTGCATCCCCCTTCCATCTTGGTCCCAGGCTGTTCCTGACACACGGTCATCATAATGATCCAGTGACATTCTATGACAGCTTTTATGTCATCATAGATTGCCAGCATGGTCACAGTACTGGCAGAAAAGCTGTGTCCAGTAATCAGGATTTATAGCTGCTGTCTTCCACTATCTTAAAACTGCATTCCTTTAATCCATTCCCAGCTTCAGACTGTTGGACAATGAAACCCTCTGCATTTGACTATATTATTTGTGACTTCTAAATTGGCAGAACATTTATCTAAACTTCCTCCCTGCAAAACAGTCATTCAACTGGAAAGAGAAAACATCCTTTTTGCCTCAGCTAATCTGGCACAGAGGCAAAACTCCACCTTGGTCTCAGAGCAAAGAAGGTGACCAACACCAAACCCAAGCAAGTCCAGTCTCTTTCTAATAGAGAGCTGGGAGCGTGAAAGCTGCTGCTCAGGAGCCACAGTCATGGAACAGAAAATCTCTCCCCAGTTGATCTTTCCTCATTTTACCTACTTTTACCACTTTAATTTGTCTCCTGCCTACATGTTAGCCTTACATCTTCCTGTGCAACCTGACCACTTAGAAAACAGATTTAGGGAAAATTTGTTTTCATTCTCAGCCTAGGAACAGAATTAGACTAACACAACTAAAATGTCACCATTTTTCTGCTGCTCTCTAGTTGTGACTTTGCCATCTTGCTGTAGTTCCCCATTCTCATCCTTAGAATTCTACATCTCTTGATTATGAACTATTATGTATGCAAAATCCCATGAAAGGCTATGTAAATAAAGCAAGCGGTTACAATCTGTTCCACCAGTCTTTTTGCATGAGGTGAAGATGTGTTAGAAAAAAAAAAAAAGGGAGCAAATCCTATTATATTTTAAGTTAAAGCCCCTTAGAGGACAATCGGCATTTTAATTGGAGCTGCTTATGTTATGAATTGTGTCATGTAATATAGGAATTAAGTTTAATTTTTCATAGAGTTATATTATCTTCTAGAATTTCAACATTAGTTTATGCAGAGAGATAATATAGTAGAGAATCTTTCACTGAAATTGTGTCCCAGTGGTTGTTGAACTGTATTTGCCAGTATTTCTAAAAGCATACTTCATTTCAAACAGGGATCTGACATATCTAAAATTCCACCAACATTTATGACCAATGATTTAAATTAACACATATTGCCAAGCACTCATTTTCCAGAAGCCAGGGACTGCTGAAAATGGAATCAAATGACAATGGAAATTGCCTGTCTGATAAAAAATTAACTCTTAAATTAAAATACTTGAACAGTGGGATGGAAATACACCAGTTACATGGTGAGGGAAGAAGAAAACAATCACAATTTTATTTCAGAAATAATAAGCCATTCTATTAATATGTCCATGCTTGTTAACTTAGGCGCAGGTTGACCACCGAACATGATATTGTTGTTATAGAATATCTACTGACATGGCAGTTATTTGAGATTCCTTAGCTAGCTTTGTGTTGTGTCTGGAATTTTGATGTAGAAGAGCCAAAACAAGCCTTTCTTTTGATCTTAGTTAGATTATGATTTTCATGCTACAAATTCTGCCTAGGCAAGAGTAAAAATCCAGAACAAAGCTTAGCCAGGATTATCAAGTTATGCTTTCTTAGGAGTCAGAACCAAATTCTTAATTGATTTGGCCTAAAACATGAGCTGCATTTAAAATCTGGCCTGATATTTTCCAACAAGTGAAAGGCCAGCCATAAAAGCTATTCCACACCTTGTTATAAAAGGTGACCTTCATTCTACATGTTAGATAATAAAATTTTTTTCACAACACCAATCCTTGCTAAAGTATCATTCTTTCTGTGCAGATGTTTGTAAGGTAGACATCCAATCAGAAGGATGTTATTAATTCTGGTGTAATACACCTGCGTGGTGCATTTTGTAGAGGAAAAGGACATGGGTACTTTGTAATTCACACATATCTAAGAAGCGTGAAACATTCTGTTTTGAAATAAATTTAGATTAGATTCTTTCTTTTGAATATAAATAGGAACTGAGTGGACTAATGGTTATTTAAATCACTTTGATTCTCTTTGAGGAATCTTACTATGCGAATAAAATGTCCTCTCTTTCCATTATCAGAGTAACAAAGCAAGATCTTCACAAATTTGCACATCTCTTCCACACTAGCAAATTCATCTTCTGTTCCCCCCAACCTTGTTTCCTAAACCCCACACTAACGCCATATCATCTACCTGTCATTACCTTGTTTGTCTCGTTTGTAGGTAACTGAATAGCCTGTTCCTCTAAGGTTCCTCTATTAAACATAGTCTCTTCGATTTGGGAGGATTGTTTTCTCTTGCCTTTCACACCGAGGGACTCTGGCTCCAAGATTCCCCTGCCATTAACGGCTATTTACTCCTCTCTTTTCTTGCTGCCACTTGAAGGCCGAAAAAGTGACTGCCTTCAGCTTCTTCTTATCAATGAACCAAAACAATTCAAAGTGGTCCACTGAAGTTGCTTTGCATAACAGTATCCATGCATCTTCTCTAATTTAGGAAGCTAAGCACATAACATTAACAGCTTTTATTATTCAAATCCATCAGATAAACAGTGATCCTAGGACCAGACTCCAAGACAACACTACTTTATTTTGCACAGTGACCAGAAGAAAGGAATATTAAAAGCTTGTTTTCACTGCAGAACTAGAAACCCCACTGAAGAGTTATTTTAAAAAGCATTTTTGTCAGAATGGAATTTTTTAATGATCATATTGATCTCCCTTACATTTTGAAAAGGAAAATACCTTTAAAATTGTTAGAACATTCCACTTCAAGGAGTTAAAAATATTTTAATGCCATGATTTCAAATTGTCTGATCAACTGTATAAGTCCATTAGAAATACATCTGTGACTTCATAATCTGATTTGGAGGAGAGTGGGGGCCTTTCATTCCTCACCCTCCCCTTCCCTAAATTCTTTTTAACCATCAGCTCTACAGTGAACTCCTTGCTCCTTTTTAACCTAGCTCCCAGGCACATCCCAATTCCCGTTTCTCCAAAGTAGTAGTGCATTAAACTTGTGCTAACTGGTCCATTGCAGATTGAAGTTCCTCTAGGACAAGATACCAAACTGAAGGAGTGCTGTCATTCACCACTGCTTTCTCACTACCCTTCCCCTTGTTTTCTCAGGATACTAAAGTTGCCCTCAGCCCATACCGGGGGTCCGTCTTTTGAATATGCACCAGCATCTTGCTGGTTTAAAATTTTAAAGCCACAACACAAAACAGAATTTATCAGAATTTGCAAATGAGGAGAACTAATTACAATAGCAATTACTAGTAAACTTCGAACTAAAGCAGTTTGTTAAGTAAGGCCAGAGGAGTCAGATCTTTAGAATGGAAATTAAAAGCTGCTTCAAAATGCCATAAGGATGTTGCTTTAATGAGACTCAATTATGTGTGCCTGAAAGTTTGTTTTAATTCTGTTAAGACTTGCATGACCTACTCTGCTAAGCAAAATGTTTTTCACAGATTCATCTCAAATTGTCAATTCTTAAGACCTCTAGACTCCTGAATTCCAGAAATGAGTTCGCTAGCCTAAAACCCCAACAACAAAACGAAAAATAAACAAGAAGCTTGGAAAAGGATAAAATCTGTTACAGGATCAAAAAAATGGAGACTAAATATGGAGTGAGAATCTTTATATTCACATGCTATAGCAAATCTTAAACATGAAGTGGAATAACTGAACAGAGATTCTAGTATAAATTAACTGTCAAAGAAGTTTAAACAGTTAATACTATGAAATTATCCTTAAGAAGTGTTTCCATAGAGTACTGAGAACTTCAGAAGGTTTGGTTATTTGGTTTTTTGGTTTGGTTTGGTTTTTTAGTTATATTTGCATGAGGACAGAGAGTTTATTTGAAAAAACATGGAGTATATTTATAGTTGGGAAAAGCCTTATAACAGGGTGATTGCCTTATATGCAGGGTATCTGGATCACTCTGCAACACAACAAAGACCTTATCCCATAGCCCCATACACAATGCCAGAAGTTCTGACGGGTGACTTTCTTATACACGTGATCATGCGGTGAACCGAACTAAGAAACTGAGGATGGTGGGAAAAAAACCCCAACACTCAAATGACCGGTTTTATGCAGGTATGCAAGATTGTTTTGCAGCCCTTCCTCAGTCCAGCTGAACATCTGTGTCCCAGGGCAGGAGGCGATAATGTAATGACACTGCTGCTGAATGCCTAACTGTTGATTCAGAGTGGAAAGCACAAACTTTTCTGAAAGCTGTATACACTACCACTCTCTTTTGGTTGCAGATATGCCACACAAATAGGTTAAAGGAGGGTCATCTCTCTCTGCTTGTCTTACTGAATGCTATCACCTCTTCCAATCTGCCATTTAAACTGCTTGTGTGAGCTCTCACTAGTCCACTTAAAGCAAAATGCACTAATTAGCTTACACTCTTAAGAGTAGGACTCATTCTGACTGAAAAAAAGGAATCTCTTACAAATTCAAATTAGATGGGGTAAAAATCCAAAGGGGCAGAAATCTCCAGAGAAAAGGCAGTGAGCTGCTGGTGCTCTGCTGCAAATCTCTTTAGTCACTGCATTAAGAAGAATCCTCTTCTATGTACATTGGTATGTATACACCTCTAATTATACTTTTGAGGAGGGTACAGTTAGACAAGACAAGCAAAACTGATATTGAAGAAGTTTGCCTTTGCTTTCTAACCCATCTGCCCCTCTCTTTTCCTCACTTTTGCCCCATTTCTGTGATCTATTCCCTAAACAGCAGAAGGCAAAAGGTTTTTTACTCTTCCATTTTGTTTGATTTGGTTTCCTGCTAGTTCACTGAAAGGAATCAGCTCCCCGAGTTACAGCAATGATAATATATTAAACAGCACCAGGAAACACTCCAAGGCACTGGAACTGGATTGTTTATGCTGTCTACAGTAAATTGTTATAATGACCCTGGTATGGTTTTGGCCCAGGTTAACTACTTCTCTTCCAACAGTTCGTAGGAGCAGCTGCAAAATCATCATGGACCAGAAACAATTCCCCATAGACAGTTTGTGTATCGCCACCAAGCACGTGGAATGTCAAGAGTCCGATGGATAGGGAGGGTGCTGTTCCTTGCCAGCTCGTCTCAGTGCCTGAGTATCGTCCTGTCCAATCATCATCTACTAGAAAACATGTAGCCCAAGGGACAGAGGTGCCTGAGCTTGGTGCGAGGAGGGAAGGAGTGAGCAGATAAGAATGAGCAACAAGAAAAGCTGTTGAAGAGGAAACAAGACTGTTTCTCTCAGCAGCAGTAAGCTGTTACACAGGCTTATCTTGTCTCAGATAACTGTATCCCAGTAGATATACAGTTTTGTTTCTCAGCTAATATCAGTACCAGTTGCTGCAGACTGCAACAAATACACTCGTCAGCTCCATATCTAGTACGGAGGCAGTTACTGCACGAAGGTGAAAAAGCTTGTTTTTCTTTCCTTCCTTCCAAGGCTGTGGCATTATGCTGTCACAAAGTGACCAGTGGTTTGTCATTAGGGACACAACAACCATGTAAACTGTTGTAAAATGCTATATAAATGGCCATAAAAAGTGTTGAAAGTTTGAAGAATTTTGGATCCACCAATTTGCCCTGAAACAGGGGATAGGCAACTTGAATGTAGTATTCTTCAGGAGGACCAGGCCACATGTCAGCTATTTCAGCGTTTAATTGATCCCCAAAAAATCCTACAAACAGTGAGAAAGGAATTTGCCACAATAGCTGTCATTAACCAGACACTCAGCCTACTCAATGCATTAACGGAGTTGAATGGCTTAAGTTTATAACTGAAGGAATTCAAAGGTAAGAATCCCAAGGCCATTACTGCATTCAGTCCCTCACTTATAACAAAAAACTACTGTTAATTGGATGGAGGACAAAAAGGCTTTTTTTTTTTTTCTTTTTCCCATTGTTTTTGCTTTTAACTTCTATTACCTCACTGGTACAGTATGTGGACTTGCTCTCTCCTCAAAAAGGTTTCAGCACAGCTGATGGTGAAGGGACTTAAAGTGGAGGAGTCTTAAACAAGAGTGTTGTCAAATACAGTATTTTATGCTTATCTTTGGCTGGTAGATGGTGCAAGGAAAGATTGTGTCTGGTCTTTCTGTTATGCTGCATTTATCTTTGTTATCCTTCTCTGGTTGAATCTTGATCCCACAGATTATAACCATGCTGCCAAATAAATAAATAAATTTCAGAGACTAGCCCCTTGCTCTGATGTTAAGTGGCATCAATTGACACACATACTTCTGCTTAGGACCCCAGCAGAACAGATTCTTCTTGGAATGTTGGCAAGATCTATCCTATTTTGTGCTAGAGGGATGCAGCCTAGCAGATGCACACTATAGTAAAGTGCCTGAACTCACTTCCTGGCCCTCTTAGTAGTGCAGATGCAGTCAGAGCAAACATGACAGAACATCTGGAGAGAAAAGATAGGATCAAAGGAACTTAACAAGATGAGAACTTTCTGTGTCAGTTTCTCAGCTAATAGCTCAAGGAAACATGTTCCAAAGTTGCATTCTCTTGCCTAGGTTTAGGATTAGGATTAGCTCAGGACTTCCTGATAGGGAAATTACCTCACAAGGACTTTGGCTTGAGCATCTGCATCTGATTCCAGAATGGAAATTAAAAAAAAAAAAAAAAAATCCAGCTAAATAAATAACAAGCATTTAAACTAGGATGTTTGCATCAGTTGTCCAATAAAACAACAAACCCAGGTATTTCTAAAGGACAATTAATTGAATTACTTCCTTCTAAGTGCTCCATACTCCATACACTCTCCTGATAATTCTGTTGATAAAATCTTGTATAAAGCTGCCCTTTACTTGATTGTTTCATTCAATAACCTGTCTTTGATTGTTCTTTAATTGTTCACGTTTCCCTCTTCCTCCTTTCTGACTTGAGGTGCAGTGGTCATTCAGTGAAAGACAGACAATAAAAAAATCAATCATCCATTAACACGTTATAATCCTATGAAGGTAGGATTATATGTCCTGTCTTGAACTGTGCCATCAAAGTTTAGATGCCTTATGTTGTCCTCAGAAGTTGTGAGGAAGTAGAAGCCAAGAGCTGATATACACCAGGGATATAAAGGTGCTCTAAACCTGTCATAACCAACTGCTCCAAATAAAGATTCATCGTCTTTGCACCAGTAATGTGGTGAGAAACAGCTGGAGGATCCCTATGGAGCTGTCCTCAGTTATCTATAAGGGTCCTATTTCCTCTTTACACTGTCATACTGCCTAGCTCAGCTGGCACAGTTCCCGCCTGTCCTGGACATCTTTGAAGTGCTGTCAGTATTATTAATTCCCCTCTGCAATCATTATTGCCTTTCTTTTCCCTGTACTTTCACCACTCTTGTTCTTTATTTTCATTTTTCTTTTCCTGTGGTGGGTCTCACTTGTTCCCTCTTCTCCCCATATTATTGTGTATAAATCCCCATATAGTAGCAAACAAACATCCATTTACTTTTATCCACTGGGAAAATCTGTGTTTTCTACCACTTCTATCGCTTCTGCCTGTGTCTTTTTCAAGGGTAACAAGTATAGTCATCTAAGTCTGCATTGTACCCAGCTATGCCAAATCAATGCGAGTGGTACCTCAAACTTAGATTAAGTTTGATTGCATTAAATCTGAAGAGCTAAGTGCTTTTCCACAGATCTCCATGAACTCCATTAAGAAGAATATATCATACTCTTGTTTGAGAGGGGACTCATCCAAAAAGAAGATGATAGCGATAAAGTACTTTGGTAAGAAAATTTAACAGAGAGTTAATAAAGGGCAGTTAAAAAGAGAGGAAAAAAGAAAACCAGCCTCAGGTCTTTCTGAGCTGACATGAGGAACTCCCAAAACCAAATTTGACTGGCTTTCATACACCCCTTATGAGCTCTGGGTGGTTATTGCAGGCAGCCACAGGACTAACTGGCCTTTTTGTTTTTCTTCCTGTATCCCCAGTTGTGCCTCTTTGCTGAGAGCTTTGCTCTTCTACAGCCTCAATACTCTTTCAGTGATGCACCCCAGGAAAGGGAGTCAATATGAACAGCAGAATCAAGGAGAATCTATTCCTTCATAACCATTTCGTATTTTGCTACTTGATTTTGTCTTGTGTGAGATGAGAATCTTCACACAGCAGTTTCAGCCATGCTTCTGCTGGTAGCAGTAGGCAGCAGTGAAGCATGTGGCAGATGTAGTCAGGAGCCTCTGACAGAGATATGAATTTTGCCATTGCTGTTAAGGCATTAGCGTGGAGTTTCCATGCTGAAGTTTAGGGTGGACTGTAGAAATACATACTGACATCCCCATAGGAACCCATAGCCCAAATGCCATATTTTTCAATACTCTATTTAGTTGCTAGTAAACTGAAATAAATCCTCCCTCCCCGAGTCATTAGACACCAAAGCAAGCTTGAGTCTCTCACATGTCAAAGAAGGTTAGCGTGAAAAGCATGTAGGGAATGCATCAATATTGTGAAAACAAGACACTCATGGCACAGACAATTTATTTTCCAAACAATTCATTTACTTTCAAAGCAATTTCCAAGCTAATCCATTTGCAGTACTTTGAAAATATGTCAGTGGTCTCATTCACCTTTCAGAACTTTCTATGCTTAGAACCATTCTGCCATTCACAACTGTCTATTCCAAAGGATGCATTTTACTTACAACACAATCTACACAGATTCAGTGTAACTTTGAACATTTGCCCCTAAAATGAATCAACTGAAAGTAATGAATGCACTGCACTGTGGACATAGGAAGAAAGGTTGCCATTGCCTAAGAGTAAGAAATTTTAGGTATTTCTTTAGCTAACCTTATCCTGATAAACTTCATGCTGAATCTTTGTTAAATCCAACCTTCATAAATATTTGTATATTAGGATAGCTAGGATGCTACTATTAAATTCATACAAGGTGTTCAGTTACAAGTAGTATTAACATTTTAATACTTACGATTTCAAGCATTTTTAATGCTGCAGAGCTATTAAAAAAAAATCCATGCAACAAAAGTTGCTTAAAATTGTTTTATAAAGCTAATCTGCTCTCAAGCCTCACAGGCAAAGTCTGCATTACACTTACATTTAAAATTGTTTATATGTGATTGTATTCCATTATCTCCAAATGAGGTGAGTTCCTCTAGGGTCATGATCTGTTTCTTGTCATTAGCTGGTGTGTTCCACTGTGTATACAAGATAAAGTGTATTTGATATTCCATCTTTTTGTTTAAATTTGCTGAGGTTGAAAGATAACGGAAAGTGATTTTTCTTCCACTCCAAGGGCTATCGTATCAAATACTTTGAGAAATTATTAAGATTCCTTATTTTTTCTTTATGTAGTATGCACATCTCAAGAAATACAGATTTTGGATACCACATATGAGACTCCTGCTGATTCACCATTTAATATTTAGAGTGACTGCAAGATGCAGGCTCTCAGGACAGATGTACAAAAAAGGTTTTCTTCCTACTGCAAAACATCATAGTCTCCGCTTTATCATAATTTTATCCTCACTGTAGAAGCAAAAGCCTTTACATAAGGGAATACGTTGGGTGGAAACCAGTCTTTGCACACCTTGTCACTCCATCCTCTTCCACTGATGATTAAATAAGCCTTTGGAGGCTGCATGAGAAACTTGTCTGGTTGAAAACTAACCCAAAGTCAGATCGGGTAGCTAACAAACTCACCATGAAGTCTCGCAGTTGCTGGCATAGAAGGGTAATGATATGTAGCTAGTGTTAAGGCAGTGCTCTTCATCACAGTTGCAGTGGGGACATGTGTTAACCTAAAATGATTGTAACATTGCACCTTATGATAACCTGTTTGGAGGCAGCAGAGCTATTAACCTTTTAACATTAAAATGTGACAGCTGTAAAACAAAAAGGAATTTAAGGCCTCGTTAAGCACGTAATTATTATAATGCAGCTAGTGACTGCTCTAACACTTTGGTTTTCTAATGAAATATGAACAATTACTATCTGCAAGGTTGCAACAGTACCTACAACTGACCAAGCCAGACAGTAATTTGAGTTCATACCACGATGCCCAAAGTGCATGTTCAAAACCATTTTGAAGGTAGCCCTGATAAATGGGACTACAGCATTCTTCAGCTTCTAATCATACAGGGACCATGACCCAAAAAGACTGCACCCCCTGTATTCCACGTCTTGCTGCTCAGCACAATCCACAGCTCTAATGTTTGCCTAGGTTGCCTGTACAACACAAAACAATTTTCCAGAGAAACCAGCAATCTAAGCTATCATGTTAACCAGAAAACAATACTGGGATGAAAGGAAAAACTTGTATTCTACAACTCATATTAAGTTAAACAATGACTTGTGTTTGGGATTTCCTGTTGTGAAGCCTTTCCAAGAGCTCTTTACACATCTATTCAGCAGTTTAGAAAACATTTATGTTGCCTTCTCCAATTCTTCTGAAAGGCTAATTTTCACTCAGTATGTGAAGAAATACAAACGAAATTTCTTTTGTGTTTTTTTCCAGCTCTGATTTCTCACAGGAAGGTCTGACCGTGGTGTTTTCAGAGAGCCAGGATTGAGGTTTTCTCACTCATTGGACATATTCCACTTAGTAATAATTGCCACACTGGAGTAGGCACTCTTAAGCAGGTCATCCTGCTGCCAGTTGAGTTTCCCCATCACTAGGTTCCAGAGTCATTCTCAGTGTGCCTTTGGCCCATTGCATATTTAACGTTGCCAAGTAAATAAAAACAGTTTTAGCAGAAGAGTTAAAGAAACCCTGTTTCTTCCCCACCCATCAGCACTCAAAACCATGGGGGGTTTATTCACAAATTTTAGAGAGACAGTCTTTGCAGAACAACTTATGCACAAGCTGTGAGGAATAGCACTTCATAAAGCTCAGGTAAATAATCCAATGATCCAGTTATTGAGTAAAGAAGAGAATGAAGACCAGATATTTTTTCACAGGCTGGTTTCTGTACTAAACATGATGCAGGATATGAGAAGATAGCAAATGAGTTCCACCCATCAAAGGCAGCTGTGAGACACATACTCTGGGTATGCCCTGGGACACAAGGATGGGCTATGTGCCTAGATGTGCATTCCCAAGAAAAGGACATTCCAGCAGGGTCAGAATGGCACAACTATAATAGGCATCTGGAGAGTGAGGTAACTGCTGAGGTATGGAAATTGAAAATTTTGAACCAAAAATTGCTGTAAGAACTGAATCTTCTTGTAGATCTAGGTTTTTGCATTGTATTGTAATTATCCTACTAGGTACCCGGGTTTTTTTTTACATTCCAGTTGGAGTGGCTTTCATTTTAGAGGTGCAACTCGCCACTTTCGGTACCCTTCACTTCAGTGTTTCGCTGGAGGTTTTCTTTCTGCTTCCATCTCACATCTGTTCAGAAGCACTTTTAGAGGAACTCCAGAGAAATGGATATCTGTTGAATTTTTAACCTTAGTTCCTTTTTGGCAAATTTCTTCCTCACTTCCTTGGGAAACACAATATCCTCATACTCACTGTTCACAAAATGCACTTTAATAAATTATGTGGCCTGATGACTTAATGGCTTATTTTGGAGGCAGAATAGACTCAACAAGGCCCATAAATGGTGGACTTAAAATAAGCAATTAGGTCAGGATGTATAGAAAAGCCATTGTATAGAGCTGGACATTCTGAACACTTAAGAACTGGGTAGTCACCTTCTGATATACGAGCTCTCATGGATTTTCCTACTGGCAGAAGTATCAGTTTTCACCAGTGGAGGGAGAGCTGCATTTCAAATCCCAGTTCTGCTGACACTTATATCCATTTCACACATTTCTCTGGCTTCTATGTTAACGGCAGGATAAGTGGAGATGGTATCAACTCCAAAACCAAACATTTACTGAATTTACTGCAAAAAATAACATGAAAATTCTATGTTTTTTAGTTATCGGGTAATTAATTATTTCCACCACATAAAAACTCACAGACTCTGTTTTTTGTTTGGTTTATTTTCCCAGAATAAAGTAAGTGGGGGTTATAGAGACATTACTCTTTTGTCCAGCTTACCCCTTCACAACTAAGTGGTCATGATTTTTTGGGCACCTTGCTACCCCTTAAATGAAGCTAAAACGTAAATTTGTGTACCCTTCTTTACACACAATTTCACACACAAAAACACTCATCCCAAAGACTATCCCATATACCAAACTCTAATAATCCCTATTTTACAACTGAATTAAAGTAAAAAGAGATTAAACATGGTAATATCATGCTTCAAGTTTAGGAATGTAAATGCAAGGAACATCTCTAAATTAGAAGTAGTCAGCCCAAACTGCTTGAATCAATCAGCAGGCAATTCCAGAGCGCAATTCAATTAACCTATTTTTAGGTACATTAAGAGAAATATAACCAATGTTAGGAGCTAAGGACATAGTAAAAATGAGTTCAGAACCAGAGTTCTTTTCTCTACATCTGGAAAATTAGACTGTCTCTCATGCTGTTCCACATTGTATTTAGGAAACAGGTGGAGATTAATAGAGATAGTCTAAAAGCATACCTAGCCAGAGCAAATCCAGATTATGAGGAAGGGGACCTTTCCCTCTCTTAGCCACTTTGCTTTTCTATTTACCATTGTAGATACAATGAAAGTGCGAACATTTTTCTTACTTTTTTATTTTTTATCCTTTTCTTTTAATGAAGGTTAAAATTACCTATTAGCCCTCACCACATTTTTGCGTTTTCATAACTGAGGCCCCAGTTAAAATTGGCCCTGCTTCTAAGAGGAGAAAACAATAATTTCAAAGCAAGATTCCAACATATATATATCAACTAGTGCCAGTGAATCTCATGAATCTTCTGACGCACAGACACATTTCCGATGTTTTATGTTTTTTATGAAACAAAACGTAAGTAAAGGCTATTGAAATGGCACTAAGAATTGTTGAAAAAGTTTTCACAAAATATTTTTCCATCAAGAAGGACACAACTATTTATAAAGAAATAAAAATAAAAATTGAACTACCATTTTAGTTTACTCAGCTAGTTTTGGCAGCTGAATTGTGAGAATAGCACTTCACACAGATGTTCAGCAGAGGTTTCCAGATGCTAGCAGAAATGATGTCAGAGTATTGCATAATTCCCTATGTTTGTAAATTGTTGGAATAAACAGTCACATCTTTAGGTCAGTTATTAGTACCTAAATTCCTTCCAAAACTTCTGTGTTACGAACTGAACAGCACTGTGTATCTTACAACTCATCTCAGCAATCTTATAAGCATGTGGGCTTTGGACATCTGTTCTGTTCAGAACTGCTCATCTTAACAGTGTGTATAGTTGGGAGTAAATTAACCCCTTACTTTTATCTATCCAAGATATACCAAAATTATCTTCTGAAGGCCTGATTCTGACATTTGCACATCAGCCAAAGGCTAAACTGCAGCATCGAACTTACAGACTTGTTTCTGCACGAAGTTTCATGCTTCACAAGCTGCTTCATAAGATAATTTCCTAAGAATAGGTGGGACATTTAACTGTGGCATATTTCCCCATAGCCTTTATCTTCCTTAAATTTTGAAACCAGAAAGCCAAATTGTATTGTGTGGAAAGCAACTCCTACACCTTTTTCTCCACAACCCTAGACAATTCCATTAGATGTGAACACATATGAGACTTGGAGAGTTCATTTGCCTCTGAATCTCTTACAAAACATTTGCCATATTTTATAATTTATAAAGGAAATATGAATTATAGAGAAAATGTATTGACTGGAATGAGGAACTGATAGTAAATGCATTTGATGATTGGTTTTGATAGAGTAAAGATGGCAAAACTGCTCTTGACAGGTGATTCAGTCACACTGCTGTGAGTATAAGAATAAGGAATCAGAATACAATACCATTCACCCCCGACAGAATTTTCATGCTGTGAAAGGAACTCATCTATTTCATATTATTTGAAAGTCAATGGGAAGTTGCTGACTCTACAGCCAAAGCACTTAAATGTCTTAAGAAGTGCAAAGACATTTAGGTTTACTGACCCTCCCTAATCTCCCCACATGGAAATTTATGGAACAAAAAGTCATTGTAAAAGCAAAGATCAGGAGGCTGCATTCATTCATGTACTTTTCTCATTTGGATTTAAGTCATCAGCCTTCATTTAGATGTTAAACTACGTATGAGAAAGGAGTATTTCATCATGGGTTTTAAACATATATGCACTGAACTGTATATCAGAACAGGTTACTATGAGAGAAACAGAATTAAATATCATTTTTCTAGGCTGTTAACAAATAGGAAAAATTAAGTGGGAAAAGGGAAAAGGTGGGAAAAGTCTGTCTGATCAGCTATTCAGAAATAACAACTTAATGATAAAAACTTATAATACACATATACGTGTTTGTATGTGTATCATAGTAATCATTAAGCTTAACTGAATTTTTTCAGTGCAGAAAGCAATAATTTCTGAGACAAATGAAATGTTCCTTCTATTTGCTCACTCCCCCAAATAAAATACATTTTCCTAGCAATTAATGCTCACTAATCAAAGCCTAGACCAAAACTAAAAATTTAACCTAGTCTATACTACCTTGATTAAATGACACTTTGATGTACTCTTCAAATATTAAGTAAGACCCTAAAATACACAGCAGACATTCTGGTATATAATTCACAACAGTCTCAAGGACTTCTCTGCCTGCCAGGTCTGGAGCAATTCTAAAAGGGATTGGTTCCTGTTAGATGTTTATCCGTAGCACACCCATGAACTGGATTCATTGCAACAAAAGGGAAGTGATAACCTATCACTATTCTTCCAGTCTATGATACTGGGGCAGAGACCTCTCCTGTGACTTCTTGTCCTAAGATCAGCTTACTGAATCAATCATTCTGGGAAGACAATGAGGGAGCTTTCTCTGAGGAAGAAGCCACAAGCCTTAAACAAGTTCCTCATGGGTGGATCATGGGAAACAAGTTGTGAGGTTATATTTATCTCTACCTACATTACAACTATAGTTTCTTTGTTGACAAGCTTTAAAAGTTTTACAATACATATTGATAAGTATGGGTCAAATGTTAGATGATAAAAGAAACCTGGAGAAGAGAGAGGAAAGACTTGCTAAATTTGAAGGTTGTTAATATCATTTTTTTTGATAAGGATTTCAAGCTATTTTGAGAATAAAGTTCTTGATTTTCTACTCCTTCACAAAACAGCAGCACAAGTCTTCAAGGGCAAAATTAATTTTAAATTGAGGTTTCACAACATATGCAAAGTCTTCTCTAATTTAATGAAATTCCAAATTATTTCTAAATTAAAATGAGACTTCACCATGCATGTCACAGCTTCTCTAAATTAATGAAATCACTCATTTTTTGCTGGAGGTTTTCAAAGGTATGTATCTGAATTGTAGTTCATTTTAAATTTGAATTTCAGCATAAGTATTTTTCATCCATGTCAGAAAAAGAAAATGCTTTCATTATCCCACAGAATAATGGAAAAGGGCAGCCAAGTTTTTCCTCACTTGAGATAAATGTCTTAATGCACAGAATGCCCATTTGCATCCCTGGTTATCTACAGAAGATATTGTACCATTTTTATTTGCACCTGCACCTAAATAAATCAGTTCCATTGACTTAACTGTTGCAGAATCAGATATATATTGAAGATGACCAAAGAAGTGGATAGTGAAGTCAGAGGTTTTCTGAGAAACAGGCAACTGCAGTTCTGTGGTAAAGGTCTCTGTAATTACCCATACAGGAGACAGCAATAACCGGGGCAGATCACCTGGCATAAGGTAGAGATGCCTGAAAAATGAGGTAGGGAAACCTTTGGTTGCAGATCCCAGGAGTCATGCCTTCTAAAAGGCCTATAAAGGGGCTTCTACTTAGTTTATTAGGCTAATGAGGAGAAGGAAAAAAGAATGGTCCTGTTACAGAACTCAGGGCCTTTTTCCTGCTTCTTACTTCACCTATTAAAGCCTATTAAATACTATTTTTTCAGTATTGTTTTCAATATGCTAAAAATATGTATATAAATGGCTCCATAATTTCTCACATAAATATTTGGCCTGAAATTTCCTGCTCTACCTAAATAACATTAACTAACATACTCCTATAATGGGCCTCTGCTACTGGATGCAAGTATTTATACTACAGATGAGCTAATACCTTTTTCTATCCCTGTACAAAGAAGTTCACTGACTGCCAAATATTTCGCATTTCCTGTGAATACATATTCCTGAGCTATGTTATAGTTTGTTTACTGTACATGATATATTGCCATGAGGACATGCTAATTCCTCCTGTGCCTAAGAAATTATGAGTGTGTTTCAACCACTCTGGCAAAAATATTGTTTAGGAAACAAAGCATAAAAGTTCTACATAATTGCCCAGGACTTCACAATTCATCTGTTAGGCTTTCTCCATCTTCACAAACCTCTTGCATGACATCAGATGAACATTTATGCACATATCCTCACTGATGTTTTGGTCTCCTAATTTCCTGTTACGGGACCTGAGAAGCCACATCTGATAAAGAAGCTAGGCACTGGATCTCACAGCCAAACGCATGTTGCTAAGGAAAAGGTTAGTCTCTTGGGCTGGTTTTCACGATAAACTGTTCTAAGTTATCCAATTGAAACCACCAGAGCATATGTGCATCAGAAATCTATTTCTTCCAGATATAGAGTCATGCCTGTAATAGTGTAGACATCACCATGGAAGTGGACTTCACATCCTTGAAACACTTCCTTGTGTTTAGATTTTGTATTCCTCTTTTTAAGCATGAGGGACTACACAACTTCTTTTGTTCCTTTTTTTTTCCTGAAATAGGGACATATTTTAATTTGAAAGTTTGGCACCTGAGATATTCACCAGTGTCCTGGGTTCAGCAGTAGCAGTCATTTTTCTCCTTAGTAGCTAGTGCAGCGCTTGGTTTTGACTTTCAGCCTGGGAACAGTGCTGACAACAATGATGTTTTTAGTTTCTGCTCAGTAATGTTTACTCTGACCAAGGACTTTCTCAGCCTCATGCTCTGACAGGGAGGAGGGGAAGCCAGGAGGAAGCAGGGACAGGACACCTGACCCAAACTAACCCAAAAGATATTCCATACCACAGCACATCATGCCTAGCACATAAACTGGGGGCAGTTACCCAGAAGGGCTAGATCACTGCTCAGGTCAGGCTGGGTATTAGTCAGCAGGTGGTGAGCAGTTGTATTCTCTTCCCTTGTTATTTCCCTTATCATTATCATTACTGGTGGTAGCAGCAGTGATTTGTGTTATACCTTAGTTACTGGAGTGTTCTTATCTCAACCTGTGGGAGTTACATTCTTTCAATTCTCCTCCCCACCCTTATGGGAGGAAAGAGGGGGAGAAAGCGAACATCTATGTGGTTCTGAGTTGCCAGCTGGCCTTCAACCTCAACAACCAGGAGGAGAGGTGCATTTCTCCTATCTTGGAGAGGACCAGGCTACGGAATAATTTGGTGAAGGATCCCCTGCTTCCCATACACTTGACATGACTGACAACTCAAGAGTATCAGATTTTTGAGCCTGTGAGGAGAGTAAGCATATCAGATGTTAATACAGGTAGGGCAAGTTTCATGTAACTTAACACATCTATGGTATAGACGCCTACAGCAGAGCTTGTCACCTTAGGTGTCTTCAAAGACAAGAAGATAAACACACAGGTGTGATGGACCTGTCCTGCTTTAGGCAGCACTGTAGATATCTGCAATAGGTCACATGCATTCCCACCCATGTTGTTCTCCTCTGCAGGCAAAGATGAAGGCTAGCCACCAAAATAAGGTCTCTAATGACATGATCCCTAGGAGCTCTTAAGAATACTATGTGGATGCATTGTGTAGGCTGCTAATGCTACTGCCAAGAGTTTGAATTGTACTGGAAATACTTTATTGGTGATATTTTCATTAGTTTTCTACATCCAGTGCATTCTGATAGTGAACAGATTTTTAAAAGCAGTCTCCAAGAAGGAAAAAACATAACCTGTGGTGAAACATAACCTAGTACAAAACTGTAGACGTAAGCAATATAATAACAAATTAGATAAGCAGTATAATAACAAATTAGAAACATCTTTCAAAATGTTTACAAAAGCTTCTGTTCATCATTTACCTCTGATAAACAGACCTTTACTAAACCTGACATAGTTAAGTTAACCTTTTCATTTATGTGTTGATGGTGAAAGATGTAGGTCCACCAGAATAACTGCAAGTAGCATAAATCAGACAGTTTTATACACTTGAGCTAGAGCAGAATAACTGACATATTGTTTTAAATAAGTATTAAGTATGTGGTATTGCATATTGGTAAGTTCATTGGAATTTCTCTACATGAAGGAACTTGAATAAATACTCATACGAAAAATACTTTAAAGAGCTTTTAGTCCATGCTAGTGTCTACACTAGTAGAGTGTAATGCAAGTGGCATGATTTAAAATAATGGATAAAACCAACATGTTATATATAGCATAATTCTAAAACAGTGTTAAACTAACTACAGGGAATACTTTATCTATATTTTTACCCATGGAAAATGGTAACTAAAAGTAAAATTTCTAGAGAATTTGACTGACTGATTAGCTTCCTATGGTGAAATTTTCAAATTTCTTTCTGATTTATTTTGCTTAAGGATAAACCTATAAGGTAATCCTTTCATTCTCCAAGAATTTGTACAGATTTTCATATTAATCCCCCAAATAAAGAAAAACAGAGAAAGAACAAACCTGCCCAAGCAGGTTGTGTGGTTGTGACAGGATCTCCAGGAAACTTTCAAGGGACTTTGCTTTTCTTGCTGATTTTGTGCTTCACATATTTAGGTAATTGGGCATCACTACAAAACTCTAAGGTAGATATTTACTTTAGTTCAGTTACTCTTTTTTTTTCTGACATATCAAAATTTGCTTTTTACTAGTTGTGTGTTATTTTTGACACCTTTTAACCTATTGTAGACTATTACATGTAAAGGCAAGCTTCTATTATTCATAGGAAAAATAGCTTCCTTTTGAAAGCACTTGTGGAAACACATGTAAGATAGCTATTGTCTTGTCTACATTAATAACTTTTCAGAGAAATGTTGACTCAGTATTATTTATCTGTCGTAATAACCTAGGTAGTTCTGGCTTGCATGTCTATAAACAGTATATTTAAAACTGAATACATCTGCTTACAGTTCTTTCTTCACCCTGCTGAAGTGACATTTTCACATGTGCGGTTGTTTTCTTTTGATGTGATGTTAGTTGTTGATGTGCTTGCCCAGCCATGTCTTAATTACTTTAAATGACAAGCTATGTTTTGAGTCTTAGCAAAATCTTGACCTTGGAGTGCCGCTGGGTGTTCTACCAACTGGAAATGTGGGAAATCATGGAAAAACATTGCAGAGCTGAAGGAGCGTGGGTGTTCAATATGAAAGCAGATGTTTCCTTTTGGTGGTCCAATTTTCCACATGAGAAGTTGAAGTCCACCCAACAAAATAACTCCTCATACACCTCTCACTTCATGGTACTTCACAAAATCTCAAAAATAAAACTGCGAAAAGTCAAAAAAACAAGAGGGAGGTATTATCACATGCCACCAGAGGCCAGATTTTGTGTCTCATTAGACTGCCTTCTCCTACCCAGGCACCGAAATAAATTATAGAACCTTTTCTGCAATAGTTCAAGATATGAAACAAATCATATAGGCATTGATCATTAGTTATAAAATGAGAACAGAACAGTTAACAACTACTACAAACAGCATTTTTGGTACTGCAAAGGGGTGAACAGTTTGAAGGAATAGGCTTAGTGACAGAATGACAAACTTTTTTTTAGCAAACTCATCCTTCATTCTGCTGTATCTGCTTTCTTCCCATGCCAATTTTCCTGGATTCCATTGCTATCATGATCTTAGTGCTCATAAAAATTGCCAAGAAGAAGTCTAGTAAACAATAAAGGAGGAGGAGGCATAATTTCATACCATCCTTTACTAATGTGCAATACTGGAAAACAAAAATAAACATGACATCTTTGTTAAATTTTCTGTGTAACCCTAGACATGGTGAATAGATGTGTCCTATAGTAACAACAGTAACATCAGACTTCACAGACAATAATAATTATTTTTTTAATAGTATTATTTTAAGAAATATTACCCAGTAAGAATATTTTTCAATAATAATACTGAAAAACCAATACCAGGATTCTCCCACAACTACACATGTCTTCCTGGTAATGTCAAGTACCATTGAAGAGATGCAGAATCAAAACCAAGAAACTATAAGAATAAATAAAGCCTCCTCCATACCAGGAGCACATGCATCAGGTCTAAACCTCTTTATATTCATAGAATACTAACGCATATCTCAGTTTTAGGCTATCTTTTCATGATTTCACAGAGAAAAGTGCAAGGCTCTGCAGCTGGTGAGGAATAGTAATGGGAACAACTCATGCACAAATACAGGCAGGGAGCTGACTAACTAGAAATCCTCTCTGCAGAGAAGGACCAGAGGTCCCAGCGGACACCCAGTTGAACATGAGCCAGTGATACACCCTTGCAGGAAATAAGGCAGACAGCATCTTGAGCTTCACTAGTAGGAGTGCCACCAGCTGACTGAGGGAATTGATCCTTTCCCTCTGTTCAGCACTTAAAACAGCACATCTGGAGTGCTGTATCCTGTTTGGGATTCTCCAGTAGAAAAAGAAATAAGCTGATATACTGGTGAGTCCAGCAGAAGGCCACCAAGAGGACTGCAGCACAATGACATACGAGGAACTGCTAAGGGAACTGGGAATGTCCAGTCTTAAAAAGAGAAGATTAAGGACAGGGCTTACGGCTGTCTTTAACTATCTGATAGGAGGGCATACAGAATACAAAGCCTGACTCTTCTTAGATGTGCACAGTGACAAGACAAAATGGACACAAGTTTGAGCAAAGAGAATTCTTGAAAAACTATGGAAAAGCTTAATACCATGAGCATGATCACTACAGCAGATTCCCCAGCGAGGCTGTGGACTCTCCACCACTGCAGATGCTCAAAACTTGCCTGGACATGTTCCTCAGCAACCTGGTCTAGTTGGCCTGCTTTGAGTAGGAACTAGATTGCCTTTCAGGGGTCTTTTCTAATCTGAATTATTTTGCAATTTTACTCAGTTTTCAAACTTTAAAAAATTTATTCTAGATTTTTCCTGACCTCTTTCGAAGGGTCTAAGATAATATTTGAAAATCATTTTCAGACTCATGCTTTATTTTGTTTTGTTCTCTTAGCACACATAAAACCTTTCTCAAAGTTTGTTTACCTCTTCTAAGAGAGGTTAAAGGAAATGATTTCAGAGGAAGCAGCTGTTTAAATGCAGATAATAGAGTAAATTTTCCCATCTTTTCAGAGTCCTTTCATCCTCTAAAACTAAAGGAAAATGATATTCTTTATCATTGAATCTGATCAGCTGTATTGATACTACTTGTTAGGAAACAATCCAGATCAAATGTAGAATATTTCCTGTTACTGCCTACAGTACATCACATGTTTTAGTTTTGCGAAAGATAGTAAATCTGCCCAACTGAGGAGAACTTCACAATCACTTACTAAACCTTAGATTTTAACAGGTAAGTGAGAAAGTTTTTCAGCTTGTGGAAGAATAGAATTGGGCAGATGTAGGAGATATTCTTCATATCATACTGTAAAGGTCTAATCATGGAATAATCAAAGGACCACCCACATGACCAATGATTACTGTCAAGAATCTTGGTTTGCATTTGTAGCTTTATAAGTAGGATCACAAACACAAGAATACAGTTTGACTTCAGGCATATAGCTAAGGCACTGCTGTGAGAAGTGTGTTTGCTTTAGAAGATATGCCAGAAACCAGTTAAGGTCTTAGAAAGTTCAAGAGAGACTCATATCACTTCATTTTGACCATATGAAACTGACCTGCCTAAACAAAGGTATTTGTCTAGTCTCCACCTAACAGAAAAAGAAAGAAACAATTCCCTCTAGAAGAGGATTTATCCAACTTGTTTTAGGGCAGGAGTGTTGTCCTGAGAGGCAGCCTAATTCTTTTCAGTGACTGTATTTCAGGCACGTGTATGAGGCAGAAGAAAATTAATTTGAACTTTTGTTAATGAAGATGCAAGAAAAAGATTGTTTATGTTTCTTCATTATAATCACTTGGAAATATTTTGCGGTACAGACCAGTAAGTAAATGGGTTTGGGTTAAGACTGTTTATGTTTGCATATCAGAAGAGATAGCCCAAAGATACCCAAGGTCACAACAGAGAATCATAGAATAGTTAGGGTTGGAAAGGACCTTAAGGTCATCTAGTTCCAACCCCCCTGCCATAGGCAGGGACACCTCACACTAAACCATATCACCTAAGGCTTCGTCCAACCTAGCCTTGAACACTGCCAGGGATGGAGCATTCACAACCTCCCTGGGCAACCCATTCCAGTGCCTCACCACCCTAACAGGAAAGAATTTCTTCCTTATATCCAATCTAAATTTCCCCTGTTTAAGTTTTAACCCGTTACCCTTTGTCCTATCCCTACAGTCCCTAATGAACAGTCCATCCCCAGCATCCCTATAGGCCCCCTGCAGATACTGGAAGGCTGCTATGAGGTCTCCACGCAGCCTTCTCTTCTCCAGGCTGAACAGCCCCAACTTTCTCAGCCTATCTTCATACGGAAGATGCTCCAGTCCCTTGATCATCCTCGTGGCCCTCCTCTGGAGTTGTTCCAACAGTTCCATGTCCTTTTTATGTTGAGGAGACCAGAACTGCACACAATACTCCAGGTGAGGCCTCACGAGAGCAGAGTAGAAGGGCAGGATCACCTCCTTTGACCTGCTGGTCACACTCCTTTTGATGCAGCCCAGGATACAGTTGCCTTTCTGGGCTGCAAGCTCATGCTCATTTTCTCATCAACCAACACCCCCAAGTCATTTTCAGCAGAGCTTCTCTGAATCTCTTCTTGCTCAATTGCTGAGGTGAGTAGCTCTAGAGAGGACGCCTTCAACACTGGAGCTGGGGGGGAGATCAGCGTCCAGGAGCCTCAACTCAGAGCGACGAGAGACACCGAGGGAGCCTCAAGTCCTCGACAGGCCCTGCCCAGGAGCCGGCAGCTCAGCTGACGAAAGCGAGCAGCTGACTCACACGGGGCGGAGCCTGAAGCAGCGGCACCAGCCCTGGCTGGTTAAAAACCTGCCCCAGGGAGAGCGAGCGACCAGGGGTGCGGGGAGGCAGTTTGCGCGGGATGGTGAGCACCCGTCGTATGACCAGGGCCGGGTCTGGGAGCTCTGCTCTGGCTGCCCCGGCGGTGGCCAGCGTAGGCACCCAGACAGAGCCGATGAGAGGGGAGGCTGCAGTGCAGAGCTCGGGGTGCAGAGAGTGCCCGCACTGGTCTGGTGCGGGGAGGGTGCACAATGGGCAGGGCTGCACTCGGTGCTCCCTGGTGGAGGTCCTCCTGCAGCAGGGACTGAGGTGCGGGATGCTGTTAATAGGCTGCGAGATGTCAGGGAAGCTGAGAGGAAGCAGCACTGCTTGCTCCCGGCCCAAACGATGCAGGGGCTTCGAGGTTCACCTCTACCTCATGAAGGAAAGAAGGAGGCCGTTAACCCTGGAAGCTTGGAATTAGTGACAAAAAAAACAATAAAAAAAAAAAGAAAGAAAAGGACAACCAAAATTAAGGGGCTTCCCCCTAAATCCCCTGTCCCCACGCAGAACCGCTTTGCTGTCCTGCAGGGGGCTAATGAGGAAGCGCACTCGCGCCAGAAACAGCCGGCTGATGCACTGCTAAAGAAGATCTCTGCTGGTGCTGCTAGGAAAAAGCAGCGGGTCGTAGTAGTAGGGGACTCTACACTGAAAGGGACAGAAGCACTTGTCTGCCGGCCAGACCTCATCTCAAGGGAGGTTTGTTGCCTACGAGGGGCACGGATCAGGGATGTGGCAGAGAGGCTGCCTGCTCTAGTAAGTCCCACTGACTATTACCCACTCCTGGTGATACATGTGGGTGCTAGGGATATAGATAGTAGTAGCCTGGGGAACATAAAGAAGGACTACAGAGCCTTGGGGGAGGTGGTTAGGGGCTCTGGAGCTCAGGTGGTCTTTTCATCAATTCTCCAGGGTACAGGGGAGGACCTAAAAAAAGCTAGGAGGATTAGCCAGGTTAATAACTGGTTAAAAGGGTGGTGCCATAGTCAGGGGTTTGCCTCTATACAAATGCCTGTAGCATGGGGAACAAACAAGAGGAATTAGAGATGTGTGCACATCTACGGGGGCATGATACAATAGGCATCGCAGAAACATGGTGGGATGGCTCCTATGACTGGAGTGTTGGAATGGAAGGTTACAGGCTCTTTAGGAAAGACAGGCCTGGCAGGCGGGGAGGGGGAGTTGCCCTTTATGTTAGTGACAGGCTGGAGAGTATGGAACTCTGTCTGGGGACAGGTGAGCAGTCCACAGAGAGTTTGTGGGTCAGGGTTAAAGGGAATATAGCTATGGGAGACATTCCTATGGGCATCTGTTACAGGCCGCCTGATCACGGAGAACCTGCGGATGAAGCACTCCATAGACAGATAGGAAAAGCCTCACGCTCGCAGGCCCTTGTTCTCATGGGTGACTTCAACCACCCTGACATCTGTTGGAGCGACGGTACAGCCCGGCACAAGCAATCCAGGAGGTTCCTCAATTGTGTAGAAGACAACTTCCTTCTGCAAGTAATAGAGGAGCTGACAAGGAGAGGTGCCATGCTTGACCTCGTGCTCACCAACAGGGAAGGGCTCATTGGAAATGTGACGTTCCAGGGCAGCCTTGGATGCAGCGATCATGAGATGCTCGAATTTGAGATCCTCAGGACAATGAGAAAAGCATGAAGCAAGCTCACTGCCCTGGACTTCAAAAGAGCAGACTTTGGCCTCTTCAGGAACCTGCTTTGGAAGGTTCCATGGGATACAGCCCTAGAGGGAGGAGGGGCCCAAGACTGTTGGTTGATATTCAAGGATCACCTGCTGCAAGCTCAGGAGTGTTGCATCCCAACCAGAAGGAAGTGCAGCAGGAGGGCCAGGAGACCTCCTTGGATGGATAAGGAGCTAGTAGCTGTGCCTGATTGCTCCAAGCCAGGTGTAGGACCTTGCACTTGGCATGGTTAAACTTCATGAGGTTGGCATCAGCCCACCTCACAAGCGTGTCGACGTCCTCTGGATGGCATTCCTTCCCTCCAGCGTATCAGCTGAACCACACAGCTTGGTGTCATCAGCAAACTTGCTGAGGGCGCACTCAATCCCACTGTCCATGTCACCAACAAAGATGTCCGGTCCCAACGCCAATCCCTGAGGGACACTACTCGTTACTGGTCTCCAGCCAGACATTGAGTCATTGACCAGAACTCTTTGTGTGCGGCCATCCAGCCAGTTCTTTATCCACTAAGTGGTCCATCCATCAAATTGATGTCACTCCAATTTAGAGACAAGGATGTCGTGTGGGACAGTGTCAAACGCTTTACACAAGTCCAGGTAGATGACATCAACTGCTCTACCTCTGTCCAGAGTTCTGTAGCCTCATCATAGAAGGCCACCAAATCATTTAGGCAGGATTTCCCCTTAGTGAAGCCATGCTGGCTGTCACCAAGCACCCTGTTGTTTTTCATGTGCCCTAGCATGCCTTCCAGGAGAATCTGCTCCAAGATTTAGCCAGGCACAAAGGTGAGACTGACTGGTCTATAATTCCCTGGGTCATCCATTTTCCCCTTCTTGAAAATGTGGGTTATATTTCCCTTTTTCCAGTCATCGGGAACTTCACCTGACTGCCATGATTTCTCAAATATGATGGCCAGTGGCTTCGCAACTTCATTCGCCATCTCCTTCAGGACCCACAGATGGATTTCAGCAGGTCCCATGGACTTGTGCACATTCAGGTTCTTAAGATGGTCTTGAACCAGATCCCTCCTACAGTGGGCCTAAGGTTTTCAGTCTCCCATATAAAACAATCTAAATGCACTCTCATTAACTTAATTGTCTCTCTTGTGCAAATTTGACAGGGAACTGTTTTGTATCAGTAGTTAGTTTTCACCCCCAAAACCTTTATTTCTTATAACATTTGAAAGAAGCCATATCTTTAAATAGCCCAAAGGATAATTACATTATTTTTCCAGGATAATCTAATTGACAGACTTTTCACAAGGAAAATATATTTTTGCATATTATATTGAGAAAAGTAGGAATACAATTTAAATCCAAATTTTCATCAATACATGAACACTTGAGACAGTTCTGTAAATGTTCATTATTTCAACAGCGATCATTTTTCTAATAACTTCTTTTAAATAAGAAATATTAAAATATGCAATTTTCACTATGCAAAATTAATTTGATGCTTTTATTGGCCAAAACCTTAGGAAATCAATTTCACTTACAATTTTACGAGCTATATAGTCTGGTTTTGGATTTATCTTTCCTAGGATTTGCATATTATGTAAAAATCTGTCCCATGTTTTCTGCTGTGTCAAACAATGTCTTTCATATTGAATTTATTTCACTTCTGAAACTGTTTATTAAACAGTGGGGTTGAAGGTTATATTTACCTGAACAGTAACTTACAATGATCTTCTAACACACAGAAAAATATTTAAAACAAGAGATAGGGTAATATTTGTCTATGTTCTTCATCTGATCATTTTAAACACTCAAGAATTGTTTTCAGAATGTTCCTCACTGTTTCTTGCTTACCTCATATGTGGGGAGATGATTGACCTTTTATTGTTTCAGGGATTAGAGACTCACTGTGTAGTCTGCAATCTGGTCACACAGAAATACCCGCAATAGGGGCAAAATTATTAGAGGACTGCATGAGGGAATATTCCCCAGCCAATGATTAATAGCCTCAACAAAGAGGTTTCTTCTGGCTCCATTTGCACAAGGCTTTACCATGAATAACAGCATTATGAGTCTCATAACTGCTTTTCAGTAGAACAGATAAAGCTTCTTTACCATGTGGAATATTGAATCCTAATGGCAGAAGAAGCTGATTATCATACCTGAAAACATTAAAATACACTGTAAAGTATATTTTTATGACTACAGCATTTCACTGGAATGAAGCACAATCGTTTCAATAATGACGCTTGTTCAAAACTAAACACTAGACAAAAGCAACACAGGCTTTGTGTGAGACAGAGTTTTATGACAGATAATTAACATAAAGGGGTGGATAGCAAGGAGATAAATAATTTGACCAAATCACACACAAAAAAGGGAAATGTAATTAAAGATACCGTATGAAAACCCTACTCCAGGAAAGTTATCCTTAAACCTTTAAAGCTTGATACTGACGGACAAATCCTAGGTCTTATATGAAAATACACAATGGCAATGCAAAAAGATGCATATAAATTTAGGCATTACAACAAACAAAACTATCTAAGCTGCAGGATCTATTTTTAAGACCTCATTCAAAGTAGCTACACATAAACTCCACAGAGCTCAGATTTTCTGTGTTAAAGCATAAAGAGCACACTTATTCACATTCAAGGACTCTATTTCAAATTAATGCTTAAACCAGAAATCTAGTTTTTCTGGAAATTTCAGCTTTGAAGCTCCAGTTGCTTCTTTCTTTTACATACCTAATGCAAAAGACTTGCAGAAATACTATTATTTTTTCTAGTTTATAGAACCTAAGTTTACAACAAGCCAAAAGGAAGGAAGGAAAGAGCTTACAAAGCTCTGCTGTTGCTGACACTAATATTATAACCATCAAGAACAAGAAAGAAGGAAAATGTGAATTAATGTGCATTAAAATGTCTGCACAAAAAATGTTAAAGCTCAAGACTGTAATTTTATTCTCACAAGGAAATGATGTTCTGCAAATTATATAAAAACCATGACCTGTAACTTCTTTTCTTTTAATTTAATAACAGAATTCATAAAAATTCCTAAAATTCATAAAAAATTCCAGTGTGAAGAACTATGAATCTTTGAACACACAAATTATCACTATGATTACTTAATAATAATTGTTTTAAAATATATTTAGTTTTGATCCCAGTTTGTTTTCTTTTGCATGTAAACAAACCTGTCTATCAGAAGCTTTGACTCAGCTAACCAAAGACAAAATCATGAGCTTTTGGGTTTGGGTAGTAACATGGACTGTGAGTAGCTATTCTCATTTACTTAATTCAGTAAGTCAGGTGGAGTTTGGGGGACTTTTTTGCAGATAACTTCAGCTAAGAATATAAAATTTGGAAAATATCAATTCAAAAAAACAGGCAAATCTTAAGTATTAATAGAAGGGAAAAAAAAAAAAAAGAGCATTGTACCCAAAATGCAGATGATTGAAATGGAATAAAGAAGATTACTGGAGGTGTCCCTGAAATTTGTCAGATATAAGTAGGAATATTGTGTAGATAAAATCGTTATAACTATCCTCAGTCTCAGGTAAGGGAGTTTAGGTATGAGAGGCACTCTGAGAACTGTGTCATGGCGTTATTGTTGTCCCGGCTAGAGGCAGAGGATCACTGTCACTTCCTGTGATACCAACGGCTTCAAAGCACCTCTATCAGAATGAATGACTGGAAGTCTCACATATCAGAGTTGGACCATAAAGTTCCTCAGATGTAAGATGTGAACATGAGGCATCAACAGGCAAACTGGAGAAAGGGTGAGCTGAGGTTCAGTCCTCTACAGCAACTTACTCAAATAAGATAAGGTAAGTTGTGAGGAGGTTCTTTGCCATATTTGTATCAGAAACTGGGTAATTTTTGCTTCTCAGTAACTCAGAAAGGAGTTAAATGTTCAAACAGTTAGTAGGAAGTTACTAGCTCTTGGTTAGACTGAATATCTTAAATGCACCTGGGACAACGTCTTGAGAAAAATGGTGGCTAGAAAGACAGAATATGAGAGGACAAAGATCTGGAAAAACTGCAAAAAAAGACAATTTCAACATCTGCCACTGATGACTTCATATAGTTTTTCCATCTCTCATGGATTCTATAGCTCCATTATTTATGGAGAATGCTAGATTTTTTTTTTTTTTGCTAGGAATGACTGGACAATTCACAATTATTGACTGCACATTATACTGTAGACATTATGTGGACACAGCTGCTTTATTTATCATACTCTCTTAGTTCCATTAATAAGTATGACAGAATAATAGAATCTTTACATGTAAATGATCTTTCAGACCCAGTTTCATTTATATGGTTTTGAAGGAAAGCAGTGTCTTTCAGTGGAGTGTTTAGCAACAGTAATGTTCCTTTGATTTCCTTAACCACATGTATAAATTTTTAAATATGCTTAAATGACATCTTATACCAGCTTAAATCTTAAAAACAACAACAAGAATCTCTTGTTTCATCACATGAAACACATAGAGTAAGAACTCTAGGAATAGCTATAATATAAATGGACTTTTATCTTTTCTCCAGAAGAGTTATAACTGGTGAGGCACACCAACAGCTGCAAAGACTGTCCTGCTCTCAGAGGAGCTTTCAGCAGAATAAATTATGAAGCTGCAATAAGCTATGTATGGGCTAATGTTTGATCTTTGACCACGGTGACAGTCAAAGTTCTGATCATCTTGCTCGGCAACAAGTCAAATTGGGCTTTGATTGCTGTTCAGAGCACAGTGAACAGTTAAACACATGCAACACAGAAACTGGTATAGGGTAGAAGATATCAAGGAGTCATGAGGCAAAACCATTTTTTGATACTGGGTTCTAAAGACAATGTGAGCTTTATATGTAAAATCAAATACTCGTAAATGTTCATTACCAGGCACTGCCCTGAAAACCTAACACTTAATAACAGGTTTCTTATCAGCAGTAGCTTGAAATGCATTTGGGTCAAATCTGTACTAAATAGGCCTATTTCAAACCACCGTGACAGGATCTATTTCTTCTCTACATTTTTATTAGTTCACTTTCTTAGCAACTGACCACTGAAAGACTTTCAGGTGAGTTCAAAGTAGCTAAAGGCACAAGCTACTACACTTAAGTGAGCTAAGTTCTTTTTTGTAGATATTCTTATTTAGATGTAAAATGATCTTGCTTCCTTGTAATTTTATACTTGTATTAATAAATGTGACTGTCTGGGCAAGCCTATTATCTCTTGTACAACATTACTCTTCCTCTCAGTTCTTTTGTACTTGCCTAGAAATTACAGCTAATGTTTAAGCTAATTTTTATAATATTTTGGTAATAGCTGTCCAGCAAAGTGTGTTTTCTTAACGAGTGGTAAGAATGGGGGCAGAGTTTGTAACTCTGTCTGCATTAATAGTGCTTTCCAGATGAAAATTGTAGGCATAACTACCTAAAACACATCCGCTGATTCAAAAAACAGACAAAAGCCAAGCACGCTTGATATCTTAAACTTCTATAAGGCCAGCTATAATGACCAGAAAACTATAAAACCACAAAAGCCCAGTCAATTGCAGAGGCCAATGCAAGCATGGGACAAAAGCTGGAATTTAATTTTTAAGTAGAGACCAAATCATTCTGCCATAACTCCTCTGAAATAGAAAAGAAGGTTGGGTTTGTTTGTCTTTTTTTTTTTCTTTCCAGGAAAAAGCAAAGCACTGTGTGACAACCCAAGCCCATCAAGTTCACCTTCGATTTTAATGAGACTGACCGCGGAAGAAACAGGAGCACACAGCCATTCACCTCCAGCCAGCTTCATGAAGACATGGACTGCCTTCAGTGACATCCTGCAGCTCTCATTGTAACCAAAAAGGGAAATATATATGCTACCCTGCCCAAGATCTGGCAGTTACCAAGGCCTCCAACCTGGTATTGTCAGGCAAATGCTTTCAAATCCAAGAAGCATACGTTGACCACGTTTGTTTTATTTTGGTGTGTTTTTTTAGCTAATAATATTTTTGAAAAAATATCAATGATCTTTAATTGTATTTCATTCAAGTACAATTTCAGATGTTTCTTTGGGAAATAAAAGGTTTTGACATCCAAAAAGCTTTTGAGTTTGAGAGATCTTTTCCTCTCTTTTCCTGTGCAGAGGTGGAGAGGCTTAGGAAAATGTATTTCTAAGCCTATGAAAGATGCAGAAAAGGATGCACCCATCCAAACATAAACTAGGGATTAAGATGTCACTAGTGTAGGTATAAGGCTCTATTCTTATTGAGTTGAAGTAGCTTCAGTTTAGGTACATTACCTCTGAAATGTATCACTTAAGCTGCGTTTTATTTGTTCTGTTGGTGTTTGTCACCCATGTTTAAACAAATTTAAATTTCATTTGAGAACACCAAATACCATGATCCAGAAGTCTTCAAAACAAAGGAAAGTGAATATTGGAGAGGACCTGGATAAAACTTATTTATGTTCAGATTCATATTTTATTTAAAAAAAAAAAAAAAGAAAAAAGGGGGAGGGGGAGGAAATACTTAATGTAGTGACAATGCTAATTTTACGTTTAAAAAAAACAAACAAATTAATTTCACATACCTGTCTAGTGTATTTGGGGCATGAGTGTGGTAGTCAATTCTTTGTAGCAGATTGCAAAGTCTTTATCAGATAACAAAATAGATTAACAAAATAGCACTCTGGTAGGTGGTTAGAGGTATGCAGTTTTGCTTGGAACTGCAATTAAATGTGAACATATAAGTGTTGTTTTTTTACTTTGTCATACACATGTAACGTATTAGACAATATATCCAGGCATCTAGAACAGGACTCTTCTGACAAGTCAAAGACTGGGTAAGTTTGAAGCCCAGCAGCTATACAGGATATAAGAAGTGTATGCTGTGAAAAGGGATAGCTAAGATCTGCTAGGATTCCTTTAAGAAAATTTGGAAAACTCTTAGAAAATGTAGCAAATTCAAAATGTAGGTGGTGAAAGCTGAATTTATCATTAGGTGCCTTTCAAACCTCAGTGTCTTATAAAAAATAAGCTCTTTTGTATGAAAGACAATACTGTCAAAATAATAAAATCTTGGTTGTTCTACAGTAATTTTTCAGTTGAGGAGATCAAATAATTTTCCAAGCACTAAAGTAAAATTTATGGCATTTCTGGGAAGGAAGTTTTGCTAAACTCAGTTTACACTTGGGGTCATAAAGACACAGAATGGAGCTGACTTCTCTGCAGACTCAGGTTCATGTCCAGATTGTAAACACATCCATGTCAGTATGTTAGTGTACAGGTAGGATTCAGACAGCTAAACAGAAATGTCTGGTGTCTTTTTGGGATGGCTCCTGGTTCCAGCTATTGAATCAGAAAGGCATGATGAGTCTGTAAGTCTTAATGCCTGTATTTATCCTTGATGTATAATGGCACTGCCAGTTTAGGTTGTGTGTCACTGCACTCTACACTGAACACTGCAACTCTATCCAGTAGAATACATATGAGTGAGCTAAGTGGCTGCTGTGGTCCATGGAGATTTAAGGGACTGTTTAGTTTTCTAAACTTAGGTGTTTACTGTCATTTCAAGTTCCCCAGAGAATCTAAGACACCTTCACACAGATAAGAAATCTGTGGGACCTACCAGAGGCCTGCACTGCTGACTGGCAGCTGAAGGCCAGTAAATAGATCAAAACTTAATCTGCACAGTCTACAACATTGAGAATATTAATTAAAATCTATTGAAATTGAATTGAAGGTAAGATTCTGAAAAAAAAATGCTGATAATGTGAAGCTAACTAGGAAGAGCTACATTTATGCTTTGGGGCAACCCCGCAAAATTTGTGTTCTGCTTTGAAGCTATAAAGAAAATGAAGAACATTATCTTTCTTTACAAATTAATAGTGTCTTAATGGTAATGCTGTATTACAAGAGATCTGAAGATAAAAACTACTATGCAGTTAAATAAAGTTAAATAAAAATTATTAAAGTTGATATTATCATCTTAGGAGTAAGACTGTGTGAGAAGGTATCTTGTTAAAATTAGCAGGATCAAGTTCTTGCTTGACTAAGGATTAGTCATGGGACTGAGAACAGGTAATTTAATGTTTTACTATTTCCTCATCGGTTTTAATGCCAAAAGACAAAAGTGTTAATGCAATTTATTTATTTGATTTTGCCTCAGGCTTTGAGACTAATAGTAAGTAACAGTGATGATGAATACCATCATTCTATTTGATGAGGGATCCCTTATCAAAGGAATAAATGGTAAATAAAGAAATGAATGCAATTCCTTTGATAAACTCTAATCTACCATTATTAATAAAATAAAATTATTTTTAAAAACTGACTAAAAATAATGTGGATCTGCAAATTTAATTGTAAAAAAGGCTTTTCACACAGGCTTGGTCACAGGCCAATCAAGAGAAGGGCTAAATGAAGCAGGGGGATTTTTTAACTAAATGCACTGTTTGTCAAGCATACATAATGACTGGTGACTGTTAAACACTTGCTAAGCAAATCGGCAATATCACATACCAGACTAGCAGTTTGGATGCAAAGAGGAGCCTGCAGCAAAATTTTCAAAAGCATGATCATAGCCTAGATATACTATGGCTGAAGACTTACTTGAACAAAATGTTTCACATAGATGAAACAATGATCAAAATATGCCTTTTTATTTATTTATTTTAACTGGGGAAAACCAGCTTTAATTTTAAATTAATGAAAGTTATAAAACTTGAAAATTTGGAAATTATGTGAAATTAGCTCCAAGCCTGGAATATGTTACTTTCCTTGGGAATTTCTAATGTCAATCCTTCAATCAAGATTAAATATCTAAATAAGTACATTGAAAAATTCTAAATAGTGCAAATTGCAATAACTATGACATAAAATTCATACATTATTGAGATCCCAGTTTAGGCCCTTAGCATTTTACGTACTTATATATTGTTTCAGTGTTGCCAGACTTAGCTCAAGAGAACATGTAAGTTTTTCTTAATGCATTAGAACTCCAGAAGCAGAAAATATCACAATAGAAAAAGATGGTATTCATACTGTGCATGCTATAAACTCTTTCTTCCTCCAAAATTAACCCACATTTGAGGAGTGTGTTTGGTATAGAACTCTATTAGGATAACCTGAAATATTGCAGGAGTAGGGTGAGCTCTTTGAATCTACCAGTTCCGTGAAAGGATTATTCTACTTTATCTCTCCATGAAACCATTATATGTTTAATCCAGTTTAATGTCATGCAGTGTCTTGGCATTGTGCTAGCATGCTGAGAACTGCAAATGTTCAGGCTGGCAAAAGAATTAGGTGCTAATTTATTGCCTGCCAGTTCCCATGTATTCTTTTTAAACCATTGTCTTGGTTCCTGGCTTTAGACATTTTCTGCAAAATAGATTAATGGGAGAATGCAATCTTTGGTCATAAACAGGAATTTAGCATGCTCTTCATATTCTATTGCTAAATTTACCATTGTACACCTAAATATCTCTCAGAAGGAAGAACTGTGAGGGAATCAATAAGCAGTGCACAAAACTCAGAGCCAGAAAGATGATAAATTGCATTTGCAATACTATATTGTAGCTTCTGCCTTGATTCTTTTATTATACAGTTGCTGGCCAAGTAAATTAAGGTTTGGACATCACTTTTAACAAAAAACCTTGTACTTCTGTCGATGATTAAATAGATTGACTTATCTCTCTGTAGAAATTAATTCTGGATAACTATGAGACATGCTACATGCCAATGTAAAATCTTTTGGAAAATACTTTATATCATGTTCAGCAATAATATTATCAGTGGTGTAAAACACATGTAATACAGATAATGAGCAAACTGATCAGAACATTCATGGTGAACCAGGCAAGCAGTGGGCAGGCAAATTCAATATTATTTAAGAGATAGGAGAATAAAAAAAGGGAGGAAAAAAAATAGTTGATAAAAGTCTTCTGGATGGATGGGAAGAGTCTCCTTCCACACTCTTGAATGATACATTCTTCCTGTATATTTTGCTTGCAAATTATGTTCTTTTTTTTACTCAGCTGAATAAGAAATGGACCCAAGGTTGCCTGTATTTTCACACAGGCACCTGTTTTTTGAACACATTATGAACTGGTTAAATCCTGTCTCAGACTCAAGTCAAGATACTTGTTATTTCAGTGGAGCTAGGACCCTGAATGCCTCATTTACACATTTACATAATTTCTGAAATAGACCTGGATTTTCTATGATGTATAAATTTTCCTGTTTTATGTTGAGTTTGATATAAGGTTTAGGGTCTTCTGATCACCCACGTGAACAACTTTTTGTAAAAAGTAGAACAGATGCATATTTTGTGGAAATAATGATTGGTTTCCATTTGAAAACATGCTTTGTTTTGGTTTATTCCACAGAAAGAAGCTATCTTCATAAACCAGATGACACATTTGTCAGAAATTTCATCTCCCTTTTCTGATAGATGAAAAATTCATAAATATTTTTTATTGCATTGCCTTTTTGACTTATAAATGTATTAATTTATGGAGTCTCACAACTTATGCATAGCTTTATGAAATGCTACTGAATATTGCGCATCATTTTTCACACAGTTTAATCTTATAAAAAGATACAGAATTAACAGCATATTGTTTCATTTTTAATCCAACTGACAAGACATATTTCCCACTAACATATACTTTTGAAAAGTAGATTTGAAGAGTAATTACTTATGAAATTCTACCAAAAGCAACATAAAAATAGTATGACTGAGAGATGTATCTTTATAAGGATAGTGCAGAAATTCTACAAATTTAGTCATACAAATGACTAAACTGCAGTTAGCTGCTAAAGGAAATCAAAGTGGCTGGCCTTCAGTCAGGTGGGTAACTGCTCCTCCAAGAGTGGATTCTGCTGAGAGGAAGTTGGAGAGTGCTCTAGCATACCCTAAGAAGCTTAAGATCCACAGATAAGTTAAACAATCAAGTAAAAAACTGATCATGTCACCTGTCAAAGCCTTATCTCACAGGATAGTAATGTTTAGATAGTAGTTCACATTTAAAAGAGGTTTAGATTCCCCCAACCCTTAAACTGGAAGGAGATGAAACAGTAAAAGCTCACATTGCCTAACCTGCACTGCCTCTCTAGGTAGCACGGTATAAGGACTGATTAGTTCATATAGTTGGACCATATACCCTTGCATTCTAGCCATGAAAAATCTATTAGCCTAGAGATCTAAACTGAGAGACTAATAAAAGAAGTTTCTGTGGAAGCTATAATCAGAGGCTGAAAATGCAGGACTGAAACCCTGTCATAACTAAATGAAGAAACACATGTTCAGATTGGTCTCCTGAAGAGGATTTTGATGAAACATTATGTAGACAGAGGCTATAAGGAATATCAGAATTTCAGTGCTGGAGCCCATACCAATTCTTTCAAGTGGTTTAGCAGTTGCCTACTTTTCAGCTTGTTGCAGATTAAATTGCATGCAGAACCCATTGTACTCAGGTAATATTTAACTGAAATTGCAGGTGCATAGCTTCAGAGAAGGATCCAGGTCACCTAACACAACCATCCAAATTTCCTACAATTGTCACTGGAGATTTTGAAGTAAATCTGAAGCTCAGTAGAAAATAAAGTTGTCTTTCCAATAGAGGGATTTCTCTCTGCATTGAACACAGGTGCCGCCAGATGATAATATGTCACCCACTTCAACTAAACCTCTGTTTCCCTCAAAGAAAGCAGTAATACTCAGTGTGGGTGCCTCTTTCTCATTCTCATTCTCAGTTAGAAGCAGCCCACCAGAGGAAGGTAATTTCTGCTTTTTGGCAGTCTGGTGACTAAGGCTGGAGCTCTCCCTGGGTACAGGAGACAGAGGAAGATGGAGCCTGTTCATTCCCTGTGTTCTAAGCCAGGGCTCAAAACACCAAGGAACAAAGACTCATAGATAAGATATTTTCTGTCTTCTCTCAGCACTAAGCTACCAAATAACAAGGCATATTTTACTGAAGTGACATAACCTAACTTCAAGAATGGGTCACCTGCTGTATCCTATAGCCTGTTAATCCAAACATTCTTCAGCATTTTGGAGATGAGCATTCGATACCCTACTCAGACTAAATCAAGCCAAGGATTGTCTAACTTGTTTGTTACTGTTCAGACTTCTTACCTATTACACATGATTTCCAAAATACAGTGCTAGAATTTTAGAACATTTTTAGAGTTCAGGTACCTGTATACCTAATCCTTGATTATAATCCATTTGTTGGCAAGGTTTAAAGGGCATACTTTTAAGCAGTCATCATTAACTTCCTTTAAGCATCCTAAGGATATTCTGGCTTAGCAGGAAGGTATTTAAGAAAAGCTGTCATGTAAAGAGTTAAGGAGTCCTTGAAAACTGTTGACAATAGTTGTGATGGGTATCAGGTGCTTGTGTACTCCAGCTATATTTAAGCCAGCTAGATAGCATCTACAGTTGTTTTGAGTTCAAGTGGCTTTCCTAGTTTTAGGTTGGTTTATTTCCTGTGAAACATCTGGCCTTTGAATATCTATTATCATCCCTTTTTGGAAGTAAACTGTTAAAATGCTAGATAACTTTATCCACAGCAAAAATACATCCAAACATTAAACATCTGTCAAGTCTATACCACTATCCCACACTATCTTGCTAGATAGATAAATCTGGTTATGTAAATATTTTCTGTGATTCCTGTGCCTTCCTGAATGGATGTCTACTAAATTTGAATTTAATAGGTTCTTAAATATTTGAATTTTAAGTAAATATTTAACTTCTGGTGGCTCATAAAGATCTGTCCTTTCATCTCACTTCTGTCATAGCCTTCTGTCTAGTCCTCATAATTGACTCCACACTTGTTTATACAGGTTCTTCTTCCTGTGTTTTGACATCTTTTAACCCATGACTAAACCTGCTAGTAATTCAGGAAAACATATCAACTGGCCTGTCACTTTTTTTGTGATGACATTATCTTGGTACTTTCATTTCCTTAGTGTTTTGCCAGAGTTTTCATTTGGTCTATGGCCTTTACTTGTACTTCTGACCACTGCACCTTCATTCAAGTGCCAGCAATGGAAGGACAAACATAAAAATGTTTTACAATTTAGAGGTTTTTTTTTTTATTAGTGCTGCCTTTGTAACAGCAAGTGCAGGGTTAGAAAAAAAAAAAAGGAATTTGAATCGTATATCTATAGCTCACATTTTTATCAGTTCCTTCAGCCACTAAATAATCTAAATTCTTGTCAGGTAACTCGGCAAAAGTACTGCCTTGAAACAGCAAAAATGAAAGATGAAGTTAAACAAAGCTCACTTCATTACATAAAAGAAAAAAAAAGTCATCAATCATATTTCTGGACTGGGTTTCATTAGTTTCCTCAATTCTGATGGAATGAGAGCTATAATGAAGTAAACCAATAAAATTAGATAACATAATAGCATAGGTTTTGCTTGTACATGTTGCTATCATACTGAAGGTATTATGTCGATAGCCAATCAATATCCTCTATTTCATAGGTAGAAATATAGTTTTTCAAAGAGTCTTCAGGTCTTCAGCGCAGAATGCAAGCTATTGCTTCACACAATCACAGAATGCTTGAGGTTGAAAAGGACCTTTCGAGTTCATCTGGTCCACCACCCTCCCACCCTCCCACCTCCCCCACTCAAGTTGTATCCTTCTGGATCGTAGAATCATAGAATAGTTAGGGTTTGAAAAGACCTTAAGATCATCTAGTTCCAGCCCCCTGCCATGGGCAGAGACACCTCACACTAAACCATATCACCCAAGGCTTCGTCCAACATGGCCTTGAACATCGCCAGGGATGGAGCATTCACAGCTTCCTTGGGCAACCCATTCTAGTGCCTCACCACCCTAACAGGAAAGAATTTCTTCCTTATATCCAATCTAAACTTCCCTCTTTAAGTTTTAACCTGTTACCCCTTGTCCTATCACTACAGTCTCTAATGAACAGTCCATCCCCAGCATCCCTATAGGCCCCCTGCAGATACTGGAAGGCTGCTATGAGGTCTCCACGCAGCCTTCTCTTCTCCAGGCTGAACAGCCCCAACTTTCTCAGCCTATCTTCATACGGAAGATGCTCCAGTCCCCTGATCATCCTTGTGGCCCTTCTCTGGACTTGTTCCAACAGTTCCATGTCCTTTTTATGTTGAGGACACCAGAACTGCACACAATACTCCAAGTGAGGTCTCACGAGAGCAGAAGGGCAGGATCACCTCCCTCAACCTGCTGGTCACGCTCCTTTTGATGCAGCCCAGGATACAATTGGCTTTCTGGGCTGTGAGCCCAGAGTGACAATGACTGTCACTTCAGTGACAGTGACCAGCAGTGACTCTTTGTCCTTGCTGAGGAGTGTTTGCATGGAGCTGGTTCACTTTCACTTCCTAGGGTTGGGTTGAATTTTTTGGAAGAGACTCCCAGTAGAAAATCTGAGAGAACTGCATGCTTCATGTTAACCTTCCAGTCACGGCTTGGTACGTGCAAACTAAACACCTTTAGCTATGTTTGCATCAGTGTGATGACTACAGATACGTATATGAGCATGTATAAACAAAAACCACATATAGGCAAACATAACTGAAGATTGTACAAGTGTTTTCAGATGAATAACATGTATGTAGCATTAATGATTTCTTCTTTCACATTAACCATCAATAATTTTCCCATAAAATTACCTAACAAGATGATGAAAGAAGAGGATGGTGTGAAAGGTTCACTCTGACTAGCTGTGCCATATGCTGCCTTCATAACTTTATCATGTTGGACTCACTATACTTATATCCTTAAAACACTGACATTTTTTCTTTTACATTTAGAAACCTAGTAGAGGACATTGGAAGGTTTTCAAGATATCTCTAACCTCTGCTCTGACAAGTCATATATAATAAAATGTTCTCCTTGGAATCCAAATAATATAAGCATACTGGTCAGCAAGAACTTTAACACTGAACCTTACACATCACAAATCAAAATGAGAAACTATTTGAAAGTTCAAATTTTTGTGAGGATGCAAAAAAATAAATATTGGCACAAATCTTTTTTTTGTTAGTGTCATGGTTTTAGGGGGAGGGCAAGAAGGGGGGGGAAGTGAGTGAACAAGCTGTCTGGATGGGTTTAAACCACGACAGTTCACAGGAGCAATGTGCACCAGAAACATTATTCTCTAACAGACAATTTAGACAATGAAGCTGGAGGGTCAATATTTATTTGATGAAGGGAAATACAAAGATAGATACAAATCTCAAAAAAGTTAGCAGATGCTTTAAGTTTATGCAGTCATAAGAAATTATTCCCATACTTTGAATAGTGGACTAGAATACAGATGATGTACAATAACAAGTAATGGTTCTGGAAAAAACAGGTACAAGTAAATGAACCGTGATTTGTTGCTCTACTAATTCAAGTGCAAAATCAAAACAGACTGGAAAACTTTCTTTTTAATTTCTTCTGCTCGTACTTTATGAAGAGGAATAACTCAGTCACTCTACTTAGACAAATGTTTTGAAGTGTCCACAATGGAAAAGCGTGATGAGAAGTTCACTAGATATTGGGAACATAGCATATTCCCAGCACATACTAGTCCTCCTTTGAAACAACTGCTAGTCATAGTTGAATAAATTCATTGCGCTTTAGGGAAAGTCAGTGACTCAGAAGGGAAAAATACCATGTTGCAGCTCTTAAATTACTGATTTTTGATGTCAAGTAAAACCACTCCTTTAGTAGTCTCTGTGTAGAATGCTAATAGAGCTCCAAATACACTTCAACAAGGAGATTTCATAACAAAGCAGGGGTTGTTATGTCTGTGCTTTTAGTCTGGGAAGGTGAGGGAATTACCTGGCTTCTTCTTTACATTAATTTGCTTATATTATTTCACAAACACAAGAGAGTGTAAGGACATGTATGCCAACTCTGGTTTCTAGGAAGCATTTATACAAAAAGGTCAAATTACCTATGTCAGTGTCAGTCTTTTAAAAAATGCACAGTGAAATGTAGATAATTTTTATTCTTATTTTTGACTCTAGCACTGGTGCACATCTGGCCTGTGTCTGAAGTAGAAAATTCTAAAAAATTCATACTGAAGCCAATACTAACTCAGCTGCAGCAGTGACTGATATAATGGAGACAAGCTCTGGCAGCTTTTGCTGTTCCCACCAGTATGTCCACTAATTCTTCCTACGAAGAAATAAGCAGCACAGTCAGGCTGAGCATTACACAACTGCTGTAATCTGTACAAAACCAGTATGATCTTGGTCATGAGAAATATTATTGCATGGAAATTGAAAATTTGCCATTTTTGAACCACATTGATAGAATGGTCCTGAGTTTTTTTATAAAATACATTTGAAAAGAATCTTTCTTATCTTATTTGAACTAGGTACAAGGCAATTGTTACATGTGAAATCAGCTGCCTCAGTCATCAGTAGAAAATACCCAAAGGACAATTTTTGCAAGCAGTCTTGGAAAAATCCTCTGAAAATAATTTTTCCACTGACTATAAAAGAAGTCTAGATGCCCACTTTAAATTAGATGCTTAATTTCAGTATCGTTCAAAGCAGGCAAGGGCAGTCAGATCGCATATATAATAAGTATGTCATTCTAATTCTAATCTAATTCTAATAGATAAGTAATACACATATAATTATCACAGTATCACAGTATGCTAGAGATTGGAAGGGACCTCAGAAGATCATCTAGTCCAATTCCCCTGCCGGAGCAGGAACACCTAGATAATGTTACACTGGAATGTGTCCAGGTGGGTTTTGAATGTCTCCAGGGAAGGAGACTCCACAACCTCCCTGGGCAGCCTGTTCCAGTGTTCTGTCACCCTCACCGAGAAGAAGTTTCTTCTCAAGTTTAAGTGGAACCTCTTGTGTTCCAGTTTGTACCCATTACCCCTTGTCCTATCATTGTTTGCCACTGAGTAGAGCCTGGCTCCATCCTCGTGACACTCCCCCTTTATACATTTATATACACTAATAAGGTCACCCCTCAGTCTCCTCTTCTCCAAACTATAGAGACCCAGCTCCCTCAGTCTTTCCTCATAAGGGAGATGCTCCACTCCCTTAATCATCTTCGTTGCCCTGCGCTGGACTCTCTCCAGCAGCTCCCTGTCCTTCTTGAACTGAGGGGCCCAGAACCGGACACAATATTCCAGATGCGGTCTCACCAGGGCAGAGTAGAGGGGAAGGAGGACCTCTCGATCTACTAACCACCCCCCTTCTAATACACACAATTATGTGTGTATACAGTCTTTGTAAACTTCTATATGTGTAAACACATCAGGGAATATGGGTAGATGTGTGTCTGCTTACGCATAAAAATGCATATTACAGAATTTGCATGTCCTAACTGCTTTACAAACTTAACTAACACAGGTATACTGGAGCAGACAAAAATACATTCCTGATATTTCAGTAGAAGCGTGCTCTTTTAAAAGAGAAATAAATAATCTCATATAATGAATAATCTAAAGCTTTTAGGCTAGGATTTACCCCTGTACCAAAGAATATTTCCTTTCTGATCTCTGTTTCAGTTGCTTAAAGCTACACATGTGTTTAAGAGTATTTAATAATTTAGTCACTTAATTTTGAGACCAGTCATAACATGAAATAGGAGTAATGCCACACAAGAGAAAGAGAAAAACTTTAGATTTTAATCTAGCAACAAAGAAATAAAGTGTTATTTACATCTGGTTCACAGTGAAATAATTTATTTTTATAGAAAAATTTTCTTTTTGCCTACTCATGCTCCCTACTTGATATAATCTGCACTCTCCAAACTCCTCTTGATCAACTGAAACCCATGGACTTAGTTTCCTTAGCAATCGCTGACAAATATTCAGTATATTTCCTCAGCAATAAAAGTGAAAGAAACTGAGTAAAAAGGATGAAAAAAAAACATAAAATGAGGAGCCGTTGCCACTGCCACAATGGAACAAAATTTCCACGTCATTAAAATGAGGAGCTAACTACCAAATTCTGAACCCAGATTTTACACTTCAATGCATGTGCATAATTCCCACTTGCTTCATTAGGACATATACTTATGTACCATAGAAGAGGGTTTGGCTTAAGATTTGTAACCATATCACATTAAAAAAACTTGTTCTTCAGGTGAAACCAGAAGCTCAACAAGTTACTGTCATGCAAACCACATTATGTAAATATTTGGACTCGTTACTTTTTCTTTTATAAAACATTTCAGAGTGAGTAATTGGCTCTATTACGCTAGTCCTCTTATAGGGACAGTGTTTCTTGCAAATGGTCAAGCCAAAACATAACAAACAACATTGCTAAAGAATCATGTGGTAAAATGCAGGAAATAATGCACACTGAGATGATCCATTGAAAAGATCCATTAAGGGTTCTATTGATTAATCTCCTGTTCTGCTCCACCAGCTAATACCAGAAAGAAGCTAGGTGATTATCAATACTGTTGCAAACACTACATACAACATAATCTTAAGTATTCTTTATCAAGAACACCTTAACTAAATCTCAATAAAGATATACACAGAAGGCATGACTGGTGATATAGGTTGGGAGATTTACTGCTGTTTGTGCAGTTCTCAGCATTGTATAATGGATATGAACATGTCTGTGGGTAGGATTTAATTTCATATTCAAGCACATCAAATCAGGTGTGTATCAGAGTGCACCTGTGAGCTATGAATCTAATTTCACATTGTAGATATGGTGTTAAATTCAATTGCCTAAACCTAGATGTATGGTGTCTTCTGTAACATCCAAGGGTAGGTATGATCCCACAGGGCTGACAGGAGACAGGATCTACATGTCATCTGGACTTTTCTAAGTAGCATAATAGGACAAATAGAATAACCCGAACAACTGTGTCAAGGCCTTGGCCAACACACAGCAACAACATATGTCCAGGAACAAAAGTACCAAGTGCCACTTTTTGATTTTAAGGATCCTAAAATATCTGTACACATCTGATGGATGTGACTCAAGACCAATGGGGGACAAATGATTTTCCACAAGAGCAGCTGGAGAACATGTGTGATACTCTAGGGAGTCTGAAATGGCACTGAATATAGATGTTTAATCAACTGCATCATGCCAAATGTAGTCTGGAGAGCTACTGTATTCACCCTGAAGTAGGCATCCTAGGAGAGATTAATTTGGCTAAAGATAAGTATGACATTTGAGACTCCTCTGGGTCTTTGGGAAACCTTCACACAAATCAGGCAAGGTATGGGAGCACATAAGAGAGACTTGTGTTTTTCTGAAGGGGCACCTGGATATCTCTCTGATTCTAAAATTACACTACTCACCTATCAGCAAGCAACAAGCTGCCTATCTATTTTAGATGACCTGAAAAGCTCAATACTGCCTACATAGACTTCATTGACTACAATGGGAGTTTTCACTGCATGTGGATTTTGATACTATAGGCACATATATTTGAGTGACTGAATCTGGAGTTGAAATTAATCCATTAACTAATATGAGGGATTCTGGTGGATCTGAAATTGTTGGTGGGAGACTGGACAGGAGTATCACCACTACAATGACATGTAATCTTTTAAGTCAAACTTTATACCAGCCAATACTGATGCTAGAGGATATCCTTAGTATTCTCATAACTCCATCTTACCTCCAAACTGTGATACATAAGCCATATATTTTAATGTCCCTGTACAATGACATTTATTTGAAGCCCATTCTGCCTCATAATCATAGGCAGTGGTACTGAAAAAAGAGCTTTAAATGACATGCAAAAGACACAGAAATAGACTTGAGCCTTTGTTGCATTGAGTACAAGTTGCAAAGTGCAAATGTAAAATTGGATTACTTTAACATCATGAATAGTTTTTACCCCTCATTTATTCCATCTAATGTGTTCATTAAACTATGCAGTTTAGAGAAAAAAAATTAAGAACTGGAAACTGAAAAATTCTTAGTTAGGGACTTCACATTCTCTAAGTATGGTAAAAGAGAAGAGATTTGGTCTTACATGTCCACCCTGAAAACCAGACAAATGCTTACATGAGAGACAAATAAATGTTTGGTCTATTGCAAATAACTAGTCTACACAATTTTTCATACTGTTTTATACTCATGTAACACAGCCTAAACCTTGGAAGACTGAGCTATTTTACCTCTGTCTTTCTGCCAAATACAAATAAATGGCTTAGTTAACATTTAGGTCTTTACCCATGAAGATTTGAACATGGAATCATTTTCCACCTGAAACACAGCTGTCACTGTATTTTAGTTATTATTTCTTCACTTTAACAAGACAGAGATTAAGAAATTAAAAAACATTGACTTAATCACCAGAAGGTCAGATTTTGTACTCACTTGTGCCAAAATACACCCCAAAAATGACTAGTGAAGGCAATGTATTTACATTAATGATATATTTATATCACATATTTATATCACTGAAAGGTGAATCAAGCCCCGTGTATTTAAAGTGAGGAGGAGAGAGATCTAAGAAATATACATTCCCAAAAGAATTACCTTCCAAATGAGGTAATATAGGTTGTCAAGATTAGAGGTTGACAAGACTAGACAGTGAGAACTTACATGATAGTTTAAATAAAAGGGTACTGCTGAGAATTATTCCAAGATGATTTCAAGCCCTATATAAGTTTAAATCAGTGGAGCTCTGTTAAAGGCTCCAGCCAAGTCCAGTGCAGAGGACCAGATGTTTTCATGTCAACCTGGAAATGGACTTAGGTTGAGAAGAGTATAATGAATGGGGCTACCTAGGGTCTAATCATTTCATTGGCATGGGACTAGAGTATACAGTCAGCAGCTCTTAGTGTGAAACCAGTGGCTATGCAAAACAGTAATTAAAAATAAATCACTGTAATTTATAGAGTTCACCTTCAAAAGATCCTGAAAGTTGCCATTTTTTGCGATTCTTTCAAGTGCACAAATTGTGGCCCACCATGATGACCATTTGGTAACAGGGAACTGAGGTTGCATATTACATGCCCTGGAATACATGAGGCTTTTTCAAGGGTTCCTGAGTTGGGGGATTCTGAAGCATACATGAGAAAATGTGGCATAGAAGAAGTCAAGCATGGCACCTCCACACAGGGAACAACCCCTACACACAAATATTTCCCAAACTGCACCTTACACGTGGTTCATTCACACTGAACAAAAGCACATACTCAGTCTTGGGGCCAGGATCCAAGGGTGGCTTGGGAAGACACCTTCTTGGTAATGTAAACTTAACTTACGCAATATTTAAGACTGCGGTAGCCATTTCTTGGAAAATATAGACTGCAAAGCATGAAGGTATGCATGGAATACATAGATTCAGAGAAGTCCTGCAGAGAAGAACTTGGGGGTGTTGGTCGATGAGAAAATGAACATGAACTGGCCTCAGTATGTGTTTGCAGCCCAGAAAGCCAACCGTATCCTGGGCTGTATCAAAAGGAGAGTGACCAGCAGGTTGAAGGAGGTGATCCTGCCCCGCTACTCTGCTCTCGTGAGACCTCACCTGGAGTATTGTGTGCAGTTCTGGTGTCCTCAACATAAAAAGGACATGGAACTGTTGGAACAACTCCAGAGAAGGGCCACAAGGATGATCAGAGGACTGGAGCACCTCCCATATGAAGATAGGCTGAGGAAGTTGGGGCTGTTCATCCTGGAGAAGAGAAGGCTGCGTGGAGACCTCACAGCAGCCTTCCAGTATCTGAAGGGGGCCTATAGGGGTGCTGGGGAGGGACTCTTCTTTAGGGACTGTAGTGATAGGACAAGGGGTAACAGGTTAAAACTTAAACAGGGGAAGTTTAGATTGGATATAAGGAGGAAGTGCTTTACTGTAAGGGTGGTGAGGAACTAGAATGGGTTGCCCAAGGAAGCTGTGAATGCTCCATCCCTGGTGGTGCTCAAGTCCAAGTTGGACAGAGCCTTGGGTGACATGATTTAGTGTGAGGTGTCCCTGCCTATGGCAGGGGGACTGGAACTAGATGATCTTAAGGTCCTTTCCAACCCTAACTATTCTATGATTCTATGATTCTATGAATCAAAATGGGAAGTTACAAACATAAAATACATAATGACAAAAATGAAAGTGTAGAGAGCTTGCTTTGCTTGGTGTTCTGTGGTTTTCACCCCAGTGGCAGGATTAAAGATTCTTATCTCTAGCAGGTGAAGGGCCCACCAGAAAAACACAGTCTGACTCACCAGTTGCTCTTTGAAGAACAGCCAGAACAAATACAGATGGCTGATACTGAACAGTATATGTCATCTACAGATAACGTTCAGTCTGAACACATGTTTCTTCTAGAATGGAAGAAAACTGAATTATGAAGATAATTTCTTACTCAGCTTGCCTTAATCATACTCTCCTTCAGAAAACCCACAAACAATAGTCACTTCCTATAGACGTTTTTACAGAGGAAAACCTTTTTAAAATTTCCTGTGGTATACTCTGAGGAGAATAGTAAAATATAAATGTTCTGAACTAGTAACTCTCACAGACATCATGACAATCCTCTGATCAACATTAATCATTTAGTTTTAAGGCAAGTAGAAACTCTACAACCATTCTGTATGGTGGCAGTCTGCCCTGGAAGACATTTTCTTATCAGCTCTGTCTTTGCTATATGCCTTACTTCAGAACACCACACCAGGAGCTGGGAATGAGTGATTGCCTTACTATCTTTTCTATATGAAATGAGAAGCTTGCTGAAATAAAAAAAATAATTTCGTTGTTAAATACAACACAGTAGTTAGTTCTATGTACCGTAAAGGAAAGACTGTTGAAGGAAAGTCTTTCTTTCTGGTGGTTCATATAAAGTTACCCAGTTACAGCTTGCTGGCTTGCTATTTCCCACTGCTGAACTGCATTACAAGACTGTGAGAAATACATTGAATACTTCCATAGCAGTTGCTACATGAACGTTATGTAGCTACTGATGTAAAAAAGAGATGGTTTGTGTGATGATGAGGGAGGGGAATTGCAATTCCCCTAGACAATCTCTCTCTCTCTCTCAGAACACCACAGAGGTTCATATTGCAAAGCCATGATAAACTGTGGGAAAACAATGAATAATTGGCAGTCTCCTACAGTTGCTTCAGAACTCAGAGCTACCATGTAGCTAAGTGACCTCTGCTTCTGCTGGGTCACCAGGAGGTAACTAACAGGAGAAAGGCAGTAAATGAAGCATTATTGTGTAGGCTCTGCCTGTACTGTATCAGTTCTGTAGAAAAATAAAGGTTTCCTGTGTTCTCTTCCTCCATGGTATCAATCGCACGATTAAGGGTAGCACTATGCTATGTGTGGTGTGAGATACTTTGCCCCAGGCAGAGCACTGGGAGGTTCAGAGAAACAAAAAGGTTCCCAGAATGATGTGGTTTACTCAATGAGAGCTTGAGTAAACTGCTTTACATCTGTGGTCTGGAATATATGGACTGACTGAGTGGCAGTGTCTTGCCTCTTTCTTACACTGAGAAGGGGAAAGGGAGAAGGATGGTCCTGCAGTCTATCCTTCCCTCTCCAAGGTGTGTATGCCTCCCCTGTGCTTCTCCCACACTTTACTTGGGACATAATTTGAAACACCATCCCTCCAATATTTAAGTACATTTGCTACAAATCAGTGACTGCATTTTGATATGAAAACATTACTGGGAGGAGGCAAAAAAGTTATATTGGGCTGGACAAAATGATACAGGTATATCCTGCTTCTAGATCTTGCTTATAAAAAGCAAGTAGTGTGTCTTGTGGTGATATTCTCAAGGAATGCTTAGCACATCTCTAGCAAAAAAAAAAATAATCTTAGAATACTGTGGTGATTTGGTTATGCACTAAATTCAAAATAAAGCAGACATACAAAATGCGGAATTACTATAAATATATCTTTTGTTTGCTTTACGGTTATGATTTTCAGACAATCCCACTGACTGTCATCATTTACACAAAGTCGTAATTTACAGATTTAAATGTTCAATACGCACCAAATAATGTTAAAGTCAATTTGCTCCAGCAAAACGTGGTTGGCTTGTCAATCAAAATATGTAGCATGGTCAATATTTCTGATGCTTTGAAACCAGATCTGAGCATAATCCTAGAAGCCTTTATTCTTCCCAGTAATCCTCATATACATGAACAGCCTCATTTAAATAGTCAAGATTATTCATTTCAGATGAGATAGGTATGGCTGCACCCTTATCTTCCATATTCTGAATCTCACCTCAAAACTCATTTTTGCATGGCTTGGCCACATTCACCACTGAACATCTACATTTCTTAATTTAAGGCAATGGCTTTTACAGGTGCTTTGGTCAGAACTGCACATTATATTTACACTTCCTTTGGGTCTCAAATCTGTACAAGCCAGTTTTTACATGCAAAGTTTTAGCACTTTCATGACCCACTTAGTCACTATTCTTCCAAGGATCCAGACAGCATTCTATCTGTTACTTTTCTACTACAAATGAAATATCATATCCTTAATGGGAAGAAGGCAGTATATGGTATCTCAGAATCAAGAGCAGATTTGAAATAGCCATAGTTTTGAGCTGCAATCCTGTTTTGTTTGTAGCTTGCTAATATGCAGCATAAATGCAAATGACAAAACTTTCAAGTAACGGAACATGTTTCTCATGAAAACCAACACATGCTACACTTACTGGCAGAGCTATTCTATTGGCCAGCAACATAAACTGTAGTAGCTCTTTTGTAAGCATTTGTCCACTAGATATAGTAGACAAAGTGTCAAATTTGATACGGTGGCAATTCAGTGAAAGGAAAGGCAAGAGTGATGTGTAAATGATGGAAACTATATGAAAATGTGTGTGTTTACAAGAGGATAGAGGGAGGAAACCGAAGAAAGACCTCAGTGGATAGTGTATCTGAGAAATGTGTAGAATATCTGCTGAGTATCTGAGATAGAAAATGTTTTGCACAACAAGCTTATGTGACACAAGGAGAATTAGAAGTTTATCTCATTAATCTGGCTTTCAACAAAGCTTGGGTGGCCAGGCTGCTTTGGTGGTCACTTATTTTCCCATCAGAGACATTCAAGTTTATCTCAGATTAAAGTTCTACTATAATTGAATTTTATGATCTGCAACAGCACTCTATTCTCATTTAGACTGCTGATATATAGCCCTGAACATTCTCACAAGACAGGGAGGGTCTTGAAAAACAGGCCAAAAAATGCCGTGGATGTTTATGTACATCATACCATTCAGCTATTGCACAATGCATCAGCCTGGAGATATTTCTATTTATATTTTCTGTTGGAGATGTACATATTTACTTTTGTCTCCAGGAACTGTTGATTAAATATTACTTGGTAACTAAACTTTAAATTTGTTCAGTTTTCATGAAATAATCTGACAATTAGCATTTTAAATGTTGGATGAGACTTTGTTGTAAGATGCCAGAAAAACTGTAGTCTAATAGCTGAGGCCTTATATAGGACAGCTATGCTTAAACTGGAATCTCAGGGTTTAAAGTTAGTTTGCTATTATATACTGGCAGAGAGAACCGCCAGAAAAATATAGCTATTCTGTGTTTAATCTGGAGATATCTACTCATATTCATAGCCTTTATTCAAACAAGACATTCAGGAAGAAGAGCTGGGCATGTCATCCAGAGAGGGATGATTTGACTAGTACTAATGTCAGAAATATATCCTTGTGTCTGCCAGCATATAGACGCAGAGGGAGCTGAGTGCCGCAAGTGAACACAGCTGAGCATGTAAGCATACCACCTTCTCCTTACTTCGATTACAGCTCTTGTGCAGCAGGTATCATTCAGGCTTACATATTTTCTGCGTACATACGGCTCCTATACATCACAAGTTCAGTTTGGTCCCTCGCAGAATGACTTTGTGCTTGTTTCCACTCCCCCCTACTTTGACAAACATTTTAATCTAATACATCCCCAGCTGGAAGATTCGCTACATCTAGCTGCCAGAACAGGTCTCCATATCTGGATAGACTTCTACTACTTGATTGTTTCTTAGGGGACCATGCAAGAGTCACACAAAAACCATTCTTCAGACTATGAAACTCTTAATACATAAATCTATGCTCCTCAATTAGCAGTGACACCATCACAAGGAAAACACTCCAAATGAAGTGGAGAAAAACCTTCATGGGGGAATTCTGACAGTACTTGTAGATGCACACACAGAGAAGCTAGCCCTGAGAAACTCATTGCCAGGCAAAATGTACAAGCACTTCATTTTCTAAATAATTGGTGCTTGGTGAAATATTTGTGCACACTTATCATCATGTCAGAGATGCCAAGGACAATTGAACGTCCAAGGCATTCCTCAACTGAGATGACAAAGGCCCTCTACTGCGCAATTCAGGCTGCTGTGGCTCAGTGAAACCTTTTATGTCACATGTCAGACAGACATACTCAAATGTATCTGCTCTGCATGACATTGGTGGCATTCCTTTTTGATAGCAATGGACTTTCATTTAGGTTGGATTAGCTAAAGCTATGTGAGCAGGAAGGATATGAAGACCATACTGAGTGCAGTTTATCATGTGATACACGGACAGCCTTTGCTTAAAAAAGCTTTCAAATATTTCTTGTATTTGTCTGTTGCTATTCCACTTCATTGCCATTTTAGTCTCCAGGGGACATTGCTGTCTTAATATCTATCAATAATTAGCAGGTGAAAACAATTTAATCCATACAAAAATACCATGAATATATGCCTAAACTGTATTCAGATTTCATACCAGCAGGAATTCTATTATAAGCAAGAACAAACACCCTTTCCCTTTGTCTCCAGCAGATCACTAAAGAAGAGAGCATTCCCTTCTGGTATGCTCTAATAGCCCTGTGCCATGTCAGATATGCAAAGCAATCATAAATCCACTTTAGCTTGTTAGTTTACTGCTGTTTTCTATCACCAGACAAGCACAAAGCAACTGGAATGTGTCAGTGAATTTGGCCCTAAATCACACTTCTTTTCAAGCGGTATTTTTAAGCCATGCCAAGTAACAACATTCCAAGACACCCAGGGAAGAGAGTCACACCACATTCACTGACTTTCTAGCATGTAGATAGTCTGATTCTCTGTGAAGTCCTGGATGCTTGGGACAGTTTGGGCAAAACAGTACAAACCCATCTCAGCTGACTAGTTAAACAGTTTACTAGAGCAGTACAAGTACATCCTGAAAGAAGTGTACCAGAGTTCAATAATCCAATTTCTTTTTTGTTTTATAAATACATTTTTGGGAATTAATTAAATGATAATTGCAGTGGAGGAAAAGTTCTCACAATTTTTCAAGAAGGTATAAGTTTCTTCCCTTTCTTACTTTCCTTTTATTTTGAAATATGCTACATCTACATTTTACTGTTATTTCGTCAAGAGGAAGACCTGAAGTATGTAAGCGACAGTCAGGAAAATAAAGCTGCAGTATTACTCCAAAGTTAAAAGTTAGATCTGCAACAGGGTTAAAAAAAAAAAAAAAAAAGCATAGAAGATGTAATTCAAAATGCCTGGTGAACCTAGAGAGACAAAACGTCTTTCTTTAGCAAGTCAGGGAAGTACATAAAAGTCTCTTTAACACCACATTCCTGAGAGAGTATGCCCGGTTCCATAGTCTGACTAAATGAAATGCAGTTTCTCATCTATTACATTTGACAAAGATGTTGCTGTTATTAAAAAATCTTGTTTCTTTTGTGTGTCATTCTATTCCAAAGAAAATGATGAGATAGTTCATACACCAACGGTTTGTGAGACATCACGATGTTATGAATGCTTCTGTGATCAGAGAATAACTTATATGGCTTTTAAAACTATGGGACTTACATAGTTTTGCTTAAAGTAACAGGAAAAAGCAAGAATCGAACTCTGTTTTTCTCAAACCATGGATCATAGTGTTAGTTTGTTTAAATAAATAAGTGGATCAAATTTACTACATACATAAAGAAAATTCTTTATACAAATACAAATACAGCAGCAACTCAATGTGATCCAGGGGAGAAGAGAGAGTATTTATACTGGGAGCAGCCAGTTACCATACTTGTTACTTAACTCTCCAGCCCAGCAGGGCTTCAAATACAGACAGCAATTAAAGCTAGTTAGACAACCAAAGGTTACACAGAGACAAATGAGGCCGTAAAGGGGCCCTGCTTGTCAAAAAGTTTGAGAATGACAGATCTTTTTTGTGTTATATTCCTCTGTTCTTCCTTCACAGGAGATGCATTTCATAGGTATTTCACAGTGCTAATTTAGCAGTATATGCTTTCCTAGGGCCCTTTGAAAAAGAAAAAATAAATCAGTCATGTAGAGGTTGGTATAGTTTAATGGTCTGATTTCATAAAGGTCCAAGGATGGACCTATAAGCCTGTATTTTTTGACTGATTTTTACAAAGCTAGTTAAGTCCTGTCAATGACTTCAGCTTCTAAGAAAACCTTTGGTGATATGGCTGTGGCTATCTGTCTTTTATACAAGTATCTTAAAAGCAGCATGGGAATGTGCTTTCAGAATATTCTATGTTCATATTGCTACCATGTGGATCAAGAGTCCACCTATGCATACCCTTTCCCTGAGCAAGCTACCACACAGTGAATGTTTATGCCCAGAGGCTATATCTATACTCTATCATGAAATAGCCAGGAATGGTGCTTAAATCAAGTGGCACAGAAATTTCCTTTGTCTGTGCTCTTCTGAAGGCTTCTTGTAGAAGAAGGTGTAATCAGTGATGTGTATCATATAGCCACTGGATGTGTCTGTTTGCAAGTTTAAAAATAAAACACCTACTGAGACAAGGGGGAAGTCTTGGAAATCACACATGGCCCAGGATCTCAGTTTCTGCTTAGATCAGTAGTTAAAATCTCAGAAAACTTTCTGGAATATGTACCTTACTACTGTAACCATGATGTTGGCATTCAGGAAACAGCCATAGGATAACAGGGTCACAGAATAATTCAGGTGGGAAGGGATCTCAGCAGGTCTCTAATACAAGGTACCCTACAATGCAGGGGTAGCTCTGATGGTAGATCACATTTCTCAGGGCTGCTTACAGTAAGGTTTGAAAACCTGACTGAGCTAGCACAACCTCCCTGGGCAACTTACTCTACTGTTTGACTATCCTTAAGGTTTTGGGTTTTGGCTGGTTCATTTTTTGCTTTGTACCACTTAGTCGCTTTTCTGTTCCAATGTACTACTGTTGGCTCTTGTTCTCCTGTCATGTACCTTCTTAAGGAGCCTGGCTCTGCCTCCTGATAACTGCCCTGAGCCAGTGGGCTTCTGCCAGGTCCCCAAAAGCCATCTCCTCTTCTGGCTGAACAAGCCCACATCACTCGGCATTTTCTCAAAGGGCAAATGTGCAAGCCCCCTAGCATACTGATGGCCCTCCGCTAGACCATCCTTAAGATCTGTACAATTGCATCTTCTGCACATGTGGCTGAGAACAGAATTTGGGTGGGAACACTAATTTTTAAAGTTATTTAATTCAGTATGTATTTGAAATACTGATCTATGATCCAGTATCTACAACTTCTCACTTAAACCTGAGATCACACTGCAGAGCATTCAGACGTTTCTCCTTCGACTTTCACATCAGAATGAACACATCTCTTCGGGAATCCATGTTGTATTCCCTCACTTCCTTATCTGCAAATCACTTATCTGGACTTTCACCTTTCTCCTCCTCACTCCCTCTTTCTTATTCCTTCCCTCTTTCCATGTCCCATCTTTTTTTCAACAGAAAAATTAATCAAAATACCTTTGCTTAATACTTTAGGTGAGAGCACTTTCATATTCACAATGCTGTGAAGTTGCAGCACACCCAAATGGAAAAAACTTGTAGGTCCAACTTTATTTTCTTTGGTGGGTCTAGGCTTGTTTAAAAGAATAATAATAGTAATAATAGCTGTTGTGTATCTTAAAGCAAGACCTGGTAATCTGTGAGACAACTTGAAATGAAAAATACAAAATGAAACAGAAAAAAAACCAAACCCAAACAATCACAGCCATTTCTGACAGGTACAGAACATTTCTTTTCTGTGACTATTTTCAAATTGTTATCCCTTGAGTTAGTTAACATTTAAGAAGAATAATTACCTTAAGCCACAGCCTAAGACAATTTCTAATATAAGTCCATTATTACAATTCAGAAGATTTCAAAGACTTATTAAAACCAGAAATATTAAATTTCTTCTTATTATTTTAAAAATAATCAGTATTACTACAAAGTATATACTATTTGGCAGCAGGTTGTCCTCTGCTTTGGACAGAGAGTTACAATTCAGCTTTAGACAGGGAAAATGAATTCTGGAATTTGCATGCCAATTTTGTATTTTGGTCCTTATTAAAGTGAGCTCTAAGCTAGTCAGTAAAGCAGAGAAGCATTCTTACAGTGCCAGTAAGACTCTGTGCATTCAGAATGCTTTTTCTCAGAACTGAAATATTTTCTTCAGCTATCTGGACTTCCATAAGAAAAGTGATATATAAAAAAATACTTCTACTGTGTGCTGCCAAACCTTTAGGCCAGAAAGGAAAAGCATCCCAATGAGAACTATTGCCTGGATAAAAGGTCTGAAACTGTGTCAGGAGAAAAGGTTAAATTTCCCATTCCTGTTCCCTGTTTATTCAGTGCCTGGATAAAATCAAACACAACAAAAGTCCTGGTAGCTAGTGCCAAAGCCCATAGAGCTGACATATAGAAAGCATTATCATAAAGCCATGGGCTGTCCATTTAGAGGAAGTGGCAGCAAAACCCAGAATACATTAGTAGCCTCAGGTCTATAGAGGAATATAATAAAGGAATAGCCACTTTCCAGATTGCAACTTAGACTCAGCTGCACAGCTCTGTTAAAAGTAGAGAGTAAAAACTGTGCAAATTTGGAAACGTGGAAATCACAGAGCAAATTTTCTATGGAAAATGAGCTTTTCAAGTTATGTGATACCTGAGTGTAGTCTTTTTGTATTCATATAATTTCAGTTTAAACTCTCAATTACCTACATAATTCCTGAGATGTGATCTAGTTCTTAATGGAACTATACCAGCATTTTTCCTCTTTTTTTCCTTACTTCAACTATCTTTACGGCAGATACCCACAAAATAATTGGTCACACAGCATTAGGGAAACAGCTCCTATCTAACCCAGCCTCCCAAAGTCAGTTCTTTTCAAAGTGGTAATTTCAAAGGAGCAAGATAACTGCAGATGAACTGACCTTATTTAAATATCTTGAACAAAACAGAATCACTCATGCTGCATGCCAAAACCCATGCCAAAAATGGTTCCGTCTTACGTTTGTGAAATCCTTTCTTGTGAAATCTTTTATTATGAAATCTTAATTTAATACAGCACATTTCTCTAAAGGATTTTGGTTTTAACTACAGTTTTCTAATAAGAATAATTTTCCTGAGAAATGCCTAACTCCTTCTAGCCATTAGCAGGACATGAGCCTCTTTACAGTTAGACTATCACATACCCATTAGTTGTATCTTCTTGGGAAACATAGCAGACAGAAAAGCAATTAAAAATTAGTTTCATCAATCCACAAATTTGTCTGGTGTGTACTGGTTTATGAGGGGTCAATAGCCAGTAAACTTTGCTCCTGCAGTGCAATAACACAAGCGACGTGCATGACAGGCTAAAGCATAAAAACCTCATGCAGTGAGCCTCAGCAAATTTGCCCTGGCAAATTCCTAACAATTCTTCTTTAAAGCTTTGAATAAAAGTTGGATAAAAACGTCTTTGTTTTTTCTCCAGTCATGACATGATCTTGACTCTCATCAGACAATTAATCCCTTAGAGAATTCTAGTCCTCTCTTAGTGGTCTCTTAGAAGTGAGACTAGCATGGGCAGGGGAAACAAAAAAAAAAAAAAGGGAGCATTGTATATTAACATCTTATAAGAAATGATATTAAGGAGACAAATCAAACCAACTCAACATAAGAATGACTTATTATATTGTCTCTCCTGGAACAAATTACAGCTTCTCACAAACATTTTCCCAAATCCTTCTGTGGTCTGGTCTTAGATCATTGCTATATTTTGGGTCTTGTTTACTCAAAACAGTAAAACAGTAAATGTTATATAATTAAAACCACAAAAGTACTCAGTATATTACACTGATGAGGGACATTTGGGATTAGATTATTAGCTATTAAATCATTCTTTTGTTTGTCTTATTGTTGTTCTTTGGTAAGACAGAATCACTTGCTTATATGCCTTGAAAAGGGCTCATCTGTATAACCTAACTAAGGACTTAGCCCTGCACAGAAATCCACTGAGTATTTGTTTAACTGTTTTACTGGATCAGGAAAAGAGTGATCAGCATATTGGCAGATCAAATCCACCTCTGTGGTACTTTGATGAGAGAAAAAAACTTACATGAAACCTCTAAAGTTGTTGTGTACATTACACTTTCAGAACAAGCAAGCATTCAGGATTTGCTAGGGGAAAACACAGGCAACACTTTCTCTCCTGTGTTTCTGGAGAGACAGAAGAACAAATTGTTAAGTTTAATCATGGGGAAAGAAAAATTGTCTGAGACCCTGGGTGTCTCACAGAAAACCCAAGTCACTTTTGAAGGGCTAAAAAATTGAGCGTATGGCATCACTAGCATTTTACTTAGAAATGTTCTAACATGCCCTCCTTGGCTCAGAAATTATCACTATAGAATTATTTTGGACTCATAATTCTTTTGCTGTTTTCTGCATTTCACACACAGCCAAAGCAAAAAGAGCTTAGCACAAAAAGAAAACACAATTGTATGTTTAGAGGTTCAGAACTGGAAACAGAAATATATTGACACATAATGACCTGCATTATACATTAACTGATAGAATTGTGTATTTAAAAGATCTTCAGTAATACAGAGGATATACAAGTCCCTTGTCCCCTAAACTTGTTTAAGCAGCTATTGTTCAGTTTTACATGATTTTAGCAATAAAAAGATAAGAGAATGCTGGCATCATTGCTGGTGGAAGAAAAGGTTTCCATGAATGTATTAGGTAAAAAGCAGAGTGATCTCAATGGGCACAGGAATGATCTATTACGTCTTCCAAACTTACCACTTGTCACTTTATTACTTTTCCTCTGACAGCAAATTGTTACTGCTGTACAGATCCTGCACCTCTGCAATCCTCCTATTCCACTCTGTCCGCACACCTGCATATATTAAAAGACTAATCCTAATTCTAGTTCAGATGATAACTTCACACTGCTGAATCGCCTAACGCAGCCTTTCATTTTCCAGCTTCTCTGCAGGGCAAAAGTCTTTTATTGAACCGTTACTCTTAGGGCCCAGGAAAACTGCACGACCATGTATAATATTACATCATGTTATTTAGGTTTCTCCTTAACTGCTTCTCAACATTTCAAGCATGAAACAGAGGTTATTCCCTGCTTCTCACCTGTTCCATCTGAACATCAGGGAATGTTTTTTTTACTGTGACAGTGACAGAGCACTGGCAAAGGCTGCTCAGGAAGGTTGTGGAGTCTCCAGCTTTGTCTGGACATGGTCCTGGACGGCCAGCTGTAAGGTGTCCTGCTAAGAAGGGGAATGGACCAGATGACTTCCAGAGGTCCCTTCAGCCTTTCTCTAATTCTGAAACTGTGTGATCTCCAATGCTGAAAAAAAAAAGAAGCCTTCAAAAAAATGAAGTAAAATTTTTCAAAGGAATAATGATAAAGAACAAAGTATAGGAAAAAAGATGCAACAGAATAGGGAATTTCCCTAAATTCAACTATTTAGCATGAAAATATATTCCAAGCTACATCTTTTCGTAGCTGTTCAGTTTATCCTATGCATCATATGTTTTGCTGCATAAGCCTGCTAGAATTTAGTCATTTGCATTTGTTTTTTCTGATAATTGAGAGTGAGGGAAGGCACAGCAGAACACAGACCAGTTGGACTCCTGCATGCTAATCCAGAACAAAACCCACATCAAATGTGAAATACCTGCCACATTTATCTTCTTTGTAATTTGGTTCCTATTAAATAGCCTGGAAACATTACCACAGCCACTAAGAGCATCTGCACAAAGATACCTGAAAAGTGGCTACTCCATGTCTCTGTAGCAGTGAGATTCACCTTATGGTGTAGGATGCAGCAGCTCTTTCAGATTCCACCTTCTCCTTAATAACTTCATTCTCTGGTAAAGCCAAGTTCTCCTTCCTTCTGGACTGATTAGTGCTTCAGGTGAAAAAGAGAAGTCCAAATCATTCTTCACCCTACAGCATTTAATCCTTTTTGGCCCACAGCTTTCAAGAAGTTCTTTTATTAAGGTATTTCTTCAACTACCTGTCAGACAGGATCTTCCTGTATTTAGTCCTGGATATCTGTGGGGATGGCTGAAGTCTCTATTTGTGTAATCTATAATACTGTAGACTCTTTTTTTCAACTTCCCACTTCTTATGTACTCATCTTCTGATACCACTCGAAGCAATCTTCCAAGCCTTCATTTACACATCAGTTCTAGGGTCAGCCAAATTTCAGAATACTACATGAGTTATTCTCACTGGGGTTCACAGTAGTCCTTTGAGATGGAACCAGAAGATTTCCCTTATTTTCAGCAGTCTTGTAAAGGAAATATCTTGCTTGATCTGCAAAACACCCTAAAAGCAAACCCCTGTTCCGTTACTTTCCTAAGTAACAGTAGTTTATTAGCAACCGAACCACACAATTTGCTATGAATTCAGTTAATGTTACTTTGGTTGGATATTTAAAACCATATGTTACAAAGATTTGTGATGTTTCTGTCAGGTCACATTCACTTCAGACTTGGGAACTAGCTAAGTACTTAATGACATGTTTTCACACAAAACCATGGGCAAACTTTGGGAACCTTGGATAAACTAAGAGATGTCCAAGTGATTATTTAAAGGTCATTTGAACTTAGTCAAGTTGTGTTTCATGACAAACTCATGGTGTGAAGTGTCTTTCAAATACTTCCTACCTTTGATTGTGCCAAAAATACATGAAAATAGTATTTTCTTAGGATATACTGACAGATGCAGACCTAATCCAGCTGCAAATAACCCCTAGTAGCCATTGAAATAAATAAAACCAACCTAAATTAACCAGATTTGATTAGTTTGATTTTGGAAATGGTTTTAGTTCAATTCAGTTGGTGTTCTGAATTATGAGTTTAACGATGCTTTGTCTTTTTTACAAAGTAAGTTATTTTGTAAAAGTATTGGGAATTATAATGAGCAATTGGCAATCAGTTATGCTAAAGTAAGCAAACTCCCATGGCTTTGTTGAAGACACCAACACTTTTGCATATTTTTTTTCATCTTTAGTAAGAATATTTACCAACACATAAGTGATCATTAAAGTTAGATTACTTTTGTAAGATGAAAATTAATGCCTAGAATCTTACACCTTCAAAAGGCAGTCTATTAACTACCTTATCTAATCAAAAGGGTTTTAAGCATAAAACATCATGACAAGCTTCTTTTAATAGCTCAAAAACAGCCAATAAAAATGTTTTTTCCTCACATGTGTAGAAATAAATCATTTGTATAAAATAGAAATTGCCTGCTGTGCTTTTTATGAAAATAACAGTGGCACTTCAGACAATGAAGCCAAGGGTGGGACTACTAACAGTTATAAATACAACATTAACAACGTCATTGTATTTCCCTTGACTTCCACACTTGTATCTCTGGGGAAATAAAGGCCCTGTTACTTACTAACTTGAATTCCTGTCATTGTACTTTGGGAATCAGTTGCTTGAGATGAAAACCTACAACATATGCCTAAGGTTATCAAATCTGGGGTCATTCAGGAGCACTGACGTATAGCTGAAAAAAAGTCTTTTAGAGAGAGACCTGTAATAAATCAAGGTAAACAACAAAACGTGATGGCAGAAACTGTAGTGAAGTGAAAAATGTCCACAGCTTTTTTAGTTGCTTTCTTTTTTTTTTTAATTACAAAATAACCACACTGTACTGTGATAAGCATAATATTTTTTAACGTTTTCAGCCAGTCCAAAGTGGTGATGTGTCAGGCATTGCAAAAGCACCAATTCAGCATTTCCTTCCCAGTATCTTTCCCTCCCTCCTGATTCTACACAGTTAAAGTTAACCAATGACAGCAAATCCTTAACCAAAATGCTTATCCCCTATTCTAGGTGTCACTTTTTCAACATTGTAAAGAATATCTATTTGAGTGTTCAATATTTTCCTTTGATCAACTGGAGAACAGACTTCTGTTTGTGTCTTCTTTGTGCATGGCCCAGAAAAAGAGGCTCTTGTTATGACTTTCGGCCATTGCTTCTCATACCTGGCCAGACACCCATCTTTCCAAGACATTTCAGACTCTGATGTAAAACAAGGATTACATACGCATGTGTGTGCGGATGACTATACCAGTGACCAGAACATGTTGATATGTCCAGAACTATAGAGTCATACTGGAAAAAATTAGGGGTGTCAATGACTATAAAAAGTGCATATGTATGGCTACAGACAAGTGACAGTGAATGAGACTATCCCCTTTCAAAGAGAAAATAAAAATATTGGATGGAGCAGCAAGAGTAGGAACCTTTTGGAATGAGAAGTAAGGTTTATTAAGACATCAGAAAAGACCTGATTTGTGAAACAAGCCAAAAGTAGGACCAGATGTGCCATCTTGTACTAAGCCTTGTAAAGCCCTATTGTGGCCCTGAATTTTCCAAACCACCCAAGCTCAGGACATTTTGGAAATCTTGTAACATAATTTCATCTTCTGAAACTTGCAGTGTCCATTGTGAACTCAGCTAAGGCTGACCAAACCTCTAGATTTTTTTGTATTTGCCCACCATTATAAGAAGAGCTTTTTCAAGACATGCCTTTGATGCCCTGCTTTACGTTGTACTTCTAAGCCTATTGCTTGTTGTGTCAACACAGACAAATATTAATGTGAATTTATTCTACTGACAAAGCCCCAGTGGAGACTAACTCCAAGCCAACAATGTATTTCACTTGGAACTAAGTCAGGTTTCAGTACAGCTTTCTGGAAGCCAAACCCATTCCAACATAAGCAATTCAAGCCCTGACCGTTGTCGATGATTGTCTCTTTTTTCAAACTGGGCACCTAAGTTGACACCAGGCACAAAAGGACAAAAAAGGGCTGAAAAGAATAAGCACTGCAAACTCCTAGTATATAATTCCCCTACAGAATTTGGACAAATCAGTCCTAAGTAATCTTTTCTGAAATGCAGGGAAAGAGAAAGGAAAAAGGAAAGGTAAAAGGAAAAGGAAAGGGAAAGATAAAAAGGGGAGATAAATAATTTGCCTCAGAAAAATTCTACCCATTTAACTTTACCAGTGGGGCCTACATGTCCTAGAAAGGCCTGGGCCTGCTCCTCAGCTCTGAAGTCAACTGCCCTAGTTAGAGTTTCTACTGGTAAGTGTTTTTACCTTCCAGAGAAGGGTGGCATCATTCATCTCTTGGGAATGGATCCTCATGTGTATTCTCAAACGTGCTAACATTGTATAGGTAGCTATTGCTAGTCAAACCATGTCAGGGACTACTGTACCAACTTTAAAACACTGTCAGCTGCAGAATAATGCACAAGCTCATGCTTTCATACTTCTTAGCTTTCGAATAACATATGATGAAAAAAACATCTAAATTTAGAGCATTTTTGCTCTAACTTTCCATTGTTGTCAATAGGAGAAATAAGTTCTTCAGATTTCATATGGCCCAAATCTCACTCTGCATACGCTGATCTTTTCCTGTCAGGTCTAGAGGTTCTGGGAACCTAAACTCTAAATACAAATGACTCTGATAAGTTTGTACATTAGTTGGAACTAAACTAGTAGTCCAAATTACAACTCAAATTTATCAAACTACTTGCATGATAAATTAAAGTTCACAGGTCAAAACCTGTCTTCAGCGTTATTTGTGCATACCCAACAGAGTCAGCCTAGGCCATCAAATCTATCTAACTTACTTTTTGCAATGATATTTAGATTTTTATGTATTCTGAATAGTTTTAATGATGTTGATGCTCCAGAGAAAATTTCAGGTTTTCAGAGAACACTGCCTTTATTTTTAAGTGCAAAAAATGTCAGACTGTCAAAGTCTTTTCAATAATGTAGAGCATCCTGTGTACTTTATTTACGACATATTTATTAAACATGATTTTATCCAGGAAAAATATAGCATTGGTGTTATCACAGGTTTTAACTTTAAGACAATTGAATTCACCAGAAATATTAATTATGAAGAACCCTGTCCTGTCCCTCCAGAAGCCCGATGGGAGTGCACTTATTGATTTCCAGAAGAGTAGGATAGGGTCTAAATTATCTGAATCACTGCCAAGAAAAATTTGTTTTGGTCTGAGCTTTTGGCTAGTTCCTTATGTAAAAAATAGAGATAAAGGAAATGTTTCCTCTTGATCATGAATATTAACCCATTTGAATCAAATTATGTGCTACACTTTGGCTGCAATTTTAGAAACAGAAATTGTAAGAACTTGCAACAGGTCATTGTGTAGAAAAAGTGATCCAAATTTACTGGTGACTTAACTGGTGACTAAAATTACACATGGTTAATTAGTTGTTTAGGAAACAGATGTTAAGAAGAGGAATAACTGGTAAAAGAGGCAATATAACACCATCTGCCCTTGAGTGAATGTAAAATATATGTGACAAGGCACAGAGAAAGATGAGGAATCTCAAGGAATGCAACAAAAAGAGGAAAAAGCTTTTCTTTTTAACTTATTTATCCTATCCTAAACCTTCTTCCAGCTAAAAATCAGAAACTGGGTTTCATCTCATCTAGTATTAAATGTCTACCAGCTTGAAAATTAAATCTGATCCAATCACTATACTCTCACCAGACTCAAAGGAGGGAGAATAGTAGATTATCCAGAAGAAAAATCCTCTGAGAAATCTTATGCCCTAATGTCCAGATGTAATTAATCACCTTCAGAGACAACTGATTTCATTTATGTTAATAAAAGATACTTCAGGTTTAGAAACTATCATGCAGATGCTCAGCTCAGACATTACTCTCATGCACAGTACATCCTCTAGCACACTTTTTGTGGATGAACAAGGAGATAAAGAAGAACAGAGCTCCATTTAGCCAGAATCATCTACTATTGCCCCATCATTGCTGAAGGTCCCATTTGCATCATACTTTTTGAGACACAACACAAAGCTCCAGATATACCCTGTGGCCAGCCTGCAGAGACCCATCAAGCTACACATAGTTCTCCACCTAGCTTTAAAAAAGGAAGGGCTTCTTTTCTTCCCTCTTCCACATCTGACAATTCTCTTACCAATCAGGCTGCAATGCTCTGTTGTTTTGCCAGAAGACTCTTTTCCATCAGCTGTTCATCTCTGAGAGCTCCACCTGCTTACAATTGAGATGGCTCAAATTAAGTGGCTGAAATGCTTACATTGAGGTGGCTTGCATTAAGTGGCCCAACTACATGTCATTCCTCCCTGTGCAGAAGACAGCTATAAGGTCCACTGTAAACCTGTTTTCAAAGCTTCCCTGGAACATGTAAGATATGTCTGTATCTGTAAATAAGATTAGCCAGGGACCCAAGGATCAGTGTCATGGCACAACCTGCACATACCTAAACAGTCTTCCCCCCCACCCATCCCATACACACCAAAACAAGGTGGCAGTGTCCAGATTTCTTAGAGGAACAGTCTCTATCATGCATTTTCCAGGCCAGCACTAGCTGGCACAGACATAACCACACTGCTGTGTGTAGGTTCTCTGAAGAGTGAAATTAACCCATCAGTTAAGAAGAAACATGGAATTACTCCTTCTTGTAAAGGAATAATTCTTCCTCTTACAAATCTTGCTCTTGTGCAATAATGTGCAAATCTGTAACTATTCCTGGTGCTTAACAGACCAGCATGCTCTTGAAGTAAATCACCTGCCAAGCAGGAGCCAATAGGTAGGACATGAAGCCCTCAGAAATCATGTCTGGCTTACATTCTTAAAAGCTGTTGATATATGGTAGGAACTGCTGATTACACATTTGCAGCTAACATGAAAAGTTAGGGAAAGAATCTTTTTCTCTAGCTGTTCCCTTCCTTTTTATTCCAGATGCAAGAAAAAAATATATATACCAGTTTCATATTTCACCTATTGAGCTTGTTGGGATTTAAGATGTTAAAAGGGGCAAAGAGGTTGCTTAAAACAGCAGCTGCAAAAGCAGTGATGAGAAAGGGGGTGGACTGTATCTTGTTTTTAACATTGAGGGCTAGCATGGCTCATTGCTGGTCTGAAGTATAGCAGCATTAACTAACCCCAACTGTCTTATACCATTAATAAGTGGCAGTAAATCTGCCCTTCTGCACTTATCAGTCCATAAAAAAGGTTTAAATTTACTAGGAATTATTTTTAACTGTTACATTTGTACTACAAGATACTTTTGGCAAACTGGATGTTACTACAAAAAAGCTATCATACAGCAGAGAAATTTACAATTGCATTCTTAAATGCTATGGCATCTTCTTTGTCCTAATTCTCGTGGCTTTTTAGTCTTCACATCTGGACTTCTGGCATGACACAACTATGAGAGAAATGTGCATTTCAGTCAAGTAATTCAAAAGAAGAGTTGCATCAATGTAAATGCACAGGAATAATGTCTGAAGGATGTAACTTGCATTTAACCATGAAATTCCCCCTAAAATAAAGTGTCTTGTTTTCAAGGCCATTCTGTGTCTAACATAGAAGGAGTGATCTTCATTCACATCATTAGATTAGACAGGCAAGGAATCTGTGGTAAGGATATGGGCTCATGGGTTATCATTCTCTTGTATTTAATCCAAACATACAACTTTGGTACTTTATTTTTAACATAATAGAAGCAAGTTCAATCTGCTGACAATGAATAGGAATAGAGGAAATGGCTCAGATATAACAAAACCCTCTTTGACATTTCACCCAAATTAGAATGACCCTTTCGGAAGCTGCAATATTTGCATTTGTTTTTCTTCATTGTCATTTACTTTTCTTCCTCTAATGCTAACCCGAAGCATAAGTGATGAGGAACCAAGTGATAGTTATTGCACAATTTCAGTTCTGACTAGAAACGAAAAAAAAAAGTAAAAATGGCCATAGGCTGAGTTAAAGCTGGGTTAAAGCTGCCTCCAAAAAGTACCCAGAGCTGCATTTGCTAACCCAAACTAAATGCACACTCCAGTTAACATGTGGTAATGCAATGCTGTGAATTTCTGTTCAGTTATTTTTAAAAGTTTACATCATCCCATTCTAAAGAACAGTTGCATATGAATGTCAAACACTCCAAAGAGGGACACTGAGCACAAGAATGAATAAGTGAACCATTTGATCTGCTGTGCAAATTAATGAACACAGGAAGACAAAGGTGTGCTAGAGTTGAGTTTGTAGGCCACCAGGAGTTTAGCACAGTATGGAGACTGGAGAATGAGAAATAAGCAATACAAACTGCAAATGATGAGAATGCTGCAAGGCAGAAGAATCTTGAAAACTACCACATCTACTTGATTTTTTTTCAAGATGCTGAATACTTGTGAATTTTAAGGACATTCCTAGAATCTGCAGGTAAAAAAAACTGGTAAATTTATTCTCCACTTACAGAATCTTTAATCAGAGGCAAAAAACAAAGCAGTAGAATAGAGGTCAGCAAATATAATCTTTGAAGGGTAGGTGAGAGGTAGAGCAATGTTTGAACATCAGTTTTGTCAGAACAGGTGTATGTGTCATGCTGTTAGCCTGGGAATCTGGAGGTCTCTCTGGGCCTTGTAATACATTCATGTAATATTCAGAAGCTTTGAAGCAGGAGAACTGGAGAAGAAACCAGAAAGTTGTTCAGAGAAGAAACAGTATTCTGTGGTGTGGTTTCCAGTAAAGTTCTTCTATGGAGAGAATTCAATAGATGATGTCAAGGCTACAGAAAGTACATGAGATATTATAGGAAGAGATATGCCAAAAGCAATAATTAAATGCCTGGATGAAAAAGCCAAAAAGTTCAGGGAAATGTGAAGTGAGTAGCTTTAGACAACAGTTTACAAAGGAAAAGAAATAGAGCAGAATCTAGAAGACTACATTTGCACCTCTTGCAGATTAGGGAAAAATGAAGTTTACACTGAGGTAGCGCCATAGTAGGGAAGCTTACTTGGAAAAAATTAATGCCAGTGGCAGAAATTCTCTAGCTTAAAAAAGTAGTGGGTGGAGTTGTAAGGAGTTCACTTCTGACCGATGTTGGGGAGAATATGATTTTGCTGGCCTGAAAGCTTAAGAGAAAGAGATGTAGGTACTCTTCTCTAGCAAAGCAAAGAAAGAAGGAAGGGTCATGAAGGTGAGGTCATGGAAAAATGATACATAAAGGTCAAGGATGGGAGAGAACTAAGAACAAGTTAGAGAGAACTTTTCCCTGGAGAAATCAAAATGTATTTTTGAGCAGGAAGTAGCTTTGGAGAGTTCCTCTTGAAACAAGAATACTCCATTTCCTGAAGATAAAAAACGTTATTGCTGCTAGGAGCAAAGAGGTCCACTTCAGAGAATGGTGGCTTGATCTGAGAACAAATATGTAACCAGGATACTACAGCATCTATAGGGGTTTTTGTAGATGTATAGACTCAAGAACAAGCAAGGTGATGTTCTGCTAAAGGCTGCAAGTGGAATGAGTGTCGTGGAGCACAGGTCTGTGCAAGCTGGGAACAAGAGATCTTGGCCTCAGCACAAAAGAGAGATGAACTACTGGAGAGATTCCAGCAAAGGAACACAAAGATAATTAAGGGATTGGCGCAACTCTCTTATGAGGACTGGTTGAGAGAGCTGGGGCTGTTTATCCTGGCAAAAAGAAGGTTCACAGGTGATGTTGTTAAGGTATATAAATATCTGAAATGAGGGTGTAAAGTGGATGGAGCCAGTCTCTTTCCAGTGGCGTCCAGTGACAGAACAAGAGGTAATGGGCACAAACTGAAACACAGGAGGTACTGTCTGAATGTCAGGAAACACTTTCTTTTTTAGTGTGAGTGTGACTGAGCACTGGCAGTCCACAGAAGTTTTGGAGTTGCCCACAGAAGTTTTGGAGTCTCTATCCTTGGAGGTGTACAAAAGCTGTCTGGACACAGTTCTGGGCAGCCAGCTGTAGGTAGCCCTGCTTGAGCAGGAGAGTTGGCCTATATGATCTCCAGAAGTCTCTTCCAACCTCAATCATTATGTGATTCTGTAAAGAGTAGTGATGATAGCACCTATGTCTTCCAAACCTACTGAAGGATCTTCTTGACTGAAGCATCAGAGACAGCAGAAGATGTCACACAAAATCACAGCATTTAGAAACCAAAATGCATTACAGAAAACCAAACCAAAACAACTGCAATGCACTTGGGAGAAGAAAGGACAGCAAATTCAAGAAGATCCCATTGTGTAGCAACAGTGGTCTGTCTTTCATGGAGGACTTGAAGTTTGCAAGTCAATACCTGTATGGGTTATGTTAATGGATTATTTTAATAGTGGTTGTGCATCTGAGCAGAAGAACCCACTTTGACCTTTAAATCCAGATTCCTCAGTGGGAAAAAATAACGTAAAATATGTCAGGAATGTTTTGAAGCCAGAATCATCTTGGTAATGTCAATAACAAAGTCGGATTTTGAGGCTTCTTCCGGAGGCCACCCTCTATAAACAAAATAGCATCTCAAGACAGAATTCCTGTTTTCCCTTGGCTGACAGCATATGATCTGCTAGCACTAAATATAGATGCATGTAAAACTGACATTCCCAGTTTGAACCATATGAAGGGAGAAGTTGTGTTGCTCCATGACCACATTTTTTATTTGGTGAAGACTAGATTTTGCTGCAAAATGTAAAAGATAACAATAACACATACCTGTTTTCAATATATTATGGACTGTTACTTAATGAGCGAGCAGCTGCACCAATTTGAAAAACTGTGGTTTCAGGTCAATAGATCTGGACCTCCCAAATACCTCTCACTGAAAATGTGGTGTCTAGCAGGACTCATGTCATCTTTTCTGCTGACCTGCAGAAAAGACTGTGCTCTGACTTTCTCTACATTATGATCAGATGAGCTACCCAGCTATTTCCATGGTCAAGAACCAAAACTGAGAAAATGGCCAAGCACTGGCTTTCATTCTCAATCCAACATTTTTTTTTTAAATAAAAGTGAAGCGCTTCTTCAAAGGTCTGGACTAAAAGGACCTATTTGCACATGTAAGATATTTTTATGTCTTGTAAGAGAAAAACATATCATCCAAGGATGTAAATCTATAGAAAGCTTTTACTAGGTTACTATGGCCATTTGAATAGCTTTCAGTCATCCACATAAACAGTACTTACCTCCTGAGGTATATGACATCTGAACACTATTTCTTACTTATTTCCCTGGGTGAGTAATTATTGCATTCTGTCAGTGTAGTCTGGTAAAAGTCATAGAATGATGGAATCATTTAGGTTGGAAAAGACCCTTAAGATCAAGTCCCCTCAAGGGAGCAACTCCTTCATTAGAAGTGGAAGTGTCTCCCTCTCCAGCCCATGCAGAGGATCCCAGAGATTTAGTAGTTAGGCAGCTATATTACTGACCAGAAAAAGCCCCAGTGTTCTGTGTTAAGAACCAGGTCTCATCACCACCACTTAGGACTGACCACACAGTAATAGATTTAATTTGGAGATAGTTGGAACCAATATGAACAGAGCCAAGTGTGAAGCAAACAAGGAGCCTGTGGACAGCCAGGTGTCTTGCACATGCCATCTCTCCTCAGCCCTCTGATATTTCACAGCATGGATTTCTTTATTCTAGTGATTTTTTTAACTGAATGGTTTTGCTGGTGCAGTTTAGAGTCAGTAGGTGGTGGTGGGTTCATCCTATGCCCATAGAATCATAGAATCATAGAATAGTTAGGGTTGGAAAGGACCTTAAGATCATCTAGTTCCAACCCCCCTGCCATGAGCAGGGACACCTCACACTAAACCATCTCACACAAGGCTTTGTCCAACCTAGCCCTGAACACTGCCAGGGATGGAGCATTCACAACCTCCCTGGGCAACCCATTCCAGTGCCTCACCACCCTAACAGGAAAGAACTTCTTCCTTATATCCAATCTAAACTTCCTGTTTAAGTTTTAACCCATTACCCCTTGTCCTGTCACTACAGTCTCTAATGAAGAGCCCATCCCCAGCATCCTTATAGGCCCCCTTCAGATACTGGAAGGCTGCTATGAGGTCTCCACACAGCCTTCTCTTCTCCAGGCTGAACAGCCCCAACTTCCTCAGACTGTCTTCAGACGGGAGGTGCTCCAGTCCCCTGATCATCCTCATAGCCCTCCTCTGGACTTGTTCCAACAGTTCCATGTCTTTTTTATTTTGAGGACACCAGAACTGCACACAATACTCCAAGTGAGGTCTCATGAGAGCAGAGTAAAGGGGCAGGACCACCTCCTTTGACCTGCTGGTCACGCTCCTTTTGATGCAGCCCAGGATACAGTTGGCTTTCTGGGCTGCGAGCACATAGTGAAGCTGGCTCATGTTCATTTTCTCATTGACCAGCACCCCCAAGTCCTTCTCTGCAGGGCTGCTCTGAATCTCATCTTTGTCCAATCTGTAGCTGTGCCTGGGATTGCTCTGAACATTGAGATTGTATTACATGGACACACTTGCAGAAAAGCATGGATAAGTGCATGAATGCACCTCTTTTTAAGGTCAGACATTTTGTCTGGAAATGAATTTAATTCAGACTTGAAAGGCTCACGGGTAGTGATTTCTGTGCAAAAACATAAACAATGTATGGTCAGTTACCACCTCCTTTGTAAAAGTGCAGACATTTTCCAGCAGCTGAAAAAGGTCCTATTTTGTTAAAAAAATGATCTTATCTAGGTTTTCCTGGGAGATTCTGACCCAAACTCCTACTGCAACTGGAATTTGAAAATAAACCGGGTCACCTTTATTCTATTGGGGTAGAATAGGAAAACATGTCTTTAATTTCTGTGAAATTCAGAAATGCTGCTCTTTCAAACCTGCAGCTACATTCCCAAACCCATATCAGTAGCTTTTCTCTTAATGGACAGCGATTCAGTGTATTTTATGCCTCAAGTTAATTACATGCTGCTATATTAATTTTTGAACGTTAATTTACCTTGTGATTTCCTTTGCTGATGCTGAATAGGAAGGCTGAGAGGACTAAGTTTTACTAACTGGCATATTATTTTAAATCATAAAGTTAGATGGGAAAATAAGATTTCAGTTAGCAACCAGCCTGATGTATAGACTTGAACTTCATTCTGTATAAAAACCTTGATTCGTATTAATAAGGAGTATAAGAAACAGACAAATTTTGTCTTAGTACAAATTTGATTGCCTTTCATTGTTTCCCATCTTGCTGTTTTAAGATAAAGTATGAAATCATTTACAATGTAAGCTACATTAAAACAGATATCTGCAAACAAACTTCATATTTCATTTGTGATATCTACTGTTATTGTTTTCTTGTAACCTTTTACGATAAAATACTTGTTGTTCCACTCTTTCAAGATTTAGGTATAAGGTAAATATGCTGCAGTTGACAGCCAACACTATCATTTATAGAAGTTGCTTAGGTTTGTAAAAGAAGACGCAAGGCATAGCTACACATCACACTAAATTTAATATTTTTTGCATAAATTTAGACTAAGGTGAAAAAATGAGGCAGATAATGTCACTCTTCTGTACCATATGCCCACTATGTAAACATGTGCAGTTACAAAACTGCAATATCCTAATTTCTTGATTTCTCAAAGTACATTTACTCCTTTAAAATTGCCATTATTAACGTTTCTGTGTTAACTTATAAAACACAGAAAACTATTTTTTTACTTTAATTGACCTCCTGCGTCTAATGTGTGGCTTACACTGAGACAGCCATTCTTTCTATTCATCCCAGACTTGCCCCAGTTAGTAGGCAAATTTCCACCAGACTCAATGAAAGGAAAAGCAGGTCTGATGGGGCAGATTTCCAAGGATACTTAATTGCTGAACAACATACACAGAAAGTGAATGAAATTTGCAAAAGTACCTGCAAGCTCATGAAAAAATTCCCATGGATTCAATGAGTACAACATGAAAAATATACAGTCCTGTGGTGTGTCTCATAAGCTTGTTAATGAAAGGGTTTTCTGGTGCTGTAATGGTGACCACTTACCATGATTTATACTACATGTAACAGAATAATCTTTAAGTCTTCCTACGGTCAAAGAGCATTCTGGTGGTGGTTACAAATTATTCAGTATATTTGCTTTACTCTGCCAATTGAAAAAAAAAAAAATAAAATAGAGCATTAGCAAGTATTGATGGAAATGTTGCATCTGACTTAGAATTAAAATAGTGACTGGCTGTAATTCATATAATTTTCAATAGCCTGTGGGATGCAATGCACTGAAAGTGCAGAATATAATAAAATGAGTGTCACACAGTCTGGAAGATCTTTTAGATGGTGGCCCAGCTTTCTCTGTTTTGTACAAACATGAACTTTCCATAGGACAAGGGGTGTTTCTGCTTTCTAGAAAAAAAAAATATAGACTAGCAGCAGTTTGCATAATCTTATATAATGAATTCCATACAGTTCAGTAAGGAATTTATTTCATAGCATAACTAGCAGAGGTCACTTAAGGGGCACCAGTCTATTATATTTACAGATTATTTTTTCTTGTTGCAATCTAGATTAAGCCTGCTAGTTGCTTCATTTAAGCTACAGTTAAGTTGCCAAGATGTCCACTGTGGTCTCAGTGTTTAATATGATATTTTCTTCATCCTTACAAAAATTTCTGTAAAACTGCTTGCCTTTACTTTTTCATTAATTAAAGCAGACTTGGACCACAGCACATGCTCTTTCGAATTTCTCAAATATTCTAATCTCTGAAGAAAACAGAGTAGAAACAAAAAAAGTGGTAAACTTAGTGAGTTACAGCCAGAAACAGCTTCGGTGCTTTGTCACATAGACCTATTTTGTGCAGTATTAGAGCGTAATGTGCTTCAGGTAGCAGCAGCTGAGTTCTGTATACATGCTTACTAAAAATTTCTGAACCTAAGTTGCTATTACTAAAACTTTTGAAGCTGAAGTAAGTGGCAGCAACGCTGGTGTTACCAAGCAGTAGCAAACATATTTCATGGAGTTGTGTTAACAAAAATGTTAGCAAATAAATCAGTGTGGTTTCAATCTATTTCTTGTTGGTCAAGAGCAGCACAGAAGCCTTTGAGGCTTAACAAGAACCTTGCAAGTAAAAAGCATGTTAATGCTATGTTAATGTTAAAAGTTAATGCAAAGATTCTCCAATAAAAGTCAATACTGAGTTTAGCAAAACATTGTTCTCTTATGAAATTGAGAAAATGCAGAAGTGAAGACTGAAAAGACTTTGGTTAAGTTCCCAGGGCTCAGAATATTATAAGGTTTATTCTATGTTCACACTTCTCTCACTGGGAGAGGAATCAGCCCCGGTGCTGAAAAGCAAACCCTGCTGCAAAGCAGAGTCTGAAAAAGCCTGAACCTGAAAAGACCAGTATTCCAGCTGGAGTGCAGTCAGCCTCCAGCTACCCTCACACAGTTACGAAGTGACTCTGGTGTCTTTATTTTACAAATACTGTAATATAAAATGTGGAAGAAAAACGAGTGTGCCAGCCTAATTAAGAAAAAGATCAAGAATTTAAAAATAAAAATATAAAAAAAATTAAAAATTAAGTTGGAAAGGAGCTCGATACAGCAGACTTTTAAATGAAGATGGAGATGTGAAAAGGAAGCTAAATGAAGATGGAGATGTGAAAAGGAAGCTAAATGAGGATTAGAAAAGGCTGTCTGCTACATTAGCTCAAGAAGGTGTTTGCAGGAGATGCTGTAAAGATGAGAGGCCAGCAATTTTTGAAAGAAACATTTGGTTCTCTGTGTTTTCCCCTACAAGTATGATAATAATTTAGGTGACTTCTGTATTGAAGCATTTATACATTCATGTTCTGAATATGATTCAGCTTCCAGCATGATTTAAAGAAAAACAAAACAACCCAAACAAAAAAAAACCCCTGTATGTAGGGATGCTGGAAACCAGCTTTAAATTCAGCTCTTTCTAGTTAGACGTGCAATTGTCTCCAACCTTCAGAGGCTGTTCGCAGTCTCCATAAAATCGTGTACTAATCTCGTCACTCTTACGCTTCACTGATGGGTGCAAGGATTGGAAGGAGCTCGTGGAGATCAGATGCGTTGCCATGCCTACCCGAAGCGGCAGCCAGATAACCAAGAGGGACGACTGCAGCTTCAGAACAGTCAAAATACTGTTTCATAAGAAGAATATAAAAGTACCCCGGTTTGTGAAGCGCTTTAAAGCGTTAAACACGTAGGAGTTGCACAAGCAGCATGTGTGCCACTATGGATGTGTGAGTGAGGGCTGTTTGCAGCGCAGAATAAAACGTGAGTGTGAACACCTTACCCAGCTACTGGGAATCAGCGCTCGAGAGGACAAGGGGGAAAAGCCCGGTTCCCCCCCCCCCCCCCCCCCGGCGTCCTCTAACAATGCCAAAGCCCCTTCTAACAGTCCTTTCTGATTTAAAACACTCTTTCGAAACCCGCAAAATGACTTCATTAGGTTGCCACAGCTAACTTAGCACAGGACGAGCCCGCCGGGCTGCAAAACGGGCAGGTCGCCGGGCAGACCCGACAGGTACCGCGGCAACGATCGCCCCAGCCGAGGGGCGCCAGGCAGAGCAGCGGGGCGGGGCGGCGGGGCCTGCAGGCGGGCGGAGGGGCCGGGCTGGTCTCCGCGGGGCGGGGGGACGGGGAAGGCGGAGGCTGCGGGTGGGGTCTGGCAGTGACTGATGGGCCAGATGCTGTTGAATGTTTTAGAAAAGGGGGGGGCGCCTACCCCGCTGGCGCGACTTTAGCCACGGGAGTTGGTGCGCGGTGACGGCAGCCGGGTTGTGCCACAAGCGCCCTCTCCTTCCTGGCTCCGTGTCCTGGGGTGCCTGCCCATCGCCGGAGAGCGGCGTCAGCCGGCCCCGGTGACACGGAGAGGAGCAGTCATCCAGAGCCTGGGGGCAAGGCAGCCGGCGGGGCGCGTCTCCTTAGCTCAGCAGGCAGAGCCCCGAAGGCAGCGGGCGGGCAGGATCGGTTCCGCTCAGCGAGGTGAGAGGGAGAGGAGCGGGTGGCAGAGCCCGGCGGCGCCAAGCAGGTCTCTTGCTGGAGGGGGCTTGTCGCCCCAGCGCTGCTCTGCCGGCTGCACCGCCTGCTCCGCCGCCAGTCCCCGCCCGGTGGCAGGCAGCGCCCCGGCACCGTCCCCGGGTATCGGCTTCTTCCTAGGCTCGCTGTCCTCGCGGCTGACGCCCGGTCCCCTCTCTCCGCGCAGGTCGGTGCTGACGGCGGCGGTCTCCCGGCGGGGGATCAGCCGTGCCGTAGGGCCATGCTCGCTACCCGGCCGTGGCGGCTGCCCTCCCTCCTCCTGCTCCTGCTTCTCGGCTGCCGCGCCGCCGCCGAGGGCGACGGGTCCGTGCGCTCGCCAGGCCCGGGCGGGCAGAGCCCGACGCCCGGGACCCCTGCGGTGAGGGGCGCCGAGTCTAATGCCTCCCGCCCAGCCGCGCTGCCCAGGGGCGGGGGGGCGGCTGGCGGGCGGCCGCGTTCGGCCTCGCCCCCCATGTGCACCGGTCAGACGGAGATTAAGGAGACTTTCAAGTACATCAACACGGTGGTGTCCTGCCTTGTCTTCGTGCTGGGCATCATCGGCAATTCCACGTTGCTGCGGATCATCTACAAGAACAAGTGCATGAGGAACGGCCCCAACATCCTCATCGCCAGCCTGGCTCTGGGCGACCTACTCCACATCATCATTGACATCCCCATCAACGTCTACAAGGTGAGGGGGAGCAGGGAGTGCGTCTGCACCCGTTCTTGGTGCTTCCCGGCAGGTACCGGGCACCACCGCGGGGCCGAGGGCAAACGAGCCCCTTCTCTGGCTGGGAAACCTCCGGGACTTCACCTCATGCCAAAAAGCTGATGACGGAGGGTGGTGGTGTGGTCAGATGTTGTCCCAAATGGCACAATCTCTCGTGCCCCAGTCGCAGCCTTCTCAGCGGTCCGAGCTGGAAATGTGGCAGAGGTGACTTGCAGAGGCCAGGCTCTGCAAGTCACCTGGAGACCGGCGCTGTCCCGGGGATAAAGGTGATGAATGCAGTAGGTAAATGCGCGATGGATTCGTTGCTTCCCTCTTTTCTGCCGAGGCGAGGAATGGAGGGGAGGGCACAGGCGACTCTTTCCTCTGAGTACCGCTCGGTCCCTGCTGCTCAGCTGGGGCATGCTTAGTCGTAATACTTAACTTGGGTCCCTACAGTCGCTGTTGGCATGGGGCCTTTATTTAGGAGCTACAAAAATAATTCAACAGAGCGATTTGCATTAGTTCTATACATCCTGCGGTTGTGAAGCGTGATGCTCTCCTGAGCTGTGAGCTCTTTCCCCTGTTCGCCAGTGATGCAGCTTGGACAGCTGAGAGGTAGTGAGCCGCAACTGTCCGTGCACCTTCGTTACTTTGACCTTTGGCGTGGTGAGACTTGCCACAGAAGGAGAACAATCTCTGTCTTGTCTACCAAGCTTGTGCAGTCCATATTTCCTGAACAGTTGAATCCAGCCTCTGGTTAGGATCAGCACACTTAGGAGGGATGCTGAAAATAACGAGGCACCTTCTGCCTTGAAAGTTTACAGTCTGTGTCCTCATCAGTTACTGTTTGAAGTGAACATGAGAACCTTCACCTGTCATCTCCTCACTTCTATGCATGTGTTTAAACTCTGGGGTTTGTTACTTTTAGCTCTAGAAAAAAATACGTTGAAGGGGAGTGGGTTTGAATTTAGTCTTCTTTATCCCTAGTGGTTACTCTCAGAAGCTGCTGAAATGGTAGAATCCTGTATCTTTATCCTTTTAAAGTATTGGAGTATTACAAAGCAGGGAACATCATAACTGTTAAATTCGCCAGCCACATAATTCGGATTACACGGCAGTTTCTTCAATTTAGAGTTTCAATATTTTCTGTGCTATATATTTATCATAGTCCTTTGTGAGAAGTGTGGACTCATCTGAGAGTGGAATTCATGAAACAAAATACTTTAAACTCTTTTTAAAAAATGTATTTTTGTGAAAAAAAGGTATTGAACAAAAATATTTTTCATCTGTTCTCAGGAAAGTCCAACTGATTGATTTAGTGACAGTTGCTCAGTACAAGACTTTGCAATCTCGGTGACACTATTTCAAAATTAAATTAATCATGATATATGACCGTGCTTATCTTGATTTAATGTCATCAAGTGTATCATTCTGAGTAAGTAGGTTGGAGGGGGAGGAATAAACCATCAGATTGCAAACTGATAAATATGCTACCAGTTGAAAGTCCGGGATATTTATTGTGCTATTGATAATGCTAAGAGTTAAGCAATAGCTCTCAGATGCTAAATATCCCGCACTGCTACTCATCTTAAATGAAGATCCTATATTAAATTTGCATTATCCCTTACAATAGTAGTGAAATATTCGCTTTTTTTAAAATAGGACTTTTGAATAGATGTGAGTTATAAACAAACCAAACACCTCCCACCTTCCCCAACATTAGACATTGTATTTTTTAATCAAAAATAAGAGTTTGCATGTGGTTTGAGTTGATAATAACTTTTTATCCACTCTACATCCCATCTAATTCCACCCGCAGAGCACTGTTGCGAGAGAGGATACAGTAGTGCAATGTAAAGCTGGCTATGATTACCCAGCAGCAGGGGAAGAATAAACGTTTGTAAATCAAGTATACTAAACAGTTGTAACTTGTAATTTGAAACATTTTAAAACTGGATGAACCAAATCTTCAAAATAGCTACCAGATCCTCAGCAACTGCGTGAAAGAGAATAAGAGAATTCCTCATGTTAGTAAAATGCCAGCAGTTTACTCAATAACACTTGTAGTAGAAAGTGTGAAAGTGTCTGTGAACGCTTTCCAGACAGATACACATGAGAGAACACGGAATTCTCACTTGGAACAGCATTTTGTTAGCTTTTTAAAGTGTTAACTTCAAAAGATGTCCCTGTGACTATTTAAGTGAATATGTGAGTAGCTGAAAAAACATAACAAATGAAAATTTACATCTCTTACGTTGTGGGGCTCTAAGGAAAAGCAGGTGTTAGCCAGATTGTGAGGTACATGCAATCCAATATATAAGATGCTAAGAAAAGTCTTGAGACAATCATTATGCGGTACAGAATGCTGTGGCTGTGTGGAGGCTGTGCAAAATTGCTGCTAATTGGATGTGAAGGTAGTCCTATGCCTAGTCAACTGCTTCACTAAACAGACAAGCATGTTTTTGTTAATTTGAGACAGCAATTAAAGGTGTGGACATGAGGAGCAGAAGGGTAGAGTAGGTGGTTGGTGAACTTCTTATGTCCTTCTCTGCACTTAGTCTTTGGAAAACAAGACCGTGGCAGCTTGTATGCCTAACAGTACAGATCTGCAGATCTGGAAGGCTTATGCTCTTTTTCCCAGATCAGTAAAGTTGGTAACTCCTGCATGTGAAACTCTAAAATAACATAAGATTGGAAATTCCAATCTTACATTAGCTCTGCCCCTCATGCATGTATGTGTATGTGTAATGAGATAGGAACACAGACTTTAAAAAGCTGTAATCAAATAATATAACATGCTTTTTCCTCTGATATATAGACGACATCTCTCTCACTTTGTAATATTTATCTCTTATATTAAGTCCAATTTATTGTCATGTTCCAGTAGATTTTTAACAGGGGAACAATCTATCCTTTGTACACTTTTTTGTGGCTTTCTGAACTCTTATCAATTTGCTATGACACAGATGACTGAGGAAGCATATCTGCCTAGAAATACTGTCACAGCTTCCTTTATCTCAGAGCATACTGCAAGAGCACAGGAAAAAAAAAAAAGAACCAGGGAAGGAATAAAACCTTGTCTTTATCCAAGCCAATGAGCAAAGGCCACAGTAAATGGCCTTGTTGTTTGTGGGGGGTTTTTTGATCAAGGCAATGATTAATTTTTTTCCCCCAGTAATGTATTTTAGGGATTATAAAAAATACTGTTAACATAAAGCATTATTGAGCACTGGAAATATAAGAAAGACTAGATCAGGAACTACATATTCCAGAAAGGTGTGAACAGGCCCCTTTGTTAATCCAGCTGTGCTCTAAAAAGGGTGAGATTCATATGGAAATGTCTTTGTGATGACTTTACTAACTTGTAATTCAAGTACCTATAGGGCATGCATCATGATGAAGCCAGTCTTTGCCCAAATTTCCAAGAAAGTCAAGGTGCTTATCTTTAGAAAACATTGTTACTACTCCATATGACAACTCTTGGCCACTGGTTCTTCTGATCGTAAAGATAACATGCCATTTAAGGGGAAAATGTATTCTTTCCTTTCTGTCAACGTCTGAACCACTTACTTGAGGTCTTGCAAGGTTCATCTCAGAATTTCTTACATAAAATTCATTGATCTCTGACCACGTTAAACTAGAAGTCTGTTTTGCTTAGGATCCTTTTACGGTCAACAAGTGCAGCGTATAGGCACTTAGAAAGAAAGAATTGTCCAGAAGAGGAATCTGTCTAGACTTCACAGGCAATGGGGGGTAACTTTGTTCTGTAGTTAGATGGGAACAATCTATTCTGAAGTCCAGTTGATGAAGTAGTGGAAATGTCAATATGTTCTTAAAAGTACACATATATAGTTTTCATGATGGACCTCCAAACTGAAGCATGTCAGTTGATGTCAGAACAGATTTGTAAATCTGTTTTTTTATTACATTTTGCTGTGTATACATTCAGTTAAAAGATGCATGTGACAAATTTCAAAACAAGTTATCACCTTATTTGAGTTGTTGGGTTTTGGTTTTTTTTATCCTGTTTATGCTTCCCAGTCTGACGGCAGTATGGCTTTCTTAATGCTTTTTTTGTTGCAGTCCTATAACCATGATTGTGAAATCACAGAATTATTCTACTTCAGCAACACATTATGAGGTTTCAGTAATTTTCAATATGTCCGTATGATATTACTTTTAATTAAGCACTTAAAAAAATGTTCGAAGCAGAAGTTACTAATTAAAAACATAGGGTTTACACTTCTATTCTAAACATGTAAAAAGTTCTCAGCTTAACTAGGAAATGTATTTTCTTGTCTAGAGTGGATATCCCCACCCTGACATCATAATTATTGTTAAATATTAATAAGTTTTGTAAAGTCTGGCTTATCCCTGACTATAAGCTTAATTTCCTGGGCAAATTTCCTGTTTTGAAAAATGCTTGCTCCTATGAAATACTAAAAAATTATTTATCTATCTGCATGACCTCCCCATCTCAGAAAGTATCAGGTGAAAATCTGCCAGTCATTTCACAGATACATGGAAAAAATGTTGCTTGTGTATTGGGGGTACAGTTGCACGTCTGATTTCCTGTGGAACGCTGCATTCATGAAGATTGTCTTCTTACCCTGTGAACTAGGCTTGCTGTGAACACACAGCTAGGAGGAAATAGGAATTCCTGCTCTGTTTCACATGCACTCATTGCTCAGCACTAGAACACCGATGTGAGTGCACACTTTACTACTTCTTCATGTCTGACTGTAGCAAGTCAACAGTTGTGGAATGGAGCCATGGCATCAGCCTTGTGGCTGGTGGCCACAGCAGCTGAGCTATTGAAAGCAGCATATTGTGCTCCTATGTTGGCATATTGTGGCAGCAGATTATGAATATCTTTTTGTTCTTGCACAACCAAGAGGAAGCAGGGCAGGAATTGTAATTCACAGGTGTGTCTCTGAGTCACACCATCTTTTGGGGCTGCTTTCATAGCTGTGCCGCTTTTTCATCGGTTTAGGCTTAGATCTCTGTCTGGTCTGAGAAAAGTGTTGTCTATAGGAGTGCATCAGAGGTATTGCTTCTTTTAACCATGATTTCACTTCATTCTGCAGTGTGTTCCCTTTCCCTTTGTTCTATTTCATTTCATCTTCAGCACGTCTCTGTGGCTTAGGAGTTAAAACTTCAGCCACTAAGTGACTATAAAACATTGGAAAAGGTCATTTGGAATACAGATAGTGGTAAACTTCTCTTGGCATTTTACTCATGAAAACGCAACATTATTTTTCTCTTTGCTGCCACTTGGCAGTAGCTCATTGCTCTAAGTCATTTGTGAAGTTGCACTCTTTGTATAGATACCTGATTATGAATTATACGAAAACTGTTTTACCCATGCAAAATTGCATTAGGCTGCATCTGTACTTCACTAGGAATAATCATGGCTCTTGCCCACAAATATGATGCTCCTGAATACAGTGATTTTTCACAGTACTTTAAGGCAGTGTTTTAAGGAGATGGCAATACATAGGACAAGCAGAAACAACAAAGAAGCATAGTTCAGCAATTAAAACACTGTTTTTTCCCCTTTTACTTTTTTTAACATTTTCAAGCTTCTGCTGCAAGCGTATCATTAGCTGCTTGCAATACCATGATAGAGAGACTTGTGACTCATGCATTAAAATGCTCAAGTATCACAATACATCAGCTGCAAGAGATAATGGAGATGTTTTTTCCAATCCAATGCAGACAGCTGTGTGTCCATTCTGTTCCTGATTTAAACTAGCTAAATGCAAGTCATATTTTGATGTTATGCTAAACCCAAGCTAATGCACCCTTTCTCTCAGTTGACCACATTCACTCATGCACAGTCCTATGCTAATTCAGCCATACGGCTTCCAAGCTGGAGCTGGCTCAAATCCAGTCAGCTTGGAGCACAGGTGTGACTGTCTGCACCTGAGAGATAAGCATTAGTTCAGGGAAATCTCTAACATGTGGCTGAACTGTTGTGATTTTAGGGAAGAGAGACAAGGGAGTGTCTTGGCATGTAAACCAGCTAGTTGTAGCTGGTTTGTGCCAACAGAATGTGCCAACAGAAATTTAACCAAAGGTCTTAATTTCAGTTCAATGAAGAAAAAATACATTTTGATTTTGAAGTGCTTTTTTTAATGAGTCATCTCTGGTTTAATATGTACACATGTACAATATGTAACAGGTACTATAAACAAGTATAAAATGTACTTGCTACCAAGTCTTTGTTATCTGTAGCAATTACATGTGGTAGGCTGGAGGCTCACTGCCTGATTGATATAAATTAAATGAGTCCAGGTGTCATAAGATTATGTAAAGTGTATGTTTAGAACACCTGTAATGATTCACATAGCAATTTTAATAGTAGTTTGTTGCTATCACCCCCTTACAGCAATTCAGAAGAAGTCTTAGGGAGAGGCTTTACTGAAGATAACTTTAATTACAGATTGAGTTATTTTTCCCACATCACATAAATAAAAAGATATTGTATGGTTATTACAACCTCATCCCTACTTCCTCTGCTTTATTACTTTCCATAAAATTCTCAAGAAACATAAATCCCTAGAATTTATATTCTGCTTCATTTCTGCAGAAGCATTATACTCTTTGTCTTACTTGAGTAGATCACTGAAGAAATAGAAGGTCCCATTTTGGCATAGGACTAAAGCAGATTTTGAAAGGTATCCTGCTATCTAAAAATACTGGTGGGCATTTTATTGGGATTTCCAAAAGCACATTGTCATGAACTGTACTTATCTTTGTTCATGTTAAAGTAAAATTATATTTAAGTTATTATCAGGGCTTTTAAAAGACTGTTGACCCTGTAATTGTTTATTCTGGGATGCATGTGTATGTGTGCTAAAGGAATTTGCTGAACCAAGTCAATTGAGCAGGCAACTCTGTGGCTATCAATCTTCAGTCATTTTGGTCCCCAGCAGAATCTATACAGTATGATGACCTATTTCTTCTTATAGTACATCAATAGTAAATGAGATATCTGAGGAGACCTGAGCCAAGGGAAAATTTTGCAATCTCTTTTTGGGTAGTTACCATTCTTCTTTCTTCTTCTTTTTCATATTTTAGCCTTCTAAGATGTCTGAGGAGACCTGAGCCAAGGGAAGGATTTTGCAATCATCTTTTGGATAGTTATTGTTCTTTCCTCTCCTCTTCCATTTTGTAGCCCACAATCTGCAACAGATCCAAAAGACCTCATTGAAACAAAGTTTCAAAAAACAGAAATGGCTTTAGATAACGTTAACTAATTACAGAAACTCAGAAAGTTTCATATATAATGATTGCGACTATTTCTTGGCATAACCTCTGTTCTAAAGAGTCTTCTTTTTATGAGTAATTGGAATATTTGGCTGCTGCTGTGATATATTTGAGCCATTATATTGAGCTCACAGCAAAGTACAAAGCTTAAATGTTTCTGAAGTGCAACAGTTTCTGAAGGCAAACAGTTCATAGCGTCAGCTGCTGGGAAGGTGCTTGCTGTGTCCAGTAAGTCCTGTCCCCTAAATCAGCTAAAGTGTACTGCTAAAATGTAAAAATGGGATGTGACAGACTTCCATTAAAGTGTATAACCTAAAGTGCAATTGGACCAATCTGAAATCATTGAGCTCTTTTATTCTGTAGCACTTACAAATATGCTTAATGCACAGATAGTCCTTTCAGTATTGTAATAAAGAATCATTGAAAAAACTGGTCAGTGAAGATCTTCAGTGAGTGATTAATCTGATCCATCATTACCTTCTGCTAAATATTAATATCAAGCAAGCTGTTTAGCCTCCCTTAGTATCCAGTAGGTCCCTTCTTTCATTATCAGATGGTCAGCTAAGAACTATGGGATTCATTTCTCTCCAGCGTTGCCTGACTTCTTAGCTGATGGAGCCTAGACGCCAAGCTTCAAATAAACCCCACTCCAGATGTGCACTTGTTTAGCATTGCCCTGTTCTGCTCAGCCTTAAGTAATTTTCTGTATTTCTAGTAAATGGAGAGTTACTTGAACACATAAGAAAAGCACATAAACACTGGAGTGGTGAAGTTGGAAGCAAAATAAGTAGAGTTCATGGGGTTTAAGAAGTCAGGACTAAGCCTTTATGCATATTCTTGCCCAGCCAGGGAGTAACTGTAAAGCTACTGGCTAGTTCTTAGGACACCCACATTGGAAACTCCCTTCTGAAAAGGCAGTCTTGACTAAATTTTACAGGGCAGAAAAGAAAAATAGTCAAGACAAAGGTCTGTGTTTCAGCTTTAGGAATTATCTTTTAAAAACAGTTTATTTCTAATTGTTGTTTTCTTTTCACAGCTACTTGCAGAGGACTGGCCCTTCGGTGTTGAAATGTGCAAATTAGTACCCTTCATTCAAAAGGCATCAGTGGGCATCACAGTGCTGAGTTTGTGTGCCCTCAGTATAGATAGGTGAGACCCATTTTTCATCAAACTCTCTTAATTGCTTTTCAATATGGGCTCAAATTTGCCTTTCTGCTGTGCTGACACAACATGAATAAGTGGGGTTGCCAGTTAAACCAGGTTTATTTTTTTCCAAATGTGTGCTGTTGCTTCAGGTATCGAGCAGTTGCTTCTTGGAGTCGCATTAAAGGAATTGGAGTGCCAAAGTGGACTGCTGTTGAAATTTTACTGATCTGGGTTTTGTCGGTGATACTGGCTGTTCCAGAAGCTATTGCATTTGACATGATTACGATGGAGTACAGAGGAAAGGATCTTAGAATCTGCCTGCTTCACCCCACACAGAAAACATCCTTTATGATGGTAAGACACTGACATCTACGAAGTCTCCAGAACAGTTCCTTCCATCTTCTTAGCATTGCGTGGATTGTAATTTGTACAAGTGTAGGTGAATATAACGTTCAAATGAAATGCTGACAAATTCCTGAAGTATATTGGTTAAAAGAAGAGCACCCAGAAACTTTTTTGGGGCTTTGGGCATAGTACTTGTCCTGTTTTGTAACCTACACCTTATAGAGATGCTTTTCTGGACAGACTGACCAGCTAGTTATAGCATACTTTCCAAAATGCTTAGCATTCAACTCCTAACAACAGCTTTGCTTTTGTTTTCTTTGTAGTTTTACAAGCAAGCTAAAGACTGGTGGCTGTTCAGCTTTTACTTCTGTTTGCCACTGGCTATTACAGCATTTTTCTATACTCTTATGACCTGTGAGATGTTACGAAAGAAAAGTGGGATGCAGATTGCTTTAAACGACCACTTGAAACAGGTAAAAAGTTATCCCTGACAACTCTGTCTGTAGAGAGGTTAACAACAATACCTTTAATGACTTTACTTTCACATAAGTGTTCTGTTCCTGTATGATGACTTCAAGATTATTAGTAAGAAGTTTCCTAGTAGTGGTGTTGCTGAGCTCTTAGATATAGATATATACATAGTTATACATATATCAGAGCCCCCAGAAACCTAAGATTTTAACTTTCAATCACAAAACTGGTGGTTTGTGGGTTTTTTTCTTGTTTGATGTTAATGCTTCAGATTTTATAGTTTTTATTTCTTCACAATAGTGAGAGCTGGATATTTTGTAATGAAAACTGAAGTTGTCCTCTAAACCTGTTAACTATTTTGAAGCAATTTCATGCTGAAATATAGTGAGGTTAGCAGTATATGTTATCAGGAAAAAAACACATGCCAAAATACAGTCCAAGTTAGTAGTGCACCAGACACAAACATATTATTACTCATACTTTTTAAAATTGGATATACAGGGAATCAGTGCAAGACATCGAAAACAATAGAAAAGATTGAGTATACATTCCAAGAAAATAAGGTATTTGATGTTCTCCAAACTCCTGTGTTTTGATAGGGTTTTTAGTTTGTTTATCGAACATTGGATATTAAAAGACAACAGCAACCAAGAAACAGAAACTAGAACTCTTCTGTCCAATTTTCTTTTTCAGAGACGTGAGGTGGCCAAAACTGTGTTCTGTCTGGTACTTGTTTTTGCCTTGTGTTGGCTCCCACTTCACTTAAGCAGAATATTGAAACTCACTATTTATGATCAGAAAGACCCCAACAGATGTGAACTTTTAAGGTGAGATTGCAGAAATAAAATGCCTGTGCGCTGATGGCATTTTACGTAAGATTTTTTTGGATTTCCTAATTAACTAGGTTACTCTGTGTGTCTGAAGTTTTCCCTGCTACTTCATCCAGACACTCTGGTTTTGATCCAGTAGCAAAGTCAGAAAACTATGAGCAATCCCCCTGTTTGCCCTGTCTTCCTCCTTGATCCCTTTTGGGGCTGTCCTAATGTCTTGTGGCATTATGAGGGTGGAGGGGGAATTTCTATCCCCATTTCTCTTTCAACAGAACAGCTAGGATTGTGAAGAAAACCTTGTGAATATTTCCTCCCACAAGCTACAGTGGTTGGACCTTCTGAAATTACTTTCATGAGAATTATCTTACTGGTTAAACTTAATTATTGAGCACAACTGTTAACTCCATGAGTTAATCCTGTTGATATAAAACCCTTTACTGTTATGTTAGCTAGTCTTGGTTGAGTGAAGCCGACTCAAATTTTCATAGTTGTAAACCTCTATTAAACCTTTTCAGAGAAAAATGTGAGGTGTCTTGCTTTAATTTCCACACAGCTTTTTTCTTGTGATGGACTACATTGGTATTAACATGGCTTCACTGAATTCCTGCATCAACCCGATAGCTCTGTATTTGGTGAGCAAAAGATTCCAAAACTGCTTTAAGGTAAGAAGCTGCTGAGAGCTGCTCCTCTGGTTAAAAGATGATGTCAGCAGTAAAATTCATTCCTTAGCATGCAAAAGTGTTTTAAATGGTCATTAAATTTGACTTGAAATTTTAACTGGGTTATTGTAGGTGTCCTCTCCCTGTTGAAACTACATAGAAAGGAATTAAGGATTCACAGAGACAAAAGAGAAAGCAAAAGAGTGGAGTGTATAATAAACCCTTTTGGCACCATGCTAATCAGTGGTACATCACTTCCTGACACCCAGCTGGCACCCAGCCACTTGTAGAGCACTGACAAAGCAGACTCAGTCTGAGCTGCAGAGATTCACTTAGCCATATCCTCTGCAACCCAACAGGGAGAGTGCTGACCCCAGGTTCTCCCCATCCTGATGGAGAGCTTTAATCAGTAGGCAGTTAGGTAAGGCAGAGGGTGCAAGTATCCACCCATCCTTTTCCAATGCCAACATTTTGAGACAGACCTGTTTGTAGTTTTCTGTTGGTTTACGTGAACAGTCCTGGGCCCTAATTCTTCACACAAGATTTAAGGCTTTGGATCACGTGTGGATTGCAGCCCATCTGTCTTTCCACTTTCATGTCCAGATTTTTTATTTTTATGGCCCCTGATGTCTTCATACACTGTATCAGAGTTATTACATTGTCTACCACAAATTCTTAGATTTTCTTTTCTTGCTAGGCATTTAACTGGTGGCCACTGCTAGGCTTATTGCCTGGCTGTGTTGAATTCCTTACTGACTATATATTTCCAACAGAAACCAATCAGCTCTACATCTAGTAGCATTAGTGTATTTCCCAAATAACTGTGACAGCACATGTTGCAGAGACTTTATTGTAAGTCTTGCCTTCCCTGTCTACACTGCTGGACCCCTGAAAGAATCACTGGAGCTGGGAGCATGTAAGAGATCTCTAGCTTCCTGAGCATGGAAAGAAGTGAGTATGCAGGACCCCAGATGGACTTGCAGCACCCAAAGACCAGTCAGTAGCATCAGCAAAAAGTCTGCAGTATATCTAGTAAATGTATAAACTGTGTGTAGGTTTTCACCATTCTCCTATTTGGTTCTCTTTTTCTCCCCTCAAAAAAAAAAAAAAAAATGAAAAAAAAAAGAAAAAAATAGCATCTTGCCTAGAAAGTGTAGATTACAGAGCATACATTTTTCCCAAGAAAATTTATCAGAGAAAGGACAACAAGGAATCATAATTTTATTTTCAGATGCATTTAGGAATACAAACTAGACTTGAAGCGGCATGTGCGTGGCTTTTATTAATATATGTAACTCAATATAACTCTTCCTGCCCTTCAGCACTCAGGTTGCTAATGGGGTATCACAATAGTGACCATTTGAGCAATGTGGAGCTTAACCTTGTTTGTTTGCTCATGTTGTAATCTGAAAATGGCAGCTTGTACATTTGCCATTTCCTACTGTACCACTGAAGAAGGGCAGCTTTTCAGTGCGTTTGCCACATGTGCAAAACAAAATGATGTAAAGTGTTTATCCCTTTTATTTTAACAGTCATGCTTGTGTTGCTGGTGCCAATCCAAAGATCTGTTGTCCCTGGAGGAAAGGCAGTCCTGCCTAAAGTTCAAAGCTAATGATCACGGATATGATAATTTCCGCTCCAGTAACAAGTACAGCTCTTCATAAAACAAGCATAAATGATATGTTCTCCTACATTAATGCTGGTGCCTTTTCAAGTAAAAGTGGCAATTACTTTTAATGAGATGGTAACGTTTAGAAAAATCTAGTTTTGTGTTTGCACGGAAAAAGAACATTAAAAGAAATTGCCCAAAATTGTGTCACGTTGAAAAACACAGATTTATATAAAATCGTCATTTATGGAACATGAAAAATGTAGAGAGAACAAGTCATTGTTAGCACTTGAATACTTTTGTATCAGCACTTCCAAATGAAACCCGCTTCCTGTACATTAAACGATCATTTGTATTCACTATAACAGTTGTAGGAACTGAAGTCACAGTAATTACTGAGCAGTATAATATAATGTTAATTGGATCAAAGACATTATTATATATAACTTAGTGTATTATCTTTTATGAAGCAGATTAACCACCATCATTATTGTAGGATTTTTTAAAATAAAACATGAAATACATCGTAATAGAAGTTGAATGTAAAAAAAGTAGAATTTTATCAGGGATATTTTAGACATAGCTAATGAAAATATTAAAGGATGCAGTTAATTCACAAGTGCATTTTACTCTGATTATTGTTTTTACCTATTAGTGTTAGAAAGAACCTCCCATGCCCTCTATAAGTACCATTCTGTAACCACTGTGCATGTTCATTGCATTTGGCAGCACTCTGGGTATGGTCCATATCACTGTTTCCATGTTATTTGTATTTAAAGACAGTGGAGGAAAGAAAAATATACCAAAAGTAAAAACTAATACTACTAGAACCATACAGATGATGGCTAGTATTGGAAATCAGCTATTTTGAACTGAAAACAAATTGATTGTATCCTGTGTAAACAATGGGCATTCACGAGCATCATGGTTCTTTACTTGAGATACTTTTGCAACAATTTACAAGTGTTTTTACAATACAAATACTGTCTTGTGGCAAAATCTTCTAAAAATAGCAGGTGCAAAAGAATGTGCCCAAGGAAAGCAGAGAGAATTTGAACTTCTATTTTCATTTAAATCTTCATGAAGAAAATTATTCACAAACTGTACCTGTAGAGAACAGTACTATGTAGTGCAGTTGTCTCTGTAGTTCTGTGTTTATGGGCTTAAGAAGATGTGTGATTAGTTTCTGCTTCTGTAAATAGTTTAGTGAAGCATAAATAATTGTAAAGTATTAAAATATGGGCAGGACCCTGCAAGAAAACAGAAAGGTAAAGATGCCTGTAGCGAACATGATGTGTGTTGCCGGGAGCAATGCATGTTTTGTACATACATGACAGAGCATTCATTGGCTTTTCATTTCCTATTAATTTGTTACAGATGTCCCCAAAGACTTATTAACATATTTCGTGCACTGAAGCATGAGTTTTTCAAGAAAAAATGTCATATAACATGCTTTTATAAAAGACATGTTTTCAATAGTCATGGTATTTTATTGCAATAAAAATATTTATCAAGACTCAGGAATTATTTTTTTTAATTTTCGAATTTCACATGTAACGATTTTTACTTTTTTTTCCCAGTTTCTATTAACTTCAGATTTTTTAATAAAGTGCCTTAAATATGCTCAGGGTGAAAGCAGTTTTCATTAAAATGTTCAGTTGATGTTAACCTTAGATAGGTGTCATCTCATCTGACTTTATGTAGCTACAGCTACCTTGCAGACAGCTGAAAACAGGAGAGGTGAACCCCATTCCTAGTATTTCCCCCATCAATAGCTAGTAAGGGTATGCTTCTATAATCAAGCTGAGGACCAATGCACATGCATTTGAGCATGGGCACGTATGTGTTTCTGTGTGTGAGTGTGTATGCAAGTGTATATGTTGTCTACCATTAGGTTGCTCTTGCCATCTTCCTGCAACACATGCACCCAACTGCTACAATGCTGAACTTTTATAAATATAAATCTATTTAAAGTTTTGTTCTTTGCATTTTTACCTGAACTTTCACGGTAACTTACTCATGGTAAGCCGTGAATATCACTTCACTTCACCTTGCCTGCATCTATTACTGTGAAATGCATTTCATCTGTTAAGGATGGATAATCAATTAAATACTAAGTTTGATACTGATCAGTATTATTTTCATCAAGTTATAGCATTACAATATTGTACATGTATATTATTGTTATTTTTATTTAAAATATAGCTGTTTTATTGGCAACTGTGTAACATAGTTTTCATTTTTTTTTCCTGGACTAATTCTTTAAGACAAGTCCTCTCAGTCAGGCATTTAGGTTTTGCAGATATACTGTTTACTTTTTGGAGTTAATATATGCATATTAGTAGACTTTTTGTATTTTCTGCTCTTACACAGTTTTAGCTAAGATATACTGTCCACTTTTTGGAGTTAATATATGCATATTAGTAGACTTTTTATATTTTCTGCTCTTATACAGTTCTAGCTAAGATTAAATCTCAGTACTGAACACAGGCATTTTCTCAAGTCTTCAGTACAGCTCTATTCGTCCATTCACTGAAATCAATGAATGTTTATTCAATTCAGTTGGAACAGAATTAGGGCACAGCAATGGTGTTCTTTCAAAAACCTAGCTGATGAGCTACCTTGGACAAGGAGTTGTTTAGAAAAGTTAGGAAAAAAAAGGTAAAATCTGCTCGCAGGGGTAAACCAGGCAGTCTAAGGCCCTTTAAGCCTTAAACAGGGGGTCACAGGTAGCAGAACAACTGCGCAGAGGCACATGCATCTTTATAGGAGTTCGATGTGCTTGCCCAGAGTGATGTGACAGAGTAAGAAGAATCATCTGTCCCAATGGCCTGAAGAGTTGACACAGCATGGCTTAAGATGAAAAAACAAACTTGTAAGTAACTACATCACATCCCTGTGTTTTGGCCTTCAGACAGCAGTTAGATTTCACTTTCCCGGCTGCTCTGAATTTTGCCTGTGCACAGCTCTCTTGAACTTAAGAGAGGGTATTTTGAACTGAGTGGACTGAACTGATACACTGGTACTGCACCTCAGAGAATCAAATGCAAAATGTGATGGTTATGGAGCATCTGCTATGAGCTGTGGTATTTAAAACTGTCCCAAACAGCTCTTAATCAACATGTAGTTGGCTTAGCAAAAGAATGTTGTATGTACTGAAATAACGCTAAAAGGATTTTTTTTTTTATTGTTTTGTATAGCTATGTAAAACAATTCTATATTTCATTTTCTGTGGTCATTTAAAATAGCAACATTTTGGCTCAGACAATGTAAGCATACTAAAATATTTGTAAACATGCCAATAAAACATTTGTAATTTTAATTCATTACAAAAAGAAGTCTCACCTTTTTTCTTCTAGGGGGTACCATTTAATTCTTAAGCAGTGACAGTGCTGTAAAAAAAGAAGTAAGCAATTCAGAACTAAAAAAGCTTTTGGGTGAGCTGGTTTTACATAGTTGAAAATTGGAGAGCTTTCAGACTTGCATACGCATTGTAAAATTGCCTGATGTTTGTTGGAACAATCAGTCATGCCTGTCTTTGCTCTGTTTGTTTTTGCTCAAAATGTCAGTTGCAATCTCTTGTCTACACACCCATATATAGTCACAAATCCTCCTGTCTTAGGGACATCACAAATAAAAGGCACAAAACTTTTAGCTCGTTAATTTGGGATTGCATGCACTTGATGCTAGAATATGCCACATGAAAACTATTACCCCTTTGTATCCTGACAGTGTAATTTTGTGCATACTTCCATTAACCTTTCTTAAAGCAGTGAAAAACAGTATCAGACTAAATATGCTGATTCTGGTTAAATATGTATCTTTATATGCTTGCGTTATCTGTACACCCCAAAATGTGTTTGCTGCAACTGCTGTTTTATTCCAAGTAGTTATGTTCCCTTTTGTTTAATTGGTGGCCTGCTGCATCCAGGTAGATTTGTCTTTTTTCATGGCCCAAGGACTGTTAGCACATTGTTTCAAGTTGCCATTCCTGGAACAGGGAGCATCTGTAGCGATGAGGTCCCTTGTAAGTAAATGTTCTAGTTATATCTCTTACGCCTCTTCAGTTCCTTTTTCTTCATCTTATGCTATGGTCCAAACCACTGGACCATATGGTCCAAACCACCAACCACTCATGAAGAATTTTTGTTATATATGTATATATATTTCTTTTAAGATCCTACAGCTCTCTACAGGTAGGCCATAGTCTTCACAGCCCAGCTAACTTACTTCCTTGCCACAATTTGCTTTTCTAACTATTGCTGTCATCCACAGTTTTATCTACTGCAGTCTTGGCTCTTTCATTGAGGGGATTAACTGCAGCTTGTTGTCTGTTTTCTAAACACACTGGAACTTACATAGCAACATGGATATACATGTAGCTTAGGTTCTTCAAACACTGACTCACTCTTTACGACTCTTGAGAAGGGTGGATTTGGCACTGGTGTTGGTGGAGCAGGATGGTCCAACTGGCAACCCGTGGTTGTGTCTGGTCCATAGGGTGGTTCACTTTTTACTGCAACTTCTGCACCCTGCTGCTCAGACCATTGTCTTCTTGTAGTCTGCTCAAGAAGGCCCAAGAGTTCTCCATGTACATGCTGAGCACTTTTGTTCAGATTTCTAATCCAAGTTGCTGAACTGGTGTCCACATCAGAAAATCAAGGGAAACAAAAGGACTTGGCATTAGTCTTCTGTGTTCTGCTGGTCATCTTTCTTCTCAGTCAGCAGTGGTAAGATTACTGTATTACATAGCAACAGTAGTCATTTATTGGCTTTCAATTGCTAACTTTAAAATGCTATCATTAAACAAAACCCTGGCATCTACTTGGTCTTGTCTTTCCAAGTACTCAAATTTAGCTGTGAAGGAGGTCTCAAAGCTAGCTCTCACCAGTGAAATGCACAGCCCTGTCAGTCCTCTTTCCTTCTTTTGAAAAAGAAAACTCATCGCTCAGAAAATCCTATTATAACTAAAAGCAAAACCTTCAGAAATTTATGTTTTACCTTTATCTTAAAGCTCCACGAAATCTCTGTGACAAGACAAAGGTGTTCTGGTTGTGGGAGGTAGTATCTGGAAGGAATTTGCCATATTAGTGTGGTAACTAGTTAGACCATACAGCTCAGCATAAACCTACATATGTTAAGGGACGTGAGGATGCATCAAATTTGTCAGAATGGTAACATGGATAATACCACATTAATACAGATGATGCTATCACTGGGTAGCTACAATTATAACTTTAGTGTTACCATACCTTCTTCACAAACTGTATTCTCCAAAATTTGCTTCTACTTGTTTTGTTCTTGGGGCGGGGGGGGGGGGGGGGGGGGAGGGAGTGGAATTTGTTGTCCTTTAATTTCCCAAAATTTGCACTAGTGGCTCACAGGTTTGGTTATCCTGAAGAAACAGATCAGTGGTGAAAACAAGTGGGGTGGGTAATGGGTGTCATTTGAAGGTGCCAGGAAAAAGAGTGACAAACCCCCCAGGATGCTCACATCTTCACAAGAAGGATGAATTCAACACATGCTCAACCTTTGTAGGGGTGGGAGAGAAACATGGCAAGCTAATAAAACAAACCTGGTGGATTTGGTAAGTTTTAGTTGGAGCTGCAAAAGAGAGAGCAGAATTCATGCAAAGTGGATTTTGTTTTGTTTTTTTTAATTAAACTGAACCAGTAAAAGTGTCTGAATTGCCAGTGGGTTTTCACAGGACCAGACTGGACCTTGCTAAAGGTGTAGGAAGCTTTCCCCTGAAATGCATGTATAGCAGGTAGCATGTCCTACAAATTTGGACCCATTGGTCTTAACTTGGTAACATAGATGTAATGTGAAAGTTTCAAATGCTGACTAATTATGCACTACTCACACTGAATTACAAAATTATGAAATGAAAAGATGCATAAGCATTTACTAAGTGCTATTCATAAACCTGAGGTTGCAAAGAGAAACAGTTAAGAAATAAGTGTAAAATTTTATTACTTTAATAATTGGCAATTTAATTATTCCATAACTTTGAATTTTGTAACCATTATGACCATTTTATGATACTAGAAAAGCTTTTTTTTAAAAAAAAAAAAAGTAGAACTTTATATTTTGATAGGAGATAGAAACAGACTGTGAAATCTGAAATGAACCATGACATCAATAGTTTGTTTCAAGCACCTCCATAGGTTGTGAAGATACTTCCTGTAGGACTATTAGAATTCTCTTGTGAAATTGATATTATATTTAATATACGAGTCAAATGCTTTTAAAATACTGTATAAATATATCTATGCATATATATGTGTTTTTACCTGTGTGTGCACATACACACAAAAATACGTAAATTACATAAGCCAAAGTGTTTGTTGCAGTAAAAGAAGCAGAAAGAACTAGGGAAGATAGAGTTGGGGGTAAAAATACCAAAAATTTCTAGTATATATGATTTGCTGAGACTTCCAATATGCTTTTGCCTACTCAAGAGCTTACAGCTTTCATAGAAGTAACTTTTCCAATCATTGAATGTCTCACCATAATTACTCCAGTCTTTAAAATGAGATGTAAAACCTGGAGTGCAATTACATTTCATGGCACTCTTGCAAAAGACCAGGATTGCCAGCTGTGGGCTCTTGGCCAATTTCCAATTTAAATAATTACAATCTACTTCCTATGTTCCTCTCTTGTAGCTTAGAAGAGCACACTGCCCTGTTCTGCAGTTTCACACTGCATGGAGGCATCTGCTCTGTCTCGCACTGGAGGTGACTGTCTTTCAGTGTTAGAAAATGGGAGCCTTGAAAATCCTTTGTCAGTCTGCAGAGTATTTGAGGGTGTTTCAGAATGAAAAGCAGAATTTAAATGTAAAATCATTAACACTCAGAGTTTCTTTCAGTATGTGTCAGCTCAATGTTAAGTGGATCTAAATCACTCCTTTTTTTTACTGACTCTGTTAAGGAGTTTTATAAACACAGATTTTTAAAGGCTTTTAAATCCTTGTATATCTTTTATTTGTATAGTTAGAAAGATTTATTATGATCTGGAATCCATTAAATAGTACTAAAGGACTTTGAATAGGCATTAGGCTTGTCTACAAGGTTGAATGTAAAAAGCCAGGAGCTGCAGAGCTCAGTATGCACCAAGCTCAGGCTAAGGTAGTTGCATTACTTCCAGAGCAGACCTGGCTAACTTCCGTTCAATTCAAATCTTGGTAGATCCTAAGTGATGTGTGACTACTTACTAAGTCAAGACTAAGTGTTTGAACCATTAGACTCTACAAGTCTAACAAGATAGTCACCAGTTATTGGCTTTATTTAAAAAATAAATAAATAATGAAATGAACTGGATTTGATTGTATTTCTTTGAAAGAATCAGCGAAGAACTGGCAATATTGGGGTTAAAGTATTTCATTACTTAAATGCTCCACAGATATTGAAATGCTCCACAGATATTAAAAGGTTGAGAGAGATGAGACTGCTTATCCTGGAGAACAGAAGGCTTAGGGAAGCTCTCATGTGTATAAATACCTGATGGGAACGAGTAAAGAAAGCAGAGCCAGACAGCTCTCAGTGGTGCCCAGTGAACAGACAAGAGGCAGTGGACACAAATTGGAACACGGGAAATTTTGTTTATAAGAAAAACATTCTTTAGTGGAAAACTGGAACAGGCGGAACAGGTTGCCCAAGAGAGGCTGTGGAGCCTCCATCCTTGGGGATACCCAAAGCCTGATGAGGGACAGCCCTGAGCAATCTCTTCTGCAGGTGATCATGCTTGGAATGTGGTTGTGGAGTGATCTCCAAAGGTCTCTACCAACTTCAACAGCTCTGTGATTCAAATGTCGTCTATTCTGTCAAGTATGCAATTCCTACCTGAACCTAGAAAAACTTCCACTGTAGGAGAATGAGCAGATGATCAGATAGACAGGGTTCTGCACTAGAAAAAAAGTGGAGACCCCATTTTTGCCCTTTTCCTATTTCAGTTCTGGTCAAGTCTTTTTGTCAATCACTTTTCTTTGGCTGCAAAGATGCTGGGAGATTATACATGAAAAACTGATTTTTTGATATGTAGAATTGAACAAGCATAGATGTACTTACAACAAGAGTCAGTGGACGTTTTGGAAAGCTTTTCTTACAGAGCACCAAATCCTTGGGATTGTTGGACAGCTGAAGCCAGTGGAAGTTTGCCAGGCACAGATGTGTTGATGTGTAAGAGAACTGACAGGACCTTCTTAGAAAAGGCCCTTCAGGGCATAATTTTTTTAAGGGTACCATGGGAGATCTATGCTGTAGTTGGCATGTTGATTTCATGAGAGATAAACAAGTTGAATTCCACTGAGTGATTAATTTAATGTTATTTTATTTTATATTATTTTATACAAATGCATGTCAGGTATAGTGCTAATAATGCTAGATAGGAATATTTACTTTTTAGTTTAAAATAAATATACAAAGCCTGCATGTCTTTCTGTAGACTCTAGCATATGTGAGGTTTGTCTACCTTTTTATATCCTTCAACAGGGATTAAATTAATAATTGTGTCTTCCATTGCATCAACTCATTGTATAGTAAAAATGAAGCCCTGATCTCTCAAGATTTTAATTTTCTAAATATTTTTTTCTATGGCCTGATTAAATAAAATGAACCTCATGCATCTTTTAGAGAGTAAGAAGCAAAAGGCTATTTTATTTGTAAAGTGACACTAGTGATATGCATACACTTTCCTCTATTTTGTCCCATTAACAGCAGTTTGCATTTAAAGTGATGCTGAAGTAGTAATTCTGTTGTTCTTTTGATTTTGCTGGGCTTCTTGAAAAGCAGGAAGGAAGTTGTGAAACACACATTATATATATATATACAGATGTCAAGTACAGTTAATGAAGATAAGCAGATGCATTCCTTAATAGTAATTAAACAAAAGGAGGGTACACATTGTCCACTTTGATTAAGAATTTTCAAGGCTCCATACCTGACAAGGCATGCCAGTTCCTTCATGTAATTTATACCAATATGCTTTTTAAATTATTCCTGAAAATATACACCACACTATAAACACCACCAGACTTATACGTAATACAGGATTACAGATTTTCAGCTGCAACTACAATGTAAGTACTAAAGATTGTGACTTATTTTGCCTTAACAGGCATACAATAGACACAAACTACTACTCAATATTTGAAAGGTATTAAAATCAAAGTTATCTTACACTGGAACTCTACAAAATATTTGTACATATGATTCACCTTTCAGTATGTTCCGGAATGAGGTTTTTCTCTTTTTGCAATGGTAAAAATGTTAAATAATCTATATATATTGATCCATAACTACCTTCTGATCATCCTGTTTGTAGCACAGACGCAAGCCTTTATAAAGTTTCACAATGGTGACTGCAGACCACCTTACTCTGATTCCTCAAGACAGTTTTGAATTCTAACACCTTCTAGAGTGCTTCCATATTCTGTTTCATATGCAATTTATTCAGTGTACACTATTATAATCAACCCAAGTCAATTGTAAAAGTACTGAACAAAACCATGTCTATAAATGATCATTGTGAGGTCTTATTTGAAATAATCTACCAACTTGACAGAGATGACTCCTATTTAAGTATGATTTAAAAACTATGTATTCCCTGGGTTCACTTTAAGACCAACCTTATAGTGATTACTTTTTAGATAAATCTTCAGGGTATTCATGAGGACACCATGTGAGACAAGGTCAGAAGTCTCAGAGAGCTCAAAGTCTAACCTCTAAGCTGGTCAGTCTATTTCTGTCTCATGTAAATCAGATATATCATTGCCCATCCACTGCATATGCAAGGTCTCTTGCACAGACCCTTCTTTCTGTTCCTCTTTCCAAGTGATGCCATAGTACCTTCTGCCAAAACTACCTTGCCACTCTGAGTTTGGACAGCATGGATTGTGAGACACAATAGGAGAGGAATGGGAACTTTGTTCAGAGAGCTGTCCTCTGGGATCTCCCTTTTTCTGAAGTAGAAGACAAGCAGGATTGGTGTCCTTGTGGTTACTGCTTTGAGCAGTTGACTGGAGGCTCTGGGCCTGAAGACTACGCTCCACAGTGTTGAACTGAGTATCATTCAAAGGAGCTGTATTCAGGGAAGGGAAAGGACCTTAGAAATTCTCAGGGCTGCCACATGGGCAGCTCACTCAACTGCTGAAACTACAACCAGACACTATGTGATGATGTGGATATCCCATCAGATATTGGAGGATATTTCAAATGGAGATGGATTTAGTTTCTTCCGAAACTAATCGACTTTGAAACCACTGAAATTGCTCTAAGAGCTAAACTAAATCCTAGCAAGTGAAGAAAATCAAGGGGTTTATTTCAAAATCCACCCTACTGCTCTGAAACAAAATGCTGCAGACAGAGACAGAAGCTCTTACTTTAGGAAGACTGATTCATAAGGCACCTAAAATTTTGATAGAGATTATTCTCTTGGCCTACATTGATTTAAGCCACATATGCTTTCACTATTTATGTCTCCATCCTTGGCCTTCTCCCTATTTTTCTTTTTTTTTGTGTAATTTCTTTCTATTTTTCAGATTATTAAAGTGTTTCTATACTTGCAGTTAGCAAGAGAGCTGTAATTTTAATTCTGAATTTTATTGCATATTTATTTTTTGGAGTTGTTTGTTTGGGGAATGCTTTTTAGAAAGATGTTGGAAAGTTCAAAGTGACTATAATATCTAGGAAACTCTTTTTTAAGGCAGAATATATAATATACACCCCAAGCCCATACAGGTATCAAGGAATCAGAGAATATGCCTGGAATATTCCAGGCATCAGATATAGTAATGCAAATAATTACTTGCATGTTACAAATATTTATATGGTGTAAATAAAGAGTGAGAGAGGTTCTGGTGCAATGACTCATGTACTGGCTGAGATGATAAACAATTACAAACAACTGTGAAAAAGTCTCCATTAGATGTTTGTAATTTCACAATTTTTCACAGAAGAGTTATCCATTTTCTTGTCAACTATTTCTTTTCTCAGCATAAATAATGTCACAATAAACTCTCTGTTCAGTGTTTCTCATTAAATGATACAAGTAGGGACATCGCATGCATTAGAGCCAAAAAACATCTAAGAAAACCAGGAACAGTGTGTCACAGTGTGGCTGATATGTTAAGGGAACCAGACACCCTGTAATGTCTCAGCTATCACTGATGTCTGGATACATAAAACAGTTTAAAATACCAGAGTGCAATTTACAGTAATGAGTTTACCTTCATTAAATGGAGAAGTACCTTATTGCAACCATTTTTGAGTACATGAAAACATACTTGCTTAGGATTTACAGTGAACTGTACATACAACAAACAGCTGCACAACCCTGGTTTGTGTGCAGCCAGCTCCACAAAGGGAAGCAGCATAGTCACATTACCAGAGATGATTGACTGGCTCTTGTGCATGATATTGTTTATTAGCCTGAGCTCACCACTAGAACACCACTGCACTGGTTATCGGATCTAAGGTAGCATCGTTCCTATATCATGCCATAGAGACACAGAAACCAGCTTTTTCACAGCACAGTGAAAAATGGAAATATCCACACAGTCAGAGATAAAGAGCAGAAGGGATCAAACATCATCATACATTCTGATCCCATCAATGGCAGAGTCCACAGAGTTTCACAGGGCTATTTCTACTTTTAAGTCCCCTTGAAAATGAAAACTTGTCTTTAGAAAAATGTCCAATCTAGATTTGAAAGCTGCCAGTGATGCCACACTTCCTCAGTGAATTTATCTGTTCATTTCATGGATCGTCAAGAAAAAAAAGGGCTTTATTTTTTCTTTGAATATTTAGCTTCACCTTTTTGACAAAGGAGCTTGTCAGACCCCTGACTGCTGAACAGCTCTTTGCTATTTGTTCTGCTTTTGTGTACTGTGACCAGTTATCCTTGAGTCATCACATTGATAAGCTAAGTAGATTGAACTCCTGGAGACTTTCCAGGTCCTTAATATTCCCATGGCTTTTCTTTGACCCTTCTCCAAATTATTCTCATCCATCATGAATTCTGAACACTAGAACTGGACATGCTATTCCAGTGGCAATTGCTTGTTTGCCAAATGCAGCAATGACTTAACCTTTCACTCCTATTCAGTGAATACACCTCAAGATAACGTTTGCCATTTTTTGTCCATGTGGTCTCAGTAAAGGGTTATAACATGCTTTCTCAGAATCATTACTTCACAGGAAGGTCCTCTCTCCTGTTGTTATGGCTTACATTTTTGTTCCTACATGTTAGACCCTCTATTTCCCTGTACAGAAATTTTGTTTGTCTATTCTTGGTTATGCAGTGTCCCTGAACACTCTTTATCACTGATCCATCTCTTCTTAATTTTTTACTCCTCTTATCTGCATGTCATCACCAAATTTTGTCAGACAAAATGTTACGTCTTTTTCTGCAGTCATTGGTAAGAGTGCTGAAAGGCATAGGGCAAAAAAGTAGCCCCTCTAACATCTCGTGGAAAACATAGCTAATCAAACAAGACACATATAGTCCCTCTGACATCTCGTGGAAAACACAGATAATAGGTATGCTGGGGATGGACTGTTCATTAGGACTGTAGTGATAGGACAAGGGGTAACAGGTTAAAACTTAAACAAGGGAAGTTTAGATTAGATATAAGGAAGAAGTTCTTTACTGTTAGGTTGGTGAGGCATTGGAATGGGTTGCCCAGGGAAGCTGTGAATGCTCCATCCCCGGCAGTGTTCAAGGCCAGGTTGGACAAAGCCTTGGGTGGCATGGGTTATTGTGAGGTGTCCCTGCCCATGGCAGGGGGGTTGGAACTAGATGATCTTAAGGTCCTTTCCAACCCTAAATATTCTATGATTCTATGATTCTGTAATCAAACAAGACGCAGATACACTCTTATTTACAGTTATGTATGGAGATAAACAGTATTTCATCAATGTAGTATGTGCTACATTGACCTGGTTTTCCTAGTGTGTTGATATTATACAATGCCAGGTCAAATGTCTGCCCGAAGTTTCTCAGTTGCCAAAATTGGATCTTCATTTATAATATTCAATAACTTTGCAATGATGTAATCCTCTTAATTTCATTGACTGCAATTAATGATATTAACCTTTTATTAATTAGTGCATGTAAACTCATCCATTGTTTGGCTGTAGTCTGACTGCCAGGCCTGCATTATCCAGCTCTGGTTTTTTATCCATTTTCTGTTTTAAAATAATGGCACAGTGTTAGCTTCTCTCCAGTCCTCTGGAATTTCCAAGGCTTCCTGAAAATCAACACCAGAGGCTCTTTAAAGGAATTTCAATATTAATCTTGACAGGGTTTTGGTTGCAAGATTATCAGAGCTGCTAACTTAAAATCACGTGAAGTCTTGCACCTGCTAGTTATCCTTAGTACCACTGGAGGATATTAAATCATCATCACCCATCAGGAAGACAGCATTCATTTTTTTCCCCAGTCTGCAATACTGAACTGAAACATTTATGGAATATTCCGTGCCTTTTCTGTGTCAACTATTGCAATTCTGCTAGGGTCATCTATGCTTTATTATTTTTGGTATTGGTTTTGTTTGGACCTACTCAGAAAATACTTTATCTTTAACCCAGATGGTTACAGGCTTCCTCTTCCATTCCTTAGTCTTCTTTCATTAATTTTCTTTATATGCTGACCTCTATGCTGTTCACTAATATCACTCATAAATGTCTTTTATTATTTGTTCTGTGCTGACTTCCCCTACATCCAGACTGCTGCTTTTTCTCAGAAACAACTCTCTGTCTTCTTTGAAGAACTGTAGCTTTTTCATCATCTAGTAAAATATTTCTAAGCAGGTCCTAGTTATCATTCATATTTCTTTTCATATTATTTCTTCTAACTGTGCATGAGTACCATATTGGATGATAAGATACAGTACTGTGCATACAACTAAAAGGTGCAGATTGAATGGCAAAGTCTATTGCTTTCAGATGAATCAGGCATGTTTGAACACATGTCTGAAACCTATGACTTACCTTGCTGTCTGATCTGAGGAAAAGACTCAGTATCTTTTCATTATTTTTCTTGGCCCCACATATCTAGGCTGCTAGCACATATGCGACAGTAATGTCCTTCCGGTTAGCCTTTGTATGAACTTGTTTTCTCAGCAGTGGCTGAGATTTCATACATGAAATCTGTCAATACAATAATTTCATGTATTAAAAAAAAACAAACAGGTTTTAGAAAAGTTTTATATACATATATTTTTTTATTTTTGTCTTCTAATATGCCTCTTGTCTACATGCCACTACCTCCAGAAATCCCTTCCTCTGTTTTCAGGACTCATGGGCACCCACTGCTCTCCCTTTGTCCACATAGCCAGTCATTTTATCATAGCAATCAGACTTGCTCAGTGTGATTTACCCTTAGTAATCATAATCTTGTCCTCCATGTGCCTGGAAATGAACTCCAGGAGGGTTTGCTCTAGCTTTTCTACAGGCTGAGATGAGACTGACTGGCCTGTAGTGTCCCTACATCTTGCACTTCCTGAAGATGTACATGGCATTCGCCTTTTTCATGTCTTCAAGAAAATCCTCTGGTCTTTTCCACCCTTCAAAGATGATGCTGAGGAGAATCACAATGACATAATCCAACTCCATCAGCAATCTTTGATGTATTCTGTCCACTCCCACGTTTTTGTGTATATCCAGTTTGCTTAAGTGATCTCTAATTCCAGTACTGTCTACCATGGATAACATTTCTTTCCCCCAAACTCTGCCACAGAGACTCAGGAAGCCTAAAAGCAGACCTGGCCAGTAAGAAGCAAGGCAAAACAGAAACCTATCTTTTCTGCATCCTTCATCACCAAGTCATCCACTCAATTCAGCTGCAGATTTCCATTTTTATTGGTTTTCCTTTTGCTCTCAATGTACTCACGGAAGTTTTTCTTGTTGTCTTTCCTATTGCTCATCAGTTTAAAGTCCAGCCAGGCTTCGGCTTTCCTAATTTCATCCCTTCAAGCTCAAGAAATGTTTTCCATGCTCCTCCTTAGTCCATCCTCGCTTGTCCTTTCTGTGTATTTCTATTTTGTGTCTGAGCTCAGTCAGGAATTCCCTGTTCGGCCAAGCTGGCTGCCTGCCACACCTGCTGTTTCCTGCACATCCTCTTGTGCTTTGAGGAGTTGTCCCTGGAGATCACTGCCCTGCCCTGTGCCTTTGAGTGAGGGCTTGCTACAGAAGGCACTGCCAAAGATTTTAGTGTTTCTACAGTTTTGCTAGAAGAACAATTTATATTAATGTTTCCTAATCCACTTCAGACAAAGCAAACCAGGTGAACTGTTTAAACTAATGAAATCAGTCAAAGTAATTTTTCCTGAATTAGGGAGTACTCAGAAACTACTTTACTGGCTGGATATAGGGCAGTAAATGTCATAAAGCTGGTACCAAACAGTGAATGGGAACAGGCCACTGAAACTCAGGCTTGTCTTCAGCCTAAGCTCAAATTGGCAAAATTTAGAGCAAAATTAGGAAAGGTTAATCTGGCACCAACCAAAGTGAACATTTTTCAAGCTATGTCCCAGACTCCCCCTGAAACACACAAATTTGTACACAAATATATATACATATGTGCAATAGTTGAACAAATAATTTTAAATCCATTTTGTTATTTTGAATACCCTATGTGCCTCTTGATACCTGGAGTATTTTGTTTCTTCTTGACGTTGCTTCATTTTCAATTAAATACTTCAATACTAATTCACCTGGGAGAATGAATGATTATGAGAATAATGTCAAAAACAGATTTCAGGCCAGATCAGTGGCAGGAGTTGAATTTATCTCAGACAAGAGTAATGCCATGATCTGGATTATGGGATAAGCACTCAACTTTCAGAAGAAAAGTAGAATCAGTTTTTTGCTTTCTTTTTCTGTGGACAAAGCCCTGAAAACATCTGCAAACTAAAAATTACTCTTATAGTTACTAGCTGGTCTTCAGAACTATTCGTGTCTGCTCCTTGTGGTCCTGCTGGATATCCACATTGCTGGATCTAAGTGCACAACTGCTCCAGCAGTGATTGTGGTGACTTCTGGTTGTCCTCAACAGCAGTCTTGGAGAGTTTCTAGAATAGCAGAGCTAGAAGAAACTCTCATCAGTTACAGGTGGGTCTTGTCATTGTGCAAAATCACAGTTCTTGGCCTTTAACATGCCATTGTCCTGTTGCTAAAAATGTGTTCACTAAGTGGTGTGTCTTATTGACCATCGCTGCCAATTCTGTGGTTCAGATCCATGTGGGAAACTGCTTCTCCCATACCCTTTACCAGACATGATGTGGAGTATTTTTCAAACCCTTGGCAGTGCACCTTCTCCATGAGTGGTCTGGGTCTCTGTTTATTAGGACTATGATGCCTGTTATGTTAGGCAAAGGTTGGGGGAGCTCACTGGTTCCCCTGGGTTTGGTTCTGTGATACACCAGAGGCCACTCACCAGAGGGTACATCAGCCCTGTGAGATACTTTTGCTAAAATCTGCGATGTCCAGAGTCCTGATCTATCTGTTACCAACTAAACCACAACCAACCAAATTTTGTATTTGCAAATAGAAGTTAAATTTGCAATCAATTTCAATCACACTTCTACCAAATAACCAAACTGATGGGGGAAAATATTGTTCCGTTCGAGCATTATATTTATTATAACAGCTTTTATAAAACTCAACCACAAATATATTATAAATATCAGGGCTTCAGAAAACAGTTAAATGCAGCAATTTCCCTCTTTATTTCAAATACAAACTCTTTTTTTTGTTTTTTCAATTATTTCCTAGCTAAAAATTCTAATGTTCTCTCCACTGTTTGTTTTTTCATGATGATTCTGCAATTAAGTAACCTTCCCTTTACTGGAAATAACATTTCATTTTTCCCTCTCTTCAAACATCCTAGTCTGCAGATGAGCAGGATACAGAAAAAGACACACCTACTTACTGAATCTAAACATGCCTGAGTTATCATGACATCTTCAAAGTGCTCCTTTTCCTTCCACTCTGCCCCCCACCCTTGTTGCCACATACATATTACAATTGCTTTTGATGTCAATGTGTCTGGATTCCTGGTTCTAGTGTCAACCATCATCTAGAATACTTAAAAGAAAAATTGAAAGAGGAAGAACAAGTCAGATGAGGCCTATGTTTTGTTGTAGGAAGCCTAGAGAACATGAATCATTTGTCTTAAGAAACTGTGAAAATACCTTACAAGACCAAGGACAAAGAGCCAAATCTAGATCCATGGTTTTATATACATAGCATGAATTGGTACTTTGAGCTACACTAGAAATCAGGAACAAAATAGACACATTAATGGGTATTCTAATCAGGTACCAGCCATGCTAAAGCCCATTTGGTGGTTTTCAGTTGCCTAAACTGAGGTGACTGGAATAATTTGAGATGTCCTATGGCTGCTCTCCCCAGTGTCTCTTTCTGTGTGCCATAGTTGGTGTGCTCAGTGTGATGGGTGATGAGAAACCTCCCTGAGGTCTCTGTGTCATCTCCCGCAGATCTCCCACCACCACTTATTGACACAAGAAGACCACATTTATAGTGACATGTTGGATGCAGTCCCACACCTTTACCCATGAATCTCCTGTAATAGTCTGCCTCTAAGCATGCAAAAGATTGCTACCATTTTGGCACAACTGAGCAGCTCAGCATATATCTCATGTTTATATATAAGCGGGATTTTAAATTAAGACTATTTTCCAAGAAGCCCAGTCTGGCAGGTTGACTATGCACACGTAACACACTTCTAAGGCATAAACTCCATGAAGAATACAGCAGTCATGACCATCTTCATTCTAAAATTCAAACCCAGCATATTTGCTATGCAAAAAAGGCTATTCACTATGCAAAATAAAAGGTTATTCACTGTCTTATTCCCTTAGAACATTCTATAGAGTAATTCAACAGACACAGTACTTTCTAAAAAGTGGGGATACATACACACTGTATTCAAATGTCAGTTTTCATTTTCTCACCAGACATCAGGCCACAAGATGCTGCTGTTAAGTAGCAAAGATTATCCATTCCTGCTGTTCATCTGTGCCACTATACAGATATTAAAACTGCAGTCAAGATTGATTAGTCTGGAGAACAAGCAGAAAACTGATTACTCTTCTCCAACAATTAGGACACTCACTCACAAATGTGGGATTCTCATTCCTATGCCAAAGTCTGCGTTTGACATAAAGCAGTCACCAGCTAGTATGAGCACAATATCCTTTTCTTGTTAAATTATGCAAAGCCCTGAATATAAAGAAAAAAAAAGCCTATGAAATCTATCTCCCTTCACCAGAAAGAGAATGCCTCATCAACACATCACAAAAGTCATCACTAAAAAGCTGGATTTGCTTTTTGTTACTAAATAGTATCTATTCAAGTCTTTATTTAGAACAAGGAGGGTAAGGTCATTGTAAATCAATCATCAGAAGCGGCTAACCCAGAAATCAAATTATTTTGGATTGCTACTTGTATTTCTTGTTATATGTGAAAATGAGCAGAAATCCACTAAGCTGCAAGCTGTGAGGCAGGCTAGGAATTTTTTCAAAATTCAGATTTTTAATATGGCATATATAGCAAAGAGACATTAGTGTAATCACTGGCACACATACCCACAGATCTCAGATTGCTGTTGGATAAAGTCTTTTTCTTTTCTTCAGACAAACTGTGAATAAGACTGACTTTAACTGAATATCATGTGACAGACTGCCTTGCAACTCTGGATTTCTGTCATTGTACTCATGTCTATTTGTTGTTCTGCATGTAGATGAATTTTTTGAAGTTTTTCTGGGGGTTTTAATATCTTGAACCTCTACAAAAACATTTAAATTCAATTTAATTTCCAGTACTATATATGATCTTTTTCCAGCTCTAAACAAAAATAAACAATGAAGCATGTCTTAAATTTCAAACCTAGAATTGCTCATGTGGGTTCTTTTACTTTAAGTAAACTTATATAATATTTTAAATTTTAGCAAGAACTGTGGAGAGCATTATGCCTTCCGGGTATGCAGATTCTTTGAACTCTTTTAAATAGAAAAATTGATTTAATCTGATATGATACATTGGGTGTTTTCAGTCTCAAATCCCAAATGTAGTCAATATATATATTGTGTGAGAACACCTTGTGGAACCTCTGTGAAAACCTAGCCACTGCAACCAAGGGGAACTACACTCTTACCACAAGGCTGGTAAAGCCAGCAATGCCCTATCTATACTGACATCTGGTCTCCCAATAAAGTCACAGAGCAGTCCTCAGGCAAGGAGACGGCATTCCTACTCCAAGGTAAAGGACCATTACTTTCCAGACTATACATTGCGCACAGCTTTTGCCTGGTCCAGGCAGCCAACAGAGAAGTATGCTGGAATTTTACTGTCCCTCAGAATTCCTGAAAATACACATAGTTGTCAGTGGCCATGTTGCTTCTGTATAGCTTCATTTTCTGCCTGGAAACTTAATTATGGGAGATTTAAGAGAATTTTGAATAACCCAAGATTATTCATCCAAGATTCAGCATGGAGATCCTCAATGGTATCCTCCTGATCTCCTGTCTACATAAACTGGATTTAATTGCAGTATGATTTAAGATCAACTGCATAGGAGGTTCACTGAGAACATAAGCTATATACAACACATTTTGTGTTTACACTCACATAAATGAAATAAATAGCACAAAAAAAAAAGGGAGGTATTCATTGCTTCCTCCAAGCACAGACCTAAAACCCATACAATACTTAGTAGGCATAAATTTGTAAATTATTAGTAGGTCCCCATCAGAAGTTTGGCCTGTGTAAATCAGGCTTCTTCCAAGCACTTACTTGATTTTAGAGTGGGCCAGGCACCAATTCCTGTAGACATAGTACAGCCACACTGGTCAAGGGCTAAGGGAATTCAGTTCTATGGATGTAGACCACTCCATTCTAGCAAATGCTTACGGGCAGGTTTAGTTTATGTGCCTAATTGTAGCATACGGGTACATCTATACTACTAAGTAGAGAGAAACAGAGTGAGGTCAGACACTAGACCCCTTCATTACAGCTTTTTATTAGCGGCTATTAATTAGATTTCCTAGACATGTTTTAGGTTGCTTGTACTAGCTCTCTTCAAGATAAATTTCTAGAGATAAGCTAACCCTAAGCAGCTTGGATGTTGGACTGTCTCTGCCACTAGAGAACTAGGAAATAGCCTGTGGTTCAATTTGACTAAGGTATAACCTTAATTGGTGAGGGACACCAGCATCTTACAGGTATGATGGAGGTACTGATAATACCTCATAGCACACTACAAATCAATCCCAGATAAGTCAATGAGGTACTCTTCACATACAGCATAACACAGGAAGAGAATGTGAAGTACTTTAGCTTGAGAGAACAGGGATGAAATGAGCAATCCCCCACTTCCCAGTAGACCATAACACAGGCAAAGAAGACCATGCCTTTTGCTCTCCATGTTGAAACGGACCACTGTGCAGAAAGGACCTCAAGATTCAGGCAGCCAGAGACAGCATGGGAAAGAAAACACATTGTTCAGTAGATCAGGGATATAGGAGCTACCCAAGGGAGTTTGTATTGAGGTCCGTAGATCAAGCGCTGGTGTAATAGCATAGTTTATTAACAAAAAGCATTTGAGCAGTCACAGCAGAACAGAGCTGAACTGAATATAATGAACTGAACCGCATGTTTTCCGTACACTCAATGGAGCATAGGCACCTAGAATATTCTGTATGGGTTTCTCTTCATTTCATGCAGGTATCTAAGGACTATAGGTGCTTACAGTCCACAGGAGTCACTTCAAGTACCACGTCTGGTAGGTTTAATAAAGATGGTTGAGGTTGGAAGGGACACTGGAGGTCTCCAGTGTTTTCATTGGCCTGTAAATTGATCAAAGAATGCGCTGACAGAAGACAGACATTCTTTAACAGCATCAGACAGCAAAAAGTACCTTATAAAATAAATTGTTAGTGGTATCTAGTAAACACATCATGTCTTACACACTATCATACTTTATTGGAATGTAGCAAAGATTAGAACACATGAAGACAGCTAGCAATTATATTAATAATGTTGTTTATTGCTTACTGAGTTACTTTAGTCACCCTGAATGAGACTGAAGGACCAGTTTGGCAAGTCTATCTGAAGAATTAGTACTTTACATTTAACAGAAGCATTATTAGTTTGCCCTTTAATACCCAGTACTTCAAACCTGACAGCAGTTCGGCATTCAGACTCCTCTGCACTCAATCTAAATCCCATTAAAGTCAATGCAAGTCTCTCCCATTTTAATGGGATTTAAATCAGGTCTTTAATCCTCAGTGTCTGTGTCACTCACAGAGAAAAAATTATGAATGTGATGTATGTGATGTAGATACTGTTGCAATGGGAGGTGAATGGTTGCAATCAGTGCATATTACTATGAAAAAATATATCTTTGTGTATCTTCCTGATTGATAAGAGCATAAGATATCCTTTAAGGAAAGCTAAAGCAAAGTAAATAAGATGTAAAATCTTGAAGCCCTTCACTCTGCCAGATGGACACCTCTGGAGGAATTCATCTGCTTTAACGAGCTTGCCTAAAAGTTGGAACCTAATCCTTCAGGTTCCCTTCACAGTAAAAGGAAGAGTCACCTCCAGAGACAATTCATCTGACCAGTCTTAGATTTGTATTTTCAGCTGACATGAACAGCCTTATTTTGATACTTATTTCTCACCATTGTTCATGCTGGAAAGCTTGAATAGATAACTCAGACTCGGGTTATCTAATTTTTAGACATCTATAATTAAGGCAGCTTTATCTCACCCCTTACTGGATTTTTTAAAAACTGTAAGAGATACCATTTTAGCCTGGAAAGTAGGTAGTTCACTTCTACTGTGCTGGTGTTCAGTTCCATTTCTAAGGCTAGATGCAAGGAGCATAACACGCTGTTTTGACTTGTGTAAGAAGGGTGCTTGGTTTTGGTTTTTTTATAAACTAGAATATATATTTTAGCTGAAAACCCCATCTTATAAGAATATATATATGTGCGTATCTATGTATATACATATATACACATATATATATCGTCCCCATCTACAAGAAGGGTGTAAAGGAGGATCCAGGAAATTATACACCTAACAGTCCTACTTTAGTATCCAGGAAACTTATGGAACAAATCCTCCTGGGTGCTATCAGAAGTCAAATGAAGCATGTGGGAAAAGCCAGCATGGGCACACCAAGGGCCAGTCGTGCTTGACAAATCTGATCACCTTTTATGAAAAAGTAATCTGCTTAGTCAATGTGGCGCAAGCCATGGACATTAGGTATCTGGATTTCTCCAAGGCTTTTGGTAGAGTTTCCCACAGCCTGCTCCTAGAGAAGCTGATGTGTTATGGAAAAATATATTTAAGATTCAGCTGGACGAGGTAGATCATCTTGTCTAGACTGTGCTTTTACCAAAAAAATTTGGAGCAGATAATCCTTGAGGTCCCTTCCAACCTGGTAGTCTATGATATACTTTGAATTACTGAGATATTATCACATCTCTTATTAGGCTCTTGCTATGATTAATCATCCTTACTACTAAACATATTATCTTAGCTCTGGTAGAACTTTAACATTTCTTTAGTGTTTGATGTAATCCTTTCTTATTTTGTAGTTCACACTTCATATGTTCAAGACTTACATTAGCCCTTTTAATCACAGCAGTATGTGAGGAGCTCATAGATAATTTGCCATTCACTGAAACTCCTTAGTGCTTTAAGGCATGTTGCTTTTCAAGGCACATATCCTTGAATAGTAATACAGTTTATATTCACTTTTCCTACAGTGAATGCTCCATAATTAGCTGCATTATGAACTTGTTTCTCTCCAGTGAAACTGTGAATTTACCCTGCTGGCAGAGCTATTTTAGCAAAACAAGATACTAAAGGCGTTTTTCCACCAGTCTATCTACCACACTTACTTTAATGACACTAGATAAGCTAGAATCATTAGAGCTGCATTTTGTGTGGACATATATATATGAGTTTAGGGCATGTGATTTTTTTTCCCTAGCTCAGCTGAGATCTCAAACTGACAGAAAAACTTTCTGTCATAGATCAGATCCATACTGAAAATTTTGCCCACAGAGCCTTTCAAATAAGTTAGGTTGGGGAAAAAAAAAAACAATCAACCAAAAAAAATAAATCCCAATGTACACAGAGCTTTCAACAAGAAGTAATTTTTGGTATAAAACTTTGTAAGCTCCACTAGTAAACACACTTTTCCCCGTTACATGTTTACACACTTCTATACGCTCCTTTCTAAGCCTTTTGTTGTGCCATCCCAAAAAAAGTCATTCTCTTGTTGCTATCACAGTATTGAAAAAAGTGTGTAACACCAGTTTGAGTCTAGCTTGCAATGTGAGCTGCATGAATGATCTTTCCTCCCCAATATTTAGTTATTAATGTTCCTGGATATTGCCAAAATATGACTATAAAAATTATTATTATGAGAGTTCAGTTGTGGACTCTGTGATGAGGTTACATTGTTATATATGTTGTAGCTACTGAAGCATGAATCTTTGGTTCTTTTTCAGCCTCATATTTGAGAAAAAAAAAAGTTACAGTTGCATAGAGGGAGGTAATTTTTTGGGGGTGGATTTTTCTGAAAGAATAAAAAATACGTGTCTAGGACTAAATTCCCACTTGTAAACTATACACTAGAATACATGTTGAAACACAGGAAATAATATAAGCTGTTAAGTCACATAGAAAATATATAGCTAGGTCTAAGTAAAAGTATTCTTCAAGCCACTCAATTTTACATATAACACATATATTAAATAGATAACAAATATATTAACAGGTACTGTTTAAGCTGAGGAAAGAGTTATGGTGACATATAAACCCAAGGATCTTGAAAAGATGTATTACTTTATTGGTACGAGAAAGACTCTCAGGAAAAGAGTTACATGTGGATGAAAGTCTCTAAGATCTTTCTAGTGAAATCATGGTCAATTGATCTCACCTTAGGAAAAAAAACAAAGAAAGAAACCCAAACAAAAAAAAATAAACACAGAAATAAGTAAGAAGAGGAAAGTAAAGAAAACTCAGAATCAGGAGTCAAATTTTAATTTGCTTGTGGGACCACTGGAGTGCTTACAGCTCACAGCTATCCAGCCGGCAGATGTAACCACAGCAGTAGCATTAGTCTGCTTGTGCCTTGTCTTTACAATGCTTCCTTTTGTCTGATGGCTGCAAATGTTTGACAGTCATTAGAAAGTCATCCAAGGAAATACTTCCTTTCCATGTACAAGATCCTTGTCGTGGATTTTTAACACTGAGCTTTCTCACTAATTCAGCTATCATTAGCAAAAGAATAGTTTCTTACAGCCTGCCTCTGCCCTTAAGGGTCTTTTGTAAAGAAGACAGAAGTTCTTTGTTGTCAGTCCTTCACACGTTATTAACAGAGGTTTAACAAAAAGAATAGGGGCTTGTTACATGTCCGCTGCAATTTGTCTTTTTTTTTTTCGGTTCATTTAGATCTTCATCTTGTCCAACCAGAAGATGAATTAACCCAGATCCAGGGCCACTGTTTCCATACTAAACAGAAAATGAATTTGAAAAAGGCAGACAGAATAATCTCTTCCTGCAAAGAACCGGATCAGCTAATGAGACAGTGAATATTCCTGCATGCCAAACAACATTTTTATAAAGCAAACTGCTGTTCAACAAATTAAAGTAAACCTCAATAATATGCAGAGATATTGTCTTGATAATTTCGTTTAGTTGATGTCTTTACTTTTTGTCTCTGCTGCCTAATTCTTTCCACGCTACCTAAGCACATCCGTCTCTGAGCCCCCAATTGTCCTGCACAAAGCAGTAACTTGCAGTGATTGCTTCTAATCCTATTGCATTTGGGCTTGCAACCTGATATCTGCGATGAGGCTGTCAGCTGGTGTAAAATGGGATTGTTCTGCTGATGATAGCAAAGTCAGGCTGACTCGACAGTAGCTGAGCCCCAGCTTCCTCAGTTCTGCCTTTGGCAGGGTCCACGTACCAACAATAACTTACCGTTTTTTACAGTGCTAGCAATACTTTTGATGGATTTGGGACCACGCCCCGCATGAATCACCGGCAACTATCCAGCCGCCCTGCTAGGGGCAGGAAGCTGTGGATATTTCCATGACGGCCCAATGAGTCACTTAGCTTTCTGTGAAAATTTCTGGTTGATCAGAATCTCATACAGGGTTGATTAAGAAACCCAAAGAGAGACATACATAAAAAGGGGAGTTCTCAACGTGGGAGCTGGTGCTGCATGTCACGCTGATGTACCAAAAACCTCTATGACTTCTTGAACATCATGAGACTTCAGCTGAAGAAATTTTGAGAGTGCCTGAACGCTGAAGCCTAAAGTTAACATTGCTTAAGAGCAATTTATCCAGGAAATGGCCTCTAACCTATCTTTTTCTTAGAGCACTAATTACATGTTCCATTTGATAACAAAATTAATTCTTGAAAAATCCCATCCCCTACCAGTTCCCACTCCTTGGTATAGTTCTTTGCGCTGCCCTGTGTTCAGGAACCATCACAGGGCTGTGCCAGGTCTCTACAGTGACCTAGATTGAAAAAAGAGTAAAAAAAAAAGCACCCTAGCTGTACACCTTGCCAAACATAGCTATTGTGACTTTGGAAATAGTTGAAGTAGGAAAGCAAGCAGCTGTGGGTGGACAGGAACCTCTCAAGACAAGTTCAGCACTGAAAAAAGAAATCTGTAATGTGTAACTATGATTAAAACTAAAACAAAACATATGGAGGTGTGGGAAGCATTTAAATCTTCTGTATCACAATCACTGACTGCAGTGCAGGTCTACTGGTCTAGCTCACAGGAAACAAGAAGTTAGGGGATGCTCTCTCCCTATAGGTGAAGTTCTTCCAACTATATGATCAGTTTGAGCAACCTCCTCAGTTCAAGGAGGGTAATAGGCTGGAGACAGACTGAGAGTCTGGCTCGTTCAGCTTGGAGAAGGGCAGGGACACCTTCCACAAGACCAGGCTGCTCAAAGCCCCATCCAGCCTGGCCTTGAACACTGCCAGGGACGGAGGAGCCACAGCTTCTCTGGGCAACCTGTTCCACCCTTACAGTATATCGTTTCTTCCCAATGTCTAGTCTAAATCTAGCCTCTTTCAGTTTAAAGACATCACCCTTTTTCCTACCACTACATGCCCTTGTTAAAAGTCCCTCTCTAGATTTCTTGTAAGCCCCCTTTAGGTATTGGAAGCTGCTCTAAGGTCTCCCTAGAGCCTTCCCTTTCCCAGGCTGAACAAGCCAAACTCTCTCAGCCTGTCTTTATAAGAGAGGTGCTCCAGCCTTCTGACCATCTTTGTGGCCTCCCCATGGACTCACTCAAGCAGGTCCACATCACCTCAAGCATAAATATGAGAAGTATAAATATGAGATAACCTCAAGTATAAACTACAGTCAGTATGAACAACTTGACATGACACCTATACAGGTATGAAGAAGGCTTATGCACATGGAAGTAATGATGTAAAATGCAATAACTGCTCAGTACTGTGATCAGGGTTAAAGTATGTCTAAAATATAGCTTTTGTGTCTGTGACCAAGCCATGACAGGTATAGACAAAGATTACGATTGTCTAAAAGCAGTTCTCTAACTGGGTTATAAAATAGCTTAGGGCTGCTGCACAGACAGAGCTTTTGATGCCATTCTCCCATGCCCAGTTCAAGCCCACCCCAGCTTTCCCACAGCATACAGTGGCATACAATGCCTGCAGTGCATCACCAATGCTGGAAAGCTCACAAGCAAATTTATTTGAATGCTCAACTCTTAATGGTTAAAATCCCATAAAAAGCTGATTATTTCCTCTTTGTATCAGCAATTTTACTACATGGGGAATTACAAGCAATTCAAATGATGTATTTCTGCTGCTGAAAATAAAATGTCACTTTCAGATCTCTGACTCCAGTAACATCAACAGTACCCTATTATTGTTAACAGTTGCAAGTAACACATAACCCATTCACTTGTCTGCTCGAACATTAAGGGACGTATTCTCTTCCTCATTCTGTTTCTGCTCCGCTCAGCTGCTAAAATGACAAAAGGAGGCCAGCTGGACACTACAGGCATTTTTGTTGAACATAAAGCTAATGCCTTCATATGTTCTTACCAAAACAGTAGTGTAGGCACACTCAGCTGCTTCAGAGCAACAAGCAACATGGAGATACAAGTTGGACTAAGAGAGAACAGCACCAAGCCCCACCAGCACTGTGTCTATGCTGCTTCCTGACCATGAAAACAAATGGAACTGAAGACTGAAGATGCTGACAACCTCTTCCTCAATTACTTTATTTGGATTAGGGCTCACAAGCTGTTTGAGTACCTTGTTACCCCAAGTGCTGATATTTAGGGTGTCAGCTGGGAAAAACATGTTCAAAGTTAAGGAACCTGATCAAGGCAGTGGTGAGTCCTGGTGGAAGAATATTTAACTGATGATCAGCAGCAGGGAGAACAGTTTTTCTAAAATGGGACCTGTATTTCTAAAACGAGACTGTAAATTATTTAGTTCAGAAACAAGGACTGTACATAATGTAATGACTGTGGCAGTAACCATAAAATACCCTTAGGTATACATATATATATAAAAAAAAAAAAGTCCATCTGTTAATGAAAAGCAATATTCATAGCACAATAGATGTCAGAAATAAAACATCGTATCCAGATTAACAGTAGAAAAAATAAGGAGAGTTACCTAGGTAGTATCATTTACTATCCAGGGATCTTAGGCTATCTGAGACACTGAGTGTGTAGCAAATAAGAAAGCCATGGCGTTTGTTCATTCCTGTACTGGTGTCTAACCTAGGATTGCATAGTGAAGGGAGGAGAACCTTTCTGAAGTACAAGAAGCTGGCAGCAGTGCCAGGAACAGGGGACTCAAATCCCAGGACCACTTCAGCCTCAAAGAGTCTTTAGGTAGTGCTACCACCTTCTGCCTTGTGTGTTTTCAAGTGAAATTAATGCTCTCCATATGTGTTAACCAGTCTGATCACTGTAAGTCAGCCCTGATTAGAGTAAATTTCTGGAATCTAGGTTCCCACAGGTCTAGAGTGGGAAACTTCAGAGGATGTGTGGGATCTTGCATTTTCAGTGCTCAGGGAACTCCGCACTGCAAGTCTAATATGATTAGATGTTTTCAAGGGCTGTCAGCTATGTATTGTAGACATCCTTAATCTCTATTTTGAACGTTGGTATAAAAACTCAACTAAATCCAGCTGAATACACCTAAATCCCAGTTATGAACATTCTAATTTGACATTGACAGTGTCTTTTTGAACCTGAGCATAATCCCAAATTATATTGCTTCTCAAAATGCATTAAGCAAAATTGCACAAATGCATTGCTATTGTAGAGAAGGTGGTACATGTACAAACTTCATGCATGATTTGCTAGTGCATCCCAGGATGACAGAGTTCAGAGAAACCCTCCCTTAAATTATGCGATTTGCCTAGATGCCTGAATCTACGTGAAATAAATCTTGAGTATATGGCCTGGACAATAGGCTGTTCACAGTGAAAAATATCTAGCTGAGACTCCGTTTAAACATCATAGTGAACTCAACTGGGTAATTACAAAGTGAAGTAGTATTCTTATACAATATGTATGTGGGAAGCAGAAACATTCTTCCTACAGAAGAAATATCTCGTTAAAAATTCTGCTGCACTTCCTCTAAAAGCAGAAGTAGATCATCATACCAGGCAGAGTGTTCAAATCTGAGCTCAGAAGGGAAAGCAGGAAAAACAAGGAAAAACAAAAGCAGTGACCTCCCTCTTATACTTTAGGAAATGCTTGTTTGAAGAGTTGCATGAGAATTTACAGACTTTAATGTTTTTGATTTCTTATCAGGCTGGACCAAGCTCAAACCAATAACCTCAAGGTTAAAAGCCCTACATGTCTTTTCCACATTCCTAAACATTCCAACTCTTCCTACAAATAAAATGCCTTATTCAGAAGTCCACACCACTGAATTACATATGCCTTGTAAAAAAAATTAATTCTAGACAAGGATGTTGTGAAGTTATGCAGGAAGAAAATTGGAAGAGCCGAAGCCTCATTAGAACTTAATCTGGCTACTGCCATAAAAGACAATAAAAAATATTTGTATAAATATATTAGTGACAAAAAAGGAGGGCTAAGTTGAATCTCAACACCCAAGTCTGTACTTTTATGCTAATTTGCTATAAATTCAATAAAGTTAAATTCACAGGGGCAAGATTGTTTTGCCTGCAACAGGACAGGAGAAGCTGTCTTCAGCTGAGGTTCTGGAAGAGAACCAAGAAGATGACAGCACTTCCACAAGGGCTTTGTGCCCTATGCATTAGGAAGGAGAAGTCTTTGTTTCGGATCCTATCCATGATGCCCATGTGGGCCTTTCCATAGGCCAGCAGTGGAGTGAGAGCTAATCTTAACCGGATAATGTCATGGTGCCTTCTTCCTTCAACTCTCCACTTGTAAGGAAACATACTCAGTTTTACTCTTTCTGGAAGAAAGACAGAAAGAAGATGGTGGAAAGGCTGTAGAGAAAGAACTGGCATTGTAGCATGAAAAGGAAAGCAAGAGCTGGCAAAAGCACTTCTTTCTAGAAAGGCTTATATTCAGATCACTTCACAAAGCTGGTCTTCCTGTCTCTGCAATAAAAGAACTTTCCAACAGGTCACAAGTTTGACAGAAAGGATGTTTCTCTCTTTATCTCCACCTGAGGCTGATATTTTATTTCTGAGCAGAATACACAACATGTATTTTGGGTTTTTTCCCCTTTTCTTTCTCCTAGAGGTCAGCATTTGTGTGAGAAAGAAGGGCAAAACAGGTGAAACAGAAAAAATGTGGCATAGAGGCTGGATACAGACGTCTATCCACGTGTCTTCCTTTGCATTTGTTTAAAATTTCTGAGCATCCAGCATTTCTGGTCTTAAAAAAGATTTAAAAAAAAAAAAGAGAAAAAAAAAAAAGAGAAAAAGAGGGGCAGGGAGCTGTTGGAAGAAACCTGTCCTGGGTCAGTTGGTGGTATTTCATTAAAGTTCTAAGCATGATCCAGATAGAAAAAAAAAATCAGTAGTTGTAATTTAAGCAGATGGTGTAAAGAGGCAAGTTACTATTGCCCACAGTAACCCACAGATCCAATTCAGTTGGGATGGGTCTAAAAGACTCAACTTTATTGTGGCATGAAAATGTGCATCAAAGAACAGTTACATCTCATAACAATGAAAGCATTTCAGAGACAGCACTTTTAAGAGGTTAAAAGATAAATTATGTTTCTATGAGTCTTTTCCATGTAGCCATACGAAGAAGTCAGACAATTTTGTTATGTCAATTAGCTTGACAGCTTTACTGAGCTTAAACCATGACACTGAGTAAATGGTGAAACAAATCTTCTTTGCTCTACTTTCTTTATACCTGAATTCACTGCATAATAGGATCACTCATTAATGCATATACTGCATCTGAAAATGTCAGTATTTCCAGTTCAGTGAAATTTTTGTTTTACTAATTCAGTTCTCCGTGTTTAGCTGTAAACACTGCATATATTAATACTGAATACAGTTTAGATCAAAATGTTGTTTAATTACCTAAAATGTGCCTCTATTACAAAGAAAAGCAGTTCAATATATAGGAAAATGAACGTGTAATTGTTAGCATGTTACAATGATGAATGAGTTGACTGTATGACATTAATATTATAGGGACACATTCCAAGAGACATTAGTTGAACGACCTTTATGTCATTAACTTTAATGGGAGCCCTTCCAAAAGGCTCAAGTTGAAAGAACTCATGCCATTAATGTTATTGGGAGTTATTAAAAAAAAACCAAACAGTAGTCAAAAGAGCTTGTTGTAGGATGATTTATTTGTTGGTTTAAGCAGATAAGTTAACCCTTTTGTTATTAGATGCTGAATTTAAATGCTGGATTAAAATTCATTGTACTAATGGCTCTTAAGGGAGCTGGAGTATCCTGGACTAACACACACTAAATGTTAACCACCTGAAATCAGGAACGTGCTTTTCTGTCTTCTCCAATCCTCTTTACATAACTTTCTATGTTCCTTTTTCATGGTATAAACACAAACATTTATTTTCCTGGTCCTTCACAGCTTGGTTCTTCTATATTTCTTTCATCTTGTGTTTATCATTGACATTACTTTTGGAAAGGCTTGTTTGGAAGAGTTGCATGAAAACACACAGACTTTGATGTTTTTGGTTTCTTATCAGGCTGTACCAAGTTCATACCAATAACCTCAAGTTTAAAAGCCCTGCATGTCTTTTCCACATTCCTAAACATCCCTAAACAAACAGTAAAAATGTTACTATTACTTTTGAAATGCTCTCTTCTTCCAGGGCAGATTATGCTCCTGCAGACAAGTTCCCAAAAGTTTTACTTTTTTGTCCAGTGCCTTTGGATAGTAGCTTGAAATGCTCACTTGCCTTCTTCCAAAAATGTTTTTGCATGATACAGGATGCTCTCTGTGTACTTCTCTGTGAATCCAATGCTTGGTAGTATTCTTCCATCTCTTACATGATGAGGGAGATGATAGCCTGCATGTTATGCTGGATAAAACTATGTCATAGTACTGTTCTGTTTCCACATCTTTTCATACCCTTCTCTCAGCTCTTGTCTCAGATAATTTTGGGACAGGGCCTGTGTTTTCTGTGTTTGCTAGAAGAACATCAAATATAGAGAAGTCCTAGCCATTGTAGAATTCTAAATAATATCTATACTGTCATGTTGCTGTGTACCATGTTTCACACTCAGGTCTTAGTCATTTGATCTTCATGGCTACATACATTTTATTTATCACCCAAGATCCCATTGTGTGGTGGTGTTGGAAGGGCAGGAGCCTAATCAGTTCCCTTGTTGGGAAAAAAAGAATTATAAAAAATTGCAAGCATGAACTGGAAAACAGTACATGCCATGGTTTCATTCCTATATAAAACACAAAAATAATTCCTGGCAGATTTGGCTTCTTCAGCCTGCAGGCTTCATGGCCTTGTGTGCCCTTCCGATTCTCATGCTATAGACCAAAACAACATGCCTTAGCCTTGGCAACATGCTACAAAACATTCCTGTATTAGACTGGGAGGTGGCCATCTCATTTGTGTCCATTGCTGAATAGAATGGTGCTAAAGAGCATTTAGAGAAGTGCCAGCTGGGGTCAAGAGGAGATCAGCACTTCTGGTTTCACCAGTTTAAATTCAAAAAACATCATCTGAGGCCAAAGAAAGAAGCTGGAATTTGAAGGAAGTTTCAGCATTTCCAAAATATGCAAAACTTGGATGGAGAAGTAACTATCAAATATCCATGATTCCACGTTCTCAGGCCAAACTCCACACAGAGGTGCCAGATTCCAAGAGGTAGGTCTGTGTCTCTGCATCTCCAGATATCCCAGGGCCCAGCTGTACAACTCCTCCCACAGGAGCAGCCTCCAGATCATGGTAACCATGCTGGTGAGGGCTCAAGCAAGAAGTGAACAGGCACATGGTCATGGCATTCATGAATCTCTTCACTAATCAGCTATGCTTTGCAGGATCAGGTAGTGATGCCTCTACTGATTCACACAGTTGTAGGTTGGTAGCACTGGGAAATCTGGGAGAAAGAGTCCCTTCAGTGTCTTACATACTGCTTCAGAGAGGCCAAGAGCACAGCAATTCATGGACAGTTGAGAAGGGTCTTCTTACCTTTCCTCTGAATTATCTGTCAGAGGACTTTCTCTCTCCAAACTGGCTTGGGGTGAGCAGGTCCCAGGGCAACTTCCTTCCCATGGCAGAAAAGCACTGATGATAGTGATAGCATCTTGCTGCTGTAGGGCAGAAATGAACTCGCTACAAAGAACTTTGTGTTCCCACACCTACCTTTAAGCTTTGGAGGTACTTTGAGTATCCCAAGTCTAAAATATAATGCCACCATCCTAGAGTGCTCCCTAGTCAAAAACTGCTGCTCAACAACAAAGACTGTGACTGCATCCCTGACAAAGAGAGATAAAGGGTAATGTCCCAGTCCAAAGAGCTTTGCTGTCCACAGACAACCCAGTGTCTACTCCTCCTGTGCTAGACATCATTGCTCCAATACACAAGGTGTGAATAAACCTGAAATATTCTTCCCAGCCAAAGATATAACACTGCCACTAACAACATCAGCAGCCGCAGCAATAGACAGATTATGTAGCAAGTCCAAATAAGATGTTAAGTGCCTGTGTCTGTATCATGTAGAGAACTGGAGATATTTAAAATTCAGCTGGTCAAGATCCTGAGAAACCTGATCTAAGCTGACCCTTTTTGAAGCAGGGAGTTGTACCAAAGCACATTAAGAGGGCTCTTCCAACTCAAATTACTCCTTCATTCAGTGATTCTAACTCTTATCTATGCTAGCATATCACAATCAGCTGTAGGAGAAAAAAACCCCAAACACTTAACTTAAAAGACCCATTGTAGTCTAAATTAAATCGTTAATAGCTGTTATAGTACAATGTAAAGCTTGAAAGTTCTTCAAATTCCATCTTTGTTACCTACTTTCTTTATTTTTGTCTTTCCATCTTCATTATATATATGTGATAAACAGAACATATACAACAGAAAGCATGGACTAACTTTCAAATTACTGTAGGTGCCGTAATTTTCCATGTGGTAAATCATTCACTGTACATAACACATTGTGACAAATAATATATGTAGCATGAGACTACACTATTTTAATGAAAGTCTGCATCTTCCACTAATTTTCAAAGGAGGAAACATGTATCTACAGACTCAAACATGAAATCCTGCCCTGTAGTCTGTATTCCAGGGTCAAAGTATATTTGCAGCTTCTGTTCAAATAGAAGATGTGTTAGTAATAGTCTTAAGTGTAATTGCGTGCATCCAAACACAAGAACCTGTGTCAAAGAAACAACTTTCTGGTGTTCAACACATAACAAAGTACTGCTTCCCTCTTGTTATCACCATATCCGACTCTCTTCTTTCTACCTTGAAGTCTGATGCTGAAATGCATATATATGGTATGCATATATACTATGCAGACCTAATAGAAGCTCAAACTGTGCCCTAAGAACCATTAAGAAACATGGAATTGACTTTAATTGTATAAATACACGGTCAGAGAAAGTCTCAAGACCACAGAAGTCAGAAAATACATACACAAGATATGCAAGGGAAGGAAGAACATACAAGCACGGCAAACATTAGCTCTGTTAGCATTGTTATTCTTTGCTTTATTTGTTGCTTAAATCCTTTCAAAGGACTTCTAGAAGGAATTAGGCAGGTGGAAAAACAAATAGGATAAGAGCAGATCTGTGAGAGCAAACATAAATCTGTATGGACAACAGGTTATACAGAGTTAAGGCAACAGAAATAAGCTTTTAAAGTCATCCCTGTTTAAAAGCTTTCAGCTTCCACAGTTTCTACAGTGGCTTTGTCATCTTTACTCTTTGGCTGGCTCAGGTCTGCTGCTTCTTTTGTGGGTTTTAAAACTTGCGTGGCAAAGGAAGACATCTAAGCTCTGTCCAATTTACCATTTGGATGGGCATTTGTACTCCCAGATGTCCATATCAAGAAGTGTTTGAGCACAGTAACTTCTTTTCAGCTCTCATTCCTAGTTTTCATTTCAGTGTAAACTGAGAAAGCTCACCTCAGTCCTAGATGCTCTCTAGCCCTAGTGTCATCTAGACATAGCCTTAGTGATTCCTAGCCCATACTTTTTGGTTTGGAAAGTTATATATCTTTGCAAGGATCTTTAAGCATCAAATGCCTATGCAGAGTATGAACAAAAAGGATATGACTTTTAAAAAGTAATAAAAGTAATTAGAGGAGGGTGGCCCCACCAGCCAGTTCAAGAGTGACTTTCAGACCCAGATGGAATTCTAGTTTAAGGACAAAAAAGAGGTCATTATTGCACTCTTGCTATTATGAACCAGACCATACAGGTCATTTAAGGATTAAAAAGCCTAAGAGAACCAGAAATGCTTTATAGGCTAAGAAAGTTGGGGCTGTTCAGCCTGAAGAAGAGAAGGCTGCATGGACACCTCATAGCAGCCTTCCAGTATCTGAAGGGGGCCTACAAGGATCCTGAAGAGGGACTCTTCATTAGGGACTGTAGTGATAGGACAAGGGGCAATGGGTTAAAACTTAAACAGGGGAAGTTTAGATTGAATATAAGGAAGAAGTTCTTTACTGTGAGGGTGGTGAGGCACTGGAATGGATTGCCCCGGGAAATTGTGAATGCTCCATCCCTGGCAGTGTTCAAGACCAGGTTGGACAGAGCCTTGGGTAAGATGGTTTAGTGTGAGGTGTCCCTGCCCGTGGCAGGGGGATTGGAGCTAGATGATCTTAAGGTCCTTTCCAACCCTCACTATTCTATGATTCTATATTGGCTCAGCTAAGCAGAGGTCTTGAGGAAACATTCAAGATGTGTTGCATATGCCAGAAGAGCAAGCCAAGTCAAGCAAAAGAGCCCTTACTGGTGGCACAGGAAAAATTGTTCCCTGAAGCAATGTACAGTTAGATTTGTTTAGATTGGCCAAGAACATAAATGTACCTTTTTCTAGATTAAGTTCACTAAGAAGCAGTATTATGTGAAGTTTGAATACAGACAAATTACTGCTAGTGCTCCCGTAGTCATAATCCGTCAGTGACTTTGAAAAAGTTTACTGCAATGAAATTACAGGCTATAACAATCAAAACCAGGTTGCCACCTTGTCGTGGTTTAAACCCTAGCCAGATAGCTTGTTCACTCACTCCCAGTGAGTGGTGCCAGGCTGAGAGCAATCGAGGCCCCCTCCCCCCCCCCCCCCCCCTCTCCCCTTCCCCGCTCCCGGAGGGATGGGGAGGAGGATAAAAAGAGTGCAACTCCCACGGGTTGAGACAAGAACCGTCCAGCTACCAATGTACAACACAAATCACCAGCGCTACCACCAATGACAACAACGACAAGAAAAAACAACAAAGGAAGAGAATACAATACCACTTGCCAAGAAAAGAGGCCGACCCAGAAGCCCATGTCCTTCCGGGTAACTCCCAGTTACCCCCCCGCCCCGCCCCGGAGCATGACGTGCTGTGGTATGGAATACCTCTTTGGCTAGTCTAGGTCAGGTGTCCCGTCTCTGCTTCCTCCCGGCTTCCCCTCCTCCCTGGCAGAGCATGAGCCTCACAAAGTCCTCACATCACTTAGCAACAACTGAAAACATCGGTTTCACCAGCACTGTTCCCAGGCTGGAAGTCAAAACACAGCACTGCACCAGCTACCACAAAGGAGAAAAATGACTGCTACTGCTGAACCCAGGACATTATCCACCCCTTATTCCATACCATTCACGTCATGCTCAAATCCCACATTTTCAATATACCATCGCTCTCCCACTTATATACATCCATATACACACAGAACAAGAGAAGGAGATCATTTTTTTAGTGCATGGACCAATCCCTATAATGCTGCCGAGTCCATTCGGTCCATGATGTCAGGTTCCATCTCTTGTAACAACCTTTCAGGGCAGGAAAGGCTGCGTCCCGTATTGGATCGTTGCCTGCTGATGCTGGTCGTTCCTTTACTGCAGAACTCATTTGGTTCTATCAAAGTTCATTCTTTGTTGGGATGATGGTTGGAGGGAAGTCAGGGCTAGTTGCTGGTGACCTGGAGACATCTAGTTGATGGGCTATAAAAGTATTACACAGGAGGCAACAGCATACAATTAAGTTCATTGGCTGTTTGCCCCTAAAATCAAATCCCCCTGAGGTATACATCGGACTTCCACATCTTCCCGCGTTACCCACCAAGTATATCTGGGTCCCTGAGGAAAAACACCCCTCAATCACGGGCCCATCTGTATGTTGCATCTCTGCCCTGATGGCCTGAAATGTCATGGGCCCACCGGGCCAAAAATAATTCACCTTTATGTTGCCAATCTAAGTCCATCTGAGCCACTTCAATCTTAGCCGCTTTATCCACTTGTTGGTTGTTCTGGTGTTCCTCAGTGGCCCGACTCTTGGGTACATGGGCATCTACATGACGTACCTTCACCACCAGGTTCTGCACCCGGGCAGCAATATCTTGCCACAGTGCAGCAGCCCAGATGGGTTTACCTCTGCGCTGCCAGTTGCTCTGCTTCCATTGCTTCAACCACCCCCACAGGGCATTTGCCACCATCCATGAGTCAGTATAGAAGTAAAGTACTGGCCACTTTTCTCGTTCAGCAATGTCCAGGGCTAGCAGGATGGCTTCCACCTCAGCAAACTGACTCGATTCACCCTCTCCTTCAGCAGTTTCTGCAACTTGTCATCCAGGATTCCATACAGCTGCCTTCCATCTCCGATGCTTTCCCACAATACGGCAGGACCCATCAGTAAACAAGGCATACTGCTTTTCACTTTCTGACAGTTTATTATATGGTGGGGCCTCTTCAGCATGCATCACCTCCTCCTCTGGTGACATTCCGAAATCTTTGCCCTCTGGCTAGTCCATGATGACTTCTAGAATGCCTGGGTGACTGAGATTTCCTATTCGAGTTCGTTGTGTAATTAGTGCAGCCCATTTACTCCATGTAGCATCAGTTGCATGATGTGTAGAGGAGACCCTGCCTTTGAATATCCAGCCCAGCACGGGCAACCGGGGTGCCAGGAGGAGCTGTGCTTCAGTGCCAATCACTTCCAAAGCAGCTCGAACCCCTTCATAGGCTGCCAGTATCTCTTTCTCAGTTGGGGTATAGCTGGCCTCAGATCCTTTGTATCCCCGACTCCAAAAGCCGAGGGGTCGACCTCAAGTCTCCCCTGGAGATTTCTGCCAGAGGCTCCAGGTAGGACCATTCTCCCCAGCTGCAGTGTACAGTACATTTTTTATACCTGGCCCGGTCCGGACAGGTCCAAGGGCTACTGCGTGAACTATCTTGTGTTTAATTTGCTCAAAGGCTTGTTGCTGCTCAGGGCCCCATTTAAAATCATTCTTCTTCCGGGTCACATGATAGAGAGGGCTTACAATCGAACTGTAATTTGGGATGTGCATTCTCCAGAACCCCAGAGCACCCAAGAAAGCTTGCGTTTCTTTCTTATTAGTTGGTGGAGACATTGCTGTTATCTTGTTGATCACATCTGTGGGGATCTGTCTATGTCCATCTTGCCATTTTATTCCCAAAAATTGAATCTCCTGTGCAGGTCCCTTGACCTTACTCCGTTTTATGGCAAAACCAGCTTTCAGCAGGATTTGGATTATTTTCCTCCCTTTCTCAAAGACTTCTTCCGCTGTATAGCCCCACACAATAATGTCGTCAATGTATTGCAAGTGTTCTGGAGCTTGCCCCTGTTCCAGTGCAGTCTGGATCAGTCCGTGGCAAATGGTAGGGCTGTGTTTCCACCCCTGGGGCAGTCGGTTTCAAGTGAACTGGACACCCCTCCAAGTAAAAGCAAACTGTGGCCTGCACTCTGCTGCCAAAGGAATGGAGAAAAATGCATTGGCAATATCAATCGTGGCATACCACTTGGCTGCCTTTGACTCTAGTTCATACTGAAGTTCTAGCATGTCCGGTACAGCAGCACTCAATGGTGGTGTGACTTCATTCAGGCCACGATAGTCTACTGTTAGTCTCCATTCTCCATCAGACTTTCGCACTGGCCATATGGGGCTATTAAAGGGCGAGCGGGTCCTGCTGATCACCCCCTGACTCTCCAGTCTACGGGTCAGCTGATGGATGGGAATCAGGGAGTCTTGGTTGGTGCGATATTGCCGCCGGTGCACTGTTGTGGTCGCAATTGGCACTTGTTGTTCTTCAACTTTCAGCAACCCCACAACAGAAGGATCCTCTGAGAGACCAGGCAAGGTGGACAGCTGCTCAATTTCCTCAGTCTCCAAAGCAGCAATACCAAAAGCCCACCGGTACCCTTTTGGGTCTTTGAAGTACCCTCTCTTGAGGTAGTCAATGCCAAGGATGCATGGAGCCTCTGGACGGGTCACAATAGGGTGCTTTTGACATTCCCTCCCAGTCAGGCTGATTTCAGCCTCCAGCACAGTCAACTCTTGGGATCCTCCTGTCACTCCAGAAATATAGATGGGTTCCACCCCTTGACAGCTTGATGGCATCAGGGTACACTGTGCACTGGTATATACTAGAGCCTTATACTTCTGTGGGACTGATGTGCCAGGCCATGTGATCCACACAGTCCAGTAAATCTGATTGTCCCCTACCTCCACCTGGCTGGAGGCAGGGCCCCTCTAATGGTCATCACAGCATTGGACACTTAAGTCGTGGTGAAAGGGATTATTCTTCATTATCACAGGAGCTGGAGTAAAATCAGCTCTTCCACTCCATCTGGGAAACTGCTCACCAGAGACTGAAGCTGTAGCTCTCATGGGATGATCAGTCTTGGCCCTTGCTCCCCTCTTCAATTCACTCACCTGTTCCTCCAAAGCTGAAGTAGGTTTTCCATCCCACTTTGTCATGTCTTCTCCGTGATCCCACAGGTAAAACCATAGGGTAGCCCGTGGCGTATACCTCCTGTATCTCCTCTCTCGAACAATAGGACGCTTTTTGTTAATAGCTGAGACTTGTGTTGGTACATGTGAGGAGCTGGATAAATCAGATAGATCATCCCTCAATTGTTTGAGATCCTGGGACAGTTTTTCCACAGCTGAGATTATGGAAGGGGTGAGATTGTCTTTGAACTCTCGGAGTTTATGAGCCATTTCATCCACTGTTAGTGGTACTATGTCATTCCAGGTTACTGTTGCCAATGAACGGGCATATGATGATGGTGCATTGGGTGTAAGTTTTCGCCACATGGGTCGTGTACATTCAACTTCATCTGGATCTATGGGTATATCCCTGTTATTCGGCTTGATGTGATAGATCATCTCTATGATGGCTGATTCCCTCAGAGACTGGATGCCTTTGTCTATAGTAGTCCACTTGGCCGAATGACTCATAACATCATCCTTGTATGGAAACCTTTCTTTCACAGCTGCCAAGAGCCGCCTCCAAAGGCTGAGGGACTTTTTCTCTCTTGCAATTGCTTTGTCAATTCCCCCTTCTCTAGCAAGTGATCCCAGCTGCTTGGCTTCTGTACCTTCTAGTTCGTGACCATCGGCCCCATTGTCCCAGCATCGGAGTAACCAGGTGATGATGTGCTCCCCTGGTTGACGAGTAAAATCTTTTCGCATATTCCGTTGCTCGGTTGAGGTCCGAGGTCGAGAAGTCACCTCTTCTTCTTCTTCATCATGTGATGATGACTCCTGATCAGATGCTAGACCGGGTGGTGAATTCATTGTTTCTTCATCTTGTTTCACCCTTCTTGCCTCTTTTTTGCTTTTTCTCTTGTGTACAGGGGCAACCAATATTGGTACGAATTGGTCCTCTTTTTTGGCTGCAGTGATTATCCCTGTGGTTTGAATAGCGACTGTACTTGTTGCTGGGGGTGGTGAGGCTGCTGTGCTCGGAGCTGGGGTAGCTGCGCTGTCTGTTGCAGTCAAAGTTTGAGCAGCTGCTGTACTTGCCACTGGGGTAGCTGCGCTGTTCACTGCAGCCAAAGTTTGAGTAGCGACTGTGCTTGTCGCTGGGGATGGTGAGGCTGCTGTGCTTGGAGCTGGAGTAGCTGCACTGACTGCTGCTCTGCCCTCTGATCCACCAACATTCTGTTCTTTTTGAAGGTGCTGGATAGTGTTGAACAAGGCCCTGTAAGCATAGGCCAAGCCCCAGCACGTTGCCATGATTTTGTCCATCTCTGGTATGGCCAGAATGACCACACACCTCATTTAAGTGTTTTACTAATTCTTCTGGATTTTGCAGTTGTTCGGTGGTGAAATTCCAAAGTACTGGAGGGGCCCACTGACCTAGATACTTGCCCATACTATCACACACACCCTGCCATTCATGACTGTCCAGCCTCAGGGAAAATCTCTTGGTCCTCCTACATCATCGTTTGACCCTAGACAAGACCCAAACCTGATTCTGCTTAACTCTTGAAATCAGTCGTGGGCAAAACACACTCTGTATGCGTGCCAACATGGTGATTGCCACCATGATCAGCAAACAGGTCTCAACAGCATTAAAAGGCCATTCAGAAACTTCAAAACTCTCAGATGTAAATGGTCTGGGGGGAGGACTGGGAGGGTAAAAGAATGTCTCCTTCACAGGTTGACCACCCGAGAAGGAGAAAAAAGATGTGTAATTGCTAAGCGCTTCTATTATATACCTCCCAAAGCATAAAGGGGGTGACCACACTGGGAACATAAGCCAGATCAGTTTCATGATCAATGATTCTATTGTATTACAAGTCATTACCATAAAGTACAATGAGACAAAAACCTTAGACCAAGCCCCACACTTGAAAAACACTAACATAGCAAATACCGGATGGAAGTAAGGTACGATATACTGAAACTGTGAGATCAAGAGGAACAACCTTAGAGCCAATAAATCAGCATTGTGACAAGTGACTATTAATCCGGTCAGATCTGTCGTTATCTAAACCCCTCGAGCCCCACGTTGGGCGCCAAAAGAACTGTCGTGGTTTAAACCCTAGCCAGACAGCTTGTTCACTCACTCCCAGTGAGTGGTGCCAGGCTGAGAGCAATCGAGGCCCCCTCCCCCCCCCCCCCGGGGCTCTCCCCTTCCCCGCTCCCGGAGGGATGGGGAGGAGGATCAAAAGAGTGCAACTCCCACGGGTTGAGACAAGAACAGTCCAGCAACCAATGTACAACACAAATCACCACCTCTACCACCACCACCAACAATGATAAGAGAAAATAACAAGGGAAGAGAATACAATACCACTTGCCAAGAAACAAGTCCGACCCAGAAGCCTGTGTCCTTCCGGGTAACTCCCAGTTACCTCCTGCCCTGGGCATGATGTGCTGTGGTATGGAATACCTCTTTGGCTAGCCTGGGTCAGGCGTCCCTTCTCTGCTTCCTCCCGGCTTCCCCTCCTCCCTGGCAGAGCATGAGCCTCACAAAGTCCTTGGTCAGGGTAAACAGCACTTAGCAACAACCGAAAACATTGGTATCACCAGCACTGTTCCCAGGCTGGAAGTCAAAACACAGCACTGCACCAGCTACCAAGAAGGAGAAAAATGATTGCTGCTGCTGAACCCAGGACACACCTGTAGACATTTGTTTTAGAAGACAGGGAGAATTATAATGCTTTTACTGGTGATAAAGGTCTATGTCAGAGTTTTGTGGAAGTATAAATACAGCTATATGCAGTATGATCTGGCGGTCATGGAGTTCTCAACAATCCCTTGACTTGAAGCACCATATATGAACATGATGGAAATCAATGATCAGAAAACAAAGAAGATGGAGGAATCACAAAGTCAAATTAAAAGTGTCTCATGTCATGCACTCTAATCTTATAAAAATTGACCAAATTTCCACAACTTCCCACCTTTTCCTGTTTATACTGTTGCTAGACCCAGCCATCTAAACCTCTGATGGACTTCAATATAGTCGTCTCACATGCTCATGAGACTGGCATCAATAGACAAATGCCAATATCTCAATTTTCAGGAGAGGAAATAAGTGCCATTCAGCTTGACTTGTTTTTTTACTTTGAGATAGTCATTATAAGGCAGTGTTACAACAGATATAACAGCTAGATCCCAGTTCCTTAATACTGCAACTCCAGTAAAATACGTCCTAATCCTTCATCCTAAACTGGGAGATATAACAGAAGCAAGCAACCAGCACACTAAATCTCTTCTTATAAGGCAAATAGTAAGTGCGTACTTCAGGGAAGGAGCTGTACATTGCTTCTGCTTCTTTGTTTCCCATCCCTCCCTTTCTGCTTCCCTCCTTCCCACAAAGCACTGTTTAAATAATCTGTTCATTTGATGGGCTCATCACATACATCTGCAGAAGTATTTGTCCACATAAACTAGGTTCATTTTCCCAGGTTTCTAGGTGGATATTCAGTTTTGTTTTTTTTTTTTTAGTAGAGAGACTTCAAGAAGCCTTTTGTTGCTGTCAGTAAGACCTGACAAAAAGATTAGCGTTTTTACATTTTATCTGGGAAAATAAGATGTGGTGTATGAAATCTTACCTTTAGGATATTCATCTTGGGAAGTGTGTCACTGATCCAAATGTGACCACATTCACTGATGTTACATCTAAACTGCTCAACAAAATGTGCCACTTTGGTTAGCCTGAAGGCCAGGTAGCACCAGCCTTCTTACCTGAAACTGGTTTAGGACTAACCTCCTAGAAATTTGTCCCAGAAGCAGCTAGTTGAAGCAGTCCAGCAAATGAACTAGGAATTAAGCGATGTAGCTCATCTTGGGTATAGTGCCTGACCTCTTTCCCTACACATCTTCTGCTCAGCAGTGATGACTGAGCCCTATCCTATTGTCAATTGCTGAGGTGAGTAGCTCTAGAGAGGACGCCTTCAACACTGGAGCTGGGGGGGAGATCAGCGACCAGGAGCCTCAACTCAGAGCGACGAGAGACACCGAGGGAGCCTCAAGTCCTCGACAGGCCCTGCCCAGGAGCCGGCAGCTCAGCTGACGAGAGCGAGCAGCTGACTCACACGGGGCGGAGCCTGAAGCAGCGGCACCAGCCCTGACTGGTTAAAAACCTGCCCCAGGGAGCGCGAGCGACCAGGGGTGCGGCGAGGCAGTTCCCACGGGCAGGAGAGCGGGACGGTGAGCACTCGTCGTATGATCAGGGCCCGGTCCGGGAGCTCTGCCCTGGCTGCCCCGGCGGTGGCCAGCGTAGGCACCCAGACAGAGCCGATGAGAAGGGAGGCTGCAGCGCAGAGCTCGTGGTGTAGAGAGTGCCTGCACTGGTCTGGTGAGGGGGAGGGTGCACAGTGGGCAGGGCTGCACTCGGTGCTCCCTGGTGGAGGTCCTCCTGCAGCAGGGGCTGAGCTGCGGGATGCTGTTAATAGGCTGCGAGATGTCAGGGAAGCTGAGAGGAAGCAGCACTGCTTGCTCCCGGCCCAAACGATGCAGGGGCCTCGAGCTTCACCTCTACCTCATGAAGGAAAGAAGGAGGCCGTTAACCTGGGAAGCTGGGAATTAGTGACAAAAAAAAAAAACAAAAAAAAAAAAAAGAAAGAAAAGGACAACCAAAATCAAGGGGCTTCCCCCTAAATCCCCTGTCCCCACGCAGAACCGCTTTGCTGTCCTGCAGGGGGCTAATGAGGAAGCGCACTCGCGCCAGAAACAGCCGGCTGATGCACTGCTAAAGAAGATCTCTACTGGTGCTGCTAGGAAAAAGCAGCGGGTCGTAGTAGTAGGGGACTCTACACTGAAAGGGACAGAAGCACTCGTCTGCTGGCCAGACCTCATCTCAAGGGAGGTGTGTTGCCTACGAGGGGCACGGATCAGGGATGTGGCAGAGAGGCTGCCTGCTCTAGTAAGTCCCACTGACTATTACCCACACCTGGTGATACATGTGGGTGCTAGTGATATAGATAGTAGTAGCCTGGGGAACATAAAGAAGGACTACAGAGCCTTTGGGGAGGTGGTTAGGGGCTCTGGAGCTCAGGTGGTCTTTTCATCAATTCTCCAGGGTACAGGGGAGGACCTAAGAAAAGCTAGGAGGATTAGCCAGGTTAATAACTGGTTAAAAGGGTGGTGCCATAGTCAGGGGTTTGGGTGTCTTGAACACGGGACCCAAGCTTGTAGGCCAGGTCTAGTGGGGGCTGGTGGAGCTGGTCTGATAAAGAAGGGAAAGAGCAGTTTTGGTAGGAGGCTTGCCAGACTGGTCAAGGAGGCTTTAAACTCGATGTGTTGGGGGAGGGGGGCATCATTCCATTCCAACACACCCGGTCAGTTGCCAGAACCTATAATAAATGCTTGGAGCAATGCAGAGATATCCCAGTTACTCCAGCCAATAGGCTGGCTTCAGTTGGAGCTCAGCTCAGATGCCTCTATACAAATGCCAGTAGCATGGGGAACAAACAAGAGGAATTAGAGATGTGTGCACGTCTATGGGGGTATGATATAATAGACATCTCAGAAACATGGTGGGATGGCTCCTACGACTGGAGTGTTGGAATGGAAGGTTACAGGCTTTTTAGGAAAGACAGGCCTGGCAGGCAGGGAGGGGGAGTTGCCCTTTATGTTAGTGACAGGCTGGAGAGTATGGAACTCTGTCTGGGGACAGGTAAGAAGTCCACAGAGAGTTTGTGGGTCAGGGTTAAAGGGAATATAGCTATGGGAGACATTCCTGTGGGGATCTGTTACAGACCGCCTGATCAAGGAGAACCTGCGGATGAAGCATTCCATAGACAGATAGGAAAAGCCTCACACTCGCAGGCCCTTGTTCTCATGGGTGACTTCAACCACCCTGACATCTGTTGGAAGGACGGTACAGCCCGGCACAAGCAATCCAGGAGGTTCCTCAATTGTGTAGAAGACAACTTCCTTCTGCAAGTAATAGAGGAGCCGACAAGGAGAGGTGCCATGCTTGACCTCATGCTCACCAACAGAGATGGGCTCGTTGGAAATGTGACTCTCCAGGGCAGCCTTGGTTGTAGCAATCATGAGATGGTTGGGTTCTTGATCCTCAGGACAGTGAGAAGAGCGTGCAGCAAGCTCACTGCCCTGGACTTCAAGAGAGCAGACTTTGGCCTCTTCAGGAATCTGCTTCGGAAGGTTCCATGGGATACAGCCCTAGAGGGCAGAGGGGCCCCAGACTGTTGGTTGATATTCAAGGATCACCTGCTGCAAGCTCAGGAGTGTTGCATCCCAACCAGAAGGAAGTGCAGCAGGAGGGCCAGGAGACCTCCTTGGATGGATAAGGAGCTGCTGAGGAAAATTGGAAGGAAAAAAGAGGCTTATAATAAGTGGAAGGAAGGACAGGTGGCATGGGAAGAGTACAGGGATGTTGTCCGAGAAGCTAGGCACCAGGTTAGGAAAGCTAAGGCCCAGTTAGAATTAAACTTAGCTAGAGGTATTAAAGATAACAGGTAGGGATTCTACAGGTACATATCAAATAAAAAACAGACTAGGGAGAATGTAGGCCCCCTCAGGAAGCTCTCGGGAGAACTGGCTACACGGGATTTGGAGAAGGCTGAGGTTCTGAATGACTTCTTTGCCTCGGTCTTCACTGGCAAAGGCTCTGACCAAACCACCCAAGTCTTGAAAGGCAGATGCAGGGACTGTGAGAATGAAGACCTAGGGGCCACTGTAGGAGAGGATCTGGTTCGAGACCATCTTAAAAATCTGAACGTGCACAAGTCCATGGGTCCTGATGAGATCCATCCGCGGGTCCTGAAGGAGCTTGCAAATGAGGTTGCGAAGCCGCTGGCCATCATATTTGGGAAATCATGGCAGTCAGGTGAAGTTCCCGACAAGTAGAAAAAGGGAAATATAACCCCCATTTTCAAGAAGGGGAAAATGGATGACCCGGGGAATTACAGACCAGTCAGTCTCACCTCTGTGCCTGGCAAAATTTTGGAGCAGATTCTCCTGGAAGGCATGCTAAGGCACATGAAAAACAACAAGGTGCTTGGTGACAGCCAGCATGGCTTCACTAAGGGGAAATCCTGCCTGACCAATTTGGTGGCCTTCTATGATGGGGCTACAGAACTGATGGACAGAGGTAGAGCAGTTGATGTCATCTACCTGGACTTGTGTAAAGCATTTGACACTGTCCCACACAACATCCTTGTCTCTAAATTGGAGAGACATCAATTTGACGGATGGATCACTCGGTGGATAAAGAACTGGCTGGATGGCCACACGCAAAGAGTTGTGGTCAATGGCTCAATGTCTGGCTGGAGACCAGTAACAAGTGGTGTCCCTCAGGGATCGGTGTTGGGACCGGTCTTGTTTAACATCTTTGTCAGTGACATGGACAGTGAGATTGAGTGCACCCTCAGCAAGTTTGCCGATGACACCAACCTGTGTGGTTCAGTTGATACGCTGGAGGGAAGGAATGCCATCCAGAGGGACCTTGACACGCTTGTGAGGTGGGCTGATGCCAACCTCATGAAGTTTAACCATGCCAAGTGCAAGGTCCTACACCTGGGTCAGAGCAATCCCAGGCACAGCTACAGGTTGGGCAGAGAAGAGATTCAGAGCAGCCCTGCAGAGAAGGATTTGGGGGTGTCGGTTGATGAGAAAATGAACAAGAGCCAGCAGTGTGCACTTGCAGCCCAGAAAGCCAACCGTATCCTGGGCTACATCCAAAGGAGCGTGACCAGCAGGTTGAGGGAGGTGATCCTGCCCCTCTACTTTGCTCTTGTGAGACCTGGAGAAGAGAAGGCTACGTGGAGACATCATAGCAGCCTTCCAGTGTCTGAAGGGGGCCTATAGGGATGCTGGAGAGGGACTCTTCATTGGAGACTGTAGTGACAGGACAAGGGGTAACGGGTTAAAACTTAAACAGGGGAAGTTTAGGTTGGATATAAGAAGGAAATTCTTTCCTGTTAGGGTGGTGAGGCACTGGAATAGGTTGCCCAGGGAGGCTGTGAATGCTCCATCCCTGGCAGTGTTCAAGGCCAGGTTGGATGAGGCCTTGGGTGAGCTGGTTTAGTGTGATGTGTCCCTGCCCATGGCAGGGGGGTTGGAACTAGATGATCTTAAGGTCCTTTCCAACCCTAACGATTCTATGATTCTATGATCCTCACCTTTCAATACCTACCATGGAAATGAGGTGGCAGAAACATACAACTCATGAGTGTCTGCACCCTTTTAGAGGAGGCTTAGGAACAGCCAGTACTAGGTCTTGCTATCTGCCAGGGGGACTGGACAGTATTTGAGTTACATGGTTAAATTTTGTGCTGCAGAACAGAAAAGCAGAGAGCAGAAGTAGCACAGCTAAATGCTGCACCTGAGACCAGACCAAATTCTCAAAGAGAGATCAGAGTCTCCAAGCATTATGGAAAAGTTGATTCTGAGCTCATACCATTTTCAGGCATCAATGACAGTTGCAAAGAGCTGCATTACTGCAGCTCAAGAAAGCAGATGAAGTCACTCAGGAAAAAAAATGGTAGCTCTGCTAGCTGGTTTGGATTGATCCTCAGAAAGCTCTTGTATTTCCAAGCTATTACCTGTATGGAGATCCTAGTACACGGCTTTTAACTAAGGCTGTCAGACTGTGTAGTCTTGCACCATAGTTTACTTTTCTGTGTGCAGTGTCCTGCACCATTCACAGGACATACAACAAAGTTCCAGGGAGTTCTTCTGCAAGTAGCTCTGTAGAAACTGGCACTGACACAGAAGTTCCTGAATCTAACTGTTAGCAGGGAAGGTGTTGACAGCTCTCTGGAAAGGTCTTATGATTAGGATCTCAGGACTGTCAGCCACCCTGCCCAGAGCTGGCTTGGAATGATTCCATTGCACTAGACTTTCCAGGTTGCCTTTTAACAGATTATTTGTTTAGCCAGATAATCCCTCTTTGAGAGTAACTGTTTTCTCAAAGCGAGAAAGTGACTGCGTTGTCACCTCCAGGCCTGTGCTGTACTTGCATTCTTTTGGTTTAATGCAGATTTAAAAACATCCAGGCACTATAGAGCATCCAGAGGACTTCTAGCCGTGACAGAACACATTTCTGGACCAAAAGCTGCTAGAGGTATTATGTTACATGAACAGCCAGCTGTAAGTTGTATCCTGTGGTATTATCTTTTGGACATGTGAACATTGCCATTTAAAAAATAAAACCTGAAACCCTCTACTATGTTGCTCACACTTTTTACAGATGTTACTGATTGTCCTCTGTGACATAAATATATTCTTCCTTCTCCAAAATCTCTTACAAACACGTTCTGGAGATTTTTTTTTTCAATAGTACATTTATCATGCTTTCAGGCGCTAACTCTCTGCAACATTTAAGCAAGTACAGGGTGTACTGTCATGTCACAGAATATCATCGGATCAGCAGTAAAAATAAACTGATGTACAGAGTACCTCTGTCCTGCAGAGCTCCTTGAGGCACTACTTAGCTTAATATAAACATCCTAAAATATATACACATGTACTGATTAATACCACTTAAAATTAAAAAAAATGAGAATAAAGTGAGCATGAAAAAAAAGGGGGGAGTGGGGTCATTTTTTTGTGAGCTAGATAAACCCAAAGTCACAGTTTAGAATGAACATATTCAAGTTCATCTAATTGGTGCTGGATCAATTACTTTAATGCAAAGCATGGGTCTGTCATCTGTACACAGGTTGGAAAAATTTTCCTAATAAGTCCACTGCTCTCACATGAGACTAATCCCTAAAACACTCCTCCGTATGCTTGAAAATAGAAGAATCTGGCTTTTAGAAGTCAGGTCAAAAACTACTATAATCATCAATCTTGAAAAAGTTCTGTTAAGTTACATCCTAGCTCTCCAGACACCACTGACAGTAGTAATTGAATGTGCTTTGATTAGAATGGGAGCTTAGACACACAGTTCATTTGAAAGCATTACATTTAGGTAGTTACAGTCTGGTATGAAATCTTATTCCTAAATGGCTTAACGGTGAAATTTTGAGAATTTAGGACTCCATTCAACAGTTTAAATACAACAGGGGACCATACTGGGCCTCCTGTCTTCCATTAGAGAAGAACACTGGCCTCATATAATTCCTCTGCTTTATCTTCTGATCCCATGTGGATGGCTCAAGACATTTTATGGCAGCAGACAACTGTGTTTAGCAACTGAATTATTTCCATATATCAACCTTTAGATGAGATGACCAATATCATGGAAGTGCCTGCTTCTCTCTACTGACTAGAGAAAGAATAGGTGGCAGCTCAGCTATCAAAAGTGAGCAGAATTCCACTGCAGATGATTTGTGTAAGGGTATTGGTGACTCAACAGCAGCTGGAGGATAAACTTTTTTCATTTGAAAAATCCTAAAGTAGAGCTAAGTAAGTAAAGTTCACCTAAGTCTTTGTGTGCATCCAGAGACAGATACCCTGCCATGAAGGTGTGTCAAATGTATCTCCTTGAAATGAAAACAAGGAAAGCACCTATGTTGTTTCCTATAAAATCATAGAATAGTTTGTGTTGGAAGGGACCTTTAAAGGTCATCTAATCCAACCCCCCTGCAATGAACAGGGACGCCTTCCACTAGATCACTGCCTATGGCTCTTGTCCTGGAGAGAGAGAACTGTTCATAATGCTAAACTTACAGTTTCCAGCTACATTTCAGTGTTTCGGTGTGCCAGTAGCCATGCATTACCACTAATGCAAAAGCTCTCATACTGCTGTTGTCCTTCATGTTTTCCTTGGCCTTTCAGGTTGACTGGTGCAGGTACTCTCCAGGTATAACATCACGCCAAAGAACTTGGTCTTGGACAGGGGAGACTGCAGTTGCCAAACCTCAAGTCTGACAACAAAAAGCATGTATTTGAGAAGAGCTCTGGGGAATAAATGTTAAAATATATTAAAAATAAAAACTCCAAACCACCAAACAGCAAGAAATTACATTAGCCATAGGGAATTTCAAAATAGAAGTGTAGCAAAGAACTCATACAGCCATGTAAGGAACTCGCTCTTAATAAGATGGGTTTTGTGGTGTGTTAAATCAGAAAGAAGTTGTTAACAAGGATGGGGAAATCAGGTATGAGAGTAGTTAAAAGGTTCATCGCCTTCACGGAAAAGCATGAAAACCAAGATAAGGGGACTGGAAAAAAAATGGTTGTCACAGTAAAATCCAGAGTTGAAAAAAATCACATCAAAATTAACTCTTTCATCTGATAATTAACAGCTTTCGTTAATCCCCAGGACAGCTGGTGCTGGACCTTGTTTTTATATCTTCACATCTTTTTCAGATTAGTTTTTGAATTTGCTTTAACTTAAGTGCCAAGAGTTTCCATTTTCTACAGTCAGTAGAGTCTGAATTCCAGCATTGTCTTTTCTCTAAAAATCACCTTTTCTCTAAAACCCCTGTTCTCTTTTACCATGCTGAAAAATCTATTGGTTTTCATTACTCCAAGTAAGACTTCAAGGGCCATCCTCCCACCCTGGAGCTATTTTGTGATGGAGAATTACCTTAATTTTTCTTCATTGCTTCCTAAAAATGATTCTGTTTTCTCAGAGTCTTTTAACTAATGGCTCTTTCATTTGTAGCATTATGGATAATGTAAAATATTTCTGCAAGTTCTCTCTTTTTCAAGTCCTATCTCCTGTTGCTTGCTTTGGATTTGCAAGTTTTCAAAGTATATGATAGCTGCTACACTTTCCATTTTCTCATCTGGAAGTGCTTTGCCTACATTAGATCCAGCACTTTGTCAGAACATTTCACAACATAAAATCTGAATGTACAATAGTAGAGCTGAGATTCATCACCTGTAGTTACTAATATCTAAGTGAGGAAACTGAAGCAGCAATGAAAAAAATCTCATGTCAATGGAGAGAAGTAAGCATTTCAGAAAGACTGAATTACTTTCTTGATACATACTTCCCCATACTGACTACGTAAGGAAGTGACATTCATATTGCAGATACTGTAGTTAGATGCCTGACTTTCATGGTAATACTCCAAGAAAAAAAGGATTATATTTTTAACTTAAAGTAAAATGGTCAAGTTGAAGCCAGGAACCTCTTGTGGATTTACCTCTGTTTATTTTGCATTTATTATAGTAAAGCCAAAGCAATTGTACTGCTGTCAGGCTGAGGTGGTGTCCTGGGTTCAGCAGTAGCAGTCATGTTTCTCCTTCTTGGTAGCTGGTGCAGTGCTGTGTTTTGACTTTCGGCCTGGGAACAGAGCTGATAACAATGATGTTTTGGTTTGGCCAAGGACTCTGTGAGCCTCATGCTCTGCCAGGGAGGAGGGGAAGCCGGGAGGAAGCAGAGACAGGACACCTGACCCAAACTGACCAAAGAGGTATTCCATACCACAGCATGTCATGCCCAGGATGTAACTGGGAGTGAGCCGGAAGGGCTGGGAGACTGCGGGGTCGGAGGAGGTATCGGTTGGAGCTTGGTCGGGCTGGGGGAGTGCGAGTTATCAGTCGGCTGGTGGTGAGGTGTTGTATTCTCTTCCCTTGTTATTTCCTTTATCATTATCATTGGTGGTAGCAGTAGTGATTTGTGTTATACCTTAGTTACTAAACTGTTCTTATCTCAACCCATGGGAGTTGCATTCTTTTCGATTCTCCTCTCTGTCCCTCCGGGAGTAGGGGGAGGGCAAGAAGGGGGGGAAGTGAGTGAACAAGCTGTCTGACTGGGTTTAAACCACGACAGGTAGCTAGTGGGATTAATATCAAGCCTTGAATTTCAAGGTAATATTTTAATTATTTTTTAAAAAAATCTCTCTTCATAAAAACTAGAAAATTAAATCTTGCATAATTTTCTAGGAATATTACTAAGTTCAATACAAAAATTAGACCTCTTCATTGTCTTGTTCTCCCTCTTAGAACATAGATAATTTATATTCTTTGTGTACCAAATTCTAGTAAAAAATGAAAACTCAATTGTCAGAAAACTTTTTTCTGACAAAAGACAGACAACCTGATTTTCTTCTCTGTTATCTCTTAAGACAGCTCTGCTTCATGTACATAGCTGTTACTTTGTAAAGACACTACACATCAACATCAGATGTATCTATCCCATTTATATCTGTCTAGGAATGCACAAAGTGTGAATGACTTTAACTACTGGGGAAACAAGTGGTTCATGTGACTCCAGGAGTCAGAAGTAAACAATTTGTGAGCAGAAACCATGGAGGAGCATACTTGTGTAATGAAGAGGAACAGCAGTAAGCGATGACAAATTGACATTTAAGGATAAATAATCATAATTTGGCAGAGCACTGAAAACGAAAACATGATGAAATTAAAAAACTGAGGACAAATGTCCTAATGCTGCTTAATTAGTATGATGGGTGCCTCCCCTGTTCTCTATCAGCACCTTATATCTGCACAAATTCCAGTGGTTACTTGATTAGCTACAGTCCATCATATTTGCTGTATTCCACCTAGAGTAACTTAGCAATTGTAGTGCTTCGGACATGTTTACTATATGAGCAGTGTAAATATTATATGTGAGCATCTGTACAAAGGAGACAAAGTTTTTCTTCCAATGCCATTTAAGTCTTTCCTAAGTTGTCCATGGACATACACCAAATGACATTGGATCACTTACCTTAAATATATAAAAGCACCTATAAAAGCACCTATAAAAGCACAGTTGTCACTAAGAACACTAGTGTTTGGATGAAATGTACCTTAATTTTGACAACAAAAGAGTCTTTTAACTCTCAATATAAAAGCTAATGTTTGACTGGCAGGAATCTTGAAAGCACGGACAACAGCCTTTGCAACCATCCCAGAGGCCTTAGGAAATGACAGGTATACTTTAGACTGGGGGCAGGATTCCTCTCTCTGCAAAGTCTGATCTAGTTGCCTCTGTTGAGCTGATCTCTGCTTTAATGTAGAAAGAGACACTGACACCTCCACAGAGAAGCTGACGTAAAAGAGAAAAATTTCTCCAAACAGAAACTTCATTGAATTCCATATGGATCCATTTGATCCCATATGGATTCAATTTTTCATGGAAATCCCATATGACTAGCTTGGAGGAGATGATAACTTCCTCCTGCAAATGGTGGATGAGCCGACCAGGAGAGGAGCGCTGCTGGATCTCATCCTCACTAACAAGGAGGATCTGGTTGAAGCAGTAAGGATTGAGGGCTGCCTTGGTTGCAGCGACCACGAGATGGTGGAGTTCAGGATCTTGTGTGGCAGGACTAGTAGAATACCAAGTAGAATTGCAACCCTGGACTTTAGCAGGGCAAACTTTGGCCTTTTCAAGCAATTGCTAGGGGAAATCCCATGGGCAGGGCTGCTTGAAGGTAAAGGGGCCCAAGATAGTTGGTTGACATTCAAGGACTGCTTTTTCCGTGCTCAAGATCGGAGCATCCCGACACGTAGGAAGTCAAGGAAGAGGGCCAAGAGACCTGCGTGGCTAAATAGGGAATTGCTGGGTATGCTCAAGTGGAAGAGGAGAGTTTACAGGTCATGGAAGGAGGGGCTGGCCACTTGGGAGGAATATAAGGCTGCTGCTAGAGGATGTAGGAAGGCAGCTAGGAGGACTAAGGCATCCTTAGAATTAAACCTGGCAAGAAGGGTCAAGGACAGCAAAAAGAGCTTTTTCAAATACATGGCAGACAAAACTAACACCAGAGGCAATGTAGGCCCACTGATGAACGAGATGGGTGCCCTGGTGACAGAAGATAAAGAGATGGCAGAGTTACTGAATGCCTTCTTTGTCTCTGTCTACTCTGCTGCGGGCAGTCCTGAAGAGCCCTGTACCCCTGAGACCTTAGATGAAGTCAGGTCGACGGAGCGGTTTGCCTTAGTCGATGAGGAATGGGTTAGAGACCAGTTGAGCAATCTGGACATCCATAAATCCATGGGTCCAGATGGGATGCACCCGCGGGTGCTGAGGGAACTGACGGAAGTCATTGCTAGACCACTCTCCATCATCTTTACCAAGTCTTGGGAAATGGGAGAGGTGCCTGAGGACTGGAGGAAAGCAAATGTCACTCCAGTCTTTAAAAAGGGCAAGAAGGAGGACCCGGGTAACTATAGACCGGTCAGCCTCACCTCCATCCCTGGGAAAGTGATGGAACACCTTATCCTTGGTACCATCTTAAGGCATATCAAGGATAAGAAGGTTATGAGGGGCAGTCAACATGGCTTCACCAGGGGGAAATCATGTTTGACCAATCTCTTAGCCTTTTATGAGGAAATAACACGGTGGATGGATGATGGCAGAGCGGTGGATGTGGTCTACCTTGACCTCAGCAAAGCATTTGACACAGTCTCCCACAGCATCCTCACGGCTAAAATGAGGAAGTGTGGACTGGATGATCAGGTAGTGAGGTGGACTGCGAACTGGCTGAAGGAGAGAAGCCAGAGAGTTGTAGTCTATGGGGCTGAGTCTAGTTGGAGGCCTGTAACTAGTGGAGTGCCTCAAGGGTCAGTACTGGGACCAGTATTATTTAATATATTCATCAATGATTTAGATGAGGGAATTGAGTGTACTATCAGCAAGTTTGCTGATGACACTAAGCTGGGAGGAGTGGCTGACACGCCAGAAGGCTGTGCTGCCATCCAGCGAGACCTGGACAGGCTGGAGAGTTGGGCAGGGAATAACTTGATGAAATATAACAAGGGAAAGTGTAGAGTCCTGCATCTGGGCAGGAACAACCCCAGGTTCCAGTATAGGTTGGGGAACGACCTGTTAGAGAGCAGTGTAGGGGAGAGGGACCTGGGGGTCCTAGTGGATGACAGGATGACCATGAGCCAACACTGTGCCCTTGTGGCTAAGAAGGTCAATGGCATCCTGGGGTGTATTAGAAGGGCGGTGGTTAGTAGGTCGAGAGAGGTCCTCCTTCCCCTCTACTCTGCCCTGGTGAGACCGCATCTGGAGTATTGTGTCCAGTTCTGGGCCCCTCAGTTCAAGAAGGACAGGGAGCTGCTGGAGAGAGTCCAGCGCAGGGCAACGAAGATGATTAGGGGAGTGGAACATCTCCCTTATGAGGAAAGACTGAGGGAGCTGGGTCTCTATAGTTTGGAGGAGACTGAGGGGTGACCTTATAAGTGTCTATAAATATATAAAGGGGGAGTGTCACGAGGATGGAGCCAGGCTCTACTCAGTGGCAAACAATGATAGGACAAGGGGTAATGGGTACAAACTGGAACACAAGAGGTTCCACTTAAACTTGAGAAGAAACTTCTTCACAGTGAGGGTGATGGAACACTGGAACAGGCTGCCCAGGGAGGTTGTGGAGTCTCCTTCCCTGGAGACATTCAAAACCCGCCTGGGCGCATTCCTGTGTAACATTATCTAGGTGTTCCTGCTCCAGCAGGGGGATTGGACTAGATGATCTTTCGAGGTCCCTTCCAATCTCTAACATACTGTGATACTGTGATACTGTGATACCTAACTTTTGGATGGTTAAATTTAGCTTACATAAATCATACCTTTAAAAATTATGTTTTGGGAATAAATATTTTTTATGTTTCAAAATAGTGAAGAACAGATGGCAGAGAAACATCAGCACACCTATAATGACACTGAAAGAGTGGGGAAGGCAGTGAGCCCAGCAGGAGTGAGCAGCATGCATGTTTGTTCTTTATCAGTTGATCCACTTGCCAGATTTTCTCTCCACTTAGATTAATAAATCAAATACCTAAACCTCCTTTCTTATTTTATTACTTGTTTGTAGTGTTTTAGGCTTTTACTGGTGCTGAACTGTGAAGACACGAAAGCAGTGAAAAAGCAGACATATAGAGTAGGCAAACTTTACAAATCAAACAAAAGAGAAAGGCACCTTTTATATTCAAACTATAACCCACAAGCAAAATCCATTTTAATACAGCAAGATACGGTGCTGGAAACAACTCATATTGACTAGACAGTTTGTGCCTTAGTGCAGTTACTGCTGGTGACTGCTAAAACAAGTTTGCATTTCCACCAGCAAGCTGATCATGACAGATTTAGGTCGAACCCTTGAGGCAGTGATTTACACCTGCCCTGGAAAACTGAATAGGCTAAGAAACAGAGATGAAATCTTGCACTGTACTTAAATTAAAGGTCTAGATTTTTCAGTGTCATTGTGCTTTGCTCACTATATTAACAGTCATGCACAGAAAAGCTACCTTCTCCAAGCTGGAAGGCTTTTACCTTCTGCCCTTTGTGTTTAAAATATATTTGGTCAACTGCCTTTGCTGGCTTTTGAGTTTGCTTTGTATAATTTAGCCAGTCTTTCATATAAAATACTTAAAAGTAATAAAAACAAATATTACTCAAGAAAGCTTAGAAGACATGTAAACAATGCCAATAAGCACTAAATTATCTCCATCAATGAATTTCCTATCTTCCTATGTCTGCCTCATAAACCCTAGGCTATTCACATCCAATAGTGCTTTCCAATGTAACAGAAGACGTTGCAAATCCAGAACACATTGCTTGTGTTAAACCAAAAATAGTCCGTTATGGTACCACAAACCTGTAGGTCCTTGGATTGCTTTTCTACCACAAGCACAGGGCCCAGATCCATCAGTGAGTTGCCCTAGCCCAAATCCTGTGCTCAGAACAGGTACATTCAAGCATTCTGAATAATGCCTACTGACAGCAGGCAGCAGGCCATCCAAAAGACACCCCAGATTCCAAAGGGCACTCTTGTAAACCACTTCTTCACCTGCAACCAAACAGCAGAGCTGTGAGAGTTGTGCTTTGGCCAAGTGTTAAATCCTCCCTCACAGGTTCACTGCTTAGCAAACCAAGAAGCCATGTTTTGTTCTAGCTGAATTTGCCAGGTGGTCTTTGAGTGCATGCTTACTGAGAAAGCTTTCCAGTGCCACAGTCACACAGAACAAAAAAGGGTATTGTTCCAAAATTAAACAAACCAATAATCCCCTTGAAAACAGAATATCTCCTTTGATTTTGTGGACATCAGATTAGACGTGAGGCACCAAAGTCAGAAACATTTCCACAACAATTTACCATTGTTTTACAGTCTTTAAAGGGCAAAAACCCTAGTAAGCCAGTGTAAATAATAAATCACTATTTAATTTAAAGAACCTTTTCCAGCTGATGGGGTTGTCTTCCTCAATCAACAAGCAACACACCCATCGATACCTGAAGTAAGGACTGCTCCTGAATATAGATTACCTCTATAAATTGAAATTCAGTAGTCAGTACAGAGAAATGCTTGCCAAGAAGGGATGTAACAAGAAGCAGCATAAACACAAATATGTTATATGATTTTTAGAATTGCTTGCCACAGGTTTTCCATTAAATTTTTTTGATGTTCAGGAGGGAGGTTGTGGAAAGGAGACAGTGGAAGTAGCCCCGCTGCATGGGGTAGAAATGGAGCCAGAGTTCAGGAAAGAGAAGCACAGTGCCCTAGCAAGGGCACAAGAGAAAAGAAAGATGGGATTAAGAAGAAAAGTGAGATTAAGAAGAAAAGAGAAATGCATAAAACGATTTCTAAGTTAATCTCTGAAAGAAAGGGAAGAAAGTGCATTGAATGCACTAGTGAAATGTTTTGCAGTAAAGCAAAAATGGAAAGATGCAAAAGAAGTTGTACCCAAACAATCCTGGAATGACTGAAAAATAATTTGTGATAGTTAATATACAGGAAAGATAGAGCTGGAATTAAAAAAAATAGTTCCCTTTAACATAGTAAAGAAAATACCCTCCCAAACAATGGCTTGACAGGAGGGCAGAGAAGCTTTATTAAAGATTAAAAAAAAAATAATGAATCAAAGAAAAATCTCTTTTCCTGTAGTTTTGGTAGGAGGAACCACACACCACAGTGCTTCTGCTTTTGGGTGTTCCTTGGTGGCATTCAATATTGAGAAGCGTTTGTTAGATGCCTTAAAATATGTGTATACTTTGGCTGTTGTTGCTCAGGACTGAATGTGCTTCATTATAGCCAACTGGATACCATTTGGGTATATATTATTTTTTTGATAATATAGTTAATTCTTCTCAGATGTTTGAGAAGCTACTCCCTGACCTAAAAGAAATGTGATTTACTTCACTGAATATGAAAAATCTGCAGACATATATTGGGGCCATTTTCAGAACCATAGATGTTGGGGGAATACCACAACCCTACAAACCAAATAAATACAAATAAAAGCTTTTATTTTCCCTACACTAGGCGTTTACTTACCCAAAGAGGAAGGAGATACCTATTTTAAGTGTTAGGTGGCAAAGTATCCTATTATCTCAGAATCAAAACTTTCAAACTCGTGAATGTTTACTCTCCCTCCCATCCTCCGGGCTATAAAAATGCAGTGCAGTTTACCAGTGCTCTGGGGAGTATGTGTCATGCACAAAGCTTTGAATGTTCCTGTTCATTCCGAGTGGGGATTTGAGATCCTGGGATACAGATCATAAAACTAGGCCTTTTTTCTTTTAGATTTCACCAACAACAGACTGCTCACTCTTCTGTGGTAGCATACATACATATATATAACAGCTTTTGGATCATTTGAAAGACCACATAAATGTAAGTTATAAGGAAGGTAATGAAATTTGAGAGTCATGTATAGCTTGTCTGACTGTAAAAGATGACAGCCACCTACTTAAAGAGTAAGATTCTAAAGATCTCTTATGAGCAAAAATATTCCAATTAAAGCACCCACAGGCAGCTTCTTATATTTTTTAAAAAGACCCCACAATTATCCTGTGCAGCACTAGTAGTCCTAGTGCTAAGAAAAAAAACCCTAAACCAACAAAGCTTTGCAATATTACTGAGTCATATGTTAGTGTGACAACTCCTGCTTATCTTAACATTCTGCAGCTTTAAACATGAAATCTAAGAGGGAGGAAGCAGGAAGACAATTTAGTGGTCAAGAATAGCTGGTGTGAAAGGAAGGGAGGGAGCTTTCCCCTTCAGCTGTTAAAAGATAACTTGCAAGAGTCTTGCTCTTCCTTTCAATATGCACTTAAAATCAAGGATGCTGATTTACCAGATACCCAGGTTCTGGTATGCAAAAGAAGCAATTTATGCCAACAAGATTTTTTTTTCTTTCAAAAACCAGTACTCTGCTCTTGGCCGAAAAGAGTTTTTTAGAAACATGTTTCATAAAATGAACAAGAAGATTGTAGGTGACCTGTGCATCTATTCTGAGTATATAAATCTTATTTCATGGCATATTTTCTATAATGATTTTGAAAGCCAGTTTCTATTGCTCACAATAGCATACATAAAAAAAAAAAAAAGAAAAAAAGAGTTCAAGCAGGTTCTTGGCATTCGAGTAAAAAAGGGTTTAGTTTTCAGGTCTGTGTTTTAAAATGGTTTTAGAACTTACCTTTTTATGTATTTATATTTCCTTCAGGGAAGGGAGAAGATATTCCAGTATTTTAGATAACTGTGCAAATGTCCCATTTAGGCTTTTTTTTGTGTTCAGTAAGAGTAACGAGGAACAAAACAGACCCAGCTGTGCTGGGCTGTACATGTACAGTGATGCATTTTCTCTCCACGCTTAACTAGCAACAGATAATATACATAGCAGAGCCAACATGAGAAAAAAACTAATCTGGAGCTTCTACAGCCCTTCTCATCTCTGCATGATTATGAGGACCTAGCCTGTACAAATCTGCAATCTTGCCACTAAGTGGAATGAAGATTTAAAGCCATGTGCATTCACATACACAGAAGCCACACGAGTGGCCCATGGCATTGTTTTTCCAGTACAGTAATGAAGTTACACACTGTTGTAGCACTTCCAAATTCACTTTCACGGCTCAAAATGAAGCCAGCATGTTATTAAGCAGACATATATTTGCCAAAGAAAATTTGGGTCTGCTAGAAAAAAGCTCCACAATTACTTTTAGCACTGAAAAAGCTGAGAGCTGGTATAGCACCCCTGCCAGAGACAATCAAACATTTCTTGAGCACTGGTTTTTGATTTATGTAGAGGCTCACAGGTAGACACCATGTGATTGATGGCAACCTTTGATGTGAATGCAGCTTTTCCAGAAGGCAGAGCACTTGGCACAAGCCTGAAAGTCATGAGACTTCCATGAGACTTGGACATTACCATCTGTACCTTTGACCTCTTCTGTAAAATGGGAAGAACTGCCACTGTTCTCCTCTGAATGGCTGCTAAAAAGCTTAACAAATCACTGTTAATAAAGTACACTGAGGCTTTCTCACAGCATGTGTGTTTGGTTCTCTGAGACAGAAACACATAGAAAAGGAGGTATCTTAATGCAGAGTCCCAATTCCATCTTAGAAAATTATATTTTTTTTTTAGGATTACTAAGACACTCAGAAGAAGATCCTCAGAAAAGCAGCTGCACTGAAGTCTGCTGAAGTAATTGGATGTAACTCATTAAAAACTGTCCTCAGGTTTTAAGAAGTATAATTTTAAAACATTTGGGAACTGGAAATTAACACATAAGCACTTTGGCTCTTCAGGTTTAGAACAGGCCATCCTGAAGCTGTAATTAAGTGCTTCTTAATGAAATATACATTGTAATTAATTGTAGGCACCTATTTTCATGCTTTCCTGAATAGGAGCGATACCAGCATTGTTTAAGAGCTTTCTCAGTCAGGTTCCAACTGCAGTTATTATTAAAATAATCAGACAGGTAGGGTTGTTTCTGAGGCTTCAAAACAGAACTTCATGTCCCCTGTGTGTAGTGAAACAACATCTATTCAATGTTCATCTCACAGAGTACAAGCTCTCTAAACATTTTTGCAACTTTATTTTCACAGCATTCATTTCCCTGGCATCTGCAGTGATTAAAGAGACTTGCTCATCTCCAGCAAAAGCAATAATGTTTCTGGAATATCTAAGAATGAAAGCTGAAACAGCATTCAAAATATGTTTGAATAAATGTTCAAAACCATATCCTTAGGGTGTTTCCTGTATTACTGGCAAATCTAGTTTGCGTGTGTCTGATAAAATGGTTTGAACTACGGAAGTTTAATACTGCAAAGAATGTTTGAGATGTTAGGACATGCCAGTTGACAAACTCAGCAACTCATGATGCTCCTAGTTTACCAGTTCTTGCCACTGAGAAAATCTAGTCAAATGTATTGAGCTGGACACCTATTTCCTTTGTCTTTCTAGTGACAGGCATTTACAGTCTTCTTTCCCAAGTTTTGCCTCCTACCTTTCTCGGTAAGCCTGAGGACTTTTATTAAATTGTCTTTGTTACTAACATGGGATATAGAACTCCCTGAGCTATTTTTTCTAAATGATCAAGATGATGGTGGATGATTTTTACATTACTGAAGTGAGAAGCAAGGCATTTATTTTTAACAGTGAGGAGGGCTATTAGCAAAAGAAAACTTTCTTAGGGAAGGTATTTTATGTCTTTCTCTCTCCTGAGCACTTCAAATCATGACTAGATGACTTCCCAGAGATTCAGTTAAACACAGAGGTCAATGGTAAGGTAAGTGGGTAAACTAAAAAACCAGGAAAGATTTTAATCACTATGGCGTCACAAAAGCAAACCAAACCAAGCCAAGCCAAGCCAAATGAACAAAACCAGAATAGTACTCTTGCTTTAAATAAGCTTAAATGCTTATATTGAATGTTATTATTTGAATTGGAGGACTCTTCTGGGCAGAGATGCCTTTCCACAACCACTTCAGGACTTGTCGATGTTGTGTATGGTATGTATAGTCCTGCCCAGGAGGCAAGAGCCTGAGGCATTTATGAAAGGTACCCAGACACTGGAGGCTCTAGGGTAGTGGGAAATGTAGATAAAGTTTCTATTTATTTAATCCTAACAGGAATTCTCTAGAAACCAAGTAATGATATCGCACAGCATAGTATTTTAAGTTGCAACATTCCATGTTCTTCTACTTGTGAAACTTCTACTTTGCAGAAATAGAAAGTTTCCTGATGTCCTAGCAGTGCCTGTTGCTGGTGGCTTTGAAACCATGGAGAAGAAAAAGAAAACCTTTTCACTTCCCTTATTCTTTGGGCTGTCAAAATATTTAACTGGTATTTTGGCTGACATGCAGCTCTGTTCAGAAGAGAGAACTGGGATTATGTTAGATGACAAACAGCAACAGTTCAACCACATGTATCCCTGCCCATGGCAGGAGGGGGGTTGGACCTAGATAATCTTAAGGTCCTATCCAACCCTAACCATATTCGTATGACATTAGCCTTGATTTAGATGCAGAGGAGACTCTGCATCATTTCAGGTAGTAAAATGTTCCCTGATTTCTTTCAGGACACAGAAACTGCAGACACTTTTTTCTGGAAACTGTTCAAAACCGATGCACCCTGAAAGCCTCTGAAAACTGAGCACGAACCTTTGTGGAAGCACTCTATAAAAGTATTTGCAAAATATTTGTGGATGAATGTATTTGCCTTTGGCTATTACATTCCACTTTTCATCTGCAGAGCTACAGAAAAGAAAACGTTCCTTTCGCATATGGTTTTAAGTATAGCAACAAAACACTGAGGTAATTAACATAAGGGTTTAAGACTGCTAATTTTCCCTTCCATAATCTTCCCTCTCCGGTCACATTTTGAAGAAATAATTACAACTCTTGTAAGCTATGTCCACAAAAAAAACCCAGACAGAAACCACAGGTTCTGTCTGCTGATGTTAGTAAGTGACATCTGCATTAACGTTTACTATGCTGAGTATACCTAACAGCTGCAGCTGCTTCCAGGAAAGTAGCAGTCAAAAAGGCTATTACAACAGATGCTTTTCAGATCCTCCTGCAGTACATGATCCTTTCTGTGATAATATATACAGACTACATCTACATCTTGTACACATCTTGTACCTACATTTGTCATGACTGCTTTATAGTAGCATATGTGGTAATTTTTCCAATTTTCTTTTTTGTTTTTTTGTTTTTTTTTTTTGGGGGGGGGGGGCTTTGTTTGTGTGTTTTTGGTTTTGTTTTTGTGTGTGTGTGTGGTTTTGGTTTTTTTTTGTTTGTTTGTTTTTGAAATAGAGCCAATAAAAGTATCTGTAGGCACGTAAACTACATGGAAATTCCTGTATTTAAGAGCCATTACATCTATAACACTGAAATAGTACCAGGAGAAAAACAAACGAGCAAAAAAAAACCCAACACACTGATCCTTTTCCTTAACCACTAGTATTCAAAGTTATGCAGCAACTTGTGTCCTCTCTCTGGCCCAAAGTTTCCATTAGTCTTTTCTATCCAGTTCAATGAGGAAACCTCATGACAGTGTTACTCTTCTGGGATATGAGCTGTGACATCCTAGAAACCAGGTCTACTGCTTCTTCAGGAAGCATTACAGCCATCAAGAGCTATATAGAGGGTTACGGTCTTGGAGGCTATCCTTTAAGATTAAAGCCCTGCCAAGTTCTCACAAGGCACATCTTTACTGTTAAATAAGAGAGCTAGGAATTTAGGCTAAGAAGTAAGCCCACGAGTCATCCACAATATTTAAATGTTCATACCCTGGCTCTCTTTCAGACTGCTTCAGGTAACTCTCTAAGATCAATTTTGTTCCAGAAGGAGCTACTCTTGGCTGCACAGCCATAAGCCAGTTTCTGCCAATTGGCTTTGAGGTCAGGGTTTGGCTCATGGCCCCATTTTAATTAGCAGAATAAACATAGCTTCAAAGAACATATGTGGGTGTCAAACCTCATTAGAGGATTTGTGGTTGTGAATCCCAAGTGAGCAGAGTCATCTCTGTTGCAGACTTAATTCAAGCACCTCCAGTGTAGAAAAGGGGAAGGATTTAATTAGCATTTTTTATTAGTTAGCCCTAATGGGAGCACTCCTCTGAGGTGTTTCTCTCTCCCTTAGCAGTTAGGATGCTTTCTTATTTTACTTAGGATTTTGGACTACCTCCTAGGGCGGCAGGAACATCAAAGGTAGGCATCACATACTGTATCATGTAAGCATCCACCTCCACAATCAGATTTGCCCCTACACTCCTTCATGGAGAGTTTTTCTTTCATGGGTTTTCACCAGGCTTAGACTTAATCTCTGCTCATGCAGTCTCCGCTGATGCAAATTTAGACAAAGAACAGAAGCTTCCTGGTTGGAACAGCTTAGAAGTGGTTAAGAGCCCAGGCAGGATAGAAGCTCACACGCTAGGAAAAAAAGAACATCACGAGATTTTAAAACATCAGTTAATAGCATCATATTACTTTTCTAAGTCATCATAGATGCTGTAATTCTTGCTCTTTCTTCCTCTTTTAAGGGGTCAACACCAGCTGACAGATGACCAGAGTCGTGTGGTTGCTGACTCAGAGTCCTTGATCTCACAGCTATTACTTGAAGACCAGCTTCTGTGGTAAATCCAAAAAAAGAGCATGCCAAAGAAAGTTGCCAGAGGCATTTCCCTATCAAGTACATACAATCTAAAACATATCTGAACTGCACTATATAAAGTATGGCTTTTTTTGTTTCCTCTTATGTTGGTTTCTCCTCGCTTTTTAGACTCTTAAGCTCCTCAAGGCAGGGGCTTGTTCTTGATTTGACCCAGTTTTACCTCCTTACCCATGCCATGTGCACAGCAGCTGTACAAGAGGCCTGATTCTGCAGGAATGCTGCACCAAACATCAGAAAACAGAACAGCAATTTTGTTTACAGTCATTGGAAGACCACACAGAAAAATACTGAAGTGTTTGGTTTGTGATGGAAAGTGCATGCATAATCAGTATCAGAACATGAAGTGCCTTAGCCCAGATGCTCTGGCTCACTACTACAATTGTGAACCACCTTAATATAATATAATAATAAATACAGATGAACCACAATTCTCTCAGTTTTCTCCCGTCCTCTCTCCTTTCCTCAATCTTGACAGCTGGATTAGCAGCTGGCATATGTAAGACTGGACATTGAAGGACACTAATATTTCCTCAGTCTAGACAAAAAAGTTCTGCTACCTGAATTCTGGACATATCTATGTCATCTTGTCTCTGGAACATCCCAGAAAAGTCCATTGACCTTCTAGATAAGAATCAGTATGTGTAACATAAGGATGAGATATATAGTACCATTTACTGGACTTCTAAGGTCTCTGAAGATCTTTTAAGTTAGCCCTCTGTTTACAGCACAAAGGGAATAGCACAGGGCCAATAAATTGGCTCGCAGTTGTCACTTTTCTATTAGATTTTAAAATAACAAAATGAAAAAAGCTAAAAAAATATAAATATGGCTTGTGAGGTAAAAAAAATCAAGTTTCTGCCTCATCCATACTGGTTCTCACTGTTCATGGAATAGTTTTTACTTCTCTCCCTGTAGAAAACTACTTTGGCAGCTCTGAAGTTGCTACAGAAGATTGAAAAGCCATCTCTTCTCAGAAACAGGCACTTAAACCAACAACATAAAAACATAAAGAGCTTGGAAAGGGGAGAGAACAAATGGGGTTACTTTAAAAACCCTTTCTTGTGCTGGGAGTTTAAGCTAGTGAGGAAAACACAGACTGGTGGTGTACCTCATGGATCAGTACCTGCCCCTTGGCCCTCAAACACAGTACTATTGCCATCCATTAGCTGCATTTCTGATTCTCTTTCTCCCCTTTCCTTCCGCTTGGGTCTGTCCTATTTTATTCCATGGCATGAAGATGCAAAATCTTCATCAGCCTACAGAATAAAGAACAAAACTAAACTTGCAACAGAGCATTTGCTCATTAATTAAATGCATCGATAGCACAAAATAATCCAGTCTCCACAATATGTATCTGCACAGGGTTTGTTTTTTTTCAAATATGAATTAGAAAGTTCTATTATTTTACTGCTTTTCTTTATTGCTAAATGGTTGCCTGTGTTCAATAGCATCAGAAATTGTTATTTGCTTCACTGTAGTTTCCATACTATCTAAATAATAACTATGTTATACTAGGCTTATATGCGTACATGGTAAACTTGTTAAAGCAAGGACCATTTGAGCAGATGCTTGGTAAGGAAAGAACATAAAAATGATCAGCCCTACAGAAAATGTTTGGGGAAGGCAAGCGAGGTTTTCTAATTTCCAGTTTACTCTCCTGGCTATTTGCTCCTGTCTCAGAATTGGTTCTGCAATCCTCTTGCAGATGAAAGAGCGTTATTCTTACAACAAGGTACACAGAGCTTGGGCAATGCCCTCACCTAGACTGCAGCTGCTTCGGACAAGGCTCTTTGGTTTTATTGTGTAGAGCCCAGCTTTCTCCCAGCCCCCAGACACTACCACAGCACAAACATTTAATCCCATTATGCAAGTGTGGGCATGTCAAGCTTGCTTTGTGACAGTATGGAGGGTTTTAGAAAATATGGTCATTTTCACTGCTTTGTGATTTTGTCAGCAGGCTAACACATGCCAGGAGACAGGTTTTCCTGTATCTTTTCTCTCCCACAGGAAAGCAGACAAAAAAAAAAAGCAGCTATTTCACAACAAACTTATCTGCTCTGTGGAACTAAGGAAAAGTTTCAAAACGGAGGGCAAAACTGCGGTTCACTGCTTTACAAAGGATTAAAGGAATATACAGGAGACGCACTTTATAAGTTCTCTTCAAGGAGACGGCCTTTTATGTAAACTGCCTTTCATCTTATCATATATTGTTCACAGTGAGGATATAAAGTAGACAGGATATTGAGTGAGGTTACAAAATGATGCAGAAGGAAACAAAGCTCTTTTCAGCAGTTTATGCTCTGAAACACTGCTGAAATGCTCCAAGATTTCCACATCTCCATTTCTTTCTTGGAAGTATACTGTGCTTATGTAAACCCGACAAGCACCTGTGATTTATATTTTGGAGTAAGACATGAATTTCTTGAGCAAACTCTTGGTTTAGTCTATATGGAGGCCATAAGCCTACTCTTGCTACTCTTGGGAATACTGTTAAGACTTACCATGATGGAGTCCACTATTATGTAAATGCCCCTTGGATGTAGTTTTTACCATGTTGTTTTATGTAGTTAACATGGATTTTATGAATACCTGAGACTTTTTAATCAATACTGGCATTTACACTCAATTCTGTATAAAGCAATTAGGTGCCAGGGAAAACTATCTTTCCAATTGTCTGGAATAGCTTGTGAAGTAAATAGCATTTTTCTTCCTGTTTCCTTTGGAAAATATATCGTCGACAATGCAAAACAAACTAAATCATTATTTTGAACAGAATGTTCTGTGCACCAAGTTTGAAATTCCACAGAAATACAAAATATCCATGTCCAGGCAGTAATTTCATTCCAAGCCATTTTTGCTCAATGGCATTGTATATACTGCTTTCAGAAACAGTCTCTAAGATATTGCCCTGTGAAAATACAATAATGAAACCTCAGTTTAAATGAGACTTTAGTAAAAGAATATCAGGAAGATAAAATTTGCCCAGTGTGTAATTTCAAAGGTGCTAGAAGTTTTACCACTTGAGCTAGACACAATTCTTTTCTGTGGGAGTGGTGAGACACTGGAAGCAGTTGCCCAGAGAAGTTGTGGCTGCCCCATCCCTGGAAGTGTTCAAGGCCAGGTTGGATGGGTCTTGGAGTAACCTGGTCTAGTGGAAAATGTCCCTGCCCATGGCAGGGAGGTTGGAACTAGATGATCTTAAAGTCCTTTCCAACCTAAACCATTCTACTATTCCAATGGTAGCAGCAAGTACTCAGTGCTCCAGAAAAAACATGCTCATAATGTAAGACTGTATAAATACATTTGGCTCTTCATCAAAGAGCATCACTTGGTAGTGTGCTTACAAACTATAGGGCTGGATAACAAAGCCACAGATTTGTTATGAGCTATCAGCTACCAGACTGACAGTACTGAACTAGGTAAGGGAGATGCACGATCTTCTACCCAGATCTGCATCTGCGTGAGACTGTAGCCAAAGTAATTAAGATGTCTTAAGAAGAAAGATAAGCTCCACTAACACTTGGCATAGCTTCTGGATCAGACTTCACCTACATCAATCAGATGAGAGCATACTTAAAAGGAGTCAGGCCCATCGGCACGCAACCAAGCAGCCGTATCTATAAATTTGAATGGGTCCAATTTTACAACATTGACGCTGTTTTGCATCAACTGAAAATATCAGGAAGATACCGCTTGAACTCAGGGGAAAAAAAGAGAATCTATCTCCTGTGGAAGAAGTGACTGTCACCCCATGAAAAGTACAAGGATGCTGTTAGGTTATGTAGAAAGTCAGATAGGTGAAAGCACAGATGAAACTAAATCTAGCCACTGCCATAAAAGATGCGAAAAAGTACTTTTACAAATATATTAGCAATAAAAGGAGGTCCAAGGAGAACCTCCATCCTCTACTGGATACTAGAGGAAACATAGTGACTGAGGAAAAGGCTGAGTTACTGAATGCTGTGTTTGCCTCAGTCTTTAATAGTCACACTAGCCATTCTTAGGGTACTTAGTTCCCTTAGTTGAATGGTAGAGATGGGGAACTGGTTGAAGCCCCCATAATTCAGGAAGAAGTGGTTGCGACCTCCTGCTCCACTCAGATGCACACAAGTCTATGGGGCCAGATGGGTTACACTCAGGAGTGCTGAAGGAGCTGCAGAGGAGCTTGCTGAGCCACTCTCCATTATTTATCAGCAGTGCCGGTCTAATGGACAGGTCCCAGAGGATTGGAGGTTGGCAACGTGATGCCTCTCTACAAAAACAGCAGGAAGACCCTGGAAATTACAGGCCTGCCAGCCTGACCTCAGTGCCAAGGAAGAACATGGAGCCCATGATCCTAAGTGAGATTCCAAAGCACATGTGGGAAAATGGAAGGATCAGGCCCAGTCAGCATGGACTCATGAAGGGCAGGTCCTCCTTGACCAACTTCATCACCTGGTTGGTGAGGGAAAGGCTGTGGACATTTTCTCTTTGGACTTAAGTAAAGCATTTGACACTGTTTCCCACAATGCTCTCCTGGAGAAACTGGCTGCTCATAGCCTGGATAGGTGTATTCTTTGCTGTTGTGTATGTATATATAATCAGTGTTGCATAGTCCAGTGCAGTCAGTGACTACCTAGAAAAACATGGATTAAATCAAAACACATTTTTATGATTTGTTTTGGCTTAAAAAAAAAATAAATCACATTTTCTAAATTGAATTTTCTTCTTAGTTCTTCAACTTTTACTTCAATTATTCACATTTAAAGGAACTGAACGGGAAATAAGCAACATTATATAAAAAAAATGGATTATATGCTGATGCTGGCATTGGAATACCTTAGTTTTAGAAACAGTGTAAGCCTCCTAAAGAGGTCAGTAGCCACGAAACATTTTGCTAAAAGGGAATTCAACATCTTTATGGGCTCAGTGAAATTCATAATCAGAAATTGAAAATCACTTATTACAAATATCCAAAAATGAGGCTATTAGAACCTCCTGTAGGAAGGGTTGAAAAGAAAAGTGGAGAAACATATTAGCATTTTCTCCATTTTCTATTATTGAACGAAAATTATTCCAAATAATCCAGTTTAGGTGTATTGTAGTTGACGTCCACATCATGCTTTCTGCTGCTTCTACTGTTGAAAAGTTCAGTCTTGGATACAGATAACATACCTTTTTTCAGTAACATCTGTGTGCAGACTGCAAAGTATGAAAGTTGGCTGGATTGCTAGAGCTCAGTTTGGGAATTTGGCTGCCGGCTTATTCTGTCTATAGGTCTGGCCATAAGGATAAAAGAATAATACTTGATTTTTCTAGGGGAATGACAGAAATCTCAGGGGCAAGGAGTAAATAAAGTGAACAGAAACAAAAAAGGAAATATTGTTTTCATTTTTTAACAAAGAAAGATTATTTTCATTCTTTAACTCAAATTAGTCACAATAGAAAAATATAATACTGCATGCATTAAGTATCGGGAAAGAGCTCTACAGAGCAGACTGTCTCTAAAAAGACAAAACATCTTCTGGCTATGCTTAGAGAACAAAAATACCAAGTTTGAGTATCATAGCCCAGCTGGACTCTGCCCCAGTAATTAGCCTCATTTAAGCACTCCACCTTGGCAAACAAATGAACATCTGCTCCCTGGTACCTTCACAGATAATAGTAGGCAGCGATGGCTGTGCATCTGGGTACCACACGTGCAGCAAGCACTGCACTCCTGGGGAAGCATCAGGACTGCTGCAGTTCCACACTGCATGGCCAAGTCTACTACTAAGTGTGCAAGAGCCACAAGGGTGTTTTTCTGTCCAATCACAAGAACAACTTACGTGGCTCAACTGGTTTCAGATGTTCAGCCCCTCTACATTAAGAGGACTGAATACAATACTGCATCACCAAATAGCTAATGAGAGTGAAGACAGTGACAGTCGCCTTCATTTTATGTATTTGTCACATTTTACTTCAAGTAAGAGTCACTTTATGGCCTTTGGATGTTATCTGTTGTCTATCTACTTGCAGTTTCATATAATTTTGATAGCTGCATCTGGGAACTGGCATGTCTTTTGACTGTGTTAAAAATTAAGCTTTTCTCCACCTCAAAAAAGTCAAGAAGTCCATAGAAGAGATTAACTTTTAAAGTATTTCTCTGCAGAAAATTTGAAGTTCAACCATCATCTTTCTCCAAGCTTCTTAACATGGTTCAGAGAGCCCAATTTTCTACATGAGCCAGTGAAAGACGAGACTACCAGTCGCTTTTATATATACGTAACTGCCTGCTATAATTTCATACTCTGCTCAAGGTAATGCATGAATGAAGCACTTCATTATTCATATTTAGCACTTAACCCTCCTCATTCCTCCCCCCCCCCCCCCCAAGAATGCACCATTCACATCTCCAGATCTAGATGAGTATGTTGTCAGTGTACCTATCAATATCTGAAAAAATATTATCTTCTCAGCTACCTCGTCTATTTGTAGTCATAAACATCACTGCACTGGTCCACATACTTTCAATAAGGAAAAAAAGCTGCTAAAGTCACAGTGCAAGATGAGATGGCCATAAATGTGAATGGTTTGAGAGATCTATCATGGTAAAGCAAAGAGTTAAAACTGACCCAGAAACCAAGAACCAGTTTTCAACTAATACCATGCTGAAAGTACCCTGTCTTGCCACTATGTTGAAATTATTAAAACCTCCCATGCAGCATGGAATACATGCAAAGAAATTAGCACATCTTTACATACACACTTAAATGGATTGGGGAGCCATATGAACTAGTCATGACCAAAAAGAGATGAGATCTGCAAAAATGTGTCATAACGACATTTCAAAATACAGAGCCACTGTTCAGAAAATGGCAGCTACAATAGGTTTCATACTATGACTTATAAACTTCTGACCTTTCGCTTCACCCCTTTCCCCTTAGGGGCTCAGGATGCTTAAAACAGACTATGAGTGCGCTGCTTGGTATTGTAAAGCCTTCAGCGGTGCAACCATGAAAATGACATGAAGATTATGCTAAAATCAGCATTTAGGCACCAAAGGACTCCCAATACCTTTTTCTTTAAATTATTATTTTGTTTATGGGTAAGGGATTGTAATGCCAAAGTCACCTAAATGCTTGGCTTATATAAAAGAGGAACGAGGCTTCAAGAATGAACCTATCTGATCTCCCCACTTCCTTTCATGAGACGCTTTGTAGAAAGTGTTGCTGAACTGCACATGTAGAAATATAATCTCTCAGCCCTCTTTAGGTCAAGGCCAATCCCTTGAATTGCATTTGGAACTAATGGGCAGCGTGGTCATATCAGACAGTAGAGGTGTAACCCTGCTAAGGCATCACTGACTCTGGCATTAATTACTAACTTCACAGAGCTATGAGCATCTCTTCATGCCTTAAACATCCCTTCCACTGTTGTTAACTTAGATTAAGTATAACTGCTTACCTTGCCAGGTAACAGCTTAAAGTCCCAACAGACAGATGCACTGAGGACCTGCTCCCCAGGCTCAGTAATTTCCTTTTTTATCCATGATTTCTCAACTGTAAGTCATGCCTGAAGATTAAACACCACAAGCCTGTTTTTAACAGTGTTACTGCCCCAATTCTTTTAAAGTATGAAACCTCATCCACCATTCATAGTAGATATTTAAATAGTGTTTTCCATATGAAGATGCTAATTTTTAGTATTTGTGTTAGCATACAGATATTGTAATGTCAGGCCTGAAATCCTACTGGGTTTCATGCTATACAAGCACAAAGGAAAAATCCAGGAATCCAGGTTTCCAACAACTTGCAATTTAGGTACAGCAATAGTCATCAATCACAGAAAGGAAAATTGGTTAGACAGCATCTATCAAAGGACTCAAGAGCAGTAAGAAGACACCATTGTCCTGCTTTGAGTGGTACTGTACCAGTGAAAAAGCTTTTAAGGAAGGATATGCAGACAAATAAAAATTGAGACCCTTATGTTTATGAGGGACGTTCCCCACAGTAATGGACAACATGGAAGGGAGCTAGGAGGTGCTTTGCTTGGAACAGGCGCAATGCAGCCTGACATCATGGATATGGGAAGCCACGCTCAATAAGTAACTAGTAAAGGGATAGGATACTGTCCATGGCTTTCTAAAATAAGCTCATAACCTTTTAAACTGTATTTCAAAGGGAGGAGGAAATCAGTAGTGATACACAAGAAGTGGGCAAAGCAGTGACATGGTGAAAGCAGGGAGAGAGGAAAATGATCTTTTAGAATCATAGAATAGTTAGGGTTGGAAAGGACCTTAAGATCATCTAGTTCCAACCCCCCTGCCATGGGCAGGGACACCTCACACTAAACCATGTCACCCAAGGCTCTGTCCAACCTGGCCTTGAACACCGCCAGGGATGGAGCATTCACAACCTCCCTGGGCAACCCACTGCAGTGCCTCACCACCTTTACAGTAAAGCACTTCCTCCTCATATCCAAACCAAACTTCCCCTGTTTAAGTTTGAACCCGTGACCCCTTGTCCTATCACTACAGTCCCTAATGAAGAGTCCCTCCCCAGCATCCCTATAGGCCCCCTTCAGATACTGGAAGGCTGCTATGAGGCCTCCACGCAGCCTTCTCTTCTCCAGGCTGAACAGCCCCAACTTCCTCAGCCTGTCTTCATACAGGAGGTGCTCCAGTTCCCTGATCATCCTCGTGGCCCTTCTCTGGACTTGTTCCAACAGTTCCATGGCTGGTTTTCTGGGCTGCAAGCACACAGTGAAGACGGCTCATGTTCATTTTCCCAACAGCCAACACCCCCAAGTCCTTCTCCACAGGGCTGCTCTGAATCTCTTCTCTGCCCAACCTGTAGCTGTGTCTGGGATTGCTCCGACCCAAGTGTAGGACCTTGCACTTGGCGTGGTTAAACTTCATAAGGCTGGCATCAGCCCACCTCACAAGCGTGTCAAGGTCCCTCTGGATGGCATTCCTTCCCTCCAGTGTATCAACCGAACCACACAGCTTGGTGTCATTGGCAAACTTGATGAAGGTGCACTCAATCCCACTGTCCATGTCACTGACAAAGATGTTGAACAAGACCGGTCGCAACACCGATCCCTGAGGGACACCACTCATTACTGGTCTCCAGCCAGACATTGAGCCATTGACCACAACTCTTTGCGTGCGGCCATCCAGCCAGTTCTTTATCCACCGAGTGATCCATCCATCAAATTGATGTCTCTCTAATTTAGAGACAAGGATGTCGTGTGGGACAGTGTCGAACGCTCTGCACAAGTCCAGGTAGATGACATCAACTGCTCTACCCCTGTCCATCAGTTCTGTAGCCCCATCATAGAAGGCCACCAAATTGGTCAGACAGGATTTCCCCTTAGTGAAGCCATGCTGGCTGTCACCAAGCACCTTGTTGATTTTCATGTGCCTTAGCATGCCTTCCAGGAGAATCTGCTCCAAGATTTTGCCAGGCACAGAGGTGAGACTGACTGGTCTGTAATTCCCTGGGTCATCCATTTTCCCCTTCTTGAAAATGGGGGTTATATTTCCCTTTTTCCAGTCATCAGGAACTTCACCTGACTGCCATGATTATTCAAACATGATGGACAGTGGCTTAGCAACTTCGTTTGCCAGCTCCTTCAGGATGAATTTCATCAGGACCCATGGACTTGTGCACATTCAGATTTTTAAGATGGTCTTGAACCAGATCCTCTCCTACAGCGGGTGCAAGGTCTTCATTCTCACAGTCCCTGCGTCTGCCTTCCAAGACTTGGGTGGTGTGGTCAGAGCCTTTGCCAGTGAAGACCGAGGCAAAGAAGTCATTCAGAACCTCAGCCTTCTCCAAATCCTGTGTAGCCAGTTCTCCTGATAGCTTCTGTAGACGGCCCACATTGTCCCTAGTCTGTCTTTTATTCACTATGTACCTATAGAATCCCTTCCTGTTATCTTTCAGCTCCCTAGCGAAATTTAATTCTAACTGGGCCTTAGCTTTCCTAACCTGGTCCTTAGCTTCCTGAACAACATCCCTGTACTCTTCCCAGGCCACTTGTCCTTGCTTCCACCTTTTATAAGCCTCTTTTTTCCTTCCAATTTTCCTCAGCAGCTCCTTATCCATCCAAAGAGGTCTCCTGGCCCTCCTGCTGCACTTCCTTCTAGTTGGGATGCAACACTCCTGAGCTTGCAGCAGGTGATCCTTGAATATCAACCAACAGTCTTGGGCCCCTCTGCCCTCTAGGGCTGTATCCCATGGAACCTCACTAAGCAGGTTCCTGAAGAGGCCAAAGTCTGCTCTCTTGAAGTCCAGGGCAGTGAGCTTGCTGCACGCTCTTCTCACTGTCCTGAGGATCAAGAACCCAACCATCTCATGATCGCTACAACCAAGGCTGCCCTGGAGAGTCACATTTCCAACGAGCCCATCTCTGTTGGTGAGCATGAGGTCAAGCATGGCACCTCTCCTTGTCGGCTCCTCTATTACTTGCAGAAGGAAGTTGTCTTCTACACAATTGAGGAACCTCCTGGATTGCTCGTGCCGGGCTGTACCGTCCTTCCAACAGATGTCAGGGTGGTTGAAGTCACCCATGAGAACAAGGGCCTGCGAGTGTGAGGCTGTTCCTGTCTGTCTACAGAATGCTTAATCCACAGAGTCCTCTTGATCAGGCGGCCTGTAACAGATCCCCACAGTAATGTCTCCCATCGCTGTTCTCCCTTTAACCCTGACTCACAAACTCTGTTGACTGCTCACCTGTCCCCAGAGTTCCATACTCTCCAGCCTATCACTAACATAAAGGGCAACTCCCCCTCCCCATCTGCCAGGCCTGTCTTTCCTAATGAGCCTGTAAGCTTCCATTCCAACACTCCAGTCACAGGAGCCATCCTACCCTGTTTCTGTGATATCTATTACATCATACCCCCGTAGAAGTGCGCACATCTCTAATTCCTCTTGTTTGTTCCCCATACTATGGGAGTTTGTATAGAGGCACCTGAGACGAGCTCCAAATGAAACCTGCTCATTGGCTGGAGCAGCTGAAATATCTCTACATCACTCCTAGCATTTATTATATTATCTTATAATAATCTTATAAGATATAATAATGTTATTTATTATATTATCATTTTAGTTTGGATAGATCTCTTGATGAAGACACTACAAGTCCAAGGATGACTTCAGGTGAGGAGGTAATGGACGAACGCACTAGCTGAGGGATGAGAAAGGAAAATTATTAAGGAAATTTATTATGCATGCAGGCCTTTAACCTACCCAGAATATTAGGTTCCAGAAAAGGCAAAGACATTTATGGGGCTGAATGACTGGAATTGTAGAGGTTTTATCCCCAGTGACTAAAAAGGGAGGGGAAAAAACCTTAGAGAAAAAGGTTGAGAGTCATGACTCTGCCATGAGCTCAAGAGCTGAGCCCAACTACAGTTTCAACAGAAGGAGGCAGGCAATTTTGGGGATGCAGCAACAAGGAGACAGGAATGGGATTTGCAATCATGGACCAATAGAGAACCACCAAAGAGGGAGTAAAGACAGAGCTCTCAAATGTTCCCTTACACTTAGATATTAAGTTTCGGTTGTGAAAAGTAAGTTTGAGTCTACTTTTAAAAATAATCGAGTGGCCTTGCTGTTTGCAATTGCCCTGGGGGAGATTCTGCCTCTCACAAAATTGAGCATGTCAGAGGTGGTTTTATGTTGCATATTTCACATGGTTTGCCCCCAGTTACACTTCAGTGAAGTACGCGTGACACTGTGCAGTAGTACCTCTTTAGTTGATGCTAATCTCAGGGGAGACAGCCGGCTCCGCCGTCAAAAGGCAAACAGCACCAGTACCACAGTCTGTGCTTGAAACAAGTGTGACTCTCTAGATTCTTTTGAGGGTACAACAGATCAGGCTGCTCACACCTTGAATTTCCTCCTGAAGTTTGATGGCATCCAGTGTGACAGATACTTCACAAAAACACTTAGAACAGCAAAGTTATAAGGTTACCAAATCCTGACATGATGTATTTCAAGGGAACAGGATAACTAAAACAGGAAAAACAATGGCATCTTAACTCAAATAGCTTATTATATCCAAAATGCTTGACTCTCCAGTTCACACCACATGTTGCAGTGTGAAATTTAAAAATGCAAATCACAAACAGTTGGACACCTTCCTTTTACGTGCTGGCATCATACATAAACAACACTGGAAGAAAACATACACACTGGGTTCAAACCAAGAGCCTGGAAAACAGAAGAGCTTTAACTACCAAAAAAAGAAAACATTTTCAAAGTCTATACTGCCCTCCTGTGTACAAACCAGTATTACCTCTAACAGTTGCGACCTATTTGTAAAACTGAGAGTACTGTAGGGTTGTGATGTCCCAGATAATGGAGGAAAACGGGTAAAATCTTGGTGCTAGGGAACAGAGTGAAGAGACAGCTCCGACCAGGGCTGGCACAGACAGCAACGAGCAAAAGCTAATCATTGCCACTAGTCTGTAACCATTTTTCATGAAATAGATAGTGCTGGTTCCCTAGCATCACAAGGCATGACAGTTCATTAATCTGAGAGGTTCTGCAGCCCTCATGTCACAGGCAAATGTCAAAGCACCCTCCCAACCTGGCTCTGCACCCCTGCAACAATCAGTCCAAAAGCAAGGTAAACAAGCAAGACAACAGTTTGTCCACAAACGACCCATTGCTTTAACCAGCAGTAATTTCTTCCAATGAAAGCTTCTTATGAACTAAGTGTGGGACACTCCTGCTGGAATACTTACTTGTGTAGAGGTAATTTCGTCACTGGAATATTTATTGCTACCCTCTTCAACAGTTTTGCCTTTTTTTTTTTTTTTTTTTATAAAATGGATTTTAACTGGATTATAAGAACTAACATGAAAAATCGTTTACCTCTGGTAAACAATATCATGCCGTGCAGGGACACTACTGCACTACTATACAATCACTTCTCAGTGTAATGAAGGTTTTACTCACCACTAAATGCTTCTCTTTTTTTCTTTTAGCTTGCCCATTTAAGAAAAGCAGGTCCTCGAGCAAATTCAGAGCAAAACTGAAAGGAATTCAGAGCCACAGTGAAAGACCCACTTGGTACATCATCTGTTTCCCACTGTAAGTCATATTTGCACTTGCAGAATCTGAACACTGAACTGAAAAAAATTCTTAAGGTCATAGTAAGATTGACTAAAACATAATACATATGTCTTCGATGCATACTATGGCTTCATAACACAATTAAAATGACCCAGAAATTTTCAGCTGAACTTAGTTACTATTTGCAAAAATCCAGAATAACCTTTATAAATACTAAGTAATAAAAACTCTGGGAGGTAAGTAGATGTCAGTTGCTAAATTTTGACAATGTTTACACTGCACACTCAAGAGCTGAACTATTGCTGAAATAGATTCTTTATTTCTGAAACATTCCAAAACAGCAGTATACACAGTTGTAATCAAATATTAAGTCATATGCCATTATAAGAAAGCATTGATTAGTGCAATTGGATTTTGTAAAAGGTCTATCAAAAATTTTATTTGCATTAAAACTCATTTTCCATAAGCAACTGTTAATAAAATGTTACAATTTAATTCTTTTGTAATAAAGTACTGAAAATCAACTGTAGTTTTAGAGACCACTTTGTAAGTGCAATGTGACTTTTGCTGCCGTTTGAAACACAAAACACTATGACAATTGAACAAATGGTGAAAGACCAACAAAATCATGCTGATCCAGCTGGATGGCAATTTCCAGTGAATGCTACTTTTTTTTTGTGCTTCTGCAACATAAATATACTGCTTTGTATTGCCAATGGTACCACTTTGTAAGATATGCTCCTAGCGCTAAAAAAGTACATTACCCCAAAAATATTATTTATGGCACAGAAAAGTTAAATTATCTCTCTGCTGTTCAAGGTTCAGGCAAGTTTAAATGAACTTAAGTATACAAAATAAAATGTACTGGAAACACTAGAAAAAAATTCAAGCACATACATAGGTCCCCCCAAATTCAAAATAAAACGCATGATGACTTTACACTAAATAAATTAACTTAGAATTTCAGGATGGCAAAGCTGCCCAAAAGCATTATCTCCTAGTTCTTTCCAAGGAAATATTCTGGAACTTTCTTCAGTTCCAAATGCCAACACTGTCATTGTTAGTCTGGTAACAATGCAGCTGTTCAGGTAACTGATTAAGTGCAATATTTAGTACTCAATAAGATGTTCATTTTTTAAAAATGACATTGCATTATGGATGGTTACATATTAAAATCTCAGGGGAAATAATACTGTATGACCCTCCTTTCCCAAAACATTGCTACCCAGCCAGCTGGGTAATGAAATCCACATTATTTTCCACTGTTGATGGGTATCCTTCATCAATAGCAGCCATCTCTCCAGTTCCCATCCCGCATCGTACTGAGTGATGAAAGTGGTTTTGGAGGCTGAAGAAAACTGTATTAACCAAATGACAGAAAAAGGGGAAGGAAGTCATATTTCATGTGAAAGATCAAGGTAAGAAACATCATTTACTTCTCCAGTGACACTAGCTTTATGGCTTACTTAAAGACATCACTCTGGTTCATTTCTGGCTTCACACTAATGTAGAGATCTACAGTGAAATTAAGGCCACTTCCGATGAGACCCCATTATTGTTCCTGGTCTTAACAGACTAAAAGCTCTGTAAAAAGGAATTTGGTGAATAATTGTCATGATGAAGAGACCCCTCTAAATGGGAAGATTTGTGTTTTCAGGGCTAAAGATGATAAAAACCTATTTTTGTCACTATGGTCAGGAAAGATCTAACAGGAAGATCTTTGCAGTTGAAGAACTCTACCAAATCTTGCTCCAGACCTTTTTATCCAAGACCCATGACAATGTGTTTCTACCCCACAGCTGAAGTCTGAGAGCTGCTATTCTCAGCACCACTACTCCAACTTGGAACTCGCCATGCTCCAGGCCCCCACCCTCACACCCAAGCTGCCTCTCTCACTAATCGAGTGCTTATTCTTATTATAAAATGTTTCCTGAGTCCTGAGCACATTCCAAACTCTCCAGGTAACTAGTGGTAGCTGTATCTTTTAAATCTTTCAAGTAAGATTTAAAAAAGGAAAACCAACCATCTGAGTCTATGTGACTGTCAACACACTGCTGATGAAGAAGGTTATCTCTAATTCGCTGCAACCTTATTTTTATTTCACTAGAATTTGCTGAAAATAAAGCATCTCAATTCCATGAAACTGTTTCTCATAAAGCCAGGTCTCAAGCCTTGTTCTCACACTTTTTCTATGAGAGGGCCAAAGTAAAGAATAATTAACTATGCTAAAAATAACTAAGAATACCGCTGTATATCCCCGGCAGTGAACAGAAACATGTGCCAGCATTGAAAACCATCTCAAACAGGCACAGGCTGTCAGTATAATGCCTTGTGGTTTGAGATAACAGGTTTTGAGGGTCTGCAGTCCCTTTCTACTTTTCCATCACCAGCTGGATCGCAGTGACTGGCTCCAGCACAAGGCAGCAGGAACAAGCAAGCCTTCCACCTTGGCTTGAGAGCTGAGCTTACACTGCTACCATGCCTGTGCCTGGTACCTGGGTTGATCCAGACTCTGAGCTGCTGACTGACTTCCTGGCTTTAGGTGCAACCTGCCTCATCACTGTAGACCTATTTGGAGACTGGGACTTTTGGCTGACCCTGGTCACCATCAATAACTCTGTTGGTTGGTTGCTGTAAAGCAGCCTAACTATCCTGCTCATCTCCCAGTACACCTTGCCATGCTGCCTCATGTAAGGATAGAAAATGGAGGACTCGAAGGCAGGGGTCTGCAAGAAGCCCCAAGCATAGAGCTGGAGAGAGCTGAGGGATTGTCTGAACCCATTCAACAGGAACAAAAAAAAAGTGCTGCCTCACTTGTAAGGCCAAGAAAAGACTGACTGTATGGTTAAAACTTTTTTATGCTGCTTGTGGATGCATGAATCTCAGGAGAAAAGTGTTTAATATTTAGCCAAGTTGTTATCTTGTCTATTATAATTTATTTTACAAATTATCTAAAGCACTCCCTTATCCTGTGTTTGATCCTATGCAGTAAATACTGAAGTTCCCTAATGCAGATCCTATATAAAGTGTCTAACAACCTATTTTAAATAGCTAAAATACCAATAATTTGGCTACCTAACAGCCTGGCCATAAGTATGAAGATACACCTCTGCTCTGAATGTGTACTTATCCCTGAACATCTGATTTATTTAAAAAATAAAAGATCTGTTCTACTTTTAATCAAGTAATGAACAGAACAGTTTAAGTTTTCAGTTTAGACTCTTGAGTGATAATGTGAAATACAATTTCTTGGAATGACCACAGTGACAAAAATCAACAGAGAGAAAATCTGTCTCTGATGGCTGAACTGCTTCCAAGAAAATTCCATATGAACTGAAACTGCCCTTATTTTTCACATGCATAAATAAAACGAATCCAGGGTCTTAAAGAGCTCCAATCTGCCTGTGCTTTTAGAGACGTATAAACTTGTCATTCCTACAGTGCAAAGACCATCCATCATCAATGATCACTGTTCTGGCTCTGTCAACATAGGATCCTGCTAAGGTACATCTGAAGGCAAGAGGACAGGAGCTCTGACTTTCTGGACTATAAATAGCTTTGTTACTGATGTGAACCAGCTTCTAATAAAACCAGTGCGGAGACGGAGGTGTCTCACCCTCCCACTGAAATCTCAACTTTGTTTTTCTTTAATATTGTCTGTTGGATGCAAAGGTACAAAATAGCAAGGGACTGGTCTTCATGGCCTAGGAAATATCTTTCTCACATGTTGTTACCAAAGATTTAAGAGCTCTGCAGAACACTATGAAGTGAGGGAAAGTTGAAAAAAAAAAAATGGTGAGAAAACCGTCTACTATAAAGAGCTCTAACAGAAAGAGCTCCAGCAGAGAGCAAAGGAGGTTATAATAGAAATCTCACGGTACAGGCTTCATCAAAGAAGAAACCTAATGGCTCTTTATGAAAGTTTCACCACAGTTGGTCAAAATCTGTTGTCAGTCACATCGGTGTAACTCCCAAGTAACCCAACCAAAGTGAGAATGTGAGCAATTGAAGTTACTCTGGATTTAGCCAGTATCTAATGAGAAGTATAAAAATGGTGTGATCTAAACAGCGACAGTTCATCAAACAGAAAACCTGGTGGTCGTACAGCAGGTCCTCACACGAGGAGGGATGCATGTGATGGGGAGTAGTTGGAAGAGTTGATGCAAATTGATAGACATTTCTCTTTGAGAAACTTCATCACCTATTAATTACAGAACATACAGCTAAGAGTATTTACTCAAGGTGTATGTTCTGTTATCTTTATTCAAGCTTATTTTAATACTCACCCCAAAAAAATAAAATCATTTGGAAACCATATTCTCTTGGAAAAAAATGCAAAAATACATTCACCTAACAGCATAGCTCACTGCCAAGTATGTGATATTCCAGGATTCCCTGTTCCCCTATTTTCTCACAGCTGGAGTTGAAGAGATGCTAGTTCAACCCAAGACTGTACTACCCAAGATAGTTTCTTCCTCACAATGCCGTAATGTCACAAGCTGCAATTTTGCAGTCTACTGCCATTCACAACAACAGGGATACATTTGCTTTTATTTCTTATTGACAGGTGGCAAACCATTCTTACTTATATGTGATTACATCCTATCAATTATCATAGTTTACTAGGAACTACCAGTAAAACCTGTTCGCTATTTCTGGAAAGAAATCTTCACCCTTTCAGTGACTGACTCAGCATTGGGAGCCAGAAAATCTTCTGGTTTATAGCCCAAAAAAAAAACCAACAAACCAACAAAACCAAGCCAACCGAACAAACAAAAAAAACCCAAACACAATCTAAGCCAAAGCCATCTACATATGGAAGGAGGCCTGTTTAACTCTTACCTTCGAACTGGCTGTGCAATTTTACTTCTAGGGATGCCACTCCCATTGATGGCCAGTGATGGTCTTGGAAGAGCACTGCGCCCTGCAATCCCTTGACTGGCAGTCTTGTTTGGCATTGGGATCCCAGTGTTAGAGTATAACTGCAAGTTATTGGACACTGGAAGGCTGCTGCTACTACTGCTACTACCTTGTACGGTTGGGCTTACGTATGCAGTAGCTTTGAGAGGCTGTCTGGCAGACACTGGAAAATGTCCCACACTGTGAACTCTGTGTTGAAGCTGTCCTGGTGATGGAACTGTAAAGAGTGGTAGAAAAGGAAGCAGCAAGGTCAATATGCAACAGATGATGCTAGGTAGTATTACTCATTTCTAAAGAGATATGAATAAGGATAAATTATTATATGTATCATTACATATCACATCATTATCAATTTACTTACTAATTAGAAACTGATGAAAATTCCCTTGTATTCAATACTGTGTCTAGTAACACTACAGTGAACTAAAATACCCTGTTCCATCCCCGTCCTGAACAAAATTCTCACCCCACCCTTCTTTTTCTCCTCAGAAAAGTTTTATTAGCCATCACAAGCACACTAATTCCACCTTTACAAATAGAGCTTTAAGTAGGAGAAACTTTTGACATATAAATTAATTAGTTAGACCATTTAGATTTTTGTAAGTTAGCTGACCATAACCGTATCTTGTTTAAGGAACACTGCATAAAGCATTATAAAATATCACAGAAGTCTCAGCTTTATGTATAAAAACAACCAAAAGGCTATAAAAAGATCTTGACTATAATAGCATATTCCAAGGCAAATGTTATGTAAACTATCATTTTAAATCAATGCTACAGGCTCCAGAAGCTTTATACACAGATTTTCTACACAATCCTGCCCTCTGGTGTACAACCAGACATGCATCTGTTTCAGAGGCCACATATCAAAAGCAAACTGTCAAAACCCTGAAGCATATAAAACTAACACAGCACATACAGGCCAATCCTTTTTGAACTCTCAGCAAATTATTTAAAGACACGTTCTACATTAATAATTTTAACATCCACTAGATCAATATTCTCTTTATCCCCCCCATCAAGAAGTCACCTAAACTGAACGTATTACAGAGTAATTTTAATTCCCCCACTCAACAAGTATATTACACTTGAGGACATAACCCTCTGTTTATCACACTTGCTCAGAAGTGGCTTAACTTCAGCAGGAGAGAGGTCATGTATTTTAAGACAGTATTTACACAGTGTACCATAAACCCAGCATTGTATAAATTACCAAGAAAAGCCATTTTCAATTTTAGTATCAAAACTAAAAATATAAGTTCATAGGAATTAATTGCATTACAGTGCTTCTGCACTACTACTACTACTTACTGGTATTATAATTTTAGTTTTACAGTTGGCACGAAAGAAATGGGAAAAGAAAAAAAAAGGAGGTGATGAAACTCTCAATACTGCATAGCAAGACTGGCAGAATTCGCTTTCCAAAACAGAAACTCTGAAAATCCTGAGCTATATTCCTATAATCCACGGTCCTAGTGGACGACAGGATGACCATGAGCCAACACTGTGCCCTTGTGGCCAAGAAGGCCAATGGCATCCTGGGGTGTATTAGAAGGGGGGTGGTTAGTAGGTCGAGAGAGGTCCTCCTTCCCCTCTACTCTGCCCTGGTGAGACCGCATCTGGAATATTGTGTCCAGTTCTGGGACCTCAGTTCAAGAAGGACAGGGAGCTGCTGGAGAGAGTCCAGCGCAGGGCAACGAAGATGATTAAGGGAGTGGAGCATCTCCCTTATGAGGAAAGACTGAGGGAGCTGGGTCTCTATAGTTTGGAGAAGAGGAGACTGAGGGGTGACCTTATTAGTGTATATAAATGTATAAAGGGGGAGTGTCACGAGGATGGAGCCAGGCTCTACTCAGTGGCAAACAATGATAGGACAAGGGGTAATGGGTACAAACTGGAACACAAGAGGTTCCACTTAAACTTGAGAAGAAACTTCTTCTCGGTGAGGGTGACGGAACACTGGAACAGGCTGCCCAGGGAGGTTGTGGAGTCTCCTTCCCTGGAGACATTCAAAACCCGCCTGGACGCATTCCTGTGTAACATTATCTAGGTGTTCCTGCTCTGGCAGGGGGATTGGACTAGATGATCTTTTGAGGTCCCTTCCAATCTCTAGCATACTGTGATACTGTGATACTGTGATATTAAAATCTGGTGCAAAAGGAACACAATCTGATTTTAACTTTTCATAAAGCAGAGAATCAGTGACTGGGACATATATTTTAGCACTCTGTCATTTCCTTGCATGCAGCTAAAGAACACAGGTACTTACTACATGATTGCAACCTTGAAATTCCATTACTCGCTCCATGCAAATTAGAGTCAAAGCTCTGACTGTTCCTCACAGTGACTGGAGAACTAGCAAAGCCAGCACTGCTGTTAACAGTGGGGGTACTTGGCATCCGAGCAAGGTTAGGCATGCTTCTTCGAAGTTTATCTGAAACAAAAGAAGACAGTATTCATGGTCATGTCAGAATTTCCAACAAACAGAAGCAGCCTCTGAATAATCTCTGTAGAAAATAAAAATTAAATTAATTCAACAAAAAGTTTTGCTCTGCAGAAAGAATATGAAGACGTTATTGACAGCCTACTAACTGAACCCTACTGACTACTGTAACAGCAAGATTATTCACAAATAATTTGAAAGACATCAATATACAGTACATTTTTGGAATCACAAGGATTTAAACACTGAAGTGTCATAATAGGAAGAGTTTCACATAAATGTGTAAAGCAGGTCAGATGAATCATGCCCTGAATGTGCCTGTTTCTTTGCAGTGAATAAAAAGTAAGGCTGCAGTGAAAGTCAGACAAATGTATCTACACTGTGGATGTATGTCTAAAGACAAGTGAGATGAGTCCATCCAAAGTGACTGAAGTCTTGCTTTCAGGTGCCAACGAGATGCTAAAAAATTCCACTCAGTACCTAACCTTATTAGCATGTGAAGTTTCTGTAGATGGCCATGCACAAAACCTGCTAAGTCTTGATGCTTTTCAGTTGATTGGAGTCCCGGGTTGACATCAGGATTTCCACATCTGGTGGTGCTCCCTCCTACCCTACTTACTTGCAGTGCCTGATTTGGTGGGCTTTTTCACAACAGGCCTGTAAGGGTCTTCCACAGGAAGAAAGCTGCAAATGCCTCAAATGCTTCTGGGTCAGGTTCAACAGCTAAGGCAAGTACCTAAGAAGTCAGAAGATGCCTGCAGCTTCACTCATGCTAGCTGATTTGGAGAGAGAAGCCAAAACTAAGTCTGATACATTAAGAAGACTTCCCAAACACAACAGCATTAGATAATCCAAGATGAAGCTCTTTTAGTCTCTTCTTCCACAGGGCCAAAGGATGACTCTGTATAATCAGAGGAGACTGGGGGGGGGGCCAGAAGGGCACACACTGAATGACCTGGTCTGAATTGCCTCCTGTGATGTGACAAACTTCAGTAAAGCACCACTGTGGGGAAATAATAGGTCATTTGTTAAACTGCAATTGACACTACAACTAATGCTGGCCTCTTGGCCAGGTTCACAAGCACCAGTGCTGTGCCCCTCAGAGGTGGCATATGTTTCTTATGGTATCATGGTCAGCGTGGAGGCCACCAGCTCCTGCCCATGTCATAGGTTCAGATGTCTGCTTCCAGTTCTTCCACTACAAAAGAAAGCAGGGGCATGCTTGTCTTAAAACAGGCAGCTATGATGGCTCTCTCCAGTGGCAAGCCGGGCATTTCAAGATTGATGGTTTGGATTTTTGCACAGGAAAGACACATCACATGGCTTGGAACTGCTGTTCTGGGCTGACCTTGTAGCTCACACAGGGCGAGTTGAGTCCACAGAAATAACAAACTGACTTATGAATCTCTGTTTATCAGTCCACATGAATATATAACCTATTTAGCACCAGCATGAGCTCCTCTAATCCTTAAAGCTGCTAACAACTGATGACTAATAAGAATTGACAGTACAGATCTAGCTATACAAGGTATTAATAGCCACTAACAGTAACTTTAATATATGTGATGCCTATGTAACTCCAGCAGTCACAGCAAGGCTACAACTCCAGCTGTTTTTTATGACTGGTCCTCAGGATAAGAATGGTACAAAATCCTGCAAATAGTCAAAAACATCCTTGTACTTCAAAGGTCCAGCATTTCTAATCTCCATGTCCCAAATCCCAATTACTACTGCCTGTCTGCCGTAGACACTGTGCCATGCACATGAGTCCTGTGATGACAAGACCTTCTTCTCTTCCACCTCACCCAAGGCTGACTTTCAGTTACCACAGGCAAACACAGAAAACCATTGCTGTCTAGGAAGTAGTTTAAATATTCCCATGAATTAAATACCCTACATTTTCATATTTTTTAAATCAAACAGTAGATATGGAAGATGAGATAGGGCAGGGTTCAATGCAGGAAAAGGAAATGCAAGGTTTTAGTTCCTGGAAACTAGAATACAACCAAATCCTAATAAAGTACCAGCTTAAGGGTAATCCTTCATCAAAGAGTCAGAGCTGTTGTGCTTCAGTCACACATCACTAAGGATGGCAGGCTGAAACTGTCAGTGGTACAGCAATAAACATTAGCAAAGGAATTACCACTGTGGTTCAGTCAGGTGGTGAGTATTAATCTCACTCATATAATACTAATGAAAGAGTTATCAGGCTTCCAAAACTGTCCTGGGGATGAAAATAATGGCATCATACAGCTACTATATAACTCTATTTACTGAAATAATCATGATTTTGCAAACTGGAAAGGAACTGTCTTCCTGCGATGCAATCCTTGGCCCAGAGTGGCAGAAAATTAATGAATATGGGATGTCCATAGCTACTGTTAATTCTAGCCCAGCCTACTCTTTAAAATCCTAGGTCAACATTACAGCACTTGGCAAAAAAGGTCTGAGCAGCAAGATGGTGGTAGGGAAGATGGTACTGCGTAAGATAGGTTTTCTAATACTATTCATGTATAATGTTATATAAGCAGAATTCCTTAGACTCTACATGCTCTTCCAGTCAGGAACTGTATCAGCCAATACAGGCATAATCTGCGCCTTGAACTGTCCAGTGGCTGGAGCTACAGTAGCAGTAAGAACAGGTACAGAAGTAGCTTGGATTTCCTCCATGTCATGGACATCCATGTCCTTTGCTTCCTGTTCATTAGTCCCTTCTCTTTGCAGCAATCTGCTCTGCTGCTGATTCATTCAGTCCTCAGGCAGCAGGCTCCTGCTGCACCTGCAAGTTCTCATCCATCAAGCATCTGTGTTTACTTCTTTGATGGGTCCTTGTGTCTGCTGAGATAAATGGCCCTGAAAAGCAATGAAAATAGCAGGTCAGTTCTGTGTTTGGGGAAAACCCAGAAATGTTTGTCTTGATGACATTCTGCAGCTTTCATCTCCGTGGATGATGCATCCTCTTTTATCTTTCTTGAAGTCTGTCACCTGTTCCCCCCTTAAGATCAGTGAAAAGAGTCTTAGAGACATTTTGTTTGTAAATGGAATGCTGGCTCTTGTGAGCTTGAGCAGAAGGTGCAAGTTATGAAATTTTAACATTATTTCAGGCCGCCAAGACATGACTAGAAACAAACTTGCTGGAAATTATGAGAAGAAAACAAGTGTTTTTCCAAGCTGCTAGTAGCAAACCTTCCCTTCCTAGAGCATTCTGTTCTCCTATGACTGATAGGAAAATTAACAGAGAGGATTGAAAGAATAGAGATGTATTCTCAGGTAAGAAGTAATTTGCCCAAATTGGCCTGTTTATGATGAATGCTGAAATTTGCTACAGTTTCTGCTACCTCTTCTGCACTAATCTGGTTCAGTGGCAAGCCTAAAAATATCAGTTGTTTACAGTTTGTTTCATTGGGAAGATGTTGATATTAACACCAGCAAGGAACTCCAAAGGACCTGTACCTTCTACAGCATCCACAGTTATTGTGACCCACCACTGAGTCTCAATGATAATCTAGGCCAAAGTGAGTATGATGTTTAAGTAGGAAGCAGCCATATAAAACATCACAGATAATCTTCGTCTTTCCCAGGCTTCTTTGAGATGTAACAGCATGACCTACAGACACTGTAGTATTGAGGTATTTTAAAGTTTGAAGAAAATGCAAATTCACACCAGGGAGTTAACCAGGAACTGTTTATTACCACCTTCTCAGAATAGTTCATGCATAAATACACATGCTTGTCACTTCATGAGTGCTGGTGGCATACGTTGCCCCTTTTTCACATATCTGCAGCAGAATGATACACCAAAAATCACCCACAGCATGTTTACGCTTTCTCCCCTGTGTGGCATCCATGCTGAATTGCCTGTTGGCTACAGCACACGAAAAACAGGGAATTGTGAAATATAAGATCTTCTGCCCCCTCCTGAAAATGTGCATCCAACAGCACGGATCATATCCATGACTGGTGAGAAATGTGTCAAAAAGCAGACAAAAGTGTCCTTTATTTTGTCACGTATTCCACAAAATTACAGGAAAGACACAGTTTGCCGCTTACTCAGATGCTTCAGTTCTGATTTTTTCCAGCAAGTTCTTCCCCCAGTGCTGTTTCTTCTCTAAAGTCAGTCTGGGATCCATGGCCCAGCTTCTTTCTGGCAGGCCACCAGAACAGGCATCACCTGCTTCTCTCTTCTGGTCCCAGCACTGCTGGTGGCTGCCCCCATTTCACTGCTGCTATTTTTTTCCTTCTCTGACCTAATACTATCACTGGCCAAAGATTAATGTCCATGTAGCACACAAACAGACTTCGCCCTCAGAGCAAAGCTGCCCCAGAAAAGGTACTCTTTTGGTGGGCTGCCAGGCTGGGATTCTGTAGCAGTTTTTGATAGCTAACATCTCTCTGCCAAAACACCTCATCCAGTGAGGCTCTCCTTGCAAGGAGGGCTTAAGTTGATGCTACAGCCAAGTATCTTCAGACCCATTTATTCACTCATTGTTATTCTCTGCAAGTGTTGTCAATGTTTTATTTGCACAAAAGGACTCACAAGCCTTGCCAAAAGTGCACAATCATTAAGGAATGTGAGACAATGAAGCATAATTATTAGTGTCTCAGAAATCTGTATCATCATATAACCTATGTTAGCAGTTCATTACACATAATTAAATGCTTCACACAAGCCCTGCAAATTCAACTCTGCCTTATCCATACCATATGCACAAATAAGTCAGGAAAAAAAAGTAAGGAAAAAAAATCTGTGCTTTTCTATTTTAAATGTTATTTTATATTATGTGTTATTCAGAGTTTGTTCTGAAATCCTTAACAAACTTTTAGACTCAATTACAACTTCACCTTAAGGGATTAATTTCTTTTCTTCATTGTTGAAGACCTGAGTTGAGTATCTGCATTACATTCATTATATTTATAACATTTATGACATCCCAAATACACCACGGTCTTGTTAAAAATAGTTACAGATACTTACAGCAAGGTAAAGATTTTTCCATTATTCTTCCGTGACTTCTCCCCACTGACTACTATTCCCAATACAACTTTCAAAGGTGACAAAATAAGATTTTTTTTCTCCTTTAATAAAATCTGCAACAACTTCCTATAGTGAATTCCGTTCCTCACTGAACAAGAGAGGTACTGAGCAGAAAAATACTCTGTAAATCAGTAAGAACAGACCTTTAACCAAACACATAAATCAGTGTTAGTCTATACTGAACTGGTATCTAAATACCAGACTACTGCCCTTGAAATGCCCCTCTTTTATTTCTGCTGGAGTTTGCTTAAAAAAACACTTAAACAAAACTCAGCAGCTTTACAAATGAGGCAAGGGTGTTGGAACAGCCGACGACGTTCATAATATTTTCCCTGAGATAAGTTATCCTGCAGAAGTATATGCAATAAAGTAACTCAAACCTAGTGATTACTGGAAAATAAAAGCAAAGTTTTCCAAGTGAATTGTATCTGTGGCCTGTTTATGAGAATATCAACCAAACTAAAAACTTCACAATCAACATGAAAAGATAATGTCAAATACACATTCAAATTAAACAAATAGCACGCACTGCTACTAAGCGAAGGATGTATTTTTCACCTGCCCCTTCTTACCACATTATCATAAACTCCTTCTTTAGCTGAAATAGTTTATCCAAAATACATATTTTCCAATTTTCAGGTATTATTAAAATGGACACTTTAAATTGCACATGAAACAAAGGGTACCTAGGATAATGTTTATGAGAAAGCTTTTCTCAAGATCTGGTAAGTGGGTCTGAACACAAGAAGATCAATCCCATTTTCAGTATCTGCATACTGAATACACTGCATTTTGACTGGGCAGAGAGGTATAAATGTAAATCTTTCCATTGCCAAAATACTGAAAATTTGTAAAATTATAAAACACACTAAGAACCTGAACGTTAAGAACCTGAATGTGCACAGGTCCATGGGACCTGATGAAATCCATCCACGGGACCTGCAGCAAATGGTGAAAGAAGTTGCTAAGCCACTATCCATTGTATTTGAAAAATCATGGCAGTCAGGTGAAGTTCCCAATGACTGGAAAAAGGGAAATATAACCCCCATTTTCAAGAAGGGGAAAATGGATGACCCGGGGAATTACAGACCAGTCAGTCTCACCTCTGTGCCTGGCAAAATCTTGGAGCATATTCTCCTGGAAGGCATGCTAAGGCACATGAAAATCAACGAAGTGCTTGGTAACAGCCAGCATGGCTTCACTAAGGGGAAATCCTGTCTGACCAATTTGGTGGCCTTCTATGATGGGGCTACAGAACTGATGGACAGGGGTAGAGCAGTTGATGTCATCTACCTGGACTTGTGCAAAGCGTTCGACACTGTCCCACACGACATCCTTGTCTCTAAATTGGAGCGACATCAATTTGACGGATGGACCACTTGGTAGATAAAGAACTGGCTGGATGGCCGCATGCAAAGAGTTGTGGTCAATGGCTCAATGTCTGGCTGGAGACCAGTAACGAGTGGGGTCCCTCAGGGATCGGTGTTGGGACCAGTCTTGTTCAACATCTTTCTCGCTGACATGGACAGTGGGATTGAGTGCGCCCTCAGCAAGTTTGCTGATGACACCAAGCTGTGTGGTTCGGTTGATACCCTGGAGGGAAGGAATGCCATCCAGAGGGACCTCGACACGCTTGTGAGGTGGGCTGATGCCAACCTTATGAAGTTTAACCATGACAAGTGCAAGGTCCTACATCTGGGTTGGAGCAATCCCAGGCACAGCTACAGGTTGGGCAGAGAAGAGATTCAGAGCAGCCCTGTGGAGAAGGACTTTGGGGTGTTGGCTGTTGGGAAAATGAACATGAGCCGTCTTCATTGTGCGCTTGCAGCCCAGAAAACCTACCGTATCTTGGCCTGCATCAATGTAGCGTGACCAGCAGGTTGAGGGAGGTGATCCTGCCCCTCTGCTCTTGTGAGACCTCACCTGGAGTATTGTGTGCAGTTCTGGTGTCCTCAACATAAAAAGGACATGGAGCTGTTGGAACAAGTCCAGAGAAGGGCCATGAGGAAGATCAGGGAACTGGAGCACCTCCCGTATGTAGACAGGCTGAGAAAGTTGGGGCTGTTCAGCCTGGAGAAGAGAAGGCTGCATGGAGACCTCATAGCAGCCTTCCAGTGTCTGAAGGGGGCCTATAAGGATGCTGGGGAGGGACTCTTCATTAGGGACTCTAGTGACAGGACAAGGGTTAATGGGTTAAAACTTAAACAGAGGAAGTTGAGATCAGATATAAGGAAGAAGTTCTTTCCTGTAAGGGTGGTGAGGCACTGCAATGGGTTGCCCAGGGAAGTTGGGAGTGCTCCATCCCTGGCGGTGTTCAAAGCCAGGTTGGACAGAGCCTTGGGTGATATGGTTTTGTGTGAGGTGTCCTATATGCCCATGGCATGGAACTTGATGATCTTAAGGTCCTTTCCAACCCTAACTATTCTGTGATTCTATGAACTAGATGGACTCACATTAGCTAATTGCAACAGACACCCAAAACTATTTACCTCCTGTATCTCTTGGATCTTAAGTGATCTATTGCTGACCCACTAACTGATTACAAAATCTCTGAAAACCAGAATGCCTTAAAATGTTCACAGATGGAATTTTTCTGATGTAACTCAGTGTTACAAACAATTCAGCTGATTTAGCCTGATTTAGGGAGAGGGTGTAATTAAATAAAGAGCGGGGCAGGGCGCAGGGGGTGGGGGGGAGGCAGACTGCATGCAAAGCTTTTCTTAGTGTATTCTTGCTGGAACTGGAAATAAAACTTCTTAGAAAGCAGAGCTAACCTACATATTACAGGTTATGGCAGCAAAAATGTTGTTTAAGAGGTAACAACAGGTACACCTACAGCCTATGGTACAAGTGGACCCAAATACGCCTTAATCACATCTTCACATATTTCACAACTTAACATATTTACAGTTGCACATATCTCCCACTTTATGACAGCATTTACCAGGAGCTTTTCAGCTCCTGAACAAAGGCAAGCTGCTGGGGACTGACAATCCATTTGTGGGAACACCAAACAGATTACCTAACACCTCAAAGTTCTTGAGAAAAAAGGTAACCAGGTCATAAAATTGGTGGCCTTTTACATTTATTCGCTTTCTAGTTAATAAACTAGGCGCCTAGTGTTTTTAGCGCCCTGTAAGTACTTTCTGAGACGTTTCCATGTCAGAATCCAATGCTTAAGGTCCACTGGCATAGAACATGAAAAAAATCATTGAAAAAGTATCTGGGGACCATAAAGAAAGATCATAGCACCAGACCCTGTCCTTATTCCTGAATCAAAAATGCTCCATAACCTTTCTACCTCCCCAACATTTCTGCAAGCCCATCAGTGCTGCCCCTTTCTTGTACCTCACCAGCAAGAAAAATAACATTAAAATTAATATGGCACATATGCTGTACCAACAAACTTCCATGTTGCTCTACCCTATTAGTGTCAGCCTTCTTTTTTACAATGAGGGTGGTAGAATACTGGCACAGGTTGCCCAGAGAGGTGGTGGATGCACCATCCCTGGAGACATTCAGGGTCAGACTGAATGTGGTTCTGGGCAACCTGATTTAGTTGAAGATGTCCCTGCTCATTGCAGGGAGGTTGGACTAGATGATCTTTGAAGGTCCCTTTCAACCCAAACTATTCTATGATTCTCTGATTCACATGCTGCCACTTGTCAACTATACTGGTCTTACTTTGAATGTAAGCGCTTTTGGCACCAACTTGTCCTGAAATATTTGTCAGGAAAGCAACATGCATACCTGTAGTGCTCTATAAATAGCAACTTTGTGGGGTTTTTTGCACAAAAGGTTTATTTTCTGGCCCTACGATGAGCTGTAATCTGTAATGTTACAAACAAGACCCTGACAGAAAACTGACTGTTTTGAATTAGCTTGGGGAAAGTAAGACACAGCAGAAGGAAGAAAACAGTGATCATAATGAGGAATGAAAGGAAGGTAACAGCAACAACGGAGCAAAACTTAAGCACCAAGAGACAAATTGTCCAGAGACTCTGCAATAAATATCAAATGCCGTACAAAAGTAGCAATAGCTCAGGATAGTTTGGGACTGACATTATCTCCCACTACTTTTTTACTACCAGACCTGGAACAAGTGCACGGTGTTGACTCCTGCTGTAAGCACTCATTGTGGATTCACTGCATTAACAACAAAGTCAGCAATAAAAAAGAATGAAAATCTGAAAACCCTATTTTGTATTTTACTATATTCACAATGGACATGCACAGGCCATGCTCAAAAGCCCAATCAGTTCTTCTAACTGCCTATTAACCTGCTAAAAGATGCTCTTTTTTCTTTGTTCTTCACTTGTGGTCACCCTTGTAGCACTTTAAAACAAACTAAAGCAACAGCTTTTATGATCAGGTCACAGATTACATTTTGCAGCAAATGACTTAATAACATACCTCAATCTTTTGCACAGGCTTAAACTGCTTGTCACAATTCAGGGGCTGATTTAGCTGTCAAACACCAAACACAATTCACTCTGTTGACACAACTTGATCTTTGAAATGACACTGTCACTTTGCACAGAGAAAAGACCACTTCTCAGAAAAGCATGCAACCCACCTCCATTAATCTTATTTGGTTGCTGCTCTGGAGTTTGGGCTTGAGGAGAGTAGCAGGGCTGCTGATAAGTATTTGAAGGAAAGTGTGCAGAGGTAGGGCTCCTCCTGCAGTCCCGGATACTGGAGAAAGTCTGTGAGTGAGGAATCCCTCTCTGGAAGGGGGAGCAGCGAGTCAGCCGTGGCTGGGGAGGTGGGAGGTGGTCAAACTCTTCCTCATCCTCAAGACTATAGCGATCATACTCCTGGTCAGCACATGTCACTTTCTTTCCTGCATGCAGACTGACGTTGGAACTGTGCCTTGACACAGATGCTGAAGTTGAAGCATAATCTTGCCTAAGGCCTGCAAATTCCAAGAAGAGGTTAATTCAACTTCTGCTAAGTAACTCTTAACATGCACTTCGATCTTGAAAACTAAGCAGAAGAGTAGACATAATTTTACAGCAAGAATTCTGGAACACAAGCGCGACAGAACACTGGAACAGGCTGCCCAGGGAGGTTGTGGAGTCTCCTTCTCTGGAGACATTCAAAACCCGCCTGGACACATTCCTGTGTAACATTATCTAGGTGTTCCTGCTCCGGCAGGGGGATTGGACTAAATGATCTTTTGAGGTCCCTTCCAATCTCTAGCATACTGTGATACTGTGAATTGGATTTACTGTGTCACCAGGCTGAAGATTTGAGGTACGACTCATCTCATCTAACTTTCAGTGTCTACCTTTCAGGCATCTAATTCTGAATTATTTCCCTCAAGATCCCTTTTTTAAACAAATAAAAATAAAAGAATACAGGCACCTCCAAAATGTAGTACCTGTGAGACGTCTTAGATGCCTCTCTCAACACAAGATGTATTGCCTTCAGGAGGCATTTATTTCTCTGCCAACAGAAAGACTACATGAGTATTTTTTTTTTTCAATTAGCGGTATTAACACTCAGTCTATTAGGTTTCCAAGTTATTGCTATTAAATTTTTATATTCATGCAGTGAAAATGCTGACAATGACATTTCCTAAACTTATAACCCATGTAAGGATTCTGGCTCTCCAACCTCCCTGAACCAGAATTATTTCCTGGTAGCAAGACAAGACTTAGTGGTAACCTGGCTGACTTTTAGACAGGTATGCACCACCATCCCTTCCACCCCCCCCTTCTCAGAACACCAGGTTTTGAAAACCATCCCACTATTAGCACTGCCCCAGAAAAGCATGTTAGCTCCAGGTGAAGCAAGAGGGAAACATCCACATCCCTTGTACAACCCCCACAGCAGCCAGAGAAAAAGGGGATGCGCATCCCATTTCCAGGAGCTGAGTATCTCTGGCAATAGCTGCAGATAACAGCCTCACTAGATTTGCAAAAAGCCCTCATCTTTGACAGATGTCTTTGCCTCATAATGGAAACTTCTTAATATGCTTCCTCCCACCCTCAAGTGGGAGGCAAGCATTCTATCCATGGCACTGAGGAGAGTGTGCCTGTGTACACGTATAGTACTACCACTTTTCACAGGAATAAGTGGACAACAACTGTCATGTGCTCAAACACTCTATATTAGCTGCTACAAGGATGAGATACAGCCATTACACTTGACAGAGATGGGAAGAACACAGTGTCAGTTTACCAATGACCTGATTCCTCAAAGAGAAGTCTTTTTTACACTTCACTCTGAAGGAGATGAGCGCAGCTGGCATTTAACCAATGCAATCCTTTGTATTTGATAGTCACCATTTTATTTTTTTTTAATTATTACAACTTCAACATAATATCAGAAATTTTCCCAGCTGTAACCACACACATTTGCCAGCTAAGAGAGAATTCAGCTATCTTGGAAAGCCTCACACTTGCTAATTTCTCTGCTGAACATAATGAGTGCCACCAGATGCTCAGCAAGTTCAAGTGCTCACAAGTGATCACTCCAACTTGTTCAGTCTGTTTTGCTGCAGCTAGACCACGGCCCTACTTTTTAATTCACATTTTATTTTTATTCTATTTAATCACTTATTACTTGGCATTTTCCTTCAGTCATCTCTGAATTTCTCTTGTTTTTCACCTCATCATGTCCTCTCCTTGATGTCTTACTTGGCATTCATAGGAAGTGAGAAAGATACTGCACTTACTGTCTGAGTGACTTCTAAGTCAAATGCCCTTTATTTATGAACAAAGACATTTTCCAAAAATTACTATCAAGCCAAACTAAAATCTATGTCAAACAAGCTTCTGGGCTCAGATATGTGCATAGTAACTAGTCTTAAACTGAAATGCTAAATTTAAATGCCCCAATTCAGGTTTTAAAGGGGAATTAATTTTAAAATTCATCTGACATGAAAAGCAAAGTAGAGGAAAAGAAATCCATGAGAGCTGCTTATTATTACCTTTCTCATAAAACGTATGTGTGACAAAAATGTTCTAGCATCTTCCCTTCCCAGAAATAAAATTATTTTAATTAACATGGTAAGACATTATAAATCTTTTAAATCTAAATGTACTCAACAGATACGGAGCTACACCAGTTGGGATTCCATAAAACATAAGCATCAAGCATTGGAAGATCCAGTACTATTAACCTGAACCCAACAATGTGCATACCTTGTCTATGCAGGTGAAGAGTTTTTCCACCTACCACTCAAGAGGCAAAACCATTTAAGAAAGATCCACCCAACTGAGACCAGACTGGAGCAGTTTTGACTTATGGGAAATCTTCTTCAAACTGTTTTGGAAAATTAACAAAAGGCACCTACTCTCCTCCTGTAGACGAGCCATGATCTGAACATCGGTGAGGTCCTGCAGCTTGTATCCCATGGAGATGGAATCATCCTCCAGCTCTGAGGTGCTCAGCTCACTGTCTATTGATGACTGTGGGCTCAAAGGCGAACTCCTAGAAAGGTAACCTATGTAAGAAAGCATAACCTTCAGTTTGTGACTGCATCTGTCCATCTTTCATTCACTACTATCTGCCCTTTATGTTACACTACCTTAAAATACTTTCTGCATAGCAGATAAAAACTTTCAGAAGTGTAGTGCAATCCACTAAATTAGCAAAACTGTTTTGATTCTTGTGAGACATAGTAAGTGTAGTAATGGATCATGAATTCCTCTGCTTTTTTCCAAAATACCACCAGATAGCCCAGCAATTAATAACTTACTCAGTACAGTTCTGACTGATCTCAGATTACTTAGCATAGTCTAAACACATCTGCATTTGAATACTTCTTACAGGACTCTGGTTCTCCCTACTTTGTTCTGAAAAGCAAGCATGTGTCATACTCAGTAATCAGATTCTATTTCAGAGTCATTTAACAAAGTTTTGCAGGCTGGGTTGTTTGTTTATTTGTTGGTTTTGTTTTTTTTAATTCATTAAAATAATCAGATAAATCAATGTCAACAATTAAAACTAAACATTATGCAGCACCAGAGAAAGCATTGCCTCCTTCAGAGAGCTACCTTTCAGAGAGGGGTCTGGATTCTTCTTGCAGTTAGTTGCATGAGCTACTTGCTGTCCAACTTTAAAGACAAATTCTTCCAATAAAACAGTAAGTTGCTTTCTAATAACCTCTGGACCACCAAAGGGCCACAGCTGCCTGCAAGGCAAGAACCACTGTGGCTACGGCTCATCAGCTGTCCTCATAACACAGATGTGTTATTTGCATCCTCTAGCACTGCTGAAAGCAGCCACGTAAAATTCATCCTACATTCAGCTGTTCTCTAATAGTATCTCCAACAGAAAAGAAGATGCTGGGGATTACTTTGTTTTGGAAGGACTGCAAGGAGTAAACGTGTTTGCTTTTCTTAAATTTGCAAGTTACAATGGTCCTCCAGGCTTAGCAGAGGTAGTAACAGCTGTGCCTATTTGGTGCAGCAGTGGGAAGCTAGAGAAGATACCTGAGGGTATCTCAAATAGCATGAGATGCCTTCATTTAGGTACTAAACTACATCCCATTGAATAGGGGAGTTCAGACATCTTACACATACACCTACACCAGGCATTCAGTCTGGAGCTGTATCTCACCCACAGTGCCCATATCCCTTAAAACAGGTCTTTCTGCACTGATTTCACACATTGAAAAGAACAGTGGGCACAGATCAGTGTGACACTGAAGCTAGCTTCCTTAGACCATGCCTGCTCCTTGCAGCAATAAAATTCTAATGCCTCTTGCCAAGATTATTTTCTCCGCTGCCACTATAGTTTAGTGACAGATGCAAACCGACTCCTGATATTTGTAGAGAAGAAAGAAAAATGCAACTCTTTGCAATTTACAGCCCACAGAAAGTTTACATTTTTCCTACATGCCTATGTCCCCTGAAAATCAGTGGTGAACATAAAATAATCTTGGATTTATTGTTTAAAGAATACCAGTTTGAAAACAGCCATGATTCTGTTGCCTGTTTTTATTGTAGGGAAATGCTCCCTGCTACTTCATTACACAGTTGCACAAATGTTTCTGTAGACAGAAGGAAGGGGCACAGTGGGGCAGAAATGAGCAGTAAAGGGCAGGCAAGGCTGGAGACTGTTTAACCTGACACTGTCACAACTATACTCTCAGATAAATCATTACTGAGAAATAGGCTCTGTTCAGTAGCACCACTTTCCTATGACATGCTGAGTAACACAGAGGATAACCTACACTACTAGTTAATTGCCACATTTTAGGTTTTTTTAAAAACATCTCCGTCTGAGGTGAGAGTCTATATACAATCATCGGAACAGTCCATTGCTGCTACATGCCAGGAAGATTAGATTAAATCAAGTAATTTTGTAAGCACCATAAAGCAATAAAAAGATAAGCATTACCTGTTCGTTCAGGTGTTAGTATTGCTTTACTGGAGGTTTTAGAGAAGCTGGGACTGTTAAAGCCATTGGTATATGGGGTGAGTCTTGCAACGGGACTATAGGGAAAAGCCAAGGAGACAGGTGTAGAGAAGAGGTTCCGCCATCGGCTAGCTGTTACAGATATGAGGCAGGAGGGGGGGAAAAAAAAAAAAAAAAAATGATGTTCCATTATGAAGAGAATAGTGCTGTCAGAGAGAGAAAAATCATCTCATGTTAATCTGTTCATTAGACATTTTTTACTTACAGTAAAAGGAAAATAATGGTCACAGTTCAGCAGCAAAATAAAGGATCAGCACAGTCTTCTACATTTAAGTGTGCTCCGAAAGTTTTCTAGCAAATGTCTTTTTTGCTATTTTCTATGTATACACCATTTTGGTGTATATTCATCACATACATCACTGGGTGCAAACACACAAAGTAACAGGGGAAGTAAAACCCACTACAGTTAATAAACACATATTAAATTGGCAGTGCTCTTCAAGGAATTCTTCATGGCAATCAACCATCACACAATTGAATTAGCAGTTAAATTATCAGTTATGGGAGTTCAGAGACAGAGCAGTAAAAGACACTTAACCATCAAGTGCTAAAAACAACTCTAATTCCATAGCCAGGTTTAAGTTACCATATTTTCTCTCTTTTCACAGCATTGATTCCTGATTGCGTAAGCACAAAGTCTGTTGTTTCTTTTTACTCTTCACTCTTTGAGTTTTGGTTTTTGGTTTCTTTTTTGAGGATTAACCACATAGTAGAACAGGGCACCTCTTTTCCTACATACCGCTTACAATAAACTTGCAAGAAATCTGGTCTGCTCAGTAACATCACCAAGAGCTCAGAGCAGGCAAAAAAAAGCTAAAAGCTTATTTAATTTACATTTTCTTAGCTCATCCAGTAAAATATGAATACAACCGCCCTTTGGTTTGCTTATTTTGTAACATGCATTCAAAAGAAAAAATAAACAATATCCACATGCTCTTCAGAAATTAAATGAAGTGGGTTTAATTAGAAGGAAAAGGCAAAATTTAAAAAATGAATTTTCAGACAACCCAAACAGGTACAAGCAAAGTTTGTACAGATGAAAAACAAGCTATAATATCACATAGTTATTTGTGATTGTAACATCTGTCAGGACAAAATAAATTCTAACAGTGACACAGGGAGGGAGCTAGGAACATAGCTCTACCTAACTTAAAAATCAATGGCATAACCTCGATCCTTACCAGGTTTTTGTGGTGTCAGATGCTGCTAACTGGTTTTCAAATCTAGAAGGGCCTCAAAGCCCCCAGAAGCTATTCTCCATCACATGCTTAGTTAATACCATGTTATTTGGACCTGTTGATCCAGTCATTTTAAACACAAGATACCCAAATAGCATTCAGGCCCTCTCTATTTTAAAACCTCACTGTCACCAAATGATTTATCAGGACATATGAACTATTCCTTCTTGCTAACATCAGCACCAAGTGGCCACAGAAAATCAGGGAAGTGAATCTCATTGGCAGTCTGTCAGTTACATCCTTGCAACATTTTGGAGTAATCAGTTCAAAATATGCTACTTCCACCTTTCCCTTTTGCTTTGACCCACTCAGAGCTACTCCAGGAGTTTTAAGGAAGAAGCAGCCTTTCCTATCCTTCCCACTAGTGCTGCTAAGCTCAGACTGAAGGCAGCTACCTGATTCCAGCACTGGCACAAAGCAGTTTGCCAGGGAAGAGTACCTGCAAGGCTCAGTCTCTGTGGGAAGAAGCTAAACTTACACATTAGTAAGATATAAAAATTCAAATTGTGATCTTTGCTGTCCTCTCATCAAAGAATAATTGCAACTTCCTCATTTTTGATGATTCTAGTTTCTTCAAGCTTAAAGAAACCTCAAGGTCTGAGACCTTAACTAGGAGCAGCATCAGCACCACTTCTAGGAAACTGCTTGATGCCAAGCAACACAACACAGACTTCCTGGCAGTGTTATTTGTCCTTTACATCCACTAGCATGAACGGTTCAGAAGTCAGGCACACAGGTGCTCCAGGACAAAAAGGACAGCACATGCAGATGAACGCCACTCTATAAGCTAGTAACTAACACAAATTGCTGGGAATGAGATTAATTTACAAGGAGTTAAAAACTGCAAATTGATTTGAGGCATTCCCTGAAAGAAATCTGTGCAATAGAGTAGATCTCAATATCATATTCGCAGTTAATGTTTGTCATTTCCACTAGAAACCATCGGTAAGGAGCAAGCGCTGACAGTTCCTTGTGATTTTATTTTTCTGCCTAACACAAGATCCTGTTTTGTAGCAGCCTGATCATCTGCCAAGCCAATTAGCTGCCAGCATGTTCTCACCCCAGATGTGGTCAACCGCACAGCACAAATAAACATCATTCATTACCCTCTACAATAACCACTGTGCACTGGCCCACTAAGCACAAAGCAACAGCTACCGCGACTATGAAAGCAAGAGCCCGCATGAAGAATGTAATTAGTATTTATGGCAAAGCAGATTTCAAACTCCTCTTTCAAACCGTATGTGTTTTCAAGATGGACAAAGAAGCCAAGAAACTCTAGACCAATCTCTCTATATAATGAACCAATGTAAAATATCCCCAATTCTGGAACTTTCACCACTGTGCCTAAAATGAAACTTCATAGCGTTCAAGCATCAGCAAAGTAATGATACTTTTCTGGCATACAATTAGTTCCATTGTTCAGGATCAAATATAGAAGGGAGTTTTCACTAGTTTTCCAATGGAAATATCAAAGTACAATTAAGACATTTTTATAATTTCCCTGGAGATATCAAAAATGCTAAAATAGATAAATACCTCACATTGAAAAATATCAGCAACTACATAAACATCACCATACTGACTCCTGTGAATAATCGGCATTTGGTAAGAACTGATGGAAAATCTCACATGAAAGTCTGAACAAGTAAACATCTACAGAATTGCATGGCTGAAAAGGAATGAAGCACCCTGCAAAACCACAGGATGCTGTAACATATCTAAAGCAATTCCTTTACTAAAAGCAATTTCTCATTTAAACTATATAAGGTACATATTGCTAAACATATATAGAAGAATGCTTTTGAAAGTGAAGAAAAAAATTGCTATTCAAGTTAATGGCAATATTAACAATCTGGGACATGAGGTAAAAATCAGCATAGACTCTCATTATGTTTTAGTTTTGCGGGGTTACACTGATATAAACAAGGACAAATCAAGTACAGGTCCTCTACTTGATGAGCCAGATACACCCCATCCCTGTAAGTGTTCAAGGCCAAGCTGAATAGAGCTTTGAGCAACGTTGTCTAGTAGAAAGTGTCCCAGCTGATGGTAGATGGGTTGGAACTAGATCCTTTCCAACCCAAACCATTCTGTGACTCTGTAATTCTATTACTTAACAGTATCAGTGTAGACTGTGCAAGAGGACTTCTTTCAAGAGTTAGTAAGTAAGGGTCTCCAAAATACAACTTAGTGTACATCCTTAAATAAACAGATGGACAAGCACAGAGGCTTTGTGAAAAAATGTAACTGTCTCAGCATTCATTTTCCTTCTGCATGCACACCTCTCTCCACATGCATGGGTCCAAAAGCAAATTTTCTAAGCAGATACAGTAGTCAAACTTGGCTTTCCAGCTTCCCTTTTCTGAGAAACTGGCCAAATGTTATGTTGAAGTATGGCATGACCTAGGACCCAAATGTCTGCTCCCTCCCCAGTTCTCATACTCAGCAAGTGCTATTTTATATAAACTGCCAATTTGATGCGTTTTCATTCCATTTGGTGGATTCCTAACCAGAATTCATGAGCATACAAGCTCTTACATTTCAGCTAGCTTGAAGAAAGATACACTTTTCTGAGCAGAAGACTCATTCTCATGTATTACTATATAAGGTAACCTGGAACAAAATATACGGCCCCAGATTCTTCAGCCAAACTATTACCATTTCATTTATTAAGGAGAATGTTTACCTCATTTAATTTTAGGAGCATTCAAATAAGAAATTAGGAGCTTTCCAAAACAAGGAATGCTTACCAAAGGGCACTGTGAATGCAGAGACTTACATAGGAAGACCGCACAAATTCACAGAAGAGGAATCCACCAAAGGTTAATAAATCACATCTAAAACAGAGTTAACACCTGGTTCAGTCAGTCTCTGAACTGGAAATACAACCAGCAGAGTGTTAGGGCAGGCATGTATGTATGCTCTATCCCCATATTCTCACTCCCTTCCAATATCTATTTATGGCAATTTTGGATGCTCGAACCTGTGTCACAGACGCAATGAAGATGCTTTAATGTATAAACATTGATAGTTGACCTAGTCACCACAAGACACAATATACTCTAAGAGAAAGGATGGGAAAGAATTGATCTCACATCCACTTGAAAAGGTCATGAGCCGTGCCCATTTGTCTGCACTACCTACAAAGGCAGCACAGTGTGAGTGGCTCCGATACAGATCTCTGTATCTTGTATTCAAACAAAACTCACTCTGACAGTATTCATTACAGAGAACAATAAACAGAGCTTAAAAACACATCTCAGAGACTGCATTCAGTTTTCCCTTTTCCTAAGCAACTGAAAAAGGCAACTCTATTGCAGCGCTAGAGCACTGCAATGCTTGCATGCATCCTATTGAAACAGCTGTAGATACCCAATTAAAGTGGCTGAACACCTTTTTTGGCAGCCCCTCCAGTTGAAAGGGGAACCTCGCTACCTTCCTACAGGCTAATGCTTTACCCCAGTCCTCCCCATGCCATCTTCTCGGCTGCACTGGTACAATGTCCCAAGTACTGATGTCCTTGACAGACTTTATGCTCAATTAGATCAATTTTTCAATCTGTATTAAAAAGATGTTTTTGTTAATTTATTAAAAAAAAAAACAAACAAAAAAACAAACAATGAGGAGTTCTTCAATGCCCTTTGCCAGCAAGATGGAGTCAAGTTGTACCAGAGCATTTAAGGAGAGATGGAGAAGCAGAAAATAGAAGCAGGAAGGTGAGGCTGCTGAAGCCCACTTTGCCTCCAAAAGAAACAAGAGCAGCCTCCACAATGTGTGTAAGTGCAGGCAAGATTAACTCAATGTCTGACACCAACTGCTTGCTTACACATACAATGCAGAGAAAACCACCACTTTCATTGCATTTTAACAATTATCAACAAAAAGGGAACAAAATAATAATGACCTTACAATATCATTCAAAGGGTAAAAGTCTATCACTGTGATGTGCAGACAGTGCACACCAAGCAAAAGAAAAATCTTCCTCCAACCCTTGCTGTGCCAACTGGATAGACCTCCTCTCTCTGCTGATTCTGGCTGTAAATTATCAGATCTCTAGTTAGGCTCACACAGCATGTAGCGACTGAAACAAGCTAGGAAGCCATCATCTATTCACCACAAGTAGATCTGAATGGGCAGCAGTTCCTGGAAGCACAAATGAAGTTAGAACAGGACATATGTCCCTGACAAAGCAAGTTACATTCCTGTATAAAGGGATGAAAGGAAGACAACCACAGTGATGAGGCACTGGAACAGGTTGCTCAGAGAGTTGTGGATGCTCCACCCCTGGCAGTGTTCCAGGCAAGGTTGGATGGGGCTTTGAGCAACCTGGTCCAGTGGAAGGTGCCCTGACAATGGGTTTTGAAGGAGATGGTCTTTAAGGTCCCTCCAAAACCAAACCATCTATGATCTTATTCCAAATGTAGCAGATCCACAAGAGACTGAGGTTGGTTTATAACACAGCAGAGCAGAGTGTCCAAGAGCCCTGCATAAGCTCTGAGGAGACTGGTGCATCTACCTAAAGAAAGGTAGGACTGTGACAAGAAACTAATGCCTCTTCTACTATCAGCATACCTTCGCTAGCAGCACCAAACCTGGCGGGCGTAACTAATCTGTTCTCAAATAGTTCATATAACCTTGCAGAAAGCTCCATGCCACACTTATGAGTGGTGGCTTCACTCTTCTAATGTGAAACAGGTGTCTTGACACAGACATTGCTATTGCGGTCTGCATCATGGCAAAGAATTACATTTAAGCAGAGCTGTGTCAGAAGTCATGATACATATACCACTTAAAACATTGTTTGAGCATCATGATCGGGGTGAATCACATTTTACTCACTGCCTGTAATCCAAAGGGAAAACATTTGGCTTGGCACACTTTGTGAAATAGTTTACATTTTCCTTCATAAAACATTATTCTATCATTGCTTACACACAAGTGTAACACTGGGAGAGACGCTCATATTCTCTGATGTCATCATAAGCAAAATTTGAACGCTCATGCTCATTGCATTAAGTGCTGTGAAACTCATCCCAACCTTATTTGCCTTCATGAATTCATTACCTTTGGTAACTGCTTTGTCTGTATTTCACTGACTGTGATACAGCAAAATCCTACAGAGTACTGTAGAAAGCACATTCTGCAATCACTCAGCACTGGTTTAAATTCTGTTTGCCACAACACAAATAGTAAAACCAACTGAGTATGACATTCTCTCTAGTTCTGAAGCAGTTAAGGGAATGTCTGCCAACAAGCAGCAGCAAGGAGTATGAAGCTGCAGGACTCACCTCCACAGCCTCCATAATTCAACACTTGCAGCAGAGATACTTGCCTAGGATGCAGCGCTCACACAGTAAAGCGTTGCTGACCAGCAGCTCGACAGCTACTGCGCTGGATTACTAACAGTTCTGTGGTATTATCAAACCAGGAAGACCTAAATCTGTGTTGTCTGAATTAACACTGTCATATTGTCATCACCTCTCAAAGAGGTGCCTTTAACTGCAATGGGATGTGTAGGGTTGGTTGTATGCTTTGTATTTTACTGTTGACCCTGTGCAAAGCTTATATACAGCTGTAGAGTGCTGACCAGAATATACACAGTTAATATTTCCTATTTCTGTATAAAATGTGCTCTTACAATACTAATTTTAGGGTCTGCTGTAAAGAAACAAAGTTTAAAGTCTAAATCCAGGCCCATAATCTAATCAAGATATTCAACAAAAATGCTAATTAAAGTTCCTTAACCAAGGGAGAAGGCAGAAATTTCTTTCACTTTGAGACAGAGAGTAGTTATCAGAGTTGCTATTTTGAAAGACTCTGCAAACCACTTTACAGGAAGGATCTGGGGAGCCCTTCTTGGGCATGTCCCCTGGGGTGTACTGAGCCTTCTAACTCACCACTCTCATTAGCAGAGATTTGGGAATCAATGGAGTGAGAAACCTAGTTTCATATATAAGGTTAATAATGCACGCTGAGGTGGGGGGATTGCTTCTAATATGGGCCCATGATCATGATCTATGCACTTCAGTGAGCACTTAATCCTAAAAAGCATCTGGTGGTAAAACTGACTTAGAGAAATCTGGCCCTGTACTTCTTCAGACATGGTTATCTATTATTCAGGAGCAGGCTTTCAAGCTACTAATCCATCTGGTGCACGTACTGGGTATGGGACTCTTGTTACAGGTCCTCCTCTTCCCCAGCCACACAGCTCTGTCCCCTGGGGCTTCCCTTAGATGTGGAATTTGCCTCAGCATTCAAGGGAAGGAGAAGCAGTTTCATATCCCCTATTCCTAAAGGGGCTTCCTTTACTTTTGTACAAGACATGCAGGTGCAGTGACATTTTTGAGACTCAGTAAAAGCTAGTAATTTCATTTTTGGACATTTCTGTCAGATTACTCCTGAACTAACACTTATGATAATTACCTGTTCAAACCTAAACAGGAGAAGTTTGGGTTAGATATAAGGAAGAAGTTCTTCACTGGAATGAGTTGGCCAAGGAAGTTGTGAATGCTCCATCCCTGGCAGTGTTCAAGGCCAGGGTGGACAGAGTCTCAGGTGACGTGGTCTAGTGTAAGGTGCCCCTGCCCATGGCAGGGGGGTTGGAATGACATGATCTTAAGGTCCTTTCCAACCCTAACTATTCTATGGTACTTTCTTGGGCATCTGTCTTGCAGCTCAAGGATAACTATTTCCCCATAGCAGTACACTTGCCACATCCACTTAATACTTCAAAATACTTAAAACATCAAATAGTGTGTTAGTGCAGGGGTATTTTGCCAATACAATATAGTATGATGTGTAAATGACTCTTAATACCACTACAGAAAGTTGATCTTTATGTCAACACCCGACAACCATTCCCAAAGCAGGTAATGGATCCACATCTTTTCACACTCTTGATGAACCAAACTACTTTGCATTCAGGTCTCCAGCACAGACCTGATCTTCCCAACACTTGAACAACAGCAAGAATACCATGTATAGCTCTACTGTGTGTCAGAACCACTGCATGGTGTCTAGGCAGGCTTTGCAAAGTCCTCCTCAAGCAAAATCTCTGACTATGGGGAATCGAGCTTCAGAGTTTTAAACAGTTTGTATTGATTGCTGTCAGCCAAGTCAAGAGCATGAACTCATTCTATTTTCAGTCATGTGGGAACCAATAAATACTGAATCTCATCTTACCATATTTCTAACCTTAAATATAAAGCAGAAGACTCCTCTCAAAGTTATCTGACATTCACTCCAAAAAGCTTACAATTAGTAGGCTAAATACCTTAAGGAACTAACATAAGGTCAATGCACAAACAACAAGAAGGACTTCTAGAGATTTTGGTAGGTTTTGGATCAACATGGTCCTTTTCCTATTGTGTTTCTACTACTATATTTTTTCCATTATTTCTATCTTGTACATGAGATGTAATTACAGAAGAACATTTTTTTAAAAAAACTATTTATTTAGTTACCTTCCCTCCTACCATAAGGTTAGAGACATTTCACTTAATTCTTGTCTTGGATTAATTTTACAGTGATGGAAGGTCTGGCTTTCAACAGAATTTCAGTTTACCATACACTTCACTAGTAAGTGAAGGCCGGAAATTAATTTTGCTTGATGACTAAAAATTATTACAGAAGCTATTGTATGGAAACCAATCTGAATTCCAGCTACACATGAGGGGAGAGATGGAGGAAGAACATTTTGAAAAATGCAGCATGTCCTCTGTCTTTACTAAACTCTGTGGTCTGTATTCACCTCAACTACTTTTCAGTGTTCAAATTTGACCTCCAGTCCTACCTAAACAGCTATACTCCTCTCTGTCCTTCCCTGTCACTGGAGGAAGAAATATCTCATGCTCCACAGATGTCTCTATTTTTCAATTAGTCCCCAGTTTCAACCCTGAAGTTTAAGATTGTTTAAAAAAGCTAGTATAAATCTTATTTGAATGCACTTCTAGCACATTTAACACAGAGAAACAGACACATATGGTAGCTAGAGAAGATATAACCTGAGAGTTGAAATAGAGGAGTGTTGGGTTATTCATTCAAGCTGGATCCAAGCGACAGCTATACTGATATATATTATTACTATATTATCAATGCAGCACTGCACTGCAGTGTGTGGATGGATGTACTAGAGCTAGGCTGTTTGGCATGCCTCTGCGCAGTGTAGACAGGTTGTATGCACTGACAAGATTAACTCTTAGTGTCTACTTATGTTCTGATAACACAACAAGGACGGTTGAGGTAATCTGTGTGCCTGTATATGCTCTGTATACAAGCATACCCTTCAAGGCTACTAAGAACATGAAAACCTTGTACCTTATCAGCAAGCTGCCATCTACATAGCAAAAAAACTACAGGTTTTGTGTATTTTTCAACTTCAGTCTGAGAAGGAAGCCTGTTTTTAAAACCAGTTAACCTAATAGAGCTTTTTTGTGCAGAACTAAATCTCCCTAATATCTTGCAACTGTACATTAGATGTCTCCAGTTCAATCAGCCCAAAGCAATTCTAAAACACCAGTGTTAATAGTGCACCCACTCTTGGAAATGCTGTTTTCATCCCTTAGAGAACAACAGCTGCTTTGTGATCTCTTGAGTCTTTGTGTCTTTGTACTGGTACATCTAAGATCATCAGTGCCATCATATTTATCTTCCTGTGCATTCAGTACAGGAGCTGAGTCATCGCAGTCACAGCAGTCACAAAGAGCTCTGCTGGACAGGCTCCCTTTCTGCAGCTTTGGTCTCAGGAGTTGAATAAAAGATAGAAGTCAGTAGTAAAAGTGCCATTCAAGAAAAAAAACAAACAACAGCAAACACCACCACAATAAAATAAAATTGTATCAACTAAAACTCTTGACAAATATGTAATAGGGCAAACACTGAACTGCAGTGTAAATAAATTCATTCAAAACTAAAACCCATGTTGAAAGGCTTATTTTAGAGAACAAAATAGTTTGCCTTTTTTTTTTTTAATACAGATTTCGAGACAGGCTCAGCTGCCATTCACAAAATGGAGTTAGAGGAATGGCGCCTTTGCCCTTTCACCCTGTGAGTCCACACTTAGGGGACTTCTCCAGGATAAGGAACAAGGCTACTTATCCCTTCTCTGCTTTATACAGAACAGGTATCAGTTCAACTCCCCCTGCAGATCAGAGATTAGCTACACACCATGTGCTCTCATGATCTGCTGAAGACAGCATGTTCATTTAGACTATCCACTGAACTAGAGGTAAAACAAACCAAAAAAGACTATTATGTAGTGGTTAGTGCACTCCTTCAGAGAAGGTAGATAGGGTTTTGCCCCAGTTAATAAGACAGAACTTCATTGCCATATGCCACAAAGGATGTACAGCAATTCTAGGTGGACATGTACTATACTGCTAGCAACAATTTGAATCAAAGATGTAAATTTTTGTTTAGAGGAACAGTTGTCTGGAGAAAAACAGAGCTAATTACATTCCTTAAATTCAATTTTTTTGGTAGTATATGTAATTCTTTTTCTCATTTTTAAGTTACCATCTGCAAGCGAGATAAGGGATCTATTCTGTAAATAACAGACTCATAGAAGGACAATTTCCCATCCTCCTCCAAACAGTATAGGGTCATAATTACATACCAGGTGTAATTCAAATATGTGTCTCTGTTGGGATATAAATCTCTTGAGCATTTATCATAACACAAAAAGGATAAAATAATTCAAATATTAATGCTAAACTGCACTTTTTTTCTAACCTTACTGGTTAGTTCTGAATTTCCCCTGCATTCAAGAAGCACCCATAAACACATTATCTACTTGCCATCTTTATTGACAGGTTAAACCTCTGAAAGGAGGCTTTTGAAGAGGGCTTCTCTGTCTACACTTTCTCACTCTGACACCCTGCTCCAAAATACCACACTCCCTTTTTTTTTGCAAAAGTATACCTGCTGCCTATACTGAATCTGACTGGAAAAACTACAAGTTAGGCTTAAATCAGGGTCAAAAGCAGCACTTACCCTCAAGGACCCCTGTGGAATCTGGATAAATATAGCAGGTGTTACAGTTATGTGCTTACTATGAGAATGTGTTAACACTATCACCCAAAGCAGAGAAATACTACAAAACCCTTTAAAAAAAAAAACAAAAAAACCCCCGACACTATAAAATAGGGTTTTCATACTTCTGAAACACCAAATAAGGAAAAAAAAAAACAACCACAAAAGTTTAGGATTAAGAAAAGTACTGATAGAATTTTATGTGACTGTCAACTATAATAAAGTATTCAGAATACATACCGTTGTGTAGAACTAGGGTTCAACACCAATCTAGGGTAAAATGAAGAAATACTAACCAAACAGTTACTTCTAGAAGAATGGATGAAATGACATAGATTCAATGAATCATAGAATAGTTTGGGTTGGAAGGGACCCCCAAAGCTCATCTAGTCCAATCCCAATGAGCAGGGACATCTTCATCTAGATCAGGTTGCCCAGAACCACATACAGCCCAGTCTTATCTCCAGGGATGGTGCATCCACCACCTCTCTGGGCAACCTGTGCCAGAATTTTACCATCCCCACTGTAAAGAATTTCTTCCTCGCATCCAGCCTGAATCCCCCCTCTTTTAAAACCGTCACCCCTTGTCCTGTCACAACAGGCCCTGATAAAAAGTCTCTCCCCATCTTTCGTATAGGCCCCTTTTAAGAACTGAAAAGCTACAATAAAGTTTCCCTGGAATCTTCTCTTCTCCAGGCTGAACATACATATGTTTGATATAGACACCATTATCATTACTATCATGGGGGTCAGGGCTTCTGGCTTCTGCAATGACAATTTTTAGCCTAAATAGACAACTCTCTTCTGACTCCCTAGAGAAAGCCAGGTTTCTTCCGGCACTAACTTAGAGCACATTTCTAAACTTAAATTCTCATGGGGTGACTTTAGACATCACGAGAGACTTCCCGAGTACCTCGCAGAGGTACATACACTCTAGCAAGAGCTGTACAAGCATTTAATAAAGTGGCAATCCTTGCTCCTTGCAAACAAGTAACGTAAGTGTAAGCATACAGAAAAGGAGAGAGGAATATAACATTATCGATCAAGAGCACAGTACAACAGGGAAAGCACAAGAATGGCACAAGGGACAAGTCAAAGCATACAACTTGCAGAATGACCATCAATACAATTATAACGCTGCTGCAACATCCTTCTGCCCACGTCTTATTTTCAGGATAAAAAGAACTCTACAGTATCTTTTTACAGATTTTCCACCACTAGAACCTGTCACGTCCACAATAAGCAAAAGCAGTCTTAGACAACAAAGCTTGAGATGTTTCTTCAAGCTTCTCCATAAAAAAAAATTTTGTTTCTTCCAAGTAAAATTACCTCCGATTTAACAGCACCCACATAGGCCAAAAATAAAATCTCTTTTGGACCAAGTCCAATACAGTGGGAACATATGTGCCTACTTACAGACTGGATCTTTTTTATTTAGAAATAAAGACTAATTTGTGATTATAGTGAAGTATTTCACAGTGTTTCAAAAGACATTTAATAAACAACCCTGAGGCACTCTTAACGTTGGCTACATAACTGCAACACGTGAAGCAGAAATGACAAAAAAAGAAAACTGGTGACACCATGGAGCAAGAGGCTGAAGTGATGACTCCATCACTCCATCATACCCTATTCCATGCTGGCCTATAAACTGCTCCCTTCCCTAATTTTCCTAAGGACTGGGAAGGAAGAACAAAGAGGTTTTTCTAGTGTTTCACAGATCTACTTCAGGGACATGCACCTCTAGGAAGAAAGGACCTTAAGCTGTTAGGATGCTAAGTGCAGTCCTCTGTTTTTGCAGGCAACAACACCACAGATAACTAAACTGCTATCACATACTACAGCCCACAAAACCATTCCCTGAACCCATAATAGACTTAAGAGGTGTTATGAAGAAAACATTGCCTAAAGCTAAAAATCACAAACACATAAGTGCCAAATAACTCTAAAATTGGGGGAAAAACAACAACAACAACAAAAAAAAAGATATGCTACCAGTCAGATGCAAATTCTTAAGACTTAACACTCAATCCTACTTTTACCAATAAGACTATACTGTGGTAGTACCTTGAGCCCAGTGAAGTTGGAACTGCATTTTATGAGTCACTCCTGAAGGATACAACAAATGACTGCCCCTGGCCTTAACAGCTTACTTAAATTTCTGACACAAATCTTTGCATGGCTTTCAAGTGGCTTTAAAAGAAGTGGCAAGTAGTTAATACTACCCAAAGTCCATTCACATGCTGAAAATACAAGTTATCTTGCACCACTTACTTTCTTATGTGCTGGTAACTCTTCAATGATATGACAACATTAATATAAAGTGCATACTGAATTTTGTTATATGTAAACAGCAATTCTAAATGGAAAAGACAAAGTAATGAATACATACTGCTGTATGATGCATGAAAAACCACAGAAGCCATATGCCAACATTCTAATAATTTAAAAGTTGCCTGAAGTTACATCCGGAGCGAATGAGAAAATAATTACAATTTGTCCTTCCAAAACTCTTAATTCTTTCAAATTAGCAGGTGACATATTAAAGTTGCCTGCATTATAATACCTGTATCATTGAAGAGGTAATTCAATTTCATTACCAATAAAAACAATGTCTATTAAAAAAAAGTCATAAGACATGAACACATTTCTAAGAAGAAAAAGAAATTAAGCTTTGTCATAGGATTGCTTCAGGCATTTGTCACTACCTTTCTACCTTCCCAGACATGTCCTCTGAGTGTTTATGATGTCCACAACTAAGTTTTGCACCTAAGCTCTGATTACAGTCAATGAAGACCTACAGCTCAATTCAGCTGCCCGCAAGTAGGTATATTCTGCCTTTTAGATATCCACTCAGCGCATTTCAAGGGCATCAGTGCCACACATATATGGACAACCAAACCTAGCCCTGTCTTTCTACTGGCTATAATGGGATACTAAATACTGCTTGTATGAAGGTATGCCAGGAGATGACTTGTAACCAGATGCAACATGAAATGTTGCTCGACATAACAAGGAACAGACTGTGAAGTTCCCAAAAGTGACCAAGAGGTCACTGATGTGAGCCAGCCCTGCACTTGATCAGTCTCTACTTCATACTGAACTCTCAACTATTTTTCTGCACAAAGGGTGTTGTCTGTGCCACGTGTGAGTGCACAAATGCATATGCATGTATGAGAGAGTTTAGAAAACTCCAAACCATGCTAGCCAATTAGACAGATGAGGTCTGGGAACCCATTACTGAGCAACTGCAGGGCTACAGGCTTGGCACTGGAGAGACTTTGGGTCTAGGCCAGCTACCAGATGTCCACGAGCATGTGAGATGCCAATAAACATCAAATCAGACTAGCTAGCAAACAGGACCAGAGGTTTGGGGCCTGGATACTGCCTGGACAATGGATGTAGGGGTCAGCTACCACAGCACGGGTGTCGGAAACCGAACAATGGAAGGAACCTAAGTCCAGGCAAGTGGCAAACACATCCTTGTGGCTGCACATGGACAAGTGAGAGTGTGGGACCTTCTGGCAAGACTCAGTCTTAACAACTGGCTGGACATGAAAATAGGAAACTGTAGCAGCCTCGCATCTAGTGGACTGGAGAGGAGAAATCACCTGGGTCTGAGACTCCCAACAACTTCAGCTCTGGAGAAACATAGCAATGCTGTCCTTGCAACTTGAAGTCCACCAGACTTGGGCACACTAAACACATCTCATATGCTTAGCCAGCTTCATTTAAACACCTGCAGTCTGGAGCAGAGCCCACCCTTTAGCACAGAACAGCAGGGGCATAGTTCAGCTGTCTAAAACTAGACTGTAATGACATCTGAGGTGCTCCAGCTGGTCTAGTTAAGTGAGGCTGCTGTGCAGGTCCTGTATCATACCATCTGCCCCATCTAGATATTTCAAGGACCCAAGACCATGTCAAATTACACTTAGTAACCTTGTTAAGGTAAATGAACCATGGCCAAAGTGATTGTGCTGTTAAATTAGGTATACCAGACACATGCCTAAAATTAGGTTGAATAAATCTGGGCAATATGTTCTATGAATTAAGTAACAAATGTCTGAGATCCAAGGACAAGGTACTTGCAGTCAGACGCAATGGAAACAGCTCCATGTCTGGCTCCAGTAATCAAGACAAAAAAAAATCTGTCTGAGCAAAACTGAATCACACAGATTTCTCCCTGCGATTCATATGCAACACAAAGCAGTATGCCATGTATCTCACTTATGACTAGCAGACACATACTACAGTGTTCACACCATTTCATCAGTGTATGTATGGACCCTTGTACAAAATTTTTGTGCCTATCATAGAAAGATTCAGATGAGCTATCGGTATGTGAAAAAAAAAATGAAAAGACCCCAGTTGTCCCTGTTCTGCAGAATGAACTTAGACATCTGAACAAATGATTACAAGCAGGGTCTGAAGTGCAATGACTGAAAAAAAGGAGACAATGAGAAACAGTCTCTGAATTAAGGGTATGAGGGTTAGTCTTGCAAAATGCAGCAAGTATTCAAGACTTGCTAAAAGTAAAAAGGAATATTGCCATCTAACTCCTTCCAACATTAAGTACTCCCAAATTTTTTCTAATTAGTGGAGAGAAATGAATATCCCAGACTCAGTTCAGACAACTGCTTAAGAATGGAGGAAGACAGGTTGGATGAATTGCCCCTTAGCTTCTCCAGAGTCAGTGGACAGTTAAGTTTTTCCCAGGTATCTAATTCAAACCAGTAAGGTTAGGTGAAGTTACTCATAACCTTTAGCACCACAAAAAGCTCTCTAGTTACAAATCCTCACCCTGCTTAGTCAGATACAATCTGTGCTCCAGCAACTGCAGACAAAACTGAGAAATTAACTGATCTTCTCTCCTATGCAGCAGAAGATACAGCTCATCAACTCTTTTCTCACTTAGTGGAATTTATCTGACTGCATGAGGACTTCACCAAAGCTAGCCACCACCACCCCTATGTGCAACCATTTCAGAAATGTGCATTTCAAGATACAAGTCAACTCACCCTGAATTAATGCAGCGCAGGTAGCAAGATCAACATTGTATGGTTATGTAGTACCAATCATAGAATAGTTGGAAGGCACCCTAAAGATCATACAGCCCCAAACCCCCTGCCATGGGCAGGGACACCTTCCACTAGACAAGGTTACTTAAAGCCCTGTCTCAGCTGGCCTTGAACACTCCCAGGGATAATGGGGAAAGATGAATACAAGAGAAGCTGGCTTTCTTTCCAAAAGTAAGAAACTTATTTGTTCCAAGTCAGAATGCATTTGCAGTGTCCCTTTGTGGTAGGGAGGTGCACAGGGTTAAATATACACAGACATCAGCCATCTGCTTTTCTGAAAAAAGCTATCCCAAAATAGTGTTACTGTACAGATTTCTCTGGTGTTAGAAAGTGGGTTCGATCTTAGCTCAGACAGCTACATAGACTCAGTTTGCAGGTACTTTACACTGTAGCACAGTTTGGGGTTTTTTTGGTAACACAAAAATTTGAAAAATACATAAAATAAAAAGATGAAATAAATAAATAATGTATAAGCTATCAGCTTAATGTCACTTTAAAAATCAATTGTTACCCTGGATCAGTTTTCCGTAACATCTCACACTTCAATCATAAAATATTCAAGAACATGTTGAAGTACATTTTGTGACTTATTTTCATATGAATCTTTAAAATTAGTAAAAATGTAATTTTTACATTGCTTCAAATGCTTTTCAAAACAAGAATTACCCAGGTTTCAGCCTCTTTTACTGACAAAAGCAATTTTCTGTCCCACAGGCATATTTATACTACTTTTCTCCCTGAGATTTCTCAGAAGTGTAAATCTCTTAATGAAGTATTCCATTGTAGTGTTTGATCAAGCCACATTCAAAGACTTCACAAATGGCTTAGGGAGCCCACCAAAAGTGAACATCCCACAAGAAAACCTTTTTTGTTGTTGTAAGTTTTACAACTATATTCCACTTTAAAAGTGGAATTAATAAAATAGAAGCTGAAGGGAGGGCCACAAAAGAAAAATTATATCCTTATACCTCAAGTATTCAGATTAGAGCTTACCGACTATATTTCATTAACAGGGAGAGTCAAAAAGGTTTTATTTTATTACAAGGATTTTGGCATGAACCCTTAGGTAAAAGCAAACTACTAGTGTAAATATTTTATTTCCATGAAATATGAACAGAGATATGCTGGATGTGGAACAGTCAGTAAAGCAAGTGCAGATAACTGACTTCTAATATATTAACACGTGAGGCCAGCTACCAAGGAGAAAAACTGCATGGCACATTTACAGGACTATGGACTATATCCCAAGAGTAACCAACCAAAAGATACTTAGGGGCCATGGCATAGAACAGTCTGAACAAAAGCTTCCCAAAAGATGCAATGCTGTAAGAACAAGAACCAAAGTGCTCTGTGAAAGTAAAAATATGGAAATACACCTTCTAGTAAAGAGGCAGTGCCACCTCTGTGTACCACATGGGGGAGGTTCATCTACATTATGAAATGTTACTTCCAGCTCTCTTCTGCAGACATCAAAAATAAGCAGTGAAAGAAAGTCAGCATGTAAGAGAAAAGCTGTAACAATAACTGGGGCTAGCAAACAATTGCCAAGACTCAGACTGTCAGGAACAAAAATGAAATGGCAGCTTCCAGCACAACCCAGTTTTGAAAAGATCCTCTTTTCCATACAAAAGGTATCTCTGGAGGATAAGCTTTCAAGTACCCCCAGAACCATAAATAAATCCAATGTTTCTTTTTAATGCCTATCCAGGAAAGTAGCCGCATACTTTGGAAACAAACCCAGTGATTAGTACTCTGCTGGATAACACTAACTTGGCTTTTAGTGTAACTGTCAGGGCTGATGCTACTACTATTGCTTTTAGACATATGCTGCGTTACAGACTCTGAGCCTATATGGCAAGAATAAGTTATATTAAATAAGCCTGCTGAAATCCTCACATAAAATTTGACAGTGTTTTTCTAGCTGTTTAAATACTCAGGATGAGTTGATAATCTGAGCTCAGCAGCTAGCATGAATTAATAGAGCACTTATATTCTAAAATGGGATGGGTATCTTCCCAACTGAGGTAAGATCCAACACCACCTCTCCACAAACCTTTAGATAAATTCCAGAACTCAGCATCTTCTGGCACATGTAATGACAACTAGAAATCAATTCTAAGAAAACATTTATGAGCTGCATGACAATCAATCCCCAAATATGAAATTAAATTCTTAAATAGTATGCATAATTTAATAAAAAGCAGAAGTCATATCTAAGAACTAGATTAAGAAGGCAAGAGATATCTGTGAAATGAACAAGTGCCTGATCTTTTATGCATTTGCTGCCATAAGGGTTTTCAACCAAATATTCCTATCTGGAAGTGTATCTGCAGAGTAGAAATGTTCCAGTAAGAGAGAGAAGGTACTCTGAAATGCAAGCAGAGTATCAAACCAGAGTTCTTCCCAGATGCAATACACAAATCATGATCAGCAGCTGCATCAGAAAACCCAGTGATATCATCATTTGCAAATCCTCTAAGAACTGCTTGGAATTATGCAGCTGTTACAACAGGTTACATCAAATAAATGGAATCTAATAGAAAATTGCTCCTGTGCATGGATGTGTGCCCTCCAAGCACTAAGCTTCTGCAGAAGACAGCTATGCATCCTGTCCTCTGAGATACTGCTTTCCCCGAAAGGTGCTCCTATGATGACAGAAATTACAGTTGCTCATCACCTTTTATTATCAGAAACATTTAGAAAAAGGAACCAAACCTGTTGTGCCACTTCTTTCATTCCTTGTAGAGTTTTAGGCATTTTATTATTTACAATGGAAGCAACGATCCAATCATCTGCAAGCTCCAACATGGTATCATTCTACCCCAAAAGCATTTTACATAAAACTTTATACCTCCATTACATATGAAAAATAATGATGAGAAAAATATAATAAGACTAAATCTTATTAATCTAGTACGAGTGCCACAACACACATTTCTGATCTATCAATGGACAGCAAATAAACCTGTATCAGAATAATAGAAAAATCCCACCTTGCACTGGGCGCACCATTGGATCCAGCTCAAGCACACAAAATAAAAGCTTTCGTCCACTTACAGCATTTTCTGTTTGATTCTGCTGTTAACAGACTACAGCACAGAAGTTCCCTATGACAGCAGCTCTTAACAGTTGATGAAATGTATTTTGTATCTTAAAGATTACAAATTAAATCACTTCACTATGAATCCCTGGGAAGTGAAAGAGATTTAGGAGCATGGGACAGGACCTCACCTCTTTCTCTTTAAGCAAGAAGTTGCATATCCAGGCAAAAATCTTCTGCTTGGATCCCTACCAGCTGTAATACTGTTTTTTTTACAAGTAAAAAGAATATGCCATTGTTAAATTAAACAATTCATTTTAGTTTGGGTTTTTTCTTCTGGATATGTTATATGCTTGGCCACCAAACTTAATGGACATCTGACATTGGGATACAACACAATAAAGGCTAAAATGTTACTGACTACGTTCTTGAGGTTTGTGAAATAATAAGCAATTGGAAAGAAACTACAACAGGTGTGTTTCACAACACACCTTATCATTCTCTAGATGACATAACAGCATTCATCCTGAAGTGCATTACTCAGTTTAGGAAATGAAGCAGAGTTTAATCTTGAAATTGTAAATTACTGCAGCCAACTGTATAATCTACAGACTTCTGTTGCCTCCACTTCTTAAACATCTGAAGCAGCACTTCTGAATAAGAACTCATCTAAGCCAAACGCTGAAACTAGCCAATATTTCACATTCTCCAAGAAAGAGGAGCTTTCTGTCTGGAAGGCTGAATTGGATGAGATATGCCTTGAGGCCCTGAATAAAAGCTGAGCTCCTACAGACTGACTAAGCCTCTTAACTCCTCAGTTTATCCACCTGCCTCCTCCAGAGCATTTTACAGAAGTGAAGCTATACAGGGTGTCTTCAGCCAGGGTGTCAGTCAACACCATCTCACCCATTTCAGAGGGGCTATACCCATCTGCACCAGCTAGGAAGTTTACACACTGCTTCTCTCTGCTAACTGGGCTTAATACTGATGTGCCCCAAAATCTCCAAATACTACCAAGAAAATACAGAAGAAGCTCCATCACACTGTTAAGGCTGTTATGTGGCCCTGTTGATTTGAATGAATCTGAAGGAAATAAAATAGATGGCAAGATTAAAAAACAAAGGGAGAGGGAACTGACCCTATGGTAGAGAGACAACTGCTGTAAACAAAGCCAACCAGAAAGGTTTCAAACAAAAGATGACTGAAGAAGAGCAAAAAGAAAGAAGTGATCTAGATCAGGTCAGGGAGAAACAAAAAAATAAGAAAAAAAGACACACAAACAAATATTACCCAGACACTAATTGTTCATGGAAAACAGGAACAACTCCAAGCAAAGATCTTATCGTATGAGGTTACATTTAACTGTCATCCTCTTTAAAGCTAGCATGCTTAATCCACAGAAACACAGTTTGTAATAAGCCTAGTTCATTATGAACAAGATAAAAGCTTTACCTACTTAGCGGTAGACCTTGTCCAAGTTCTCACAGGGGTTCACAGATGAACCACCTGCTGGAGACCACCATAGTGCTTATTCCCGTAGAAGATTTATTCCAAGATGAAATCTTACTTCCACAATGAAATACCTGAAGCAGTCAATTTCACTCAAAAAGAAACAGACTGTTGAGCACAGCAAGGCAAAAAGTAAAAGAGCATCATCCAACTGATTCTCTAGCTTGGAAGACCAAGTAATCATTGTACTAATTCATCACCTATGACTGCTTTGCCAGGAGTTTCTCACAAGAGTTTTAGCCTTGTTATGACCTATCTTAATGCTGGGATATTTCAGAGAGCAAATTAATACTTTTATGAAAATCAAGATATAACATAACACAGAAAATTTACATCAACAGGAATAAATGAGCACAGATTTAAAAATCTTAAGAAGACAACAGGAATTCCTTAAAACTCAGAAAAATAGCCTGGCAAAAATTCACTACTTTTGGCTCACGGCTCTTTTTTCTGTGTGCACTTACTTAGGCATGCTGACTTTGCAGACAAAAATCAATTTTTACTGCTTTTTATTTCTATGTGCACTACAGTGCCTAAAAAGCTATGACAATCTAAACCGGATTAATTTTTGGCTAATGCACCATGGACAACCTTACTAAACCAATTCTACCTCTAATTCATTTCAGAAACCATGCTCTGGTACTTCATAAATGTTTTTCACTCCATGTTTTAATAATTCTCAAGTACTTCAGTGTTACCATTGACTCAGTGCCAAACACAAGAGGCACAACTAGATTTCAATGCTCTTTCAATATTAAAATGCTCTTGCAAGGCATATGGCTAAAAGGGGGAAGACAATGTCCAACTGACAAAGTTTGAAATTTTAGGACCAGAAAAGAAAAATGACATTCTTACTGAGATGCTTTTTTTTTAGGCTAAAGTTATTTGTATGTATTTATACACATATACTTACTGATGAGAGTGCACTGCAAAATAAACCCCAGGAAAGTCAGGTTACAGAAAGTCTGTTGTACTTTTAAAACAAAATTATTAGATTCTTACAACAACCTCACATCTGGTTTCAAACTGAGGGAGAAATAAATATTGTGAAAAAAGTTCTACACAGGGTAAGAAATACAACATTGGTTCATTATGTATTATTTGTAAAGGTATAGGTGATAAAATCTTTAGAAATATGAGAGTTAATCAAGTCTAACTGAATTATTAATTAAAACAATTTTAGCATAGATTTGCTGCAGCAGAAACACAAGGCTATTCCCTCCCTGAACATACTGCGCCCATAATGAATTTTATACATGGCATGTAATTTCTCAGAAACTTTGTACAGAGCCCAGGAAATGCATGAACCCATCATGAGTAGAACATATGGATTAAACCAACTCACTGTCAGCAGAACTCTGTGACATATGTCACTCACTGTGACTTCTGCACAGAAAGAGATTGAGCTTGTTTCTACATTCATATTAGGGGCTTGATTTAGTTGCCTATACCTAAGTGTACTTGCCCATCTGAGAGGCCCTTGAAAGGCCAAGACATCATCAAAGGTATGGCAGATATGACACAGGACTTGTGGAAAGTCTGTATCTGTCCTGAGTGGAAACCAGAGTAACCAAAGACATCTCAAATGGCACTGGATACCTATGTGGGGCAATCCAAACTAAGCTTCTACATGAAAGTCAGCTCCAGACTGCAAACACAGAATGGTATGGGCTGGATGGGACCTTAAGATCATTCAGTTCCAACACCCCTGCCATGGTCAGGGACACCTTCCACTAGACCAAGCTGCTCAAAGCCACATCCAACTTGGCCTTGAACACTTCCAGGGATGGGGCATTCACACAGGGATATCTTACACCACACAGACAACAGATGACTAGATGGGAGTTGAGTTTCAAGCACTCATTACTGATCTCAAGAGAGCCACTGACTTCATTTTGAGGACATCTCCTACACCTCATCACCTGAGCATCTCCCCTGATTCCTCTGACTCTATGGACTAAATTCCCACTTACTGCCAAGCATGGACAACAAGCTCACACTACAGAGCCTGAAGTTTCTAAATCACAAGCCAAATTCCACCCTAAACCTAGGCTGGATCATTACCAACATAGGAACCACAGTTTAGCCCACCTAACTTAAGGCAAATGAGCTGAACTAAATATTGTTAGGACAATAATCACTGTACAATCTTTTATAGTTGATATAAAGACAGATGCCTGCAGAGGCTGATTCTGTTAAATACCCGATTTTGGATAATACTAATCCACAGCTACCCAGCTACTCATACCCTCCAAAGCACACAGGAACATGTTCAGTCTTTTAATGATGGCTGTAGTTAGATTATACAGCCATATGCTCATATTGTCATTAGCTTTATTCCTTTCTCCTGTCACCTATATAGTTCATTTGCTGCTTCTTTCTTAGTGAGTTATAAACCTTAACATCCTACCTTAACCACTTTCTTCAACAACACTCATTACAATCTTAATAGGACCCTGGGTGGTAAAAAAGTAAAAATAATGCTGGCTGATACTTATTTAGAACAAAATTCAGCACATCCAGCTATAATTCTACAAGTTCACTGGCACCAAACATCCATCAGATAGATCCCAGTCCTTGAGACTACCGAGAGCCTAACAAAGAAGTGCTAGCAGTCATTTTACAGCTCTTCTTGGTCTGTCCTATACTCAGCAAAGTCCTGATAATACATTAGATGTGGATAAATATGCCTCTAAAAATTTAGAGCACCATAATAATTTTGACTTTGCAAAAGAACAAAAGCATCATTTTTAAAATCTTGATAGAGATACCAACAGTAAAGTTTACATGAATGTTTTCTTGCCGGGAGGTTCACTATTTTAAGCAATGGATAAAAACTGCCAAGTTTAAAAGACACGAGTTATGCAGGGAAGAAAAGGATAACAAAGGAGAACACTTTAAAACATGCATGAGCAGAAAAAAAACCCAAACAATTGTTAGCATTTACAGGAGGAAGACTTGCATATATAGAAAAAAAACCTTGCATGTGTGCCATCTGTGGATCTTGCTAAATTGTGAAAAACACCAAACACGAGTGAAATACCAGACCAAAAATGGTAACTTACTAGTAAAGAAATTTAAAGAATAAGATTACCTTGTTCCAATCTGAAGCATAAGGAACGTTTTGCAGCCTCTATCTCAGGACTTGGATGATCCAGAACACGCCTGCACCACTGCAGGGGACTCAGTGATTTCTCTTGAGGAGTGAGAGTCTTGGTAGGCAAGACATACAACCTTAACCAAAATACACATAAGTATCAGGAAGATACATAATACTTCAAAGTTTACTTTTGTATTCCCACTTTCCTGCCTGTTAACAATGTGTAACAGTGCAGAGACCCGCAATATGATATCCAATAACAAAAGATTTCCAAAGTAGAAGAGTTTTCACTAGTTTGATTCCTTCCCCTCTGAAAAAGTGACAGCAAAATATGAACTCTACAGGTCTGGCACGTCAAAACAAAGTTCAAGTAGATTTCTCATAAAAATCTTCCATCTCATCTTTCTGAAAATCTAAACTTGTTTTCATTGTCTGAATTTCAGCACTGCCCAAAGTTCCAATGCACTAGGTGCTGTACATACACCAAAGGAGCTGTCAGTTTTCCCTTGCAGATTTGACTTTACTGGAGGTTAGATAATTTCAGTATTGGATTTCACATTTAAATCCCAATTTCACTGTTAACTATTCCCCTCTTTTACCTATAACGATTTAATCAACTTGTCAGTGTTGCTGATATTCACACACAGTATCTTGTCTCAGATGAATCAAATGTTGTGCAAATCAAGCTTTTAAAGATTAGAAAACATTTGCTGAGAAACAATGAAATCCAATTTTGATATTCAATTCCAGCAGGAAAATAAAAGGGAAAAAAGCTAGAGTATATGTGCTATTCTCAGACAATAGTAGGCGGCTAAGCAGATGCTCCAGCACATTAGGAAGCCAGGTATCAAATCAGGGAAATTCTTGAAGCTGGGCTCTGCGCTGCCGCTGCTGTCTTTGTAGATTAGTGGGCACAAGCAGATGCTGGTTCACCTGGGGGAGAGCAAGTCTCCCAGGAAGGAAACTATTCTTGGCTGCTGGAGACCGCTGGCAGCTCCCTGGCCTGACCACTTCGGATTACATCCATGAAGCTTCAGTGAGAGGAAGTTTTTTCAGGTACCAGGAAAACACAGGCTGCAAAGGAATCTGGCCTGCACACAGTGGAGCAAAAGGCAACACCTAAAAAACCCCAAGGGATTAGCTCCTCAGAGGAACACTAACAGGTAGCAGCCTTTCACTTTCAGGGTTTTGGCTCAACAGCTAGGCAAATCCCCGGAGAGCAACTGCTCTCCACTGTCTGATCAATGGGTTGGGTTTTTTTTTTTATCCCTTTGAAGTCAATCAGCACTCTCTATCCAGCTCACAAGGAATAAACATCCTTGCTGTGATTGCTATCTCTTTCAGAAATCCCAGCAGAGATCAACTATTGAATTTCTCCAAGGAGAGGACTCATTTCCCTCGACTTCCAGCAGTGCCTGGCTGCGTATTTAAAAAAAAAAAAAAAAATACTGAGAAAAAAGGAAACGAAAGAAAAAAAAAAAGGCAAACCAGAAAAGCTTTCATCTTTCCTGTTAACCTGCAAAAGTATTTCAAAAGCTGAACAACTGAGTTCGTGTGAAAAGCTGAACAGCAAAAATAGGTTGGATTTATCTGGAACGATTCTAATTCTATGGGGTTTTGTAACTGCACAGATATTCAAGGACTAAAATTACTGATCAACAACTAGGATTGACTCATCGGCCTCTGGCTTTCCAGATCGCAGTTTGCTTTAAAGACTGACACTACAAACAAGCTCCAAGCAGCTAGCATCACACCGCTGACCTTTCATGGACAATGACAGAGATTTAGCCTTGAAATGAAAACGTTCAACAGCTAAAACAACTCACTCTTGGTGGAATAAACTGATTAAAAAAACCCTGCCATTAAATTCTTCTTGTGGACCCACAGTTGTGTGATATGAGGGTCAAGTTTTGCCCGACCCCACCCCTCAAGCATTTAGGATTGCTTCCAGAGGTTGAAAGGAATAGGAAATTGATGGAAATTATAGGAAATTGTTGGGAAAATAGGATATTGTACTAAGGCACACAAAATAACGACTTTCCACCAGCCTGAAATGTAAACAGGGAAAACATTTTGTTTAACAGGACAGGACCAAACAAGTTTGATATTTCTTAATGCAAAGGAAAGTTATGGGTTAGGGCTGATGTAAAATTTGGTTCGAGTCTGGATTTACAACCCCAGAACAGCCCTGTGCAGACTATGCACAATGAATCAACAATGGCACAAATTTCCATACTTGTTGATGATTCTCAAAAGCAATTTTCCAAAGCTGCAGCAAGGTATTATTTGTATTGTGAAGTACAGACCACGAGCATTCAAGAAATATTTATGCTATTTAGCTTAATTTTTAAATCCTTTCTCTTCTACTGAAAATAAGGATGCCAAATGCATCTCAGAAGCCTTACACTGTATTTTATTTCCAGATGACATGAATTTCAGCTTGATTTGAAAACTAACCACATAACCTGCCTTAAAGCTTTGACAGATCCTTAAAACAGTTCTTTAACTATAGCTTATCCATAATTTATAACTGACACTTTAGAATAACTGAGCACCAATTATGTTTAACATGGTTACACAGCCAACGATTTCCACAGCATTCCAGCAGTGTCCCTACAATGTTTGTCCATGTTGCTGACAAGTCTCGAGGCACCAGGTTTATTTTGTTCTCCAGTCTATAACTTCCCCCTCTATATAGTTTTCAAGAGAGCCCAATCATTCCTCTAGGTCGATTTTATTTTCCTTTTCATTCATTTGCCATTCATTTCTGCTTAATTCAATTTCCTAGCACCCAGCCGAGCCTTTTGGAGCCACATGGGCGTCTGAGATACACAACCAACCATTAGATCAATGTCTAAAAGACAAAAGCCCTCCCAAATCCCTGAAGACAGGAGACAACTGAGCAGATTTTAGGATGGGGAGGCAGCCACTGCTCTGATAAAGGCTTTCCCAGAATAATTCCTGTATTTTTCATTCCTTATGTAAACAGGAGGCTGAAACTAGGCTGAGATCTGAAATTATAGAAAAGCGATCTTCCTCGAAGTGGGGAACAAACACAGATCCCCTACCGAGAGCGAGACCGGGCGGCAAACGCCCAACCTGAACCTCATCACGGACACGGGCCCCTCCCGCGAGGGGGGTACCGCACTGATGACATGTTTTAGGGGGGAAAAAAGACAGATTTAAGTTTAAGCAGAAGGAGATCGGGTGGATTATCTGGGGGCTAACGCTAAGCGGAGCCTGGGGAGCGCCCGCGGGGACTCCGGCCGGGGTCCGAGGTGCGCAGGCGGGGCGGGGCGCGCCGCATGTACCATGTATCCTCGTCCTGTCCGCAGCAGCTGTCCTCCAGCTCCAGCACCGCCACCTCGTCCAGCACCGTGGTGGCGGCCACCGCCGCCGACCCCGGACCACCGCCAGTGTCCTGTCCCCCGCCGCCGGCCGCGGGCAGGCCGAGCGTGGGCTTGAAATAGGCGAGCGGCTCCGGCGGGCCCAGCACGGCGGCGCACAGCAGGGTGGGCACCGGCCCGGGCAGGCACGGAGCAGCCCCGCCGCCCGCCGCCGAGGGAGGACTGGCAGGGCGCAGCCCGCCGGGGGCCCGCAGCAGGTGCGGGCTAGGCGGGCCGGTGGCGACCGCGACTGCGGCGGCGGCGGCAGCGCGGCTGCGGAGCTGCTCGTTTTGCTTCTCCAGCTTCCGCACCAGCTCCTGCAGCTTCTTCACCTCCAGCTCGGCGCTGACGGCGGATCCCGCGCCGCTCCCTTTCACCTCCGCCATCATCGCCGGCTTCAGCAAGGCAGCCTCCATCCTGCCGCCGGCACCACCGCTACCGGCACCTGCTCCGCCGCGCCGCCGGAGGGCAGCTCCCGGCCCCTGCGGGCGGCGGGAGCGCCTGGAGTCGCCGCGCTGGGGGCCCTGCCCGGCGCTGTGCTGCCCTATCCGACCCGACCCACTCCGCTCCGCTGCAGCTCCTGCGCCTGCCGTCAGTGGCGGCGAGGACGCGGGTGGGATCCCCTCATCCCCTCCCACTCGGGCAGCCCGAGCGCCGCGCACACGCACGCGGCGGGAACAAAGAGGCGCCCGGCTCCCTCTCCATCGGCCCGGGGGAAGGACGGCGGGGCCGCCTCCCTAGGGAGCTCCGCGGGCACCCCCGGGACCGGCTCAACCCCCGTCATTAAACAAAGGTGCCGTCCCCGGACCCCGCCTGCGCGCTGGAGCTGGCCCAGGGAGCTGCTCCTCCCGTGAGCCGCGTAATTAGAGCCTGGTGGTGCCAGGGTTGTGATTATGCAGATTGGAAGTGTGATGGGAATGGGAATCACAAATAGAGGCTTTGTTGGGCTTGAAAGGAACGAATTCGGCCAAAAGCAGACGTTCAGGGGCTTGAAACGTACTGATTCTAGGAGTTTTGATTCTTAGCGGGGAAAGCAATGTATTTTTGAAGCTGGTGAAGCCAGGACTGAGCCAAGCACAGCAGAAAACTACGCGATTATTTATGTGTATGAGGAATTTTTTTACAAGGATGTGTAGTGATGGGACAAGGGGGCATGGCTTTAAACTGGAAGAGGGGAAATTTAGATTAGGTGTTAGGAAGAAATTCTTCACTGTAATGGTGTCAAAACACTGGAACAGGTTGCCCAGAGAAGTTGTGGATGCCCCATACCTGCTGGTGTTCAAGGTGAGGTTGGATGGGGCAACCTAGTCTAGTGAAAGGTGTTCCTGCCCATGGGAGGGGGATTGGAACTAGATGATCTTCTGACACAAACCATTCTGATTCCATGACCTGTGAGATGCCCTCATACTGAAATTTGTCACATAGTCCAGGTACACGGATGGGTTTGTCATGTTCCAAGTCTTTGGGAGGGAGAAGAATGACCTTCCCTCATGCTAGTGTTTTTACACTGTCCTTCATTTCTCAGTATTCAGAAGCCATTGTTTATGTCCCTTCCTCTCACCCAGCAGGTGAGGAAAGATTCAGTGTTGCCCGAGGCAGTTCAGCCATCACACAACCCTTGCTGGGTTCATTTCCCCTAGCTACAGCTACAGGCCACAACCTCTTTAAGTTACTGTCCTGAAGCCTCCTAATGCTCTGATATAAAATAGGGAAAAAATCTCCATGAGGCATGTAAGCTGCTCAGCCAACCACCACCCACTAATAATAGCTATCAGTTTGTTGCTGCCCAGTTCACGAGCATCAGCTTTAGGCAGAGTAGTAGAAACAACAGCCACCACTGCCTTCACTGTGCTTCGTCACTGTCTCAGGTTTCTGGTGTAAGGAGGAACAAACACGAATTCTCTCTTTGGAGTATAAATCAACTTTGAAGTCATCCAGCTTGTCACAGTTTTCTGTCTTGTTTATAGTTTGGAACCTTTCTTCTGCACATGCACAGGATGATGACACTGTTGTTTGTCAGTCTTTTAAGTGTTCTCACATTGCAAATAATAATAACTGGTACTACAGGAATGACTGGAAAGGAAGATTGAGCAGGGCACAGAGTGCTGACTTCCAGATAATGCAACTTCTGTCACTGAAGAGATTAAGCACATCCAGCAGTGTACTACAGTATCAACCAAATAGTGCTTAATCCAGAGGTTTTGTTGCATCTCCTCTGTCCGTTTGGAAGAAAGGAATAGAAAAATGTTGAGAATATAAAAACCGTCTGGCCCCACATGCTGGATTTGGCTGGGTTAATTTTCTTCATAGTAGCCGGTATGTAACTATTGTGTATTAGTGCTGGAAACCTGATAACACAGTAATGTTATAGTTACTGCTGAGCAGTGCTTACACAGAGTCAAGGTATTTTCTGCTCCTCACTCCACCCCACCAGAGAGTAGGGTAGGGGTGCACAAGAAGTTGGGAGGGGACACAGCCAGGACAGCTGACCCCAACTGACCAACAGGATATTCCATACCATAGAGCGTTATGCTCAGCATGTAAAGCTGGGGGAAGAAGAAGGATGTGAGGGACGTTTGGAGCAATGGCGTTTGTCTTCCCAAGCAACCATTATGCATGATGGACCCCTGCTTTCCTGGAGATGGCTGAACACCTGCCTGCCCATGGGAAGTGGTTCTTTGTTTTGCTGTGGTGGTGTGTATGGTGTTTGTTTTCCCCATTAAACTGACTTTATCTCAATCCACAGGTTTTCATACTTTTACTCTTCTGATTCTCTCCCCCATTCCAATATATGAGCAAGCAGCTCTGTGGGCTTTGTTGCCAGATGGGGTTAAACCACGATACCTCAATTCTACTGTGTGTCATCAGAGTGAGTAACATAATCTGTTTTCACTACTACAGATAGTTGTAATCTTTATTCCCATAAGTGAAAGTAAGAATTGAGTTTGTACATCTTTAGCCCCAGGCAAAAGTGGGCTGTTATCATTAATAGTGATACTCGCCTTAATTCTTAGAACTGCATAAACTAATCCAGTAAGATTGTAAAGGGATACAAATTATAAGCAGCACATGTAATAATAAGCTTATTAGACATCAGTAATATACAATGAAAAAAAAAAGCCAAGAAGAAGTTTATGACAATATCAGTGCTGCATGTTGCAAGGAGGCGGAGGAAATACTCAAAAGAAATTCAAAATGGAGGAATTACTTTTTCTCTTTGAACCAGGCAAGCAGAGTTATTTCATGGGCAAACAAAAAAAAAACAACAAAAAAAAACAACAAAAAAAAAAAAAAAAAAAAACAAAAAAACCAAGCAAACCAAGAAATGGGTATCATCTGATTTTTTTCAATTGCCAGAATGGTGTGGTCAGGATATTGCATGGTTAAAAAAAAACTAGTGCAGACACCAGTTTGAAGAAACACAAATTATTCTCCTCCCAATGCTGACATTATTAATGAATTGTTAATGAGCTCTATTCAGTATCCCAACACTGCCTGATGAGTTGGATCAACCCAGAACTTCATAAGCTCTTTACAAACCACAGCAAAGGCTTGATGGTTCAATTTATTTTTTTAAGGCATTGATAAAATCTGTTTAACACCAACCCCAAACATCCTAATGTGCCCATGAAACCTGTTATTCCTGGACCGGAGAAATTAGTAGATCTTTACTGGTTTAAGCCATATACAGGATGCTACTTACATGATATCTATTAGTAGAAATTTCTGAATCAGTATAGTTACTAATAGGCTCCCAATGCAGAGAACAAAGAAGCAGGAAGTCTACAAATCCCATCTGCTCTTCTCTGATAATAAGCCTGTTGCTTTATGCTGCAATAGCTGCAGGCTGGACCTGCCTTTCAGGCAAGCCAGTAAAGAATTAATTGCAATAATCCAGTCTGGGCTGTACAAAAGATGGGTTACAATAAGGTCAGAGCATGGACGGTAAACTCAAGTCTGGTGAGATTATTTTAAAGCGCAGTGCCAGTCTGAAAAATGACTGTGAATGTAGTTTTATAAAAATAGAGCCACTACCGTGCCAGCAGAAGTTCATCTAATACAGTATGCTATCTTTAACAAAGGCTGATAGTAGCTTCATAAGGAAAATATATGAGAAACAAGAAAAATATTGGGGACTTTCTCCAGCTTTCTGAAGTTCACAAACTGGGACATCTGGGCCATTTATTTTTGATAGCCACCAATGTGTAATAATACTGCGTTTGCCGAGCCCCATTTTTAAACCATTTAAACATTGGGACTCTACAAAACCCTGTGGCAATTAGTGCTACGATTTAATTATGTATTGTAAGAAAAACTGCTTCCTATTATCTATTTTAAATCTGCTGCCTAGTAATTTAATTGGGTGTCCCTTCATTCTGGTTTTCTGGGAAAGACAGAATGATTAATCATTCTCTATTCAGCTTCTCTTTGTCATTCATGACTATATAAAACTCCTTTACTTCTCTTCCAGGCTGACAAGCCCTAATTCATATAACCTTGCCCCCAAGGAAGTTGGGCTGAACCTCCCATTGTTTCCTATCTCCCTCCATAATGAAACCTGAATTTTCTGACTCATTGTTTCCTTTCTGTTAATACTCCATATTGTCATAACTTAGGGAAAGACTGTGTCAAAAAATTCTTGTAAATCCAAATATACTCAGATAAAGAAAACAGCGTAACCCCAATCTTACTGGTTCCTTCCAAAACATTCATATATTCATGAGCATACCTTGCTTTAAAAAAGCTGTGTGGACTGTCCTCCAACATATGCTACCTATCCAGATGCCTCTGTATTCTGTTATGTATTATAATTTGTACAAATTGGCCTGATTGATAGAAAATCAGACTAACTGAAACGTAGCTCCCCAGAGCAGCTTTCATGTTTTTCAAAACTGATGTCCCAGCTGATGTTTCCAGTTTGTTTGGCGCCAAGCCTGCTTTGAGCGATAGGGTAGATCTCTGTGAGAAGTTCAACAATGTCACATGTGAGCTGCTGTAGGGTTTTTGCATAGATACTACCAGGTCCTAGCAATTTGTTTTTCCTAAATTTATAAATTTGCTCTGAAATATTTGAGCAATTAAACATTTTCGTGGAGTTACAGCAAGGATTTTTCATTTTCCATGTCTCTTGCAAACATTTTGACTTCCTAGCTGTTGCTAATTTCCTGTTAATTGACTTTTTCTTTTTCATATAGTTTCTTGTTTTAAGCTACCATTATTCCTTCTGACTTTTTCCTTATTGAATTAATATTAAATTGAAGTACATTGTAATCACCATTAGGATGGATTTTTCTATAAGATCGAATCCAAAATTGTGTCATTTTCAGTAAGTCCCAGTTGCTCCAGAAAATCAGCATTTATGGTATCCAAAGATATTGCCCATGCGTTAAGATTAGGGTCTGCTAGTTTGTAGATCAATCTAGGCATAACTATCCTTGGCAGCTCTAATCCAATGCATTTTTATTTTATTTTGACTCATCAATTCTGTATCAAATAACTCTGGCTTTCAAATGCATTAATCCTTTCCCTTCCTTATAGACAGAAAGCATCAACCTGAATCTTACAAATCAGGATGGCCTGTTTCATTCTAGTGAGTCTTCATCAAGAGCAAAGACTAATTATGATTTAAAAGAAGCTTAAGCATTTGCATTGCCTCCAGTATACTCCTCGAGTATACTGGAGAGTATAATTTGGTTCACAGAAGCTTACTGCTGATGAATAAGAAGGAGAAGGTGGAGGGGGAGATGTGAAGTTCAAGGTTGTTAATAAATGACCTGTTAATGTTAGAGTAAAGTTTTTGAAATAGCAGCTTCTCTCCAGGAGGCTAAAAATCCATGGCACACATTTTGCCAGGAATCCAGATTTCAGCTTGATTTGTCTCCAGGGAACAGTGGCAGTTGATGCCTTATTTCGTGCCGACATGATTATACTGGAGAGTTCAACAAATTCTGATCTTTTTCTTTCCTTTTTTTTTTTTTCATCTTCTATCTGCATGTGCTTGGAGAAGCAGGTTCAGGAAATTCAGCAGCTTTGCAACATAGTGGGAAAAAATTGCTATTGTTACTATCCAAATTACTATCCATTTGCAATCCATCGTACAGATAACTAAGTGATTTTTATTGTTTGCAAAATTTTAGTAAGTACAGGCCAAGGCTGAATGCCTTATGGTAATGTAAAATGGTTTAGAAGTTACCATGTAAAAAAAATTAATAGCCAGATTCTTAGCATTGGTTATGTGAGATATTTAGTGAAAAAATAAATATTACAACCCCCCCCTCGGTCCAGCAGTAAATGTGTTTTTTGTGAAGGCGCATCTGAGCAGTACTGCTACCATGTCGAAAAAGCATGTGTCCTGGGTTCAGCAGTAGCAGTCATGTTTCTCCTTCTTGGTAGCTGGTGCAGTGCTGTGTTTTGACTTTCGGCTCGGGAACAGAGCCGATAACAATGATGTTTTGGTTTGGCCAAGGACTTTGTGAGCCTCATGCTCTGCCAGGGAGGAGGGGAAGCCGGGAGGAAGCAGAGACAGGACACCTGACCCAAACTGACCAAAGAGGTATTCCATACCACAGCACGTCATGGCCAGGATGTAACTGGGAGTTAGCCGGAAGGGCTGGGAGTCTGCAGGGTTGGAGGAGGTATCAGTGGGTGCTTGGTCGGGCTGGGGGGGGCAAGTTATTGGTTGGCTGGTGGTGAGGTGTTGTATTCTCTTCCCTTGTTATTTCCTTTATCATTATTATCATTGGTGGTAGCAGTAGTGATTTGTGTTATACCTTAGCTATTAAACTGTTCTTATCTCAACCTGTGGGGTTGCTTCTTTTCGACTCTCCCTCCAGGAGTAGGGGGAGGGCAAGAAGGGGGGAAGTGAGTGAATGAGTTGTCTGGTTCGGTTTAAACCACGACAGCATGGAAAGTTTGCAGTTTCTTGGATGGTTTTTCTTGTGTCAAAGTGGTTGTGCTAAATTTCCAGATAGGGAATGATTTAAAAAAATAAGTACCTGAACTTTTATCCAAGTTCAGTTTGATCAAACAAAACTCTTTGCTGAATATCCAGAAATGTCCATGTAATTTATTTTTATGATTTGTTTTTCCCATCAGAGGATCTAAAAATTAACCTATTATTCAAAAGCCTATCCTTGCACAATCACACTCAGTCACACACTCAATCAGAAAAGATCCAATAAGTGCCAAAGATACCTAGAAAGGAATTTAGGTACCGTTAGAAAGCCTAAATCTAAACTTGTCTTCCAGACCCTCTCTTCCATATACTATGTAATGTGCAAAAGACTTGAAATCTTTCCTGCCGCAGATCATGAGATCAGCATAAAAACCTTTGCCATTCCTCCTGCCATGCGAGGTCTCCTGGGTGCAGGTAGTGATGGATCTATAAGTTTTGCCATCCCTGGGTCCCTTTTGTTCAATGGCAGACACACCTCTAAGGCTGGGGGAGAGCTGCTTTATAATCAGCCATTTCTGGGACAATCTGTAAGTAGAAGAAATGTGGTGCAGCAAAGGCATTTATTGAGTACACTTTCTAGATTGATGAAGGGTGTATGAATTGTGGTATTACTAAATATTCTTCTTATCTAGATCTTTTCCTTGCGTTCCAGTTTCGTTATGGGAAGCAATGTCCCTGCTCTCTCCGCTCCCCTGTTTCATGTATGTTCCTACTGAGAAGATCCTGATTCTGAATTAGAAGGAGGGGAAGTTTTTAAAGAGTTGTGGTGATCTCTGAGTAAAAATTAGAAATCAGAGTTCTTGATGCATGTTCTCTTCTCTGACTGAGTATAGCGGATGTCTCACACTAGATGAGAAGAGGCAGAAAAAATACCGCTTTCTTCCTTGCTTTCCTCCTTTAGCTTTCCACAGATGTCATTCATGTCAAAACTGGTACGCCTGCTCCCACAGAGAAGTTTGTGGTAAGAAAACTGGAATTTTGCTACAAAAGGCTTTTCTGTTTCTTCTACTTATATATTACTTTGGTAAATTTATAAAAGCAATGCTCAAATGCATTATCAATTATATAAACAGATAAGACCAATGTTCAGATGCATTATCAGTCATACAATTCTATAGATTTTCCAAAGAATAGTATTTTTAATGCAATCAAAATGCTACAAGTATGGTAAGTTGGGTTCTCATTCTTAATTCCGAGATTCAAACTACGTATGGAGATAATATAATTCAAAGCTCCAGGAGTGGAAACTCCCTAGAGGAGCTAGAAGATATGAAAGTAGACCAACATTTTCTGGCATATTCGTCTTACAGTTAAGTCTGGCTATCGATTTCAATGTCACCATTGTTTATGGCCACACTATTACATTTTAAATTCCTATCCCCAGTTTTCAAAATCACTGATTCTACTTGTCCTTAATCGGCTTCTTTGCATAATGTTTTCATCTTCTTAATCATTTCTCCTTTTTCTGCTTCTTTTGGGTATTTTGACATGTGAACACTATTTCCACACCCACTCCCCTCCCCCATTTGGAAAAATGGCTTGGATGCCAGAAAAAGATTGGCTTTTCTTTCCAGAAGTGATTGTTTCTTTTTCCTCTATTTTCCTTTTTTTTTTTTTTTAATGTTGTTTTCCTGAGTAGGTAGTTTTAAAATGTTGGCTGCACATTGCTCTCACCACAATAGCTGTCTAAGCTTCCTAAACAGATGTCTGATGACTGCACAGCAATGCCAAGTCTCAGACAAGTGCTTTTGGCATGATCATGCTCATATATTGACTCTAACAGGACAAAACCAACCAATTTTAAGTCTTGGCACAGGCTGAGAGATTATAGCTGTCAATTTATAACTGACACAGTTATAAAAACTCCATGAAGAATAATATGTTTACAAGTAGCTTGCTTGGAATGGGAGTGAAATCTGATTTTTTCTTGAGCCATTTACACAGGTGCATCAGTACCACCCAGAGGCCACTGCTGTGCTGGGTGCTGCACAAACAAGGAGTTTGTTCCTGTCCAAAAGAGCTCAGATACTGGAAAGGCAAATAAGATAGTAAAGCTTAGAAGTGATCATATGAAAACATTTCTAGTAATCTCGGATGAAAACCCCAAAACTTCCACTCTCTCAGCATCCTACACCATCTAAATCTGAGTGCAGACAACTCCTCTAACGTTGCTAGAAAGGAGCACAACATTAACAGAGATAAACAGAGGATCATTCAGACTGCTTTTAATTATGAATTAGGCTACTTAGATGAGATGGAGAAATTCCAGGATCTGGTCTCTGCTCTCAGGACTGTCTCTACATTTTCTATTCAGCAGTGATTCCTGAGGGGTCAGTAGGCACCTAGTGATTGTGTACGCAATGCAGCTATCCTGCAGGCCATGGGCCATAAGGATCCACCCTCTACCCATATCAGGGAACATGGCAACAACACCTGGTTTATTCCATACACTAGCCTGTTCCACTGTGTTACATGACTTGGTTAAAATAGAGGTAAGATGGGGGAGAAATAGAACTTGACCCTCCCACTTTCTGGGCCAGTGATCTGCTCAAAGAGGAGAACAGCACCCCCCTGATTTTAAAAAGCAGTAATTATCAGGAGATTTTTGTGGAGGTTGGATCTCAGCACAGTGTGCCAAACACGTTTTGAGAATATCTGCAGGCTATTCTCCCTGAAATGCAAGGTATGTTTCTAAGTCCCAGTTTTACTGATGCAGGAGATGAGAGCTGCATTGCTTAAATCAGGCAAAACAGAAAACAGGACAGTAGGCCTTTGAAGTAAAAGAAGGAAAAATGGGTTTAAGACCTCAGTGTTTCTGCATCCGTTAAGAAGCTAAACAGCTATTTTGGTCAACAGTTTCAGACTTGGGCACTACCTGAGTATCAAAACTACCTGAGTATTAAGTGTCTTTATCCTTTGTCTTTATGGAATGAAGGATGTCTCTACTGTTACACTGCTTGAAGAAAAATGAGGTGGTTTGGTGCAGCAGATGGAAAAAAAGGAAGCTACATTTCTCCCTTGCAGTTTGACACCAACCTGACTGGAAGTTAAAAACACCTCTCAGTGTAACAGAGTAGCTACAATGAGCAACATGCAAGTATGATCAGAAAGCAAAACCAACCAGGAAAGTGGATACTTTTCATCCTAAACAACAGGATTATGTTAAAGTGTCAAGGAAAGCAACTGGAGTAGCAGAGTTCTGAGTAAGTAAACTGAACGCATGAAACAATCCCAACACAACACACATCTCCATAGCAAGGAGTGGGGAATAGAGCTGACCTCTGGATAAAAGCAAGGCCTCTTTGATGCTGACCAGCTCTTTACAAGCATAGCTAAGGGGGCTCTACAAAGTAACAAAGAACATGTCTTGTCAAACTCAGAGAGATGCTTAAGAGGAAAAGGATGTAAGTATCAGTAGCTTTGAAGTAATCTACATATTTAAATACATCAATATATATTACATGCATTATTTCACTCCTTTCCTCTTATTGCTTGATTCTGCCCCCTGTAGAGCTATGCCCCAGCTTCATAAGATAAAGTATCCATTACACACTGAAAAAATGGGCCTGATGAATCAAAACCCCCACATAATTTAGTACATCATCTCTCAATAGAGCTTTTCAGTCTAATTTAATGCATTATTGAAGATAACACGTTCATTAAAACAGCTGCCAGCAAACTGTTCATTTGGATTGTTTCATGGAAGCACTAGTCAAAGAGAAATAAAACACCACATGCTAATGATATGCAAAAAGGAAAAAAAACAATTCAGTTTTGATACATTGGTATTGAGATGTTAATATGATTTTTTTTAATGACTACTGCCATGCTGGCTTTTATATGGTAAATATGAAGCATCACAAACCCGGTGTTTCTTTTCAGCAAACTTACAACATATAATAAAAAATAACAAAAAACCACATGGCAAAATTACCAGGGTTGTTCAGCAAGTATGAATTAACAAGCATGGAATTATTATTTATTGTTTCTTATTGCAGCTTCTCTCTCTGTAAGCATTTAAGTAGCAGATTTTTGGATACAGACTTTGCTCCTGGTCTCTAATGGAATGAACTGAAATCTCTAATCCTCTCAAATGCTAGGAAGTCCTGGATTCTAATGATCTGGCTCAAATGAACATCTAACATCTTTCACTGTAACAGCCTTAGCAATAAATATTGGCCTCTGAACAAGGCCAAATCTCTGACCCCAACATTAAAATTTCACCACTACTTTTCTCCACCTGTTTTGCAAGTCTCATTGTTTCCTGGTGAAGCACAGGGTAATAACAAGTATAGTTTAATTAGAATATGCCATCAGCAAGAGACACACCAGAAAAAATATTTCTATAACAGGTTTATTAAAGCTACTGCCATTAATTAATAAGAAATTTTAATAAAATTAACAAAACAAACTATCTACTGTTTCATGGGTCCTTTACGTATCAGTCTGAACATCCTTCAAGCCAGGCAAGACAGATTACATCATTATTCAGCTGCAGACCCAATTGTATAAATTACACAGACATCCATACCTCCTGTCTCCACTACTGAATGTGCAGATGAGGAGAGAAATTTTGTCTGGGGCAGCCATTCAGCAGACTAATATTAATCTATGGCTTTGGCACTTTTTGCCCTTCTAAGCTTTTGCTAAGGTCCAGCAGCCTCTGAGCGCTCTAGGTCTGTAATGGTCATATCCAGTAAGTCCTTTTAAGTTGAGATGTAGGTGGTGAAAGTCAGTTCTGAATAACCATGATCTGGAACATCTCATGGCAGAGACTAGTAGTTGACACCTTTGTTTGTCTAGCAAATGACTGAATTATTTATTATTTTAAACAAATAGGCAGGTAATTATTGAGTGTTGCAGAAACATTATAACAAAGGATGAGCTCTTTTTCCAGTTTCTATACCTTAACGAACATATTCTCTTCAAAAGGAAAAAACCCAGTGCTTTCACTGTAGTCTCAAAGGAAGGAGTTTATCTGGCCTAATGTAAATGTCTAGAAATTTGAGCTATTCACTCCAGGTTCCGTTGCAAACCATGGAAAGTAAAACATACATTCAGAGCATGGTTAACATCATGGTATACTAGATGTTTGCAATCTGACCAATTGAATCACTTCCTAAAAATGTCTACTTCTCTATATGAGTATAAAGACAGAATAGAACAAGTAACTTCAATGTCTGCAGTATAGATGTTTAAATTTAAGTGAGATGAATCCATCCAAGGTGTTTAGGTATTCCGCTTAATAAGGTAGGAAAGATAAATACAACATAGTGGCATGCAAAGTATGTATTTCATAATTTCATGGCAGCTACTGAGTGTGCACTTCTTAAAAAAAAAAAAAAAAGGGTATACAATAGTTACCAGAATTACACACAGGGGGGTGGGATACTTCTAATTGAAACCCTCTAGCATTTTTTGTCTGGAATTCCTCTCCAGTAACAGAGATGCATTTTCCAAAGATGATTCGTTCCATTGTAAAGTTATCATTTAAGTTAGTTGGGAATAATCTTCCTCTGCAGACTGATGTCTCTCCTGAAAGGCACAGAGTGAACCCACCTCACTCTGTGTTAAAACAGTAGTTTAAACTGAATAGCTGACTTCTAAATGATTAATCTTTGATGGGATTAATCCTATACATGCTATATAAAGGTAACAGGTCTTTGAGGAGATGTGTTTTCAGTAAAAAGAATACAGCCCCTTCAAAACGTATGTGTAGGTATATCCTGCCATTCAGAAAATTTTAATAAATTATTATTAGTTTTCCATGTAGTTTCACAAATCTGATAAATATATTGAACAGTATCTTGTTTTGCTTCCTGGAATGTATGTATTAAAAAAAACACCTAAATTCTCAAGCACTTGATTCCTTTGGGAACCATGCAGTGGGACTGCATTTAAAGTATTTGTTCCTAGCAGTAAAAAATAATCATTTTCCATAGTGGTTTGAATTAACAGGGCAATACACTTAACTAAACACTAGTAGAACTTCTTTATCACGCTGTATGTCAAATTAGTAAATCCACTTTTCTGCAAAAGAGAAAAGATTGATCAGAAATGCCAGCAAATCAGTATTCTCTAAGTGTCACACGAGGAAACTTTTAGATCAATTCATTTATTTTTTATTTATAAAATCTACTGAAGTCCCACCTTGTCATTTCTGAAATGGGGTATGTCACTTTAAAATGCTTAACATGCAGATACTTGGTCTGTCTGTCTACAGTTTAATAACTGTCAAAATGCCTTATTAATTTTATAATTGAATAAATTGCAAAATTCACTCTTCCCATCAAATTTTGCAATGACATAGTAACACAAAGTATTTTAACAAAACAAATTAATATAATTTTAGTTAGTACGATCATATCTCAGAAGTACATTGGTGAACACCACCTTATCGAACATTTCATCTACATTTTCATTTGTCTTTATTTGGTACAGAGGTACTGATTTTTAGTGTTATGAATTAATAAATGCCATGAACAGAGAAGACTTAAAAGCTAGCAACTTCTAGAATAATTCGTAAAACAAAAGCTTCATTCTTCAGTGCCTTGCACATTTGTTTACTCACTATGCTCCTCACAAAAGTAAGAATGGTCCTCACAGTAGATTATTTTCATTATGATTTAATAGATTTTGTATCTTCTCTTTGTTGTTCACAATGACTACATTAGGTGAAAATACCTCTGAACCCTGGTTTATTTGTTTCAGTAGAACAATCTGGTTCTCAGGTGGCCTTGCAATTTATTCTTGTCACTTCCTGGGTAAGATGCCATTGACTCACTGCAGGTGTCTCCATTGACAGCAGAGGCAGGACTCTACAGATTTCAATGAGACCTTAAGAGATCTTCCTCACAAGTACCGAATAACTATTATGTCTAGATCCTGGGGTTGGATATCATCCTAACTCAGTCTTACTGAATGAAATACTTTGAAAAGGTTTAAGTGAACAGAAATGAGCAAAAGCAACAGTTGTGTGGTAATATATTGAAGTTATTTGAATGAATTTCTCTACACTCTTGTTCTATGTTCAGTATAATGCATCTTGCATCTTACCTTTAACTTTGGAATAGCAAGGCTCACAATGCACAGTTTGTCTGTAAATCCAAATGCTGTCTCCTGCTCTCAGATCTTCCAGTGGTCTTTTACATACTTCACACTTTGACACACAAGTAAAAGTAACAAGAAAAATTAAAATGAAACCTTCTCTAATATTTGTTCCCTGGATGCTATCTTTTAGGAAGTAAGCAACCACAGACCAGAATAAGGGTTATGAGTACTGCATTATCAGCTAATCTGAACTCTGAAAGAGCAGTTTTAACAGTCAATTATACATCTGAATATCTCACCTTTAGACATCTAAAAATCAGAAACCTAAGTCTCAACTGGTTCCCTAGGTTCTCATTATACTCACCAACTCATTCCTTCCCCCAGACATTTCCACGTATACTCTTTCTGTCTTAGTTTAGAGATTTATTATAAAATAAGATGAATCACCCTTTTGAGATCCTTTTGTTTGTTCACTGAGTAAAGGAAGCATGATCAGACTTAATCCAACTCAGAGTAGATCTTAGAGAACCTAAACCTTTAAAAATGTTTTATACTGTATCTTAATCATTAACTGTCTCCCCCATTATTGCAGAATCTGGGCACTGCTTTCACAAATGTCTCACAAAGATAATTTTTGAGATAGAGAAGCATTGCCTATGTTTCACATATGAAAATACACAGATATGCACAGAGGTTGACTTCCCAAGATCACAAGGAAAGCCTACAGTGGACCAAGGAGCAAAGTAATTTGATCTATAAACAAGAATCTTAACACCATCCATTTTTTGCAATCTAATGAAAGAATAACAAATTCAGGGTGGGTTTTTTTTTTGATTTTTTTTATCCTCTGATAAGTGAAAACCAGAGTCTTCCCATGATTTTCATGATGGCTGTCTATTCAGATAAATTTGGACTAAAAATCTTTATTAAAATTAAAAATTAAAAACCTTACCCAGAACATCCTTTAGCAGGTAAACAAATAAAGAAACCGCATGATGTCAACACCATGGACTTAAAGACAGTGGGATTAGATCAAGGATCCAGACAATATGCAATTGCCTTAGATTACACATGCTCACTAGGGCTAGTATGAAATTTCAACTGAGCACTCCACATTGATTAGCATAACATATGAGAATACTAAGCAACTTTTTTTTTTTTATGTTTTACCATATTGCTTTTTTCTATATTTTTTCTACACAAGCTGTTAATATTAAGGTACTATTAAAATAGTCTGCTACCTTCACTAGTTTTATGTTTCCTCGTATAAATCAGCAAAAGGATGATCATGTTTTCAAAGCATTGACCACTAAGACTAAGTAGCATTTTTATACAGAAAAAAACTACAATCTGGACTATTTACTCACTGAACTTCAAGGCCAGATTGGACAGAGTCTTGAGCAACCTATTCTAGTGGGAGGTGTCTCTGGCCAAGGCAGGGGGTTGGAACTAGGTAATCTTAAAGTGCTTCCCTACCCTAACCATTCTATGATTCTATAATTACCTTTACAAGGAAACAAAGACCTCATGCTGCTGCCAGCTACATGGAAATCTCTAATGGATACAAGGTATTTGTAAAGAGCTAAATGAATATTAACGATAGGAAATTGCACTACTTAGTTAAATACATAACTACAAGCATGAACCACAGACCTACATTAGCTGTTTAATTTTTTTACCAATGCTTTCATAAATGTGTAGTTACACAAAATTAAGCTGAATTTTGCTGACCAGAAATGTCCCCACTTGAGAACAGGTAGCAAAAGGATATAATTTAAAAGTTAATATTAAATATTTAACAGATAATTTGGCCAATACCAGTGTAGGATGTTAGCACTCCGAACTGTGTCAAAAGCCTATTCCTCTTTATGTGGGTTAATCTATCCAAAAAGAATAGAAGCAAATCAGAGCTTGTATTTACTTGCAGTAGGAGTATGGAGGAGGTATTACATAGTGATTTACATGGAAGAAATTGCATTTCTACTGCTCAAAGGGCTTAGAAAGTCCATATGAGACAAAAAGCATATGTAACTTCATACATGTTAAGTATAGCCTTACTGCTGTATTCTGCTTTGAGTTACTTTTCGTGCAATAATTAGGTAGAAGACCTGCTGTCAGAAGCAGAAGTATATGCAAGCTGGACAGAAAAATAAGCTATGCTAATGTGTGATTTTGAGAGTATTGTTTGTTACAACAACAAACTCTGTGCTGAGATGCAAGCAGAATTAAGACAAATGAAGCGGAAGGAAAATGGACTAGAGGGCTGAGCACTGATAGGCTTACCCTGCAAAAAGTTTAAGAGTGACTTTTAGGCTGAGACTTAGGCTTTGGAATGACAAGCAAATTTTTTTCTGTGCTTTCATTTTTACTGAAAATGGGAAAAAAAAAAATGAAACCAAACATGATTTGTAATAGAACGAGAAAGACATATCCATTTTCATCAGTATTTTATCCTACAGCAGAAACTATCTGTAAGACCCAAATTTCAACCAAATATTTGATCCCAGTGGGTAAAATGATTTTACCTCTGGCTTAAATACCTTTTACTGATGCCTTTGAGTGTGGCTTCTGCACAAGCCATAGTTGTCCTTAATCAAGGACATCTACAAAGCTTCACAAAAAGAGAAATAGAATAAAATTTTACGATATGAAGAAAGTGTAAATAGTATATAATTAATCAAATAGAAGCCTGTGCAGCTGAAGCCTTATAAATGTGTAGGACATTCAGGGTACATTACATTGCACCCTTTATCCCCCTTGTGGTTGCAAGAAAGAAGTATAGACAGGGAGAGGGAAAGTAGAGTTGAGAGATGAAAAAAAAGAGGAAGGGATTGTGTAGAGTAAGAGAGACTAGTATTTCCTACATTAATCTTCATCTCCAGGGTGCAAGAGTTCCTCTTCTCCCAGGTGGAGAAGGCCTAAGGACTAAATATTCTCCTATTATCTCTGTACTATAATGCAGGTATTACATTCAAATTATATTTCTTAGTAGCAGGTGAAATCCTCTTACCTTGAAGCAAGTTGAATGACAGCAAATTTGCAAGGCATCTAAGATCATTTTGGCATCTATGCCCAAGGGCTTCCTGCAGTATGTACATATATCTTTTCCAATTATACTCCTGTGTATATAATACAACATCAGCTGTCAGAAAAAAACCTACCATTGAAATCTCGAGGAGAAAATTGATAAGCTTAGGGCACTAGGTGCGAAAGACATTTGTATACTGTACAATGGCCATAAATGGAAAAACATCATGTGTATGTTCCTTTCATTCTAGTTGACAGCTGTAATATACATGCTCCTGTGATGAGCAAAATGCTGAGCGTAATAGTCAACTAGCAAAAATACCTTGCTAGAAAGAATGGTCTTTGGTGAACTGAATGATTTCAAACAATAATGAGACTGTATTAAGCTGCTGAATGTCTGGGAGCATGTATACTAAATGGGGATGAAGTGAAGGATAATGATTTTAACATTTTAATCACAAAAGAAAATTGGTAGTTGAATTTGAACTGCTGTCATTTGATCAGTTTGATAAAGAACTCTCTTCTATGTTGTGGAAGAGCCTGAAAACATAGGCAGAAATCCTACCTTCATTGCAGTTATAGTGAACACATGCATAGAACAGCCTACCTGCTATTCATAACAATCATATTTTAAAAAATTTTCTCACCTCTTTTTGCATTCTTATGTGGCATCAATATGTACTTTCCCTAGATACAACTTTTGGTGTGTCTAGTATCAACTGGTTTTGCTCCTTTTCATTCAATAGTAAACCACTGTACTAATATTTAATCATGCCCAGAATCTTTTATACTTACTTTGGAAAAGAAAAAAGAAAAAATCTTTATTTCCAAGTAGTGGGACTGTGCAGGTTCTCTGAACTGAAAATAGTGACCACATTTATTTTATTATTCTTTTTAAGATATTACTGATGAGCAAATATCCTTCTTATGTTTGGGACTATTTTAGCTGGTGTGAAAACACAGAGTTTTTAACAGCATTGTCATGTGAAGCTGTTCTTCCACATCTGTACATAGAGTTGGTCATTACAGACGCCATCCCCAAAAAGGAAGGAAATTTTGCAGGATAAGAAGCTCCCCAAGGTAGAAACCTACAGAATCACAAAGCCAACTCTGTCACTTAAGGCACTGGCTATTGTTTCTATAGATATTTTAAAATGTCAGCTGTGACAAGGCTAACATAACATTAGGCTGATGAACCGTGGTAATGATTTGACGGCATGACCCCACTGAAAGGGAGCTCCATATGAAAAGCTGTCTGACAAGCCTAATGGGGACTTCCACTGCTCTCTTTTGTCTGAATACTTGAATGCTTATGCAAAATGTCTGTGTCCTTTGGTATTCTACAATGTTATTAATGTGTACTTACCGATCAGAAGTAGAGTAAACAGTTTTGATAGTATTTCCAGTTATATTTTTGTCATAGGTACCATATGATGATTTGCTGTGAATCAGTAGAAGAATAGCAATTACGAAACAGTACTTTTTATTTTTAAAGGTTTCACTACACTGATGATAATATGCAAATAAAACTGATGTGAAATGCTTGTAAAAAAAAATCATCATACTTGGTGATGTATTATCTTCTTCACAGCCATCAAGAAAAATATATAAAATTAAAACAAACAAACAAACACAAATTAGAAATATAGTGTCCTTAGACCATGTTCTGTTGCTGAATGATTCTTCAGCATTTCAAAATTCAATCCATAATTCCACTGAGCAAAATCTACATGATATGATTGGGTTTGCCTGTGCTGAGATCCCAGCCTAAATGATACATTTCAGGAAATGGTGACACACTGCTTTTTATCCCTTTTCCCCCTCTTCTTTCACTAGTCCTCAAAGAGGTGCCAAACAGCCAAACAAAAGTACAATACCCCCCTCGAAGTAGAGTCAGGGTCTTTGTAATACAGGCTGTTCAATTTGAGATTTGTGCTCACTACAGTAACAGTATTGTTCCTTATATCAGAGTACAAAGGAATATACTGAATTTAACTATCAGGGAAGCTAAATATTCCTTTGTAACTGTCCCAGTTCTAGTTGCTTAACTGTCAGTTTTGTTTGCATGGAAGGGATGGGCATTTATGTGACAGCTGAAGAAGTCATCTTGCCATACATGTTTTGAACATTTCTGAACTGGTTTAATTATCCTATTCCTCCAGAAATTCATAAGGTATATGGTAATTATTATGTTTCATATCACTCTTGAATAATGTTTAGCAATGCTAGGAACCATTCTTTATAATCACGTGCATTCGTAGAATGTATCTTTTTCAGGGAAAGTGTAACAGACAAATGGGATTATATCTTTAAATAGTCCTGTTTATATTAACACTTAATTAATCCACATATATGGCTGGGTTGGTACCAAAGGGCGGTTTTTCTAATCGAAGAAGGTCTTTTATTCAAAATTATTCTATTTTTGTTGTCATAATTCTTTAAAATGCATATTGACTGTGAAGAAACATATATTTCCTTTATTCCAATGATTTCCTGTTACCAACAGACCTTGTCTTTAGTTAGTTCTATACAATATCCCTACATCATATTTTTCAGTCAGATTTGCAACGTGTGTGTTTATAGAGACAGAATCCACCCAGAACAAGAGTATTTGCAAGAGAAATGGTTTTTTAAAATAGTTTGTACCTGGTCAAAAAGTCAGAAGCCCACATTACAGTTTCAGCGATTGGGATGAGAGATGATACATGGGTTCAGATTCATCCCATATACTTTTAGGAACTTGGCAGGCACTGGAGTGTAATGTTTTCCTTACAGCTTCTGAAAGAAATAAGCTCCCTGAGAGTGTGGTGTGTCCAACATGCAGGAAATGCCTTTCCTCTTTGATAGTATAAGAATTCTGGCTTAACCACTATCCTAAATTTCATGCCTCAGCTACATCTCTAAAGCTACACAGGCTCTGTCTTACGCTCTCCACTCTGTGTGCTGGCGCTACGCTCTGTGGGCCACCGTGCATGGGATCTTGGAAGCAGAATTTGGAAGGGGGCTGGCATCTTTCCAGAGACCAGGGTAAAGTTTCTAAATATCCCTGAAATATCTTGTAGAGATGGGTTCTCTTATTTTTTATTTTTATTTATTTTTTTTTTAAGAAATGCCACTTTAGGTGTTATGGTTCTCAATATGTTGTCCACAGTACCTGGTCTTTCTTTCGCTGTCACTGTAGTAGTTTGTTTCTGGGAGATTATTTAGAGCCCTTGGAGGATTTTCATATGCTTGCTCAGTTATCCTAAAAAAGAGAAACCATGCAATAAGAAAAAAACCAACTTTTAGAAATCATATTCAGTTACACAAATTTCAGTTACACTTACAGCCATAAATGTAGAAACTTGGGCTAGAAACAGTAGGTAAAAGAAATTTATCTTTTTCTTATGGTTGTTAAATTGCTGCTTGTGAAAAATAATGGAATCAGTGACCTATAATTTTAAGTCTTCTAGTTAATGCTGGTAGATATATTCATATCAGAAACTTCATCTAACTTTAATTGAACTCTGGTTACCTTAAAGTGCTTGCTGCGGTTGTCAGCTATGCAGTAATGTCTGAGTAGTTGATAGCACTGTGCATTTTCTTGGCAGTATTCTATAATGTTTTTTATTGGTTTTATTATTTCTTAGTTCCAAATTTATTTATATATATATATATATATATATATATAAAATACAGTTATGTTTTTATTAGAAATGACCAACTAAACAGATACGAAGAGTCATTTTCAAAAGTAGGATTACAATTCAAGTAAATGAAATGTTGCCTCCTGCAGTTTTCCCTGCCACAAACATGACATGCAACCAAACATAACAATAAATCTTGTCAGACAAATTATAGGATTTGAGGGGTAAGTGCTAATAATGTTTTTGATGGTTTTACAAAGCAGCTCAGACAAAGGCTGCTCTTGTTTGGTTCTGCCAAAAGTTATATTCTGAACCAACTTGATGATTATCAGCCTTGACTCTGGATGTTCGGGCTGCAGCTTGATTTATTTCAGTGAACTTGCCAAGGTCTGAAGCTTTGCTAAATGAACTTGCTCAGTGCTGATCACTGTTTTATATGCACAGCATGCTGCATGAAGCAGCACCCTCTGTTGTGCCCGACTCCTAATCTGTCAGGCCCCCTTTCAGAACTACAAGAGAAACTCATTCACCAGAGATATTCAGTATATGCTCCTCTGGTCAGACTGTCAAGTGGGACTGCTAGAATAAATAGTAAATTTTATATTAAAAATAATAAAACTGCTTATGTATACAGCTAGCTAAGTTCTTCCTTTTCACTTAGATATACAACTAAATGGAGACTCAAAAAGATACCATCAGAATGATACCTAGGAATATAATACTGATTTCACTTTAACTGACCAAAATGGATCTTTCTTTCTGCAAATAATGAAACTTAGTAACAGTGAAACTTTTAATATGTGAATGCTTTTACTTATATCTCTTTGAGATGCTAATATCTGAATTCACAAAACACCTAGATAAGCACAAATATACCTATGAATATCTTGTCACCAGGCATTTTCATTCACTGCAGGAGATTATAGGTTTGAGTCATTCCTTATTACCAAAATACATGCAGCTATACTGTTATATTTGGTTAATCAGGCATATTTTAGAAATAATAGAGATATCATACTCAAGTTATGCAAATTCTGCTTGCTCACTTTAGGAATTCTCATTTTCTGGTATCACACAAACCAGCTACAATTCTTGATATTGACTCTTTAGATTTTAGGAAGAACTGTAAAATTGAGTCTCACTGCTTTGTACTTTGGTCATTAGCAGACTTCAATTCAGTGTGATCACCAAGGGCCTCACCTCTGTGAAAGGGAGGAAGACCTCTGAATTAATTAAATTATTTGATTCAAGCCAAACATATTAAATGGGTTGATTTATTTATGTTGAAGAAGAGAAATACTGTATGCAAAAGAAAAAATTCTGACTACACTATGTATTACAATTGTTTAATATCCTAAGCATTTAGTTAATCATGAGGCAAGAGTCTGTATTTAGTCATATATTAAATATTAATAAAATCATCATAATTATTTCATTATTTATTAAGACATAATAATATTTAAATATTTGAATTTTTATAAATTATTTCTGTTTCCTAGCCTATATTTAATGAGGAATTTAAAAAGTTAAAATTCTATGGTTTAAATCAAATAAAAATAAGAAATTTGGCTTTTCTAATGATTTTTACAGAACAGAATAAAATATAAAACTAAGACTATACTGCAGTATTTTCCAGTTTATCTCAAGTGTGACACTATTCCAAACTGCTAAAAAATGCGAAGTTTGCTCTAGTATTGTAGGATAATTCAGGTTGGAATTCAGAGATGTCGAGAGGTATCTAGTCCAACCTCCTGCTTGAAGCAGGGGCAGCTCTGAGACCAGACCAGGCTGCTCAGGACTCTTTCTAGTTGGGTTTAGAAAACCTCCAAGGGCAGAGATGGCCTGCTGTCCAAGACAGCTTCTCTAAGCAACCTGCTCCGCTGCTTCACAGTCCTTCTTATATCTGGCCTGGACCTTTCTTGTTTCAATTTATGACTGCTGTGTTGCATTATGTTGCCAGGTGAAGGGCCTGCCTGCATCTCCTGAACTGACTATGGCTCTATCGTTTTAACTTGATAGCATAATTTAATTCAGTATAGGAATCAGCACCATGAGCTATGGAGATAGCTGCCAAACTGTGTTCTTTGGTTTGTCATTATACTCAGCCCAGATTCCTCTCACAAGTGCTGTTATCTAGGGTTGTATACAATCTCTATTTTAATGTAGTAATATATGTCACCCACACAATATATTAATATAATTTTGTTAGTATTTTATAGTAAATTATCTGTAATAAAAAATAATATTATCCATTGAAGAAATTTTTAAATGAAATAAATGGCAACACTGGTTCTCACATGCAAATGAATAATGATACTAAGGAAAAGATTAATTTCTTATTTATTTATGATAATGATATTCCTCTTCCATATTTAAAAAAGACAATTTTTGGTTTAACAGAACATTTCACATTAATTTAAAGAACTTCAATTTAAAGAACCTTTTTCTTCCACACTGAGTTATTCATATTTACTACCCTGTATTTAATGAAGAATTTTTTAAAGTTAAAATTCTATGCTTTAAATCAAATAAAAATATTATTTCTGGCTCCTGCAATGAGTTTTACAAAACAGAACCTATTAATTCTAATATCCAGCCAACCACCAATATTTTATAAATATATAAAGGAAACATTGTGACATCCTTGCCTCTTATTTTTCTGACCAGCAGTATATATTTCAGTAAAATCCTTAAGGTCTTTTCCTCTGAAACAACAAACAAAAACAGCTGCTAGTATATTGCCCATATGTGAGAAGAGGTAAAGAGTAATAAAAGAAAGAAATATATTTAGGCACACATTTAAAAGGAAAAAAGTAAATTATTAGTTAAGTTTATGTTTAAAATCTGCAAACAGTTATGTTATTGACCATAATGAGAAAATATGTTTACAATTTCCCATTAGCAAATTAAAGTTCTGTACAGTTAAATAAAAAATATCATCTAGAACACCCAAGAAAATAAAAAGGCTTTGTTTAATCATATCAGTGCTGTAGTGTAACATTTTTCTTTGCCAGTGAAGATAGTGAAGAATAAACATGAACTTTCAAAGAACTTAGTATTAAATTACAGGTTCCAAGCAGCCTAATCCTTGTTCACATTATTAATTTGCAAAAAAAATCTATGTTTAAAGTAAGAAACTTCTGCTTCTGAAGATGTCACCTAAAATCATGTCCAAATGCCCACATATTTTTGCTTCTGGAACGACAAGAAATTACCTCTGTGTGTAATCATAGTTAACAATTAAAGCATTGATTATGCCTGTACTTAGAATGAAAATGTAATTGTCCAAAGACTCACAAAGTTTACATATAAGGAAACATTATTTTAATTTCATGAATACAAACTAGTGGCAAGTTTTTCTTCAGGATTTTTATTATTATTGTTATTATTAATATTACCATCATCATCATCATCATTATTAAATGGTTTAGTGAATTAAAGAATTGAATGACCTATGAAAAGCACTCTAGGTAATGTAAAAATCTCTTATTCTGTTTAGGTAGAAGTAGAGAGCAAAAGCAAAAGGCTAAATTTGCTCTGTGATAACTTGGTCACTTCAATCCATAATAGGCATATTAATCTTAAAACTTTGGATGCCTCGTATAATTCAGTAGTGTCTCAAAGTCTTGGAGTCTATCCTAATGAATTCTCTGTGAATTACAATTTGCAAGTTATCTGTAGAATTTTGGTGTAAGGTGTGACAAATATTACATAGCTCTTACTAGCACAGTACCCTGGCAGCTCCTCCTCTTCTGTGTGCTTAAGAGCTGCTTACAAGACCACAAGAAGCTTAACTTGAAACACACTGAACTGATGTACTCTTCAGAAATATAAATTCAAGCTGGTTTTTATGGATCACTGCCCTTGCTGACAGAAATGCTTTGTTACACCCTATTGCAGCAACACTTATCACCCATGAGCTCTACAATATTCGGCTTAATGCCCCTTCTCTAACTATATTAAAATTTTTCTTTATCAAGGAAGCATATCAGGCATGTATGGAAGCTTAATTAATTAATTAATTAATCTGTATTTTTACATTCATCATTCTGTATAAGGAATGCTATTTATTAATCTATAAACATTTTACAGATTTGCAACGTTACCTTTCCTGACATTCTCATAGTTACTAACTACTCACTGCCTTAAAAAAGCAGGGCCTGAGAAGCTTTGAAGACTTACTCCTTGTCACTTGTGAAAGAACTTGGTTTCACTTTGAGTTGGTTATCAAGATTTTGGTTCCTTTGGAAACAGAACAAAACCAGATCAAATCACAATTAGTACAGACAGTGGTCAATTAGCCAAATTAAATACTCACTTAAAAAGAAATTGTAATTATCACATTCTTCATGAAAAACAAAATTAAACTGATAAAAGTCAAAGCATACATCATTTAGTAATTCAAAGATATTCATAGACATAGCCACATGCCCCCCATATGCACATTAGCACACACTTCCTGGAATAAGAAGACCAAATTATGTTTTGGAAACAACAAGTTATACCTAATACTTGTGTTAGAAAGGATAATTCCCACTGAATATGCATCATGGACAACTTCAAAGAGTTCCTGACCTCTCACATGCTGTAACAAAAATCTTTACCAGATAATTCAGTCAGTCAAGTATTCTTGGTATGTGCATGAACAATTTCTTATCTAAAAAGTAATCACGGATTAAGTCTTTTTGGCTAAATCAGTTAAAAAGTCCATTACCAAATAGCTAATTATTCTTATATCCTCCATTCTGTTATGTTCTTAGAGGTATTTAAAATATGACTCTCTAGTCTTCTATAAAGCCTACAGAAGCTCTGCAGTTGCAGCTACCTCAGTTATGCTTTTTATGGGCTATGCAACCCTCACATATACATTGGCTGCAATGTGGCATGTTCACCCAAAACAGAAAGCAGGAGATTTGGGACTCCGGTTTATTCTAGCTGCAGTCATGGGATTCTATGCAGTTTACTCAGCAGGGTTATCAGTAGCCTTTCCACTTACTTCTGCTGACTTTCACAGTGTGAAGCGACAGAAAGGCTGTGACAGTAGCAGAGCTGTGCCCTGCAGGCCAGCACGCTCCTATGTCTGATTTTCAAAGGAATATAAGCATTTGGAGAACCAAATTCCACTACGCTTTTCGTGATTCTTAGCTCAGTAAAACACATACATTAGAAATTTTTACTTACAGCATAGATATAAAATATTATATTCACTTTTTTACAATTTTCAATTTCATATTTTTAATAATTTCTGGGAGTTCTTTCAGAATCAGATAAATTAGTTGAAGACACCTTCCTCTAAAACAAAAAAATCAAATACATTGCAGATAAAATATGTTCCTACCACAAGGCCCAAATATTAGAACTTCTGTTAATCTTTGTAGGAAATATTAAACTATCTTAGTGCACTTAGATGCTAAATAATTGAATTAATGATACTATAAAAATTTACTGTAGAAGACTAAGAGGTTATATTGCTTATATAGTTGTTATAGGTGACATTTTCTGTCAACAGGAAAGGAAGAAATGCACTCAAGATCAGCAGGAAATATTCTGGTTTTGAACCACAATCTTTTCAGGTTTTCACATGTATTTTAACACTTCCCAAGTAAGTTCAGATTCATTTTACCTTCAATTGCTCCATTCACTTTGCACAGAGTTTTCAAACAAAGAGGAGTTACCTAAAATAGTTCAACCTTGACCTACTGCCTATTTGAAAATCATAAAAAAAAAAAATAAACTTCCAATAATTTCAGAATCATTCCTTCAGAAATGTGCTTACTGGCCCATATTAATCTGTGGTGCAACTTGAGAGATAGAGGAGTTAGTTCCCTTCTGTAGACTTTAAATCATCATGACTTTGCAGCCAACAGCATTTTTTTACTTCCGCATACATTATTTTCAGCGCTTTGAGTATCCCAATGCATTGGCTGGCTTGCAAGGAACATTTTATTTGCTGTCCAAAGGGATAGTAACAAAAGTCATAAAAGTCTAGGCTTCATGTGTGCTCCTTGACAACTACCAGTCTGATTTATAGAACACCAACACTGGAAGAGTCCTAATAAATGAATATAAACAGATGCAGATGCAGATTCCAGCACAACAAAGCATGCTGACTGACCTGTTCAGCTACACTTTATGGTTCCTATGGAACAAACTTCTGTAAGATATAACTCTTAGAAAATATCTATTATTACATTATTATATAATAATACAAATATTATTTAAATTATTATATAATAGTATATTATTATATTATATAAATATTATAATATAAATATTATATTATTATATAATAATATAAATATTATTATATTTATATAATTCTTTCCTGTTAGGGTGGTGAGGCACTGGAATGGGTTGCCCAAGGAGGTTGTGAATGCATCCATCCTGGCAGTGTTCAAGACCGGGCTGGACAAGGCCTTGGGTAATATGGTTTACTGTGAGGTGTCCCTGGCCATGGCGGGGGGGTTGGAACTAGATGATCTTAAGGTCCTTTCCAACCCTAACTATTCTATGATTCTATGATTACACTGGTTACACTTCTCAAATTTTCAACCTTATGACACATCTGCTTGATATGACTGCAGCAATTAATTAAAGTTGATATCTTGCAAGTTCATTGCCTTGAGGTGGTTGGCTAATGCAAAGGAGGTCAGGGGATGTACAACTTCAAGCCACTGGTTCAAGCATAGCTCAGGTTATTAGCAACTAAGTTAAAGTTTGAGAGCTGTTATTTACAGAAGGATAAAATGTAAAGCAGGGCAAGCTGCAGGATATAGTGGATAAGTAGGAATTTGATTACGTTCAGGGCATACTTTTACTGTTTCTTTTTATCTCTCCTTGTTAGCTAAGCTACATTTACTTTAGCAATAGTACACAGCAGGCACCAGCGTTGCTATCACCACATATCCCCATCTCACATTTGATTTCTCAAATTAGAAAGGATGTGAAATATGGAGCCTAAAGAGAATTTCAATTTAGGTTTTGCTTGAGAGTTGTTAGCATGCTGAAAAACAGCAATACAATTTATACTTTTCCTAACACTTCTAAAAGGGGTATAAAATATTAAAATGGGGAAGAGACCAACACATATGTTCATACATTGAAGAAGCTCCTTGATTATCAGAATGTCAGATGCAGTGAAAAGCTGTTGTGGAAAAGTCTTTCCAGTCGCAGGTATAACTATCATTTGAAAAAAAAAAAAACAAACTATTTCAGTGTCCAAGGCTGGCTGAATTGAATTCCTATTTCTCAAATTTGTCAGCATGCCTTCAAAATATAGATGATGATGGAAAACAGCAGGATAAAACTTCTACACAAAGCAGTTTGGACAAACCTGGGGAAATATCTTTCAAATGTGGTAGGTGATTTGTAAGAGAAGCTGACATTTTTCATAGGTCATTCCAAAGGATGCCACCTCCAAGCACCTTCAGAGACAGTCATTACATCATTGTGTATATTCTGCCTAGGGTGAGTGTTTTTCTAAATGGATGAAAACAAGTAAGGTCAGACAGCCTGCCAGGAGAAGAGTATGTAGTTTGCTTATAAATTCAGGAAGATGAAATGTTTTAATACAGCCCCAGGACATGACTGGAATTTTTCAGGAGAACCTAACTCAGAATAACAAATATATATATTTGTATTCCGTACAAAAATATTGCAACAGCAGTACAGAGGATTTTATATCATATTTTGCAGAAAAGGATCAAGTATTGAAAAAAATAATTAATTAATTATAAAATAAAAGCATTAAGACTTAGATTAAGATCCAAGTGTACTTGTTATCATCACTGAGGTGTGGAAGACAATTCTATTGATTCATTTACTTTTCCTTTTGTTCGCAACTACCTCAAGAAAAAAGTCTATTAAGATATTGTTGCAGAAAAATGCTTAAAATAGCACTATCAATCTGCAAGAAAGGCCCACTCTGGAAGGCAGAAAATCCTATGTGTGCCTGGGTCACTATGGGCCTCATGCTATAAACTTGTGCCTAACTTCATGCTTAACCATGAATTTTGCTGCTGCTGTCTGCTATTTTGCCTCCAGCTGCTTGTGTAAAATAGGATTAGAAATTGGACAATTTATGAAGAGAATCCAGCAGAATAAAGGGCTAGCAAAGAATATAAGTAAAGTAGGTTTAAAAAAAGCTGTCAAGGCAGGCTGCATGCAAAATTTATGGCTTAGTTTAACCAGACACTTCTATTCTGCCATATCTTGGAGCCCCTGTGCCTCTCAGACACAGACAAAAAGGGAAATTATTTAGGGCTTCTGTGACAAGCTCTCCAGAAATTATCTACATTCCAAAAGCTTCCTATCTCTGACCCTGCATCAGTATCAGCAAATATTCTTTAATTTACAGAACCATTGTCTTTTGTATTATCAGATTTTATTAATTTTAGGTATTTAATGTCTTCCTTGATTTAATGTACAAAAGACCTGTGAGCATGTTCAGTAAGTAATCTTTAAAGGTATGAAAATGAATGTCTGATGTAATTACAAAGTGTGGGGTTTTTGGTTTTTCTCCTTTTTATGTTCTGTACTAAAAACTTAGAGAAATTGAGTTGTCAACATTTTGCTGTCTTTCACTCTGTGTTTGATTTCTAACTCAGTTCACTTGAGATGAAGATCAGTACTTTTCAGTCCTTCTGCTCTATGAAATATGTTTGTGAATCTCACTTATTTAGATGGATAATAATTCTGTAATTCTGGTTTAACTGGTGAAAAGTCAGATCACTATCAAAAAGGAAAACATAAATGAATCCCATCATGCAGACATTCAAGCACAGCTAGTAGCTTTTGTTTTGTTTTGGTATTTGTTTTTTTAATGGTTTTTGGTTTTAGTCTTGAAAACATTCAGATAAAGTTTCAGATGGGATAGAAACAGGAACCATGTGAACCATGCCCATCCCTACATAAGAACTTTATTAGTTGTTTGACGAAAGCAATGAAAAGCTTTCTAATGTATTTGCAAATTCTGAAGAGAATGAGGAAAACAATCAATAAAAGTAGTTTTTAAAAATTTTGACCACATTTTTCTGACTGTCTTTAATGCTGAGGCCAAGTTGAAAGTGATCCTGGACATGTGTGGGAAAGAGAGAGAGAAAAGAAATTTTAAACAGACCCCAGCCATGCTCTTGAACTGCCAGTATCAGGCAGCAGAGTATGTGATCACAAGTCCCTAGTCATTCAGTGAATGCTTACTTAAACTGTGAGGTCTTGCTGAGCTCATTTCTAGTTCCAGATGTTTCCAAATTCCTGTAGGCATTCTTGCCTTGTTACCTAGAATTTCATCATTCCTCTTTGCTGATACACAAACCAGTTGAATAATAGCCAAGCACCAATATTGTAGGTGTTCTGTGGACCAGAAAAATGAAGGACCACACAAATTTGCTGTAATGTCTTTAATCAGTGGGGCACTTCATGTCAAATTCTAGGGTACTCGAGGTTTCAGACCTACTCACTCTCATCATCAGCATCATAATGCAGAGGCACATCTATTAGAGTCATGCATGGTATTTTTAATAGATCTCCATCTGTTTTCTGATTAAAAGCCCTGAGCAGGATTATAAAACCATTGAAGTGACTCCCTATTTCTAATGGATGATACTATAAAATATATATAATATTTCTAAATGTGATAGCAAACCAGTTGCATCTGTTGTCCTTTCTTCAGTGATCTCTCCCACCTGAGCTCCTACAAAGCATTCTGATCAACAGCGTCTTCTGACATGATGGGATATGCAAAGACCACACTAACCAAATCTGGCTAAAACCTGAAGGGCATTTCTGACCTACTCATGTCAAAACAGAAGAAAACATAACAACTGATTGCCAACTGGACCTTCTAAATCTGACCAACTAAAAGAGTTGGTCTAAATTGTATTGTGTCAGGCCTCTCACTGAATAAAGCTAAACATTACGGGCCCAGCTGAATTTCGATGTGCCATGAATGGCTGCTTTACTGTGCCTATGTCAGACTTTCCATGTATAACTGAAAATGAATAAAGAAGCTCTTTGAGAAAAAAGTGGCATTTATTCTGAAGCAGGGTACATTTCCTTCCACACTGCTATGCTCACTAATCAGTGCCAGGAGCTCTCATTCAGACCTTTCATCAATAACAGCCAAGGATAAGAGAACAGAAGAGGTCTGCAGTCAACTGTAAAAGCCAATTTATACTGTGCCAAAACTAGTGCAATGCTAAGCCCACACGATTTTGGAGTTAAATGCAGAGTAAGAAGCTGTTGATCAGAGTGTTTAAAAGGATGCGGACTGGGAAAGATCAATGAAAAAAGGATAACAACTAACTCAGTTTTGCATGGAGAATATGTATGACCCTGTAAACACTGTATTAACTTTTCAGTCAGGAATAATGGGCATAGATCTCTTCACATGAACTCTGTAACAGCAAATCAATTATACCAACATTCAGAAAAGCTGTAAGCCAACATTCCACTGAATGCTGAATCTGTCAGCACTGGGAGGCAGAAGTTCCCTGTCACTAGGAAGCACCTTCCTCAGAAATACAAAAATGTGTCATCAAAAATGATTGTATAAATTTGTACTATAAAAACATATGCCTACATGAGGTCTGTTTGAATATCCTTGTTGCCAACATTTTTTGAGCAACACGAGTGCCCTCCAGAACATTTTAGAGGTCTCCTGAAGGTCTCACTAAAAAATGAAAACAAATTAGAAAGTCATCACAATGGAAAAGTCACACGGGAATACTTGGTGTGGGAGTCATGCCTTCTAATTCTGGTCATCTAAATTTTAGTCCAACATAAAGTAATTCTCTAGGATGTTTCTAGTGGCTGTTTGGGATTGCCTTTCTCGCTCCATAAGCCAGATTTATCTTTTTCATATGATGGGAACACAGAATTGGCCAGTGCCTCAAAAGGTACCTACATGTTCTCTCAGTTTTGTGCTCTTTGCAGCTCTAGAACAATGAGTTTTATTAACAAATGTTCATTTAGGAGACCTGACATAATGGGTTTAATTCCATTGGTTTGGAAAATTCCAAGTCAATACCAATTTACTTTTATTTTTTAAATAATTTGAAAAAACTCTGTATCTTATTTTGCCACTCTTCAAAGCTGTCAAATGTTGATAGACACAGAAAAATATGTCCCTGTTACAAGAAACAGTTTAAGTAAAGGTAAGTTATGTGTCATTCTTTCATGATCTTTTATAATGAAAACTGTCAAAACATCTTGGGTCAAATAGGGATATTATTAAAAAGGAGCATAATACAAATATATTTACAGCATTGACTAAATTTTCTACTATCTGGTAGGAGCAATTATAGTAAACTAACTCTACAGCATAGGAAAATCCTGTACATTCAGTGCCCTGTACTTTATAGAATATAAAATGCTAAAGAGCTAAGAATATAGTACCTGCTTAAATATGTCACAAAAATATTGCAGTTCCTTGTTTCTGCTCCCTAGAAATTGTGTCTCTCACACACATACATACAAATATGTAGCTGAAACATTTTCTTCTACCTAACTCTGCTGTCAATGACATACCAAAAAGACATACTTATGTAAAAGTTTCTGTAGTATGCCATGTGCCCCTACAAAGCGATAGTCATTCAGTGGTAGTAGACAGTCTCACTACAAATGCTTTAAGAGCTGAGCTGGGATCTCTTTCTACATTCTTATATAGCCCCTGTTACTATCAGTTCAAAAGCTTTTCAAGTTGGCCCATCATAAATTCTGAGATATCTACGCAAAATAAAAGATCAATTCATTACTTCTCAAATTTATGAACTCTTGGAAATATTTTTTTTAATTATGCTGCCTCTTTTGGTGGCAATACCTTTCTACTGCACTGGTAAATGTGGCCCGCTGTGCCAAGTATTGTTACTTTCTGTACAGATCATATGCAAGGAAGCAGTGAAGTTGAATACGAGTGAACCACATATAAAAGCATTTATAGAAATACATATTTTTGCATCCTAACTGCAACTGTTAATGAAACATTGACTAAACCCTCAGGATGTTTGAAGGGGTTTAACAAGATTGCCCACAGAACATGGTTCTTTAAAATATTCAGGCTTTTAATCACCTGCAGTTAATGGTTGCTACAATTCTGTAATGGGATATCACAGAGTGAGAATCTTGGATTTCAACTGAAATGGAAATAAAACACAAAAAGAACTTGATAAGTAATGAATATAAGACCCATTGAGTAAATCAGAAAAATGTCTCTGTATGTATCCAGTGCAGTCCTCATATGCTGCTGCGTTTGTAAGATACCAAGAGACCTGATTTGGGGACAACCTGTGACAAATACACAATTATTGAACAAAGGCTATCTTTACTTTTTCTGTATCCTGCCTGTCCATGCCTTCAGATATGCTATATATTATTATATACCCTATGTTTTATTATGGATGCTAAGTCTGTTTTACTTGGGAACAATGCAAAAATAGCTTTTTACATTAACAGAATCAGTGTTATGTCTTGCGTGAAACAGTAGACAATAAAGCTTACAATTTTAGCCAAAAGAGATCATATCTGACGTTCCAAAAGATGTTCATTGCATTGCTGACAAGCTTGATAGAAAAGCAATTCCCATTTTCCACTTATTTTCCATTGAAATTAGTTCATTATTCCTTTAACATCCCTATCAGAATCCTGAGCGAAAGACAAATCATCAATTAAGTACGACTTTAAAAAAAGTATGACCTGAAAAATCTTTCCATTCTAAATAAAAATATAGGAAATTAAAGGATGTAAGAGAAAATGTTATTCTAATAAATGTCGGTGTTACTAGAAATGCTTGTTGTGTAACTGTTTTCTTCCCCTGTGTAACACAACCCTTTTTGCCAAAAGTGTAGTATTTATTTAACATCTTTAATAGAAAAAAGGAGCTTCTGCTGACAGCTGCTTATTGCATTTTTGGTTAGTGTAAATTTAACAAAAATCTGTAGTTTTATGAAGCTAACACAGCAGCAGCAGATGGACGACAGCTGAAGCACCAGCCAAATGTAAAGGAATTATAGCAGGAGTAGAGAGGGCTGAATTTTGCCTGCTTAAGATTACAGGCTACTTATAGTTTATATACTGACACAAATAGCTCTAGCAGCACAATGTTGCCATAGAAACTTGTAGACCAGTAAAATATTCCTCCAGCTTTCCACCAATGGAGGGACAGGAATACAAAGCTTGATATGGTAATGAGAGCCACCAGGGGATGATGAATATGAACTGATTGAGGGTGCGGGTTAAGTAAGACCTTAACAAGCCTTTAGCAGTGAAGAATGGTTATGACTTCCCTAGTTAATACGCTGGCATACTTAATTCTCTAAGATCCCCCACATTTGTTGACAGGAAAATATTTCACTGAAATATTTCTTTTTTTCCTAGGGATTACACTGTCAGACATATTTTGCATGTTTTTATTAATGTTTCTACTGGTTTTACATACTGGGGTCTTTGGAGGAGAGGGGTACAATACAAAATAACACAGACTGTGGCTTCAGACCTCACAAAACTGTACTTTATGAATCAAATTAAGTAGAATTAGCGCATTTAAACTGATTTTAGTGTTTGCACCGTTTAATAATACCAGTTAAAAACTGCAAAATGAGCTGCTGTAATTCTCAGTCCATGTCTAGAAATCTACTTCTAGTTCACTCACTTACTAATTGCATATGCAGGCATTTTGTTCTGGTCAAGGACACAGTCAAATTTTTCTCATGGTTGTTGCTGATTGTTTTGAAAAATATAACATCTCCATCAATAGAGAAACTTTCAATTTGCTGGAATTTCAGTTAAAAAACCCCAACCAAACAACAAAAGCCAACAAACCAAACCAAATGAAACAAAAACCTTCTATGTTTTTTTCAGCAATAGTTTTCATGGTGTTCTGTAGCCTTTACAAGATACATTAGTACGTATGCCATCTAATTCATACCGCAAGTCCATCTGTTTAAACATACTAATTTTGTCACACTAACTGTTATATGTTGGGGTTTTACTATTTAAAATGTTAAAACAATGCACAAGTTGGGTTTGTGGTTTTTTTTATATACATAGTCATGTGTAGATATTACCTCTCCCACAATATTGAAGACCAAAGAAAATATACTGTATAAGCCATACTACTGCAATTCATCTTTTTCTAACCAGTTGCAGCAACTATCTATATGTTGCTCTTTAAGATGCAGGCTAGACTGACTGAAAGAATAAAAAATGAGACATCTGCAGTAACTTAGCAAGTCAATAAGATGGAACTCAAAGTTTGTGTTTCTAGGACTAGATAAATGCTGCATTTATCACGTTCTATGTCCAAACGAGTCATCAAATATGGAAATCAAACAAATTGGGTACTTAATATCTCATTTTTCAATTTTTATCAAAATATTGTTTTGATTATATTTGCTTGTGTTACCTTGCTGTAGCTTGATCATTCACCTCAGTCTTGGATTTCTGAGGGGTCACCTGTTCTGATGAAAAGGCATACCTGCAATAGGAATGGTGGAAACATATTCAAGGCAGAAGAAGGTATTTGGAAACATATTATAGCATTTAAGTGAATTATTGTAGATATTCTATTTCTTATATTTGTAACTACAATGACTTCGGATTTTCTTTGAGAAACATTTGTCTGTTGTTTTCTTTAAACATAAGAAAGTTTGGGCTGTTCAGCCTGGAGAAGAGAAGGCTGCATGGAGGCAGCCCTCCACTATTTGAATGGGCTCTACAAGGATGCTGGAGAGGGACTCTTCATCAGGGACTGTAGTGATAGGACAAGGGGGAATGGGTTCAAACTAAAACAGGGGAAGTTCAGGTTAGATATAATGAAGAAGTTCTTTATTGTGAGGGTGATGGGGCACTGGAACACATTGCCCAAAGAAGTGGTAAATGCCCCATCCCTGGCAGTGCTCAAGGCCAGGCTGGACAGAGCCTTGGGTGATATGATTCAGGGTGAGGTATCTCTGCCCATGACATGGGTGTTGGAACTAGATGACCTTAAGATCCTTTCCAACTCAAACTATTCTATGATTCTATAACATATAAATTTCTATAACATATATATAAGGAATGATATATGTATGCATGTAAAGAATATATATATCTATAAAGACCTAAGTAATGTTTCAGTACAGTTGATTGCTCCATTTACTAAGCCTTTTGAAAAATTAGTATTCCAAGACTAGCTGTTTTGCTAGTACGGATGTAATGAAGTGGAGTTCTTTACTGTTTCAGAATTATTTTGCTAATAAAGACACTTTAAAATACTTTTATACTAAATAGAATTTACTTATTCAGTAAAGACTAATAATTTACTTATTTAGCAAAGTATTTTTTTTTTTTTTAGAAACTAAATAACTAACCGACTTCATTTTCCCACTTTAACTTGTTTGTGTAATCAGTCAGATCAGTCACTACAGGAATACTAGAATTATAAGAAATTGCAATAATTTTAAGAAGGTGGCCAATAGCATTGGAAAGGAGAGTTACACGCTGCTTTAGAGAATTTTTTTACTTGGATGGCAACTAAAGCATGAGAAATTGTGTAGCTGCCTTAATTATAAGTAATGAAATGGCAGGTGGGTTAAATAATCTTGTAGACCATCTGAAATGCATATTTAATTAATACATTAATTTAATAAATCTATTTTCTAAAATTAGAGCAATCTTTGCAGACACTCAAATAAGTTTAGAGTACTTTATGCCAATTCATCTTATGTCAATGCCTTCTATTACAAGTCTTTGCATGTGCAGAGATTTTTAATTTACCACTTTCTTTTTCTTCACATTCCTCACACTCTCTTTTTAACTCTCTGTTTAGAGCATAGTTCAATATAAAGAGACATTTGCATTAGCAACATATATAATTGTGGAACTAAACTTGTGAAGCAGTTTTTAATTTTTAATGCAGTTACAGTTGATTTTTCAATTTGAATAAATATCCAGTGTTCTAAGCGATGAGAAAATAATTACATTTCTGCAAGGGAGGAAGTCTTAATACGATTCTGAGGACTAACTATAGAGGAACCGTCCCAGGTAAATTATTCATTCTTTGTATTATAAATAAATGTAAAATGATAATCAAGGTTTGTGCACATGAATGTGTTGCATTTATAAATCTACTAAGAAGCAAAATAAGCAAGACATACGTTGTTGGAGCCTCTGAATTTTCTGAAGTGGTCCTAGAGAAAGAAAAGAGTAAACAGTTCAGAAACCAAGTAGCAAAATGCTAGTATTGAAACACTTCTTTGCAAGATTTTAGATTAATCAACAGCAATTAATTTTACTTTTTTGTCCTTCAAGGTGGCATTTTGCTTTGTTTCTTAATGTGGAACATAACGCTTTCAACTCAAGTGGCATAATACTCAATAATATTCTTTGTATGTTATTAAGACAATCATTCTTCAATTAACATTCTCCAGTCATTCACTCTGGTCGATGATGGGTTTCTTTCAGCACACAATTCACAACCAAAAAACTCAGTTACAGTGAGATGCTTATATTTTTAGCTTCAGTTGCAGTTTCTTTTAAATGCTCTGTAAAGTGTGCTTAATCAGCTTGGAAATGAGGCAAAGCACTTTAAAAGTTTACATGTCATGCTTCACTATAGAAGATACACTATAGGTATCAGAATCAGAAAAGGTAAGTAAATATAAACACTGACCAATCCTCTCTCCCCTGAACCTATGATTGTTGAACTCCCTTCCTGAGCATGGCAGAACAATCAGCCATTCTCATATTTCAAGAACAGACACAGCTCTTTGCTACACCTGTCTTTAAGACTGATAGTGACCTTTAAAAACTGGTTATTAGCACCTATGCATCTTTGTTTCCTGAATCTCACTGGTGAGTAAAAGTCTAACAATTATTAGTTATAGTAATATTCACAGTTTGAAACAGCTTTCACATGTTCAAAGCACTTTACAAAGATAAGCAAAGAAATCTTCTAATGCTCATTTCTGTTTAACCAGCTGTGCTTGGTGACAGCATTGCTAGACGACCCAGGAAGGGCCATGAAATCTTGCGAATGAACATGCCTGTCTTTCAGTCATCTCTGAATTGAGAGTAGAGGAGGAACTGGCTCTTCATAATGCTCAGCCCTCAGTCAATGCTAGGCATCAAGCTGCTAAGAGCCCATGCCATCTTATCAAACTCAGTCCCTCAATAATTGCCCTGTTGGCTCACTCCCCAGATCAGCTTTAGCCAAGAATTAGGAAATAACTAGCCATCATGAGCACTTACCTTTTGGTTTCCAATGTTTCTGTTGTGGTTTTACTACTTGAAACTGGAGGAGGCATCCACGATTGCCTGTCAGTGTTAAGAAATATTTTTTTTAGTATTAATTTAATGCTATGGAGCTGAACAGCGTCCTATGAATGTTAGAATGTCAAAAGTGATGTAGAAATACCTGGAACTTTTCTTAAATTATTAGTATTTTGAAATTCTGAATGCAGATACTTCTTAGACCACTTTATTGGTTTGTTTTGTTGTGGGTTTTTTTTTTGTTTTTGTTTTTTCCCCAGACAACTAAATGGAATTAGAAATAATATAGTAATTTTAATTATTTTTGTGAAAAAATGTGTTCTCTGACTCTAGGTTGTTTTACCTGCAATCTGAACGGTATAAATAAATGGATCATTCATGTGAAGGACAAACAGACAGAATGCACAAAGGGAACAGTGTCAAGCATCAGCCCAAGAAACACATTCAGGCTGATATTAGAGGTCACATAACCATTACAAGCACTTTCCCTTTTTTTTTTTAAATCAAAACTATTAATCCAGCAACTATCTGTGAGGGAAAAGCAATTGCACCATAAACACTGCAATTCAGTGATGGCTTTTCATATCTTCAAAGAGCCTGAAGAGAACTATGGGGCTGAAAACACCATAAACTTCTACCAAACAAGCAAAGCTGTCAATATGAAAATTATGATATTTTAATTTCTACTTCCAGAATTCTACCAATCACTATTTTTATACACGAAGTATGGAAATCACAAAAAAGACAGAATTTATGCCTGGGAAGGACACATAAAAATACAGCTATTGTCAGCAATACATTTTAAATCAAAAATGTAGTTCTTTCTTTGTTCTAAACCCTGTTTTTATTCTTGCCCAAAGAAATCCAGACTTTTAAAGCTAGCTGTTCATCATACAGAAAACCGCGTGGTTCATATGTGCTCAAACAGCACAGGTTTAAGTTTGGCATCAGATTTTGCAATTACAGTGAGCTAGAATGCTTTAAATTTAGACACTGAAAAGGCATATGTAGCTGAGTTAGGGCTGCAGCAAAGTGACAGCGTCTGTTGTGCTATGGTCCACCAGGCTCACAAAACTGGCTCTACAGAGATTAACTTTCAGCACACTACTCCCATGGAAAAAGCCAGAGCATGTAAAAGTTTAATTCTAGAAGCTTGCTGAGGAGTTAGAGCATGCTAGAGGAGAAAGTTGGTAATGCTCTTTTTATGTAATTTGACCTGCTCTATATTCTCCGGCAACCAAGCAATGCTGGTAACAAATACCTTTTTTTCTTGATTGGAGAAGTCACAGCAGTGTTTGTGGGTGCTGCATTAGAAGTCCAAGATTGTCTGTTAGGGAAATATAATTAATTCTTAAATAATTGTATCATTGTGAACAAAAAAAAGTCAAAAAGTTATTGTCTTCTCCTGTGTAATTCTTAATGTAACGAGAGTAACAGAAGAACAGAGCTTTACAAACTATTTTATTGCTCTTTGGCAGGAAAAAATATATACTACTTAAGTCTCACTGAAGTCCCATTTCAGAGTTCATGGTAGGTCTATTAAAAAATCATCTCTAGACAAAATAAGATAAAATCCAATTTCTATGATGTTTCATGTGTCATCATCACCATGATTTACAACATAATGGTGTAAAATCATAATTTAAAAGAATGATCTCACTTGAACTTTAAATGCCAGGGATACTCATTTGCTCTTCAGAGTAATATCTCAGCACTTCACAAGATGACATTTAATTGCTATGCTCAGCCGTCACTGGCATTTATATTCATTGTAATTTATTATTGATGGAACAGTACTGACAGTGAAATATTTGTCCCTTTACATTTGTAAGTATAGTGGCTGAACTCTTCTGACTTCCATTTTTTAAATAAAAATTTCAATCAGGTAAGAACTGTAAATCCTTAAGAAAATAAATCTTTAGTGCTGTGTAGTCAGATATAGAAAGTGTTTATCTCTGCATGACAGCAACTTATTTGAATAACATGTAAAAAAATTGTTAAAAAAAAGGTTATTTTAAATTAAAACTTGGTTTTGCCTTGTTTTAAACAAAAGACTGACCTTCTGACAAAAGAAAAGCCTTCCACTGGAAAAATCAGTTACCTTGTCTATGAAAAAAGCATTTCTTGTGTTTTGGTACTCAGGTTTCCTATTGGCAATGTTCAATGTTTTTTTCAACTGGAAACATTAATTGCAATTCTTTGCAGTCTTTCCTCAGCAATACCTGTTATGTTTGGTAGAATTCATGCAGAGAAATGTAGAGCTCAAGAACATGCCTACACTGAACTGTTTTCAAAACCCTCTTACTCATTCTGGTTTTGTATCTAAAACACTGTGTTTCTTAAATAATTGCTTTTCTGAGTGAATGTGTAACCTGAGGTAGTCCCTTTCTTAATCTATGTGGAGAAATAGGCATTTTAAAGGTAAGTTCTTCTAAAGAAAATATCTGAGAGACATCAGATGAATTGTCCTTCAAAAGACCCTTTTTCTCCTCATTGGCTACAAAAAGGGTCTATGATAACCTAGACATAGAACTCAGCATTTCAGAAGTCAGGTGCTGGAATTAAGCCCACTATTTGGCCATAAGGAATACAAGTAATGTCTCTATATATTCTTGGCATGTCCACATAATCAAAAATTATGATATTTTATAATACTTATGTGATAACGCATGATAAATGTTCCATAATAATTTATGATACATAATACATAGATGATTATGTTTCCAAAAATCATACCTGTTGCTCTCCTTATTATTCAGAGTTGGGGACTTATTTATTTTATCAGTGTCACTTTTGTCTGGAATTCTGTCAGAAACAGAGAAATTATTTATAATACACACTCTAGATATGAAAAAAAAAAAATCCAAAACCCCACTTCCAGTAATGTTAAATGATGGAGATTTTTTTTGCCCTCTGCACAGATTAAAAATTCCCCAGTATCAAAAAAAGACTAGAGCAGATTCTGAATTAATATAAATTTAGTTCATTAATATCTGAAGAGTTGAAGTAGCTCACTGAAAAAAAATGTTTTAAAAGGTGATGTTCAAACACTAATTGATGTACTATATCAAGCCTCCTTGTTGTTAACAGTTTATTGCAACTCCTTTGAATTAGACCAGAATACGAACAAAGCAATGTTCCATCAAGTAGCACAAACTATTCCCTTCCCCTCTCCCTCACCATCCCTAGAGAGATGCAACAGTCTGATTTTTGTTTTACAGCTTTTAGAGATCAACATTTTTTGACAATACTCTGGTGTAAAATCCCCAACAAAGCATGGTAGTGACCTACAGCGATAACATCTAGCAAGAAGTAAGATTATTTGTGCTTGAATTACTTTCATTAAGCCATGAAATTTACTCTTAGAAACTACCACATGATTTTTCAAGCCCTTTATAGATTCTACAGCTGTTGTGTAAATCCCAAATTTTCACAGAAAGCACCATGTAGCTACCATAGCTGAAACAGCTTAAGCATTTATTTTATTTCAACTTTGTTCTCTTCTATAGAATACCCTTTAATAAGAACAGTGGGACTCTTTAAAGTCAAATATAAAGTGATGTACATTGAAATAGATTATGTTACGTTAAATATTTGGTTAAAACAACTGATTTATATACAGAAATTTAAATAAATAAGTTTACAACTTATTTACATATAGAAATTACTTAATTTTAGTTATCTCCATCTATAAACTGAAGCTATAGATACAAAATAATTAATCCCAGAACTCTAACATTTTGCATCCTGCCCGCAGCCAAGTATCACAGAATACCGTTGTATTTAATGGAAAGTCTTCAACGGAGCTCTGGGACACAATTTGTACCAGCTTATGCTCTGTGCCTTTTTCAAATCTAATTTTAATTGGACAAATAACTATCATGTCACTGGCAGCTTGTGGCTGCGGCCAGCAGTTACAGTTACTCGAAAGATCACTAGAGGTCCCACTAAACTTGTTATAGCATTGCTGCAGATGCAAACATGAGTGTCAGTTCTAATTCACGGCTAACCGATGAACCACCATTTCTTTCATGCTTAATTTTGTGTTTTCAGAATTTCATCACAGTGCTTTAAGCAGTTCTGTATTTGCTCATTTTAAAGACTTGAAGGGTCCATCTGGCTTGCTACTCCAGTGCTGCTTAATTGTAACAGAGGCTTTGAAAAAAGTGAAAGAAGAAATGTAAGTATAATGTTCTCCTTTTCAGCTTCTGATAAGCAGTGGTTGAAGAATATCCTCTGCTTGCACCCAGAATGCTGTTTCCAGACACCTTTGGATCACTGATCCATTCACTCATCTAATGTTTTCCTGAACCAATTTAAATTTCTGGCATCCAGAAGATTGGGTGGTGTTGACTCCTACAATTAATCTACGTGTTTAGGGAAAAACAAATGCTCTGCTTTGTTTCTTTCTTTTCTTGTTGTTTTTTGTTTTGTTTTGTTTTGCTTTTAGTTATTACTTAAACATTTTATAGAGTATCTCCTCATTCTCACAGTGCAGCAAACAGAAAATATCCCCTCCTTACTCACTATGTCACTCTTTTCCAAGTTAAGGAAACTTTTGTCTCTTCAGACATTCCATATATGAAAGATATTCCATCCTAGTCATCATTCTTTTTCACCTTCCTCTTAATTTTTTTTTCTGGTTCTGTTGTAATTTCTTCACATAAGTGAAAGGCTGCATGCAGTGCTCAAGATGTGCAAAAGGGGTTCATACCACGACTGAACAGTGGTTTCAAAGGGTTAGATTATTAATAAAGAAGAGAATGAAAGTGTCTCATTTGCTTCAGTCCCATCTCTTCAGATTTAATTGCTGTAATTGCAGTTAGGATTTATTCTTCCTGGAAGCTATTCTGGACTCAGTAGTACTTGGAAAAACAGTAATGAAATTTTCATTGTCTCTATATTATTTTAATATTTCGCCCATCTTTTGTCAAATGCTTAGTTGTTAATAGTATGAGAGAAATAAAAGGATAAATGAGATTGTTCCTTCCATCCAGAAGGCTACCTGTGATTATCTGTAAAATGCAACTCTTGTCTGAGTTATGATGTGTAGATCTGCATGCCAGTACAAGCATATGTGTACCTACTGTCATCAAGCTATGGAGTTCTGCTAGTAACTTAACAGCTCTTGGTATTTTCTTGTGCTTGCAGCCAATGGTGCAATTTCATGTAGTCATCTGCAATACCTCTCCCAGGTCCTTAATACTGAAAGTGATGTTTAAATTTTGTAGATACTGGGTTAAGAAAAATTCATATCAAACAATGCTATTTTTGAATATCAACACGGCAGTCTCCAGGACTCAGAAAACTGTACTTAATATAGCTCCTAGATATGTTTTCACTGTCACATTTACATACACAATGAACTCAAAATTACTTCTATACTCCTTAAATTACTTTTTTTTAATTAGAATTTCAATGCCCATTTTCATTTTGAAAACTAGCTATTGAAGAGACATTCATCCAGACAGAGATCCAGACTCTTTAAATCCTTGTCTTTTGGAATATTACAGTCATGGCCAGAAGAGATGAAGAGCAGAGTTGTGAAAAAATATTCCAGTATCTACCTTGCAAACAGGTAACTCCTAAAGGTCTTCTCCTAAAGTACAGAAGACTAACATTTTACAGCATCTTAGATGATAGACAAAATAATTTTCCACATAGACAACATGACTTACTAGAATTCTATAAACAGCTCCAAGAGATCTCCAATACCAACGTAATTTTTCTCAAGAACTGTCTACTAAAAGCACTCCTTCAGACTTTATCCTACCTCCCAGGAACATGCTCTTTTTTCAACTCTGCCTTTTAGTTTTGAAAAGGAAATCATAAAAAAGGAATGTTTCTTTTTCACACAGAAAACTAAACAACCAAGTCCTGCAAAGTTCATGCAAGCTTGGAGACTTCTGTACCATGGTTATGTTTGCCAGAAAATAATTTTAAAGAAAAGGGAATTTTGCCCAATGGAAAACATCCTTCGTAGAGGAAGCAGGAGTACCAAATTGGACTGCAGGGTACAAAAACGTGTTAAGAGATAATACATCACCACACCTTGTAATGCATTAGGCTGCAAGTTTGAGGAGATGCATCCGTTACAGAAATGTCTGCTGGCAATGGGTATTTACAAATTAATCCTGGAATGGTTATATTCCACAGTTTTGAGAAGACCAGTAATGAGTAAGGAAAAATAAACTTCCTTATTGTGAACATTTCAGGTAAAACCATCATTATTTACTCAATTTATGGACATATTCTGCATTAGTTATCAGAAGTGTATATTCACGCCTATAATCCTCTTTGTATTCTCTGTCATCTTTTGCACATTAAGAACCCTTTATGTTAGATATTTGTGTATATGAAAACATAAAGACAATCAGCTTACTACCTAAAATAATTCAGACATCTTACTATCTTGGCATAAAACAAAAAGACATAGATAGGTACAAAAGGACAATGTGGTTCAGTGACACTGTAGAAACTGGAATTGTCTATGACTTCTTAATTAGCAATCGGGGTTTCTATGCATGAAAATCAAGCCTTAAATATATATTTGAAGTCAATGAAAATAAGATAAGAGTGACAGAGCTGACATATTCTAATTGAATTTCCAAAAACTTCATAGAAATTTGCTTTAGGGGCTCTTCAACAAAGTGATCTCCTATGTGATAATAGAGGAGGTCCTTTCGAGGATAAGTAACTGCTCCAAATGTAGGAAACACAGGTTTAAGGTAAATGACATTTTTTGAGACTGGAAGGAGTGATCTGTATAAGACTTGTGTTTTTCCATATGTTCATAAATTATCTAGAAGAGAAGGTGATGTTCCTTGCCAGTGACACTGATTCATGGTAGTCAAAACAAATGCAGACTGGCAAGTTTTTCAGAAGTCATCTGCTAACGCGTCAGATTACTAAAATGGCAGGTAGCATTCACTTTTCTTAGATGCAAAGTAATGCCTGCCAAGAAAAGCAGTTGATCTCTGAACCAGCTATTATCATTCAAGAAAGAGGCCTTGGAACTATATACAGAATGTTATAAAAATGAAAGATAATTCTCAGCATCACTCAAAAAAGCAAATTCAATATTATGAAGTATGAGGGAAGGAGCAGAAAATGGACCAGAAGCCATTGTACATATACAAGGTGTGTGCCCATATTAAATACCTGCATGGAGATTTGGACCCCCAGATCAAAAACACTAATATGGAAATAACAAGATACAAAGAAGGCCAGTAGGTAAATTGAAGTTAGGATGGTTTCCTCCTGATGAGTGAACAAATGCAGCAGGATTCAGCAGCCTACAGAAGAATCAACAGAGGGGTGATATCACACAGCTGCATAGCCTATTCTGTTCCAGGCTTCTATGGAGAAGGTAAATGTTACATAACAGTTTTTCATTGTTTCTTACAGCAGAAGTAAAGATCATCAAACAAAATAACACAGTGCTATGATCTAACTAAACAAGTGCACTTTTCCCACAGTGTATACTAAAGGGCTGTTACTCATGGCCTCTGCATGTTGTGGATACTGGATGTTAACGTAGGCTGAATTTTGAAGATGCAATGCAGAAAGAATCTGCAAACACAAGCATGGTCATGTCTTAACAGAGGTGAAGACTGAAGAGGACATTCAAATTAAGCGCCTGTATGTTAAGCATATTTGATATTTGTACCGATCATGGTATGAAGCCTCAGTAAAGATTTGCAAAGAACTAGAGGTTTAGCTGTGTTGTGCTTAACTATCAGAGAAAGGACTGTGATATACAGTTTGAAAGCAGGAAATGGGATGAGTGGTTTTCATCGTTGCAGAGATACTTACTTTTATGAGGACAAGAATGCACAGAAATTGATAGAGAAGAAGAGCTATATGTCAAAAGAACCTTTTCTCTAATCACATTTCCATTTGTCTCATTGGCAAATCATGAAGAAAAATCATTGTCTTAGGTGCTTAATAAATAACAAAATTTTAAAACCCCACTGATTTCATTCATGCTTTCATTTTTAAGACCTCTGCACAGGTATGAGAATAACAAACTACAATATGTACAGAAAAAATCCCCACCTGTCCAGGGTAGTATCAGACCTGTAACGTCCAAGTACAGCTTTCTGATCTTCCTTTTCATTTGTGGCACTGCAATAAAGAAGATTAGAAATGCCACTTTGGTTACTGTTTTTATTAAACAACTCATCACAAAAAAAAAACAATATACAGGTCTCAAGATATTATACATTATTTCAGACCACTAGGTGTCAACACATCCAACCCCGCATGAATTGCAATGATCAACCTAACAGTTCTTGACATTGGAGTCAGATTTATGGGGGAAAGATGCATAGACTAAAATTGAACAAAGCAAGTTCTTGCTGTAAACAGGATATAGTAAAAAGACACTCGGTTTTCTTTGACAATATCATTAGAAAGGTGTGCAGATTCTCTACTGTACCTGTGTAGGCTATCTTGAGATTTGTACTGGTTAAGCACAGCCCTTCCATAGTTTTCATCAGCACTTCAAGCAAAAGAAAGACAGTAGTTAGTTAAAATTTGAATATTAAAATAGAAAATTGTTTCTTGGCAAAACATTTCTGTCCTCAATCATATTTCACAGCTTTCTGCTACTACTATAATCACACCAGCTACAGATCTCTGCATTAGATGATTCCAGACATTTTGGAGTAAGAATAATCTCTTCCTACATGCTGTTCATGGGCTGAATAATGGAAGCCTGCTCTCATGGTGGAGTTTTTACTGTAATGGAAGTCCTAGTGTGTATTAGAGTGAATTTCAACTGATCCTGGTTTAAGCTCCTTAAAAGAACTTGCCAAGGTTTATAATCTTCATGCTTGTAAAAGGAAAATGTTAGATATTAGTCCTGCAACCTAGATATATGAAATGTGGCATTTTTCTTGTAGAGCAGAAGCCTTTCATTAAATGATCAGCACTCAAAAGTCTCAATGAAAAACACAGTGAAAATCCAGCAAACTACTTCCAAAAGGCAATCAATACCTCATCAAGAAAAGCAAATACTAGTTATTTGATTAATGTAATTCCTGTTGATACCATTCATGAAAAAGTAGACACTCCAAGAAAATGTACATGGCATACTGAACTAAATGCACATATCTTTCTTACTTTTCCTCTTCAGGCCTCTTCTTTATCCAGCTGCTATCTTGCAAAAGGGTCCGTCGTTTGTTACTATCATGAGTAGCCTGTTGTCTGCTTTTAATTGCAACAGAGGGGCTCTTATTATCTGCAAATGCAGAGAAACATGTCTTGAAAAGGAACGTATGGAATAATTTTGGAAACTTAATGTACTATTAGAAAGGCTGAAATACGTAAATGTTTATCAGAGTTTGACTCTTCAGTTGTCATTCCTGTTTAGTGCACACAATTTGCTTTGAAAGTTTGTGGTTTAGTCACTTCAAACTAATTTGCAAAACTAAATTCAGTTTCGTCCTTAATATGAAACAGCTTCATATAATTTTAATGTAAAGAAATATCACAAATCTGATAAATTGATTATGAAATACACAGAGAAAAATAATTCCAGGAAAGTCAAACTAATGAATACTGTTTCCTGAGGCATTGCTTGTGGATTTTGAATATGCAGATGTGTGACAGGATGCAAATTTCAAAGCAAAGCTAATCTTGAGATGATGACGTGGTCCTCCACCTACATCCACAGCTCAGTGTGTGTGTATTTTCAGGTTTCTTAGAGGGGTCATGCTCCTTCTGAAGCTTTTTCCTCAGTGCCTGAATAAACAGTTCATTTTCTAACCAGCTACCTAGTTTTACTGAACTTTTAATAAAAACAATACATTTAAGACCTATAACTTTATGTCGAATTTAACTAAAATGGGTGTATGGTTTCACGTTATTGGGAGGAACTCCCATATACACTTACACACTGTGTGAACATGGAAGCCTTATTTACTTTTGAAAGCAACCTAAAATATCTTTGTCCAACAATGCTGATATTTAGTATGTTGAGTATCAATGATAATTTGATTTGTGAGACTATAACTTCCTCACTGTATTAGAAAGTTAATGTTTATCTCAAATTCAGTGACTTGTCCAATATCCTCAGTTCGTTTTCTTCCCACCTAAGTTTTGTATCATCAGCCTATTTGAAGTGAGGGGGAATATTGTTAGAATCAAAGAATAGAGTTGGAAATGACCTTAAGATCATCAAGTTCCAACCCCCCTGCCATGGGCAGGGACACCACACACTAGACCACGTCAATCAAGACTCTGTCCAGCCTGGCCTTGAACACTGCCAGGGATGAAGCATTCACAACTTCCTTGGCCAACCTGTTCCAGTGCCTCACTACCCTCACAGTAAAGAACTTCTTCCTTGATGTGATGTTTTAACTTTCCCCTTTAAAATGGAAGACTAGAAATTGAGCCCAAATAGAAAATCCATCTTTAGATTATGATATTTGCTCCACACCTTCCCAGAGAAAAGAACTTGAAAAACTAAATATGCAAAACCTTTGTCAATAACATCCAATTAATCAACGAACTGACTGATGAAGAATACTGAGTTTCTTGGATTTTCCTTTAGAGACCTCCATGATTTTCTCCAAGAGTTCCTCATTCCCTGAGTGTTCACACAAAAGGAGCTTAACACCATCAGATTTTTTGGAGATATCACTATCTGGTGTCCAGTAAGGACACTTGACCATAAAGATTGTGTATAGAAAGACCACACAGAAAACACATTCAGTCAGTATTAGATCGTTTGTCATAGCTGTGTTTCTGCTGTAATTTATAAGAAAATGTAGCTCTTGCTTTTAATATAAGAACTTCAGCTGTAGTACCAACATGAAAAGATGACAAATAGCTACAGTGAGTGGAAAACCAAATTATAATGAAGCACAAAAAAATCATTTTGACTGACAATGGTCAAGACTGACTTTTTTAAATACATTTTTCTCCTGAAAGCAAAACTCTGCAGTGCAAAGGTAAAATTCAGTCTAAATGTATATCTCACTGTAACCCAAACTGTGTCTGCTCTTATCTGTTGCAATTCATTGTAGATATATCTATACTGACAGTAAAAGAAGGACAGTGAACAAACTAAAGGATTGGACTCCTCATTCATGTTTGTGCAGCTGCAAATGTTCTCTGGCTCTTCTTGTGTTACACTGAGCTGCTAGAGAAGTGACAAACATTAAGAAGCATGGCTGTGATAACACGAATGTGTGATTCTGTCTCTAGGCCCTGATGCCGATGTTTGGCTTTCTTTTATGAGCAGTATAGATGCAGCCCTTTGAGGCCATTAAGAAATGAAAGGTACATCATAGATGAGATTTGTAAGAATGTGCTGACAATCACGATAGATTAAGAACAAAAAGTCATCTATCCTTACTGCATGATTTCTGCATCAGCCTGTTCCCTGACAATTGACCTAGCTTTTCTCTTAAAAATATTTATTAAAATCTGACTTTAAAGACTTCAAAAAAATGAAGACATCCCAGCCTCACTTGAATAGCTCCTGTGGCTCATTAAAATATCTACCTACATAAGCAAACTGAAAAGAAGTACCTCCACTGATTTAAACAATAGCATTGTTTCGTAGTCACTGTCAAGAACTGAGATAGCTGTAACTAGCAAACAAGACTAATTTAAGTGCATTTGCTCTAAATATTTACTGTTTTGAATATGATGATAATACTAGCAATGTCGGGATATAACAGGATCTTGATATATTGGTAGAAAGAAAACCACCAACTTTGTAACATTCAGTAATCAAGGATTTGAATGAAAATCCAATATTAAAACCTGTACCTTCCTATTCTCATAAATATTTTGTTTGGTACAACAACAATATTTTGTTTGGAATATTCTCATAAATATTCTCATAAATTTTATGTTTGGTACAATCATTTGGATTGAAAACAATAATAAAAAAAGTTAATTTTGGAAAGTAGGAAAAAATGTGAGTTCAACCATATGCATCCCAGAGATAAAACTTCTCTATGGTGAGGACAGCTGATGGCAGCTAAAGGGGTGGAAATGTTTCCAGCATATCTTTCAAACTAACGGTTTTAGCCAGACGCTTTCTACTGTCCATAATACATTTTAATCTGTGTTCTATTGTCAGGCATAACCTCCTCTGAGTCTTGAAGAAAAATTCTTCAATGACACAAACATAATAGAAGAATTTCTATATAATCAAGAAGTACTCAGTATATATCTAACTATTGCAATTAAACTTGCATATACAGTATTAGCTTTTTTCCAATAACAGCTTAGGAAAACTATTATCTCTTACCCAAAAAATCACTTGGATTTCAGAGAAATTATGGCTTTCTTAATTGCTTAGTGCAATTAGGAAATTCTCCTATAAAGGCAGCAGCCAAGGAATATATATTGTGTTTTATTTTCAAGAAACATCAGAAGCAATTTGCTAATGCATGAGGCTTTGGGTTTGCTGAAGAGGACTAATTTTTGGTCTAATGAATTGCCTCCCAAGTTTCAATTAAAAAACTAAATATAGATCTGATACAACAGTTCAGGTCACATGAGCAGAGGCAGATGGATCTTATCCTTCTTATCTTGACAATATGAAGTTTATGTCCTTAGCATTGTAGAGCCAAGCTACTTCCCACCGTGGCTGCATGCATTTTGCTGTACTTAGGTTTGGCATGTCCCACTCAAACCATGTCCTCCTGTACCTCAAACCCTTTCAGTCTTTAAAAGTATTTTGCAGGTTCCAGGGAAATGGAAAATTTCATCGCATTTCCAGTTTGTTTCTTGACATTTCTCTGCATAGAAAGCAAACTCCAGCCCTCCTCAAGTTTCGTCCCTCAAAAGGAACAAACAATTCTATCTGACAATGATTAAATAACATTTTTCTCCCCTCCTCCTCTTCTAATTTTCATTGATTTCTCATTTTCCCCAAGTGAGACAATGGGACGATGCCGAGACCATCTGTCCACTGCCTTCCAAGTTGTCATGCTCCTGTGAGATCTCCAAAGCAGCCACAGGGCTCAGTGGAGGGAACCACTGTCTTGCACCACACTGCCTGGCTCCCCTGCTCCAGCACACTACACTGCCCAGCATGGTGGTTTAGCCTGTATCTCTGCAGTGAAACCTTACAAACATCACTGCTAGCTTTGCGGCTGAAGCAGGTCCTGGTGTGAACCTGATAACCAGCCCATCACAGCTTAACAGTCTTGGTATGTCCTGTGAAGGAGCTGCATGATGAGCATGGCAATGCTTGGAAAGGAGAGAGGCCATGCCTCAGTCTGTAAGTACCCTAAGAGCAGAAAATAAAGAAGACCCAGTATTACCGCTTTTGTGAGGAGCCTGTTTTCGTATGCTGAAAGCTGACATTTTTTTCAGCGGGGTGTCCTTCTGTGGAAATCTAAGAGAAAACATGAAAAAAAACAAACAACAACAAAAAAAAAAAAAAAAAAAGAGTTGGCAGTGAGATTAGAAATCATCCTTAAAGACACTTTAAATTCATTTGCCATGCTGATCACCTCCTCGTGCAAGTTTAGTCTAATAGCAAAATGACTTAGCACCAGCTGCCAACCTCTTTGAACTGAAGCTCAGGCACAGAAGTGGCCTTTCTCTCCCTGGTGATGACTATGTGTATCCTTGCCCTGTGTTTCTGCCCGTCACGCTGCCTCTCCCTCCTTTGCCTTGTCAGGAGCTCCTTGTCTGAGAACATGCGGGGTGGTAATACCCTTTGGAGGGCAAGACAAAGTAATGAAGATTGGGGTGAGTTGATTAGCTTCATGGGAAGATGGTATCAGCTTGTGGCTCAGAGCAGTGCCTCAAGCTAACATGGGCTCACCCAGCCCTGCTGACAGGTCTCACAGCTTCCATGGCCTGCAGCTAATGGGGGGGTCCGGGACAGAAGTGGTTCTGCACTGCAGCAGTTTTCCAGTCACTGACTTCTTCCTTATCTCAAATCAGGTCAAAAACTGAGCCTCCAAGACTGACTGATTCAAAAAAAAAAAAAATTATTTGGGGGTTGAGCCACTCAAAGGATTTCATGTTATGCTTTGAAACTGGATTTTCAACATCAGCTTTCCTAGAGAAAGCAACAAGCAGAATGTAGCAACATTTCAATGACAAAAAATTCTCCCTTAAGTCAAAAAAAAAAAAAAAGCAAAACCAATCCTAACATTGAAGAATGTGGGCAAACTGACCCTCCTAGCAAGTGCATTCCTGTTTGAAAAGCAACATTTTCCAAGAAAACAAGGTTAAGCTGGGAAGCTCCCAACCAGCTCACAGGTCAGGCTGCTTAAAATTTACAGAAGCACTGGAAAACTTATTTTGTGATAGAAGCAGTCATGAAAAGTCAGAAACATTCCCGGTTCTCTTGATGACATAGTTGTCCTGCTTGTTTTGCAGACGTAGAGTGTATTGCTCACTCACTTAAAATAGAGTGGATTGAGAGCCTGGAGCCTGTAGCTGTTTCTTTACTGATGGAAGGTGAAAAACAATGTTTAATTTTGGCAAAAAACCAGCAAACATACCAAAAGTAACACTGTCAATAAACCATATAAAACTATGATTTACACACAATGAATTGCACTTGGAACAGATTTGTCTTTTTTATGTTTTTACTGCCAGGCAATTCCTAAAAAAAGTTTATCATTACCAAGCAAAGAAAGCAGGATACCAATATGGATGTAAACAAATACAGATCTTTTTTAGAAAGTAAATATATAAATACAAAAATAATGCTGAAGTCCAGAAGTCTGCATATATCGTACCCAGTCGTGAAATTCCAGATGTTTGTGAGGGTTTAAAATTCTGGAATGTTGATTGGAAGACCCTGACCACACTCCTTTCTTTAAAACTAAGTTGTTTGTATCAAGCATGCATCGGCACGGTGTGTGTAGAAAACATGTGACTGCTGGATCTTGTTTCCACTGAATAAAAGTATACTCAGGGCTATGATGAGCCTTATTTATTTTGCAATAGGTCATAAAATATCTTTCAAAGTGACTGGTATAAGGTTTTGAGCAGCTATGTTCTGCATTTCCCAGAAACCATTCAGGTAGGTTATCAAAGCAATCATTTTTAAATACTAATCAATCTTGTGATAAATTTTCCTGAAATGTCACAAAATGATAGAGAGGACTCTGATTTATTTATGTTTTCAGCTTAACAACAGCTGGACATCTGATACTGGTTCTTATTTCAGTCAGTCCCATGACAATATGAAGCTTGACATTTCAGCACATTTCACAGGCAGTGAGTGCTGTGACTTTTTCATCTAGAGAAGAAGAAGGAATTTTTTCTAATAAAAACTTTTAAAGCCATTTCCCAAGGGAAGTGAATCATAGAAAATGGAGCCACTTTTTGTGGAAATTAAACCAAATGTCATCATTCTAAGTCTTAGAAAATCTTGTTAAAAATACACATTTCGCAACTCAAATATTTCTCACTAAAAATGAGAAGAAACTGCTACGTAGACTTCATCTTATACTATCGCCTTCCTTTCCACAGATTCCTGATGGAAACAATTTCTCACAGAACAGGCAAGGATGTACCACACACCTTTGCTAAAATTAAACAAGAGAGCCTCAGACATTTGCTCTGAAATAGAAATTATCACCAAAGTAAAAAGTCCATACATTTTGAGGCTCGTCTTTAAAATCAACAGAATAACTACAAATGTATTAATGACACAATTCCTGCTTGTATCCATGCATGTCAAAAGAAAGTCCAGCAAGCACGTTTCTTTTATCCTCCATCATTTAATTAAAACTGTGTTTTGCCTCCGGTCCTGTATTAATTTTTTAAAATGTTTTTAGGGCAAAACAATATTTCTGCTGCACATATGTACAGCATCCAGCATAAACTACTACTTAGTCTGGCAGCTTGAAAGTAGTCTGCATAAATGAATATAAGAAACAGGCACACTCCCTTCTACAGTCAGCATTGAAAATGTGCCACGTATTCTGAAATTTTAGTCCTACATAATACTGCCACATTGTCCTCAAGGTTTACTTCTTGCTTCCAGACTTTCAAGTTGTATATCAAAGATTAAGCCATTCAAATTTAAAACATAAATTAAAAAAAATTTTCCTACTTTAATCTCTAGCGCAGATAATCAAGAATCATCAGAGTAAGATTTAAATTTAAGGATCTTGAACTGAAAAGAATCTTGCATTAAGAGGAAGAATACAATTCATCAAAGCATTTTTTTTTCTTGGTCTTCACTATTGTGGATTAAGTGTGTGTATCTGTGTATGTGGAAAGGGGAATGGACAGAAGATGTGAGGATCACATGAGTTTAAAAACTTAGGGCTCATAAAGATCCAGAACCACCACATTATTCAAACAGGTCAATGAACTGCTTATCTTTAGCCCATGGTTCAAAGGAGATTTAAAAATAAAAAGGTTGTTTTGGACTTTGTAAACGAAATTGCAAGATAGAGAAGTTATAGGCTTCTATAGTATACTATAGTAGTAAATTATGTTCAGGCATACTTAATAAGAGCTCAACCACTGAAGCAAAACAACTCAGCTGGAATGCAAAACAAAAACAAACAGGAATGCAGCTCCAGCATAATTTGAATTTAAAAACAACGTCGGGAAGCTTTAAAAGAAAATTAACACTGCCCCAGCCAGTCCAATAAGCAGGTCCCCAAAACTTTTAAGACATGCCAGTCCTGGATTCAGACCCTCTCTCATTTTGTGGGAAATCCAAATTCAGTCCCAAAGAAATCCAGAAAAACTTCAGACGTGACTTCAGGGAACGTCAAATGCCCTTCCAAGCTGGTAGCTAGTTATTCAGAAAGCAGCACAGGTCTCCAGTTCTGGTTTTATCATGAATAACCATATTCACATTTCTGTTTCTCCTTTCCACCTCTTGTAGTGACTGACCAGCAGAAGACCTCAGGCCTGTCTTAGATTCTCAAAGCTAGACCTACTAGTTTTCAGCTCGTGTGAACACACCCATCCTTCCAATACAGAGTCCTCCTGCCTTCTTTCTTCTGTTCTTGGCTGTAGCTTTCTACATAGTTAGGTTTCACATGTATGCATTGCTGTATTTAAAAAAATACATAAGAATAACACAAAAATTTCCTGTAAGAATCATGTTCTCCACATCAGACTGAACTAGTTACAACCAAAAAAGTCTTTGTTCTTTGATTTCTAGCTGACAGTGATTAAAACCTTGTTTATAAATATTTAGTTGATATGTATTTTGCTTCTAATAATATCTTTCCACAGCTTAGAGGTACCACATATTACCACCCTATATATAAAGTAACTCAACACGAGTAGTGAGGGAATGTCAAGGGAGGTGAATCTTCTCATAAAAGTCAAAACATTTGTTTTTATACTGAAGTTTTTCATCTAAAACATTGCCAAATGTGAATGCCTAAAATATCAAGCTTCCTTATTAATGAACTGAGTGACACAAAAAGTTGTAGATGAACAACTAGTTTTAAGTAAAACAGCCTCAGAATTTTCCTGTCTTCCAGCTGCTCGTGCTGCATTGGATGGTAGAAAAGATACTGAGTTTGGCATGTACACATTAAACACCAGCAGGTGTCTTATACATGGCTCTACACAGCCACAGATTGCTGACTGATTTTCAAAAATATCTAATATCTGCCATATGAGAAAGAAACTTTATTCATCCCAAATGGGAAAACTTCCACCAAAATGTAGTATTTTTAAGGGATGTTCTGCTCAGAAGTAAGCTAAACATTCAGTATCTTGGGAGTAATCAGAGCTCAAAATTTTAAAATTATCGCATTGGAAATCTAATAAAATATTAGGAAATCAATTTCCCACATTCTTTGTGCTTTAACCCATTTGCTTGCTTTTCGTGTGGTCCAGGAGAAATTTTGGATAGAATAACTATTGGTGAACAAATAAAATGAAGGCTTGCTTCACCTTTACTGTTTGTTGGTTGGTTTGTGTTTATTTTCTCCCCTATTGTAATGGTTAATATTAAACCTATACTACCTGGTTTGTTTTAATTTATATGAGATGAATGTGGAGAATAGGGCATTTAAAAAAAACCCACATTTGATCTTACTTAATCACAGTTATGAAGTACACTAATAGTAATTCCTTGCCTTTAGTTAACAACTTTCATGTCAGGTCAGCAAATTTTGTTATCTTCTTCATCATTTTTCTTGAATATAGTAAGCTGTGTGAGCAAGAAAATGATTGAAGTCATTCTGACTTGATACAGGGTAAAGAACTCCAAGCCTTAGAAAAAAGGCACTGAGGAGACACATCATTACAGTTGTCCTTCAAGATAGGCATTCATGAGTCTGTGAGTGAAATCTTCCTGGTTTGGAAGTCAATATCAATTTTGCTGATCTCTACGTCTGTCATTTTTCCCCTCAGATATCAGAAGTGCTGTGACTGGGCTACCTATACTTCAGCTCAAATAAGAATTCCTATTTCCAAATGTGGCTGTAAATCTTGATTGCAGATTGTTTTCCAAATCACCATCACAGTTAGAGCCAGTCAAGGCTGTACCATCCTTCATACTTTCCAACTTACTATTTCAGTCAGTCAACCTTTAAGTCCCACTTTGTCAGGTGCAGTTCTGCATGTATAAACTGGGCTGTACATTTTCCCCTACAAAATTGTCACCAGTATCCAGTGCTGTCACTCAAGCCTACTCAAGACTGTAGGCCAGGACATGAAATAGAAAGAACAATGGTGTTGCTAACTCAGCATAGTACCAAGTGTGTACGCAGAGCTTAAAAAAAACCCACTTGAGTATAATTTACATGCTTCAAAATTGTAAGTAACATTATTCTCTTTTTTTGGTTATTAGCTAGTCTTTTTGTCCTTTTGCTGAAAACTACAGGTAAAAATAATTACATTTATTTTGCAGACATTAAAGAACAACAAAAATGTGTTCCTAGAATGATTTTTTTTTTTTTTCCAGGAGCTGCATGTGTGGGCAGTAGCCATATAATACATTTGCAAACTTCTGGAAATAATATATTGTGTTTAAATAAGTACTTTACAGTTTAGGTCACAGAGTTAATAACAGCTCTCACAGAGAATAGAAATAATGTGTATGTGAGTGAAAGAGAAAACAGGCAAGGTTAGAACAGGCAAGGTAGGACTAGAGAATACATGAATGTGTGGCAGAGATCATCTATTTGTAGCTGAAAGAGCTCTCAAAACTGGTTTTTCAGGATGTGGGTGGAGGAGATTCTGTTTTGAAAGAAATTAAGCTTTGGTAGTATCATTAAATGTAAAATCAGCTGCTAAGCCAAAACCTAAATTTGTACATGTTTTCAAATTAGTAATATGTGATCAGTTTAAATTGATTCTTTTTTTTTTTTTTTAATGGATTGTAGAAGGGGGGGTGATAATTTTAATTGGGTTTTTGGTTGGGGTTGGTTTTTTTTTTTCAACTCTTTCACTTTTCTAGATTTTTAGTAAAGAAACCTTCCTACTTATAAATGAGTTCACGTCATGTAAAGGAATTTTATTGTATCACAGGACAATGGGTACTTTTGCTGTCTCTTTTGCTAAGGTGGAAATGAAAACAACCTGTTGCAAATTTTTTTCTAAAATTATACATGTGAAGCAAATTCAAGTAAATGAGGTTTTAATGCTTTTTAATTTTAGATAAGAATTCTAAAGAAACAATAAAACTAAGGAGAGTGCAAAAAATACATTAAAACAGCCATTCGTAAAAAAGTGGTCTGAGCAGAGAGCTGGTCAGCAGGGAAATAGCATTAGAATAAAATATAATTAGCAATATAACATAAATAATGAAGTAATTAAGATAATATGGCCAAGAGAATATGTCAGAAATGTCCAAGGAATCTGAAATGAACCTAAAATGAAACACTTTGAGAGTTGAATTTTCACAGTCAAGTTCTCCACACTTCTTGAAAATAAGATTCTTTGAAACAGGATCATAAATTGGACACTAAGAAATTACAGAACACCTGAAAATGTAGGACTTTCCATGCATGGAATATAAACCCAGAAAAGTAAATGTCCTTACCCAGAAGTTAGTGTCCTAGAGCGGCTCAGTATGGTAAGTCAACCTGTAGATACCTGAAAATGAGGTACAGTCAGGGCAGACAGAGAGCTGAATTGTCCTTCCCCATCCAGCTGTCTGAAAAGTCAAGAGGTTTCTCCTTCAGAGGCTGAGTCACTTAAGGAGGAGGTAGGAGGTGTGGAAAAGGGTGGCACCTTGTAGAAATACCAGATCAATTAAAAGTACAGGTGAGTTGTTACACTTCTGTGCTTGCTGTACTTTTCAAGTGCAGTAGGGCTGGGTTTCACAAAATGAAATGCTTTCAGACCTTGAAACAAAAAACCCAAGCAATTACTATTTGGAAAAATATGCTGCAGTCATTTGGATTTCCCACAGAAATGTACATTGCAGAGTTACAGGGCTGACTCTCAGCCAAAGGGTTTCAGGTATTTTATGCAGGTGAGCATGAAGAAACACTATATTTCATCAAAGGAAAATCTGCAGAAGTGTCACACACACTGGAATCCAATATGCATTAAGCATTTGCACTGTTCGAGTATGTGGGCAGAGGCAAAAGATCTGGGGAGGGAAACTCTCCCACACGAGATTTTGTTGTAAGTCTCTCTTATCTGTGCCCATCTACATTCTCCTTCAGCACACGCAGTAATAAACAGAAAAGGGAGAAGAGACTACCTTCCCTTTTCTTTCCTTTCTTTAAAATGACTGCAATACATTTCTCTGTAGGCTAAGTGCCTTACTATTAACAAACACAACGGCAGGGAATCAATAACTTCCTTATAGGAATGCTATATACAACCCTATGGTTCTGTTTAAGATACAGAATCTGTTCAATGTGTTTTATACAAGCCCTCACTTATTTTGTATCTGGAGAGCTTTTGTCATTAAATATGTGAGATGCCATTATGCAATATGGTGGGTAACCTTTGGTCCTATTGTCTTTTGTGAAAGTGAAGAAAACTGACACAAGTTAACTTAGTTTCTCTTTAGCCATGTTTCTAGTCCTTGCTTTTGTTGATGGTTACATCCTCATAGGCTTGGTACTTAATAGCATCAAGTTGTCTAAACATTGGTTATATCTGATGAAACAGAGCTGATGAAGCAGAGCAGCAGGCAAGACAATACCAAGTATAAATACTAACTACCACACGCTTCAGAATTAATGAATACAAGCAAGCAAATATTTCTGAACTTCATACATCTCATTTCTGTGTTTCTCAATGTGAAAAATACCTGTAGCGGTCCTGGCATGTTCAGGTACATATTTTTACATGTTTATCTTTTTATGATCAAGAAGAAAATGTTGCGACTGCATCTCTTTACAGACATGCTACAATTTTACAACTGTGACACTCATGCCTCGCAAATGAAACAGATGTCTTTCTTCATGAGAAATGCACAGTGGGAATTAGCTTAATTTAATTTGTTAGCCCATATCAGAATTTGAATTTTGTCTCCCTTATTCCCCAGTTGAAGCACATACAGTATTCTGGACACAGATTTTTTAGCAGTGTCAAAAAAGCAATGCAAAAAGTAGAAGTGAGTATGTGCCTCTGTATTGACAACCAGTGATTTCTAACCAAAGGATGTAATTTACCTAATCACCACGCTGGGCCGTGCTTTACTATTGATTTATCAGAGCTGAAGGAATTTTTTTTTTTAGTTCAAACAGTAACAACAGTAACTCATTTCATATCTACCTATAACCATAATGCCTCTATAATCTGCTTGTTGAGAGTTAGCTACATACTCTGCTTCTTCTTGCCATTCTCTCAAGAACAAAGAGGAACTTCTCTGAAAAATATACAAACATAAATGGCCACATCTGAAGCTGATATAATGGGATATAACTCCTCCAAAATCATTCTGACAGCTTGATTTACATTAGCAGAGTGCATGGTTTGATATGATTTATGAGAGAAAACAAGAAATGTCTTAGAATTCCTCCTTACAAAAACTTCTCTTTTAGATTCATTAATAACAAGCAGTAGGGACACATTACTGATTAATAATCAGAGGTCACTATCTCTTGCTACTTAGAACTCTAGCATATTTTGGAGGCCATTCCTAACAAGCTCATTTTAAATAGCGTAGGCTTATTGGTCATCCAAAGAATTCTTAAAATGCCTCCTAAGAAACTGCAAGTAGGGGATGCTGAATTTTAAAACAGAGCACTGGCAGAAAAGAGAACATAACTGGTTCAGAAATGCCATCATTTAGATTTGAATAGCTTATTCAGTGTTACTAAATTTAATTTACATTTTTAAGTACAAAACATGCTTCAAAATATTACACTACCGCCGCATCCTTATTGAGCATTTATGTAGATTCACAAGAGATGGATGGGAATGCGCAATGACCCAGCAGACGACTTTTTGGACAAATACCATTCTCTGGCTCCTCCCAGAAAAGGAGGAATACATTAGTGAATGCTTTTTTTTTTTTCATATACTCAGTCCTCCAAAAGAGAAGTCCTTCAATAATTTAGACTTCCCAAGTATGACTGATAAACTATTGTTTTCTGGGTTATAAGATGCTATTATTATAACTGTTCTTCCAAAAGATTTTAAGATATTCTAGCAAGTGCTGTTTAAGTTTTTTAGTTTCAAGATAACAGGTAAAATAGCTACATTTATCCTATTAAGTTAAACATCCCAAAGCCCAGTCCCAGACAACAAGAGACAGCATGGTTTGTATCGATACCACTAAACTTACTTTCCAAAAAGAACCACATGGCCTCATCAATGGTCCTATTGGAAACAGTCAGGCTTTCTAATAGGAGAGATCCATGTACAAGGGTTTTTTCAGAGATAACTAATTGGCAGGAACAAAACTGTGTCAAGCACTGTGCATTATAGTGGGATGGACAAACAGAGGCTATTGCTCAAGCCCAGGCCCTACCCCTACTTATTTAACTAGTATGGCCTTACTCATTCATCTGATTTTTCCAAAGTGAATTGTGTTCAACACAAGTCATGGTAAAAATGACTAAAACCAAGCACTCTAAAACATATAGCTAGGTGTTGGCAATGGATGATGACCAGCTTCCAGACAGCATTTAGCAGGCAGACACAGCTAGTTAATGTAACTATTATTTGGGAGGTGGGTTGCACATCTGTGCCATCCACACATTTTTCTTGCTTAAGCCTGGTCTAAGATCACCTGTATAAGTAGGCAGCAGTTCTATCAGGTTAAGTTAAAAGGAGAAGGGTCATTTAAGGAAAAAAGAACCCAGTGCAGCCAATATAATACTAATTAACATAGAAAAGGAAGTGGTGCTCAAGCATAGGGTGACACCTTCCTTTTGAAGGTGACTAACACAGGACTGCTCCTCCCTTAATTCTCAGTCCAGCCCTACATAAAATAAGGGGATGCTTGGACTTGTGTTACCTCTATGTACAGAGGTACTTTTCACCCCTGGTCAAAATAATTACCCAAGGGAACATCTTGCCTGTGGGTACACCCTTACTAAGAGGTACATATGACTCAGAACCAGACTAGAAATGGTTGTGTGAACCCTCAGCAGCATTCATCACTGCAACAGAGAAGAGAGGGAGAAATAAGGAGTATGATTATTTTTTTCTCCATGGGCAGGTTACTCCTATAGGATTTCTGTAACTTTTCCTTGAAGATTCTGGTCCTGCTCCTAGACAGACATCTCAAAATAAAAACAAACTACAGATGGAAACTCCCTTTCTCCATGGCATCCTAGTTCATATTAAGGTGTGAATTTAAAGATATATGAGAAATGTCCTCGGCAGCCTTGCAAAGGGCAGCTACTCACAGTGCCAAGTACCTGAGAGCCATTTTTAAGAATTTTATTCCTCCCTTGGTGCTCAAAAAGTCAGAATTCCTCTGCTTAATCCACATGCAAGGCTCATCTCCAAGCATGTCTAATCCTTTCAAAGGACACAATGAAAAAACAACAGCCTACCAATTGGAAAAGTCATTTAACCTATTTCTAACCTCAAGTTCAAAGAATTTCTCATTTTGACAGCAGCCCATCTTTACCAGCAGACTACTTTAACCACCAAGTTATAAGATATTTTTCACGGGAGGGAACACAACTGCTACAGCTTTTGTACTCTCTAAATATTCACTGAAGAGAGAATAGCGGCACAGCCCTTTTACTATAATATACAGATATTGGTCTCATCAATGTCTAAATTAATATTTAGGTATGACATATGGAATTCTTCTTATATTGCATTTTTCAGAATTTTATAACTTGAGTAATTAAAATATATATAGAGAAAAGTAATTTTGTAATATCAGGTAGCAACAGCTGTTGTGCAGATGAATAACAAGTTAAAGACACTTTCAAGGTAAAGCCACTTTCAAAAGATTATGTTACTGTTAAAGTGAGTACAACATTTCAGTAAGTCTGATGCGACACAGCAGAATGCCCAAGGGATTATGTTGTGTTTTACAGATTAACTTTTTTCAGCCCAGTTTATATTTCCTATTGCTATTGCAGGTTGCCATTCCTGGGGAAGACCTTTCAGCTGCTTAAAGTAAGGTATGCAATCTGTTGTTTAACCGCACCTTCCTGAATACAGGAAGCAGCACTGACAGGGCTTTTTCATATGCATTTTTTAAATGTGACGTGCAGACATATTTTGCAGCCCATTGTTCTCCCAAAAGGTGTGGCAAAGTTCATAAACTAAAGAAGGAAATAAAAAATGCTATATATAGCATGTAAAATGTCTAAATCTCTTCCCACTTCTAGTTGTCACAGAAAATGGCTGAGCAGTGGCTTCTGTTTTCCTTTCTAAATTTCTTGGCAGAGAAAAAAGCTAATCATGGCAGATCCACAATCTCCAATGTCAGTGGGCCTGATTTGCCCACAATTTGAATACCTATCTACTCTGCAAATGAATGAAATATCTTGCCGAAGCCTCTAAAAGCCTGGTCCATAGTATGCTAACCTTGTGTATCTTGATCTTAAACCACTACTGTTATTACCTTACATAAAGAACACAAAGCACCACTGATAAAATCAGTTATCTATAGAAAATTGTGCTAAAAATACAGCTAAATCAGGTGACATCTATGTGGTACCAGCTGAATGGCTGTAACCAGCTTTATAGTTTATGTTATTGATAAATAGCTTATTTGTTAATGAATTTTCTGTTATCTGTTAATGAATTATCTGAATTACTTTTCTCTCTATTTTAATTACTCAAAAGAACTTTCATATGGGTGGCTAAAGAAATGAAAATCATGTTCTGACCAATAGTAGTGGGAGTGTGAGAATTATGATTAGATGTGCTTTTTTTCATCAAAGAATAAGAAAGACTATAATATCCCCATCACCTAAAAATCCTCACTGGGAGACTTCTGTAACAGAAGCAAGTGTCGATCTCAGGGAAAGCCATCTTGTTAGAAGATGTTAGAGGAAGAGAAGATAAGGGGAGGAATCTTCTTCCTGCTCCCTATCTTAAATATTCTGATAGGAACTAATTGGTCATGGGCACTGTAAGTGCATAGGAGACACACCACATGCACACACCCGAGGCTGTTCTTTTTATGGTGCAGATAAGATGAGGTATCAGATCTGCCCCATAAAATGATACCCATGTGAGTTACTTCAAATTACACCTGTCTGATAGACTGCATTTCTCTCCTTGTCCTGGTATTGTGCTGGGATTATCTGCTAGGGCCAAGAGGTCTTTTCTCTGCAATGATGATCCTTTTTTCTATTATTTAGATCAAATTAGTTGACTGAAAACTTGATTGTCATTTGAAAACCTATGTGGAAATTTTGTAGCAATCACAAAAAAAAACAACAAAAAAAACAACCCAAAACCAAAACAAAACCACCAACCCCCCCAAAACAGTGCACCAATATCACACCTATTTAATGAAATCTTCATTTGACAGGTGGGCTCCACACTTGTGTTGCTGGCACACCTAACTGCTACGCATTCCAGCCAAATGTAACAGACTGTGATCCTGTTCTCTATCCACATCAAAGCTAAGTATGACCTTGGAAGAAAGGTAGGGTTTTTTTTCCCATTCCTGGAAGATGCTGGCTCTGATACAGTTAGTACAGAACAGTTTCCTGTAGAAGAATTGTTAGAAAATGCATTCCAAAATCAGTAACTGCAGAAATAAGACAAAGGCAAGAAAATGGGAAACAGAAAGGTTCAGAGAAGTACAAAAAGATTATCAAAGATGCAAATTACTTCTCCACACCAGGAAAACGTATCAGCTTTTAGTGTGGTGAAGGGATATCTTAAGGAGGTATAAGTGATCTAAAAAATCACAAACGGTATGAAAAGGGTGTATTTCAGTTCCCCCTAATGCAAGAGCTATTTGGCATCAAAATTAAACTAGTAGGGAGAAAAAGGAAAATAGAAAAAGGAAAGAAAAAGGGGTGTTTCTTCCCACAGTATCTATATAACCCGTCCTTGCTGCAACGAAGGTGTTTGCAATACCTTGTGAGAAGCAACAGTTTATCTGCGTACATGTATCTGCACTTGTGTGTGTATGTAGGTGTGTACATACATAGATACTTATAAAACAGTTCAGTGAGAAACAAGACAAGTTTGTAGAAGAGAAATCCATAGATGGTTACTAGGTAAACAAATTATACTTGGCTAAGAAAGACCCTACCATGCAAACTGATAGAAACCGTAAGGACACTTAGGGAAAGTAATTTGTATTCTTTCCCCGTTCTTCCACTCGTTCTTGAGCATCTACTTTTGGCCATGGTTGGAGATGATAGAATATTGGGCTAAATAGTTTTTTGGGATGAACAAGGACAGCTACTCTTATGTTATGCCCCCGTTGTCAAAATTTGTATAAGGCACATAGCTAAAATAGCATTAAAATTATTTCCTAGTTCTGTTGATGTGAACAATTGGCAATATAATCACGGTAATTCAGCATTGTTATTTTAGTTTCTTCAGACTGAAATTTTTCTCTAGTTACATGAGAAATGTGGAGAGTAGATATATATTTAAATATAGAGAACCCTGTATTTTGTTAGCACATGTTTAAGACCCTTTCCTTACTCATAAATACCTTTGCAGTCAAATAGTATTGCTCATCTGTTCAAATAACAGATAAAACAGAAGGCAGATTTATGATATGTGTCAAAATATAGGTCACCTGCAGGAGTAAAATAGAAAAAGTAGCACAGAAGTGTCATCTTCCCTCCATGTTCCCCTCTCAGCTTCTCTAGAGAAGAATTCAACTGTCTCATTGTCCTTGCTTACCAACAGAAGTAGTAAGATTTCCAGGTATATTCCAAAGAATAAATTTCAGGTACAGATTTCAAACAATCGCAAACAGAACTATGTTAAAAAAAAAGAAAAGAAAAATCTCCTAAATTAAGAGACCTGCATGTAGGGCTTCATGGCCTAAGACACTGAAGAAATAACTGAGCTCTCTTGTCTTTACAAAATACTTGTCCTTTGATAAAAATTGGCTAATAGACTGCTACAATGGTGAGAAAGTTTGTGCATTTTAAGTATCAGCTCTCCTTCCCTTTTATTCTGTGTAAATTATATTCTTCTGAATAATTGGTTTCAAAACTGTGAGTACCCTGGAAAGAATGTTGGCAGAAACAATCTTTTGCATGAGTTTTAATGTTCTGTACCCAAAGAATTGAGCTGAAGATTTTCTTTGTTTGTTTTTGTTCCTGTGGTTATTAAGTGTAATGAAAACAAGGCTGGGCTTTAAAACTGGACAGTTTCAAAATAATTTGGGTCATATTACAAAGGAAAGATCAGAACAGATTATAATTATCTGAATGTAATCATAAAGTCTCAAATCAGTTCCTGACGTTCCAGATCCGGCAATGGTGCTGTAGGAGCATACCGTGAAGAACCCAATAATTTTAAGTGTTAGTTGCTCTGGATCCTTGTGCAGGCTATTAGCCTGAGAAAAGGAAATGTTAATTAATGCCTAAGTAAATAATCTGAATTCTACTCAATAAAAGGAGAAACCAAACTGGTGACAGCTATTTTCAAATACTCGTTTCCTCAAAGCTGGGCGAGACTTTCCATCATAGGCCCTATTTAACAAAAAAGCTAAGCTACATCAAAAGCTAGGCTCCTACCTCTATATTTGTCTCTTAAGACATCCCTAATATAATCTCACCCTAATGTAGGTGACTAAAGTAGGTCAGAGCGTTGGGCTCTAAAGGTTACTATTTCTCCCCACTTTCTTGAAAGGGAGCCTAAGATGACAAGTCATCTATAGGCATCTACACCGTAAACACCTAGACATGTCAGATGAATCCCATATAATGGCACGATTTCAAATAAAATCCCTGCCTTTGCAGAAAGCTATGACTTCTTGCCAAATTAAAAGGAAAAGGAAACAAGCATGCAGACTCTTTTTTCCTCTGTGTCTGGACAAAACTCAAGTCGCAAAGCTCATTCTGCAGCCTCAGCAATACTGCACCTATACTACATCAAAATTTGTCTCATTCTCAAGCAAACTGCATGTCCTGTGATGCATGGTAGAAAACAGCTTCCCTACTGCACCATGACCACTTACACAAAAAGTGTGACAAGGAAACTATAATCTGGCCATGTGGGAGTCCGACCCACAGAGAAATTGCAAGATGAGAGGAGAGAGAGAAATCAAAAAATCATTGTGCTTTCCTGGGAGACACTTCCTTCTATTTTTAGAAGAAATACGCCAGATCTTTCTGGATTTGAATCCTCTAGCTGTGGCAACAGTAAGACTTGAATTTTGGGGCTTAGCTACTTTACTTGTCAGTAACTTTATTTATTCTACTCAAACCCATGAGCTGCAGACGGATAATAAATGAAGTATAAATGAACCTCTAAGCAGAATGTCCCTAGCACTGTGCCTAAATGAAAGTATTTGAATCTCCTTAATTTTCATTTTGACATATGCAATTCCTCAGAATCTTTGAAACTTTTAAACTCGTACTGCTAAACTCAGGTTGAAGCAGAAAGCTCCAAGTTAGAGAGCTGTGTTGTAGCTAAATTGGTTGGGTGTGTGAAAACAGCCATCACACACTGGAGAATAAATTGCTGGGTTTGGTTTTTCTTGATTTGCAAGTTGCTATAAGAGGTGCTTGTTTCCCAGGGAGTGGTGAAAAGTAGGGGTGTGTTAAACAGGTTTAAGAACATTTTAAAGAGACACTGTCAGGTTTGAGACGTAATAGATTTTGTGTACCTCCTCCTTCCTTCCAAACAAAATTTTTTGTTTCTGTGGTTACAAACAGCTAAGCTGCACCCTACCTCTCTATTTGAGTGATACTGCAAAATCCAGTGTAGCAGTTACATGTCACACTGGTCGCTCTCTCTGTCTTTTTTCCATCAGTCAGGAAATGAAACTGCCAGAATTGTTCTTTGCACTCCTTGGAGAGCAGATTCACATGCCATCAAGTTCAGACAATAAAATCTTGCAGTTTTCTTTAAATATAGATGTGGTCAGAACAAGCAACACTTGGATAAAACTATTTCTCCGCTCACAGTGGTACAGAAGTTATTTGCTAGTGTTGCTGGGGCCACTACTTTAAGGTCTGAAATAACCCAGCCCAAAGTCTGCTTGTAAGTGCCCAGGACCCTTGCAAAAGTCACATAATTTTGAACCTGAATTTTCATATTTTTTGTAAGTTTTACATGAAGAACAGACATAATTTAACTCTTTTATACACATAGCATTGGCTTTGAGCCTTGGACAACTACCTGGTATTTTCTCCTTCCGAGTATCTTACTGTAACTAAGGATAATTCTAATTGAAAATGAGAGCAATCTTTCTTAAACAGATTTCACAAGAGATGACTGGAATATCCACTTCAATCCCTTGCTTAGTGTAGCAGCATAGAACTAGCAGAGAACAATGTAAATACATACGTCAGCCTGCCATTACTGCAAATAACACTGAAGACTTTGCTTGGAAGGATTCAACCTCAGTCTCAAGGAAACATTTTTAAATCACATTTTTCCTTCAGCTTGTAAATATGCTAAATTTTGGATCTGCCCCATGGCATAATACTATAATGTAACATTCTGTGTAACAGAAACATTCAAGACCAAAAGGTCCACTATTTGATCATTTGAGAAGACACATATTTTAAATTCCTCCTTCCTAAGTTAGTAAAAGAGCACCATGGCACACACAAAAATCATTTTTAGCTAGACCAAAACTTGGTCCATGAAAAGAGCACAACCAGGATGTGACTTGCAAGTGCCATTGTTTGGAAGAAGCAGAGCAGACAGAGACTGAAGTTTGGAAGCAGGTGACAAAGAAACTGAAGAAGAGCTGAAATAAAAATGAGGGAGCAAGATGATGAAGAGAAAATAGGGACAAGCAGAAAAGGATCTAAAATGTCAAAGATCAATCTGATCTCATATACTGACAATGCAAATCCTACAAGAGCCGTGTTCATGAAGGGTTTCAAGAACTGTATCTTTGTATATGAAGATTAATATTTCCTACACTTTTTGAGCAATGATAGAGTGTTTGTATAAAAACCAGAACAACTCTTTCCTCAGAAATTTTGCATTTTTTAGAAAACCTGCAATCAAATGAAGAAAGACAGGATGAGCAGTGATGTCACATGAGAACTATTTCATGGCATGTCAGCTATTCCTTCCACATGGCTTGTGATTTGGGCAGAATAATGAACGAATTATGCTCCAGAAGGAGCAAATAAAAGCAAACACATAGGCTGAGAAGGGATGGTTGCTTGTCTGCAAACAAGAAAACACGGAATTTGATGACAATGCCACAAACAAGTAACCCTTAGAAGTTCATGTAATAGGCCAAGTTCAATTATATCCTCCTAATACAATTTTTCTCAGGGTTTTCAGAGGTCAGTCGAAGGTATAACTGTAGGGACTACCCGTTCAGGAAACACCACAGAGATTGTTATGCATCAGTCATTTATCTAACTGTACAGTGCAGTGATCCAGTAAATCAGTGTTGACAATAGGTTTTGCAGTGAACAGGGAGGGTGCGGTTTCATTATCAGTTTAAATCAATCTATTACCACATTCCCACCAAAAGGAATAGTTGTGCCTTCCCTGTCCTGCCTTTGACTGTGCTCTCCATGCTCTCCAACTGGTCCCTTAGGTCAGAAAAGTACTGCATTAGCTTCCCTCTCACCTACAAATCACACCTAGCTCAAATCTCTGCACATACGCACATATTAAAAACATAACTGGGTAATGGGGGTAATTTTCCAATTATTACCCATTAATCTTCTTTTCCTATGGAAAATTTTTTTCTGATCTCAGTATTTGTTTTCATATTAGTGGTCTTTGGTATTTTTCAGGCACAACTGGGAAGGGTGAATCTTGAGGATGGGATTTAAGTGACAGGCACCTTTATCACTTTAGGTATTAAGGAAGTCATCTGAACTCCAAAGTAGTCAATGACTCAAAAGAAAAAATGACGTACTTTCTTATGATTCTCCACCACTGCTCCTGAAGACAGACTGTACTGGATTTGGCTGGGATAGTTTTCCTTATAATACTTCGTACAGTGCTGTGTTTTGGACCTGTGACCAAAACAGTGCTGATAACACAGGGATGTTGTAGCTGTTGGTGAACAATGTATCTTCACAACATCAAAGATTTTTCTCTTTCGCACACCACCCCCCCCCAGCAAGCAGGCTGAGGGTGCACAAGAAACTGGGAGAAGACACATCTGAGATAACTGACACCGACTGACCAAAGGGATGTCCCATACCATTTGATGTCATGCTCAGAAAGAAAAGCTGGGGAAAAAGAAGAAAGGGTGGACATTTGGAGTTACAGCATTTGTCTTCCTTAGTAACCATTACGCGTGATGAAGCTCTGCTTTCCTGGAGATCACTAAAAACCTGCCTGCTGATAGGAAGTGGTGAATGAGTTTCTTGGTTTGCTTTGCTTGTGCACATAAAATAAATCTTTGTTTTATTCTCTTTAAATCAACCCATGAGCTTTCTCACTTTCACCCCACTTTTACCCTTTGGATGAAGATGATGAGTAGTATTTGCCCCAGTATTAAGCCCTGGGATATGCCACTAGTGACTTCCTCAGATTAGATTCAACCACCTAAAGCACAGACCTTCCTTCTTCTTATGATGTGTAACAATTTCTCTTCTCCCTAAAAGGTATGTACACTCTAAGTTCCTACTTCCCCACAGCAAAGACCAAGCCAGAATTAATAGCTTTGAAAAACAGTCCAAGCTCTCTCTCTCTGTAATTACGTACATCTCTTCATGGGACAGCGTTAACCTGCTTCCTTCCTCTTTTTATCCCATCCTTGCCACATCCCATCTCCGAAAGCCATGGTAGGTAGAAAAGATTAAGTGCTTCCTTGAACTCTTCACTTAATAACAAACAAGAAGGAAGGAGGTAATCAGCCATACATTGGCAACTCTGTAATTATAAAGTCAATGAAATGTAAACTAACTCCACTTCTGCCTTCTAATTAATTTACTGTAATTAATAAAATGTACTGATTTATTTTCATTCTTTTGTTGCAACAGAGATGACTATTACAAAGTTTGAGAAAAAAAAAAGAAAAATACAAGCCCAAAACCTGAAATTCATACACAGAGAATGTTTAAATGTCAGTATAAATCTGTACTTGAAGCTAAGTAGTTGAACGTAATAAACAGGCATATTATATTGCAATGCTTCCACTGAGGCAAATAGGATTTAGTCACTTGCAGTTTTGTGCAAGTAATAAAGGTGTTGCTCTGTGATGAACATCCAAGCTAATCTGAATACACAGGCACAGGATCACATCAGCAGTAGTAATATGAAAGGAAATTCCATAGCAGCTTTGATTTATTCAACAAGGTACAGAATATGCATTCAGGCAAATATATGACCACACAGTAGAAACAGACCTATCATAGATAATGTACAGATGAGGGAAATTTTAACCACTGCTTTACATATTTTAATTCCACAGTAAACTTTGTGTTTGTAAAAAACAAATACCAGTTTACTGAGCTTAAATATGGTCATGGACAAAATTAATGTTCCACATGACAAACTTTTTTTCTACAGTTGTCATAAGCAGCGTGCATACTGACAGAGGAGTCCTAGCTCTGGCCCCTGGGCTGTTCATGCAGAGCCTCTAAACACAAGCTAGCCGCATGTCCCTTGTATTACTTTCTCCTCAAATTTTCTTTAATGGAGTGGTCCTTAGTCAGTACTTTGAAGTAATGATGGTGGACACCCATCTGTCTCTGGTTCCAGATGGATAGAGCTCAGAATAAGGCACCTGCAAGCCAGATGTTACACATTTTCTTCCCTCACTATTTTTTACTGACCACTCCTAGGTGACTGCACAAACACAAAGAGAATTTCAAGTGGCTCCATATTCAGGGGTCTCTAACCTCATGCATCACTTAAGGCAGGCAGAGGCAGCCTGACTCAGACCTTTGCATGCCCGTGGAAGTGGCAAACAGCTCACTGCATCCTCTGCTTATGTGTGACCTTCCCCGAATTGTTCTAATGCTGTTGAGACCTCCATAGGCTGTCCCCATAAATCCAGGGAGAAACTCGGGACTAAGGCAGATGCAAGTTCTGAAATCCTCACAAAACAGCACCAAATACAAGGGGTTAGATTATTCCCTTGTAACAGATATGAGGAGCTATCTAGTAGATAGGGATTGTCAGTACATGCGCTTTGATATGACCAGGTGTGAATATTTATGGATCTTGGGCTGGGGTTTGCCATAGCTATTGCTGTCTCTGCCTCCCAGACCTATGCAGTGCCTCCAAGTCACAGCACCTAGTACATTTTGTTACCCCAAGGCTTCAAGGAAGGATCAGATTTGAAAGCTTCTGCTATATTTTGGAATCACTCAGTACAACAGACAAAAAAAATCCGTGAGGTTTTTTTCATTATTTCTGGCACCACAAGATGAATCTTCAGGAGGCTGCTCAAGCTGTATGAACAGATTTATTATCATATCATCATGCTAGAGGAAGAGCAGTGCCTTTACTTCTGACTGCAGGTCCTTGCACCTTCTTCTGAGCTCTGGGCTCTGTCAGAAACAAATTACTGCCCTGTGTGGTGTATAGGTCTGATCTAGTGTGTCCATACCTCTATAATGCAAAAAATTTAAAGTACTAGTACCCTTCTTTCCACCAGCCTTCACAACAGAGTGACTGAAAATAGGATAGAGCCTTTGAAACATCGAAGTTCAGGTTCCCCCTCACTTTTAACTCTAATAATTAATTTAATTGATTCAATTTTCCACACTCTCTCTCAAAACCCAAATATTTTCATCCAGACACTCATTAGCCCAAAGATCACAGGATAGGACAATATACACAAGCCTGAAGATGTTACATACTGCTAATTTCATTTAATCACAATCTATTAAGTATTTACATAAATACAATCCTACAAGGAAGTATGGTTTTATTTTCCCAAGGGCAGTTCCTTGAAGGAAGATAGGGTAAGAAATACTAAACATATAATTACAAATTATTACTTAGAGGTGAACATACTAATTTTAATTATATTGGGTAATCTTGAGGCTTCCCAGACTTTTCTACCTGTGCTAGTTTATAGCTGCTTTTTGATATTGGCATTACTTGTTTTCTCCCATAACAGAGTCATACCTTCCATTCCCTCATAAGAACATTGTTTCAGACCCACTCTGCCTGAAGTAATATGAAAACTCAGATAGTCTTCATCTTATGGAGCAATTGCAGAGAATAAACCAGCCCTCACCTGACTGATCCAAGACAAAACCCTACCCTCTTCAGAGGTTGCCTTCTGCAGTGCAGAGCTACATCCACAACCATCCCTTCTCTAATTTACATCTACTACCAGGTGATTTTAGGATTCAAACTAAAGCCAATCTATGCTTCAATGAAAGAAGCTCTCTTTCAGGAACAGGGCTCTTCAGTAGCAACAGATAACATAGTAAAATAGTGATGTTCATTCTCTGCTCCATGTATTCTCCATTTAAAGCACTATTCAATTAAGATTATTTCAGAAATAAGGAGAATTTTCCTGTAAATATTTTTTTTTTTCTATTCAAGTAAGAAGATTGCACAAAAGAAACTGGCCCAGACTTAAGCCATTCTGTAGCTCAAAGTTCACAGTAATATTCACAGTGGAAAAAAATAACCCAGTATTTTAGAAAGGTAGTTCTGCTAGAAAACTGATGACTTATAGAGTCCTATGCACTTAGTCTTTTGAAAGATTTAACAAATTGTTCTATACAATGAAATTTAAATCCAAAGCTGTAACTCAAAACCTGCAGCCCAACTCTTTTCTCTCTCTCGAGAATAATGTAAATTCCATAGGCAGGCAGTTGTATTTGCAGCTCTCTAGCTATATCCATCTATGCTGTGTGTAGGTACTTGACTGGTTTAGAGCAGCAAAACCAGGTGAGGAATATCCAGAGGTGATACTCCCCTGACAAATACCTGGGAAGAGTTTGGTGCAACACATGTTTTCAGAGGCTGCCTAACCCAGCAGTCAGTGCTGAGCAATTCAAAAATCAGAGTTGCTGCAGATGCTTTATTATAAAGTAAATATGATCACAGCTGGTGCAGTAGCAAGGGATCTCTCTTCTTTTGTTTATAGTTCATGACATGCTGTTTCCTTTGTGATTTGTATCCGGGAAAAGAGGATGGCCGCAGCTGTGCTGCTTTCTATCTAACAAACCAGTTAGTACACTGTCTTGAGTGAAAGACACTGAAGTTTTTTTGTCTGGGCATTAACTCATTTATATTTTGCATGTGGTCAAAGAGAAAGCACAAGGGAAAATCAGGAGCTGAAGACTTTTTTCCTAAAGAAAATGCCCAAACCACAAATTCTGATAGCAGGAGGTTCCATCTCCCTACACATCAGATGCTCAGAGAATTAACCTTCCTGTGTTTTTCACGTGGTGCCTGTGGTACAACTGTCATTCAGCTATTTTGTGGTAGTTGTAAGAACAGGTAAATAAGCAGAATTGCTGCATCTAGATTTTGCTACAATAATGAATAAAAAACATAGCTATCAGAGTTACTGCCATACTTGTGTTGTATGAAGTTCTGTTTGAGATAAGCAATACCAGTAATTTTTACTTTTTTGTAAGCATATGTAACGCAAAATATGAGCAATTTATTTTGTCTTAGAGCATGAGATTTAAAAACATCTCTTGTACTGTCTATATATGCTTGTATCTGCCCATAAGCCTCCTGCTACATTTCACAAGGTAGATCCATGACTTGTGTCTTCAGCCTCATGAAAAAAAAAAAAAATCTCATAGCTCAGCACTAAAATATCTCCTTTTTCCTTCCTGCAGCACAATTGAGTTTTTGAATCCTCCAGTTCTGTTAGTAAAATTTCATAAAGTGTGAGAAGTACTTTATAGGCTGATATACATGGGGAAAGACTCACCGGATGAGTCCACCTCAAAAACTTCCAGGTCGTTTAGCTACTCCCTTTTAGACTTCATCTTGAGCACACAATTGCTTGCGAGAGTGATGAATGCTTTCTAAATGACCATGGTGCGGCTCTTTTTATTTTTATGAGTTAATTTCTCTTCAGTTAACAACAGAACTCACACAAAAAATTACATCCACAAGAGGGATTCTAACGTTTAAAACAGATACCCGATCCTCTTGTTTCTGAACAGATCATGCAGCAAAGACTGTATTAGACACTTGACAGCATTTAACCTGGAAGCTAGTGGAAAAACCTTTTTATAAAAGAAATAGTTAATCTTATTATACCCATTTGCTTATTTGTAATGCAGATTCCCTAAAAACTGAGACCGATACTGATTTGCAGTTTCTGATTCTAGAACTTACTTACAATTTAGTGCAATTTTCAATTTGAGCACTAGGTGGAAACAGAGCAAAGAAAATATCCGTCATGAAATCTTCAACAACAAATGGAAGAGCTTTCTGCAACAGACATCGCAGAAGAGAGAAATGGCAGCTTAAATCTGCTTCATTTTACTGGGGATATCTATCGTCATTTCTTGCATACAAGAATAAGAGAAAATATTCTCCTTGGTGTTCTTAAAGTTGATTTTTAAATTTGCTTTCTGACTTGCTTTAAATGTTGCGATACATGTGCAGATACATGTCAGAGTGCTCAGATATATTTCTATTGATTGTTATTCAAGCATTTCAGTGGAAATTTGCACCTGAATTAGCCATGTAGCAATTTTTCCTCTACTGCTATTTCAGTTTTGAAACACTTTAGGCTGAACATATGTTCAGACTGAGATGCTTTTTTTCTGCTGCCATTTGCTTGTCATAGGTTGTAAATAAATAGAATAGTGAAAATATAAATGAATGCTTTCCGCTCATTTGCTGAATGCTTATGCAACAAGGAAAGTATAGCTAGAAAAGTCACCCTAATTTTACTTCTTTGTATAACCCAGTTCCTGGATATAAAAATTAATTTTATTTCAATTCTATTTTTTTTTAATTTTTTTTTTAGCTCAAGAAAGAGAACTGCAATGATATTTAGCTTTGGATGGTAGCCATCTTTTAGATATCATGTTGCTTGTGGAAAACTCCAGACAAATCCATATGCAGAATGCAACTGCAGCAATATCCCAACAGAAATAAGGAGGGATGATGCAGCACTACACTGGAAACCACAAAGCAGAACAGAGTTGCACAAGAGCAATGCTGGTCCAAGCATGCGTGGTCAGGATGGGACATCCCAGCATTCTCATCTTACTTCCAAGAAATGATTAATCTTAGTGTAAGATCATTCATATGAAAAGATACAGTCATGACTTATACAGCCTCAAAAGAGGCTGACCTAGTCATCCCCCACCACTTTCGGTACTGTCCACAGAGCTTGAAAGGTCTGGGTTAAGAAGCTGGGATAGTAGCATGGGACATCTCTAGTTTTATTTAGAGTTCATGATATGCTGTTTCATTTCATGATTGATACTCTATTTATATCAAAAATTAATACATAACAAGGTGATGGGTTTCCTGCAATATTTTCACTTCTTCCAGATTCTTCTTAATTTTTTAATTAAAACATTGGTGACCACTTGTTTTATTTCATTCTGCATGTTTACCCAAGTTCTGCCTCTTTGCCCACCTTTTAATGCCATAAGAGGGCAGATACTAGATTCACAGGCCAGTTTTACAAACAGTTTGGAACAGATTTCAACTGCCTGAGGCGACTTAGTCAAATGGCTTGGATGCCAGAGCTAGTACTCATACTGGTGGAATGCAAGTCAAAATCTTAAATGAACTTGAAACCTGTTGAAGCCTAGGGAGTAACTAAGTCTGTTGTTCCCAATCCAAGTAAATAGAACCTTCTATCTACTGGGTAGATATATTCGCTATGTTAGATTTAATGACTTAGAGTACATTTTGTAAACTCTGTAGGAACAAATGCTGAGCTAAACTCAAAGAGTAAATATCAAGTAAGTGCAGAAGGCCTATTGTCTGTATTCGTGTCTGTGATGGGTGTAAGGAAGCTTAGATAAGGCATGATATAAATGCAGTTATAAAGTAAAACCTTCGGGTTTGGAAGGGGTTTTAGGATTCAGTTCCCGTTGCCATTGAATTAAACCTACCAGTGGGATACTGTATACTTCCTCAAAACTTTTTGAAAATTAAAAAAAAAAAAAAAAAATATCTGTAGAGCAAAAAGTGTCTTAGCTCTTTGTCCCTCACAAGATGTCTCAATTCTTATCATTAAGGTCATTTTTTAGAAGAGAAAGCATGTGTTAAATTAGCATGGAAATCTTGCAATACAATAAAACAAAGTCATCTTTCACTTACAACTGAAAGGTAATGAACTCGTAAATAAAATATAGCAATTGCTAAATGCAGAATAGCAACACAGCTTTAAGAAACCAGGTTCTATATTATTTCTCCTTGAAACAGTGTCAGAAGACACCGTCTTTGATTTGTCCTATTATTCCAACTCTGATAAGTATGTAGGACCTGGATTTTATAACCATTGGACTTTTTAGTACAGTCTAGCTACATGACTGAATAGTGTCCTGATGCCAATTTAAAGAAGTTATGCATCAGTGCTGAAAGGAGAAGAGAAAAGAACATTTCAGGACATCAGAGCTGAGATTACAGATGGGAGAAGTTAAGGGGAATTGTTACTTATAAATTAATCAGAGGTTATATGAAAAAGTCCTGGGGTAATAACAGTTGGACTTGATGATCTTAAAGGTCTTTTCCAATCTATTTGATTCTATGATTTTATGAAAACACTGAAAGTCAAACACAAAAGTTCTTTTGTTTTAAAAAATTTATTTCAAATTAGTTTCCATTTCCAAGTTCCACAGGTAAGCTTATTGCTATAATATGGACTTACCAATTTTGGCACTGAAGAGTATCTCGGGAGAGTTTTCCAGATGCAAAAACTTCCACTGCTTATAAAGCTGCTAAGTCCACTCAACAGAGGACTCCTAATGTGCCTCTGGTTACTACTTCTTACTTAGCTAAAATCCCTCTTCTGCCATGATTCAAATTTCAGGTGAGAGCTGACTGAAAGTTTGCCTCTGCTGTACTCTATCTTGCTGGCAGTTGCTGTTGGTGACTGAAAGTGTTACTAGGAGTGGTTTTGGCTTCGAATAGGATGGTTGTGAGTCAACATGTGGGATAAATCCAGACATGCCCAGCTTTCCTCCTGCTCTGTAAACAAAGTGATTGGATACAGAAATCTGACTTTGATGATCTTTAGATGCTATAAATATACCCGCCTTTCTGACACATAAAGACTGTCTTCATACTGAGCCCAATAGGCATGTGACACAGGCTATTTTTTGAGGCACTCTAAATTGCAATGACTTCCTTGCCTGCAAGGTCAAGCATGAGTGATAAGCATCAAGAGCAAGATCTTGGCTGCTCTAAAGCCAAGAGCAAAATCCTATCAATCTCAACAGAATAATGGCATTGTCCCAAGGAACTGCACACCACTTTGGAGGATGCTTCCCACAGAGTCCATTTTCTTCCTCTCCATCTTACTCTTTTGGCCACTTTGCATCTTCTCCCATTTTTGCTTCCAGCCAGTTTCTTCTAGCAGAAAACTCCTCACAACAAATTTCCTTGTCCTGTTCCCACTGTTACCTCAAACAGACTGCATTTATATTCTGGTTTGGTCAAATTAAATTCCAGCTAATAGGGTAATCTCAAATCCTTACACACTTTTTTTTTTTTTTTCCAGGTAAATTACTGCATTGAAGTCATTCAGCTGAGTTCTTTAGAGCATGTCTTCATGCTATTCATTATGCGGATAGTAATTTGTTCTCCTGGGTTAATATCACACATTACAAATCTTGGCAGTGTAGAATATCTTCTGCAGACAGACTGGATTTTAAGCACATGACCAGCAGGATTCTGTATTCATTCACTGAAGCTACTAATTGCCACTGTAAAAATGGAATTGCATATATAAAATTTTAAAGGAATATATTCCATAGACAAACTTTTGCAACAGAAGACATCAGGACTATTTGTTTCAAATGTATGAAAATAAGCTGGTTATAGACAGAAACAGACATACACTGCCATATTCTTTGCAGACTCTAATCCTGCTATCTGCAATAAACTGAACATACAGACATAAATCCAGTTTTCAATATGTTTGTAAGAATATTCAAGGACAAATGCAGACATGGAATTAAAGAAATAAGAAGACTGACTCTAGTGAAGACAGGATTTCTCCATAGTGTCACCTGCTTATCCACTAATGAATCTGTGGGGTTTTGTCCATGCAAGACTGTAGAATCACAACCAGGAAAGAGAACATTTTGATCTTTACCCTGACATCCTGCAAAGGCCATTGAACTGCTCTGAATTTTGTTTATGTTAGAATGTGTTTTTTTAGATAAAGTGGATAATATTATAATTAGACAGTGCAGTATACATTCTGCTTTGTCACAGATAATAGAAAACTTGTTCTTAGCAGCAATACTGCATCTGTAACAGTTATTTGCAGAATCTGTATGCAAGGCATAACAAAATTTGCTTATTACTCAAATCAGGCCATCAAACTGGCAGGCCATGGAAGAATTCTCAAATGGTCCTCAGTTCATTTTCCATCATCTTTTAACACTGTAAAATTTATTTGCTATTGGATCTTAAACAGCTATAAAGCAATCTCTCCCTTAGTTGTCAAAGAGTTTGACAGCCCTTGATTAAAACATAAGCATCTTAGATGCAGAGCTGCTGCTTCAAAGATACTTTTAGAAGTACAAGCAGAAGTCGTTTATCTGTGTAGCTTGCTTAGCTTTTGGAAGCTGGTCCTCAGCTTCATAACTAAAAGGCACTGAAAGTAATTTATTTTGGGCTCTGTATGCGCAGATGTATGCATGCATGCACAGACTAGCTACTTGTATTTTATTCAGTCACCATGTCAAATATCTTTTAGGTTATTTAACTAGACTGATGGACTGAATGATATTATTACAAGTAATTCTTGGATAGCATAAGCTATGACAATATTGTACAACCAAATAAAATAGTATCTGAGAATACTCAGTGGACAGTACTGAAAATACCACTTATACATTAATATATTAGGTTGGCACAATTATTTCCAATCAAACTAGTTCATAACCAACAGTATTTTAGAATATTTATCACACTTGATAATAAAAGCATAGTGAATTATTAAGTAGCAGTTTTAACAACATTTTAATAAGACAACAGTGTCTATTTAATGTCAGTTAGTGATGACTGTAATTCTACAAAACAAATACTGCCAGTGAGTCTGTGATTCTGGGATAGTAATTCAGGACGTGTTAATTTTATAATGTTAGTTCTTCCTCACCCCATCAAAACCTTTGATTCAATACCCCTTGCAAAATGGCAGAAGTTCAAGAACATATCAAGGAGTGGAGAGCTTAAAGCACACGCAGTCACTAACAAGTATTGTCATGTACTCAGAGTAATTGTTACTAAAAAAAGGCAGCAGCTAGAAAGCAGCATTTAAATCCTAATTCAGAATAACTACATTAAGCATCTCTCTGCCCTTTTTAACTTGAGGTACATAAAAACATTTCCCTTCCCAACTGGAACGAAAGGAACTACTGAGGAACTCTTATTTACTGGCGTTTCCTCAAAGTACTGAAGAAATCACAACAGACTTCCAGTTGCAAGTAGACACAGCTTCTCTTTCATTGTATAAAACAACAATCTAAAGCCAAGTTGGATTTTGACTGATAACGCATCTTGAATATATGCCTATTTATTTGGCATGTGAAAAATGCAATCTCATCTTCCTACACCAAATATACAGAATCCTGTAACTGCTTTATGTTCATAGTGTTTTGCATTAACCACCTGTACAATGTCTTCAATGTCTCTAAAGGAGACTAAACTCTAATTATAAGCAAACATACTATATATAAATTGAAATAGCCTGCTTTTGGTCTTGAATAAAGAAATCAGAAAATCAATTTGTCCATTACAATGCATTACGGACACGTGGTATTTTAATACATTAATAGAAAAAATGGAAAGTTTGACTTCAGGTGGTGGGATTTTTTCATTCATAGAAAGAATATATGCCTTCATCCATTCTTCACAATTTAAATGACACATCCTAAACCATTTCAAGCCAAAAAGTGCAAGTGCCAGTCTTAAAGATGGCAAGAAATTCTTGTAACATCTGCTGTGAACAAAGCCAGCCCCAGTAGCTAAACCAGGAGGGAATATAACGTAATTACTTCCAGTTCTCAGGGGCCTTGCTCATATTCCTAACCATGAGAATTAAAGCTATGCTTCACTCTTCTCATTAACTAAGCTGTTTCTTTCCACAGGTGAGATGTAAGAAGAAATAAAATTATGGAGGCAGAAACTGGCTTTGGGAGGACTGTCACCATGTCACGTAACTTCATTGTGCAGCGTTGCTATATGTGAAAGCCGCTTGTTTGCAAAGTAGGGGGGAGAAATATCTCCTCTCTTGCTTTGGTAGTGAAGAGCGTGCAGGCTAGCAGACAAAGAAGTCAGCTGGTCACTTCAGCTTTGCAGATCTGGTGATCTCATCCTTTCCTCCCACTATTACAGAGTAAAGAGCTGCTACAGTTTGACTGATTGGTTTCATTTTATTGCCTAGTCTCCTGACATATGAGAGAAAATAACATCCAGTTCTTGGCCGCTTAATTTAATTTTGAATTATTGGACACAAGCCAGCTGATGATGACAGTGCTTGGGATAGTCTTCTCCCTATAGAAAAAAGAAAACAGTGCTGGACAGTTACATCAGAGCTTTTTAGCAAGGCATTAATAAATCATGTGAAGATTTCTGATACTGATGATTACTCACAAGCAATACTTTAGACCTCAAGTTCCCAAAAAAGAACCAGGTGGCTAAAAACATATATTTCAATGATTTCTTGTGAATGGAAAACGTTTGCCTACTCTTGTACTATTTGATTGTATGAAATGAGCTAATGACTTGAAATGAAATAATCACATGAAATGAATTAATTAAATTAAATAATCACATGAAATGAATTAATCACTGTCCTGGGTTCAGCAGTAGCAGTCATGTTTCTCCTTCGTGGTAGCTGGTGCAGTGCTGTGTTTTGACTTCCAGCCTGGGAACAGTGCTGGTGATACCGATGTTTTCGGTTGTTGCTAAGTGATGTTTACCCTGACCAAGGACTTTGTGAGGCTCATGCTCTGCCAGGGAGGAGGGAAAGCTGTGAGGAAGCAGAGAAGGGACGCCTGACCCAGGCTAGCCAGGGAGGTATTCCATACCACAGCACGTCATGCCTGGGGTGGGGGGTAACTGGGAGTTACCCGGAAGGACAGGGGCTTCTGGGTGGGACTCGTTTCTTGGCCGGTGGTATCGTATTCTCTTCCCTTGTTATTTTCTCTTATCATTGTTGTCGTTGGTGGTAGCGGTGGTGATTTGTGTTGTACATTGGTTGCTGGACTGTTCTTGTCTCAACCCGTGGGAGTTGCACTCTTTTGATCCTCCTCCCTGTTCCTCCGGGAGCAGGGAAGGGGAGAGCCCCGGGGGGGGGGGGGGGGGTGGGCACGGCGGGATTGCTCTCAGCCCGGCACCACTCACTGGGAGTGAGTGAACAAGCTGTCTGGCTAGGGTTTAAACCACGACAGTCACATAGTAAAAATACTATGAAAAAGTTGTTGTTTGATTCAAAGTTATATTTGTATAAAAGCAGAACTAGTACGAATAGAATCTGCTTCATTGTAAGAATCATTACTTATGAACAGAGAGTCTAGGTTCACTCGCTGCTTATAATAATAGAGTTGAAATTTGCCTAGCAAGCAAAAATAATGCTAGTAAACACCCCCTGGTGGTTGGACTGATTAGCTACAGAAACGGATGCTGGAAAAAATCTCCATGCACAAAATCTGTGTGAGAAATTTGTGAGAGAAAAAAAAAAAATGGGGGGAACGTTGAATAAACTATTTCAGAACTGTGTCTCTCGATCTACCTTGCTGTTTAGTGCACTGGCAAACTGCTGCAAAAAAAAAATGATACAGTTTGGGGTTTGTGTTTCTTCATTGCTTTATGGCTCTGTATCCAATTCTGGGTATTCTGTCACCCTGTTTCTCTCTTGCTTCAAACAAAAGCTTCTGCTTTCACCAATTGTAGCATGTGCCAAGACACAAGACAGATGATCCAATGGTGCAGTTGTGCACCCTCAGAAGACAGCTTCTTACTAAAAAATTATCTCTGAATTTGATATTAAAGAAAAATTATCTCTGAATTTGAGATTAAAGAAAGGATTTACTCCTCCTTTGTTTATTCTTCTTCTGCAAATGAAGGGCAGCTGCCTCAGAATGTCCATGTAGTCTTAATCCAGAGGGGAGATGTATGATTAATGCAAAGTATTAAGCAGGGGAAGACATAGATTTTTATTCTTATCCTCTACTGTCTCCTGGGCAAGTCCCCTAACTGTGAGATGCATTACTTCCACTCCTTAGTGGAGCTGGCAGTGGTAAATCTCCATTCATGAACAGAAGTTTTAGAAACAAAATGAATATTTTTGTTTGATTATTCACTGTTTTCGAAGGACATCCTCAAGTAACTTGTGGTCCTCCTTTAGAAACAAAAGCATTTCACTACTTTACAAAGAAGCTGCAAGGATGGACAGGAAGAACACCATGGGATACCTAAACTTCTTCTCAGAATGCAGTGCCCTTAGCAGGTGTCAAGCTACTAACAGCAGGGAAGGTGGAAAAGGGACTGAAGAGTTCCCACTGTTTGCAGAGCTGGGAAAACAAAAGCAATTTCCTCTTCCCCACTGTTGGGAAGAAAGTCCCACTACAGATGTTACCACACTACAAAATCTGTCTTCACTGCCAAAGGGTTTTCAAGGGCAGCCTTACACTAACATGTGCTGGCCAGTGCATCCTGATACCATTTTGAGATGGCTTTTTATCAGTATGGAATTGCATTTCATTCATTTATCTACTGACCTGGCACTGAATTAGTTTCAAAAGGTATATCCTCACTGCTAATAAATAAGGGTACGCGGTGAGCTCTTACTCAGGATCCTCTATGAGCTATGTTGCCTAACTTTTCTTCTCAACGTGGATCCACTGTGGATCATACTAACTAGCTTCCTCCAAAGCAAATATGTTAGAGAAGCAACAAGCCACAGGCAGGGGGGACATGAGCCAGATTGTAGCAACATGGGGTTGGGAACTGGTCCTTAGCACTCTTCTTTTAGAAGTGTAAATGTAGCAAAAGAAGGGAGGAAAGGGAAGGCTTTGGATGGTGGGAAGGCTTTATATCTTTTTAATTTTCACGCCAAACTGCATGGGTAAATAAAATGTATGTGTTAGAGCTATACAGATACTCTATAAAACAGCCTTCAAGACTGACATATTCTGGGCTTCTTTTTCTTTTAACAGTTTTTGCTGTAGTAGAAGTATGTGCTCCATCTCCACCCCCCAAAGAGTTTCTGACATAACCATCAGGGCTGTGTTAACAACTCAGAATGACTCAGTAATGTTCTTCTGCCAGATCAAACCGAACTGTCCCAAACCAAGCACAAACAACGACGTTTCAGTGAGACACTTCAAATATGCACTTCTGAAAATAAACATTATCCCTTCATTCCTATGACCTTACAGGAAGATTCACATCTTAAAGACAGTCTTAAAATATTTCTAGGAAAACAAAAATAGTGATCATTATTGGTCAAAGTCATCCCCTTCCAAAATATTATTTAGCAATAACAGTTTAAATGTAATCATAGATTTATACCAGAAATAACATTTATTAATTTTTTTTCCTAAAGTCTATTTTTGTGCAAGTGAAATGACCCCATCCAATGACCATGCATGCAATATCACCCAAAAGAAAAAGAACAAAATGAAAAATAAACCCGTTCACTTTTTTGTATGGTTCTGTCATTGTTTCTTCTAAATCTCAGATATATTTATGCTTAAACAAGAGTCAGACACAGTTCATCATTTTGTTCCAGTTCTACATTTGTAGCAGTTCAATGTCATTAGTCATTCCCCGAACCACGACCATTAGAGATTGAAGTGACCTTTTAATGTCATCACGTCGTACCCTGATTCCTACTATCCATGGCAACAGACTAATGCCAAACACACAGTTATGACTTCACTGCAAAATGTAGCAAAGGAGAAGATAATTTCCAGTTGTAAAATAAATTTCAGAAGGCATAGGCCTAGCCTTTGCCATCCAAATGAAAGTTAGTTGCGTTGCACCTTCAAGTCATTCAACAGTCAAGACTTTGCTTTGGTACCTAAAGATCAGTTGTCTACATTGGGCAGAGGAGGAAAAATAAAAATGGCCAAGTCATAGAGAAATTGGTGTTTGATGCAGGAGACTTTCAAACCAGTGACAGGTTTTTTGTAAAGCTGGGTGGGGGGACATGGTTTATCTTCCTTCTTTACCCCCACCAAAAACTGAAGGTCCCAGGCTTGTGGGGATGGGGGTATAGAAAGGCATGTGTCCATTCAATATAATGTGGGGCTCCAGCTTGAACTGCATCCCAGCTGTAGCCCCCATCCCCCTGAAGGAGCCACTCTGCTCTAGATCAGATCCAAATAACACTATTGTAACATGATGAGAATAATAATCAACCCTCTTTTATTTGCTACAGAAAATTTATTTCACTCACAAGAAAAATTACATAGGAGTTGGAAATCAAAGCGTAATCACATCAAGATCATGCATCAAGAACTGAGATGTGTGACTCAATTTCATATCTGGACCTTTCTCTCTAATAGAATTTAAAGGAAAATTCAGAAATAATTAAAAACCTCATGATTATGGCAGGGGTTTAAAGGTCTATAGCATCTCATCTCTGGTATAAATCCACAAGCTATTGCAGCCAGACCTGTGATATTATAGCACTAGCTAAGCACAAAGGTCTTAAAAACTGCTTAGACAAAGACAAATGTGAAAGGGAAATTATTTTGTAATGGAAAAGGTTCATTTCCCAATGACATTTCAGTAATCAAACAAAACAAGAGAGATAGATACATTTGTAGTTTTAAATTTGTCTTTACTCAGACCAATTCATAATGAAATAAAAGAGATACATTGAATTAGATAATTTCCCTTCAAAAGGACTAAACACCACTGTATAAGGAATTACTTAGGAAGCTATCCCAGAGCTGTGTAAAATGCAGTGTTGGGAAACTGAGCATCTGTGGTTTTATATTTCAGGGATGATGCAAGATTTTTCAACCTTTAAATTACAGCTTGTGCAAGCAGTACTCTGTTACTTAACTCTAACAGATTTGCAGATGTGTCCATCTCCAAGGTAATGGGCATTGCATTTCTGTCATTCAAAAGGCTGAGATTCAAAGTAAAATCAAAGAATGAATTAATCCTACCCTCTCATTCTCTAAAAGGTTCTAAACATCAGTTGGAGGGATTCTAGCAAAAATGATTATAATAGATTTTTAAACAGATACTCTTTAAAGGGTTTACAGAAAAAGTAAGAATTATTCATCTCTATTTTAGAAAAAAAAAAAAGACACAAGAGGGCTTTACTTGAACTAGTTATACAGGCAATCACTGTCAAAGCTCAGTATAAATCTGGTCCAAGGTCTAGGCCTTACTGTTACCTCCCTCCCCCCCCTCTGCCTAGCCCATGAAAAATTCCAATACGAGAGGATAGACAGAAGGAAAGAAGGGAAGAAGGAAGGGAAGAAAGGGAGGAAGAAAAGGGAAGATTGGCTCTGGAAGGTAAGAGCTGATAATATTTTATGATAAGATTAATATACTTTTTTTTTGTTGAACATAAAACTTACAAAAAGCTGCATACGTTTATAACTGATAATATCTGCAGTGATGCAAGCTAAAATAACAGTTCTTTCTCAGGAATGAAGGCTGAGTTCAATGAAAGGATAAAACATAATGTGTGTACAACCACTGGGAAACACCGACTGGCATTTTCCCTTTTGACCTGACACGACAGTGTTACATTCCAATGGGAAACATTGCCAAGTCTCAGTTCAGCATAAAAACATCAAGGAAAATATTCTGTAGCAAACAAACAGAACTAAAAATTGTTTCAGTAAAAAGGAGTCATGCTTAGAGCCAACAGCATCTCTGAAAGTCTGTTTATTGTGTTGCCTCAAATCCGACAGGCCCATGATGAATTAAATGAACTACAATTAAAAGAAGTGTTTGGAGTGAACTAGAAACGCTTTGTTTCCTTTTTTCACACTAGGACTCAGCTGATTTCATACCTCATCACAAGATGCAAAGATGTGACTCTGCTCTACTTACTGCATGACAAAAAAAGGCCATGATAAAATTAGAAATAGAAATCTTAGAAATGTAATATTATGCAAGTTGCTCCTTAATACAGTAAAAAGAATTTTTTGTGCAATTCAGCTTCGTGATTTGGAGCTTGTGGCTGTCAGTTTACAGGAATAAATCTCAAAGGAGAGCCAGGTTTGTGTGCGGCTAAGATAGACTGCTGCCTCAGCTCTCTTAATGATCTCATTGCATTGGATTGGAAAAATTAGGCTATTAATTTTTCTCCGAAATAAAGAAAATAGTATCTCTTGTAAACACAAAAGATTTTGCCAGTTTTTCGAAGGTGTTAGTTGAAATGAATCTTCTGAAAATGAACCTCTCTTCAGTGCTGTTTTTCCTGCTGAATAAAAATTTTCAGACTCTCCTCTGTAAAACTCTGATCCTTAAGACATGTTTTATTTCCCAGAAATGACAGAGAATAAAACCACTGTCTATAAAAAAAAAGAAGCACCACTATCACTGTCCCTGTACAGCAAACTCAGACTTCTCTCCTGAGTAGAGAAGGGTACACTGAAGTGCTTTCCCAAGGGTCCCCACCTCACTTGTACTGACATTTCATGGGCTGGAAGGGGAGGGATGAAGATTCTCCACTTGGAGGTGCTCCACCAGCTCCAGAGGAAACTGTGGATCCCGTATGACATCCAGGAATATCCTTAAAAAGAAATCCACCTGGTTATTATGTCTATAGTGGCAAACTGACAGACCCTGACACTGCTATTTTGCCATCTATTGTTAAACAGCTAAAACAGGCCTTGGTATGGTTCTGGCTCTGACCAGCTAGCAAACCAATAAACAAACCTTCAGCATATATCCAGGGTTAGAAAAGGCTGGGGACTATTTCCCAATAGGTAGCTTAGATGTAGCAAGCTTGTTTATGAGACTTCAGTAGTACGAACAAGACTGTTCTACACCAGCTGGCCAGGGGACTGAAGCATGGGTTCTGGCACTGCTGAATTTACAAGTACAGGAGTTGTTCTTGTGTCTCATGTGTTGATGGGACAAAATCCGTAATGTTTACTGCTAGGAATGGGATGAAATCAGTATGACTGCTAACATTAATAGCACTTGTGGAAGGGCCAAGAGACTTAGAGAGGTGAAAAAAAAGACCCAGTTTATATCCTGTAGGTCTGTAAGGGCCAATGGTGATTTCAGTAGTGATGAAAGCAGATGGAGTGAATGGATGTGCTGTTCTGAGGAGAGAGAGGAAACAGCGTCCCCTGATTCCCCCCACCTCTGGGCATTTTGGACATTTAAAAGTCTCAGGACTTTTTTTGTCCCACAGTGTTTGCAGATGTGGGAAATTTTTCAGATTTGAGACTTATTTTTTAACGTTCCTTTCTATTTTGGTAAAGTAGCTTTCCATGCCTTTGGGAAATGTTTGTATTATAGCAAGCTAAGGTGAGGTTTCCAAGTCATGAACCTTTGTTATAAATTTAAAATACTGAGTAAACACTCCCAAATTTGCCACTTTTTAAACAAACTATTGTGATATATCAAGGGCTAATCAAGCAGAATGGAAATGAGTGAATGCATATCTATTAGATCTGCACTCTTTAAAATCCTTAAAAATAGATTTACAACTTGTAGACAAAGTTGACCAGCAAATTCAGTAGCAAAAATAAACCCACTTTAATAATTTGAATTTCCTGGAAGTGTTAACCTCCTCTCAAGCTGCAGTTAGAAATCCTAAGCAGTCAGGATGGCAAATTCTAATAATTGCTTTTTCTCCAAGAAGAGAGAGTAATTTTGTATCATTACGGCTTTTTGAGATTATTCAATTGGCCAGGTTAAAAACCTGCTTCCATTCCCTTCAAAATTACTTTGAAACAAATAAAGTTTCTTTCAATTGCACTTGTAAACGAAGAAAAAACGTATTTAGACTCATTAGTTTTAAATTCCTTCCCTCTATTATTCTTACCACAACTAAGTCAAAAGAAGATATTAAACACTGTCCCTTCTTTAGGAATTCATTAAAACAGATTAAATGCTCGGTTTTGACTGTTTCTCTCATTTAATTAGTAGATAAATTTAGTTTTGGTATACACTGAATCACTAAAGCATATTAACAGCTATTTCAACAAGGTGTTAATTTAAACCCCCAAATAGAAAACATTTTGCATGTCCCTGAGCCAAAACTGATGTGGATATTTTCCTTTTAAATAGAGTGAGCTAAATTGAACGTTGATTTTATCTTACATCTACTTTCACTAAAGCTTCTACATTTCCTGTACTAACCTGTTCAGCAATGACATTTTCACTAATAAATAACACACTAGATTCCAATGAAAGATAAAAGATCTTAAATAATTTCTTACTGCAGTATGACATAATTGCTTCACCCATTAACTCCTCACCATATCTTGATTAAAATGCCACACCTATGTAACAACTCATAACAACATTATACAGAACAGACATATCTAGGGAATGAAGGTCCCCCTAAGCAATTTTTGTTTCCAGCAGGAGTCTCAAGAAATTATCATTTTAGTAGAGATATCTTGAATGTGGGTTTAAGATGGTCAGAGGAGAGAAACATCTATGTCCTAGTTTGTTGGTGTCACTTGTTGTGGCACCGGCTGTCCTGGTGGCAGCACTGCTTTTGAACTCAGCTCTACAAGGACGCCTTCCCACTGCACCACGGAACAGGGTTGATCCTGACAAGTCTGAATCAACTAATGAGTTCATACCACAGCAAGCCGAGCTATGGAATGACATCAGACTACAAGGTGCCAAGTACCACAGATACACCAGAGATGTGAATGTGAAGTGAAAGATGAACAGAAAGACATCCTTCAGAACTACTTTTCTTCCTACCTAAAAGCGGCTGGGGTGGAAGCAGCACTGTGACAGAGCGTATGCCTCTGTACCGAACACTGCAACACTGAAAAGGCACCTTCTGGTTTGGTTTTAACATCCTTTATACGTGTTGATTTTCCATACATATCCCAAGTGTCACACCAACTATAACCTTACACTTCTCATCTGCTTCACCTCCTCAAGGGGTCCCAATCCAGTAACTGATCAGAAAATTAATCTAACTGCAATAAAGTGAGGTTCCATAAAAATAGCAATTGAAACTTGCAATTTTTCTTCATGTACTCTCCAAAGGCAAAGATGATGATGGAGTTACCCACCCTGAGTCAAACTACATAAAAATTAGAGCACTCACCAGGACCTGGGACATAGTTCCACTTCCCTCCTGAGCCTGATGGAGGCTCAAATCTGCATCTCCCATCTCTGAAAAGGTAACCAAACTGCTGGGCTAAGGGTCATGCAGAGAAATGAAAAACTGGCAGTGTTGCACAGTATCACAGCTCCAAACACTAGAAGAAGGAGTTTCTGAATCCAGAGCAGCTTCATAGTGAAAGGGTTTATCTAGGAGGTGGAGAAGGTGGGTTTGACCTCTGACTCCCTTAGACCTAAAGCAGAGGAGGAGCCTGAATCTCAGTTTCTTAGTGCTTGGTTATGTGATGAAACGATAAAAAAGGGAATGCCTCTAGGAGGTGAATCTTAGTGGTGAATCTTATCACAAATAGTAGAGGTAGTTTTTCCAGACAGCATGAGAGGACTTCAGATTTAATTTCTAAGCCAGCAGTGTCTCTGCTGTCTGCTCCCGGCTCAGACCACTGACTACTCTGGATCCCTTACTGAGGCATTTCACTGCTTAGATAGACTACACAGAGAACATTAGATCAACCAGCATGCCTGAAATGCAGGTATTTTGCTATCTTCATGCCTGGGTTCCTAAGACCTGGATTCATCTTATGTCTCTGGGCATTTAACTGATGTGCCTAGAGGTTTTTGGTAGTCTATTAAGAGCCTGGGCTCTAGAAAGTGTCTCAAGTCTGAATTACTATCTGTAGATGCCCCTGGGAACCCATTAGACTTCCCAGACTTAGGTGCATGCCTAACCTCACACACTCCATCTCTAAGAGAAGCAAGACACCAAAGCAATTGCCTGCCTTGGTTTGCAGATGAATCAGCTACAGTTGCAGAACCCAGAAGAGAACTACTGTGTGCTCCAGCAGCTCTCCCCTACTGGGCAATTAGGAATAAAGGACTGCAGAGCATGCTAACTTATCTCCCACTGCTGATTAGGTTGCTGACAGAACTTGTTTCCTAATTTAGGTATTCTAAGAGGCCAAAAGAGAAATAGGATGAATAGGCGCCTTTGTATTTATCAGATCTAGTCCTGCACTGGATTATATCACTTGAATCTGTATCACAGAATTTTCTATATTTCCCTGCCTGGTACATGAACAAATATTTCAAGCTGCTGGAAGGACTGTGTTTTGTTCTTTTGCTTATGTAAAATATAATAATTTATGTATATACATAGATGTGAGTCAGAGACCCATTCTTCTGTTTATAATGTACAATGTGATTTTAAAAAATGCATTAATTTATTTATAATTATTATATTCTTGAGCTGAAAGACAAAGGATTAATGGAAAGTATTTACTGATGGTATGTGACATCAAAAGTGACTGGTTGTAAGCAAGGTTAAAAAATATTCTGCTAACTTCATTCTATATTTTTCTTCAAATTCTAAAGGGTAAGAAGAAGGCTCCCTTAGAAAATTGTTTCTTTTCATGTGCTACCTGTTTTGAGTTGAAGATTCCAAAAGTTATTGCCTTACTAACAGGGAGCTACATTTTGGCCAAAGTGCAGCAAAAATTAAAGAGGTCATGGGCAAAACTTCATCTTATAAAAATTAATTGCAAGGACTTGTTCAAAGAAGTAGACTCTGACCAGTTGGATGACCCAAGCCTGCAAATTAAATTCCTTTACTGAAGAACAATTCACTTTTATTGCTCAGAATTATGAGGAAAACTAAATAAATTGTTAGATATCCCACAGCTCAGCTAGTGAGAACTTCGGAATTGCCATCAGGTACACTGAATGAGTTTGCTGAACTACCTGGCAGTGCAAATAAGACCACAGTGACACAATAGGCCTTGCACTGACTTTCCTTTTTTTATTATTTAATTTAATGGGAGCACTGTTGAGACTTGCAATTCCGCAGAGAGAAAAATAAGAATAATAAAAAAGGCTTTGCAATAAGAAACAAAGCACAAAAAGAACCATAGAGCACTTGCTGTGCCAAATCAGATAATGTAGTTGGCCTGGTGGTGTCATATCATGAAGTTCAAGTCTTGCTTTAAACGCTTGCTCAATGCAGAAGCACTATTACACTTAGAAAGTAATCTAAAACCTGCAGCACCTCAGTTGTCTAGGTAGAGACCTTTGAACAGCTTCAAAGGCATCAAGGGACTCCTGAACTGAAGTGCACAAAAGGGAGGCTTTAGTCCTTCCTTTGTTTTCTGCTCCCTCCTAGATTTTCCTCAGCTGAGGTACAAAGAAGGTGCAGAGCCTCATTCCGCCCCTCACAACTACCTCAATGAATCTTCTAGTAAGCACTTGTAGAACTTATCCCAGCCACAGTGCTGACACTGCAAAGTGTACTTACCACTCAGGGGTGGTTTTTTTTGCTTATCTAACTTCATCCTAGAAATTCTGCCTTTTAAAACATAGATATAATTCCATAGGATAATCAGATAAGGAATATTATTACCATTTCTTTTTATACTGAAATTAAATAAGCATGTCCTGGTCTGAATCTTACTAAATTATTTTTCTCCAAGTTTGGTGTTTATATATTTACATTCCATAGGCACATGGCAAACCACTGTAAACATTTATGGTCCTTTGAACAAGGAGACCTGAAAATTAGGAGAAAGTAGGTTTCCAGTATTGCAAGGAAGACTCTGAACACTTGCTTTCCTAAATGAAATGTGCCTATTCTCACTTTGAAGGCTTTCCAGGTGGTAAAAGTGAATTAAAGTACCTGGCAAACACAGGTTATGGGTACATCTGAGCTGTCAGCTGGGCTCACTCCTATTGCACATGTGCACATGCTGGGTCTTTCATGAGATGGAACAACTTGGTCTCCACCCAGCTAAAACTTGGAACTGACTCAATGATAAAATCATCTCAGGGCCTGCTTCAATAAGCATTATGGGTGGAAGTAAGCCAGCTCCCACCACCTCCACCTGGCCCAGCCTTCCAACACCATTCTACTAGGCAGTGAGCTGTCATAATATATAACTCCTTATGCAAACACACCCTTGGCATCACACACAAATACACTAGTGTTAGAGATGCCTGTGGGTAAGTGGCTGCAAGGGATAGCTGCTGCATCAGTGATAGCCAAGTGCTAGAATATGGCCAGGCTGCTCAAGGGGGTGTACAACAAGTTGTAAGATGAAATTCACTGATTGGATGACTGGGAATCCATCTCTGGAGCAGGTGGTAGTACCAACACAGACACAGTCATCCCTTTCTTGCTGGATCCTTACAGACAGAGGTTGTACACAAGCCAATCCCAGAAAGCCTGCAAGTGAGAGAAGCCTGGTGATGCCAACTAATGAAATTTATTTGAAGCTTGTTTCCTCCCAAGTCTTAGCTTGAGAACTAGTATCAGCTGGTCATGTACTGAATGCCTTGCTTACTTGATTGAGGGGAGGGTGTTGTTTTGTTTTTATTTTAATGACTGAGATGGCCTGTTCTGAATGCTGTAGATCAGGTTTGGTTAACTAGCATTGCTCCAGGGCTTCATGCTGTGTAGGGATTCCTGGGCTGCACAGCCTACTTCTTCTTTGGTGACTCCTCCCTAATTCATTGTCCACTTTCACCCCAGTGCCTATTTCTATTTTCTGTGCTTTTTGTGCTTTTGTCCAAATGCAGGTAATAACCTGCTTTTTCTAGGATCTGAAAACAACTTTGTTAGTTTTATCTACTCTTATTTCTAATTGGATTTTGCTCTTCTTTATGTCAACTCTGTGATAACCTGCAACACCCCATCTCATAAGAATACAAACACATTGTTCAAGGGTTAGGTTTTTTTTGGGGGTCATTAACAGCTATGATTAGATGATAACACTGAGCTCTACATAAGACTAGTAGACATCGTCTAAATTCAATACATTACTCAAAACTGGTACTCTGTAGCTTTATGAGATATTTTTCAACCTATGTAACAATTTATTGCAGAATTATTGCATTTGGAATAAATATTTAAAAGAATAAAAGATAACTTTTAAAATAGTTTATTAAAATCCACATGAGAACTATACCACTTTCTTCCTTTCACTCAGTAATATATTCCAGCAAACCCTTCACTGAATCATTAGTGTAATGTAAACCCACTGTGTGCAATGCTTTTCTTTTACTCTCTTTTATCTGTATAATTTTTTCAATATGCTAGTTCTGTCAGTAATGGAGGTTAAAACAGAACTAATTGAAATCCTTTTCAAAATGCCTTATGTCTTAATTTATTACTGAAAGGTAATCTTTTCTGATTTTGTCAATGAGATAGCTTACCCTGTTGGCATTTTAATTTAACTCAAATTTCTAAGCTGTTCTTGTTTTTACAATGTTTATAAATTTGGTGGTGGGGTGCGGGGGGGGGTGGGGTGGTATTTGGAAGCTTTGAAGCAGTCCTTGCCCCTGCCTCAACACTCTGAGCAGCTCTCTCTAAACTTTTATGGCTGTCCTTGCTATTTTACATTGTAGTTGCGGATCTCGGATTTCATGAAGAACTCATTCAATCTGTCCTGGTTTTGGCTGGGATAGAGTTGATTTTCTTCCTCGTAGCTTGTACAGTGCTATGCTTTGGCTGTAGTCTGAGAATAATGCTGATAACACACCAGCGTTTCAGTTGTTGTGAAGTACTGCTCATACTAGCTAAGTCAAGGACTCTTCAATTTCTCCTGCCCTGCCAGCAGAGGCACAAGAAGCTGAGTGGACACAGCCTGGACAGCTGAACCAAACTGGTCAAAGGGATATTGCAGAGCACCTGATGTCATGTCCAGTATATAAACTGGGGGGGGGGGGGGGGGGGGAAGGAGGGTGAAAGCTGGCTGGGAGCCAGATGATTTTATTAAATACAAATATTTTACTGTAACTGGATACATTTTTTCTCACTTTCTTCGCTCTGTAACACTATCATAAAGAAGAGGTTAAGAATCTCAGCATTCAAAGGATGGGTTAATATCTATATTCTAAACTTGTTTTCTAATCAGTCTTCAAAAGCCCATCCACGATGGTTTGTTATCCAGTGATTGCTAAATTACCTAAAATTCTCTCACAAGAAAATTATTTTGTTACTAAGTCTTTCATGCTCCTCGTACGCTATAATCAAAGTCTATTGAAACTTCTCTCATTTATCATTCATTTTATCTTTCCCGAGGCATCTTCCCAGCCAGGCTTTACTTTCACTTCACATATCATTAGCAGTGCACATGACCATGCTATTCTCTGTGTCTTGCACCACCTGCTTTCTCCTGCGTTGTTTAGCCAACTGTAATAAAATGTAAAAGCCTGGAGTTACAAGAAGCTGTTGCTGACCTTCTGTATTGGTAGGTTCAAAACTAAGCATTAATGTTATAGTTGTGAGATACGCACAAGTCAGCAGCACAACTTGGTAAAAGATTCCAAAGATGGCCAACAGCATCTAGAGCTGCATTAACAGAACAGCCAGCATTTGTTAGACCACATGAATAATATTGTGTCCAATTTTGTCCAATTCTGTCCCTCAGTACAGAAGGCATCAATGAACTGGAACAAGTTCACTGAGGGCAACCAGGATGGTTGAAGCTGCACTTGCCCCATGAAGAGACACTGATGGGCTGGGGCTTGTTCAGCCTGGAGAAGAGATGGCTCTTGGGAAACTTGACAGCAGTCTCTGATACCTACAGGGGTGACAGGAAGGAGATGGAGCCAGGAGTTTCACAGCACTGCATGGCAGGAGAATGAGTGGCAGCAGGCATAAATTGGTTCAGGCAGGATATGAGGAAAACCTTTCCTCCCCATGAGGGCAGTCAGGCGTGGAGCTGGTTGTCTGGAAAGGTTGCGCCATCTCCATTCATGAAGGAGACAACTGAATAAAGCCCTGAACATTCTGGTCTGACCTCAGAGCTGGTATGCTTTGAGCAATAGGTTGGATTAAAGACCACCCAAAGTCCTCCCTGTCTGAATTATACTGTAATTCTATGATTACAAAGATTTGCCACAGACCAGTATTATCATGTAATATCATTGTCATAGATCCCCCTATTAAAATTGTTCAGACTTACCATTTAACTGGTTAGCAAAAAATACTAAACTTGTAATAGTAATAGCTGATGGTGAGATCTACAGCTCTCGCTCATTTCATATACTCTTTGCTATTGTGTAGAGACTCTAGAGCACATTCATGTTCTCGTTCTTTGCCTTCTGTCTCCTAGCAACTCCATCTGCTGCCTTATTTTGTATGTTGGAAGTACAAGTCAGATTTCCTTTTTTTTAGTTCAGGGAAAGCTGCTCCTTCCCTGCTTCCAACCTAGCTTAACACACAGTTTCATATTTTAGATACTGGAACGCCTTTTGCCCAAATAAAGTTCATTTAATTCTGCACTCTTTCATGACCAGACTCTCTTTTCCACAGATCTAGGTGAGTTCTTTACCCATGGCTTCTTGGCGACATAGGAATTCCAGTAACTATTAATATTGTCAGTTGTCTCCAAGACTCGTTAATCCACCTTGGGTTTGAAGGAATGTTTCTGTTGGTTTTTACCCCTATTGTTTGGTCTTTCATGAGCTATAATTAGACATTCTCTGGCATCCATAATTCACACAAATCTCTATTACTCATTCCCTGGCACATGACATAATTCCTTGCCAATATTTGTGGAACGCACTGTGAACTGAGTGGCACTGAGAAGTACGTAATAAAGAGTGCTTATCCTGTACATGCCTGTCAGTTACACACCCGTTAAATTTAACTCATCCAGCTCCACTATATTTGTATCCTTGACTACAAGCAATTAACCGTCACTGCAACATAATGTCTTATCCATCCAATGGATAAAACTTCATAGTATCGGGTGATGGATAGAAAAAAGGAGGGAAAAATCAGTCTGCACTTGGAGGAGACTCAAGAGAGCACATTTCACCTTTTCTTAAAACATTTGATAATTTGTACATAGAGGGGTGACTTTTATCCACAAAATAACAGGCTGATCCCAAGACTTCTTTGTGGCCTACAGAAACATCGTGATGACTTTCGTACATTTTCAATAGAGTTGAAGCTACCTTTTGTTTCAGAGGTCACTGGTTTCATAGTGTGAGTATTCCCCCTTCAATATCTTTAGTCCTTTTCATAGTGTGTAATTTGAATATTATTTAGTCATCTCTCCAAAGCTCCCCTGTTGATCTTTTAAACTACTTCAGGCATTGCCTTTTCTGATATCAGCAAAAATATTGTTGGGCTGCTCAGTTCTGGATTGGAGTTTATGCCTAAAATTTGGAAAGATGGATTGAGAGGGAAAAAATAGTATGTCTTTATTGAATCCAGGTTAGATTGTTCGCTAAAACAGAATCTAAAATGGGAAAGCTGCAAGTGCAGCAGCTAGAAAGAATTTTTGCTGGTGAACATTCATGAAATTTAAGCTTTATAAATCATCATTCCTAAGATTCTCTCTTTTGAGCTATAGGACTAAGTTGTAACACTGAAGCTATAGTGGTGTATGGATTATAGCAGTTTTAGGAGAACAGATTAAAAGGAAAACCAAACATCAAAGTGTGTAACAATATAGTAACCTTCCCTTATATACCCTTATAGTAACCTTAACTGCACAGACAGTTTAGCTGCAGTCCAGCCAAAATATTTGACTCCATTATATATGACTCCTAATAAGGAAGGGTGAGTTTCAAGAAAACCCACACAATAAAGGTGTCCAGGATTTTTATTTTTAAAACATTCCTAAGCATTAGTTAATGGCCAGTGGTGAGCAATACAGATGATTGCTGAGTTGGTATATAGGTTATGTACTCATCTATAAAACTCCACCTAATTCCAATATTCCCATGTGGAGACAAGCTCGAATATTGCCCATTGCCCCTTATGTCATTCTGGGGTCTATTGAGGTTGCAGTGAACAGAACCAATAATCATAGAATAGTTAGGGTTGGAAAGGACCTTAAGATCATATAGTTCCAACCCCCCTACCATGGGCAGGAACACCTTACACTAAACCATGCCACCCAAGGCTCTGTCCAACCTGGCCTTGAACACCACCAGGGATGGAGCATTCACAGCTTCCCTGGGCAACCCATTCCAGTGCTTCACCACCCTCACAGTAAAGGACCCCCTCCTTATATCCAATCTAAACTTCCCCTGTTTAATGTTTAACCTGTTACCCCTTGTCCCATTACTACAGTCCCTAATGAAGAGTCCCTCCCCAGGTACAAATCCCCTAGAAAGAAAACAAGCATGGGATACAATATATTGGAGTGTTAACTCCTGTAGTTGCCATTAGCAACAACAAAATTAACATGTAAAAAGGATATAATAAAGTATATATTTATTTTAATTGAGAGAGAATAGATCATTTTTAAAATAAACAATCTTAGCAGGAAAAAAGATGTAATGAAAATATGATCTTTTTAAGATTTCTTTTTTAATTTGCCCAGCTGCAGTCTTCTGCCATAGTGATCAAAAAAAAAAACAACATTAAATACTAGGCAGCTGACACTTAAATCATATGTATCTTCTAGTTCTCAGCTCAGCATCTGCTACATCATTTCACTGACTTGAAAGTGTCTGAGAAGAGAGACCAAGGTTTAGAAAAATGCATGTTTTAAATGGAAAGCTTTTTTTTTTTTTATGACAAAAGACTACGGGCCACATTTCATTGCTACTACACAGTAGGACATTCTGAAACTCACATTTTAATAGAAAGAAAAAACTATCTCTACAATAGCAATTTGGAGGCAATGGCTACAGGAAAAAGAAACTTGACTAGAACATGTGAATTTTCATTATCAGTGAAAATGAGCATATCCCTTTTTCCAAAAGAAGTAGTAGTGCAGACAAGCTGTTTCTGAGTGGGTAACACCCTTAGGTACCTCCAGAAATGAGTTCAGGGAACCAGTTATCGTTCCTATGTTGCACTGATTCTCAGTGCCGGAGAAGAGTTGTTATTTCAGGGGTTTCCTCCTTAAAGTGAAAGGGCATGATTCTTTTCATATACCTATGGAAATCAGGGGATCAAAACAATACAGTAATGTCAGCATTAAGGAAGTAAAGGATAAGAGACAAGAGCTTGAATATTGCTTTCTTTATTATCCCTTTAATTAAAAGGATTAGAGTTAATTAGCCCAGCCTGTAGTGAAATTAAGATATTCCATGCATATACTATTTAACCTTTCTATTATCTTTCTCTAGGTTTTCTCTCTATCTGTCAGGGTTTCTATAAAGGAGCATATTAGATGACTTTGGCCCACATCATTAGAAAAATCAATACATTTTATTTTAGAATCAGATCAAAACACTGTAGCTCAAAAAATCAGAACTGTAAAGCCTATTTAAAGCCTTTCCTCTGCTGGGGGAAGTTATACATTTTTCAAAGCACTTTATAAACCTCAGTACTAGATTTCAAAAACATTGAAGAACTAAAATCCTATTAAAGCCGTACTGATAACCACTAGACCCTGGATGTCCACATGCCTAAGCAACACGTACTCCCTGTCTCTATTTTGAACGGGTTCAGCCAAAACTGTTTTGCCATAGAGAGAGCTAACCCTAAGCAGTGTGGATTTCAGCCAGTCCATGCCATTGGACTCCAAGGCCAGCCAAAATTCGACCCCATTTGACCCCAAATGCCATTTGACCCCAAACCCAGCAATCAGTACTTCACAAAACAGACATATTCAATGAGACTAGAATTTAGAGGCTGGCTCTCAGCCCCAGAATGGGATGAAGTGATGTGATTCCTTTCCTACAGAAGTGCTCACAGGCTAATGATGCACATGCTAACTAGTCCAATATTATCAGCATATCAGTTTTCACAGAGATTTTCCTAAAACTGATGAATTTACTGAGGCAAAAGAATAGAGATCCTTTTTCTTCCTCCAAAACTCCTGTCGAAAAAGAGCAGTACCCTTGTTTGGCTGTTTTTCTAGCCAGACAAGGAGAGGTTTGGTCACACCTGAAGCAAGTGCCTCTCTCCAGTCAGAATTCATCACTGGGAAGAATTTTAATTTATAACTGATTGTTATAAATTAAAAGCATGTCTCAAAAGTCATTCCCATTTCTTAAAAAATTGCTGGAGGGTAATGGAGTTGTGTTAGGTGATTTTGGCTGCATTTTCCACATTTATCAAAACCATTTCCATTTCTTAGACAGTAAGAAGGTCGTCCTGGAAAAGAGGGAATACTCTCAATCCTTCCTGCTGAATAAAACAATTACAATGTGGCAGGGAGTGGCAGACAGCACAAAAAGAAAACCTGGTCTCCAATTATGTTTGTTATTCTAGATCCTAGTTTAATGCAGGTACTTCATGTAACCCAGTGTTAAATTACTATCTTTTTTAAGATTACTTTTCCCCCATATTTCTTACTGACCAGTTGTAGTAGCTCTTTATTTGGCTTGCTGGGGTTTTATGCTCCCCATTCATAAGGCCTAATTCTACACAGACATGCACATGCACATGTACACATAAATACATACACAAACACCAAAATACCTGGTGTGCTACAGAGGGATTTCACTGGGCAGCAATGTCCTTCCAGGCATGTATTGTAACAGCGCATTTTGCTGTGAATCCAGACCAGCTGTAGGAAGCTAGTTAGGTGTTTTTCAACATGTTAGTCACGTTGCTTGGTTACAACACATAATATTTAAGAACTTGAACACGATAGACCTAAGTAACCTGGTGCAAGAAATCATCTAAAAAAGAAAATCCTGTCCATCCTACCACAGAACCCCTGTTTTGGACAAATACAGACTAAATTCTACAGAAGATTGCATTTTTGCCGCTCACTTCGATAAAACAGGCTTTTCGTGTTACACTCTTGTTGACAATTCGCCCAGTTTGAACAGTAAACATGACAACTACTTTCGGAAAAAGGTGAATTTGCACATTGATTTGAAAACTGTGAAGCACAAAGTCCTTTCCAAAAATATCTGAGGGTTTTTGCTCTCAGTGTGGCAGGACTTATTATTCCTTTTCTCGTGATCTCTCTTCTGCCATTAAATGACACCTGGGAATAAGAATTCAGTTTTGCAGTGCTAAATAAAAACCAACGATAAGGAATATAAGATCCTCAGTTTTGACAGATTACTTTTATAGGATTAATTTATTAGGTTTCCCTAATGAAATATCAGTACGCTACACACTTAACAAGGATGTTCATAATCATTCAAATATTGATCCAAACCTCTGTCTGTTGCTATGATACTGCATTCATATTCCCATTTAGGTTATAAGAACATTTGCTCTGTTGTTTACTACAGAAAAAGGCAAGACAAAAAATGGTTAGTTTTATTTTCTCTCCTATTTAAGGAGAACCTAACCCAACTCATTATACCCCTCACCCTCCCTTTTATTAAAATTACAATGCTGAAGATCAGCATTGGGTGTGCCAGTTTATTTTTAACCTAGTTAATATAACATCGAAAATTACTAAATAAAAATTACACATAGGCTCATATGATGAGATATACGTGTCCGATAGAGAACCAGCTCAGAAATGGTTAATGATGGTTTTAATTTCCTCTTCTATCTGTGCCCAACCTGATAATTAAAAGCAGCTGGTAGAGGGGAGAGTTGGGGCGGGGGGGGGGGGGGGGAGGTGGGTGGTGGTGGTAGGTGTGAGGTTTGCCATACAGGTATTTTGTTGGTCTTGTGGGTTAAAAGGAAAATACGGGGAAAATGACTAAGTTGGGATGCTAAATAATAGGGGTCAGATAAGGTACTGCTTCCCTACCCCCTCCTGTTTTTTTAACCATTTCATTTGAAGCTTGCTCTCTGGTTTGAAGCAGGTTCTTGTACTGTTTCTCCTGTATGTTACCCTGCAACTATTTTAAGGTAAGATGGCCTATTTTGCGAGGGCTGGTGATGGAGCTGGTTTAGCCTGAAAATGTGTATCTTGTCCCTTACAGCCTTCTGTTCCTCCTGAGACTGAAATGTGTAGAGGACCATCTATAGCTATACAGTGTAGCTCTGGCTTTGCTGTGCTTTACCTTCTTTTCTTCTTCAGCAGGGTAGCCTTGGCTTTTTTTCTCTTTTCTACAATTTGGGTAACTCTGGAGAGTGAAAGGTATTAAGCAAAATAGTTGTTCAGATGACCACAGGAATGAGAAAAGTCTAAAAGGGAGCAGTGGTCTTGGAGAGGAAAGAGGGAGTTGTGCTTTTTCACAGCATTTCAACTTTTTTTCTGGATATCTATTGACCCTGTCTGTAGTTTCCTTAGAGCCCTACAGATCTTCCCCTACCCTCTCTTACCTTACCCCCATGGGATCGCACCAGCTTCCTGAAAACCTGCTTCTCCACATAAATTGTCTGTACTGCCAAAAAGGTTTGAGTTAATTCTGGTCCTTAGCCAGAAGGGAAGAGGTGGCCTTGGAGATAAGGCAGCAATGGACTAACAAGCATCACAGCGGAGAGAGGTCAAGCTGGACATATAATTGCCCAGATTATATGGTGGGCATCTGCAACCCCAAATTCCCTGTTGGATGGGGATTAATCCCTGAATTATATTGACAGGAGGCATTGTGGGTGCTTGTGATACGCACATGTAGAAGAGAACTTGTGGAGATTGTTGGAGTTCTCTGTAAACATAAAATTGAGTATTTCTCCAGTGACAGCACCAAGCAGTGTTGCAGGAGGACACTTAAGCTATGTAAGAAATAAGCCTGGGGAGTGAGGACTTCTACAGGAGTAGCAGTGCAGCCACCTGTTTTATGATCATACTTTCAGAACAAAGGTGCTGTCTAAAATGGAGAAATTTATTGTGTAACTCTTCTGGCATAACAGCATTAGCAATGGGTTGTTACACTGGTATGATTATGGGCTTCTACAAATGCACTTGTGAATTTTCCTGTGCAAACAAGCCTTATAGAGGGAAGTGCAGTATCTTTTATTGTTCCCCGATGAAAGAGTGAAATGCAAAAAGAGCAGTGCGCACAATCTGTCCTTTGAAAGGAAAACCAGCAGCTCTGAGTGTCCCTCTTCCTCTCAGGCAGACACAAAGGACTCAAAAGCAAGCCTGTTGTATGACTTCTTTAGTGTTCTCTGCCCCTCATGTTAATTGATGCATAGCACTGAGGAGGAACTAAATCCTGCTTGTTTTACTCAAGCAAATGATCCCATTGACTTGAATTAAGCTACCTGCGGGATTAGAAATAGAAGGATTAAGACCTTGGTGTAGCAAATTCATTTCACTCTTTTTTCAAATGCAAATAGTTGTCTCTCAACTGTCAGCTTGATTGCCTGTTGGTTGTTTTAGCGCAGTGAGGCCCTGATTCTGTTCCCTGATTGTGTCTCCTAAGCTGCTCTGTACCACAACCAGACTGCACAGAATAACTGGCAGGGCATTGGAACAATAGGCGCTCTAATAATTTTTTAAATATACATATATATATTTATATATAAATATATCTCAAAAAAAGACAGGAAAACTTTCTAACAGGGAATTTGTTTCATTAATTAGTTAAATCCCTGAGCTTCCAGTTTGCAGTGTGGTTTCAGACCTTGACTCCCTTTTATGTAGACAAGCTTTTGCTCACCTTTCTCCCCCTCTGTGATACTGAGAGATACTGATACTTGATATGCAGCATGGGAAGTCTCACATTATTTTACAACTGATGCAACCATCTTGTGAAACCACTTTGCAGCTCTTTCATTAGAACGTCTTCCCTGAGTTAAATACATTACACAGTGTTAACTATAACCAAGAACATATTTTGATCTGAAATGTCATTTTAATCTGTAATCTGTCATTTTAACAGACTTAATAGTTATTTTGGGCGGGACAGCATTGGCAATGTATTGTTGGGTTTTATTTAAATTATTTTAAAAATGCAGAACAAGAGTCTGTTACTATGTTTATCAGAAGTCTCCTAGTGTCTTGAAACTCTGCCAAATCATTCCTAATTGTATGATGCGTAACTTTTCTTTACCTTTACAGCAATGCTGAATCTTTCCTCAGCTTTTCTTCGATCATTTATTTGATCTGCCACGAAAGCTAAAGTTTAGCTTCTACTAAACAAAAAAAAAACACCAAAAAACCCAGAGCTACAAAAAACTAAATTCCTCACTTGGCCAATGTTAAAACTTTGTTAAAAAAAAAAATAAAATTAATGTTATGTTTCACTGCAAATTACTGCAAAATGAAAGCAGTGACATGCTATGATGTTATATATCATACCACGGAGTTGAGTTCTAAAGAGAAACAAATGAAAAGAGAAAAGGAGGAAAACCAAGAAAAAAAATAACTTAGTAAAGCACATATAAACGTTGAGGCTGTTTTTAAGAAAATATAATATGTATGTTGTCATTTAGAGTGTCTCAAAATTGTATTTTTAAATAATATGCTCTAAAATAGAGAACACTTCTCTACACTACAAAGCACTTTCGGCTTTGTAGCTGGATGAGTGACTACTGCCTGTATCCTTCTGAACTTAGAAATTATTTGAAAAATGGAGCTCATTAGAAGCAGCACATTCTGTGTAACCCTCAGAAACTGAGAGGTGCTCCACAGGGTGTTTGGATGTCAGGCTCACAGCTGCGTTTGCCTACCTGGATCCTCCAAAAGACAGTACCCCTGTGTATCTGCCATCTTACTCTTCTTATTGAAGAGTGAGAACTCAAAAGTTGGCATGCTTACCTGAAGCAATACTTCAGGTCCTCTTTCTGGAAGCTTTAATGTTGTTGGTTGTTTTAATGTCTTGCCAGTACAACCTTCCTGGTTTTGGGTTTATCATTAAATTGTCTCAACTTGGCAGTAAGACTCCTTTGAGGGAATGGAGCCAGTGCACCCCTCAGAAGATAGGAATCTAGGATGCCAAATCATCATCAAGTTTAATAAAAGAATAGGAAAGAAACAATAGATTATCTGTCAGCTCTAACTTTGCAGCAAGGAAGACTGTGGAGTGGGACATTTTATGCCCATGTGTTTTCTGCGAGAGCATTTACTGGACCAAGGGAGGAAAGCCAGGCAGTACTGGGGTTGTATTCAGCACAGTGCTGTCATGTGCATGGTCACATTTCCACAGCAATTTCCCTGTGTAGCAGGTGGAAGAACTGATCTTATGTGGGTGATCATTATTTCCTTCCTTGTGTTCACAATAGTACATGGATGCTATCGTGATTGTCAGCATTTACCAGCTGTGGGGAAAAAGAATGTCAAACACCTGGATCATTATTTATTATGATTGTAATTTGTAATGATATCTGTAACATTTGCAATTCATAACTCTTACTCCTGATTTGTTTCCTATCACGTGAAATAAAGCTATCAATCATAGTATTTATACACCACTGCTCTGGAAGAAAGTCTTGGGACTGTAATATTATTAGCATTGGTAATAATTCCTGTGACAGGTAAATATGAATTTATACTGACAGCAGGAGTAGCAACCTGTGAGAACCACTGAGGCTTTCACAGTTAAATTCCAAAATAAATTCCCCAATTCCTGTGTCTTTCCCTAACCTGTTAATGTCAATAACTACCAAAAAAAATTTTTTTAATGGATTATTATTTGTAATATTATATATAGGTATTCTCTGTGCTTTTGTGCTTATTTTTGCTTGAAACAGCATGCTGGTACTTAATGTAGACACCTGCTACTTTTAAGAAAAGAACAAAGGCTAGGTAATTTTTTACTACTTAAAAATTATATATGCTGTAATTAACAAAACATAAGCAAAAAGCTTCACATGCTACTCCCTAGAAATGATCTGTATTTTAAAATAACTTCAAGTGAAAATACAGAGACCATCTCATTTAACTTAACTGATTTGCAAACAGTCTTCAGGCACTGTGTTCCATCCTACATATTAAATTGGTCTTTTAAAATATTCAGAGATCTAAATTAAGTATTTGAAATAATTTCCATTTTGAGTCTCAAGATGAATACTAAAATCCCAAGGCAACTCAGTACTTTAAACTATACTTTAAATTTACTGATGACTTCTCAAAACTATGGTAATGCTTGGAACCTAAAACACAACCAAACATATTAATAATCTGACCTATATTTTAGAGGAAAAATTATAGACAGATAGTTGGTTGGCTTTTAGATTAATTTTATGAATGTCCTTCTCTTCCAGTTACAATCACAAAGAAGTTCTGCATCTGTCTTATTGCCTGCATTGAATTGAAAAAGGAAAATATTTATTGTATCTTGCATAAGTTTTAGATTCAACCTGTCAGCTGAAAATGAGGAGGAATCACAACATGGCTTCATTACTTTCCAGTGAAAACAGGGAAGACGGGTGAAGCTACATGGACCAGTTATAGTACCAAATACAAGTACACGCAGACTATTTTTATAAGAATGTCTATTTCGGCTACACAGTTCCACACAATCTCACAGCCCAAGCAGATTTTCAGTTCTATACAGAACATACCAGCTCAGGTTCAAAACCAGCTTTGGCAGTCTCTGCATGAAAATATTTTAAATTGGGCACTCAAACACCCTGACCTGCAGCAAAAGCAGGACAGAAGGCACAGCACTGGCACAAAGGCAGCTGCAGTTTCAAAGAAAGTGCTGAAAATAATAAGTCAATTATTGATGTGCACCTTACCCACACGCCACCAAAATTAAGGTGATATTTTTGAGTGAACATCATGTCAGGAGCTTCCCAGAAAAATCTACTGCACCGCATTTGTTCTGTTGCTAATGCTGGAAAACTTTGTGACAAGCCCAGAGGGCAGATTCTGACAAACTAGATGAGATTGAGGTGGTAATTCATTTCCCACAGAGATGGGATGGGCAGATGAGTTTATAGACTGCAATACCTTTCACGAAGATGGATAAGAACAAGATGTGGCAATTCTCTATTAAACTTAGAAAATATGCATGTCCATGACTTCTGAAATTCATTTCAGATTTTTTGCAGTTTATACCATAGTTCTACAGCTGTTTGTTGTGAGTCTAAAAGGTTAAAGTCGGCTTCAGCCTAATGAATACACCATATTACAGTTTTGCTGACTTCCACCTACTGTTATAGAAATGCTAAGAACAAGTAAAAAGATGGAGAGATATTTTTTTACGAACACACCTGGGTGCTGTTCTGGGTATTGCAGTGCTGAGTTAAAAATAGCATGCAGTATAGTGAGACAGTACCAGGTCTGGCACCCTTTGCCCTAACAATCCTCCAATGCTGTTAAAGTAGGTATTGAATTCTTTCCCGTCACTAACCTTTAGGAGTCTGCCTGCCTTAATTTAATTGCATTAAAAAACCATGCTATTGGGCCTTATCACAGCCTTCACATTATCTCAAACACTTTCCGTCAGAGTTAGACGCATTCGGCAGTATAGATGTGGTCATGAAGGCAAGCCTTGCAAACACAATGTGTCAATGAAGGTCAAGGAGAGGGAAGGCAATGGAATTATAACTAAACACACTTCACTTCTCCTTTCTCAATAGCGGTTGCAATGTGGTCAGGTTCTGCTTCTCTCACACTTGTCATTTCTCACACCCCTCCAGCAATTCAGGGATAATTAAGCCTTCTCCTCAGCTGAGGCTTTGAAAAATTTGAAAGTCTATCTCTTGCTTAATGGCATTATTTTGTCTCTGCAAGCAGGAAGCCTGCTGCTGTAAGAAAAGACAGTTCTGAAGGACAACTGGCTGCGAAAAAATCTCTTCTTAGGCCAAGCCAGAAGCCCTTTTGGTCTTCCATCAAAGAAAAATGTCTGTCTATTTTGACCTTCCAGAAGTTAAACATCCCAAGATGGATTCAACCATATTACTTTTCAACAATTTATAATTCAGTGTTTTACTTTTTACCCAAAGATCTCATTCCTTACATTCTTATAGGTTTTTATTTAGTTAGAATTTAGCAGGGGTCTTTCAAACATCTTACAAAAGTTTTATAATAGATCTGAGTGTGAAAAAAACTTCTTTTCATTATATCAGAATTACACATCCTGTCACCCTCATCTCATGCTTGTTATCTCATTTCCATCTAAGATGCTTCAGAGGGTGGCCTCTAGTTGCAAGCTTGAATAAAGCACAGATGTAGCATGTGCTTGTTTACTTATGTTCTAAACTTGAATGGACTGTCAGTGAAGTAATTGCTGACAAATGAGCTCAGCATATAGGGATGCAGGCATGCTCTCTCAGCTAATGTGGTCCACATTACATAGTCCCAAAAAGCAGGGAGTAATGGTGCTTGCAAATTATCCTTCTCACTCTGGTTGGGACAAAGAATTTTGCAGCAATAGTGCCTTCCCAGAGAAGACCATTGATACTGCAATTCCTACTCATTTGTCTCCAGGGTGCTTTCAGGAATCTCCAAGGGAATCATTAACAGACTGCAAAAATCAGCTGTCACTTTGGAAGATTCTCCTTCCTTTTTTTCTCCTCTGTAAGGACCAATTCAGTGATTTCCATCAAAGATTAGTTTTCAGCTGCACTATATACAAAATTCTCAGTAAAAATAAATTAACAGAAATAACATTCATGAACATGTTACTACCTGTTGCCTTTCCTTTTTTTCCATTGGATCATGGGATGCCACATGAACCCAGTCTTATTTTAATAACACTATTCAGCTTCTCTATTGAGAGCTGGCATCAGATTTTCAGAGGTTTGAAATATAAAATATAAATATGTATCATCTTATGTATGCAATATCTGCATTTTCTGCATTATTAATCTCTTTCCTAGAGGAAGGTACAAGCTACCCTGCTGCTAAGTCATTAATGAACTTCTGCTATCCAATTGATCAGAGGAAATAGCTATGGGAATGGTGTCAAGAAGCTATGAAGGTATACCCTGAAACATGTTCGATTTCTAAAATTTGGTGTTGGCATGAAATTCCCAATTTAAGTTTAGGTCATTAACCAGCAAGGTAATTCTGACCCAGTGTCAGGATTAGATGTCTGTGATGGGACATGGGTCTTACATCCTCTAGATGTGGGAGTCTTAATCCTAAAAGGGGAGATGCAGGTTTGAACTCCCTGAGAGACTCCACAAATCTCCTGCCTCAGCACTTCTACACTTTCTCAGCCCAGTTGGCTGCCTAAGATCTGCCTCACACTGTTCTGCTTCTAACTGCTGATGCAGTGCTTATTTCAGGAGAATTATTGATGTTGTTACTTAACTGCTGATGTTCCTAGACCAGCAGAGATATGCCCTGTACATGGAATAACAAAAAAATTTTATGTCGAGGAGTGGTACTGAGTAATTGTATGCTTTTGTCTATTCAATCACAATTGTCATAGGAAATAATTGAGCTTTATATTTTTGGATTATAGTTTCTTGTAGCTAGGAATTCTATAAATAAAAGGTAAAAGGAATTGTTTTGCAATATTTAGTACAACAAATTGTTAGATATTAAGAACCATTCCCATATCCAATCAGAATAGAGAAAGGACACACATCCAGCTGGATAGACACAAGTTTTATAATTTGAGGCTTTCACAGTTGAACAGTAATATATAATAATATTTTATTTAATATTTAATATATTACTATATAATATAAAAATAAATATTTACATAATATTTATTATTATATTTAAAATATAATAATTTTTAGTATATAAAAAATTATATACTAAAAAACACAAACAATTAACCAAAGTCTGTACTTTGCTCAGATCCCTGAAGATAGGCCTATCTAATCCTTTCACTCTAGTTGGCTACTGAAGAACTTTCTCCTTGTGAGCTCCTTATTAAACTGTAGCCTTATTTACATTTTACAACACAACTTGTAAATTAGATCTAGCAATGGATGCTTGGTTCATTGAAATAGTTTTCAAGCATCTAGAAGGCACTCATCAACAGATGTTTTGCTCAGTCAAGCTTGCAACTTGCAGTTCAATGTTCATGATGCTTCATGAAGGATTTCTTATTAGAATGTATATTTGAATGTATGACATCCTCTAATCACAAGTACAGTAAAGCATGTGTGAACAAACTAATTTGTGTGCAGCAACTACTTGTTACTTCTGATTTATAGATGACTGAGACATTAAATTAGGAAACAAAAATGACGTCTCATGATTTGAGTTGCCAGTATCATATATATTAATGAATAACAAGTCATAAAATGTGGCAGTAACTTGGCTAACCTTGACTGCTACACATATGCAAATTATGATATTTTAAAATAAGCAACAACAAAAATTACTCAGTTCATCTAAAATTTAATTGCTAAATGAGAGTTTAGATAAATCTCAACCTAATCAATAACACTCAAGGATATTTTAACAAAAGTAAACCATTAGAAATAAAAGAGTTCTTTTGTTATGCAACAAAAAAATGTTTAACTAAACACATAGGCCTTTATATTAAACAGAATTATCAACTCATTTCACAGTGTGATACTGTGATATGATCATCTCCTGGATCATCAGGACACATTAATCTGATATCAACATGGCACCTTTCTCCTAACAAACTTTACAAAGCATATATCACACCAGAAATGTGTAAATTGTTTCATGCCAAGTACACCCTAACCTGCTATGTCCCACCTCACAAAACATTTATGGAAATTATTCTGCAAGAACTGCATGAGAAAATTCAAAGAAATTCAGTCTGAATAGACAGAATTATTGCAAGTATCAATATATTTTTATGCATACAGTCTTACGGTCTTTTACCTGCTGTAGTCTCCAAAGTATCTTAAAAAATTTCAACTGCTTTGATCCAACTACAAGAGTCAATCACACCTCCTTTGCACTACATTCCAGTTAGAGTAATTCAATCTCTTATCAACAGGAAGTTTCATTTAGACTGTTAAAAAAACTTACAAAATATCATTAATTTTAAATGAAAGAAAATAATACAACTTTTAGAATACATTAACCATGAGTCTTTGGTATTATTACATGATTCCACAACATATTGCCTTGTATTAACCAAAGCTAAAATTCCTCTTTCGAAACTGTAGAGGGGAGAATCAAGGGAAGGCATACAATGATAGAAGGTGGCAACATGCCATTATTCTTTTGTTGTCATTGGCAAGAGCACAATCATGTGCCCTTTAAGCTTTGTTATTCAGCCTGCTGCTCATATGGATAACACAATCAACCACTTCTTTCAATCAAAGGAATGGAAACAGAGCTGTCTGCATTAACAGAGGCACTATGACTAGACTGAATTTGTGAAATCCAACTACTGTATGTCCCAGACTAACATGCAGTTCCAAGCTGCAAAGATGAAAATATTCTGCACTTTGCTCTACACTTACTGTCTTCTAGGACATCGAATTGTTTATGAATATGTTGAAAACAGTGGACCGATTGATTAAAATTTAGAGAGATAAAAGATTTCATTTTATTGTTTGCTTTTAAAGATATTTTTAGTGTGGCAGAAATTTATTTCCTCGCAATAGCTTTATCTTATTAATATATTTTATTTCCTACCTCACAAATATAGTGCACACATACTGCATTATTAATAGCAATAGTATTACTACAAATAGCAGTATACTTGATAAATTCCATTTATTCAACTTTGCAGATTTTTTTTAATTTATTTTTTCTAATGCTCAGTCCTTTTTACGCCTGCTGGTTATTTCAAGAGAGCTAAAAGCAAACTTGCTTGTAAATTCTAGGAAATGTTTTAGTATTCTTTGCCCCTTTTTTAACTCATCTGGTTATTTTAAAAAAATAGTAACATCTGAGCAATTGATAACTGCCAACGTAAATTATTGTCAATTTTTAAAAGGCAGCTAGAAATAATTTTAGGCAGTGGAGTGGTCTTGCTGAATCTGTGTTTTTACTATCTCTTCTAAATTGATTACTATATTATACCAGGAAAAGGGAATTAGGGCTAGATTCAGAGAAAGGACTTTAGCACAGCAAAGCACCATTACGTAGACTCAGAGTCTATGTAATGAAGAGTCTACTCTTCATGCAGAGTGCCTGAAGAGCTGCCTGAATTTAGAGCAGTGAGTAGGCTATCCTAAAGAAAGCTTTTTAAAATATATTTTAAATACTACTTTATTTGCGCATGAAATCCCATTCATGTACATGGAATTCATAGTCCAGATTTTTATGCTACTAGTGTGTCTCCACTCTGTGTATTAGCCTTGCAGATGGAGCCTTTCCCTATGATGTAGAAGACGCATGTTTCCTTCCCTTTCGTGCCTGAGATCACAGATACTTTGTAAGACAATGTGTAATATTTAAGCACCTTGATTTACTGGAATTACTCAGGGTGCCAGAGATGTGATGGGTACTAATATGGCCAGTTGGAAGGTCTAGGTGTCTCTGGACAGCAACCTAGGCACTGAATAAGTAACTAGCCTGGATCAGGAGTGAAAAGACACCCATATAAATAAACACACCCAAGAGATGTCTTTCATACTGCAGATTGCATAACTATAGCCACTAAGGACCTACAATATCTGACCTTTCGTATGAAGTATGCAAGTGATTAGGCAGGTTTTACCCTTAAAATATGCCAATGAAATTCCTCTTTCTCATAAGGACTTAACAACTGATACAGTTTCCTTCATATAGGTCTTTGATTAAAAAGACAGCACAGGTCCCTCCACATCATCTGGGCTGAAAACCCCAGCCACTGGATTACTGAGTTGTCTGACGTATCATCTATACCTCCATTTCACATTTTTGACTGCAATATATTCTGCTTTCCAGAAGAAGAACAGACACACCACTCCCCAGACAAACTAAGATACTCTGATAGTGAGAAGGTGATCTTATGAAAGGTGATCTGTGCAATTGAATCACTTCAGGCAGCAGAAGATATGAATTCAGGTTTGCAATGTCTTTCTTATGTGTTGCAGTGGTGAGAAAAAAAAAGGCACTGTTGTTCACGACATTTTTTGAGAATGAAAACACTGACCTTTGTGCACACATCAGTGCAATTTAGACAGGCTAACTCTGACTAAAATGCTTGGATGATTAGGTCCCTCTAAGGGACCTTTTAGGCAGATTTTAGCAACCTCATTGTCTAATAACTCAATTAAATAGTTAAGGAGCTCAAAGACAGAGCTATCTCATAAGTTCTAGATGGCATGATCTTTAAAGAGCTCTTGGATCCTCTCTTGAGCTTAAATTTCAACTGATTCCTGTTCAGAGCTGAGCAAGTCATGGGACAATACACAGTCCCAATTGTCCTTGGCACTGATTATTATGTAAAAGTATTATATCTATACACATAATAGTTCTGTTTATAATTAGAATATTTTCCTTATAGAGAGACAACCTCTTTTTCTCTTCACAAAATGCAGTGGTAGAAAGTTCATAAAGAATAAAAAAAAAGCTCAAAGTCAGTGTACCATCATTTTCTGTACATGCCATATTCTAAGAATCAGAAGAGTCAGTCATCTGTCAAATGCTGAATTTGTGCTTCAGAGACTTACTAATGAAAGTAGACTGTAGGTTGTCAGTTTTCTTGTTTTATTTTACTGGTTTCAATTTATTGTCAAACATCAGACAACACAGAAAATATTAATAGCTATACATAGAAGTTAGGTATAAAAAAATGGCAAAATAAAGAGATTACCATTTTGTGCATATGATCCCACTCATGATGACATTATTTAAGCAAAGGTCTTGTTCGTTTAAAAATCTGCCATTGGCAATTTAGCTAAGCCAAGTTGACAAAGAAAATCAGTGGGACAAACCAGATTTCATGCATGCCATTCAGAGTTGCAAATGCAAATATTTTATGCAATCACAATTCAGTATTGTTCCATTTGGATTAACTATTAATATGAAATTAAGAAATAGTTCATTATTTCAAGAGGCCAATCTTTATATAACTTTATAATCTAAAAGCCCTAGTAAAAGCAAAAATATAGTCCACCTCACCGGATCCTCATCTAGACGATACCTTGTTTGAATATTATAGAATTATAAAATCATAGAGGAGTTTGGGATGGAAAAGACCTTGAACACCATGTAGTTCCAACCCCCCTGCCATGGGCAGGGACACTTTCCACTAGACCAGGTTGCTCAAACCCCTGTTCAACCTGCCCTTGAGCACTGCGAGGGATGGGACAGCCACAGCTTCTCTAGGCAACCTCTTCCAGTGTCTCACCACTCTCATAGTCAAGAATTTCTTCCAAATATCCAACACATTGTCTAGTATGTCTCTGAATATTAAGGCAGTGAAACTGTTTCTGAACAGGGTTCAGTACAGTTTCCCAGAGCTTTCTCTGAACATTTATAATCAAGATGAATCATGTAAATACAGTCTCCGCTCTAATTAAGAGAATGCTAATACCTCAAACTTGCCTTAAAACAATTTCAATCATTTGTGCGCAGAGCACCTTCATATTTATGTCATTGTATACAGAGCTAATCATACTCATACTAAATATTTTACACTCCCGAGGCTCTTGTGTCACTCAGAGTGGAGTAATCTAATTCTTCCGGAAAGAAATCTCACTGGAACATCAGCTCAAGGAGTAAAAATGCAGAGGCCTCACATCTAAATACATGAGGGTATTTGTAAGACCAGGCTTTGAATTTCAGAAATAGATGAAAATCTAGCTTAATTTTAAATCTGTTCATCTGAGATCATAGGCACTGTCTTATTCTGTAAAAGCTCATCTGCAGTACAAACCCACTTTCATTCCTTTGATGACAGCTGGGTCATGGATCGTTCATACCCTCTCACTAAAGAGTTTTGCCTTATAACCTCATGTGTTATGGACTTAATGCTGATATTTTCAACACTTGGCTAAATGTGTCTAGTCTAGTAAGAATGTCCACTATCTCTACAATGCAAGAGACCTCAATCCCTAAGCATTTTTCCAGTTAATTTCTTAAATTTCATTAATTTGCTTAGGGTTGATAAACTGATAAATCAGTTCAGGTATTCAGAGATACCAAATTCCTCCATTTTAATTACTGCAGATGCCACATATATGAAAATATAAATACATGCATGTCTAGAAGTTGTACAGATTTATAAATTATATGAGTGATTAAATATACAGACATTTATATCATTATACAAATACATTTTTAGGGGAATGTTTTAGAACTTTATATAGGGGTGGGCCCTGGAGCTGACCTCAAGCAACTGCTTAATCCTTTCCTGTGTCCCAAGGAATGATCAGCTAAACATAATTAATCTCACTACATCTCTCAGACGAGAAGCAGTGAGAGTAGTTAGTTTAACAATGTAGTCTAACAAGGGAGTGGCCCCGCTATCCTGGAGACGGAAAGTAACAATATTCACAGCAGCATTCCAGAATCATTCTCAGTAAACAGCCTGAGGATCAAGCAAACACAGTAGCCATCAACTGGAGATAAACAGGGATTTGAATTTCTGGCACAGGCTACCTTTCTTGGCTGCTGAAGAAGGCTGTCCAAGACAAAAAGACTTCATAGTTCTGGAGAACAGACAGGTGAAACTTATGGTAACCATGAAATGATAAAAGCAGAGATGGACAATCCATTGTTAAGCACATCTGCTGTTAAATCAGAAAACAGGCGTGAGAAGGACCAGTACATCTGACTGATAGCCTGGGCACAGGAAGACACCCTTCTCCAACTGTGGATACCATCCATCTAACATGATTGTCTTAAAAATTAAAGAACAGAAAAAAAATACGATTTTAAGTCATGTTTGGCTTGTAACCAGGAAACCTTCATAGGAAAATTAAGGCCAAGCCAGCCTTTTTCATCTTATACTTCTGCACTTGATTTTTTTCTGCCACTGTGTAAAGCCTCTCACTTGTCATTATATAATTCAAACATAACTATTTCAGTCTAATTGATTCCTGTCAGTCAACATCACTTTGAATTCAAATCATGTCATCCTTAGTGCTTGTAGACAGATGTATACAAATGCAGTATTTGTCCTTGATACAAGATATTCATGGTAGCAATAAGTAGCGTCCAGCCTAGAATGGGCCTTCGTGCAACCTTTCTTGATACATCCCTACAGTTTGACAGCGAGCCATTGAAACCATTCTTCCAAGCTTTACTTTTGCACCTAGCTACGCAGCCACCTTACAGTGGGATCATCTAGATCCCTAGCTTCTGCATGAAACTGTCATGTGAAATGGTGCCTGAAGCCTTTCAGTGGTCAACAGAAATTATATCTGATGCTTCTTCTTTATCCATCACCCTGTTACCCTGTCATAAAGTCAAATAATTCGGTTTGACATGATCTGTAATGTGCAAATTGATGAAGGCTGTTATTTTACATTTTGTTTTCAATGAGCTTATTATGGCAGTTTTATAGGAATGTAAGTTAGGATAAACTGTATGTAGTTTCCTGGTCTACTTTATTCCCCCTGGTTTTGAAGAATTCATGATATTTTTGCCCTTTTAGTGTCTTTTGGAACTTCATCCATTCTGCACCAGTTCTCAGATATACATGCTAATGGCTCCGAGATGGTCCCATTCAGTTTGCTGAACCTCCTACTGTGAATTTTACTTGGCTGAGCAGATTTCAAAATGACTCATGAATCTGTTCCCTTTTTCCCATATTACAATGAGTCTCACTTCTATTTCCATATGTGTTAATTGTATTAACCAATTAGGCTTTTTAGTGAAGTAGAGGCTAGTTCCTCACTCTTTCACAGGGAAATGCATCAGTTTTTGATTGAAGAAAATGCCTAATTGATTGCAAGGCAATGCAGAGAGAACCAACAGCCAGTTTCCACCTTGAAGTCGTCCCAGTCCACTTACCTTGGTCAGCATTGTTCCTATCCCTTCAATTCTCTTCTGTGCTCTCCACCATTGGATTTTTCTATGTCTATCCCATAGATCAAGGCTTCACAATAGTGGATGCACCTTCACCTACTTCCTAAGAGGGTCTGCAAGCAGGTGCATCCACCGTGGCTGCAAGTCCTGCAAATCAAGGCCTTGGGTAAATTAATTAATCTGCCTTCCCATCACTATTATTTACCCTCTCCCTTCTGCCTTGCAAAAGCACTATTTCTTACTTCATCTGAAAAATTTTACCTACCTGGCTGCTCCATCCCACTCTTAATCACATTTATTCTCTTCATTTTATCTGATGCACATGAATGTACTCAACATCCCCAATGGGAACCTAACTTTCCTGTTCTGTTATGACTGTAACTACTCATAGTACATGATTTATTCAAGAAGTCTTACCTCAATATCATGTCTCTTTTCCTAGCTGATCATAACTAGCCCTTGATTTTTGAGACTTTTTTTCCCCTCAGTATTACTGGAGTAATGTATAATTATTCAGGTATTCAGCTGATGTTCATTGGTTGGATTCATTTAAATTCTCTATTTTTAGAGTACTTTCTTGTTAATATCTTTAGCAAGCCCTCAAAAAGCTCTCAGGATGACCTATAAATACTCAGTCCAAAGACTGTTGTGTTTAGATTTTTGCATGATATATGTCCATGGCATTTTCCTTTGCGAATACATTTCTGATAGATTATATCCATTCTTATAATGCTAATAGAAAGGAATGAAAAAACGCACCACATTTAAAGAAATAGGCATTTCTTGATTATAAAAATGGAAACATGTTTTTTTCTCATGGCTTTATCCAGCTCCTTTCATCAGCCTTCTCTGTTAGCAATTCAAACTTGAAGTATGCTTTTTTTCCCTACTGTACTTTTAAAGTAGGTCACTTCTCTTATGGTCACAATCATCCATGATCTTTTCTCAAATTCTAGCCACTCTTGGAAATTGTTTTGCGCTATTCCACAATTGTTTTCCCTGGGTTTACATTCTTACTATGTTATTCAGATACATGTTCCCAAAGCTGCTGAGGTCAATATAGGTATCAATCTTACATGGTAGATCAGTAGCCTTATTACAATATTTTTATTGTCTCTCTCCTGCTGCAATATACTGTCATCTGAAAATTTTGTTGAGGAAGAGAGGAAAGAGGAAGATCTAAACTAGTAATGGTTCTAGGGGAGGCACAAAACAATTATATATAGAAAATTAAGAATTAATGTGTGAAAAATAAAAATATTCAAGAGACAGATTTCTCACATGACTCAACTCATATTAAGTACGTCCACACTAAAACAGCTATGCAGTCACAGCTTCTAAGTTGTATTCCTGAGCAACACTGACGCCAAAAAGCAATCACTTATTGCTAAATTGTTAAGAAATGTTAAGAAAAGGAAAAAGAAAAATAAAAAAAAAAAAAAAAAAAAAGAAGGGGTAAATAAAATGAATAATTTTAAAGCTAATAACCTTTGTATATTCACCTTTTATATAGCTCCCTAGGAAATGACAGTAAGCGCCCACACAAAAGGCCATGCAAAATCAAAAGGTGTCTAAATAATTTTTTATGTTAATGAAAAAGCCCACTTAGTGGTAACAAATTGAACATATCTCCATTTGCAAGCATGATTAAGAAAAACACCTGAAACTGAAGAGTAGCAATAATAGCAAATGTCATTAAATCTCCTTGTTAGCAAATACTTGTTGTCCAATTAATTTCATTGGTATTACATGTGTAAATAAAACAAGTAGTATAAGGCCCAATGACATCTCTCAGGCTATGAAATAATCTCCCAAGGGGGACTGGTATAAGCTCCTTTACTTAACACGCTAAAATGCTGCAACATAAAATACTGAAAAAACGTTCTAATGGACAGCATCTAAAATATTAGATGATTCACCACGAAAGGCCTTTTCCATTTTGATTTCTTTGAGTCAAGGATCTATAAAACTAATTAACTTCCAGGGACTATCACCCACACTTCATTCACCAGCAATTTCTATATCATTACAAAACCAAAGTGAGTAAGAAAGACACCAGTGACATTTTGCTAATTATCTGTAATTAAAAGCCAGGTCTTTTATTCTAATGCTGCCATGACATATAACAATTTCTGAAAAACACTGATTTGCATGTAATTTTATTTAAGCAAAAATATGTCGCAATAAATTTTGATGTTTGTCTCTAGAAATAAAAGTAGTTAATTTACTTTTATTAGTTTATGTTCTCATTCTAATCTAGTATCAGGATAAAGACCCAATGCAATTCCATCATATAATTAGATGATGCAAGACCAAATGTCTTCTGTTGCATTATTAAAAAAACCTAGGGAATATGTTAACTACCAATGGTTCAATATGTCATGTTCCTGTGAATGGGATTTATAGCTGCATATACAGTAATTTATAATTTGGAAGTAAAGAAATCAATTTGTAGTAAAAAAATGAAAGCATTGAATGTAGGTGTTTTTCAGACATTTCAGTTGCTCATAACTTTATGTAGTCTATCATATTTATCTAGTTTAGAAGGGTTCTTTAGAGTTCTGCTCAAGTTCTGCACTTTAATATTATCCATGAAAAGAACAAAAATACAGTACTATGTCAACTTCCAACAAAACCACCCAGTAAAAAGAATTCAGTTCAAGGATTTCAACTAACTAAACTTAATTCACAATATAAACACAAATTTTTAAAATAAATCAAATCTTTGAAGTTGCAGGATGCATATCTAAGTCTTGCATACAACAACATTATGAACTAGTTCTATTCAGAACATGGGTAGAGAAGTGAAAAATAAGTGGGAACGTCTCCTATATTCCATACATAAAATCAGTATTTGTTAACTGGAATTTATCAACACGTGCACAAGATTTGGTGACGCTTACTCAGAATGTGAAAAAATATTAATAATGAGACTGATGAAAACAGAGGCAACAGAAATGAAAGTTCAGAAAGATACGCTAATAATAAAACATCCATGTCAGGCAGTATTCCAATCAGAAGTAGCATCTGGTAGAATACCTGCACTCAGAAACACACAATTGAAAAATAAGTATTGAAGAGGGTGAGATTTCCTTGTTTTATATAACATTAGAGTTATATAAAGTTTCACATAATTCTCATGAATGCAAACTCTTTCAAGCAGGTAAATTTTTTGTCTAGCTTGACAAAATTTTAGATTAATTGTACAACTGTTTATTAAATACATAAAGCATTCGAGTCTATAAGTAGGTTTAGGAATTACAAAAATGTAACAAATTAATTTAAAAAATGATGAACAATATTTTGTTTCTGTATTGAAATTGCTGAAAGGCACACTTTCTTCTAATTTACCTTGTTGCACTTTAGTATATTTGGCTTGCTTTAGGTTTTTTAATATAGCCTTCTACTGACTTAAACGATGAGAAATGCGTATTTCACCTTACGTTTGGTTTTGAGGTTTGTTTTCCTTTTTCCCACCTTTCCCTACCACTGCTGCTGACCATACTCACTCACTGCTCTTCTCAGCCAGAAGCTTTATTCTGTACTTTCCCAGTGTCCTAGCTTGCCTATGATATTGTTTATATTTTTAATTGTAGGAACTGGTCTTGCACATACCAAGGTCATCAGGAGTTTGGAACTGAATGGAGTAACAGTGGAGTCAGAAAACTGTGCAACAGTCTTGTATTAAAGTTTTAAATGACACTAAAAGGTACTCTTGCAAATCCATTTGGAGTTGAGGGGTTGGCAGGAAGACATACATGGTCAAAAATAGACTCTGAATGAGGCAGGTCAGAAACAGTGGTGGAGAGCAAAAAGGAAAAAAAATTCACAAAGCAAGGAAGGAAAGGAAAAATAGAAAGTAGAACTGCAGGAAGAAGGAGAAGGAATATAAAGCATTCTATTAAAAGAGTTAACAGTAACATTAAGGAAGCTAGTTTATTTACAACCATTTCTAATTTTTATGCCATTTGTTTTAATTAAAATAAAAGAATCCTGAACTGGCAGCCTTCATCACTTCTGACCAATGAAGAAAATTTGAGAAAGAATTTTGTTCCCGTATTTTTTTTAATTTGAAATACTGATCCTGTTTGTATAAAATGTTCTGATTTGATAATGTTCAGAACCCAAAGTTTAGTATCATTGAATTTAATACTGAACTTTAAACACATGTTATAATGAAGTTGAAATTCCTTATCACATGGAATCTCCAACTTTCTGTATTTTCCTTTGCTTTGCCATGCATATTATTTGTCTCTTTGTGATCTATGAAGAACTTACAAAGAACTTGTTAGTACTTGTCTTCTTGAAAGTGTATTGACATTAGTATACAGCGTTGCCTAGGTAGCCAAGCTAGCTGTAATGAGTGAATCAATCACATTGAATAAAAAATGGAGAAGGCAGTTTTTCCAAACAAAAAAACCTTAATCTGCCCAATATAAGGGTGGCTGTACAACCAAAGAAAAAGATCACTTTCCAACATCTGATTAGGAGAGATGTTTTGATTAACTCTCTAAATAGTACCCTTTGATATTAACTTTGTTATGTTTGATAGTAATGATGTAATAAAAGTTCACTGACAGTCAGATGCAATCCTAAAGATAAAATTCCACTGTTTTAACAAGTTACCCCCTTCAGCTATTCGTTTCAGGCTATATGAAAATAGACTTACAGTTTTTTGATTACTCAAGCTAGCCTGGCTTAGTGCACTTTAAGAAATCTGATGAGAATACACTGCTGCTAAAATGGCTCAGTGCTAACTTTTTAAATTCCTGAATTGACCATAGGCTCTCTCCATATGTCTATCTTCAGTCTGAAAAAGTGAATAAAATAATTTTTTCCCTTAAGCAGTACTATCTCCCATCTCAGAAGAGTATGAGACATGCATAAACACCAAAGACCAGCCTATACCTATTTAACACTCGTAAACAATTCAGTAATTGGAATACCAGTCTCTGCCCTCTGAGGTCCTAGCTGGTATACTAGGTTCAAAATCCCTCTTTATTTCTCAGCAGCATAATAGAAATTGAATTATTTTCTGCCAAGTAAATAGTGCAGCTTTGACAGAAACATTTTTCGCCGCCATTTTCCTCACATCCTGACAGTGAGGTCACTCTTCAGAAATAGGAGCTCTTGGTTTAAATCAGTGAGTCAGTGAACATGAAACTTGAGACATCAGTACCAGCTAAGATAGTGAAATCTGATGATGATTCTTTAAGACATACATGCCTACAACTTTTGCTCTGATGTGATGATACTAGCTTCTGAATGACTCACCTTCCTATCTTGTGGTGGATATATATGTGTATATATATATATATACAGACATATAAAACTAATGATATAAACATGTATTTCTTGGTGAAGAGATTTATTCTATAAGTAGAAAACTGAAAAGTAACAATGTAATATACCATAAAGAAATATAGTAACTTTCTCTTTATGACACTGTAAGTACTATAAGGACTTTGTAGTTAAGATTCAGCCCCATTTCAAATCTTACCTGTCTTTAATTAGGAAAATATGAGGCCATTCTCCATCTAAAATTTATCTTAGCTTTCTAAACTCAACTAGCTTATGTTTTAGCTTATAACATAGATGGGTTTTGATTGGCATTGATTGTTTCTCACATAGTTCACTTCCAAAGTGATTCCAAAGAAGTTCTGTTTTGCTTTAAGGTCAGTAATTGTTATCACTTCCGGATAAATTAAGAGATCATTTCTGATGACTGCAACCATTCATAGTATACAGCCCCTTCTATTTCAAAATGCGTGACTAATAAACTAGCCGTTAACATCATTATTTTTCCCCCTAAATGGTAACATATACTTGATAATAAGCTTTTGCAGCCTCACTGACAATGAGAGGATCCTGCCACCCATCTCTTCCTTGCAACATTTTTTGTTCTATTTGCAAGTAGTTTGTTTACCTTCCAGCTTTCTCAACAAATATCATACCCTTGTCCAAGTTCCACCAGCATCCGGAATTGGAATATGACTGCAGACCCAGACAGCTCCCAGAAAAGACTATTAGGAATCTGGATTAACACTTAGCTCTTTAGCTGTACAAATTAAATGTCTTCTGCACTCATCCGAAATGGCATTTACTCACTCCTCCTTCTTTGATTAGCCTCTTGGATATCTCATCTATTCTCAAAACAACGATGAAATAGAATCAGAAATTGCAAGCAAAAGAAGTTCAGCATCTTGTAAGCAAGAACATGAACAATGCATGGGTTACAGAAACTATGCAACTGTGACAAGAAGAATGTTACTATGACATTAGGTTTTCATTTTGGTGGCCATCTGAAAACCCACATAGTTTTATTACACATAAAAAGACACTAATAAACTATGAAGATAAATCCATCTGACTTAAATTTTCCTGTATCAGCTGGTCTTGGATATCATCCCAAATCATGGTTTAAAAGACAGTAGAGTAAAATAAATCATCCTACACCTCTTTTTAAATAGAACATGACTTTTACTTAATAGAAAAATATAAGAGATTAATATTGTCTTTTACATGGAATTCAAGCCTGTACACACTGTTCCGCTCTTCAGGTACATTTCAGAACTAAATTTCTAAATGGTTTTATTCCATAGCGGCATGCTCCATGAAGCTCCATGAAAACTGGTTCCTACTTTGAAGCTCCAAATTCCTTCCTTTTACAGCATAGGAATTTCAGGTCATTAGCCCAGCTTTCTTGTGCACTGCTCATAGTCAAGGATGCCTAAAAGCATCTCAGACATATAACTTTAAACAGATAAGCTGTTTATTGCATACAGCCTTTGTCTGTAACAGCATTTCTCTTCAAAGCCAATAGAACCTTAACATTGTAAGCCTCTTTGTTAATTTCATGTATTAGAGTACTGGTTTTATCTTTTTCTCCTTCAGGAACAGTGCCAAAATACTTACTTTTCTGGAAACCCTCTTGCCCAAGGAAATGCATGTTTTAGTTTACATCTCATGTTTTAATTTATATATTACGTGTTAAAACTGATAATTAGTAGGCTAAGGCCGGTCTTTTCCCACTGTCAGGGATTATAGAAAATACATTCAACCTTTGAATCTTGCAGAAGTTAGCAGCTTTGCCTCCTGTTACTGTCAGACCTGTTCATCCCAGAAATCAATGAAGATTTGAAGAATATACTTACCCTGAACACACACACATGAAAGTTTATGAATGACAAACAGCTCTAATTTAAAACTGTGTGTGCAGAAAGATGCAATGAATTATTTTTAGTAGCTACAATAACTTCTTGGGTAGAGGCCTAGAAAGCACTTACGTATACACTTGTACGTATAAATCCAAAACTGAGATTCGCAAAATCTTGGTTTCTGCATAACCATTTAAATTCTGCAGGTTCCTCACATGGTTTGAGTTTAAATGAGTGCCTAGAAGTGCAACAGTCTTAAACAGCTAAGTAATTTGGCCCAAGCCTAGCTGTGATTAGCAATTAAGCAGTCTTCTGCCTTGTCCGTGACAGGCTCAGTCTTCACACGCAGTGCAAGGCACAAAATGCAGGTGTAGCAAATCCTGTCTTTTGAAATAGGTCAGTGGAAGTGGCAGGCTATCAAATGTTACATCAGGGAATAGCTAATTGATAAAATACCTGCCCAATGATAAATGATGGGATCAGGTTCCTCACAAAATGGAATGACATCTCTTGTAAAACAATCTAATGGTCATATGATTCTCCCAGGAAAAAATTCATTTATCATTTTATGGTGCAACAAACTGAGGTTCTAGCTGCAATAGCTGGCACCTCTTTGGTAAATGAGATGGAAAGCATCTGCTCTCAAAACAGATCATCCACTGCTTAGGCTGACTCTTGATAGAGAGAGATTTGAATCCCTCAGGGAAAGGATGGTATTCAGCCCAAACACCTATTTCTTTCCCAAACACTCTAACATCTGTAGAAGTGTGTGAAAGTGTAACACCACATGGCACACTCTGCCAGAACAGTAAGAAGAGGCATCACTAATATTTCATTAAGGTCCTATTGCACTTTAAGAAGCGGTTAATTCTGCTCATGTGTATTAGGCTGCTCAGTGCGATTGTAATTGATTAGGCCAATGGGGACATTTAACATAAAAATGCCTGATGAAAACAGGTGAGAGTCAACCTGCCAAAATCTAAGTTTCTATAAGGTAGGTGGTCTACCTGTGTCCTGGGTTCAGCAGTAGCAGTCATTTTTCTCCTCCTTGGTAGCTGGTGCAGTGCTGTGTTTTGACTTTCGGCCTGGGAACAGAGCTGATAACAAGGATGTTTTGGTTTGGCCAAGGACTTTGTGAGCCTCATGCTCTGCCAGGGAGGAGGGGAAGCCAGGAGGAAGCAGAGACAGGACACCTGACCCAAACTGACCAAAGAGGTATTCCATACCACAGCACGTCATGCCCAGGAGGTAACTGGGAGTTAGCCGGAAGGGCTGGGAGACTGCAGGGTTGGAGGAGGTATCGGTCGGTGCTTGGTCGGGCTGGGGGGGCGAGTTATCGGTTGGCTGGTGATGAGGTGTTGTATTCTCTTCCCTTGTTATTTCCTTTATCATTATTATCATTGGTGGTAGCAGTAGTGATTTGTGTTATACCTTAGTTACTAAAACTGTTCTTATCTCAACCCATGGGAGTTGCATTCTTTTCGATTCTCCTCTCCGTCCCTCTGGGAGTAGGGGGGGGTGAAGAAGGGGGGGAGTGAGTGAACGAGTTACCTGACCGGGTTTAAACCACGACAACCTGTTAACAGAAATTTGAAGGCTTCTATTACTTTAGTAGAGAGATATTTTGTCCAGTCAATGGACTCTAGAAAGCTATTAACCTCATCCTATGAGAGTGCAATGCCCTGTAAGTGTGGACACCCACACTTGATATCTGAATATCTCCAGTTCTGGATAGCTATCTATTACATCTAGCTTTTGATGTAATATTATTAGGTCTAAGACACCTAGCTCACACATAGACAACAGCTGTAAAATTAATCACGGATGTACCCTACTCTATCTGCCTAAAAAAAAAAAAAGCCCAAACAAAAAAACACATATCCATGTGGATGGAATCACATGAGAACAGGTTCAACACTTTCAGTTGAAAAATATCCTCAGCAGGAGTGTATGTCTATAATGGCAAAGTACAGAAGCTAGGGAACCAATCATACCTATTGAGCAGACTCAGTAGGTACAGATCCTAGAAAGGAGACACTTTGATTTCATAGAATTGTACAAGTTATGAGTCTGGCCCCATTACATTTGTTTAACGATTACCTTTCTTGGCTTAGAGAATGGTCCTATATCAAAGGCTGGCCTCTGATTCACCTAACACTGAATTTACCCTGCTTGGAGTCAGATAAACCCAGAACTGTACACTGGCTTTACATCAATGCTTTCCAGCTCTCACTTACTGTTTGTGAGAAAAAGGTTTTCAAGTTTTCCAGAGATTGCTGACAACCCTTTTAAGACTTGAAAAACCAGTCAGTGAGTCAAGTTTGGTGTGATGCTAATTAGTAATGATAATTAGTGCTTTATATTGTCTTTTATCTTCAAAGCACTTAAGAAATGCTGATGGCATTAACTCCCACAACATCTTCAGCCTTGCTGAGTATACCAACAATTGAGCAGCTGATTAAATAAAAAAAGAGAGAACACCTCAATTTCTAGTTTCTACCTGTGCTCTGTAATATTTACATAGGCAAAGTGCTCCTGGAATAGGTTACTAGTGTGAAAAGAAACTGTCCATACTGGGAGTTCAGAACAAAAGGGGTAAATTCCCTAAACTTAAAACTGATACATCTGTTCTACGTATTTATGTTGTGCTTACATTTCGTGGTGTATAATGCACACTACTTTTGTGGCTCCCTTCTTAAGTGTTGGAATACTCCAGAACTCCAGACAAAACATAAGCACTTCATTCAGGGCATAAATTCCAGTATCTATCAAACAGCCCAACAGCTAGATGCTGTGAAACTCTATTTTTTCAGAGATGGCCTTAAAGATTCATAGAAGTGAAGGTCTGGAAAGAACCTCAAAGATCTCCAGGCTCAATGCTCCTAGGGAAGACCAGATTTTATTTTTAAAACCAAAAACATCTTGACCAATTTTCCTTCTAGAAGCATTAACATCAGAGCAACCTTCAAGGTTACATCAGGCTGTTCAAGGAAACTTCCAAGGGTGGAAATTTCACTACCTATCTTGGCAATCTGTTCCAGTGCTTAACAATTTTCACCATGAAATTTTTTTCCTCATATTCAGTTGTAATTTTTGCTATTGCAACCGGTGACCAATACTTCTTGTCTTTTTACTGTGCATGTCTTACAAGAATCTGGCTCTATAAGGCCCTTTAAGGTCACTGAAGACAGTTATTTTATTCCCTTTATCTTTCTCTTCTCTGGACGCAGCAAATCCAGTTTATTCATCCTTATATATTATATGCTCCAGACACTCAGTTTGTTTAATGACACTTTGCTGGACTAAATTTCTCTAGTACTGGGACATACAAAGCTGGACATAATACACTAGATATGGCCTTCAGAGTGCCAGGTAAAGGGAAATAAAAACTTCCTTTGATCTGCTGGCTACACTCTTATAAATGTATCTTGGTGTGAGATTGGTCTTCATGACCACTGGTGCACAGCAATGATTCACATTCAATTTGTTGTCTGCCAGCACCCCAAGGTTCTTTTCTGCACTGCTGCTATGTCAGCAGCCTCTACTGCTGTGTGCAGTTGTTCTGTCTCAGATGCATGACTTTGCATTTGCCTTTCGTAAACTAAGAAAAGTTCCGGTCAGTCCATTACTCCAGTATGTCAAGGTTATTCCAAATGGCAAGCCTTTCCCTCCAGAGTACTCATCAGTGTTGCCCTTCTCCCTCACTGCCCTCCCCCTGACATTTTAGTGTTATTCACAAACTTGTACTGTTAAAGGTTTCATCATCCAGGTCATTGATGACAGTATTAAGTAGAATCAGTCCCAATACTGGCCCCTGAGGAGTGTCACTGCTAGTTAGACTTCAATTTGTTTGACCACCACCCATTAAGCCTGGTGTTCTAGAAACTTTTTCACCCAGTTTCTAGTCCACTCAGTATCCACTTTTAGGCTGTATGTGAAACTATGGGAAACTATATCAAAGGCCTTGCTTAATTCAAGGCAAATGACATATACCACTCACTCCATCTGATACAAAGAGTCAGTAATATCACAGAAGGCAATCAGTCAAGCATGGTAAAGGCCTTGGTAAATCATAGAATCATAGAATAGTTAGGGTTGGAAAGGACCTTAAGAACATCAAGTTCCAACCCCCCTGCCGTGGGCAGGGACACCTTACGCTAAATCATATCACCCAAGGCCTCTTCCAACCTGGTCTTGAACACTGCCAGGGAGGGAGCATTCACAACCTCCCTGGGCAACCCATTCCAGTGCCTCACCACCCTAACAGGAAAGAATTTCCTCCTTATATCCAATCTAAACTTCCCCTGTTTAAATTTTAACCCGTTACCCCTTGTCCTATCACTACAGTCTCCAATGAAGAGTCCCTCCCCAGCATCCCTACAGGTCCCCTCCAGATACTGGAAGGCTGCTATGAGGTCTCCACACAGCCTTCTCTTCTCCAGGCTGAACAGCCCCAACTTTCTCAGCCTATCTTAATATGGGAGGTGCTCCAGTCCCCTGATCATCCTCGTGGCCCTCCTCTGGACTTGTTCCAACAGTTGCATGTCCTTTTTATGTTGAGGACACCAGAACTGCACACAATACTCCAGGTGAGGTCTCACGAGAGCAGAGTAGAGGGGCAGGATCACCTCCTTCGACCTGCTGGTCACGCTTCATTGATGCAGCCCAGGATATGGTTGGCTTTCTGGGCTGCAAGCGCACACTAAAGCCGGCCCATGTTCATTTTCTCATCAACCAACACCCGCAAGTCCTTCTCCACAGGGCTGCTCTGAATCTCTTCTCTGCCCAACCTGTAGCTGTGCCTGGGATTGCTCCGACCCAGGTGTAGGACCTTGCACTTGGCATGGTTAAACCTCACGAGGTTGGCATCAGCCCACCTCACAAGCGTGTCAAGGTCCCTCTGGATGGCATTCCTTCCCTCCAGGGTATCAACCGAACCACACAGCTTGGTGTCATCGACAAACTTGCTGAGGGCGCACTTAATCCCACTGTCCATGTTAGCAACAAAGATGTTGAACAAGACCGGTCCCAACACCGATCCCTGAGGGACACCACTTGTTACTGGTCTCCAGCCAGACATTGAGCCATTGACCACAACTCTTTGCGTGCGGCCATCCAGCCAGTTCTTTATCCACCGAGTGGTCCATCCATCAAATTGATGTCTCTCCAATTTAGAGACAAGGATGCTGTGTGGGACAGAGTCGAACACTTTGCACAAGTCCAGGTAGATGACATCAACTGCTCTACCCCTGTCCATCAGTTCCGTAGCCCCATCATAGAAGGCCACCAAATTGGTCAGGCAGGATTTCCCCTTAGTGAAGCCATGCTGGCTGTCACCAAGCACCTTGTTGATTTTCATGTGCCTTAGCGTGCCTTCCAGGAGAATCTGCTCCAAGATTTTGCCAGGCACAGAGGTGAGACTGACTGGTCTGTAATTCCCTGGGTCATCCATTTTCCCCTTCTTGAAAATGGGGGTTATATTTCCCTTTTTCCAGTCATTGGGAACTTTACCTGACTGCCATGATTTCTCAAATATGATGGACAGTGGCTTAGCAACTTCATTTGCCAGCTCCTTCAGGACCCATGGATGGATCTCATCAGGACCCATGGATTTGTGCACGTTCAGATTTTTAAGATGGTCTTGAACCAGTTCCTATCCCACAGTGGGTGCAAGTCCCTGCATCTGCCTTCCAAGACTTGGGTGGTTTGGTCAGAGCCTTTGCCAGTGAAGACCGAGGCAAAGAAGTCATTCAGAACCTCAGCCTTCTCCAAATCCTGTGTAGCCAGTTCTCCTGAGAGCTTCCTGAGGGGGCCTACATTCTCCCTAGTCTGTTTTTTATTTGCTATGTACTTGTAGAATCCCTTCCTGTTATCCTTAATACCTCTAGCTAAGTTTAATTCTAACTGGGCCTTAGCTTTCCTAACCTGGTCCCTACCTACCCGGACAACATTCCTGTACTCTTCCCATGCCACCTGTCCTTGCTTCCACTTATTAGAAGCCTCTTTTTTCATTTGAAATCTATGCTGCCTGTTCCCAAACATATTCTTATCCTTCACATGCTTGAAAATAGCTTCCATGAGGTCTTTCTCCATAATCTTCTGAGAGACTAAAGGGAGGCGGACTGACCTGAAGGTCACTTTATCATTCTTCCTGCCCGTTTTGAAATGGATATAACATCTGCTTTTACCCAGTCATCGGGGACCTCCTTCAATCACCACGGCCATTTAAAGATAATAAAAGTGGCCTCAAAGTGGTATCAGTAAGCTTTTCAACCTTTCCTCACAGATAAGCTTTTCTAACACTCATAATTCTTTTGATTTCCTTTGAATTCTTTCTAGTTCACCTAAAGCTTTAGAAAAACATAGTGACCAAAACAAGACATGGTGTTCCTACTATTACATACTAGTACATTCTAAAATGAAAAGCAACACTGATTGTTGACAAATGCTCCATTTTTGATTCATGATAGCTCCCACACTAGATAATTGGAGATCTCAGTGAATTCTGGTAAGGCAAAACAAGGATATTTCTGATTCATAATACAAAGCTCAGATTACCAGGCAATACCTTTCTCTCAGGAGAGATTCAGGTTTCTAAGATATCGAGTTCAGTGAGATCTTATGATTTATAGCATCCGTCATGATCAGAATGGTAAGATTCAGTGTCCTTGACCAAGAATTTTTGACACAGAATTGCTACAGATGAGCTAATAAAAATAACTCATTTGTTATAGTAGGCTCGTTATCTATGTCTGTCCTAGCACAAAAATGTGAAAATAGTCTATTTCTTCCTCTAATTATGTCACAAAAGTATTTTAGCAGCTCTGTTTTAGTTAATTGCATCTAATCTTAAAGACTTACTCTGAACTCCAAAGACTCTCCATGTATTTAATATAAATTTTAAATACTCAGCACAAAACAAATCCATTCCAGTTGATAATAATGATCCTTGTACAACAAAACAGAGAACACAAATAGCATTGACCGTCATAACAACTGCTGAAATATGCATTTAAAAGAATTTATTTTGATTCAAAACGTTGTGGTGGGCTAACCTTGGCTAAGGACCAAAACCCTCCCAGTTGCTCACTCATTCCCTGTCCTCAGTGGGACAGGGGGAAAAAGTGGGATGTGAGAACTCGTGGGTCGAGACAGCAACAGGGAGATCATTTACCAGTTGCTGTCATGGGTAAATCAGACTCAACCTGGGGAAAAATTGATGTCATTTACTAGCAATTAATAGATTCAGGTAGAGAGAAACAAACATTAAAGCTAAGCCCTTCTTGCTTTCTCACTCACAACTTCACTTCCAATACCTCTACCTCCCCCCACCCCAAGCAGAGCAGGGAGCGTGGTGGGATGGTCAGTACATGGTGGTTTCTCTCTGCTGCTACTTCCCTCTCACACGCTTCCCCTGATCCAGTGTAGGCTCTCCATTGGCTGCAGTCTCTCAAGAATATCCACCTGCTCCATCACAGTCCCCTTCATGAGACTGAATTTCTGCTCTGACACCTGGAGCACCTCCTTCCCTCCTCTGACCTTGGTGTTCCCTCTGCTGTTTCTCACTCTTCTCACCCTTTTCCACTCTCTGTCTTGTGGTTTTGCTTTGCCTTTTCTTAAAGATGCCTCAAGGCACCAGGATCTTGGCTGATGGGCTCAGATGTGCCCTGCAACGGGTGGATCTGTCTGAGTTGTCTGGAACTGGCTGTGTCTGACATGGAGCCTCTCCTCACACAGGGGCCACACCTGGGATCACCCACAGCTGAAGCTGCCATGGACAAACTTGTACACATTCACTTAGAAGGAACATTTAATTCTGTCCTGTCACTCAGCAGCTGATGATGTCAGATGGTCATCTGACCACCTAGTTAAAACAGCAGTTCAATACTGGAATACTATGATGAGATCCCTCCTGAGCCTTCTCTTCTCCAGGGTGAAAAAACCCAACTCTTTCAGTCTTTCCTCACAGGGCAGATTCTCCAGCCCTTTGATCATCTTTGTGGCCTTCCTTTGGACCCTCTCCAGTTTGTCCACATCTTTCTTGAATTGTGGGTACCAGACCTGGACACAGTACTCCTGGTGCAGCCTAACAAATGCCAAGTTCAGTGGGGTGATTACATCTCTATCTTTACTAGTAACGCACTGTAGATGCAGCGCAGGACCCTATTTACCAGTGTTGCTGCAGCAGTACACTGCTGACTCCTGGTCAGCTTGTTGTACATGGGGACCCCAGCTCCTTTTCAGCAAGGCTGTTCCCCAGCCACACAGATCCTACCATGTACCCTGTATCCTGATCCTCATTATATCACTCCAAGTGCAGCAGTTTGCACTTTGTTAAATTTCAAACAGTTCTTGCTAGCCCACTCTTCCAGCTTGTCCATTCTGTCAGATGGCTATCCCTTCTGTTGTCTTCACCTCACCATTCTGATGTCATCAGTATACTTGGTGAGGGTGCTTTTGATCCCACCGTCCGCATAATTTATGAAGATACTGAATGTGTCCCAGTATCAATTCCTTGGGGGTCCCCACTCGTGACAGGCTGCTGGCCTGAGTAAAAACCATTGATCAACACCCTCTGAATGTAGCCTTTTTAGCAAGTTTTCTACCCATCTCACAGACCATCCCTCCAATCTGTATCTTTACAGTTTGTCTAGGAGAAGGCTGTGGGAAGCACTGTCAAATGCTTCACTGAAGTCCAACACCCACTGCTCTCCCCGTGTTGGCAGAAGGTGTTATTTCATTGCAGAAGGTGATTGGGTTAGTCTGACATGATTCACCTTTGATAAATCTGTGCTGACTTTCCCAATCACATGCTTCATTTGGATAGTAAAAGTTGCTAAGAGGACTAATTCCATTATTTTCCCAGGAACTGAAGTAAAACCAATGGGCCTGTAGTTGCATGGGTCTTCTCTTGGGCCCTTCCTGTAGATGGGTATGACAAATTAAAAATGCCTATATAAAATCAAACTTATACTGACAAATAAAAATGTTAGATTTGTCTTACACTTTCTAATGTTAAATTTGAGGAATTACACTTTGCCTGTGTTTATTAGTTAAAAATTGGAAACTTCAGTGTTTTGACAGTTATTTTTAGTGCAATCTACGTTGTAGGCAATAAATTTTATGCTAATGTCAGATATTAACCCTTTCATGTTTATTTTTAAATAATGAGTTTATAAATGTACAACTGTTTGCAATCAAAGATGAAATTCAAGCAGATCTTCATATTCAATAAAATGCTCCATAGAAATCTATTTGAGATGTAGAAGCAAACTCTACAGTGGTTTATTCCTCCAACCTTCTACTCACAGTTTCCAAGGCAGCCATATAAGAAATGATGTGTGTCGTATTTTGTATGAAGTAGACTGATACAAGATCACCACTTTTTATCTATTCTGCCATCTGCAGGTGAGATAAACTTGATAAAGAGCTGGCATCTGAAAGAATGTCTGCATATTTGGGACATCCTGGGTCTATAACCTCCATAATAATATAAAAGCTCATCTAGAAGTTTCAAAATGGTCTAAATAGTTAAAAACATAGCTTTTTTTTTTTTTTGTTGCTGTTGTGTTTTTTTCTTTTTGTTTGTTTGTTGGTTTTTTTTTTTTTGGGGGGGGGGTGGTGTTTAGGGAGTTCTTCATTTATGCTGTTATTTTTCAGCCTTAGGTTTACAGTGAGTAGATTCAGGAGCAGAAACATGAAACACCCATCTCTATAGCCACCAAGTTGGCAATTCACACATCCCCTCTCCAGCACAGCACCAGAGTGTCTCTCCGGCTTTGTCAAAGCTGAGAAAAAATTAAAAAAAAACCCAAATATTGCCATACAACTGCCAAGAACGTATCTGTAACATACATACATACCCTAGTCCTCTCTGTATCATAGGGTTGTTTCATTACTTTGATACATGGAAGGTGGAGGGTGGTTGAGTTCCCATTTACACGATGAATGCCTCTGGCCTGCTACATTGGTGTTTTCTAAAGTAATTTTCTCCTGATGCAAATGAACTACCTCTATCATAAACTGATTTGTTCTCTGTTTGTTTTGTTTCTTTGTTGTTTTTTTTTTTAATTTCAAAACAACGCTCCACAGTTGCACCTGAAAAGTTAAGGGGTATTTTGTACTGCTTCATTATTCACAGCTATGCTTGGCCTTAATATTTAGAATAGTTACTAATACTGTTTTCTTTATTTTAATGTAATTTTTGCTGTATTGAAAACAAATGTATTACTATTACTATTACAAGCCATCCTTGGCAGGGACTGAAGGCACCAGTCACAGGTGCAATAAAAAATCCATCCTTTTCAGACATAGGAGAGATTCTGTTTCTTTGCTCTGTGAGAAAAAGTCAATACATTATCACCATAGCAATGCTCGCTCTGAGCTTAACAGTTTCTGTGAGGAGAGGAAATAGATGTAGTAGTTTGTTATGGATAAAAAAATTATTTCAGATTGGTTCCCTAAGAAATTTTGCTCTCAATGCTACATCTTTCTCTGTACCTTATGATATTAACAGGGGAATAAGAGATTGTTGAAACTTGCCAGGGTGCTAAAAATCACTGGAATCTTGTGGATTATTTAAATATCTAAACACTACAAGTGATAACTTTTTCTTTCTCTCTTCATACATTTAGTTTCTTCTCTAACACAGATGCAGGAAAAATATCCCCCAGACAACAAATTCACTGAAGAATCTAATCTTTAGGATTTCTGTGTTCTTTTGTACTGAATGGGAATAATTGAAGATTATTTTAGCAAAGACAGCCATTTCCTTCATTCCATTACTATCTTCCAGTTCCAAAAGGGTGAAGACCTGCCATTTACCTAGGAGCAAGTTTGCATTTTGTGCTCTTGGAAGCATGGAGAGCAAAACCCCTTCCCAAAAGCAACATTCCTTCATGAATTTTTCTAAAAAATATTCACTGCAATCTTTAGATGGTCTATTTCATTAAAACTCACTAGAATGTAGGGCATATAATGCATATGAATAATACTGGGCTGTAATTAAGCAATGTTTGCAACAAATACACTACTGCCATTGTTCATGATTACATGGATGACAAAAATACTCTGAAAAAATATTCCTGTTAACACTGTCTCTTCTAGTTATCATACAACAATTTCCTTCATAATTATTGCCAAGTATCATACAATAGACAGTACTCACTGATAAACTCTTAGCTATTTTAGACCCAAGTTACTGAGTTCTGGACATAGTCTACACCTTCAAATTGAATACAAAGATTGAAAAGGTTTTGATATTATGTGACATTTTGCAACTTTTCACTGTAATAGTGAATTTTATGTGCAGGAAGCCCAGAGCTTTTGGGTCTCTGAAACTGTGGGTTGACTTCCCATAGGGACTGAGATCCACCAAAGTTTTCCTCTTTTTCCACCCAAGACATGAGACAAAGTGAAAGAAATCAAGAGATTATCACAGCAAGGGAAATTATAACATCATGGGATTTTGAGGTTTAAGCAATAAGTGCAAAACTCAAAGAATATTTGTTTTTTGTTAACTAAACTGTTTCAGTAAGTTTAATGTATTCTAGGAATAATTGGGGGTAAAAAAAATCCAGTTCTGTTAAAAGAGACACATACAGCGTCAGTGAAACACTCATTAATGAAACTATCCTGTGATTTGGAATATGGTATTCTGCCACTTGTATGCCACACCTTAGGCTTCAACCTTAAATACCCTTCTGCTATTTGTACATGGTTCTTAAGAAAGAGTTTAAGAAAGATTTTTCTCTGTAATTTTGGAAGAGTATTCTCATATTCAGCCTTTTGACACATCCTCTCAGGAAGTTTTGGTTTACAGCCCTTTGAGCTAGCGGGGGCAATAGAATATAAGTCTCTCATTTCCTTGGCAACTGTGCTAACCATTAGGTTATTCTATGAAAGAAAAGCGTGAGCCCAGCTGAGTTCTCTAAGGAAGAGACTCTTGGTGCTTACTTTCAAGTAAAAGCTTTCTCAGGTGCTCTGTGCTGCTCTGTAAGCTTTCAGCCTGCTAAATACATTTTGCTGCAAGTGGGTAAGATGATAAAATAATGGAAACCATAAAAGAAGCCACAAAACATATATTTAATGTATTTGGCCTGGGCACTAACAAAAGAGCATTTAAGAGTGCTGTTAACAGCATTTAAATAAATATATTTAAACAAAAACTTGGCCCATACTGTTAGCCTACATCAATGGCCGGGAAGCCAAGGGCAAATGGCACTATAACCATCTCAAATCTGCACTGCTCAGTGCTGGTTCCTTGATAAATTGATATGCCTTGGATGGAGTTAATCCAACACATAGACAGCAACCGAGTTAACATTTAAGTAGCATGCTCAAGATCACTCTGTGGCCCTCTTGTATTTCACCACAGATGTACAAGAACACAGGTAAGATAGTACTTATGTTTTCTCAAAGTTTTCAAAATCTTACAAAAACTTCAAAAAATATTTGGTTAAGAGTTAAAGTCAGGAATTTCTTAGATTTTACTTTAATCCTTGTTTTGTTTTTTTTTTTTTTTTGTTTGGTTTTTTTGTTTGTTTGTTTGTTTGGTTTTTTTACTTTTGAAACTGGCAATCCTACCTGGAATAAGCATTCTGGTTCATAAAAGGGCTTCATAGTCAAAGGATGACCTTGTAAATGAATACAGTTACACCAAAGAGAGTGTCAGTTCAAATGTTCCCACAATGAAGAGCTAACATACTAGAGATGTGGGTTTCAACGTTTTCTACTTTTGGAAGCTTAGCTATTTTTCAGTAGCATATAGAATGATTTAAGCTCATTGAAAAATAATCATCCTGCTTTTCTGCATTACCTGGGTTTTTATTCTTTAGAGAAATTTACAGTCACCATAACTCCAGGTATCACAAGTTAAACCCCATTATGCTGTACACACATCTCAACATCTCATCCTCCGGTCCTTTCTCATGCAGTTTTTACTTATCTTTGGTTTTGATTTCAGTGAGAGTTCTGCTTGATGTGTTTTTTGGGTTCAGTTGACCTCCCGTTTCCTAATTATTATTATTATTTTTTTTTTCATGGAGAAGGTGCTTCCTTGCATCTTGTTTCCAGATGGTGGCTGAATTTGTCTCTTCTTTCCAAGGCAAATACTTTCCTAAAGTCTGTAACAGGAAAGCCAACTAACAGATGTGTGTAAGATAAAAGTATTCTTCTCTCATAAACACAGCAAATTAAAATTATACAGGAACCTATATTCACCTAGTTTTATTCCACCTTTAAAATATTCTACTTTTTATTTGAATTCCTCTCAAGGTAACATAAAATTACAATTACATTTATTTTGAAAAGCAACTGAATAATGAGCCAATGTGAGCTACACTGAACTACCCATGACATTTATTCAATCATTTTCATTAACTTTAAACATAATACAGTGTTCAGCATAACAGTCTCTTCCCAGTCTTCTTTTAAGAGCAGAAGGTGAGAGTTTTCTATGGCTAAGGGATGTCACTTTCACAGGAAAAAAAATGTAATGGGCATAACAGAACGTGAAATCTACCTGTGAGTTCTTCTAGAGAATAAAGCTGTAGAGAAATTTTAAAAATATGACCTGTTCTTCAAAAAAAAACCCAACTTGTCTTTCTGGGAGGTATTACAGGAGACCCCAGTCATAAGGAAGATATGCTCAGCAGCAGTGAATGAATCCCAAAGGGAAACAGGAAAGGGACGCACTCCAAAGAACATGCCACCCTGAGAAACTTGTCCTAAATTAGTTTATCTCCCAAAGAACATATAAAACTTTTCTAAAGAATTCTCCTTAGCCTGTACATGTAGGAAATACTTACTGTCCTTTTTGATAAATTTTATTTTTTATTTTATATATACTTTTTTCTTTTCCAAATTTACTGCAAAGTATTGACTTGTAAAAGTCCTTGAAAAGTTATTTGATTTCTGGAGTTTAGACCAAATCAGAAGTATAGAGTTGACATTTAACTCCTCACTACAGAAAGCAGAGCCACCTACCAGGCTTCAACCCATAATCTACACATATCCTCTAAATTAAATACCCAAGTTTAGGATCAGCTTCTGAACAGAGCTGAGGCTATGCTAGAACCCTAGAACCACAAAGACTGGACTCAAAAGGTGTGGAGACAGTGCTCTCACAGGAGAATGCATAATTGGTACAAAAACTCTGAATAATCCTGAAAGATACAGCAAGGCCATGAGAGGCCCGAAGAAGGTTAAGCAAGCCAGATAAGAAGAAGATGGAATTCACTGAGTTAATGAGAACTGTGGACTGTTGGCAAGCTTTCAAGGTCAAGTTCTCACACCTGTGCTTAACCAGTTATATGTTAGTCACTAAGGGTCTTCAAGACATGTATCCAATCATAATATGCCAAATCACTGTAACTGCATGCAAGAAATAGTATATGAGGAGTTAAGGCTTTGTAATAAATTTGGCAATCGCTTGATCACATTGATCGTCTCTGCGTTGTCCGTGACTCCCGCGTCAACAAAAAGGTGCTGGCTTTCACACTGACATCAACCAGCCTGTTGTTTCCTATTTATAGTCTTATGAAGAAATAGCTATTTGGTCCTAGCTCGCTTCCAGCTATCTGGTGTTAATGCTGCCTTCCAAGTCGGACACACAGAATAAGTGCATTGCGCAACAGTAGTTTTAGTGGTTTCCTATGCTCTTAATGTTACATGTAGAGCCCAAACCATTTCTTACCCTCATGTCTGAAATGCTGACATCGTCTGACAGCTGTCTCTAACTGTACGTGCAATTGTATGTCCAACATTTGGTATGCTTCTAGTAGCAGTCTTAAAACCACCTATTAATCTTGTCATTAACATTCTAATTGCATTTGGCCATTTCAGGAAAGGGAGAGGTTATTTTTGATAAGAGTTCACATCTTTTTCAATAAAAAATATTATACCAATTTTGTTCCCACTTAATGGCTAAACACTCCTTCAGCAAATATTCTCCTATGGGAACAGCCTCTGACTCACAAATAAATCAGGTGCCCTTCTCCATTAAACTCTGGTATAACATGCTCCCTATCTCTAAACTGACTGTCTGTAAGGCAAACTCATTTGGAAAGCTACATACAGTTGTGGACAGAACAGCATTTCAAAGGTTTCTGAGGCTTTGTTGCAGACTTCCCTCTAGATTACTTTCCTGAAACCATCAAGGTCAGTCAAAGAAGCAATAAGGATGTCAAGTACAATAATTTCTTTTATCAAAAGTTAGTAATGTACTTTTCATGTTTTTAAGCCACATCTCCCTTAAGATACGGGTAGAATTAAAAAGTCCAGTGGGATTGTTTGAACTTTACCCCTGAGCTGAGCTCCATGGCATTTGTCTGGGGTAGAGAGCAAAGCAGATGATTGCCAAGCCAGAAACAGCTGGCTTGCAGTAGTCGCAAGTTGCAAGATGCGTGACTTGCCATGAAGCATCCTGACTCAGCAAAGTAGACATGGGACATGCACCCACATGACCAAACTCAACCTGAGTTTTTGTGGAGATCTGGAGAGAGAAGTCAGTGATTCCCTTTCTTTGCATTCCTGGACAACTGTTGCACAATTTGAGCCATGGTGAAATTATTGGATTGACCTTTTCAGCCTGCTAAATGGAATGAAAGTCTTGAGTAAACTACTTTCAGACTACTAAATCCCACTGCTCATTTCAGACAGCCCCAGGCAGAGTCTCAGAAACTCTGTGTTAAACTTGCATGGAACTAGACAAAGGGATTCCCCACAATGGACTGTCATAAGATCATTAGTATCCAAATAGCCTAACCCTACAGTTTTTAACTGACCAAAATTCATTAAAGCAGTCTGCTTTGCGACTGCATAGGTAACTTGTGGGGTTTTTTTTAACTATTGAAAAACCTGCAGAGTCGCATTATTAAGGCCTCTTACCTTACAGTTTACTATCATCTTTAGGATGACAAATACAGGGAGAAGAACCTGAAGCCTTGTTATTCCAATGCCAGCCATTCAGCCAGACAAAAAAACAGTGCCCGAGAGAATCTGGTCTTTACACCTTTGTATGGGACTACAGAGTCTAAATCACAGGACTCTTTAGTGATGTAGCTGAATGCAGTTTATATAAGTTGTGAGAAACTGTATCCAGTTACAACAAATATTGTGAACTTCAGCAAGATTTCCCATGTGTATAACACGTCTTAGAAAACAGGTTCATCACACAGACTTCCGCATCATCTCAAACTCTGATTGGAAAGACAGGAAGAAGCCTTCTTTCATGGGAAATATTCCAGCAGGACAATTTTTGTTGTGATACTAATTGAAAGGCCTGTCCTATCACACTAAGATTTTATCTTTCTACTGTTGAAATGTGAGAAACCTTATCATACTTTTAAAAGACTTTGTAGTCTGAATGACACCAGAAAAAAATCTGTGGATTTACCCTATCTAGTTCCAGAACTGTAAGTTAGGTTACCATAGCCTCTACTTAAAGATATGAAAGAATAGACACAAATGTCCTCATGTACTTTCTTAGCACGTCCAGATGGCAAATTAGCCCACCTATCATCTGAGTCACCCACTGACTGTTGAGTGTCAAAGGCAATTACATTCTTGATATCGGATATTTGGTTATTTGCCTAAAACTAATTTGGAAAAATCTGGACTCTGAAATGTTTCAACATGCTGGCTGGTTAAGCTACTGTTGACTCTTACAGAATGACCTGCAATCTGTAGAGCAAAAAAGAGAGTTAGAAAAAGCAGAAATGTCCCTGTTTCTTCTGTATAAGTAAACCAAACAGTCAGGTGAAGCCATGAAGCACTGTTTCAAGTTGAGCAGTCCTAACAGAGTTTTCCATTCTAGTCATCACCATCAGTCTTAAAAGGGGTACCTTAATTAGGATAACAATTTGTTATTTTTTTTTCTAACAAAATTGCTGTAGGTTTTGCCCAAAGCAGTTGAGCCAATCTAGTTTGCAGCTGTATCTCTTTGGCTAATTTTATCAGATTGACTGGCAGATCTCATTTCAATTTGCTAATGTTCTTAACATTTTACTTACCTGTTTCTCTGTCTGTTCTTTAATCATTGTTTCTTGATGAGTGTTCTCAGATTTTATTATCTCCTGATAAATCATGTTGCAAGGCATATTTTCATGGTTTCTAAAAAAATTTCTGCATGTCAGTTGTGAGCACTAGCTGCACGGTTGGTACACAAATAAGTAACTTCCTGCTCCCTACACTTTCACAAACAAACAAACAAAAGGAGGAAAGGGAGGGTGGTGAAGACTTGCTCTCGATCTGACATGAAAATGCAATGCAGCTGGACCTAGATGTTGGGATACGCCCACGTTCCACAGCTTAGATTGCCTTATGCGTTATCAGTACATCAGAAAGGAAGTAAAATAAGAAAATAAAAAGTACATATATTTTTTTTCGTATAAGGCTTCCTGTGACCTCAAGCTGCACCAGGGGAGGTTTAGATTGGATATTAGGAAAGATTTCTTCACCAAAAGGGTGACTAGGCATTGGAACAGGCTGCCCAGGGAAGTGGTGGAATCACCATCCCTGGAAGCTATCAAAAACATCTAAATAAAACCCACAGTGACATGGTTTAGCGGAAGACTTGGCAGTCCTGGGGTAATGGTTGGGCTTGATGATATTGAAGGTCTTTTCCAACCTAGTTGATTCTATGATTCTATGACCTATCTTTCCAAAGTGTAGTAATGGCTGATCCATCTCTTTACACAGCCAGTGTTCAAAGCTATAAAATTTTGGCTGTCAGTTCAGATTTTGACTAGGTAGAACTCAGTCAACACTTGTTTCTTTTGCTGCATTCATCCTGGACTACTCAGTTTAGGATAATTAAAGGAAGTTACAAGTTTAATTCAGTAGAGATCAAGAAGCAAATTTAAATTTATGTAATTACTAGAATCAAAGCTCCAGCCTGGTTGCTGGTTTACTTCTAAAATAACATGGCAGAAAGCATAGCTTCATGCTAATAAAAAATCAGGGGGAAACATATTTCTTCAAAGAAATGTGTTTCTTTTCTCTTCATACCTTTCAGACTTCCTAAACTACCCAACATATTAATTTCCAAAGCATTTCTAAGGCATTATTTACTAATAGCTACACTCTATCTACCAAATCGCCATGCTAAGTTACTAATATAACTTAACTTTGAACTCAGATGCTTTCAAAAGCAAATTACTAAGCATCCAAGACATCCCAGCTTCATAAAGATATAGCTTTACTTTCCTTACTAGACATCAGTAAGATTTTTAAATGGTAATTAAAGTCCTTCCGCTAGGAAACTAACTTATATTTATTAGTTTGTCCATAATTCATTTCATTTTATCCAAATAAAGCAAACTTCTTAGATCTGTATTTCAACTCACTGCATTTCTGCAAAGCCAAATAGCCATAGTAGCTTCATCATAATTTTAATAGAGTTGTCTACGTAAATAAATGAATAAATTAGAAGGTCTGCAATTTTTAAGAGCTATTTCTGGTGTGTTCTTTAATGTTAGGGAAAATTCTACTGCACAAGAGGGACCACTTTAACTTCACATATATCCAAAAATTGCATGGGGCCAAATGCAATGGCTGACAGCCTTAGCATAAATATATTAACTGAGGTTCAGACAACAATAAATTGAGTCCCAGTTTTCTATTTATCTCAGAACATAGCAGAAGTAAAATTCTGGAAACTCACGAGGTAAAAAAATCTAGAAAAAACAAAATTATAAATTTTAGAAGCAAAAGAAACATTGCAGAACTTCCTAAAACCAGGACAAGTTAAAGGATTAGCTGACCAAGTAACTTAAAGTAGCAGTCAAAAGCAGTTCTTATATATAATAACTAAATAAATAAACCCAACTCCTGAAAAAAAAAACCAATCCCCAAAAACAACCAAAAAACAACAACCAAACAAGCAAAACCACAACAACAAGAAAAATGGCTTAAGTGCAATGGAAAATTAATAAGATGAGCTGAAGCTAAGAGCGCTCTAATAATTAAGGTCTGAGGACTCCGCTGGGATATAGCTTCAACTAAACTTGAACTGATGTGGAAAATAAAATGACAGTAGCTGATCAGCAAGATTCTTGAACTTTGAAATACAACTTTTTCTATTGTAGAGGTCATGGAATGAGGTTGGTAAGTCTTGCTGGAAGACCTTTGGTGAAAATGACTAAGTAAGAGTTTAACAGCTAAAGAGAATAAATATATTTTCATTTTACTTGTCTTACAAAGAGAACAGAGCCACAGGCAAAGGTAATTTACATTCAGTGCACACCTATAATCAAAGTAAATGGCCTTCTAACCATAGCAATCAAAAGCATGGCTCCAACACCGCGTTCTAGAAAGACCTGAACCATAAACCATATATACTTTCATATTTTGATGCTTTTCATTGCATCAAGATGAGTAAAGAAACTGGAAAAGCATCATAAATGCCTAATTAAAGGATGTCTAAGAAGATGTCTAAAGCTTTTATGCACTATTTATCTGCATAAGCTCTAATTAAAATATGATAGGCACCTGTAGGGGGCAATTCATTCCACCATAAAAACAGATGCCTAAAAGAGTGGGATGAATTGGTCTTTGGAGATACACAGCTCTTTTCTTTTACTATGGAAATAACTTGTCTAGTGTAGGCAACATAACTAATACATATCTAGGTGGTTAAAATGAGTGAACCCTACCTGGAGGATATTGATTATTAGCTGCTAGTGATAAACTGAGATATGTGATGTACTTAGTTAAATTTCAAGTGAGATTAGTCTGAAATGCCTAACCTTTAGATGACTAAAGTCAGATAAAAAAGCCTAATGACAAGGATGACCACCCTAGAAAAGAGATTACAAGTCATCTTCCAGCTCATTCCAAGTGTGAATGTTGTGAGCAGGAAATACTTGAAAAATTCATCAATATTTATATTATAAATCATCATAATTATAATTCATCATAAATTCATATTTTACTTCATTGTCTTAAAATATTTTTTCCCAATAACTGTTTCAAATGGAAGGAGATGGTAAGAGACTTGTCCTGTTACCCTAAATTCAACAGTTACACATAGTGCGCCAAGATTATTTTGAGCACTGTGCTGTGAACAGTCCTAGCCTCCCATCAGCTGTAAGTGGCTCTGGAAGAAAGCAGTGGAGACAGTCCACCCGGATATGACTATTTCTTTTTTATGTTGCCCCAAATACCTGTATCTGTATGGCTTTATACAAACATAAAGATATAGCATTCACAAATCTGATGATTCATTTCTTGGTAAAACTTCACTGAATATCATTCTTGTATTTCTGGTTTTGGTTTGGTTTGGTTTTAGTTAGTAGATGGTGCTATACCATTTTTTAAAAAGCAAGGGTATTCAAAACTAAAACTTAAACTAATTGGCTAATAATCCACCTGCTCTATAGTTTCTCAATAGTTAATCATTCATAATTAAGAAGCTTTTTAAAAAATATAGACGAGGAATATAGCAATATTAAACTTTATAACATATAAATTCATTCTACTTTTTGCTCTGTAGGCTATAAAAATACAGGGTGTGTAAACAGATACAAATGTAACCCAAATCATTACTTTCTACTTAGAAAGTTCCATAGCTAGTCCTTTACGTGATGGCTAACGATTTCTACAACACAAAATATTAGCCTGGCATTGAAATATGTACCTCTGTGGAGGTTTTCTGGTTGGTGGGGTTTTGTTTGTTTTTTTCTTTTTTGGGGGGTGGGGTGGTGGTTTTTGTTGTTGTTGTTGGATTTTGTCCTGTGTTCAGCAGTAGCAGTCATTTTTCTCCTTCTTAGTAGCTGGTGCAGTGCTGTGTTTCTGACTTTCAGCCTGGGAACAGCACTGATAATGCTGATGTTTTTAGCTGCTGCTCAGTAGTGCTTACTCTGACCAAGGACTTCCTGAGTCTCATGCTCTGCCAGGGAGGAGGGGAAGCTGGGAGGAAGCAGAGACAGGACACCTGACCCAAACTAACCAAAGAGGCATTCCATACCACAGCACGTCGTGCCCACTATATAACTTGGGGGCAGTTACCCGGAAGGGCTAGATCACTGCTCGGGTTGGGCTGGGTATCGGTCGGTGGGTGGTGAGCAGTTGTATTCTCTTCCCTTGTTATTTCCCTCATCATTATTATCATTGCTGATATAGCAGTAGTGGGTTTGTGTTATACCTTAATTACTGGACTGTTCTTATCTCAACCCATGGGAGTTACATTCTTTCGATTCTCCTCCCCATCCCTCTGGGAGCAGGGGGGAGGAGGGGAGTGGGAGTGAGCGAGCGGCTGCATGGCTGACTGGGATTAAACCACAACAGGTTTTTTTTTGTTGTTGTTTCATACAGTATTGATTTTTTAGTTACTGTAGTTACTGTATAGTATAAGAGTGGACAATGGTAGAAGCATTCATAGTGCGGAACTTCATTCTATTACGGGATAAATCACACATACTGATACATCTTAAGAAGTACTTATTAATCAGCTAGTTAATACTTTATTTTGCCGTCCACATAGTGTTGATGTCTGAGTTGGAATGTTGGAAGCCCATACCTTTAGTTCTGTCAAAGACAGAAAGAGATTTATTTAATGAGACCTACTTTTATACAAAAGCATAACTAATGCTATTTCATCTTTGGTTGTCTAGCACTGCAGTCCTTTCTGTTACCTGAAGAGTGACATTAAATTAGAGCAATTATTCTTGTCATTCTGTTTGTACTTCTGATACTAGCACAAATTTAGTGTTCTAGTTCTCTCCTTTTAGAAGCTCTTTAAGAGCCAGAACAGTTCTAGTGGGGGAGAAATAAAAATTCTTGAATCTTCAGCCAGGGCTTTTAGAGCTCTTCTTGTGGTTTGTCTCTATGACCAGTTAGTTTTAAAAAGCTTAGTCCTGTAGATCTTCCTAACATCTGTCTGTCCTGGGTTCAGCAGTAGCAGTCATGTTTGTTTTTTTTTTCCTTTGTGCTAGCTGGTGCAGTGCTGTGTTTTGACTTCCAGCCTGAGAACAGTGTTGGTGAAGTCAATGTTTTCAGTTGTTGCTAAGTGATGTTTACCCTGACCAAGGACTTTGTGAGGCCCATGCTCTGCCAGGGAGGAGGGGAAACCGGGAGGAAGCAGAGATGGGGCGCCTGACTCGGGCTAGCCAGGGAGGTATTCCATACCACAGCACGTCATGGCCGGGGTGGGGGGTGACTGGGAGTTACCCGGAAGGACACGGGGCTTCCGGGTGGAACTCGTCTTCTTGGCCGGTGGTATCGTATTCTCTTCCCTTGTTATTTTCCCTTATCATTGTTGTAGTTGATAGTTGCGGTGGTGATTTGTGTACATTGGTTGCTGGACTGTTCTTGTCTCAACCCGTGGGAGTTGCACTCTTTCGATCCTCCTCCCCGTTCCTCCGGGAGTGGGGGAGAACCCCGGTGGGGGGGGGGACACGGACCTCGATTGTTGTCAGCTCGGCACCACTCACTGGGAGTGAGTGAACAAGTTACCTGACTGGGTTTAAACCACAACACTGTCTTAAGTGATAATGGAATGAAAACTGCCTGGCTGCTTCATAGTAATGTAAGTATTCTAAGAAAATAAGTTTATGTAAGTGGGTAAGTGGCATTTTTAGATAAGGAAAATTTTCTTCACTGACAGGGTGCTCAGGCATTGGAACAGGCTGCCCAGGGAAGTGGTGGAATAACTGTTCTTGGAAGTGTTCAAAAAACCATGTAGATGCCCTTACTGACACGGTTTAGTAGTGGACTTGGCAGTCCTAGGGTAACAGCTGGATTTGATGATCTTTAAGGTCTTTTCCAACCTAGCTGATTCTGTGATTTGAGTCAGAAGTAAGAAATGCTGATGAATGCAGATGTTTATTTGAGTGTATGTTTACATATACCATTGTGCTCTGGTGTGACTTCTTATTTGTCATTGCTCTGTTTATTGTACTATTATTTATTGCTTGCTGTTTTTATCCATTTGAGTTGAATTCGAGTTTTTCCTTTCCTGTTCTATCCCTCTCTTGGTAGGTTTCTTGATTTTTTAAATGTTTTCAAGTGTTCCTCCCTCCAAAACAGAAGCTATTTTAAAAGGGATAGCAAAATCAAGGACTGTTTGGTAGGTTGTAACTGGTGTTAGGGCGCTTTTTCAAGAAACTGTATTTAGTTCTCAGGCATTCATACTGGGATGAATCTTTCCAAAGACTGATCATGTTACCTCTCTGCTTTCATAATTATTCTTTACCTTAAAACTCTTCATGACATTTGAAATACATATTAAAATGCCCATTAGAATCAAGTATGTGTTCCATTCATATTTAGAGTAACATTTCAGACACTGGCTATAGCTGTTTCTTGAACAAGCCACTCTTTGCTATACCTACCACCTTCATCCAAAGAGGATTTTAGTATGTTCTAAGAAGATACATGGTTTGTTTAGGGCATTGTCTAAATTTCTTAAGTGTGTTTTTTGGTTCTCCCAAATACAGAAGCTGTTTAAATGCAGAATGATGTTTAGGTCTCCTTCTCACACTGTATGCTCTACTTCTTGCAAAGGTGTTTCTGTTCGTATTTTTTCATTTTTAGTGTATGATGATCAGGGGTCTGGAGCATCTCTCTTCTAAAGCGAGACTGTGGGAGCTGGGCCTTTTTGATCTAGAGAAGAGAAGACTGAGAGCGGATCTCATTAATGCATACAAGTACCTTAAAGGCAGGTGCCAGGAGCATGGTGCCAGACTCTTTTCAGTGGTGACCAGTGACAGGACAAGCAGTGGCCATAAACTAAAACACAAGAAGCTTCACCTCAACATGGGGAAGAACTTTTTTACATTAGAGAGTGGCAGAGCACTGAAATAGAATGTTTAGGACAGATGTGGATTCTCCCTGTCTGGAGACATTCAAAACTTCTGATTCGTATTACAAACTGGTCCCAAATTAGAGTTTTCATGGTACTCCAAAATCATCTCTCTGACAGAACTCTTGAACTCTAATTTCTTTAATAAATACCTTGAAAAACTCAAGGGAGATTTTTTTATATGAATCTAGTAACTTTCAAAATCAGCTTTCCTTAAAACATGGTAATCTTCAAATAGGTTACCCTGTTCTTCCTCATGAGAAATTGAAGTTGGATGCTTCAGATTGCACAATTTTATATTAAAAACAAACAAACAAAACAAAAAACAACCCAAACAAAATAATCCAAGTATTCCTTTGATCCTTGAAGTTTGGGGTATTTTTTTTGTTTGGGTTGGGTGTTTTTAGTATTTTGTTTTTTTTTTTTTTTCTTGTTGTTTTATTAGCGTGATACCTATATGAGGGCGAATGGAACTAGATTCTTGTTTGAATCTCTCCTGATGTAATAACTTCTATGAGAACTGTAGTTAAACTGGGTTCCTGAACTACAGTCTTCTCATCCCTCCCCCCTTTTTCAATTTTTCTATTCCCCTGTTATGGCACATCCTCCATATCCTTGTGTTTCTTCCTTGTCTTATATTACCACAGCGAACTTTTTTTGAAGGAACTGATGAGATAGATGTTTGGCAGGTTTTTGGAGATGGGAAGAAAGAGGTGGTTTCTTTCTTTTCTTATCTGTTGTTCTAAACTCCTGTGGGATTAGAAGGAGAGAAACACATATTGGTGTGTTAACTCTACCTCTGAAAATGATTTCACTATTCACAATACTATGTGCTGAAATATGGTGTACCTAGAATTTGCTCAGTGTAGATGTTCCTTCATAGGGATCTGGTAGCCTAATGATTATAGCATTCTTCCAAATATGAAACGGTGAGAGACACTGAAAGTCACTCTGGTTCAAATCCCCAGTTTTAACCAAGAGCTTATATTTCTTGTATTTTTTTCAAAAAGGTGAATAAAGAGGCTGTGGAGGTTTGTATTTGTAGCTTGTTTGGTTCTGGTTGTTGGTTTTTGTTTTGTTTTGTGTTTCTTTGTTGGTTTAGTTTTGTCTGTTGGTCTTTTTTTTTGAGGGGGGGGGGAGGTATGTTTGGGTTTTGCTGCTTTTTTCAGTTATTATTTTCTTTATTTTTATTTTTAATCCCCTGGCCTCTCTAGTTGTATTATTACCTAGGACTTCCTTCCAAATAGGGAGGAATCTTTCTTCAGTGGATCTAAACTGGCAGTAAAGAAAGAGAAGATGCTTTCCCACCATGAGCTTCAAAGTTAATGTGTTATTAAATGTGACAGCAGTCTTATTAGGGAGGATCTGTGCCCTGTTGGCTTTGTAAAAAGGATAGCAAAGAAGATTAATAAGGAATGATGGAGTTATGCTCCATACCAGAGACAAAGAAATAGAATAAAACTCTGACTCAGGAAAACAAAGATGCAATAAAGTAGCATGTTGTCGTGCACTCAGACTACCAGCTTTGAAATGTGTATCTTGCAAAGACTTTCTTGACGTCCTTTGAGAGATCATGTACCACAGTGGATGTAAGAGTACCCACAGGGCTTTTTTCCCCCTAATTTTCCAACTAAAGAAAAAGATCCTGATAACCTGTCCACAGCAGACGCCTCTTGTTATAAACAGTTCATAGAACCTGAACATGTAGATGTCAAATTATGCTAAACTGTAAAATCAGAGATTTCAGTCTCCCGAAGTGATGCCTCTATATAAATCATGCTAAAGCTTAAAAAAAAACCACAAAAACCGACATCACACACAAAAAAAACAACCAACCAAAAAACACAACACCCCCCCCCCCAAAAAAAAAAAACAACAAAACAAATAGAAAAAGAGAAGGTAAAACATACAACAGTAATAGGACCTGGATTAATCTACAGTGGGGGGTGTTCTAAGGGAAATGCTTCAAAACTGTTGCCTTCAATACTGTTGTAGGCACAGCATCTGATGCTTCTAAATACAGGTGAGCAGAACTATTTGTAACACAAAAATTTTGGGGAGCAAAGAAGAAAATTAAGTGGACTCCTAAACTGTGAGTTAGAGGAATGGGAGCAGACAGGAGAACAAGGATTGAGGAAGCCAGCTGGGTTAAGATCTATTCCCTACCTTATCAGGTCAGTCAAAAGCCTCCAGAACAAAGAACCAATTCCCAACGTGAAGTGTGTTACTAAACTGTATGAGAAACTGCAGTACCTCAGGGCAGAACTGGCAAAATCCATACACTGGAGAACGTCACACAAATAATTACCAAGTAGGCTTTGTGCAGATAATTTGCAGAGTGTTATAATCTAATTAGAATAACAAATTGTGGATTGTATGCTTGACTCTTGGTTTAAATGTTTACTGTATTCTCCTAGAAATATCAGGAACAGTGGTTGTTCTCAGGTTTGGATGAAATGGGAAGTTCCTTTTGGCTGCCCTATTGATACATATCAGTAAGATACATATCAGTCAAGTGACTAGTGTAGTATCACTTAGTAATTATAAATCTTCAGGGCAAGAAATAAATACAAAGAAAGAATCTTGCAGACAATAATGTGACCAGTGCAGCGACTGGTATGTGCATAAGCCTCAGAGTTCTGTAAATTCAATGTGATGATTCACGTCTAGAAAGTTTCATCGTAATTGGACTTGTAGCTGAGAAGTTCACCGAGCTGTTAATTTAACAGAACCCTGGGACTCTGCATTTTAAAATCAACACAAAGCCTGAAAGGGATTAATTTAATTTACAGTTGCACAATAAAATGGTTTTAAATATCTTACAGTTACTAAATATATGTCCATGGATAACTGTGTGGGTTTTTAAGCACCCTAGACTGCTTTCGTCTGTGATCACAGCACCATCCCTTCAGTTTCCTAGCTAGATTTCCAAAGCTTTCACTGACAACACAATTGTCCTAAGCATAATCCCTAGCATCCTCCTCTGAGTCTGGAATTTGAATTTAAAATTGGCCTGTTTTATCTGTTTGAGAAGTCTCAAGAATGTGATTGTAGTCTTGTGTGAAAGCACAGTAGAAACGGAAATAATCTCATCCCATTTTTCTTATTGGGATATACAAGATTACTGCTTGCAGATTAATACATTTGTACTGTGTGGGTTCTTTATGTCTGCCGAGCTAATTTAGCTTCCAATAGAGTTCAGGCGCTGAAACTGTAAGCTTTTACTTTTCACTTTTTTTTTTTTTTTTTGGTGTACGGAGTTGTAAAGAAAGCATTTCAAGGAGTGTGGCTGAAGTAGAATTAAAGTCTACATGTTAGACACAATAGAAAGTATGAAGACAAGAGTGAGTGAGGGTGTGCACAGAGGGACCTTTTGGGTAGCAAACTTTGGGATTTGGGATGGTTGGCATAATAAATAAATAAAGGTTTTGTTTGTTTTCCTTCTGCATGTATCTACAATTAAGATTCGGAAAACTTGACTTGCAAAAAAGCCATGAAAAAGCAAACAAATTTGGAGAGTTGAAATTTTTTTTTTTTTGTATTTTTAAAATATATGACCTTCGTTTTCCTTCATTTATGCTGTATATAGAAACTAAACATGAGTAAGCATATTGGTGTCGCTATTTGACCTGGAAAACAATTGGATCTCCCTTGCAGGAATGGAGAAGGCTTTGTCTCTAATATGGAGGCAGTATGGTGCTCGTCCTGTGCTTTTTAGCATTAAAGAAAACCTTATAATAATAATTTAAAAAAGCACAGGAAAAGAATTATGTTGTAAAGTTTTGCGGGTTTGGCTCTCTCCATAATAATGAAGTCTCAAAATAAATGCTGACAAGATAAATGGATGTTATGAATTAAGAACACAAAAATAAACTTTAGCTTTGTTGTAAACATGTGCTGAAGATTTTTTTTTTAAACTAATCAAATTAACAGCCTCACAATACCTCTTGATGGTGACAGAAGTTTAGTGACCAGGAAACTACTTCCTCCCCATCCCCCCCTTTCTACTGCTTTAAATCCTATTTATGGAGAAAATGTGATGCTAAGAGCTAGTTGCTTCAGGTGAACAAAGAACTCTAATATCATCTGACTGTAGTAAATTGCAAGTTCTATTGCACAAGTACTGAATTCTGTGATTCATAACTCCCTGGCTGCAATTTGATATGCAAACTGTCTAGCTTACAGACTTTGAAGTTATCTTATTCCAAACTCCCCACTTGCTTGTGAAGAAATTACTATATTGGTTTGTATCATTTTTTGAAAGCTTAAATAAATGAAGCCCTGGAAATACAATTGAAAAATATAAGGGTTAGGTTATGAAACTGTGGAACTTTCTCCTTTATGATCCGTCACACAGGATAGAGGAGCTTTCAAATTACCTTCTTGTTCTGCTTTGTTGAAACTCACGTTGGTACAATGCTGATCCATGTGAGCAGTGATAGTGAACAAGACAGACTGCCAGACTCTGATTCTGTATGACACCTGAACAATTTGTTCTGCTAAAACTTATTTATAAAGGTGCCAAGTGAATGAATGCAACTGCTGAAAACCCCACCTTACAGTAAAAGGGAGGGGCTGACTGAAGAAGTGCTTCATTCTGTAACGACAAGCACATGTTAGCAATCAGGAAAAAAGTTGAGTATTGTCAGAAATAAGACATGTTCTGGTTGCAAAGCTCTTAACAGTGGTTTTCAGTTGACTGAGTTTGTTTTGATGGTATAATAAATCCCTCTGTCAAATATGTACTGCTAGATCCTCTGCAGCTACATGAATTAAAAGGCTAATCTGGTGCAAACAGAGCCTTCAAAACTATACTACCATTTAAAGAAAAGTCCAACAATACACAACAAACCAAAGAAGAAAACACAAAAGCACAAAAATGCAAACAACAATGACAAAAATTGAACAAAATATTGAACCTGTAATAATTTAATGCTAACTACAAGAGTACATTCAAGATCAGACTTAGCATAAGGCTGGTCTAGATGAAATGTATCATTCTTATGTGGCACAGTACTGCTATTATTGCTCAGAATCAGTCCAGAGAAAGAATATGAATTATGAGTATTGCAATCATATTTAAAAAAACAAAACAAAACAAACACCACCCCCCCCAAACAAACAAACAAAGGTCCTCACAAGTTAGAGACTACTTTGTATTTTGAGTCAAGAGACCTTGAGATAGACTATAAGAACGTCCAGAGTTATTATTGCTTGGCAAATCCTAGTTGCATTGTTAAACACTATTGCTCATCACAAGCTGAAGCTTATGGAAGGTGGATTTTGCACTGTGGACACTCAGCAAGATCACCCTAAAAGCAAAAAAGGACTTGAAATAAAAAAAAAAAAAAAAAAAAAAGAGATGTAGCGTAGCACTTGCAAAGAATAATGCTCACCATGTTGCATGTGGGTCTACAGCACAAGCCCAGACAAATAACACAGTTTGGAGCAATAGGCAAGAACTGCAATAAATTGCATCACTTTCACAGAAGTTTGCCAGCACTTGGCTTTTATGGCACATGCATTAAGATGGCTAGGACAGCATTAGTGCAGAAGAATGATTTTGAGATGCACTGGACAATGTTACACCAGAAGATTGTATATTTGTCAAGCAGAGTATGTTTGGTAAAGGTTTGGATCTAAAGGAGCACAGCTTAAAACATGAAAATGAGCTAAAAGGTGTGGGGTCTTTCTTTTTTATTCTCCCTTTCTTTCTCCTCTGTTCCCCCAGTTCTTGCCTTAGGAATGATTTTAGGTAATCCCTAAAAGAGGAGCTAGACAGACTTGTTACTCCGATTCTCAGAGGTAATGCAATCTGGTGGTGATGAACATAATTCTTGTGTCTCCTTTTATCACTGCCAGATTATTATTTTCTTTTTCTCCAACTACAGTAGAAGAATTGTAATTGAAAGCTTTTGAAGTAGCATTTTAAATCCTTCTTGGATGGTCTCTGGTTCCACTAACTGCATTTAGAAAGTACCTTTTTCTTCAGCAATGGCACAAATGTGTCTTTCTGCTACCTGGACAGCTACCTTTTGGAAAACCTGTATGAATTTACTGGTTTTGGCATCCCCAGTTGTCTGTAAAAAAGTACTTGAAACTTGGCTTGAATGCTTAATCATCAGTGGGCAATACACAAGTTTAAGAAAGAGGACAGCTGCATACTCCTTTTATATTTGTTGTTATGCAGGAGGAAAGTGTTTGCAAATATATTTATCTGTATTCAGAACCAGCAGAATTCCAGACTTTATTCAGGTCCTCTTTTGGAGGGGAGAATAAAAAGAAGAAAATATGACAGCACACACTTTCTTTGGATGACAGTTTTCAGATGACTGCCATCCAAGCCACACTTGGCATACAGACTTGTCTCCCCCTGCCCCATAATATGTATTCTGGCCTGTACACCTGAAATTTTTAGCTGTGTAAAGCAGCAGAAAGTGTGGTAAAACTGAAATGCTACAATTCCAATAGATAAAAAAAAAAAAATCAATGTAAGAAATGTGAATATAAGAAAGTATCCTCGGTGAAAGGATGTAAGATCTACTGCCAGGGTGCTTGCTCCCAGGCCTCCGATAACTCTGAAAAGCAGGAGAGGTATCCTGGAGCTGGTGATCACAGAATGGTTAGAAAGGACCTTAAGATCACCTAGTTCCAACCTCCCTGCCATGGGCAGGGACACCTCACACTAGAACATGTTGCCCGAAGTCCTGTCCAACCCGGACTTGAACACTGCCAGGGATGGAGCATTCACAGATTAGCTGGGCAACCTGTTCCTGTGCCTCACACCCCTTACAGTAAAGAACTTCTTCTACATAGTCAACCAAAATCTCCCATTTAAGTTTGAAGGTCCTACACCTTGCCCTATCGCTACAGTCGCTGATGAAGAGGACTCTCCAGTATCCTTGTAGGCCACCTTTGTATACTGGAAAGCTGCTATGAGGTCTCCAAGCAGCTTTCTCTTCTCCAGGCTGCACAGCCCAAATTTTCTGAGCCAGTCTTTGTATGGGAGGTGCTCCAGCTCCCTTATCACCCCTGTGGCCCTTGTCTAGACTTTTAACAGTCCCATGTCATAATGTTGGAGTCTCATGAGAGCAGAGTAGAAGACAACTTAAGGAAATCCTGCCCCCCTATAACAACTGGATTTAGTGAACTCTGCATTAAGGAAAAGAGGCTATTGCTCCTGGAGCAGACCCTGCCTAGCTAGCACTACAAAGCACAAGCACAGGGCATGCCGGGGGGGGGGGGATAGGGGGAACATTAATGCACTGGTGCACAGCTTCTGCAGTTGGTCACACCAGCCTTCTTGCACCCAAACCGTTCGTTGATACTCAGACGCGGGGCCTTACGGCGACATGACGAGAATGCAACTGCTGTCCTCGCTAAAACCGGGAGCTTCTGCTTTTATGCAGGACACTTAAAAAAAGACGAGCAGGCAGTGTCATTAGGATGAAGGACAAGCTCTGCGCGGAGCCCGAGACACCCCGCCCCCACGAGCACGACTTCGGGGATCTCGATCCGTATCCAGACACCGCCGGACACTCTTCGCCGGAGGCGCCAGCTCTCACCCGGCCCCGGATTTCCCGGGAGCCGCGCAAAGGCTGGGCGCGGGCGGCGCATGCGGCCTGGGGCCGGGCTGGCCGCGGAGGGGAGGCGGGCGGAAGGCGGGGCCGGCGCGTCTGTGCGGAGAGAGGGCGGCGGCGCTGCTGAGGCGAAACTGTGGGGGGTCGCGGCAGCCGGTGGCCTCCACCCCCAACTCCCCACATCCCCGTAGCGGGAAGGGAAAGCGAACGGCTGCATCACCCAGCCCCCCTCCCGGAGGCGTGCGGTCTTGCCCAGAGCTCGGCGCGGCGGCCGGCGCTGCGCTTGGGGTGGAAAGCGAGCGGGTGGGCAGCCGGAGCTCCGAGCCGCCGCTTGAGGGGAGAAGAGGGGTGTTCCCGCACCCCCCGGCCCCAGCCCGGGTGGATGTGCACCGCCGAGGGCGGTGGCGGCGGCTGTTGCGGCCTCCCCATGGCTGGGCCCCGGCGGTGAAGGCGGCGGGAGCCGCCTGTGTCCGCGCCGCACCGGGAGGCAGCGCAGCCAGCAGGGGGCGGGCGGGGAGGGGGATGAGTGCTGCAGCCGCCGCCGCCTCTGCGGGAGCCGCCGCCGCCTGCACCGGGGCAGAGGGCGGCTTCTTCTTCCTTTCCAGCGGCTCCGGTCCGGCGGGGTCCATGGGGCCCGAAGAGGGCTCAGCCAGCGGGCTGGGAGCCCTGCCCGGCGCCCTGGCGGCGCCGTCGCTGGGCTGCCGGAGCCGCTACCAGCTGCTGCTCTCCGGGAAGGCCCTGGCCGACAGATACCGGAAGATTTACACGGCGGCTCTGAGCGATCGGGAGCTGGGGAGCCACCCGGGCAGGTAACGTGCGCCGAGCTCCCTCCTGGGCGAGACGGGCAGTCCTCGGCAGCCGCCACCACCCCTCCCATCGTCGGCTGGGAGCGGCCCTTCTCCCGGTCCCCGTGAGTGCACCGTTCTCCCGGCAGCCGCCCTCCAGCTCTCCCTTCTCCCGCGGCTACCCCCGCTGCCTCTGCCATGTGGCCGCCGCCGGGCCCCGGGGGACGGAGGGGGCGGTGATGTAACGCGGTGGCTGCCCAGGTGCCACCGGGGCCCGGACGCTAGCTTGGCCGGCGTTATCGTACAGATGGCGCTGACACCCTCCTTGCCTGGGGGCCGGGGCGGCCGGGAGGGTGTGTGGTATGGTTACCTGTGTCTGCTCCCCTCCCCCAGCGCGGAGGCCGGGGGCTCCGCCGCGCCCTTGTGGCGGGGGGGAGCGATGTAAAGCCCCGCTCCACCCGTTCTCTCTTGGCCGCCGCGGGGGATGGAACGTTTCCTCACTCGTGGTGTCCATGTTGAGACCTCGCTCTGCCTGCGGCCTGTGGTGCCACTGAAATGGGCTGAACCGCGTGTTTTCTGACGAGGGCACCCGCTGGCGGGGCCGCCCAAGAGAGGGACCTTAGTGCTTGCCGTATGTCGGAGCAGCCTTTGCCTGCTCTCCTTTATTTTTCCGCCACTTTTGGTAATCTCTTTCTCCGCCACCTTGGACGCGGCCTCGGTAACAGTGGGGAGGCTGCGCCCGGGCAGCGCTCTCGGGGGGTGGTGTGGGGGGTGTGCCCGGGTCCCTGCGGCGGATGGTGCTTCTCGGGATTCCGTGTCCCGCCGGTCCTGCCAGCTGGCTCTCGGGCTCCGTCCCCAGGCCGCAGCAGGGTGCCTGTTGCGCCTGCCGCTCTTTGGCCGGGATGCCCTCGCCTCCCTCTCCTCAGCGCAGGACTGGGGAGGCGGCTGTGGGCTCAGGCGGTGAGAGGTGGCGAGTGTTGTAGTTACCTGCGGCCCCAGCCCCGGTCTGGAGACCAAGCGGCGGAGGCGAGGGCGGAGTGTGCCCGGCCGGGGCCGGCCTGCATGAAGGGGGCGAGGGGCCGGCTCCCTTTAGGTGCCGGGGCGCTCCCCATTGTTTTCCTCCAGAGGTGGTGGTGAGGATGCGGATGACACGAAACCGGCACCTTCCTGTGTTCTCGGCCTCTGCCGGCATTAAGCTGTAATGTGAGTGGCCAGATCGCGATAGAGCTTTGAGTCAGCGTTGTTTTAACTTTGTAAATGGTTGTAAAGCACTAGGTGCTTGGCGTCTTCGGTTTAGGCTTTTTTTTTCAGTCTGACTGGAGCAGCAGGGCTTATCTCCTCTCCTTCCGCCCCAAAAGTCTGTGCCTGGGAGTGGTGTTAACATAAGCTGAAAGAATAACATAACTTTCCCAATTTGCTTATGGCAAACGCTGCGAACGTGGACTGTTGACGCTGGCATTTGACATCTTTGCACTTACTGAGTACAGGGTGTATGACAGGGAAACTATAGTCCTTTTTTTCCCTATGTGGACCTGTGAGCGTTTTCTTACCGTGTATATTCCTTAGTTCAGTGCTCATGCTTTTTCCTTTAAATCTTCTCTTCCTGCTTTTGAGCTTTGTATCATTTAGTCCTGGGTCTGCAAGGGCTAGTTTTAAGGGAACTACTAAATGCAAGGAGATTAGCTATGCGATTGCTTCATGGTATTAAGATATTTATCTGAATTTTGCCTTAACGTGTCTGTATTAAAGCTGTAGTCTTGACTTTGTCCTGCCCTCTATGTTTTTCAGTTTCAAGATAATTAAGCTGGTATCTCTTATATTTACAGTTGTAGAAAATACTGGCTTTAGGTGGGTGTGAATGTTAATGTTTCTTTTAATTGACATTCTTAAAATAATTACTTTTAACTCAAAGGTACCATAAATTGCATTCTTTTGCGTTCTGTTTTTTTATTAGCAGATTCTTAGGAGAATGCCAGTTAAAAGAAACAGTAGCATTTGCAGTTACTGTATGTGTTTATTATTGAGGGCTAGATTTAGTCATCTTGGAACCATTCAAAGAAGCTAGACTCCTCATATGGAGAAAACAGGCTATATTAAGCTATTGACAAGTAAATAACAGCTAGTTAATACTAGTGAATACAACCAGTGTGTATTGTAGGACTTTTGAGGGGAGGATGTTTAATAGTAGTCTGGTTGCCAGCTATCTTGTGGTACTTGCCCCCAACATCTCATGTATCAGACTGATTGCAGCCAAGGTACTGCTCATGATCACCACCCTTTTTCCATATTAGTGTCAAAATATTGCAGTTGAAGGTTTGAGAACTTCAGCCACCTGGTTGTCTTGAACAGAAATGGTCAAAAATGCTTTTTGATGAACATGGTAAAAATTGCAGACATTTTCTAAAGAGATGCTTTAAAGTGATTTGGGACTGCATTTAATTGCTACAGTAGATAACAGTGCCAGATAAATTAATTGGAGGCTAAGATAATATAGTTTTTAAGAGAAACTGTGGAAAATCTGTAGCCTCCTAATCTGTCAATAAGAGTTTGTGACTACAAAAATACCTTGAAGTAATTTAAAAAACTAAACGGATTGGCTTGTGAACATTAATACACTTCTTCCTGTGCTCCAAGAAGACTAATTTGAAGAATGATAGTGCAGCCTACTTGCTATATGTCAATTTCAAAAGAATCATTGATTCAAGACTGCAGAATTGTATTCTGCACTTCACATGGTGTCACCAATACTTGCCTTTTATTCCAAACCTGCGTTTAATGTTTATGAAGAACTAGAGTGCAATTTGAAAATGCTTGTGTGTAGACAGGAAAATGAAACATTGTGGAGATTGTCTGAAAGTCAGAAGTGAGATTGCAGTCACATTTGCAAGGTGTTTGTGCTGGCTGTCATCTGAAAGTGATGAATATCGTATGTTGAGTAGGATGCGGTAATTGACTTTGAAACAGAAGTAGCAGTGCTTTGCATTTCCTCATGTGCAGCTGGCTGCAGTGTTGTGAACACTTCAGTCTTCAAAGGGGACTGTTCAGTTAGTGTGCGTTCCTCCTGCCACGTTGATGTAATTATTATATAGTTTCTTGCAGTAGCAGATTAGAGACTTGGTCTGGGTTAAAATTAACTTGGCAAAAATAGTTTGTTGTAATCCAGACTAATTCCCTGATCTGGCTCACCTTGTGGTTGTGCTTGTGACAGTGTGAGGTGAAGGGTTGCACAAAGATCTATGTACAGTGGAGGGAGCAGAAACTGCTGGATTTAGCACTAGTGCCAGCCTAATGCTTTTTCTGTTTCATAAAATTGCCTAATTCTACAATTTAACGCACAACTGTCTTTGCTTAGATAACAATATTAAAAATCTGTTACGGTACTACTAGCAGTGGGAAATTTACTTGTCAAGATTGGTTTGGAAGATAAGTCAACTGTGAGTGTGCCTAATTTGTAGTCTCTGCTTTGTGTCTACTGAAAAATATGAAAATTACTAGTAATGGTATAATAGTTAATGTAGCTATAAAAGTCTGTAAAACACTAGTAGGAAGTATGAACTTCAGAGGGCAAGTGAAAACTTCACGTTGGAGTGTGGTCTCATACACTGGATTCTGAGTGGATGAAATGGGAAGTCTGCTCTGGTACTGAAGTAATGTAAGTTGTTAACTACTTTCAGTCCTGAAGCTTTGCGTTTGCTAAATAATGTATTCACAGTAGGTACTTACTTATCCATTTTTCACATTCTGTTGTCTTAAGATACACAGTTATTTGTTGTGTAACTTAATCCTAACAAACACTGCTATCTAGCTGAATTGCTGCTGTTACCAGTTGTGGATCTTAGGGTTTTCCCTGAGCTCTCAGTTCCTTTACTCTTCTTTTACCTACATATGTACTACCAGAAGTATCAGTTAGGCTCAGTGTGTTCTATGAGACTTTTTCTCAGCTATAGATAGAAATAAAAATTTGAAGACCATATTTGGATTTCTGTAGTAGCATTAGGTATCAGAGATGTAGCAGTATTCACTGAATAATATTAAGGTTGCAGAGGGGAGATTTAGGTTAGACATTAGGGAAAAATAAAAATCACTTTGAGGGCAGTGAAACACTGGAACAGGGTGCCCAAAGAAGCTGTGAATGCTGCATCCCTGGAACTGTGGAGTCAATCTGTTGGTACCCCATCCCTTGTTGAGATCAAGGAACATTTCAGTGATGACTGAAATAAAGATTTCTGCTATTAACCAGAAGTCGGATGGCTGTTTTTTTTCCAGCCATTTTGGCTGAAGAAGAGGCAGCCAACTTTCATTTTAAACTGATTCTTTCTACTGGATGATAAAAGAAATTTTTGGAAGTAGGCCAGGTCATCCACACTCATAGTAGTAAATTATACATCCTCTGGAGAAAATTGATCATTAGGCGTTAGTCTTTAGGCTTTTCAAAGTTGACACAAGGTCTTCTCTTATGCCCCTTCTTTTGCTTAGTAATGCAATGCTTATTCGGTCCTGTGATGTTTTAAGTGTATATTTTTCAAAATTTATTGGAGAAATGCTACTGAAACACTTTAGCATTGCACTGCCAAGTTATTGCAGAATTTGTAGAAGCCGAGCTTAATAGATTTCTATATGTGAAATTTGTTATTTTGATTATAGGCACACTGGAAAACCTTAATTTCTTCAGATCTAAAGCCTTTACAAAAGCTGTAAGCTGTTTTCCGATTGAGATTTGATGCTTTCTTAAAATAAAATTGTAATTGCAGAAAGTTTGGAAGCATTCATTTGATGATTGAAAATAAGATTGTATAAATAAAGTCTGACAGATGCATTAGATGCAACATTTTCCTGTTTATTCCTGTAAAAAGGTTTGTTCCGTAGTTCCATTCCAACTGAAATATTCTAGTCTAGTCTGTTGTTCTACTCTCATCTGTTTTTCAGTTCATGTTTTGTAAATGCCATTGTACTGAAACAGAAGTTTGCCTTTATGTAAACTTAAAATTTCATTTCGTTTGAAAAACAATGTGCTGTTGAGTCTCTGTGTTAACCTGTGCATTGGAAAAGCTGGTAGGAGTTGCTGTCTGCTGTAGGCTTTTTAGCTGTGATATATAGGTTGCAGCTAATAGGCCAGGTTGGATGGGGCTTTGAGCAGCTTGGTCTAGTGGAAGGTGTTCCTGCCCATGGCGTTGGAACTGGATAACCTTAAGGCCCTTAACAACCCTAGCCATTCTGGGATTCTGTGAATATAGTAGTGTTTTAATACTGTGTTATGCTTTTGTTTTTTAGGGATTAGCTATTTGTACTTACCATCTTTACCTTATATTCTGATAAGGAAAACAGTTTAGAATGGTAGTTCTAAAAATCTATAGTAGTCACTTAGTCTAACATGGTTTATATTTGTGCAGAAGCTGAAAAGAAGGTAATAATATGTTGACAGTCTTAAAATGTTTATTTGTGCATGTGTAAAAGTAATATAAACTATTTGAAAAATAAATAAAAACCCAAACTACCCTGAAATCCGTAAGAATATTCATTTTGGGAGTTGATAAAAACGCATTTCCTTTTCACAAAAATAGAGACTGAGGCAGTCTTTGAAGCCAACTGGTGCTAAAAGACGTTTGTCTTTTGTAGTCATGCATCCTTCTGCTTCTTCATTTAGAAGGAAGGTGTTGGAAAAGAATTACTGCATGTGACAGAATCACATTGTGTGATGATTATTTTTTTTCTTGTTATTTGTTTTGGATTGTGAAGTAATACTATGTGGAACCTTTTGCTCTTCAGTTAAAAGTTCAGTTATAGGCCGAACTTACAAAAAACTGTTAATACTGTTTATTTTGTGTAGGTATGGGAGTGTTGCTTGTGTGAGAGTGTATCAACAAGTAGCAGCAGCTACAGTGTTTGTACTGCTAAATATCTTCTCTGTAGGTGAACATTCTGAATGTTCACCTATGGAGTAGATTGACATGTTCTCCACATAACCAGTTTGTTACTGGATCATTTGTATTGGATCCCTAATTATTCAGCTGTAATATTTTGGTCATTATGAGTTAAGCCTTTTTAATATTCATATAGTAATTGTTTTGGGAAGTGTCTTTTTAATAAAGTAAACACTAATGACAGCAGATTACTGCTTCTTTCTCAGTTCTCATTACCCGCTCTTGGGTTTTGGCATTCTTGTATATGCTTTTCAAACATAGGTAAGGCTGTACGTAATTCCCCTTTATTGCTAGGTTAATTCTTGATATTTGGTGATCTCTTGATAATTTTGCTCCTTTTGTGGATCTATCATACTTAATGTGTTTTAAACTTTTAAAATAATTTATCATTTCTGAATTTAAGATTGGGGTTTGCTGATGAAAGTATTTGTGGGAGTATGATTGTAAGTCTTGGTATCTATACAATGGCAAAGGTCATAACAGTGGGAACATACCTGGCTCAGGTTTTAGCGTTATACTCTCAGTAAATACCTCCGTATTTAGAGAAGAGATTCAGAGCAGCCCTGCAGAGAAGGACTTGGGGGTGTTGGTTGATGACAAAATGAACATGAGCCAGCAGTGTGCGCTCTCAGCCCAGAAAGCCAACTGTATCCTGGGCTGCATCAAAAGGAGCATGACCAGCAGGTCGAAGGAGGTGATCCTGCCCTTCTACTTTGATCTTGTGAGACCTCACTTGGAGTATTGTGTGCAGTTCTGGTGTGCTCAACATAAAAAGGACATGGAACTGTTGGAACAAGCCGAGAGGAGGCCCATGAGAATGATCAGGGGACTGGAGCATCTTCCATATTAAGATAGGCTGAGAGAGTTGGGGCTATTGAGACTGGAGAAGAGAAGGCTGCATGGACACCTCATAGCAGCCTTCCATTCTCTGAAGGGGGCTTATAAGGATTTTGGGAATGGACTCTTCCTTAGGGACTATAGTGACAGGACAAGGGGTAAAGGGTTAAAACTTGAACAGCGGAAGTTTAGATTGGATATAAGGAAGAAGTTCTTTACTGTGAGGGTGGTAAGGCACTAGAATGGGTTGCCCAGTTAAGCTGTGAATGTGCCATCCCTGGCAGTGTTCAAGGCCTGGTTGGACAGTGCCCTAGATGACACAGTTTAATGTGAGGTGTCCTTGCCCATGGCATGGGGGTTGGAACTAGATGATCTTAAGATCCTTTCCAACCCAACTATTCTATGATTTTATGATTCATATGAGGTCATTGCATGATTTTCATGGGTGTTTATGTAGATGATGAATTCTCTTCCATTTGGACCGAGTGAACATTGCCTGAATGTTCTGCTGAAGTTCACAAGAATGTAGAATTTTAATATGAAAACATAAGTCAATATAACTGCTAAGTGTGACTGGAGAGGAATCAGCGTATTAGACTTACAACGATGGTGGTTAATTCTGCTTAATATTTTAAGCAGCAACTGATTTATTTGTTGTAATTTATTTCAAAATGGCTACAGCTGGCAATTTGAGAAATAATCAGTTATTTTTGCTTAAATAAAATTAGACTTTTCTTCCATTTTTTTAAAGTTACGTGAGCTCCGTTACCATTTTTCAGATAAAGTCTGGTTTCCTGTTCTCAACCATCTTCAGGCTTTCTAATCTGTGTGTCCCTGGGATTCTTACACCTACTGATGTAAAAACAGCATGCATGTTCTACTTGTTTTTTGTCTCTTATGTTGTAGGTTTGTGGTGGGGGTTTTTGGGTGTGCTTTTTGTCTTTTTTAAAAAAAGAGGAAATGCCAGTTAAAGTTTCAGTTTCAGTTATGCTGTCTGCTCTGGCGTGCTGATGGTCTTTTAGATAGCAAATATAATCAGTTAGATGGGAGCTGGACCAATTTAAGAAGTTACCATTCCTCAGTGCTAGCTGTGTTAAATGCAGTAAATGTGCTTCTTAAAAACTTGATGTTGAATCTGTGTTTCTGCCATGTTAACTGTCAGTTGTGGAGTGTTGGTTTTGTTTTTCCTCCCATATTATGATATGCCTCCTGGCCAAAATATTTTGAAGATATTTCTTGGGTAAATTCTTCTTTGATGTATGACTATATACATTTCATCAAACCCATAATTTAAAGATATATGGCATATGTTATATAAAGCACATATGAGAGCAGTACAGTGTTTGGTACTAAAGTACTTTGTGTGAACTGTTTTCCATGTACTTCACTTGCTTTGGAATCTAGCCCTTTGCAGCATCTCTTAGGCACATGGTTTTATTTTCGTCTTCTGCTTTCTTACCTTGCTTGCCATAAACACTGCTTCACACTGAGGTGCTGATTTGAAAAGTAGCCAACTAACTAAACTTTTTATATTGTAAGTAGGCTCTTTCACAGCTAGCCTTTCCCAGTGGTCTTTCTCAGCTAATTCTTACTGTTGTGACCCTCCAAGGGGTGAATCCTGGAAACTGGCTCAGGAGAATGGCTTTGTGTGCTGTAAGTGGCTAAATGAAGGTATATGATTTCTGCACATTTAGGTTTAATCTTTCATACATTAATATATATATTTTTTTCTGTTTGGTTTTGTTGTGTTTTTTTTTTTTTCTTTACAAAATATAGTAAATAGCATGTTATAGCTCCCTGCATCCCTTCAGACTGATGAATGTGTTGATGAGCTTAATTAGTTTTTATTATTATAGCTGAGTGAAACTTCTTTCTTTGCATCTAGTATATCTACAACTGCTATGGCCTGAGAATACTCTGAGGATATGTACACCTTAGAAAAGAAACAAAAATTCAGCTTCTTTGTCCCCACATAAAACTGGAGTCCTGTAGTTAAATCGGTACTATTCCTTATTTTCAGTTTCTTCCCTTAGCTTTCCTTGACTCGCCTTCCCATGAGTGATTGTCTGAGGTAATGGTTTTTGAAATCAGCTTTTGAACTCTTGGAAAATACTTTATCAATTCTGTGACAGGTTGTTGTAGTTTAACCCAGTAGTCAGCTCAGCACCAAGCAGCTGCTCAGTCACTCACTCCCCCTGCAGTGGCATGGAGAGAGAGTTGAAGGGATGAACACACGAAAACTTGTGGGTTGAGATGAAGGTGGTTTAATAGGTTAAGCAAAAGCTATGTGCACAAGCAAAGCAAAATAAGGAATTCATTCACCACTTCCCATTGGCTGGCTGATGTTTAGCCATCTCCATGAAAGGAGGACTCCGTTGTGCATAGTGGTTACTTGTAAGCCCCAAAATTCTGAATGTTGTCCACTTTCTTCTCCTTCCCTACAGCTTTTATTGCTGAGCATAATATCACATAGTATGGGATATCCCTGAGGTTAGCTGCCCTGCCTGTTCCCTCTTCCAACTTCTTGTGCAACCCCAGCCTACTCACTGGTTGGTGGAATGAGGAGCAGAAAAATTCTTGACTCTCTGTAAGTGCTTTTCAGCAACAGCTTAAAACATAGGTATATTATCAGCACTTCCTTCCATCACAAATCCAAAACATACAAGCACCATACAGGCTACTCTGAAGAAAATTAACTTTATCATAGCCAAAGCCGATACAAAGAGAATGTAAGTTAAGTTCAAAAAGTGTAAGTCTGTTGTTTGTAGTTTAAATTCACAGGTGCTATAGTAGTTAGATTATTTTGGTCATGATCTCTTGTCAGTCTGGAAAAATGTCTAGCTAAGAGTTTTGATCCTAATAAGGTCAAACCCTGAGCTTTTCACTTCTCCAGTGTTCTCCTTGTTGCAGTTGATAAACATCACTCATCTTTTCTGTTGCTGAGCCCTTAGGACAACTGTGTTTATACAGATCTGCAGCCAGTCATTCATATTACATTGAGATAAACTTGTTATTATTAAATACCTTATTCTCCTGTTTTTATTCTTTCAGCCTCTTTTCTTGATTGTTTCACCATGAATTATTTGTAGGGTTACTTATGACTCACCTCTTATCAGGTTTTGCCTTTCCTTTCCCACTAGCCAATGCATTATTCTTTCTAATGGATATGCTCATACATCTTCATTATGCCTGCATTTTTTCAGAGTAGTCATGTCTCTATTCTGTTTCTCTTCAAACCAATCAATTCTCTATCCCATTTTATTTCTAGAATATACTGTTATATGGGGTAGACCATTGACAGCTGTGTGAGTTTCCAGTTTGAACTACATGGTTGTATCTTCTGTGATTCAGTGAAGAAAATGTAGGATTATTTGGCTTACTTGCGACAGTAATCACTCTAAGGAAGTTATACTGTCATTAACCACTGGTAATGTGCCTTTCTGAACAAGTACATTACCCCCTGAATTTCACAGAGCATATTCCCTAAATTAAAACTCTGCTGCTATGATTCTGTGTAGGATAGTGTTGTATGCATTTTGGTACTTGTGTTCAGACAGGAAGGTGTCCAAAGGTGTGGATGTTGTCATATTTGCTATGGTTATATGACCTTTTTTAATTATTTTTTTATTTTTTTTTATTTTTTAATGAAGAGTCCTAAAAACATTTTAAGTGTAAGAGATACAAAAGTACTTTACACTGAAAAAATGGAGTTGAATGTTTTCCTTGCATGTGTTCTTACAGATCTAATTTCATAGGTGACAATGCAGCAAATAATAAACATCAGATAATTACAGAAAAGAAACTATGAGTGTCCTACTAGTCTGGCTTTGTTTTCCTCTAAGCCTCTCTTAATTGGATTAAGATGCTCCTTACCCCGATTCGTGGATTTAGATGACGGGATTTTGATGTTTTTTCCATTTGTAGATATACCACTGAAGTGCCGTGACTTTCCTTTTATATTGGTGTAGATGAACATTCATATCGGAATACTTAATTAGTAATTCAAAGAAGATAGTGCATAAGCTGGTAATGGTTTGGAGAGCATACACATGGCTGTTAGAATGACTGTTGAGCTGTTGCCCTCTTTACTAAAAATCTGAGTTGATCAAGCTTCAGATCTTAGGCTTACTAAATGAAGATGCTATTAGTAATTTTAAATAGTTAAGGTCATCTAAGGTTAATACTGTCATTGACAAAAATACCAAGATTTTATTATTTAGGAAGGAAATTTATTGTGCCCTCTGGTGGTGTTTTGAGATCTGGCTATCAAGCTGAGCTGTTTTCTTCTTCAGTGACTCTCACTGCTGAGTTAAAAATAAATCTGTAGCCCTTGATGAAATGTAAAAGTACTCCCAGTAGTCCACTGCCCCTGCTCAAGGAGAGCCACCTGGGGCCGGTGGCACAGGACCATGTCCAGATGGCTTTGAATATCACCAAGGATGGAGACTCCAGAACCTTGCTGGATAACCTGTGCCAGTGCTCAGTCACCCTCACAGTGAAAAAAAGTCTTACCTGAAGAATTCCTGTCTAACCTAAATGATTCTGTAATCCTTAGAAAAATAGGGCATAAGAAGAAAGGATCTATATGAGGTTTATTTGTCTTCTAACAGGAGGTGTCACAGGGAACAAATACACAGTGCTGAGCAATCAATTCCTGCAGCAGAGGTGTATTGCAAGATGTGATCCTCGTTACTGGAAATGTAGAATCATGGGATCATTTAGGTTGGAAAAGACCTTTAAGATTGAGTCCAACTGTAAACCTGGCACTGCCAAGCCCACCACTAAACCATGACCCTAAGTGCCACATGTACGAATCTTTTAAATACTTCCAGGGATGGGGACTCAATCATTGCCCTCGGCAGCTTCTTCCAATGCCTGACAACTCTTTCAGTGAAGAATTTTTCCCTAATATCGAATCTACACCTCCCTTAGAACAACTTGAGGCTACTTCCTCTTCTTCTGTAGTTTGTTACTTGGGAGAAGAGATTGACGCCTCTCTACTCCTTTCAGGTAGTCCTAGAGAGGTCTCTCCTCAGCCTCCTTTTCTCCAGACTATAAACAGCCCAATTCCATCAGTCACTCCTCAGAGGGCTTATTCTCTAGATCCTTCACTAGCTTTGTTGACCTTCTTTGGTCATGTTTCAGCACCTCAGATGTTTTTCTTGTAGTGAACTGAACGTAATTGTCATGGTTTAAGCTCAGCCGGCAACCCAAAACCACGCAACTGCTTGCTCACTCCCCCCTGTTTCTACCCTGCTGCCAGAGGGATGGAGAGGAGAATCGAAAGAATGTAACTCCCATGGGTTGAGATAAGAACAGTCCAGTAACTACAGTATAACACAAAACCACTACTCTACTACTCTACCACCAATAATAATAATGATAAGGAAAATAACAAGGGAAGAGAATACAGCTGCTCACCACCTGCTGACCGATACCCAGCCTGACCCGAGCAGTGATCTTACCTTCTGGGTAACTGCCCCCAGTTTCTATCCTGGGCATGACGTGCTGTGGTATGGAATACCTTTTTGGCTAGTTTGGGTCAGGTGTCCTGTCTCTGGTTCCTCCTGGCTTCCCCTCCTCCCTAGCAGAGCATGAGACTCAGAAGGTCCGTGGTCAAGAGTAAGCATTACTGAGCAGCCACTAAAACCATTGGTGTTATCAGCGCTGTTCCCAGGCTGAAAGTCAAAACCACAGCACTGCACCAGCTACTAAGAAGGAGAAAAATGGCTGCTACTGCTGGACCCAGGACAACAGTATTTGTGGTGTGGCCTCATCAGTGCTGTGTACAGGGGGATGATCACTGCCCTTATCCTGCTGGCCACACTGTTTCTGATACAGGCCAGGATGCTCTTGGCCTTATTGTCTGCTGGGGCACAAGCTGGCTTATGTTCGGTGGCTGTCAACCAGCACTCCATGTCCTTTTCTGCCATGCAGCTTTCCAAACACTCTTCCCCAAGCCTGTAGCATTGCATGGGGTTGTTTTGACCCAAGTGCTGGATCCAGGATTTAGCTTGCTGAATCTCATATAGTTGCCCTTGGCCCATTGATCCAGCCTGTCCAGATTCCTCTGCAAAGCCTTCCTACCCGCAAGCAGTGTCTTGATGCCACTCCTGCCCAGTATGGTGTCTTCTGCAAACTTAGGGTGCACTCGATCCCCTTACCCAGATCATTGATAAAGTTATCATACTGAGCCCTGGAGAGCCACTTGTGATCAGCCACCAATTGGATTTTGCTCCGTTCACCACTATCCTTTGGGCTCTGCCATCTAGCTGGTTTTTAACCTAGTGAAGAGTTCACCTGTCTAAGCCATGAGCAGCCAGTTTTTCCAGGAGAATGCAGTGGGAAATGGTGTGAAAGGCTTTACTAAAGTCTAGGTAAATAACATCCACAGCCTTTCCTTCATATACTAAGTGGGTCATCTTGTCATAGGAGGAGATCAGGTTAGTGAAGCAGGACCTGCCTTTCATAAACCCGTGCTGACTGGGCTTGATACGTGTTGTGTGATGGCACTCAAATGATTTGCTCCATAACCTTCCCCAGCACCGAGGTCAGACTGACAGGCCTGGAGTTTCCTGGATTTTCCTTCCAGCCCTTCTTGTGGGTGGGTATCACATTTGCTAGCCTCCAGTCACCTGGGACCTCCCTGGTTAGCCAGGACTGCTGATAAACGGCTGAAAGTGGCTTGGTGAGCACTTCTGCCAGTCTCCCTCAGTATCCTTGCGTGGATCCCATCCGGCCCCATAGACCTGTGTGTGTCTAAGTGGTGTAGCAGGTAGTTGACCATTTCCCCTCAGATTATGGGGACTTCATTCGTTCTGTCTTCCATATCAGGGGGCTGGGTACCCAGAGCACAGCTCGTCTTACTGAGGCAAAGAAGGCATTGAATGCCTCACCCTATTCCTTAGCTTTTGACACACTTTTCCCCTGTACCCAGTAAAGGATAGAGATTCTCCTTAGCCCTCCCTTTTTGTAATATATTTATAGAAACATACGTTGAACCTCTATGCTGTAGCTCAACAGAAATAAAGGGCATATGAGGGGAGCTGAAGAGTAGCAACACTTGCAGTTTTAAATAAGTTTAAACTACACGTTTGTGCTAACATTCTTGTAGGAAGAGCTGCATGGTGACGAGATCTAAATGTAAGTAATTTATTACTTGGAGCATTTTACGCTGTTTTAAGGTAGTGGGTGAGTATGTAGTGGCAATTAGTCCCCAGTTTGGGGGTATTGCTACAGAAGTCTTAGCTTTCTTCTTCTGCAGCTTGTCTTCCACTTTTTTTTTTTGTTGTTTTGTTTTGCCAGCAAATGTCATATTCAAACTTTACTGCATCACAACAGGCAAAAATATGGTCTGTGAGCCAGCTGCCGTGTAACTGAGCTGCTTTTGCTGTGATATCGGCAGAAGCAGTAACTTATTTTTCCTACCCTGGTCACAACTGTGCAAAGAACAAAGGAAGGTCAAACCAGTGCTTCACGGAGGTATTTTTCTTTAATTGCTTCACAGAGCAATTGTTCACTTGTCAGAGATATTCTAAAACCCAGAGATGCTAACCAGTATTAGCAAAAGGTGTTTTTTTTTTTCTGAAGAGTTCTGTAGATTTTGTTGCCAAGTTACAGTGAAAGGATTTAGATGAGTGTATTTCTTCAGAAATTCTTGTGTTTTTTTTCTATTTCTATTTGTGATTTGTAAGGTAAAATTTTGGGTGTATGGCATAACATATACTTTTTGTGCACGTATATTTCATAAAGCTCGCTAATACTTTGTTTTACATTACACAGTTTGTGTATTTGTGATACATATTTGTGTGCCACCTTTCAGTTTGTATTTGTGTATTGTGTTTCCTGTCAGTCATATCGTGGCAAGTCCTTTTGGAAACTTGATAGGTAGTATTGTAGGTTATACGAGAAATGAAGCATTAAAAAGCTTTTGGAACTATTGTCTGTAAGCAGACATTTTGTTTATCAGGACAAGAAGAGATTGGATTTATTTGAGTGGTATTTATTTTACTTCTTTATTCTTGCAGTCTGCTGACACTGTCTCCCTATGGTTGAAAGCATGTTGGATATTTCAGCTGTAAAAGGAATGATTACCTGTGGCTACTACTTAGTCATCAAAGGGAGGTATCTGTAAAGTCAAAAAGTAAAGCAAAGAAAGACTCAGGAAAGTTTGGTTTTAGGGTACTTTAGGGTAGCCTCTATAAACATGAAACATTGCTGGGTCCAGTTGACTTGAACCACTTTCACATTGATAGATTTGTGTTAAAGGGAGTTGGATGGAGTAACCTACAAATGAGCTAAGGGCAGAATTAAAAGTTTAGTTGGATAGATTGGACCTAGTACTTGAGCCATTTTCTGAATATCTCTGATTTTACGGTTATAAATGTAATCTTAAAGCGCCTACCCTTAAGTGATACATTCTGTATGCCAACTTTGTAGAAGGTATATGGTGTTTTAATTATGTGAGTTGTTTACTTCGAGTTGCTTTATGAGGCGTGTTGTGAGGCAGTTTCTTATTGTACATACTTTGAATTCTTGGCAGCTGAAATAACAGTGAAAAGATCACATCGAGGTTGGAGAAATGAACGGGGATTTTCATTGGAAGGATACTCAGTGCTTAGCTAAATGTAGGAGGTTTTACATATAGAGGCTTTTAAAAGAAGTAGTTGCTTTCAAGAAAAAGCATTCCCTCAGTTCATAGAAGTAAGGCTGTGAAGACTGTAGCTTCTGTAAATATCGAGAGGTACCAAAATAGGGACTATGCAAGAAAAGCAGCAACTTTATTTTATAGCCATATTCAGTGCTTGCATTTTGTTACAGGTACATTTCCATCTCCTTGCCAACATCCAGATTTCACACATTTTTCTTGCTATGATATGACCAGATATGGTCATAAAACCTCTTCTCCAGCTTTTGATTAGGCCATTAAAGCTCTGCCTGCTTCCTTTGTTTTGATTCTTATCATTGTCAACTCCCTCATGTGAGCCAGGATTATAAAGCAACTTATTTTTTGCAATAATATGGTCCCCCAATTTTGAGATTTCTTCAGTTTTTCTGATCAGCCCTGATAACCCTTTTTTCTTTAGCATTCCCTTTCTTACATTTTGAAGCCCTTACAGCTGAGCTTCTGTAGCAATGAGACAGTGAATAGTAAGTCTCTTGCTGACATGGGCACTGGTATTTATCAGCTATGGTTCTCCGTTATTGTATTTGATATTAAGATGCCTTGAAGCTAGATTACAAATTAACAGCTGTTTTGGAGCATTTTGGAGGATGGAGTAAATGGCATGGGAAATAGGGAAGCCCATCAGAGAATGCGATTGCTTTAACGTCTTTCTGCCCTTCATCTACGTGATCATGTATCAGATAGTTACCTGCTTACAGAAGATAAGGAAAAAACTCAAAATGCACTTTGTAATAGTTCATCAGGAGAGTACCTCCTGGTTTTCTGCATGGCTGAAAAGCCTGATGGCAGATCTGATAGAAAAAGTAGCTCTGCCTTATAATAAGTTAAAACAATTACAGCGATGAAGGCAAGAACAGAGAAAGAACAGGCTAGAAAGTAGTTATGTATTTTCATAAGTATGATGAAATTCCCCCTTAGAGTGGCTGGAAAAATTGACTGAAGCAATTTCAAAGCTATTGGGAGAATTATTACCTTGGAGAATTCACAAATAGATAAACAGTGTGAGTAAAGAAGGACTGAAGTTACTCTAGTACAGTGGAGTTTTTGTGTGTGTTGCCTTCCACGTGTCAATTTGGCCACCCCTGTTCTAGCTGGAACTACTGTAAGGTGGATTTAAAACTACACATAAGACCACCCTGGAGGGGTGCTCTGGAAAGAGCTGTCAAGGGGCTGTCCAGGAAAGTACAAAAGCGGCAGTAACTCTTGTTCTGCATCTGGATCTGTCCTAGGTCCTGAACTGTTAGTCTTCATCATTGACAATTCCATTGTGGGAATTGAGATTGTAGATGAAGAAGTTCATAGAAGATGCAAAACTAGGAAACACTACAGATATACTGGAGTAATAACCTCAGCAAATACTTAATTTCAAAACCAAACAAAAATCCGATCAACAAAAAAACACCTCCCCCCCCAAAAAAAAACACCAACCCCAAGACCCCAAACCTAACTAGGAAACACAAATGTAAAACCAACATTGAATAAAAGGTGAGGTAGAAGTTCCTCGTGACAGCTTCTACACCTTGTATAGAATTATAAAGTGCATGTGATTTAGCAGTGTCATGCTGTGTTGGAGTGTTTCAGATATTTTCCTTTTTTTTTTTTCTCCTCAAAATGCATGAGAGGGATTCTTTTGTGTAGGAAACCTGAATTAATTACCAACCTTTTATTTGCACTTCAGGATTGTGGTGCTTATTTTCTCTGTCTCTCTGTCTCTCTCTCTTTCACCCCTCTCTCCCCCTTCTCTCAACAAGAAGGACTAAGTACGAGTATAAGAGAATAGTGAAATTAGACATCAGTGATGTAAATGATTTGTAGTTTAGGCTGAAGGAACTGAGACTGCTTAGTTGACTTATTTTTCCTCAGACCTGAAAAAGAAGTCTAGTTATAGAAAAGGAGGAAAATAAACTGATTTTTCTACAGTGAAGGTATATATATATAGGGAGAGAGGCATTTAGTTGCCATAAGGACAATTTAGAAAAGCCCTCACAAACAGCTTTCTAGTAGGATTGTTGAGGGCATGGTGGAAAAGTGATCATTAGCAGCATCTAATATCTCCACAGGGAAAATGCCTGTAAAGAATGAAGTAGAATTTGCCTAGTCCTGTGCTGGGACCAGGGAATGGAAAGACTGGCTTTTTGGGGTCCTTTCTAGACACTGTTTTTAATGATTCTGGAGTACCCTTCTCTTGTCAAATTGTATTTTAGATTTCCTGGGGACATGCACAAATGTCCTGTGCCACTGAAGTTTGGAGAAGTGTTGTTAAAGGTACTGTATTCTGTGTCCATGTGGATCCATCTGCACAGAGAAACTCTTGGTTGTTGCATGTGAATGTGTCCTTTGCTGTGCATGTCTTACTATACCCTTGGGCATTGATTATATCCCAAGAAAGTGTGGCTCAATTTAAGTGACTGGCTTGTCTTATACATTTTAAATGTGGTAGAGTGGTTTTCATACATTGTTCTCTTGTAAAGGTTATGTAGTAGTGTAGGTTTGATTGTGCTGACTAATTCCCATAGAAGTCTGCTCTTATGCCTGAATTTGCTGTATGTTTGCTGATCCAGATGGTGAACAGATGAAAAGCTCAGTATGTCTCTACTTGGAAGCATAATCAGAAACATAGTATGACACCAGGAAAAATGCTAAACTTGGAATGAGGAAAAAAAAGTACTCTTTCCACAATGTACAAGCACATTTATTGCAGTCAAATTTTACTTTAGTGTGTAAACAGTGAGGGATCACAAAATTGATGAGATTAGAAGGGATCTCTGGAGACTGTCTAGTCCAAGCTCCTTGCTCAAATTAGAATCAACCAGATCAGGTTGCTCTGGACATTGTGAAATTGGATTGAGAATATATTCAAGGATGAATCTATTCAAGGAAGAATATAGCCTCTCAGGGCAACCTGTTCCAGTGTTTGACCACTCTTATGGTTCTTATGTTGAAATTGAACTTCAGGACTTGGTCCAGTAAGTGAGTTTCTCAAGTACTGGGGAGACCAAAACTAATTATGTTATTCCATATGTAGTCTTGCTACTGTTGTGTAGTATGTAAGAGCCAACCCCTCAACCTGCTGGCAGTAGTTTTTCTAATGCAGCCCAGAAGGCTGTGTGCCGTCTTTGCTTCAGGGGCAGCGTTACTGGCTCATGTTCAGTATATCTACTAGGAGGACCTATAGGTTTTTTTCTTTAAAACTACTTTCCAGCCAGTTGGCTGACAGAGTGTACAGGTACTTGAGGTGGTTCCTCTCCAGATGCAGGACTTTGCAATCCCGTGTTAAACTTAATAACACTACCGGTGGCCCATTCCATCGACCTGTTAAGTTCCCTCTGAATGGCAGCAAAACCTGGTTTGTCAGCCATTCCTCAAAGTTTTGTGCTGTCTGCAAACTGTCTTGAAGGTGTGCTCTGTCCCATCACTCACAAGCCTTTGACCTTAGCAGTTTGGCCTCTTCAGTCCACATTTATCTAGCTTATACTTCATCAGTTTGTGTATGGGGGTGTCATGATTGACAGTGTCAAAAGTCTTACTAAAAGTTAAAATCCACTGCTCTCTAGTCAGGCCTTAAGCCAGCCTTCTCATTGTAGAAGGCTACCAGGTTGGTCAAGCATGATTTCCTCTTCATAAATCCAAGCTGACTATTCACTATCCTGTCTTTTGTGTGTTTGGATTGCCTGATCTTCCCTCTTGGCCTTCCTGAATATAGGAGTGACATTTGTTTTCTTCCAGTTCTCAGGAACCTATGCTAGTCACTGTGATCTTTCAGAGACTGAGAGTTGCCTTGCAGTATCATCGGCCACCTCCTGCAAGTACTTGTGGGTACGTTCTGTCAGGTCCTGTGACTTACTTAAATGTTCCCTAACCTGAGCTTCCTTCACCTCACTTCCACCTCTTGTATTCTTCCTTTTTATGCTTGAACTTTGTCAAGAGCTTGTTGTTCATCCATGCAGGCCTTCCTTTGACTTTCTGCATGTGTAAAAGTGTGGTCCTTGAAACTGTCAGCCAGCTATTCTGCACTCCTTTCTATCCAGGAGACTGTATTCCATGAGGGTCTTAAAAGTAGATTGCTCAACAGGCCAGAGTCTGTTCTTCTGAAGTCTAGGGTTTTGATCCTTCTTTTGCCTTGCTTCCTTCTTTGAGCTTCCTGAACTTCACCTGCATTGTCACTTCATCTATGACTGCCCTCAGCTTTCATGCACCTGACTGGTTCTTTCTTGTGTCAAGTTCAGCAAAGTGCCTTCATTCCTTGACTCCTCGACCGCCTGTGTCATGAAGTTACCATCCATGTGCTCCAGAAACCTCCTGCGTTGCTTGTGCCCTGCTGTGTTCCTTTCCAGCAGATACCGGGATAGTTAGCTCAATTAATATCCCCCATAAGGATGAGGACCTGTCAATGTGAGGTTTCTGATCTACTTCTCCCTGATTAGAATGTGTGTAGCAGACACCCAAAACAATATTGGTAATGCTGGCCTACTCTCTAATTTTAACCCTTAAACTCTCAGTTGGCTTGCCATCAGCTGTTGCATATTCTGAGTCACAAAAAGAACAGGGACGTGTTCTGCCACAGCTGTGGTGAAACTTCTGGTGAAGTTTCAACATGGGAAGGTAAAGGAGAACCGTGGTGGAAACTGAATGGTGGAAAGTTACTGTGTTTGCTGTATTCTCATGAAGTATAGTACGTACCTCCCAGTGATCAAAAGAAGAGAGTAGTAATGTCATCACATTTTCTGGGCAGTCATTCTGTGTTAATGCAGCTTTGTTTAGTCAAAACAGCTTTTATTCCCCACCTCCCTTTTGTATATAAGTCTGTAGTATTTAAGTTCTCCAGTGGTGGCTTAGGAGTAGTGGTATTTCTCTGTGTTATTGGGTGTTGGTAAAGAAAAGTCTGAAAAATTGGGGGCAGTCAGATGCTGTAATATGCTTACTCAAGAAGCAGATCACAAAGGCATATAGACTTTCGCAAGTCAGGTACTCCTCTGTCAGTTTGTGGGCAGAACTTAAGGTAGATGAGATGTGGCACTGTGGCTGATGTTGTAACTACTTTGGACCAGTTAGCCTTCCTATAGTACCACTGCCTTTATGGTGAACATGATATTCTATTATGTAGTGACAACCTCTGGATAATGTGTTTTGTAATTTGTAGATCCTCTATGGCAGTAATATACCTATACAAAGAAAGCTGTCGAATGGCACTAGTCTGATGTCTGTGATTTAGTCATTATGTGATTGCTGCACAATAAAATGAGTACTGCTGATCTTGCACTGTTATTCCTTATGAGTGAGGAAGCTATGGAGGAAGCATTACTTGTCAACCAATGTCGTCATGTCAGTACTTGCATTTTACTGCCCTTGTGTAAAGTGTGTTGGTAAATTTAAAGGTTTTTAAGGAGCTTGATGCTGTGATGAAAGACCCTGAGACGTGATGGTGACTAAATGAGTGATAATATCTTGCCGCTGCTGGATACTTGATGGTTTCAGCTTGGGACTTTACTTTGGACTGTTCAGAAGAAAATGCTTGCTGTTTCTTGTCCAACCTAATTGACCATCAGCAGCAATAACTAACCAAGTGAAGGGAATGACAGATTTGTTTGATACCACAAATGTGACTTTCATTTCAGTGTTACTGAATGGTTGCTGCCTATTAAGAGCATTTCCACTAGCCCTCAAATGCTTAAGCTAACTGTGCAGAGTAAGCACCTATGGAAACAAAATAATACAGTGTATTTGTCATTTGTCTGGATACAGCATGACTTTTATAGACCTCTCCTGTCAACAGTGTACTTCATCCCCAAAATGTTTAGCCATTGAACCAGAGCAAGCAAGTTTAGACAGATACACTGAATCAAAGTCAGTTGGAAGTTTTTCTCGTATGTGTTAGCATATGGCTTATTAAACTCACTCTTTTCATAAGTGTACTCAACGATTTAATTAATAATAGAATGACTGGGTCTAATGCTGTACTAGCTGCTGTGACCTTTGGTGGCATGTTTCAGATAGGAACAAAGGGTTTAGGTCAGACAGCAGTTAAATAACGCTTTTGCTGTTCTTATTCTACCTCAGCAGCAGAGACAGAATAATATTTTTTTCCATTCATTAGTGACACCTTTAGTGTAACATACAGCCTAGAAGAGCTTGTGCAGGTGTGACACTATTAACCTGAGATTAATGTGTTAACCCACATTGAATAATTGAGTAACAATATTGAGTGGGGGGCACACTCAATACGCAAAGCTTCCTTCTCAAATTTGAGCCTCTGAATTGCAATTCAGGGCTGTTGTGACTTTGAGGCTCTGTTTCCATTTCCCTCTGCTCTTTTGAACAGAGGAAGAGCAATGGTGTTGAGACGACTGGAGAGTGTCCCCCTAATAATGCAGCAAATATTGCAAGTGCTAGTTAATGCTGCTTCTGGTTTGAAAACAAATAAACTAAGCATGTTTTTACTTTCTTCAACAACAGATGCTACAAAACTGAATAGAAGTTGTAATCATATAATTTAGCAGCTATTTTAAGTTGTCCAGAAATTGGTTGTTGCCCATCCTTCCCCCCCTTTTTCCCCCTTTGGTTTGAGACAGTTGTTTCATGCTCCGGGGCTGAACATTTGAGGCCTTTGCTTTTGTTCTGAACAGATTTTTCTGTGAGGGTTGTAACTCTGTCTTTGGGTCCATCTGCCACAAGTATTTTCTTGTCAAGGAATTTTCGTGCTCTACACTCATTTGACTTGCTCTTCCTTTGTGGTCCAATTGAAAACTGCTAACTTAGTCTCAAATGTTAAACGGCTTGAAGCAGTTTGCGGAAAACCTACCTAAGATTTGCTGATAATCAGTGTTTGTGTGAATTAAATGGTATCAACAGCTGAGTTAAAGGCTAAAAGCCTTCTGCCACCGAAAGCAGATTGTCAGCACAGAGTTTTAGGACTTCTGCAAATGTCAGTTTACAGCAATTTACAGTTGTTAACCCAAAATGTAATTAACAATTTAGCTAAAAAATCCAGCTGAGCCATATCAGGTCTTGTTAATCTTCAGGCAGCAGAAAAGTCAGGTTTATGATTAACTCATGTGGTTTCCAACAGGAAATTACTCATAATCTGCTTAATGTTGTTTTTTCGTGAATATACTTGTCCGCATTTTATCCTTTCTATCTGAATATTTAAACCTCTTGGCATGATGGTATATAGCAGTAGAAGTGTGGACAATCATATCCACAGTGTTGATGAGGGTGTTTTATTTTTTTAATTAATCATTAGTTCTAAAATTTCATTTGGATACAGGGGGAAAGTATGCTTCCCAACAAGAATGTCGGGGTTTCAGTATCCTTGAGGTTTTGTTTTAAGAAAAAATAGGGAGATAATGTGGATTCTTGATGTGGCATTCCTGTATATCCCAAGTTGTTCCCATGTGAAAAATAGTTCAAGCCTAAGACCTGCTGAAGATAGTGACTGCTAGAAATTATATAGGAAATGCTAGGAATGACTAGAAAAATACTAGGAATGACTAGGAAATGTTTATACTTCTGGCTTCTTTAATGATTGATGTATGGATGATCATAGCACCACCACTTGGAATCAGAAGGAGGAAGTAAAGCCCATTGCTGATCTCTTCTGTTTGCTAATTGGAGAAAATGTTATTATTTAGGTATTATTTAGGTATCATTGACAGATGAGGTTAGTCTGTAAAATGGTGGGAGTTCTAGATCTGTACATACATACAAATACATGCAAAAATACAGGCAGTGATCCTGTGACATATTTACAAGAAGAAAAAGTGCTTAGAATGTTTGCAGACCATAATGAATTTGGAGAGTTTGCAAGGATTTTGTCAAGCAGGGTTAAATTTGAAATGTTTTGGCAATTTAGTGTCCCTAACCCACCCCCCACAAAAAAAAACAAACAAAAACAACCCAGAAAAAAACACAAAACCAGGGAAGAAAAAAAAAGCAATGCTTATCAGGTTGTCTCTGGAAAGTGCAATTTGTACTGCGTTTAAAAGGCATAATTAGAGGCATAAAAGGCACAACTAGAGAAAGGGTATTGGAAGGTCAGTTTAGAGGTTTGCAGGAAAGTGTTTTCACATTAGTCTGGGTTACATAGGTCTGCCATAGCATATTGCTGTGAAGCTGCCAAATAATACCTGAAATAGTTTGAAGTGTGACCTTGAACACATATGAGGCAATTCTTCTTCCTTTTCTTGACAGCAAATAATAAGTCTCTTTTTCAGTTCTGGTCAATGTGGTTTACTTGTTTCTGGTCAGTGTGGTTTACTTATGTGGACTGAGAGAGTTCAAAAGAAATCAAAAATAAATCAGGACTTTATCAGGACTTTGACAAAAGGTTATGTGGTCCAGAGAAGGAGGAGAATGGCTACAGAATGGAAAGGACTGCACTTCAGTGCAAACTCTTCATGTTTGACAGCAGAATAAAATTAACCACATTAAACCCTTCTTAAATAGGTTATATATTGTTACATATTGAAACTGTGCTGTTCCTGTGAAGGAACTTTGGGAGGTTACCTAGGTTCTCCTTGTAAGCTTTAATTTACCTGGGAGGGTGAAGTGTTACTGGGGGAGGGAAGGGGGGGGTCCCAGTCACTGAATCACTTAACTCCAGAATTGTTTCTTATATGAAAAGTGGTCAGCTGATTTGCTTCTTCAGGAAGTATCTTGATGAGAAATGTACTAATTCTTTGTTAATAGGTGAAGATGGGAAACGCGATGAAATTTCTAGTAGGTAGCTTTCTTGGGATACTCTGCAGGTGTTCTTTGAGTTCATTTTCTGACTGCCAGGCCATTGGTCAGACTTTAGTCACCAGCTTTTGACTGCTGGACCATGAGACTTGTATACTCTTGCATTCTGAATGCTGTACAGGAGAGACTAGTAATCAGTATGTTTTTAGTCTTTCGAATTTTTTATTTAGACAAGGGCTTTTTTTTGAATAAAATAACTAGGTTTCCCCTGATTCTCAATCTCTTTCAAATTTGTTACCTGAAAGTGCAACTTCTTTCTACCTGTGACTTTCAGATGCCATAGTTTTATTTTCCCAACTATTCTGAACTGTGAACTGAGTAATGTTTAAGTGGCACGCAGAATGTGTTAGTAGCTGTTTAAAGGCCTGTAGAGGATGAGTTGTGTGCTGCACAGATAACATGCACTTTTTCTTTGCAGAGGGTTTGTAATCTGAACACACCAGAGAAATGTAGAGTAGGTTAAAAAGTGTTCATCTTGGAGTAATCTCAGTGATGGTGACAAAATAATTGTGTGTGTGTATGGTGTCTTTGGGGGGGGGGGGGGTGTTACCATTTTTTTAACTTAGTAGTAAAGTGGAGGAGAGAGAATTCGACAGGAATGAGGTGTGAGCCGAAGAGGATTAGAAGAGTTTATGTTAGCTAAAGCTATAACGTAAAGAAATGGAAATGAAAAGTCTATAAACTGAGGGTGGGAAAATTCCAGACAAAAATTTAAAAGTTTGTGTTCAGAAATTGCCGTTTCTTCCACCAGCTGAACTTTCTGCCAAATAATACATTTTTAAAGCTTCCTTTTTGTCTTGGAGGGCCTGAATCTTTCTCTGGTAAAGCCGTCACAAAACATATGCGTTCCTTAGCAATAGAACGGGTTATCTTACTGAGGATCATCAGTAATTCTTGTTTCTAGCATTGGTGTGGCACTAATGGACTTCTAATAGAAACAGTAGGGTAAAACAGTATAAAATACAGGTATTTTTTTGTCTGTCCTAGCATATCTTCTGCTTAAATTGATGAGACTAAAGGCCCCTAAAGCAGTGAAGCATTAGGAAACCATCATTTTATGTGCTTTAGACTATGAAATTCTGCCTCTGTTGGTTTCCTTTGCTTAGGAGAAAATATTTTAGAGGACTTCTTTTCCTCTAAAGGATTTATATCATTTAGGATTTTTTTTCCTCTGCTATTGCTGCTGTTTACCATGGGGCATGGAAGGGAGTTTAATTCTTTTGTTCTCATGGCTTTTCTCCTCTTTTTCAGAAGTAAGAAACTTTTTAGCAAGAAAAAATTGAAAAGGAAACAGAAGACTAAATTGAAAGTCAAAACACGCAACAAGGTAAGTCTGTAACTAACTGGACAAGGTTCTGACTCAAAAATGAAAGTGATTTCAACTGAGAGAAATATGAGAAAAGAAATGAAACTAGCAATTTGTTTAGAAAAGATAATAATAGGCCAGTTTGTTTGTATGTTTACTATATTCTACAACTATAATGTTAACCTTATTCAACTGTTTGCTACTAATGTTCATCATGAAACAATATGAAGAGCATTTTATGTTCTCTGGTTCCTAAAGTGTAAATATAGCTAGACATGTTGGTCTTACAGTTAAGTTTCAAAAGATGCATGTCTAGCCAACAGTTGGAGACTACTGCTGCAAGGAGTTCTGTCCATATCACCTAAAGGCAAAAGGGAGCATTTAGTGTCTAAGAAGCCAGAGTTACCTCTGGGAATTCCTCCATAATGGAATAGATGATACTTTTTTGTTTCTATTAATATTTTCTCCCTGTGTAGCTTCTGCCCCCGTCCCTTTAAATGCATGGTAGCAGAAACAGTGAACCTCATTGAAATGTTTACTTGTTGCAGACAAGAAATCTAGGCAGAAGCGGCAGTATTTTAAAATACTGCTCTACTGCATTCTTTCTGTATTACAGAGCTGTTACTTGTTTAAGCTGGAGTCTTAGGGGGATTTTCATGAAGGCCTACTGCAGACATAGAGGCTTCTTCCTAGGTTCCCAGTGTAGTCAGTGAAGAAAAAGTAGCTCATTTCTGGAATAGTTCTGAAGAACCGCTGGAATATCCAGTAAAAATACAGTTGAATGCTCTTATAATACAAATAGACTGTAGATCAGACTGGCCATGTTATCCCTGTTTGCCACACCTCATGTAGTTCCTCTATCTCAAGACAGATGATTTTGGGAGGGTGAAGCAAGTTCTGTATCTCTTCACTTGGTGTTGCCTTTTTTGGATACTTACCAGATTGTTCTACTTATCTCAAGTAGTGCAGCTTCAGACTATGGTATAAAAGGGTCTTATCTTCACTTTCTCTTCCCAGTACTGTGCAGTGAAATATTTCTGGTCCAAACTGAATTTTCCAGCCCTTTCTTCAGTTGCTATGATACTAGCAGTTTTAGCCCTGTTCCTGTCATGATGTTATCAGACCCACTGTCAACACAGAAAACCAAGTTAGAAATTTGAAGAAATTTTTCAGAAAGTAGTTAGTCTTTGTGTGTTCTGTCAATTGTCAGAAACTTGTACTTCTAAAATAACTCTTCATCTTTCATCATTGTTACTATATAAAGGGAACCTTGTCTTTCTGGATAGTGGTGCCCTAGTTCAACTGCCAGATAGAAGCTAAATCCAGAACTTCTGTTCTTTGCAAGCTTGTCAGTCAAATATGCTTCTTGGTTTTATTTGCATTGCATAAATGGATTGGTAGGACCCCTTCTAAATGGCCAAAGACAATATGAGCATCCTAAAGGCTGTTTCTTGTCAGTATTTACAGATCTGGCACTAACTGATCATCTCTGCACTTAATGCCTATGGAGGGTTGTTTACAAGATTTTTCTTGGATTTAAAATGTCTTCTACTTGAAGTATTAAGTGAGATTTATCTGTCTTTGAAAGGCATAATGGGTTTTCGCATGTCTTTTAGTGATGCCTGTATTCTAGACAGCCTTTAAGGCAAGCCAGGGTTGACCAGCAGAGTATTGGTATTTTGAGTTTCTGAGGTAGAGCTTATTCCTGCATGATAGCAGGAAATTGTATATTGCATGAAGAATGTAGCTGAAAAGGGAAAGATAACCTAAAGATGTGAGACTGTCTTTATCAAACTTTGTTTACTGATGAAGTGAGGTGTTATGGGTTTTTTTTGTTTGTTTTGGTTGTTTCCTTGTTTTTTTTTTTTTGTTGTTGTTTGGTTTGTTTTGTTGGCTCCCCACCATGCTTTTCAATGCATCTGCATGCTTACCAGTACAGAATAATCACAAGAATATTTTTTACAGTGGAATGTCTGAAACCAGATGTGTGTATTGTCAGGCAAATGCATGTTTCCATTTGGAGCCTTATGATAGGGTTTATTGAAAAGCCCATCACTACCGGACATACTGAGCAAGAGGTCTTGTGTGCATTAGTTTAGTTTTTTAATAACCAGGGTCTTTCAGACTGAACAGAGATGGGAGCTTTCTCTTAATAGGCTTGGTAGAGGCTGGGAAGTCCTTAAATTAAGAGTAAGCCAAAGGAACCCCAAAATTTGTTATTTATACCCTGCATTTAATAAATATGAGAATTTAGCAATTGAAGAGGAGAGAACATTAAGGAAAAGAAAAAAAAAAAGGTCATTGTTGAGCAACTGGAAAAAAATTATTTTGCCATTTAAACATCAAATGTTATGACATTTTAAGTCTAAAACTTTAATTGGTGTTTAATGCAGCCCAATAGTTAGTGCATTAGTGTCTTTCTAAGCTGTGGTCATGTTATGATCGTTGTATTTGAACTACTGTTAACTTTTGGTTTTATGGTTTATTATCTTATTTTTTTTAATGAAGATATAAAAGTTTTCCATGTGAGTGCAGTGTGTTTTGGCTTCAGAATCCAGTGCTGAATAAGAGTGACTTTGACACAGAGACAAGTATGTGATTATTAGATGTGGGTGTAGCCCCTTGGACTCCTGCCCCTGGCCCCTCTTCCCTCCCCACTCCCCCCCCCCTTCCTTTTTTTGGCAACAGTTATTGGTAGAAAATTGTAGGCTGTGTAACTTACCTCAACCCTATGAGTATTGCTGCTTCCTATCCCTCCTCCCTTTTTACTCCTTGGAGTTTCCCCACTTTCCTGTTAACTCATAAAGGTGTTGCTTAGGGCATTTAGCTGAGAGACTGGACGAAAAGCCAGAGTTCACTATCTTTTGTTCTCATAATGTTATTTGAAGAAGACTGAAAAACTGGAGTCCACCAGAGACAGGGAATGTACTGCTGATCAGCTTCTACCTGTTTAGCCCAGATTTTTAAACTATGACTTCTTTAGCTTTATACAAATGGAAGGAATAAAATCTTTGGAAAGGACAGTTCATGTAGCAGACAAATTTAAGCTAATGGTTAGATGTATAAGGTGAATCAACTGGGATAAATATTTGCCTCATCAAAAACACTCATAGCTACTCAAATAATTTGGTAGTGTTTTCAATGGCTTTTGTATTATTTGGTGTTTAAACCTCAAGAGGGCATCCCTTTCCAAGAGATGTTTGAACTGTCCAAAGAAAAATTTGGTGAGGTTCTATGTTATGCACAGGTTAGATCAGATGGTTATTATAGCCTTATCTATCTTTAACAAGTTAACTTTCCTTTCCTAGATTATAGTTTATTTCTATCCCATCTGAGAATAAACAGTTTTTGCAGTCATCTGGTTCAAGAGGAAGGAAGTAAGTTGGTCAGAAAATAAGCTATGTATGGATGTAATCTTTTGGGAAAAATATTTACGTGTAAGGCAAGTGTAAGGGGAGACTAGAGGGTTTCTTTTTCCATGCTTCTTGAGTGTACAGGAACATTACAAATGGCTAAACGAAAATGGTACTTGTGAGTCTGGTTGCTGTTATTATATGAACCAAATCTGTGCCATTTAACCTCTGCTGCGTAATGCATCCTTCCATTCAGCAGGGACTATATGTTTACAAGGACAAGTCACACATCAGAGTATGGGCTTCTGCACTTCATTCTTTCTCTTGTAAAATAGCCTCTTACCTTCTAGATAAGAGCCTCTTTTATATAAGAGGCTTGTGTGTTACTTTTAGAAAAAAAGTAACACAATAAATAAAATTTTACCTTTATGTATTAAAGGTATGTTCATGATTCTTTACGTACATTGGCATTGCAATTTCTCAGGCCTTATTTTGATTTCATTATTCAGTAGCTCAGGATTGGATTGTTTTTTCTTTAATTTCCCTTAAAACTTCAAGAGAAAGATTATTCTAATTTTTTCTTAAATGTTTGGAGAACATAATCTGCTGCTCTTTTGTCTACCTAAAATAGAGAAAACTTTTTTGAGTGATTTAATTAGGTTTCTTGCATTCAGAAATCCTCTATCTGTTCATCTGAAAAAGATGTGCTAGTCCTCCTGACCATCAGAATGATCTTTCATCACTGTTGCCTCACCTTGTGCGGCTTTAGCATCTTCTTTTTAAAGCCTAATATTGTACATTTTGTGAGAATGACATTGTGTTTAAAAATTGCTCTTCCTTTCCATAAAAATTGATTTAAAATGTTTTGTCTAGCACAAATAAAGTTTTGCAGCACTTGAGACAGAAGATGTGATGAATACTGGATATCTGTTAAGTTCTATAATGTATGTTTCATCATGTATCTAGATTAAGATGTTGCATTTTCAGTTCACGATGGTACCAAGTGAAACAAAAAAGACAAAAATTTCAGAATGTCCCACTTTCTTACAGCTCATGTGAAAGTCACTAAATCAAAAAGCATCGTTATGTTTTCCAGTCTTGATGCTCCATTGTTTTTTAAAGTGGTAGCAATTTCATATTTTGAGAATCAAAATGCTTTGGGAGAGCAGAAAGGTAGAGCCTATCATCTGCTCTTCACTAAGGCATCCTGGAAGCTGGGCTTCCAGTCATGTTTATACTTGGTAAGTGCTTTGGATTGCAGAATTCCAGCAGCCATTAAGAAAAGGCCATTTGGAGGTGCAGAAAATATGATTGTAGATTTTCGTTGTATACACAGTGTCATGTAAAGCTATTTCATACTTCTGTGAATCTTGATACTCTTAATACCAAGAAACAAGCTATAGGGTGGAGTTTTTGACATAATATATCTCACAGCTCTAGAGCAGTTGATTAGATTATTAGTAATCCTAGATATGTGCAAAATTAATAAACTGCTTCAGTGAGTTTTTTAGAAGTCGATTAACATTTTGTCTTAATCTTCTACCATTTTCCTTGGCAATGTAGAAGTACTTTGTGCCAACATGAATTGCAGTATCATTATGAGAATTGTTGTAACTTAAAATAGACTTTTTAATTTTGATGTAAGAATTATTAAATGGGGTTCTGTAGGTACAGTTAGTGGTTAGATTTTCATAGCGATCTGTTGTGGTTTAAACCCAGTCAGGCAACTCGTTCACACACTTCTTTCCCTCCCCCTACTCCCAGAGGGATGGAGAGGAGAATCAAAAGAATGCAACTCCCACAGGTTGAGATAAGAACAATTTAGTAACTAAGGTATAACACAAATCACTACTGCTACCACCAATAATAACGATAAAGGAAATAACAAGGGAAGAGAATACAACACCTCATCACCAGCCGACCAATAACTTGCCCCCCCCCCCCCGATACCTGATACGATACCTCCTCCAACCCTGCAGTCTACCAGCCCTTCCGGGTAACTTTCAGTTACCCCCTGCCCTGGGCATGACGTGCTGTGGTATGGAATACCTCTTTGGCTAGTCTGGGTCAGGCATCCTGTCTCTGCTTCCTCCCAGCTTCCCCTCCTCCCTGGCAGAGCATGAGCCTCACAAAGTCCTTGGTCAGGGTAAACATCACTTGCAACAACCGAAAACATCGGTATCACCAGCACTGTTCCCAGGCTGGAAGTCAAAACACAGCACTGCACCAGCTACCATGAAGGAGAAAAATGACTGCTACTGCAGTTTAAACTCCTCAGAGACTTGAGCAAATCCATCATGAATAAATTGTCAGTGGTGTTTACCTTATAGTGAAGTTTGTGGGGGGAGAGAGAACAAGGTGATGTTTGGAAGTTCTGTTCCTACTCTCCAACCAGAAAATGCCTTGGCATTCAGCACCTTTCTTTTTGCCTTTAGGCATCCCAAGCATCTGTATGCTTATGCATTTAACATTAATTCAGTTGAGTTTTTATATTCTCCTCAAGTGAAAGATGGTAAATAGTGAGAGTCATAATTATTCTTAAGTTTTAACCTGTTCTTACAACCCTTATTATTCAGCTTACTGTTCAAAAAGGGATTTATTTCATGCAGTCGTAAGGCCTGTCCTTTTAAACTGACAAAATTCTCAAGTACCTGTGTTAGGATTGCTACTGTATTTTTTGAGTGTATAACAGAATGAAGTATAATATACTTCTAGTTTCAAAGAATTTGCAGATCTCAGATATGGTATTGTGAAGAGAAAATAGAGGTATGAAATAAGAAATTTATACAGTGGGTTAGCATAACAGCTAGGAATTAAACTAACGAGTCATATATTCTAGTGCTTCACTGTTCAGATAGAGCAGGGTGTTTTGGGTTCTGGAGAATATTGTGCTGTTGAAGTCGGGGTAGGAGATTACTGTATATAACTGTAGTTTGCCCTGTCGTAAAAGACTGAGACACTGAACACAGAAAGATAGAACGGTTAAAGTGCTTACTATTTAAAAGCTAACACATTAGGTAAGGGACTTTTAAATATTTGTATTAAGGATAAGGAAGGAGTTAATTTCTGAAAATTAGTCAGCTTTTCATTAATAAGCAAGAAAACATACATTGATGTTTTGTCTGCCACTGTCATGTCTGAAATTATCTGTGCTGGTTAACTTGACCAACCTATTTCAAAAGAGGCTATGTGAGCTACAAAACTGAGGCTGTTCTGGAACACAAGCTAAGCTGAACTCCTGACAAGAAAACCAGAATGGAAACTCTTCACATATTTTGTATTTGCAATATCTGATACTAATTAGATAAGTGAACTTCAGACAGAGATATTTAAGAGATTCCAGATACTTTTGTCTTCCTGTAACTAACAGTAAACTAGGAAATGCATCAGAAACTTACTAAATTTTCCTTCTTTTTAAGCTGAGTTCAGCTGTGTTAGTTTTAAAGCTGAAAGCTTACCTTGTGTGTTTGCCTTAGCAGCAGCTGGAAAAACTCTTGGAGTATATGTATGAATATTTGACATACAGAGGAGTCATATGTTACAGCTGTTTAGTTTTCTGGTGCCAAATATATTTTAAAGTATGTAGTAGCTCATTGTCATTGATATCAGTCCAAATCTATTGTGATGCATTGCGATACTGGATTAATGTGAGGTTTGAGTTCTTGTGGGGTTTTAACATCAGCTTTATTATTTCAAAGACACTCATGCTTAACAAGGACCAAACTTATGTGATCTTTCAAGCCCTAATGGCAGAAGTTATGTTGTGCTAAAAAAACAAGCGAGAAAGCCCCCACATTTCCAGTAAGTTTGTAGGGAACCTTTTCCAGCTTGCTTTTTTTCTCCCCTCCTCTCCCCATTCTATCTTTATTGTTTTTGCTTACTGCTAACACTGACACAGGTAAAAAATTAACACACTGTCTGTGTTGTATAAAATAGGGTATAGAGGAAGTCATTGATTCTTGATGTTTTAGCTTGCAATAATTTTGTAGTAATAATGGAAAGGAAAGATAGGCAAATACGTACCAGTACAGTTAGAATAATAATATAGTCAAAAGTAAAATGAAATGTGTAAACTGAAATATTTTGAAGCTATTTTTATTTATTTATTTATTTATTTATTTAAGTTTTGTAAAATCTGGTGTTAAATGATCTAACTTAGAAGCCAGTGTTATTTCTGGTAATAATAACCACGGATAAAAATGTGTTATGAACTATTGCTGTATTTTGATATACAAAGTTGTGACTACTATATTGCAGAATAAACCACCCCATTAAAACATTATCCACTTCATGGTTCTCAAACTTCTTTTCCCTTGTTTTGTATTAAAGTCCTCTTTCCTATCACTGTTCTTATAGATGTGTATTCCCCTCTGATGAGTTCTGAATCACTGTACTACAGTTTGCTGCATACTTTCCTCCCAAATGAAGGTTGTCATTCACAATACCAGTTCAATAAAAAGACAGAAAGCCTCCACCCTCACTGCCCTGCAAGAATACAAGAAACAAACCAAAATAGCCTTGTGATAGTAGTCATGACCTTGACTCAGTCTGTCCTAATGTATGTCCAAATTTTTCCTTGCAAGTTGAGGCATATTTGTCCTTTACCCTCCAAATTTTTCCTTGCATGTTGAAACAGTTTCGTCATTTACGCTTAACCTAGGCCTTCTCTGCTTAGGTAGTCTCTGTTCCTTCTGTCTCCATCAGGGTATTACAGGGGATTGCTTCCTCCTATATGCTTGAAGTCCAATTTTTCAGAGTCCGTGTTCAAACCAGCCTAGTATTTGGTAATGCACAGTGGAAGAGAAAGTATAACCCTGCCTAGGGATTTTTTGTTGTTGTGGCATTTTGGTTTTTAAGTCCGTCATTTCTTGTCCCATCTTACTGTAGCAGAAAGGAAGAGTAGAGGTCAGTATTTAAAAGATGCTTTTAGAATTAATTTTTTTTTCCCTAATAATTTTCCAAGTCTAATGACAGCTTCGTGGAGGCTCTTTGTCTTGGCAGTGGCTGACAGTAGTGTGCCGCTAGTAGATGCCAAGGGCAGGAGGGGCAGGGTAGTGGTAGTTTCTCAGAACAATTTCTCAACTCTTACTTTGCAGCCTGGGGCTTGTGAAAACCGGATGGTGTCTTGTGATGCCATAGGCTTTGATAGATTTTTGTATTCAGTAGTTCGTCCACTAGGTATTTATTAGTCACAAAATTATTATTCACAACATCCTGCCAGGGGAGTTTTTGAACTTGCCATCTGTTGTCATTTAATGACAAAACAAGTAATGGTATTTTAATTTCTAATCTACATTTAGCTTATATTTTATTATTATTTAATAAGAGGCTAAAATGAAAAAGTAGAATAATGCTTTTAAAATCCAGGAATAATTAAAAAAACCCTGACAGCTGACCCTGTTAAGAAGAGAATAGACTTTTTACTGTGGCAGAGGTTTGGACCATTCCACAGCCTGAGCTGTTTTCATTTTCCGTCCCAGTGTCCTCAACAAGTTATGAGAGGCAGAGACTAAGGCCAGATGGAATATAGCGCAATACCTTCATCTTCCTCCTTTCTTCCCTGAAATATAATTTGTACTTCAACAGGAAAGTTTAGTCCCCAGCTTAAGACTCGTTTCGTTGGCCAAAATTTCAGACTGTTAAGATTACTTACATTTAGCAAAGCATGAAACTTCTAATAAACTTAAAACTAATCTTGTTTTTCAGACTGAAAACCTAGAGAGTACCATAACCATACCAGATATCAAATTACACAGCAACCCTTCAGCTTTTAATGTTTACTGCAATGTCCGCCATTGTGTGTTGGAGTGGCAAAAAAAGGAAGTATCTGTATCTCTGGCTTCAAAGAACAGTGTACAGAGTGGGGATTCGGACAGTGATGAAGAAGAGGAATCCAAAGAGCCACCTATTAAACTCCCAAAGGCAAGTAACTGGATATAGTTTAAAGCGTGCCATGCATTTCATCTAGTGTTGGTATGTTCTTTGTGGGGAATAAAGAACGGCATTACAAGCCAGCTGCTCAGAAAATAGCTATAGTTTATTTGTAGTCAGTCTAATCCAGAATCGTCTGATTTGTTGAATTAGGAAGATCTGTATATCCAAGTAATTAATTTTAAGTCAGTTAAATGTCAGGTAAACATTAAGCATGTACTCCTTTACTGGTGGTGGAAAATAACCGACAGCCTCAAAGGTCTACAAAAAATGTAAACAAGGCAGCTCTTATCTGTGAGACTACTACCTGTAGTGATAAAGGCTGCTTTCTTTTGCTTTACCCTGTAAAAGAATAAATCTCTCTCCTCTTGGAATTCAACTGGCAGAGTGTTTTCCAAGATGATTTGCCAGGTATATGTGTAATTGCAATAATTGCCTATTATTCTTACTACCTTAGTTTTTTGATCATCCCCTGTTCTGGCTCTAGTGCCTTTTGGCACTATAGTAATGCACATTAAGAATTTGGACATTACAGTTCAACAGGGTAGGTGTTTTACTGTTCGCTACTTCTGTGCTTATAATTTATATAGGAGTTACTGATTTTTTTTTTTTCTTAATTTGCTGATTTACTGGTTTTGTACTATGTAACTTCTGTGCATCTGGTTTTGATTATTGCTAGCTTATTGATGCTATGAATCCTGGTTCCTTTTGTTGTTCTGAGTCTAAAAAGTGCATTCATATTAACTTTTTCTTTGTTCTAAACCAAACACTGAATTAAAAATATTCTTGCAGCAGTGATTATGTAGAATGTTCTAGTTGCTTAGAAAATAAGAATTTTATAAGTGCTTGTGTTTAGGTAGCATTATCTGAAGGGCAGAGTTGGCACCCAAATATAGTGGTGGAGAATTGAAAAGGAATAAAACAAAGTCATGTAACTGCAATTTGGTAACTGAAATTTCATGGATAAGTCACAAAGTAAATAGAGGGTTCCAACCCTCCCTGCTATGGGCCGGGGACACCTTCCACTGGATGAGGTTACTCAAAGCCCTATCCAGCCTGGCCTTGAACACTTCCAGGGATGGGGCAGCTACAGCTTCTCTGGACAACCTGTGCCAGTATCTCACCTTCCTGTCTCTCCTCTTGCAGTTTAGAGCCATTCCCCTTGTTTATGAGCTGCCTTTGACTCCTTGGGGATTGTGTTAAGTGAATTAGCAAGTGATTGTAGATGTGTCATTTGAAATATAAATAAAAGGCAATGTAGCTATTAGCATTTATAAAGAATTCAGTGGAGTCTTAAAGAGATTTTGAAATGAAAGAGGATCCAGGAAGGATGTTCCAAGAACACTTGCATGTGGAAACTAAAACACTGATACTGTTTAAAGGTGTTAGCTTATCAGAAGGGTAAGCCAGGAAAGTGGTGCAGGTTTAAAAAGAGGGTGGCTTAGAAAAAATGGTAGGGAAACTGTAGGTAGGAAACTTTCTTTCATGTGTCATGGTTTAAACCCAGATGGTAACTCAGAACCACACAGCTCACTCTTCCCCTACCTCCTTCCCCCACTCCGAGAAGGATGGGGAGGAGAATCGAAAGAATGCAACTCCCATGGGTTGAGAGAGGAACAGTCCAGTAACTAAGGTATAACACAAATCACTACTGCTATCACCAATGATAATAATAAGGGAAATAACAAGGGAAGAGAATACAACTGCTCACCACTCACTGACCTATGTCCAGCCCAACCTGAGCAGTGATGTAGCCCTTCCGGGTAACTGCCCCCAGTTTATATAGTGGGCATGACGTGCTGTGGTATGGAATACCTCTCTGGCTATTTTAGGTCTGATGTCCTGTTTCTGCTTCCTCCCAGCTTCCCCTCCTCCCTGGCAGAGCATGAGACTCAGAAAGTCCTTGGTCAGAGTAAACGTTGCGTAGCAACAACTAAATACATTGGTGTTATCAGTGCTGTTCCCAGGCTGAAAGTCAAAACACAGCAGTGCACCAGCTACTAAGAAGGAGAAAAAAGACTGCTGCTGCTGAACCCAGGACAGGTTGCTTATTTGTAATTAGTTAACCACCTTCTTTTACCTTCATCATTGCTACATACTTTGAAAAGGAAGTGAAAGGAAACATTCAGTGGAGAAAATAATTGTAATCTCAGAATATTCATCAATCCTAAAAGGGAAAATCAGGAGTGGCTGTAACAGTGCTTTTACAGATGCTGTATCTGTTGGCATAATGCATGTCCAAGTACACATGGAGTTCCAGTGACGAGCAATTAATCCTCATTTTTGTGACAAAAAATAATCTCAGAGGCTTTGAAGAGGAAAGTACTAGTTCTGCCAGTATCAGCTGTCAAATGCATCATTACTCAATTTGGGAATTCAGGCTGCAAGTCAATTCTAGCTTGCTGGTTCTCATTAATGAGCAAGGAAAAAGGTCTGTCAAAGTGTGAACTGCATAGAAATTAGAAGTCCTCAGAGGCACAGTTTGTCTTACATTATAAAAAAAACAAGTTTTTCAGGGAACTATTACTCTGCTTAGGTAAGTGCTTTCATATAATGACATTACTTCGAGTATTTGCTAGTACAGTTGTGTAAGGTGGGTTCTTGATTTTAATTCTTTTGTATTTTGTATTTAATGCCTTTGTATTCTGTATTACATTTTTGTTATTCAAATAACTATCTTGTTCTGTGAACATTGGGATATACCCTTATTGGTGAAGATGCGAAAATACTAACAGTTACTCTGAAATATCTGTTCTTCCTTAGATCATTGAAGTTGGATTATGTGAAGTCTTTGAACTGATAAAGGAGACAAGATTTTCTCATCCATCTTTGTGTCTCAGGAGCCTACAAGCCCTACTTAATGTGCTTCAGGGCCAGCAACCAGAAGGCCTGCAGTCGGAACCTCCTGAAGTCCTAGGTAATGTCTCATCTATTACTGTATTTGTATTAATATGTATCTGTTACTGTGTTGGACAGAATAAAATGGTTTCTTGCAGGTATTTTTGTGAGATAGTAATGTGCTTGTTCTCAACTGACTGACTTTATTCTGGAGGGTAAACTCCTTATGGTGTAACCAGTACTTTCTCAGCATTAATTTTTTGTAGAACAGTAATCTTGGGGTATGTGTGTGTATATATATGAAGGATTTTGTTGCTGTGTAATGCAACATTTCAGTGAAACATGGTAAACCGTACAACCTTAAAAATTCATTTGACTTACTGAAGATATAAAATACTTGGTCTTCCTGGAAAGAGGATAGTTCTACTACAGTGAACTTACCATCTGCTGTTGTAATGTATAGCTTAGCTAATTAATGTTGCAATTTATATAAAGCTATTAAGAAAAGTGTCAGAATTCTTGCATTTGTTTCCTCTGGTCATCCAAAAGCTTCCCTGAAAATTAATTTTGTTTTTAATGATACTGAAAATTAAAGTTGAACTTCTGACGGCTTTGAGTGTATAATTATGCCATCTAAGTTAAAATCTAATTATTTTTTGTTAATTCATAGTTTTTACTGGTTTATAGAACTGTGAGGAAGGCTAGGCTGTAGCATCTTTTGTTTAAAAGTAAAATAAAATACATCTTCAGAGTTTTTATGTATGTTTTCCTATATTATGGCTCAACAGTATTCCATTTCCGAACATGATAGTAGTTTGCTCCAGAAGGCTTAATGCTCCAGAGTATTAAAAAGCCACAAAGAAGGCTTTGTTTTGATTGCTGCCTTAGTGATTATTTGTGTATGCAATCAAAAAAATTGAGATGGATTTCAGTTCACACCTTGATTGTTACAGATGTTCAGTCACTACACAGTGCTTGAAAAGAGGCACATGATCAGAATAATTTTCAAGCTTTGATTTGAAATGCTTGTTTCTGAGAAATGGGATGTGCTTCAACATGGATCATGGTCATAAAGACCTACACATCGTCTTAGTGATGAGGTAGACTGAATAGGCAGGTAAAATAATTCTGGCCCATTTCTTGTTAATGTGTTCCACTGTAATAGAAGGGCTTTGATTTTCTTCTATAGCTGTTGGGATAATCAGGACTCAGCATTTTCTGGTGGAAAAAGAATGAAAAGTTCAGGATGTTTTAGGCCTATTTAAATGGGATGCTTTGTTTTCTAGGGCTAAACTTATGGCTGAGGAAAGATGTATTTTTTTGTAAGTTTTAATTTCACATTGACTGGCAAATTGCTTTGTGTGATTTTTGTGACTTTTTTCTGTATAATTACTGTGTTTTATCTGCAGAATCCCTGTTCCAGCTTCTTCTGGAGATAACTGTCCGTAGCACAGGAATGAATGACAGTACAGGACAGTCCTTGACAGCACTTTCCTGTGCTTGCCTCTTCAGTTTGGTAGCTGCATGGGGAGAGACAGGAAGGACGTTGCAAGCAATCTCTGCTATCCTCACCAATAATGGCAGCCATGCTTGTCAGACTATTCAGGTCTTGCAATAAAACTTCTCTGTATCTGGGGGTTTATGTAAATGATGCGTACATGAGTTCTGAGAAGATCTGTTGTGTAAATTCAGTCATTTTGTTTACCCTTGCTAGTTTTGCAATAAGAGTAGGTTTTTCTTTATCTTTCTTGAGTTAGAGATAGAACAGAAAATGCACCATTTGAAAAAGAGTTGTGTTTTTTACTCTTCATTTTACCATTTAGGTGCCAACCATTTTAAACTCTCTTCAACGGAGTGTACAGGCAGTTCTGGTGGGCAAAATCCAAATCCAGGACTGGTTCAGTAATGGGATAAAGAAGGCAGCCTTGATGCACAAATGGCCATTGAAAGAAATATCTGTAGATGATGATGACCAGTGCCTACTTCAGAGTGATGGCTTTTTCCTTTATCTCTTGTGTAAAGATGGACTTTACAAAATCGGTTCTGGATATAGCGGGACAGTGAGGGTAATGTGATTTCTTCTTCCCTGATGAATGGCAGTTAAAATAATAACTTTTATGATGTTCTGTTTCCATTGAGAATCTTTGAGCTTACTAATGATCAGTTCTGCTGCAGTTTGCCTAAATTTTTCTGGTTATTTCTATGAGAATTTTACAATATTTTCTTAAAATTTTTGCTTGTCGATATGGTTCAAGACATTGTTAGATAGTAAATGATTATTTGTAAAATAGTTACTCTTATATTTATTAAATGATTCAATTTTTTTGCTTTCCAGGGCCATATATACAATTCTACATCCCGCATCAAAAATAGAAAGGAAAAAAAGTCTTGGCTAGGCTATGCTCAGGTAGGTGAATACTTAAAACATGCACCCCACCCCCCATCCCTCATGAGTAATTTAAGTAGACCTTGGCTTAGAGTAAGCTTACATGGATAATGTACCATTGTTTTGACTTCAGTTGTAAAAATCAGGTTTTTGGTACTGACTTTTAAATTGCGGAAGATGAGGAACATCTGATGTAGCTAATATATAGAAATGTGTAATGAAAAGTTTCACTGGTGTTGTCACTCTAGGCTTTCTCACAATATGATGGTTTAACATGTAAATTTATGATTTGTACAGTGAGTGGATGTATGCTTCTTGAGGAAGTTAGTGGATGTAAAAGTATGCTTTTGCAAAAAAATAGCATAAAAATACTTGAAACATCTATTTATGAAAATAAGTTGCCTTTAAAACATTTGCAGTAAAATAAGGAAATGCTGTTTTGGTTGGGGGAGGATTGAGGGTGCGTAAGCCGTATGTAGAGATAATTGTTCATGTTACCACTGCAGAGTTAACTATATTTAGATATTTTCTTTTCTTAGAGTTAGTTTCTGGAATGTCAACCACCGTTTTTTATAGCTTTGCCATTCATTATAAAAATTGTGGGGTGTTTAGAATCCTGTTATTACCACTATATGTGTTCTCTTTCTCACGCTCAAAAAACCCGACAACAAACCGCAACAGAAACAAAAACAACCCCCACAACAAAATACAAATTAAATTTCAGAAAATAATTAATTTACTTTATCTTATAACTACTAAGTAATTTTTATGAGTGATCTCATTGTCCCATTGTGAAATTAAGTGCACTCCTTGCCATGTTTTGAAGTTAAATTGTTCGGTACAAATATGTATTCTATTATGCAGTTGTCTCATATATATGCATACACACACAACATCGGGTTTTGTTTAGTATCAAAACAGGTCATCAAAAGCAATACTGGCACAATACACATATGAGGATGCCTTCATTCAAGAGCCCATTTTATCAGTTTAGAAAGTAATAGGATCCATACAGTTTCACTATATAGAGTTACGCATTTGGACATCTTGTACGTATCTATAAATGTCTTTGATATTCTTCTCTGAGTGCTTGTACAGGTGTATGTAGTCCCAATGACTGTACCCAAAGACACAGTTGGAAGAATGTCACTCTGGGGCTGTATTTATAGGAAGATGTGTAAATTGCACTTCTTGCTAAGTATGTGTTCGTAAAAGAGGTTAAGATGTGCCTTCAGTCTCATTTCACTTCAGTTGCTTGGTTAAGTCAGCTCAAATTGAAATGATTTTTCTAACTTCATCGTATCAGTTATTTTAGACTGAAACTTTTTCTTGTCTGATGCTCTTTACTTATTTTTCCTAGTTTGTGTGGGTTTGATTTTTCAAATGTCACGGAGATTGATTTATTCAGGAAATTTCAAGTAGTTTAGATGGAAGTAAAAGGGTTGGTTGGATTTTTCTGTTGATGATTATAATTAGGTTTGACAGATGAAGGTATTCTGAGGTTAAGCCTTAATGACCTCCCTGTGAAATGCATCCATTCTTATATGCGTGGAAGCCCCACCTGAGGTCAGTTGTGCTTAAAGCAAGTGTAAGCCATTGTTGTATCTCCTGCTATGATGCTGCTGTTGTCAGGATCATTACTTAGTCATTTTTCATGTTGGCCTCTGCAACGCTCCTTCAGGTGCATACTATTTTTTCTTGGCCTCAGTCACCTTCAATGAGTGTGTTTATAAGAGCACTTAAGTAGCCTTCTTCTGTAGCTGCTTTTATAGCTGAAGTGCTTTCTAAGCGTAAATTCTGCAAATGTGTTCCTGCCCTGCTCCCTCAAAATCTTTGAAGGGTCCACAAGCATTGTAGCATCAAAAAAGATAGGAGAGCAAAGTTGCCATATTGCCTCTCTTACGGATCTGTGCACGTTATGCGCACATGGGGGCTTATGGAACCAATCTTGTTTAAGCTAAGAAAACCTCACTTGACAGTATTTTTTTAAACATGCACTCAGAATTATAGGTATAAACAATAAACCTCAAATGTGCGTTTCAGGTAGACAGATCTTTATACTGAAAAGCCTTCTAAACTGGTGACTGAATCAAACCTTACAAATATATACACAAATGAACAGAGAGGATACTATTTTGGTATACCAAAGGAGACTTCCTGACATGGACTGCTGACCAGAATAGGTAGTTTTGGGGAAATGAAGGTATTCTGCACATGGAGAACCAGAAAGAGAAAATCAGTAGTCCTGAATATGTCCATTCCCTTAGGTCTGGCTACGAGATAGGAAGTGAGCAGTGTATGTAACTCATTGTATGTAACCTTGTGTCATGGCTGCTGTCACCAAAATCACCATATACTTTGTGGGCATTTCTTTGAAGAGCTTAGAGAGTAAATACATGGAATCTTGTTAGCGTGGGGGTTGAAGTAGTTAATCAAGGGTTTTGAAAAATTCTCTAGTTTTTAATGCACGTATTTATTAATAATCACCTTTCTATATAGGGTAATATATGCATTTCCTTCCTGGAATTCCTGTGAATCTTCTGTTGATTTGGAAAGTGGGAACAGGAACACTGGTTTTTACTGTGGCTGTGGATCTGAACTGTAATTGTATGCACATACGAAGAACAGCATTACTATGTATGGCTTCAAAAGCTGTATATGATCTTTAGTATGCTGATCTACAGCATGTAAAAATGGTGGAGGAAGGAGGTCAAATTTCCTTTTTTACTGTAGAATTTGATTAGTGGAAAAAAGTTGATAAAATTAAGTAATTTTAATGTAAAACTAAAAGGTTTCCAAAATTTTTAAAAAATACTGAGACGATTGCATTTTTTTCACTCTTGACAATGCCCTTTAATGTAATTAAGAATATTTCCATAACAATATATATATTGTTACTCTTACCAGGGTTATTTATTATATAGAGATGCGAATAACCACAGTATGACAGCCATAAGAATAAACCCTGAAACCTTGGAACAAGACGGTACAGTTGCTTTGCCAGGTAAGAGCCTCCAGCTACGAGAGGGTTATATAGCATAGCACGTTTACATGCTATATGTTTTCAGGTAAGCAGAAGAGAAACTGAGACAGACTTTGAGATTATGAAGAGACTGCTTTTTTATGACTTTGGTTTGCTGCACTAGGCCAACTGCAGTATTTCATTCAGAGGTCTTCCATCTTACTCTGACTGCTACAAGAATATTGCAACATTTTAGAATGTATGCTCATTTTGATTTAAAGACTCCAAGAGCTTAACTCCCTTCTTAAAGAATTTTTATTTCACCACTTGTTTAAACTTTGAGCATTTGGCTCAGCTGTGACCTTGTTTTCAGTAGCTCTTACATCTAGGTAGTAAACTGTGGCCAAACTCATTTGTATTCAGTAATCAAAGGAGGCTAATGAACATTGAGGAACTGTGCTCCTGCTGTTTAAATTGTGGATTTTCATTTATCTGTTTCGGGGTTTTTTTGTAGTTTTGTTTGGGCTTTTCATTTGGGGTGTTCTTTGCAAAGGAGCCTCATAACTTGTGTCTCTGTTTTGAAGATGAGGATGTTCTCAGAACATCCTTTAATGACCTTCTGGAAAAACATATCTGTTCTTAGCCACTCACAAAAAACAGTAGAAAGGCATAAGCGTATCTTTTGATTGAACAACTACAGCCTTATTCTGTACATCAGAAGAAAGATTTTGTGATGCATCCTGACATGAATAAAAAGGCACTGATTGAAACCTCAGGAAAAAATCTCCAGGCTTTCTGTATTTCTAACACAAACAGTAATTTTTAAATTGCTTTGTAGAACTGTTCTTCTACTTCTTCACCTCAAGGTAGCTTCAACTAATAGGATCCTTTGAGGTTCTCAATTATGTTGCCACTGGTAAACAAATCATTGCTATTTGTGCAAGGCTTGAGAGACACGAGCACATTGAAAGTCTGCACCTCTGAACTGCTAGCTTTCTTTTTCAAATCTCAGTGACAAATGTCGTTCTTCAAGACAGACTGTATTGTGTTTATACTGTAAAAAGTCACAAATTAAACAAGAGCATGCCTGCTAAAAAAAAAAATTTATTAATCTTTCAGTGCAAAAGGAAATTTTGTAACTGCAGGAATACCCAATCATAAATCCCTCAAAGTATTTCACACAGTTGCATTTTGTATGGTTTCTGATGGTGTCGAAGTGGATGCTAGATGTTTTTATAATGCCTATCCTTTGTATTTCAGCCCTTGAACTTGCTATTTTTACTTTCTGCACTTCTGTCAGTGTTACATTGTGAGCAGAGATGGTCTTGTTCTTTTGTCTAGGGCGAATTCAAAGGGGTCCACTTCTGGTTATTTCCATTTCCTGTTAGAAGGAATGAAGGGGAATGGGAGGTATATATCTTGAGGAAACCTAAGTAGGTACATAACTCTAAATAGAGGTGGCTGCTAATAACTCACACCTTGTAGTTCTGAAAAGCCACACCAGATAGAACTGCAGAGCAGTAACCTCGGCAACAGCTGAACACTGATATGTCTCCTACTTGGTAAGGTATTCAGACATGGATGTATCTGGAGTTAATCTGTTTCAAATGCCTGGGTTGGTGATAGTGCATTTAAATAAGGTATTCATATTTATTCATGGAGGTATGCATGGGAGTTGAGGAGTTCATTAGGAGATACAGTTAGGAATTGATCCTAGCTAGAAGTCACATCACCTTAGAAAACTTAGTGAGCTATGGAATGTTATCTTTTCCTTTCGCAGTATGATCCATCTGCTTCTTGAAACCATAAACTTCTATTTCAAAGGGCAGTATTTCTGCTCTAATAGATAATCTAGCAAATCTGACAGGGTGTCTGGAGCTATGAGGCTGTGTGTCAGCATTCTTGTATCTAATGCTTTTGCCAAGCTTCATACACTGTCTCTGAGCTGTGGATCTGTCTTTCCAGTCCAAATACCGTAAAGTAATCTCTGAGTTCTATGAGATTTTCTAGGAGATTGAGTCTGAATTTAGAGGAGGTTTTCATCTTGAACTTAACTGTAATGCTTAGAAAGGTTGCTATGCTCTGCTGAAGAAGTTGAAGTTACATGTTATCTGGAAGTTACATGTTATGTGGTTTCATTGTTCTTTGAAATTGCACATGAGTAACTTGGTGCTCAGGACTAGTCACTTATTCTGAAAAGTACTGCTGAGTTTAGCCTAGACGAGCTCAAGAGTACTTACGAACAGGCACAAGATGCTCTGTCATAGACTCACAGGATGTTTTGTGTTGGAAGGGACCTTAAAGATCATCTAGTTCCAGCCCCCTGCCATGGGCAGGGACAGCTAGACCAGATTGCTCAAAACCCCATTCAGCCTGACTTATAACACCTCCAGGCAGGGATGGGGTATCCACTAGTCTGAGCAACCTGTTTCAGTGTGTCACCACCCTGTGCATAAATATTTAAATACAAAGGTGGTGCTTGACAGTCATCTTCTCTTGAAAGCTCTAAGGAGGCTTGTGATTAACAGATGTCTATAGTTAATGTCCTTTAAGTAAAACAGAAGCCCTTTCTGTTACAGTAATCTTCATACAGTAATCTTGGATAGCTTCATCCCCAGACTAATTTCAAAAGTCATATTGAATAAAACTACAGTAAGAGCACCTTGCTAGCTGAGACACTATAATATACTTTTTGCAGATATTTCACTTGCCTTCCATTTTTTGCTCTCCTCATTAATTTGATAATTAATGCTGGGCCTGGATGTTATCTTATTAAGTGCTAATTTTAGGAATGATTCAGAAGAGCATATGCATTAAACCCCCCAAATCAAACAAAAACACCCACACCTCAAAAACATCCCTGTTCAGATTTTCTATATGAACATACCTACAAAACATCTAAACACCCAAAAAAGTTTACTGTGGGGCTTGCCTCTTCTTGAAATGTCTCAAGAGATTGGCCAACAGTGTAATATGGATCCATTGGTGGCCAGAATATTCTGTTTTCGTGACTGTTGTGTGAGCATTTAATTGTCAGCCATTGAAGTGTTCTTAAAGTTTAGCGATTTTCTGTAACCTTTCAGAAATGTCATTCTTTTTGGAACTTAAGTTATAGACAACTCTTTTGTTTTATCACTAGAACCACTTTACAGCATAGAGAATTAGTAACATGAACTGACTTTGGACAGAGTTTATCAGAGATTGTTTCTGAGACAGCAATATTTCAAACTTCAGTGTATCTGCTGTTCTCCATCCTGTTTGCTGCTTACTGCCTGTGTGGTTCGTACCTGTGTGTTGACTACTTCAGGTCTGTTTCTTCAAGATGTGAGAATTAGAGAAGGCCATCTAATGCATATTCTATTTCTGGTAAGATACTGTATTAGACTGGGCAGTATAGCAGGAAAATGTAAACATGTTTATGGGTTTATGTAATCCTGTGGGGTTTTCCAGCTGTATTATTTTTGTTAGAACATTCCAGCTAGCTAGAAAAACTAGGAAACTTGCTGCGTATGCTGGAAAGATGTTGTATTTGCTTCATTTAGCATTAAATTTGTTAGATAAAATGACTGCTGGATTTTTGTTTGGGTTATGAAGCAGATATTTAGAGTGTAAAGTAGCTGTCCTGCAGTAGAGATCTCTTTCCTGTGTGTAATCAACGAAATGAGCATCTTACAAGCCTTATAATACCATGTTAGTAGTTTTGCCAGCAGAGCAGGAAGGGAAGAAGAGATGGTGTCGAGTCATACTTTAAGACTTGTAGAGAAAGTGGTCACTCCCCTGTCCTCACCACCACCACCCTCCCCCAAAATATGGGCAGAATTCCAGAATTCTTTCCTTACTTGTTTTTCTTGGAAGTAGCTGACCTGTTTTCAGTAGAGGTGCAGTATATTCACATACATGCTTTATAGTTTTTCAGCCTTCCTAGTTTTGTAGTTTGGTATAATTTATAAACAATGGAAAAATGAAAAGAATAATGAAAGGTTTGGTTCTGTTTCATTTATTTCTGTAGGGTTTATATGATGGACTGGGAAATCTTCTTTACAGAATGGCTTTATTAAAAAAAAAAATAAAGCCTTTGGGGAAGGATAAAGACTAACACTCTCAGAAAATTATAATTCAGTTGTGTTGTTATAGTTTAGAATAGCCCTCACAGGTGAACACTAAATGCTTTTGCAGTTAAATTGTACGGTAAGTTCTTAACTTTTATGCAGTGGAGAGTGCTTTAATAACTTTTATGGGGACAAAGGAGGATTATGCTTTTGATAGGAGATCCTAGCATAAAATAACATGTTATCAGAATGGTAAGATCTCTCTTTAGACAAACGAGAACTCTCATAGTCTCACCGTAATGAGAATAAATTGGAAGCAGAGAACAGTGTCTGTATGTATGCTGATACAAACTGCAGTCTACATCTTTCTCTTACAGATTGTCATACTGAAGGGCAGAATATCCTTTTCACTGATGGAGAATATATTAATCAAATAGCAGCATCTAGAGATGTAAGTCTTACATGTATTGGGTAAACCACTTTTCTCTGAACTGAATTGTTTTATTTTACAATACTTACAGCTTCCTGTTTGGCTTCTTCTTCACTAACACTGAAATCCATGTAGCTAGAGATAACTAGCTAGATAGCTAGTGAGAAACTGCCGCATTTGTGCATAAAGGAGCAGTAGTTTGGTATCTATCCAGACATTTTGATTTTTGATAGATTTTTCAGGTATTTGTCTATTTTTCAGGTAAGTTTTCAGGAAAAAAAATGTTGCTCTTCCTGAGGAAAATAATCTTATGTGGAATAATGTTTTCTTAACATGTTATTGTTCAGGGTCTCTATGGGATAAGCTTCTTAGAGCTTAATTATTATTTTTCTTTTTTTCTAATTTAATTCCCTATAATTGCTTTGGTACCTGTTGGGGAATTTCAGCCAGATTTAATACAAGAGGTATGAAAGATTCTATGTTCAAATAGATTTGTTTTGTTTTGTTTTGTTTAATACAAAAATTGCCTATTGGCCAAAGCTGTAAAACTAACTAAATGTTTCTAGTAGGGGCAAAACCAGTTTTAGCTGTTCTGTTTTCTTCAGCAGACAGTTATTATGTTCTTAGTTCTGGACAGGTCCTTGTTTTTAAGAGAAAGCTGTAAAAGAGGTATGGTGTGAGGCAGGGTTGTCAAGGGATGCCAGACATGCATCTGTAAGGAAACCAGGATCAATCCATTTTCATGCTAATAGAACAGTTGTGGGGTTTTTAACGTGGCCAGAATTTGGGGTTCTGAACTGGGAGGATTAGAGGGCTTGAAAGACAGATGTAAATAGTTGCAAAAGCAAGATTTCTGTATTAAAATTCAAAGTTAATTATTTCTATAGCAATGTACTATTTTCATAGTGTTCATAGTATTTTTGTAGAAGCCAGTATATATAATATATTTAAGGTCTGTTAGCTCATCCTGTTTGGCATTTTCTTCTTTTCACCTCTATAATAAATGTTACTTTATCAATATGTCCCCTAATAACTTAGTCTGAAATAGTATTATATGGATGTACTTAGGCCATGAAAAGTAAATTAATACATTTATTCCACAGCATAAAGTAGATTTAAAAAAAAATATTTATTTATTTATTGCAGGATGGCTTTGTAGTGCGAATATTTGCAACAAGTACTGAGCCAGTACTGCAACAAGAACTGCAGCTTAAGCTTGCTAGAAAATGCTTACATGCATGTGGCATCTCCTTATTTGATCTGGAGAAAGACCTGCACATTATCAGTAAGTCCGCTTCTTTGAGGGTTAATAAAAAGCCCAGTAATTCAAATAATAAAACTGAAACACTGTCCTTGCCTTTGTTTGGGTTTATTATGTGCAAGAAGGTGTAGCTCAGTTATAAACATGGGGAAGTACGAGGGTTTTGAAAGCACTTACTTGACTCATGGTAATCTATATGCTCAGTCTGAACCACCTTTTTGTCTGTAGCACTATCCATGGTTTTACAGTGTTTTCTTCTAGTTCTGTAATAAATACAATATTATTTGAAGCGTGGACTTCATAGTAGCACTCCTATACCATGTATTTAAGCTACAGAGCTCTTTGCTGTGTGTCAAAGTTAACAAAAGTTCAAAGTACTGCTGGCTGTATTAATGGAAAAGAAATGCACTGAAAAATACTAAATATGTGGAAATAAATTCTTTGCATCAGAATTTCACTTGCAAAATTCTTGGTGTCTGTGAAGTTAATTTGGAGAAATATCAGTTGGTTTTTGCTTTGGGTTTTTTTGTTTGCTTTTTTTTTTTCTCTGTTAGCTGTCTGTTCTTGGCGCTATCAGAACAGATGCATCTTTGGCTACATGGAGCTTTTGTCTGACTAGTTTCTCTTATGCTAATGCTTTTCCTCTTTGAACAGCTCTGTCAGGTCTATCCCGGTAAACCGCCTTGTGGCAGCACAACTTTGTTTCACTTGTGACTTTCTTAGAACCTTCATTATGAGACGTTCTCCCTGCCAGATTTAGGTCTGTAAACTGGTCTGTGAAAGTGCCTGTCTAAACTGTTCAGTTAACGCAATCTTACTTGCACAGGTACAGGGTTTGATGAGGAATCAGCTGTCCTTGGTGCTGGAAGAGAGTTTGCTCTAATGAAAACTGCTAGTGGAAAGGTACTGAAAATGTTCCTTAGTAAAGAACAAATTACATCAATGTATTTCTAAATGCTTTTTAATTTTCCCCAGTTCCTTTCTTGCCTTTTTAGTATGTTAGAATGAATTTATATGACTGTATTTAAAAACATTTTTGGAGCCCATGTTAAAGGGAAAAAGACAAATGGTTATTTGAAAGCATAAACAGATGGTGTTGGAAACATTGAGAAATCTGTGGCTTGGGTTTATAGGAATTGCTGTAGCCGATCTCACTTAGAGACAGTATGAGGCTTTGTTTTAGATTTGAAGGGCAGAATTACCTTTTGTCTACAAATGATGTACATTTGGGAATTTTTTACCTCATTACTTTGCATAAGTCTAATCCCTGTAACTTGTTTAAATCACAGCCTGATTTTTCTGATACCTCGGAGAATTATTGAATTTCCCTATGCAAAGTTTTTCAATTCATTCCTTTAAACCTCTTTGGAACGGTTTCATATGTTGGTTCTGCTCAGTGGAGACTGTATTTCAGAGGCATTTGAATATTCATTGAAATGTAAAAATAATTTTGCTTTCTGTCACTATGACTTTTTACATGATTTACTGTGTTTCTATTTTGGTTTGGGAAACTAATGTTATTTAGCTTGTATAATCAGAGTTCTTTGTTTTCCTGTGTTCATAATTGTGGCGTTTTTATTGAAATAAAGGCCTTGCTCTGCTGCTTTCAAAACAGTGCAAGTGCTGAAAATGTTCGTAAATAAACGTAACCATTTTTTCTTAATAAAATTTAATGGCATGAAATGGCATTTAATGGCACAAATGCGTCTTCAATATAAAATAAGCAAATTCCTAGTTTTGATATGTAAAGTTCTGTGTCTAGGTATGAAATACACTTTATAAAACAATGAAAATGGCTTTAAGTGCCCACGTAGGTTAACACACCCATTTTATAGAACTATTGAGAATCATGGTTGTAGAGGAAACATTTTAGTCCATATTTGTAGTTTTGTTTGTTGATGTGGAATATTTTATTCTGTGTTATGTACTCTGTGGCCACTGTGAATTTACTGAAAATAAGTTTTAAGAATGTGTTGAAGCATATTCAAAGTTGTAGCAATTTGGTATTTAATTTTTGGTTTTTTATTATTATAGTACCATTTTGGTTTTCCGCAAACCAGACATTTTTCTGAAGTCTTCTAAATGCTTAGTTTTCTCTACGTAGTTTCTTCTGAGCAGCTCTTTCTTTTGGGTTTAATTTGTCTAGCCAGACAATTATATATGAAAACTAACTGTGGCACAGTAGAAAGCACATTTTAAAACAAGCAGAATCTAATCAGAATGTTTCCCCCATTAAGATGAAATGCACGGGTTTAGGGTAGAGGTACTGAAATGAGAAGATTTAAAAACAGTGCAACTTGAAAAATTATGCAAGTTTTAAGTGCTGTGGTGTAACTGAAAATGATAAACTGTTTTCTTCTAGATATATTATACTGGTAAATATCAAAGCCTTGGTATCAAACAAGGTGGTCCTTCAGCTGGAAAATGGGTGGAACTCCCAATCACAAAATCTCCAAAGATTATTCAGTTCTCTGTTGGACATGATGGCTCACATGCCTTACTTGTTGCTGAAGATGGGAGCATATTCTTCACAGGTTCTGCTAGTAAAGGAGAGGATGGTGAATCAAGTACGTATTATGCTCGCTTGACTAATGGTTGATAAAAGCCTATTAACCAACTTTTAATTTGGAAAATAAAGGGTTTAACGTTTTCCAAGAACAGGTAAGCATGCCACTGGGTTTGAATTTTGTGTGAGCCCCAGGTCCTGACTACCAGTGCGACCACGTTGCCCAGCAAGAGTTGCTGATCTTGCTTTTACTACACTTTGGATTGTGTGATGGGAATGCTATTTTAGAGTTCTCCTGAGAAAAGGCAGTCGTGTGGTCAAGAGGCCATGCTGTCTGCCTGGGACTTTGAAGTACTGAAGAGCCAGACTTTTGCCTCTTCACAGTTCTTTTAGAGAACTTTGGAAATGGGTGTTTTGCCAGGTAGTGCCTCTCCATAATGGACAAGTGCATTGATTAGAAACTGTAGAAGCATGGTCTTCTGTCTTCAAGCAGAACTTTTCAGACATTAGAGAAGACAATCAATTTGATTAACTACATTAATGTATTCCGCAGGAATGTGCTGGGTTTCCAATGTAATGTGACTAAAGTACAGTGATACATATGGAGTGGATTCTTGAATGTATTCAGGGGGAAGGAAGTTAATAGTAGTACTAGTAGTACTTTTACACATGTGTGTAAAAGTATTTGGATAACAAACTTGGTATGTGCTATAGTAACTTTGTTGAGTCTTCTTAAATGCAAATCTACTTAAAACTATGTGGGACAAAATCATGCTACTTTCTCCGGTAGATGTAAAGGAAATTTAAGAGATTGAAAGAAAAAGATTGCAGAAAATATACTTACAGGCACAAATTTCCTGATTTCTTTGAGGCATTATTGGGAAGTTAGCCAAAACACAATTGGACTGATTATTTTTGTTGCGTATTTAATTAATCTACAAGATGAAACAGAACTTTAACACTTTGAAGTAAATTGCTATCACTGCTTTTGTTTGAACTAACAAAATTTAGGTGAGAAGATTTAGTACTTTACTAGATCTTCTTACTGAAAAGTCCATCTGAGAAACTGATCAAGGTCTGAGTTCTTTTGAAAGCGCAGCTCTCTTCTGACTTACCCAATTCTCTTATCCACTCTGAGCCAAATTAAGAAGTGACAATGCACAAGTTTTATTTTTTTTTCCCCAATTTCTTTTAAATTTGTGTTGGGAGACAGGGTGTGTGTGTGTTCTTTGTAGAAAGTTGGTACTTGTCATCAAGTGAAAGTAGTTGGCAGTTCTCTCACTTGCATGAAAATTAGCAGACAGTAATCGCAGCAGTGAGTGGTTTTATCCAGTCTTCAGCTATGTTGTCACTGTTTCATTTGAGGCCAGATTTCAAACAATAATATTGGGGTGAGTTGGGGGGGATTTAGTACTTTTTCCTCCTTTTTTTTTCCTCTTGTCGGAATATGTTGTGACTGAAAGTTTTTGAATCAGGGTTTTAATAAATAGAGGATTTAGTATGTTCTTAAAAAAAAAAAAAAGAACTCGTGTCACATTTCTTTGTGGATTTATTGTACGTATATTGCCATATATATTCTCCTCAGTTGGCAGTGAGGACTTTTTTAATACGCTCTGCTTTGTGAAGTTCACAAAGTTACTTCAGTATATGTGTGTGTGTGTGTACATGTATATAAAAAGGTAACCTTCAAGAGTCATTCCTGAAAGTTACCTATCTAATGATGACTTCATTTGCCATAAAATTTTTTGGGAGAAACCAGTATAATTCAATAAAAATTAGACCAGGAGATCATATAGATGGAATTTGGTGGTTTTTTTTTTTCTTTTTGGTCAGTGGCAATCCAAAAACTAACTCCTAATTAAAAAATCAGAAAAAAGAGAAAAAGTTACTGTGGTTTTGAAAGTTTGGGATTTTTTGGTTTTGGGTTTGTTTTTTTGTTTGTTTTTTTTTTTTTGTAGAATGACTTGTAATTTATCTATTTATTTAAAGCTAAAAGCAGACGGCAGTCAAAACCGTACAAGCCTAAAAAAATTATTAAAATGGAAGGAAAGATTGTCATATCTACAGCGTGCAATAATGGCAGCAGTTCTGTAATTTCAAAAGATGGAGAACTCTACATGTTTGGAAAAGATGCCATTTACTCTGATAGCACAAGTAAGTTAATACTTGTTTTTTAAGTGATTTCTCGACTACGATAATTAAGTCTGGAATGTTTTAGCCTGTGGAATTTTGTGTGTTTCTTGCTCTCCTAATAGAATTTTCTCATTTCTGCTGATTCAGCCAAGTATGACAGAAGGATGGAAAGAGTTTCATTAGATTCTGTTAAAATATATAACAGCGCTGGTGACAAATGCCTGAATGAATGCTTCCACTAAGAAGAAAAGATAAAAAAAGATAATTTGTTGTATTAATCTGACACTAAAAGGCCACACAGGGAAATGTCACAGGAATGAGATGTTATGAATAAAGGCTGTAGGAAACCAAGCCTTATACATTGCTCACAAGACAGACTGTTTTGACTTCACAGGTGATCCAGTACATTTCAATTTAAATGAAATAGTAAAGAAATAAATTTCAATGGCATTATGACAAGTTAAGAATTGTTTTTTCAGAACAAGTGATTTGCAGCAGTGTTTGCTTTGGCTTTCCTTCCTTTGCAGGACAAATGGTCCAGGCCTAATTCTCCTTTTACTTTTTATTCTAGCACTTGTTTTTTTGTATTTGCTGGTTTTCTTCGTTCACATTGATCTAAAAATTTATAGCATCCACCAGCAATTTTGTTATAGTCAGTGAATTTTGTTTCTTACGTAGAAAATGCAGTTTATCACTCAACTGTTCAATGTCTTACAGGTTTAGTAACAGATTTGAAAGGCCATTTTGTGACTCAAGTAGCCATGGGCAAAGCTCACACCTGTGTGTTAATGAAGAACGGTGAAGTTTGGACATTTGGTGTAAATAATAAAGGGCAGTGTGGACGAGACACAGGCTCCATGAGCCAGGGAGGAAAAGGTAAGAGACCTAGATTTTCACTTCTGTTTGCTGGAAAAGGTTACAAGTGAAACCAAGCATTTTATTATAATTCCAATACTAAAGCTTAAGTATATGAAGCATGCTTGCATGCTTAAAAAAAAAAACAACAGGTATGGATGCTTTCACTTCAACTGCTGGCTATTTAGTGTTCTGCACATACTAAGAAACTTAGTTACATTTAAAAAACAAAGTTCAGTTACTCTTCTTTAGTGTGTGAAAAAGCTTTTATGTTAAAAAAAAAAAGAAAAAAGAATTAAACCAAACTCATCACTTCTTGTCTAGCTATGTGCTGTTTTCCTAGTAAGAAAAAAATTTCTACCTGCAAACAGCATTTAGTCTTGAGGCTTTTTTTGCCTAAACAGGCATAAATGCAAGTCTACATCTTTCTCTACATGACTGAACTTTCCCATTACTCCTAAGTATAGGTATAAAAAATCATACTGATTCACCTTTGCCTGATTGGAGTATTTTACATATGACAAGTAAATGACCTGTTACTTGCATACCTAATATAAATGCTTCATTTCCCTCTTAGTTGTAAAACCTAGCTATATACCATGCCCATGCTCAGAGAGGTTTTAAAAGTGTCATTGTGCTGGCAGAGGGTGCAAATCAGGCATGCTTTGCCATTTCTTTTAAAACCTGGTCTGTGAGTGTTTGTCATAGCTTCCTCAGTAGCTAATGTTGGCCACACAAAACCAGCTGTTTCTTGTTTCAATATCTTAATTAGGTTTTGGAGTTGAGAACATGGCAACAGCAATGGATGAAGATCTAGAAGAGGAGCTGGATGAAAAAGATGAGAAGTCCATGATGTGTCCTCCGGGCATGCATAAATGGAAGCTGGAGCAGTGTATGGTGTGCACTGTATGTGGAGATTGCACAGGCTATGGAGCTAGCTGTGTTAGTAGTGGGCGTCCTGACAGAGTACCTGGAGGGTAAGGAAACATATGGAAATACACTTGCTATAGTATGTGGGTTGTAAACTGAGTTGATGTATTCTTAAGCTTCAGTCTGAGGTGAAATCATATATAAAAAGAAGCTGCGCTTTTAAAATCAGAAGTAGGCTAAAATTTTTCTAACTATCTTGATGGTTGTAGGTGATTTAAACACATTTCTTTACATTTCTTTAGCCTGTAGGCCTTTATTAGGAGCTATTGAATATGAGCACCAGTATAATCTTTCTCGTGACAGAGCTGCTGGCTTTGGTATAACCTTCTTAATCCTATGATGGAAGCTTTTTTATCTTGCTTTTCTAGTTGCTTTTATCTGTCACCTCAGGGTTGAGCTGCGTAAAGGGCCACTGCTTTACATATTGCCATTACTATTTCTTCAGCATTGCATAGACTCATTTTTTTCTTATGTTTTCATGTGGTTTATGTTTAATTGAATGGAGAAAAGATAATGCTGAGAAGTCAGTTCAGATATGTATGGTCAGTGTGTGCGCCCTGGCACCATCCAACAGCAACTAGATTTTAAACTGCTATGCTTTCTGTTTATCTTGGGAAAATGACATATCCACAGTAGAACAAACTAATAATGTATGTTTTAGTTACCAAGGCATCAGTAATGCATGAAAATAAAAGATAGTTATGAAGCAACTCTCTTTGCTGCAGAATCTGTGGCTGTGGCTCAGGTGAGTCGGGCTGTGCTGTATGTGGCTGCTGCAAGGCGTGTGCTAGAGAACTGGATGGCCAGGAAGCAAGGCAACGAGGAATCCTTGATGCTGTAAAAGAGATGATACCTTTAGATCTCTTGCTGGGTAAGTGATACAAAATTAGCAAGATTACTTTTAATTTTCTTTCTTACTACACTTCCTCCCCCCCCATTACATATGTTTATACTCTTTAATAGACTCAATCCCACTGCTGACTTCTGAAACATGATTTGGAATAACGCATTAGTTTAGAAATAGGCTTGTTCTCTTCAGTTAGTATTTTGATTCTTTTGTATGTAAAGCTATCTTAAATAATCCAGTTCTTTCTTTCCAGTAAAATTACTGAAATTTTAGAATTACAGGACAGTGTTAGTATAAAAGTGTTGAAATAGATGAAATATTTCTTACCAAAGAGATATATTGGTGATATAGCAAAGTGGCATCATACTGGTAAGTGAAATATTTTAAACTTGCCCTTCCCTGTAGACGTGTGCCATTTTGATCTGTGTGGTTATGATACTAATGCTGATACTATGAAGTTGTTCTTGTCCTGCTTTGGTAGCCTGAAAATTTTACTATAATCCTTTTATCAGGGTTTTTTTTGAAGTCACATAAAAGATTAGGAATATTGTTTTTGCAGATGCTTTCTTTTTTGGTCTTAGAAATTTTCAGAGTGAAAAACCTGCCAGGAATGTGAAAATTGCTTTAAAAAAAAGAACCCAAAACACCTCCCACCCCAGCTTATTTCCCCCAAAATACCCATCTTAGAGGAAAAGATACCACTTGGTATGATTATTTGAAACTACAGTTTGGTATCTTTTCATGTAAGATCTATCATCGCAGCATTTTTAATACTGTATTTTTGGTACTGGGCAATTGAAGATCAGACTTTCCTCCTTCTGTTTTTTTTGGTAATGTTTAGATTTACGTAGAGCCCTTAATCCTGCATGGATTTATGGATATAGTATCTGGTATAGAAAAGGACTATAAAACAGTCAGATATGTGGCTTAAAGTATTTATACCACAAATTTATCATGGGTGTTGTGAGGGAACAGAAAATTAGATTCTAATACTTAGTGTGGGATTTTTCATGGGTTTTTTCCCTCAGAAATAAAGCCAAAGTTAAATGGAAACTGGAAGTGTTTCTCTTGGTAAGTTAACACTCAGGACCCCAAATAACCTCAGCGTGCAGTCCTGATACTTCCATACAAGTATTTCTAAATATGATTTGGTTGTGTATGACTATCATAGAAGTAGATTTATCCTGATGGTGATTGTGGCAATACCAGCTCTGCTTCACAGCTCTGTTCTCATGCATGACCAGAGAGGAGTTCTGTTTTTTTGGTAACCCCTGCTTTGCTAACTCCTCTCTTAATGGGATTGACAACAGCTCTGATCCTGTGTTGGGCTGGGCATAGTTTGAGGTGAGGGCATTGACCACGTTTGTCTGGAGAAAAAAAGCAGTGCTTCCAGATGGAGTTTTTGTTTGATATTGGAACAAGGTATATTTTTTTAGGAAGTTGCAACTTGCTGAAAAAATGTTGGAAAAAAGGTTTTTCTTTTACTAGTAGCTTTATTGTTGTGTTCATTCAAATTGTGTTTTCTGTTTTAAAAATGTGATTTCTCAGTTTGCTTCAAATTCCTATTAGCTGGCTAGTTTGTCTGATTATAGACTGACATACATGTGCATTGAAGTAATTGCATACTTTTTAGTAAGCACAAAGCATATAGTTGTATAGCATTCTAAAACCAAAAAATACCTGATCTATTTAAAATGTTTTTAAAATATAACAAAGTTTGTTTGTTTTAATAATTCTCCTTTCTGAAACTTTTTTGAAAATTTAGACAACTGTGACAACTCATAACTAAATATAAATATATAAAAATGTATAAATATATAAAAATATTTATATATAAATATATAAAAAAATACTAAGTACTGTTAATTGTTGTTGGAATTGGGGCAGTTTCATGAAAACCAGGCAATTTGGAGATGAGGCCTAAAACTCTTTTTCAGATTTACTCAACTCCTTTATTTCTAAATACTGTCAGCGCCATGTGAAGAGTAGGAAATAAGTAGGCTTTGGTTTTCATTTACTCTCACTTCTTCTAGCGTTTATTACTGTCATAACAGTTGTTAGAAATAGGTTTACATATTTTATTTTGTTAATCTACGTAGCTGTCCCTGTTCCTGGAGTTAATATTGAAGAGCACCTTCAGTTACGGCAAGAAGAAAAGCGGCAACGTGTAAATAGGAGACATAGGTTGGAAGAAGGAAGAGGTAAGTGGCTTTCTTACTGATGAGAGGTTTGAATAGTTCAAGCAAACTTCTTAGTCTGTTTGCTAAGAATGGCAGTTGATTAGTTTTGCTCTGGTGAGCCAATACAGTAACCAACCAGAAATCGAAATCTAAATAGCTAGTTTATTTAGCATGCTTTTGGAAAATTGTGAAAAATTTGCTTGTCTACTCATAAGAATCAGAATTTTAATGGTAAAGAATAGCATTTTTGTATCAGTTTCATATAGTAATTTTTTTTTTTGTTTCCCAGCTGAGTAATAGTCTTCTAAAATGTAGATGCTAAAGCATATTTTCAACTGAAGTGTTTATATGCCTTTTTATGCAAAGAATTTAAATGACTGCAAGCCTGTCCAGTGCTAGTTACCTATAATACACATTATTTAATTACTGTTCTAAATTATTGAATTTCTGTTGTATAGTAGTAAGCAGAATTTCTTATTTTATGAAATGAACTTTTCGCTCTTTGAATAGCATAAAAAAAAAGACACACTGAGTTAAAACCAAACAAGAAAACACTGCATAGTTTCAACATTTTTTTACCTTGTGTATTATCTGCCTCGGGAATTGTTGTTGATTTTCCACAAGAAATATGTTGCTGTTACATTCCTTAACAGGTTTTCAGCACTCTCTTTAAAATACCTCGGTGTCTTAGTCTAGTAAATAAAGCTGAGTGATTTAGACTGATACAAATCATAGTATTTTAGTGAAGCATGAGGATGTGGTTGGTAAGATTGGTGTGTGTTGAGAAGAGGAGCAACTTTATTGGAATGTTATGCTTTTCGAGTTCCTGCTGTGTTAGTAAAATACCATTTTGATTCTTCTTTTAGGAATTACATAGATACAAAATGCACATTGTAATCAAACCTGGCTTCTATACAGGATGGCAGTGAACCTTGTGAGGCAAACTGACTTTATTTCACTTGCATGTAAGAAGTTACTGGTCTTGTCACAAACAAGGAGCAACAGGAGAGATAAAGATTATTGTGTCCTGTGCATACGGAAAAGGATGTTTGGAGGGCTTTTTTCCTTCAATCTTTGTGGTTAATTTTAGCTGTGAGGTGAAGAGAGGAAGCCACCTTTTCTTCCTTTGTCTGGGTCATGTTGGAGCTGCATTGCATACTGCTGGCAAATATTAGGTACAGCTAGCAGTCATTTTTTTTCTTAAATCCTCACTGAATGCCTGGACATTGTTGAAGCTGCTGCTGTTCAGCCCAAGAAGGTAATGATGGTAGAGCTAAGAGGCAAATTTCAGTTGGGGAAAAAAAAAAAGCAGCAGAGAAACATCTCATTTTGCTTCCATTTCTGTGGTTAGAAGTAAAACCAGAGCAACTTACCTATTTTGTGTACCATCTGTCTTTTGGAAGCAAATAACTCGTCTCCCTCCACCGAGCCCCTCACATGTACACACACACACACACACACACACACACACGCAAAGTTCTCTTTCTAACAGAGTCTCAGGGAATCAATATCAGGAATGTGTTGTTATTGTTGGCTTGATAGGTATGTAGGGACTATAGCTAAACAGATATTGCTAGCGAGCTTGTTGCACACATCCATTCTGTAGCAAAAGAACATTGAAATGTCATACCTATATGGCTACTGGAGGTAGTGGGGTATGTCTAGGGGGAAGGGGTGGAGATTATTCTTCTGTTTTGCTTCAGAATGACTTAAGTGATAAAGCTGGGGATAGTTTTTCACAAACACTTAGAGATCTTGATTTACATAATCAGGTGTGAAAATTTGATTTGATAATTAATCTTAATTTACATAATCAGGTGAAAAAATGGACTTCTGTTGCTTCTCCATCCAAGTGCTGCAGTTTTCCATGAGTGTCTGTAAAGATAACACCATTCTTGAGGACTCTTACAGTGCTGCTCTCTTCCTGAGAGAGACCAAGAATATTTAAATAATTACTAGGTTTTCATTTTGTTATGCAAAAAAGGTTTTGCACCCTGAAAAAAGAAAAAAAAAAAAAGGCAATCTGCATATTCTTTTTAACATTAGTATAACTTTGCTTTCCCTAAAAACTAGTATTTGTGCATAGGTAACTTAACAGAATGAAATAGCTGTTTAGAAATCCAAAGAAGTGTTTCAGCCTTTCACTTCTCTGCAAACATTGCTTACACAGTTCAAGGCCAGATTAGCATTTTGAGGGTACACAGTGTTTTGTTTGTCAGGGTTATGATGTCTGGGTTATAGCGTGTTCATGTATGGCTTGTTCTTTTACTCTTGATCACTGAGAAACAAACTGTGTAGTTTTTGATAGTCAGGAGTAGGATCCATCACTGAATGTTGCTGATCATTCTTTAGTTACAATTGGTGACCTTTATTTAACACAAATATTTTCAGCAGATCTTGAATGTTATGTGAACAAGAGGACTATGAGAGCTTTTTAAATAAATAAGTATTTTATTTCTAAAACAAGCAAGCAAGCAAACAAACAAAAATAAATAAAGAAACCTCTCATTCCTTTTGCCACCGAATGTGTTGAAATTGAGTATAGTTTAGGACAGAGGCATAAGAGCACAACTTCTGGAAGTATCCTGGTTTCCACACTGCAGGCTTTTAAGTGGTCTAATTATTTGTGTGTTTTAGTCCTGTTACAGTGACCTCTGATTTATAAATACGTTCCAGTGATCCACTTGAATTAAGGGAGAATGTGATGGTTATGACTACAGGTATGGCAGTTGTGTAACTCTTTCACGAGGTCAGTTGTGGTCTCACATATGGAAAATGAGTATGATCATTTTTATTTGCATTTTTCTGCAAATATAAAGTATGACTTTGGGGGGGGGGGGGGGCAGAGTAGCTTTCATGAATAGCAACAATATCGGTGACCGACTTAAATGTTACCGTATTTTCAATGAAGAGCAGTTAAATCATCTCTCAAGCATGTTACAAGTCACAGTAGCCTGCTGCTGTTGTAAGGGATGTGTATGTATCTAGGCCGTTCAGCAGCACCGCCTTGAGTAATAAGTATCTTCAGAAATTTTAGGTGCTAATGCTGAAGATTTTTTCTTTTTTCCTTTTTCTTTCTTTTAATTGAGACCATAGAATCACAGAATACTTAGGGTAGGAAAGGACCTTAAGAACATCTAGTTCCAACCCCCCTGCCATGGGTAGGGACACCTCACACTAAACCATGTCACCCAAGGCTCTGACCAGCTCAGCCTTCAACACCAGCAGGGATGGAGCATTCACAGCTTCCCTGGGCAACCCATTCCAGTGCCTCACCATCCTCACAGTAAAGAACTTCTTCCTTATATCCAATCTAAACTTCCCCTGTTTAAGTTTGAACCTGTTACCCCTTGTCCTGTCACTACAGTCTCTAATGAAGAGTCCCTCCCCAGCATCCTTATAGGCCCCCTTCATGTACTGGAAGGCTGCTGTGAGGTCTCCACGCAGCCTTCTCTTCTCCAGGCTGAACAGCCCCAACTTCCTCAGCCTGTCTTAATATGGGAGGTGCTCCAGTCCCCTGATCATCCTCGTGGCCCTCCTCTGGACTTGTTCCAACAGTTCCATGTCCTTTTTATGTTGAGGACACCAGAACTGCCCACAGTACTTCAAGTGAGGTCTCACAAGAGCAGAGTAGAGGGGCAGGATCACCTCCCTCGACCTGCTGGTCACACTCCTTTTGATGAAGCCCAGGATACAGTTGCTTTCTGGGCTGTAAGCACACACTGAAGCTGGATCATGTTCATTTTCTCATTGACCAACACCCCCAAGTCCTTCTCTGCAGGGCTGCTCTTGAATCTCTTCTTTGTCCAACCTGCAGCTGTGCTTGGGATTGCTCCAACCCAGGTGTAGGACCTTACACTTGGAATGGTAAAACTTCGTAAGGCTGGCATCAGCCCACCTCACAAGCGTGTCAAGGTCCCTCTGGATGGCATTCCTTCCCTCCAGCGTATCAACCAAACCACACAGCTTGGTGTCATCGACAAACTTGCTGAGGGCGCAGTCAATCCCACTGCCCATGTCAGCGACAAAGATGTTAAACAAGACCAGTCCCAACACTGATCCCTGAGGGACACCACTTGTTACTGGTCTCCAGCCAGACATTGAGCCATTGACCACAGCTCTTTGTGTGCAGCCATCCAGCCAGTTCTTTATCCACCAAGTGGTCCATCCATCAAATTGATGTCTCTCCAATTTAGAGACAAGGATGTCATGTGGGACAGTGTCGAACGCTTTGCACAAGTCCAGGTAGATGACATCAACTGCTCTACCCCTGTCCATCAGTTCTGTAGCCCCATCATAGAAGGCCACCAGAATGGTCAGGCAGGATTTCCCCTTAGTGAAGCCATGCTGGCTGTCACCAAGCACCTTGTTGATTTTCATGTGCCTTAGCATGCCTTCCAGGAGAATCTGCTCCAAGATTTTGCCAGGCACAGAGGTGAGACTGACTGGTCTGTAATTCCCTGGGTCATCCATTTTCCCCTTCTTGAAAATGGGGGTTATATTTCCCTTTTTCCAGTCATCAGGAACTTCACCTGACTGCCATGATTTCTCAAATATGATGGCCAGTGGCTTAGCAACTTCATTTGCCAGCTCCTTCAGGACCCGCGGATGGATCTCATCAGGACCCATGGACTTGTGCACGTTCAGATTTTTAAGATGGTCTCGAACCAGATCCTCTCCTACAGTGAGTGCAAGGTCTTCATTCTCAGTCCCTGCATCTGCCTTCCATGACTTCGATGGTGTGGTCAGAGCCTTTGCCAGTGAAGACCAAGGCAAAAAAGTCGTTAAGAACCTCAGCCTTCTCCAAATCCTGTGTAGCCAGTTCTCCTGATAGCTTCTGGAAAGGGCCTACATTGTCCATAGTCTGTTTTTTATTTGCTATGTACCTATAGATTCCCTTACTGTTATCTTTCAGATCCCTAGCCAAATTTAATTCTTACTGGGCCTTAGCTTTCCTAACCTGTTCCTAGCTTTCCCGGACAACATCTCTGTATTCTTCCCAGGCTGCCTGTGCTTGCTTCCATCTTTTATAAGCCTCTATTTTCCCCTCTGAGTTTTCTCAGCCACTCCTTATCCATCCAAGGAGGTCTCCTGGCCCTCCTACTGCACTTCCTTCTAGTTGGGTGCAACACTCCTGAGCTTGCAGCAGGTGATCCTTGAATATCAATCAGCAGTCTTGGGCCCCCCTGCCCTCTAGGGCTGTATCGCATGGGACCTTCCTAAGGAGGTTCCTGAAGAGGCCAAAGTCTGCTCTTTTGAAGTCCAGGGCAGTGAGCTTGCTGCACGCTCTTCTCACTGTCCTGAGGATCTCAAATTCAACCATCTCATGATCGCTGCATCCAAGGCTGCCCTGGAGCGTGAATTTCCAACGAGCCCTTCCCTGTTGGTGAGCACGAGGTCAAGCATGGCACCTCTCCTTGTCGGCTTCTCTATTACTTGCAGAAGGAAGCTGTCTTCCACACCATCGAGGAACCTCCTGGATTGCTTGTGCTGGGCCATACCGTCCTTCCAACAGATATCAGGGTGGTTGAAGTCCCCCATGAGGAACAACGGCCTGTGAGCGTGAGGCTGTTCCTATATGTCTATGGAGTGCTTCATCCACAGAGCCCTCTTGATCAGGCGGTCTGTAGCAGATCCCCACAGTAATGTCCCCCATAGCTATTCTCCTTTTTACCCTGACCCACAAACTCTGTTAACTGGTCACCTGAAATGAGTCACAGCAGATTATGATATCACTTGCTATGATAGAATTGTAAGCAGTAAATAATTTTTATGTTTAGAATCATTTATTCGTGTTGCTTCACTCTGTAAAAAAATTATTTATGACAAATTAGATTTGTTAAAATTAACAGCAGCTAAAAGTGTTTCAGTTTGGGACACTAAAATTATAATTTAAAAAAACCCAGGAGTTTCTTAATATTATTTATATTTCTTTGCTGGTTTTGGTGCAACAAGTATATGCAGTGTCTTCAGATGTTTTGCTTCTTTTCTGCCAGAGTAATAGAGCTGCTTCACTCAGCTGCTTCTAGCTTAATGACTGTGATGGGCAGTGAGGAGGGCTCAAAACCAGTGCCACATGTTTGAGTCTAATGTATGACCTTTTGAGAAATAAAGCCAGCTATATTCATCACAACTTCTATGCTTATTCATACTAGCTCAACATAATTATTGATGTATGCTTCTCAGTTTTCCACTGCCTCTGTTCTGGTGAGAAGTGAAGGAGCTGATGTACCATATGAAGAAATGTTTATTGTTTCTCAAGCTAGTTTAGGGCTTGATATGAGTAGTGGGAGCTGAGTGTGGGAGCAATTGCACCTTATTCAGTGCTAATGAGGAAGTTTTGTATGTTAGAATGCTCAGAACATTTTATAAGCCTCTTTTTTCCCTTTAAGTTTCCTCAGAATGTTCAGAACATTCTAACATACTTTGTTTTTCCTTTCTAAGATACACCTATTTTTTTAGTCTTTAGTCCATTAAATTATTCTTTAGTGGATTATGGAAATCCCTGGGCTACATGTACAATTAATGAAATAAACCGAACTTGACCATTTGCTGAGTGAGCTAATTTTGAAAGCTGTTCCTGTGACTTTTTCAGACTGACATTTGAAGTAATAGAATTTAGTAGTAGTCAAAAATTTCAGCGTACCATTTAAAAGATAACTTTTTCAGAAGGCTGGATAGTGGGAGAATAGATTAAAAAAAAAAATTAGCTAATAAGCAAAAGATACTAATAGGCAAAGAAATAGCTCTTAAGATGGTGATAATAAATGGCTTGGTGCTTCACCGACATTTCACTACTTCTTTTTCTTAGTGTATGATGTAAAAACCTTTAGGTAATCATCGAGATTACAGATTTGATATGTAATGAACCAGAAAACCAAGGTTTAGCTTTTGATGCCTTTACAGAACGGGAAAATAATTTTCCATCAGTCTTACTCGGAACAGCGAAAGAATCCATGGGAGATCCGTTAATTTCAATCAAAGGTACTGTGTTTTGAGACTATTTAATCTAAGCCTGTCTGTATTTGGGCAGGTTTTTTATTTTTCTGACATGTACCCAATTCACTTAATTCAGTAATGTAGGCTGAGTATCATATAAATCTGTTTTACATCTGCCCAAGCCACTATAAGCTTGGAATCAATTTGTCAGTAACACTATTTTCTATCCGTTGCTGAACATACACCAAAATATACAGCAGAACTATGTATTAAAATAGGGTTTTTTTTCATTAAATGTTAGTACAGCTTCTTTCTGTAGTTTTAGTTAAATATTTATTTGGATGCTTTTAGGATCCGGAGGTTATATTTGTTTCAGAGTACTTCAAACAAACCAAAGCCAGTCAAAAAACACCGTACTTTTTACTTGAAGCAGTATCAAACCTGTACATGACTTTTTTTTAAGAATGCTTTCAAGAGAAAGCTATAGGTTTTTGTCCTTAATGGCCAGCAGGTATAGTTCTGTGAAATTATGTTGTTGTACTTCAGTTTGTGGTTGCTGAAGGTAAAACAAAAGCAAACTATGACCCTTTACCATCAGAAACAGTTCTTAATTAAGAAGGGGACCTACTCTAGGGTAAAGACATTCCAGATAAATATAGTAGAACCAAAACAAAAAAAAATCTGTGTGTGAAATGTACATGATTAATGAGGTTTGGGGGCATTATGTTAGCTAATACATGTGCACATAGATACATATATATGGATATAACAGATGTATGAATCTCAAAACTTCAGGACAGTAGTGGATTTAAAAAAAAAAAAACAACAAAAGAAATCGTGTTTAAGTTAATGCTCAAATTTGGGAACTGTGTGTGAAAACAAGTTTCTTCATCAGAAGGTTTTACAACTAGGTAAATTTGGCCTAACTTCCACTTAAATTTCTTTCCATGCTGTTTACTATTAGTGAAGGAACTGAAAGTCTGAAGCTGACAGCAGGAAACCTGAGGCAGTGGGCATTTGTGTAAAGTTAGCCTATGGTAATCTGTTAATAAAGTTCAGCTATGGAAATAGACTGTCAATGGTTTGGGGGAATGAGGAGGAGTACTTGTTTTCAAAGTTTTGCATAAGCTATTTCTAACATAACACAAATATTGATTTGGGGTGTTTTGGGTGATTTGGTTTCTTTTTGTTGGGTTTGTTTGTGTTTTTTCTGGGATTTGGACAGAGGCGGGGGAGAGGGACTGGACATCCATGTAAGGTCTGAGGGCCTGTGGAATGGTAAGAGTGGCACTTGGCAGACTTAGCTGATTCATGGTTTCTATTGAGTGTGAGACTTCTGGAAGAAGACGATGCCTCCAGAGAAATTCTTGGTGGCATGCTTAGCATTTAAAATAGATGAAAAACACAGGTTTAAGGAAGAAATTGCTGGTTTATGATCTACATATAATCAGCCTCAATTAAACTTCATACAGCGCTGCTTGGGTCTAGATTTTAAAAAGTAGTCTAGAAAAAAATTTTAATACATACACAATTGCTTTCCTCAAATACAAATCTTCTCTTGAAGATCTTCGCATAGACGGGTAGCATTTTAAAATAAATAGACTTCAGAATTTACAGGTAATAAATAAGGAAAAAGTAATGATTTGAATAATTATGATTTGAGTAATTTTCTTCATGAAACAGGTGCCTTTGGGTAGCTATTTTCTTTATATAAGTGATAACTCTGCATTTTAACTGTAGTAATTAAAACCAAATAGTTATGGTTTTTAAATTTTGCATTGATATGATGAGACTGTTCCAAATCAGTATTTTGAATGTAATGTTGTAGGATGTAAGGCATGGTAATTTTTTTAACTGTTAAAGACAGTAATGGGTATTTCCTGTCAAATTTGTACAATACTTACACTGGAGTAAAAGGCAAGGTTCTGGAGTACAGTTTTTCATTGCTTGGAGTACAGTTCCATACTTATAAGTTCAAGTAGAGCTGTCACTATGGGATATTTATTATTTCTTTGCTTAATAGTTTGGTTTTATTACCAAGAAATGGCAAATTTTGTTTACTTAGTCTTTCAAATTTAGGAAAACAAGATTATTATACAGTTACTATTCATTTGTTTCATTGCTTTTTATTTGATTTTTGTTTAACACACTGTTTCCATTTTGTGAGCTTTCCTATGCATGTGCAAAATGTTTCTCCTCAGGCCCCCTTGTATTTCCTGGTCCTATTTTTATGAACCATCGAGAACAGGCTCTAGCCAGAATCAGACCCCATCCAGCACAGCTAAAGCATAAACGGGACAAGCACAAAGGTATTTGGTCTTCCTTATTGGCTAGGGTGGAAACAAGCCCATCTTCCCAGTCACTTCTTCTGTGCGCTGAATCTGTCTTCTCAAGGAACTGCACAAAATGGGTTCTGCCTTTCCTCTTGTTAGTATCTTGTTACCTGAGGAGAAAGAAATGCATTTAAATGTTGACCTTTTCTTAAAGGTGTAAATGTTTGATAGTCTGCATCATCTTTTTTTTCTTTTCTTTTCCTTTTTTTTTTCCCTAAATATGCATTGTCTCTCTGTGTCTTTCCTCATTTCTAATGTTGCCTCATTCCTAAGGTTCTTTAATTTCACTGTACAAAACTTAAACAGCTTCCAGTGACTTGGACTGCTGCATTACTTTTGCATTGTTTTTTTGAACCTTTGTGTTGTGTATCTGGGGTGATTGCTTTAACGTATCAATTCCAGACTTGTTAATTCTAGCACACAATTTTTCATTGCTGTTATCTTTTAACCAGCCTCTTTTAGAAATTAAATATTTAAACTAATGTAAATAGCAACTTTTTTTTCACTAGCTTTGAATGGGGAAAATACAAATCAAAGTACAGATTTTATGTTGCAATATTCTTGATTTAAATGTTCTTTTGCAGAATGTATGTAAGGAGGTGTCTTTGATATTTCTGATGGTTTTGTATGTCTGGAAAGCCACTTCATTGTACCTTAAATTTCTAAAGGTGTAATTTGTTCAGATGTGATTCCTCCCCACCCCCAACTTAGGAAGACATAGTACACTTTAAAAAAAAAATCAGCTGAATTTATTGAAGTTGAGCTGTATTAAATCTGTTTGTAGTTTGTATATATCTGTATATAGCCATGTCTGTATACATGTATATATAAAGGATAAATACATAAAATACTGACCTGACTGCAGTAAGCAGAAAGCTCCTAAAATGGCGGGGGCCTTGAAGTTTCAACTATTTTCTGAAGAACAGCTAAATATGAAAAGAATTGTTGGAATGCCATTTCAGTTGAAGTAGGAGAAGTTAGTGGTAGTATTTGGCATGTATGCAAACAAATTTTGTGACAGGTTGAAGCTTTTGGGGATCTGATTTCAGTGTGTGGGTGATAGGCCTACCTAGTTATGAACATACTGGATCATGAAATCATCTTAAGTTTACAGAAATGAAAGCAGAATCTGGTCCTTTCTATTTGCATAACATATGTTCAATCTGTTTGGAAAACTTACTATCTGAGGTTTCAATCTTGATGGATTAAATAGAATATCCTGTTACAATCTCCCTGGGACAGATTGGATGCTGAAAGACAGAACATACAGAACCTAAATGCTGTCATTTGAGTGACAGTTTGCCGATGACCAGTATTCTTGAGCTGGATACTACTGCTGGTTTTACTGCTTGCAAGCCCTTGAGTTTATAGGCAAATGCATAAAGGAGTATACTCATTCTGTGTATATCTGTAGTTTTTTGGTATGTGTTAGCAGTTTTTCAGCTTTCAGCTCAACTCTCCTTACAAGAGGTATATTCATTAGTGTCAATCTGAGGTTTACATTATTTCTTGGAGTTACAAGAACATTGTGAAGACCTGTATTGTGCTGAAAAATTTTGTCAGATATGCTCTTAAGAACTGAGCATTTATTTTTCATTGAGGAAAGTGATATGCAAAGAAACATTTATTTTAGTTCTTTGTGTCTCATGCTAAACACATAAGGAAGATTGTAGCATCCTTACAAGTAAACTTTGACATCCTTCTCTGCCTCAGAAAACACCTACTCAAAAGACAACCATAAATTCCACTAGAAACTAGAAATGCCCCTTAACGTCTGGAAGAGCTTCCAAGGGAAAAAGGGGAAACTGGTGAAGTGGGATGTTATCAAAATAATGGGAAAGGTGGGAATTGTGAAAAAGATAAGTGGTATACCTCATCTTAAAAGGCATGCCTCTTTTGCTATACACAGAATGCAAAAGCAGTTATCAAGCAATCTGAAATGGAGATGTTGACTACAGTAAAAGCACACTATGATGTTGAAATCAGCATGTTCTTTTGTTTTACTATTGAATATGATGCTTTCCATACCAGCATTCTTACTTCAGATGTTTCTGCTAAAGTAGTCTTGTAACTCTTCACACCAACCAGACCTTCAAGATCTTTGGGCAAAGAAAATTTATTTTGACTGGTAGTATTGATGAGGCCAGTACTAAACTTGGTGGTACCTGTTCCTGCTTCTCTAAAGCTGCAGAACTTCTCTGTAATGATCTGTAAACTTGAATGTGAACAGCTCCTTCAGGGCTAACAATTGTGGCCTAATTTTAAGAGTGTGTTTTATATGTATTTGTACATACTGTCAAATTTACATGATTTTCATTAGTGGAATTCTTCTGTTGAATTGCTCAGTTGAAAACTCCTTCAACTTCATCAAAATACCCATTTTATGGAAAGCTTGCTATTGTCATCTTCTCATTTCACACTTACAGGTTCTGTGTATCAAAATCCTTGTTATTAAAAATACATATTAAGCATAAGTATAATCTTTCTGATCTATATCTGTGCCTTCATTATAGGTATAGATAGAAAGGAGTAGATACCACCTTCTTGGTATTCATGGAGTGCTTTGAGTACTAAGAAGAAAATGACCTTGTGCTTCATCCTTAGTCTTCAGTGAGCTAGTGAATTCCCAGTATGTGTCTCCAATCCCCATGGACTTCATCACTGGCAATCTGAGTAAAAAAAGATTAATGGAAGTCTATAATTTTCTCAGCTGTAGAAATGAACTGAATAGCAAGTAAAACCAAAGTAAGCTCCTTGAATCTGTTAAGATTCTGCAAGCAAATACCACCTTTTTCCTGTATTTGGGAAAACAATGTTCTAAATAATATGAAACCCAGAACCCTCAAGGTTAAAGGCTACATGAAACTGAACCTGCGCTGATGGAACAAGCCAGAAGTGAACCATTTTTTCAAATGCTAATACAAACTTATTACATGTTCAGTAAAATTTATTTGGAATTTACTTTTAAACTGTAAAATACTGAATCTGAAGTGTAGTTTGAAGCACTCATTGGAGAAAGACAGCTGACAATGAAAACATGTGCCTAAGACTTAATAGAAATGAATGATACTGGAGTATGTCAGTATGTTCCATATTGGCATTTACATAGTCCAATAGTCTTGTTCTATATGCAAAGTGTTCAAAAAAAAAGTTCAAAATTTAACTAAAGGCATATGTCTTAAGGCTTGTGCTCTTTGCTTGAGAAGACTGAAGTTGCACAAAAATGTTTCAGAGCCACTGTTTTTTTTTGCTAGGTTTTTACACACTGCCACTAATAAGGAGACATGTTAGACAGGCACTTTTTTGGAATTTGAGACTTGAATGTGAGAGTATGTCAGACCTCACAAGCATACATAATCAGCATATTAACATCACAGGTGTTAACTAGTAACTTGGCTGATATGCCTTACTTAGGTAATTGCTGCTGAACTAAACAGATTTGTTGGCAAATTATGTGGTCTAAAGGGACAGTTATTGTAAGAATTATATTTTTTTTTGTGTGTGTGTGTGTATGATCATATTGCATTAAAACTTTTTGTCTTTGGGGTGAAGAAATGTATTTAATACCTTCAGAAGCACTTTCTCTGTTCTTCAGAGATGGTCAGTGAGAAGCAAAATACCATCACCCCCTTACTGCAACTCGGGAACACTAGCAAAACGTTTTCCTTTTTTTGTTGTTGTGGGTTTTGTGTGTGTGTGTGTGTGTTTTTTTGTGTTTTTTTTCTTTTTCCCAGCAGAACTCTGATTTATAGTTTATGACTTTACTTGCTGTTGAGACTGAAGAAGCTCTTTCTTTGTTCCTTGAAAGCAGTTTTGTTTTTTTTTTTCCTCTCATTTCTCTAGACTAGAGATGGTGTGACTAAAGTCACACATGAGATTTTTTTCATTGTAAAAATGCACTTTCTTTAGAGCTTTCATTGCCCACTCTCTGCACAGGTATAAGTGTTTTAATTGTGACGAGGATGTTGTCTGTTTCTCTGTCATGTTGGTTTCCCGCTACTATTGGGAAACCACCTTCCTTTGTGACCCTGTGACCATATAGTTTAATAACGGTGTAATTGTTATATGACTTAAATATTCTGATTTCTGGAGAAGATAGTGGTTTTAAGTAAGTTTATAAATGGCACAATTCTTTGTCACTTTGGTGCTTAAATCTGATGTAAGAGCAGTTTGACTGTAAGAACTAATAATGCACTTAAAAGAAGTCACAGAGACGATGTCTAAAAATGCATCTTTGATAGGAAACAGGCATGCTAGTAGTGAGCATGTTGACATTGTTAGAAATGAGCTGCATTGTTAGTTACAAAAAACGAGCGCTATGTGGCCAAGTTGGAGTCAAGTGAAATGCTTAACAAGAAGTAATTAAAAAAAAAAAACAACCAGCTGTGTCTATCAAGTTTAACTACAGGGCTTTCTGTCTGCTTATCGAAGTGGTAGTCATTAAGCAAAACTTCTGAAGTTGTTTGAATTTCCTGTTTTGCTGGTCATTTTTGCCTGCTCTTCAGAAATTTCTGCTTTAGAGGTGATATTTTCCACTGTGTGACTTTGTAGTAGGTGGTTTAGAAGTTGAGGTTCTGTTGTCTTTTGCATCTAATTTGATACCATGTTTTGAGCTGTGTCTTTTAATCCTCTGCAAGCTCTTTCTCATGCCTTCCAAACGGCAGGGTGGGGAGTTACATTGTTCTATTTATTCTTCTAATATAACTCTTTTAGTTATAACACGGGATATAACTAAGTTTTGTTTATAGACGGAAGTGGAGAGAGAGGTGAGAAAGATGCCAGCAAAATCACAACCTATCCACCAGGGGCTGTCCGATTTGACTGTGAACTGCGAGCTGTGCAAGTCAGTTGTGGATTTCATCATTCAGGTAAAAAAAAAAATAAAATGTTAATTATAGAATAGGTTTGTTTGTTTTTTTTTTCAAATTTTCATATGTGTTTTCACATGTGTTTTCAGTGCTTTCTGTTTAATTTTCAATAAGGATGTACACAGGAATGATAAAGTTTGGAAAGGTTGCAGTATCATTTTATAGGCTGCTACACTGTCCTTCAACATTGAAGAGGACTATGAGTGTCATATATTGAGTTGCATCACAGCTTTTAAGTAATCTTTAAGTCATTTGGAAACATCTGCGTGACACAGTTCTAGCCCTTCATAGAGGTGCCAGCTGTGAAGGATTGTGGTATCTGATATAGATCCCTTAGTGTTTCAGTAGGGAACATTAACTGTGCTGCTCAGAAAGGCTAACCAGCACTGGTGCAATACATATTAACACGTGCATGTCAAAAATATTTTTCTTGTTTGTTTTTCAGTGGTTTTGATGGAGAATGGTGATGTTTACACATTTGGATATGGGCAGCATGGGCAACTTGGACACGGTGATGTTAATTCCAGGTGAGCTGGTAATTAAAGGATGTGATTGTGTATTGATGTACTGCTGCATAAAAAGTGGCTGAATTTCTGGTTTTATGTAGTAGCAAACATGAAAACTCAAATATATTGCAAATGAAGTTGATAAGCTCTTGTTCTGCACTTAATTTTCCATATCCATCTGGATATAGACACAGTAACAATACTGTTGTACTGTATAATTTAATACGTAAAGGCTTTTGCGTAAAGTTATTATCAGAGCTTTGATAACTGAGTTGAGTTGAAATGCTTCTGTCTCTTTAATTCCCCACTACATATAAGAATGTCATTGAAATCTCATTAAGTTTCATTATTTCTGTAAAATACTGCATATGCAATAATTAGTATGATGTTGTAAAGCTAGATTAACCTGTTTCTGTTACACCATTGACAGTAGTTTAGTTATGATAAAATCTTATTTTTGTTTATTATTACTCTCCAAAGTAAGTTTACTAAGCTTGGGTCTCAGCTGCATTTTATAGACGCTTATTATGGATGTCAGTATGAGAGTGATGTGTGCTTTCTTTGCTGTCAGTGGAAATAGAGAAGTCGACAGAGTGCGGAGAGCTATTTGACTAATCACCCACTACTTAACTGTTTTAGGTATGCTGTGTAGCTCTGTAAACTTCATGGGCATGATCTCCATTGACTACAGTGACATAATTAAATATAGGCGTCTAATGTGAAGCTCAATCTCACCCTTAGTATCTCATCCTTAGCATCTTATCTACACCCTAAAGTAAAAAATCAATGTTCTGCCATAAAACGAAATGTAATAATGTTGTTCTTGGGTATGTACATATACTGTATAACACGTAAGATGGGATTTTGAATAGTAGAAATCACTAAGGGTTTGCGTATGTCCGGTAATGCCTGATATCCTTATGTGAAAGGCATACAGAGTGGAGCATCTGTGACCTGTCTTCAGTTCTGTCGTTTCTCTTTTAGTAGTGAGATGAAAATGACTAAACATCTATCCTCCTAATCTCTTTGGAGACTTCCAAATAATTTCTTTTGTCAAGTTTCTGAAGGAATCTTCATCATCTTAAAGTTTTCATTGGTTTCACTAAACAAAAGGGGGAGAGGGAAGGAAGGAAGTTTGCCAGAAGTGTTACTCTGCGTTGACTGCTGTGCGTAATGCTAGTCTCTAAACTGTTACCTGTTCAGTTTGCATTGGACTGGTGAATGCAGTCTGTGTTTCTGCCCATGGTAGAGCCATATCACTTGTTTTCATTCCTGGAAATTCTTGGACACTTGTTCCAAGCTACAGTGGCTTTTAGCTGGCAGTTCATGTCACTACTTAGAATAAGGCCAGTTTTGTGTTAAAAGACTGAAGAGGTACAAATAACAGTGGCATTTCCAACTTTGATGAAGTCACTTGGCTTTTCTGAAGGCATCGGAGCTATCTGCTGTATCTGTCAGAATTTCAGGTGGTAAAACCCCACATCTGTTGCTTATTTAGATGGAGACTGAGTGGAGACCAAAGGTAGTTCCAGGTGAGATCCTAGAAGAGAACATGAAACATCCTGTACCAAAAGATGGTGCTTGACCAGTCCTAGAAGCTGAGGAGGTACAAACGACCTGGCACTGACTGTTATATCATTCTACAGCAGACCCTAGAGAGTGTCTGAGAAAAGCCTTGAAGAAATTTGGAGTATGTCCTGTGCATGAGAACTGGCTGTAGTACTATATTGCTGTTTAGCGTACTCATTCAAATTATGATTTCCTCATTGATGTACTTCTTTTTCCAGCTTTAAGTAGAGATCTCTCCTCTATCCTCACAGTAAGGGATTCAGAGAAGGAAACAGGGAATCCTTATGCAGAGTTGCACCTCAGTTGGGACGCAGTGGTGCTCAGATGGCCAGCTCCAGCCAGGTCAGTGGTATGTCAGTCATGCAGTGTGTCACATTGCTTGTATTGACTTCAGGAAGACTATCATCTTCTGAACCCAGGAACTGATACTCTGCTGTATTTCTGAGAGAGAGGGAAAGAAAGAAAAAAAGGAACTAATGTTTAGACAGCCTAGCTAGTATATCTAAATATGGGACCCCTGAAAACGAGGACTGTAAGGGAAAATACAGGAGCTCTCATTTTCATCTGAGTGAGCCATCTTCATTGACAAATGAAGCAATTATGGAAGTTCCTGCGCAGCGATTGATGACATCCTTTCAGAGACTTCTGTCTTGCAGTGTAAAGATTTAATAGGGAGACCTCCTTTTTTAAAGTCTTGAAAATGATTAACTATTTTGAATTTTGTGCACCTGTCTCGGCATGGCTTTCTCCTTAATTAAGGATTTTGGACTTCTCTATTAGAGTATGGAAAACACTACAAATTCTTCCCCGTACTTCAGTAGGAATGAGACATATTACACACCTTAGAAGGATTTACTACTATTTTTTATGCATACAAACAAACAAAACATCGCATGAACAGGAAAATGTGATTCTTAATACACCGTTAATAGAACTGAAATGGTGTGGAGGAAAAAGCAATATGCACAAAGTGGTGTTATTTTTTTCTCCAGCAAACACTTCAGCCATTCATAGATGGACCACTTAAAAATGCAAGTGATCTGTTTCTTGGGAGTCCATCTTTTCCTTGCCAGTATGTTGGAGCCATTAAACTAGTCTGTGTGGGCTTTCTATTGTAAAATCCACCGAGGCAGATACTGATGAGCTATTCGCTACATGCAGGATTTGTTCAGTCTGCTAGTATTCTCATCAAATTAGATGCTGGTGGGTTGAAAGTGGAAGCAAGAAATGCTTTGCAGAATCTAATCTTGGTGAAAAATAGCATGTCTTGTATTCAGGTAAGCAAAGGCCTGTTGGTTGCTGTTGAAGCTGGAACTTAAAACTCTAGGATCTTTCTGTTATTGTTCAAATATCGCCTGAATTTCTTGTGCAAACTGTTGTCTTCAGCACTAGATTAGGAAGAATATGATCTGACAGTGAAGTTCGAGAAATGGAACATCTGAAGTAAGACAATCCTGAAGTAATTTTGCTTCTGAAAGTTCAACGATAACATGGAAGAAAATGAGCAGACCTTCCATGGACAGTCAGCAACGTTCTGTTTGAAGAATAAGTGTAGACACTATACCCAGTTAATATCTCTAGCAAAAAAAAGTGTTCCATCATCTGTTTGATTGGGCCATGTTTATAGGTACATCGTCTGGCTATTTAATTCTTATGTGTGAGTCTTTACATTTTTTCACCAGACTTCCAGTTACCTCAAATGTAAAAAATCTCAATTTTCTTTTTAACTCCATGATGTCCAACTCTGCCTGCAACTGGCAGAAGTCACTGCTGGTTTCCTTTTACCCACCACAAAGTAACAGCCCATGGTGAACCTGACTTTGCAGCAGCACTAGGATCATTTGCCCCAAGTGACATCATTCTGGAGCTGGCAGCCAGCTATTGCCTGGATAAGTACTATGGACAGCAATTGTCCAAACAGTTAATGTGGGATGGGGTTTCAAAGACCACATGTGCTCCCAGGAATGCTTACCCTTCAGGACTGAAGAGAGTTTTGGTGTGGACAGCCAAAATGCATTTGGACCTTCTTGTGGGATCCTGAATTAGCTGATGCATGTGTATCTGCTGGTTTTCATTCAGCAATCTTACATCTTCCCAAGACATCTTGGGTTACTTTCTGTATAGTTGAGGTTGGTCTTCAGTGATTGACCTGTGCCATATCCAGAAGCCGAAGAATCTGTGATTTGACAGCAGTGTGTCTGTCAACTCCATCTCAGAAGACAACTTCTTCTTCCTCTCTCCCTTTCAAATGGAGAAACCCTAGTTATCGAAACTTTGTTCAAAGAGTCTCTCAGACTCTTAAGTCTTGTCTATGCTGAGCTCTTCTGTGTTGAGTTTTAGAGGTATAGAGAAATAGCCAATTGTATTTGCAGGTTTTGAATTCCATATACACCAGTCAAACTGGCTTACTGTATTTTTCAAGATCCATTCTCCTTTCATGAAGTGAAAACGATTTTTCTGTAATTTCACTTTATTTTTTTGACATAGTTTAGTGTCTTAAGCTTTTTCCTTTTCAGTTCTTTAGTTGATACACTGTAGCTGGCCATTCTAAAAACTGGGTTAGCTTAATAAAAGAGCTGTTTAAGAGGATAATGTACAACATCTCTTTACACTAGTTGCTTGTCCGTTTTTGTTTTGCTCCTGCCAAGGGAATTTAATGCACAGCTTTTCATTTTTTTCTTTAAAGTATAGGATTGGTAATTCTGTGCCTGTAGCTATCAGAATTTTGAGGGAGAGGAAGAAAAAACTGTAATAAAAGTATTTTGCTTTAACAGGATTGCATTTGGATTAGTTCTTAACTATATTTTGTTTCTGCATCAGTGCTTTTTTGAGCTTCCTTAAAGTTTATGGGAGGCAAATGTGATACTTTTTTCTGGTTTTAAGATATTTCATCGTTGGTGCTGCTGAACTTGCTCTGTGTGTCTGTGTATAATCTTACTGATGTCCAAATCCATGTGCCTGTAGTCCAAAAAAGGCTACTATATATATGAATGTCATGTTGTGCATCCTCTGCCAGATTTTGTGCAGCTCTTCACTCTCTCCATCCCCACTAGAACTGCCCACTGGAAGGTACATTCACCACAAAGGAATAATTTCTTTCTGTATACCTGTGTTCCCCCTCTTTCAAGTCATCAGCCTGTCTTCATGCTATATTCCTCTGTTTCACATCTTTGGATGTTCACATATTATCTGTCTTTCCCTGCTGAACACAATGCCTCTCCTTCCTCCTACTTTCTCAGCTTGCGTTCTACCTGCAATTCAGCCAAAATAAGAATATGCAGACAACCCATCTTTTTGCACGTCAGCTGCTAAGCAATCACTAGATGATCGTGGTTTGACACTTGTCTTTTTTTATTCCATCATAAGACAAACTGTTCTTATTTTAGGTTAATTTACTTTTGAAAGTGTGTGTTTAAAAGTAAATAGTGCTGCTGTTCTCTGGGATTAGAGTTCCCAAACACAGTTGTTTGGGAATAACTGCTTCTTCAAATTTGCATTCTTTCTAAGTGCACAATAAATTTGAAGTCTAGGTAGGCATTCACTATGGGAATTCACCAGAGCCTAGGTAGGCATTCACCAGAGTCTGGTGCAGTTCTTGTAGGCTTCTATTCACTTTGTTGGATTGAGATCATGTTTTAGTTTTAGTATCTCGTATTTATTTATTTTTTTTATCTTTTCTGCTATTTGTATTACAAGTCATCACTTCAGGTTTTCTTTCTTTGCTTTTTGATCATCCTGTTGAGTTTTTTTTCCATTATTTTTACTGGAATAGATTTATTTTCTTATACCTGTGAGACACATGGATTAGACTTTTTCAGATCTTTCTGGAAAACCATTTGGAGAGGTTTGTTCTTTCTTGAGTCTGTGATTTTAATGGAGAGCAGGTTTTGAATGCATTATTCTCCATTTCTAATGGAGAATAACACACTATTCTATTGCATTATAATAATTCATTAGAAAGCTGATAAGGTGGGTAGTCCTCTCTCTTTTATAGTTCCCCCAGAAAGTGATCTCAGGAAGGCTATATAGATGCTGCTTCTGGTAATTGTACTGGTGTACTAACTGTATAAGGCTTTTGATTCTTCATAATGCAGATAGTTTGGGTTTTTTTTTAAGTGTTTCACCAGCATCCTCACAAAAGAATTTTTTTACTGCTGCAGTTCATTGCAATGTATTTCCTATATGTACACACACATGTATATAAGTACAGTAATATTAATGGAATCCTACAACTGTATATTAAATTAACTGGTTTTATTGTATGCTAATTTGAGTTTAGCTGAAGAGAGTGTACTTGATCTGCTTCCCCATTACAAGATGGCATAAACTTGAGTATCTGGTACAGTGTTTGAAACCTGTGTTTCTTTAATATGTAAGGTGTTGATTGACTCTGATTCCATGTAGTATGTGAACATAGTGAATACATTTCACAGACATTGAAATCCTTATAATACTGATGTATGTGTTAAATGTTGCATAAACATATATTAATACAGAATTAATTTATTTTGATACAGAGGATGTCCCACTTTGGTGCAGGCATTACCAGGTCCTAGTACACAAGTTACTGCTGGGAGCAACCATACAGCTATTCTCCTAATGGATGGCCAGGTTTTCACATTTGGAAGTTTCTCAGTAAGGAAATAATAATAATAACACTTACTCATGGGAATATGCTAGTATTTAAAGTTGGGTTGTTGTTTTTTTTTTTTTTCAAAACCGTTCATACTTGTTCTTACAGAACTACTTAATGACTTCTGCGTGTCTTTTGTGTCTGTCATGTTTTAAAATGTCGCCTTTAATATTTTTGTGGTTATAACTTGTTCCTTGTATTTAAATGTGTAGTGCTTCACTTAGAGTAGCCACTACTTTGTGAAGGTAATTTTGTGGTAGGATACCTCTTCCAGATTACTACTTTTGTATATTGTAACTGTCAAAGTAACTTGTTAATCTTTGAGACTTCGTGTCATATACTAATTCTATATTCTCTCTATAGAAAGGTCAGCTTGGTAGACCAATTCTGGATATGCCTTACTGGAATGCAAAACCAGCCCCTATGCCTAATATAGGCTCCAAATATGGACGCAAAGCAACATGGATTGGAGCAAGTGGAGACCAGACTTTTCTCAGGATCGATGAAGCTCTCATTAATTCTCATGTGCTTGCTACATCAGAGATATTTGCAAGCCGACATATAATAGGCAAGAACTCTTCTATAATATTTAAATGCGTATGGAAGTATTAGAGGAAAAAATAGCTTCAGTCATGTGAACAGTGGAGGAGCAACAGGTCAAAAATGTGAATGGAGAGAATTAAAATATTTTGGCTGTCTAGTTGTACTGCACATGGTGATCCTAGTTCCTTTAGAAATCAGTTTTCTTAAAAATAAGAATGTAAAAATCTAAACTTTTCTTGCATTTAATTCTTACTGCGGTTTATTTTTTGCAGTAACAGTGTATCTATTCTTCCTTGTTACGTTAATGCTTGTCCTGGTTTCAGCTGGGATAGAGTTAATTTTCTTTCAAATAGTTGTTACTGTATGGTGTTTTGGCTTTAGTCTGAGAATAATGCCACATAATGAGTGGAATCTTCATGTTTTTCTGCTCTTATTGCTCCCTGATCTAGGTTTGGTACCAGCTTCAATATCAGAACCTCCTCCTTTCAAATGTCTTCTGATAAATAAAGTAGATGGCAGTTGCAAAACATTTAATGATTCTGAGCAGGAAGACCTTCAAGGTTCTGGTGTGTGTCTGGATCCTGTCTATGATGTTATTTGGAGGCAAGTGTGGATTATAGCTATTAAAGTTGTAGTATAGAAATACTATTTAAAATATTTTGGGAGGCTGGAGATCGATATGCTCATTTCCCTAGAAAATGGAGAACAATATTTAGTCTTCCATGTATCTTTTCTCACTTTTTTTTTTTTTTTTGTCTGGATGATCTGTTCAGGTAGGCCAGAAACAAACATCTCTTGCCTGATTTTTTTTTTCTTTTTTAATTTTTTTTTTTTTAATTATTTTCTTTTCCATCTCATGATGTTTGGAGAACTCCAATCTCTTCAGCTTATTTACTGTTTTCACTCTTCCCTTATTTGCTCCATACACTTAACACTTCACTGCATAATTTTCTTGCCATACCCAGCTTCTGCAGCCTTATATCTTAAATCTTCATTCTTCTGTCTGGTATTATAGGTTAAGACTTTATAGGAGAAGGGGTAGAGTAATTGTATTCTTTTCAATTATGACATTTTGGGAAGTCAACATAAAGTATTAATTTAGATGGCTTAGACTTTCAAATTCTGGTTGTAGTTATTTCATGCTCTTCGGGGTGGTTGCTTTCAGTGGAGTCTTTGAGCAGGCATAGATCAAAAGCGCTTGTTCGAAAACAGAATTGTAACATCCAATTCTTGTATAATGATTTAAAAGCTATGTTAGCCACGTATTGTGAATGAAATTTGACTTTTGTCCAAGTGCAGGTGATCGGTTATATTTAAACTGTTTGAAGACTTAGGAAAAAAAACAAAAATAATCACAGAATAAAGCAGAGAGCCAACTGTATTCATCTGAAAATTATAGTGTCATGTAGGATCAGATCCTTAATAGATCATTGTGTCTGTAGGCTACTTACATCCTACTTTGGATACATTCATCCAGAATTCCATTCTTATGTAATAGAAAATACTAAAACGGACGAAGAGAGACATTAATGAATATGCCCTTCAGTAGTGAAGTATCTGGTATATTAATTATTCCTGGATGTTTTTATTCATGCCTTTTTAAATTCTGTTTCTCTGTGCAGAGAGACAGCATTCTTGATTGTGTAGATTTTAAAGATTTTCTTTATAACCTTCTCCAGGTAGTAGTGAAATTTGAGTGGTTAAATAATTTTGTAGGTCTGTTTGTATAAACTTGCACATTGCTAATTTATTGAAATCCTGAATAGGTTTCCTGTAATATTTTTCATCGAAACCGTTTCTTTCTCCGTTAGTTAGACCATCTTAACCCAATCTAGAAAAGTGTACCAAGTGAAAATTCTTTTTGTGCTTATTCAAAACATTCCCAGGGGTTTTGTTTCTTCGTTTTACAGTGACATCAATGACATAATTTTTTTCTTTTTTTCTTTTTCTCCATGTTAATCTATGTTAATCTTAATTTCTCCATGTTCATCTATAATACAGAAAGTCTTTGTAGTCCCTTGTTTATGCTGCCCTTTTCTATAATCCCTTGTAATCTTATGAAGTGATGTTATCCACTTAAAAAAGCCCAAACAAAATGTATTGGATTTCTCAAGCTATTTTTACTCTTATTTGAAGGTAACCATTTCACTTTCAGTTGGCATCTTTTTCATTTTTGAGCTTACCTCCCATTATATCTAGTGCTTTGCTAGTTAATTCATGCTTCTTAATAGATTATACCATATTAATATTAGCTTTGAAAACTATATGACATTTTCAGAAATTTGTAAGCTCATAATACTCTTTGACTTGAAGTACAGTAAATGTGTTTTTGTCTTTCCATTTCCTAGTGTGTTGTGCTAGTAAAGTTTGTATGTGTTTGGTGTAATGATTTGCGTTTTACATTAAATAGCTTATAAAATTTAATTATCAGTTAGATTTTTTATTTTTTTAGTAGGTGAAAGTTTGTTTTTTTTTAACTCTGTTTTGCCTTGCTCTAGGTTTCGACCAAATGCTAGGGAACTGTGGAGTTACAATGCAGTAGTTGCGGATTCCAGACTTCCCTCAGCTCCAGACATGCAATCCCGGTGTAGTATTTTGAGTCCAGAACTTGCCCTACCAACTGGTTCTAAAGCTCTAACAACAAGATCTCATGCAGCTTTGCACATTCTAGGTATACATTTATAGTTGATGAGTCAGAAGCTTAGATGAAATAAAGAAACATTCTTTAATGTATACATGAATCCTAATCTAACAGTTTTCTGATTTTTTTTTTTTTTGAGTTAAAATCTTACTTTGTAATCTTTCACCATTGCTCTTTAACACTTATGATCTGGCTGCTATGCATTATTTTTAATCAAAATGGATATCTTCTGCTATCTTAATGGTGCTAGAGGGGTTTAGAGTTCTGATGGAAGCTGTTAGAGGTCAACAAGAGACCTTCTTAGGTGATTTTTTATTTTTTTTTTTTTTTTACTGCTGAGTAAAGTCAATGCTGGTAAATTAACCTGGAGCTTCCAAGAGACAGGAAAAAAAGTGATCTTAAATAAGCTAATTTTAAAGTAAATGCAGTACCTGAAATTAGAATTTACTCTTCTTAATTTTGTATGATGGGGCATTAACATTAATATGATTTCCTTTAGTAGTCTAAAAGGCCTAACAAAACAAAAATAATCCCATGATATTAATATGAAAACTGGCCATATGCAACATACACAGTGCTTCAAAGCACAGCTCTGGAAGTCATTTTGGGTCACTTGCTCACTGATTGTGATGAGGGATCTGCTCCTTGTGTTGCCTCCTTCAGTGTGTGTGAGATACGGGATAAATTTTAAGTTAGAATCATAGAATGGTTTGGGTTCAAAGGGACCTTAAAGATCATCTAGTTCCAACCCCTCCTGTTATGAGCAGGGACATTCAAATCTGCCCATAGTTGTTACTACTTCAACTCTTTTTTTGTAATATGGGAAATCTAAAAAGGAAAAAAAAATAAGGTGTTGCTGGTAATTTATTTACCATTGTAAAAGTTGCAAAGTAGATTTAATCACATTACTTCGTTATTCTAGAAAATGAGTAATTTAAATCACAGAATCCTAAGAGTTGGAAGGGACCTCAAAAGATCATCTCGTCCAACCCTCCTGCAAGAGCAGGGTAACCTAGAGTACATCACATAGAACTTGTCCAGGCGGGCCTTGAATATCTCCAACGTAGGAGACTCCACAACCCCCCTGGGCAACCTGTTCCAGTGCTCTGTCACTCTCACAGTAAAGAAATTCTTCCTGATGTTCACATGGAACCTCCTATGCTCCAGTTTACACCCATTGCCCTTTGTCCTGTCACTGGACATCACTGAAAAAAACCTAGCTCCATCATCCTGACACTCACCCTTTACATATTTGTAAACATTGATGAGGTCACCCCTCAGTCTCCTCCAAGCTAAAGAGACCCAGCTCCCTCAGCCTCTCCTCATAAGGGAGATGTTCCATTCCCTTAATCATCTTTGTGGCTCTGCTCTGGACTCTTTCAAGCAATTCCCTGTCCTTCTTGAACTGAGGGGCCCAGAACTGGACACAGTATTCCAGATGCGGCCTCACCAAGGCAAAGTAGAGGGGGAGGAGAACCTCTCTCGACCTACTAACCACACCCTTTCTAATGCACCCTAGGATGCCACTGGCCTTCTTGGCCGCAAGGGCACACTGCTGGCTCATGGTCATCCTCCTATCCACCAGGACCCCCAGGTCCCTTTCCCCTTCACTACTGTCCAGCAGGTCAGCCCCCAACCTGTACTGGTACATGGGGTTGTTCTTCCCCAGATGCAAGACTCTACACTTGCCCTTGTTGAATTTCATCAAGTTTCTCCCTGCCCAACTCTCCAGCCTGTCCAGGTCTCGCTGAATGGCAGCACAGCCCTCTGGTGTGTCAGCCACTCCTCCCAGTTTAGTATCATCAGCAAACTTGCTGAGGGTACACTCAGCTCCCTCATCCAGGTCATTGATGAAAATGTTAAACAGCACTGGTCCCAGCACCGACCCCTGAGGGACTCCACTAGTCACAGACCTCCAGCTAGATTCTGCCCCATTGACCACAACTCTCTGCCTTTTTCCTTCCAACCAGTTCTTGATCCACCTCACTACCTGCTCATCAAGCCCACACTTCCTTAGCTTATCTATGAGGATGCTGTGGGAGACAGTATCAAATGCCTTACTGAAATAAAGAAAAACCACATCTACCACTCTACCATCATCCAACCACCTAGTTACTTGCTCATAGAAGGCTATAAGGTTGGTCAAACATGACTTCCCCTTGGTAAAGCCATGTTGGCTGCTCTTAATGACTCCCTCATCCTTGATATGTCTAGAGATGGTGTCAAGAATAAGTTGTTCCATCACCTTTCCAGGGATGGAGGTAAGGCTGACTGGTCTGTAATTACGCAGGTCCTCCTTCTTGCCCTTCTTATAGACCGGCGTGACATTTGCCATCCTCCAGTCCTCAGGCACCTCTCCTGTTTCCCACCACTTACCAAAGATGATGGAGAGTGGCCCAGCAATGACCTCTGCCAGCTCCCTCAGCACCCGTGGGTGTATTCCATCCGGACCCATCAATTTATAGATCTCCAGATTACTTAACTGATCCCTAACGGAATCCTCATCCACCAAAGCAAACTCCTCCTTTATCCTGACTCCTTCTGGGGCTATAGGAATCTGGGTCCCCTGGGGAGAGTCTGCTGGAGTAAAGACAGAGACAAAGAAGGCATTCAACACCTCTGTCTTCTTTATATCCTCTGTCTCCAGGGCATCCACCTCATTCAGCAGTGGGCCTGTACTGCTTCTTGTGTTAGTTTTATTCGCTATGTATTTGAAGAAGCCCTTTCTATTGTCCTTAACCCGACTTGCAAGATTAAGTTCCAAGGAGGCCTTAGCTGTCTTAATTGCTTCCCTACATCCTCTAACAGCTGTCCTATATTCCTCCCAAGTGGCCAGCCCCTCCTTCCATAATCCATAGATTCTTTTTTCCGTGTGAGTTTGCCCAGCAGTTCCTTGTTTAACCATGCTGGTCTCCTGGCTCCCCTACTCGACTTCCTACTCATTGGGACACTCTGATCCTGAGCTTGGAAGAAGTGGTCCTTGAATGCTGACCAGCTATCTTGAGCCCCTCTACCACCTAGTACCCTTTGCCATGATACTTCCCTTAGCAATTGATTGAAGAGGCCAAAGTTTGCCCTTCGGAAATCCAGAAATGTGAAGATCAATGAAATTGATCTTCAGTAGTGAACCTTGAGATTCTACAGCAGTGACCCTTGACCTAATCGAAGCTATAATTATATTTGGTAGCGTATGTTTGGTTATTTCCATTTTGCTGATTATAATCAACAGTGAAAAATTTTGACTTCTTTTTGGTTTTGCTTTCTTTTAGGTTGTCTTGATACTTTGGCTGCTATGCAGGACTTAAAAATGGGTGTAGCAAATATGGAAGAAGAGACTCAAGCAGTAATGAAAGTTTACTCAAAAGAAGACTACAGTGTTGTTAACAGATTTGAAAGTATGTACACAGTGTAATTTCGTAGCATAAGCCAGTCAGCTTGCAGAATGAAAGACTAAGATAGATTAACTGTATTTTTGCTCTTTTTTTTTTTTTTTTTTTCCTGCAGGTCATGGAGGAGGCTGGGGTTATTCAGCCCACTCAGTAGAAGCTATCCGTTTCTGTGCTGATACAGATATTTTGTTAGGTGGTCTTGGTCTATTTGGAGGTAGGGGTGAATACACCGCTAAAATAAAGGTAAGCTTTTTAGTTTGATTTTAAACAATATTATGTGTCAAAATCAAAACTTTAGAAATGCCAACTAAAACCTGATTAATCTTATTTCTTGATGAATGAATGGTTTGCTGTATATTAAAAGCACTTGTAATAGAACTAGAACACAGCTTTTCAGTGAGAAGTAATGAAACTTATGCAGGTAAGGTGGTTGAATTAGACATCTGAGAATCTTCTTGTCAAGAATTGGCCTAGTCTTCACTAAATCCTATGCCATCTTACAGGTGTCTTGAGCAGTGGGCAGTGGGCTAAAAGGTTCTGTGATCTATTTATACAAAGCTCAGAGGTCCACCTGCAAAAAATTGGTGTTGTGGGCTTCAAGTTAGAATGGCATCTGGTTCTAACTAGCATGAGGGACTGCTTCTCAAAACCAGGAAAAGAGTGCTTAACTGTAACTTCTTAGCTGGGATTATTTAACTGAGAGTGAATGGCACCAAAGATACTTAACTCTGGTTTGTGCCAAATATAAGAATGATTAGGGCTGGAGCATGTGTGCTGACTTAAAATAAATAAACCTGACTTTGTATGAAAAACCTCACATAAACACACAGTGTGATGACAGAACTCTGGTTTCCAATAAGTAACTTCTGTTCCAGCATTTAATAAGGATTTCAGAAACTCCATTAAACATAATGTAAGGGAAGGATCCAATATCTGAGATTTATATGTGTTTTATATATTCAGAATACTTTTTTGTTGCCACTTGACATTTAGTGGGTTGTTGAGTTTTCTGTTTTCAGATGACTAGGTATTCAGGTTTGTTTTAGGGAAATAGATGGCATATGCTTAGCAGTCGCGTTTGCATAAGTAAGTCAACAGGAGATCCAAAATAAGTAGCTGTACTTTATTGTAGTTTAACACAGTGATTAAATATTGCAAATGAATAAGAAAATCCGAGAAACTTTACAAAAAAAACCAAACAAACCATGACTAATGTTTATATACTGAAGGTAATAAGCCTGTGAAAGCACACTAGTAATACTTTTTCAATTTGTTTCTGGTTGTTTAGGATTAGCTTATAGCCAAAATAAGAATTGCCAGTCATACTGCAGATAAGCTGTGTCTTAAATAGGTTTTTGCAAGGGAAGTCATGCGTCATGATCCTTTTTCAAACTCCTCAAACTGTAAAAATTATTTTTGACTAAGAAACCCAAGTTCTTTTGCAAAAGGTATCATCTTTTGTCCTAGTCACCATTTATGACACTGTTGACTAGCTCTGCTAAACAGTCAAGCTCTCCTTTTCCAGAGAAGTTGAGTAGATCTTCAGTGCATTTCAGTCTGTGACAAAAGCCTGCACCTTCTGCACATCTTTGCCTTTCTTGAATGCTCTGTTTGACCTGCCTGCAAGTGGAGTTTCTCCACTTAAGAATGTATCTGGGCATAAGGTTGGGGGGGGAGGGGATGAGGGGGGAAGTTAGTGTCAGTTGCTATTTTTTGATGGTTAATGATAGTAAAAAATCCTGATTTCCGGGTGGGAATTTGTGTGAGTCACAAGTCTGTTAGTGATAGTAACTGACAATTACTTTTGGGGAGAAGGAATAGAAGTAGTCAGTTTCCAGAATGCCAGACAGGAAAAAGTGGTATTATAAGGTTTCTAACACCTAAGACATATTTTTACCTTTTCTTCTTACTCCACTAGTTGTTTGAATTGGGTCCAGATGGAGGAGACCATGAGACTGATGGAGATCTTCTTGCTGAAACAGATGTCTTAGCGTATGATTGTGCTGCTAGGTAAGATGTTTTCCTTACCTGTGGCTACCTACTTCTTGATCTTTATTTTTACTCTATTTATGCACATTTTAAAATCACTTTAAATATCAGAGATGATCTATATCATTAGAATTTTGTAGCAGGTGATGTAAAACTTGCACACGAAGTGTACTGGGTTAAGCAGTAAAACACCAAATACCTCACCAGACCACTATGACACTAAATTAAAAGAAGGCAAAATCATTTCTCACTTGTTCTTGTATAAATCAAAGTCAAATCACGTATTCCTGTGATGAGAAGACAAGACATTGCAGCAGATCTTTTGAATGCTTCTATCAAAAAAATGCCTTCAAGAATAAATGGGTTCATGAAACAGTTCATCATTAAACTTACTGCAGTATGAAATTATCATAACCAAAAGAAGAGTTATTGTGCTTCAGCTCGTTAGAATACAAACAGTTACTGTTTGAAAGATTTTGTGCTTAAGGATGGGATTAGCCATGTTCAGCTGCTTTTTCATTCCCTGTTGTGAAATAATTTAACATTCACATCATCCATGACTACTTCTTTTAGGTTTAATTCTTATGTATCAATACTCCTAAATATATACTTTCTTAAATATTCATGTGTAATTCCTAAGAATTCACATATATGCTCTTGTCATTTACAAAAACTTAATGGAATTGAATTAAAATAATATAGACAATATTTTATAATTAATATTTTATTTGCAGTATCATGTATTAAATGTAATTATGCTTGTGTGTGTTAATTTAACTAAATCTTTCTTTAGTCTGTTTGGTATTTGATATCTGATTGTTTCAAAATGCAAGGTCAAGCTAGACTTAGGCATTTGTAGGTCCTTCTGATTTATTTTTTTAATTATTAAAGTATTTTTCAATGAAATATTTTTACTTTCTGAATATTAATTGATAATTGACATTACTAAATTCCATTAATTCTCAATTTATTTTTAGAAGCAGGGTGGAATTCATTAAAAATTAATTTGAAAACTAATTCATGTGTATCTTTTTCAAAATCTCTTTATCCCAGAGAGAAGTATGCAATGATGTTTGATGAACCGGTACTCCTACAAGCTGGCTGGTGGTATGTTGCCTGGGCAAGAGTGTCAGGACCCAGCAGTGACTGTGGATCTCATGGACAGGCCTCTATTACTACAGATGATGGGTATATTTTTTTAAATTTTTTTTTTTTTTTTTTTTTAATACAAAAGGTGGTATCTAATATAACTGGACTAATAATTGGATTATTTCTCTTTCAGTGTTGTATTTCAGTTTAAAAGTTCCAAGAAATCAAATAATGGTACAGATGTTAATGCAGGGCAGATCCCACAGTTACTATACAGGTAACATTTGGATATCTATTTAGAACAATTTATTGGCATGTTTTTTTAAATAGAAGCCTAGTTAAAGTAAGTGTATGTTTCATGAAATTATTACTGTATTAGGCTAAGGAAATCAGTATCTGAAAATTTTTGAGGAAAATTTAGTCTCTTTGAGAAATGTAATAAACCAATTATAACAACATTTGTTTCTTTGCAGTTTTTCTTGCAGCCATTTTTCATATATTATGTTCTGAGACTTTCATTTAGTTCTGTAAAGCCTCATGGTTTCACCTAATATGCTTCATTTTTTTACTAGTTAGGAAGTATTCTATTTAGTAGGCCTTAGTTAGGAGCAGTATACTGTCAAACAGATAAACTTAATGAGCACCAGCCCTCAATCCTGCAAAAAAAGGATCCAAAGAAGCAAAGGAACATCTAATTGTCCTTTACAATAAGTTACCATAAACTTACTATTCTCATGCTAAACGTTATGTAGTTCTGTTTTCGAAAGCCAGAGCTCTTTTGCTGTATTGCTGGTATAGTTTTCAGACTTCCTCAGATATATACAAACCCTAATTTTATATTTTATGCATGTATATATATATGTGTATATATATATATGTATATATACACACATATGTAGCCATCTGCTCCCACATTAATTCTGAAGCTTGGAATTTCTTCATGGCAGTTCTATTGCTATGTCTTTTGTAAGCATGTCCTTTTCAGAGTCTCTTATCAGAGCAGCTTGCTTTGGCTGATAAGCTTTGTGTCCATAGACCTCTATCTCTCCAGAGCAAAGCTTCATTTTGACTGATGCACTTAAAGTCCTGGCATAACCTATTATCATTTGAGTGATTTCCATGGATAGATGGCAGTAGGTGCCTCTGAAGGAAGGATATGGCTGAAGAGCCATGAGTGGCACAAAAGGAGAAGTGCTGTAGTAATAAGTGCTGTCTGTATTTTTTTATATCTCCATATATATTTTACCTCCACAAAACTACTGTTCTTTAAGGAATAATGCTTCTAGTCTTAAAAATGTCATCTTATTACAAGTAAATACTTGTAATAATTTCATGTGTTATTAAATCTGAACTTTATTATTGGTTGTCATAATCCTGCCAATTGAACAAAATTTTAGATATTTCATTACTGTTCTAGAACAATTAGGAACTGGAAGAAGTTATGCTGAAATTGAATATTTTTTTGTTAAAGTTTTTAAAGTTTCTTCCACTTCTGTTCCACTTGAACAATACAAACAGTAAGAACTGTTAAAAGTAAAAAGTGCAGACTTCCAAGTGAGTTCTTTAAATTGTTCTTCCAGGTTGCCAACAAGTGATGGCAGTGCGTCTAAAGGAAAACAGCAAACCAGTGAACCTGTGCATATTTTAAAGAGATCTTTTGCAAGAACTGTCTCAGTGGTGAGTATTATGAAAAATCTGTGTTCCCTGCAAGTTCGTTCATACTTGGAAAACAGGAAGATATAAATGTGGAAATAACGATATTTTTATGTCTGCTTTATCAGGCAGAAGTTAGTTAAACTGAAATATATATGTATCTTATGTCTCAATTTTATGTATTTATCTTATTTTAACTTTTCCTGAATATTTCAGATGTTAAGCTTTGTATTGACCTGATGGTAAGAGCCTAGAAATATATTTGTTTTACAAGGTTGAGCCTACTTAGATTTGGGGGTTCATACTTGCTGGTTGTAGTCAGTATGCAAGCCTTACTCCCTGCCAGTCAATTAATATTAGCATGGTTTTTTGAGTTTTGAGGGAGCTTTACTATATGCTGTCTTCCATGGCTTTTAAATTACTGTCACTGGTGAGATTTGTCTTCCTCTTGGATGCATTCCAGTGTACGCTGAGGATCAGATAGCATTCAATTTAACTTCCATATGCTGAGGAAAAGAGTATTATTAATAGGCCCGGTGAACTGCAACTATTAATAGAAGATAATCTGCAGTTCCTCGCATACAAGGAGGTTAGTCAAATTGTGAGAAATACTGCATTAATTGAAATGCAGTATTAGTGTGCAGGACAAGGCAAATTCAATCATCGTGGTTTTTTAAAGTATGGTCCCTTCCTTATGTGTTACAAGCAATGATTTTTTTCCAGTTCCGTCCTGGTTTATATTTTATACTGTATTACAGTACTGTCAGTATTCTCCACAGATAGTTACATTGAATTTACTGCTTCCATATGGCCACACACAGTCCAATTTTCTTAGCCCCCTTGCTTTCATTTATGTATTCTCCTTTTCTTCCGTATTTTCTAATTATCAGAATTACCTTCTGTTCAGGTTTCTTTTACAAATATATTATCTACATCATTTTAGTAATGATTTTATTGGCATAATAATAGCTACTCTTAATATATGTTTGCTTAAAAAAATGCACTAAGCTATGAACTCTTTACTACTTTTAATTCTTTGTATTGCATCCTTCCTCTTTGCTGCTGTTATCCCTCATGATCTGACTTGGGATAAGAGGAGAGTTTTGGCTTTCTGAAACATTATTTTATAATTAACTTTTGAACAATTAACTTGATTGTTGCAGCTTGAAGGTATACCTGCAGCTTGAAAGCATTCAATACCACATACTTGTAGTTTGCCTTCTGAGGTACAACTTTATGAAACTATCAACCATACTTAATAATACTAGAAAACAATTTTTGGAAGAACAAAACTTTTTAAGTCCTTGAGTTTTTGTGGACTATCATGTGCTTCTGTTGAACTTTCAAGTACTGTAAATGTGATATAGTTCCCATCACCCTGCAAATGCTAACTGTTCAAAGACAAAGAGGCGGGCCTGATAAGTCTTTGCTGTTATGACAAAAATATATTCTGTTAAAAGTGAGTATTACACTAGTCATATGTAGACGAAGCAAGTAAAATGTATTGAAAAATCTAGATCTTAAATAACTGGGAGACTTCCACACACAAATAACATACGTTATTTGTACATATATGATATATATACATACATATATGATATAAATTGCTTTTAGTATGCTATTACAGTACAGTCTTCCCTTCATTCTCAGTGCTCTTTATTCTCAAGCAGATAGGATTTGTGTGTTGTACGGTAGATGTGTAGAGACATAAATATGTTTTCATAATAAACATGGCTATAAATGCCATTTGCTTCTCATCTTACACTGATGCTGAAAGTTCAGTTTTTGTTTTTAACACAAAATCTGTCTTTTCTATTTTTCATAACCTGAATAGGAATGTTTTGAATCCTTATTGAGCATTCTTCACTGGAGCTGGACAACACTGGTGCTGGGAGTTGAAGAACTTCGGGGACTTAAAGGATTCCAATACACTGCTACTCTTTTGGATTTAGAAAGGTTGCGTTTTGTGGGCACTTGCTGCCTGAGATTGCTGAGGGTCTACACCTGTGAAATATATCCAATATCAGGTATTCATTAAACCAGAACATCGTCTTAATTTGCTTGTTTCATATTTATCAGCAAATAATCTACAGAAGGTTCAAAATGTGATCTAAGTATTCATGTACAGTATGCTATCAGATGAAATTGCCTGTACAGATGGTTTTATTGGAACGATTAAGAGGCTTGCTGTCAGAAATGGGACACTTGCAATAATCTGCATAATTAAGCGTCCAACACCAGATGTTTACACTAACTTTTGTATGTTTAAAAGTTAATTTCTTTTTTGGCTTGACAGTTGAGGTTTTTTGGAGTATTTGGGGCTTTGGTTTTTTTTAGTGGTTTTTTGTTTGTTTGGTTTTGTACATACTAGTTGCTTTGCTGGTGAGCACAATTTAAATTTGAGGACAGTATCTGGTTTTCATGCCTGTAGGTTAGCAGTGCTTATGTAAGACCAAGTGGGATGGGGCTTTGAGCAGCCTGGCCTAGAGGAAGGTATCCCTGCCTGTGGGACACCGGTCTGTGATTCTGAAAGTCTGAAAAACTGGAAGTTTCTGATATTCAGGTTTCTGTGATGTAGTTTAACACCCTTCATTGTTTTCCTTCTGAAATTAGTTTCCCTGAATATAGCTTTATCAGCATTGCTAAATTCTGGTTGGTTTATCCGCATGTAAAATGTGCATTTTAGTATGAAAATTTTTTGTTTATTTTGCATCTAATGCTCCTCTTCATCTAACCTTCTAGCTACAGCTAAGGCAGTGGTAGAAGAAACGAGCAAATTAGCAGATTGCATTGGAAAAACAAGGACCTTGCTGAGAAAAATTTTATCTGAAGGAGTTGATCATTGCATGGTGAAGCTGGACAATGATCCACAAGGATACCTCAGTCAGCCTCTCACTCTTTTAGAAGCTGTTCTTCAAGAATGTCATAACACATTCACAGCTTGTTTTCACTCATTTTACCCAACACCAGCTCTCCAGTGGGCATGTCTTTGTGACTTGTTGAATTGTTTGGACCAGGTACATTAAAATGGCATAAATAAATGCTACAGCTCAGCTTTCCCTTTAGTACAAAGAGAAGCCAAGCGGTATTTAAAGCCTTTTTGGGTGTTTATTCTAGTTTGCAGTTCAAATTCTGTTGTGTACAAGTTCAATAGGAGCTTAGGAGCTTCTGTCTCCATTAGCAGTAAAATTCTCTCTGGGACACTGAAGAAAATTTGTGGTGCTGGTAACTGTTTGCACCTGCTTTTTCGGTGTTGAGACCATGCCTTGTATGTGATTACCGTTGCTGGATGTTGCTTAGGAGCATACATGTGACCTTTTTTGTACGCATTACTAATAGTTGAATAATTTCTCATTATTAAATGTTAACAATAGTGTTCTGATCCAGCAAGGTATATGAGAAGCTGGCAATATTATTCTACAATCAACAACTTTTTTTTTTTTTAAGTGTCTTGCTTACTGTGAATGGACAATCGCCATTCAAACAGTGTAGTTGCTTGCTTGCATTGATTCAAGTGAGATGTAAACAATTTCCTTTTGAATTTGTATGGAAATTCATTTAGCATATAAAAATTCAATGAAGAATCAGTTCTTTAATATATTCTAATTAAAGCATTTAAAATACATGCTTTGTATACAAAGGGTTTCATAATTTCAGAAGTAATTTTTAATTGGTTGTTTATTTTAAAACATGTCAACCAACAAATTTTAATTACTCCAATTTGAAAGATCTCAGTGGAAGCTCATGAGAGAAGATAATGTAAAATTAACAGGAAAGCTATAAGTATATGAAATGCTTTCTCTAAATTGTTCTTGTGATAGAACTGGAAAGTTCATTTTCAAAAGTAGTTTCTTCATTTACTTGGAATACAATGGTACCATTCTGTTAATTTCTGTTTAAATTTTTAGGACATCCAGGAAGCAAACTTCAAAACCTCCAATAGCCGGCTTCTTGCTGCAGTTATGTCTGCTCTCTGCCATACTTCAGTAAAACTGACCTCTATCTTCCCAATTGCTTATGATGGAGAAGCATTGCTGCGATCAATGGTTAAACAAGTCAGCACTGAGAATGACTCTGCTCTGGCCCATCGTTTTCCTCTTTTGGTTGCCCACATGGAAAAACTTAGTCAGGTTAGGATATATTCTAAAAATTTAATGACTTGTTTTACTTTGCAACAAAACCCAGTTATGTAAGTTGAAGTTTTAGCTTTATAAGGATGTAGCTGAATTTGTCTGAGCTTTTTTTTTTTTTCCAAAAAAAAAACCCCTGTTTTAGAAACCTGTTATTTTGTCCAAATTTCATCTTTTGGAAGTATTCCAATTATTTCTTGTTTGAAGAATGTCTGAGCAATATTAAATTGGTAGTGATACAGTTTGGAGTTGTTTTCCATTGCATAGCGTTTTCTGCAACAATTTTTAGCTCTTTTCATAATCACAAGAATTAACATATGGGTAGATTCAGTGTTTTTAGGAAGAGTTAACACAGCTTTGGTAATAGAGTCATGTCTCAAATTGGATTTTTTAAAGGAGTCAGCAAGCAGGTAGACAAAAGAAGACCAGTTCATATAGTTCTATCAAAGGTTGTTAAACCTTTGGGCTCCCAAGTGTCATAGTATTGCAGTTCTGTTATTTCAGAGTAGATTTACAGGAATAAAAGGGTAAAGATGATAATCAAAGATATGGGACTACTAAATAGTATTCTTTACTTTGGAAGACAAGAGGGGTAAGATCTTACAAAATTACTAGTTATCTATGAAATGTAAATAAAGGATAATTGTTGAGTCTTCCAATGACAAAAGTTTGGAGCAACCAGAGACCTTAGCAAAAGGTAAGTTCAGAAGAATGCTGTTCTTCATAAAATACACAGTTATGCTGTGGAATGTATTCCAGTAGGCCATTATTATGCTAAAAGTTTTCACAGATTGAGAAAACACCTGTGCAAATTAATGAAGAGGAAAATCACCAAAACTATTAAATGCAAAGACAGTATTTCCATCTTGGGTACCTGCTGCCTCTTAACTGCTAAAGATAGAAAGAGTTCTGTGCAGGCATCTCTGCAGGTTTGCTTGACCTGATTGTCTTTCCTATCTGTTTACTACTTGGATATTTTTGGGAGACAAAATGGTAAGAAAGACACAATCAGTAGAGGTGATTCCTTATTCGAAATATCAATAAGGTGATTCCTTATTGGGAATGACTATCAGTATGGGTAACTGTTTCAAAAAATAGTGGGTGTTATAGCTAGGTAGAAGATACAGTAGATGCCTAAGCTTGGATTTTTTTTCAGTCTTCATTCAGTAAAGAACAGTTGTTTTTATAATCATCCCACCATAGGTTTTATTCTGCCTGTTTGCATGGAAGAGTCTCTTTGCTAACTTCAAAGCCAAAAGCTTCTGAGTTTATTTTTAGACATTAGGGAGGACACTGACAGAAGAATTCTATAGAATCATAGAAACATAAAATAGTGAGGGTTGGAAAGGACCTTAAGATCATCTAGTTCCAACCCCCTGCCATGGGCAGGGACAGCTCACACTAAACCATGTCACCCCAAGGCTGTGTCCATCTTGGCCTTGAACACCGCCAGGGATGGAGCATTCACAACTTCCCTGGGCAACCCATTCCAGTGCCTCACCACCCTCACAGTAAAGAACTTCTTCCTTATATCCAATCTAAACCTGCCCTGTTTAAGTTTTAACCTGTTACCCCTTGTCCTGTCACTACAGTCGCTAATGAAGAGTCCCTCCCCAGCATCCTTATAGGCCCCCTTCAGATACTGGAAGGCTGCTGTGAGGTCTCTATGCAGCCTTCTCTTCTCTGGGCTGAACAGCCTCAACTTTCTCAGCCTGTCTTCACACGTGAGGTGCTCCAGCCCCTCATCATCCTCATGGCCCTCCCCTGGGCTTGTTCCAACTGTTCCATGTCCTTTTCATGTTGAGGACACCAGAACTGTACACAATACTTCAGGTGAGGTCTCACGAGAGCAAAGGTAGCTATTTATCTGTTGACAAAGGAATAGATTCTCTAATAGCTTTGAGAATTGATTTTTTTTTCTTACCCTCTAGACAGTTTCATATTTTTAAGAGATCACTGGTTTCTCAGTTATCTAATGCTTATAATATGTGAAAATCAGTGTTTTGTTTTGTTTAAAGAACATTGTAAGAATGATGTAATTTGTCATTTTTCTCTTCATAATGCAGAGTGAAGAAAATGTTTCAGGGATGACAAGCTTTCGGGAAGTGCTGGAAAAGATGTTGGTCATTGTTGTTCTACCAGTACGGAACAGCCTTAGAAGAGAAAATGAACTTTTCTCTTCACATCTGGTTTCTAATACCTGTGGGTTGCTTGCTAGTATTGTGAGTGAGCTCACAGCATCAGCATTAGGATCTGAGGTAAAGATTCTATGAAATCATGCCTAGAAGTCTTTCAGGACAAGTATATTATGAATGTGATACACACTGTGACAGAAATTTTATAGCTGCTAATTCATCCTATAAAATACATATTTAAATTCTTAAAAAAGAAATAGAAATCACATTCCTAACTATTTCTAGTTTAATTCCCAGTTGCCAGAGATTACATTTTCTTTTTAGTCAGTATTGAATAGAAGTCCTATTAGTGGCATCTTCTATGTTTTGTCAGTTGATTTTTAAAATTTGCCCAGTTGAAAAGCTCATCATTTAGTTCAGTTTATTAAAGTTACTTAATTTTTAGCATGTAATTTTTTTCTGGTGCTTGCTTTTAACATTGTACAGGTTGATGGGCTGAATTCTCTCCATTCTGTGAAATCCACTCCAAACCGATTCACTAAAACAAGTCAGGGAAGAAGCTGGAATACTGGAAATGGATCCCCTGATGCAATATGTTTCTCTGTCGATAAACCTGGTGTAGTTGTAGTAGGATTTTCTGTTTATGGTGGAGGAGGAATTCATGAATATGAGTTGGAAGTGTTAGTTGATGATGTAAGTACTGCATTTGCAAAATCAATTTGAACAGAAGTAACCTCGGAGTTTTCTGTAGTACGTTTCAGAAAGTAAGACTCTATTATTACATTACTTTACAGTCTAGGCTACCTGTGAAATGATACACTGGTAGCAGGGGTTTTTGTTTGCCTGTGGTGGTGATTTTTGTGGTATTGCTAGCTACATACCATATCCAGAAGCCACCTTATAGATTATGATTATCCTAATTATAGATTATCCTTCTTATGGTCTCAAAATCTTAATTTATGACAAATAATATTTGAAGTATAGTGGGTCTTCCACTTCCTGGAGCTAAATGTAAATTAGTATCAGCTGCAAAGAAAATTAAGAAATAAAGGGGACCACTTTAAAACAATTTAAACCAACAGTTGAAGAAAGGGGTTGTTTCCAACATGGTCAGGCTGTAGCTACAGATGCTTTGTGTGTTGTTCTCTTAGAAGAAGCATAAAACTGTATTGTGTGTTCTTGTAATAAAGAAAAACCTCTGTTCTTTTATACCTCACCTGTTCAATTTAACTGATTGTTCTAACCTCTTCCAGAGGGCAAGCATAGGTTGCTATGGTAAATTAACTTCTTTGCTCAGTAATTTCCTTTTTAGCAGAAGGGCTTTACTCTTGATTCTGAACAGCTTTTTCAGCTTTGGTGTATTTGTAATGTTGTATGTAACAATTTATGCAAGAAAATATGCACAATTGCATAAATGTGTCATGTATTTACATTATAAAAGTATTGTTTCTTTGAATCAGAGTGATCATACTGGAGATTCAACTCATTCACACAGATGGACATCTTTAGAGTTGGTTAAAGGAACTTACACCACAGATGATTCTCCCAGTGACATAGCTGAAATCAGACTTGACAAAGTTGTGCCACTGAAGGTAAAGAAAAGAAGTGCACATCTATAGGTTTCATATGACTTCTCTAGATAACAATCAGAATGTTCAATGTAAATTTGGGGGTTTGTGTATAAATTTGCTCTTGACATGTTTGCTTTATCAAGTCTCTGTTTCACTCTAACTGAAAAGTTCAAATTCTTTTAAACAGCCAAAAGAAATTAAATCTCAATTTTAATAATAGCATAAGATAGATTGCAACTGTTTAGTAATTTCAGAGTATTCTTGAATATGCAACTTTTTTTGCATGCAATTTGATAGGTCATTTTCTTGGATACCTGGTCACTTTTCAAGTAATTAGGAGTAATATTTTACTTAAGTTATGGCCCATCGGTGGGGAACAAAGAACAGCTTTGACTTTTGTTAAAATGCTGGATCTTTCCCAGTTAAATTCATTCATAGTGTTTTGAAGGACTTTTCAGGCTCTTCACTATTAGTATAAAATAATAGCTTTCCCAATACCATGAAGTCTAACTTGTTGTATAATCAGTACTATTTTTGGCTCTCCTTTTTAAGGAAAATGTGAAATATGCGGTTCGCTTGAGGAATTATGGAAGCCGGACTGCCAACGGAGATGGAGGAATGACCACAGTTCAGTGTCCAGATGGTGTAACATTTACATTTAGTACATGTAGTCTGAGCAGTAATGGCACAAACCAAACACGAGGACAAATTCCACAGATTCTTTATTACAGGTTTGTGTGTTGTCATAATCCATTTCTAAGAAAAGTAATAAAACCATTGTAGTGCAATTATGCCACATATGTTTTTGAGAAGTAACAGAAAGAAATACATCTAGAGTGTGTTTGAGGAAAGAGTTTCTTTAACAGTAGTACTGCGTAGTTTCAGACTTGACAATTTTTGCAACAGCAGTTTTACTGGTGCTTCTTCCGGTCTTGTTTTAGATTCTAGTTTTTTTTTTTGACTTGGCAAATAATTTGATGGTTGACCTCCCTTACAAGGTCCATTGTCTACGGCTTTAAAGCTGTAGTATAGGGAACTGGTAAGATGCACCACTTCAGTCTTGTGTGTTTTTCTATAATCCATGAGATTTTTGCTGGAATGTTTATCTCTCTGATTTCATTTGGTTCCTTCCTCTGTTTCCAGAAAGGATTGCATTATTTAATGAAGCAAGGTCTGTTTATGTAGGAACTGTCTTCTCGTACTGTAGAGTTCAAAGTTGTAGAAAGAGAAATTGCAACAGCCTGAAAAAGATAAACTGAAACATCTGACTGTCCTGCAGGGAAGCTTTAATTTAATCTTTTAGGGTAATAGTAAGAATTCACTTAAGGTAATGCTTTTGCAGAAAGCATTACTTTAATTTTTGATGTGCGTATGTACACTGATATGCATGAAGACATGGTTTTCAAAATATGTCAGCACCTGAATGTATGAATTACTACTATCTCTACAGAAAAACAAAGGTGTCACATCTTTTACTCAAATCTCAATTTTTTTCATAAAAGGCTAATCAACAGTAGGTCCAAGGAACAAAGGAGTAAGAAATAGTAATTCACTTTGCTATTTTATTATGTGTGAGATGTACATACATAATAAAAGATGAAAAGATGCTGCAACAAGTGACATATTTTGGACTAAATCACAGTAACGTTGCTCTTAAAGTGTTAAAGAAGATAAAATATGAAGAAATAAAATTCCCAACAAAATGGTAGTAACGGGTCTATTTGAAGATAAAAGATAGTTCTTCACTTCTAAAACATGAGATTGGCTGTACTCAAAGATCCAGCCTGTCCGTAATAACAGTAATTGATTATGAAAGAATGGAATTGCAGTGGTGTATATCATACTTCTGTTGATTTGGTCTTCTTGAACCTTGGACACCTATGTTTAGGGAATTCCTCCAGCATTTTGAGTAATTTTATTATGAAGATTCATAATTATAAAGTATCATATTATGTAAGAAGGAAGAAAAAGGACAAGGAAAACATTTATTCACACTCCTAGAATATATGTGCTTTTATATCAGCAAAAGTGGGAATAAAGGAGAAATAACAATTACTTCGATTTCAGAAAAGGACAGAAAACTTCAGTAAATGGAAGCTTCAAGGCACTCTAACTTAAAAATAAGCTAACATATGGCAAAAAAAGCCACACTGAAGTGCTTTCTTCAGAACAGGCTCAGGTTTTTTTGTTTCAACTGTGATAAAATTCTGAGAAGCTTTTGAGGACCATAATAGCAGAACTAAGAGCCGTTACAGAATAAATTAAGTTCTGTTTGGAAAAATTGCATACTACTGCCTGTAGTCATATTGTCTTTTGAAATTTGCTTGGACAACAGAAACGTAAAATGTTACCTGATGTGTGACTATAGTCATGGACTTTGTTTGAGGATTCCTAGATTGATATATAATGATTTGAGGTTTTGGTTTGTTCATAGGGAAGGAACAAATGTTCACTCAATTATTACAGAACAGAGCTTGTAAGAGTCACACTTGATTTTTTTATTTATTTTTTTTTAAGGATGCTCAAATACAGATAGAATTGCTGCTTATGCAAATGCCACGGAAGGCCATATGAAAAGGAATGTGTTAACACCCTTCTGATAAGGGCAGAAATGTTTTAGAAGGATTTGTTGGAAAAGTACGCAGTTGGAATTGCACCCACTGTCAGTCACTAATAAATTAAAATTAAAAAGGCTTGAGCAAAAATACAATTCTAGGACACGCTGACAGAAAAAAAGGCAAAAAGAAAAAATAAAGGCTTTTTTGTCAGAGTGGCTAATTTTAAGTCAGAGAGAAAGACAGGTGTCCTTTTTGTGTACAGAACTGCTCCAAGTAAAGTTCTTGAGCGTTCTGGCATGCAAGTCCTGGAATCTTAATATTCTGGAATCATGTTGTGAAAGATCAGATTTTTTTTTGACAAACACAGGAAATCTACAAGAGAATGGGAAGTTTTATTTTACATGTTGATTAAGAGGTTTTGGTTGTCTATGTCAAGGCTTAATCACTGTCATGTTGAAGGCTTGAACTAGTTTGCAATTATCATTTGACTGCTTTGAAAAAGTAATCAAACCAGATCTTCTGTATACCTTATTGAAATAATTTTATGGATAATGTCGTTTATGGGAACCTAATTTGACATAGAGTGGATTACAAAGAAAAAAACGTATTTGTTATGGGTAAGCCTACAGTTGTATTTCAAAATCAAAATTAATGTTTAGAATATGGAAGGAGAATCTTTTCCCCAGTTATGTTACTGCAGAAGTATCCTTTGAAATAGTTGTACTCGTTTCTGTGATGCATTTAGTAGTAGTCTGTTTTCATCAAGATGGGTGGTTGGGCTTGGAAGAGCACAGCAATTAATATATTTCTGTGGTTTGAAAAGCATCTAGTCAAAAGAAACAGTTCAGAAAAATGCTTTTAATATTTTCTGCCAAATGAAAAGATTGCAGAGGGCTAAAACTGAGGCACTGCCTCCAAATATCCTCTGTGGTTTCTTTGTTTCCTTTACTGCTTCATCATAAATTGTTTTGCTTATTCTATGCCAAAAATCAGTCAGGCACAGTTTTTTTTTAATAATGATTTTGTATTTTGTGAACTTACTTTAATCCACCATCCAGGAGTGAGTACGATGGAGATCTGCAATCACAGCTGTTGAACAAAGCTAATGAAGAAGATAAAAATTGTAGCAGGGCTCTTTCTGTCGTGAGTGCTGTTGTACGGGCAGCCAAGGACCTGTTGCACAGGGCTCTTGCTGTAGATGGTAAGGCTTCTGAAAATGATTTTCAGAATTTGCTTTTCAAAGCTTCTTTCTTTGATAGCAAGAGATAATAGTAGAATCAGTGTTTTGTATCAGTGATACAAAAATGGTGGTATCTCTCTTTGCTTTCCAAAGAATATTTTTCTAACCTTTCATTGCTGTAGGTATCAAACTGTAACTTTCTAATTTAGTTTCACTTGAGATATCATAGGCAGATACCTCCTATAATTTGCACATCTATTTAGCAGGTATCATATTAAAGCTGGTAAGATTCTTTATTTGCAAAAGATACACAGTATAAATTCTGTCCCTACCTGTGGCAGTGGTTTGGAACTAGATGTTCTTTAAAGTCCCTTCCAGTCCAGTTCCATTGTATGATATGCTGTGATGGGTAAGTTCCAGATTTTGTTGCATGTTTTGCACATTGGTGGTAATCAGGAAAACTGGTCAATGTAGTGCATACAAGCACTTAAACATCAATTTTTGAGAAATGTAGGTATTAGCCTTAAAACTGAATGTTTTTAAGCTACTGTCTTCAGCCATTTTAGTCAAAATGTCCAGAATATTCTCTAGTGGTATAGAAATTGATTTGGAGGGCTGGGAAGAGCTTGTTTTGCTAGATTTTGTACCACAGAAAGTATGAACACAGCTTCACAAAATGGTAAAGCATACAATAAAATTACACTCTTAAGAGGAGAAAATTTTTAAGCAGAAAACTGTACATAATGATGTTTCTCTCAGGTGAAATTTGCAGGTTTAGAATTTGACAGTGCCTAGGATGAAAATAATTTGAAGTAAAAGCCAGTGTAGAAACTTGAAGTATAACTTGCAAAAATCAAACTACCAAAATGTTTTTTGAGTCATGGTACATCTGTTAATAATACCTGTATTGTAATTATCTTTGTTTAGCTGAAGACATTCCAGAACTACTCAGCTCTTCCAGTCTGTTTTCAATGCTGCTTCCCCTCATAATAGCCTACATAGGACCAGTAGCAGCCGCTATTCCCAAGGTACGCTCCTCAAAAGAAATTACTGAAGAAATTTAAGAATGTTAAAAGGTTTACTCTGAAAATCTGAGCATCTTGATTTCTTATGATTTTATGAAGTAGTGGTTTATATTTGACTATGTGACTCATGAGTTTTCCAGAGTCAAGAATTTTAGCAACATAATCAAGTTTTAGAAGTTACTTTTTAAAAACTTAAATTGAAGACATAATGAAATAAATATCTTAAGGAAGCAGAGGGAAAGATTATGAGCTTTAACAGTATAAAAAGACAAGAAGCTAGAAGGATCTGTATTTGTGACTCATTGATGGATATTGGTGGGATGAAATATATCTCATATTATGTATCTTTACAGTAAACATCCAAAGCAGTGGTAGCCGTTCCTTAAATTAAGATTATTTCTGTCAAATTTAGAGATGGGAAGGTGTCAGCTATAAATAAAAAATAACCTTACTTTTCAGTGGCATAGCATTCTTCCATGTGCCTAGTCTGGAGCACTCTTCAAATCTGTTACTAGATTTACAAATGTCATTAACTTAGGTAGTAGACACTGTTGCCTTTTACTGTTTTTTCATTTACTGTATGCTCTTTTTTCACTCCTCTTTAAAGCGGGAGGAAAGAGGACTGGCTACATAAGATCTAGCAGATTCATTTAGTTAAAAATAGTTTCAACGTTAACTTGTTACTGTGATGAACTGTGTTTAGAACGAAGTGTTTTGCTTTAGAAGTGTTCTTTTCCTTTAAAATGTCATGAAGATTGCACGGAGTAATGCAGTGCTTAAGACTACCTGCATTAAAGTATGTTGAGTATTTGGAAAACACTATATTAATGCCATTATAAAACAAAATATAACTGGACTATGACATCAGTATGGTATTTGCTTTCTGTCAGTTCATGCTTATTGTTTGTTAATGTTATTGGCTTTTTAGTAGAAGGTATCTTGCAGCTGTGTGCGGATTTGTGTTTCAGCTTTGGCAAGTCTCCAAGAGGAGTAATTGGGATTAATGTAGTGATGCTTTTTCTGTCAGGATCGTGTAGATGCAGAACTGGAAAATGACTGAATGAATTGTAGTAGTAGTGATATTCTGAGAATATCCAAAACAACCATTGTAGATAAATGTGTTTGTGAGCATTGTTTTTACCTAGTCGTAACTAATACTTTATATATGTGGTGTTTTGTTACAGGTTGCTGTTGAGGTCTTTGGCCTAGTACAACAGTTGCTTCCTTCTGTGGCAGTTCTGAATCAGAAATATGCTCCTCCAGCTTTTAACCCAAATCAGTCCACAGACAGCACTACTGGAAACCAGCCAGAGCAAGGGCTTTCAGCTTGTACTACCTCCAATCATTATGCTGTTGTAGAAAGTGAGCATCCTTATAAACCTGCCTGTGTTACACACTATAAGGTGAGCACCATTTCCAAGTGTTTATGCAGTTTCTTAAAAAAATTTGACATGTGGATTTTGTTTTGTCAATGTTTTCTCTCTGAAAAATTGTTGCAATGGATGATAATTCATATTGTCTACTGTCAGAGGCAGTTTTATATACAATTACTGTACTGCTTTCTGGAGAAAACTCTGTCCAGTAAGTATAATGGAAGCTGGAGTGGAAACAAGTGTAGCGTTAACCCCCTAATGCAGGTATCTAGGGCTAAAGTCTTAGATTTTGCTACTGTCATGTACAGTTTCTTTGCTCTAACTGTACAGGCTGTAGAAGTTGGAAGTCTTTATGTACACATTATGTAATCATATCTCAGACTTTCTTACCTAATGCTAAAACAACGCTTTGTAAAACACTGTCACTTTAAGTCAAATTAATTATGGTGTAGGGATCCCTATGCTGGCTGGTTTTGGTCCGCCAATTTAAATTTTTCATTAATTACTTTGACTTGGACCGTGATCTGGCATTGCAGAAGTCTCTGAAGTCTTTAACTGTGTTAGGTCACTCTGAGTAGGATGCGTTCCACCTTACATCCATGACCATTGCAATAAAACTAGGTTTTCCTCAAGGTCAGTAGTGAAAGGGTGTTTTTTCTAGTTAAGGGGTGAGGCATAAATTACTTGCCTGAGAGATAAATCTCATGTTGCAGTTCTTGAAATAGTGAGTTCTGCAGTCACATTGATTCCGTGACTGTGAATCATGAGGCAGCAAACCTGGAATTAGAGAGCTGGATGAGTTCATTAATTACTAATCCACTTGGTTCTCCTGTAAGACAGCAAGACCTTCACTGGAGAAAATGTAGTTACCATATGATCTTCCTTGATGCACTGATTCTTATTATAGTTCTACAAGTTTATAGGTCTCATCTGAAGCCTTAGGCTTAGTTGTTGCTGCCTTTGAATTTCTGTAGTTATATGCTGTCATAATGCAGGCCATGTTCACAAGTGCAGTTCGGCTGCTGTGTACTTTTCTAAGATTGCACAAATCAGATGCTGAATGTGTCTGGTGAAGTTTGCATTTAAAAACTTATTTGAGAATTTTTTGTAATGGTCTGTGGCTGTTCTGTTTAATGGTCCTGTGCAGAGTTGTTAAAAACAACCACAAAATGGTATCATGAGCACAAATACTTAATCTGAACGTAAGTTAGAATACATAATTATAATTCAGTAAGATGTAAAGCATTTTGGGTATATCTGAACATCAAAGAATAAATTAGGATAATGTTAATCTAAAGAATATCAAAACAAATGTACAGAATTGCATAATTGAATGACTTCTCTAGCCTAAAGAGTCAAAACCAAATGAAAGTAAAAAAGCATTTAATTAGACTATTGTTTTGTTCTAGGTGACTTTCCCTGAATGTGTCAGGTGGATAACAATAGAGTTTGACACTCAGTGTGGCACTGCTCAATCAGAGGATGTTCTTCGTTTACTAATTCCTGTTAGAATTGCGCAGAGTCTGGGATTTGGACCAAAGCATGCTTCTGTTCATGACAACCTTAATTCATGGGTAGAGCTGAAAAAATTCTCTGGATCTTCAGGATGGCCTACCATGGTATTAGTATTGCCAGGTAATAAATAGATACTGCAATATTTTCTACTAATGTGAATTATTAAAATAGTGAAAGGTTTGATTTTTCTGCAAAATTATCTTAGAAAGCAAAGTTGAAAAAGTGTCTTCATCCAAACTGGCAAGACACTGTGAGCCATTGTTGTACATCAGTTGATTGCATTTTTATATTAGATTTCTTGTTTGAAGTGTTAATCTGCTAATTATTCATGGTTTTACTTTACATGTTATAAAGCCTAGGTTTCATATATGATCCTATGGAAGAAACATACAAAAAGAGGAAAAGTGTCAAATGTTTATGTATTTATTTTATGTATCCTTTTCCTCCTTATAAGGAAATGAAGCTCTTTTTTCTCTGGAGACTGCATCAGACTATGTGAAAGATGAAAAGGCTTGTTTTTATGGTTTCAAATGTTATGCAATTGGATATGAATTTAGTCCAGGATCTGATGAGGTAAGTAAAGAGGGCAGTGGCTACAGTTGCTGCACCTATTAATTCTCTTCTGTAAGGCTAGGTTTTTTTGTTTGGTTTGGGGTTTGTTTTGTTTTGGTTTTTGTGTTTTTTTAGTATTTGTATTTCCACTTCTGACTAAATAACATTAGCAGAATGGTTCTAAATTAATTTTGTACAAGTTTTTAAGGATTTTTTGGTTTGTTTTGTTACAGACGTTTGGAATGTTTTAATCTGAATATTATTGGAATGGCTTTTTGTTTGGTTTTTTAATAACTGACGGTCTGCAAATAAATAGCATGTCAATGGGATATGAAATTTCCTAGAATTTTGACCTTATCTTCCATCAGAAATCCAAAGGATTGGGATTTTCAGATACACAGTGATTAGTATTTTGCTGTCACTGCCAATCGTGGGATGACAAACTTGCATTATTTTTCCATGTTCACTCGTACCAGAGCTCTCAGACTCCCTGGAGATGCTGGCCTCATTTAGGCTACTTGAGATTTTGTGCAGTGGTCACCTCATCTTGCCTTTAAGGACATGTGTCATTTCCACCACTGTTGCCTTGTTGCAAAGGGAAGATAAATTTTTTTCATATTCTTAGGCCAGTTAATCATTTTGGGTTATTTTAAGAGATTAATGATAAAAGGCTTTATAATAATGCTGGAAAAATAGCCCCTCCCTTACCTTAGGAGTCTTTGAGCCCATTGCAGACCTTGTGAAGTGCTTACACCGCAGGCCTCACAGAAGATTTACCTCATCTTATTCCTGGATTCTTCTCAAGCTAAATCATGTCTTCAGGTTTTCAAAACATGAAATTCTGAAGAATTTCGTAGTATTCAGATAGTAAAACATACTGCAAGATCATTAGCTGTGAAGGCCGAGGGGGAGTGAGCAAGCAGCTGCGTGGTTCTGAATTACAAGCTGGGCTTAAACCACAACAGTCTCCCTTGCTTGTACCAAATCAGATTAACAAATCCTATAAATAATCTAACTAGTCTGTGTGTGAGTAATAATAATTCTTGCTTAAGCAGGCAAAAAGGTTGCAGAATCATATATGTCATTAATTTTTTTATGCCATTTACAAACTAAGATGCTGGCGTGTTTTTCACACTCAGTGCTAAAATATGGAAGCCAGTACGTTAGTTACCTATACCAACTAAAGAAAAGTTGTAATTGTTTTCAAGCATACCTTTTTATGGCCCAAAAACTCTTAATTTAAAAGTTTTATAAATAGAAAAGCTACGTTGCATCTCAACGCTAAAGCCTTAAGTAACTGGGTACACAACACGAGTTTCTCATTCTTTTGGGAACTATGTGATGATAATTTTTGGAAGTGTTATCACTAGTAGAAAAAGAAGAGTATGTTCTGATGACCATTGCGTTTTCTCTAGATAAAAGGAATCAGTAAGACCTAATTCAAGGCAGTGGGATTATTTTTCCACATCTGTTTCTCTCTCTTTCCAAAGAATTTTGGTACCATTACCAAACTATAGTATATTGAACGACATTCGTTGTTAGGGAAGTCTCTGCAAAAATGAAAGGTGTCACACTGCGAGCTAGTGCATGAAGGAATTGGGTGTAGTTGGGCTATTAAACTTCATTGAAACCTAGGATTTTTGCACAAATTTTAGATTTATGCTTTGAGTGAAAAGGAAGGCTTTTTGCTGGTCATAATGTATGTAAAATATATGTAAAATCTGCCTTCTTCATAAGGGGTGTTCATACAGCAGGGACCTCTGGTGGGTTGATCCACATTTCACATCTTTACTTGCTTGCTATTTCAGCACCTGCTGTTTTAAGTCCTAAAAATGCAGTTTACCAAGGGTTTAGCTTAAAATGCGTTTTGGAGACTTTTCAGTGTGATTGGGATCTTGGAGGTTACAGGGCAAGTCTAGGGTTACTGATTTTGAAGGCTCTTTCCAAAAGAAGAGTATTTTTATCTACTATACATATTGCCAGTTTCTGTAAGTCTGCCTAGAAAATCTGTCATAGAGAGGTTTCCTATATCCCCCACTGTTTTTGGGAGTGTTTTTTGGTTTGGGGTTTGGTTTTTGTTTTTCCTCCAGGAGAGGCATCTGTCAGAGGTGTGTGCTGATCCACCCACAGATTCCTTTAAAATTTCAAATTGGTGTTAGTGTCAGCACCTTTTTGTGAGCAAAGTTAAGGGGGTTGTGCCTGCATGTAGCTGGGACAAGTTGAAGGAAAAATATCAGATACATTTCTTCATGGTGTAAAAACTAGCTAGAACCTCCCTTGCCATTTAAGTGCACCCCTTCCTTGCACCCAGCCTCCATCCCTCCAGGTATTTGACAATCATGTGCATGGTCTGATGGTATTCCTGATGGAGAGGCTCTCATGTGTTTTCAGTGACAATCTGGTGGGTGGGAGGGAGTCTTCTCATTCCCTACAACAGCAGCATCAATAGGAAGAATTAACTTTTCAGTGCAAATAGAAGGGAGAAACCGTCAAGGGTATTACCAGGATATATAATGGAGAAAGAGAAATTATGGACTCTTTTTCCATCCTTGCCTCTCCAACTGGAGAGAGGGAAGAGGAAAAAGGAGAAAGGAAAAAAGGTTTTGAACAGTGCTACATTTAAACAAGATGGGAATGTGAGCCTGTGTGGTACAGCTTAGAAGAGGCATTGCTTTGCAATCTGAAAATGTATGAGTAGCACTTTTTTGTATTAGGAAGTTTCCTTTCTCTTTAATGTTAAAAAACTTTGGTACTCTGGCCCATGTCATAGCAAAATATGACAGTATACTGCTGAGAAACTTCAAACTGGAACACATACCCTCTCTGTTAGGGTAAAGTAGTGTCAAGGAAATGTATTCATTGTCCTATTCTCTGTGACGCTTTTTGTTTTCAAATTTGTTTCAATTTGAAGGGTATTATTCAGCTGGAGAAGGAATTGGCAAATTTAGGAGGATCGTGTGCAGCAGCTTTGATGAAGAAAGATCTAGCACTTCCTATTGGTAAGTACTCAACATACTTTGCTATTTCATCATTACTCTGGGTTTTCTGAATACCACCTCTAAGACTTAATGTTGCTTTTAGTTAGAGATAATCATATGAAATTAATTCTTAAAACTGAATTAAGCGAACAAGATAGTAAAGTGGTGTTCCCTTCAAGTGTGTATGGGGAGGAGGGAAACTTAGTCATTTAAATCTGAACCAACTCCCCCCATCCACAGGTAGTGTATCAGTGTACGAGCTATGTCTTACAGCTTCCTCGTGGCACTTCACAAATGTGCAGATATCTTATCTGTATTTCTCTTTCACTGGTTTTTCTCCCTGCATTCCACACCTTTCTGAATGTAAAATACCTGCAGCATTGAATTGCAAGATTTAAAATTACTAGTTTAAAAATTGAAAGTGACCATTGACCTTATAGCCCAAAATATTGCTGCTGTAGGGGTATTTTTTACAATTACAAAAAAACCCACACACTTCTACAGCAGATGCAGCAAATAAGCTTGCAGTAACCCAAATGCAATTTAAAATGTAAGAAAAAATACGAGTTTATGAAAACTAATGGATATGAAGATGAATTAGAAGTCCTCCTACTGGTGCTGCCATGTGTAATAGCATTCCTCCTAATTGACATTAGTGTATAGGAAAAACACTTACATAATAGGATCTTTTTGATCATTTTAATTTAGGAGCACAAACAAGAGCTCAAATATTTATGAGACTGAAGTGTGTATTAATGAGCTGGAAGGCATTGATCAGTGTCCAGTTACAACCACAAAACCGAATTAGTAATTTATTTTTTCTACTTCGTATTTTGCTTGTGTATTTGAATGTGCAAATTTCTTTATATCATAAATAGGCACCTCAGTTGCACTGGTAGATCTGTATTTCTCTCTCAAAAATATAAGGCAATTCTATACTTTTAATAGTGCCCTCTTCTCTTATCCTCCAAACAGCTGCATTAACTCCCTAGTTTTGTTGACTGACCTAGCATCCATTTATACTTCTGTTACTAAAAATGAAAAAGGTTCTATCTTAATTTCCCAGGATTCCTAATAACATCACACTTCTCTCTAAAGCGTTTTGTTTTTTTTGTCCTAATTCTGAATGTAGGTGGTACATAGATTGGCTTTGTATGCTTTCAGATGAAAGGAATCTGAAATAAAATATGCAGTCAAGTTTCCTCAAGTCTCAGCCATATATAAAAGTGGTTGTGTAAGCTCTGCAGAAGAGGAAACATAGGTGCATTGGCCTGCAAATAGTTTCTGGAGTACTGATGTAATTGATTCATCTGACCATTTACACCAACTCAAGGACTTCAGCGAAGTTCTCTTAGTGTCGCTGATAATATTACAGTGCCAATGACATACATACATATTGTTTCATCTATAAAATTAATCTACATGACCACTAGACCCTGTGAATAAATATAAGATTAATTCTAGGCAACAGTGGTAGCTGCTTTTTCACAACAGTTGTTGGTTTTTCAGAAAGTCACACTTCATCCTTGCCAGTTCTGTTGATTTTTAAATTTAGGATGCTGCTTTCCAAAAGAGATCTGATCTGTGTCAAAGATGGAACTTGAACAGCAATGTGGAAATATATTTAACATTATTACTAGCAAGTAATTACTAGCATTTCAAATTTGGTAGAAGTTACTTCTGAGAGCAGAGTTATTCTATATCTCTATTTCTTTGAATTTTTAAAGTGCCCTAGGACTTGATTACGCTCCTTTCTCTTTCTCTCTTCTGCCTATTAGAATTTCCTGATACGCTTTTGAGAGAGAGTAGAAATAGGGTAACCTTATCTGGTTTACTTTTTTGTTAAGAGACCGTGTTTGGCAATTCTGGTCACCCCGGAATCGGAATTTCAAGTTGCATCTGTGAGAACGAATTATTGTATAATAGAATGTATTTAATTTTTATGTTTTAAGGAGAAATCATAATTAGCAAAATTGTGCAGAGTTTTCAGGTTTTCAAATACTAAGGTAAGCTTGTCAAAGGGAGCAGTTGGTATTGCTTCCCAGAAACTATCTTGACCTACCAGAATCTTTTTCTGAAAGTTGCTAGTCATATCGAAAGATTTGCCATACATATTGTGTTGGAGATAAGTGCCAATTTTTTGGTTTGTGTAACGTATATTGTTGTTCTGGGCAAACAACAATTGTTTATTTGCTTGTGCACTGAACTACACAGTACTGCATGTTTACTGTATTACTTGAAAATACTCATCTTTCAGTTGCTTTATAAACAATATTACACATCTTCACGCAAGTTTAAATTTTGCAATATAAAAGGTTTCACTAACCAGAGTTGAATTTAACATTATATAATATGTAAATAAGTGTCAGTGTTATTCTTATGAAAAATAGATACTTATATTTTTACAGCAGGTAATGAATTTGAAGATGATCTTGAGATACTTGAAGAGGCTGCCTTACAGGTATACTGCAGCTTTTTATCCATTCCAACATTCTTAAGGAAATCACTTTTAAGGTTTATATAATAGGAGGGAATCCACCTTTTTATAAAACAGTTTAAGAAAGTCTTACAGAAGTCTAGTATTTACATTCAATCTTTTTTTAGAATAACTTCACTTAGAGAAAAATGTATCAATTATTACATAGAAAGTTATATTACCAAGTATATTTCAAAATGTGCCTGTTTGGCTGAAGTCGCACTATTCAGGAAATTTTTAAATGTTCCCAAAATTAATCTTTTACATGTCTTGCAACTGGAGAAATAAAATCACTTCCTCAGTTGAGTGGTAACATTTAGCAAGTTGCCAGATTATATGATTTCAGTTCTGGTTTTGTTCGTATTTTATTTGTTGTAATGGGAGCCTATGCTAGTCAGTAACTCCCTGTCGGTAGTCCCTAGCTGATGATGAACAGTGAAAAGGAGTTTTCACATTCTCTCCTTTATTACCTTCAGGGCAACTGTTTTGAAATTCAGTTGTCACAGTACTTGTTGGAACGCTGTTATCAGTGCTACTGCATGACACTGTTGCAGAGGCCTTAGATTCTTAGGAAGAATCAGATGTTCATTGGATAAGTATTTTTTCAGCAGTCTGCTCTTAGACCCACCGTTTTCTAATTCAAACTGTGAGATAGGAGTGTGCATGGAAATAATGAATTTTCAGTTTTAGTCCTGTCTGTTCAGTATTTCCTGTATCTTTGCATCTTACTTCCCTTCTTGCAAAGAAAGCATTTATTTTACTTTGTCTCATTAAAAAAATTCTTTCTTTAAGAGATCTGCCTCTCTGTAAGTTGTATCTGTGGCCTTTTGTGTTCCTTTGGAACATGCTCATTGGTCACATTTTCAGAATGTCTTTCTTCATTCTTCTGGTCACAGTTCAGTAGTTTAGGGTACTCTGAAGATGAAAGTCCATATTACCTTTTTGTTTCCCCCAGAAATTCTCCCTTAACTCAAGATTGTTTAATCTCCTTTGACATAAATTACTGGTTTATAGACTGAGATGACTTTTATAACTTGCACTGGGGTAAAGTTTATCCACTCCTCTCCTCCTTGAATGGTTTTCAGTGCCCAGAGTGTCTGTAATTGTGTCATATTATGGGAAGGTGCCTACATGTAAGATACTGTTTTATGTTTCCATCGTGTCACTCCCACCTCAACCTCTGCAAAAAAACACAGGTGTGCAAATCTCACTCCGGCATTCTTGGGAAGGGCTTGGCACTGTCTCACTCCCCAACCATTTTGGAAGCTCTCGAAGGAAATCTTCCACTTCAGGTACAAAGCAATGAACAGTCATTTCTGGAGGATTTCATTGCTTGTGTACCAGGATCAAGTGGTGGACGACTTGCAAGGTAAAAGTTTGTGTGCTACATGAATAAACCCATTGCTTCATTGTTGTACTGTTTAAGTTTTGCAGCAAAGTAGAAAATGTTACGTTATCTGCTAAATTTTAAAACCTATGCACTGTTGCATGTCTGTAAAACCAGCTATAGAACTTTTAACAGTTATAGTACATACTAGTTAAATAAAACTATTTGGCTGAATTGTTTCTATTAATATATTGGATAAAAGTGTTTGTTTATGTATTCAGACCTTTTTCTCTTAGCTGGAAGTGAAATTTGCACAGAGTAAGAATTTACCTTTTGAGGGGCTATATGGGATTTTAATGTTAGGTGGTTTTCTTTGCTGTAGGTGGCTTCAGCCAGATTCATATGCTGATCCTCAAAAAACATCATTGATTTTGAATAAAGATGACATTCGATGTGGTTGGCCAACTGTTATTACCGTACAAACAAAAGACCAGTATGGGGATGTTGTTCATGTTCCTAATATGAAGGTAATTACTGTAATCTTGACAACTATTATACTTCATTGTGCCATCTTTTAGTATTTGTTGAAGATACTTAAAGAATACTCTTGTATAGGGCAGAAAATGGCATTCATAAATTCAGTGTAGTCAGACTTTCTTACCTCTTAAGTCCACAACATTATTTTGCAAGTAGTCTGTTCTCCCTCAGCAAACTGTGTACAGCTGGCTATGTTACTTGCACTAACGGAGGTCTGTGGTACCTCTGGGGAAAAAAAGTTAAAATAATGTTAAAGAGCACAGTATAAATGTACAGTGCTGATAAACTAGGGTGGCAGAGCTAGACAAGATCCAATCTCACCAGTGCTGACCCACATCTTGCAGGTCTTGATGATACACTCTGAAATCTGTGTACTCGTTTGGAAGGCTCTTTTCCTAGTCCATAGGATTTTCAGTTGTGGGAAAACTTAACTAAGCAAACAAGACTACATGCTGCTTCCCAGGGTATACTCTGGTGCTGGCAGAACTCACATCGCCTGTCCCTTTACTAGTCATGTGCCAAGTCAGTTGGGTGCTTCTCTCATGTATATTTACATTGTTCAGAGATGCTGTGCTTGGCTTTGCAAATTGTTTGTTTTTTGACACAGCTGGATTTATAGTGATGTCCCTAAGCGCTTTATCACTATACATTATTAGATATAAAAAGCAATGTGCGTGTGTTTTCTCCCTGAATCACCTTCTGTATTCTATATCTTACTGCAGGTAGAAGTCAAAGCTATTCCTGTTTCTCAGAAAAAAACATCTTTGCAACAAGAGCAAGCTAAAAAGGTACAACGGATACCAGGGAGTCCTGCAACAGCTGCATCCCCTAGCAGTGATATGACCTTTGGAGGACTTCCTTCACCAAAGCTAGATTCTTCCTATGAGCCAATGATAGTAAAAGAAGCTCGATATATTGCTATTACAATGATGAAGGTAAATTACTGCCATTTCATCAATGTAACTATAAAATTCAGCATTCAAAGTGTGAAAAGGCATGCAAATAAGAGGGGGAAAAAAGTATATTTGTTTTTGGTCACAATCTAAAAATACATTAATTACAAATTACTTTGGTTATATTTAAGTTCAGCAGAAAACTAGGTGCATCAAAAGAGCCAATTGCCTGAACTCTAAAAGCCGTTATAAACTGGATTAGCATTTAAAAAGAAAAGTTGTCTTTGATTTTGAATTGTACTGATTAACAAACTAGTCTGAACCACTCAGGAGAAATGAAAACAGCTATTGAAATGGGGAAGTAAAAGCAATGTATCCATATAGAGTTGGAGTGTTGCAGTGAATCTGTGTTACAAACTAATACTGGTAAACATAGGGAAAAAATCAGAGCTCAGCACAGTAAAAAAAGTCATGATTTCTGTATCAGTGCATGAAATTTTAAACAGCATCTGTTGAAATCAGCTGTTGCCAAATGGATCAGCTCTCTCTTCTTGTTGAAACGTGGTTAACTTCTATATTTAACGTTCCTGGGGAATCTTCCAGAGGTTCCTTTCAGGTTAGTCTTTTACATCCAAAACTTTAACATTATTTTTTAATTCACAAGAGAGCTGATATTTTGCTGCTTAAATTAAGGGCTGTCTGAAATTTTGGGAAATGCAGATGTGTTACCTACTGTATTTGATTAGCTTATTAACAACTTTACTGATTCAAGAAAGTGTAAACATTCTCTTCTACTTCCCTCCCTGCATTACCAAGTACATTCATTTTAGTGTAAAATGCAGATGTCTAACTTTTTCATACCAGCCTGCATGTTGTATCAGTACTTGATGTAAACATCCAAATATGATTATAGACTCTGTCTTCTCACTTCATGACAGTAAATTATGACATGTTGTATAGAGACCCAAAATGGCTAAGCTGCATCTATGTTCAAATGTTATTGAACATTTAAACACCTCTTCTTCCCCTGTTTTTAATTTAACACAGGAGTCATATAACCATTGCAGCCCAGAGAGATTGTTGCTGAGGGACTTTGTGCATTTCTAGGACTGCTCCATTAGTTACTTCTTGTGGAGCTTTTCTGTGGATTAATTCCACAGGAAACTGTGCAAGTGAACCAGGTCTTTTTTTGTAGTGGGAATCCATGGAAATACCACCTCAATATAGAATGAATATGTTCTTCACTTTCAGTAGAAAGAAAACTCCATTGATAAATCCACTGGCCTGGTTTGCAGTTTTTGACTTGCAACGTATTTTGCTTTATCCTCACATGGTCTCCAGTTCTCTACCTGCATTCAAAGGCTTTTTATACAAGTGTGAGGTGAGAATAGATTCAAGGACTTCACTGTGAACAAAGGTTTAGTTAGCAATACTTATGTTTATTATCTAAATAATGGCTGTTTTAGAGAGAAAGTGAAGGTACTTTTTTCATATCTGTGTCCCTGCCCATGGCAGGGGGGTTGGAACTAGATGATCTTAAGGTCCTTTCCAACCCTAACTATTCTACGATTATATTTGTGTGTGTTTCTGTGCTTTGGAATTTGTTTCTGGTTCCCTGACCATCGCTTCTGGTGAGTCTAAAGTTAGATTACTGTGTTCTTTGAGAAAATACTCTGCTTTCTTTTATCTATGACTGTCCTATAACTGGTAACTGTTGATTTTATGTTTGTTGAATTTAATCTGTTTATAGGCATATGAAAATTATTCTTTTGAAGAACTGCGCTTTGCTTCACCAACACCAAAGAGGTAAACATCAAAAAATCCCCTTTTTGATAGGGACTTAATTAAAATGCCCTGTTACTTCTGCTTACACCCAGATTCACAAGGCTTGATTGCCAGGTAAACTTGTTTTAAGGGCAGAAGCAGAAAAATTGCTTCTTTTCTCTTTCTTTTAAAATTTACATATTTTTTCTTAAATTTAGGGATTTTGTTTAGAATTGTTAATTCTTAATTGTGCTAATGTTGATTCACTATTTGTGTTATCTTCTCTCTGAATGTATTCTTTTATCATTTGCTGTAAATAAATGTGGCATAGAGAGTTATAACTTCATAATAAATAATAAGGGCGTAGTACATTGGACGGATGGTTTCCAATAGGATAGTAATTGTTTAATCATTTCAGTTGTTCTGTTTATGTCTAGACCCAGTGAAAACATGTTGATCAGAGTCAATAATGATGGTACATACTGTGCAAACTGGACTCCTGGAGCTGTTGGTCTCTATACCATTCATGTTACTATAGATGGCATTGAAATAGGTATTTATTTTTCACTATGCTTAAGCATAAATCAATATTATATCCGCTTTGTATACTGATAAATGTATGTCTTTGTGCTCACAAGGCTTTTTATTACAGTTCGTAGCAAAATTTAGCACCCAAGTAATAAAAAAACTCCAGAAGAACTGAAGGAAAGGGGAAATTGTTCCTGACCATGCAGGAGTAAATAATATCACTTTTACTGTGGAAAACTGAGAAAGTGTGGTCTTAACTGAGACTCTACCCTAGGTCTCAATTATTTGCACTAATTTTGAAATGCTTTGGGTTTCTTCCCTGCTGAAAGTCTTTCAGTTGTCTTGCTAGTCCTAGAGATTACTTTATGAGATACTATAGCATGCTGTGGAAAGATTTCCCCTCCAAAAAGGTCTACTGAGGCCATTAATTTGTAGTTTGGCTTTAACAGTGATTGCTGAGAGAATTCCTTTTAAGATTATTACTCAAGGTTATATCCATCTGGTTTTGGTTGTGGTTTTTTTTGTTTGTTTTTTTTTTTTTTCAACTTAGTCTTTGTTTGCTTATAGATGCTGGACTAGAAGTGAAAGTAAAAGATCCTCCAAAAGGAATGATACCTCCAGGAACCCAACTTATTAAACCAAAAGCAGAGCCTCAGCCAAACAAGGTTTGGAGAACTGAAAAAAAAAAAAACCCAAACTCCACAATCAAACGCAAACAGAAAGTTACATTGGGGTGGGATTTTATTGTTTACAACATGCTTTCCATGTTATGGTTCTGCAGGACTTAAGGATATTTGAAACCATTTTAATGTACTAAATGGAATGAAATGAATATACTGGATACAGTGAAAGCTATTAATTCCATTTTCTTTCTGTCTGTCCATGAATAAAACGTTAGAAGCTCAACAGAAACTTCCTTAATCTTGGATTGTCGCACAAATATTGTGCAACTATTATAAAAGCCTCAGGCTGCATTCTGTGCTATTATTAATTCTTTGATACTGTACTATGAAATTAGTTGTATAAAGGGCTTTACAAAGATTTTGTTTTTTGATAAGGATCTTCTTGAGTCAATATGAAATCCAAAATTAGCTTCTTTAGTAATATGTACCTTTCTTAGAACATCATTATTTTATTTTTAATAGTTACTCTTTCTGTAGCTTTTGATTTCCCCATTTCATCTTGTCATTCCACCCTGGGGGACTAAAGTTGACATAAATAATGGAGGAAAGCCAAAAGGTGCTGTGGCAGTGCTATAAGGAAAATACCCAGATGCAGGGACCTCATCTTCTCACTCATCATCCTCATCATCCACTTCCTCTTAAACACAAAGGAAAGGATATTAAATGAGTCATTAAATTCTTTTTCAAATGAAGAAACCTGTATTAAAAGATGTGGAATTCTGAAATACCATAAGGTTATCATTCCCCATCTTGGTACAGCTGCAAAGGGGGCTAAGAAATACATGATTACAAAAATGATTGGGTGTTTGCCAACTTCTTACTTATACAGCACATTGTGATTTACATGAATAATCTAGTCAGTAGTTTTGTTGTACAGTTCCCCAGTCTGTACATGCATCCAGCATCTGCTTGTGCTACCCTGCACCTTCACCTCAAAATAAAAATACTTTTAGTTTCCACACAAATTTTTCTTATCCCTCATTACATTATTTCTCTTCCTTTTTTTTTTTTTTTCCCCAAAAAAATATTTTTAGGTTTTTCTCCCTTCTGTTGGAAGAGAGACTTATGGTTACTCTATTATCTTAATTAAAACTTCCAATTCCTGCTGGGTGAGATTCATCTCACAGAACTTAATGATATCTATCCAAGCTGATCATCATATGTGTTGTTCACTGTTACCAAAGTGAGAGAGACATCTGGTCTAAGATGAGATAAATTGCTGGATGGAAGTGCTGTGTTCTTTTGAATTTTTGCAGTGGAAATTGACATGACTGGTTCATGCAATAGCAGCTACGTTTTGTCAATAGTCTTTGTGACAGTTAAAAATTCTTGATAAAAGTTAGGCCTCTGGTATTCTGAGGCATTACTTAGTGTTTAAAAATCTCCCTGTTTTCTTCTGCTCGCATGTTTTGTTTCTTGTTCCAAGCGCTAGTCTCTTTGAAAAAGGAGCCATCTTTCTGTGCTTTATGTAGTGTCTGTAGAGCCTGCTGCAAAAATACATTGGACCTTTCATGGTAAATCACATAATCACGTAACAAACCAGGTTAGAATAATTCTTTGTGTATGAACAGTAGCATTAGAAATAATCTAGAAAGGTAATTATTGCACTATGCTACATGTATATGAAGCCAACAGTACAGATTAGACATGTATTAGTCAGAGGAAGTCCAATATACCAAATCACATTTTGCTGAGAGAAAGGACATTGTTAGAGGCTTCTTCCTCTTCATTGTCAGCCTGAAATTTAATATAACCAAAGGATGCTAACACTGTCTTCTCAGCAATGATCTGTTCTTGACTAGAAATGCCAAAATATTTTCATTAAGGAAGTGGAACATTCCAATTTTGTCGTCAAACCTTACTTGAATTGCAAGATGAAAATGGAATAGTGTATAGTAATACATGCTGTATTACAATTTTTTTAAGACTTTTGCTGTCCATTCAAGTTGCTAAAGGAGATTATCATAGTGATCTCTATTCAGCCTGGAGTATATGACCCATAGGAACTGCTTCCTCCTCATTGGCTGTGAAACTTAGATTAACTAACATGCAGAAAATTTCATTCCACATTCTACTGAGGGAAACGTTACCTTTCAAGCTATGTAATGTAATTCAGAGTAGCTGGAACCAGGAGGAAGAAAGCAGTTCTGATTTAGCTGTATTGCAAGTGGCAAAACTGGCACCACAGCAACAAATCTCTTGAAAACTACTGTGCACTGGAGTACCTTAATTGCTGAGCCTTTCTACATTAGTCACTCCTTTAGTCAGAATCCATTTTGTTATGAACTGGTTATGAGGGTTACAGGGCAGAGTTACTGAACCATAGAGAAATATTCCAGGCAAAGAGGTGCTATATCAGGAAGAAGACTCAGTTTTTTCATGATGTTCAGAAATGGAATATAATTTCATCTCTCTTTTTTTTTTTGTTGTTGTTGTATTATCTGTTAGTGGATCTAATCACTAAACTGTTTTGTAGTTACAGCTTGAAGTTTTCTATTAACTAGTTAGCTGCTGCAAAGGGGAAAAGTGCTCTTTCCTGGCCTGTGCATATCCACATCTTGAGTGCCAGTACTTCTTCCTCTAAATTCAAGGTTTTAATTCAAGTTTTAGCTCCTTATCATATGATTTTCTGAAATAACATTTTTTACCGCAGGGACCCTAATTTGCAAGGCTCTGTTTATGGGCCTTTCTGTGTTGAGAATGCTGTCAGCAATGATTCAGCCTTACATTTTTACAAGGACCTTCTAAGTCCTATTTTTGCCTGTTGAAAAATCTAGCTCTTTGGAGTAACAGGGTTGTTTGTAAACAAAACCTTGCACGTTCTGGAGTAAGTTACATTTGAAATCCTTCACATTTCTTTTTTTTTTTAAATTAGCTTTAAAATAAATGCCATTTCTTAAAATAAATAGTTTATTTGGGGGAGGTAGGAAATCAGGCACTTAGCTGTTACCTTTCATTACATTTTCCTGAGTTTATTCTTTCTATAGCATTCTGTGCTGTATGTTAAGTTAGGGTTTATACTACAGTTTATACTTTTTTCAGTTTTGCCTGTGGAGTTTGAAAATAACCTTACAAGAAAAAAGCTTTATACTGCATGGATAGAATATATGCACTTCTTAAAACCAAAGACCAAAAGCATGGCTTACATTTGTCCTCTGTAGGATAGGTGCCTGATAAAGTGTTTGAATGGTGAAAAAAATGATAGTGAATAACAACTAGGAGATTTTTGGGGGGTGTGGTGAATCAAACTAGTTGTAAGGAGCATCTGATCTAACCTTCCTGTGAAAAAGGGAGAAACAATTGAAAGAGCTATTTGAAAAATAAAGAAATAGAGAGATGTGTTTTTTCTCTATTTTTAAATGGCTGTTTAAACTCTATAGCTAAAGAAAATATCCACATTCTGGCCAAAAAGCTGACTAAAGAGGATATTGTCACAGCAGAAATGAGAAGTGGTAATCGCAGGTTGATCAGTTACTGGAAATACTAAATTTGAAAAGGCAAAATCCTTGAAACTTGGAATAATTAGTAAGATGAATGGAGGGCAGCAGTTAAAGGAATCAGAAGCTTGTAGTGAATATTGTGTGGTATAATGCAGATCTTTCTAAGGCTGAGTCAGTGCCCTTTCAGGGCTTTTCTTAACTGTATGATTTTATTGGTTATAGTAAAAAAGTGAAGTTACACACAGCAGCCATGGGAAACTAGCAACAAACTGTAACTCTCATCACTGGCATTTCAGAATCTATTAAACCTACTTCTTTTACTCTTTGAGAGCTCTGTTCCAATTTTTTCTTCCTTACTGTCTTCCTTTGCTTCTCTTAGGTTCGCAAATTTGTGGCCAAGGACAGTGCAGGGCTTCGTATCCGTAGCCACCCTTCCCTTCAGAGTGAGCAAATAGGCATAGTGAAAGTCAATGGATCCATCACTTTCATTGACGAGGTAATTAAGGGATTTCTGTTGAAAATTGGGCTAAGATGTGAAGTTAATTCATGCAGATAATGTTTTTTCATGTTTAGATGTTGACATACACAAATTAAGAACATAACAGTATAAATCACAAAAATCTAAATATTTACTAATTTAGTTTTTCAAGCTGTCATTTCCTTTTACTTACTTGAAAACCTGTGTAACAAACTTTCGAGACTAATAAGAGGAAATAAAATTCCTAGAGTTCGTCTTATAATGATATCTCTAAGAATTAAGGTGTTTCATACCTTACTATTTCAACCCTACATAAAAATTTAGATGTAGGTGTTATTTTCACTACATCTTTCGCTTACACTCCTGAAAGATCACTAGTGTGTTAGACTACTGTGCATGTATGATTTTTACAATATAACTTCATATAAGGAATATTTTTGCAATTTACTAAGTTATAAAAACAGTGGAAAACTGGCAAGTGGGGAACTTAAAAAAGCTTTATGAAGACTTGACTTTCCTCTTCTCTCAAAGCAACTCTTATTACTGCATAATCTGATTTAAATTTATCTTTGCACTTTGCCTTCTAAAAAGATATGCCTCCCATTGCTTTGAAATTCTGGTTTTGTTGATGCTTCTCTTTACCTCTTTCTTAATTCTATCAGCATAGTGGTGATCATTGCTTCCTTGCTGCTGTTTGTCTGAAGTCTGTTAATCCTTACTGGCTTTGAAACAGTTACAGAAGGGCATGGCTCGTTTTTGTTGCTTGTTTCCCATAGATCCACAATGATGATGGTGTTTGGCTGAGGCTGAATGATGAGACAATAAAGAAGTATGTTCCTAACATGAATGGTTACACTGAAGCCTGGTGTCTGTCTTTTAACCAACATCTTGGCAAGAGCCTTCTGGTACCTATTGACGTAAGTAAAAGGTGCCTTTGAAAAATATCCAAAAGGTACACTCTATCCTCATTACAAGACTTTCTTTAATTAAGGCTGCAAATGAGTCCTGAGGTAAACAATACTTTAGTTACCAAATACTACCTTATATGTGTTTGCATTTTTGAGGGCTGTTGTGTAATGAGGGTGGAGTGTAGAAAGGTGCGAGGCTTTTATGTTGAAACCTCTTGTCCTAGAAGAGAAACAAAAATGCAAGGACTGCTATAACAGCATACAAAAGTATAATCATACTAGTTTGTTGTCTGCACCAGATGTTTCTGATGCAAGATTTCATTGTCCATGAAGCTTTCCACTGATGCCATCATTTCAGAAGAGTATTGCAGCCAGCAGTGAATTGATGTAACTGAGGCTTTCTTAAAAAACTGGAAAAGTTCTTTAGGCTTTGGTGCTTTTTGTGTATATTTTTGATGAGTTTCACACCTGACTCCTTGAGTTATCAATTTATTAACTAATCAAAGAGTCCCAGAGCATCAAGACTTGTTGAAGTTGAACTTGCAAGAGGAGGCACAATGTAACTGAGTAATTTTAATGGTGATCACCGTCATAACAATTCAAAGATTACTTCTTTTCTGGAAACAAGATATAGTTTAAAAAAAGTACAATAGCCAAACCACTGTTTCTCAGAAAAATTGTTAAAAGTGCAGGCCTTTCTGGCTCATCCAGTATTGTGCATTCCCTAAAATGGGCAGTACCTTGGTTTCTTCAGGGTAGAATGGGAGAACCTGAACTAACTGCAAATACTGCTGTTTAGATCTGATTTGTCATCTTACATGAGTGAGCTGCTGCTGCTGTTCCGGTGAAACAGGGCTGTTTGCTAGTAGCCAACTGGGAAAGTTCATAAATCCCTTGTGGCTGCAGCCTGTGTTCTGACACTGTTGCTCCCTGCCCATGTCAGAGTGGTTGGAACTAGATAATCTTTAAGGTCCCTTGCAACCAAAACTACTCTATAAATCTATGATGTGACTAGCTTATCTTCTTATTGACTGTTTTGTCTATTCATTATTTTGGGTATTACTTTAATACTGCATTTGGGAAGCAAAGTATTTCTGTAGTCAGCCATCAGACACTCAACACTCACGATGCGCATACTTACCTAATTTGTTGTAGAATATATGAAAACATGGACAAAAATTCAGCTTTGCTTAACATGTTTTGCCTTAGAAATTGATGCACATGAGAATTGCTGTATTATACTTCCACAAAACAATATTTGTATGCAGCAGTTGCATTTTACCTGTTCACCGGTGATAAAAGTAAAATCACCTTGACTAAGTTGTCAACTTCAGTAAATATTGTAAGTCTGGATGCGTATTACATTTTATAGATTTTATTTTTTTGTTTTGTTTTTTAGTTTAACTATTTCTAATTCTTTTTTACTTGCTGAAGGGAATAGTTTTGAGCTTAGCAGTCATGTGTGTGGTTAGCAAGAAGTTTCTGCTAACCACATACATGACTTTCAGATAGCTCTAGTACACTCTTACTTCTAGAGAAGAACATACCCTGTGCTCCCTGAGAAAAGCCTGAAAGGAAATGGCTGTCATAAATAACATGCAATCTTGATAAAATAATCTTGAGAATTAAAATTTTATTCGAATAAGTAGGTCAGGTACAATCAAATGTGAAAAGCAGCATTTAATTATCATACATTTCATTCTCCTGTAAACTTCAAATAAAATCCTTTTTTTCTTATTTCTTTTTTTCTTAAGTGGTGTTGTAAGTTAGTTTTGATACCATTTAGACTATTAAGAGCAGGTATATATGCCTAATTTTCTTTTAAGTAGCCAGTTGCATTACATCTTAAATGACCCAAGGTGAAACAACGCATGCTTGCTTAGTTTCTGATAAGCAGTAGCCAGCACAATAGAATTCTTACAGAAGCAACTATTGTAACAATGTAGCTGTATATAATGAGATGTGTTTTGAACTAGTTTTAGATGGAAGGTTTATTTGCATCTCTCATATACTTTCAGATTTTTGAAAGGACTTGGCACTTCCTGAAACTGTTGGATTTCATTATGACCATATATAAGCATAAAGATTTGTCATTTGATTCATAATAATAAGAGATAAAAGGAAAAACTGTTCTCAAATATTTTCTTTCTTAAAGGCCGCAGAACAAAAGTCAAGGTTCAGTGGCTTTACTTCTGAGTGCCTTAGTCTTTACTGCATGCTTTTCCAGCATTATCCACCACACAACTTTATGAAATTCAAGAAACTCTTTTGTAAGCTCCTGATTTTTGTAGCTTAAAACTTTTTTTTTCTGCTAAATCGTGATCATCCCTTAAGTAAATAAAATCTCATTACATTTTCTAAAATATGTAAAAAAGTATATTTTTAAAAGCAAGCTGTAATGCTTCGTCACTGTATTAATTGAACAGTGAACATAAAACCCCAGCATTTTGCAGCAGTGTTAATTTTGGCCTCTAGTCCTCTTGAGACATATGTTGTATCTACATTTTATTTATTGACATTAACTAGATATTTGAATATAGTAGATCTCCTAAATATTTAGTTTCTTCTGTATATTTTGACCAAAGCTGTTATATTTAAAGGCAAATGATCTTACGGTAGTGGAGATCCACTGTAGTTACTGTTTATCTGAGCTGTGGTCATTTACCTGCTTAGAAAATCTGCATAGTTAAATCTGTTCCTCTTGTTGCTCTTGTGCTTTCATGAGAAACTGCTATACAGCCATCGATCGGAAATTGTGCTTCTAATCCATTGTAGGCAATGTGATTATGAGACTATGAATTTAATAGACTCCGACTTTGAATAAACTGCTTCCATCCCTAGTAGTCACTTTCCTTTTTGTCTTGTGATATTCAGTTAACTTTTTGAGAAAGTACTTGTGAAGTTCCTTAAACATTTATGTTCTTATGCTTACACACAGTACTTAGTAGAAAGGTACATACCTCATAAACCGGTACACACTAGGAGGCAATAAATTCAATCTTGATTAAACTCTGGAACATGACTTCTAATAAGTCATATTCTAAATATGGCTTTGTTACTTAATTTTAAATATAAAACTTTACTATAAGGCATATTGCATCCTGCTGGTCAGTTATATCATTACATTACTCAACCACCCGGCAGGCAAGCAGGATTAAGAAACTGCATTTTGAAAAAAAACCAACATTATTTCAGTAGAGGAAAGAACCAGAATTAGTATATAGACTGCAGTGTTTGGTCACAGAACCTCAGAAAGCTGAATGTGCTGTGGAAACATTGAAGGACATTTGTAAGAGATTTCTACCATCTTTTAGGCATGGTGGAAGGCAGTTGGAAAGTAAGATAATGTTGAATAAAATGTCGAGATGTTTTTTTCAAAGCTAAGGCTTATCTTAATAATATTGAGATTTTGAATACTTCTCAATGATGTGCTACTTTTTGCTGGCAAATTTAAGTAACTTTATTTTTTCCCTGAAACTTTATTGAAAAAAAGTATGAATTCCTGAATATTTTTTTTTTTCTTTTTCAAAGGGAAAGCTTGAAAAGAAAAAAAAGGACCTAAATCTGCAGATGGTAGCATAAGGATTAAATATTGAGCTTGTATTTAGTACTTTCTTCAGAATGAAAACTAAAATACATGCGTGATCTGTTCAGCTAAACTAACATACGGTGTGGTAATAGCCAGGAAGCTCTAAAGCTCCCAGAGAAAAGGAGAGCTTCTAGTTTGAACTTCTTATTGTTGTGAAGCCAGCATGGTCCCATTTCACTACTGTTGGTTTCCTTTGTGTTTTACATGTACAGCTTTACTACATACTAAAATAGATCTTTAAAGTGATGCTTAAATATTTTATGTATAGGTAGTCCATATTTCTCTGTAGAAGTCTATGGCAAAATATGAGACATGCTGCAAAAATAAGTCAGTTAATCTATGTTGGATGCTTATGAAATCCACTCTCATTAGGCAAGCATGGGCTTCTTGTAGTTTTTGTAGGTTTATTTCAAATTGATAAGCCTTTACCCTGCCAATCTTACTATCTAAGACCCTCCCCACCTTCCCCGGTGCCCCAAACATATCTTACTAGGGCATTGGTACCTCTTTCTGTTTTAAGTAGAGGTACTGTAAATTCAGAAGAAATGCTGGTGTTTTGACAGTTTCTGTGTTTGTCAAAAGCACAAATCATTTGTGTTACTGCAACTTGTTGTAAGCAGATGTTTGGCAAACAGAACATGACTGAATGATTTACTTCTATCATGAGACAGACACACGGATTTACTTACTTTTAACACGTGAATGTCTTTCAAGGAATACAGGGAAGGCATGCCAAGAGTGTTTTGTACTTGTTTCAGCTTAAAGGGGTTCATTGCCTTTTCTTTAATTACTGTTAAATTTTACTGTGACTGCTGTCCAGTGATTTCACTTGGTTTCCCTAGCAGAATGGGGAAAGGAAATGAGACTTTATTTCCTGTTTGTGGAGATAAAAAGCTTTATGTGCCAAAGGGATTCTGTCATAAATACCTATTATTAGTACTACTGTATCCATACTATTAATCCTTTTATTTGACAGGAAAAGTGAAAAATTATTTGAAATTAGTAGAAACCAGTTTATGGAGAAAAAAATGGTTTCTTTTTCGTGTTTTCCAGTGGTTAATAAATGCTGTCCTAGCTGTTCTGTGGGAGAAAAAATGCACAGAACAGCAGTACTCATTTCTAGAGTTTTTGTTAATGAAGTCTCTCTGGCAGCTCTAGTTTATGATAGTTCATAACGAACTAGTAAATTCATTTTATATTTTATGAAACTGATGAAATCTATTCTCCTTACAGCACTGAATTTTTTGGCTCTAGCGAGGAGTGCAATATTGATGTACAAACTGGTGAAATGATTCTGTGCAAGTGAATTGCTTTCAGCAACAGAGAGCTTAGCCCTTCTACATCTATTCAGTTCTGACTTGGTGACTAAAAGTCCATGTGCATTTGTCTTACAATAGTTGAAATTACCTTTCAGAACAGCAGACCATCTTTCTATGCAAAACCGGGGTTTGTGGTGAGACCAACTACTGTTTCATTGTAACAGAAGCAAGGGATTTTTCTCTGCACGAAGTCTCCAGCTTTATAAGGAATGTCTGGCTCTTAATTTCAGTAAATGGCATGACACACTACATCCATTTTGAGCTTTTGACATGCTGAACTGGTTTTGTTTAATGGATGATTTGCCATGGTGAGCAATGACTGGGGTGACTTGATCAGGAAAGCAAAACTTTTCTCCTTTTCCAAAACATTCTACCAGTAAATTTACATGTGGAGAAAGTTTGCATTATAGTACCTCAAACTTCTTCCTCCAGTGTTTCTCTGTTCCCATTTCTTTGTTGATATATGTCTTTTTTTCCAAACTTTGTTGCTCAGAATGTCTTTAATGCTAGCCAAGGAGTAAGGGATTTGGACTTTTTTACATGGACTTCCAAAGCTTTACCCCTTAAGGTAAGTTAAATGACAGGAACAGTCGCTCTGTATCTTGTGTTTTCAGATTGTACCTTATGACTCAGTTTCATACTAAATATTGCTTTGAATTATTTTTACAGGAAATGGCAGATTTGCATATGGTGCTGTATCTGTGTCTCTTCCTTTAGGATGAGAAGAAATACCAGGGCAGATTATTGAATTTTCCTTAACTCATAAGTAGCATTTTCCTTTTTTAACAAACCAGATTAGAAATTCAGTGATGGCCTAGTAACATAATGAAGGCTTTCATTCTCATTGATGCACCATGTCCTAGTAATTTCTTTTTTTGTCATTGGAGTGTTCACATTAAGTTGCAGCATTTAATAAGATGATATTCCTATGAGGAAAGACACAAATATTTAATAAATACTTAACCTATTCTTAGTCCTTTTATTTTAAAATTATAAAATGATACGAACAAATTATGTTATGTACGGTTAAGCAATTAAAATCATCTGCAGAAGTGCTTCTCTAAATCACTTTGTAGCTCTGTAGCAATTTAGAATCAAGGTTTTTTTTCAGAAGACATTGTAATGAAGATGACATGCAGTATTTGTTTAGAGATTTAAAAACTTGTTTTTCCACTGAATCTTTTTCCCCAAAATAGCAAACTGCTTTATTATTATGTCAAAAACTAGACAATATTTAAGATGTCTTTAAAATATACAGATTGATGTGGTTTTTTTCGTTGAACCAGTTTACCTCAGCTTTCATTAACTTGCTTTGAAAGTTAGGTACTTACAGATCAGATTCATTGTTTGTATAAAGGCTTCTTGTAAAGACTGCAGTATTAGTCTGGACATAGTGCACAGACCAAAAAGCTGAAAGTATGATAATTAAAGAGATTAAGAAAATACTTACGTTATCTTCTTTTTAATTAATAGAGAAGTTTGGTTTAAAGTAGGTGATAGTATTCTAAAAAGCAGGAAGTGAACTCGTGGAAGGTGTTACAGACTGTGAATGCAAAAATTATCAGCACATTCAGAAGAAATTATAGAAATCAAATTCATAAATAAATATTAAGGAAAATAGCAAATAGCCTCCAACATCCATAATAAAAAGATATTAAATATAGTTGGTGTATAAAGGACAGACCACTATTAAGGACTTGTATGCTAATTCTAAAGAGCATCTTCTATTGCCACTGCTAAGCGCAATAAATTGGACTAGGTAATCCACCAGCTTCATCCTGTAGGGCATTTCTTAGTTCTTAACTTTCACTTATTCCTTTAAAAGCAGCTAATACTTGCATTATAAGCATAATAGAGCTCACTCCTGCTTCTTAGTTGCTTTCTTCTGAAAAAAAAATGTTCATTACTTTACTCCTGTACCTTGTATTTTTCTGTACAAGAGCCTTTTTCTTCAGGCTATGGCTGGCTGGAAAATTTATGCTAATATTTCTCTCAGTAACTACCAGTTTTTCGCAGTAGGAAACTCAAAAATTGTTTTCTCATTTCAGATTTCAGTATAGATTTTCTCTGTAATTAGTACCAGGTGAAATAAATTTGCAGACCATTTTTATTCTCATAGTGAAAATAATAAATATGCACTAATATTGACGTGCATGTAAGAATCTGTGGTGTTGTTGTTCTTTGTCTTTACTCTAAATTAACAATGTATTCTAAATGTTAAATCAAAAAAAGCATATCATTTGGAAAGAGATAATATTCAAATTCCCTTTACACAGCCCCAAACTTTTTGTCAAAATTCCAGAAATATAGCAGGAAGAAAGCGGATATAGTGATAAATGTCAGTATGAAATGAGGTTTAGTGAAAGGGGTTAGAATAAATAATTTGTCTATAGTGGTAGATATGAGATACTACTTTTACATAAATGGTTCAGTTGATACCACCTTTTTTTCAGCAGTAATATGGTGACTTTCCAGTTAATATCCAATTTGCTAGTAGTTAGTTGTTCATCGTTGCACATTAAAATGAGCAATATAACTAGTACCTCTTTTAGCTTTGAAATTTAGCTATTGTAGTCTTAAAATAAGTATTTATTATCTAAAGAGTTCAAAGGTATTATTAATAGGTTTTACTCTTTGTTTTGCCTTTTTTTTTTTTTTTTAAATTTCTCAGGAATCTAGGTGTAATACTGATGATTTTTTCAAAGACCTAAATTCACACTGCCCACAGGAAGCAGTGATGCAAGGACAAGATATGCCATTCCTTCGAGGTGGACCTGGACTGTACAAGGTAGTGAAGACTGGCCCATCAGGTCACAACATCAGAAGCTGCCCTAACCTTAGAGGTATCCCAATTGGAATGTTAGTTCTGGGAAACAAAGTCAAGGCAGTGGGCGAGGTATGGATCCTTGTAGCTTCAGTTCATGTCTTCATAGATACCAGTATATAACAGTAGTAAACACAACAAAAGAATCTGCCCCTGTACAGGTTTGCTTTTCTAACCCTCACGATAAATACTAACCTATGAACTTGGCTTATATTATAAGTACTAATGCAATTATGTCTTTTGCCTTCTAGCTATGTGTTTTGATTGGAATAATGTTAAAATTGTATTGCAGTTGCATATGCTTGCTTATGTTATTTCTGTTACGGTTACTGTTATGTTACAGTATTCCTTACAAAACTACATTTCATGTTCAACTCCTTTGTCGTATTCTTTGATAGAATTTTGTTTATTGAAAAGATGTTTTTTCTAGGATCTAACCAGTTAACACATTCTGTTTCTCTGTATAGATTGTATTCATTTGTTCAGTTGCTGAACTATTGTTACTATTCCCAGCTGTGCTATTTTATGGTTAAGAAGGGCTTAAGGATGAAGTGTGTCATGCTATTTCCTAAATATAATCTCAGGGAAAAAATTAGTGCTTGTACAAACTTTGTATAAAGAACTTGGTATTACAATTCTACTGTTGCAGCCACCAATAAAAAGGCATGTTTTGGTGAATATCTCCTTCAAGTTTTTATATGGCTTTTTTTGGGTGTTCTGAAGTTGTGGTGTTGGCGTTTTGCTTCTTTTGAACATAAACAGGTCTAAGATTTTTGGAAATACTCCTAACTGTAAATATGCCATAAGTAGATTTGGTACTTCAGTCTGCCTCAGCCTGTGGCCTTAATTTAAGAAACTTTTTTTTTTTCATTTCCTTTGTAATATAAAGATTGGAATGAGTGTGTTTTTCATGTACTATAAGAAGTTGCTGAATAATGCTATTATCTGAAAAGTCAATAAATTGCACTTCTTTTATGTGTGCATCAGGTGACTAATTCAGAAGGTACATGGGTGCAAATGGATAAGAACAGCATGGTAGAGTTCTGTGAAAGTGATGAAGGCGAGGCATGGTCGTTAGCTAGAGACAGAGGTGGAAACCAGTATCTCCGACATGAAGATGGCAAGTTGTTGTTCTGTTTTTTTATTTAACTTATGAAAAATTAAGCAATCTAAATGCGACAAAGAAGTAAAGACAGAACTGAGTTTTAAACAGGTATAACATTAATTTACACTTTTTCATTTGAGTTACTTTACACAGTTGGACTTCAAAGTTGTTTAGGTATATACTTCAAATATTTCTTAAAAGAATAGTTAAAATATTTCTCCATGTTTTCTTCTGTACCAGCTACCAATCATAATTTTAACCATCCTTCTTTCAGCGAAGAAGAGGAATAACCAGGAGCTTTTAATGTGTAAATTATGGACAGGGGAATAGCGTTTTCTTAATACTTAGCACAGTGTCTTTTTTGTAGTCATAGATTCTCCGTTTTTTGTTATGTCCAATAATGTCAAGCTCTGAGGAGTTCAAAGAGCACAAGTAGGTTCTAGAAATTATTTGTGAATTAGAACAATACCTTGCTGTTGAAAGCGTATTTATTCAAAACTTCATCATTTCCTGTTCTAATATGAGGGTGTTTGCTTTTCCAGTAGAAAATTATTTCTCTGAAGTTAATAAATTAAGCAGTGGGCAGAAATTTCCACTCAAGAGTACTTAGAGTAAATATAACCTAAATTTAAATAACTTCACAGTATTTTGTGAATTTTTAGTCTTTTCTAGTTTTAGTAATTTTAGATGTCCTTTCATCTTTTCTGAAATTCCTCGGTGCTTTATGAAAGAATTCCCAAGTTTGGAAGAATTTAAGTAAGACCCTTTCTTGAAGGTCTGTCTTCAGATTCTTGATACTTCTCTACTGTTACCAAAAGATGTCTTCAAGTACATAACTGTTTTCACAGAAAAATAGAAATGCAAGCTTCAGACTTTGAGGTCAAAACCCTGCAGTAGGACTTTTACAATCCAGTGCAGGACTTTTACAATCCAGATACCATTTTAGAATCTTTCCTAAGCCTCTAAGAAAATTTGTCCTAAACCTCGACATGTCTGGTATTACTCCTTTCTAGATGAATCTATGTTTTTATAAGTAGGATGAAGATAGATGTCTCTTGTGCACAGTTTCAGTAGTTATTAGTGCAATTACTAATATTTCAACCTATTTTATGTTCCTAGTCTATTTTTGTACCAGGTGAAACTAATGTGCTTAAGCGACATCTGAAAATTATTCTAATTAATTGCTTTTATTTACTGTGAAATTAATTAGAACTACTCTTTGTCATCTGTTTCATTGCTTTTGCTAGAGGAAATTAATTAGTATTTGGAGGAGCTCCAACTGCATTTGCAGCTATCTGTGTTTTTATCCAGAAATAATACCATCTTTAAAATTACTTTTGTATTTTCCTTATTTAATAAAATGATAATGAAATTCTCTAAAAGAAGTAGGATTTCTGTCAGAGACAAAGCAAAAGTCTTATTGAAGCCACAAGTCTTTAGGCAGGTATCCAGATACTTCAGCTGAAACACAGCAAAATCTGCATTTGCCTCCAACTGAGAAAATTCCAGCTGTTTTCTTGGAGCTGATAATTAATTATTTTTTTTTTCTTTTAATTTGGCTGTGTGTATCTTGTAAATGTTTGTACTCTGAAATGCAGTTTTGGCCTGAAATGTAGTTTTCTAGCAAATTTAACAATTGCGGTCTAAAGCATAAACATTGAATGGTGTGATGTCACCGAAAAACAAAGTGTCCAGCCTGTTCCAGAGTGGCATATGACAGCAAAATTGGCAGCAACTCGGTCAAACATAAAAGCAGTCTGCATGGTATTAAGTCTTCATCTTTATGTTTTTAGAGCATGAGCTCCTAAGACAGGTGTGCTTTTGTTTTTGAAGAGAACTGAGCCTAAGTGGAAGAGTGCTATCCGTGGGGAAAAAAATATCACTCCTTTGCTTTGTGACTCATCGTTCCAATGTAAACCAGTTACAAAGAAGGTCTAATTCTGAAGTGGTATGTTGTTTTTTTTTTCACAGAACAAGTTCTTCTAGATCAAAATATTCAGACTCCTCCCCCAAGCCCTTTTTCAATACAAGCTTTCAGTAAAGGGACAAGCTGTAGTAATGGACAAGGGTTTGATTATGGCCTTGGAAATAACAAAGGTATGTTTATATGCTCATATTTTAAAAAATCATGGTTTTCTTAACTTTGCGTATATTTTTATTACTCATTTCCTACTCTTTTAGGGCCTATGAGATGATCTCCAAAAGACATAAGCAGTAGTTCAGCACATAGTTAGTGCTATAACTGCCTTTTTTCTGCTTTAATGTCACTCAGTCTAAATACTCTGTATAAAAAGGGTCATCAAAGATCTGTAACTTACAGTTGAGGCTTTCTGTAACGGCAAATACAAAACTGTAACGCAGAAATCAGAAATACATACTTGTAAGACAAGATAATGAAAATCGTTTGATTTAGAAAGCTGTGCTTTACATTGGTGAGAAACATTTGTAAACACTTCTCACCTGTCCTGACATTTTTAAGAGCTTCTAATGGGATGGCAAGATAAAAAGATATCATCTGAGATTTAAGTTGTAAAACTGAAGTTACCTTTCAATCTCAGTAAACTGAAACTGCATACTATTTATTCATTGATTAGATTTAGAAGATTTAATAATACAGAAGGGACTTTCGTTGAGGCAGATGTCCCTGAGAAATATTACTGAAACATGGAGCTTTGTCATTCTGCTCTTACATCGCTGTAGTCTGTCCATGCCACTACAAACATGGGCCTAAAGTGTGCTATGTGTTTCTAACACCAGCATATCTTTCTAGTGGTATTCTAGATAAAATAACTTGATTTAAAACTTGTTTTAAAAAATATGAAGGGGAGAAGATTATTCCTATATGTTCTACTCTGATGTTTCCATAGCAGCAAAGTTTTATATCATTTCAGTGTTTTACTGCATAAAGAAGCAGTTCATACTTGTCCATGCATTCCTATAGGAACCCACTTTTTATTTATTTTTTTAAACAAAAGCTGGAAAAGTTGAAGTGTTTTCAATTTATAGGTTTTTTTTTATAGAACTACTTTTCCCACTTCAGCCATACTCTTTTCAAAGTAATGGTTCAATCACAGAAGTAGAAGTGTTTAAGATATTCAGTGTGTGAGGCAGTATTACAGGTTGTCTCTCAGCATCAATTATTCTTTTTCTGCAGAAGCATATTATGAAAATATTTTATTTTCTGTTGTCCAAAGATAAAATCTTGGAGATCAATATGCTGTATTAACAGGTATCTTAGTTTTTGAATACCTCATGATTCTTTTTAATAGAACCTATCTTAAAGAGTTCCTAAGGTGTTTCTTTGGGATATTAGTTACAGAAAGTTTGGAAGCTACTCCTGGTATTGAAATCCATGCCATTTTATTCACAATATTCTCTTGACATGCCCTCAGGCTGTGCTATTTAGTGTGAGTGAGCAGTTTGGGTAGATGATTGACTTCATTCCGTGTACTGTCATTCTTCTAAATTGCCCAAGAGTGGAGAGTTGGTGGCAACTAGATTGGAAGAATACATTATTTTCCCCAAAACAGAAGCCTTCATCTGTATCATTACTTTGCATACAGTCATTTGCCTTCTCAGGTCTAAGAAGCTTTGAGTTTTGTGGAAAACAAAAAAACTGAAGGCACAAGCGCAGTTTCTTAGGGGAATTTCTGCATGAAGCAGTTCCTTTTTTAGGTGCTTGTTTGTTATGAGAACTTCTGTTGAGATGCACTAGTTTCAATGAAAATTCTGTCACCATCCATAAGCATTTCAAACTGCTGGTCAAATGTGAAGATGCCCATGTAGTATGACTGTGTTTACAGTATTACCTGTAAGGCAGAAGACATAATTTCCAGAATCATTCTGTTTGATTTAGCTGTGTCTTCTCTATTCCAGCCTTCTACATTTTGCAGACAAGCCTTTAGTATTCCTCATAAATGTCCCTATTCACCTTCGTATTCAATTTTTGAGGTCAAATGACTTTCAACCTCTTCTCAGATGTGCTTCCCTTTAAAATAATTACTCATTTTAGGAAATAGGCCTGATGTATTTAATGCTGTAGTGGTTTTTCAAACTTGTCACTTATTATCTGGATTGTTAAGGTAGGAATGATCCCTGCTAAAGTACTGATTCCAGTATGTTTGGAGGTATACTACCTCCAAAACAGTTATTGATATGTTTAGATGATTATTTAGAAAGGCATTCCAGCTATTTTCTGGGTTTTTTTGTTCCCTCAATTTTGAAATCAAAATATCAAGAAAATTAAATTTTGGACATCTCAGGTAACGCAGGGTTCCATACACCCTCTGGTCTTTCTCTTAATTCTATGAAAAGACAATTGATAATCACCTTAAAATGCTGTAAATTCAGTGAGTTGTAAATTCTGTATTAGCATCTAATTTTTACTAGGATTTCTAGAATGCTGCCAAAGTTATATGAATTTGCAGAATAAAGTGATGCTGTTAGGATTTTCTTGGTCTTGGTTCAAATTTGAAATGCTCTCAAACTCTTGCAAAATGCTCATATTTCTAAGTATACTTCAAGTTATGACATGGATGATAAACTGCCTTCTTACTATAGGCTTCATGTATTTCTAATGCTTACATAGTTTGTTGAGAATTGGCATTCATAAGTAAAAACTAACATGCTAGTTTTTTGAAGGCCTTCATGTGCCTCACAACAAATATATGTAGCTCTTCAAAAAACCACTTCCAGTTTGTAAGTGGCACTTAGATTTTTCTTAAATTATCTTCAGTCTGATCTTGAAAAACAGCATGATGGGATACTTTTCAAGATATTTGCAAAATGAGCAAATACTTAACCAAATCCTTGGCACAGAAATACACTTGCCAAAGCCTAATTACATGTTACCTTTCCCTTCTCATCAGTTTTTCTAATCTTTTTCTGCATGTTCAGTTGCATGTGTGTATTATTGTAAATGCTAGGGTTTTCTGTTTGTTTTTTTTTTCCTTTGGCTGCTCTTCATTTTTTAGTAAGGTGAATATAAATCTCTATTTTAAAATGGTTAAAATAATTGAAATAAAATACATGTGATCCTTAAGAACCCTGCTTGTAATTTACAGTAATTTTATTGTCATGTGTCAGTTCTTTCGATTCTCCTCCCCATCTGTCTGGGAGTGGGGGGAGAAAGAAGGGGAGGGAGTGAGCGAGTGGCTGCATGGTTCTGAGTTACTGGCTGGGCTTAAACCACAACACCATGCATGGGGTGAGGTTTTTAAGTTTAGCCATAACCAGAGTTTTATGTGGCTAAATAAGATTTGTAATCTTTCTCTATTATCATCATTTAAACTTTAATGAGCACCATTTTACTCTGCCTTTCTGGAGAATGATAGGTAACAGGTTGTAGTTTTGACTGTTTTGCCCACTACAGGTGACCAACTGAGTGCCATACTGAATTCCATTCAGTCACGGCCAAATCTCCCAGCTCCTTCCATCTTTGATCAAGCTGCAAAACCTCCCTCTTCCCTAGTCCACAGTCCATTTGTGTTCGGACAGCCCCTTTCCTTCCAGCAGCCTCAGCCACAGCTTCAGAGTAAGTTTGTCAGTCTTACCTGCCTCATCAGTCCATTTCTGCAGCTTTGACATTGCTGTTCTCAGTTGCTTACCAGTTACTAATCATCCCTCAGTGCACCTTTTTAGTTTTATTTTGTTAAGTTTTTCTTGATTCAAAAGCATGCGAGGTGTAATGCTCCTAAAGAAGTATACTTGTTCAACTTAAATTTCTATATTGATAGTATTTTGCTTTTGTATGTGTTCTGGAGCGTGGATAAGTCATGAGAGTGTTTTCAGTACTGTATGCAACTCTGGGTTTACCCTTAAGGTAAATATTTTATATGGTACAAAGCATTGATAATTCCTTTAACATCAGGAATGGACTGCAGTAAATTCATAGGTATTACATTTTCTCACCTTCTGAATTCTTGTTTTTGTCATCACTCCTTTGGGGATATAGCTGGACAGCTGGAACAACTCAGCACTAAATACTCATAAGTAGTCTTATGTCTAGTAGTCTGTGAGTTTAGTGCTCATGGGATTGGCATGGACATGAAAGTTTGCACCTTGAGGTGAATAGTAGTTAACCTATTACTGATGAGAGGACAGAAACCTGTTTAGTTTTTAATTAGTGAGAAATAAAAGCTCAGCATTCATGATGGATATCACGTATTGCAGTAAATTTTTCCTTATACACAGAACAGGTATAGCATGGGTCACAGGAATACTAGTCTTCTTCTGTCTCCCATAAACTGTCCTTCAGAAATGCCTCAGCTTTTTTCTGTGACACCCTGTTAGTTCAGTCTCCATGTCTCTGCAGTCCTGGATCTAGCCAGCTCATCTTATTGAAGTGACAGTGACATGCTTCAGATAATAACTGGATTAAAATACCTAATTCACATTTATAACGATAATCAGAAATAGTCCAACATCCTGAAAGCAGGATATTCTAAAACCTACTTGAATAAAGCAGCTGTTTGCCAGTGGCATTAGCTCACCATCACTGAGAACTTGTGAATTGTATATTCTTTCCCATCACTTTTAGTTTTCTTCTCTTATTCAGAGTAGTGAAGTCAGAGCTTATTCAGCTCTGCATCAAAAATAATCCTAAATGTCGTCTTTCAAATTTCAGATTATTTGCTCATTAGCATTTAGACCTATACTGTATGAAGAGGAAAGCTGTCAAAGTTTTTTTTTATTGGCTGCCCAACAAGATCTTGCGCAATGGATTTGTCTGTCCAACAGATGTAGATAAACTGTATTCAGTAAGCTTACATCCATGGTCTGTGTTTTAGTAAGGATCCTTTATTCAAAAGGGGATGTTTTTTGTTAAATAGGGAAAGCACTGGTAGTCTGGAATATAAAATAATAATGAAACTGGAAAAATTTTTCAAGTTTGTGTCTGATTTGGGATCTTAGCTTAGAATAAGATCTCAGTCAGTACAGTTCTTTGCCCTTTCAGCAGGTCAAAAGTCATCAACCAGAATGGATATACTGTTGTACTAACTGTGACTTGATACAAGGTCTTTCTTCCAGTTTATTGTCTAATTTAAGATTGATGCAGATAATGTAAATTATGCATAAAGGAGAGAAATAGTAAAATTTTTGGTTTTGCTATGAAAATTTAAGAATAATATGGGGAAAAATTTCCAGTTTGAACTTCCTTTAGTCTTTTGCAAATTTATTACTCCTCCATCCAAATTCAGAATATTGATAGGGAGTCCTAAGACTAAATTCATACAGTTTTTCGTTTAACAGTCAAGGAAATTATGAGGGATATAGGACTCTAGATTAAGTGTTTTAAGCAGTTGTTTTACTATGACTGTATAACTATGTATGACTATATCTGTGACTTCACATATTAGAAAGTAATGGATTGATTTGCAATATAAGGTTAATTAGAATAGCAGGGCATATATGCAGTAAAAATATCGAGACAGAAAAGTTCTATTTAGGTCAAATTCTGCTGTGTGGGTTTTAATCCATGTTCAGTGCTGATGCAGTTATAATAGAACTGTAATGGAAACTCTCTATAAGTGTTCAATTTTCATTCATTATTTCCAAAGTACTTTTCAGTCTCCTGTTAGCAAACATGTAATTAAAATTTAAATCCATTAAATGATACATCCCAAGGCTCCATATCAAATCACTTGGATTGTGCCCTAGATATGCTTGCTTTTAGTTTCAAATGATGTGCTCCATCCTTAAGTGCTTCTTGCTGTAAAGTTCGATCTAAAAACTAAAATGAACATTTGTAGTTGATAACTGCTATTTTAAAGCACCTAATGGCAGTCTTAATGGTTTTAAAAGAAGTTGTGCCAGCCTAGATTTTTATGGCTGTAAAAGTTTTATACTAAATACCAGTCTTGACTGAAAATCTGCCTAAATAGTCTACCACTTAGATCTTTTTGTTCTTCCTCAGGTATCTGTCCTCCTAGGGAGAAATTTTATTCGGAAGCATGATTCTGAGGAAAATCAGGATCATCTTGAATGTCCTCTAGGATTATTTCCTTAAGTTAGATTTTTGCAATAGGAAGGAAAACATTGGTATGATTATAAAATATGGTCTGTGTCACTGAGAGATCGTACTTTTCCTCTAAAAGTTTCATGTCATTTACTAGAACTCTGTGAGGGGCTGATTGTTCTGTACTATTTAATTCCTTTGCTAATTTTCACACATAGTCACACAAGGGGAAAAATCTGGGAGATTGTTTTCTTTTTCACAGGGACAGACAAAATTAAGATGGTCTTGCCATGTAGTTTAATTCCTTGTGAGTCTTTTATACAGCTAGAAGTCAAAAAAAGCTACAAAAGATGGCATAACCTGCATGAGTTCAAGAACAGCTGTGTTGACTTGGAAACTTAGGAAGGACTTCTTTTTCAGAAAGAGCACAAGTTTATTTGATTATTTCAACAAAGTTGGATGGGATGGTAGAAAGAGCACAAACTTGATTATTTCAACAAAGCAGCCTGTAATTACTGCACCCTCTGAATTCTTGCTTCTGAGAAGTTTTTAGGATTATCAGTGACAGATTTCTCAGGACTGCAGCCTCACAGAGCTGCAAGATTATTAATGGTTGCTTGATTACTTTGTCTCTGAACTTTGTGAAGAATACAGAAGACTCAAATTTCTGCTCGAATTCTGAGTATAACTGAAGTGTGGAAACTTAAAGGGTCAATAAAGATCTGTTTCTCAGCCTTCAGCAGTGTGTGCTGTGTCATAAAAGTCCTTAGACGTGACAAGTCAAGGAAACGGGATCTTGCCATGCTGTCCAGGATCAATTACCAGATTTTCACTGTTGGCTGTTGAACTCTGAACTTGGGAAGTGTGAGACCTTGAATTCACCAGTTTTTGACTTGGATGTGAGGAAACGTGGCATAAGAGTTCCTATTGCAAATGAAGAATAGATTTTTAGGCTGAAGAGGTTTTGGACCCCCCATGTTAGCCTTATCTTGCACAGCCTGTGCTTCCTGACTCATCTCAGCCCAGGCAGAAGCTGAACTGCTGTTCAATATGTTCATAGTGAGTGTCCTGTCAGGCTGGTTCCTCACCAAGCCATGCTGGAGAGCTGCAATCAAGCATATAGCCCCACTATACATGATCATCCCTTACCATTCATGTTAGGATTTCCTGTGAATCCCTGCAGTACTGTGACCATTTGCTTTTTGGTTTTGTTCCTTTCTTCTCTAGGTGCTAGTTAGCATTTAGGAACCACTGGCATTGCCTGTAGCGCTTCTGTCTGCATTTCTTAAGTTGGAGAGGGGAGGGCAAAAGACCAGCACACATATGGAGCCTAGAACCCTTCTCAGTAGTGTTTCAGTAAAATGAAGGGAGAGAATATTCTCAACCAGGCACACTGATCTCTTCCATATCATGCTGAAATGACCCAACTGTCATGAAGAACAGCCAGAGTATTGGTTTAACTTTTTTTTTCAGATGCTGTGTATTGCTGACGCATCATTCCTGAAAATTTGAGCTAAGTTAATGTTTCATACCTTGGGCTTTAAAGACTTGATTAGCAAAGATATGTGTGAAGTGTACATTGTCCAAGTCAATCCGAAACCATCCCTGGGAGCCTGGGATGGTAAGAAGAGCACACACTGTGTCATGCTTTAGAAGCATATAAATATGGTTTATCACATCTTCAAAAATTGTAGTTACCATTTATAAAATCATAGAATCTTTTTTATCTACCTTTCTAGCACAGGAATACTTAATTTGGTCAATAACCTTAAGTGGCTCAAGTGTTCATGCTCCAAGCCCTGCCTTTGGGTAAAGTTGCTAATATTTTTCTAATGATACTGTGTGTCAGCTTTTGCACTCACTCACAGGCTCATACCCCTACTGCAACAGTATTTAATACTTTTCTCCCCTTTTTCTTCCTTCTCCATCTGTCCCTATGGTATCTGGCATTTCAGGGCGTGAAAAAAGATAACACTGATTGCAGTGCTTGAAGAAATTCAGCTAAAGGCCTTATTGTAGCTTCCATGTCAGTAAGAGCGAGTAAAAGAGGAATGTGTTCTTACGAAGTGGTATCCATTGCTTAGGCGAAAGGGACGAGAAGGCCAATGCTTTCCTTCATCATCATGCAGAAAAGCAGTGGCATTTTGAAAGAAACTTTTAACTTCGCTCTCCAGAGACATTTTACCAGTTTGTTTAAAAAAGGCTAACGTGGACCAGCTGGTGGTATGTCATGCTCCTGAACTGGTTTACCAGCATTTCCTCAGAGGAAGTAAGCATAGTTGTTAGAAGACTGTATCCTGCCATAGGAATTGAACTCTTACGTCTCTACATTGTGTGGTTTGTAAAGCTGGAGCTGTTTCCATATTGAAGGAAAGCATGTGACTAAAGGTACACTGTCACATTCAAATGTGATGTGAGACAGACCTTGCCTACCTTGTATGTCTAGTTTTTGTAGTCTTTGAGGGTTTTTCAAAAAGAAGGCATGCTGACCAAAAAGCTGGTCCTTGTTGCTCACTATTTATCATGGATAGATGCAGATCATTCACCAAAGCAGCACAGAAGTTATGTGGGAAACTCATTCTCTTTGAGCCAGTCCCCTTGAAATGATTGAGTAGTAGTACATTGTTCAGTATAAAACTAGATTCCAGCAATACAAGTATTCTCAGGCATAGAATGAAAGAATAAAGTGTAAATGTGGATTCATGAAGATGGATTTAGTATGGATTTTCATTTAATTATTCATAGACTGGAATGCTAGTGTATCAGTTTGACATTTTAGGTTTGCCTTTGCTGCTACTTTGTGGTCTTAATGTGTTTTTTCTGTATTTTAACCTTTAAAAATTGGTGGAGTGACATCCTGTTACTCAGAAGCTGTGTAATTAGTACTGGATCTCTCCAAATCATTTCTAGGCATCAAAGTAGGCAGTACTGTTCTTAAATCTATGTTAATTCTGGATTAAGAAAATAGAGAGTATTTTGTTGTTTTAAAGACTGAAATTCTTACTTCAAATGTGTGAACATCTTGTTGAAGAGTCTATAGAATATAGCTCATTGCATGAGATGGGGGTTTAATATATTTATATGTACAAGTTATTGAATGTACTACCAGACAAAAAGCTGTCTTAAGCAGTGCAGGAATTGCAATAACTTATTTTCAGTACACTTGTCTTATTCCAGTTGTACAAAGGGGTCTCTCTAAAAAAGTGTCTTCTAACATACAAAATCTCTTTAAAATTATTAACGCAGTGAGAATTTGACTTATTTTTTTTCTAAATGAAGGAACAGAAATTGGAATTATAACTAAAAATTACATTATAGGAATGCAAAATGATAGATTTGAAACTTAAAAGTTCCTGCTGTTATCTCACTCCAAGTTTCATTTGGAGCTGTACCTCTAACAGATTTAATGTCAGTAGCCTCTCTACTGAAATTATCTTGGATTGCTTCAGATTTAGCTTTAGCTTAAGGCAACATTATTTTTAAGGGTTGGTACAGACTTGGGTTTATGTCTATACTGTTTGATAGAGAAACTCGTCTGCTAGTTATGCCTCTTGATAATACTGAGAATCCACAGTTCACATTATGTACATGAACTTTTCCAGAACATTACATTATTGAGGTGCATTCAGACTTGAAAACAGGTAGTTTCGATGGGTTTAATACATTTTTCTTCATTCTTTCCAGTGAAACTTTCCAACACAAACATCTAGATTGTCTCTAATTTTCTCAAAACCAGAACTCTCATTGAATAATCTTCACATATTTTTAGACCCTAGACGCTAATGCTGAAATCACAGATTATCTTTTATTATTTTAAAATTTAGTTCAGGGAAAATATTTTGAAGTAACTGTTTCTCAGTTAAAACTAATGCAGGAGTTTAAACAATGAAATCCAAATACTTAACAAAGAAGATGCATATCATTTGAAGTGCTTGTTTTGCCTTTACTGCTTTTTCCATTGAATCTGTGCTGCTTCTGTGCAACTGTTTTCCACTGTAGAAACTCCATCCTGCTGCCTTGCTTCTCGTGAGCGTATTTACAAAACTAGTGATGTAGCTGGGCCTGCCTCTGCTATTTCATCTCTCTCTCACAAACTGAAGGGTGGGTATGCATGTCAACATAGCAAGGTTACTCAGATTTTTACATTCAAAATGGTTTTTTTTGGTTAGTGGTTTTGGTTTGGTTTTGTTTGTTGGTTTGTTCTTTTTTTCCTCCTTCCATTCATTTTCATTTCATTCACTTAATAAAATAATGTTTTGAAAGTAAATGTTCAGGTTTGGCCTTTGTTGGGAGCTTGTTTGGTATAACCATTCAGTGTTGCCTTTCTGAGTTGCCTCAACTTCATGATAGGTGATCTGGCTAACTCTTTCTGCTTTGCAAACAGAAAGATGAGTGTTAATCTGATCTAATAAGGCCTGTTTTCAAACAACAGGCAAATGAAATATAGAAGAAGAAAGGGGAAAAAAATACAGGGTGTTTTTATTTGCTTGCAGTTAAAGCAGTTTGCTACATGGTTATGCAGCTTTTCATTTGGGGTTTTTTGGTGTTTTTTTTTTTTTGCTGATAGTGTAGAATTAAGATTATTTATCTGTATATGTGCAAATCCAAACCTTTGCTTTTTAAGTTTGTTGTTTTTTTTTCTTGCTGGAAGCTGCTGTTAAGCTATGTCTTTCATAAGCAGTTTCATTCCAGAACATTGTCCTACTTGATATTCACTAGTCATGCATATATTTTGAATTTGATACATTGCTGAATGGCTTGCAGTGTTTTATGTCCTTGTTGACTTTTCACTATACTTTCCTTTAAAAGGAATTCTGTAAAAAGTTTCTATCTAGAGAATTTTCTCATCTGGCAGATGACCAGACCTTAAATTAATCTTTTTATTCGTTTGTGGGAAAAGTGTGTTTAAAGTAATTACTGTTTACATTTCTGAATTTGTGTATCACAAAGTAGACATCTCAAAATAGCTTGTCAGTAGAACTGGTGAATAAGTGAGCTGGCATGAGCAAAATGCTTGGAAAGAAACCTTTTAGTTTTGGGTTTGTTTGTTGTTTTTTTTTTAGCATGAACAATCATTTTATAAATTATGATGTACCATGCTATGTTTTCCATTCCTCTTCCCCCTCCTTCCGAAGAAAAAAATAATTACAGAACTCATAAGAAAAAAGAATAAAGATGGATTAGGCTCTCAAAATTTATTCATGTTTGTGATGTTCTCATTCTGCTGTTTATATTTGGCATATTGTTTCTGAATCGTAGACAAAATATTTCTTCTCTGCCTGGAGAAGTATTAACTCCTACCATGTCCTATCTCCTGGGAAGCCAGGAGAGTACCCTAGCCTTCAAGCTTGTCAAATATTCCAGTATAGGTATCCTTCACTTTTTCCTGTTACTATTTGTTTTATTATAAGCTACTTAAATACAGAGGTAGAAAAATAACTATTGTTTTGTAACTTCAGGAAACATCTGGGTTGCTAGGCTTTGCTCCAAAAAATACGTTTGTTTTTGTATTATGAGAGGTAACAGTAGGAGAAACTGCTCCTGTATATTTTCTAGCATACATATAAGGCTTCATGAGTGAGAACTGGAAGAAGATGAGTCAGATCCCATAAATCAAAAGGAAATAAACACAGATTTCCCACCTTTAACTAGTGAAAACCCATCCAGATCAGAAGGACTTAACTGTACCTTCAAGACTTTGCAGTGTAAAGTCTCACTTTGTGGAGAAACAGCTGTATTTAATTCACAACTGCTGCATTGCTCACCAGTAATTTCAACATTGCTTGTCTTAATTTTCAAAATACAATTCTCCGAGACTGTCTTCACAGAATTATTAGGAGCAGATTGCTTTAATGAGCTGCTACTTTGCATATACTTGGGTTTTATGTATTTATATTAGCTACCCATAGTTTTTATAGTTCTGTGGATTAATATATGTACAAAATCAATGTGCACAGAAAGAATAAATTAATGCATCAAAGTAAGAGGACATCATAGACCATAGTTGATAGTTTAGTGGTTGGAAAAGGTGGATTAGTTTGTTGGGTGGTTTTTTAGTAGGTTGTGTTCTGGTAGCACAACATTGATAGTTTGTGGCCTTTAAAAGGTGTATACCTCAGATTATCAATGTGAATCATTTTAGGTATGTCTGTAAACCTCTTAACTTGATTTGCCTTATAGCTGTATTTACTTTCGATGTTTCCTGACTTTTGAGCATCAAAGAAAATAAGTCTGCTAATACATTTGGTCTTTCTGCAAGTCTCTTGTTGCAGTCAGGCTGTAACTCACAGAGATAATAAATAATCCCTGTTTTCTGTTGCAAGTCTGGTAAACTTGGATAACTCCTGACATTTGCCTAAGGATTGTGCTTCCTTTACTAGTGTTTTTGGGTACAGAGAACTGTGCCTTTTGATACCTTCATAGTAGTGTTTCTCTGTAAATATTTCCTAAAACTTGTTTGCATGTGTCTTTGGGACAAGAAATGTGTTGAAAACATTCTAGAGGAAAAGAAGGGCCCTCTCTATTTCCTTTCATTTTGCTGTGAACAGAAGCATGTGTTTGATTTTTATCTTGTGTTCAGATCTTTTTAATCCTTTTGTATTACTGTTTTCTATTATTAAAGGTATAACTGTCAAAGTATAATAATTATAAAATATACTAAACAGGTGACCGAATGAATTTCACAGGAGCTGCTAGACCAATTTCTCCATCAGGAAAATCAGACATGTCATCAAAGCATAGAGCTGACAGCAGGTCACCCAAGCTTGATGTGCGAATAAATAGAGCTGCTGCTGACCAGAAGAAACCTAGAAACACAGATGGCTTATCTGCCAGTGAGTCTCTTATGCTGAAATCAGATACTGCAAAATTGCGATCAGACTCTCACAGCAGGTCTTTGTCTCCAAATCATAACACTTTGCAAACACTAAAAACTGATGGTAGAACAACTACTGGTCTGAGAGCTGAATCTCCAGGGCCAGGAACCCGGTCATCTTCTCCAAAGACAAAGACACTTACAGCTGTTAGATCTGGTGCTAGTTCTCCACGATCCTCATCACCACATGACAAAACTCTACCTCAGAAAGCTCCTTCTCCTGTAAAAACAAAGCTTGATCCTCCTCGAGAACGCTCCAAATCAGATTCTTACACGTTAGATCCAGATACCCTTCGCAAAAAGAAAGTACCGCTAACAGAACCCTTGAGGGGCAGGTCCACTTCACCTAAACCAAAAATTACTGCAAAAGATGGAAAACCTGTTACAGAAACTGAAAATAGAGCTCCTTCCCCTCATGTTGTACAAGAAAATCTTCACAGTGAGGTAGTTGAAGTATGTACTTCAAGTACTTTAAAGACTAACAGTATTATAGATAGTACCTGTGAAGACAACACAGAATTCAGAAGTCTGGACGATGGTTCTAATAAAGTTCATTTCAGCATAGGAAAAGCACCACTGAAAGATGAGCAAGACATGAGAGCATCTCCAAAAGTGAGCCGTAAATGTGCTGGTAGACACACAAGACCCAAAAAGGAAAAATCCAGCTTTCTTTTCAAAGGAGATGGCTCCAAGCCTGTAGAGCCTGCCAAGCAAGCAATGTCACCTTCTGTTGCAGAATGTGCTAGAGCTGTATTTGCTGCATTTCTCTGGCATGAAGGTATTGTTCATGATGCTATGGCTTGTTCATCTTTTTTGAAGTTTAATCCAGAGCTCTCCAAAGAGCATGCACCGATTCGAAGCAGTCTTACTCAACAACCTGCAGAGGAAAAAGAAACAAAGTTGAAAAACAGACATTCATTGGAAATATCATCTGCTCTTAACATGTTCAACATCTCACCTCATGGACCAGATATATCTAAAATGGGTAGCATCAATAAAAACAAAGTCCTCTCAATGTTAAAAGAACCACCTCTACATGAAAAGTGTGAAGATGGAAAACCTGAAACTACCTCCTTTGAAACATCGAGCCACCACACAATAAAATCCAAGTCTCCTCTTCCATTAACATTGCAGCACTTGGTAGCTTTCTGGGAAGATATTTCTTTAGCAACTATTAAAGCAGCTTCCCAAAACATGATTTTTCCAAGTCCTGGTTCTTGTGCAGTGTTAAAGAAGAAGGAAAGTGACAAAGATAACAAGAAAACTAAAAAAGAGAAAAAGAAAAAAGAAAAGGTTGAGACTAGGCCAAGAGGAAATCTTTTTGGCGAGATGGCCCAGCTTGCAGTGGGAGGACCTGAAAAAGATACCATCTGTGAGTTGTGTGGAGAATCCCATCCATATCCAGTGACTTACCACATGAGACAAGCTCATCCAGGTAAGAGTGCATATTTTTTAATTCCCAAGTCCATCTGTAAAATATATTGCACATGCACATTTTGGTATTAGTTACTGTTATGAAAATGTGTCAGGCTGTCTTGTTTAACATTATAACACATTTTTACTATATAAGCTAAAGTAAAACTTAAATGTAGAAATTACATGTTTGTATATGTTATCCTTTAAGTAGTTATGGATCTAAGCTTTCAAAGATGCTCAAGCAAGTTGTTTGAAACAAGGCCAAAATAACAAGCTAACTTTACAGTAGATCTTCAGAGCAGAAACATGCCATTTGTTAAGCTTTAGGACTTGAAGTTGTGCTGAGAAAATTGGAAATAAAAAATATGAGATTGATTAATTAGAGTTTCTACACTGCCAAATGTTTTCTATTACTGTTCTACTGTAAATAGTAGAAAACTTCTTTATCTGCTGTGTCAGCACTGGGTATCAGTAACTTCATTTTGGGGGTTTAAAATGTATCTTAAAAAAATCCAGTCCATGCCTCTAGAAAATTTGTAAAACACAACCTCAGTCTCACATTTTGTCTCTGGATTTGGGTCCCTGATTTTTTTTTAGGACTTTATTTTTGGGAAAATTGAGTAAATCAATGCTAGGTAGGCATTATCTTAGCCAGTCAAGTGAGTTCTAAAGTTACGTAAGTTGTGTTTTCTTTAGAAAAGAGATTGCTAATAGAAGGAATTAGCTACAGTGTAGCTCTTAATAAATAACCTCGTTAAAGACAAAATTGTTTCTGTGTTTTCTAGTTTGTAAACATAACATTAATTGTGTTAATAGGCTGAAGATGTATGAGCTTGTTTTAGCACTGTATGAAAAGTAAAACAAGATTAAGGAGCCTTATTATTCAGAGTTATGAATGCCGTGAACCTCTCTGAGAAACGGTAATCTCAAAAAAATGCACTTAATTCTCTTTTAAGCTTTGTTAGGCAGGGGGTAGGTTTTCTGTGTTAAATTATATATTATCTTGGCTAATATACTGATCTTACGATCCCTTAGCTGTCTGAATAGGGAGCTGTTGGTACTTTGGATAAGTTCATAATAAAAACTTAAAAACTAAAATGTATTTGGATTCCTTGGGTACTGGTGGGACACATGGACATGCAGGTTTGTTTTTTTTAATCAGTTCAGATGTACAGAAAAAGAGGAAGGCCAGGAAAAGACAAAGCATTTTCCTTCCCCTTCTCCATCCCTCTTTGACAGTAATAGATAACATAATAATAAACCTTCTTTTGAAATAACTCTTTTCCCATCTTTTTCTCAATATAGGTTGTGGCCGTTACGCAGGTGGCCAAGGTTATAATAGCATTGGGCACTTTTGTGGAGGATGGGCTGGTAATTGCGGTGATGGTGGTATTGGAGGAAGCACTTGGTATTTGGTTTGTGATCGATGCAGAGAAAAATATCTCCGTGAAAAGCAAGCAGCAGCAAGAGAGAAGGTATTTTAATCTGGTTTTCTTATGCTTAGCACTCTTATCTGCTTAATAGTACTGTGTTCACAACTTGAAAATAAGGCAGGACCAGTTTAAAAAATTTGTAATGTCAGAAGATTTTGGAATATCCACTTGTGTCATTTATAGGTTTAAAATACTAAGACAGAAACTTTGCTTGTTACTTCTGACTGGATTTCTTCCCTTCAGACAGTAGTGTTTCAAATTTGTAAAGTAATTTTATTTTCTTATCCCAGTACAACTGCAGTATAGAATGTAGTACCTGATTTTTTTAAAGCATGTGCCAGCTCATTTAACCTTTTATTTGTTTATTGCAATATGAGTACTGTTTTAACTTTATATGCTTATAGTTTCTTTAATGAACTTAATCCTCAATATGATTGGATACAAGATGCCAAACACTGGGCAAACTAGAGCAGTTTTTAATGGGAATAGTACAAAAGATGTTTTGCTTGTATTCATCTTCCATGACCAATTTCAAATTCATGCTTAAAGCATATAAACAAGTTGATGTTTTAAGATAAGCAGAAGAATGCTAATTTAACTTCATTTTTGAAACTAGATTTTTTGAAACTTTTTGCACACAAAATTCATCCTGAGGCAAACATGAAAACTTCCATCTGTTTATTAAAAGTTTGCAAAGTTAACGAAAATAGTGGAAGTGCCATTTTGTAATGTAAAATATTTTATAACAGGAGGAATCAAGCAACTTTAGTATATGTGACACTGTCAGCTTCCTTGTGATGAAGTATAGTTTAAATATACATTTTTCTATTTTCTCTAGATTAAACAGTCTAGGAGAAAACCAATGCAAGTTAAAACTCCTCGTGCCTTGCCAACTATGGAAGCTCATCAAGTGATTAAAGCCAATGCACTGTATTTACTGTCACTGAGTAGCGCTGCTGAGCCCAGTATCCTCTGCTATCACCCTGCAAAGGCATTCCAGTCTCAACTTCCCAGTGTCAAAGAGGGAATTTCTGAAGACTTTCCCATTAAAATGCCATGTCTCTATCTACAGACTTTAGCAAGGTAATTAAAGGACATTTATGAATATAGATTTTAATACTTAACTGTTTATAGTGTTGGATAAAAATATGTGTATAAACTAAATTAATGCGTACATAGAAAAATAGGTATTTTCCTAATTCTTAATTATCTTTATTCTTTTTTTTCCCTTTCCATGATCTTGTTCAATTTCTTACACATATTTGCGTCAATGATCAAATATACCCGGAGTACCTTTTGGATGCTAAATGTTTTTTTAACAACAGTTTAGTTTCTGCTCAAAGAATTTAGAATTTCCTGAAGAGTTTAACTTAGTGTGTTAGTACCAGACATATGTGCTGCTTTTCATTCTTCACAAAATAGTAAGAAGGAAACCAGAAGGCTTGTTCTTACTTGGTATTTCTAAGTAGATTTCACTGTAGTGGCTCATGTTTTTGATGGATAGACACTTGTGCATACAATGCATAATGGAAATGCCTAATACTAAATTATAGCAAAGGGTGATTCCTTCTCCCTGTTGGTTGAGAATGTTACTGTTTTTTCCACTGGCACTTTAAGTCACAGTCAGCTTAAATGCATTAGGTGATGAGTTAAGGAGTGACGTTGGCTGGCAAAATGTATTGACAAAGGCCTTGCGTGTGTGTGTTTCAGGAATCTGTAATCCTTAATCCTAATTTAAAAATCTAATTTGATGTAGGCATCATCATGAAAACTTTGTTGGGTACCAGGATGACAACCTCTTCCAGGACGAGATGAGGTACCTGCGCTCAACTTCAGTACCTGCACCGTACATCTCAGTTACTCCTGATGCAAGCCCTAATGTCTTTGAAGAGCCAGAAAGTAACATGAAATCTATGCCCCCAAGGTACTTCCTTGTAACTCTAGGTACTACATACAAATGCTAAAGCATTACCATAACACCAATTTTAAAAAGAGCAGCCCAGATCCATCTCTGAAATCGCTTCTCTGTAGTAAAGTCTTGTGTTTGCAACCCAAATATCAAAAAAGTTTGTTTAGAAATTGGTACGGTCTCTTAGCATACCTCAGGGAAATTTATCCATCCATCCATTCCAGGCCTGATTATTTCCCCATAGACACAAATACAATTTTTCCAGACTCTTCAGAACTACAGAACTGAAGAACTGATCTAAAGAGCAATGGTCCAAGGATCATAGCTGTTGCAGTGTTTTTCCCCCTGTACTTCTATAACATAACTGGCTGGAGTGCAGATTAATGGCTTTTTTGAAAGGAAGTGGCAGTTATCTTTCTTTCAGGATCTCATTCTGAAGGGAAGTTTGAAGATGAGGAAATTTCATCACCTTATGTTTTCCAAAGTAAATGTTGCTGATTCTTTCTGTAAAAAGTTAAAATAACCCTGAAGAAATTATAATTTTGTGTTATCTGGGACCAGGAGTGCTAGATGGTTTCTGTCAGGTTAAGACAGTTTCTTACCTCATTAAATTTACTCTGATCTAATTAAAGCAATTATAGGGGGACAAAAAAAATAAGGCTCTTACTGTTTCTTAATAATAGCCTGAAATCAACTTGGATGCTCTGTGTTTTCAGGTGTCAGACAGTGATTCCTCATAATGAGGATGTAATGAAGAGAAAATTTGCTTTTAATCTGTTTTTATTTCAATCTGTTACATTTTATACTGATTGCAAGAACAGTTTATTGGAATACTACAATCTACAATGTAGTCTTTTCAGAAATAGAAATTTTCTGACAAAACTCCTTAAGAGGGCATCATATTGGTATATTCCTTTATTAAAACTGGGGACACTATGGTCTCCTGAGGCTTATAGGGACAGCAGAAGCTGGGAGTTCTTTTGCAGACTGTAAGAAGTCCACTGAAGGTAAGGAGTAAAACATGTCAGAGGCGTAGCCATAGCAATTGAATATTGTCTTTAAGGCTAATAATGTTGCTTCACATAAAGTCCTAAATTTCAGTTGGCTCGCATATTAAAAATTCACCCCATAGATATTTTCATGTGCATTCTCAGGGCAAATTTGGTCTGAAGTGTTGGTTTAGTCATGATCTGAATGTTTATGTTCTCTCTAAAAAATACCTAAATTCTTGGAACTTACCATGTACATTATTATATTTGCTTATAAAGCACTTTGCATGCGTTTTCACAGTGTGTAATTCTAATACTTATTCCTTCTTTTCCAGCATTTAAACAGTTATTAGGTACATAAGAAAAAGTTTCATGAAGTAGTAACATTGCCATTATGAAATGCATGTGTCTTTATTTTAATAGTTATGTCAAATTCAGGTATACCCTATATATTCATTAATGGATCTGTAACTTCACTGATTTCTTTGTAGTTTGGAAACCAGTCCAATAACAGACACAGATCTTGCGAAGCGTACAGTCTTTCAAAGATCATATTCAGTCGTTGCATCAGAATATGACAAACAGCACTCAATTTTGCCAGCACGTGTAAAGGCAATCCCTAGGAGACGAGTCAACAGTGGAGATGCAGGTAAGAGCACAGACATCAGAAGCAGGAGAAAAAGTATTCAAGGGTATGGCACTGGGTTTGCAGTTCTTCTTGGAAACTGTAGACAAATAGAGGTTTTTGTTACTACATGTAATGACTTATTTTTATTTATTAATAAACTTATCTGTTTGTTAATCCACATAGAATTAGCCTAAAAACAGTTGAGAAATTACTGTGGTTCTGAAATTTGTGGTGCATCATTTGTGCTTGATGTAAAAAGTTAAAGTGGTATTTTCTTTCTCAGTTGAAACACTGTTTTTCCACATTGTTTTTTTTTTAATGCGTTTTCCTCATGGAAAAAATTAATTCAAATATCAATCCTAAGATTGCTCTGTTGCTTTTTATTTTTACTGTAGCTATACAATTAAAATGCACAAAGAATCTAATGTGTGCATGTTTTTATGCTTTTGAATAGAAGTGGGGTCCTCTCTCCTGAGACATCCATCTCCTGAACTTTCTCGGTTAATCTCCGCCCACAGCTCTCTTTCCAAAGGAGAGAGAAATTTCCAGTGGCCAGTATTGGCATTTGTAATCCAGCATCATGATCTGGAAGGACTTGAAGTAGCAATGAAACAAGCCTTACGGAAATCTGCTTGCCGAGTCTTTGCCATGGAGGTATCAACGTACTAATGGATCTTGTGTGATTAAAATAAGACATTTTTTAAACTTTTTCTCAGGTTTCTTTTAAAAATTAACTTTTGATGTGCAGTAACCCTATTCTGAAAGTTCGCTTACTAATACTAGTCACTCTTAAGTGTTGTTAATAGGGAAGTATGGCCTGTAAACCTTCAGTTGTTTATCCGTCATGTAGAAAATGTCTGATGAAAATATTATTAATCAGTTACAGAAATACTGTTTTCTCCTCATTTGCTGAACATCTTCCTGGTTCTACTTACCTTTTTAAGGTCTTTCCTTTTTCAAATATTGGACTGAGTATTCTTTCTTTAGAATTGTTTTGATGTTGGTAATATCTAGATACTTCATAACTTCCTTCTGAGAAGGGTGAATGCTACCCGTGTTACGTAATAGTGAATGAGCAGCCAAAAAATTCATTAAAGATTAATTAAAGATTAATTGCTTCAATAAAAGCTGAGGCCATCTTTTTTTAATTTCAGCTAAGGTTTAGTAGCATTTCTTCTGAACCTGTATACAGGATGGGTATTTTTCAGGCATTTGTAACATGTGAAAATATAGGTGGATTTTCTCAGATAAAGTACCACACCTCTATTGTTAAACACCACCCATCAAATTTCCAAACATCAATGTGCAGCAATATTGCAGCTTTTAGAAGAACATATGAATGTTACAATTAAAAAAAAAACTTTTTTCCCCCATTATGTTAATTTTTTTGTGTCTGATATTTTTTTTAATTAATTTTGTCAATGGCAGAGACCAGACAAGAAAACCAAATCTCAGCCTAGAGAGTTCTAAATTAAAAAGGATATTTACTTTGTTAGCCAATTTGGTTAGGGAGGAGTGCTTATTTCATCCTGTAATTGTGCCTAAAAATACATAAGAATTTTGCCTTTTTTATCCTTAGAGCCTTTGACGAAGAACTTACTTTTGTGTATGGTGTTTCTCCATTACTTTGCTATGTCCCCTGTAATATAGCTGTCATTTTAATAAACTGTTTCAGCCTCTCACTTGAAGACTTTAATTGAGTGTCCAAAAGCAGCAGTGCACCTCCTTACTTACATAAATAGTTTAAGAAATGGTTTTACTCCAGGTTTCCTTAACTGATTGATAACTCTTTGTGTGTATTTTATTTTAGGCTTTCAACTGGCTTCTTTGTAACGTCATTCAGACAACTTCTCTTCATGATATTTTGTGGCATTTTGTGGCTTCCCTGACTCCTGCACCTGTAGAGCCTGAAGAAGAGGAAGATGAAGAAAATAAATCAAATAAGGAAAATGCAGAACAAGTGAGCCTTCATTTCGAAAATACAATGTCTCTGTTGATTTTGTGGTTTATTTATTATGTGTTGAAAAAAACCCAAACAACAACAACAAAACTAATCCTCTCTTTGTGAAGCAGAACCTTAATTATGTAATAAAAATTCATAGTCTCAAAGTGTAGTTGAAGTCTTTTGATAGTTATAGATAAATAATTTTTTCTTTTAAATTGCCAGATTAGGGAAAAAAAAAAAAAAAACAACAAAACAAAAGGCGAAAACATAAGCAATTGCTGATCCAGGAACAAAACAAATTACTGTTGGCTTTTTATTCTTGCTTTGTCCCTCCCCTCCCCTCCCCCCCCCCCCCAAAAAAAAAGACCAGATGAAAATGTTTTGAGAGAAGCTTTGTTCTTTGGTCTGTTATGTCTTACAGTGCTTTAATTATATATACACTACAGATAGAAAAATCTACAGTTAGTTCTGAAAATGTTGCATGTAAAAAGGTATGGCCTACCATGTCGTTCTTCCAAAAAGTATCTTCAATCTCTTCTAGATTTAGCTCTGATTGAAAACATAATCATGTCCACAATTAATAGCTGAAGAAATCATGCTTGTGTTGTCAGTAAATCAGGGTAATTTTTATCTTCAAATCTAATTCATCTTTGAAATGAGAAGTTCTGAAATGAGTCTTTTCAGCATTGCAGCCCTGGTACACTTCTGTAGTCAATTACAGAACAACTGTATTCTTGTCTTGAATTTTTTCTGGCATATCAGCTTTCCAATGTTACTGTTTCAACATGCAGAATTATAATTCAACTTATTACCAAGTGTGCCAAATTCTTTTATGTATACATTAAAGCTGATTTGCAGTAGCTCTGTGTATTATATTCTGAAGATTGTTCTTATGCTTGGCTCCAACAGTTTTCTGCCTGTAATAATTTCAGCTGCTACATCAAAAGCACAGCTAGAGTGAGGGAAATGTGTTGTAACCGGTCCTTATCCTGGTCAGCCTCCAGAATAAGAGTCTTTACTGTATAAAAGAAATATTGTCTTAGCTGTAGTTTGGATAATTACTGACTGAAAGATAAAGGATACTGGAAGGGAGTGTTAAGTCACTTCTGCTCTGGTGAGAATGCTGCTTCTCTGTTGATGTAATGAAGGGGAGAATTAAAAAAGTCCCCTGGGTTTTGTGGTTCAAGCAGGATCAGATTTTCTTTTAATAGAGTAGCAGGGGAAAGAGTTTCTGTCCTTCATAGATAAGTCTGTCCTTGCCTTTTGAAATAGGATATCATGATCAGAACCTCCTTCTCCTTTCTCTGGTAATCTTCCTCATAACACATCTTGTTGGACCTTATACTCCTTAGTCCTCTGCCTTTGTCCTTGCTGCTCAGTGGAACTTGTCCCACTGTACAACCATTCTGATACTGACACACCTTAATTAAGAATCATAATTGCCACAGCTCTGAAGAAATAAGGCATCTGATAACCTTAGCTTCATTACCAAGTTTGTTATGGCTGGGATTTGCTGCTCAAAAAAGTTGTTATGAACAGCTGGAATAAGTTACTATTTTTCTAGTTTGTTTATTTTCAAGTTCTTGCAACACAATTTTTCACATCTTTAATTCATGACAAATATATGGCAGTATGCAGAATACTTCCCAAATTCCTTGTTAGGTGTTCATATATAAAATGTTACTGTAAAAATTCTCTGACAGGAGCTGCTTTGAAATTTACATTCGTTATAGGATTGTTGCAGTTACTCTTCAACCAAATACCATAAATATTTTTATTTCTACTTATTTAACCTATTTTCTCTAAAGTCTCTTGACATACAAATTGCTTTGCATCTTAGGAAAAAGACACAAGAGTATGTGAACATCCTCTGTCAGATATAGTGATTGCTGGCGAAGCAGCCCACCCATTACCCCACACATTTCATCGCCTGCTCCAGACAATCTCTGATCTTATGATGTCTCTTCCCAGTGGTAGTGCATTGCAGCAAATGGCCTTAAGGTAAGCACAAATTAAGAAAAATCTTAAAAGGCTGGAAACACTGTAACATTATATATAAAAAGATTTTGTAATGTAGATAGGAAGTTTGAGGCAACTGTGTGCATGTGTAAAAAGGAGCATGTCTTTACTTACATGTAGAAAAGATATATGATCTCTGTATGTGTTTATACATATGAATAATTGTATAAAAAGTTGTGTAAAGAAAAACATATTTGCTCTTACATTCTTTATTGTATCCACTATAAAAAAAAACACATCATAACCAATGACCAACTGTTAAAATTTAGGAGAAGTATATTGCTGTCTTCCTCAAAATGATGCGTGGAACCACTTAAGATACTGCAAATATTTGAAGTTAAAGGTTTATAGAAGATACTTTGAGAAACAAAAATGTAATTGTTCCACTGGTGGGTTGTGTCTTTTAAACAATATGTAAAATTTCAGATTGCACTTAATATGTTTTCAGGTGCTGGAGTCTCAAATTCAAACAGTCGGATCACCAGTTCCTGCACCAGAGCAATGTTTTTCATCATATCAACAATATTTTGTCTAAATCTGATGATGGAGATAGTGAAGAAAGTTTCAGTATCAGTGTTCAGTCTGGTTTTGAAGTCATGAATCAGGCAAGTATTACAGCACTCAGAAGTGGAGATCAGCTGTGAACAGCCTGTACTTCTTATGATAATTCTGTTTAAATTAAACTTTTTTTTTTTCCTTGAATGTGTCTCAGTTTGGAATCTTGTTGCTGATATTCAGGTTCTCATGCTTGGCTTCAGAGTTTCAAATATTGACCCTTAGCATGTATGTCACTCAAACCTAAATTCTGGAGTAATGCTCATAAGAGTTTGTTTGCAAGTAAAGTAATTGGGGATCTCTTACAGTTCATTTAGGTAATTCATTTGGGTTCTTTGAGTTTAATTCATCTTTTAAATGCTGTGTACTTCTAGTTTGTACTTGCTTAAATATTTTTTTTCTGCTGTTATTCTGAGGAGCAGAAATTAATACTCCTGATGAATATCTTTAAAGTGTTTTCTTCTTCCTATATTTATATTAATAAATGTATTTATTAATACATTTAGGCATTTATTAATATATTCAGCTGTTAGGTATTAATACTTCCTTTGTTTAAAGGGCTGAATAATTTGAACCAATAAATAACAAATTTATTCTATGAATCAAAGGGTATGTTCCTCAGAACAGAAGTGTCTATATAGTTTTAAGAATTGTAAATAGTGCCTATATTTGGGCTTACTTTCAGATATTGTAGCAATTTCCATTTGTTTTCACAGGAACTCTGTATAGTGGTTTGTCTAAAAGACCTAACCAGCATTGTTGACATTAAAACATCAAGCCGACCTGCCATGATTGGTAGTTTAACAGATGGATCTACAGAAACGTTCTGGGAGTCAGGAGATGAAGATAAAAACAAAACTAAAAACATCACAATTAACTGTGTAAAAGGAATTAATGCACGTTATGTGTGTGTTCATGTAGACAATTCCAGAGATCTTGGGGTAAGAGGAGAATGAAATGAAATGTCTCTTTTTGAAGGTGCATAGTCAAAGCTGTATGCATTTATCAATCAAGAACCACCATTTTCTTTGTCCAGTTCAGTTTGTAATTCTAATTTAGAACCTCGCATTTCAAAATAAACTTTGTAATTCCTGTGGTTTTGAAAGCAGTACCTGGTAGAATCAGACCAATCCAACTGAATTTGCAGTTTGCATGAACCCATGACTGGGAAACTTAGTTCTCAGTGGCATGTTCAATTTCAAATGTGTTCTCAAGCATTTAATATTTTCGTAAGTTACTTTTCCTACTCACAATTTCTATAGAAACATTCAAATAAGGAGTTTTCATCAAATCCAAAGTATTTTCTAGACTTACTTCATGTTTACATGTTTATTGATCTGTGCAGTGATGTTACAAATCTGTCTTTATTTCAGCTACAGCTTTTAATAAGGGAGCAGATTACACTCTTTTTTTTTGAGAGAGAGCTGTGCTTTGGAATTCTTTGTCTTGGTTTTGATCATTTTTAATCTTTTTTCATTAACAAAACAGCTTGTCTCTTCTATGAATGTACTCTCATAATACAGAAGAAATAGTCAGAATGGTCCAGGTGAAGTGTTTTGTTCTTATTTTACTTGTCTGTTGCAGAACAAAGTGACTTCAATGACCTTCCTAACTGGCAAGGCGGTAGAAGATCTCTGCAGAATAAAGCAGGTAAACATTTTAATAGTTGACACTGAAAAATTGCTGTTATTTTTTTGGCTGTATGTTGCAGAGAAAATTCTAAGTAAATTGCTTCCATTCTTTACGGTAGATAAATTACATTACAGGTATCAGGCATCGTAATATTCTTGGAAAATGCGGTAGTATTAATGATGGAATTCAATCATATATACTGAATATTGTCATAGAATCATAGAAAGGTTTGCGTTGGAAGGGACCTTAAAGATCATCTAGTTCCAGTCCCCCCCTGCCATGGGCAGGGACACCTACTAAGTGTTGATCAAGCTTTTACTGAAACAGAACAGGGTGATATAAAATCTTCCTTAGATTTTTTTTTTTTTTAATTACTATAGCTGGAAGAAAGAGCATCAAAGGAAGGAGAAGAGATCACCTAGAAAGTTAAAAAAAAAAAGACTGTTTAGGTTGTGTTTTATAAGGACCAACAAGCTGTTTGATTTCTTTTAGGGTACTTCTATTTGAATATACCTGAAATACTTGCACTAAGTAGTGCTATTCATTATTCAATATTCTGATGCCCGGCTTAGTGTTAAACTGTCTTTGCCTTTTATCTGCTTCAAATGGAATCATTTTTCATTAGAGAAATGCAGTTTAAAAGCAGAATGCCATGAGAAAAGAGAAGTCATTTATCCTCAGCACAAGTTTTTCTAGTTACATGATCTAATTCATATTTATAGCACACATCCGGCCATTTTAATTCTTCAGGTAACTGAAGACTTCTGTACTGAAACTCAAGTTCAGAATGGTATTCAATCTTTGTACTTCTGTTGCTCAGCCATGTGAGAGTTGCATAGTTTTTACACATAGAACAATGTATTTTGAACAGTGTGTTTTGACACTGATGTGACCCATCAGATACCTAAGGTTTCAAGCAAGCAGGTACCATATTGCGCTCAAAACTTTATTATTTGGATTATTGACAGTCAGTGATAAAATTCTTCAGGAAGACACATTTTCTTATTGCAGAGAGACAGTTTGCTTTTCTCTGCCTCATAGCCTCAGAAAGCATTTAAGGCAGAGATACAGCTCCAAAAGATGTTACCAATCTGAACAAACAAAACTTTGGTATAGTGGGCTCATACTAAACAGTGAAGTGTGAGTGTGTATATAAGCAAACAGATCTGAAGTTTGTGTGTGTGTGTGTTTCTTATGAGTGTATAAATGTAGATGAAAAATATTGATGGACACATACACACCCCAAAAAATATCATTTATTATTTATTTATTAATATTTTTTTATTTTATTGTGAGGATACTGACATGGTATGCCTGGCCATCCAGCTAAATGAAAGAAGGCCATGGCAGAACTCAAGTGCTGGACTCCAGATCATTTGTACAGCTTGTTTGTTATCTTTCTCCCTGGTCTTAACTTCTGTCTGCTCAAACCCAGTGCCCAGGCATTTTTTCCAGGCATGGCTCACTCCCAGAAGACAGGTGGGACTTGACTAAGCTTTGCTTCTCTTTGCTGGACAGTCTCCTATCACTTCTCCAACATTTTTTTTATCTTCAAACACACCTACATACTGTACCCCCTAACTCATGCATATTTCTGTCTCACGGTATTTAAAAAAAGTAGTCTTTTCTCCTGCAGCACATTTCAGTGCAGACACTGAGCATTAGCACAGAAGTGGGAAAGAACAGATGTTAGCTTCATTATCATTGAGCCTATGGATGTGAGGGAGGGCTCAGAGCAACCCAAGGGAGACTTAGGCCAACTTGGGTTGCTCTGGGCAAAGATGTGAGGCAGTGCGGTTTTTTGCTATGAGTAATGACATCACAGTTTAAATCATATAACAGTATTTTTAAAAGCATATTTATTTTAAAATAATCTGAATTTGATACAGTTCATTTGTCCTTTTTTCAGTTATTAAGTCTTGCATCTCTTGATAAGGGTATCAGACACTGACTTCCACAGAGTTAAAATTTCTGTGGCGGGGTTTTATGTGAACAGGACTAAAATAACTACTGATAAGTGTGTGTTATATTTTCATCTAAATTATGGCAGTTTTGGGGTTTTTTGTTCTTCTAATTAAAAGTAGTGAGCAAATATTTCAAAGTGTTTTTGAATACATGAACTGTTACTTAGAGGATAAAAGGTGTAGATAGGCCAGTATTTCTAATAGGCTTTACAAACAAAAAATAAGTGGCTGTATGTCATTGGTTTATAAGTTTATTTTTCATTTGAATTCATGAGGTTGAATGTTTTTATAATTACACATGATAGTCTTACTGCACAGGATGAAAATTTCATTTCAGAAACTGTATTGGTTCCATTGGTATATGAAGGGTTTGGTTTAGAGGTAAATGACTGACTTCGTTTGATGTAATGTCAGTTCCCATCTTTCCCATATTCCTGTTTAATAGGTAGACTTGGATTCAAGACATATTGGCTGGGTAACAAGTGAACTTCCTGGGGGTGATAATCACATCATCAAAATTGAATTGAAGGGTCCAGAGAACACACTAAGAGTTCGACAAGTGAAAATTCTCGGATGGAAAGATGGTGAAAGCATTAAAATAGCAGGCCAGATTTCTGCAAGTGTCGCTCAACAAAGAAACTGTGAATCTGAGACACTGCGGGTATTCCGACTTATTACATCCCAGGTGGGATTTTAATGATGTGAAATCATTAAATACTATGAAAGTTAGTGTAAATTGTAGACTTGCAGTACTTTATATTGTAATGCAAAATGTCAAACTTGCACAAGTTTTATCTTTCAGATAAGCTAATTGTCACAGTCTTTCTTCTAGGTATTCGGAAAACTCATCTCTGGAGATGCTGAGCCAACCCCAGAACAAGAGGAAAAAGCATTGTTGTCTTCCCCAGAAGGAGAAGAAAAAGTACACAATGTATTTATTTGTATTCTATCAATAATACTTTGCTGAAAAAATCAGGATGATTTTCAGTATTTGTCCTATGTCTTATGCTAAATAATTTTCAGATCAGAACAGAAATAAAATGACACAATTGCTTATTTTTTAAATATTAATCATTGATACTGGCTTTTATTAGTAAATTATAATTAGGGCATATCTTTTAATGGAAACATCAATTATGCCTACAATTACAGAAATACTTGACACCTGCAGCGATGGTCAGCCTGAAAGTCCTTCTTGCCTATTATCTTGTGCCTCAGGAGGGGCTCTGCTGGTGTTTCTAGTATTAAGAAACCACACTAGTATCCTTTTACCCCATAGTCTTCCATCTTCCAGCAAGAATAGTTTCATAATTGCTCCTGAAGAAGTCCCTGTGTATGGACTGTTCCGTTTAACAGCCAAAACTGGCCTGTCCCCAGTGAAAGGAATTCTGGCTTTCAGATGATAGATGGTTTTGCTCTAGCCAGAGCCTTGTGACAGTAACTTCCATAACTGAATTATTAATTTCTAACAGTGTATTTTTCTCACACATGCTGTGTGGTAACTTAGTTATGTGTTCCCTGTTTCTCTTATTGTGAAATGTATGAACTGAAAAGTATATTCTATGCACTGCTTTACAGAAGTAATCAGTGATTGTATTAAGCTACGTGAAGAGGCTGAATCTTGGATAATTATACTTGACTTGGTTTGCTTATCAATTATTTTATATTTATGTTCTGTTGCATTTTATTTCATGATCAAATTTCCTCAAAGAAAGTAAATACATCTAAGAGGTATTTATTACCCATAGTTAAATTGATTGTGCTTAGATACCTTATTTCTCTGTAACAGAAAGCTACAAACTTTTACAACAGCTTGTTGAATATTTCACGCTAATTGCTACAGTAATTAGGAAATGTTCTTGAAACCCTTGATCTAATATTAAATACACTTTTTATAAAGGCAACATCAGATGCAGACCTCAAGGAGCACATGGTAGGGATCATATTCAGCCGGAGCAAACTGACAAATTTGCAGAAGCAGGTTTGTTCATTCTGAAATGCTTTGTAGTTTAAATATTTGTGTGTTATAATAAATGAACTCATTTTCAATGAATATAGAACCTTTTATTTGACACTCTCGGTTCTTCTGTTGTTCTTTATAATCAAATTTTTATTTACATTTTAAATAGCATGTGTGTGTATTTTATATGAAAAACCTGCTGAAACTGACACTGAAAAAAATCCATTTTAATAGGATTTAAAAAAACCTATGCTATTATACTCAATTTAAAAACTTTATAATTGAGTTATAAATGGTACTCATTCATGTTTGCTGGTAATAATAGCATTATAGTAAGCCATCTCAGATTTCTAGGAGAGGTTCAGTGACAGTTCAGATTCTTAAGTGTGCACATTTTCAGCCCATTTCTGGAATGAAAAAGTATTTAGGTTTGATAAAATTTAATCATAAAAAAGTAATCAATGTATATATCATTATTATTTCCTGCAGCCAGTGAAAGATTGGCTTTGTGGTCTTCTTACTTATCTTTGTTTTTCTTAAAAAAGTGGTTTTGTTGTTTGGTTTTTTTTTGAATACTTTTTAATACACGAACTAAAGCATCTCTGATATTGTCTTCATTAAACCTATCATGAGACAGACATTGCTGTAAAGATTTTCACAGTAATACAAGAGGTTTTGGATTAATTTTGAAGTTTTTTAGACTAGTAAGTCTAATCTACCTCTTTTGTCACCTATCCTAGAAAGCTTTCAATTATCTTCAATATGCTTTTTAACATGCTATTGGTAAAATGAAAACACAGTTTCTAAGATTTATTTTTTAAGTTTCCTGAGGAGTAAACTAAAGAAGAGCCTAAGTATTTTAGTAAGTCCTTTTCTTTCGTGAGTGTTGAGTAAATGTATTTCTTTGATTGTTTTTTGGGGGAGGAAGGAGGAAGTAGTGTTAACTTGAATTATATGCAAAAAGCAAATTAAAAGGTAGAAACTACAATAAGAAAATACTTATTTCAATGAAATTTTTCAGAATGAAGATAAGCAAATTCAGTATTAATTCTAAATATTAATTCTGAAGAATTTTAATCTTTACTCTGAATTTAAATCTAAACTTTATTCTTCATTTGAATTTATGTTGAAAAGTAATTTAAGTACAGACCAGATTTCACAGGCTTCCCATTTTAGTTATAGCTGTGAAGTTACATAAAATGCAATCTTTTTCGCTTTGTAAAGAGTTACTACTATATATTTGGCTTCTGTTTGGATAGGTGTGTGCTCATATAGTCCAGGCCATACGAATGGAAGCAACCCGTGTGCGTGAAGAATGGGAGCATGCCATCTCCAGCAAAGAGAATGCCAACTCGCAGCCTAACGATGAAGATGCCTCTTCTGATGCTTATTGCTTTGAGCTGCTGTCAATGGTTCTGGCACTGAGTGGTTCCAACGTAGGCCGGCAGTATCTGGCTCAGCAACTGACTCTGCTCCAGGATCTCTTCTCATTGCTACACACTGCTTCTCCCAGGGTGCAGAGACAGGTGAGTGCTAACTGTTCCTTGTCTTGGTATTCCTAGAAAAAAAGTCTCGAAAATCCTGTAATTGTGTTCATGATAGTATAATATGTATTTGAACTTCTTTTTTTGTGTGTGTTTTCTTTTAAAAAATGTTGTCCCAATCCTATTCAGATCATCTCTGTATTCCACATAGAGAATAACTGTAAAAGCCACCCTTTCGCTATTGCAGGCATGAGGAGAGGGCAAAACTGGTGAGCCTTTAACAACAAATTACAAAATCTTTTTTGTTTTTTTTTTTCCCCCAGTTTCTGAATGGGGTTAAGATGATAAAGTTTTACGTGTCTGATATATAAATGCATATAAAGTCCAGCATCACCAAAATTTGACAGTATAGAACTATTCGTAGGAAGCACAGTGTTGAAGACAATGAAGGCTACAGTTATGAAATTGAAGCAAATTCGCTTTTGAGTAAGTTTGTAATGCATTGTCTCCAAGAGCTAGAACTCAGGTGTAGGAACCCAGAGCTGCTTAGTTAATGCTTATATCATTATGAACCTTCGTCAGCAAACTATTCGGAAACGCCTTTGAGTAATATCACTCTTCCCCTTTCGTGTCTCTGTTCTGAAGGATTTGGAATAGGGCAGGATAAATTGCTTTCTCAAACCATACAATAAAGGGACATGCGGTTTGCTTGGCAGGGGCTGTTACTGAAATAAAGTAGGATGCACAAAAGCAGTTAATCATTTTGTGTGTCCTAATGGGGATCTTTCACAAGGAAATGGCCTTCATTTTGGAGTGATGCTGCAAAGGATTCTTCAGTGAATCTAAACTTCACAGTATTCAGTGAATCTTACTTCACAGTATCCCAGTTGTTCACATTTCAATTCATCTGTGTACTGTTACGTATGTTCAGTTTGTCAGGTATTTCCTTTCTGTCACAATGACTAAAAAGTCTCTTTTTTAATATGAAAGGTCAAAATCTGAAGTTGGCACTGCCTTGTGATGGCAGTACTTAAATTTAGACCAGTGTTATGTATTACATTTCAAAATTTAAGTTCATGCATTGCATTTGTCTGCCTTATTTCTAAATTATTACATGTAATTGCAAGAACCAGAGGTGCTCCTTTTAAATATAAGAGCTGTTAATTTTCCACATCTCAAATGTATGAAGTTTAAAAGCTGTTTTGTTTATTTATTGCAAATAAGAATTCTGTATAAAAAGCAGTTAAGTTTTCAGGTGTGGAAGGAAACTACTGAGGTGACTGCTCATTTTTTAGTAAAATCTCATGCCCACTGCACTGTGGGGAAAGGGTCTGAGAGTGAGTTGTACAAATACTTCTATCACTGTTGTCCTAAGTCTAGTACCAAGCATATTTTTGTTATTATATGAAGACCAAGTATTATTTGAGACTGGTTCTAGACTCTTTGGCATTGTCTCGTTGGGTATATTAATAAGCACTTCAAAGCAAGATAGAAACCTTACAGAATTTCTTACGCGTGTGATTTAAGTACAGAAAGTCGATTAAGTCCTTCTTACTGAAATAACTTGTGGAGAAAGACCTTATTTGATTTTGTTTGAAAACTCCAGCTGTCTCAGTAAGAGTTGTGGTGGTCTGATTTTATTCTCCAGGTAACATCATTACTAAGACGTGTTTTGCCCGAAGTAACCCCTAGTCGCCTGGCCAGCATTACAGGAGTGAAGTCTCTTCCGCCAGCAGATATAAGTGATATCATTCACTCAACAGAAAAAGGAGACTGGAACAAACTAGGTATCTTAGACATGTTTTTGGGATGCATTGCCAAAGCTCTCACTGTACAGCTAAAAGCCAAAGGAACTACAATAACAGGGACAGCTGGCACTACTGCAGGCAAAGGAGTTACTACAGTCACACTTCCCATGATCTTCAATTCCAGGTTTGTTTAAAAATATGTATATGTTCTCAAGCTAAAAACACAAAATAATGACATTCTTTGAAGTCAGTTATGTTGTCTTTGTTTTATAAATGGAAAAAAAAAAAATGCAACTGAGTATGGATTTCTCTGTGCTGGATTTTTACAGGTAGTAACTAATTACTTGAATTTATTTCATGTCCTTTGCAGCTATATTCGGCGAGGTGAAAGCCACTGGTGGATGAAGGGTTCAACACCTACACAAATTTCAGAGATCATTATTAAACTCATTAAAGACATGGCAGCAGTAAGTTTCTATCTTTTAAATGTGTGGAGGATATTCACGTATTTCTGGTAATGAAGAGTAGGCTTTTTAATTACTTTCTATTACACTTAGTACTGGGTTGAGCTGTTTAAACGTGAGTCAGTCTGAAAAAGAAAAGGGTATAGTCTTCTAGGTAGAGTCTAGGCCTAGAAGCAGTAGGAACTGAGTTCCGATTCTGCTAAAGAGAAATCTAGTTTTGAAATAAGCTTTTAAAGAAGTCACTTGTACCAGAAACTTAAGAAGTAAACGGTAATTGTGTGTCATTTTCTACATTATTAACTTAGAAGCCTGATTTTTTTAATCTTGAGCACTCAGAACTCCACTTGGAACCAGAAGGTGTCTGTGGAGTAAGATAATAGTGTTGTTTTCATGTCACTGTATGTAGATTTTATATGTGGAGTTTCTGGTAAAGACCGTATGTTAAGATTGCTGCATTTCAGTCTTACTGAAATCTACATTTATAGTTGTTTATTACTTTAACCATCTGGGTTGAATTTTTCCATAGTTATTTCTGATACAGGCAATTTTTTTGGCAGAAGAATGCAATAGAAAGTGATGCACCTATTTCCAAAGTCAAAAAAAACAAAACGCAACAGGTTTTGTATATATTATGGGGAAAAGAGTTTAGATAGGAGGTTGGTTTTGTTTTCCTTAATTCTGTACCTATTTCAGTGAGATGCTCTAAATGACACAGATTTTCCCCTGTGATTAACCTTTGAAAGCTTTTTCGGTATGTTCAGCTTTGGAGTCCTGTTTTCTAAGCCATTCATGTGTTTAGATTAAACAGATCCCTTCTCAAAGTTGCTGAAGCTGGATGGGAATTCTGTGCAATTGCTACTGTTGATTCTGACCAAGATTTCAGAATCTCACAATCCTTCCTTCGTTAAGAGTTATAACTAAAGTGTGTCTCATCCCTTAGCTGTGCTGGTCCTTGTATAAAATGATCACTTTGTCTTTGCTTCCAATGTTCCAGTGACTAGAGAGAAAAGGTCTGTTGTAGGTGCCAGTGTGATTCTGCGTGATGGATTTCTATTTCTGCATACTTTATGAACATTTTAGGAAATTGCATATAAAAATTAGGACCCCCAAAAATAGCAGTTGTAAAGGCAATTAAGTACTCAGAAGATAGTAAATGCCAGGATTAAGATGGTGTGCACCTGTATGTACATGCCCATATGTTTTTCTCAGGCACCCTGCTTCTTCTGGTGTGTAAGATGCAACATATATTGGGAATTAATTGGGGGGGAGGGGCAGGGGTAACTTGTTCAAGACTTTTTAAGGGCTGTCAGTATCATCTGTAGCCATTGTTGGCAGGCATGCTTTGGATAAGCAGGAAAACATCAGGAAAATGCTGTATTCTCTTCTGCTGTATTTTTATATAGTTTCAGGCAAGTCTTTTAAAGCAAACTCTGTGGTCCTTGTTTTATGGGATTTTGGTTCACATGATGATGGGAGAGCCTGTCCCTTAATCAAGAGCTGATTAAAACTAAGCTGAGCAGAAGCTTCTGCCAGGTATCAAAGAATGAGATTAGTAGAAATAGATAATGGCTGGCTGACTAGAATCAGATGCTTGTATTGTTGTGTAAGCAGCTCCTCCAGCCAAGACCTTCACCAGTGAAACTTGTGTATCTGCTAATACCTGGTTCTCCAAAACCGGTGTAGAATTAGTAGGAAAGTTCTTAAACCTCTGATGTAAGATATGGCAACTTGTATACTTATCCAGGGTATGCTAGGCTCCATCTCCCACATACCTGATAGCTTTCCAATAGTGCTGGCTGTTGGGTCTTGAATTCTCTTGTTTAAGAGAATGTAAATATTTATTATAAAAAGAGAGGGATCAAGTCACTTAGGTAAAGTGTAGTCCTCTCAGGTGTGGATATAAATCCCTTTCAGTAGATTCTGAATTGCTTAAAGAGTAGCAGCTCCTAAAGGAATGGCTGGGACTGAGTTTACTCTGAATTATTCAGTAGCCAAACAATAAGGTTCTTCCTCTCCTCTTCTGTAAAGAAGAGATCTGAACTTTATTCCCTTTCATTCTAGATGAGGGAGATCTGACTAAGGCTATTTAAAGGTGGGAGTAATAATGTTTTTTGATTATGTTTTGTCAGGGACCTCTGTGGTTTAGGGATACTCAAAACTTGTTCTGGGGTTCAGCCCTGTTACCCAAAAGAGAGTGGGGGAATAGAGGGGTTCTAGTTTAAAAACCTTTCTCTGAAGCTTTTTAGAACTGTATCTACATCCGAGTTAGTCACTGTAGCTTCCTTTTTAGAGTCCAGTGAGTCTTAGTTATTTTTGTCACTTTTAGTGTGAGGTTTAGAAATTTAGAGATCACATTTAGGATTCAGCAATCTCTGAATTCAGGACCTTTGGGGTATGAAGCAGTGCCATAGGTTCAAGGCTGGTTAAGAAAGTATGCTATAGTTCTGATGTTTTCTGTGTACTCCTCTTTATTTCTTTCAAATATTGAAACTGTGGAGAGTGTTCAGGAACACCAAACTGGACAAGTGAAGCTGTTTCTCTAGGGATCTATTGTAACCTGTGTGTTGTTCAGTCACTTATTTGTGCTCCAGCTCTGTATCTTTCTCTTGGTTGGGGGCTTTAGGAATATGCCTTTTCATTCTTCAAATCATATGCCCTCTACCTACACCAAGTTGGTTATTACAGTAGCTGCTCAGAGACTACCTTAGTCAGTCACCTCGGTATTTGAGGGCTGGTACTTGAGATCTGTCTGATTTAAAAACACATGAATTGTCAAAGTCGTCCCTGACTTCCTCTTATCTTGCAATGCTAACCTGATGTTGCTTGTAGCAGCTCTAATTGCAGTTTTAGTTGTTCTTAATCAAAGCTGTAATAAACTGAGTTTCCTCTTTAACAGGGCCATCTGTCAGAAGCTTGGTCCCGTGTGACGAAGAATGCTATTGCTGAAACCATCATAGCTCTGACCAAAATGGAAGAAGAATACAGATCACCAGTGAGGTGCATTGCAACAACTAGGGTAAGAATTTTACTGCACTTAACATTAGTTCACTGTAAATGTGCAGTAGGAGCCTGTCCAGGAGCCTTCCTATATTTTAGAAAAACCTTCTTTATACAGGATTTTTCAAGAAACAATACATAAAGTATATGGTTTATAGTCTCCAAATCTAGCTGTGTGCATTATGGAGAGGTAGTGTTTGTCCTGATAAGTCTTGCTTTCTCTGTGTCACACCAGATGCAGTTTTATTCTTTGTAGCAGAAATACACCAGTAAAAACCGAGTTGTAATTAAATAATGCATCTTGGGTACCTCTCAACCAATGAAGTGTTATGCTTATACGTTTGGGGTTTTATCCTTGAGGTGTAATTCTCCTTTAAGTTTGTGATATTTGTGATAAATTTTACTCAATTTATGAGCCCATTTGTGTAGAAAATTTCATAATATGTGTCAGGTGTCTTGTTCCAACACAGTTATTTTAAGTGGTTTGACTTCTAGGTCATCAGCCACATCTCAAGGCTATTACAAAAACACTCAGTATCAAACATTCTCTAGGACAATTAAGCTAAACTTTACCTCTGTCTAGTCGCAAAATGACAAAACATTTGCTGAGCCCATTATTATTTACATAGGGTGGGGTTTTTTTCTTTCCCTTCTTCCATGAATCTTTTATAGAAGTTGGGACTAATTTAACATTATTAGGTTGCTTGAAACACCATGAAAAGCATTCTTGTAAATTATTGCATGGCTTCTCAAGCATAATAACAACATGTAAAAGAAGAGGTTTGCAATGGTTACAGGCATTTGACACTCGTGTTATTTTTCATCTTAAAAGGCTGTGCCACTTACCCTTTTCATCCCATTATTCGTATATTCTCTGCTTGTTGGAAGACACAATCTCAGAGTACCACCAGCTCCTGCTGTAACTGTGTTAGTTCAAGCAGGTCATAGAGGAGCCCTAAACACCAGCCTAGCTCTCCTTGTCAGTGAACTTAGTTCTGTCATGGAGGTGTTGTTTTGGGGGTTGGGAGTCCAACAGACTTTTTTCAACAAAACCTATTTTGTTCAAATCAAACCTTTGAGCAAAACCATTGCAAGATGCACCTGACAAGTGTATTCCATTTTGGATCGCAGGCCTGCCAATAAATTACCCTCACGTAGCTCGTCTCTCTAAAATCACTGTAGTCATTGGAGAGGAAAAGAGGAAAGCTTCCTTTGAAGAATAGTTAGGTCAGAACCCTCTTCTAGGTAATCTCAAACACCCCATGCAGCAAGGGTAGAACATAGGGAAACCAAATAGTCTCATTGAGCTGAAGTTCTGTTGTTGTTGACATACCTGAAAGAAACAAGGTAGTTCCCAGAAAGTGAGTGAATTTTATTGTGTGCTTGACTTCTTGTGGAAAGTAGAAAACTTGCATTGTATGAGCAGGCTTCAGCTTATGATGACACTGTTTACAGGTAACAGTGACATTCTTATTTGCCACAGTTTGTATCTTTAGTGTTTGGAGTGGGGTTTTTGTTTGTTTGGGGTTTGGGTGGGGTTTTTTGTTTGGATTTTTTTTTTATATATATATATTTCTAAAACATTTAATTCTACCTTTCCTTTCAATAGCTATGGTTGGCATTAGCATCCCTCTGTGTACTTGATCAGGATCATGTTGATAGACTATCCTCTGGAAGATGGATGGGAAAGGATGGACAACAGAAACAGATGGTGAGACTGAATCATACCTTTTTGTGTTTATTTTGATTTATTCAGTAGTCAGAAAACTTAGAATGATAGGGAAAGCTAGACTTGGCCTAACCTTATTGCTCCCTGTTGTTCCCAGTGGAGATGTACATACATGTTTGAAGTATTTGTTCTAAACAAGCACTGCTCAGAAAAACAAATTTCCAACTTAAAACAGGTGGCAATTCTGTTGGTATTCAGGATGGAGCAAGGCCTTCCTAACACCTGTAGGATGGATTTTTGAGAGCAGATGTGACGTGCTCTGTCAAAGCTTTTTTCTCTCTGGATCTCTGTCACATAATGCAGTCAATTCTTTCTTTGTGTAGTAACTTCTCTGTAACTTAGCTTCCTCTTCCCCATCTTGGAGAGTGATTACCCCAAAGAGAAAGAAACTTTCTAACTGGATTTAGTAAAGCTACCATTTACCCAAAGAATTTATAACTTTAATATGGAATATGATGGATTGAATTTCTGTCTATATTTTTCCAGTATCACAAAAAGCTTACGATTTTTTTTTAATACCCATCTGGAAAGAGCAAAATAATGAAGCTGATCTCATTACAACTTGGTTAGGTGCATCCCTGTGGGAGGAAAGGGGAGATTGTGACTTTCCACTAGCAGCTGAGGATGCTTAGAGCAAAGAAGCTTCCAAAGCAGTTTAGTATAGTTAGAATGAGAATACAGGAGACGCAGAGCTGCAGCAGCAGCAAGGACTAAAACCCTGCTGAGGTGATTAAGAAAGTCAAGGGACTTCTGCAGAGCTTTGGAAATGTCAGAGGAGTGATCCAAGACATCATCAAGCAGGGATGCTGAACCCAGTCTGAAATTCCCCACTCCTATATTGTAGCAGGATATTCAGATGTTGAGGTGAACTGTGTGTCCCCCTACCATGACTGTTGTTGAAAGGATTCTGTTCTAAGTTGCTTGAGCAGTATCATGGAAATCAGTGTTTGGGGAGTACAATGGAATCTTGTTCTCAGACGTATGTATATGCATAATCAAATCAGTCATTGAACTCGTCATTTGTACAGATATTTTGAACTGCAAAACAGAACTGTGTTAAATTTATATATATGTATCAGTGGAGCAACCCAATTTTATGATGGATTTTAAAGTTTATTGCTACAGCTCTATTATCTCTGAGTTATAGGTGGCCTACAGTTTTGATTAATGTTTGAACAGAGTAAACATGCCATATCAAAGTAATGAAGGGTAAATATCCTACCTGTTGACTGACCCAAGTACTCACAGCTGAACTTTTCTGTTAACGTGCCCATAACCCGTTATTGTTACCACATAAATGTTTTCTCAGACTAGTTGAAAAGTGTCTCAACTATACTACTGAAAGCCACATTTTTTCTACATCATGCAAAATAAGAGATGAAGAATATCAGAAGAACTGATGTAGTAAATTGGGGGGGGAGTTGTGTCCTGGAGTAGTTATTTAGATCCTAATGATTCTAAAGATACAATTAATAGTCTAAACAAGCTCTTTACTCCCTTTACTGATTTGGGGGGAAGGGGGGGGGGGGGGGGGGGGATGAATGGGGAGAGAATAAAAACAGATGCAGAAAGGAAATGAGCGATTTAATAGAATTATTTCTTCTTTTTTTCCTCCAGCCAATGTGTGATAACCATGATGATGGTGAAACTGCCGCAATCATTCTATGTAATGTCTGTGGGAACTTGTGTACAGATTGTGACCGATTCCTTCATCTCCATCGGCGAACAAAAACTCATCAGAGACAGGTAGAGTACACATGACACCGTGTTGTGTGCACTGCATGCATTGTGTACATTTCCCCTATTAATATATAACCAACAGGCAGTAGCAAGTATCAAATCTGAAAATGGCATTTTCCCTCACTTTGGAAATGGGATAATTTTCCATTTAATTCTTTTTAGGTTTTGTTTGTTTTTTTTTTTTAGTTAAATTCCCTTGTCCTTTATCTTCTCAAGATTAGAAAATCTGTATCAGTCCCTAATTCTGACACTTACTTTTTTTCTCTCTTGTTCTGACATTGTTTAGGAACATTTTCAGGAGAATCTAGGAACTTCTTAAGTAAACTTTGGTTCTTTATTTCTGTTAAATTGTCATCTCCTTTACTACTTCTGTCATATGAGTCAGTACTTGTCAACCCCCAATTTTCAATGTAGATACCTTTTTAAATATCCGGGAAGACCACTTGACAGCAGATATTCCTACTTGTTCCTTTATGTCAGTCTTCTCTTATTTTTCAATATTCCTCCAGCTCTCACTGTCTTTCACAGCTAAGTATGTTGTCATATCCATAACCTTGAAATTCTCCTGACTTCTTTTGGTCTTGTTTTTAGAATTGAAACATCTCACCTGCTTTGATTTAGATGAGTTTTTATAAATTGCTGTGTACTCTGCTAATTAGTTTTATTTTGTGTTATTCTTTTATCCTCTTCATCTCTAAACTTAAAACCACATTCTCCTTTGAATATTTCTTTTTCTAATTGAAATTAATGTTCAAGATTCTATTACTTGTGAAACTACTGAACATTTCCCCTTTTTTGACTTTCTCTTTTGTGGTCCTTTATTTTCCCTTTACTCTGATTATTTACATATGTACAAAAGCTAAATATAAAATTACATGTTAATAACGTTAATTTAATAGAAACCATTCCTCTTCTCCCTCTCCTAGAGTACATCTACATCAGCTTTTTAGTTAGGATCAGGAATGGGCTTTTCAAACATACATTTATCTCTCTTTGACATGCATTGATTTGTGTTATAGAGCAGCTTTGGAGTGCATGAACTGGATTCCATTCTGGTAGGACTAAAACCAACAAAACAAGATAGATGAAGGGACACACTGCTAATGGTCATCAGTGCAGGGGATCAGCTAGTCTAGAGCACGTGTGATGTAAACATCAGGTCATGGGCACTGAGTTTGACTCTACAAATCTCCTTGGTGCCTCCGCATTGGCAGTGTAGACTCAGCCTGGAAGTTGCATGGGGATCTGTTACTTTCTATTTCTTTGCCAGAATCTTTGCAATCCCCCTTGAAATCTTCCTGTTTTGTCATCCCAAGAAGATGATTTTTTTATGTCTACTCTTCCTTCATGCACAGCACAGTCTAGTCTCATTTATTTCTCTGATTTCTCCTATATAGCCTGTTCAGATTACAGTTGATAAAAAGTAAGTTCTTATCTCACAGAAGTCCTCACATCTCTCCTTTAATCTGTCCAAAATAGCTACTTATCAGATTTTTCCTATTTACTTCTTAAAGCATGTTTAAACGTCTACTCTTTATTCACCACCTTTTTACCTTTACATCTCTCATGTTAAGCACCTAATTTAAACTTTAAACTGTCATGTTCCCTGTCTCCTGTTTTCTGTTAGCTTTGTTCTTTGTCCATCTTCTGTCATACATTCCTCTCTTTAATGTATTTTCTTTCCCTTCAAGAAAGGACAGCCTGTAAGTTACTGTGAATACTCTGTGAAGTAATTAGGGGTTAATTTCATGAGTCTAATAGGAAGTAATACAAAGTTTAAATTGAGTGTATACATCCCCATACCCAGGAAAATTCTAACTTTTATTGCATTGCAGGTGAAATGAATGAGAACAGAACTGCCTTCAAAACCTAGGAAAGGAGAAAAACAAGAAACTGCGTGAAGTCCACTAAGGATTTCATTTTGCAAAAATTTTATATTTTCCTCATTGTAGCCAAAAGCATCCACTGGTTATATAAAAGTCAAAAATATTAATATTACACACTTAAGTAATTGTTACTGCATAGTACCTATTATTATAATCGTAATTATCAATGTTGCTTTGATCAGCTACTAGTATGGTGAAGATATGTGAAGATATTTCTAGTGTTACCTTGTGCTTTTAATATACCGTGGCCTACTAGATGAGTTGGATAGTAGTTACGAAGTCATAGGTCCATATTTTTAAAGTGGAAAAAATGTTGTGCAGCATTAATCTTACATATTTTTATTTCTAAAAACACCTTTATCCATTCTGCAATATATACAAATGATAGAATGCCTAAAGAAAAGCACCTTCAGTAGACAAACTCCAGAGAATCTGTAGAACATCTGATGAAAACCCAAAAAAGCAGTGACAAAGATAACATATAGAGATGCTATTTATTACCTGTTTGGTTAACCTGACAGGTATTCAAAGAAGAAGAGGAAGCTATCAAAGTTGATCTCCACGAGGGTTGTGGCAGAACCAAACTTTTCTGGCTGATGGCACTAGCAGATTCTAAAACTATGAAGGCTATGGTGGAGTTTAGAGAACAGACAGGTAAAACACAACTGTTATTGCTCTTTATCCTGATGATTTTTATCTTTTAAATGAGCATTTGAAAAGGGGTTGGGAATCAATCAGTTGGGGTTTTTACCTGGTTTAGGGCAATGCTTTTAACCGTTTGTTAATAAAAATAAAATATTCAACTGCATAAGAACTGCTGTTTTTCCGGTGGCTTTCTGCAATTGTTGTTTAAATGTCTGTAGTTAGAATATCAGTCTCTTCTGTTTCATTACAACAGTTTCTGGTTTTGTTTACTCTTGTGGACTTAGGCAAGCCAACCACCAGCAGTTCTGAAGCGTGTCGTTTCTGTGGATGTAGGAGTGGAACAGAGTTATCAGCAGTGGGAAGCGTTTGTTCTGATACAGATTGCCAGGTGTGTATGAACAAGTATCAAACATTATTAATTACATAAATAGAAAAGACTGTACGATCAAATTGATTTCTTCTTTTGAGTACACCTTGTTCATCCCTGTGGTCCATTTTAAATCAGAGTTTTCATATGAAAAGGTTTTAATACTGAATATTATAATTTAAAATACTTCTGAGTTTGTAAATGTTTAATTACACACTACAAACACCAGTAGTCGACCAAAATATTGGGTAGTTTCAATACTGTCTTCAAAAGTATCTTAAGTTTTCACAATAGCATTTGGCTTCTAAAGTAAAATGCACACTGTCAATGTAAAGTCTAGTGTACTGGAACTCTTGATAAAAGTAGTTTGTGTTAACAATCTATTTATTATGTGAGCATAGAACATTTAGGGCTTGGCCAGATTTGTCAAATGTATCCTAATACACACACTGTACAAAAGGTGCAGTTTTTCTCAAGTACCTGCTGTAGCTGTAAAACAGTGTGAATCATGATTCTTTCCTCTTCATTTACTGCATAAACCAGTAATGCTTCAAAAAGCAACACTGTATCAGACCCTCCTGTGGTCTGGTATTTTCCAGAGGGGAAAAAAGGGATTAATCATTTACTTTCATTTACTTTTAATAGGAGTATGCTAAAATTGCCTGCAGCAAGACACACCCCTGTGGCCATCCATGTGGAGGCGTCAAGAATGAAGAGCACTGTTTGCCATGCTTGCATGGCTGTGATAAGAATGCTACAACTCTTAAACAAGATGCTGATGACATGTGCATGATCTGCTTTACCGAAGCACTTTCAGCAGCACCAGCTATCCAGGTTTATCTTTTTTGTCCCCATTTAGAGATTAATATTATGGTTGAAATGTCAATTGTGGAAGAAGTTAAAATATGAAGTCCTTTAAATCATACTCTTAAGAAATTCAAGACAGACACTGTAACAGTACATAAATTGCTTAAAAAGCTTTCTTTTTGTCTGGCATTACTGCTGTTTCAAGACAGCAGATCGTATCAATTTAGATTGCTGTGTCTGCTTCATTAAAATATATGCTAATTTATAAATAAGTAAAACAACTGAGGTAATTAATGGATATAATTCATATATTTCATATGTTCACTGGTAGTTTTGGAGTGGAAAGGTTATAATTTAAATGACCATTTTATATTCTTTCTCTCTGTTAAGAAAATAAGGGTCTTCTAGGATTCTATTCTGTAATTGATATATGTTGCCACTTGATCTTCTACTTCAGTGGTTAACTGAACTGTTCACTCACATGTATTCTTTTCTAAAGCTGGACTGCAGCCACGTTTTCCATTTGCAATGCTGTCAACGAGTACTAGAAAACAGATGGCTTGGGCCAAGGATTACTTTTGGGTTTATGTCCTGTCCGATTTGCAAGGTAAATGAGCTATGTGCTTACTGCCTAGGTCAAACAAGCTACCTAATACTGTCTTGTCTCTATTTTTTATTAATAATATATTGCTTGTCACAATATAAATTACTTATACATCACTTGTTTCCTTAATTTTTCATGTCACTAAAGAAATGGTATCCTTGATGTATCTTCTTAACCTTTCTATACTGTTTCTTGAAGTAAAGGTCCTCTTATAAAGAAAGCATAATGGAGACATTATATTAATGCTGATTTATTCTTAGCACCATCAGTTTGTAAATTCCCAATATTTGGGGACAGTGGGGAGGGGAGGAAGTAAACTTAATGCACATTATTGTCTGAAGCAGAAAACTTGGCTTCTCTATTTTACTAAACCCTTTTAAAGCTGCTTTGCTTTTCAGTATGAGGATGGAGCTGAAGAATACGTGTACTTGGTTCAGCTTAAATCACTAAAACTTCCTCTTGTGCTCTACAAAATTGTAGTTGCTGTAAGCAAAAGCATATGATAGCTGCAGGGAAGGGAGAGCACCTTAACATCCTAGGAATGTGAAATTTGTGAATGACCAGCCATTCTGCATGTTCTGTTTCTTCCTTCATGCTGTGTTTTGATAATTTGCGGCAATAGCTTGTGATCATTAAATGATAAATAGCTTGCAGTATTAGTCATTAGTCCTAATTGCTGAGCAGTAAGTCAAAAAGGACCCAAATTAGAGAAGACATACAATCAGAATATTCCTGTGCTGTGGTGCACATTTCATGTACCCTTTACCATCCCTCTGTGGTCGTTACAGTCTGTTGTAAGGGCCGATGATTTCATGTAGCAAAAGACCATATAAATAGCATTCCTGGTTATTATTTTTGCAGGAAAAAAAAAGCATTTTGCAGCAAATAAAGCGTACAAATGAAATGTCCATTACCTGAGCTCTTAGGTTTTATGACATTCATAATGCTTTTGTGTTTGACCATAATACAGATTATCACAGCTGTTGTAATAAAGATACAAGATATTTTAATCAGCTGTTTTTTTTTTTATTTCAGAACAAAATCAATCATACAGTATTAAAGGATTTGCTTGATCCAATCAAAGAACTCTATGAAGATGTAAGGAGAAAAGCACTAATGAGATTGGAGTATGAAGGGTTGCACAAGAGCGAGGCCATCACAACACCAGGTGTTAGATTTTATAATGACCCAGCTGGCTACGCTATGAACAGATATGCTTATTATGTTTGCTACAAGTGCAAAAAGGTATGAGGATTAGTACTTTCTCAAATTAAATGTTATAGTTTCAAAAGTAATGTCTTAGGGAACATATATTTAATGTATTGTGTGTCGAGGAGGGAAGCAGGAAAAGAGATCGTTAAATCATTATAAAAACAAAGTGTTGGGCAAATTAAATGTACATAATGTCTTACCTTGTAAAGCTCAAAGGTATATACAGAGCAGGTCAGAAACCAAAAGCATATTGAGTCAGTAGCCTTCTTAGAACAATGTGCAGATGATGCTGTGTTAGAATACCAACTGTCCCTTTCTCCCACTTCCAACCTACACTTTACATGATTATTAAAATAGTCTAAATACAGGTTTCATTCTAACTCTGACATGGAAAGTTCCTAACCTAAGATTCCACTGAAATACTACTTTTACCAAGTTGGAGTTCACTGCAACTGCAGTAAACTGACTTGGGGGGGAGAAGTGTTAGAAGAATCAAAAAGGAGAAGGAGGAAATGTGTGGTCTAGCCTGATGGACTCTGGGTGATATATGTACAGTTTTAATTTCCTGACATACGTTCCATAGGACTCTCCCTTTTCTTTCGTCTGCAGAGTTTGGGGGAAGCTGGACTTCCTCCTTTCTCATAGTTGCCTTGAGACCATTTTCCCTGTCCTTTTACAATCATTGCAAAAAGGCGAGAATTGCTGAGAACTTTCTGTGTTGTCTTATTAATAAAATGATAACAGAGGAAGGAAGTTAGTTACTTATTGCCTCATCTCGCCACTCAGTGTGAAAATACTTTAGTAGATGAGGAAATTAATTCATCGTTGGTACATTTTTGTGCCCAGTGTGTCCTGGTAGAATATGATGAGAAAGTAGAAAGAATCTGTAGAAAACAGCAAAATCTTGTGATAAAGGATCCTACATATGCATAAAACCTGATACTCCTTTCAGCTGGTAAAAAGCCCTGGTAGAATACTTACCTGCTGCTTTCAGCCTCAGTCCTCTCTTTCTTACATACAGTTGATAGAGCATCCAAACGGTTTCAAAAGCCTTACACTCACTTGCATAGGTCAGAGTATCTTGCACAATTTGTTGTCTTGTTTATCCTGAGATCGAGAGATACTGTCTTAGTGCCTCAAAAACGTGTCTGGAATCATAGTCAAGAGATATTAAAATAGCGAAGACAACTGTAATGGCTGTTACTCATCATTTCCCTCTTACAAATACTAGTTGTCTCTGGTTTAATCTGCAATCATTTTTGTATAAAATTAAGGCATATTTTGGTGGCGAAGCTCGTTGTGATGCTGAGGCTGGACAAGGAGATGACTATGATCCGAGAGAGCTTATTTGTGGTGCGTGCTCTGATGTTTCGAGGGCTCAGGTAAGTAAAGAACTCTGATGCCTGTTTTTGTTTCATTCCGAAGCTCCAAGTACCTGAGCTGTACAGCAATTCACAGTCATTTGTAATTACATGTATTGTATAGTATTAACCACAGCATGTCGAAGTGTGTAGTTGCATTGTTGCAGCATGGGTACTTCAGTTATTGATGTTTGTGTTCTTTTGTTTAGATGTGTCCCAAACATGGTACGGATTTCTTAGAGTACAAATGCCGCTATTGCTGTTCGGTCGCTGTTTTCTTCTGTTTTGGGACAACACATTTTTGCAATGCTTGCCATGATGATTTCCAAAGAATGACAAGCATCCCTAAAGAAGAACTCCCACACTGTCCTGCAGGTAGTATTTTTACAAAGCAAACTTACCACACTGAATTCTGAGATAAGTTCTAATCGATACCCTTCATACTGATAATTCTTAGGAAAACCACGGAGTTAGGCATATAAATTTTAAGTTCAGTACCTTGAATGATACTAGAATTTGTTCTATGCATACTTTTGTTTTCTTTCATTTTTCTGGCAATAAAACAGGCAATGTCATCACACTGATCATTTAAACGTTAGATATTTTGATACAGAAAGACATTTCAAATTCCTTATTCCCAATTGCAATTCAGACTCCTGATTATAGAATCATAGACTGATTTGGGTTGGAAGGGACCTTAAAGCTCATCTGTTTCCAACCCCACTGCCATGGGCAGGGACACCTTCCACTAGACCAGGTTGCTCAAGCCCCATCCAACCTGGTGTGACAATGCATTAAATTCATATTGAAAAAGTTAAAATGTTATTAAATGCTGTATCTGTAGCTAGGTACCTGCCATGTGCAAACTTGCCCCAAGGCCTTAGTTTCTAACTTCATGTGCCACTGAATTGATCTTAATTAATCATATCATTTACCTTGCTGTTGGGGAAAAAAAAAAAGTGAGATCAATCTTTTAAAGGTATTTACATGAAAGAAGTAAACAAAAAAATATAGTTCTTGGTATAACCTTATTAAGTATTGTTTTCTGCAGTGTTACTCCCTGTTCATATTTACTGGTTTTGCTTTTAGATTGTGGAACTTCTCCCACAGTATTAATGAGATTAAGCTTATTTTGGTGATTCTCCCTATAAGCTCTTCTTACATTGAACTTGATTTATTTTAAATTCCATGGCACTTGGATCATTTGGGTTTTTTTTTCTTCAAATACCAATTCAACATTTGACATAAGTGTTTTAAGGAGCTAACAGTTTTCGATCACATTTTGTCAGATCTAATTGATATTGTTTCTCATGGCTTATTAAGCCTTTAGACTTCTTGATTTTGACTGTGTGAAGGCACCTTTCTACCTGCTGCTTCTTAAGCCTTCATTTTTGATGCCTTATAAATTTGTATTATGGAAGTATTACATTCACTTAGCATGGTGTTTTTTGAGGAAACGTATATATATATATATATATATATATATATATATATATATATATATATATATATATATACGTGTTTGTTTCCATTGTCTGCAAGCATTAATCTTTTCTGTTGTTTTTTTTTTCCTCTATTTTCCCCCCTCACCCTTAAATTCACTGTAGGTCCCAAAGGTAAACAACTTGAAGGAACAGAATGTCCACTTCATGTTGTCCATCCACCCACTGGTGAAGAATTTGCTCTGGGTTGTGGGGTTTGCAGAAATGCTCACACTTTTTAGACTAGCATTTTTTTTTACCAGAGCAAAGCAGGTGCCCTCATCCCTCAAGTGTCCTGAAAATAAAGTCCAGCTGGGATGAGGACGGGACCATTTCATAACCCAGGTAAAAGGAACAATTTACAGTGCAAGAAGGATGCCAAATACCATGTACATAATTCTTGCTGTGAGATATTGACATTTTTTGAACCGAGACATCAAAACTTGTGAGGTGTTTGCATGTGGCCATTACAGTCATCGCCTAGGAAACATTGGACATTTACAAATAAATAATTACTATTAAAGGATCTGTGTGTCTGTGGACTATGAATGATGCTGGCTTTCAGGAGAAAGAAAAAAATATTGATTATTGTATACTGACTTTTTGTAATCTTGTACAATTGTAACGCATCACAAGTGGGGATGGGAAAGAGGAATATTCTGGTTTATTTCCTAGACTGTTATAAAAAACAATTGTGTTAGGAAGACATAAATGTAACAAGTATCATGCTGTATATAAAGGTATCAATGTTTGTCCTGTATAAGAATTATTAAATTACAACAGCAGTTTCATTTAAACTTCTGGGTTATGTTTGAGCCTGAAATTTTAATGAAGTGCAATACTGAGTGTGCCTCATATCTTGCAGCTGTAAACATAATGGAATGTACATGTCAATAAAGCCACTGTACATTTTTATACAGTGAAAGTCTAATGAATGTGTAAGCTTCTGTGTTCAGACGTGTGGTTTTTTTTGTAAATGGGAGGAGAGGACAGGAGGTGTCATAATTACTTTCGTAGGCTCTCTTAAAAAGTAGTAGAGTTTGTTGGGTAAACTGGTGGTTATGGAAGTACTTAAGACATAAAAAGTGCTGCTCAAATCTGTAACAAAAAAGCTGGATAAATGTACTAGCGTTCATGTGAAGTATTGCCATTTCAATTTCCAACATTTTAAAACACAAGAGGAGACTCCATTTTAAATTACTATCAGTCAGTTATATTTTACTCTTAGGACAAGTAGCCTTTTGCCATGAATCCCAAAATGTTCATTTGATAAAAGTCCCCAAACACCTGCTGCTGTATAGTGAAAGCAAAATATAACTTCAGCTGAAGGGTTTTTTTCCTGTAAGACTTTTCTCTTGAGATTTTCAGGGTATGTTCAACTCCTTTTCTACTATTTCTTCTTCACATAGATGAAATGTGCATTACCAGTAGACGTGAGCAGCTGCTTTTACATTTAAGATGGCATCCATGTCAAGTGACCTTCATCAGACTTGGACCCATGTAATCCATCTCGTCTAACCTCAGTCTGTCTGCATTCTGCATTTTAGAATAGCTGGGGAAAAACACCTCTGAAGCACAATTTATCTTAGAGTAGCACAGTAGCTCTGCGGAGGGATCTGGACAGGCTGGATTGATGGGCCGTGTCCAGTGGTATGGGGTTCAACAAGGCAAACTGCTGGGTCCTGCATTTTATCCACAACAACCCCATGCAATGCTACAGGCTTGGGGAAGAGTGGCTGGAAGGCTGCTCAGCAGAAAAGGACCTGATTGACAGCCACTGAAAAGGATCCAGCTTGTGTCCAGGCAGCCAAGAAGGCCAACAGCATTTGGCCTGTATCAGAGATAGCATAGCCAGCAGGACCAGGGTAGTCATCATTCCCTTGTACTCGGCACTGGTGAGGCTGAAAAGGAGAGGAGAAAACAAGATAAAGAAACTGCATTCAGTAAATTGACAGAAGTCTTGTGTAAGATCCTGTGGGAATCAAGTGTAAGGAAAAAAAATGATTTATGGGAGCTGACATTTTCTTTAGAACAACCAACTAAGATCACAGCCAGCAGCCATCCTACTGCAAACAAGGGATGTAACTTGTACTAAGCAGTCAGCTTGGCCAAGTCAGGAATTACATATTAAAGGAAAAGGGAAGGGGAAACCCACAGATAACTACAGATGACCAGCGGGCAGAGGAAGGTACAAGATAAAACTCAATTTGCAATGGACATAAAGAGTAACAAGTAGGTGAGACAAGGATTCATCCCATACCACAACAACTTCAAATCATGTTAAACCCTCTATTTGCATGTCAGGAGGAAGCCAATGCAGGGGGGGGTATTCAGCATCTTCAAGAGTCAAGATTCCTCCTATGTTGTACATCACTTACAGAAACAAGGAGTGTGACTCACACAGCCAAATGATGTCCATACTGTAGATGTTTACCTCAGACACAGTCATCTCCAGTGGGGAGGGACAAGCCCTTCCAGGATGGGGTTCATTCCATCTCATCCCAATATAAAACACAAGCCACCTGAATAGCCTGGATGTAGATGACTACAAAGTGCATTTCCAAATGTAAGTCACCACAGCCTACTCTGCAGTCTGGAGCAGAAGCAATGTTTTGGAGCCAGGACACCACAAGGCAGCACCAAGGCAGGTTATTTTAAGTGCTCATAATGCAGGTGCAACCAGTATATAGAAGGTATGGCTGCACTTACACCAGGGATTTCAGCACTTCCATGTTCCTAGGTCATGGATTAGAATAGAAATTGAATTCAGAGGGTATTTGGTTAGAAAAGTCATCTAATTGTAAGCTGACTTGATGAGGAATCAGTGGAAGACAAAACAAGAAAGCTCTTGCCCAAAAAGGATATTGAAGAAACACAAACTACAGTGGAAAATGAAATCATGCATGTAATTTGTACTGGGTTATATCTTTATGCATGAGTTCTTAACAGGTATTTGTGGGTCTTAAATTCTAGAAAACTGAGTTACAGAGAGCAGAAAAATGAGGTCTCTGACCCACTATCCTTTTTAGAACATTTCTGAGTGTAGCACCATAGTTAACTAAATCAAATTAAATTCTGTTTTTTAATTTTCTAGCCTTCTCCTTCATTTTAGATCAATATGAGTACTAATTTAGGAAACTGAGATTACAGTGGGGAAAGGACATGATACTGCTCCATTCAGTTTATTAAGTGGGCTGAGCCAGGGGTAGACAATGTCAGGGACATCTTTCACACACAACTGACCATCCCCATTTACTCCCCCAGTGAGACAGCACAGCTGAGCAGGAGCATCAGGCTCTTGGGTAGAGCTCAGCTGTAATAGTGTCAGACATTCACATCACCACATCTCCCCCCGCACCAGTCTCTACTGCTGATCATAGCCAGATGCCAGTGCAGGCCACTGATGAGATCAATCCCCTGTCAGATTGCTGTGTGCCTTTTCAGCACCTCACGTGCTTTACAGTCAGCTGTTGAGCCACAGCCCACACAACAGAAATACTCAGTTCTTGCCTGCACCATCCTGTTTGCCACTACACTCAGCTAACTCCTACCAAACTCAGCTCCTGGCCAAGGCGAGTCCACAGTACTCCCACGCAGATCATACATCATTAGTGCACAAATAGCTTAAACTTTCACGGGCGTATCCAAACACAATATGAACAGTAAAAGTTAATAAGGTATGGACAAATAACCAGTCACCAACCTTATGAAACAGTTTTCATTCATCTCATTGTACTTAGTTTGTTGTTTCACCTAAACAGAGGTTAGCTCAGGAGCTTGAGGACCATACAGTCATTTGCCATACAACTCAAACTTTGTAGGTTTTTTGCCACAGCCCCTCCTTAACCCATGCTAGACACTGCAGGTGACTGAGAGTGCAGCAGCTGTCGCATAGATGCCCCATGCCCCTTAGCCCAAGGCATGCTGGAAGAGCTGCACTGTCACACCTCTGCTCTCACTGCTGGGGTCTAGCAGTGATGACTTGCACTACTAAGCATTCCAGGTGGCAGGCTCTTCACTAGGTATACCTACATGGATGCCATTGAGTACAGAACAATAAACTGGTAACAATCAATATAGCACAGCAGTTGAGTGCAACAGGGCATCACAAGTCATTAATAATCCCCTAAAGATATTCCCCACCAGCTAGTCAGTCTCCTCAAGTAACAGCCACCTCCGCAGTCTGCTGGGATTGAGGAGGCATCTGAGATATATAGCGCTCTGTGCTCCTGCCATCAGATTTTGTGCAGCCTGTGTGCTGCTACTCAAAATTGAGTCCCTTTGGACATGAGTGTCTTCCCATGTTGTACCTAATAGGGTATTTGGCCACCGAAACCTTGAACAGTACTTGAGGCACTGCTTTGGGTCAGCTGCTCAGCAGCACACACAGTGCTGTTTGCTGTCACTGTCATGACATTGCTTCTACACTCCCACTCTTTTCTGCAGCCCACTAGGATAACCATTTGCACCATCCTTCCTGGATGCAGGTATAAAAGCTGACACACACAAAGCACCATCTCCATTGGTCACTAGCACTTTTTCTTCTACCCTAGAGCACATCACCTGTCTGTAAGTCAAACTGGATGATAAACTAGGCTCTATAAGGTAGGCAATATCAGAATGACAAATGTAGCATCAACGGGTCAGTTGTTATTTGCAGCTCCCATATGTTCTGACATCAGTCACCAATGCAGGGCTGTGCCTATGGACCTTCTCAGTTACCTGTGGCAGAAGAGCAAGCCAGCCTGCAGGAGCCCCATCTGGCAAGGACGACAATGATGCAGGTAGCCCCTGAACCCCTCCCTCTACTTGTGGCCCATTACTGCTCCACCTGAGGCCCAGAAAAGCATGCTGCACCACTGAGGATCAACTAGGGCTGTGCCCTTTAGCCAAACAGCTCCCTTTTTGCATGAATGCCCCATGCAGCTACCTGCTTGTAGCTCAGCTTCTACTGCTGTAGCTCTGGGCATGATCGAGTACCACGCCTTGGCACAGGAGAAGCTCCTTGTCTGAGCATGGACCAGGCGATTTCAACACCCTCAGCCCACGGTAGCTCTCAGCCAGTTACTCCCAACTCCCCTCTGTTCATTAATATTCCTCTCCTGAGACAGCATGATGTGGCTTTGTGTACATCCTCCCCTGCACAGCTTATCCTTTCTGCTGACTCAGCTGCCCTGGAAAGGGTTCCCACACCCAACCACATTCCTATGTCTCTCCTAGGAGTGTCATCCACTCCATCTGAGCAGCCATGTGACGGCATTAAACACACTGGCACATGAAGGGAATGCATAACCCACTGTGGCCACATGCACAGCATTGTCACATTACTTAATGCTGTACCACCTCCAAACACTTGGAGATTCAGGTGATTTCGCACGATGGGAAGGGTATGGTTCACTAGCAGTAATTCACCATTCTAATGCCTATTCCTAATGAGACTTAGAAATTTGACCCAGGAACATGAACTTAAAAGCATTTGTCTGGAGGCAGGTTCTATCAGTGGACTCTGTCAAGGAGCAGTAACACCAACAGGATGATCCCAACTACAAGGTGCATGCTACTTAGTCCCTGTAGGTTTTGCTCTAATAGACATAACACACTTTAGATGATACACTGCATCTGCATCCAACTCTGTGCCTGTTTTCCCCAGTACAAACAGGATTTGAGCAACACATCCTAGTTCAAGACACTGTTACTCCTAAGACTATCATCTCTACCTCTATTTCTTTGCGATTTTCCGTATGCCTGGTGTGGTGTTTTATGACCTGGGCCCATAAATCTTCATTTCCCCCCCATTTGAGGCTAGGCACAACTACATACTCCCCCACCAGTCAAATCCAACATTCTGGCAAGCCCCAAGTACCTTACTGCTGACTGAAGTGGACATATCACATGAATATGTGCCTACTGGCAGGATATTGCGTCTCCCAGCACACTCCTACATTGAAGGAATTGGTGAATAACATCTGTGTTTTTCCCCCAGTTCTGGGACACAAGAGTTAAAAACATCCATATTTAAAAACCAGCATTAGGGTATCTGGCAGGAGTCATCTCACATGCCACATAAGGTACCTTCCTTCTTCAGTGCCTTGATACCAAGGCCAATCCTACTACAATGCCAGCCCCCTCTTAGCATTAAGTCTGTTTGGGATCTTTTTCCACTGCTAGGTTGCTAATCCTGTTAACTCCTCACCCACTGGCAGAGACAGCTGAACCAATCTGCAGGGAGAGCCACAGAACAGAGAAAACCCCTGAAGACCAAGAGGCTCCTCTACCAGGTTGCTGTCAGGTCAACCTATTGGTAGGATGGCACTACCCCTCTCCAGCAGTATTGTTCTCCTCTCAGGTGGTGGTCCATGGTCCACACCAGAAAATGTGCAGTTCTTGTCTGTGCTGCCAGCTGCGCCGCTCAGCACGTTCAGCCCATTTGTGCAGGACTCCTATTGAAAGCCAGGCCATGACACTCCTGTATCAGAGAGGCTCCAGCAAATGGCAGTTTTTACAGTTACCTTCCAAAACACAGCAGAATGATATGTAATAGCTTTCACCAACGAAACAACCATCTGAGCCACTCATCTGGCAAGAACCACTACAGACTCTAGAGACAGAAATCATTTCAGACAGTGAGTTTTGAGGAACTTTTTAAAGCAATTATCTCCATTACTGAAGCATAAGCAACACCACCTAGCAATTAGCCTGTTGCAGGCAACATTCTACCCTGCTGTCACTCATCCTTGGTTTTATCTTTTATTTTTCTGTGGCCATGAGGCCTTAAATTGAGGTCATCTGGTTTAAGGACCATTTTACTTGTGGCTTCGTTTTGAAAAACTGGTGAGTTTCAGCTCTTGTTCTGTAGTCTTTTGTTTATGACAGATAATTTATGCTTATTTCATCAGTCCCTAATACTGTATTGCAACATGATAAGAACTTCCCCCTAGAAAATCTGCCTGTATAGACATATTAAGAAAATAAAAAAGGGAAGTTTCCCTAATGATATCTATAGCTGGAAAACAATAACTTCATTTGGTATTAAGGAACAAGTTGTTTTCCTTTGTTTTCCTTTTTCAGCAGAGCCTGCTAAATAATAAGACTGTCACAGGCAGCCTAGAACAGGTCCTGCAGCCACTGACTCATCATACTAACCTCCCCATATTCTTCACAGCTTGTATGTTCCTTCAGTTGGAGTGGGCTGCTTGTGCCCTGCAAGACTCATGTTTTTTCATCATAGCTGGATCTGTTCCATTTTATTGTTACTCTCTTCTGTCTGCTTCTATTATTTCCCCTATGCATTTTCTTTCCTAGCCAGATGCAAGCCAGGCTTATCAGGGTGGAGGACAGCTGCTTCATGACTGCTTCAGACCTACCTGAATAGAGCCCAAAAATCGGCACAGATGAGACTGTCAGCGCTAAAAGCTGTAACATTTACAGCCAAGACCTCCCATTTGCAATGCTGCCGCAGGCTTCGTCAGACAGGTAGTCTATCAGATGAGATAGGAAGAAGTGTACCTGTACTACATCAGCCTGATGTAGTGAGATGTCCCATTTGCTAGGCTGTTACCAGCTACCATTCTCTTGGCTTCAAATCTCTACCGTAAGTGACCCTCCAACCAGAAAAAAAAAACACTTCAGAATGCTTCTCCTTATCTTTTTGAAAAATAAAACATTACGAGGCTGTTTCCTCAGTAGTCTTGTTTCTGTGTACCAGGGCTCTGTACAGGACACTGGACTTCTGGTACTATTAAAAGTGTACACAAATAATTTCACCTTTGTAATTTAAAATATTCCCCTCTGAAACTCATTTGCTGTTAGATAAGTGATTGGTAAGGCAGAGAAACCACCTAATGAAGAAAGATTTTCAAGTTACTAACTAAAGCTTTGAGGTGCCCTGCCACAGCTGGTGACAACACAGCTCTTTCACAGACCAGCCCAGACTGCTCAATGTTGTCTCTGGACCTTTGCTACTTGGACTTTTCTTCACCTGTTGCCATTTCTCTCAGTGCCAACTACCTCAGAGCCCAAGAGCTCTACAAACAGCATGGTTTGCCTATTGGCTAAACCAAAGACAGCCATGGGGGCTCCCCAGGTGCAAAGAGAGGGTGCCCACACCACAAGCTGCCCACAGGTTTTCTGATTCAGTTCTGGTAAATCCCTCAGTTCTCATGCTTTGCCAACACATGCCACAGACACTGTTGGCAGTGCTCTCTGTACCATGTCCAGGGCCTGATTTGGCTCTAAGTGCGGAGCTGCAGCTGCCTTTCTTGCTGATTTTGAACACTATGTTCACAAATAATGCAATGCAGAGAGCTCCTTCTGCACTTGTTCTCTTCTCTTAGTGTGCCTAAAACATACACAAGCAATCACAACAAAGCAAGTAAGTGCACAGGCATTCAAGCAGATCTTCTTTACTCCAAATATCAGGCAGCAGAATAGAACTGCAAGGCACTGTTAAGAAGTCTCCCCCAGAAACTCCATACATCTAAACCCAAATAATGCAGTAGCGGTTTTAAAATAAGGCTACCTCAAAATAATGAAATCGCAGCTGTTGCATCTCCCAAGACTGCCACAAACACCCAGAAAATACATTTTTTTTATTTTTTTTGCTACAAGATGTTCCACTCTTTTAATGCAAATGCCAGAATTTGATCACAGCACTGGTCTTGGTGAAAAGGTATTTCTACTGACTTCACTTGACATGGATCAGTTACAGCACATCATCAGCATAATGCTGCCTGAAAACAGTGGGGGAGGCATTCATGTACAAATACTAGATCCTTCTCCCCACATACCAGGCCCAGGTCTGGGTCAACCCTTTGCAGTTAGTCTACCTTCATCTCCAGCACCTCCAGCAGCTTGCAAGTTATACACTTGAAAATATGACTTTTCATTACTAGAAACTGTAATTCTGGGCTGTTATCTTCCCACCTTTAGAGAACCAGCTATGAACCAGAACATGGGACTGAACGGAGAATTCCTAAACAGTGAGAATGGAAGACATCAAACATTTCCAGGTGGAGACAGCAAAACACTTATTACAGTTTTCTTGACAGTACGTGCTTCAGCCTCAAACATACATTATTTAACAAGGTCCGTGTAGCTGTTCCATATAACAAATTACACAGTCACATATTTGCTATTACAAGCATATCCGAGATGCTCACTGATCTGCTCAAGGTGAGGTGATAACCCACCTCTTGTTGCCCAACTTTTGTTGCATTTCCTAAAAAGCTGAAGGCTGGACATACATAGATTTATAAACACACACAGACCCGTAACAGCTGAGCTGTAGTAAATGCCTCCAGACATTCTGAACTGGAGAAGGACGGATTATTCTCTCATAGAAATTCAAATTTAAAATGAACATGTCTCACTGAAAAACATTCTATTTAAGTCATATTTCCCCACTAATAGTCTCGAAGACCTAGACTTAAAACAGAAGGAGGGGGGAAAAGTTTCTTTTTCAATAGACTTTAAGTATGCAAGAAAATGCTCAAGTTTTTTTATATAGTGTTCTCAAAAACGTCAGGCATGGTAACATTTGAGAGATCACTGAAGCACCGGCACCCTGTTTCAAAGTCATTTCCAGACTGGGGAGAGCACTGGATCGCATCTGCCTGTTTCTAAGAACTTAATGGGGATCACTGTGATCAGAATCCACTAGCCTGAAACTGAAAAATCAAGCAGTAATTTATTATATCTTGTAGTAAATAAATAGTTAAGTTTGGGGGATCTCAACGTTAGAAAGTTCAGTCACACAGAGGACTGAAAACCAAGCTATATGCCATGCACCACATATGCACAGGTACTTGCAACACACAGAAACTGTCACTCATTGCTTTGTCCCCTTTGCCTGGAGCAACCCAAGCACTCCAATCCCAAAGCCTCCTGGACCCAGGGAGAACTGCTTGTGTTCTCCATTCCATCTATTCCTCTCTTATTCCACCTCCCTGATGAAGACAGGCTAAGAGAGTTGGGCTTGTTCAGCCTGGAGAAGGTTCCAGGGAGACCTTACTGCAGCCTTTTAGTCCCTAAAGAGGGCCTGCAAGAAATCTGGAGAGAGACTTTTTACAAAGGCCTGTAGTGACAGGATGAGGGGGAATGCCTCTAAACTGAAAAAGGGCAGATTTAGACTAGACATGAAGTTCTTTACTGTAAGGATGTTGAGACACTGGAACAGGTTGCCCAAAGAAGCTGTGGCTGCCCCATCCCTGGCAGTGTCCAAGGCCAGGCTGGATGGGGCTTTCTGAGCAACCTGGTTGAGTGGAAGGATACAAGATAGGCAGTTGGAACTAGGTGATTTTGAAGGTCCCTTCCAACCCATACCATTCTATGATTCTAAGGGTAACCTAACATGGAGCTTCCAAATTGCTGCGATCATTGGCTCTATCAGCAACGAGACTCCTCTATCAATATTACCCCCACTATACTTCTCTAGGCTTCATTTCCCCCATTCCCGGCCGCTCAGCACCAGACCGAAACCCCTCCCTGCAGCTCGGGCCTTGCCGCTCCGCAGTGCAGCAGCCAGGCAGAGGGCACCGAGCTGGGAACTGAAGCTGCTGTGGAGGCGGGAACAGACCAAGATCGCTGACCCCTAACGCTTCCGGGCCTCACTACCGCAGCGGGCGGCAGCCCCCCGCCGCCCCGAGCGCACCGCCTCCCGCCTGCGAAGGGAAGGGCGCGCTCCGCCTCACAGCCCGCTCGCCGCCATTTTGGCCGGTTTGCGTCGCTTCCGCTGCTGTGAAGTAAACAGAGAGGGAGGGAGGGAAGGAAACAACGACGTGGGTGGGACGGGACGACGCGGGACAGACAGGGGAGCGGAGGAGGTGTTGTGGGTAGGCTTCGGTGGAGGGAGCTGATGTGGTCGGAGCGGAGGCGCCAGCGCGGCCCGAGTCCCGGTTAATGCGAAGCGCAGCAGCGAGCCGTCAGGTGAAGGGGCTGGAAGGGGGTGGGGGGGCGGCGGCGGCGGCGCAGGATTTCGTCTGTACCCTGGCTGCGCTGCCGGGGGAGGGGGGGGCTGTCCGAGAAAGGGCCCTGTCTGGGAGCGGAGTCCCCGCGGGCTGGGGCTCGGCCGGAAGTAGCCGACCCTGAGGTGAAGCTTCTCCGAGAGTAGCGGAGCTTAAAGCCTATCCCTTCATATTTATAGGGTGTCGCTGTCTCGCAGCCGTCTAATGATAACAGTAACAGAGTGTAAACCCCTCGTTGGTTTCGGCGGAGCTGGTGGTTCGTGGCGGGTAGGGGTCTTTAAGTACGTTCTCCCCATTAACGCGATCCTTTTATTTCTGGAACAGCCTTCAGGTGTAAAGCAGCACCACGATCTCAGTTAGGCTTGTTTATGGGAAAGCGTTAGCAGCAGGATGGAAACAGCCGTGCACAGTTGCTTGGGTTTTGCTTTGTGGTTTTAGGGTGTTTGTGGTTTTGGCCTTTGGGTTTTGTTGTTTGGTTTTTAGTTTGTTTGTTGGTTTTTTTTTTCTGTTTGGTTATTTGGGGGTTTGATTTTGGGGGGTTTTGTTTGGGTTTGTTGTTTTTTTTTTTGTTTGGTTTTGGAACTGTCTCGTCTGCGCCTCACTCAGCAATAAAAACCATGTTAAGCGTGTGCTTTGCTCCTCCTACTTGTTGACTGAACTATGTGATTATGGTTGAACATGACTGTATTGCAAACAAGATAGAGTGGGTTGCACCCAGGTGCGGAGTTCAGAACAGTGAGTTCTGAAACCAGTCGTTATAATAGGTTGAGAAATGTACTTGGAATGTCTTAAAGAGTCACGCATCCTGATTTCACTCGTCTTTCTGTCCTGGCAGAGTTGGCTATTCTTGTTTTTTGGCTTTCCTTTCCTGAGATTTTAAAGCAAAGTTGATTATAGCAGCGACGTGGAAAAACTGATCACTGATAAGTGTCTCCTGCATGTACCTGAGAGAGTTAAAAGCAGGATTGATGGTTCAGGCATTGTAGGAAGTGATAAGCAGTCATTGTTTGGAAAATTTATTGTGCCTATACAGTAATGTGCCAGCATCACTGTCTTCCTTGCTGAAAACTTATTTCTGTTGGCCTTGGATTTAAAATAGTTACGTGTTTAGACTATCATATACATAAAATGAACTGAATTGCCTGATTGCATCTGCCTCTTCCTATATTAAATTTGCAGAAAGGTTTATTCTTTTAACTGGTCTTTTTAAATAATTTTTATAAGACTGGAAACTTGTAGGCAAATCTGTATTCTTTCAATTTTGCATTTGTTTCATTGTTAGGCATATTAAAAAGTTGAAACCAGTTATGTTTTTAAAAAGCTATTCTAATACTTTAATTTCTGAAACAAGATGACAAAAATTAGATGAACAAGTTAATAAGAAATTAACTTGGGATAGTACCCCACAACTTCCAGAGTGGGTTTTGATCTGCAACCATCATAAATTAACTACTTTAGAACTTGTGCAAGTTAGCTCAGAGGTGCAGTTTGTAAGTTGGCTGTGGATGACCTGGGCCACTTCTGTCAGCCATCTCTCAGAAGTTAATTATCCAGCTGAAAAATTAATACAGATTCACAGTTTTGTCAGTGGCAGCTCACTCCTAGTCTTTTCAGAAGAAAATGAAGGTGTCAGATCTAGTCCTCTTGTCTTTGAAAAGATCAGTTATAGTAAGCATGCTGCATATGTGGATTGGCTCTACTGTACATGCACAATAACACCTGGAATGTGGTAAGGGAGAAAATACAGAACTTGTCTCCCTGAAGCAGTGATAAAAGCAGCCTATCTAACTAAAAAATCTATGCACATGTATTACCTTATTAGCAAAAGATGAGGCAGGATCTTGCTAGAGGAAGACTTGGAGAGCGAAGTCTCCGTTACCTTTAGTTTTTGACAGATTGACAAGAGATGGCTTTGGAAAGACTTAAAAACATCAAACATCCCAAATTTGGCAAGTGAATAGCTTGCACATGGCAATTGCTTGTTATAACCTAGTTGTTAGGAATAGCTGTTTAGCCTAATGTTTAAAGGAATATTACATTTCAGACTAGTTTATTACAAATAATATTCTGGGACTGTACTTAGTAGTTGTCTCAAAGACAAACATGGCAGGTTTGCAGTAGATTTGCTCATCTAATTCTTGATTAGGTTTAAGTTTATTTTGCAGATGGTTCTAGTCACTATTCACTTTTCTTGCTTTTGTTCTGTACTAGTGAAGTTAGTGGCTCAGCAGCAGAACTCTCTGCCAGGTGGAAAGCTTGTTTCAGCACAGGAGTCGTGTTTTGCATCGTCTCATAGTCATGAGCTGTGCATTACAGTAAATGTAGGTATTTTTCGCAGCAGTGTTTTCATCTTGTGCTTGCCCCCAAGTGCCACTGGGATTAGAAAATTAAATTGAAGAAAATCAAGATACAAATTCTGTTTATCAGTCTTTCGTGACAGTTGTTCAAACTTTACATCCTTTTATGAATAGCTTCAGATCTTAAGTGACAGTTTGCTTTTGTCATGTGAGTAGGTAAGGTTAAAGTGCTTTAAAGATAGGTAAGGAGATGCTGGCTTTGAAAAAATAACCTATGATGCACTGGATGATAAACAGTATAATTTTCCACTTTTATTACACTTTGTTTTTAAAAAGACTTCTGAACTTCCGTTTAGTTGCAGCACATAGCAAGGAAAATTAAGTGTCCAGGTCCCCCATGGACTGGGATGTGATAATCTTATATGTGTAATTGTATTTGAATGTTAAACCAGAATGATGTCAGTGTTTATGAAGTAAGTTTGTCTTACAGAAATCATGGGGGCTTGGGAGGTGTTTATGCGTGTGAAGCCCACCCCTCCTCTGGATTCTCTCAGCTTTTTAGAAACTAGAATTGAGTGTGTTCTAGTTCAGTGTGAGTCTCATTCATCACCCTTTAGGATATGGTATGCCTTGCATTGAGCTTTAAAAAAAAAAAACAATTGGCTGCTAAATTCAATTGTAAGCTGGCATGTATAAAAGAATACACTTTGATCAAAATTCAGTGCTAGATTTATTCCAGATTTATGTAGTGGTGGGTTTTTTTCCCCCTCTTTAATAATGTAGCTTAAGGTAGAACTTGTGTGAAACCACTATGGATCCTCTTGAGAATGAGATAACCTTTTGCCTCAGACTTGTTGAATTTAGTATGATTTTGATGAAAGTTTTCGAACTCTTTTGTAATTTTTTTTTTTTTTTTCTTTTTGTGGGTTAAAGCTTCCACAGTTACTGGAAATCTTTCATAATCCCTCTTCACTAGTTAGTTGGAAAACCAGAAGGACACCAGTGTTCTCAATGAAATATGTTTTTAAGGGTACTGATTTAAAATAGGTGCATTCAAAGTAACCTTTTTAAAAAGAAATAAATAAAGGTTCTTTCTGGGAATAAAATGAACTTGACAGATACAGTTTCTGCAAGATGCAGTGCCTGCAAACATGCATACACTTGTTATTTACTTTCTTGCCTGACATTTCCCTTCCTTGTTATTTTTGGATTACCACTTCAGAATCATAGTTACTTGTGGATTGGTTTGAGGAATTTTTGTTTCTTTTTCTCTTCTCCATGTAAGGGAGGAAAAACCTGCAAAAGGGTGTCTGCAGAAAACATACCTTCTCACCTCATCGCTTTTTTATTGATACTGTTGCATTTACAAAATGTATAGGTTTTTTTTATTATTACTGTTTTTTGTAGAATGAAACGAGGAAGGAAAACTACTGAGGCCAACAGCAGTTCATCTGAAGAGACAACTGAGAAAGAATCCAAGAGACACAAGGTCACAGATGAGAAAACCGTAATCGTGCAGAGTCCAGACTGGGCAAACCTGCTTCAAGACATTATCCTACAGGTGTTTCAGTACTTGCCCCTTCTGGATCGTGCTCATGCATCACAGGTCTGCCGAAGCTGGAACCAAGTGTTTCATATGCCTGATCTCTGGAGGTGTTTTGAGTTTGAACTGAATCAACCAGCTACATCTTACTTGAGGGCTACACATCCTGAACTAATCAAGCAAATAATAAAGAGGCATTCCAATCACCTGCAGTATGTAAGCTTCAAGGTAGTGTATTTTATAGGCTTTTTAACAATTTTTATGAAAATAAAAGCATTTGTTAAACTTGATCCCCCCCCCCCATTTAGAGTGCTTTTAAGAAACATCTCAAATACTTTTGAGACAGTACTGATGGTTCATCTATAATAAATATCAAAGCATGAGACGTATGGTTTGTCCCAGTAATTGAAAAACTGATGATAAAGTGTAATTGACAACTGCGATCAGAACATTTTAACACATTGAAAATTAAAGAACATCACTAAATGTTAAGAAAGGCTTATGGTGTTATTTTTGTGGTTAGAATTGTCAGTTATTTAGAAAGAAAAAATGACAGCTCTCAGTGTGGTAGGCCTTGTTTTCAGGCCTACTGCAGAAATGGATTCTCTAAATGAGCATATGGACATGGAGGTTACCTCCCAGTTAATTTTTTTTATTTGGATATATTTTTAGGACTAAATTTTGGAATAACAGTTCTCAGCATAAGTTTTCATTGCTTTAATTCAGTTATGTGGGGATTTTCTTGTTTGGTGCTTTTTTTTGTTTTTTCTTGTAACGCCTCTAGCTGTTTAAAATTCTGCATCAATGAGTGGGAAGCAATACTTCAGTTCTGATACTACTGTACATGTGTATACCTGCCTCAGAATTAAGTTTCATTGGGATGCATAAATTGAATGTTTTCCCATCGTTAGAAAAAATCTAATGCACGGAGAGTGACTTCAGTACTACTAATAAGCAACTATTGGTTTTACTACTGAATTGAGTGCGATTATCTGTGTATGGCATCTACTTAGCACAGCTGCATTTCAGTTAACATGGGATTTGCACAGGATGATGCTTGGTCTTTGGACTCATGGAATTAATTTCAGCAGATGAAAACCTTTAACATTGGCTTACATGTCACTGTTCTGGAAGGGTGCTGTGCAAGAGTCATGGCTGTGTATGCATGAGCTAAGTGACAAATTTACAAAAGAAGTTACTTCTGCAGCCAAGTGGACATACTAGATCTGTCAGAGATCTGGCAGTTTTAATGTAGGAATCATGAGCGTGTTGGTAGCTCGGGCTACAAACCTCTGCCTGATGATATATTGCTACTTCATGCAGTGCCAGGTACAAACTGTTATCACAAGGTTTGCAGGGTTTTTATCAGTGTCCAAATAAAGAATATTTATGGCAGTGTTGAAATGACCTTCCAGTGCTATCTCCTGTCTATGTTGCTTTGCACCAAGTGATTTTGAAGGATTTCAGATGCCCTTCACTGGTAGGGTAAATACCCACATAATTTCTTAAACATTTTCCTTCAGTTCTCCTTCAGTGTTGTAGAATAAACTCTAGATCACAGGGAATACGAAGTAGCAAGGGTAATCACAAGAAAGTGGATATAATACTGTATGTTACTCTCTCAAGGCTGAAAATGTGAGGAGTGTTTTGTAGGCAAAGAAAGACTGGATTGTTGAAATGAAGCTTTTCAGCTTGTGTTCAAGCAGAAAATGGACATTAATTGGACTTGGGTCAGTTGCCGACAAGCTAGCATGGCTTATGGTAGACTTCAAATTGATCTTGTGGTCAAACCCGTGTTCTGTGGATTTGCAAAGCTGTCTTGCATACAGAGCATCTGAGTGTTGAGGGAAATCCACTTGAGGCACGTTAAGTGATTCAGTTTTGCAACAAGCTTACTAACGATTTATTTTTTTCAGGGTATCCACTGATGTCTGTTGTGGTATTAATGATGAAGGTCTAGTGGAAGGTACCCATGCAGAAGGATTGGAACTAGATGATGTTTAAGGTGCCTTCCAGCCCTAACCATTCTATGATAGAGGTTCATGTAATAATGCACTTAACTCTTCAGCAGCTGTATGTAATGATCTGAGTCACCATAAAAAAAAAAACAACTTACAGAATTCTTGCATTTTGGATAAGGAAGCATGTGAAGAGGAAGTAGGGGAGGCTCTAGACCCAAGTCAACCTCTACTTGCTTATTATTTGATGTGGATTGCATATCTTGAAATAACTGTAAAGCTGATCCCTCACCGTGATAAGTTTTACCAAAGTGTACAGGAGAGTGGCAAATTTACAGCAAATTATCTTGGATTTTTGGTATGTGCTTTTCGGGGCAAAAAGAATGGCACTGATGGATTCTCAGTGAGGTGGTTTGTGGGCTTTTTTGACATCACGATTCGGAAGGTAAAGTGGAAAAAAAAACATTAAAGTGTATCTGCTCTACTTTGCTTTTTGTAAGAAGGGTGTGTTTGATACAGTGTTTTCTGAATAATAAATCTTTCTGTTTTAAGGTGGACAGTAGCAAAGAATCTGCAGAAGCAGCTTGTGATATTTTATCACAGCTTGTGAATTGCTCTCTGAAAACGCTTGGGTTAATTTCAACTGCGCGGCCAAGCTTCATGGATTTACCAAAGGTATTTTGATACGTATATTTTTTCTATAGTGCAGTATTTCAGTGTTTCATGCAGTATTCCTACAACTTTATGAAAAGCTTTATTGTAAGAATATGAATCTTTGGTTAAGGAAAGCTTTATTACTGAGCTCTATAAAGGAAGGAACTGAGGTGTTGTACTAAGATGGATAGTTACGTTTCATTCGTTCTCTGCATCATGTGAGAACTTGGTTCTGACCTTGTTTTCCTAAGTCCTTTTGTCTATTGACCTCAATGTAATACTGAGCAACATGATGCAAGTCAGGAGGGTAGACGATTTGTATCTGTATAATTGTACTGTGGAACTGTGGGGATGTTTAGGAGACTATTTCAGTCAAACAAGTGGTAGAGTTTTATACATGTAGGCTTACTGTAGGGATTATATTTTCAATGAGCTTTGTTCAGAAAGCAATATGATCGTGATTTTCAGTACTTCATGTCACACAATGTCAGATTCTTAGGCAAAGTGCACTGTATTTCTGAAATTTTCTGTCAGATTTTTACCTTGAATGTTTACCAAAAATTAGGTTTTGTTAAAATGCATCTGCTGTAGATGACAACAAATCTCTTATATGTGTTTCTAAACAAGAATTCCTGCTAGTGAGGTAGAAGGGTGCTGTTGCTGAGGAGCAGGAGAGTGGTTGGGGTAAACTGGACTGCTTGTTCTATGGCAGTGATATCTTGGATGTCTTACAGCCTCAGTTCTTGAGTCCAGTCTCGCATATATATGAAGGGCCAAACAGAGCTAGACTATTAGCTGGATCTCAGTGACGTCATTGCTAATGACGGCAACAAGGATAAGGAAGAACTAGGGACAGCCTCAGGAAAGGAAGTAGGTTATAGGGCTTAAGCAAGGTTAGTTACAGAAGGATTATCAATTACTATCCTTGGCAGCGATCACAGCCACATCATGTAGTTCTCTTGAACATGTATTTTTAATCCTTAATTTTCAAAGGGGATTTCCAGATCTTTAACTCTTTTCTGTATGCTTTTTTCCCTTTTTTTGATCTGCTTTGAGAAGTGACTGTAAGAAAACCTGAACATGGTGAAAACAATCCATAGTGTGTTGTAAATACTTTGTCCTTTCAGCTCTTGATTCTTGTTTTATTTCTTAATCTGAATGCTGGTTTAGCTGTTTTACTTAGTTTTCACTGGAGGGATATGTTATGATCCTGTTCAGCTTGTCAGTACAGTTGGGAGTGGTCCCTAAAGCCAAAATGCCTAATACTTCTGACTTGAACTTTCCATTTGCATTGACTGATTTTGACAGTTTATGTGAAAATATTAATTCCTGCTCTGAGTGTGTGTGAGTTTTACCAAAACCACATACGCATCACGTAAGAATGGGCTAATACTGTTGCCAGGCCTTCTTTCACATAACTCTATTCAGGATTCTATAAGTGCATGTGGCTCAGAGTGAAACTGTATTGAAGTCAAAGTAGCAGGTAATTTTGTGGGATACTTAATGTAGTGCATGGAGGAAGTACTTTTTTTAAGTCTTCTATTCAGTAAATCCTGTAAGAAATCATGAAGATAAGCCTATTATTCACTTCCTTCATACCATCAATGATTTCTGTAAGCACTGCTGCAGCTGCTCCATAGTCTGTTTCTCAAGTTCAGGTGCTCTGGGCTCTGCCTTTACTGGTATGTTTCAGTGGTTACATAGAAATGCTGAGGACCAACCTGGAACTCCATTACCTGTGCTACTTGGAATCATCGAATAGTTAATTATCTCCTGCTCCTTGGCTCTGTTTAGACTGCACCACTCTGCTTTCCAAGACAAATCCATTCAGACCCTAAATTCTCTGCGTGGATGTTAGGCAGGCAGTAGTAGTATTTGACTTTGGGCATATCTTAACAGTATAGAGCTGCCAATTTTGACTGTGTTTGCATGTCACTGGTGCAGCTTAATTTGCCACATGGAAATTTGTATTCGAAGATGTTTCTTTGAGAGTGTGACATGCAAATAACCCTCAAAATTAGGGCTTGTAGGCTTTCTCTTTGCTTGTGGTCTTCCTATAGAGTTAGGTTTGTGTAGTGGATTGTCCTGGGCCAGGTTCTTGATTGATATCTAATGTTAGACATTCTGATTTGCCAAATACATAGACTGATAGCAAAAAGTTACTGTATTTTCTCTACTCAAAAAATGTAAATTTTAATATTAATTTTTAATTATGCAATATCAAGGGAATGCTTTTTCAGCAAATGTTGTCAATAAGTAAAATAAAACTAGGACTGCTGTGCACAGTGTAGAACCATTGAGATGTTTATTTCAAGTACTAGTGTTTCATTTACACTCTTTTTTTTCCAGTCTCACTTTATTTCTGCACTGACAGTGGTGTTCGTAAACTCCAAATCCCTCTCTTCACTTAAGATTGATGATACACCAGTAGATGATCCATCTCTCAAAGTACTAGTGGCTAACAACAGCGACACACTGAAACTACTGAAAATGAGCAGTTGTCCTCATGTTTCTCCAGCTGGTAAGCTACTGTGGCTTGTTTCTTTTGTTTGGTTTGGTTTTAAACATGAAATGCATTCATTAAATTCTGTCTGAAACTGATAAAGCCCTGAAAAAATAGTGGTGGGGTGAGAGCAAGGATGAATGTGGTATCTACAGAAAATGTCACTGAATAAAATACTAATTCAGCTGGTTGTCCATCCATCCATCCTACCACTTGCAGAGTGACTACTGAACTAATAATAAAACAGTGTATGTCTGTTCTGGACAAATAACTAACCTCCTGTGGAACTTAAAGGCATATATATTGACTTGATAGTGCACTGCTTCTTCAGTGACTATTTAAGTATTGCAGTGTAATTAAACTTTTTGGAACATAAGTTCCTTTTCCGCAGTTTTTGTATGGGTTGAGTATGGGTTTTGTATGGGTTTTGAGTGCTGCGATGTTTTGGATTATGAAGATGCTGGTTTAGTCATTCTGAAAGAAAGCAGTTTAATCTTTTACTGGAGTATAAGTGCAAACAGGATCAACAGCAGGGAGATGAGACTGAGATGTGCAGAACTTCTGTCATTACCAGATGTAGTTCATTAGCACTCTAAGCGTGTTTGTGGCAAGAATGAAGCCAGTTTGTATCGGAATGAAATAGCTGAGGATTGTCAGAGTTCACAGAATTAACATTTGTGGAAAACGTGTGCAATACACCCCAAATCTAAGATTGATTCACAGCTCATTAACTTGACAGTTCAGATTTTTCACTGAGAAATGGAAGAGGAATTGTAAATGAGATGCGGGCAACTTAATTCAGTTCCTCATTTGAGGATAAGTAGAAACTGCTGTAGTCACCATAGCTTTCTTCATGCAAGTATATTGCAACTGTAAATATTCGGTATATGTAAAATTCATCTCCTAATATGTGGGGAAAATGATACTGTAGCAGAGGGCATGTTACTATAGTGATAACAAAGAAAACACAAACACATACCTTTTGCAGGCAAAGGTCTCGGACAAAACCTGGTATTTGGTTTTGTATACAGAATTTCTGAAAATGCAGGTTTGTTTTCTGGAAGGTTTGTCCAACAAGGTGTTCTCCAGCATGTTAACTGGAATGTTATTTCCTTCAAAGCTTTGTAATCGTAGGTTGTTTGAATTAGCTTGAGTGACTGCTTTTTCTGACTTAAAATTTTGTTTAAGAATCCTTGTGCCTGAGAAGTACAGGAGCCATAACGTGTTTGTCCAGGGGAAGAGGCTCCAGCAGTAATTTGTAACTAAGCAGAGTAAGTCAGTTCCTTGGACTTGGACTCCTCTTGAAGGAAAATTAGAAACTTTGAGCACTGAGACCTACCTGGATTTTTTTTCTGTTGGGAATATTATAATTTGCAGACTCTGGAAAAATATGAATTGAACCGAAAGGGCCATGAGATATGCAAAACTAATTACTTACAGATGCACTTCAGATGGTATAACATGCCTTCAGATTGCAGATCAGGGTGAGATGGAGTATGTTCATTACTGGATTAGTTCTCAAGAAATTTCTTCCTGAAGGACAGAGAAGAGTAATGCAAGGTAGTGCAAGGGGGAGACTCCAGTACTACAGGGATAAAGGAGAAAGATTGATACCAAACTGTGAATTGCTTCCAAAGGATGCTCTGAATAGTTCCTGGATAGTTACTGTACAAAGAGGCATATTTGGGTTTGAGCTGGAGAAACAAAGGCAGTGATGTATTTCTAATCTTTGTGAGCATATTTGAAGTTTCTGCTCTTTGCTGTTTCCTCTCTGAAGTTTAACTTGCATTAGAACTGCAACAGTAACTTGTCAAAACAATAATGGTAATTTTTAAATCCACACTGATATGCTGTTTTTTATTACCAGAAATACTAGCTGTTGAAACAGCGTGAACTGAAAGCCTTTCTGCTCTGCTTTGGGGGCAGGGAGTTGCTTCTTTTCGGGTGGGGGAGTAGGGGAGAAGAGTGGCTGTTGGGTGCGTCTGCATTAGCAGTTCAGTAGAGGGATTTCTTTGATGGAGATCGGTGCTATATGGTATCAAGACTGATTTACCTCTCAGTGACACATAGGTTTAGGCAGTGTTGATTGAGGGATGTTCTGTGAACAGCATGGGCTCCAGGCAGGCCCTCCAGTAACTGTCTACACTATGAATGGTCAGTTCTATGTGACTTCATTGGCTATGTAACTTCATTGACAGAATGCGATGTGGATATCTCAGTCCTTGACCCATCAAAAATCACAGCAAGTTGACCCCCATTCTTCCCATATGTGCGTTGCACTAGTGAGTGATGTGACAGTGTATGTGGATCTTGAAACTCTGCTGAAAAATATTTCATGTGCCAACAGCCCTAGGTATTACGAAGCAGCATGCTTGAGTCAACTGAGGGGGAGTGGTCAGAATAGCCTTTCCAGGAGTACTGCTGTAAGAATAACCTCACTACTATTTCAGGCCAAGACATTATCTCTGGAATGTGCAGGAGGTACACACAAGTTTGTAGTTATGCTTAGTTTTCATTTTGTACTCCAATCTTGAAAAAAAAAAAAAAAAAATCTGTATTTTCTCTTCATCTTGGATCCCATCCTTTCCTTCCTGAATGAACTGATGAGTACTGTTACATCTAGAAATTGTTTTTATAGGAAATAGTCGCTGTCAGAGTTGGGTTAAAATTCTGTTTACCTAAATTCTGCTTTTTTTTTGCTCCCCCCCTTTTTTTTTTTCAGTTTATCTAACTTTTTTTGCAGTTGATAGTATTTGATATAGTTAAAAGAGCTTCTGATGCATGTATTCTTGCAGATCCTCAGGTGGAAAATACAAACTTCTTTGGAGTACACAGTTATGCAATATTTTTACAGTAATTTATTTCATAAAGTGTTTTTAGACTCAGTATAGGCTTCTCTTTTGAATTTAATAACTAGATCTTAAAATAACTGCTGTCTTTCTGTATTTCTTCTCATTGCTTCAAAGCTGTAGTGTATTGAGCTCAAGCTTTTCAGCTCTGTATTAAACGTGATGTTCCCATCTCTCCCATTAATGGAAAGACCATATCCCAGTTTTCACACAATTTTCTGGGTCACAGGGAATACAGAGGACTGCATGCTTTTTTTAGTACTTTTGGGTTTATTTTAGTACTGTTACCAGCATGGTACCATTGCTTGTGTCTGCAAATAGAATGAGTGGGAAGCCTAAAGGCTGAACTGAATTCTTTTTGTTAATGTCTTTGCTATGAGCAGCAGGTTATATTGATTGATGAAAGGGAGAGTCTAGAAATTGCTGTTCTATGAATTTCTGCTTCTAATTTTTAGTGTTTTGCCTCTTCTGTTTTCTTCTTGCTGTTGCTTTTCCAAATTTAAGTATTAGTGCTTTGCTAGAAAGAACAAATACTGACAGCAGCAACTTCCACATTTAATTAAATATCTAGCATGCATTTTCCATTTGCTTCGCTCAGGTGACAGATCTCATTCATGGTGGCTTTGTAAGCCAGAGGGGGACAGCAGTTCCTCCAGAGCAGGCTAAGGAAATACTTCTGTATAAGCCTCTTTTACAAAAATGAAGTTGAGTATATGCGGCCTTACCAAAGGGCAGAACAGTCAGAGTATGATAGTTCTGAGTTTGTCACATGAGAATCCGCTCCCACAGGTCTTAAGGTCCTTTCCAACTCAGACCATTCTGTGATTGTGTTCTCTTTTCCCAGGTATCCTTTGCGTAGCTGACCAGTGTCATGGCTTACGTGAGCTGGCACTGAATTACCACCTGCTGAGCGATGAGCTTCTGCTTGCTTTGTCTTCAGAAAAACATGTCAGGTTGGAACACTTGCGCATTGATGTTGTCAGTGAGAACCCCGGACAGACTCAGTTCCACACAATTCAGAAGAGCAGCTGGGACGCTTTTATCAAGCATTCTCCTAAAGTAAATTTAGTCATGTACTTTTTTTTGTACGAAGAAGAGTTTGACCCGTTCTTTCGTTACGAAATACCTGTCACTCACCTTTATTTTGGAAGATCAGTAAGCAAAGATGTACTTGGCCGCGTTGGGATGACGTGTCCTCGGTTGGTTGAACTGGTTGTGTGCGCCAACGGATTACGGCCACTGGATGAGGAGTTGATCCGTATTGCAGAACGTTGCAAGTATCTATCAGCCGTTGGCCTTGGAGAATGTGAAGTCTCTTGCAGTGCCTTTGTTGAGTTTGTGAAGATGTGTGGTGGTCGTCTCTCACAGCTTTCTATTATGGAGGAAGTTTTGATTCCTGATCAGAAATACAGCTTAGAGCAGATTCATTGGGAAGTTTCAAAGCATCTTGGTAGAGTCTGGTTCCCAGACATGATGCCTACATGGTAAAGTCCTTAAAAGACTTCAGGGCAGATGGAATAGTACCTTAAGCCCAAGGTTACCATATTGCAATTTATTGTATAAGCATATTTAATAATACAGCTTTTACTGTAAATTACTTCATGATTTGATTAGAAAATTAATCTTTCATTCAGAATTATTTATGAGATCCACATTCAAAAATAGAAATCATGGATAGCTCCAAACCCCATTTTTATCCAAATGAAAATCCTTTTTCTGTTCTGAATTTGTTCTTTGTCAGTGACCTCAAACTTTTATGGAAATAAAAAATGCATTTTAAAATATGGAAATGTACCTACAAAATGTCAATTTCAATAGGCTGTTCTTTTCTTTAGATACTGTTATTGAACAGGATCAGATGTGATCTTAAAAGCAAAACAAAGCCACACATAAACTGCATGCTTCTGGTGCAGACTGCAGACACCAGTTCTAAGCCCAAGCACCTAGCTCGCAAGACCTAGATAAATAGATAAGTACACCTAGATAAATACACCTAGAGGCGTATTTAGTAGGCTGTGAAATAATACATTCTTTTATATCAAAGTCATAAAAGGCAGGAGCAATACACAATAACATAGTTTAGACTACTAAAATACTGTTACCTTATTCAACGGATTATTAAGTCCATCTAAAATGGAGTGCAATAGTAGTGTGAGCTACCAGAAGTGGTGTGGTTTTTCTTACCCTCTACGCATTTTAATGTAGTCTGCTTATGGGGCCTCAGATCTATGTCTAAACCTGTTTTAAGGTATTTATGTCTAGCTCAGGAAGCGAAAGCATTCTGGGGAAAAATGTAGATACATTGTATTTAACCCACATTAGAGTTAATGAGCTTTTCTTGCCCATTAACCAGTTTTGCAGCTAGGGTCAGATGGAATAAGGTGTAGTTTATGAAGTGAACCCTGAAGTGTTAAATGTGATGACATGGACGTGAAGAGCATGAGATGTGAAGGCTAAAATTTAAGTGGTGACCAGGAATCTTCTAACAAAACCTTAGACCTTTTGGCTGCTTTCAATTTGAGAAAAATGACATTGTAACAGTTGCTTAAGCTGTATAAACTAATTGTATACTGTAAATCTGTTTCAGAAACGTTTATGTATAAACTGAATGTTTGATAGATGATCATTTTGTATACTTTGAATTCAGCTAGCTCGATCACTTCATATGTAAAAAACCTAACAGCAGTAAACTTGCATTGAGTAGAGCAATAGGCAAAACCTTGTTTTGAATATTTGGTTCATCAGTTTTATTAAAGAAAGTTTTTAGTCTGTAAGTGCTGTAGGCAGTGTATTGCCTGTGATCTGGATGTGGCTTGTGACTTCATTTCTTACCACCGCCAGTTACGTTATTTGCTCTCCTCCATTATTGATGGGTAACACTGACGTCTTCACATGGCTGCTGAAGGTGTTTGGAAGCCGTCAGCAAGGAGGAGCTGCTCCAGCTATGGGCCAGGCTCAGCTGAGCAGGCAGCCTCTTCCCATATGCGCAGTACAGCTATTCCTGAAAATGAGTAAATTTTCTTCATTTCTGACTTGGGAAGGTTTATCCAAATGTACAGTTCAAGTATAATACGCTCATGAGCGTATTTAAGTTCATAACTGTTTTGAGCAAGCACAGCTCAGCAGACTGGACATCTTTATAGGGGAGTTGTGTGTTTCTTTAGAGATTTGATTTAAGAATCACATTTTCTGAAATATGCATTTTTTTGTATTAGAATTTGTTAAATCAGTGTAATAGTATAATTTGCTTTTATTTGTATAAAAGGTGTCAATATATTTAGTCCATAACAGTAAAAAAGATCAGTGTTTTTTATACTCTGACTCCTGGGTTTGCCTGCCTGATACGGTGGACTACCCCTAGGAATTACTAAATCACTAAATGCGCGTGTGAAGTAATCTCGCCCATAATGAAGGCAGAACATCTCTGAACCTTGATGGCCAGTGCCCCGATGTCAGCAAAGCAAACCTATTGCTTACTACTGTGGTAGTGGGAATAATTAGAGGCAATGCACAACCTACCTGTCGGTGTTCCGTCACTTTGAAATTCATGTCTTTGAAATCCAGCATTCTGCTTCCCACAGAGAAATCTCTGTTGAATCTCTTCTTTCCACTGAAGGTCAGCAGTTTTTTATTACAGCATTCTTAGCTCAAATAATGCAGCTATGAAACAAACTGCCCAGGCCAAGTCTATGTAGTGGCTTCAGGAAAAGCTAGTGCTCCCTTTTAGCCAGTCATCTTGCACAATTCTTACTTTGCCAATTCTTATGTTGGAACAAATTAATAATAATAAAAAAATAAGTAAAAATCCATGACATAGTAACCCGAGTACCACAGACTGTCATCATATTCACTAGGAACATGAACATAGGTGTCTTACAGCTGTATAAAATAATTTTCCCTGGGTTCACTTTTATTTCTTCTTGTTTCCAGAAGACAATCCAGCATTGGCTTGGTTGTCTGGTTCTGTGTAGGAGCTGTTAACATGTGCAGTCACAAATCTCACCTCTGACATAAGTGCTACATCATTTGAGGTTTTTGATACACGATCACTGCAGCTGGGGTAATCCTGACCAGTCATGCTCCATGCCATAATGAAAGTGAAAAGGTGAGTAATGTAAGAGCAGCTGTTTACATTAACTTTGTCTTTTCCTGTAATTTCCTGTAGTTTACCTAAAGCTACAAACTTGAGAATTTAAGTGGGTGGTTAGGATTTTATTTTTTTTTAGTCAGAAACTTTCACTAAAACTCATGTAAACTGATGTAACTGCGCAGGTATACACTAGCTATGTATATCCCAGTCATTGGTAAAATTTTGCAGTGGGCCAAATTAACTTCCTGTGAATTTAAGGCAGGTTTCAACCAGGTCTCTTCAGATTTGAAACAAGACTGACTCGAAACCTAGAATTTGTCATGTTACTTCAGAGATTTGTTTTCACCTCTGGCTGGTCTAGTAGGTTGCACCCACAATGGTAAACACAAGTGTGGATGCTGCTGCTGTATGTACAACTGGAACATTGTTTTATGAGGAAATCAGTGAAGTCTTAAAGGGACTCCAGTGTCTGTAGCTCAGACTACAAACTGTAAGTTAATTCTCCTAAAATACAGGGGCTGTAGAAACAAGTTCCTTGGAGGTGTGATCAAAGTTTAATAGCATCAAAACTAGGACGGTGAGACCACAATTAGCCTCAGATGTTCTGTATGTTCATCTTTTCGTACTTTTTATAAAGTTTTTCTTGCGGGATCACATCCAGTGCTAGCTGCTGTTCACGTGCTTTGAAATGGAGACTGCTGTATGCTTTTGACTGCTTTCCACCCAGGCTTTTGTTAGTTGGCATTTCCTGGCAACATGCTGAGCAACTAGAACAGCTTTAGACCTTTCACAGGAAAGTACCTGCTCCTTCTGGTCTTGCAACATGACAGAAAATGCATAGCTTCCCTTTTTAGGAAGCTCTTGCATGAAGATCAGCTGTCATGGTTTGTTACATGAATAAGGAGACTTGTTATACCTGGTACCTCGTCTGCTGTACAGTCTTACATGGTTATAAGATAAAGAACTGTGATGTGCAACCAGGCAACTTGGATCTCAAAGCCTGATCTGAACACTAGTAAGGGAAGAACTTTGGTGGATGTAGCATCAGACCCCTTTTGCTGCCTTATCCCCAAGGAGCAAGATCTAAGTGTCACCCCTGAACCCTCCCCCAAACAAAGGCTTGAGTATTTAAGGTGTGGGATAAGGAGGAAAAGGGTCAATTTCCTAATCCTGTATGCTGAAATCTCTTGACAGTAACAGAATATCTAGGCTGAAGGTCCTGCAGACCTACCTGATGGCCAGCGTCTTTCTTCCCTTCGAGGCTCAGGCACCCAAAAGCTGTCCTCTGCACTCTACAACAGCCTTGATGCAGTAGAAGAGACACAGGCTTTAGAACAGTCCCTTCCCTGTGGCCTGTAGCATCAAGCCCTTCAAGGGATTTTGACTCTCAGAGGTGGTATGAACCCTCAAAGTTAAATTGTTTCAAGAGGTGATGATGCTTTGCTCTAACTGTTCATAGCCATTTTGATAATATTATGCTAGATGGCATAGTATCAGTTGAAAAATTCCTCCCAGGAGTCCCTCAGCTGGTTAAAGCAAGAGCTGGTTGCAGAGTAAAGTCTTTCAGGGTGAGGCAGAAGATGAAGTCTCACGTATGTGAAACTAATGAGCAGCCTTCCCCTGTAGCACAGAGGTGCTTACCTCATTCATCTCCCACTGTCATGCTCATCCCATTACAGGATAATGCAATTCAACTGATTAATTTTACTGACTTTTTAACACAAGGTTAATTTTCTGCCATTCTTATGAACTGAATCAGATCACTGTATACTCCCCTCTTTGCCTGCACCAGGTTCTTAACTCGGCCCAAGCCAGCTGAAACTGCAGAGCTGGGTTCCTGTGTCACTGCTTAGCCATGATGTGGCAATAACCTCTGCAGCAGCACTAATCATTCTGCAGCTAGTTAGAAAAATAAAGTGACCAGTGTACATTTGGAGACGATTACGCTGCTGATGTGTTTAGGGTACAGGCACCTTGCTAGTCTCCAGAAAACCGGTGTTCCCTTTGCTTTGGTCAATCGGGTTTAAAGGAAACCCACTGCCAAGCTGCTCCACCATGATCACCTGGAACAGGACTCAGGGACACTGCAGCTGGCACAGCACCATCACTGCACACAGCACTGAGCACTAAGCACACAGCACTCCCTTCCCACAGGCAAATCCATCACCAGCATGGATTTCTGTGACTTTGACACCCCACAAACTGCCACTGCTTCTTTCACAGTAAGGATTCAGTGCTTTTTGAAGACATTTAAAAGTAATATAAACACGATTTCTATGAAACTGACCTAATTGAAGCCTCCAGCAGATTTCAAGACAGGAGACTTGTAGAATGCTGCAGTTATGCATCAATGCCGACATCAGAACAGGCTGTTTGCCTTCTATCTGTGCCAGAAAACACACACGAATCTTGGGAAGAGCCATATATATTATGTTTACAGTGCAAGTAAAGGAAATAAAAGTGGGAAAAAGATACCACCCATGCCATCTTCTAGTAGATTCTGCCTCTTCACACCCTGACAGAAACCTACGTCACAAATCAGAGAACAGTTCATAGGTCCCAGTTGGACAAACCAAAGAAATATGGAAATGTCAATGTAAGGCACATGTTGAGGGGACTGGGCACATCCAGGCACTCGGGTTTGTCAGCTCCAACACATGGATTAGCTGAGCTGGTCAGACCAGAAAGTCCTTGTAATGCTCACGTCCACCCTTGGTGGTGGCCACATGGCCACCTATGTGGAGTCTAAAGCAGGCAGGCTGCCTCCCATGCACCCTTTGGCACTGCAGTCTAGCCAAGAGCAGCCACGCTGGCCCATTGTTAGATAACACGTCACACAGAAGCCAGCCATGTCAGAGACACTGAAGCTATACAGGTAACAAGTAAAAAAAAAAGGCAGAGTCTTTCATGTGGTCTAGCAAAGCTTTCCCAACACAACTTTTACAGCTGGCAGTGAAACACTTGAGCTCCGTCATGGCAGCCCTCCCACGTCCTTAAGATTATTCTGTCATAAGGGCAAGTTTGGTTCTTCTGTAAGCCACTACACATCAAAGGATGTTTTGCTTCCAGTAGGTAAAGGGACCTCTTCATAAATTATTTTGAGATAAGGGAACTTCATAGGTAAAAACCAGTATTCCAAGTTGTAGAAGAAGTAAAACTGATGATTCAAGATGACATGATCAATAATTTTTAGAAGATCCACAAAAAACTCCCTGACTGTTTGATGAGGTTTAAATGGGTAGTAGAAGTCCCTTATAGCTGTTGCCAATGTCTTGTTTCCTACCGGTCCAAAAATAGATGTTTCATTTCCCAGATAAACAGGCTCACCACTAAATAAAATTATGCTTGTATAGTTTGTTTGTATCTTCTTAAAGACAGCTCCTAAGTCAGCCAGCTTCTGGTATGTTCTCAGTATGAATTTAGAGCATTCGTAAGAGTCAAACCACACTACTGACCGTTTGTCAGGACTTGACTGAACTGTCCAGGTCTCATAGTAAATGCCAGTCTCATTGTCGTGTCTTACCCATTTTGCCATTTCATTAAACATGGCTCCTGCAAGAGATGAAAATAGGTATTACAGAGACAACGTAACAAATACATGACTCAAAATATTTTCCATCTATTTCAAGGTTCACCTTTCCTTCCCTGAAGAAGTTTATGTGCAACATTACCTGACCATACAAGGCGTAAGTTGGAGGGAGAAGCAATATATGTAAATATAGCTTTTTCAGCTGGGTAAGTTATTTAAACTGTAATTCCTTTTTCTGCCCTATTTCCTGCTACTATGCCAAAACATCCAAACGTCAGGGAACCATGACAGTTCTGATTTTGTTTTATCCATGCAGACAAGCAGTGCAGGTGGCAAAACCTACCAGAGATGCTAACAAAGTGCTCACTGGCACAACAGGTGCTTCTGCACTTCCTGAAGTTTTACCTAAATTCAGAAATTCATAGAATGGTTTGGGTTGGAAAGGATCTTAAAGAGCCTCAGGGCAGAAGTTTCATGTCTCCACACAAGAAACTCCAGACTGGGATACCTGCTGTTTTAGCAGCTCCTCAGACAGCAAACTGAACTAAAAGCCAAATGATGAGTGGGGTGTGAAGACCAGTAAACTTAAAGCCCTTGAGGATTATTTCTTAATTCAGAATACATGTTTGGAGTACTCTGATGATGGTGTTTTCACAACTGGAATGAGGAAAACATCTCTAACTCAACTCATCTCTCTGGCAGCTTGCTATGGGTGATGCACCAGCCTCTGCTCCAAAATACAGCTGATTCACAGGGCTAATTTGCCTTCTATTTTTCCTGCAGTCCTAGCACTGCACCTCAGCTGAGTCCTTCCCATCCTCTCCTTCCTCAGCCACAGCACAGTACAACCATCCATGACTCAGATCTGTCACCTCATATTCACAGCATGACCAAATTTTGCAGATTCTTCTTGCACAACACATCAGAAGACACAGTCAAACAGCTTGCTATACACGGACTTGAAGATCCCCTTCAGCTTCTCTAATTCCTACCAGATTACCTTCCAAGTGTGTATTCTTTAAGGCATGTTATTGAGAAGGATTTGTCTCTCCTAACACGACTGAGATGAACTTCATATGAAGTTCTGGCCTTAACCTCTTAAATTAAACAAAAATTATTACAGGTTAATGCGTATCTCCATGATAATCTCTTGGAAGATGCCTAAGCAATCAAAAATCTGATTTTGGCTATTCCTGACCTATTTTACAGAAGAAACATACCCCTAAGTAACATTAACACAGCCAGCAGGCATTAAAGGAAAATGAGATTGCTTCACTATGGTCTGCTGACAAAAAGCAGTGTAGGATCTCACACAGGCAAAGAGGACCAGCTGTTTCATACGTTAAAGCCCTCTCCCACAAGATGGGATGCTTTTTGCCTGCTCTTTGAAGAAAGCAAGTTCAGCTCATGATCACAGAATCATAGAATGGTTTGGGTTGGAAGGAACCTTAAGATCATCTAGTTCCAAACCCCTGTCATGGGCAGGAATACCTTCCACTAGACCAGGCTGCTCAAAGCCCCATCCAACCTGGCCTTGAACACTGCCAGGGATGGGGCAGCCAGAACTTGTCTGGGCAACCTCTTCCAGCGTCTCATCTGAACTTGCACCCGTTCATCTTCTTCCACAGTAACTTTCAGCACTGGATAAATTACCTAGAGACCAAGTCCAGTAAAGCTGCTGAAGGTGGATGTGAGCAAACATAAAGCAGCACATCACTCTATCTGTAACTTTCCACTGTGCCCTGTACACAGCTAACTTTGCAGAGTAAGTCATTTTATCACAAAATTTGCAATTCTCCAAGTCCTCAGTGGGCTTTGTTTGTAAGTCATTCACTGTATTACTACAGTAGTCAGTCAGATTTATATAAAGGACCTTTTTATTTTAGGATTTCAGTGTTCAATATACACAAGGAAGCTATTATGGTGATCATCCACTTATTTAGAGGTGTAATTCCTGGTTTTGTTCTACACCATATGACAGAGACCTATTACTGGGGACATTTGCACAGTTTTTATAACACATAATGGAGGAGACAGAAATAAGGGATTAGTATTCTTTGTATTTCTGAGACAATTTCTAAATATGCCTTATTTGTTTGCCCAGTAATTTACACATTTCCACCAGTTTTTCTATCTCAGCAGTCATCTGTCACTTCACAATAGAAGATTTTGTTTTGGTGAAATCATGTGAACAAGTCCATAATGGTTCTGTACAAGCTGTTTTCCATTTTTACACTCAAGAGACTCAATGTTTTTGTACAGCAACAACAAATGACTCTCATTTAACAACTCTTCAGGGTATTTTGTTCAAAAACCAGCAGCCTCAGACCACTTTTTGTATAGAGTGCAGAGACAGTATTTCAGTTCGAAATTAGCACGGGTGACTAACATTGTAAATAACCTACAAACATAAAAGATACTGCTTTACATGAAGACAAGGCTGACTCTATATTTTATATTAGCACTACCCAAAGCATCTGAAACCTACCTGATATTGTGGTCACAAGAACTAAAGTTCCATTTTCCTTCCAGTGTGCATCATCTATTCCTTCATAAAAGCAGGCAGCGCCCTGGTTACACCAAAAGGGTGCATCCATGCCAGGCCGGAGATGTGGAAACGTGCAGTTCCCAAGTTGGAAGAGTTCGTACCACTCCATTGTGTAGTTTTTGCCTGTTAGAGAGCTCTTGAAACCCACAGCATCATGCATAATTTTCTGAAAAAGAAAAAACCCACTAAAGTCCTAGAACTTAACATAAAAACTACTTCAGCTTGAGCTGTACAGAAAATAAGACACCTGGAAGCTGCTGTGTAATAGGGCAAGAAGACAGAAAGAGGGTCCTATAACACCTTGGATTATTCAGCACAGGTGCACAACGTACTGGATTGTATCACACACATACTTTTATCATAGAACCATACTGTCTCAGTGGTTGTCTATCCATCCATTACAAATTCTGCCTCCAGATACTCTGTGGGAGCTCATCTTCAAAACTCAAATTCACTTTTGAATCAACATCACAAGGGGTATCAAAGAAATAAAGACCAGAACAGAGTTGCCAAAACCAGATCTTAGTAATTAAAGCCACAAGAGGAATGAGATAAGTATTTCTTTTAAAAGCTGTAAATAAATCAATCGAACCTTAGTTTAGCAACTCTGATATTTGAAGCTATTTCAATTTTTGACTCTGTGTGCTTGGTTCTGATGTTGCTCCTTCATGTTCACTAGTATTTATTCACTAGGGATTGTGCTTTGAAGCTTAATTATGCTACTGATAAAACTATCACTGAAGTTGAGATTCTTTAATTAAAGTATTCATTCATGGAGTCACGCAAATATGAAAGTCTGTGATCAGTCTTAAGTAAAGTCTAATGATCAGTCTTAAGTAAAGTCTAATGATCAGTCTTAAGTAAAGTCTAATGATCAGTCTTAAATACTGATCATAACATTCAAGAAAGAACCATGAAAGCAACCAACTCCCCACAATCCACCATTCAGACCAGATGGCTGTCCACTCCTGACAGGTATTCACGTCCATGCAAACACATAAGTTTTTAACAACAGAAAAGTTAATACACTAAGAAAGTGTATTAATATCAGGTAATACTGCTGCTCTCTTTAGCACTCACAAGGTCTCAGCTCATGGCTCTGTTTCAGGTTTCAGCATCACAGTTTGAGGACAAAACACCTTCAACTCCAGTAGGCGAAGGTTATGGGACAGAACTGGCAACAGACGGTTTGGAATCACAGAATCATAGAATCGTTAGGGTTGGAAAGGACCTTAAGATCATCTAGTTCCAACCCCCCTGCTGTGGGGAGGGACACCTTACGCTAAATCATATCACCCAAGGCCTCTTCCAACCTGGTCTTGAACACTGCCAGGGATGGAGCATTCACAACCTCTCTGGGCAACCCATTCCAGTGTCTCACCACCCTAACAGGAAAGAATTTCCTCCTTATATCCAATCTAAACTTCCCCTGTTTCAGTTTTAACTCATTACCCCTTGTCCTATCACTACAGTCCCTAATGAAGAGTCCCTCCCCAGCATCCCTATAGGCCCCCTTCAGATACTGGAAGGCTGCTATGAGGTCTCCACGCAGCCTTCTCTTCTCCAGGCTGAACAGCCCCAACTTCCTCAGCCTATCTTCATGCGGGAGGTGCTCCAGTCCCCTGATCATCCTCGTGGCCCTTCTCTGGACTTGTTCCAACAGTTGCATGTCCTTTTTATGTTGAGGACACCAGAACTGCACACAATACTCCAGGTGAGGTCTCTCAAGAGCAGAGTAGAGGGGCAGGATCACCTCCTTCGACCTGCTGGTCATGCTCCTTTTGATGCAGCCCAGGATACGGTTGGCTTTCTGGGCTGCGAGCACACACTGCCGGCTCATGTTCATCTTCTCATCAACCAACACCCCCAAGTCCTTCTCCACAGGGCTGCTCTGAATCTCTTCTTTGCCCAACCTGTAGCTGTGCTTGGGATTGCTCCGACCCAGGTGTAGGACCTTGCACTTAGCATGGTTAAACTTCATGAACACAGATAAGACAGGTGCAAACCAGGGGGATCAGATGGTACTCACCCAAGAGGTGTAAAGGAACTAAAGTAAGAGTGTTGAACTAACTGTGCAGTCTGTAACCTAGTGTTTCAACTTAGACAGTGGCAAGCAAGCAGAGCAGAACTGGCACTGCAAAACGGGATTATTGTACTGAACCAATAGCAAGGCTAAAGCAGGGTATCTGAAAGGTCCAAAACCTCTGCAGAGGGAAGATGTGCTTCTTAGGTCTGCTTTGAAGGAGGCAACAAGTTTTTGGATACAGGTAAATGCTTGATTTAAGTTCACCTGAATTGCCAGAAGAAGTCAAAGAAGATTCAAGGTCAGGCTGGACAGGGCTCATCTCACCGAAGATGAGCAACCTCATCTAATTGAGGATGTCCCTGCTCACGGCAGGGGGCTCAGACTAGATGACCTTTAAAGGTCCCTTCCAAGCCATTCTATGATTCTTTAAAGCACTTCATCTGATATAAGGGGATAAATAAATGTATTTTCTTCATGCAGCTCTGGTGCAGAAAAAAGAACAAATGTAACGGTGTGAGTAAACAAAACACTGCCAAAGGTTCATGGGGGAACACATTCAAACCCACCAACAGTGCTGGTCATGCTCTTTTCTTTAGCTGAGCTAAACTCTGTAACTTCTGTTTAAAACTTACAGCTCTTTGGGTATCTTTCCTATAGATAGCTGAACTTGAGTGCTCCAATACTCTTCCATGCAAACACATCCCAATGTTACAGCTACCCTTCTTGACAACTTCTGTTGAACTCAGCTTAATTTGCCACTACAACTTTGTTAAACAGAAACATCACCTTACCAAATGTCCTAGTAGGTCCCCATATTTAAATTCCCATACTGGAGCCTGTAATCGATACACTTCAATGACATCCTCTTCTTTCATAACTGGAATGGCAGAGCCAGTGGGACAGAAGGTGTAACGAGCTTGGCAGTAAGGATCGGTTTTTGGACGGTAGTCAAAGCGCCTGTGTTGAGAAAGAGAAGCACAGAGAACGATAAGCACAGCTTCCTGGCTGGAGTAACTGCCTTGTGGCTTCCTAAGGGCCTGAGTGGGACAGTCCAAGTGTCCAGCCACCCCAAAGATGGGTTCTGTGATGCAGACACTGCAACACCTGGAGCTACACAAGTTGGTCAGATGCTGAGGTGCGCATCTGCAGAAACAGGACTTCAGACTCGTAAATGCCAGCCATGTTGTATACAGTACTGACCACAATACAAATGGAAATACAACTCTTCTGCAACTGACAAAAGACTGTTTATAAGAAATATTCAGTGAAGAACCCTGAATGCAAGGAGCACATATGGCCAGTTGTGAATTACAGCAAGCATTGAATTCTTTTAACTTCTTTTATATAACCTGGACAAGAACAAGTTTGGTAAGCACAGTTATTTATTAACTAACACTACTGGAAATGGATATCTATTGAACATGTAACTATTTCTGTGCACTTAACGTCCCAAGTTCAAATAGCTTAATGAAAATGTTCATGTTACGGCTCAAATGGAAGAAATTAACTGATTATATGACTTGGACATTATAATGTTAATGACTGATTTTGGTAGTGGACTTGGCAGTCCTGGGGTAATGGCTGGATATGGTGATCTTGAAGGTCTTTTCCAACCTGGCTGATTCTGCAATGGAGCTGAAACGATGATAATCTATTCCTCAATGCTAATTTAGATAATGAGGTCTAAGAACCTCGCAAGGATCACTGTTTCCATCCACCATTCCTATTAAGCCTCAAAAACCAAAGACCGAATCTGGTTACTTGTCACTTTATATAAAACCAGCAAAACACTTTTCCAACAAGTCTTCCTTGCCCCAATTTCCCTCAGATTCACTCCTTGTATTTCAGTTAAAACACATGTAACACATTCCTGTTACCAAGACAGACTGGCAAACACAGCTTTGCCCAGGGCACAGCCTGAGAACCGAACACAGTCACCCAGAGCTACTGAATGACACAAATAGCCCAGCCATGAGATGACTCAAGGACATCGGACTTCCTGAGCCATAGTAAGGCCAGGAGCCCTGCTGAGACATGACTGACTGTCAGTGCCGACTTCTCCAAGCTTGCTGGGTACTTCAGCATGTCAGCTTTATTTTGTCCAGGGAAAAAGAGAAGGGAAAGGAAGCTGAAAAAAGAACACACAGTTACAAAGCAAAGACTTACGCCAGCCACACATTTAAATCCTGTTTCTAAATTGCACACCTTGTATTTTCAACTTCCCCTCCCACTGCACCTTGCATGTGACAAGGAGGTAACAAGCATGTTAAGAAGCACTAAAATACCACATTTCTGAGTTTCTCACACTGACAGGCTTGCACTCCAGTTCAACCACCCCAAGACCCAGTCTTGCAACTACTGAACTTGCTGGAAAATCTGAACAACTCGTGACTGCAAGATCAGCTCCTTCAGGCATCACCTGATACAAACATAACTGCTCATAATTACACAACAGGCTTTCAAAACTTCAGGTGTGTATTAGATAGCAGCTAAATATTGGGAACACCTCCCTTTACAAACAGCAAACCCACACAAGCATAGCTCTTCTCTGAAGCAGCTCATTTCCTCGGCATAACTCAAACTGCAGCTACTTGCTCCAGTAAAATGCAGTAACATGCACTCTTCTGCTTTCCCCAACACCACCACATCTTCCTCTGGAGCTAAAAAAGCTCTGCAGCAGAAATGGGGTGTTTATACGATTTCATTTAATATGAGCGGAACTATGAAGGAAAGTTAAATTTAAAAAAAATACAATAAATCATAGCCTGACTTCCTCATCGTAACTCTTCGCTAGAATGGGATTTAAAGGACCATCTTTAAAGCAAGGGCAGTCATTCCCACTGCTGACAGAGCTCACAGGGATGGGACACCCACTCCCTTGCGAGCTAAATACACCCAATATTGCATATATGACAAATACCCCCGCGATTAGAAAGGGGAAACTATTCATGGCCATTTCAGTACAAAAATTAAATAAGCAAAGAAAACTAGCAGAAAGCTGACGGGCCCCGAAGGAAGCGGCGGCGGCGGGGGGGGGGGGGGGGGGATAGGTGCAGGCAGCCGCGGAGCCGTGCCTCTTCCAGCTCTGGCCGCTGGGCCCCGTCCGTGTACTCACTCACCTGTAAGGCACCGGCCACCGCCGCTGAGGGGAGCGGGACCCCGCCGAGAAACACAGACCCCAAACCGCCGCCGCCAGCAGCAGACGCAGCAGCAGCCGGCAGCGCCGAGCGGCGCCCATGGCGACGCGCCCTCCGGGGTCTGCGGGCCCCGGTGCTGCGGCCCGGCGGGGGAGGCGGCGGGGCTGAGGCGGCCGGGCGGAAGGGAAGGAGTGAGGCCGCCCCCGAGCCCGCCCACAGTCCCTGGAGAGGCGGTGATGGCCAGGGAGTCCGCGGGCCGGACGGCGTGAGGCAGGAAGGGCGAGTGCGCGCTGTACGTGGGGTCCCGACCAACCGCAGGGAGTTTTTAACCTCTTTCCGAAGGAAACCTGCCGTGTGGTGAATCGGCCTTTAAAAACGTCACTTGATGAGCCACGATTTCGGTCTTCTGGAGACAGTTATGCATTCTTTTATGCGAAGCACTTGTTAGCAGCTCGGGGTGTTGTTTCACGCTTTGGGGCCACTTTAAAACACACATGAAACTCCCATTCCTACAAGCGGAACGCCCCGAGAGGGATGACCTGCATCTGGACCAGGACGATGAGTTGAGGCCTCACCAAGTGGCAGAAGGTCGTTTGCTGTGACAAACAGAGGTGTCCTGAGCCTCTTCTGGCTGCCCAGAAGTCTCGTCTGAAGCTTTTCAGGGCTTCAAGCTAAGTTTATACATCAGTCACCCACTCTAGAACACTTAACTCAGGTTGTAACAGCTTACATTATGGGCATTAGATAGAGGTTTATTCTCTCATTTTTACAACATAGCAAGAACTATATCAGAGGAACTCTGGCTAAGGGGAACGGCAACTACAGCTTTGCAAGGTGCATCCCTGCAGCAAAGAGATCTTTCCAGCTCTGTAAAGTTCAAAACCGGCTATGCTAGCATCAGAGCTCAGGAGGATGTTTGGTAGTTAGCATCCATGGTGAAAGAGCTGGTGTATGCTGTTCACTGGATAAATAATAACTGTGCTGTGAACTTCTGTCTACCAGGAGGCAGAGAAATATACCATTTCATTCCTTGCATATAAGCCCCTAAAGAACAATCAGTTCTCTAGTCAGCATTATGCTATCTCCAAACAAAACTGGAGGTGGAAAATCCTGCATCCTACGTAAATATGCATGATAGGCTGCTGAATACCAGTCTCTGTAATGCTGGAGGTACTAGAGGTGTTCAAAAAACCGTAAGATGGCACAGCTATTGAAATCTTTCATTTCAGCCACTTTTCTTTCTCTCAGTTCATTGCTGCCTGATTCTATACTGCTTATGTTTAAAATCCATGTCATTCAGCACTATACATTAATTTAATGCATGTATACATGATCTATATTGTCTAGACTGTGCTTTTGCCAAGAAAGATTGGACCAGATGATCCTTGAGGTCCCTTCCAACCTGGTACTCAATGATTCCATGATTCTACCATAATTCTATGGGATTCTGGTACCTATATTTCAGTGTTTCATTTTAATCTCATGCATGTTATTTGTCTCTGCTTTAAAGTAAAGAACAAAACCAGAGCTTTATAAAATAAAGTGTGCTATTATTCATGTTTTTTCTATCTTCAGTGTAGTACAAGATGCCAGCTTTTTCATGTGTTTGAAAAGGTTATGTGTTTGTGTGGAATACAGCTGTCATTCCTTTTTTTACAGATTATGATGTGTAACCTTGGAAGTACTTTATGAAATAAGGGAAGGATAATTTATCCTTTCCACAAAGCCAGGATGGAGGGAAGTGAAATGACATAATAAAGGTGCCATAATCACTCATTAGCCAAACTAGAAATACAGTATGAACTGGTTCTTAGCCCTGGCTCAGCATGTGTTTGCAGTCTGGACTATTAAAGTCTCTATTCAGGCACTGCTGTGGTTGCTGAAAGTGTTGGGTCAAGTGGCTAAGATGGCCAAGCTATTGATGTTTTTCATTTCAGTAGCATTTCTGTATCTCACTTCATTGCACCCCTTAGGTTGTATGAGAAGAAAAAAAATGGTGTACTGTGCAGCAAAAGTTTCCTAAGTTACATTATGAAACATATTTTAACATAGAAAATAAACTAATAAATATACTTGAGCTAAAAAGCTACTGTTAGCTATTTCTGAATCAATAGACATGTGTCTATTAGCCAGACACATGTCAAAGTGTCCTTTATAAACCCACAGAACTGATCTGCATCTTTGTCCATTGGCAGGCTTAGAGGAAAGATTGAGACTGGCTATAAAGATTATACTGGAACAGATTGCTCAAAGAAGTTTTGGATGCCACATCCCTGGCAGTGTTCACAGTCAGGCTGGTCGGGGCTTTGAGCAATCTGGTCTACTGGGAGGTGTCCCTGTCAATGGGAAGGGGATTGGAACTAGATGAGCTTTAAGGTCTATTCCAACCCAAGCCATTCTATGATTCTGTGAAAAATCAGCTTCTGGAGTTGACAAGATTCCTACATTTTTCTCATTTCCTGGAGTATTTTCTTTTGTTTAGTGAAAACCAAACATTTTCCTGATACAATGAAGAAGACTCTTCAGTATGATTTCCAATTATAAAAGTACCTTCTCCGTCTCTACTCTTGAGAGCAACAGGATGGAAGGAACAGAGAGAAAGGGGAAAACAAACCCCTGCTGCAGCCAAAGGTTGTGGGTTTGAATAGCTAGTTTGGTTTTGAACATCTACAGGAGTCACTACGCTGTAAAAAAAAAAAGACTGAAGCAAACACTATCCAGCAGACAGCAGTCTGCCCTCAAGCAGGGACCTTCGCTATCTCAGCACTTTGCTGTTCAAGCATCTCTATGCATCATCCTGCACAGACTTCCAACATCTCAATACATAGCTGAATGCATTTTGCTAGGGACTTTGCTTTCTTTCATATGCCATTTCCAGTGTAAGCCCTGTTGTTTCCCCTGCAGAACCCCCATACTACAAATTTGTGAAGCTGGGAGCAGATCAAAGAACGTAGGTTCATTTTCTAAAGAAACTCTGGTTTTCCTGGCAAAATGGAGCCACTCCCTAGAACAGAGTCTGAGGTTAGGATAGACAAAAGGTGTCTGATGTGTGAGGGTACCACGGATCCTCAACAGCATCAGAACCCAGAAGCCTTCTGATTAAACTCCACTTACTCTTGCTTTCAAAGCTGTACATTCATTACATCATTACAGTCCTGTGTGTAAACCAAAAAACCACATTGGTGAGCCTTTGTGAGGTCCTGCTGGAAGCAACCCAACTTCCAGAAGAGCTGCAGCAATACAGGTAAGTAACAGCACCACACAGCACCAGCTCAGTGCTACTGCTCCGCTACGGTAAGCAGGCCAGAAAGTGAGACCGAAAACACGTCTGAGCCTGTTTAATTTAAAACAAAAGGCACATCTTTATTTCACATCACTCCCCAGGTTTCCCCTTGCCATTTAAAACCCATCCTCACCTACATGCAGGCAGAAGAGGAAGCACGTACCGCACAGCTGCCTGCAGGGGGTTACATGCGGTGTGCCAGACCTCCGGGGCACGCTGAGCACCCGTCGGTGCCGCCCGTAAGACGTAGGCCAACCGGAGCCCAGCGGCGCAGGCGCAGCAGCAGGACGTGGAAAAGGGAGGGTGCTGCGAGGCCCGGGTTCACCAGCTTGGACAGGCTCTGCGCGGTGCCCGGCCGCTATGGGCAAGCGGGTAGCTCTGGTTCTCGCCGGCTGTGGCGTCTTCGATGGCACCGAAATTCACGAGGCCTCGGCGGCACTGGTGCATCTCAGCCGCGGCGGCGCAGAGGTAGGGGGCGGCGGGTCCCGCTCCCCGGCACCCCGCGGGGTTGTGTGGAGCTGGGCGTGGCAGGCTCTCTGGGGCGGGGTACGGCTCCGCCGTCTCTTTGTATCCCTCAGCAGACGAGAGACCCCCGCCTTGGCCCCCCACCCTCTGGCCTGTGCCGGGGAGCGGGCCGTGCCATCCCGTGGCTCCTGGTGTTTGTGGGATCGAGCCTCCCCTGCTTCACGGTTTTGTTTTCCCCGCCACAGCACACGACAATGCCTTTTCAACCATAATCTCTCTTACTGTCTTGCCCTCTCCCTTTTCTTTAGTGAGCCCCTCCCCGAAGCCGTAAATGTCCCCCTGACAGGAGCAGCGGCGCCAGGCAGGCCCCGGTTGTGACGGGTGGCAGGAGGCCCTGCCCTGCTCCTTTGTCTGTAGGGTCCTGGAGATTGGGTCCAGTTAAAATTCTTCGTCTGTTTTCTGATTGTTTTTGCAGAGATCGGGGGCTCACCTTTGCTTGCATTCACCTGCATGCCTTCTGTTACCTGTTTCTGGGCTTTTTCAGTAACTGGGCTAGTTCAGTAACAATTACTCTTTTAAGCAATTGGAGGAGCATGGGCCAAGATCATAGAATCATAGAATGGTTTGTGTTGGAAGGGACCTTAAACATCTCGTCGTTCCAGTCCCCCTGCCACGGGCAGGGACACCTTCCACTAAACCAGGCTGCTCAAAGTGATGTGGTGGTGTGTTGTCCTGTCTGTGGCTTCAGACAGTGGAAGGTGGTCACTTTCTGTCTGCTTATAGCTGCATTCAGGTGTTTGATGGTAACAACAGCACCCTCATATTTAGCACAAAATTATCCTCTCTAAAATTAACTGGAGTCTGCAAAGCAAGACTTCTGATTTGAAAAGCAGATATGTGAAAATAGGCCCTGCAGTATACCTCTCACAAAGCTTTGCACTTCCATGCAGCTTTCCCCTCTTGTGCCTAACCAAAATATGTTCTTCCATGTTTTGTTTTCCCTTCCTGCTACCAGTGTTTTGAGAAAGCAGCTAACTCTTAATGTCTGCACTAGGAATGCTTGTGAAGTTTGCATCCTTATATTTTAAACTTTTTCTGTAAAACTTTTAGCAGTATGATCCCCTAGCTGTTAAGAGCAGCCTTTCTTCAGACTCAGCTGTGTTCCCGGTCAGCCTGCTGGTATAAATTGTGTTCTGTTTGTCCTTGGGATTATCTGCAGAAGGAAAGCAGGCTGTGGCAAAATCAGTAAGCTTAATGTTGGTGTCAGAATGCAGTCCTGTCAAAAAACTGCAGGAATAGGATGGGGAAGATGAACAGGTTTACCTGTCCTAATATGCCACCTATCGCTTTAGTTATTTAATGCCATAGATCCATCTTGTGGAATCCACTTCTCTTGTTTATTTTGACCAATATGTAGGAGGTCTGTTTACATTCACAAAATTGCTTTATCTCTCTATTCTAGGTGAAGATATTTGCCCCAAATATTGAGCAAAGGGATGTAGTCAATCACCTAAAAGGAAGTCCAACAGAAGAGAAGAGAAATGTGTTAGTAGAAAGTGCCAGGTTGGCAAGAGGAAACATTCAAGATTTGGCTGAACTGAAAGCTAGTGAATTTGATGCAGTCATTTTCCCGGGTAGGTGCTTTTAAAAGAAAGTTATTTGTGATTTTTCAGTTGCAAATTGAAATTCCTCAGTTACTTTTCTATTTTTAGATCCATTTAGAGAATAAATTGTTGATTTGAGAGGTATGGAGGGGGGGGTGGTTTTTTTTTTTTAACTTATTTTCTGTCAAGGATGAGAAAATGTTTCAGCAATCTTTTGCGGGCTGATTAAGTCATATGAGTTTTTTATTCTTTTATAGTTAAGTAATTTAAAATGCCAGACTGTTCTTTTGGTGTTAAGTTATACATCACACTGTGCCTTCTTTCTAAAGATAGTGAAAACTTGAATACCTACTTGTGGATAAAAACAAAAGTAGGGCCAGAACTTGACAGCACATGGCAATGCCTTGATTTTAGGACCTCTGAAATTGTTGGCAAAATAGCAGGTTTCCAAATAGATTATGTTTCCTGTCAGATGTGAGTACATTTTGTTTTAATTATGTATCTGATCTGCTGCTGATCAAGTTACACTAAACATATTTATGGATAATTTTTTATTTATAGACCACAGAATTGCCTTTCAGACGGAGTTAATTGTAATCATTTTAGAAATGCAGAAACCAAAGTTTCACGAGGAAATTACGATTTGCTGAAGATCACTTTCGAGAATATTCATAGTACTGTTAAATACTGCCTTCATGATTGTGCCTAAGCTTTAATTTTGGAGTTGTGACACTGTCTTCTGTTGTAAAGCCAGCAGAGGGAGCGTGTGTATAAGGGAAGAGAAACATACTTCCAGCGCTAAAGTGTACGGGTGACATCATTGCTGATCAGGGAGTAGAGGCTAGCAAGTATTTTCCACTTTAATTCCATGCTGTTATAACCCAGGCTCAAAAGGGTTGCTGTAATAACTGTCACAGGGAAATAAACTCTATGAGAAGTTTGAAAATTAAAATCTTACTTTAGAGATTCCTGATAGCACTTGAAAGTGAGCAAAGGGTGAAAAAAAAAATAGTAAAAATGCAAAGCTACTTGGTGTTGTCTGTTGAAATACTTGTGGAAATTTTTTTGTTTACTGTAGAAAAGCTGATGTTGTGCGCATCCTGTAAGGACTCAAATATAGTGGATGGTTACTCTTATTAATAACCTTCTCTGATTATTCTGATCTGGCAAGTGAAGATGCTGTAAAATACAGTCTGCTTGTACAATTAAATGAAGATTAAATGCAAGTTTATTGTTATAGATATGTAGTTATTATTGCTATAACTAATTTCTAGAAAGACAAATCCTGCATTATTTTTAATAGGAAATTATCATTCACAAGTGGTGTGTCTCAGAATATCATATGTTATAATTTCCTTTTTATGTAATATTCATTTGGTTTTATTATGTTAACCCATTCTTTTAAGTCCAAAAATAATACTAGAGGAGTAAAAAAGCTTAAGTATTCAACTAAAACTTGAGAGTGAATTACTGTTGAGCATCAAATCACTGTTTGCATTATTCTTGTGACTTATATTTTTCTACTTCTGACTGTCATTGGTCTTTTTTTCTGATCCCTCTCTTGCTTATTGAGGGATGTATATCAGATGGTGCAGCTTTTCCAGTGACTAGCATTTAAGGTGAGCCTTCCTGTTTGTTTGCTGCTCAAGGTTAAGCTTTCTGGCCTATGTAACATATGTGATATGAAAAAGCGCAGTTAAACGTTTAACATTGTAAACACGTCATGTTTCAGGTGCTGAAAGCTTACAGTGTAGTAACTTAGCAGTCCTATGTATGCCAAGATTATGTTGTAATATGTTGTCTAGTATTGAATTGAATGACATTTAGTGTTATCATATATTTGAGCTTTTTGTTTGTTTTCCTTTTTTTTTTTTTTTAGGTGGCTTTGGTGTAGCAAAGAACCTGTGCTCCTGGGCTGTAGATGGCAAGAACTGTACTGTCAATGAGCACGTGAACTCCACACTCCAGGCTTTCCACAGTGCTAAAAAGCCCATTGGTTTGTGCTGCATATCACCGGTTCTGGCAGCTAAAGTCTTTCCTGGTTGTGAGGTTACAGTTGGCCAAGATAAAGATGTAGATGGAAGGTAAGAAGGAAATGGATAATTTACATGGGAATTCAGATTAGGAAATGGCCAGTCTTCTGAGGTCTCTAGTGCCAGTAAGCCCTGGGTAACTTCTGAGTGACTTTTTTCACTTATTTATAATTTTCACTTGCCTAATAGTTCTTGTATAATGAGCAGAGCTCTCAGGGGAGACAGACTGAATCTGTGAGGTCAGGTGACTTGTGCACTACAGTGTTGGAACGATTTATCCCTAAATTCAGAAATACATTGGTCTGTGATATCACAGAATCATTTAGGTTGGAAAAGACCTTTAAGGTCATTGAGTCCAACCATTAACTCAGACCTGGCAAGTCCATCACTAAACCATGTCCCTAAGCACCACATCTACATGTCTTTTACATACCTCCAATGTTCTGATACCAACATCTACAGGCACACTACGATTAGTAGTTTGGCGACTCTAGGTAGCCTTATCTCTTGCGTAAGCTGTCACTCTGTGAGCCACTGAAGGTAGTTTAAGTTCCTGCACTGGCTTTATTATGCAGTGTGGGCACTAATGAGTCAGTGGATGTAGCATCTGTCAGTCCTAAAAGTGACAGAACAAAGCAATTTTTATGGAATCATAGCTGTGCGAACATGCAGATGACCAAGGATATCAAGTAATTTTTTCTGCATTATATTCATGGTAACTGAGCGATGGATTTTAGCTCATACTGAGGGAGGTACAGAATGTGCTTACCCAATGCCTTTGAAGGCCATGATTCATATTGCAAATGTGGGAATGAAGAACAGGCATGTGGCCAGCTGGCATTCAGAAACTTGGTACCCTGTGGTAATTGGAGCGGCTGTTTAAATTGCGTCTGTGGGCTTTTGTCTGTTCAGGGATTTTTAGTTTTTCAGTCAGTAGTGGTTTGGGGCCAGTTTAGGGGAAGTAGTTGAGAACAGGACCTGGCAGAAGTATGTGCTGCTTCAGGAACTGTCAACTCCAATAAAACTTCTGAATGGAATTTCATCTCAGCAGTGATACCGAGGGTTTGTCTCTGCTCCTTCCTTATTCTTAGGGAAAAAAAAAGACAACAAAATTATGCAGAATCCCAGCAAAAGACTTTACATGAAGGTGTTGGAAAAGGTCTAAAGTGTCTGCAAGTTCAGCTGGCATCTCTCAAACTTTTGAGGATCAGTTATGATCACTTGGTATCATCTTGTAAACTACTGAAAGATTGTTAAAACCAGAATTACGCCTTCTGCCAATCTGTCGCTCTGCATTTTTTACCTTGTTTTCAAAGCTATCAGATAATCTGTTTTGCCATAGGGGCTGGAAGGACCTGGCAGTAGCAGTCGTGATTCCCTTGTCATCATCAAGAGTCACTTTAATATTATTGTAGTTCTCTCATTCAAGTTATGTTGGTGGAACTTTATGCCTGTGTTTTCTCTTTAAGTTAATGACAGCCTTTTTATTTACAGATTTCCTGATGCTGAAACAGCATCTGCTATAGTTGAGCTTGGATGTAAGCACATTTGCAAAAATGTAAATGAATCCCATGTGGACAAAGCCAATAAAATAGTTACTACCTGTGCCTTCATGTGCAAGGCTCCTCTGCATGAAATCTTTGATGGAATTGGAACAATGGTACAAGAAGTCCTGAAACTTGCATGACCGGAATCATACAGACTTCTACAGGGAAATCAGTGTAACTGAGAATAAGCATTTAGCTTCCTTTGAACGTAGTAATAAAATAATGCAACTACTAAACTTCACAGTTCTTGGGGTTTTGTTTCGTTTAGTTTTAAAATCTGTACATCACAGGGTTATTGCTAATTTTATCCTATTTATTTCTTTTTTAAAATAGAAAATGTGTTGAAGGTTGTGTATGTGGGTGTCAGCATTTTTTTTTTTTCTCATGAATCAGTGTATTCAGTCATGATGAGACAGTCCTTCTCGGAGAGGGACTTTTTGCAAGGACATTTAGTGACAGGGCAAGAGGGAAATGGCTTTAAACTGAAAGAGAGTAGATTTAGATTAGATATTACGAAGTTCTTCACTGTGAGAGTGGTGAGACACTGGAAGAGGTTGCCCAGAGAAGTTGTGGCTGCTCCATCCTTTTCAGTGTTCAAGGCCAGGTTGGACGGGGCTTTGAGCAACCTGGTCTAGGGGCCCCTGCCTGTGGCAGGGGGTTTGGAACTAGATGATCTTAAGGTCCTTTCCAACCCAAACCATCCTGTGATTCTGTGATAATGTGGGACCCCTCTGTGCCCAGCGGTGTGATTATCAGTAATTCATATTTGGTGTTACCCAGCTATAATTACTGTTGAAATAGCTCTAAATGAGTCTCCGTGCCTTCAGTGTAGGTGAGTAATTAAATTCTAATAGGAAGGAAAAAAGCATGCAAGTCTTTAAGCACGTATAATTTTAGCATGGACTTAACTTTAGAAACCAAGAGTCAGAGGTACACATCAAGTACAAATTAATACATTGTTTGAGAAAAACACGCAAGTTTTGCTCTAATATATGAAATTACTTGAGGTTCAGTTGGTAAAATGAAATAGCTTTATATTATGATTTTTTTTTTATACATAGTTTATTGCCCTAAGGAAGGTACACTTCACATATGCTAGAACACGTGCTTTGATCTCACAAATGTGAGCAAAGGTGGCCAGCCTCTCTAATAAGCACAATATGGCAAGGTGTTGTACTCCTGAAGGAACTAGAAATTCCCAGAATTTGTTTAAGGTAAGCTGAGAGTCACTGTAGACACTTAATTGTCTCAGCATAAGAAGTGGTATGATGCTTGCAGATCTCTTTCACTACTCACAGCAAATGTACTGCAGTCCATGCTTTGCAGTGCCTGAAGGAATCTAAACATGTCATCATCACTAGTGCTAATCATGATCAAGGGCCTGGAGTGGGAATACAGCAGGAACAAACCTGTACCACAGAGCAGCCAAAAGATGGGACTAGGAAATAATGCCTTTGTGATGGGGAGCATTGAGTTGTGCCTCTTGCTCAGCAGCTGGCATGGTCAGGGAGGGCGCTAACCTTTACCTGTGATTCCTGACATGTTGCAGAGCGTTGAGTGCTACTACTTTCTATGTGTGCCGTGTTTATTCTAGCACAAACATCAAAGTTCAGATGTAACTGGTAGCTTTTTCAAGGAGGATTTAGAGCGAAATCTACAGAAATAAATATATAAAGGCATTTATTCTCTGTCCTTCTCAGGGATGTTTCCCATGGACACAGCATTTCTATACTCCAGAATTTCTTTTATGGATTTACTTAGCAGAAGCAGAATATACAGACACTTTTGGCAGCAGAGCTGGCATGTTTTTGTGTCATGCACAAGCAGTGCTCTGCCTCTAGAGGTATAAAGATAATGGAAGTGCCACTGATCATGCCAGCAGAGGATCTTCTATTCAGCCGGAGCTGTGTACATAATCACTAAATTACTTACTTAGTCAAAACCCAAGGTATTTGACCAAGTGTGGCTCTTGGGTTACAGGAGTCCTGTTCAAAACTGCTTGAGTCACTAAATAAGAGTTTGTCCTGAGTTTTGTGTTTGCCTTGTGAACAGTCTTGCTGTTGGCTCAAGCAGCCAAAGCAAGCGCAGCTTCTCCAGAAGAGCTCTAGCTGACTGTCCTGATAAAAATGTACTTAACACAGAACAGTCCTCTACTTTTTCCAGATTGTACACGGTCTCTATGATGCCTTCTGTGGCTTCTGCAGGCAGGATGCTGGAGACATTGGATTGAAATTTTTTCTCCAAGTCCTCCTTTTTCAGGGGTTTCCTCCAGTGCCCATAGAACGTGTCGCAGCGGTCGCTGATCGTGTTGCCATCCTGAAGCATGACGCTCACTTCGCAGTAAAGACTCTCAAAGCTAGGTGTGTTATCAGGAGAGTGCTCCAGTTGTGTTTTGCAGAGGAGCTCCCGCAAGGCCGGCCGGTGAATGTTCTCACTGGTGAAGGACTGGACCGACATGCTGCCGTCCAGCAAAGCAGAGCACGCAACAAACTGGAAGGAGTGTCGAGCTTCATGCTCTGAGGTAGGGCTGGCTCTGTTCACGTATTTGACGTCTGGGACTCTGAGAATGACTTTCTCAATTTTATGAAGGGGGAGCAAGTTGCTGCTCTCCACAAGCTTCCTCCTAACAGAAGATGCTGCATCAGCCACCCAGTGTGTTCCAAGGTGAGCAGGAAAGCGTTTAATGGCGACATCTTGCTGGTCTAACAGCCACGGATAGGACTGCAAGGTTGGCAGAGTCTGTGGGTTGTAATCTGTATAAAAGGCACCTATTCCGGACTCCATATCCAAGATCTGCTTGTTTCCTTGAAGGCCCTGTGATGCTAAGCAAGCTGCTTCCAGTCCATGCTTGGCAGCATTGCCAACATGGAGGGGCTTCGTTTGGGTTGCTGCATTAGCCAGTGGGGCACCTGCATAGGAGGCAGCGATAGCCAAGGTGTTTTTACATTGCAGTTGATCAAGAGCTAGCAGTTTAGCACAAGCTGCTGCACTCCCCATTGTACCAACCACAGTAGGTGGGTGAAACCTGAGAAAACAAAAATATCTTCATTACCATATTTCAAAAAGTCATCTGAACTCACTATATACAAAAGCTCCAATTTCCTAGCACTGCTGTGGAAGACAGATTGAGGCATAAAGAAACATACACTCAAAATTCATGTGTGGCTCTAGTGGAAAAAGTTGTTGGTTTTCCCCAGGAATAAGTTAAACTGGAATAGTACTACTTCCAATAGGTCTTCCCCAGAAAGCAATTGAAATTTTAGAACTGCTCATAATTTGAGGCACACCAAGCAGAATAATGGCAAAAGCATCACAGTTTATAGTCTTCTGTACATTGGGGGAGGCAAGTTTTGTCATTCTGAAGTAGTTTTGTAAAACTGATAGAAGGAACACACAAAAAAATAGCAAGAAGACATCTAGTCCATCCCATGTTTCAAGGCTTTCCCCTAAGCACACCCCATCTTCCTGGGCTCTGCTCTGGGCCCAGCTCCAGTGGCTCCCCTCTGCTGAGAGCGAGGCACTGTTTGCAGTAGAGGCATGATCGTATGTATTCGTGAGAGCTTGAAATCTCTGCTGTTAATCATTGCCTTTTTGCTGCTGTTTTTAATAGATAGGGAGATCATTACATCCTTCTTGTAAACTGCTCAATGCTCTCATAAAGACAGCTATTAGCTAAGCCATAAGGAGTCATGTAAGTGTATTTATGTTTAAGATGAACCTTTCTTAACTTTCCAGACAAGCAACATAGAAAATATGAATGTCTATGCTATCTGTATTTTAACTGGCATTTAATTAAGTGTATTAACACTGAGAAAACAAACCCATTCCACTCAACTTTCCACTTGAAGCATTTCTTTGTACCTTTTGGGGATATTCCTGGCTTCACTGGAGAAGCGCAGCAGCCGGCCTTGCACTTCGATTCCCACATTGAAAGCTAAGAGCAGATCAAGACCTGAGATTTTTTTCTTCTGAGGAAAGGCCTCTGAGAGTGCAATCACAGCAGGAAGCACAGCCCCAGATGGGTGCGTGGCAGGATGCCACGTGTCGTCAAAATCCATTGAGTGCACCTAATGGAAAGAAAAGCCTCGACGTGTCATCAGAAATAAACTCTGAGTTGGCAAGACTGGCTCAGTCAAATGAAACTACTGAAATCAGTATAAAAAAGGGCTGAAGAACTAAATTTTCCTTAGAAAACAAATCTTCAGAAGTCCTTCTTTCAAAGGCCTTTACTCCCAACATGGCTCCATGAGAAGTGGCAATGCAATACAAATCTTGCCTCAAGGGAGTGGAATTCTAATTCAAGTTGTAGCAGTCTAAAACCAATATGACAATGATTCATCTTTCCTACAATAGGGTTTTGCTGCTTTAATTAGACTGGTATAATTAAAGCAGCAGTTCTAGGTTCATCATATGAATGGTGAATTTTCACTTCCCCCAAAACAGTATATAAACATGTTGAAACTACTTCCCCAGTGCTGCAACTGATGCTGCCATTAGGGCTCACACCATTAAAGCTGTAGCAGTCCAGTCCATACTGCTAACTCTTAAGTTATACCATCAGAACAGCTTCTTCAGTGCAACCCTCCACAGGCAACAGGTACAAGCCTGCAAATGTACATGAGGCTTTAGCCTGAATTCTCAGCACATTGACCTATCACATGAAGAACCAGACTCCCTGGGGTTGCTAGGACTGGGAGAATGTTGGTCTTAAAAATGTGATAAGCCGTTTAGTCCTTGAGAGTGTCCAGAGAGGTGCCTCCTCTCTCCCATGCCCACAGCCCAGCTGCTTGGGAAGACTGGGTATTCCCAGCATGGTAGGAGACTACTGCCAGCAATGCAGTCAGTGTTTGCAACGTACTGCTTGACGGACCCCCACACCTCCCACCAAGATTTTGAGAATCCCCAAGGACTTGAGAACATCAGGGGCAGCACTTCTAATAACAATATCTCAAAAGCTGAACTTTCATGCCTGTTCACCCATGTCTTACTTCAGAGCAACTGGGAAGGTGGTCAGTCTCCCCAGCGCTCAAGTCTTGCCCCATAACACAGGGAACATGCACTTCTGAGGACCGTGTTTCTGAACAGGCATAAGAAAACATAGTTTCTACCTTGAAAAACTTAGATGCCAGCTGGAAAGATGCCCTGCAGTGCTGGAAAAGTTGTGCCCAATACCCAGTAAGCTGTGTTCTTGGCATCTTCAATAAGCACTCAGAATTAACCCGTGACTGAGATGTAAACTGAAATGATCATACACATGTTAAAAGCCACATTTGAATGTCAAATGGACTGCTAGTTGCTGGGAGGATCCAGATCTCTTTTCCAAGGTAATTTTTTCTACATTGGAAATGAGGTGTCAAACTGGACCTCTGATCTTGTTGTTGCAGTAATTCAGATAGGTTTAATATTACCATTTCCTTTGTTGGTCACCTTTGCTAGTTTTTGCATAATTGCCAATTTTGTCTACCCCACCTCTTGTGCATATTTCAGTTTCAAATGGTTTCAACCTTAATCTGAGTTTAGACAAATGTATGGGGAAACTGTTACTGCTTTAATGACAATGTATGTGTCCAAAACGTATGGTTGGCTTTTGCAAACTGCATAACCAAAGATTAAATTGCCTTGTGATATTTTATGCGTGTATGTATATGTGCATCTGTCTGTATTTGCGTTTTTCTGCAACTGTACTTTGCCAGCTGGCATGAAATTTGGATCCCAGTGAAATCAGCCAGAGCTAGGAGTATCTCTTTATAATGCAGCTGTAGCAAGGTTGTAACAAGCTGTAGAGTTCTGACCTTTGAAAACACCCTTGAGTCCCACATTAAAGGTAAGGGATGCTATTGAGCTGGGTCAGATATGTATTATACCGTGATCTCAGTTTCATTGGGAGAAAGTTGAAGCGCATTAGGAGAACGGTGTAGGAAAGTTTTGTAGCAGGCTTCAGGCAGAAGAATAAAGTAAACCAAGATTTTAGGAGCTTTCTGTTCTCTCTAGATCAAGAATGGCATCAATTACTGTGATTTAAGAGCAAACAAAAGAGCATCCCTTACAGCCACTCCATTCACAAAAGCTGCATACAGAGGAGGCAGTCGGAAATCCAAGTGGCCCCAGATGGTACTGGATATATCTGAGCTGTAGATCTGAAAGAAATTGTCATAAATTAATTCAAAATCCTGAACCCAAGGATGAATGTGTGCCATATCTCTGACGTAACCCAGATCAGGCTGTACCCTCTTGGGACCCAATTGTTCCCTTTCATGAGAAAAACACTGTTTTTTAGAAAGTATGAAAAGAAACTTTCCTGTTGGTTTATGTCCCTTACCACCTGAACAGACCTCAGGTGCCAGACCAACACCATGCACCCAGCCATTCAATACCTTCACACAACCTCTGGCCATTGGTATCCCTTCCCACAGCCCATCTGCAGTTGTCTCAATACTGTCATCATCTTGTTGGGGAAGATCTCCAGCTAAAGGTTCTGGTTTTCTACTTTTCAGAAGACCCTGAATAAACGATATACAGGCTCCTGGAGCAAGTAGCCCCAAGCTCCTTTCCTTTTGCTCTGCAGATCTTTGTAGCCAATAAAAAGATTTTACAGAATTAAATAGAACAAAACCCCCCTGCTTTGGGAAGGGGTGAGCTCTGTGCAAATGGACTCAGAGAACTCTGGAGCACGAGTCCAGCTGGGCAAGTCTGGTCAATAAAACAGCAGGTGAAACTCCTCCTCATGTGCTCCTCTGTTGGGAAGGCTTCTCCTCAGGGTCAAGTACTGCTCAAGTTTAGGGAAAGCAGGACTGGAGAAACATAACCAGTGTACTCCAGGCAATAATTATATTTTGGGAAGTAAGCCACTTATAGCTCTCCATCCCATTAACAGTCTCTTCTTTTTGAAAGTTGATGATAAGGGATATTTACTTTGCTGATGTTTCTGAGAAAATCTCACAGGCGAAATAGCAACAATTCTTAATTATCTGTGCTTGCAGGGGGTTATCTTAACATGCATTCTGTTACAGAGGCTTTTGCCCATCCAGAGTTTAATAACTCAAGCAATGAAGTTTCCCTGTGTGAAGTGGGAAGAACCCTGTGTCTCTCTTTCTGTCCCCCAAAGAATTTCACCATGAGGAAATTTCCCCTTATAGCCCTAATTTTCCCTTACTGTCCTTAAAGCTGAACTTTAGGGCATGCTATGAATGCCAGGCATCTTACCTTGCTGTATTGTGTCACTTTGTGGCAGACCTCAGTGTTGGTACCCAGAAGCCCCACTCCAAGAGTATCAAGAATCATTCGCTTGCTTCTCTGAATGACTTGGTCTGTCAAGTGGTTTGCATTCAAACCATGAATAACACTGGCAAAATTTCCTGTAATTGTCTGGGAGGGGGAAAAAAAAATAAAAAATATATTTCTGTTAATTTAAAGAAAACACATTTTTTTTTCTTCCTTTTCTTTCCTCTTTCTTTCAGTTTCAGACTACTACTTAGCATACCAGCTATTTCTATTGCCCTGCCCATTCTTACATGAATTGCATCAGCAAAACTAAGGTTTGAATTCTTCCTCTTTTTATTCCCAGAAATGCCACAGTGTTATTTATATTTTATTTATACTTTCATCAGTGTCTGTCTCTCTTCTGTATTTCTGCCGCTTCCTCCTTGAGTCCTTGAGGGTAAGTACTGCAGGTGATGTAACTTTGCAAGATATCTTCATCTCCACCTCTATACACATACGAACATATATAAAACAAATAGATAGCAAAACCCACCTCGCTTTCTATAGCACCTTGCTATTGCAATCAGTGGGAAAGCAGCATTTCAATCCCGTGCAGCCACTGCCACACAAGGAGGAAATATTTAATCTCCCCGAGTAGCAGAATTACTTTCCCAAATCTTGCTGAGCTTGCAGTTCAGTAGGACTGGCATCTCTACCTTGCACCTGATGCTCCTAGCTCCCAGCTCTCACTGAATTCATACTCAGCTGGGGTCCCAGCTTTTCTCCAAGACAAGATCTCACCTCTTTGAAAGCAGTGGCTCTTTGTTCCTGCTGATCTGGGAATTATATCTTTTTTTTTTTTTTTTTTTTTTTTTTCCCTTTACTTTCCTATTGAACCTATTATGCAAGTTCAGCCTGCTTCTTGGCTGGAGCTGTTAGTTGCCATTAATACATCTATTAGAAATCTAGAACTTCCCTTTTCTGACCATTAGAAACATCCCCATATAGAGGTATATATTATTTACAACCAGTATACACACACACTTGCTTTTTTTTCATATTGGTATTACTGAATATAGCTGTTGTCCCTTTTGGAAACTGTCTCCTTCCATTCATCCTAACCCTTCTTCTACTCCCCTGTACATATCCGCACAAGGTGGTATTTCCTCTTAGCCTGCATTTTGCTAAAGTAAACCAAACAGTGCTGCTTTCTCCTTTATAATGTAGACTCACCCCTAACTATACTAGTAGCTTTTCAATGCGCTGTTCACATTTGATTTCTATCCTATAGCAATGGTGACCAGAATTGTACCCATTATTTCAGACAAGTTCTCACTCGGCTTTGTACTAAAGCATTAAGACTATCTTGAGGAACAGAAGTCATTTAAAGGAGGTGAACCACATATCCCAGTGGTTCCCTAAACATAGAGAGTGAGGATACAAAAGCTAGAACAGAAAAGTGCATCTTACAGTGCAAAGAAACAAGACAGTACCTTTGCCCACATCACAGAGGGATGGTGCAAGGTTCCAGAGAGATGCAGCAAATGAGTGGTAGCCAGTGAGCAGGGGAAATAATTCTCTCACTATTTATACGGGTAAGTCTGGGGTGGGGAAAAGAAATATTGGGCCTTTTTTCTTGCTCATCATGTCCTGCCCATTTCCTCCTCTGCCTGGAAATGTTCCTTTTTCTTCTTTCTTTCAACTTTCCTCTAACTGTAGCATAAACTGCTGGGACATGTGCTATGGGACTTTACCAGTCACATTCACATGTTGTGTAAACTGATACATGTGATGTTTTATTACCAGATAGAAACCAGTATATTGAGTGTCTTACATTTGTTAGTATGGAAAGAAGAGGTCATCAGGTGTGTCAGGTTAATCTTGGGCAACCACAGTAGTCCATGGATAACTCTACTGGTTGAGTGAGCAATCAGCCCAGTACTAGACTATAGGATGGCAGAAGCTGTTTTAACTTAAACAATCTGTTGTTTTGTTTTTTTCTTCCTTCATTATATGTCTCTTCTATAATATGTAGAATTCAGACAAGGGAAATGTATGGCATAAGAACTTCAGAACATAAACTATATTAAGGCAGCTCTTGGGGGTTGGACTAGATGACCTTTCAAGGTCTCTTCCAACCCAAACTATTCTATGAATCTATTATTCTGTGGTTCTTGGTATTTAACAGTGTTTTAACAGCATGAATCACTGTGTGAGACCATAATTTCTACTAGCAGGTTTTCTGCATCTCAGTCAAGGATGCTTTCTCTCAAGAAGGAGGCAATTCTCCCACCACCAGTTTAGGCATCTGGGGGAATCCCAGACTGCTACGAGATAGTGAGTCGGAAATCCCTGCCCATCCCATCAGGAAGGGAGCAGACCCCAGAGGAGCAGGCGTAGAGGCCACTGAGTAATTCTGAAGTGAAAAAGTAATGTATGTCAGAAGTTTGGCACCTCCTGGATTACAAAACAAAGCATCAAGTCTTCTCAGGATTGCAGTCTTGCACTTCCATGCTAAAGCACTGCCTAAAACTTACTGTAGGAACCTCAGCCCTTTACTCAGCCTAGCCTCAAATAATTTTGTAAAGCTGTATCTAATCCCTGAGTGCTTCCAGGTAGAGACTGGCATAGGTCTGTAGATGAAGTCAAACATTGATTTGAGTAGCTTTTATTAATACTAACAGGTCCTGTTTTAGGCTGCATCCTCTTCCCTCTCCTGTTCCTGGACACATAGTCCTCTTCATCCTCCTTGAGCCAGTGCTGAAGCTGAGCACACCCTTTTCTGAGCTGGTCCAGCCTGTCTCCAGAGCCAGCTCAGGGATTCTCAACAGCCAGGCAAAACTGAGTTTCTTGCCTCAGAAATGCAAAATGAAATCTAGGAGCACATGTGGAGGGAAACAGAAGTAGGGCTAGCAGTATTCCAGGAAATTCTGGGAGGGCATGTGCAGGTAAAAAGAGGTGAGAGGGCATTAGCTGGTTTTGAGCAAGCTCTAACCCAGACATTTGCCTATTTTGCCTGTGCCTTGAGCCAGCTCTGCTTATGGATGTCATCTTCAGGTGCCTAACTTGATGCTGAAAATTGCACTGGGTAAGCTTACGAGTGCCTTAAATGATAGAAGCAGTGATGTGACTTTTTCAGATTTAGCCAAAGAGGCTGAGGCCCAGGAGGCCCAAACCCCAGCCCTACAAACACATACACACTTTTGTATGGGCTAATCTGCATTATGTGTAAGCTCCATTTAAAAATCTTATCCTTTCTCTTCAGTATGAGCAGCTGTTCAGCATGGCATGGCTAAACCTCTTCCCACACACATTTCTTTTTGAGTATACCACTTTCTTTATGCATATTTCTTCACTCATGTATGCATAACCTGCATCTACATACAATATCCAAGCAGCATTTACTAGTTCCTGGGTGAGATGTGCATTTTGGCCAAATCCTGAGCCCATGGGGAGACAGAACCAGAATGTTCATCAATGTGTCTTCCTTGCCCCCTCATTTCCATGCTAAGGAAAACCTCACAGGTGGCCTGGATGTGCTGAAGGATTACCTTTGGTGCTGATAAAATCCAGCCCAGCTAACAGGATTACTCACACAGACAAGTTTGGCAATGGCTAGAAAGGCTAGTAGAAGTTAATGCTATTAGTCTGAAAAACGGAAACATCTTCTTAACTTTCATTTTTGTTTTTCCCTGCAGAAAATGGAAGAAAATATGTAAATCACAGAACCACGGAATCACAGAGTGGCTGAGGTTGGAAAAGATCATCTGGTCCAAACTGCGTACTTTAGCAGAGCTATGCAGAGCAGGTTGTCCAGCACCGTGTCCAGTTGGGTTTTGGATATCTCCAAAGATGGAGACTCCACAGCCTCTCTGGGAAACTTGTGACAGTGTTTGACCACCAAAAAATTGCATATTCATACCCTAAAGTCAGTCCCCTTTCAGTCATTTGCTTCCTTTACCTTTGGGGTATCTGTTATAGTCTCATTCTGTTTCTGATTTCTTCCTCAAGTGAAGCTGAAGTGAAAGTTTTAATATCTCCTTGATCCCTCTGTGCTTCTGTATGGCACAAAGGAGACACAACCGCCCCACAGGAGAATTTCCCCACATAAGAAGCAATGTGGGACCCTTTTTATTTCCCCTGACAACTCCAATGGACGGAACAGTGAATACATCTGAATGCCTAAAAAGCATGAGAAAACTATGCAATAATGCAATTCCTGATTAATTTATTATTTTAATGACTGCTCTAATACAGCTGGCATTCTACTGGAAAGCCCACAATCAGAACTGAGAAAAAATGGCCCATAAATCATTTTATTTCTAGAAGGCACAGTGTAGTGTCAGCCTGTAGGACTGTGTCCTCAGCCTTCATTATTCCTCAAAACAAGGTCCATACAACAGCTTACAGTTTGCAATGCCTTACATCCCCCCAAACACTTTGAAACACTGTTAGTGGAAGTAATAAGTGCATAGCTGCCTTTAATCCCATGTTAAGACTCCAAAGTGAATTCAGATTGGAGCCAGAACTTGTGCCTTGCAGTGTGATGTGTGGTCACATGCTGCTAGCTGATCTCAGATACATGACCACTTCCTTACATAACCTTGATTGCAGGATGGATTGTCCCATGTATTGCAATAGGAGGATCAGTACTATTTAAGGACTGGACAGAGATATGAGAAAGTGACTTCCTTAAACAAAAAATGAAGTGAAGCTGTAAATGCAAATAATTAAGTTACCTGGGAGACCAGTTTCCAAAATGTGGTCTGAAGACCTCAGAGTCAGATGGACACTGTAGACTTAGGAGTGAAAGGAAAGCAATATGATTATCACTGTAGGGGGAAGAGGCATCTATACAAAGTCCTGTACATCCACAGGAGAATTCGTAGGGGTCGAAACAGAAGAAGGTTGAAAAGCAGTGACCGAGAGTTTGGAACAGTCTGTCCACCCTGACAAAGGGAATCTGCTGCTTTCCTCTTCTTTGACACTCTATGCATGGTTCAGCAATTTGGGCAGACAATTTGTTAACTAGTGAGCATGATGGAAAGACAAAATGCATTCATCCAAATGCCATTTGCAACATCATGCACAGCTACAGTAATGAGCTCTGTTGATTACAGAACAAGGCTTTAGAAAACCAGTGCCCCACAGAGTCTATTTTCTCATGCTGACATCACATTTTTAAGCTGCTTTTTCTTTCTTTTGCCTCCAGTTATTTCAGGCTAAACTCTGCCCACACCTGCAAGCTGTATGGTTGCAACTGAAAGCAGATTTGGCCATAGCCTTGTGTTTCTTTTGTTCTAAAGAAATATAAAAAATGATGACAAAAATGCAGAGTCCAAGCTTCCTTTTCTTTAAGCCAGCCTTTAAGATGTGACTTTGTTCATGGGCTGTGCTGAGATGAGAAAATGGGAGGCAGGTGCCAATGTGCTCTGTTTGCAGAACCTTTCGAATTGCTTAGGGTCTGAAAGCACCTTACAAGTGCAGGACCTGCTCCTCTGCCCTCTGCTGGGATATTTTAAGTTCAATAAAGAGCTAAGAATCTTAGCAAATGGCCTGGAATACGTGGTTTAATGTGAATGCTGCTAACAGCCATACAGCCATAAACTTTGGGATCCCACAATTCTTCACCACTATCATTACAGTCTTCTGTGCCTCTTTTTTCCACAAGCCTACCATCTCATGTTCAACAGCAGCTACTGAGCCAGCCAGCCATAACACACAGCATATGTAATAGGCAATGATTGCACCATAAAATGTATAATTCTGGAAATTTCTGGCCTACAGTAGTTGCCCAGTTCCCTTACTTCCACAGCTAGTGACAACAGCAGTACAGTCTCTGAGAAGTTACAACACTCTTGTTTCCTTTTCTCAAACTTGCCTTGGAAGTGCCAGGCCCTATTCTGGTAAAAGCTGCTACAAGTCAGCACATGAGGTCTACATTACACAGTCCTTACAACCTTCATAAATTAGCTGTGCTATTCCTAAGGCAAGTCCTTGCGGTTCATTTAAACTTGCAATGCAGATGTTGATTTGCTTAAACGAGCTGTAAGAGGTACCAGACATAGCTGGGATAATCATGTAGGGTCTTGGTGAAGGCAATCAATCATTTCAGTATAGACATATTGTGAACAGGCCTCAAGCAACTGCAGTAGAGGCAAAAGCATGTTTGAAGCGAAAGAGTGTGTTGCAGGATGATTAGGCAAGTCCCTTTGATATAATTGATGGAGTAATGTGAAGGGGCATGAACTATAACAGCGCGAGAAGACACCACATTTCTATGAAATTCCGATTGGCGCAGTGCAAATGTTAGGTCTCACCCATACCATAGCCTTTACCTGTGATACTAGTGCCAGTGTTCAGATACTGACAGTGCAAGGGGCTACACCGTACTTACCTGCCCCAGGTTCACAGCTCAGGAGGAGGAGGTGTAGCGGAAGGTGACACAGCCAGGCCCAGACCCCTGTGAACCACTCTGCACCCTGGAGTACCACCTCTTCTCCCTGGGATGCCTCACAGGCAAGTTCCCAAAGCTTTTCTTTATCCCACTGTAGCTTCCTACCCTATTTGCTAAAGAAATAAGGTTACCTAGCAGGTGGCTGTAGGATTTCTGCATGGCATGACCTCCACTCTGAATATAGCAGCAAGTGTAGGAGATCACGTAGGTTTTCTGTATGCGCATAGACTTTGCTGTAACTTCCCCTTGCTGATGGTTTTGGCAGCTTGGGGCACACATTGCTCTCTTAATCAAAAAGCAGTCAAGATGTCTGTACTCGGCCAAAAATGCGTCCAGATGTCATTATAGGACTTGTGCCATTTGGGGAGACATTAAAACTTAACTAACATAAATTCAGAGTTTGATTAGTGGAAACCACATTACTGTGAGCACATATGAAGGAAGTGGCAATTTTAATTAGATTAACAGCAAATCTCTGTGGTGCAAATGAGGCATTAGTCACTGTGCTGGGCTGCTGCATCGTACATGCAAAGGTACCCAGCAAAGAGACCCTCCTGATCATTTCAGAGTGAGCCCAAATGTTGGGCTGTATCAGGTCCCAGCAAGCCTACAATGGTGGTCCAGTGGGCAGATACAGTATCGAGTCCTAGTATACAACAAACTTCAACACTAACTGAGGGATAAAAGAGCCTCTCTGCATCTAAACTATTACTCAGGGATTTTGAACCACTAGGAAATTATCCCACATGCCATTACAAACTTTTTTATGCAGTGGTAGGGCTAAAATAACACCTAAAGCATATACAGCAAACCCAGAATGAATAATAAAACATTCTCCTTCAAGAAGAAACAGGTTTGGGGAGAAAAATTAATCTAATTTTGTGGGAGTTCATCCTGTCAGCAGTTGCAGAAGCACTTGAGACAGGTACTGGGAGATGCTATGCAAGCTGGTGGAATTGTTTCTCCAGCTTTCACCACAGATGCTCTCTCTCTTCCTCCCAGCTTAGTTCCTCCTAAGCATAAAGGCCCTGGAAAGATTCAGACAACCAGCCATGTTGGAAAAGCCACAGAGTACTTGTTGCTAATGGATTGCTAACTCTGCAAGCCTGGGCCATGGGTTGATTCCCTTCCACCCCCCTCTCTTAATACATGGACTGCAACATCTGCTCAAAAAATATGCTCTCACTGGGGTCCCCGAGGTAGCTCGGACATCCCATGAGCTACACGAATGTCACTGCCCTTTAAAATCTCCTTTGAGGAACTCCAGCAACTGGAGAAAGATTCCTTTTCCTCATCTGTGGTTGTACGTAGCTACATCATGTATTTTCCACCACAATATATTTCAGAAGTGAGAGGAAATATTACAAAATGGCCTAAAATTATACTTTAAATGTGGCAGCCTCTGATTTATGGTGCAATTATAAAACATGCCATGGTAGTTATTAGTCATGAGATTGAGTATTACACGTCTCAGACTGTAAAACATACCGGAGAATTTCTAGCTGTGATTGTGTATTCACCTCTAAAGAGAAAATGGGCGTAATTACACTGACATTTATGAAAGGGAGAAATAAAAGCAAAACCAGAAGAGAAGTTAAATTTGAAGACGAGAGCTATGAATATATAGAACATTTATATTGTTACAATTTTCTAATTGAACATTTAAGCAGAAGCTAATTATTTGATTTAAATTGGCCCTTCTTTACATAAGTAGCGTTTGAAGAATTTTGGCTTTTAGAATTTATAATGACACTATTTTTTTCCCTAACATTACTCATCTTCAGCATAGTAGATTGAGACAGATGCAGGAAGCATTAAAAATCAAGGAAAATACTTTCACAAAATGAAAGGAGTGATTCAGTAAGATTTGATCATCCACGCTGACTTTTCAGCATCAGCAGGGTTTAAAACTATTCACCTAAAAATGATACCTACCGTCAGAGGTAGTGGACAGTATTTTATTTACCTTTTTGCTCTGCAGCCATAGTTGGAAGATGTCCCTCCTTATGTGGCCTTGGATGTTGCAGGAGAAACAGAGTTAGCTGTAAGGAAAATAATACATTGAGTCACGGCATTTTTGATTTATAAAGTTGCTTCAGGTCGTAGTCAGAGAGAATATATGACATTAGTGCTACCACCAGCTCACACAGTTTATCCTACTGACTTTGGTAACTGTTCTGCGTGGCGCAATGCCAGCACTATGGTTTTAATAAAATAAGCAAATAAACTAATCTGAGTCCTCCTTTCTACAATTAGAGGATTTCTCCATTTTTGTGATCTGGCTATTTCCATTCTTTATCAAATTGGCAGTTTTGAAGTCTATGTTGAAGTTCATGTTTTCTCTTTGGACTTTTTATTTCCTATATTTGGTATAGTATTTTATTAAACTTGGGGTTGGGGAGGATTGCAAATGAAGGAATACTGAAATATGGCACATCCTAAAATGCCAGCACAATTGCAGCGGGGCACAAATCATGCTATTCAACCAGAGATACACAATGCAATGCTGTTTCACTGCATAAGAAAAGCAGGCAGCTTCTGAGGGTATCAGCTTTAAGGAGGCAGCTTGCTGCCTGTGCTGCTTACAAATGAAAAAATAAAGCTGTGTGTTCCTCAGCTTGACCCACCCGTTGCTACTTTGTGCTTCTGCATTCCTCTGCAGCCACTGCAGCCAAAGGAAGGGCTCCTAAGGAGGAACAGGGTGACTGATGCTGAGAAGTTGTTTGTCCTCACAGCTTCCTGCTGTCTTGCCCCACTACCCTTGGCAGCCGGACTCTCCTCCACCTTCCAAGCACAACCCAGCCTTGCACTGCCCCTTTTCCTCCTATGCTAATAAGACCCAGATGTATTTTCCAACACTCTTCTACTCCATGTGAATTTGGGAAAACTATCCAGTCAAAATCAATTGCATCAAATCCTATGTCTCCAGCAGCAGCAGGCTGAGACAAGAGAAGCCCCTCTGCTTATCCAACCTCCATGAAATAAAGGGCAACTGCTCCAAAATGTCAGTGTTTTAGAGGGAGCAGGGCAATGTATACAGAGCTGTTGGATGGAGGAGTAACCAGTCAGCCCAGAGAGCCCCTGCAGATCAGTACCAAGTTTGGCACTACAGTAAGGTCCCCACCCTCTGCCATAGTCTACAAGTGTTTTGTGACCATTCAGTTGGTGCTGGGCCTTGGCAGGCACTAACACAGACTGCTCTGCACAGCTTTCTGAGCCAGGGTTATATGGCTTTTTGTCTGCCCTCATTTTCCTTGCTGGCAGCACTTGGCTTGCCTCTTCCTGGTCCCCTGGACAATATAGCACAACTCAAAATAGCCTTGGGGCTGTGTCCAGCTGTCTGGCACAACTGGAGCAGGAGATGCCCAGCAATAATGGCAGCAGCTCCTTCCCTTTGTTTTCTTGGCCATGCACACAAGGACCTAGGGCGGATGAGCTTTGTGCTATCTGTCCTCTGCTCCTGACTTGGTTTTGTCAGCGTTCTCATTTCTAGTCAGAAATGCTGCCTGCCTCTTCCAGACGCAGTAAGAAGGTTGCCTGTGAGTTGACTTTGTGCCAGTGACTTCTTGACTCAGGGGTTTGATGCAACATGGGAGTTGACCATGTTGATGACTGCTCTTGAGCTGTGGCTGAGAAAGAAACCCCAAAGCAAACAAAAATCCCAAGCACATAATTCCTTCCTAGGATTAGATTGCTTCCACATATAGTCTGTATCCACAGTCTTTTCCTGTAAGTGTCGACATCTTTCCTAGCTAGTAGCTGTTAAGGCAGATGCTCCAAAGTTTGCAATCACGCATCCAAACTTGGCTTTCATTCCTGTGTAATAGAAGGACATGCGCTGTGAAGCCCTCCTCGACTCTATAGGTCAGCAAAGGGAAACGTTAAAGAGACAGAGAGGAAGAAAGGTTTTGTGGTCAAACTTCTGCATACTCTCCATGTGGCCATAAAAATGGTGGGGAAAGCAATGGCTAAGAGAGGGAAGAAAGTATCTGTTCATATCTATTGTATGAAATGCGGTATCATTTAATGTGATGCTGCTTCCAGACAGAGTCAGAACTATGATGAGCTTGCTCACTGAATCCAAGTGAAAAATACCGATAGATCTCTGGCCACCTTCAGCATGCTGTGCTATTTATTGCCTGGTATTATATCCCTTCTTTATGTGGAGAAATTGTCCATCCTTTATTCCTTCATTTTTTCCACTCCTATTCTCATAGGTCAGCTGAGATCATTCCCCACCTGAAACCAGTGCAGGGTGACACGTTCCCATAACTTTATCAGAAAAAGTCCACTCCAGCTTATGTCCTAGATGTGGATGCCACACTGATGCTGAAAAAATGGTGATCTTCAGTCAGACTGGCCGATAACAGGACAGTGACAAATGCTGGAATAAGATCATGATGGGACCAGCAGTGAGTGCTGGAGGTGGCACTTGGAAAGTGGTGAGCCCTCTTTTCAGTCTTGTCCCATAATTCATCAGCCTGAACAATCTCCATTAGGGTGGGTGCTTCTGACAGAGGACCTGGAGCTTTGGGAACATTCAAGAAAAAATGTGCAAGGTTGGGGGAGGAAGCTGAATTGGAGGATCTGCTTCTGGGATGTGAAAAAAGTATGGTCATTCCCTGAGAAATCCCTGTAAGGATATGGAAAGATGAGCTTCAAAAGCTCAAGAAGGTGGGCAGCATATAAAGGTGAGTGTCATTACAGCATAAGGAAGCCTGTAATGGAGAGACCTGGCTTGAAGGTTGCTCATTATCCATATCATCTCTGAGCCTGAAGGGCAGTAACCAAAGCCTGCCCATAGGCTTCTGCTAATTCCATACTCTGAGAGCCATGAGAGCCTTCACAAGAAGGACAGGAAAGACCAGCAATTCTTACCTTCAGATCATGCATTTCTGAATGTTTCTGAACAAGCTGGCTCATGTCAGTCATGATCTGGTTGCAAAGGATAATGTAACTCACAGGTTACCACAGTCTGTGGTGGGATATGAGTTCAGCTGCACAGTCAGTGATGTAATCATTATTAGTGCATCCTTCTCTACAGCGCGGGTTTCATCCACAGCAGACACCCCAGAACAGACTCCAAGCTCACTATTGTTAACGAGTGATGGGATTTAAAAGACCTTTATATTCGGGACCTTTATTACTTTAACTTTGCTGTTTCTGTATCCTCAGGCTTCACATTCTCCACATTTTTATGGTGAAACTAGAATAGTAAAAACTTAAACTCTTAATTGGGTACATGACCGTGGGTGGTGATGGCTTTAAAAGCAAAAACCAAATACTTCAAGACTCTAGATCATGTGTTGAGAGAACTATATGAATATGAATCAGGAGTGAATCCATACTGGGAAATATAAATTATTTATACGTATCTAAAAGACAGAATACAGGAAATCTTAACATCTCATTCATACACATTGCCCCAAAATTATATTTGCATGAAGCCATTAACCCCAAAAGAGTTCAGATCACATGAAAGACTCACTGAGAATGTCACGTGCCTACTCTCAATGTAGGTCAGTGCATACGCATGGCAAAACTGAAGGAAACTAAAGGGAAATTATCTTCACCAAGAGAAACTCTTGCCTGGATGATGCTCCAAGTTAAAATTAAACCTGGTTCTATGATTCTATGAGTAGAGATTGGAATGACTTTCCTTAAACTGCAAAAGCATGGCATGGGGTGACATGCTTGTGTTTATCACCCATCTTGTGAGCACAATTACTAAGCATATAGGCAAAGTCACAGTAATGGCACACACAAATTAAGCATGGAAAAATGGGCAGAAGAGATATGAGCAGCAAGGTCTCTTCTTAACCCTCCTCATGGCTTGTTCACTCATAACTGAATCACACATTGTAAACATTCATCGGATACAGAAATATGTTAAAGGCACTAAGTATGAAAAAAATACAGAAAAATGGAGAGGATTCAGAGCATAAGAACAATAATAGGCCTGCAAAAGAGGTGCAAGGAGTTTGCCTAGCCTAGAAGAGAGAAATTGTGTTGTTTCACATCACAGCTAAGCCAGTTTGACCACTGGCACTTCTTTGATGCCCTCCATAGGGCTTGAACTAAGTCAGCAGAAAATTAATTTCTTAAAAGAACTGAAAGCTTCTCCACTTTGCCCTCTGAACTGGTTCATCACAATCACACAAGGGCTGGCTGAACAGGGAAAAGAATTTAGGTGTTTAATTCTGGCAACAGCTAACCTTCAGACCGGCTTAGTTTTAATATGAAAGTGCACCATATACGGGCACACAAAACAGAAATACAATCTGTATTTTAGGAAGAAAAGGATGTTGAGCAGCTTTGCTCTATCTGCTGAGAAAGAAGACAAAAAGAAATCTGCTAAGTATTTATCAAAGATTCTTGGTTTATGTGAAAAAAACCCTAAACTGAATCGTGCCTTTAATACAGGAATGGTACCGGGTACTGAAACATTAAAACACCATAAATAAGAATATTGTGGAATGCCTTCACTGGAATCATTACCAGTGTATTATGTGGATGTCTGCTGGGACTGTCCAAAGTTTCTTGCTGCCTTGGTACAGAGGTGAACTGGAGGATGATCTCTTGACATTCATTCCATCCCTCCCTTTTTCTGACTTCACGATTTACTGAGTTCACCAGAATTCAGGCTAATTCTGCCTGAATTAGCTCTAACTGAATTCAGTACTACTTAGAAAAACGGCTTTAACAAGAGCAGTGTCAGATTCTAATACTGTTACTTTACTAATATTTTGTTGAAGACCAGAGAAGCATCTGTGAACACACTGTCTATGGATGCATTATCAGACACACTGCTCATGACCTGCTTTATATTCTGGAAAACTTCCTAGATTGGCACAGCTGGTTTCTAAACACAGCATGAAAATAATCCCATGAGAATAAGTCATATTTCAGAGGTGATTCCCAGGCTTATGGCTCATTCCACAAATAGGAATGCAACACTGGCAGTTGCTCAAGCATGATGGAAAACCAGTTGTAGACACTGGAAATCAGGTCACCAACTGGGAAATGGGTACACTAAGATACACAATTTCATTAACATATCAGAAGTATAACAAACAGCAATTTTTTGTTGAAATATAAGTGATGTTCATATTCAATCTGCAGAATTGTGAAATTGGGGTTAAGTTTAAGTAGAGGGATGTGCTGCATTCAGGACTTCTTTTTTACCTTTTTCTTTTTGGAAAACTTCCAGAAATAACAGACTGCAGAATCAAAGAATCTCATTGGGAAAACACTGAAATATACTTAACTTTCTGTCTTCCCATAGTCAAGAAATGCAATTATTAGTGATGTTCTCTAGTGAACTGTTTTGTGGACAAACAAAACACCACAGCTTTCCTACACAGAACTCTCTATTCCCTTTACTGCAGGGAAGTTCTGGGAAGAGCCCTGTAGGAAGAATAGAACCAAATAATTTTACAGGCATTTATTAAGAAAATATGCCAATTCATTAATAGAACTTTGTTATCTAAGTAACTAGGCAAAACAGTTCAAATGCAGCAAGCCTGTGGAATCATCTAAGACTTTGCAGGTGAGGGATCAAGCTAAGAAGTAAGCTTTGTCGATTGTCTTTTCAAGTCTTTGGAAGTCCTGTCAAATGGAGAGGATCAATAATAATTTGGGAAGGCTTCGTAAACCCTTCAAAGAAATCTGAGCACAGAACTTGCCATGTAATCACGCCCACCCTGCTGATGCCAGTGCGGCCTCATATGGGAACCACCACTGTGGGACACAAAGCTGCCATCCACAGTTTGAGGAGCAGGCAGATTTCTTCTTTTATAAGCCCTGCTACCTTTGAAGCTGGGATCTGCTTGTTCTAATGAGACTGATTACAGAGGGAGAGGAAACTTCAAAAGGCTTCGCTGCCTCTGTGAGCTAAATAGTCAGAAGTCTGCACTGACATCCTTTTGTGACATGTACCAGAGGTTATTTTTTAACTTGTTCTCCATTCTGCCCTTTAACATTAGCATCTTCTTTCTTTTTTTTTGTGTGAGAATGCTGAAGTTTGCAGACACCTCATAAAATAATCAGTTCCTCTGCTTTAAATGGGACTCTTCCTATATTTCTCCCTTCTGGGCTCCATGTATTTTTTTTTGCTCCTAAGTTTTCTTCTCAGTCACACATTTTTAAAGCCATTGTAATCCTGATTCAGCAGTGTGATAAATGGTTGTGACTGCCTGACTGATGAGAAAAATATTATAGGGATAATTCAATGGGAAGGGCAGTAATAACTGATACATGGAATAGGAAAGAACAAAATGCAAACAAAATCCTGAAGATTGGTCTGCAATTCCTCCAGGCCTCTGTGTGTGTGTTTATTTAATTTAATTTCACTCACTTAATGCTGAACCGTGCTGATGCTGTCTGTTCTCCTCTTGCCAGATGCAGCCCATCTAGTTTGAGTCCAAAGCAGGGTGATGCACAAGTAATCTCCCCTTTCTCAGCCCTTGAAGTAACCCATGGGTCAACATCCTCTGTTCATTTCCTTCTCTTGCTTCTGTGTGCCCTTATGGAAGCATGACTTCCTCAGCTGATCAACCGAAATACCACTTCTCATCCAAACCCTTTCTGTAAAATGTGTTTCAACAGATGCCCATATTTACAGGAATAAATTGTAAAGCCAATCTCAGAGAGAACTTCCAAGTGCCTCCGTTCTGACAGGTTTGTCTTTTCAAGGTGTAATGTTAAAAGAACAGGGATTTTTTTTTTTTTTTTTTTATTTTGGTGACAATATCAAATATGTTGCCATCAGGTAACTCAGACGTCCCATTTGAGGAGTCCATATTAAAGATAAAACCAGATCCACATTTATATAAAAAATAAGCTGACAGAAATGCTTTGATCATTATGCACATATCTATTTTTAGCATGTATTGAAATTGTTGACCTCAGTGATTCACATCTCATCTTTTCAAAGAAAAATAATGTACTTCACTTACTCTCTTATAGTTGTTCCTTTTATGTTACTTCCCTTGAACTCCAGAGGCTGAATTTGTCCTTTCTGTGAGTCCTCTTGGGGTAACAGAAGCCACACAGATGACATTTCCTGTTTCCTGTTTCCTGCTTCTGCTTTTGTCTTGCACATTCAAATCACAGGCAAATAAAGAAGAAAGAAAAGAAAGGATGACCCAGCTTGATACACTTCATCAAACCCATCATGAAGACCTGGTCTCACAGCTTACTCCCATGTGTTTGCAACAAGCTCTCTCCACCACTCTCAAACAAGCTAAGGCACCTGCTGTCACTCTGTCTCTGCTCCCTTCCTTCTCCAGTCCTTTCAGGTAACAGATGTCCTATTTGGCTTATCTGTACTCATAAACAAAAGAGAGTGAGCCAGTGAGCTCTGGCTGTGGACCCCTGATTGTCTGCATTGCTTAGTCATTAATCTTGTGGTTTGGCTCTTTGTTGGACCACTGCAGTTAGCTCTATCTGCAAGACAACCTGTTCCCAAGACATTAGCAGAGCAGACATGAGCCAGCCAATCTCACTTGACCTCAGAGCCAGGACTGTGAATACAGTTTCAGATCTGGAAAAGACAAAGGCACAGTCAGGCATCCCATCTACTGCCTTCCTAATGCTCTTCTAGTTACATGGTGAAGCACCAGTTTTATTGCATCAGTAGTGTTTGCTCGTGTCAATGACACTGCTACTGTATTTACTGCTGAGAAAAGAAGCATAGAATCCTAAAGTGGTTTGGGTGGGAAGGCACCTTAAAGATCCCCTGTCACGGGCAGGGACACTGTCCACTAGACCAAGTTGCTCAAAGCCCCATCCAACCTGGCCTTGAACACTGCCAGGGACTGGGCAGCCACAGCTTCTCTGGGCAACCTGTGCCAGTGTCTCACCACCCTCGCAGTATATAATTTCTTCCTAATGTCTAATCTAAACCTACCTTCTTTCAGTTTAAAGTCATCACCCTTGTTCTGTCACTACATGCCACTGCAAAAAGGCCCTCTCCAGGTTTCCTGTAGGACCCCTTTAGGTACTGGAAGGCTTCTATAAGAGCCAAAATAAAAGCGATCACTAATTGATGATGTGATTCTGGAACAATTTAATCACATGGCTCTGGAACATTTTGTTACTTGCACAACAGCAGTACCATTTGTCTTTTTTTTAACTTATAGAAACAGAAGGCAACTGCGCTTGCCAGCATGGGCTGCCAACAGCAGCATTAAAGATACACGATTTGTTCACTTTTAGGTAAAGAAATCTTGGGTTAAAAATAGAAGTAACGAAAAGTCACTTGTACTCCTTGCTATATACCTATACACCTATGCTCCTTGCTACATACACTATTGCAAATGCTATATACATGACTTGGGGGAATTTCACATGGAAAATGATACTGTTCGTAGTCTGGAGATTAAATTCATACCACCTGATAAGGCTAGTTGGCACTGCCCATGAGCAAAAGTGCCTCTGTTTAAAGAAACCTGAACTTACAATCATTGCTCGTGAAATGGCTTCGTGGAGCTGTGCTACTGCACTGCCTCAAAACGAGAGCGCAGACACAGCACTGCCACCTACTGCTACCAGGGACATGGCTCTCACTCAGCAAGGAAACAAAAGCTTGGGTAGTAAAAGTTGGCATGTACCACAAAAATAAATTTACTGTAAAAGCAAATGTTAAAAATTAATTTTAAAATAGATAGCTAAAAAAATAATATTTACTGTAAAATTAAATACCCAATTTTCCCTTTGCAAAGCATCAGGGAATAAAAGAAGCTACCATTATGATCCTGTCACAGTTTAAAAAACCAAACTCCATCTTGCCACCCTGTTTTGCAGCTTAGTCACATACTTTGATACTTTGATTTTTAGCTAGTTCAATGTAAAGAGCTTTGTTAGGAATTTACTGAAACTGAGGCAATTAGCATCTTGCCAGACTAAGTCTTTATATTAACAATGCTGGCCTTAAAGAAAGGTATGATGGACAATAGACATTGGTGATAATAGAAAGAATAACACACAAGAAAACTTATTTCAAAATCATATTAAAATGCATGACCTAAAAGTGATAGTGCATGTATTTCTATTTTTTCTGCATCACCTGTCCTATATATCTGAAATTGTTAAGCTGAGTCTTAGAAGTCTTGTCCTTGATAAAACACTACCAGAAATGCACCTAAGGAGTTACTATTTAAGGTCATAATAGAAACTATCACATTATTTGTAGTACTGAAATGGTACATTAATAGGACAAGCTAATAGCTTTGTGGAAACAGAGCACTGATGTTTGTAGCTAGCAAATGACATGGTTCATCCACACTAATTCAATCACAACAGACCTCTCTAGTGAAGGGTGATTCTAAGGAGACTATAAAGTTGGTGCTAAAGAAACTAAACTGGCGTTGTAAGGGTTGCTGGCCCTGCAGCCCTGAAGCTTTCGATGACACTTTATTGAAGAATTTGATTAGAATATGTGATTTAAATACTGAGTTGCAAAGGTTGCCAGAAACTGCAGAACAGGTGGTGACTTTTTCTTACAGCAACACATATGTAAATTTTAAGAGAAAGTCACTGAACTGTTTGGGAAATTAAATTTCAGCTCTTCCCCTAAGAAATGCTTTCATGAAGTAGAGAAGCGTATATGGAAAGGCCTGCATACAATGCTGTCAGTCACACATGCTGTCTGAAATCCTGGCTCAAACCACGTGGAAGTTTGCCACCAAGCTGAGAGAGGGCAAAATTTCAACTTCTGTGTTTACATTTGCATGTGGATTTCACCAGGAAATATGTACTTCCTGGCTTTTGGAACATCACTTCTTTGTGCTTCATTCTAAAGAAAACTGCTTTTCACATTAAAAACAGCACTTGGCACACAGTGTGGCATTAAACCAGCTCATACATTGTCTTCCAATGCTTTGAATCAGGATCATCTTTCCTTAGCAAGTCAAGCTGCCTACTGCTGCACTACCTGAGGTTTATTAATGCTGCTTTGTAAGCCCGTTTTTTTGTACCTATTAAAGTCCTTGCTCATAAGTCATTCAAATCCCTGAACCTAAGCCCTGCTCTACTACTGCTTTTAGTCATTTTTATTTATGCCTGGAAGGTTTTTTGGATGTCAGAAAAAAAAGCCAACTGAGACAAATGCATGCTAATGTATTTCTTTCCCCTTTTGGTGCAAATTCAAACAGGTTGGCTTCTACTATGTGGTTTGAACAAGAGTTGAGCTAAGGAATATTTCCACAGCCAGGCATGATTCTCAGCTGTAAGAAAGAGACTAACAGCATTCCTTCTTGGATAGCCAGGTTCCTGGAATTTCCCAGCTGTGGCATATTTGACTGGGTCCTCATTTAGATGCATCAGGCTAGGACGTTTGCCCAGCCAAAGCACTGTGAATGTACTGAGTCCTTTCTGAAGAAAATTATTCTGAATCCTAACACAAATTATGACATTGAATGTGATACTTCCAGACTAGTTAAAGCTCATGACACACACACAAAATAATAAAAAGATAAATCAAGAAATCATCTGAATATAATTTGAGGTAGTAGCTACTATGAAGTTCAAACTTCACAAGGATGGAAAGCAGAAGTTAGGAAAAAAATATACAGGTTAAATTAGTTCATATTTGCTTATTCATGCAGTGTTAGCAGAAAAAACATACAGACTTCATATGCATTACCAGTATATTGTCTCTCACTGACATTTTAAAGTATCAGTATGTGCTTTAAAGAGCATAAAACCACCTACTACCTATCTCAGGTGAGAGATGTTCGTGCTTTAGGAGTGGGGATTAATGAATTAAATTAGCATTTCCTGTGCGGCAATTTGCCAGAAGTATGGATGGATTTATGATTTGCATAACAAGAGTTGAGATACTCAAAGTTGAGAAAACCAGAGCAGAATATTTCAGTTGGAAGGGTCCTACAATGATCATTCACCCCAAGATTTAGCCAAATAGCTCCAATTAATGTAAGTGGGAATTGCATGGCTAAGACTGCTAATTGGTTTTGTGTCTTCAACCAAGAATATTTACAGCATCATAAATTTTCTTATAGAACCTAGTATTTATGCTCCAGGTAAGAGGAATATTATATAAAAAAAGTATTGCTTAAAACCTACAAGAACACTCAAAATAAGATTCAAGACTGGTGAATGGAACAAAACCAGTGTTAGCTTAAGATGGTGTGATCTGTAAGGTTTAAATGCTCAATAAGCTTCCTGACAATACCCAGCTGAGATTGGTAAACCAAATTTCATTCTTCACAGAGAAAGCACAATATCAGAAAAATGACTTTTGCTCAGTGGATGGGAATGAAAGGTTTATGCAGAAGAATAAATTACGTGAAGCAGAGAAAAACTAGTTGGGCAGTAGTTACACAGTCAGTTTTGCAGAGTGTCAGTCATTATTGTACACACAGATGGGATTATCTTGACATTTCCCGACCTGTCTACCAAATATGTATTGCTGGAATGTGCTCACCTCACTTCTGAAGAGCTTCTGTGGGTGATACAGTTACTAAACATAGCTACAAATACTTTTTTTCCTTTGTATAGCAACCAGAAGACCTTGTTCTTTCCATTCCATTCATCTGCTCCTCCACTCCATCTTACTCTTGACTCCTTCTCCGGACACATGATGCATACTTAATTTGGCATTATTGATAATCTGTCCTCTCGTACCTGCAGAGATGCCAGCTCTTAGGGTTGCATGTAAGCACGTCCTCTGGCTTCCCAAACATTTTTTCCTACTACAAAACAAGAAAACCTGGAACAGATGCATTGAATATATTCACTCTGGATGATGGAAAAAAAGCTCCAGCACAGAAAAAGGAAGAAAGTGGAGTTTTCCTGGAGAAAACAATTGGAAGATGCCCTCCTAGTACATCTCATGTTGTTAAATGGCAGTCATCCAAACATCATCTTTCTCCTCTAGAAATCAAGGGAACAGAAACATCAGCCTCGAGCAAATGACAGAGGCTGAGAAAGAGGTTAGGAAGTCACCTGGGTAGGTTATTGATGAGCAGTTTGCTGTTGATAGTCACTCCACTATCAAACAGATTTGAATAACCACATTTATTATCTATATACAGTATTAAAGACCTGGCTGCATAGTTACTGTACTCCTCTAAAATACTGAAAATTTGGACCTCAGGGCTTATAAAATACAGAAATAATTGTTCTGTACTTATTTTGCTTTTTCTTAGCTACATATTTCATTTCTTCCCTTCTTCTCTTCTAACAAGCCTTATGCTTGGCAATTTTAATTTTTTTCCTTTCTCAGACTGTCAGTCACAGGCAGCATCTTGACTTATAAAGAGATCTTTTCCTATTTATCACTATGACTGCAGGCCTTACGCTTATCTGCTGCCTCTCAGATAAAATCCCCCTTCACTAAGATCCATCCTATAATCTCAACCTATTTCTATGTGATTTAACCTCCTTGAGATAAATAGATTTTCCTTTGCTTGTTTTATTTGAAAGGATTTTATTTAGAGGACTAAGTTCTGATACAATCTAGACTTAGAGGACTAAGTTCTGATACAATCTAGACTTTAACTGGCATTCAGTTAAAAAATACAAACAATAATGAAGAGAGGTTTCCATTTTATGAGAAAGGCAGTTTGGCAATAACACACATGAAAAATTAAAGGGTGAAAACAAACAAGCAATTTCCTTTTCATGGGCATAACTCTTATCTAGGCTAGCAAAACTTTATGGCATATACTCCTGCCATTGCAGATACAAAAAAATATAATTTCTGTGCTTAGTTCATAAGCGAATAATAAATAATCTTTATTTTATCAACAGCTTGCAGGTATATAGAGAGGGGAGTCTTAAAAATCTAATTCCTGTATTCTCGAGGGCTTAAAGAGTCTGTAGGCAGCTGGAATTAAGTGGCTGTGATTTGTCTGTGATTTCAGCCATTTGCTTCATTAAATCTAAACACACTCTTCATACATATACTTCTTAAATGTTCTTAAAATCCCTCATTTATTCTGCCAATATGTTAATTTTTAGTAATAATGTATTATTTTATTTACATACATGACTGAAACCCCCACATATTGTAGACAGACGATATCTTACAGGAAACTCCTGCAAAGCAGACTGGTAATCCTTCTATGTGAACACTTGAAACAGGAAAGCACATTCAGAATTCTCTAGACACATTAAATTAAACCTATTTAGGCCTCTGCAACTAAAGAGCAAAATACGTGGAGTGAGCTTTTCTAAGAAGGAAGACAGGCTTATAAAACTCACCTCCATATGAACCACAGCAACTCTGTTTTTCTTTACAGGTAATAAACAGCTGCTTTTCATTACTTTGGGCAGTAACATCTCATTAGCATAGCAATTCAGGAAGCTGGGGAATCATCAGCTATGCCTAATGAAGTTGATTCTAAGTTTCTTCAAGCTTGGCTCAGCCCAAGCAGAAAATCAAGTTGGGTTATGCAGTGGATAATGGGTAAAGGTTCTGGAAACACTGCTGAGGATGAGGGTTGTTCTGGCAAACTCAACTTTGGCCCTAGAAGAGGCTGACTTCTGCTATTTTACTCTCTAGGCAGAGATTTTTGGCAGTCAGGCAGCAAATAATTTCCCCTGCTAAGTAAGTGAAATGTATTCTCCATGACACATTAATTTACGTGGCAGGTCAGGGAGGGTATCAGTGAATAGGAGGTCCAGCATCCCATTCTGGCATGGGTTGCACAGCTGTGTTACGCTGCCTGCAGGAGCTAAGATTAATTACAGCCTTCATTCACAGATGTCTCCACTGGCATGAACCCTAGTTATAGCTGTTGGTGACATGTACTTTGGCACAGTCTTGACAGAATGGATATTTTCCAGGATGCCTGGAGCAGTAAGAGCTTCTGGAGCTGCATCCTCCACACACAAGCATCTGTCCTCAGAGGCCAAAGGAGAAACAAGTTTGAGTATCTTGACAATAAAGAGTCTCTCCTTTTATGTGTATATAAATGGTTTTTCATCTTCTGGGTGGGAAGATGAACACTGAGTCTGTAATGAGACTTCATTAATTTACTTCCAGTCTGTGTCAAGAAATTATGAAAACTGGTGGACAGATACTTGGCTGTCGAGCTCCAGTAGAAAACTAGAACCACATCTACCATATTCAAAGCATCCTTTGGGACTACTACCCTGGTGGGAGATGAGCAAGTAGGGGACTTCACAACAGTATACAAGTGTTGTGCAGCCATTCATTCCTTGAAGGTATCCATTCCTTGACAGTTTAATATTGCCTGTTAGTTTACATGGGCTGTGAAACAAGCAGGGTTTGACGCCAATACAGTCAGTTTTGCCATTGAGAATATGAGCTTATGTCTTCATAGAGAAAAAAAGAACCAAAAATCAAACTAGTGCAAACATAGTTTTCTTAGGTAGTGAAGAAAGGTAGATGAGGTAGTAAAAAATCAGTTGCCAACTTACCTATACTAGTGTGCCTTCTGTGGACTTTCACCTGAGACTTTTACCTCCTTCATACTTTTACAGATGCTGTAAGCATCCCTGGTAAGGATTCTGATATTTCTTCTATTAAACATAACAGATTTTAAATTGATCTCAACAGAAAAAAAGATGTAAAGAGAACAATGCAGAACATTCAATGAGTTCAATGAGAACTTTCAAACGAGTCTGTCAGAATGAATGATTGCATTTCATTTGTTTAGTTTAATCTAAATTGAAGAGTTAACACTGGTTAGGCAGAGCTTGCATTGGTACATAGTGGCAGAAAGAAAAAGCAAATGCATTAATTACTGTTCACTGACCACAGGTATGATTTTGAAATGTATTAGATTAGTGAGTACTATGTCTCCAATAGTCACAGCTAAAGCAAATGCATATATTGGAAACACACAACCACCAATGTCATTATTATTAGCTATTTTACCTTTGAAGAATCACTCTGCTGAAAAGAATAATTACATTCAATATTCTGAATTAATTTGTTAAGATACATTTTTGCAAGAAAAGGGTATAAGCAAGACCAGTGAATTTTGAAAATTTCATTAAAAAGCATTTTCTATTGGAGAGAGCTCCTGCTCAGGAATGATACCACCACTGTGATTAGCTTCTCAGAGGAACAGTATTAGGGACAATTCTTAACATGCTCCTCTGCGAAACAATGCTCTTAGATTCTGATTTAGCTCCCTCAAAAAAAATATGTGCTTTTTCCCCACTGAAACCTATTCTGAAGCCTGACTGACCCCTCACGAAAGCAGGCTGATAAGTGGGAGTAGAGGTTGTATTTGACAACCTAATTGGCTAGATAATGAGCGGCATTTTCCTGAACAGGAGGCTCCTTTCCTGAATCCTCATACTGCCAAATTCTAGGAGATGGCTTTAAGGTTGTTGGTCCACATGGATGATTCATGTAGAAGATCAACCTAGTTGCCACTCACATTTGCAAAGGTCTGGTTGTCTTTCTGTTGTCGCTGTAGTAGAAGCTAGGTCAAAATGCTATTTATCCACAGATAGGAAAATCACCAAGGGGAGATCTGAAGATGTGAATGAAACGTTTCACAGAGATACAGAAGACTCATTTCAGAGTCAAGGCTCAGAAAAAGAATCCTGATTTAAAACTGCTCCACAGGGGTTATGAGCAATTTAGCACAGGAGAAAAACCTCACATGTTGTGCATGTAAAATACCACACCGCTACATATTATAAAGTGACTTATCTGTCCTCTGCTTTTTTGGCATCAGACAGAGTTGTAACTTTCTGATAACGAACCAAAGAAGGGAAACAGGAAATCAAGCATCAGATTTTCCTAGATACCACCTGAAAATAAAGAGCTGGGAGTACATTTGGCATAAGGTGCATAGCCTTTTTTCTTGTGTCCTCCAAATTCAGTGACACTCAAGATGTGTGTGGAAGGTGTTCCCTTCAATGCTTTTCTTTACTGAGGCAGAAACAACCTGCCAACACCATGACATTGAGAGGGTGCATTTTGTCTCCCAATTCTTGCAAAGGTGCTTGAAGGAAATTAATACAGCTCTGAATTTCACTGATTGCTCACTTGATTATGTTTTTCAGTCACAGCTCTGTATCATCCAAGGACATCGAATAGACAGCTAATGGCTGTCTTCCCTCCCTCCTTACTTCTCTGCCTTCCTCCTTCCCTCTCCAGGCACTGCAAAGCATTACCGTCACAAAATTATTCAGAGCAATGTCTGTATGACACTGGCAGGAGGAAAGTGCTTGAGCACTTCAATGACCTGCTTTTAACCTGAATTATTCTATGATTTTTCAGTATCTTTCATGCTTGAACATACGTATTTTCATAGCAGCTGGACTTCTTAGAACATGCAGTTCCAGCTAGACATATTCAACTGCATATACAAACATACAGGTTATGAACAGATATTATCAAATATAACTTCAAAAACAACATTCATTACAATTCTCATGAAATATGGAAATCTATAACTTCTGAATTTGTGTTGTCCAGCTATATACAGCATGTGAGACTGAGTTTGCAGGGAAAGATAACTCTCTTTAGAAGCAGTTGAGTTCTTTAGGCTTTGGGTGGAATAATAACAATTCAAGTTTTTGGCAGCATTACTTGGTATCACTTCAGTATAATGCTGAGCTGGATAATTTCACCCTGAGCAATCATTCAGAAATGGGAAAGGTTTCATCTAATAGCCAGCTACTGACTGACAAAGTCAAACCTACAGAACACACATTTTAGAGAGCATATAAGCTCCAAAAATGTGAAGAGTTCCCAACTCTTCAGCAATAAACCCTGCTGTGGGACTAACTGTACTCTTTTTCCTATACCCTCTAAGCAAGATTGTGAAGCCCAAAAAGAGCGTATTTCAGCCACTGGTTCAGTTTAGATCACTAACTCCTGTTTTTGGTTTTATGCAGGAGGCTAAATATTTCACTGAATTTAGTATTAAAAATTCAAACAGTTCAGTCATATCTAATTAGGCATTTTTCTAAGCAATATTAAGCCATTTCATACAATACAGACTGAAAAAAGAACTAATAAATGCTTACCACCATTTTTAGTTCAGAACAGGGATAAAATAGTTTACATCTACTTTTTATGACCGAAAAATTATAGTTTTCTCTCTATTAAGAATCTTCGGAGCTCTTTGCATTTCTTAATTGCAATGTAGGTTTACTCCCACTAGGTGTTACCCTTCCTCTATGGTTTGTGAAGGAAACCATCCTGAATAAACCTGGAGCACCAGTTGGTGCGCTGCCCAAAATGCAAAATAGGAGCTCATTCTTCTTCCCATCGTGATGGAAACATGTTTATAAATACTGACACAACAACACCCAAAACCCCCCACCCCCCCCAAAAAGCCACCCCACCAAACAACCAAACCAAACACCCAAAACCCAGTGTAAACTTCTCAAAATACTAAAAACTGTTGGATCCCATCAGATTAAGATAGCATGCATCAACACGTAGCTACTTCTGGTCGGCAGCTAATAGCAAACACCAAACTGCAACTGTCTTATCTGAAGGAGCTATTGCTCAGAAATGTCATGATGGTGCCCTTTAGAGAGGAGTGTATGCCTTACGAGGCATTTTGTGGCAACCTTGAATGTGACATGTACTAGTATTTCATTGTCTCCCAGACAAAACAAAAATAAACTACTGAGATTATGACTGTATTACACAATCTGGTAACTGACACGTAAGTAAAAATAGTTGATATCCATTATAATACCCCCAGATGAAGTCCAGTTGTGCTCACTGGAGACCAATGCAGCCAAATGAACAGAGATAGGAAACAGAGAAGAAGTTAGTTGAATATTTTGTGAAAAGAAGAAAAAAATCTGTTAAAGAAAGAAGTTACAATAATCAAAGCCTTGCAGCCAAGTGAAGTATCCTCACATGCATAAAGCAGCAGTCAGATGCCCAAAGAAGATAATTCTTCTGAAGAGAGGTTGGCTCACACCAGCTATTTCAGTGCTGGGCATGTTTTTAAGCCCAGAAAATGACAGCTATCTCAGAGACAAACAGTGCAAGCTGGGCCTTTGCCCAGGACTGTTGAACAGGCTGTATGAGCAGTATCTTCCTATGAGAAGGCTCCTTGTTCCGGTGGCCGGGGGGGTCACGTCAGTTTGTACATTGGCACACAGAACACTGCAATGGGGTGGGTCGGTTCGTACCACTACAGAAAGATCTGGGATAGGGGCCCAAATAAGGTGCTTGTTAAAGCTGTGTGTCTGTGTCCTGTGTCGTCCCCTCACTCACCGCCCTTAATGTGCATGACTTTGGACATGCTGCTGCACGAGAATGTGGTGGGTCCTTCTTATCTGGCCTCCTCTAGTTGACAGGCAGGTGGAGGTGCAGCTCTGGAGAGCCAGTGTCTGAAGAAGCAGCATAACTTGACAGGCTGAGCTGGGCTTGTTCAGCCTGGAGAAGGCTCCAGGAAGACCTTAGAGCAGCTTCCAGTGCCTAAAGAAATCTGGAGAGGGACTATAAAGTGATAGAACATGGGGGAATGGCTTTAAAATGAAAGAAGGGAGATTTAGATTAGACATTAGGAAAAAGTCCTTTACTCTGAGAGTGGTGAGACACTGGCACAGGTTGCCCAGAGAAGCTGCCCCATCTCTGGCAGTGTTCAAGGCCAGGTTGGACAGGGCTTTCCGCAATCTGGTCTAGTGGATGGTGTCCCTGCCCACAGCAGAGGGCTTGAAGCTAGGCAGTCTTTGAGGTCCCTTCCAACCCAAACTATTCTATGATTCTATGCTTCTATGAACTTACTTGCCTGTGAAGCTTCTGAAAACACGAGCTGGAAGATCCATTAAGCTCAGATTTTATCAAGTCTGGTCTTAAATCTAACAAATCTCAGGGCAAATAAAAAGTTCAAGCATAATAAATATGTTAGTGCTGTTTTTATTAGCCTACTTTAATACTCAATGCTAAAGAAATTGTTTAATAGATTAATTAATTATCCCTTCATATATATATATGTGTATGTGTGTGTATATATATATCTATATATATCTATATTATATATATGGGAGCATTTCTAAGTCTCACCTGCTGGTAGGTACAAAATACTCCAGTGCAAATTCTGCTGTGAATAAGCGCCTGCACAAACATTATATGATTTCATCTTCTGGGTGCAGAGTTTAATCACTGTGCTCTCAACAGAGAGCCCACACTAGGGAAGCAGAGTTTAAAATACGGATCTGTGGGAGGCTCTTGAGGTGGCTGCTTGCTAAGAACGGCCAGAAGCAGGGTGATGTGGGGGGAGATGCCACATTAAGAGACTGAGAGGTAAAAGTAACTCCATGAAACTGTTACCAGCAAACTGCCATGTGAAAATTTTGTGTGCTTTTAGGCTGGTGAATTGAACCTAAAATAGTATAAGGGAAGAAAACAAAGACTCCCTCTGTGCTAGCAGCTAAATCACATTATTTTCCTTTTTTTTTCTTTTCTACAGCAACAGACTTGGGTATTTCAAAGGGTAACAAATCAACTTCATTGAGGTTTACTTTAATTTTCCCTGATCTTTCAGAGCTGTTTTCACCTCTCTCCTACTCCCCTAAAAATAAAAATAAATAGAAAAAGGAGACAAACAAGCTGCTTGTTACAAAATGTCAGCAAAACATCAGATTAACCTGATTTTCCATTTTGCTCCCACAGCTGAAAACACTTGGTGGTCAAAGCCCTGGCAGCTGGCTTTCCCACATGGAAAAAGTAATGTTCTGCATCTTCGCTATCCTACTCTTGAGTCCTGATCAGATTAAATTCCTGTAATTTCCAAGTGTCCCATGCCCCAAGCCCCACCCCATCTCCTTCCTTAGACCACAGTATCTCCCTCTCAGCTCTCTCTCGACACATGTTTTTTCTCTCATCCATTTGCTTTTTAAAACTTCTGTTTCTTAACTCCCCCTCTTTTTCCTTTCCTTCCTCTTTTGCCTCTTCTTCTCTTGGGCAAACTTAGCTTGCTTCTTGAGAACTTGCCCTTCCTTACTCTCCCATTTCTCAATTTTCGAAGGACTTCTTCCCCCCTGCCTCTGCATCTTTTGATTTCTACTTCGTGGATCACTGCATTAGGACGTTTGCAGCCGGCAGTCCAGAGAGGAAGGCATTGACGTTGCCTTCATAATCCTCAGACCTTCCTGTCCTTTCAGCTGCTCTTTCGAGGAGACTAACACTTGAACTCCCAGAAGAGAGCAACTGAGTACTGCGAGGCAGCAGCTCTTCACTGTTACTTGCAAAGAGACACAGAAATGTAGATAAAATTCAAGCCTGAAGCGTAATTTCAATGCTCTCTGCCAATGCATGTTAAATAGGTGCTAATATTTCACGCAGATCCCCTATCTAATTAATCCAAATGAAATCCGAGCTGCAAGAGCACCCAATTACACGCGTATTCACGCAGACACGAGGAGCTCTCACGGCAAAGAGCCGCTTGACAAGGCAGCCCGAGGGGACCCCATCCGCTCCGGGGCCCCCCTCTCCCCCCAAGCCCCGACGGCGGGCACTCCAGCATGCAGCTAGCTCCCGGTGCCACCAAGGGGTGTCCCGGGTCAGCGAGAAGTTTTGATGGGGTCCTTAAAACCTGCGTAGTGAGAGTGTTCTGCAAGCCCAGAAACAGGCGGCGGATCAGGGTGAGGCGAGTGCGGTAGCACCGCACGCTAGCGTTTATCCCCTGTCAAGGGGACGGGAGTGAGGGGACACGGCTACCTCGTCGGGGTCTCGCTCGGCGAGGGTTTGGACAAGCCTTAGAAAGACTAGCGGGGGGCTCAGCGCGGCTCCTCGGGCGGGACAATAGTGTCTCGCGGCTTTCCCGCTCCCGCACCTCGGGGCGAGCGGAGGGAGGTTCTTGCCTGCGAAAAGACGAGACGCCCCTGGGAAGCCGCCAGGCAGCGAGCCGAAAGCCCCAGGGGTGCGGGAGGGGGGTGAAGGGGCAAGGTTTTACGCCGCCGGCTGCATACAGCGGTGCCCGTCCACCGGGTGGGAAGATGATCGCCGCCGCAGCTGGGGAAGGAGGACTGGGAGGGAGGGGGGGTCACACACGACGAAGGGGGACCCTGCGTCAGTGCGGGGCCGTCCCCTTCCCCTCCCCGTGCACTCGGCTCTGCCTTCCTCCAGCTCCCCCCCCCCCCGCCGCCTCCCGCGAGGTGCGGCCGCGCTACATAAACTCGGCCCCGCCGCCGCCGCCGGGGCTTTCTGCACGCAGCCCGACGGAGGCGCTTGGCCGGTATCGGGCAGAAGAGCGGCTGCGGGGAGAGGGTTGGCGGCGGCCGCGCGGCTCCGGGGACAGACGGGGCGGGAGGCTCCGGCGGGCAGCGGCGGAGGGTTGCGAGGTCCCTCGCGGACGGCGGCGGCCCCGCCGGAGCCCAGGCGGCCAGAGGAGGAGGAGGAGAAAGGGCGGCGGCTCTACGCCGGCGGCGGACTCGCTCCGGTATGGCCCTGGCGGACAGCGCACGCGGGCTGCCCAACGGCGGCGGCGTGTCGCCGGCGGCAGGGAGCGGGACGGCTGGGAGCGGGCCTGCGGCGGCGGGCGGCTGGTCGTCCTTCCCCGAGATCGTGGAGCTGAACGTGGGAGGGCAGGTGTACGTGACGCGGCGCTGCACCGTGGTCTCGGTGCGAGACTCGCTGCTCTGGCGCATGTTCTCGCAGCAGCAGCCCAGCGAGCTGCCCCGGGACAGCAAGGGCCGCTTCTTCCTTGACCGCGACGGCTTCCTCTTTCGGTACATCCTGGACTACTTGCGGGACCTGCAGCTAGTGCTGCCCGAGCACTTCCCCGAGCGCAGCCGCCTCCAGCGGGAGGCCGAGTACTTCCAGCTGCCGGACCTGGCCCGTCGCCTGGCGCAGGCTCGGGCCGCCGCCGCTCGCCCCGCCGCACTGCACCGCGACGGCTCGCTCTGCGCTGAAGAGCAGCCGCCGCAGCCGCTTCTCGGCTGTCTGGAGGCCGAGCCGCTGGAAGGAGGCGGCGGTGGCGGTGCCTCGGCGTCCGCCCCGTCTCCCACCGCCAGCCGCAGCCCCTCGGGCGGACCGCTGCTCACGCCCTCGCAGTCGCTGGACGGGGCGGGTGGACGGCGCTCGGGCTACATCACCATCGGCTACCGGGGGTCCTACACCATAGGGCGGGAGGCGCAGGCAGACGCAAAGTTCCGACGGGTAGCCCGCATCACAGTCTGCGGCAAGACGGCGCTGGCCAAGGAGGTCTTCGGAGAGACGCTGAATGAGAGTCGCGACCCCGACCGCCCTCCTGAGCGCTACACTGCCCGCTACTACCTCAAGTTCAACTTCCTCGAGCAAGCCTTCGACCGTCTCTCCGAGGCCGGTTTCCGCATGGCCGCTTGCTCCTCCACCGGCACCTGCGCCTTTGGCCCTGAGCAGGGCGGCCCTGCCGAGGATAAGATCTGGACCAGCTACACTGAGTATGTCTTCTGCCGGGACTGAGCATTTGCCCAGCCCGTGGCGGGGGGATGAGGCGGTGGCCCCTGCATACCCTCACACTCATGGTCCCCTCCCGTCATGGAGGAAGGAGGACGTGGAGGGGGGTAGTGTCCCCCTGCACTTTCTTCACCCCGGTGCATGCGTCCATGCACAAGTGCAGGTCAGCCTCCAGCACAGCCCCCATCACTCCTACACGCAGCTCCTGATGGCCGCAGGGACAGGAGGTCATCATGTTTCGTTTGGCCACCATGTCCCTTTTTGTCTACCGTGTCCCTGCTCAACCTCTGTATGCCAGCTCATCCTGTCATCTTCCCTCCAATGCCTCCCAGTAGCTGTGTTGGTAGTGAGGAAGGAGAGGTATTGGGAGTACACAAATACTTGTCCCAGGAAAGTGTGCGTGTGTCCAGCCCCTGCCCCTGTCTGCACACAGAAGCTGAGGGATACCTCTGTCAGGGTGGAGTGTTTTAAAACCCACCCATTTAGGGGCTGAGGAACCTTCCAGTTGCTTTTCAGCAATTTCTGTTGAAGGTAGCATGACAAATGGCTGTTTTTTTCTCATCCCCATGTCCTTAAGTGGGATTTCACCTTTGTGGGTGGACCCACAGTGGTCCATTTTATCCTCTCACCCCATCAAAATGATGCCTGTCTCTGAAGGACTGTCACATTCAAGTGATACCTGCCAGTGAGGGGTTGGCACTCCTGCTCAGACTTCATCTATAGAGATGAGCAATTCTGCAGGAGGCACATGCATGTGGCCCTTCAGGACTGGTTGCATCCACCTCCCCTGCCTGCTCCCTATCTTTTCGAACTCCCCTCTCCATGTTCTTAAATTGGACTGGGGCTTGCATAAGCAGGTTCATAAGGCTGATATGAAAGGCCAAGTTCTCTGGATAATCAACCATTTGAACTATAATGTGTCCTCAGAGACACATGTATATTTCCTTGAGAGGTAAAACAACGATGCTTTGAAAAATTAGAGTGCTTGTGAATCGTAATTTTCATGGGTGAAGTCCTTAAAATTCTCTTGAAGTTACTGGCCATAACATGCTTAGAAATCCCAATGTATATTTCCTTAAGTACCCTCAGAATGAGGGGGGTGAGATGAAGCCAGGCTTGCCAGAGTGAAGGTAGAACCTGCTTCCTGGGAAGCTAAAATCATGTACATTGAATTAATTAATGCAGATGTACATTCCAAGTGTAATCACGAGCACCCTGCTTGTTAGTTTTGGTCATGTTAGTGCTGTAAAACTTGGAAGCCAACAGAACTGATGCAGAAACCACTTTTTTAGAACCAGTTTCTTCGATTTCATGGCAGTACTACCAGGGCAGTGACACTGCTGAGAGTTAAGTACCTCTTCCTGGCCAAAATTAGTGCTTCTTAGAAAGAATTAAGCCCCATCCTTACAAAACTGAGAGTGACGCCAAGTTTCTTCAGAGGAAATTACCCTTTCCAAGCTGTATTTTGTTTGCATTATCTAACCATTTTTCTTTCCCAGAGGAGGCAGCAATAGCTTGCTTTGGAACAGATGATCTGAGCAGCAGGGTTTACGGTAGGGAAGATTGAGCAAGCTGCTCAGTCTCAATAAATTAATGAAGATTAGGGTACAAAAGAATTTTCCTTTGAAACCTGAACTTGATCAAAAATCCTATACTGTTCCTTCAGACCTTCACAGAAAAATATCCTAAATGTATCTGGAGCGTTGAGGGATTTAACAGTACATAGTAAAGGCTTGAAGTTATATTTTTAAAACTCTTAAATAAGAAATTGTTCTAAGTCCAAATTTAGAAATACTTCCAGCACTTGTATTCTAACCAAAGAATTTCACAGTAGGGTTTTATTTTTAAAACCTTAATTCCTTTGAAAAGAGCTATTCCTACATATGTATTGAGTTTCAGTGCTCAGCCTCTGTGTTCACCACTTGGTCTTTCATTATGCACAATGCATAAAACTGGAAATAATCCGCATCACCAGTTTGGTTTTTGTTTGCTTTTTTTTTTTTTTTTTTTATACTGTCAAGATTGGTTGTCAATTTGATTAAATTGAAGACACACATATGGAAGCAATGGGTATTGTAGATAGTTGCAGTATTTTTAAAAGGAGAGACGTATACCTGCCAACTTACATGAGCAATAAGAGTGAGAGGCCAATATACCTGAAGACAGAATGAAACCTGTTTGTCCCATGCCTTACTCTGAAAAGATTTCTTTGTGCTTAACATTTATACCACAAGTGAAAGGACATTGATCACAGCTACTAGGTCTTTACAATGCCGTTCTTGAGAATAATGACCATCCTTTTCTAGTTTCTGTTAAGTAATTTTGAAGTATGTTTTTTAAGATTTTATATAAAATCAGTTTTCAGTGAAGTGTTCAAATTTGGTCTAGATAGCTTTTTTTCTTTTTTTTTTAAAGAATCTGGTAGCTTGCTATATCCATCATAGGACCTATGAATAGGGGCAGTTTTAAATTGAACTTCGGATTTAGTGTGTGTATATATATATATATATATATACAGTATATAAACATTTTACACGAATCATTTAGTTTTTTAATCATTTTAGTGCTACAGAATTTCATAATATATCTAGCTGAGCATTTGCATATTACACTATGTACATAATATCGTAATGTTTTACTTGTTCCCTATACCTGTTTCTATGGAAAAATTGAATATCAGCTTGTAGAACTGAAATCAATTACATATTTGCTTGAATGTGAATCATAGCTAAACTTACAGGTACCTGAATGCATCTCTAAAACAGTGATCTCCTGTATTTTGATGACTGATTGCCTATCTGTTTGCTGGCTGATGACCCAGAAATTCTCACATTTTACGTGAAAATGGGTGTAATAAAACCATACACTGACAATTTTTTAACCTTTGTGTTTGTGCTAAAAACTCTTGAGCATTACTAGTATTAGGAAATGGGGCCCTACATTTACTGATAACTCACTACATCTAGGCTTAAAAGGATGCTGCCATAAATGTAATAGTAATTTGATTGTTTGCCACAGAAGACAATATTTTTCTTAAACATTGCTCAGTAATTTCAGTAAAATTTCTTAAAGGTAAAACGCTCAAGGCAAAGTCACTGAGTTTTGCTGGTCTCTTCTACTGAGAGCTCAAGTAAAGGATAACCATGACGACTCTGCTAACCTGTTGACATGCAGGAGGACAGGAAACTGAAGGCACAATACTGGAGTCCTGTGTACATTTTGTAGCTGTTGTTCTCATTTCATGTTCTTATTTAATGCAGTGGTTTTGCAAGTGCTATTAAAAAAGGCAGTGTCTCTTTTGATTAGAAGCTAAGGCATAGGTCTAGTGATGCATATCATGAACAGTGACTTTGCAGATGTTTGATAGAATGTTTATATTTTTATACATGTAGATAATGAGTCACATTCATTCTTATTTTCACATGTATAACACTGGAAATAAAGATCCTCCTAGGAAAACACTGCATACCAAATTAAATTCTTGTTCTTTAAATAGTAACTCAGTTGTGTGGTTTATGCTGTCCTTTTTACTGTTGGTAAAAATGTTGTTTGCCTTTGCTCTCTCTTACACAGTATCATATTCATAACTTCATCAAGACTCCAAATTAATATGGTAAAGCAGAAACATTCAGGAAATAATATTGTGCATATAGGGATTTCTAGTGGCACCTGTGGCAAGATAAACAGAAATGTATAATGCTCAGACTTTCCTTTTAAGTGTCACTGAGAATTTTTGTAGCACTGGTCGATATAAATCAGTCCTCAGGAAATGGTACTGATTAAACAGCTTGAGTAGCACAGAATAATTCTTGAAATAAAATGATAATGCTTTTTATGAAGCCAAAGAATAATAACATTGGATATAGTGCTCATTTAATGAAAGAAACATTAATACCAAAGGATATAGATGATCCAAGAGAAATGCACTTAGCAATTCTATTAAGGAACAAGGGGTGATCTTGTTAGGTACTATGTGATATCTAGTGAACTATTACAAACCTGATAGTTTATAATAAACCAGTGGTAAATTTCATAGAAAATTAGTAAGGAATTTTTAGTGTAAGTGTGTGAAGCATCTGTGTATTTAATAGAGCCTTCCTGGGTAGCATGGTTATAATGAAAAGGAAGCAGCTGAACAAAGTTTAATCAACCGTTTTATTTAATGGCTTGATAGTATGTGAGGGCTTTGTTATCATACAATACTATAAGGGAGGTTGTCCCATGAGCAACAAAACTTTGAGTCTGCCTTTCTTCAGGGCTTAGGTCTCATTTCCTTTACACTACCACTTCAATAACTCTGCTAACCCCATCCCTTTTACTTCAGGTCTACCAGGCAAAAGATGGCATGCTCTTTGGCAGAGCCAGCTTCTGCTGTGCTGAAGGATATAGCTGAATTCTGCCTTTCTCCCTTAGCGAGCTATGGATTCTTTTCCACTTTCCATCACTGCCAGCAGTATTAATGGAATTCATAAGAACATAACATCTGCAAAATTTTTTAGCTTTCGATTGTGTTTGAAATTACCTATCAACTCAGAAGTTGTTAGGGGGGGACAGATGTCCACCCAAATGGACAATGCAAGTGTATAAGCCTTATTTCCTTAGGAGGCAAGGCTGACAACAAATTACTGTAATTAATTGTCTGGCACCGTCTGTATAAAACCTTTTGTCAAAGGAGAACAGGGTAGCCTGAGTGCACTAAATCCCTACAGACTGAGGAGGCAAGCAGTCACTTAATTTTGTGACAGTGGCCAGTCAGCCAAGCAAATGGGTGGCCTAGAATGTCTTAACAATATTTCCATCCTCCAAATTTCTGCAGTGTTTTCAAGTGTAGCCTGAACACCTTTGAGACTTGCTGCAACAGCCCTTCTTGTCTGCCTGTCTTAAACCTGTTTGTAAGTTTGAGTGCATACATGAGGCACACAGTTCTTAGCATAATGCAGTCATCTCAGCACATTGTACCTGAGAATGACCACCTAGAGGGCCTAATGGTCCACTCTCCCTCAGCTACCCCTGTCTTGCTGCCTCTTACTGGAGTGAGGGCATGGGAACTTCATTCAACCCTTTGTTCTCAACATCCTGTATATTTTGAGGGGTTTTCTTTTCACTGAGGAAGATGAGTCTTTCCTATCATTGCCAGCTAATAGAGAACAGCTTTTAATTCATCAGCTACTTTTTAGACGAGGTAGATTTAAGTGGCCGTTCCCATGTAACTTACCAGTTCTAGCTTTTCCAGGTGGCAAAAAATAATCTCCTTTCTATAAACGGAAGCTCCCTACAGTCTTTAAATGATTCTCCTCCTAACAGAGTCTGTGGTACAGCAATATGGCCAAGAGGTCTGGGGCTTTGGTACTGAATGTAAAGAAGTATGGAATGAAAGCATAGTAACCACTGGCCTTCTGGGCAAAAGTAGTGTTTTTTGTTTCTCAGATTAGGAGAACCAGTAACATACTCAAGTTCTTTCCTTGTCAAGACATTTACGTGGTTGCAAGTGTCTCCTCAGGTTTCTTAGGAGAAAGAGCAGTTCCTGGTAGAAAGAAAAGGCTTACATCAGAGAGGGAGAAGTGAAACCCAGGGATGGAGAGAGGAATAAAAAGGGAAGGGACACATCCAAATACAGAGACTGCCCAGATACACATTTGACACTTTATTTCTGTGTGTAAATGGGAAGAAAATTCAGGAAGGCATAATCCATGTGAAGAAATGCTAAGAACTGCAGGCGGTGTGTACAATGTATTCCAGCAAATGCAAGGGTTTATCAGTCACTCTGCCCTATTACAACCAAATCACTCTGTTGGTTCTCAGATTTGAGACAGCTTTATTTGCAGATGACTGGGATGCCTGCTATCATTTCCCAATGGCATTTAAATAGTCTTTGTTTATAAAGTATCACAGTATGGACTGGGACATCTGTGGTAGATCACACTAAGATCTTGAGAGCTGGTATTTCTCCCTTTTGAGTGCAGAGGGATCTGAAGGATTTTTTTTTGTTGTTATTGTTTGGGTTTACTTTTTGTTTGTTTGTTTGTTTGTTTTTTGTTCAGCATCTCTGTGCCCAGAATGAGCAGTTGTAAAAAAGGATTTAGGTTGTTGGTTTTTTTGTTTGTTTTTTTTTTTTGGGGGGGGGGGAGGAGCAATGTTTGTGTGTCTATTTTTTAATTTTTGTCTGTGGTTTCTCTTTTTTTGTTTTGTTTTGTGTCAGTATCTATCTGCATTCATAAATGTCTTTCTGTCATTTCTTTCCTAATCCATGGACTCAGTATACTTTCTTTTGCATTTTGCATTCTGCAGGATGCAGATGCCAAGGTAGAGAGATAGGACTTCTGTAATTCTTTCTGCTTTTTTATTAATATAGGTGAAAAGTCACTCTAAGAGTAGTCTTGTGACATAAAATGAAATTACGGGAAGTCCTTTCCAACACTACCTATCCTATTGTAACCCTAACTATTCTATGATCCTATGAAGTGTATACTCAAACAGTATGAAATAACTACTATCCTATGATGTGTTTCATAAACTATATCCTAAAATTTGTTTTAAAAAGACATAGTAATAGGGTAATAGAGTAATAAACGTATTAATAAATAATAGTAATAAATAATAGAAACAAACATACCCTGTTTGTGTGTGCCCCAGCCTGTGCGCAGAGGCAGGTGCTGGCACAGCCCTGCCACATTGGGACAGCCACAGGGTCAGGATAATGCCCGATGGGACAGGACAGAGGAGCTGCTCGCCCCTCTGGTGGGATGTAGCACCGAGACTCACTAGAAGGTGACAATGCAGGATCCGCAGGGCCACATGAAGACAAGGAAGCTGCTGCTCTTCCCTTCTTCCTCCTCCCCGGCAGCATACCCGGATGACAGCTTCCCGCCGCTCAGCACCTGGAGCACGCCCAGGGCCAGGCACAGCAGCGGGCGCCTGTGCAGAGAGGAGTGGCAGGGAGTGAGCTGGAGGTGGCCGAGCCCGCTGGCTCCCCTCTGGCGCCCGCCTGCCGTGGACACAGCCACGGGTGCATCCAGCACCAGGGTGCTGGGGAGCCTGGGGCTGCTCCTTGGCTGTTCCTGCTCTGGTGCCCTGGTGCCAGGGCCAGGGCTTGGGAGGAAAGGCAGCTGGGCCCTGCAGTTTTACTTGGTCTTGGCGATGACCATGGTGTCCCTGAAGAGGAGGAGGTCCCTCTTCTTCTTCTGTCCATGACTCTGGGCCACCCTCAGTCACTCCTGCAGCAGTGTCTCAGGCAGCACCGGGTCAGGGTAACATTGCTGCTCGTGTCCAGGGTCGTCCCTGCAGAACAGACAGCGTCAGGCATGAGCAAGGTGGCTGCTGCAGGGCCCGGCTGTGCTGGTGCACCCCTGAGCTGTGGGGGAACCCACCTGGACCCGCAGTAACAGAACCACCGTCCCATCCTGGCAGAGCTGTGAGAAGAGTCTCTTGTAAACGCATGTGTAAAACACACAGAGCAGGAGTGCTCCGCTACAGGAGACCGGCACCCCCATTGCCACTGGTGCTGTGAGCACAGCACTGTCCCTGCAGGCACTGGGGCCGTTGCTGGGCCAGCCGTGGATTAGAACGAACACCACGGTGACCTCGGTTCTGGAACCCAGGGGCCCCGGAGGCCTCCCCTCTCTACACCCATTTCTCTGTTATACTGGGCAGCCCAGACCTGGGCTCAAGTCAGCCAGAGCTATGTTAGAATGAGAACAGGACCACAAATAATCATTCATCCTTGTTTCTGTATATGCACGACTCCTGCCAGGAGTTTCTAAGTGTGTTCAAGAGCTCTGAAGTTCTGCAGACCAGAGTTTCCCTCCATTTTAACTTCATCAGCAAACTTACTTGTGGTGCGTTCAACTCCTGCATCCTGATAATTGACTAAAATATGGAGAACTGGCCCTTGAACTGATCCCTGAGGAACACCGCTGGGGACTGGCTGCCAACCTGATGTAGATCCATTCGCTATAACCCTTGGAGTGCTCCTGTGCAGCCAGTTCTTCACCCAGAACTCCGGGGTCTTGTTCTTTTCACAGCTGCGCAACCTGCCCAGAAGGCTAATGTGAGGGACAGTGTCAGAAGCTTTAAAAAAATCCAGAACAACACCATCCTCTGCTTTCCTGAGGTCCACCAGGCAAGTGACCTTACCAGAGAAGGATATCAAATTAGTTCAGTAGGACTTTTCCTTTGTGAACTGTGCCTCATGACTGCATTGTCCTTTAAAATGCCTTTCAGTAGCACCCAGATGATCTTCTCTTTACTGTGAAACAGAGGTTAGTCTAAGAGTCTTGTCATTTCCTGGGTCTCCCCTCATGCCTTTCTGATAAACTGGATGAAGGTTGGCTAGCTTCCAGCCAGCAGGGACTCCCCCAGGCTCCCAAGTATACTCCCTTTGGTGTACGATTGAGAGGGATCCTGCTATGACATTGGCTAACTCCTTCAGGAGTCTGAAGGCCTCAGGAAAATTCAGGCCTCAAGGACAGCTCCCTTACAACTGCAGTATTCACAAACGGAAAGTCACGGCTCCTGCAGACTGACGGGACCAGGGTGAAATTTCACACAAACTTAAATTTTATTTCACATAAAATAAACACAGTAATAAATACCAGTAACAAACACAGCAATGAACATAGTAGTAATGAACGTAGTAAACATGTGGGCCAGCATAAGTGCTGTGTCCTCTATCCTGCTCAAATGATCTTTATGGCCATGTGTAGATGGAGTCCAGAGGCCAGCTCCCCACCTGGGGAGGTGCCAGCGGGTGGGCATTTGCTCGTGGAGCCGAGGAGTGAGCCAGCAAGGCCTCCTGCAAGGGCTGAGACGGGTCTGAGGGAGGTGCTCTGGCCCTGGGGCGAGCTGGTAGAGCCTTCCATCCAGAGCAGAAGGACACAGTGATGCTGTCCTCAATGCTGCTGAGGTGGTGCTGGTGGCAGAGCTCATCCGGGGAATCCAAGCAGTAAATGGGCGCCTACAAGGGCAGAGTCACAAAGTGCTGATGAAGCCATGAGGACAGGAGCAGGCGGGACTTGACCCCTGTTTATTTTGCTGTAAAAGGGGTCATTTCTAGCACAGGAGAGAGGCACCTGACATTCATGTTCCACCAAGGGCATGTGCATGCCTCCAGTCTAGGACCATCCTATGAGCCTCAGGGATGTTTCCTATACTCAGAGCTTTGAAAGATGGAAAACAGGGTCTGCTACATACCCGGGTGCCTCTTTCTTCTTCCCCTGCTTGGATTCCCTCAGTTGCCCACCCCTGATAGCTCGGTTGCCAGCCTTCTGTTCTTACTGATGGATTTGCCTGTAACTCCCCTCTTCACAGGTTGCTCTTTGCTTCCTGGTGTCCCCTGAAAAGCCTGGCAACCTTTCCGTTCAATAGTATAGTTAGACAGGTGACACCATGACAAACTTGAACCCAGCAAAGCTAGGTAGTTTTACCTTCTCTCCGTGGAACAGCTCTAGAGCTGTTCACTCTAGGGAGTGACAGGAGGCACCTACAATGGCAATGTGCAAGTTAGCAGGGGGCAAGGACCTCCCTGCCCAACTGCTACCCTGGCTCTGAAAGGCACATCCCTTGGATGGGTTTGCTCAGCTCAGCTGAGCCAGCTATGTTGGGATCACCGCACAAAGCGCGATGGCCAACCTGCATCAGCCTCGCTCTGCACTTGGGCAGAGCTGCAGGCTGGTGGATGACCGTGCTTGTCCCTGCGGCAGCAGCCCCACCTTGTGAGGGGGGAGGCTTTTGTTGTCATGCTGTTTGTACACTTCACAAACCTCTGCTGTTTCTGGTGCCGTCTGCCGTGCTGGTGGCTCCTCGTTCCCCTCACTGGCCAGCCCGGCCACCTCCTCCCCAGGAAGTTCCTCCTGGTGGTCAATGAGGAACTCCATGAGCTGCGTGACCTGCACACAGCAAACCCCTGGTTTCACCGAGGGGGCTGGTACGGGCTCAAACAGCCTTTCTCAGCTTGACCCACATTTCTGTGCAGGAACGTGCAGCCGTGGGGCTGCTCTTCCTGGGTGCTGCCCCACGGCTTTGCTGATGGGAGGAGGCAGCCAGGGCCCTCTGAGCAGCAAACCTGCGGCGGGCTGGGGAGGCTGTAGCCATCCAGTGAACACAGTGTACCTTCCCTGTCTCCTGCACCAGGACACCCAGGGGCAGCTTCTGGGGAGGGCTGAGCAGCAGGTTCGGTGACAAACAGATGGCTGGGTTCCTGGCTGACATCTTGGTCGTGGCCACGATTCTGCTGATGTTATGAAGCAGGGACAGCAAGTGCTGGAGCGGGAGCTGGCCTCAGGTAACTTACAGGCTACCCTGAGGGAACAGGAGCACAGCGTTAATGAAGTCAGTGTTGACAACACAGGTCTCCCAGACTGATCTCACTCAAGGCCACCGCCTGATCTACAGCAGGGGGACTGCCTTCACTGATACTGCCACTTCCCTCCCTCTCTGCCCTTCAGAAAGAGGCCCTTGCTGGAGCAAGCTCCAGTGCCTGAGGGAATTGATCCCTGGAGAGAAACACATTTCTGTGCCCCTTTCCCCCCAGACATAAACCCCACAGCAGCAGGAGGTGGCTTGCGGGAGCCATGGCTATTTCAGGCAGGCCACTGATTTTCAGGCGCTCCCCAGCCTGTGCCAGTGCCTGTGGAGCAGGCAGGCTGCTGCCACACTTACTCTCTCAGTGCTGCCAGCCTCTCCTGCCTGCTGGTCTTCTCCATGGCTCTCACCCACTCCTTGTACAGCTGGATATCATGGAGCTTGGAGGGGATCTTGCACAGCAGGTCCTGCAGTGCCAAGGGCTCCGTGTGAGGCTTAGACTGCTGCCTCCAGGAGCACCCACAACATCCCCAGCCCTCTGGCTCATGAGCAGGCGGCTGGTTTTCTGCTTGTGCTCCCGCAGGTGCCCATCAGCACCAAGAGAGCCGGGAGCTGCTGGGCTCCGGGTCAGCAGGGCTCACCTTGAAAATGACAGCCAGGAGCAGCATGGGCTGGCTTTGAAGCTAAACCTCCAACCCGCTGTCGAGGGCCTCCCTGATCTCACAGGAGAGGAGTGGCAGAGAGTGGCCTGGAGGTGGCTGAGCTCTCTGGCTCCCCTCTGGCATTGGCCTGCGACAGGAACGGCCACGGGTGCATCCAGCTCCAGGGTGCTGGGGAGCCTGGGGCTGCTCCTTGGCTGTTCCTGCTCTGGTGCCCTGGTGCCAGGGCCAGGGCTTGGGAGGAAAGGCAGCTGGGCTCTGCCAGTTTTACTTGGTCTTGGCGATGACCATGGTGTCCCTGAAGAGGAGGAGGTCCCTCTTCTTCTTCTGTCCATGACTCTGGGCCACCCTCAGTCACTCCTGCAGCAGTGTCTCAGGCAGCACCGGGTCAGGGTAACATTGCTGCTCGTGTCCAGGGTCGTCCCTGCAGAACAGACAGCGTCAGGCATGAGCAAGGTGGCTGCTGCAGGGCCCGGCTGTGCTGGTGCACCCCTGAGCTGTGGGGGAACCCACCTGGACCCGCAGTAACAGAACCACCGTCCCATCCTGGCAGAGCTGTGAGAAGAGTCTCTTGTAAACGCATGTGTAAAACACACAGAGCAGGAGTGCTCCGCTACAGGAGACCGGCACCCCCATTGCCACTGGTGCTGTGAGCACAGCACTGTCCCTGCAGGCACTGGGGCCGTTGCTGGGCCACCCCGGGTTAGAACAGAACACCACAGCTGTGCAGCTGGACCTCCGGCCCGCTGTCGAGGGCCTCCCTGATCTCGCAAGAGGCATGCTCACTGGCTGCCAGATGGATGATCTTCTCTGTGGACAGTCAGTGCTCATTCAGCAGAGCCAGCAGGTCCTGAGGGCATGGAGAAGGAGAGTTGCTGGGCTGGAGACAGGTCCTAAGGCAGGTGCTGCTGACAGCCCCTCTCCGGAGGAGCCGATGGATGGGATGGGAACCCCTTTGTCCAGGCTGTCTTACCTGGATGGTCAAGGGCAGCATGCCGTCCTGGCTGCAGAGAGTGGCCAGGGGCTGGCCGAAGAGAGCATCCCCGTGAGCAGAGTCCGATGACCCTGGCACCTCTGCTGCAGCCAAGGTCCCTGGCCACGCAAATGACCAGGGCAGCCTCCTCGTGCTCCTGCAAGTCCCACCTGCTGCCAAGGGAAACAGAGCAAAGAGCCCTGGAGGAGAAGCACCAGGAGAATGCTCCCAGACTCCCTCATTGCTGTACTCCTGACTCCCAGGGCACAGGAGAGGTGGTGTAGTTTGGGACTGAGGGGCCTTGGGGCTCAGCTCACTCCTGCTGCAGAGGGATAAGGATGGACGTACCCTAAGGGAAGGGCAGCAGCAGCCCCATCGCAGCATGCGTGCCTGCCTGCAGCAGCAGGAGAGAAGGGCCATCCTGCTTGTCTTCTCCACACTCACCATCTACATGGCCACATCTACCTCGACTGTGGGAGGGGATGGGAGGTGGCTTCTGCTTGGCACCAGCCTGCAAGAAATGCGATGTGCTCACCAAGGAGCCCTACAGCAGCTGTGTCAGCCCCTGGCTATGTGTGAGAGGTGGGGATGGGAGAGACTGCACTGCAAGTGACCCTGATCTGAGCCTGGCGCTGAAGCATCTTCTCCAGGCTGCCGGTGACCAGTGTTGTTGCCTGGGCAAGCGAAAAAGAGCAGAAGGTGAGGAGCAATGCAGCTGATGCTGCGCTGGGGCAGCCCCTAGGGGCAGAGCAGGGGCAGGAGGGACACTCACAGCACTGTGGCCCCTCAGCTTCTTGAGCACCAGCTTGATAGAGGGCAGCTGGGCTCCCTGCACTCCTTCAGATGGTCTGTGCCTGGGAAAGAGGCAGAGCAGAAGCTGTGTGAGACCCAAGCCAGCTCTTTCCCCTGCTGCCAGCCTGGAACAGCTGGAACAGCCAGCCAGCGCCGCCTGGAAGCGGAGTGGGAGCAGCGAGGATGGGGCTTGGGCAGGTGTTGGCTGGACACAGCTGGACAAAGCAGCTCTGCCAGATGTGCCTGATCAGCAGTAGGGACATCTCTGCCTGCAGCTGTGGAATGTCTTTGCCTGTAGCTGTAGGACACCTCCGACTGCAGCTGTGGGGGCACCTCTGCTCAGCTCAGCAGAGGTGTTTCCATATGTTTTGGATGCCACATGTGGATCATTTGCCCATGATGGGAGTACGTGTTGCCCCTGCTGCAGTGCCAGGGGCAGGGTTTATCCAAAGAAGGCGCTGACCCAGATCTCCTTCACCGCCCGCGAGCTGCCAAAAGAGAGGAGAAACAGCCTGAGTGCCTACTGTGACCCAGCCTGTGCGCAGAGGCAGGTGCTGGCACAGCCCTGCCGCATGGGGACAGCCACAGGGTCAGGATGATGATCGATGGGACAGGACAGAGGAGCTGCCCACCCATCTGGTGTGATGTAGCACCGAGACTCACCAGTAGGTGACAATGCAGGAGCCGCAGGGCCACATGAAGACAAGGAAGCTGCTGCTCTTCCCTTCTTCCTCCTCCCCGGCAGCATACCCGGATGACAGCTTCCCGCCGCTCAGCACCTGGAGCACGCCGAGGGCCAGGCACAGCAGTGGTCACCAGGTGCTACCACGTCTACAGAGAGGAGTGGCAGGGAGTAACCTGGAGGTGGCTGAGCTCTCTGGCTCCGCTCTGGCATTGGCCTGTCACAGGAACGGCCATGGGTGCATCCAGCTCCAGGGTGCTGGGGAGCCTGGGGCTGCTCCTTGGCTGTTCCTGCTCTGGTGCCCTGGTGCCAGGGCCAGGGCTTGGGAGGAAAGGCAGCTGGGCTCTGCCAGTTTTACTTGGTCTTGGCGATGACCATGGTGTCCCTGAAGAGGAGGAGGTCCCTCTTCTTCTTCTGTCCATGACTCTGGGCCACCCTCAGTCACTCCTGCAGCAGTGTCTCAGGCAGCACCGGGTCAGGATAACATTGCTGCTCGTGTCCAGGGTCGTCCCTGCAGAACAGACAGCGTCAGGCATGAGCAAGGTGGCTGCTGCAGGGCCCGGCTGTGCTTGTGCATCCCTGAGCTGTGGGGGAACCCACCTGGACCCGCAGCAGCAGAACCAATGACTCTAGGTGGCCTTTGGCTTTTCGTGATGTCTCCCTCCATGTGTGAGTCACAGCTCAGTAGTCTTCCTGAGAAGTTTGACCGTGCTTCTAGAGACCATGTAATTGCTTTTCCTGCCCCAGTTCCAGGAGGAGTTCCATGCTGGTCTTCTGCTGCACTTGCTCGACTTCCATTGGCACAATGGGATTGCTGCTCCTGGTCTTTCCAAAGGTGGTTCTTTAAAAGTGACCATCTCTCATGGACCCCTAAATCATCAAAAGCACATTCCCAGGGGACATTGAAATAAGCTCCGTGAGTAGCTTGACGTTTGCCCTCTTGCTGTCCAGGGAAGCATTTGTGCTGAACTTCTTTCTCATCACACCCAGAATTTTGAGTCTTTGGGATTACTGTGGCCAAGCCAGGCTCCCACCACCACCTCTCCCATGAGTCCTTGATTCACTAAAAGCAAGTCTAGGAGGGCATGTTTGTTAGTTGGCTCAGAGTGCTTGTATAAAGAAATTGCCTTCAAGAAACAGTATGGTATTCCCAGTTGAGGTGTGGGAAATTGAAATCTCCCATAAGGAGAAGGGCTACCTATCCAGACGTTTCTCCTAATTGGCTATAGAATAACTCATCAGCACTATCCTCCTGGCTGGGTGGTTGCTAGTAGACACCCACAAGGACATCTTTTGTTTTCCATCTGTGATTTTTTTTAGCTTTCGATTGTGTCTGAAACTACCCATCAACTCAGAAGTTGTTAAGGGGGACAGATGTCCACCCAAATAGACAATGCAAGTGTATAAGCCTTATTTCCTTTAGGAGGCAAGGCTGGCAACAAATTGCTGCAATTAATGTCTGGCACTGTCTGTATAAAACCTTTTGTCAAAGGAAGACAGAGTAGCCTGAGTGCACTAAATCCCTAGAGTGGGGAGGCGAGCAGTCACGCTTACATTTGTGACAGTGGCCAGTCAGCCAAGCAAATGGGTGGCCTAGAATGTCTTAACAATATTTCCATCCTCCAAATTTCTGCAGTGTTTTCAAATGTAGCCTGAACACCTTTGAGACTTGTTGCAACAGCCCTTCTTGTCTGCCTGTCTTAAACCTGTCAGCTAGTGCCTCTGTTGGAGGGACTTTCTGTTATGAATATGGAGTTTTTAGGACTCCTGCCCTTTTGGCTGGCAGAAATGGATCAAAATGTTCAGGAAAGGCCAGACTTGACTAAGTTGTATTATTATTATTATTATTATTATTATTATTACTATTATTATTATCATCATTGTTATTGAAAACCTTCACCATAATTGCCAATGAAAAATAGAAATATTTATTAAAGTACTATCATTTAGTTTTATGACAGTGAATGCTAATTTTGTTTTTCATGATAATGAGCTGCATGTGGTTTTCTCCTTGCAGTGAACTGTGCTAGATGTAAGGCTCTGCTGCTGAACAGAGCTATCTTGTATGATTGCTGAAGCCTTAATACTGCCATTGCAAGTAGTCTGTTGGAAACATGCAGCACAACTGCTGAGACAGTCATAACCGCAGTCAAATTATCACATTTCCTCTCTGTTCACTCTCTACTGTGTTTAAGAAGGAATAAAATTAAGCTCTGTTATCCATTTCTTGTTCTAAAAGCTTTTTAGCACATACTATGGAGTATCTGATACATCCATTAATACTGTTGGTAACAGAGAGTCAGTGTTTTGAAGTGGGTTTATTTCCTTGTGAGGAAAGATGAGCTAGGAAAAATCCTTGCACAAAGTGGGAGGTGCCTCATGCAGTTTTGGGAAAAATTCTTGGTGTCACAAGAAATTCCAAGGTATTTTTCTGTCTAGTGCAAATACTACATTCATGCATTACTCCTATCTTGTAACACCACCCATGCCCTAGCACCTACCTCAGAAAGACTATAGTCCTTAATGTAATTTGTTTTGTTCTAGGTCTTACTTGATACCATCAGGATGAAATAAATATTCTTTTTTTCCTTTAAAAACTCTTAGTGATTAGCTGCTGGGAAATGACAGCTAGGAGTACATCCTGCTTAGGAATGTGGGTTAGTATTTTATCATGCTTTTTAGTTCAACATATTATGAATGGGTGGAAAGTTTGCACAGTAGCATATAGGAATGAGCTGGTGCGTCCTGTAGTGTCAGTATGCAGATGATGCCCAACTTCATATAGCCTCTGACTTGGCTTCTGCAGTTGGAAAAATTCCTCAGACTGGAGTTTTAATTAAGCGTTGACTCACTGAAGTTCAGCCAGAGAGGATGAGAACGGCGTATCTAGACTGTGATCAAAAAGCAGATCCATCGATAGAGAGCACATGATCTATTATTTTCCTTTGTGATTTTGAGGTAAAGTCACAATCTTGGTTAGTTTACTGAGGAGCAGGCTGTGATATTGTCGTGGTTTAAACCAAGAAGGAGAAAAATGACTGCTACTGCTGAACCCAGGACAGATATAAAAAAGCCAAATAAATGTAAAATAAAGGAAGAGCCCTTTCCTCCAGTCCTCTCCCTGCACACATATTCTTCTGGAGGGAATGCAGTGCTGGTGTGATGGGAACAACATTTTTTGTTTCAGAGATGGCAGCCACCTCAGTTTTGGCAGTTTTTCTGGTGGTGGCTGAACTTTAGGGGTACACCTACAGTTAAAAGTGTCCTTTAGCAGAACATACTGTCATAACTATATGACTTCCATAGATGTGGATGTAGTCTGGTTTTGACTCAGATTTTCCAGATAGCTTAGTGACAGTCTCTGTCCTCAAATTACAGCAAAGTCTGTGATTATTAGAAGCCTGAAGTTAATTTTTTTTTTTTCTTTTAAAAGGGCAGAGATTGTTCCAGGAATATGACTTTTTTTTTTTTTTTTAAGAAAAGGATCCCAATTATGGATTTCCCTCCTTTTCCCCTCCCCCAAATCTGTGATCTTGTACAAACACTCCCAATTTTTTTCACCTTGTAAAATTCACGTCCACGTCTTCTTGTGGCTGACAGCTCAAGTCATTTCAAAGTATTTCAAAAAGCTGCAAAGACCAGAAGGTCTTGCAATGACTCACAAGTGCTACATGGCAGTCTCTTCCTGCTGTGGTCCTTCTAGCTGTCAGAGCCAAGCTTGGTGGCCAGCTGTGTCCCAGGCCCCAGGATGGCTCACTGAACTGCCCCTTCTGACTTGCTTCTCCCCGGCCATAACCAAAGTGTCTCAGTAGTCCCTAAGCAAGCATAGCCCTGCTTCTGGCTCCTTGCTGAATAAAAGGGCAGCATTTGTATTCTGGTAAGCTCTGTGTATCCCAACAGCCACAGAGTGGCACTTTTTCTAGTCTTCTGACCCATTTATTTCCAGGTTTTGTTTTCACGGTGTTTATGTTATCTGCTGTCTCAGGGTATGATTGGAACATGGGAAAGATTCAGCTGTTTACAGTAGGCTCCTAATAGCTTATCTCCTGTGGCACTGAAGGAGTGATAAAGGCAACTCAGCTAAAAATGGTTTTACAGTTCCTTAAAATGTTGGCGTTTGAATAAATCATGAAAAATGCTGAATAAATTAGAATAAAATTGGGTGAAGGCACCTTTTCTTCTATAGGCTTTATTAGTTTTGCTGGAGCACCAACATGTTTATCCACTTGGACTTGCTTGTGTCATGTTAAAGGCTGGAGAGCACTAAGTTGCCGATACCCAGACCAAACAGTCATGTTTCTTTAGTAAATGTTAGAGGAAGAGCACATGTATACTAATGCTCTAATTTTTAGAATCATAGAATCATAGAATCGTTAGGGTTGGAAAGGACCTTAAGATCATCTAGTTCCAACCCTCCTGCCGTGGTCAGGGACATCTCACACTAAACCATGCCACTCAAGGCTCTGTCCAACCTGCCCTTGAACACCGCCAGGAATGGAGCATTCACAGCTTAACTGGGCAACCCATCCCAATGCCTCACTACCCTCACAGGAAAGAACTTCTTCCTTATATCCAATCTAAACTTCCCCTGTTTAAGTTTTAACCCGTTACCCCTTGTCCTATCACTACAGTCCCTAGTGAAGAGTCCCTGCCCAGCATCCTTTAGGCCCCCTTCAGATACTGGAAGGCTGCTATCAGGTCTCCACACAGCCTTCTCCAGGCTGAACAGCCCCAACTTTCTCAGCCTGTCTTCATACAGGAGGTGCTCCAGTCCCCTGATCATCCTCGTGGCCCTCCTCTGGACTTGTTCCAACAGCTCCATGTCCTTTTTATGTTGAGGACACCAGAACTGCACACAATACTCCAGGTGAGGTCTCACAAGAGCAGAGTAGAGGGGCAGGATCACCTCCTTCGACCTGCTGGTCACACTGCTTTTGCTGCAGCCCAGGATGCGGTTGGCTTTCTGGGCTGTGAGCGCACACTGAAGCTGGCTCATGTTCATTTTCTCATCGACCAATACCCCCAAGTCCTTTTCCACAGGGCTGCTCTGAATCTCTTCTCTGCCCAACCTGTAGCTGTGCCTGGGATTGCTCCGACCCAGGTGTAGGATGTTGTACTTGGCATGGTTAAACCTCATGAAGTTGGCATCAGCCCACCTCACAAGCATGTCAAGGTCCCTCTGGATGGCATTCCTTCCCTCCAGCATATCAACTGAACCACACAGCTTGGTGTCATCGGCAAACTTGCTGAGGGCACACTCAATCTCACTGTCCATGTCACTGACAAAGATGTTAAACAAGACCGGTCCCAACACCGATCCCTGAGGGACACCACTCGTTACTGCTCTCCAGCTGGACATTGAGCCATTGTCGACAACTGTTTGTGTGCGGCCATCCAGCCAGTTCTTTATCCACCGAATGGTCCATCCATCAAATTGATGTCTCTCCAATTTAGAGACAAGGATGTCATGTGGGACAGTGTCGAATGCTTTGCCCAAGTCCAGGTAGATGACATCAACTGCTCTACCCCTGTCCATCAGTTCTGTAGCCCCATCATAGAAGGCCACCAAATTGGTCAGGCAAGATTTCCCCTTAGTGAAGCCATGCTGGCTGTCACCAAGCACCTTGTTGATTTTCATGTGCCTTAGCATGCCTTCCAGGAGAATCTGCTCCAAGATTTTGCCAGGCACAGAGGTGAGACTGACTGGTCTGTAATTCCCTGGGTCATCCATTTTCCCCTTCTTGAAAATGGGGGTTATATTTCCCTTTTTCCAGTCATCAGGAACTTCACCTGACTGCCATGATTTCTCAAACATGATGGACAGTGGCTTAGCAACTTCATTCGCCAGCTCCTTCAGCACCCGCGGATGGATCTCATCAGGACCCACATTTTTGTGTTTCTAAAATAAAAGTTTGTAGGTTACTTGCAGATTCGAAGATTGGATGTTTTTCAACACATCACTTCCAAGGGTTTGAGGACAGTAAGAAATCTCTAGATCATCTAGTCTACTGTTCTGTGTAGCATATACTGCAGGCCTTCCCTGAGCAGAGCCTTTAAATCAGGCAGAGAAATCTGTTAGAGTGTCACCTAGTCTCATGGATGATATTGCTGGTGAAAAAGAAGACACAGCAGTGCTCAATTAATTGCTCCTCTGCAAATGTCACCAGCTTTGGCTTACACCCAGAAGGGTCTGTAGGGCCTTCCTCATGGACACCACGAGGCTGGAGAGAATGTGCTGTAGGAGGGTATGTATGAAGAGAGGCAGTTCATTAGATCTAAATCTGGGGATGAACTATCCTGTCTTTTTCTTCAGTTCCCTGCCACTTGTCCCTGAAACCAGTTCTGTGTTGGCACTGCTTATGTGACCATGGAGTGAACCAATTCAGGGACATGGTGCAGATGGAAGCCTGAAGTGAATTCAATTTATCTACATCTTCTGAAGTGCTGGTTTCAGGTACTGCACATTCTAGTAAGGGAATGCACTAAAGCAAGTAAAATTTCCCTGTCCTACCCCTTAAGTTCATCTGTCCAAGGTTTGCATCGGCAGTCCGGGCATTTAAGAGTCACTGGAGTTTATGCTCAGTAAACCATCGCTGTGAGGACCTGTCCTCTAAATGCTGTCTATCAGTCCAAATGCAAAGCAGTACTTAAGTTGTTTTCTTATTAAACATTATACCACTGTTTAACTTCTACCAGTTAAATAGCTTTAAAAAGCAAAGCAAATCTAAAACAAGCGGATCTATTTTCTACACATTGATATTGGTGAACCTTATTACTGGGTCACATGAATGTTCAGTCTAGTTTCTTACTAGTTATTACATTGGATAGGTAGTTTTCAGCTAGATAAATGGATTGTTGAGGATTGATGACAGGCTGGGAGCCTTCAAGTTCTCAAATTACTCAAGTTTTTAACTACTCTCCTCAAACACAAACAGCTTGCTCATTTTTTTCCCTTGCTTTGGAGCTTCCCCAGGCTTCTGAGACATTCTGCCTCAGTAACTTCACAGGCTTGTAAAGATACCAGGTGTAAATTGGCCAGACCTGGTTAAAAGAAATACTTGTTGCTTTTCTGTTTTGATTAAGCTCAGAACAGAAATTATTCATTATTCTCCACAGACCTGTGGAGCAAAATATTTATACTTTTCCTGAACTAACAAGCCTCCAACTTCCATCTAGTAATGAATCAATACAATTTTTCACATTGTTCCTAATAAAATTAAATAATTTTATTTTTAATCATGCTGACTACTACTTTCTTTGCCTTCTTTTTCCTTACCTTATTGAATTTATATAATGCAATTAGTACAGCATTTGGAATTTTTATCTCTTGACTCATACGGGTTGTGATAGCCTTCTCTTTCCCTATTAGAGTTTATATCTGACTTTTTAATAGCAGATATCTGGTTCCTGTCCTGGGGTGTACTGTGTAAGTGTAACTCCTACTGCTCTCAATAAAAGGTGCTGTCACTGCAAGATGTACATAAGGATTTAGACAAAACCCATGCTCTCTCTTTTACATTCTGGATTTTACATTTATTTGCTGAAACTAACTGAGGATTTAGAATTACAGTATTTTTAAAGGTAAGTTTCTTGATATGCAGTTAGTGGGAATTTATGCCATAATGTTACTTTCTGTTTTGATTGTTTAATCTCGTTCTATCTATTATGGTGCACATCCAAAGAATATCTACAGAATGTACCAGAAGAGTATGTTCACAGCTCTTTCCTAGCATTGTTTTGACGCATCTAAAAGTTGCTTCTCCGTTATTTATGTTATTCCCAAATTCCATTTACAGAGTGACCCAAGAACATAGAATCATAGAATAGTTAGGGTTGGAAAGGACCTCAAGATCATCTAGTTCCAACCCCTCTGCCATGGGCAGGGACACCTCACACTAAACCATGTCACCCAAGGCTCTGTTCAACATGGTCTTGAACACTGCCAGGGATGGAGCATTCACAACTTCCCTGGGCAATCCTGGAACAATCCCAGGCACAGCTACAGGTTGGGCAGAGAAGAGATTCAGAGCAGCCCTGTGGAGAAGGACGTGGGGGTATTGGTCGATGAGAAAATGAACATGAGCCAGCTTCAGTGTGCGCTCACAGCCCAGAAAGCCAACCGCATCCTGGGCTGCAGCAAAAGCAGTGTGACCAGCAGGTCGAAGGAGGTGATCCTGCCCCTCTACTCTGCTCTTGTGAGACCTCACCTGGAGTATTGTGTGCAGTTCTGGTGTCCTCAACATAAAAAGGACATGGAGCTGTTGGAACAAGTCCAGAGGAGGGCCACGAGGATGATCAGGGGACTGGAGCACCTCCTGTATGAAGATAGGCTGAGAAAGTTGGGGCTGTTCAGCCTGGAGAAGGCTGTGTGGAGACCTGATAGCAGCCTTCCAGTATCTGAAGGGGGCCTAAAGGATGCTAGGCAGGGACTCTTCACTAGGGACTGTAGTGATAGGACAAGGGGTAACGGGTTAAAACTTAAACAGGGGGAGTTTAGATTGGATATAAGGAAGAAGTTCTTTCCTGTGAGGGTAGTGAGGCATTGGGATGGGTTGCCCAGTTAAGCTGTGAATGCTCCATTCCTGGCGGTGTTCAAGGGCAGGTTGGACAGAGCCTTGAGTGGCATGGTTTAGTGTGAGATGTCCCTGACCACGGCAGGAGGGTTGGAACTAGATGATCTTAAGGTCCTCTCCAATCCTAACTATTCTATGATTCTATGATTCTATGATTTATCATCTCTAATGTTATTTTACAAATTTACCATTTTTGATGGTTAGATTTTTAGAAGACTTTTTATCTGCCTGTTATCTGCTCTCAGTCAAATTTAATGAACTTTATAGAGTAATTTTGAGGCTTTTCCTGGAACAGCTAGAACCTGCAGCCAGCACTGGCTTTATGGGACCAGGCAAATTCAAATTCATACACAGGTGCATCTACTTCATTCCTCTTTTATTAAAATTCTCTTTCTCAGCATTTTATTTGAGTTTCTTTTTTCTGAAATTCTCTCATGGGGCACACGTGCTGCTTTCTGCACAAGACCTCTCTTAGGAGGCACAGAGTATTACAATGGCAAGAAGGTCTCCTGAGTTACTGGAATAGATAAGGAAGGGATAAGAAAGCAGAATGGACTTGCATAAGCAGTACCTAGGGTCTTTGTTGATGTTGGCTTTGATACCATAAGCATCCATTTCCCAGATATCCCTCCTCTCCCAGCACATGGGGAGCAAATACAGTTTTCAAGACAGAAGAAAAAGGCAGTGAGTCACGTTTACCAAGTATGTGCTTGTTTTTAGGACTAAAATCAGAATTGCACATTTTGTAAGTATGAGCGCATAGTTCTTAGCGTAATTCAGTCATCCCAGCACATTGTAACTGAGAATGACCATGTAGAGGGCATCATGGTCAACTTGGGCGCTCCGGATCATGCATTCCAGTTTGCTCCAATAGGTACAAAACATCCATAGGGATGAGGGAACATGTTTCAACCCCCCTTCAGCTGCCCCTGTCTTGCTGCCTCTTACTGGAGTGAGAGCATGGGAACTTTAGTTTTCATTCAACCCTTTGTTCTCAACATCCTGTATGTTTTGGGGGTTTTTCTTTTCCCTGAGGAATAGCCAGGATAGCTGGCTATCATTGCCAGCTAATAGAATCACAGAATCACAGAATCCCAAGGGTTGGAAGGGACCTCAAAAGGTCATCTCTCTTATGAGGAGAGGCTGAGGGAGCTGGGTCTCTTTAGCTTGGAGGAGACTGAGGGGTGACCTCATCAATGTTTACAAATATGTAAAGGGTGAGTGTCAGGATGATGGAGCTAGATTTTTTTCAGTGATGTCCAGTGACAGGACAAGGGGCAATGGGTGTAAACTGGAGCATAGGAGGTTCCATGTGAACATCAGGAAGAATTTCTTTACTGTGAGAGTGACAGAGCACTGGAACAGGTTGCCCAGGGGGGTTGTGGAGTCTCCTACGTTGGAGATATTCAAGGCCCGCCTGGACAAGTTCCTGTGTGATCACAGTATCACACAGTATCACAGTATGTTAGAGATTGGAAGGGACCTCGAAAGATCATCTAGTCCAATCCCCCTGCCGGAGCAGGAACACCTAGATAATGTTACACAGGAATGCGTCCAGGCGGGTTTTGAATGTCTCCAGGGAAGGAGACTCCACAGAAGTGGTCCTTGAATGCTGACCAACTATCTTGAGCCCCTTTACCACCTAGTACCCTTTGCCATGATACTTCCCTTAGCAATTGATTGAAGAGGCCAAAGTTGGCCCTTCGGAAATCCAGAATTGTGGCCTTGCTAGGTATTCTATTCCTCCCACACAGGATCCTAAACTCCACCATCTCATGGTCACTGCAGCCAAGGCTGCCATTGACCGTCACTGCTTCAACCAGACCCTCCTTGTTGGTGAGTACTACATCCACCATTTGCATTAAGAAGTTATCATCAATGCACTGGAGGAACCTCTTAGACTGTGAATGACTGGCTGTGTAAGTCTTCCAGCAAATATCGGGGTAGTTAAAATCCCCCATGAGGACCAAGGCATGTAGTCGTGAGGCTGCTTTCAGTTGCCTGTAGAAAGCCTCATCAACTCCTTCGTCCTGATCAGGAGGTCTATAATAGACCCCCACAACTGTATCACCCGTACCAGCCTGTCCCTTAATTCGTGCCCACAGACTTTCCACTTGCTCCTCATCTGCCCCTGGACAGAGCTCAATACATTGTAGTTTCTCTCTCACATAAAGAGCAACTCCACCACCTCGCTTTGCTGATCTATCTTTCCTAAAAAGGACATAGCCATCCATGACCACATTCCAGTCATGTGAGCTGTCCCACCATGTCTCTGTAACTGCCACCAGATCAGAACCTTTAGACTGCACACAGACTTCTAACTCCTCCTGTTTATTCCCCATGCTGCATGCATTGGTGTACAGGCATTTCGGGGAGCGAGCTGAGCACACTAGTGGCACCCTTGAAGGCGGGAGGCCTTCTGGTCTTCATTAATACTAGAACAATGCCCCACTAGTTCAAACCCAGCTACAACCCCCTCGCACTTTGAATCTAACCTAAAGCTCTGTGAGTGAGTTCTGCTAACTCTTGCCCTGGTACCCTTTTCCCCCTGCAGGACAGGGTCTAAACAGCTATCCTTTACCCCAAATAAAACAATAGATTGAGAATCCTCCCTAGTCCGCCATCCTTCAAGCCCTAGCATGTTTCTCTTGGGCTTGTTCCTAACAGTTCTCCTTCCCCCTTCCTACCTAGTTTAAAGCCCTGTCAATGAGCCCTGCTAACTCCTGCCCCAAAAACCTTTCCCCCCTCTGGGACTGGTGTATCCCACCTGCCACCAGCAAACCAGGCGTCTCATATAGCAGTCCATGATTGAAAAACCCAAAACTGTGCCTTTGGCACCAGTCACTTAGCCATACATTAATCTGCAGACTCTTCTTATTTATCTCTTCACCCTTGCTTGTAACAGGTATGGAGGCAAACACCACTTGTGCTCCAGACCCTCTAACCAGCCGTCCCAGGGCCCTGAAGTCTCTTTTCATTGCCCTTGCCCTGCTTGTAATAATTTCATCACTGCCAACATGAAAAACCAGCAGCAGATAGTAGTCAGAGGGCTGCACCAGATCAGAGAGTTTCCTTTTAACATCTCTAATCTGAGCCCCAGGTAGGCAGCAGACTTCCCTGTGGGATGGATCTGGTCGACAAATGGGCTCTTCTGTTCCCCTCAGAAGGGAGTCACCCACCACAATTACTCTTCTTTTCTTCTTGGTTGAGGAAGTTCTAAGGCATGGGGGTGAGTGACAAGCCCTAGGTGACTCACTAGATAGATCTACCCTTCCATCTCCATTTACCTGGCCCTGTAGCTCCAGGACCTCGTACCTGTTATTCAAGGCCAACTGGGAGGTAGAAAGGGATTGCGAGGGTTTTCTCTTACCTCTCTGAGGAGGGACCTCCCTCCATACTTCCTTGTCCCTTAAGTTTACTCCTTCTGTCTGATGGTAGGAGGGAAGGGGATCCATGACTTGTTCAACCACTTCCCTCTGCCCTTGCCTTAGGGCGTGGCTCCACCAATCTATTTCACTTTCACATTCTCTGATGGCTCTCAACCTTTCTACCTCCTCCCTCAGTTCAGCCACCTGCCTGAGCAGATCATTTATTTGCTCACACTGCACACAAGCGGTGTCACTGGCTCTCTCAACTACAAGTGCTGGGCTCAGGCTTTTACTGCAGCCAGAGAACAGGTTTTAGTTCATCAGCTACTTTTTAGACAAGATAGATTTAAGTGGCCGTTCCCATGTAACTTACCAGTTCTAGCTTTTCCAGGTGGCAAAAAATAATCTCCTTTCTATAAACGGAAGCTCCCTACAGTCTTTAAATGATTCTCCTCCTAACAGAGTCTGTGGAACAGCAACATGGCCAAGAGGTCTGGGACTTTGGTATTGAATGTAAAGAAGTATGGAATGAAAGCATAGTAACCAGTGGCCTTCTGGGCAAAAGTAGTGTTTTTTGTTTCTCAAATTAGGAGAACCAGTAACATACTCAAGTTCTTTCCTTATCAAGACATTTACGTGGTTGCAAGTGTCTCCTCGGGTTTCTTAGGAGAAACAGCAAAGTTCCTGGTAGAAAGAAAAGGCTTACATCAGAGAGAGAGAAGTGAAACCCAGGGATGGAGAGAGGAATAAAAAGGGAAGGGACACATCCAAATACAGAGACTGCCCAGATACACATTTGACACTTTATTTCTGTGTGTAAATGGGAAGAAAATTCAGGAAGGCATAATCCATGTGAAGAAATGCTGAGAGCTGCAGGCGGTCTGTACAATGTATTCCGGCAAATGCAAGGGGAGTACGCGTTTATCGGTCACTCTGCCCTATTACAACCAAATCACTCTGTTGGTACTCAGATTTGAGACAGCTTTATTTGCAGATGCCTGCTATCATTTCCCAATGGCATTTAAATAGTCTTTGTTTATAAAGTATCACAGTATGGACTGGGACATCTGTGGTAGATCACACTAAGATCTTGAGAGCTGGTATTTCTCCCTTTTGAGTGCAGAGGGATCTGAGGGATTTTTTTTTTTTCAAAAAATGGCTTTTTTTTTTTGTTAGTGTTTTCATATTTTATATTTTTATTTTTTGCTTGGTTGGAGGTTTTTTGGTTTTTGCTTTTTGTTTTTTTTTTTTTTTGTTCAGCATTTCTTTGACCAGAATGAGCAGCTGCAAATAAAAACGGTGTCATACAATTCAAAGATCCTTTCTGCTGCCTGTCTGCACTTCCTTTTAGAAACAATTTTCTCCGTACTTCTGAACCTTAACAGATGTCTAAGGCAGGGAACTGTATTCCAATAGCAGGCCATTACTCTTTTGCAGCTTATTTGAATCTTTTTCAAGGTGTAGGGGTTTGTTTCTGTACCAAAAGGCAGTGTAGCTTGGCTGGCATTATCCACCTTCTTGACACTCACTCAGAAGTGTCAAGTTGGGTATGTGATAAACTATCATTCTTTTTCTCCATTCATAAATCTCTTTCTGTCATTTCTTTCCTAATCCATAGAGTCTCTCAGTATACTTTCTTTAACATTTCGCATTCTGCAGGATGCAGATGGCAAGGTAGAGAGGTAGGACTTTTGTAATTCTTTCTGCTTTTTTACTAATATAGCTGAGAAGTCACTCTAAGAGTAGTCCTGTGACATAACATGAAATTACTACAAGTCGTTTCCAACTGTAGCTATCCTATTTTAACCCTAACTATTCTATGATCCTATGAAGCGTGTACTAAAAAAAAATATGAAATAACTACTGTAGTATAATGTGTTTCATAAACTATATCCTAAAATTTCTTTCAAAAAGACATAGTAATAGGGTAATAGAGTAACAAACATATTAATAAATAATAATAATAAAGAATGATAACAAACATTGTTTGTGTGTGCCCCAGTCTGTGGCAGAGGTGGATGCTCCCGTCAGGCCCCAAGGACTGCTCCCTTACAAATGCAATATCCACCAATGGAAATTCACAGCTCCTGCAGCCATTGGACTCATGGCACCAGGCAGCCCCGGGCCTACCACGCACATTTAAGGCTGGGGCAAAGGAAAAGCATTAAATGCCTCTGACTTTTCTTCATCCCCAGGTTTCACTGAGCATCTTCATCAAGTATCAGTCTGAGACTTTCTTTAGGCCTCCTCTTCCTGTGAGCATACTTCAAAGGCCTTTTATTGTTGTCTGACAGAACACTGGCCAGTTTGATCTGTAGTTGAGCTTTGGCCATTCGTGATGTCTCCCTCCATGTGTGAGTCACAGCTCAGTAGTCTTCCTGAGAAGTTTGACCGTGCTTCTAGAGACCATGTAATTGCTTTTCCTGCCCCAGTTCCAGGAGGAGTTCCATGCTGGTCTTCTGCTGCACTTGCTCGACTTCCATTGGCACAATGGGATTGCTGCTCCTGGTCTTTCCAAAGGTGGTTCTTTAAAAGTGACCATCTCTCATGGACCCCTAAATCATCAAAAGCACATTCCCAGGGGACATTGAAATAAGCTCCGTGAGTAGCTTGACGTTTGCCCTCTTGCTGTCCAGGGAAGCATTTGTGCTGAACTTCTTTCTCATCACACCCAGAATTTTGAGTCTTTGGGATTACTGTGGCCAAGCCAGGCTCCACCACCACCTCTCCCATGAGTCCTTGATTCACTAAAAGCAGGTCTAGGAGGGCATGTTTGTTAGTTGGCTCAGAGTGCTTGTATAAAGAAATTACCTTCAAGAAACAGTATGGTATTCCCAGTTGAGGTGTGGGAAATTGAAATCTCCCATAAGGAGGAGGACTACCTCTTCAGAGGTTTCTTCTAATTGGCTATAGAATAATCATCAGTGCTGTCCTCCTGGCTGGGTGATTGCTAGTAGACAGAGCCTCTTGGGCCCTCCTGAGCAGTGATGATCTCTCACCATTCTGCACCAGGGACAATAAAGCTTGTCTGCATAACTTCCAGATTCACCAGAGTAAATAGTGACCTGAATCATGATGGAAATATGGGTTTAGTATGAAACCATGCAGAGACCACATACTCTAATACAATATATGCAATTTGTGAGTCAGTAAAAATGTGCTAAGATGCAATTACAGTTAGCAGACTATCAAGTTGTTCATGTTGTCCTAAATGCAGAGATATTTAGGACACCTTAGGTGAAGATAGATACTGTCTAAAGCCTCAGTTTGATTTCTTACACACAGGCAGCTTAATGCCATTTAAGATGCCTTAATGACACTAGCACCTAAAGCCTAGCAGATATGACATAGGACCTATGCACAGTCTTCCCCTTTGGAGGGGACAGCTGGAAGCCAGATGACATACCTATAGAATCTCAGATCGTACCCAGATTCTGCCAAGGAGTAGGCTGCTTCATCAAGCCCTTGATATCCATTCACTATAATGGCTGTGTGGACACCTAGTCCAGACAGAGACACAGAGGTTAGGGTGAGCTAAATCCCACCCTAGTTTTAGTTCCCTCTTCAATCAAGGAGGTTTGCATTCTGTATTCCCACAGCTGAGACCTAGTGGGAGCATTCTTCATACAGTCTTTGTAGCTTGTGCAGTTCAGAGCAAACACTGGGGCTCTTTTTTGTTGTCTGCATCCTGTAGGATGGCAATGAGAACTGGAAACAGGTAAAATCTGTGGGTTGAGATAAAAACAATTCAGTCATTGAAATAAAGTAAATAATAATAACAATAATAATAAGTAATAAAAGGGAGATAGCAAAAAGAGAAAGAGCAATAAAACTCAAAAAAAAAAAAATACAAGTGATGCACAATACAATTGCTCACCGCTCGCTGACTGATGCCCAGATGGTCCCTGGGATGGGACATCCGCAAATTCTCTGGGCAACCTATTCCAGTGTCTTACCACCCTCATAGTGAAGGATTTTTTCACTTGTGAAGCATATGAAAAATGTGCTGGTGACTGACTGGTGTTGCGACTGTTGACTAATGTCCCATGTTACAATAAATATGTCCACAAACACTAACCAGCCTGAAATGTGTTAAGAACATGAGAATAGTGGTTCTGGGTCAGAAAAAGGGTCTGTTCTTTTTCTAGTGCTGTCCTTGAGCCTGCCCACCACTCAGCTGGTGTATTCATGGGCACACCCCAAACCTCTGTTTTCTAGGGAGCTGATCAGTACATGTAGGAGAAAGAGTAGAGAAAACTATTTCTTCATTCTTTCTATTGTTTTACTAGAGAATCTGAAGTTGCATATACCTTCTTTTTTTTTAATTATTATTTTATTTTCATCAGCAATTCATTGGGTCCAAGCTAAATTGAAATTGTCTGTCTGCAGCAAAATTTGGACTGAGCCCTCCATTAATAACCAGCCATTGGTTAACTTTGGTTTTGAAATACAGCAAAATGTGGGGGAGTAGGAAAATGAGACAAGGTATTAGTTATATTTTCTGGAAAGAGGTGGAAAATTTTTGAAGGAAATTTTGTTAATAATATTATTGTGAATATCTTAAGAATAGCACATGAGAGCGAAGTATCGTTGCTCATCTAAAGTAGTGGAGGATGCACTGGGTTTGTTGTTAAGTTAGAGCAATAGCAGCTACTGCTCTAGGCAAATAGCTTTTTAGAATTAGAAGCCATTACTGTCTGAAGTGACACATTTAGAAAATATCTCTATGTGAATGATTAGCTCACATGGCAAAGCTGCAGCTACCTGATAGCACAGTATTTTTCCCACTTTGGAGTTTTTTTAATTTATCTAAAATTTCAAATTGTTGTCAATGCTAGCTTGTTCCCTATATGACAAATAAGTCGTAAATGACGGTGTTTTCATATGTTGTAAAAAATCTTCATGTTTACCTTCTTTACAGCTGTTGCAAAGACGTAATTGAAACCCTGAAGAGCTTTTGCTCTTTATACTACTGAAAGCCACGCTAAAAAGCTTTTTGCAAATTTTCAGTTTGAAGAACTGAAGAATAATTATGTAAGTGTTTATGCAGAGGAAAAAAATTATCTTCCTTTAGAGACAATATTTTGGCCCAGATTTTAGTTGTTTCTCTTCTGTTACATCTGCCTTTTCTCCAGCTCAGAAACATCTCCTTCCTTAAAAATTATTCTCATTTGATATAGTAGAATATCTGTGCAGTAGCTGCAAAGGAACTGGACCTGCCCTTTGTCAGTCAAATACCACACTAAGTTATCATTTACATAATGCATGCAGTTTTCCTTATTACAGAAAATTGCCAAACTTTTTTCATTGCTCCCATAAATCTGCTGGAGGCCACGTATCAATCTAAATGTATGGCCCAGCATTACTTTTTGCAGCTGAGCTAAAAATCCATGCCAAATTGTATCATAACCCAGGAATAAAAACAATAGGGATGACTTCACATAATATTGTCTGCAGATTGTTATGACCAACTGCAAGTAAATGAGGAAAATATAGGTAGCTGATATTTCTAATTTAATCTTTGACATCTCAGTGAGTCATTTTAATATTAAAATTATTTTTACTATACTTTCTGCATGGAAGATCAAAATAATATATGTTTTTAATAGGATTTATGCAGGAAAACATTGACAAAAAAGTACTAGAGTACTTTTAATGTTTGTTCCTACATCAAACATGCTGAGATGAGGCTTAAATGGCCACCAGGGAATTAAAATTTACCTCAATGCTGCTAGCAAAAGCTTTAATTTTCTGTATTTTTTTTGAAAATGCTTAAAATGAAACACAACCTAATTCTCAGTTATAGAACAATGTAGTACAGCAAAGACATTAACATAATTTTTTCATTATAAGATGTGGGTGCATAACCAGGAAGAACACTAACATGATCACTTTTTAGTAAATCCTTACAGTATATAGCTGTATAGCAGAGCAGTGAAAATCAGAACTTAGTCTGATTATCATAACAGAACACTTCCTTTGTATGGGTAGAAAAAGAGCTTGACTTTCTGGGATATTTTCATTCTTGCAGTCCGGTTTCCTCTCCTTTAATTGTCAGTAACCTCACTACCCATCAGTTTTTGTGAGGGATTAGGGGTAGCCTAGTTGCTTTCCCCTTCACTCTTGGCAGCGTTAGTGAGGCTAGCATCTCCAGCAGAGTCCCTTGGCCCTTACTGCTGCTGAATAATGCATGCCAGAGCTCTGTACCCTAGATCAACTTTACCCACCCATATTGAAGGGTTTAGCAAAGGAAACTATAATCCCAACAGAGGCTGAACATTGACCAGGGTAGAAGTAGGCAAGGCTGGCAATTACCTAGTTAGGAGCCATGGGACTAAGAGGGACCGTAGAGTTTACATGACCATGCCTAGCCCTTGGATAAAGAAACCCAAGATTGTTGTTTGTGTTTAGTTTATTGATCTATTAAGGCAGCCGCAGATACCTTTTGTTTTTTCCTCTGTCCGCATCTTTTACAATTCTCTTATTTTTTTCTATAGCTGATGCCTAACAGCTGAGGGGGAAACTTCCAAATGTATTGTGACAGGGAAAGACATACTGCCTTTTTTAGTTTCTGAAGTTTTAAGTACTTAACTGTTCAATTGTATATGCAGTGCGGGGGAAAAGCAACTTGGGAGAAATATCAGTGGAATGAGGGGATAGGGAGGAATATTCTAGATAGGAACAAGTATGCTAGGTCAGGTAGAAGTTTCACCTAGCCTAGTAGTGTCTTTCTAGAAATGAGCAATAGGGAAATTTAGGGAAGAAAGGGTGAAGCAAGGGAAGAATACAAGGCCCATAAGTGTAAAGCAAACATGTAATGGTATTTCCTATTACCATTCTCAGATTCTAAACCAGTGGCCGTGTCTATCCAATTATGCTGAGTGGATTTCTAGTCCATGACTTTATATGTAGTTACTTTTACGCCTATGAACCTTTCAGATCTCCAGCATCTAGCAGCAGCAAATTCCAAGGTTTAGCTATATCACGCTAAAAATCTTCGTTCCCTTTTTGTTTTCAACCTGCCACATAATTTTGTTTGATGACCATTAGTACTTATATGGAAAAAGAATAATCATTACTTATTCACCTGCTCCCTTCCATGACTTTTTTTAGCCCTCTGTCATATTGTCTTCTTAGTCATCAATTACCCAGGGTAAAAGCCCTTGTCTAGTTGGTCATTCCTTGTCATTCCCTGCCTCTGATCAGTCTTCTGCTATTTTCATCTTCAGTATGGTTCTTCCTGTTCTCTTGGTAGCTTGTAGTTCTCATCACTGGTTCCTTCATACACAGTCCTGCAATTTAGGGTCTGGAAGCGGGAAGCTGACATGAGTCAGACCAAAAGTCTGTTTACTGTCTTGTATCACAATATCCATCAATGGGTATCTAAGGAAGCATATAAAACTAGACTGTTCTTCAAGAAGATTTGCACTTTAAATTTTAGGTTCATGCACTGCAAGTTTTTTTTCATTCCTTTTTTGAATGGTGCAAAATTTAGACTTGTCCAAAAAAGAGTTTTTAACCATCCCCCACCCCAGCTTTGACCCTTACTGTCTAATAATAAAGGATGGCTCAATCTGCTGACTGCATGTTCTATTTCTTGGGGATCTTAAAAACAGGAAGACATTTCCCCATTAAGAGATCGCCTGGTGCCATGAAAAGTTCCATAAAGTAAATAAGCCCAGAATAATCATTCAAAACTATTAATTTCAAGGATAAAAGTTTTATATTCACCCTGAACAGTAATTTCCTGGGGATAAAAACCTTGGAAATCTGAAGGGAGCCCTGCTCCAAATTTGTTCTGCTGTAACAAATAAATACAGAATGCTACAAAGTGCAATTAATGTAACAGATCCTGAGCTGATGACTGTGTTAAATATTTGCTGAAGCCTGGTTTTGGGCAATATAATGGTCTGGGCAAACTGACAAGTAGCTCCTGCTGATAGACCTTCTATTAAACTCATAAACCTTCACTGATTAACATTTTGGTGACCTAAGAAACTATCATATAAATATTTAATGACTGTATAAAGGAATTAATCACTTAAAATGCTGCTTCAGCATACATCTTTTAAGTTGGCTAGAAATAATTAACTTCATGATGATTTATTGAAGAGATTAATCTTTCAGCAGAGTTGGAATAATCTACATGACCTCTTTTTAAGAATATTGCTCACTACAGTTTTAATGGGTATCAGATGAGCTAAGAGAGTGTTGCTTGCTTTTGCTACCACCCGATAGATGCTCTGCCTCAGTACCTCTTTGTGTACGTAATTTATTTTCACTGGCATATATCCAATTAAGCAGTATCATATTTTGAACACTTTCTTTCTTGATGAAAAGATTTTATAAAAGGCAAGCCCTGAAGAATCTCACAGGTCAGACCTTTCCATCTTTTGCAGTACTAATCAGCATAATACCAAAGCATAAATTGTTTGTTGGTTGCCAGATTTCCTGTTGAAATCATAAAGCCACAGGAGGTTAAGTATGTGTGTAAAGTCCTATTGATTTCCAGTTAACAAAGATAGTGTCTAGAGTCTATGGACACTGTAGGCATAATATTCTCATTTCTCTGGGAAACAACTATTTGTTCATTGAATTGAACATGTATATAATCATAAATTTGAATCCACATAACAAAAAGCATGCTGCTTGAATCAGGTTTTTTGTTTCAAAATTTTTGATACACAAAAATACCTAACTTTTCCGGCAATCAGCAGGAAAGAGTTAGTTATATCTTAATTACAGATTACTTATTTACAGATTCTTATAAATCTACTCTGAAAAACAATCTGAGAAATTTCTTGTGCATTTTCTCCTTTCTTTGATTTCTTCCCAGCACAGTTAACTCCCACTTCAGCTTAGAAAAGCAGACTGTCTTGCTCACATCATGATCTCTGACTTTTTATGGGTTTCAGCCAATCTGAGCATAATCCTTAGATTGTTAAGAGCATATTCATCTCCAGTTCTTCCTGGAACCAGCTTTTAGCCTTGCAAGTAACAAGTTGTGTGATGCCAGAAGGAGCTAAAGATTACATTTCCTACAGAATACTTTTGACAATACAAATTGTTTTACATTGTTTGATTTCATATCTCTATTATCAGCCTTTTTACATTTTGTTCCCAGTATACAGGGAGGACAGCAAACTAAGGAAGACAAATTAGTTGCAGAAAAATGCCACTAATTATGCATGATAGTGTGTCACCCCCCCCTTCCTATGTCACACATATGTCTCACATAATACATGTCAGATAAATATCTTCACTCTAGCTGATATTTTTACTTAGCTAACAAGAAGAAATTTCTGGAATGTCAGCTAGCAGGATCCCTTCCTGAAGGGTCCCTTGCTTTTGTACTTATTTTCAGTGTCTTCCATCAGACACGTAAAAAAAGCCTTTCTGTTATTAGGAGCTGGTATGATAAAGTAATAGCAAAATGATCATGTGAATTAACCAGAATAGCTTTCTGCTGGAGTGAAGCTAAGCTTTCTACACACTATGATGCATGTGTTTTAAGGTTCTTTTGCTTGCTTTAATACATTAGCTCTGGTCCTGTTTTATCTGTGTCACTTCACCACTTCCTTTTTTTCACGAGGCATTTCATCATCCACAACACCATATCTGATCTCTTACTAGCCAAAAAAGTCTGGGCAATTGGCACATACAGGGCTTGACGGCATAGCAGCAGTTGGGAACTGGCAGTGCATGCTCTAATTTGGGAATACTAGTCTGTGTATAAGCAACTTCCAGTTTAATAATCCTACTTTTCATTAAAACTTGTTTTCTCTCTTTATCAGCCAGTAAGACTCAGATGACACAGGAAGGAACAATCTTGTGGTAACGAGATTTCAAAAGACAAGTTAAATTTGTTCATATAGAAAAGGAAGGACCTGAGAAGTAGGAAGTGCTGAGAACAACAGATAGGCTTATGAGAAGTTTACAGGCTCTAAGAAGCTCTTCCGATACCAGAAGGGCCTGCTTTACACAACCTCCAAGTCTAGGCTAGCACAACAAACCAGAATGTGGCAGAGGCAATTTTTTTTTCCACAAGAAGCTGTTTTTCTCAGATGGTCTAAAAGCCCAGAAAGGAAACTTCCGCCCTCAATTTAGAGATTATTAGGGCTTTTGCTTTTGGCAAATCCAGCCTTCTTGGATTCTTGATCCACGAACAAGGACTTAATTCTCAGCACTACGGATTGCTTTTGTGTTAACTATCTAGGATTTGTAGCTTTTGACGTTTCCCTTCATTTCCCTTTCTACCTGCAGAAGCTGATTTTAAGCTAGGGAAGTTAGTTTTCCTATATTTCCTCTGTTGTCAGCACAGTAAAAGACTCACTGTCATTGGTGAGGCAAAGCGCTTTCCTTTAGGCTCTTGCTCTCAGTTGCTGCTCACTCCATGGATCATATGGCAATCCTGAGGTGAGTCTCCCAAGGAAAATCAGCATCATGAACATCCCAGGGGCTTCAAATGACCTGTCTGAAAACCAAGGTAGCATTTAACCCTTCTTATAAGGAGACTGCAGATAAGGAGTGCTGAGCTAATAGACACAATAATCACCAACTACCCAGAGTAGTAGCAGCTCTCTCCTCACTTGGTCTTTGCCTTTGTATGCAATTGAGCACACTAACTGCAGAACTAACCTGCAGTATAGCTGGATAATTTTGTATGCCCTTTATCCAAGACTGGTAATGCTGCTTGCATCACAACAGCTGGCCTAGGACTGGAGTCATCAGTTACGAGATTTTCAGAATGACAGAATGGCTGAGGTTGGCAGGCACCTCTGGAGGCTGCCCTCCAACCCGTGCTCAAAGTAGGGTCACCTAGAACTAGTTACCCAGGACCATGTCCAGATGGCTTTTGAGTACTTCCAAGGATGGAAGCTCCACAACGTTTCTGGACAACCTGCTGCAGTGTTCAACCACCCTCACAGTAAAAAAAATGTTTCATCTTCAGACAGAATTTCACGCATTAGTTTGTACCCACATGCTTCAATGAATTTGTGTCCAAATTAGTGGTTCTGCTTATAGTGTGGTATTTGTTTCACCTTGAGACTGACTTAGCTGATTTAAAGTAAATGTCTAAGGCAATGTTGCATCTGTACAGTCCGGGACCAGCCACCTGTATGGACAGTGTGTCTGAGAGCAGGTTGGAAGGGTCCCAAGCAGACGCAGGGAGTGAGGAGGGGGGCAAGCAGTGTGTGTGGTCAAGGACCAGTCCTTGTCTGCTGCAATGCTGCACCTTGTAAGGAGCAGCATTTATTTTCCCCTAAAGTTGCCTGAGGGATTAATTACATCCGTAATAAACATATTCACCATACAGAGGTCTTTGTGCCATTAATGTAGCATTCCCTTGGCTTCTATGTGTATAGTTTCCAATGAGGACACAAAAAGGGAGAGTTTTAAAACATATATTCTCCATATATTAGGGCATAGATACTGAAAATCAGCATTCTGCATGATTTTCTTCTTAGTACGTATTTTGAGGCAAAAATCAGGCCTTTTAATTGTTTCATAGGTGGTTGTCCTGGGTTCAGCAGTAGCAGTCATGTTTCTCTTTCGTGGTAGCTGGTGCAGTGCTGTGTTTTGACTTCCAGCCTGGGAACAGTGCTGGTGATACCGATGTTTTCGATTGTTGCTAAGTGATGTTTACCCTGACCAAGGACTTTGTGAGGCTCATGCTCTGCCAGGGAGGAGGGGAAGCTGGGAGGAATCAGAGATGGGGTGCCTGACCCGGGCTAGCCAAGGAGGTATTCCATACCACAGCACGTCATGCCCGGGGTGGGGGGTAACTGGGAGTTACCCGGAAGGACACGGGCTTCAGGATGGGACTCGTTTCTTGGCCAGTGGTATTGTATTCTCTTCCCTTGTTATTTTCTCTTATCAATGTTGTCGTTGGTGGTAGCGGTGGTGATTTGTGTTGTACATTGGTTGCTGGACTGTTCTTGTCTCAACCCGTAGGAGTTGCACTCTTTCGATCCTCCTCCCTGTTCCTCTGGGAGCGGGGAAGGGGAGAGCCCCGGGAGGGTTGGGGTTGGGGGGGTGGGGTGGGGGCTCGATTGCTCTCAGCCGGGCACCACTCACTGGGAGTGAGTGAATAAAATGTCTGGCTAGGGTTTAAACCACAACAATGGTTCAAGAGACTCAATATCTTCTTTTTGTGGCCTGGGAAACATTTATTTCTTCTCTTAGTTGTCAGCAACTCATACACATCTGTCTTGTATTACAGATACCACACTACACTTACAGTGTCTCCACTGTTAGCCTGAAAAGTGGTATGATCATTATCCTCCAGCTTAATATTCCAAAACTGTATGTATGCACTCAAAAAGAAATTTTATCTTTTACAGGTCTACATTGTGACTGATCCTTAGTCTTCTTGGTAATGTGTATCAGGAAGAGGAAAACAAGTTTATTTCCCTAATACCACTTCAGCAATTTACATTGGAAAATATGTTACAGTGTAATCCAAAGTCTGGGGAAGTTTTCTAGTGACTCTCATGGACCTTAAAAACTTCGTTTTTTTGACATTACACCTATGTAGTTGAGTTCAGACCAAGTATTGTTTTCCCACTACTGAAACTGCCTCAAGAAACAGTGGTTGTTTGTCAGCTGTTCCTTTGCTTCTGTGCACCAGCCTGGCTAACATATTCCTTTTCTGTATTATAACATTAACACGAAGCTTTGGGAACTTATTAGGACAAGTTTAGGGTGCTTTCTTACATGGAGATAGGAGAAGAGATAAGAAGTTTTGCAAACCCTTAGATAAAGAATATGTAATAACCATTGTCTTTAATAAGGACCGCATTTATCAGTATTTAACCATGGAAAGGTATTAATTTTACCTTCACTTTTGCTTGCCAACAGATATCATTAATGACAAGAAAGTTAGGAAATGAAATAATGGAACGTTATTTTGTTCCGCAACCTGGCTAGCTTGTTGCTTTAGTTTTTTCTTAAAAACTTTCCCTAATTCTGTTTTCCAAAAGGAAAGATAATAGTTGGAAACCCATTTGTCTGGCTCCAGCACTTGCGTCTTCATACGAGGTGCCTGGTGATTCCCCCTTATATCTCTCTCTATGCAAATAAATAAATATTTTATTGTAAAAACTAAATACCCTTCCTAATTGTAGGAGAAAGGTCAGATGCTTTTGAAGGCTTTCAGAAGGAGATCCACTCCAACTAAAATGAATTTTCAAATTCAATAATGTCAATAACCAAGCGCTTAATTTTGGTGAATTTGAGCCCCTTTTGGACATCTTCAAAAGCACCTTACTCCCTCAATTGTTGATTCATCTACTTGAAGAACTGGCCCAACAGGTAGATACTTTACAATTAGACACAACCAAATCTCCAAATCCAAATAAAACAAAGAATTCTTTTCAGATGGGGCAGCTCCTTTATTTTTATGTCTGCATGTGGTATGACAAATCATATTTATCACATATTTTTGACCATCTGTACTGAAATCTCCTTGGCATTTCAAACACCTCTTCTAATTGTTTCTGTTTATTCAAAATTTCATTCTTCTCAGGCTATAAAACCAGATCAGGCACCAAGGAGTTGTGTAATGCTGGAAGGTATAAGATCAAATCTTTCTCATATGGATCAGAGATAAAAATTCTTAGAAAAGCATAAAATAGTCAGAATAAAATGGAAGGAAATGCTTGATGGTATCATTTTTAATAATAGCCAGAAAGCAAGGTTTTCCAATGTTACATTACCTTAAGGTAACCGTCCCTGGACAATGCTAAAATATTCTGTCATTCTGTAGTGTATGTACTACCTGTGTACAGAATGCTTGCGTTATCTGTGATTTTAGAAAAGCGGTTTGAGGACATAAGGCTTCTAAGTGGAAATTTTATTTCTTTTTTAAAAGAAAAAAACACTAACTGTTGCTTAGAGATCACATTCCTCCCCCTGCTAGGTTTAGGGCCTGTTGACCCACCTCAAGCCAAATTTGAAGACAAGTAAGACTTATTTACAAAGAGAGACAGTTGTGTTACCACCCTTGTAATGAAAACTGATGTCTGAGTGGAAAGAAGGTCCATGCTAATGGTGCAAATAAGAGAAAGCTTGAAGGATCTAACTGATGCTTCAGCACATGCATTTGTCTAGGATAACAATGTCTTTACTGCCTCTTGTTTCATTGGGTTGCACTAAAGTTATGCAGAAGTGTTGGGGCACTCGGAAGGGGAAGATTGTTCATCTATAATGGATCTGGGCTTCATTTACTTTCCTGATTATAGAACAACTATGCTTTTCAAGCTCTTGTAAAATATGTGTGGTTCTTAGTACAGGAGCAGAAATCTCAATTTATTCCTTATTCGTGGAGTCATAGAATAGTTAGTGTTGGAAAGGATCTTAAGATCATCTAGTTCCAACCCCCCTACCATGGGCAGGGGCTATTCTTTGATAGGAAAGTATTTCAACATAATACACCTGCAGGGAGAGTTTTTTCTTTGCTCCGTACAGAAGGAGCCGTTTTAGGCTGGATCATTCTGTTATTTTAGTACTAAACTTGTCTTTAAGTCACTAAGACAAGTGCATATACCTGTTATTTACTGGTTTAAATAGTTTCCGGAAAGCATTAGCTCATCTCTTGCATCCTTCACATGGTTTGGTTTCCTGCAAGGAATGTTTACCCCGAGGAGTACCCTGGTGAGGCCTCCATGCTTTATGGTACAGTTGGTAATATTCTCTTAAGTTTTATGTCTCTGAAGCTTTCTAGGATTTAAAAATCTTTACTTAATGTATCTAAAACTTAGAAGTCAAAAGTCAAAAAGATTGATTTACCTTTCTTGAAAATTAGACCTTATTATAATATATAGGCCAGTTTGTGTTCTTCACATCTATAAATTCCAGATCTTTACAGATGCAGACAGAAATCAAGACATTGGTTACATTCAAATGAAATTTTAAAACTTTTTTTAAAATGCCTAAACACTTCTTTTTAGAATGAAAACTGAAATGCTAAGATACGATCCCAAGACCTATGTATGAATAAGGTTTCTTCTGGGCTCCGTTATAAAACTCATTTGTGCTACATACATAGCAAGAAAAAGAAGACTCTTCATCACTTTGTTCTGCTTGAGCAGCATTATTGCCTTCCCTTGAAATACCTTTCTCATTGGCACTTACTTTATCTGTGGCTCCTTGGCAAGCTTGAAATGGGGTAATTTCATATTCATTCTGTTAAAATCCTTACATCTCATGGAAACCCAGTGTTACCTCATGTATCCTGTTTATGTCACTGCATGCAAGAAGTCTGCTCAGGATCTAACTTTAGCTTCCAGGCTGTATGTTTTATCATTTGTATTACATTTGATGAATATTTATTTGACTTAAAATGACAACATCCACATCTGCACCTGCTATGGACATTTGGCCTGTATGCTGGTAGGTGACATATATAATCTTATGAGATTACTATTCTCATGCTGCATTTTTATGAACTATAGAAACCCCCTTTTGTTTAAATAAAATAGAGGAGTTTACATTTAGTGTCATAAAATTAACATATTTTTACATTACCTTTTTCCTTCCTTCCTTCCTTCCTTCCTTCCTTCCTTCCTTCCTTCCTTCCTTCCTTCCTTCCTTCCTTCCTTCCTTCCTTCCTTCCTTCCTTCCTTCCTTCCTTCCTTCCTTCCTTCCTTCCTCCTTCCTCCCCTCCCTTCCTCCCTTCCTCCCTTCCTCCCTTCCTTGTGTTCTTTCTGCTCATAGCACCCAAGATAGCATAATTACCTATATATATATTTTGGGAATTTGATAATAAAATTTTATTTCCCGGGGAAGGTCCAGCTATGTTCAAGAAGGCTTGCTTTTTCTTTAGCAGGTCTGTCTTTTGTGTGATTCAGTGAGATTATCGTGAGTTTAAACAGGATGTACACGAGCAGTAAGCAGCCTGGCATACTCTTAGATTCACTATTTATTTCCAGTGTTCAGACCCTGTAGGCAAACACCAGATTGACTGTAGACAGGCAGATGGACTATCTAGACTTTCTTGCTGACATATTCATTCCCTAATGTCAAATGCCGTATCAGTAGCATGTGAGATGCCCTTACTTGCAAGATCACATGTGCTCTGGGTGGTGCTGTCAATGACTGAAGCTATTTTGATGATGACCTTTATATGCCTGCCTATCAAACAAAACATGTGCTCAACATAAATTTTCCCAAAATTCAGTCTTTGAATTGCATGCTATTTCCAAGTTTTGTAGCATAAACAGAAAAGAACTGAGGAAAAAATTATATGTGATGTGTTGCAAGAACTGTTATATTAAACACAAGGTGACTGGAGATAATGAAAAATGCCTACTGTGAAAGAAATACAGCAGATTACTCAGGAAACTTTTGGATTGCATCAGGGAGAATGCTTCTGATTCAACAAGTAAAGAAAGCAAATAAAGGGGAGATTCTTTTGCATTCATTGACAACTGTGAGGAATGGATGAGAATTTGAGTCTGGAAGATCCATTCAAGAGTGGCCATTAGAAAAAAAGTTCATGATCATTCAGGACAGAAGGAGAAATAGCAGGTAAGTGATAGAAGATAGACTTCAATATATTCACAGAATGGGTAAGCAAGATCTCGTGTCAAGGAAAATGGTGTTAAAGATTTAGCACCTTAGAAATAATGCACACAATAGCATAATATCCATTCTTGGGTATATACTATCCCACTGTGATGAAAGAGAAAAAATGCAGTACGAGATCAGTTTGATTAAAGCACGAACTGTGCATGAACCTCCAACACAAGAAAGAATCAAGATGGAAGCAGAAACTAGGTCAGACTACTGAAGACAAGTGATAAATATAACACGAACATGTAGGAACAAAATTTAAAAAAGCCGAAGCTCAAAACAAGATGCATCTGCCAAGAGATATCAATCAATTCAGAAGTGCAATTGTAAGAGAGGGAAAGTGAAGGAATGGGTGAATTGGTCTGCTGTTCACTAGAGAGGAAAAGCTACTGCTGGATGATACTCAGAAGGTCAAATTTTGTATAACTTTTTTGCCTCAGTCTTTAAAGGAATGATCAATTGCAATTGAGGGGTATTATAGTTAATACCAGTGATATAAGTAAAGACCTCAACTTTGAATGGAAAAGGAACAATTTAGAGGTTAGTTTTTCAAGTCAGCAAGGGATTATGAGTTTCCTAATGAAGAAGTTAAAGAACTTCATGATGAAATATTAGATTCTACTGTTGTACTTGAAAGTGTGTGATGGGCAGGTAATGTCTTGAAAGGTTAATGAAGGGAAAGCTAGTATCTGTCCTTAAAGAGCACAATTTCTCCTCCAAAATGTTTGAACCACTGAGAAAACCTAATTGTTAGCACTAGAAGACAACAAGGATGTTAATAGCAGCCAATGTAAAAATTTCAAATCCATGTGACTTCCTCCTATAGCAGGGCAACAGGATTTGAGAACATAAATGCCTTTATGTATCATATTATACTAAAAAATAGGAAAATATGATCTGTATTTGGGGTGTTTGACTAGATGATTTTTGAAAGTCCCTTCCAACCCAACCCATGCTATGCTATAATTCCTTGAAGCACTGACATAGTATGGATACAGAAGGGTTTGGTAGGTTTTATAAGCCATGAAATAATGATCAGTGATTTGCAAGAAGAGAAATCACATGTCTAGTATGGTTCCCTAGAGATGTTTCTTCAGTCTGTGTTCATATTTTTTCTTAATGATCTGAAGAATATGCTGTTGTGGTTTAAGCCATTCAATTTTCAAGTTACATGGACCTGGGTGGCATGAGAAGAACATAGAATTCGAAATTACCTTAAAAATTTAATAAGTAGCTTGAAAATAGTAAAATGAAACTGAATAGGGACAAGTGTAATGGATTATTCTTGGGCAGGAGTAAACAACTAGACACATAAAGGAATAGAATATCCAGTTAAATAGCAATACTTCAGAAAAGCAGATGGGGCGGCATTAGATGATAAGGTAAGCATAACACACAGATGGAAAGAGGCAAAAGTCGTTTTTATATACCCAGCAAATTTAGTATGTAAGGCATAAAATACCACTTGTTATCACCAAGGTTACAGAACAGTATCCAATTTTGGGGTAATACATTTTAAATAAAGGCAACTAACAAGTTCAGAGGAAAGGATTAAGAGTGATCACGAATGTACAAAATATGATCTGCATTGAAAGACCTGGCCTGCATGGACTAATGACTACTTGTATTCCCTTCTAGCTCTGTGATATTTAAGCTTAGAAGTCAGTTCACATAGGTTTGACTATTATGCTACAATATACCAGCTGTCAGTCTGTCTTCAGGGGTTATAATGTAAAAATACTTGAAACAAAAAGGGGGGATGATTAAACCCTGACATATTATTGGAAAGTCAACAAAACATAAAGCAAGATGACATGCATTATTTTGTCTAGAATAAATCCAATGTAAAAGAGAATAATAGAATCATAGAATCGACTAGGTTGAAAAAGATCTTCGAGATCATCAAGTCCAACCCCAGGGCTGCCAAGTCCACCACTAAACCATATCACTGTGACATATCACTAAATATGAGTGACATCACAGAGATATGAGTTCTTTTGACATGTGTATGTGAAAATACAAGTATGAAAATATATGAAAATCTGTGATATTCAGTCATTTACTTTCCTGTTTAAGAAAAGAATTATTTTATGGTTATAATTAGAAAGGCCACAAACTTGTATTAGATAGGTCTTTACTAAAAAAAAAATAAAATAAATGTTTATATGTGCTTTCTGAAATAGTGTGTCTAATATTTGCAATATAACATTGCATTCAACTGATATAATTTGAGTAAAGGTTTAAAATGAAGACTGCATAAATGTGTTAGGTAATGTTCTCTTCAAAATATTGTGACCTACAGCAATTTCACTTTTTCTAAAAGCAAAGGCTTTGTTCTGCAAAACTAATTTATAACTCATTTTTAGTTCAGATGATATAGCAGTATTCAAATAAGAGAGCCTTCACAGAGAAGAAAAATATTCCAGACTTCACAAAACTGATTAACAGATTTCTGGGGTGAATACCTCTACTATAATATCAGATGTGCTCATGAGAGAAAAAAGGAAACTAACCCCCAAGAAGGTGAAAAAGCAGCTCTAGATAAGTAAAGTTATTTCACTACTAACTTTCATATTAAAAGTGAATCAATAACATTAAGCAAGGAAAATAAGAGCAAATAAATAGATAGTTCAGTTTTTATATCAAATGTCATAATATGTGAAGAACCTCTTAAAATGCTTTATTACTAACATAAATTCTTTATATGACTATGGTTAAAAAGCTGAGGCTGAAGTCTGGATTTTGAATACTAGAGGCCCTGTGAAGTGGATGCACCCTTCTGACTGAAGTAATTTTTGTAGTATTTTGAAGTCAGTATATGCTCCATCCCTTCCAAGCCATTCAGATGGGGAAGAGAAGGAAGCTTAATTTTCTATTTGCTAGCTGTAGACCAGTGCTGCCTAAAATGCAGGCAAACAAGTTTCACAAAAACCAATTAAAAGCAATGATGTTATAGAAATTCAGCTGGTTACAGGTGTTCATGCTTTGGTAAAACTTGTCTTTTTATGCAATTTTCTTTTGCATGGTTTAAAACAATCAATGGAATTTTGGTTCTGTTTGCATTAGAAAAATCATTACTCTGGCTTGTGAGGTTCTTGGTGTATTTATAGCCTCATACTGAAATATTAAAGAATGGATCAACACAAAGAGAAGCACACAATGAAGACTTTGGATCTTGCGCTGGTTTTGGCTGGAATAGAGATAATTTTATTTATTGTAGCTAGTATGGGGCTATGTTGTGGAATTCTGCTGGAAACACTGTTGATAACACAGGGATGTTCTGCTGAGGAGTGCTTAGAGTTGTTTTCTGCTCTTCACCCTACCTCACCAACAAGTAAGCTGGGGGTGCACAAGAAGCTGGAATGGGACACAGGCAGGACAGCTGTGACTCCAACTGACCTGAGGTACATCCTATAGCATATGGTGTCATGCTATATAAAGCTGGGGGAAGAAAAAAGAAAGGGGGGGGAGTGATGGCATTTGTCTCCCCAAAAAACATTATATGTGATTGAATCCTGCTTTCCTGGAGATGGCTGAACACCTGCCTGCCCATGAAAAGTGATGAACGAATTCTTTGTTTTGCTTTTCTTGCGTGTGTAGCCTTTGCTTTCCCCATTAAACTGACTTATCTCAACCCACAAGTTTTCTCACTTTTATTCTTCTGCTTCACTCCCCCATCCGAATGTAGTGGGTGTGAACGAGTGGATATGTGGGCTTAGTTGGCAACAGGGGTTAAACCACACAGACCTGATTCTCTTCTCATGCTTTCTTCAAAATATTATATTCCAGTTGACTGCAGTGGAGTTATTCTTTATATGTACTGGAGTTAAGATAAAACAGTGGTAGACATATACATGAATAGAGAAAGAGAAAATAGAGAAATGTAGATGTCACTGGTCTAGTGAAGGACTAGCTCTATCCTGACAAATGTAATTGCTCTAGACAGTGATTCTGACTCTGCAGGCCAAGTGGGATATAGTTAGGGCTACCGTGCACTTCAGTAACCCAACGACATCCATGCTGTAAAATTCTCAGCTCTGGGGCCTGTTGGATGCCCTTGCAGATTTCATTCTTATTTTGTGTGTGGTGTTTCTAGTTCAGTGTCTGTAACAGTTCTAGGACAATATTGCAGCCTGCCAGATTACACTGATTAAAAGGAGTGACATTTGTCAAGAACAGGAATAAGAGGCATGCATCTCTTCTTTATACGTACACTGGCACTTGGAGAGGCTTGTGATGACTGATAAGGTGCTCCTACCAACCTCCTCCCAAACCCATTTTGCTTCACTAAAGAGGTTCCCCAAACCACCTCCAATGCTGGCCGAAGCAGGCAGCTGTACATGGAGAAGCATGCAGGACCAAGCACGCCCATCCTTTTGTAGGAATATAAAAGGGAAAGCAGGAACAGATCCAATGTTCTGAAGGAATATCTATTTCTTTTGAGATTTTTCATGAAGAGATGTGGCAAGGAAGTCATCCTCTTCTTTAGACTTGAAGGGTCTAAAGAGAATAACCTTCATGGGTGGAGTTTTGCTTAGTTTAGGCCCCAGAGCTACAAGATGCTTTGTATTCAGTGGACTGAAAATGCTCTTATGTATGTTGTCTGCTTTCACACAGTCCTTGCCTCTGGACCTGCCAGGACTGTCCAGTTTGATAGTGAATTGCCCAGTTCCCTTGGTAAGCAAATTGTTGATTCTTGTGTGGCTTCTAGTACAGGTGCCAATACCAGGCACGGAGAGCAAGAGGATATTGTTTTCTGCAGCAGAGCTACGGGGTCCCATTTTCTGTCGGCAGCTTGTGTGTGCTTTGTGTGGGAATCTTGTCAGGTCTTTGGCTCTCACTGGAATAAAGTGTGTCACCCTGATGTCATGAGTCTTGTCTTCCAGGTGATTGTGTAAAAAAAGGCCAAAGGATTGCAACTGAAGGCCACAGAGGAGGACCAGACCACTTTGCACTTCCCCTTCTCCACTGTGCCAGCATAGAGGATGCTACAGAGTGGACAGGAAGAAGGCATCCATGGAGGTTTCCATTTCAGAAGGGACACTTGGATCCATGCTACCTGTGGAGAAACCACAGCTCCTGACAGTGTGCCCTTTCTCAAGGTTTTGGGGCAGCAGGCTGATTCTGGGGGGGAGCTCTGTTTTACCTTGAATCACCTGCTAAACCCAGATTCAGTAGGTAAAGTTGAGTCCTCTGAATCGCATGGGTTTCTCTGTCCTGTGCTAATACAAGTTAGCAGATGCTGGCAGAGTGGGTTATTCATATGTGCACAGTACAGAAAAGCAGCCCTGGGTACAGTTATAGAAAGAGAGTTTCTATGCCTACATTGAACAGCCAGGAACATTCATGGTGTTGTGTTGCATGGCTGGGGCACTCGCCAGCATACCCTAAAAATCAGGCACTTCAGGCAGGGCAGTTTGGACAAGAGGGTTTTCAAGAGAGGCTTTTACTTAGAAATCCACCACAGCGGCAGGAAATGTCCTCCAAGTTACACTGTATGCTTTTAGAAATATTTTCATTTAAATACAAGTTATCCGTCACAGCTTTTCAATCTTCAGGATTCATTTATCTTCAAGTTCAATTTCTTCCATATGTTTACCATCAGCTAAAGAACCAGAGCTGATGAGCTGCTCAGAAATGTTTTGTCATGCTGTATATGAGTTTCTTGCTTTGCAGCTAAATGTTTTTACATTTAACTTGCAACCCTTCTGAGAAGAGATGAGTATTCATTGTTAATACTGTTATTTCAGACTTAAATAATAGCTATTCATTTGTTTGATGAGTGAATTTTCCATTAAGGATTTCCAAGACTCACATCACAGTAGTCTGGAGTTGCAATCATAGTTTGATACAACCTTGGCTTGCACATTATTAGTACTGAGTGGTGCATAATGCCACCATCTTTCCCTATGATGGAAACTCTGGCTTAGGTGGTGCAGAGCACTTCCATTTGATCTAAACAAAATTGACTCAGTTTAGCAAGTCAATCTCATGAAGGAGCATCTTGGGACTTAATAACATGCATACAGTATGATAAAATGTTTGGTAAGTGCAAGGGTAAATAGGGTTCTTGTTACAGATGCTATTAGATAAATTTACAAATGGATTTGTTTGTTCTAGATTTATAAAAAAGTCTTATGCAATTCTACTGTTGACTATCTATAGAAATACTTCATAATTATATTCATTTTTCTTTCAGATTGCATTTGGAGTCTACTGTGTAAGAATTTTATCAATGAAATTTAGGAAAGTGAAAGCAGAAAAATATAAAATCTGGTTACATTAGGCATAATTCAGAATAGGTTTAGCACTCAGTGAATTCTTTTTCTTGTTGTAAAGTCAGCAGACATGTCTGTCAATTTATATCAAAACACTTTAGGAAAGCATGGGAGTAAAAGAAGAAAAGTAGAAAACTTGCAGTTGTGCTGCAAAAGTAAGCAGTTTCATTTAGATACATTATTTGGCCATTCATGTCTGAGTTGCTGCAGAATTGATACTGCCTGAATGGCAGAAGCACATACTCTAAAAGGGTCTTGCTTAGCAGGACTGTGAATCACCAGCGATAAAACAAGATCTGACCAGGCCTTCTGCTCCATATCTTAAATAAACAGATTTGTTAGTCTCCATTCTTCATATCTCTGTCATTCACTGCAGCATCGACTGACACAGGCTCCACAATAAAAAATGCAGCAGCCATCCTGCCCGGTCTCTTCACGCTGTGACCAAGCTCCCACATGCATTAAATTGCATCATTCCCTCCTAGATGAGAGTTCCCATCAGCTGCCTCTCTGTGGATGTCAAGAGCCCAGCCACACTGCTGGAACATGTGAGAAACCAATAGCATGCCATGGATCCATTGAGGTATTCATCAACTGTACACTGGATGTTACATCTACTGTGAAATACCAAAAAGCATAGCACACCTTTGAAATTAGATTCAAGGGAAACCCAGGATTTAGGGGGAAGTATGCACAGTGACATTAAGTTTGGCAGCTGTCCAAATTCATGAGTTTAACATAAAGATCTCTGCAGAAGCTAACAGCTGACAGCTAGTAACAATGAACGGTCAGCAGCATAAATATTCATATGCAACTAAGTTGATTTAACAACATAAAACAGGGAGAGTAAATTACCCTTGGAAACTGGTAAACTGAAGCAACTCTGGAGAACCTTCTCTACCTAAATCCTGCTGTATCATACCCTTATATCCCTGAAATCCTCATAGGAATCCCTAATTGTTAGTCTCAATATTTGTTCCCAGTGGATGATAGGCTGGAAAAAATAATTAAAAAAGCCCAGTGCAACTCTTGTAACAGCATAACGTTTGGAAATCCAAATGAGAAATTGTATGCTTTTTATCAGTAGTTTTTCCAGCTACAGTGTTGGACTAAACATAATACTGTGAGAGCTTTTGTTTGCCTATGGAACTAATGAAAAGAGGAACTTCTATACACCCAGAATATCTATCAAAACCCACCAAACAGATGTGCTGCTTCTTTTTCAGTAAGGAACAGTCACTTCCTGATATTTCCCCTGAAGACATATTGCTTTCGAAAGCAATACCACAGTTTTTAAAACTTCCTTTACATTTTTTGAGATAAGAGATCTCCTTGTGTGCTTTGACTGTTGCAATTATTTAATGATGGTTTCCAAAGGATGCTTGTAATAAGGACATTTTGCGTGTGAATTGTGCTATACAATCAATGATACCAACACGAAGATTTTCAAATGTTAGACTATTTATCTTCCTGACTAAAACAGTGGCTAAATCCTTGTGCTTTATCACCAAATCAGGTCTGGGATAATTTGACATGCTCAGCGAAAAAGCTTTTAGATTCTCAGCTGTTTTGCCTCTAGTGAGCACCAGATCACACATTATTCTGTGAAACATGACTGTCAAACGTTTTTTGCTGGGAATGGTCTCTTCAAGATGTTCATGTCACAGTGCTTTGTTTTTCAGGCATGGATTCGGCCTCTCTTTCCCAGGTGACCCTCTTGACAGGAAAGGAGAAATAAATGCTGGGTAATTTTCTGGCTTGATGTGGTTTTTAAGTACACCCTTTTTTTCTCTGTTGAGCAATAAACACCAAAGTGGTGTTACAGGCAGTAATTTCTCCTCCCTATTGGTAATGAAGATTGTTACAGCTGGTCTTCTCTTGTATTTCTGATACAGCCTGAGAAGTTCAGTATATTAAATCATTAAGCTTCTCTTTGTATTTAGCAAATCAGCATAGAAAGGAGATGGCAATAATTTTCTTTTTTAGTACAGAATTGTCTGGCAAGCTCTGTTATCCCTTGGATAATCTGTGCAATGAAAGGTAGAAGAACAAAACTGATCCCCACTGCAGTGTTAGCAGCTCCAAAATCCTTCAAGGATACTTGTTTTTGCTTTGACAACACGTGTTAAAAATGTAATCCAATTTTATATTGCTGTTGTATATAATTGCTCTTTGACTAAACAATTATTTCTGAACCAGGAATCCTCATGTGATCTGAAAACACTGCCCATATCACTGCTATATATGAAGGTATTGCTGCTGGCAGAGAAATAACCATGGAGCTTTTTGCAGAGTTTTTTTGCGAACACTGTATTATCATTTGCCTGTGAAAATGTATCATATATTGGTATTATCCTAGGAATACCATAATTGTGGCCATTAGTAGGAGGGCAGGAAGAAGATTTTCTGTTTCTTCAGAATCTTTTTAATGCAGGCTTGCACAGAATTCCCAGGACACATTGCAATTGACACAGCAAAAAATATTCTTGCAAACCTGCATGATGTCTATTTTGTATTCAGATGGGATAAAGTCAGCATAATGAAAAAGCAGTGTTGGGCTCCTCCTGAGTTTTTGACAAAGGCACAAATACTGGCTTTTATTCTCTGCTGCTCTACTATTCAAATAGAATAAAATATCAGTCGTGCATTTTTTCAATATATCTGAATGAGCTCTCTTGGCATTTCAGGCTTGGTGCAGAGTGTGCTGGGTACTTGAGTTTTAATTTTCCTGTTCAGATAAATACTGCAACATTTCATGGTCCAGCTAGTCCTGAAGCCCTCTTAACAATCTTTGAAAGAGCCTCTTTTACTTATGTATATCTTATGCTTCAATGTTTGTTATGCAAATTCTCCACAAGCCACTGGCAACCACGGCCAGTAGGCCAATAAGCACATGATCATCAGTTGGACTGTGGGCAAGGCTGGTTTTGTAGAAACAGTGGTAGATAATTCTGCTTAAAACATCTCTAGGAGCCCAAGGCGGATATTATTTCATTGTCTGACATCCAGGGGAACTGAACTCTCAGCTCTTACCCCAAAGTAGACCCCAAGGGCCAGCCTCAGTGAGCAGTCAGAAGTATAAAGGTGTTTGTGCTTACTGCAAGATGACAAATTCTGTTTTCAATGGTGTTAGGAAAGATATTCCTGAAGCATTTCTGCTGGCCTCCTACATGTGACAAGTGTTTCTGAAAAACTGCATCTTAGTGGTTGCACCTTAGGAGGCACTAATAGGTCATCTGTTGACTTGTTACTCAGTGGGAAATTTTCCTTTTTCTCTACCCAGACAAGTTGCTAAGACTCCCTCACAAAAAGCTGCTTGTTTTCAACTCCAGATACTTTTCATTGTTTCTTTAGTCCTTATGACCCAACTGCTGGGAAAAGGAAAACGTGACTCAGGCTGCACAGGCCACTTGAAGCTCATGAAGAAATTTGTGTGCTTGCTTATTGCCTGAGAAGCATCCTCACTTATACCTACCATGCTGGAGCAGTGACAATCTGGTGATGAGATACTGTTGAGAAACCTGCAAGGGCTCCCTGTGGAGGAGCATCACAGTAGTTGCATATCTTTCTCCTCTGAGAACTGGACATACATCATAAGGAATGGATGAGCATGGCAGCCAAAAACCTGCACAGAACCAAGGCAGGTGTAATCTGGTTTAGGATCTGGAAGCAGCAGGATAAAACTAAGTGTGGGTTAAATACCATCCTGGCATTCACCCAAGGTCTGGGGTAGATTTCATAGTCTGTGTTAAGTTTTGTGTTGCCATAGCTACGGTGCCTTTGCTGGGTGGTTAAAACACACTCGTTTCTGCCTGAGCAGCAGGACTGTCTTCGCATTTAGATGCGTCTTGTGTGCTGTCATCTGGCCCAAGAAAACTCTTCATTGACTTGGTTTGTAAGCTTAGCCTCCCTCTAACCTAAAACCTGCTTTGCTGAAGTAGGTTATGCATTATTTAATCCGCTTTTAAATAAAACATAAAAAGGCATGTCGTATTTTAACCCTAGCCAGCAACTAAAGTACTACGCAGATGGTAGGATGGGGAGGAGAACTGGACAAGAAGGTAAACCCCATGGGTCGACATAAGAACAGTTTAATAATCAAAATAAAGTACTACAACAGCAACAACAACAACCACCACCACGATAATAATAATAATAATAAATAATAAATAATGAGAGAGAGGAATAAACTGCAAGGAACCTAAGGGAAGCACAATACAATTGCTTGCTACCTGATGACTGATACCCAGCCCAACCCCAAGCAGCAATTGGTCCCTTCTAGGTGACTCCCCTCAGTTTGCATACTGGGCATGACGTGCTGTGGTATGGAATACCCCTTTAGCTAGTTTGGGTCAGGTGCCCTGTCTCTGCTTCTTCCTGGCTTCTTGTGCTCCTCCTCACTGTCAGAGCATAAGACACTGAAAAGTCCTTGATTAGGGTAAGTGCTACTGAGCAACAACTGAAACATTGGTGTGTTATCAGCATTGTTCTCAGACTAAATGAATATTGAATGCTAACAGTGTATAACTGTTTGTGGAAACACTGTTTTGTCTCCTCTCTTTTGAGCTGAGTGCATGCAACTCTTTTTTCTTTGATGTCTTTGTCTTGTAAAGGACAGTGGAGCAGTTTTTGCTTGCCTTTGCAGGTAAAGTCCAGGGTTACTGATGGCTTCTGTGCTCCAGCCTCACTTTTGCCTTTTGTGCCTGGCAAAAGGACTAGCACTGTTAGCTGAGGATTTCCCAGTGTAAGGGAATGAGGAGTAATCCAAAGGGTAAAGAAGGAAGAATAAATTTGTGTTCTTACTTTCATGGTTACTATATCTTCTGCAACATAAAATAGGAAAAGGCATGTGTACTCCTTTCTGTTTCGATATAGTAATTTCTCACAGTGACTTTCAAAATCAACTCTTTTAAAGACAGTTTCCAAAAGTCTGAAGCCACAAAAGTGAAGTTAAATTATGTAGACTTCTTACAATCACAACAAACCCAACACTGAAAAGCTGTGCTGGTATGGAAGAAGTTATTCTTATATAAGTGGGGATTAAATCAGACCAGTTGATATGGCAGCAGGTGTGACTCCATGGAGGCTGGTATGCCTTGGGCACTAGGAACGTTTGTAATATTCTGGAACATTTGTCAGACAGCTTTACATGGTGTCAGCTTTTCCTCATTTTCACTTTGTTTTTCTTTCACTTCCATGGCAGTTTCCAGCCACACTGAAAGCAGGAAAGTGAGATTAAAATCTGGGTGAAAAAGAGTAGGATCAGGAAATGAAATCACCACAAGGTGCCTAGTAAGTGGTAGGTAAAGTGCTATGGTATGTGGCAGAAAATTTTCTCAGCATGTGCACAGATAGACAGCAGTTATCCATTTTATCTGACCTTTATTTTCTCTTCTTCAGTGCAATCACACAATTATTTATGTACCTGGAATTAGAATTTCATGCTGTTATATCTGTACACACAGCATGTGTGTATTTAACTGTGGCTATATTACATAAAGAAAATGATCACTATGTCAGAAAACTCTAAGGCATCTTCTAGTACATCCCACCACACTGTTAAAACCATTAATTCTTGACCTGCCAAAGTGCCTTGCATCTTTTCCCATCTTTCAGAAAAACTGTGCTCTTTCTTGTTCAGTCACTGTAGAGGAAAATGGGAAACTGAGCATCAGTTATCTAACCAGCTGGTTTTTCTTCCTCTGAACTTGTGTTATATTTTACTCCTGACCACTTTTGCTGGTAGGGAAAAAGCTTTTGCATGACTTTGGTGAAAACTCAGACATTTTTTAATTTTGCTATTTTTCCTTTTTCTGTTTGCCAAATAAACATTTATAGATAGGCATGGATATGCAGGCATCAAAGCACTATGGAAAATACTTTAATCCAAGCATTCCCATATTCGAAGATTACAAGCAGAAGGGGTCAATGTTGGCTCTTCTTTTGCCGTGCAGCTGGTGGCCTACTAAAACGGCTTGAAGTTATAGTAATTTTTAAAGTTGCAAACCTTTGGAGTTACCAGAGTGTCCTTTGTCTCCTGAACTCACTGTCATACATAGAGTTAAACTGCCATCCTCGGTCAAATGTACATCCTGAAACTGAGCAAGCCACAGTTGTTAAGCCTTCCTCTGAGTTCTCAGGTAGATAACAGCACTGATCTATCTCTGTAGACTGAGTAAAGTTGAAAGTCTTCAAGATTATGACACTGGAGTGATAAGGCAAATACAGGTTTAGATTGAATATTAGGAAAAAAATCTTCCCCAAAAGGGTTGTCGATCAGTGGAACAGGCTGCCCAGGGAAGTGGTTGAGTCCCTATCCCTGGGGGTGCTTAGAAGATGTCTAAATGTGGCACTTAGGGATATTGTTTAGTATTGGACTTTCTCTTAGGTTTACAGTTCGACTCAATGGTCTTAAAGGTCTTTTCTAACTCATGATTCTATAATTCTATGAAAATAGGAAATGTTTCACAGATGTCAAAACAGTGGAGTACTGCCCTGTAGGCCAGAGTTTCAAGCTCTTGTTTTATTCCACTTACCCAGGACTGAAATAGAAACAGATAGAGGGAAAGAGGAAGAAGTAAAGCCCAAAATTCAGAGATGAGCAATATGCAGCTTGCAGCAGAGCATGCAGGCAGCTGTTCCCTGAAGCACAGCCAAAGAAAGTAGCAGAGAGAACTGAAGAAAGAGCTCATTTTTGTTGGTAAACATTAGTCAGATTGTGATTAATAATAACTTCTCTTTGTGTATTATTTAGAAGCCACCCTCATATGGGGTGTTATGACAGAAGATGCCCAAGAATGCAGAGTTTAGCAACTAGGAAAAAAACCCAACCAACCCCAATCATGACAAGAAGGAATATTTTAAAATATTCCTTCTGCAAGGATTAATAAATACCTTTTGAAGACTGTTTTTTCAAAGTTTCAAAGGCTCAATTTTCTCCAGGTTTTTTTGCACCCAAAATTTCATGATTAAGTTCATGCACAGAATTACAAAGCTTTTTCTTGTTTTAAATTCATTATCTCTCTGCAACCTGAACTGTGGTGTTATGACAGCCTGAGTTCACTGTGAAAACTTATTCCATTTCATTGCCTTTGCATAATTTCCCTTTTTTTTTATGGTGTTACTGTGCTTCATGTCTAGGAAGTGTCCTGTATTCTTCCCTTGCAGAACACAGAGATAGCAAAGGATGCCGTAGAGGCTTTATACAGAAGCCACCTGTGAAATTTATGTATTTACATTAGTAGAAAACAGAGGACTTGAGTGATGCTTTTGCAGTTTTATGTAAAGCATAAATCATTTATTTGATCTCTGTTTGTGACAGTCTGCAGTTTAAGCAAATTATTTGCTGACAAAAAATATAACTGGAACTGTAGGTTCAGAAGCTTTGCTGTGCTCTTTCATCTGCTCCTTTTTCTTCCCAGAGCATTTTGATCTCCCCTGAAGAAATACTTTGAAACTCAAAGCCATTTTTTTTATGAGCTGCATGCTGGGTAATAATATGAGGACCACGTTCTAACGAAGCAAAAATGACTTCTGTTGAAAATCAAGGATTTTCTGAGTTCTTCCCACAGCAGCTAGATTTCTTTCTTTCAGCTCTGTACACAAGGTGATTTCCTAGTGCCTGCTTCACACTCTTCCTTCCCTCAGCTTGGTCTCCTTCCTCCCTAGTGTCATGCTGTTCCTACATGGGCAGTTTTTAGAAAGAGCTGTAAAACCCACCTTTTAATGTAGGCCTTTCCAGTAAACCAAATGATTATTTCCACAGCCAGTAGAAGTATGGCCTAATGAGAGCTGTCCTGCTAGGACAGCAGCACTCTTCCCTGCCTTATGCAGATTATCAGTTATTTCACTACGTTCCATATAATGTTATTTTGGCTCCTACTGGAGCCAGTCTTAATGTGTCAAAGAAGCTTCAGCCTTCAGAGAGTGGGAATGGACATCCTAGCATAACTGCTTTCTGCAAGTTGCTATCTCGTGGAGAAGTCATTAAGAGATAGAGATACAGAGATAGAGACAGAGAGATAGAGACATAGGAAGAGATGGAGATAGAGAAGAAACAGAGATAGTCTCCCTACCCATCTTTCTCAGTGCTGACCTTACAGATAGGCAGAAGATGAAGGTCGTGGGATGATGGACAGGTTTTTTCCTTTGATCTGCAGCTTTGAGTTTATGAAAGAGCAAAGGCAAGTTCTGAGTGTCGCTGGCAGCGCAGCGGCCAGGTTTAACACTTAGGGGTGAGTTTACAGAATTATAAATTAGGATTTGCTCAAATCCAAAATGATTCACTGAATCCAGAAATAATTGGAGTGATGACTCAGTAGATTGCCCGTTCAGTGGGATTTTGTACTTGGCTGCAGGGTCAGGATGTTTCTGGAACATGCAAGTCTCTAGGACAAGGTGCCGAGGCTCATTCAGTGTGACATCACAAATCCTTGTTCTCTTGTCTCTTTCTCATCTGGCTCCTGGTGTTGCCTCACCTCGTTCCATCCCAGAATTATGGAAGAAAACTCCAGATGACCCCAAAAGCCTCCAATATCCCTTGGCAACTGACATGCTCAAGTGGTAGATAAAACTCTAATGCATTTGTCAATTAGCATGCTGCTTAGTTCTCATCTACTGAAATGAAAGCTCAGGAAATAAGTTTATTTTCAGGACTTCCCCTTCTCCTTCCTTTGTCTTCTGTCTGATGTTACAGCCTTGCAGTGTTTCCTGGCAAAATTAGAGAAGTGTCAGCATCAGACATGAATTCAGACACCTTCACTTCTGGTGCTGGAGAGGAAAAACCTCTGACATGTAGGAAAATGAATGTGCTGCCATATCTGCACCCTTTTACATCTAATTCTTCACTGCCTCTGCCATCCATTGAAGTTCCTCCTGGTTGCACGCAGCAGCAGTGATACTTTTACATCTCTGTCTTATAGCTTCCAGTATTATTCCTTGCTTTTAGGAACATCAGATTTTAGGCTCTATCTTCAAAGTGGGCCCTGCTCTGGGTGGAATATGGACCCAGTGGCCCCCAGTGGTCCCTCACAACTTAGTTTTTTCCCTGGTTGTATGATTCTGAACTCACTTGTGCCTGGACAGGCAAGTGGAGTGACTTCAGTCTCAGAACAATCCTGAGGAAAATTGCATGACTTCTTGCTGACAGTTATTTAAGTTTGAAAGCTGATCATATGAAGCCTATTCTGTCCCCAGATACCATAGCAGAGGAAAATTGGCAAATTGGATTTCCATGTTTTAATGGGAGACTACTTTCAGGAGGCTGTGCCAGATCATGAGGTTGTCTCATTATACATTTATTTGGAGGATTAAACAGCTAGATCTATTTGGAAGGTAACCTAAACTATAGACTTTGTGCTGTAAACAGAGGTGCCAAATGTGTATCTGTTAACCTACATGCCAGGACTGGATTGTTATTGCCCCAATATAGGATCTGTGCAAAAGATTTGAAAGTCTGACTTGAAAGGTGACTTCCCCAAAAGAAAGGCATTAACAAATATCTCTCCTATGTTAAAGACAAATCTTAAAGATATGCATGCACTCAACTGAAAGTTGCTTAGCTCTGTCCCACCAGTACAAAGTCTGCAGGCTTTTCAGTCACAAAAGAATGGAGGTCCCTGGGAAAAGGAGGCAGAGGCAGAACCTAACCTCTCAGGGCAGACTGCAATGGATGACTTTATTCTAATTTGTTAATGTTTCCATATCTCCTAGAAAAACAAGAACTATCATAGAAAAAGCAATTTTCTCAGGGAGCTTAGCATCCAGTCTCCAACACTGTTTATAATGCAGGTGTGTGGAGCCTGGGTCCCATCATGATGACAAATAACATCTCACTCCTCCCTTTCACTGCTTCGTTCTATCTATATCCAGTGTGTGTCTTATTTTCTGCTTAGATTAACTCTGATTATAAATGCGTTGTGACAGGTATTTTTTCCATGTTTATGAGATAGTGTGATTAGGTGAACATTTGCTGGATTGCTGGTTTTTAACCTCATTTGGTTATAAAACAGAGTGCAGATCTACATTTGTTTGCCTCAGACATGCATCTGGGAACGGTACTCCTTATGAAACTTGTCACCCAGCTATGGAGTAGTTATCCTAGTTTTAAGTGACAGAGGATGAAGCAGGAGAGCATTGTGAATTTTAAGGGAGCAGAAACCTCTGTGGTCAGTGAAAAAAGACCCATCTTTTGGGCCTCTTGGTGAAAATACAGTGACTCTGGCTGCTTTTGTAGTATTCACATATCATGAGAACAAGCTGTTCTTGTGTTTTTGGCTTGGCCATCTGGTAGGAAAAACAAGGGATGAAAGGGAAGAAAAGGAAATGTCAGAGGACTCTGAGTGTTTGGTCATGTGTGTGTATTCATGCATTGGGTAGGAAGAGGAAAGGAAATAGTAAGGGAGGAAAAATGAAGGGGGTATGAAAAGTGGGAGGGAAGTGAGCAGAAGGGAAAAAACCTGCAAGGAAGCACATTGCATCCCTATAAAAGACAGGGAAAAAAAAAAAAAAGAAGAACCTTTTAAGAAAGGATACAGAAGGGAAAAAAAATAAAAAATTAGACATTGTTGGGTTACTTCTGTCAGTTTTGTCAGAAATTAAACCCTTTACCAGACATTTGTGTTGTCATCTGACTTTAGTGGTACAGGTATTACTGAACTACCGCAAGGAGTCTTTGTGGTAGTGTCTCTATGAAGTCCTCAGGAGTCTGAGCAGAGAGATATATTATTATTAGCTGTTTTATGACTTCTTTTATTATTATTGAGGTTGAGATATCAAACAAAGAACTCCGTTAACCTTTATATAGCTACTACTCTCTCTCTTCCACTTTCTGTCCAACTTCCCTGTGGAGAAAGTTTTGAAACTATGGACTGACAGCTCACAAACAGTGTTTGGATGATGGTGTTTCAAACAACCACAGTATTCAGTGCTGATGTCAGAGCTGCTGGGCAAGCTGTTGCTTTTTTGAGGTTTTGTGCTTGTGTGCAAAGAACAGGCTGTGGAGGGACAGCGGACTTGTATGAAGAAGAATAAATCTCTTGCAAATGCTGAAGAGACCATGCTTAAGTATGCCCAGGAGAGTACTTCCTCACCCATCCATGTGAGGATCTGGATGCATCTCTGCCAGGACTCCCCTGGAGGAGGTCCCTGCCCTGTCTCCCCGTGGATCCAGCCAGGGAGTTCTGCACCATGTGAACATATGGCTCTTCGAAAGTGTGCATCAGGCAAATGTGTAACTTTTCCAGTCATACCAGTATTACATCTGCCCTGCAAACTTCCAGGACTAAAATGCATGCAAGGGAGGACAACCCTTCTCCAGAGAGAGCTGGATGAGGTGGATAGCTGTGCAGGTCAGGGCTGCACTGGGACCACCAGGAGAAGAAACAGTTGGGTCTGCTTCTTCTGTTTATCAGTGGTACCTGCCATGACCTACTGTCAGGGTGAAGCTGCTCAGCTGATAAACTGCATCTGTTTTTAATGAGGGAAGATGTGTAACAAGAGGTTGAGCCACGGTGAAAGATACCTAACAGCAAAGAAATTATCACATGAGGCTGGAAATGGAGCCACAGAGCAGGTGTAAGAATTTCCAGCAATATGTGAGGTCTTACTAAAACTGTAAGGACTTGGATATCCCTGAGACTAATCAGTATCCTTGGTGTAGATGGGATTGTCAGTTTCACATTATTCCATTTTCCTTTTTATTACTCATTCTAGTTCTCATTTTAATTCTTTGATGATTTTCTTTGTCATCTGTGTAATTTTAATTAAATAAGTTGGCTTTTAATTTTGACTCAGTGCCTTGGGACCAATCTATTTCTTTCCTGTTGTCATTTCTGTTCGTGGCATACAGTTCTGGCTGACATATGTAGTCTGTCTAAATATCAAAGGTTTTTAAAAATGGGAGCAAATGAGGAAAATGCCAGGAAAAAAAGCACCACAATCTAGCTGTGATTTACCTGAAAAAAAAACCAACCATTTTTAATCTGAAGGCTGATTGCTGAGACAAGTTTAAATGTTAAGCTCAGATCAAAGTCCCAATTGCTCAGCAAAAGTGGACATTTTCTTTGAACAAAGCCACCCACACCTACAAAAGCTATTTTATCCTGGGGCAGATGACTGCAGTGCAGCTCTGAAAACCTGAATTGTTACCACAGTACTTCCACTGAACAACGAGGTGACACATTTCCTGCTATGGTGGCAGACCAGGTATTACAAAATCTAACATGGGTAATACCGATCTTTCTTACCCCTATTTTGTATTGATCAAGCAGGTGAGACCTGTTCTGTTTGACACTGTCCTCTTGTATCCTGCTTGTAAAATTATAAGTTCTTTTGAGGAAAGCTCTAATGTGAGAGTAAGAAACTCTCTCTCCTCATTCAAGTTAAAAAAATGATTAAAAAGTCCTATAAGAATCTCAATGAAAACCAGTAATGTCTCCATCCCTTATGATATTGTAGGGGGGGAAAAAAATCTATTTTCAGTCCCATACAGTGAGAAATCACTTAAAATCACTGATTTAGAATTGTTACTGTCAAGAACAATTCATTGTCATTATGCTGTTACTCATTTGAGGGTATAGGCAAGAAAAAGGCATGAACAGTTTGCAAAGCACTTGGGAAGATGATTACAATTTACAGAAAGCTTTGGAGGAAGCACCAAGAAGATGCACTGTACTGTATTTAGCTGGAATGCTCCCTGTGCCCATAGCACCTCTGAAAAGGAGTAGTTTTCTTACAGAAATAGTCCAGCCTGTGGTCTATGAAACATATGGGCCAGGGGCTAGTGAGCCTCACAGCAAGAAAGAGGATGTAATTAAGAAGCAAACGAAGCTGAGTCAGGCATATAAGTGCTGACCAGGCAGGAGCATCCAGAAGTGTTGTGTGAATGTGCAGGGACATAAGTGGTGTTTGACCTGAGAAGTGCAATTACTAGGGATATACTACGCAACTATGACAGTGCCAACAGCCAAATGTAAGTTGTTGAGGAATATACAGTGAAACATTTCTGGAAATCATAGTAGCTCTTCTATTCATTGCTTGGCCTCACATATTTGATTTCAAAACAAAACTGAGAGGGGAAATAGTAATTTTAGGCCCTATTAGGAATTTTAACAGACTATGAAGATATATTTCATGGTGCTGATGTACAGACGCTAATGGGGAAATCATGAGATTGCTGGCAAAAGAAAATGAATTATTATACACTACTGAGTAGATCAGTGGCCCTGTAAATGTCAAGAAAAGTTTTAGGAAAGCTGAAGTTTTGTATCAGAAGCTCATAGCTGCATGGAATTGCTGAGCAGAATTCCCTTTATCAAAGACGATATTTGAATTTACTGTATTGCTTGTGAAAAGACCATACTACACAATAATGCCATGGCAAGTCACAACACTGCCAAAGCAAATGTCGAGAAGTGACTATCAGACTAAACATAGGCATACTGAAGCTGAGGAAAACTCAGATACTTTTAATCAGGAATCTATTGGTTTCTGAGGAAATATGGACAGCCCCAGGGAAAATAAACCCCAAGGGACTTTCTAGATCAAAATATATGAAACATCCAGGGCTTCTGTGAGAGTGATCTGATAGATCTTAGGTTTATTGGAATCTCTCAGATTTTGTTATGCTCTGCCCTTGAAATTACATGATGGCACCATTGAGACTCAGGAATACCTTTTTCAATGATAAACAACCCCCCCCAAAATGCTTCACAAAGCTGTGCAGCAGCTGGAGCAAGAGAATAAAGTATCTGAAAGAGACCTGGGAGCAACGCTCTGGTAAAACAAACTTAGTCATTAGGGTTCTGAGTGACACAGAGAAGAATAAGCTTGGATAAAAGAGGAGATGTTAGCTTTCCACCATGGAACAGTCCTGTCATTCTATCTTAGCTCTTCACTATGATACAAACCCATCACAAGCTACTGTAAAGTATTGTGTAGAGGCCATTGACCAAATATTATCCAGGAAATGTACTCCTTGTCACAGATAAACTGAAGAGGATGTATTCCTCTCGTGCAACTTAAGTGGCTCAGCAAATAGAAAAAGCATTGCACTTGAATTTTTCCTACTTCGGGCAAGAAAGTTTAGATTGAGCAGCTAAGTGAGGGAGTGCTCACCTTGAGTGAGTGCTAGGAAAAGAAAATGATTTATGCCCTCAGACTGCCCAGTCCATAAGGAGGCAATATCATAGGAATATGTTTCTGTTGCTGGTTGGGGAGTAATATGTGGAATAATGTCTAGGCAGTAAACACATACAATTTATACCTAGGTTATTAAAAAGCCTAGGTAAATTTGGAAATAAACACACTGTTGAGGAATGAACATCCAACAAACCTTATGGGATGTGCAAAGACTACAGTAATCAAGGAAAGTGAAGAATATTTTACCCTTTAGAAATCCCAGCCCAGCTGTCAGAAATATCAGTTTACTTTTACAGACAAGAACTAAGGTATAAGGTTATTTCTCCATCATCTGGAATATGGGCTTTCCCAGAGATACTAAAGCCAGGAAACAGAAGGTGTATGGAAAATGAAAGGCATGTAAGGATGTTTAGTTCTTACACAATGCTGCAATACATTGTAGCAGAATTCAAAAAAGAACCTTTGCTTTGTTGCCATGCCCAGAAACGTTGAAATAGTAACAATTTCTTAAGAAACAAAAATGAAATAGGTGTGTAATTGGAATCCAGAAGAATAAGTCTCAAGACCTGTGAAATGAAAGTGCCTTCACACAGAGATAATTGAGCCTATCTTTTGGTGTAAAACTTAAGAATGCATTAAAGGAAAACCATGGCCATAATCACATACTTCTAGTCTGAAATAAGGAAAACAGCAAAGACCATTACATTAAAAATACTAGTGTTGTTATTCTCAATGCATCATTTATTCCCAAGGCTCCCCAAAAGTTATAAGAAAGGGGTAAAAAGTAAACAGGGCAAAGAGGCCCCAGGGTTTACCTATCCACAGCACTGTTGCTCAGCGCAGAGCAGAGATCAGCAGAGATACATCAGAAAACCAAGGCTCTGCTTCCTGCTAGGGCATTCAGTTACGACAAGTAGCTAGTATGTACAAATAGCTAAAATAACGCATAGTAAGCAGAGACGAAGCTACAATAAAAAAAGACAAGAAATGGAGACTGTTACAGAGACTATAAAATGTTAACCATCAAATGCCCATGTAAAATAATGGCAATGGAGGGACCTGTGACATACATCAGGTGAGTTGGTTGTAAATTCAGGATAGCAGTGAAGCTGCAACTGAAGGTAACTTCAAAGTAGGGGCAGACTATAAACAGTGATAACCATTCTTTAACTAATCTTCTGAAATTGGAGAAAAGCAGAAGGGTCCTTTTCCCTTCCAACAGCTAGAGGGGAGTGGAGTTTCAATTTTATAAATTGCTAACTAATCTGGAGCTAATATAAACTACTAATCTCTTACTTATGCCCCAGGTCTAACATCCTCCTCATTCCTGCATTTGAAAGTATCATTCAAAATGTTTAGGATATTGAAGTTTCAACTTTCCTGGGGAAATGAAGAAATAACTGTGGTTTCTGAGGAATATTTTAAAGTTATTTTCTATTTAATAACCTGCTAACACAACCAAATTAAAAAAATAAATAAATAAAATAAAGAAAGGATTTCCAAACAGAGTCAAGATGTGTCCAGAATAACACATGATGATTGACAGCATGGTATGTCATCAGTGTTGCAGTTATCCCAAATAATAGAAAATGCCCACATGCAGACAATTAGGCTGCTGAAACAACCCTAACTCTGTCCCATAGTCCCATGGTGCAATAGCCATATGGTTGTGCTTAAAGCCTCTCAGTGTCTGCAGTCCCAGAGCAGAATAAATGAATTTTTCTTTTTTTTTTTTATGTTTTATTTTTGATTCTTTTACACTAACCTCTGCACCTTAGCTGCAATGAGAAGAATTTTGAGAAGGTTTAAGCTTAAATGTCATTTGGTGCCAAGATTAGCATAGCTGAAAATTCCTCTGTATATGACTATTCCCATCAGTGAAGATATCAAATAACTCTCTTCTCAAAGAGGTTTTCAATCCCATTGCTCTTAATGGGACTGAGGGCAAATGTCCCCTCTTCTGCTTTGATGGTCATCACCTTGCTTTTTTTCTGAAACACACAAAGTCAACAACATAATGTGCTGGCAACTTAAATCCCCAGTTAAGCTTCCCCTGAAGGGAGATCTAGTTGGTAGGATGAATTTGCCTGTGCTCTGCTGCTACCAGATAATCTAAATCTTCACTTTTGATAGTGCATTGCTGTTGTTTACTAGCTGAATTTTGTCTACACTGTCAGAAGCCTGGAGTCCTTGGCAGGACAAGGTCTTATTCTGCTAGGAGCATGAATGGATATTTTCTTCTAGACCAAGTAATGAGCAGCGTGTTTTTGAAACAGAATTATCTGAGTTAAATTTTCCTTTTTAAGTTCCAAATAAAATGGCAAGGGTGACTGCATATTTGCTACATCTCCTGTTTTGGTTCGGCACCACAAAAAGCCAATGCAAATAATTATCAATAGCCATTCCAATAGAGCTCTGTGCCATTTCTGTACAAGACAAGCTTGATCTGGTTTTCTTTTCCAAGTTTCTGAACTAACCATTCTTGCTCTTTCCCATCCCCCAACTTTGAGGCTTTTTTATGTTATAAATTTTCTTTGTCTCTCTTTCCTGGCAAGTGTTCTCATTGCAGCGAAGTCCTTCCTTTCTGTTGCCAGGCACATTTTTTTTTTCTTTAGGTTGCTAGGCAATATTAGTTTTCTTCTTATTTTACTACTCATGTGACTTTTGCTCACCATCCCCTTCCAACATTACCCCACATCTTTTATTCATTACCACCTCTGCTCACACATACACAGCTGAATAAAATTGAACAAGTGAACACTGGAAGGGGCTTAAATGAAGAGACTTTGCCATAACTAGCCTTAAGAAGTCAAAATTTATATCAAAATTCAAATTTTAAAGAATAAGGTTTCATGTTTCTCCTGAAGAATGGTTTTTAACAAACCCCAAATATAATGTGAACAATTCTGGTGGAGTAAGGAAGAGCTTAGCTGTAGCTAATATATTGTCTTGCTTAAAAAACATAGTGTAAAGGGCCACTGAAGTTAAACTGTACTTCACTGTATTTGTTCAAAAACCCATAATAGATTACCTCTGGGACCTAATTCATTAAACCCACTTCAACAAACAGTGGCATGAAGAAGCAACCAATTCATTTTTATCCATCAGAAAAGCAGGGGCTAAATCACTGGTGTTTTACATCACACTATTCAAGTAATGTGTCACAGACACGTTGTCCCAGATGACAGTATGGAAATTACCTTCCCAACACCTACGAAATACATGATATTTTTTGTCTTTGAACTTTCCTTCCACTGGTGCTGCAGCACTGATGATAGTGCTCTGCCACCTAAATTGCTTCTGCCATACAGTTTCAGCATTGGCTTTTGCTCAGAATGACACACAGCAGCATGGAATACATGGGTCATCATCACAGCTGATAAAAACTCAACATTCACCTCAGCCTCCTCTATGCCAAACTCACTCTTCCCTTATGGGGAGCTGCTCAAATTGTCCTTGAAGAAAGCTGACTTTCTTCTCTTTCCTATCCAAAGCAGCTGTCATGCAAGTTTGTTTCTGAGTTCTCTTCTGTTGCAAGAGGTCCAGAGACCAACCCTTGCTTGCTAGAATTTTACTTTTCTCCATTCATGACCCAGAAAAAGACAAAGAACCGGGCTAAGAGAAGCCCTGACAGTGGTGTGTGCCTGTTCCTCCTCTCCACCCCACCCTCCGTGCAGAGCAGATCTTGCTTTTCATTGCCTCTACAAAGAGAAGGAGTTTCCCTTGGCCATAGCTGGCTTTTATCATTGCTCCCTTTGTCTGTGGGAGGATCTAAGAGGGTAAATGGTGGGGTAAAATGATAAACAGAGGTGCTTTCATAATAGCATATTAAAAAAACATAGTAATCTAATAATCTATCTGATTCAGCCTTACATGATGGTACCAGGATACACCTTTTAGCACTCCTCTAAAGCACTGGGCCACAGCTTTCTCCCCTGTATAGACTTTGCTGAGGTTTTACTGTAGCCTAAATGGTGGGTAGACCCTCTCCCTTCTCCATGCCTTTTATGGAGGTTATGGTTTGTTAGCTGAAATAGAATCACTGTTAATATATGTTGGTAAAAGGGGAAAATAAAGCTGACTTCCTGGTCTTTGTTGAATAGAGGCTTCTTTTCACCTTTTTTACAGATAACACTGTCAGAAAGTCTCAGTTCCTCTCCCATAGTGACTCTATAAAAAGAAAAAAATAAAACCAAAACAGTTTCTGGGTATTCCTTGAGCAGACCTTGTATGAAAATATCGGTGTAATTTCTCAGTCAATACAGATCAAAGCAGTCTTACTGACAGCAGTACAGATTTATTGCAGCTGAAATGTATCAAAACCTTAAAAATCAAATTGGACTGGCTCCTCTTGTACCACTAAATCTCATATGTAGCAGTTGCAGTTTGTTTTGCCAAATAACCCTTTTCATAAACAGTCCACACTGTTTGATTTTGATATGTGAATATTGTTTGCTTTATGAAGACAGAGCAAGTATTTTCTTTCTCTTTTTTGGTGGGGGCAGAACATATCTAAAAGAAAGGCATTATTGAGCTAAATACAGAAGGAGTATTTCATTGTCAAGACAGAAAGAACAGAGAATGCAGAGTCAAAAAATTCTCTTTTCTGAATCTTGATTTGACTGGAGAAGATGGAAAACAAGGTAAACTTGAAACTGAAATACAAAGGAAGCGCCATGCTAAAATCTTTTCTGTACCCTGCACACTGACCTATCAATATGGACTTGATGTCTGACACTGCCTGAACTTCCTTTCTAAAGCACATGCTGCACATGCTAGTGATAAGACTATCACTTACATCACCTCCATGACGAGCTTGTTTTAGTAATCTCTGTATCAGGAAGTGCTATCAGGTTCCTTGTTCAAGTCCTGTAAAATGCATTTTCTCTTGCAGACCACTCAAGGGTCAGAGTGCGTTAGCCTTCTTTCTCACATAGCTGTCTAGTTAGGAGTTGGCCTCAGGTTAATCCTTACCCATGCTTTTCAGAACTCACTTTTTTTTTTTTTTTCCTGTGTGCTGTTATTTTTCTTGCTTTGTCAATACTTGATCATGTTCAACAAGTCTCTATCACTCCTGGCATTAAAGACTCTCCTCTGTGTATGAGCCCATCTATTCCACAGAGCTCACTGGCTGACGTTGTGTTGAATTGCAAAGAGTTACTTTCATAGTTAAAAGTTCGGCCCAATGGTTAGTTTTGGGAGCCTTCTAGCTCCTGAGGTCTGCAACTGCACCTAAGTGAGTAAAATGTTACTGTCAGCAGGGCTCTCTTGCTGAACTGGATTATCACCAGGTTATGTCACCTTCAGAGCTGAAATGGTTGGTAGTGCCCAGTCAGCTCTGCTGTCTGTAGACCTGGTTTCCTTGTGCTTACAGGTCCAGAACTAGAAAGATGTAGCCTGCTTTGACCTCCCAGCAGGGAGAAAGCAGCATGTCTATACATGGTAGATGTGCATTATGTCTTGTTGTGGGGACACAAAGAAAACATACTGAAAAGTTTTTACCCATACAAACCAAAGCAAAGGCTCCAGCCTTGCCCTTCATTTCCTTCACTGTCCTTCCTTCTTCCTTCTTGTCCTTCATTTCCTAATGTCATGCAACTTCAGTGCCCTGCTGGACGTAATTACTCCTTAACTTTAGTTCAGCTGATGCCAGGTAATGAACCTTGTCAAGGGCTAGAGAGAGCAGGCAGCACACAGCTTTAAGGAGAATGTAATCTATGTTTGTTTTTTTTTTTTTCAATCCTGATGCTCAAAACCTGAATAAAGACTCACAGAGATAAAAAATTGTTTCAGATTGGTACAATACAGCCTTGTCAATATGTTTTGCAGACAGGATGCTACAGACACTAGCAAGGGCAGTGTGAAGCAAAGACTACTTGAGAAAGGTTGAGGGCCTGCCTCCTTCATAGGAGTTTGTTCTTTTCCTCTCCAAAAGTTCTCCTGTGAAATTCCTCTGTGCTTAATTTCACCAGTGGGGTAAGAGTCCTCCTAGGAACAGGTGTGCTCATTAAAGCAAACAGTAAACCTGTTTACTGGCAAAGAGAAAAGCATTTAACCCTACTTTGAATGGACTGCAGTGGCTATGGCTTGGAGTAGCTTAGTCAGCCTCTAAAAATGATTGCAAAGCAGAGCTTCACCCTCCCACACCACATTTTTATGTCATCTATTATGTGTGATTTTACATGCAGTGTGGCATTGTCCTCCCTTCTTTCAGCACTGTTATTTCCTAGACAGTGAATTTACAGCCCAGATTTGATTTTCACGTAACCCGACATCTTTTGGGTGAGGACTATAAATGCCCTATCCTTCCAGTTCATCTGCTTGTGCAAAGCTAACCTTGACTCATTCTGTGTAGAACTGATCTGAAGCATCAGGCCTTGACAGCCCCTCATTAATGGAAAGAGTTCAGGTTGTGATGCCTGGCTTGGCTGGATATTTTTCTGCCTTCGCTAGTCTGAGTTGCAGTCTTTAACAGACTTTTCAAAAGCATGTTTCTTCCTCATCCCGTTTTTCCAAAACAGAACTTTAAAAGTAAAGATCTTCAAAGAAGTAAATATAGGTTGACAACCAGACCATAAATCATGGCAATGTTCTTACAGTGAAAGACATCATTTGAACAGCTCTTCTTATCTGTTTCACTTTATGGGGGACGTATGGTTATAGCCTTATACCATCAAGAGTGTTTCCAGCTTGGAAAATAGAAAAAAGCGTATCTGTAGCTAAGCCGTAGGATTCTGGCACCATACCCCAGAGCATTCTAACTATCAAAAGACCTGACTGGCCATTATGGTGGCACCAGGAAGATTTGCTAAAATAGTGTTTCTGTTTTCTTTAAGGGTAGACACAGGAAAGGGTACGGCACTTTGGTTTTAAGAATCTCAGTCCATTTTGTCTCTTTTTGACACAAGCGTAGTGTAGGGATGAATGGAGAGAAAGAAGGTGCGTTTGCATGACCTTTTTCAGAGCCATACAAAGATACTGTCTGTGTTAAGAATAGAAAGAGGGAACCACTTGTGTTAGCTTTTTTGACCAGAGCTATCTCATCTACCATTGCTCTGAAGTGTCTGCACTGCCTCCAGAAAGAGGTAATTCATGGATGGCCTGCAGAGCACCAAACTGTTTTTGGCTCCTGTAAGGAATTCTGAAGTGGAGAACTGACTCCCCAAAAGGTCTATGGACAGGTTTATGCCATGCAATAACATAATGTGCAAAGCTTCCTTACCTAATATTAACAAAAGCCATCATGCCCCTTAAAAATAGTGCAAGGGTAATGATAAGGAGAGGTATGAGTCTCAAAAGTAATATGGCTCTTTCACTGTGGTACCACTTGTGGACTAATAAATGTTGTCTTTCAGCTGCATCCCAATCGTAAGTAAGGCAAACCAAGCAACAGCTGCAGACTCCGCACTGAAGAGGCTCTGGTATCAGAATCTAGCTCTGTGGTGATGATCTTGCTGGCAAGGGAGAGCACACAGCTCTTGCTGACTGTAGCAATATTGTGACCCATCTCATTTCTGAAAATCCAAAATGGTCCCAGTGTGAGCTCACCCACTTTTTTAAATTCATGGGGATTGCAGTGAAAGCCATTTCCTAGAGGACATATTGAAAAGAAACAGAACTCAGGAAGTTTAAAGTTAGCTTTACATCCAACGCAGCTAAACCACTCTGTAAACAAATTATATTGATGATCATTTGCTTTCTGTTAAACTCTATTGCTCCATTTCAAAACCTGATGTGTTAGAAGCCACATCTGATGGTGATTCCTTTTCAAGGCTAGGTCTTGATATAAATGGTGGTGAGATCAGACTGGGGTCTGAATGATAGTGGCCACTGAAGGAGCTCCTGCCTAGCTGCAGGGCAGGAGACTCAGTGGAGAACAGTAGTGCCACTGAATACAGCTAAAATGGAAGGGCACAGTCCAGACCTTCGTTTGCAATACAGGATAATCCCTTGAGGCTCTATAGATAATATGAAAGCAGGAGGGAGGTCTGTTTTGTATTGAAATACATGTTTCTAGTTAAACTGTTACATGAAAATAGAAACCTGTTTGTGGGACTCAGTCCCTCTGGCTCCTGTTCATCTGAGTCTTGTATTTTTGCAAGGACTTTCACACAAGTGGAACTCACCATATAATCTCATGGTAGTATAGGAATTTAAACTGCCCTAGTGGTTTCTGTTATTCCACTTGAAATGCAGGAATAGATTACATATGCATGGGGTTATGTAAGGACTCTGCTTATATACCTGTACCTGTGTTTAGCTATAAAGCACTCCAAGAAGATAAGCACTGCCTGTGTTTGTAGTGACACTTGCTTTCCAAAATGAGGTCTTAGCTTATCTACATTTGGCTGGTAGCGCTGCCCAGATGTGGAATGAAACAAAACATAGAAGGAATGAAGGACTTCAAAAATGAAGGACTTACCACTGTATTTGAGAAGAATTTAGGATATGACTGAAGGGAAAATTTCAGCTGCCATGCTCTCTTGTAGTGTCTGTCTTGGTCACAGGTAGGATGGGGAAATAGTAAGCAGCATATTCAGAGAGTATATGTTTTTGATTGAGGTATCCTTGAGCGAGGTGCTACTGTGCCAGGCATGTTTACATCTGCTGGGCCAAAATGACTTCACGAGCAGCAGTCTTTTTGAACAAGTGACTCAAATACATCTTGGCAACAAACACCCACTCAAACCCAGCTATCATAGCTTCCATCAAACCTTTCTGAAATCTAAAGACAAAAGAGCTGACACAATCTAATTATTTCTTTACAGTGGTGGCCCACATAGGATCAGATGCATTTCCTTTCTGTCCAGAGCCATCTCAAACATATTTCTATCCAGTCAAATTACGTTTGTGAGCCAATGGGAAAATTTGAAGTAATCAAGCTGCCTTGCATTAGTCATAATTGCATCAAGAGCCTCTTTGTTCGAAACAAATTTTGCTAAAAGATCTGATGAGGTATGTGCATCCTTGTACAGAAAGCCCCCACACTGAACAGAAGGGGACTTTAAGATGCCTCCAAAATGAGAGGCAATAGGCTATAAGCCAGAATACCTGGAATGTAGGTTTATATAGTGTATTTCTGAGAAGCTTCCAGAGGCTGGAATGTAAAGAAACCATCTTGTAGAAGAATAATGCCACACTAATACTCCTCCTAGAACAAAGCGCTTAATGCACTTTCTACTGGTGTAGCAAAAGTGCTGCTCCCATTATTGGATGTCTTCTGGGATGAATTAAAATTATCACACTTACATTAAATAAGGGGCAAACTGCAGTATCTATTAAAACAGCTTCACTCACAAAAGATATTAGTCTAAACTTACAGCTCTCATAAGGAACTACAACCCAGCTGGGCTCAACAGTCTTGCACTCCTCTACATTAGCAGTGAAGTTCAGCCAATGTTTCCCTGAGATATTTTTGTACTCTTTTCCCAAGCATTAATTTAGTTTCCTGGACCAGTGTCATTCTCCTAGATAAACAAAGTCCCACCAAGATACCTTGTTAGCCATTTAGAAAATTTTTGGCCAAAAGGAAATACTTTCAGTTGAATGATTTTTTTTTTTTTTTTTTGTAAAAAGTCTTTCTAAAGTGGAAAAATCTGCAAGACCAGGCTTTTGTTTCTTTCAGTGGTAAGAAACTGCATCTGAATATACGGAAAATTTTATTGCATATGACATAATGGTTCCTGTTTACATTGCAAACATGTGGTCTCAGCCTGCATCCATTATGTGCATAAGGCAATACAGCTCTATGGTTAATGCTGTCAGAGTTTTGTGTTGAGGGATCCAGCTTAGTTTAATTTTTGATATCTTGGCTACCATGTCATAGAGTAGCTGGGGTGCCAGTCTTTGCGTAATCCTCTACTAGACTGGACAGCTTGTGGTGATGCTCAAAAGACTATGGCAATGCAGGGAATGGTGCCTGAGTACAGCTGGTGTCTGCCTGCCTCCGTGCTGCCATCAGACCTCCTGCTGCAGAAGCATAACCTAATTCTGGCTGTGGACTCACACAGCTCTGGCCAGCAACGCTTTTAAATGGGAGTCTGAGCTACTGAAAGTTTCCTAAATTCTATTATTCCTTTTTATTTCCTGTACCATTACGACAATGATTGTTTTATTTTGTTCTTGCATGTTGTCTGCACTTAAACATTCCTTTCTGCAGTACTTCCTTCAAGTCCTTTTTTCCTTCTTTCCTGTCCTACCCTCTGTAGGAGGGTATTTCTGTTCTGCATTTGTAGATCCAATTTCAATTGTCAGCTTAGTGTCTATTCTTTTTCACCAGGTCTAATACTGAAACTAAATAAATAACAGGAAGAAGGAAGATTGAGCTGATGTGAAAAAAAGGAAGGATGCATTCCTGCTCTGCTGAAAAAAGTGGTATCTACCAGCAGTTGTACTAAGTAGCTACAGAAAGGGCAAACAACTCAGTCTCTTCTTCATGCTTATAATATCTTACTGTTTTCCTCAGTCTTCCTGCTGCTGTCTCCCAGCTTGACAGCTGGGGGTTGAGAACCTTTTTTACTCCTCCACCACCCATAGTTTAGATTCTGTCAGGGTGATTCTGTCAGGCTGGAGGTGGGTAAATTGCTGAGAGCACACTCTGTGTGTGTCTGTGTGTGTCTGAGGAATGGATGTGGTCTCTACAGTTTTCTGCTTTGGAGGAGGAAAACACAAGTACTACACTTTAAGTTCTGTCTCCAAAACCAAAAGCTAACAATATGCTAATGAAGTGATGAACTGTATAGCCTACCAGAGCAAAGAAACCAGTAAAAAGCAAAACTATTGGGATTTCTGATTTTAGTAAATTATTCTGAATAGCTCTAGCCTCAGTAAGTAAATGCCCCAAACCCCACAGAAATGTCATTCCTTGTCTATGATTGCATTTTTATTCCTTTATTCTGGATTGTTTCCAGCTGGATACATTCTGATTTTCATAGTTCACTCTGAATACAATGTAGGTAATGCAGTAGACATCCTAGAGCTATTCTCTGCATACTTCTGCTTGTACTTGTTTACAGATAAATAAGCTATATTTTTTTCTGCTCACTGGTTTGAAAAATTCCCAGGGGGAAAAGAAAAATGCAAAAATGATTGCAATTATTGTCATGCAAAATGAAAACTGACCCCAGCATGAGTGGCAGGTTAGCAGGTCCCCAATTATGTAGACATTTTAATAAACATCCATTCCAGAAATCAGATAAACAGGTGGTAGAAGGCAGCTGCCAGGTAATTGCATTTTAGAAGCTGAATGCAGAAAAGCAAGTTGCAGATAGTAAACAGGAAAGGAGAAGCTCTAGCCTAAACACAGCTGGAAGATGAATCTACTCCTTGCTTGCTGTTTGCTTTCACCAAATGCTGTGTTCCTTCTGCTGTAACAATGTACAGAGGCTTACATCATAATGAGGGCTACAAACTGTTATATGAAAGCAGGGAATGGGTAGGCATGATACGAACAAGTTGGCCCACAGTAAAATAATTTTGAATACCTATGAGGGAATCCCATATGTGCAATTATTTATACAATCGTTGAGGAAGTCAATTATCAAGTCTGCTTATCTGTGGAGATGACTCCAAAAGGACAAGGATTTTGAAATTCTGGAATAAAACATTCCCAGAGCTTTTTCACTGAAAATTTTAAATGAAAACATGTAGTGTGGTGAGGAGGAGGAGGTATTCCCATTGCACAAGCTGAGGTACAGACTACTTTTGTGAGGTGCCAAGGACATACACTTAGGAGTTACAGATTGCTACAATATAAAACCTAATTTATGTACTCTGAATAATTCTGGAGGTGTCCATTTTTATCCATCACTTCCAGAAGGAAACCTAAAAGACTTATTAGCAAGTCTTAGAGCAGAAATGTGAATATTGTCTTTGGATTTTAACTTTCAAGAAATTCCATTACACTGACATGAGATATATGTCTTAACTCTTTCCCTCACTTTCTGCCTGTCTTGCCTGAATCACAGACATATTGAAATCAAGACTATTATGCTGTTTGTGTGGCATCTAGCAGAATGCTGTCCCTTCCAGCTCAGCTTTTGATCCTTCCTGAGAAACTAGAAAACAGAGAACTGTATGAGAACTGAGTTTTTTCATGTACCGCAACCCAGTATTGAGGAAATGCAAGGAGAACCAGTGCCCTGATGTGCTCCGAAATAGCTGCCTCCACCCAAATAAGCTGTAAGGGATTGTTGCTGTTAAAGACATTAAGGCAGTGGGCTCTCTAATGAAATGCCATCACAGTACTGCTTTATCAAAGTGAAGTGCATGCAAACCCAGTTCTGCTCCCTAGGTGTAGCAGTGGAGCCACTTAGCCACTGCAGGCTCCAAGTGCTTGGTTTGCTGGATCCAACCTGCTGTTAGCTGTTTTCCCTTCCCTTCCCTTCCCTTCCCTTCCCTTCCCTTCCCTTCCCTTCCCTTCCCTTCCCTTCCCTTCCCTTCCTCCACAGAGAAATGTCCTCAAACATTGTCTGATATGGTTAATGCCTTCCCCCTTGTACCAGTAATGCCTTCCCTCTTGTACCAGCACCCTGGCATGGTGTGCCTGCAGTCTTTCAGCTATTCTATACATTCCATGATGTGTCTGTCCTTCAACACATTTCCTGTCTTGCTTCATCGCTCTCCAACTAGTGTAATTTCTTGCTTATCAGTGGTTTTCACAAGATTTTTTTTTTTAATAAGGTTCGAAGAAAGCTCTAACCACTTTAACATCTTCAAATCCTGCCCCTGGATTTCACACAACTGGCCCACCTGTGGATTTTAGTCTCTTTTATACGATTGCTTTCAGCTAAAATACTGTTACCTTCTTTAAGAAAGGGTCTTACACTGAGATTTTATAGTACCAGCATTCACAATGTCACACTTTGCATGTGTGAACAGCACTTTTATATTTTTGTCTGTCCACACAGCCACCTGCACAGAGGTGTCCCTGCTCATGGCAGGGGAAGTTGGAACCAGATGATCTTTAAGGTAGGTCCCTTCCAACCTAAGCCATTTAATCATTCTATGATTCTATATATTTGACAGGCTGTGAGTACTTTGGCATGTTTAAATAAGCTTTTGGGAGTACTTAAGAAAAAAAACCCAGCCCTAATTTGTGTGAAGAAAAGAAAAAAAGAGTCCAGTGGTGCATCCTGAATCCTCAAACTTACTTATTTTATTTAGATTAATCACAAAATGTCTAGAATATTTTAAGTACCTTTCGTAAGAAAACAAGCATAATGTAACGTTAGCTAAGAAGGCAGAAGGAAGAAAACCCACTATCAGTAAAAAAGGTGTTTGAGACAATTTTTCAAGCACCAGGGCAGATTGAAAATATATTAGTGCTCAGTTTTGTCAAGTTGCTTGAGCCAAGGGGAATTAATCCTGAAATAACTACACAAGACTTGTATGAAAGAAAAAAAGAGAAGTTAAAAGGAGACGGTTAGAGCTGTAACAGGAAGTGGCTTTACAGTCCCAATCCACAACAAGTGTTTTGCCACTGCCAACGATCTGCAAAACTGGACTCATAAAGAGCAGAAAACATCTTGGTAAAACCTTGGCTGACATCAAGTCTTTTTCTTGAGGGCACCCAGATTATCCCGACAGAGCTCTCTGCCCAGGAGCTGATAGAGAAATGACAACAGACAGTGGTAGCAGATTCAAAGAAATGTAGTAACACTTTGTTCAGAGAGCAGATGGGGTGCGGAAATTGTTACTTGACATCAGATCGATGTTCTGACATCACTTGCCTTTGCTTTATTTAGAATCGCCTGTGCTGGCTGTGTCATGCCATACTTGCAGAAGGAAATTCAATAAGCACTTCAGGTATTAGTGGGTATTTGTCCCTCCCTTATGAGAAAGCAGACTCTTGTTTAATCACAGCCCATGTTTTTATGATTAATGTCTGAAAAAAGACATTAGTCATTTTCAGTTACTTACCAATATGACTGACGTTATGCAGGCTCTTCTGTAGTGTTTTGCCTAGTTTTATTCAAATACTTCTTTGAGTATTTAAAAGAGCTTCCGCTATTTCTACTGACTTCTTCACAGTCTAATTGCATGAAAATATTTATTAATAACTTGTGTTTTCATTTCCTTTAAAAAAATATCTTTAAAAGCCCAAGCAAACAAGGATGGCTTCATTATAAACAGAACTTGGTTCAAATACAACTCACGTAATTCTGCACAATTTCCTTGTTTTCTCAGCCAGTCTGTTCTTTCATATATAGATATATTGGCCCTAAATTTGATTTATCATGTTTGAAAATAATTGGGTAGTGGATTTACAGGAGTTTATATTGGGATGTATCTTTTTTGTTGCACCACTCTGACACAAATGTGATTTGCTGCCATGTTTAACAAGATTAAGTGACCTTTGTTCAGTTTCCATCCTTCAGTTCTTTCTGTGCAATCCTGGAGTTAGAATTTGAAGAAAAAACAGATGACAACATTTTTTTCCAGCCTATGTTTTTTCAGCAGCAGTAAGAGGGAGAATATGAACATAGTGATAATAAGCTCATGAGGGTAGCATCACCATGGTAAATTGTCAGAGTAACTCCTCAATAGGACACAAGACTAAATTTAGAAGACTATACTGCTGGTGAGTCACAAGTAGCATGGTCTTCTGCAGTGAATATATTTACTGTGTTTTGCATACGTAAGTATGCAGTTTGCTGAGGGTCTAATTATACAGTTGTGCAAATTATGTCTTACATTGTCACAGGTGAGATGGAGCAAGCAATAACACACAATGGATCTGGATACTGGACTTTATTTAAGAATCATTTAGGTTAAAGCTTTTACCCTGCTTGATTTTCTCACACACTCCTCTTCCTCCTCATTGGCATTATGTTGCCTAGGTTTCAATGTCTCTCCCCACAGGGAAGTGGCTGCTGGCCAGGGAAGGACAAACAGAAAGCCCTGTCGTGTGACTCTGTGCCACTGCTCACTGGTACCAGGCTCAAGTGTTAGCATCCAGGGCCTCTGGTCATCCCTCTTGTACTTGCCTCCATGCAGTGCTCTGATCTCCATTTCCATAATCTTTTATTGTTGTAACCTTCACTACTTCCTGCGTCCTTCAGTCCCCATATTTCCCAATCTAAATAGTCAATGTGCAGAAGCAAATGCATGACCAGCTCCTAATTGGTGGTTCTTCCTCACATCTTTTTATTAATTGGTGGAACCAGGATGTGACACAGTTATTTAGTCCTGGTGTTATCAAAATTTACAGCCAGCTCTTATCAGTTGCAGCTAGCAGGCGGCAGGCTCATGCTTCCTTATGAGTTCAAAAGTTCAGTTTCTGAGAGTCACGCACTCACCCACAGACATGAAATTATCTGCTGCCTGTCAGTGTTCACAACCTAAGTCATCTTCACCTACTACATCTATTTGAGGGGAAAAAAAAAAAGAAAAAGCCACTAAATCTTGCTGGAAAAATAGTTGGGTTTATTTTTATTTTTATTTTTTTCTGGAAATAAAGAATCTCAATGACTCTGGTGCATCTATGTCAGTGACAGCTATTAGAATGACTGCTGCCTTAGTGGGATATCATGTAATATGGCATGCACTACAGTTACCAGGTTACTGTTTCAGTGCAATGACTCTGAAGTGGAAAACTGTTTTATTGGGTTTTTTTCAACCACACTATAAGCTGTCCTGAAACTAATTTCAAATTTTTGCTTTTCAATTCAGATAAAATCCATACTAATTTCAGGCAACATTTAGAAGTTGTCCTTTCCTCTGAAATTTGTCATATTAGAGCACAGGCCGGACTTCTCAAATAATCGATTTCCAGCTCATGAGACCACATCCAGCTTACTTGCTCTTTGGAGGAGGACCTGTGTAGTTCATTGGCTCTCTGAAAAGGCCAGAACAACATGTTCAGGTGAGCAGATCTGGTGAGGGCTTATGCTTTTTACTGGGAATTTTTGACTTCATATTTTTTTTTTTTTTAAATACTCTTCCTGTAGGTGATCCAGTGAAAAAAGAGGGAAGAAGCAATGCTACTCCTTGAAAATGTACAGAGTATGCACAGATGCACAGTGTCAGGGTAGATATCAGCAGGGACACCACTGCATAAGTTGCACATTAAATGCATGAAGAAAGTTCACATATGTCTCATACACAGCCAGCAAAGAGTTCAGAAGTGGCCAGTATATTCACACTATTCCATTGTGTTTTACTTTTAGCTGTCAAAACTATTGCAAAAAATAAATGTGCTTTGACAATAGATTTTTTTTTTTTTTTTGAAATTCCTAGTGTAAGTCAGCATTTCAGTAGCTGGGTATATAAAACTATAGTGTGAGACTAAAAGATCTAGATTCTACTCTTAGTTCTGCAAACATAAATCTATAATAGCTCTACAGAGGTTTGTGGAGTTATTTCTGATTTACTGTAGTGTAGCTGTGAGACAAATTGGCACAAGGAGTATAGCTGTCTAGTACTTTCTTCTGTATACAGCTTCATTACTTTGCACACAGAGAAGTAGACAACCTCCTGTTACAGGGTGATTCAGTAGCCCCCCAAAACACTGTGATACCATTATAACCACACACAGAGCCAGCTATATGAAGCTGATAGCCAACAGACCCTTTTTTCAATTTCTTGGTGACAGCTGTCATCCAGTGATTTACACCTGGGGATGAACATAGGGAAAAATACTTTGTGATAGCCCAACGTTTGGACAATGTCTTCATTGATTTAATGCCACCATGTTTTCGAGCAGAAATTTGAAAATTGCCAGAAGAGTAGTCTCTGTTTTCAAAATGTCTGTTATTCCAGCAGAATTTACTTTAGTTTATTATTATCTTGAAAAAGAAGGAAAATAATTGGGGATTGCCAGGCACATCACAGAGTTAAGGGGAATGTCTAACCACAGTGAAGGTCTGGTACAGTGAATGTTTGCTGCAAACTGTTACAGAAAAGACTTCGAGAGCTGAAACTGTGATCCTGAATGCAGGAGACATCGTCTTCTATCTTAGTACTGCTGTGACTCACACTGTCTGTAGACTGGCATGGGCAGAAGAAGGATCGGGAATGAAAACAGAGCTTTGAGGTTCCCTTGCCCTAGCATTGTAAAGATCTACAGGGCTCAAATTCTTCACAAACCAAGGTTGGTTAATAGAATTCAGGATTGTAGAGGTGAGAGTTTCAGAGTGGTCAGAAAGGCAAAAGTTGGAACAGGTGGTTAGGGTAGGAGAGAATGTGGTACCTGCTGAAGGGAAGTCTAGGTGGAACCAGGGAAAGTGAAAGGGTAAGGAAAACAATGCTGACAGCCAAGCTGGGGAAACCTCATGCTTTAAAACTGTAAAAATGCTCTTTTAGCATACTGCGTATTGTAAGTTCTGGCTTCTGCTTGTGTAACCTTAAGTCAGTTCCCTTCTGACCTGTTTTGAGATGTAACTGCAACTAAACATGTTGCCAATAGCATTGTTTCGTGTATGGTTTATTGCTGAGGTTTGTAACATTTCCTTTGTAAAATTACTGGTTGATTAGCATTTATATCAGTACAGCATTGCTAATGCAGTAGTGAAAATCAAAACAATCTCACTGACATATGGGACTTGACCGTTAGGCCTGCTGAGTCTCACTCAGGCAAGCTCACTGAAGCTATAAGAATTTCCTGATTAATCGCTCACTCAGGACAGGATCTATCCATCCTCTTTCACAGGGTGCTGTTTTATGCCATTCAGAGCACATACCTGGGAAATACTTTGTGCTCTGTGCTCCCAAGAGCCTGACGTAAAAGCATCTTGCTCACTGCCCACGATTTAATATATATGGAAATTTTCACTGAAATGGAGAAAAACTGGGATTCTCTTAAGAAGAAAGCATACAGCCATGTGCCGAAGCAGGTCAGGTTGTAATATTGCTTATGAACATTATATTTTGAAAAACAAAACCCACCAAGAGCTGTGCAGTTGCAAGTCCATGTAAAAAAAGGAAAGGTTCAAAAGACGAAAAAGAGTTGTTTGCCCCAGAACCATACTTTCATGGAACATTGCCTCTTTGGGTATATGACTTCCTGTGTGAATGAGTCAAAGTTTGTAGGGAGAGGTAATGTCTTTTAAAACTGGAAAAATGGGCAGATGAAATAGAAACAGAAAAAAATTAAATCTAAGCACAAGATGAGGAGAATAATTCTGAACAAAACTATGAACTGTCACAGAAGGACGTGATAAAGTAGCTTATGAGGGAAAGAGAAGATATTATTTTCTTTCTTATTAAAAATGGTGGTATGTGAGAAAATGGAATGTGAGAAAAATAGAAAAAGCTGTGATTTCTAATATTGAGTAGAGTCAGTAATTTTACTTCTAAAGACCATCTTTTGGAGGCAGTTTGGAAACTGGAGAGGTGTTTCCTTTGGTGATGTTAACAATGAGGTTAGTACCTGAGAAGCTGTATGGTGAGAAATGTCTTCCTCCTGGTTATCTGGGTATTTTGATCCCTCATCAGGTGTCTATGTATGTTCCTTTTGATGCACTGTGGCACTTAGTTTCAGCTGTGTGCTTAACATGCAGACATCTGATGCATCGGGTCAATAGGTTACATTGCAGAAAGTGCAAATGTAAGAGCTAATGATTTTCATGGTAGTGTTATGGGAGCATTAATTCTGAGCTGCGATGGTATAATGGCAATTTTTACATTTGTTTATCCACGTTGGTTATAAGGAGGAGTTAGTCTTACTGATGATGGGAGGGATGTCTGAAGGATTTTTTTCTATTGAAATTGACAAAAGACATTATCCATTTCTAGCAAGGGCTGGACTTGTTCAAAAAGCTGTTGCTTTTCTTCTTCACTTTTCATTAAGGCCTAGAGAAAGAAAGAAATCAAATGTTGTGTAAGGCTATGCCCAGTTGTCCTTCAGATAAATCATTGCAAAAGACATCGCAGTCTTAATTGCTTGTACCACAACTGTATGCATCCATGCAGGTGAGAAGGAGAGCAGAAGCCATACCTCATGCTCAATTTTTCAAAGCTACATGGAATTACCAATCCTGCTGGCAAACGAAGCACTGCATCATTCGGAAAATAAAATACATTTTTTTCCCAGGGATAAGCTGAGCAAAGATGAGATTATATAGCACAAGAAAAGGTTCAAAAAGCATACAGCTGAGTGCTGCTTAAAATTCAGGATCATGTTCTGCCTTCAGGTATGCTGTTGTACAATGCTTGTGGAAATCATCATACAAATATATATTTATCTCAGGCCATAAATTTGTCTTCAATTTGGAGAGATTTATTTTTCCTGCAGCCTGACTATTTACCACTTTGAACTCCTATGTAAATTCCAGATCTGTACTGCTGCTATTTGCCAGTACAAGAAGATGTGTAGTGCAAGAAGTTGGGAAGACAATTTATGAAAGAGTTGGAAGACAATTCATTTGTTTTATTGAAGAGTTTTTATTTTCAAGAAAATCCTCCAGGGATATAAGGCAAGTACAGCACCAGATCTGCTCTTTCACAGCAGGTTGGAATGGGATAAAAAAAAGAAAGGATGACTAAAGAGCTCTCTTGTCTAAGAAGCAGTGGCTATAACTAATTTATAAGGATATTGGGTAAATTTTCAAAGAACTTATAGCAATTACAGCTCAAGTCTGATTTTTATAACTGACTTTTGATTTTGAATGTCAGTAACATGAAATCGCTTCTCTTTGTATCTGAATGCGCATTTTTGAACTATCCTAAAGCTACAACAGGTAGCCTCTGGAGCAGCTCCAGAGACTGCCTGCGTCACGTTCTTCTTGACCCCTTTCCCAACCTATGCTTTCCTAAGAATGGTGTCATTGAACCAGCACTGTGAGCGGATTGCATGAAAGTAGGAATAAAAATTGAGAATTCCTTTTTAGAAGTCATGGACATTCATAAACATCAGGAACAGACAGAGAATATGTGGGAATCGATTCAGCAGGAGTTTCATTTTCATCTGCCTGTAGGTGGTTTTGGACTGTAGGAGGAATACATAATAATGATTTTATAATTGTAAGAAATTTGCTGTAGGATGACAATGCACAGGCAATTCATTTCTGCGTTTACTAATATTGTTCACTAGTGTAAGCAATACGTTTACATGCACAATGAAAATAGAAAGCACATATTTCCCTTTCTTGGTTGAGGATAAGTAAATATATACAATGTGCAATGTTAATTACAGCTTCACAGTGTGCGTTACACTTAAATAGCTACTATTCCTGTTTCATTAGTACACTAATCATTCATATACAGGTCAGAAAAGTAGCATAACAATTCTCATAGAAGATTTTATTTTTTTAAAACCATTTTTGAAGAGATTAACATGATTGTTCCATCAATCATCAGCCGTTTTAGCTAAAAGGTATACTTGCTAAACCACTAAAAATACCAACTAAACTGAGTTTTGCAAAACTCAGAAGAAATGATTATGGTTTGGCCATACACATGGAAGTGTAGCTAATCTCAAGGGATTTTTATTAAATCAAAAAACTGAATGGGATTTGCAAGGTAATAAATTACAAAAGACTGTTGAAGATGTGGAGTGCAAGTAAACTTCTGCCAGCTGCAACTGTGAACGACACATCCTGATCTTACAGGTGTTGTCTTAAATGTTAGAACAAATAGCCCTGACAACGTATTCAATTCCAGAGCCCGATCTGGTCAGTAAGAAAATGTTGAATAAGACAGTTATTGACTGACTTCAGATTTTTTGCCCATCAACATAAATGCTGAAATTGTATTGCAGGACATGTTCCAAGGGTCAAAGACCGAGGTAAGCTGCAGTTGGCTCATTAGCAAGAAGACAGAATGACAGAGGGTCAGAAAGGTATGGCATAGAGAAGGGATGAAGACTGATGAGATTGCCTGTGGTCTGGCCAGATGTCAGAATCACAAAGAGGGTGGCTTGAGATTCAGGAAGGTTTGAATTTTAAGGCTGTGCTACTTGCAAAAAAACCCAAGCCTCTTTCCTTTTACTAAGGTTCTTTCCTTGCTTGTCAGCCTGGATGTTTGTTGCAGAACTCAGAAAAGGCAGAGCATGAGGTGGAGTCTTGGTGGTTGTGTGGAAGTAAAGAATGACTTGGGTGGCAGAGAAGCTGCTTCCAGAGGACTGCTCTGCAGGAAAGGTGTTGGAGGTACAGTTTGCACCAAAGTGTTTTTCAGTAATACAGGTTAGTTCTCACTCTCAGTGAGTCTTAGTCCAGCACTGAATAGAACTGATAAAGCATGTGGCATCATAGTAAGTACTCTTTATACATCCTGAATCAATTACCCTTGTAGAAACACTGTCAACCCTTTAGGCCCCAACTCAAAAAGGGTTAGTCTGAAACATTGTCATCTTCAGGGGGAATGATAAGCTCCTTCCAACCTAAGTAAGGCACAATTGCCTGGCTCACAGGCAATAACGTCCATTGATAAGAATGTCATACACTGTATGTAGAATAAGAGACATTGCAAATAAAATATGTCAAGCAGAAATCTCAGCAGAATCACAGTGTCTTAGAAAATAGATGAGCCTAAGAGGGTTCTAAAAGAGAGGTATGGGCAAACATAGAGCTTGTCTAAGACTTATGACTTAGTACCTAAGTCACGCTCTGACAGTGTCTTTTTTTACTGACACCATACCGATCCCAGGGTGACTGCACTCCTAAATTAGGCCTCTGAACTGCCTAAACGTCTATGTGATCAGTCAGACCATGCTTATAGATTTAGGTTTACTTTGTGTGTGTTTCTAGTACAGAGTTGTTGTTTAACCTAATATATATGATAATCACTTATACAGGAGTTTGCTAAGCATAACTTCAGAAACTTTCTTTGAGGATTCATCTTCCTTCTACATCCCTCAGTCAGTTCAGAAAACTTGGAGATAGTTTTCTTCAGGCTTTTTTTTTACTCTGGGAATTAATATTAGTTTTTGATAAAAAACAAATATCTCTTCAGCCTCTATCAATCTCCTTAGGTTTCTTAATAAAAAGACTGCTTTCGTTGTTAATGCAGCTGGGCACAGACTGATAGAATAATTTAGAAGATGTTTCCAAGATTTCTGACTAACTGTCTGAAGTGAACACTGTCTTCAGCTGATACCTTATTTTCTTCTGGTCCTGTCTTCTTTACCTTCTGCTGTTCAGAAATAATTTTGAATTTCTGTAATTCACTGGACATTAATCTCATTGCGCATATGCTGAAGCCAATCAGGAACATATTATGGTTCTGCAGAAGAATATACATAACACAATCCACCCACAAGCATTTCTTTATTCAAAAGTATGTCCTTTCTTACCTAGTGACTTGACAGCTAGTGAAAAATATTTACAACAAATTGAATAAACCTCAGCTACAGGGGGGAAAGAGGTCAAGCGGAAGTGTATTTTAATGAAAGTCTCATCATTAGCTGAAACTGTTGAAATTCTCATCACAATTTTATTTTTTTTATTTTCTTGATTCAGTTGGCAATGGTCCCTGTATTTGTATTTTTCCACAGACAAAATGCTTATGATTAAGAACTTATTTTGGGGTATGGAGGCTTTTCTACATCTTGTACATTCCTCAACATTATGTAAAACTTCAGCCTTTAAAACTGTTACGGCAACCCACAGTTTTTCCAAACAGTGCAGTGTCATGATTTAGTCATAGTATTTAATGTTCTTTTGTTTCTAGCTCATCTAATTTTAAATATGAATGATATTCAAATTATATTAAATATGAAATACAATACTACATACAAATTCATACAATATTAAAAACTGTAATAATTCAGCTTTTGGGGGCCTGAACTGAAAGACTATGATTCTTTGTTATAGACAATCATATTGTACATCCAGAATATTCAGTTTCAAGTGAGAGTAATTTACCGAACAGTATAATGTAGAAGCATGACTAATCACGCCCCTCTTTTACCTGATTTGAAGTGACACTGATTGCAGTGGCATTCTGTCTCCCATAATCTTCCCTAAACAAGATGAAATGAGTTACATTTCATTGTGATTCATAGGATTATGGACTTGGATATCTAACTTACACACTATTGTCACAAGTCATTGTAACTGTCATGGTGCAAAACAGCCTGCTTAAGAGAGCAATTAGATTTTTAAGTGAACTCAATCTCTCCTAAGTGCCTATCTCTTTCTATTGACCACTGCTCTTCTCAGGAGGGATGAATCTATTTTACTCAGCTGAGTATATAATGGATTTACCTTGCCACTCAATATATTGTTATGTGCAGTTCCCATTTGGAGATATCCGACTGTCCTCAGGCATTGTCCATGGATCCTGTGCCTCCTCTATTCTGATCAAACCTCAGCCTTGATGTAGAGTTGCACTGATTTTCAGAGAATCATAGAATCATAGACTGGTTTGGGTTGGAATGGACCTTAACGATCATCTAGTTCTAACCCCCCTGCCACAGGCAAGGACAACTTCTGCTAGACCAGGTTTTTCAAAATCTCATCCAACTTTACTATGAACACTTCCATGGATGGGGCATCCACAGTTTCTCTAGGCAACCAGAGAAATTTCTCTAATTTGCTTTGCTTGTGATTATCCCTTCTTGGATTGAGCTGGTTTGAGCAGTCCAAAATTGAGTAAGTAAGTGAGCTAACCAACACTGGGGACAGGCAGGGATTCAGTGCTGAAGCTTGCTCCATGGACCTCTTTTAATTATGCTGGGTAAATACACTCTATGAGCTTAATCCCAGAGTCTTGAGTTCTACTGCAGGTATATCACTGCTGTCACATGTTAAGCTTCACTGAAGCCAATAGGACACTTATATACAGAAAGTCTTATAGGTGTCATACAGACATCTCATAAGTACTCATCAATCAGACTGAATTCTGTTAGGTGACAGGCAATAGGAGGATCATTACCAGAGCGATGATAAAAGTGAAAAAAAAATCTCAGAAAGGAGAATTATTAGAAATTTGCCCTCTATAGTGCTAAAATTCCAAGTAAAACTATTCAATTGGAGTGCTCGTTTGAGAGGAGCTGCCTGGGTAAAAATAGAGTCCTCATTGATAGTCAGATCGTTGAGACTCTGAAAAAGGAGACACTATTGAAAAAGTGCCTGCAAACTGGCTTTATTTGGCATCTGACTGAGTTGTGGGAGCCCTGAAGCTACAGCAGCTTCCTGCCTGCCACTTGTGGAAATGCTTTAGATAGTACAAGTAATAAACACTACCCAGTGGGAAACTCCAGAGTAATGTTTTATATTGATTACAGGCTAACAGCAGGGAGAAGCTTGATGTGGACTTTCAGAGGCTGAATGTGTGAGCTGAATACCCTTTTCTAATAACGAACAAGATACCAAATCTAGGACACTACACCATCCTGTTGTTCACACTCCCTCTAAACCAGTGACAGCAGTGTGGCTCTGAAAAGCTTAAAATTATTCCTGATTCTCCTGTAATCCAAATTAATTCAATTAAAGACAACTGCAAATCAGATCAATGCAGATCAGTGAGATTTGTATTTGAAATTTCATATGTTTGCCAGGTGGTGCAACAGATTCATTTTTTTTTTTTTTTTTTGGGGGGGTGTAGAGGGAGAGTGTTTCTTGGTTTAATCCCAGGTGGCAACTAGGTACTACACAGCCTCTTGCTCACTTCCCCCCCAGTGGGATGCAAAGGAGAATCAGAAAAAGGTAAAACCTGCAGGCTGAGATAAAAACAACAGTTTAATAATTACAATAATGATTTATTATTATTATTAGTAGTAGTAGTAACAAATAGTAATAGTAATAGTAATAGTAATAGTAATAGTAATAGTTATAGTAAGGAATGAGAGGTATAAAACCCAAGGAAAATAGGAAAAAACCCCAAACTAAGTGATGTACAATGTGATTATTCACCACCTGGTGACCAATACGCAGCCAGTCCCTGAGCAGTGATCTGCATCTCATGGCCAACTCCCCCCAGTTTATATACTGAGCATGATGTTCTGTAGTATGGAATACCTCTTTGGCTAGTTTGGGTCAGGTGTCCTGTCTCTGCTTCCTCTTGGCTTCTTGTGCCCCTCCTCACTGCCAAAGCATGAGAGACTGAGAAGTCCTTCGTCAAGACTAAGTGCTACTTAACAACAACTGAAACATTGGTGTGTTATTGACCTTGTTCTCAAACTAAAACCAAAAGACAGCACTGCACCAGCTATTAGGAAGAAAATTCACCTTATTCCAGCTGAAACCAGGACAGTACGGAGCTAAATACTTTTCATACATACATTTTAGATTTTTTATTTTACACAGACATTGAAAAAAAAAAAAAAGCACAAAGACAAGCCAGCCAAGGTGAACTTACAATAGGCACAACAAGGATACAGTAAAGTGAATTGAATTCTGGTTAACAAGTGCAGTTTGGTTTCTAAATCTCCCAGTAGCTGTGGGTATTGTCGCAGTGTTCTTGCTCCATGGAGAATAGAAAGATTCACAGGGAATTTGTAGCATTATAATTATTTGTAAGAACACAAAGTTCAGATTTTGGTAAAAGATAATGTTTAATATTTCTAAGAAACAATGTGCATAAATTCAGTATTGAGGCTAGTGACTGAATACACTCAGTATGATATTTCCCATGGGTTCTGTTTTTTGCTGATATTAGTCATTCCCTTATATTGCATTTAGTAATGGTAATGGCAACTCAGCTGCATTTCTGTGTGGAGATTTCCTGGCAGTCCTTTACATGAGTTGCTTTTGTTTTTTTTTTCTTTGCTTTTCTTTTTTTTTTTTTTTTCTTTTAATAAGAAGTTTTTGGTGTGCTTTCCATCGGTGCTCTTTTACAGCTCTCTCCCTGCTCTGAACACTGCGTGCCCACTGCTTTTCTGTTTAATAGTTTAGCCGCAGTTCTTCTGCCAAGTCTGTTAGGAGGAAAGGGGCTGGGTTTAATTTTCCCTCTGAAGGAACCATCTTGAACCCTGGCAAAGCCATTGGAAACTGCGTGATGGGGAAAGCTGCAGTGGGAATACTCTCGGATGAATTCTAGGGCTGGGCTGCCCTTATGAGCTCTTCTTACAAGCACCAAGAGTAAAAGACTAAGAAAATATTTGAAAAGAAAGAATAAACTATGGAAAACCACTATAACAATATTTCAGAAGAACTGAGGAGTACTCACTTTAGTCCTCGTTTAGTGCTGCATTGCCATCAAAATTATGTATTATTTCAGCAGCTCCCCTCCATCTCACTGAGGGCTGTTGAAACCCAGTAATTCAGCAGCTCCACCATCTGGCTGTATGAAGCTTTGAGGAATCTACTTGAAGTAAGTACACTTCTGATGCCCAGGGCAGAGGTTATCAGTTTCCTGCTGCTTTGTGTAACCACAGCTCAAGCAATCTTAGCTCTGCCCTCCACGTCAGTACGTGTGCTTACTTTGAAGTAGTCTCTACACCCTTTCAGCGTGTGTGCCGCCTCTGCAGTTTCAGCATCTATAACAATCAAATCGCTTCCCTAGAGTACATGCTCTTTAGCAATGATTGAAGGACATACAGAGCCCTTAATTTAGTCCTTGACACTAGACAGAACCATGTCCTCAGCAGCAGCCTCCTCAGATGTATCCACTCACCCCATGCAGCAATTCCTTACTGTGATTCCTCATCGGGTTAGGTGACTCATAGCTCCTAATTGCATGTGTATCCTGTCCTTTAATTTTCTGGCATTACTTGAATCCTTTATTTTTCCTTAACTCAAAAATTAACTGCATTTTAACCCGAACAGAATTTAAATATTTGCAGTGAGTAACTTCACTGAAAGATTTTCCTTGCTGATTCCCCTCTACCCCCATCTGACGTTGCCAAGAAACACCAGTCAGGAGGCTTTTGATACTATACCAGAGTAAGTATTGCTTTTTTATGGATCAGATTCTCTCACATATATTGCCACCTTTGCAAAAGTACTTTATTATGTGAATTTCAATTATATCACCACAGTGCTTAATTATACCAGAATACTGAGCAAGTTTGTTCTCTATATACAGCTGCGTTTGCACACAGTGGTTCACACAAATGTTATGAAATGAGTGAAAATATTTTTTCATAGCTCCGGAGTCAGGAGTGGTAGAGAGCCATTTTCTCCAGCTTTCTCAAGATACTGATTTCTGGGAAAAAAGCAGGGTAACAAATGAAACTTTCAAAAGCCTGCAAATGATCGAAACAAGAGGCTTCTCACTGGAGCTTTTTGATATTCTTCATTATAAGAATCACTATCATCTCATATTTTAAAATATATCATCTCTAACAAGAGATATGAAAGCTAGTGACTTGAAAGGAAATGAACGCAAATCTAAAGCTTGCCAAAGACAGAAGTAGTTTCTTTTTTCTAGGAATCCCTAGTGAGAATTCATAGCCTTTGGGGAAACTGGGGGGGGGGGGTGTCTGTGACTTTAAGCTAGGGTTAAATGAATTTTTTAATTATACTTAGTTCACTGAAGAATAAAATTTGGTTGCTCAGAATCAATGGTGTCACAATTTGCAAACTATATATACTTTTTATATTAAGCAGGGAAGGAGGGGATCCCAGCATATATGCTGCCAGTAAGATCTCCTCCACACACACCTCTGTTCAAAAGGAGTTTGAAATACCCACCCTTGGTTCAATCCCACTGACATTTTGGCTGGTGAGAACCTAAACCTCCCATTGTCTACGTGGCTTAGTAAACCATGATGTTGTAGGCTGAGGTTTCCTTCCAGTTTTTGTTCAAGGGAAGGGAGTTTAATATGTGTTTACCTATTAACCTGCAGCTCTAAAGTAAAATCCATATCCTTTGTTGAGTCTCTTTGACTCCATGCTACACATCTCCTCACTCTCTAAATCCCAAGGCAACATCCCAAGTGTATTGTTCCTCTCTATGCTGCTCCTGCATGCAGATTTACCTTAATCCATGCAACGTACACCTCAAATACTGCTTCCCCTCATAAGGGGACTTAAATCACTTAACTGCATATGACAAAGCCAGATATCCTAGGCTTCCTTTATAATCAGCAGAGATGCATGCCTAAGTCTGACTCATTTTAAAGGTATATAATAGGTGTAAGTAACAAAAATGCCCATCCCATTCTCTCACCTCTCTCAGACATTTATTGTAGATGGGGATGAACCACATTCAGATAAACATATGTCTCTACAGTGAGTACAAAAAAAGTACTTAGGTGTCTAGCTCTGATATAGATGCATATATTGTAAGTATAACATAGACATGAGCTGGTCCACACTGTGAAGTCACAGAGCCAAGAATCAGCTCCTGGCCCAAGTTTACTAGCAATACTGGACATAGCTGCATTGACTGGCAGCTACAGATATCCAAATTCGCCGACACTCACTCCAATACTAGTGCAAGAAGATGAGATCAAACAGCCTTGACTGTCTTGTTCTCTTAAGGAGAGCTGCAACATAATGTCTTCTTCAAGATCGCATACAGAGGCTTTTTTAGGTTAGAAATGGTAGTCTGCGGGAATCTTTGCATTTTGGGACTCTCTGGCATGTGATAACTTTTGTCCAGACCTTTCCAGTGGTGTTCCACCCTGCATAAAGTAATAAAAGGATTAATGAGGCATCAACTGAATGACACAGCAGTGGACAGTCACCTGGAAATCAAGGCTATTTCTGTCTCCAGTAAATATTCAAATAGGAAGCAATCTGTGAAAGTGGTTAATAATCTTTTTTTCCTCATCACAGAGTGCTGAAGCAGCCTCTGCTTTGGGACCATTACTTGCTATGGAGGAAAAGAATTTGAAGTAAGTCTCACCTGGAGTGACTGGGAGTCAAGATGCTGCTTACACAGAAGATGACCTCAGCATGAATTTCAAAGCAAATTGAAAAAAAAAGACTCAGATGGGATGTCAGTTCTAGAAGTAATGATAGATGAGAAAAAAAAATCTCAAGAAATGTTTAAATATGCAAAAAGCAAGAATTATTGTTTTGAAATTAAAAAGCTTTGCCGCTTTCTTTTATGTGTAGCAAATACCAAGAATTCTCATTATTCTCCTTCTTTTGGAGCCAAGGGCAGCAGCATCAAAATGTTCTTTTCAGTGTAATCCCCAGGGGGTAATTGAAATATAATTGCATTTTTTATGTGAAGTTTGGATATTTACTTAACTCTATCTTGTTTTAAGATACTTGCATTTCTAAGAAAAAGAAGTCATCTTTTACTAAAAAAAGGACTTTGTAAAGTCACTGAGGTTTATTCATTTATCCTTTTAAATTACTTTTGCAGACTTCAATGGAGAAAGTATTTTTATTCTTTGCCTCTAATCTATAGCAGTAAAATAAATAAATATATAAACAAAGAAATCGTTGCTTTTGTATTTTTTTAATTCTCATTTGTTGTGAAATACTGAGACAGTTTTGATTATGGGTAATGATGGAGCTTGTACAAATGCTCAGTCATAGTTCAACAACGGCTTAAGCAAAATAGAAGCAGAGTAATGTAATAGGTACATATCAAGTTCTCAGCTGAAAACTGGTACTAAACACTCAGGCACCCCCTGCTATTGCTGGTGACATTTTTGGATCACGCAGTGCTCTTATACAATCCATTTTTGTTAGCCACATTTTCCTTCACTAAAGAAGATATGAAAATCCTAGAGGACTGAAAATGCTTAATTTGAATGAAAATTCTTATGCCTCTGCATAAGAACGTTAACTGTCTTAAATTTCGGGTGCCCTGTGTGGTCAAGGAAGCACTTGAACAGTTCAGTAAGTAGACATTGGCTCAGACACTTCAGACAGGTTAGTTGACCTACTGCCCTTGAGTCCCTGGGCAGGGAGAGCCAAAGCACTCAGCTCAGCTGAGGTGACTGTAATTAAGTAGGATGAAGGCAACCTTTAGTTTTTCAGAACAACTAGGTTTTCCAACCTGCAGAATCACAATCTGTATTTTATTTATTGCTTCACATTAGGTAAGTGAAATACATGTCAAGGATTTGTTTTTCTCTCATGTTTCTTCATTTTGGGAAATTTTGTTGACATCTGTTATCATCTCTAGTCAGTTATTTAAAAAGATCAGAAAACGAACCCTTCAGCTTTCCTTGATTTATCTGACAAGGGGCAGAATACCTCTAATGGATAAATGCTCCTTATCCACTTTATTTAGCATCACACTGGCAGAGGACATTGACATTATTTGTTTCAAAGACTGAAGTTCCTTATCACCTATGCAAAAGTAAGAATAAGGTATTTTTCCTTTTCATCTTAGAAGATTTAAATTACACTATGCATCTGGCTTTCTCACAGGCAAGGTTCATTTAAGACAGCAGAAAAGGTCCAGTGTCTGAAAAAAATTAGTTATCATTGGATGATGCAAGTTCAGATGATAAAATCTGGTTGCAGTAGGCAGATTTTTTTAAAAAAAGATCTTTTACTGTCATGCTCTTGGGGAAAAAAAAAAAAAGAAAAGGAACAGTGGGTTGTTTTTCCTTTATGGAGAATCCAGATAAACCCCAGACATCTGTTAACAAATGTTACACTCAAAATCTTCTGACGAGAGAACACTATATAACTGAGAATATCTCTTTAATGTGCTGTAAGAGATGCGTAGTGTTACATCACAGAATCGCAGTAAACTCAGAACTGCCTAATCTGCAGGCAAGGTTCACAGGGGAACCCTTTCATTCACACAATAAGTGATACCAGATGATACCCTCAGAGCAGAATATACTCAGGATATAGTTTTCTTGCAACAACATGTATTTAAAGCAAATCCCACAAAGAGCATCAGTGTGAACACTTTATGTTTAGTGTTATGTCTGGTCAGTTTTTCAACTAAACTAATCTCAGGATGAAGGCTGAGCTCAGCCCTTTATTGCCAGAGTGCTCTCATGAGAGTGGCACACAGTTGAGGGGGAATAAGAACTGAGAACATTCTGCTGCACTAGCATAACTTAGTTCAAAGTTAAACTCGAAACACAAATCCCTGGGACAATGGGTCAGCTTTCCCTCAGTGGCTGGACTACCTGGCCTCCCTTTTCCATAAAACACAAGTGACATGGATGAAAGCAGTGATCCACATACTGACAGACAGATGTATGCACATACCTAAATCATGGATGCCTACTGTTTGCATCATTAAAAAAGCATGTTAAAAAAACGACAGCAGTTACCAGCTAATATAAGATCTGAATGTGTCACAGATTACAAGGAAATGATGTAAAATTGTAAAAAAATCAAAGAACAGAGAAAAAAAATCAGAATTTCTCTGGGCAGAAAAACAGACTGAAAGATTCAGATGCATTATTTATGGTAAATTCTCCTCTTACCTTTGCTTAAAATTCACTTTATTGACAGGTTTGAAATGACAAAAATTACTTGACTCCTGTCCAGATAAGCATCTAATTTATTTTTGTTCAGAATAAAATAGAATAAGATAGACTATTTCTATTTGAAGGGTCAATAATCATCTAGTCCAACTGCCTGACCACTTCAGGGCTGCTGAAAGTTAAATCATGTTATTAACAGCATTGTCCAAGTGCCTCTTAAACTCTGTCAGGCTTAAGAGTTTCAGAATAAGAGTCCAATTCCTATGCATTCAGGGACAGATTATGATAAAAGTAAGCACAATTGCAAGGAAAGAAAATTTCTCTCAGGTTTTTCTCTTTCATTTCCAATTTTTGCCCAAATAGCTCATGCTGTGTAAGTTCTTTGCTAATGCAATGCTCCATAACCTTGTCCAAGGATTCTTGCTTACAGATGTTCCCTCTGTATAATAAAGTGTCAGATATGATAAACTTCAAGGTGTTTCTTTCACTCGAGAACACTGTAAGCCACTTCGCTTCCCTTTGTGGTGCTCTGCTGAGCCACATTTTAGTGTAATGCTGTTTAAAACATGCATGTGACTATATTAGAAATAAATAGGGTTTTGAGAATGAGCAGGAGACATTATTAAAAGTGCTGAAAACCTCTATGTGAAGCAATCTGAAGAGTATCATTAAATTAAAGAAGAAATCCATAAGATCTCATAGAAAAAATAAATTGTACAGAAAGCATTGCAATTACTCTCTCCTAATATATACAAGACTTTGGACTTCCAGCAAAGCTGGAAAGTGAGACATTTACAACTGATTTTTTTTTGCTTCACAGAACAGTCAATATGAGAAATTAATCTCCTCTGCCTCCCTCTGATATAATTGGGTTAGTGCATTTTGAAAAGGATAAAATATACACACAGATAATAAAAAGTAAGACATCAGAGTGAAAAGCCTGAGCTGTGTGCCCTAGTGCAGAGTCAATTCTGGATGTCAATTTAAAAATTAGCCAGGGGAAGGGCTGTATAACTGGCTGCTTAGGGGATTTGAGAATAGAGAGGAAACTGTAATACTCTGCTGCTAATCTGAGGTGATTCTGCACCTCTAGTCCACTCTGATGAGACCCCCACCTGGAGTACGGCATCCAGCTCTGGAGTCCTCAATGCAGGAAAGACATGGACCTGTTAGAGCGTGCAGAGAAAGCCCACAAAAATGACCAGAGGGACGGAACACCTCTCCTATGAAGAAAGGCTGAGAGTTGGGGTTGTTCAGCCTGGAGAAGAGAACACTCTGGGGAGACCTTATTGTGGCCTTTCAGTACTTAAAACGAGCTTATAAGAAAGATGGGGATTTTTTTATCAGGGCCTGTTGTGACAGGATGAGGGGTGATGGTTTAAAACTGAAAGACAGGAGATTCAGGCTGGATGTGAGGAAGAAATTTTTTACAGTGTAGGTGGTAAAATACAGGAGATGCGGTGGATGCACCGTCCCTGCACACATTCAGAGCCAGGCTGGATGTGGTTCTGGACAACCTGATCTAGTTCAAAATGTCCCTGCTCATTGCAGGGGAGTTGGACTAGATGACATTTGAAGGTCCCTCCCAACCCAAACTATTCTACGATTCTGTGATTTTTTATGTGTAAGGTCAAATGCTGTAGCCCCAGGAAAGATGGGGACAAAGGAGTCAGGGGTATTTTGCAAAAACTAGGTCTTGCACTTCCTGATCTCCTGTAGAGGCCCAGAGCCTCTTTTGAAATCAGGGTTTCCTCTGATTCACGCTGGTACAAGCAAAATGCAAACAGAACAAGGGCTGTCATCGGATGTTTTTTTTACATTTACATGGCTCTGGCAGTTTTCAGGGGTTACCTCAGGTTCTCACAGCTGTTCATTGCTTTTGAACGTAGGAACCTATCTGACAGCTGAGCTAGCAAAACAGTACCAGAGCACCTCAGCCTGGGACTAAATGAAATTTCCAGACTTATTTCACAGTGTATAATATTCTCATTCTGAATGCAAGAAACTAAAAAAAACCTAAAACCACAAAGAAAACAGCCTCCCAAAAACCCCAACCCAAACCCGAAACAATCCCCAAGCCAAACTCCTAGACAGAAAAGTATATATAAAAGAAGCACTAATTTAACCTAGTTCCTATGGAGAGACATCCTATGTTGGTATAGTTTATACCTAAAAAATACTGTAATTTACTGTAACAAGCCAGTTTAGTAAAATATTCACAACTTTATTTCTGGATATTCACTAATTTATTTGTGATCAAAACGCTGATTTAGTTTACCTGCATATTATAGTGGATAGGCACACTATATGGATTACACGTAATTTCTACCTGGTTTAAAGTAGATTTTGGGGTAATTTAGGAGCACCAGTGCACTAGGTTGCAGTGGTCATGTAAGGGCTATAAGGACCCAGATGTCTTATGTCAGTATCTGAAGGAGGCCTATAAGGATGCTGAGGAGGGACTCTTCATTAGGGACTGTAGTGATAGGACAAGGGGTAACGGGTTAAAACTCAAACAGGGGAAGTTTAGATTGGATATAAGGAAGAAATTCTTTACTGTAAGGGTGGTGAGGCACTGGAATGGGGTGCCCAGGGAAGTTGTGGATGCTCCATCCCTGGCAGTGTTCAAGGCCAGGTTGAACAGAGCCTTGGGTGACATGGTTTAGTGTGAGGTGTCCCTGCCCATGGCAGGGGTGTCGGAACTAGATAAATTTAAGGTCGTTTCCAACCCTAACTATTCTGTGGCTCTATGATTCTATTCTATGATTATAACTTGTAGTCAACTAAAGTGCTTAGCAATTTTTCCTCAAGGCAAGTGTTGTCATTCTGGTAAAAAGCGAAATTTGGAGAAAGTTGTGTGACTACGCTGGGAACAGGTTATTGTGGTATTCCTGTTGTCATTCTAAGCTTTGCATTTCTTTCCAGAAAAAGCAGTGGATGTAATGGTAACAGTTCCATAGATGTTTGACTTATACCAGATGGTGTTATGGGGGTTTATCAGAGTTTTTTTCTTTATTCTTAATATTTAGAAGAAGTTATGCCAATACAACTCTTTATTTCAGTATGGTGAATTTCACAGTTTCCTAAGTACTTCTTGAGACATCTGTGTTTTCAGTTGTCATGGTTTAACCCCAGCCAGCGACTAAGTACTATGCAGCCGCTCACACACTCCTCTCTTCTTCTCCCAGGAGAATCTGAGTAAGGATGACATAAGAACAGATTAATAACTGAAATAAAGTAAAATATAATAATAGAAATAATAGTAACAATAGGAAAAAGAGAAAAAGAGGAATAAAAGTCAGGAAACCCAAGTGGTGCACAATATAACTGCTCACCATATGATACTCAGCTCAACCTAAGCAATGAGCAGCAGCTCCCAGCCAGCTCCCCCCAGTTTATATACTGGGCATGACATGCTGTGGTATGGAATACCCCTTTGGCGAATTTGGATCAGGTGTCCTGTTTCTGCTTCCTCCTGGCTTCTTGTGCCCATCCTCACTGGCAGAGCGTGAGACTGAGAAGTCATTGGTCAGAGTAAGCATTACTTAAAAACAACTGAAAACATTGGTGTGCTATCGGCATTGTTCTCAGACTAAATCCAAAATCACAGCACTTCTCCAGCTACTAGGAAGAAAATTAACCCTGACCCAGCCAAAACCAGGGCACAGGGAAAGAGAAAACTTTACTTTTTTCCTCTGTTCACACAGAACAGGGTTTGTGGAAGAAGAGATGGCTAACGAGAACTGCAGCGGGAACATGTCTTCTGGAATGTAGTGCTCAGGCATATGTTTCTGCTCTCTGAGACCAAAAAAAAAAAAAAAGCAAGTTAAAAAAAGATAAAAACGTCAGACTATAATAAAAAAGATAAGTACTAGAAAATTCAAGATGTTTCCCATTTCCATTGTAACAGTAAGTTGAAAATAGTTACTTGTTCAACAGGATGAATGATCACACTGAAAAAGATTAAGTTATTCCTTGCACAAATTAGCCTGAAATTACTATGAACACATTTAAAATAAACTTTCATCATCACCCTTGGGTATTATACCCAACAATGTTGTTTGATTGAATTATAGATTGTAAGTTTGGGTTTTTTTCCCTGAAAAGTACTTTAACACAGCTAAAAAGAGATGAAACCTGTAAGGTTATTATGGAAATATTTTAGAAAATGTGAATTTTGCTCAGATTTTATTTTACTTGCTCATTTCTGTATTGCCATGGAATATAGTGACATTTCATAAATCAGGAAATATAGAAAAATATTGGTTGTATCAACCAGAAACACTTAAAAATGTGTAACTGATAGTTCTGAATACTGAAATAAAGAACGATACAAAAATTTGCATATCTGAAGATTTAAAAATTTGACAATGTGTAAGTCATATTTCAGAATAATGATAAAAAGATACAGAAATTTACATATCTGAAGATTTATTCTGTCTTTATGCATATTTTATACAAAGACTGGATTTCTTGCTGAAAAAGCGAATTCACGTGCAGTAACTCTTGCCCAGAACATTCATTGAATATCTTGAAAATGGACTCATTCTTTATTTTCACATTTTTAGCTTTTATTGGTATTAACATTTGTCATTGTGAACAAATATTTTTCAAACTTGGACATTTATGCATAGCTTCTTTACAGTTTTTCATGCCAGATCTTTGCTACATATGCTGTAATTTGATATACTGTAAGCATAAACACTTGTGTTTCCATAATATTTTGAGTAATCTTGTATGTTAAAAAATACCCTGGCAAAAAAAGTACTGTCAAAAAATTGTTTTGAACTATATACTGGGCATTGAACAGACATCTTGTGAATATTAATTTAACAATATTCTGCAAGTCTGTAGTCCTTAATCTGCATGAGTCTTTAGAATAGATTCTGCATTTTCTGTCCTTCAAGAATCTCCTTGTAAAGGATTTACATTGAATTGAATTTTAAATTTTGCTTGTCTCTTGAAATTCCAGCTAGATGTTCTCATGCCTTATGGTGGAACATTTTATCGGTATGAATTTAGCATATATGTTACTCATATGAGCACATACTTCATATTATTTTGCAATTCTGAAATATAGTTTTCAAAATGTTTGTCAAAATTTGGCTGTTTTTTATAATAACTTAGGTATAAACCTAACATTAATAACACAAGATTGAATGTTGTGTCTCTGATGGGCTGACCCCAGCAGCCAACTAAAAGCCCATGCAGACACTCACTTCTTTCTAAACAGGCTGATGGAGAGAACTTGAAGGGTATAAGTGAGAAAAAACTGATAGTTGAGATAAAAGCACTTCAGTAAGTGAAGGGGAAAAAAAAAAAAAGACAAAAAAAAGAAAAGAAGTGATGTTATAAAGCAATCACAATCACTCACCACCAGAAGAGCAATACCCAGGCAGTCCCCAAGCAATGGTTATTTTGGAAAAAACTCCCTCTCCATTTTATTGCTGGGCATAATGTTATGTGTTATGGAGTATTGCTTTGGTCAGCTGGGGTCAGCTGTCGCAACTGTGTCCTCTCTCCACCTCTTGCCTATTCTGTGGGAGAGCACAGTGAGAAACAGTGAGAAACTGTACAAGCACAGTTCAGCAATAACTAAAATACGGGTGTGGTGGCAATATATTCTTGATCACTAGTCAAAAACATGGCACCATATAGTCTGTTGTGAAAAAAAGTAACTCCATCCCAGCCAGACCCAGTACAGTACGTACGCAAAGGCCACATTTTAGGCATTTGCGTGATTGCAGACCCAATCCTTTAGGAAAAAATAATAAGTATTTTAATAATAGTTTCTAATTCTCTTTATTTGTGATGGCCTGAGCATGTACCTGTCATGATTAAGGCTCCCTGTTTCAAAATGTTTGTTGCCCTGCATCTTTTCTCAGAGAAGTCAGAACATACCTGACACTCATCAACATCTGTCACAAAACACAGTGGCCAAGAGATCGGTCATTTAAAAAATGGGCGGAAGAAGCAGTTAAGGACTGTCTCTTGACTAATTAGATCTCTCCTTCTGCTTCAGAGGAGGAAACAGTGACACAGAAATCCCATCAAACAGTCTTAACAGCTGAAAAAGATGGATCAAATTCCTTTTTTCTTATTAAACCAGAATATTTCTGAAGCCACAAATGCAAAGCTCAGATATGGAAACACCAAGGTAGCCTAGCACATAGGGTGCTCATCTCAAGAGGAAAGCTTGGGTCTACAATGTTAGCTATCTGCTTCTTAGGTAATAGATTTTAGAGTTTTTTATTGAGTTGATAATTTTGGGATCCTTTTCATTTTGTTTTACAGCCTACATTTTCTACTGTGTTTTTCTACCCCTTTGGTATTCTTCTCACTCATTTATTATGACTGTTCTTTGGCTATGAGAATGTATACAAAATGCATACGATAAAATCAGATTAGTAGATTAACTGATTGTCATATGACATTTGTAATTACAAAGCCTAACCTGTATGACATGGTCCATAAGATTTTGAATTAATTCCTACTGGAACTGGAACATATTTTTTAGATAAACATGCAGTCTCAATTTAAAAAGCAGTCAGTGATGAAGATTCTTACCACAGCCCTTGATCTCTAGTCTCAGTTTTGAGACTTTTCTCTCAGTAAAATTTGCATTTTACTTCTAATAACTATGTCATTTCAAGATTAATAATTACATTGTGATACTCTATATCAGTCGATATCTGGATTATTTTTTTAATGATGCTCAGTGTAAGAATGTATGTGTAAGAAGCAGCCTATTTTTGTAATGCAAATAGATGATATGCTGTATAATAGAGGGTGAATTCCAGTTTTTTCTCTGATTCCCTCCTTACACATGCCTCTCACAACATCACTAGCTTGCAAATTGATCAAATCAATTACTTCACGACTGGAATTTTCCATGCTTAGGGCTAAGTTCCGTTACAGCCCTTGACAAGTCACAGCCCATCACGGAGAATCATTAAGCTGATACTAGGAACTCTTCCCTGCTGACATTCACCCTCCTGAAGGATGGAGGCTAAACTGTGGAGCTTTTGTTGGCATAAGAGTACTGGCACCTGGGGACATGCTGGCATAAACAAACTGGTTACTGGGTATATATATTCCATATTCTACCTGGCAAAATTATAACTGGAAAACTATTATAAGAATTGGGTCTAAATATTGCTCCAGAACAGAACTGTTTTCAAAACATTCATATGCTATTTTGGTAGCATATGGTCTTGTTTTATGATGTATATTGGCATTTCTTGGGATGGAAAATGCAATGCAAACATGACTGATCAGGAAAATTGCTTATCAAGGTGTGGAACCAGAAGAAGAAAAATTTGGCTTACTTATGTCAACATATGAACTTTTGAGGTCCTTCCTGAAGGACATAGTCCCTCAGTATAGGTGACTAACAGCAAATTCTTGGGATTTTGATATTCTTTATAATTCCCGAAACACTATCTTCTAGATTTCCTTCTTACTTTATAGCTAGTTTTGAAAAGAGAAGTAACTATTTTTTTTTCATCCTCCCCTTTTTCTCTTAAACACAGAAGAGGTTGAAGTGACAAGGAAATACTAGTTCAAACTTTCATAAAAGTCATTGTAAGGAAGGGAAACTTTTTGTTACCATCGGGAAGCTTGTATTAAAAGAAAAAAATGTTCAGTAAGTTAAGAATTTACCTCCATAATACTACCCTAAGCTTGTGGCTGGTTGGGAAATTGCTGGACTGTGTTTGTCCATGGCAGATAGACAACTGTTTCATATGGCACAGTTAAAGTTGTTCTCCCTGGGACATGTCAATCACCAGTCATTCAGATCATATCATGCATCTTTCAGCAAGTCATAAAATGGAAAATTCCATTAAGTTGAATGAAACCTAAACCAAAAATCTGCTTCAAGTAAGTGCTTCAGTTTCCAGGGTTTTATGTTTCTAGTCTATTTGTAAAAATTAAATGATCCTTTAGCAGCACTTAATTAGAGAAGTTATTAGTGTCTTTTAAATTTGAAAATCAGCTTTATCAAAAATATTTTATAGGTATATGCTGCTCATTATTAAATGTATCAAACAAATGCTGGTTGTGATCATTCAGTACCACATGTTCTTGCAACAGATGTAATGAATTTATTTTTTGGTGTAGAACTCCATGAACTGCTTATTCCTTCCAACTATAACAACACTGAAATGAAGAAAATTTGCCTAGCTCTTTCCCTCTCTTTTTGTAGACAAAATGATCAGATTAGCATGTTAGGGTTGACGCTATAAAAGCACAGTTTGTAAAACCACCAGTTTCAAGATTTTCATTTTTTCCTCTCACCACATCAATGCTCTTTGATTCCTAATAGTGTGAAAATGATCTTTGTGCACCTTTAGGAACTGACGTTTTTGATGTTTGCAAAGCCCCTGGAAACTCTGGTCATTTGTGATCAAAATGTTACTAGTTGAACGCTTTTTAGAAATTCTCTGCAGGTTATATTCAGACAGTTGAAGTTCCACCTGAGGTATTACCTCCCGTTCACTGGCTTGATCCAGTGTCCCTCTAAGAGCTGTGTGTGAGCCCTTCAAAAGTCTTCAAGGGGAGTTGCTGACTCCCTTCCTAACTTATTACCAGGAATTAGGTGAGATTTAAGCTCTGTGAATATTCGCCATGAAAAAAAAAAGCGCTCAATATTGTGATGTGACCTTTGAATTTAAAGTACACCTGGCATACATTTTTTCTGTTTGTACACCACTCCCTTCCTCTCCCCTGTCTTTTCTCTATATTGAGGACATTTGGCTACAAATTCAAAGAACATTTCCACACATTAGATTTTTTATATGGACAAGCGTAAGTGTACAGTGAAAAGTATCTGTGAAGGCATTTTAATAGTCACACAGCTGTTCCGTGGAGCATAATTCTGGTAATTATAACAAACCATACAAAGTTTACATTTTAAAGAAATACAAGTGCTCTTTACCCAGCCAAAGGAGCGTATGTGCTAGAGCACACATGTATCTTTGACATTGAATATAAATTGGCAGAGGTGGTTAAAATAATTATTGCTGATTCTTCAGCTTTTCCTCTTTCAGATGTCTCTTGAATGATGTTTTCCTTATGGTTTTATAACCACTCTCCATCTCCATCTAACATTTGGTGCACAAGCAACAACAGTGAGCAGGTAATATATTGTGAGCAATGCCATATGTTGCTTGAATTTGGAACTGGTGACATTGTACAGCTCAGCACTGGGCAGAGAGCTGTGCTGCCTCTTTCTACCCAGCACTGATGCTGATACACAGAGACATTAGCCTGAGTTACAAAAACAGCAAATGAAAACTAGCCCAGGGGTAACCCCATGCCCATGCCTCAAATTCCAGTTACTATTTCTAGAAATACCAGTTCAAGACATCTCTGCATAGTGTAGTATTGCATAGGTTGAATACATCCTGAGTAAAAGTCCATTGGAGAAAATTAGCATATGCAATAGAAGACAGTCCTAAGTTATCACAGCATCAGCACAGCTCAACTGTTTGCATTTCTTTTGCTAATGGGCTGATACTAGAGAATTTCATAGTCGGATTGGTGTTTGTTGCTTGGGACCATGCTCTATTTCTTTCCTGAAGGGCAAAGTATCAAAGTATCTTTCTTTGCACTGAAGATGCTGGTGATAAATAACGACCATAATTACTTTTTAAATGTTATAGAGTGTGTTCATTTGCTTGGAATGTCATAGGACCTATTTTGGCTTAGGCAACGCACACAGCTACAAGACAGATGGCTCTTATTGCCCCAAATTAAAAATGTAAGGGCCCTGAACCTGTGTATCATTTTGAAATATCAGAGGCTAGAATGACTGTACTTTCTGTGCTATCACTGCAGGAGGCTTTGTGAATACATGTGAAATGGTGAGTAAGGGACAGGGTGAGAATTCATTATTTTGAGAGAAACCAAAAGAAGCATATGCATTAGAGCATATTTCAAGCCATGAGAAAGACACCATCTCTGGATACCTAATTGCTTCTCTTCACATTGCATAAGGTCCATGGGGCCACTGATTCTGAGGAAGAGTAGAGCAGGTTAAATTAATTCTCCACCTGGTCAGACAAACAGGGGTTGACTTATTTCCACCAAACAAAAGTTCATTCTCCAGAGAAGGAAGGAAGAGTGGAGGACTCCTGGTGGAATAAAGAAATGCAAAGCAGCTGTGCTAGAATCAAAATTCTTGACTGACACTGTGGATTAGGGGAGACAGGGTGTGTTGTGAGTAAGGAGATAGCAGGACGTAAGATGATTGCTGGCATTTAAATAAGGCTACTTGACTTTTGTCAGGTAGCGGGAAAAGATTACTTGGCACTTATATTAAGTGCTGAAGAGACATAGGAGACTTTCATTTTGAGCCTAAGTATGATGGGATACCTCATCAAGAGTGCAGAATTAATTTCACTTGGCTTAAAAAAATTAAATATGAGAAAGAGCTGGGTTTTTTTGTTTGTTTGTTTTATTTAGTTTTTGTTTGTTTGTTTGTTTTTTTAATTTGTGCATCTTAGATTGGACGAACTTCACTGGAAGCAATTTGGTGCAGTTGACTAATGCCAGCTGTTACAGACCAGAATTGCTTCCCACCCAGACTCATCTGGCAAATCTTCTCCCTGTAGCTGCTGACCTCTATCCCAAGAAATGTATCTGTGTTAATGAGCAGCCCCCTCCTTATAAACCTGCTAAAGTCCAGGTGTTTTCTTTGGGAAAAATTTGAAGGTAGGGACAGTCTGCTCCCTCGCAATTTTCCCTCGCCTTCATTTATTTATCCACTTATTAATTAATTAATAAAATTATTTATTTATTTATTTTTCTATGACAATTTTGCAAAGAAGCTAAACATGGAAAACTATCCGTAGAGGTCAGAACACGTTGCACTCTCAGTAAAGTCACTATATGTGTGCAATCAAAACTGTGTTCCTCTATTCAACTTCAACTGTCTGAGAAGCAGCATATGCTTCAGGCCTTCACATACATATGTGGAATGATTTGCTATACTTATGCAGCAAAAACAGGTTAAGAAAGCGAACATTTAGCCATGTTGCCTGGACCTAAATACAGTACCTCAAACTGAGAGATAAATCAGAGATTCTTGCAGCAGATGACAGAACAGCATTGAAGCTGATCTCTGCCAGCCAGGGTGTCATAGTTTGGCTGGGCTGCTTTTTGTGATGAGAAAGCCAAATAGTTAAAATTTTAGTAATAACTGAATTTAGAATACTTCTTTCCCTTGGTTTTCCCCCCTCCCCCTAGAGAAATGTGAAGTTCAGTAAGCACTATATCCAAGATTTTACTGCAATTTCCCCGTGGACAGACATGAATAGAACTGGGAGGAAAATGTTTCCTCATCACAGGGAATTCCCATTCTCGATGGGGATTAAATATTCAAAATGCAAAAAAAAAAAAAGTTCATGAATCAGCAGCCTAAAAATTTCATTAAATATAAATCAACACTTCTTTTGTTTGGCTTTTCATGATTATTTTTCATTACTTTGTAAAATAATTCATGTGTTTTTTTTTCACTATGAACCAGTAAAGTCTTAAAAAGAAAATACTTTTAAAATGAAAAAAAAAAAAAATCTAATTTGGAGGGACTTAAAAATCAAAACTTTTTTTTAGCATTTAATTAAAAAGGCTGTCTTTATTTAGATAGATTTCACTTTGATAAATTGACTTTTTATAACAAAATACAGCTACAGTAAAGATTTTCATACCAATTTTAATCACAGGTCTACCAAACACCACTGTCTTGTATGACTAGTTATTCATTTGAGCATTGCATTAAATCTGTCTTTATGCCAGTGCAAGCTCATGTAACTGATTTCTCAAGATCCAGTGTGGAAAATTGACGTAAGAAGTTATGATATTAAAATATAAGGAGGCAATAGGCCTGTATGAAATCACTTCATTGCTTCTCTAAAAAAAATAATCTTAATTAGCTTTCCATAACCCTAATCTTTGAACTGCAACCGGTCATTGCAAAATTCTAATTACTTTTGAAGCACCTATGTAATGAAAAATCCTTTCTCAACCAGCAGATTCTAATACTTGGTTATAGAAAAAACACTGACTTATTAAAAATAAAAAAAAAGCAGCACTCACTATTTTATTCCAAATAAGCTATATATGTTTTAAAGTGCTAGTTTGCCATCAGTTCCACGGAATCTTCATTGCAAGCACAGGCTTGCAAAGGTTTATTTCCATCATATTATTTTGAAAGAGACTACATTGCTTGGGTATTGCCATTATATAAACATTCAACCTTTTGAAAGGGTTGCCTTTAAAAAAGCAGTACCCAAAGTGATTCATGAACTCCAAGTGACACGACATGATTGTATCCACACTGTTACATGAACCTCTCCTTTTGCAGAGTCTAGACTCATTCCTACATTCTCTCTTACATGTTGTTTATATTATTGATTTTCATTGTTGTTCCCACTGTTTTCTTTGTAGTAGCACAGTAAATGTGATTCTTGCCACTGCCAGTAAAAGGCCACTGGCTTTGTATTGACTTGCAGTGCAGGATCTCAGGAGGTTTTGTTCTTTCCTTGGCCTGAATTGGTCTTAGCTTGCTTTAATAATTGTCCAGTGGTTGGGCAAGTGACTTCTGACTGACCACTTGCAGTTTTTGCTTGTCCACTGCATGTGGCAAAGGTCTGACAAACCTAGGTAGCGGCATTGTGGGACAAGTTGATAGCCCTTTGTGTTGGACTGGACTAAGGCATGCTACCAGACAAATTTCAAACTACAGCTGGAAGCTGACCTTGTTAAGAAACATATAAAAATAACCCCAAGTGGACAGCAAGACTGAGGAGAAAGGGAACCTGCTAACACGGACATCATGCCTTTCCCAGTGAAGGGAGGTTCTGTAAAGTGCACACCTCACTGCTGAAGAAAGAAGATTGGCGCTGTCAGCCCAACCCAAAGGGACATTGAGTTCCAGGAGAAGAGTAAATAATACTTTTATCATATGACAACTATAAGGATTTAATTTGTGATGTTTTTCTGCATAATTTTATCTAAATGTATAACATCAAAACTGGAGTAATGATTTGAATAACTACACTGCTAAAATAATGATGGGATAAACAAGGTTCTCTTAGTTCCATATGTACAGTACATCTTTTTTTTGCTAATAACAAGATTTTGGGTGTATGTCACCATTTGTTTCATCTAAATAGTTTTTGTTTCCTTTTACTGGAATGACAACTGCTATTTCCTGAAGTCAAAGTTTTCTCAAGGTTTTAGTTTGGCCTAAAAGATTAGGAACAGAGAATGAAAGCTTACTTTGTTGATTACTTTTTTTAATGTTCTGTAACCACAATATTCTTTATAAAAATCTAGCTATTAGATGACCAAGATAAATAAATTTAGAGAGGGCAGTATTTCACAGCCACTCTACTTCTGAATTTTCTAATGAAATAAGATGCTGCAATAATTTCTTACATATCTATTGAACTTGTAGAACCACATTATACCTTTGAATATAAAGTTACATCCCCAGATGTAGGTGAAAAACTTTGAACCTAAACTGCTTTCTTAAGTTGTCAAATTTATATGAGAAAATATGTACCCCCAAACCCAATCAGTCTTTTAATTTCTCTGTTCTTACTTCAGCTGAACAAGATTAAAATGAAGTCAAAGGCAATAGCAACAGGGACAATCAAGTTAGCGTGGCAAGGGAGTCCTGTTTACAAACTATAGCCAGTGTCAATTCATTTCTGGCTTCAGTTCCCAACCTCCACTTCAAAAGCAGTTATTCACAAATGACAAGTCTTATGAACTCTGAGGACCTGGCATGTTATGGATCTTGCAAGTATGATAACCATATATTTACTAGTTCTAAAAGCTTCATTTGGCACAGCCAAAGGACCAAGCAGATTTAGCAGCCAGATGTCTGTTTATTGAACTGATATGCACAAATAATATTTGTAAGCAGTAAGTTGGGATTCTAAAATGGTGCTTATAATAAAAAGGGCAAAAATATAAACTAGACTTGCATAGACTTTTATTGCTTCGAAAACATCAGAATCAAGACTATTGTTTCCAGACAAAAGGATTTTTTTCCTTTTGCTTCCAGAAATAATAGATTGATGATCCATAAACTGCCTTCTGTGCTGGAACTCAAAAGGCTCTTAGACTGCAACAGTAAAACATAACTTCCTTGATTATCCTGTTATTCTTTTCAAACACACTGACTTATTTATTTTATAAAGCAATCACATGTTTTCAACTTCCTGAACATTTGCAATCATTATTTTCTGTGGTTTATTTCTCAGAAGATTTAATTCCACCTCTAATTATAAAAAGTAACCCCTACTATAGCAGCCTTCCAGTATCTGAAGGGGGACTATAAGGATGCTGGGGAGGGACTCTTCATTAGGGGCTGTAGTGATAGGACAAGGGCTAATGGGTTAAAACTTAAACAGGGGAAGTTTAGATTGGATATAAGGAAGAAGTTCTTTACTGTGAGGGTAGTGAGGCACTGGAATGGGGTGCCCAGGGAAGTTATGAATGTTCCATCGCTGGCAGTGTTCAATGCCAGGTTGGACAAAGCCTTGGGTGAGATGGTTTAGTGTGAGGTGTCCCTGCCCATGGCAGGGGGGTTGGAACTTAATGATCTTAAGGTCCTTTCCAATCTTAACTACTCTATGATTCTATGATTCGATGATTATAAACAATACCATATTCTGTCCACTGTGCCAATAAAACCTGAAAAAAATGGAGAAGAGGGTATATGTTAATCTGCATAAGAACAGCAGATGCCATCCCTTTACCAATGCAAATATGTAGTGTAGCTTGCCCAGTAAACATAAGTTAAAATAAATCTCCAGTGGTACAAATTATTCTTACTTTTGAAGTAAGAAAAATCAGACATTGGCAATCATTTGCTTTCCTATAGAAAAGCTCCTTCTCTGGGAGCTGTTGTTTCTTATTTAAATTCTAGATAGTGCCTACCGGAAGCAAAGCTCATAGATATTCTAACACTGACAATATTTGTTATCAAACACAAAAAGCCTGCAGTTTATCACACTGTCGTGGTTTAAACCCAGGACACACACACATTTTGATTTGTAAGTAAAGTCTCATTTAGTTAACAGCTTTATTTATCTTATTGGCATCCCAAAGAAATCAATGGCTGAGAAGAGTTTGAAATTAAAATGCAGTCAAACTAAAATACCTTCAGAACAACTAAATTACCTGTTACCACTGAGGTACTTAATCTCTTTGGTGAACATCTTGAAATATTTAAACATAAAATAAACAACAACTTTATATTACAGAGAACCTGTGTAACATTCATCAGTGTCATGCTTAAGAGCCTTTTGAAAGCAATTAAATAATATAAAACTGCGGTCCATTTTTTGTTCTAATGGTATATTGAAAATGAATTACAGATAATTGACTTCTATTTATGACTGTGTTTGCTGTATCTTGTTATTGTGTTAGTTAATCCAACAGGCTTCTGGTTCTGTGTTGCAAAGGCCAGGTAGGTTTCCTCCTCCAGTTCCCATCTTCTCTGAAGAGTATTTTGGCTTCTGGAAGTGTTTACCATCTTTCCCTGACACCATGGTGACAGGCTATGGACAGAGATGGGTTTCAGGCAGGTGTGCTAGCACTCCTCATGGTACTAAAAGGCTGAGGAACATGACTTGTGCTTTGTTCACGTTGATGATTAATGTGACCATCAGATTCTGAGTCAAAAAGACTTTCATCCTCAGCCCAGCTGGCAGTGAATATTGAGTTCTTGAGTTTGGTTTAGAATCATAGAATCATAGAATAATTAGGGTTGGAAAGGACCTTAAGATCATCAAGTTCCAGCCCCCCTGCCATGGGCAGGGACACCTTATGCTAAATCGTATCACCCAAGTCCCTCGTCCAACCTGGCCTTGAACACCACCAGGGATGGAGCATTCACAGCCTCCTTGGGCAACCCATTCCAGTGCCTCACTACCCTAACAGGAAAGAATTTCCTCCTTATATCCAGTCTAAACTTCCCCTGTTTAAGTTTTAACCCATTACCCCTTGTCCTATCACTACAGTCTCTAATGAACAGTCCATCCCCAGAATCCCTATAGGCCCCCTTCAGATACTGCAAGGCTACTATGAGGTCTCCACGCAGCCTTCTCTTCTCCAGGCTGAACAGCCCCAACTTCCTCAGCCTGTCTTCATACGGGAGGTGCTCCAGTCCCCTGATCATCCTCATGGCCCTCCTCTGGACTTGTTCCAACAGTTCCATGTCCTTTTTATGTTGAGGACACCAGAACTGCACACAATACTCCAGGTGAGGTCTGACAAGAGCAGAGTAGAGGGGCAGGATCACCTCCCTCGACCTGCTAGTCACGCTCCTTTTGCTGCAGCCCAGGATACAGCTGGCTTTCCAGCTTCCTTTTTGGCACAGGCCTTGGTTCATTTCATAACATCACTTGGGTGACTTAGGACACTGGTGATGCCTTCAATCTCTTATGCTCCTATTTCGCTCATTCTGGGGCTTTGAGCTATGTGGTGGGTTTGCTTTGGTTAGCAATTAAGCACCCACACAGTCTCTTGCCCTTCACCTTCAATAGGAAGGAAATAAAGAGGAGAGGAATGAGAAAGCTCATGGGTTGAGCCAAAGACAGGGAGATTGCTTACCAATTACCACTGTGGGCAAAACAACCTCAACTTGTGGAAAATCAATTTCCTTTGTTCTTTTCCTCCTGCTCCTGCTGCAAAAGAATAGCTTGTTTAGTACATATATATATTCAGCTGTATTTATATATATGCATGAAAATGAATTGCTGCACAAATACTCAAAAAAACCCACTGAAGAAAACCTGAGTTGAAGAATTAATTTGCATTCATTTTTTAAGCTCCACAGTACTACGGTCTTCTTGTTGGTAGGAATTACTTCACAGTGTGGATCAGCAGTATAAACCTAGCCTGCCAGCCAAATATCATTCACCAGCACAATTTGTCTAGTCTTCAGCCGATTTCTTGCTTTTCTTTTTCTAAGGGCCTTCAAACACAGCCAGGGATCAAAGAGCTTGTTCATCGTCCATCCTCTGACTGGAAGCACATTCCCCGTAGATATACTCTATTAGCTGAATAATGCATATTCATTTGTGTAAGGTGAATATACATAGGCATTTGGTCATATATGTACCCTGATATACCTATCAACAGCAGCTGAACAGTCTGTCAGTGGTAAATTCAGTAACTAATGCTGTCAGACCTTCTGGAGAACCTAAGTCTGTATACCATATTAAAACAGAGATCTTGATAAATGTGAAGGAGTCAGTAGTCATATGTTTTTAATTTCTACATTTCATCATCATCCATCATAGTTAGATAGCTGCTAAGCAATTTGGACACAAACTGACTTTCCCTCATTTTCAATCAGCATTCAAATGTTATATTGCTCAAGTTGTTAGCTTTATCCCCAACTTCCACATGTTGGTGGTTCCTGATCCTAACTGTGTGCATTGCTGTAAACCTTAGGTCTTCCTTAGAGCTACTATTGAGTTACTACTAGTAGTGACATGAAAATTTAGAGATAATTTCTTTCATTCTTTTACTATTACTCAAAATCAGCCTGATATTTTAGGGTTTGTGTTCCCTGTCAGTATGTCAACTGAATACACATGTAAAGATATACAACCAGTTAGTTACTGATAATAGAAAGCATCTGTATAGGGAATACCCTGCTCTTCAGGAAAAGGAAGAGTAGGCATCTGCCCCAACAGCTCAAAGCCCAAAGATACTACAGGGAGACTCTTTGTCTCCAGTGGTCGTGACTCTAGTGATCCATATCTGTAAAACTAATAAGCCTGTTTTTCAATTGTACTGTCAAAAGGAAAAAAAAACAACGTGTTTGAGTTCTTTTATTTTTAGCTTGATGCAAAGCTGTGTTAGGTACAATCCCATTTTTCATAGTGAATGAAATCCTGTGTTATCTGAAGAGCTAGAGCTGCTGCCTCAGATTTATGGAGCTTAACTTCTTTAGCTTGACAGATGTTCAGGATCAAAAGATGTTGATGTAAACAATGCTGTATCTTCAAGGTCAGAAAAACGGGAAGAAGTTGCCTTGGTACAATCAATGTAGGATAGAAGGAAGAAGCATGTTAAATGTATAGATAACTATGACCATATGAAACAGTACAATAATTTCCATAAACATGAGTCTCAAGACATCTGGCAAGTCCGGTCAGACAAGTTCAAATTCAACCAAATGTATGTATCATTTTTAGAACAAGAAGCACTAAAGGCAGTCAATCTAGCTGTGTTGCATCCAAGAAATTTTTACTGGTTATGATATATTTAGTTCCAAACCAGAAATTTCTTCTCTATTTCAAATAAGCTAATAACTATGAAGACATTTTACATATTATGAGACAAGTGTCTAGTTGCTTCTAGCAATGTTTTTCGTTCCCCCCACATGTGAGAAATAAGCTAGCTTTGCCTACCCTTAGCACTGTAATTCAGTCTGTTACAGTATGTTGCAGAAAGAGGAAATTTGACATTTCCAGAAAACTACTGGCTACAATTTGTAATATGTTGAAGAATTGTGAAGTCACAGAAACATCATTTCTATGAATTGTTGGTAGAACTAGTGACATTATAACAAATAAATGAATTGATGGTATGATTATTGAATGCAACCAGACGATGCTGTAGGTATTGCAGAGAATGAAGTGGTATTGCACATTTCTATAATCTAGTAAATCATCTGGGACTGATGCTCAGAATTTGTCTTCCTCTGGAAAGCATGCACTGTTTTATAGCTGGATACCTAAGCAGAAACGTGAAAAGTATCAAACATTTAAATGATTTTTCTTATGTAAATTTCATTACCTACATCAACATCAGCTACGCATAAAAACCTTAACCGTTTTCAGAATGTTCCCAGATGTAGTAATATGTTTCTTTAATTTCTAGCTACAAAGAAAACCTCTACTGTTAGTGTTTAATTATGAAGCCCTCTGGAAGTAATTGTTTTCCATCATTGTAAATACAAATTAATATGCTGGTTTCTATGATAAATAACAGTATACACTTCAGATAAAGGAGAAGCCAAAATTACCTGTTGTTATCAACTGACATCTCAATAATTAACCATGAAGAAGATTTTTAATGACCTAAATAAATGTCACAGTCAGTACCATCCTCTGTCTTAGTCAATTTGCTGTACTTGTCCTAACACTACCAGTTTCCATATCACAAAAGATCTTTTTTTTTCATCTCTGAATGTGCAACTGCACTACAGAAAAGATCAAAGGGAAGTTAGACATCTTGTTCTTCATAGTGAGGTCATCTGAAAAAGAAAGAAGAGTTTCTTTGAAGTTTGTAAGGGAAATTTTTTTTCCTGCTAACACCACCTGAAACAAAGTTCCTAATTATTGGTTTGAGTTTTCTGCTAACTGGAAGCATTTTAATTAGTTAATAGTATTCATATTTTCAAAGGTTTTTGTGCAACTTTAAATAATACCAGCATTCTCAGCTTGATTTCTAAAGAATCGTGCTTATATGATCACTGTCTGCTTGTCCGTAACTTGTGAACAGTGAACTCGCTAACCATTTCAGCTGGATTTAAGTTGAAAGTGGAGGAACCTAGCTGTCTGTAAGACTTACAAGTGTCTTTTGTAAATTTTGGTGTTCTCATTACTGCTTTTTGAAGATTTTTCTCTTGTTTCTGTTAAAATCAAAACTGAGACAGTGTAGCTTAATGCTATAGCATTAAGCAGATAGTGGACTGCAAGAACAAAAAATATAGTCATGGAATCCCAGGTACCATGGGACACTAGTAATGATCTTATATAATTTCTCCCAGAGCACCAAATCTATTTAATCCCCTGTTAGGTCTCTGTTTATGCTGTATCTTCCATGGGTTATAGGAAGCTGGAGTATAGGATTCTGAGGCATTGCCAAGAAGTTTCAGTGTACAAGAGTTTAACTGAGCATGCAGTGAGTATAAGTGCTAGGACAGAGGAGGCTCTTTCCAGAAGTTTCTCCTTCTGCTGCTGCATGTGGAAAGAGTTACATGAGGGTGCCTGAAACTTATTTCAGCTACTGGATAGCTCTACAGATTCTCTGCAGGTAAGGAAATTGACATATTTGCCTTTTATCTGTGAACCTACAAAAGCATTGCATAGAGAACTTACATGTCAGTGATTCTTCAAGAGATGTCTTTATCATTTATTATCTCAGTTTGATTTCTAATGGATAGCCAAAACGATGGCAATTCCATTGCAATCACAACTTTTCCCAGAAAAGGATAAATACTGGAGTTAATGTAACTTTTTTCATGTCTAATGGTCATTAAGAAAATCTGAAAAACAAGTACATACAAGTACATACTTATCTATACCCTATAAACAGCACTTAGAAACTAAAAATGTTAATGTGAATGTGAATCATCATTTTTTTCTGAGGAATAGAGAATGCTTCTTAAGTTCATTACAGAAGTCTCATGTTATTAAGGGTTTTGTTACCTGAAATGCAGAACTCAAGGTTATTAATTTTCTTAAAGACATTGCAGTAAATGTCACTGTTAGCTGGAACCTTAAGACCCAGGGATTAATACTTCAGTCATTATTCTGTTAAACAAGAACAGCATCAGTACAAGTGCCTAAGAAGTGATTGCAAATAAAAGGAATTAGAAAAGTTCAGCTGTAATCATTCTTAGCTATCAAGAAATAACAGTGTGCTAGTTCTTTAGAAGCAAATAAACAGCTTTGTTCTAGATTCAAGCATATTATTATATTCATGTGAAAGAGCAAACTCTCCAAACTCTCTGTTCTGGCCAAATATAAGCTGAAGACAGTGCTACTGTTTAGCTGTAATTGCATGAAGAGGCCTCATGGAAACACTGCAATGTCACACTAATTTACCAGTTCAGAGCATCTAAGTGCTGTGGAAACACTAACTAAACGTTAGTCATAGTTCCTTGAATCTGTAAGACAAAAAGACCAAAAATAAGTCTCCCTCCATTGTAGATGCATTAGAGTTGCAGTTTTACTTGTCATGTTCAAGGCACTGAAGACAGAAAGTCATATTGTCTTTCAGATTATGTGAAGAAACTCTGCATCCATTACCATGCTGTGTGAAATATCATTTGGATAGGACTGGGTCTATTTGTTTATGTCTTCTGAACACCAGACATCCTGGGTGGGTCTGCAGCTGCTGATCTTTCTCTGTTGGAAGGACCAGCAGCTATTGTTGCCTAGAAATCAAACACAAATGTACCACACTTTGCAATGTTAACAAGGAGAAGGTCTTTAGGCAACTTGGTAAATCTGGACCTGAGGGTATTTTGTAGTTATTGTTCAGGTCTAGTTTTCACTTTTCTCCTCCAGATGTGAAAATCTAAATTAAGTGCCAAATGTCATTGCTTTCACTGAGAAAAAAATGAGACCTATATTCATTCCTATTTGTTATCTGTAATCTATATGGCAATGATATCCACTCCTAAGATGCTTGAGTATTTGACAGGCTGGACTGAAGTCCCTGAGTCTGCGTGTTCTTCACACAGGTAATAGAATCAACTAGATTGTATGTTCCATATCTTTGCTGGTAAGACGAAATTGAGCTAAAACTTTTTGTTGTGAGATGAAAGCAGAGAGGATTTGCACTATGCAAGGTGGAAGCAGTCTTGCTCCTAGTCTCCTGAGCAGATTCCAAGGTTCAGAGACCCCTGTGAAGAGCTATGAAAGAGCAGAAGTACTGTTTCTAGACAGCACTGATCATTTACTTTAATAGTGACAGCTGTGAAAGAGCCAATCTTAGATCTGCTGAATGATATGCTTGTTAGTCTACAATCCATTGGAGTTCAGAGAAATTTACTCTCTTTTAATTTAAAGCTTCATTCTCTTTAAAGCCTCACATCTAGCGCTAGGTTTAGTCTTTTGACTTTCACAGTAGAGATAGGGGTTCTCATATTAAACATTTCCCTAATGATCCCCGAATATTTCCCTGGTATTCCTTTAGGTTGACATGGCAAAAGCTGTCAGCTACCATCAACAAGGTGGCAGACGAACCTCATGTCTTTATTTAACACTTGACCCTGAGAAATTTACTTCTCAAGTCTCTGAATGCGACTATTTACCCTGCACCTGCAGTTGCTAAGTTTAATCACAGTAGGTAGCATACAGAAAGCATCCTTCAGATATTTTTGAGGGCTTTTCGAGCCACTGGTGGCTGGATGACATTCCTTCATGTCTTGTCTCCCATTCTCTTTCATGGTTTTGGAAATCTTCTATTAGTAAATTCATCTCATCAGTATGATAGTGCATTAAGGATGAGAAATTAAGCATTTCTCTGAAGCTATACATATTCCTTCAGGTGACCCTGGGTATTTAATTACAAAGGGATTCAGTTCCCCTCACTTGGACCTTTACCATTTCTTTCACTTATTTCTTTACTGTTTTATTTCTGACTCACGATGTTATCATTCATTATTTAGCTTACTATATTCCTTGATTCTACAAGGTGAGTTAGGGTGCATTTATTGAAAAGATGTTGTACGTAATAAAATGCTCAAGTGTCGTGTCATTGCTTGATAGAACTTTTAAATTAAATGCCTCAGAAAAATACAGTCAGATAGTTAGTGAGCTAGTTAAGTGGTCTGGCTTGTTTGCAAGGAAACACAGCATGCCTGAAAGGAACTTCTTATTTTAAATATTAACAACCTGGCTTTCCTCAAGGGTGAAGCATCCTCAAGAGCACAAACCTACCTTGAAATCAAATAACTCTTTTTTTCTGACACAATGTAGGCAGTATTTTTAATACAGACTTTTAATGATTTATATGGGAAACTTTAGCCCTGGAAAATGCAAAATGATTTCAACAGTAGGAAGGAAATGGGAGTAATCCTTCACTGACTGTTTGAAGAGAGGTGAGTCTTTATGATGCCACCACAGCCACTTTATTTGCAGTGCTACCACTATTTTGTTTGAGCTCCACAGAATCTCTTGTCAGTGGCAGAACTTTCCTATTCCATACCATGTTTCTCTGGTAGGTTGAGTATCCTGATGGAATGTAGGAGTGATTAATCCCCTTTCTAATCCTTAATGTTCTTCAAAGGTCTGTCCCTGCTTTCAAAATAAAAGGGCCCACTGCTTCTGATATCATGTAGTTTTATGGGTGATGCTATGGGTTCATAATACACACTCCCACTTTACATTGTCTTGGAAATATATTACAAAACTCTGTGTGACTATGCTTCATGTCAGCTTAATCTTGTAAGTTTGCTTTATGGTGCTTTTCTCCTCAGCTAAGTATTTACACAAGCCACTCTTACTTATTCTGTATCATTACTTCCAACCTTGATGGACTTTACCTATACATGCTATTATTGACTTCATTTCTCTCACCTGAAAAATGTGGTATCCTTTCAAACCATTTGTTTGGTCAAACTGACTTTTTTAAGGCCTTTGGAATTTTGAGTTAAGTAACTAAAAGAACTAAACTAGAATTAATAGGGGCAGGGTGAAGTTTGAATACAAAATGGAGGGCCTGGATTAGCACTGTAGGACCAGGACAGAGGTGCTCCATTGTTGCCAGCAGCCAGGGATCTCAGAAATAAAATGTGGCAGTAGATGAAGGGAGTAACATGATGTTGCCAGGGTACTGAGCCTGCTACACAAGACATACTGCATCTACTGTGACTGTTGTAAGCTCAAGGCAAGAGGGATCTGTTCTCATCTATCCCAAAGTTAATATAGCTCTGTGTGTGTGCCTGAATGACATGAGGTGGTATGTGTAAAAGATATACGCTGCTGTTTTTAACCCACTATCTTCCTTCTACTCAGAGCTAGTCACAGCGCAGCTAAAACATAGCTGGTCTTAGCTCTTTGACAACCTGTTAATAGTTTCCTCATTACTTTCTCATTCATTACCAAAGATGTGGGGGAAGAAGGTGTTCTTGGGTTGGTTTAAGTGACTTTCACTGTATCACAGAGTTTTATCCAGCTGTATTGGCAGTAAGCCTACAAACCAGTAAAAAGAGTCCTAGGTGATGCAAGTGTTCACATTGTCAAGATAAACTCATGTACTGCACTGATTAAAACTCTACCTAGTATGCAAAGAGTTTGAAGGAAAAAAAGTATTGAACTTGCTGTTCTCAGGAATGGGTGCTGATCAGCAGACTCTCAAACCCACTCAAGAGCTCTGCTTTTAGGGATCAATGTTATGCTTTCTCCATTTGGTGTCTCCATTCCACAGAAAGATTTTACAAATCAGAATTGTTATCCTGTTTTGGATGACTGAAATGAGGTCATTGACAGAGACATAAGAGGTGGGGAAATTACTTTTTTTTACCTCTGAAATGTTTTCATAAAGTATTTGAAAAGGTAGAAGTTAAGCAAATTCATTGCTATTATTGTTAAATTAAAGGAAGCAGAAGATAACCCATCAACAGCCTGATTTGCAACACAAAAACCCCAAGAGTTTTCTAGTCACTTTTTCTCTGCCAGTGGAGCCAGTAAATCTCTCTTAAAGCTGGGCAGCTGAAAGGAGCTACTCTAAATCTCATCTGAGCTTCTGAAATTTGCACTTGCCAAGTAACTAATCCCATTCTCAGCTTTAGGTAGTAATTCTGGACCATGTTCAAGGTAAGAACAGTATGATAGCTAGTGGTCACAGAAATAAAGGTGCGTATCACAGCATGGGGCTGTGAATTTTCATTTCAGTTTTCAGTGCCTGGTGAAGCTGTCTTTGTTGAGTGCCTACTCAATGGACAAAGAGATGCACTTGAAAGCCTCCTGTAGTGATTCAATCCACCTCAGCCATTAAGCTCATTAGTTACAAAGTGGATGCCCAGCTGCGTGTTTGAGAGTGGTTTTATGGAGAGGAGAACACAGGAAAAAATCTCAGTGGTTTCATGGGTAGATGAACTGCTGCCATCTGTCCAGGTGGGCATGGCTGAACTGTTCCTGTCCCCATACAGTGCTCTCCCAGAACAGTGCCTGGGTATTGCCATGCTTGCAATTCTTTTTCCAGTGTACCTGATGTTGGTATAGTACATTCGCAGGCAATCCCAGAGCTTAAAAAATGCCATTCCTTGTGTACAGAGGAATTACGCACATTGAAAGATGATTCACCACTGGGAAGGACTGAACTGTATTGTATGCCAGTGGAGGAAAAAGGTTTCTATTACCTGACAAGCTCAGGGTTGGGAATAAAAATGTTTCAGCTGATGCTGGATTCAAGGATCCTATTACTCTCAGGGTTAAGAAAGGACTCCTCTTTGGTAAGTATCTATTGCGTCAGAGTGTAGCTAACGTGTACTTATTACTTGCAATACTCTTCCTTTTTGACAGACAACCTGCAGGCTGCATGCAAGGAAATATGGTAGTTTTTCTGTTGTAATTTCATCACTAGGCACTCACACTATAATTTCTTTCAGAAACAGAAGATACTAGAGAAATAATCTTCTTCTCTATGATTTATGCCTGTTACTTTTGCTGGACAGAACCTAAAGATAAAGAAGTGCTAAATACCACATGTCTGTGATCAGGAATGACGTATATGGGATGTGTCCTCTTGATCTTATTGGATCATCTCTCTCAATTTCTAAGTAGGTTGCTTAAAGATGAGTCTCTCCCTGCATTGGCTGAAGGGAGCAAAGGATGGGACGAGTTCCTTCTCAACCCTGCTTTCTGTGACCAGTTTGTTGTAAATAACTGCAATATGTGACTGAAAGATTAAGGATTTTGGTCACTTGTATGACATACAAGTGCAGGGAAGATTCACGTTAAGGAGGCTGAAAACTTGTGAACTATGTTGCTCTTACCTCCTAAGGCTAAGTTGAAGGTCACCCTTGGTATTCATGCCACCAGAATATTCCGGATGAGAACAGGAAAGGTGTGGTGTAAAACATGCAGTGTTGCTAATACTTTACATAGGTATGGGTGTTAGGACCAATACCTAAATATGCAATTGGCCCTGAAAGCTCTCACACCCTTTACCTTTTCATACAGTTTTTTTACAGTGCTGGAGGCTGATTCTGGAACTCTTAATTATGAGAGAGGAAGTTAATGCTATGCCTTGCCTCCCAGGCTCATACTGCAAATTGTCTTTGAAGTTACTTGATCTCTTAACAAATTAAATTCATTACATTTGTTTCAGGCTATCCTAACAGCCATGTGTAGACAAGGTGTGTATGCTAGGCTTGGAACTGCCCTTTACTTTCAGACAAACAGATGAGAAATTTAAATGATCATGCTCACACAGGAAGGTCAAAAATGGGTCATCTCTTTCATATGACAACTAATTCCAAATGGAAAACATTATGCTATTTCATATGCTGGCATCAGAGTCATTGTTTTAGTTAGTTCTCTTGACTGTAAAACCGGATTTCAGTGCCTCTTACTGGCAGCAGAAATCAATTAAAAAAAAAAATCTTTTCCAAGCATAACTGTGGGTTTTTTACACTTAGGAAATTTTGCAGTAATTTAGGCGCTTTGCTTTCTCAGTGTGTAAAGGACAAGGGGCAGCGTATCAATTTAACTTAGCCAGGACTAAAACTGTCAATACTAACTGTGCCAGGCATATAGATAATACATTTACTTGGCATCACTCTGAAGTAATGCAGAGGAGGATAGAGCCATCATCATTAATTCAGGAACACAGGTGCATGCACTCTTTACAATTTTATTCAGCCACTTGTTGTAGGTACCTTATTTAGGGACAAGAATTAGTTTAGCCACTACCACACAGTGCAGAAAAGGAATTACAGTCATACAAGACAAACAGCTCTGGTGGGATTCCTTTGTTGCATGTATGAATAGGATTGCCTAGGATACCGTGCATTAGGATATCTTTCCTGGCCTCTGGGTGCTTCTCCAGAAGACTGCAGTTCTCCTGTAAGCCTTGTGTCCTATCTACCAGTGCTGCATAGGTGTTATAAGCTTCACAAATGGTGCTAGGTGCCAATCTAGGTAAACAAGCCCTTCACCTAAGGTTGAACTGTTCTCCATATTGCAGGCACTAAAGTGTCTTGCAAGGAGGGTTAGGCACCACCTTATAGATGCACACATATGAATTGTGTGTCTAAGCTCCTGCTGCTCTTTATGTATGCCTGGAATTCAACTGATTTTCCCAAACAGAAGTTGCTATTGCGACACGCATGTTACGAACATTTTCACAGCCCTAGCAAATGACACAGCTTGTACAGAACATTCATGTCTGGTTGAAATGTCCTATGTATAGGCCAAGTATGATAGTCTTGGCACATCAAATGCCTTAGATACCTATTTGTGTGCAAATGAATTGAACTCGAAGTCTTCATTGATTATAATGGGAGCTCAGACAGCTAATTCATGGGTAGATACCTACATACAGATACCTAAATTTAGGCATCATTATCTGTGGATTTTTCTGCTCTAGCTTCTGTGGGGAAATGAGCAGAGAGATGCTTTTCACTTACAAAGCAGTATGGACTAGCTCTTCTGGTTATCTGAAAAACAAGCAGATGCCCTGTGCCAGACTTATATACTGCCAGAGCGTCTCCCTGCAGGAAAAATTAAAGGAAATCCTTTTACAGTACTGAATTTGTCTTTGACTCAGCTGTTGTTTAGTGACACTTGTAGGAAGGTAAAAATATTACACAGTCTTTTAGCTTAATGATTGGCATTTTAATAATTAATATTTATTCAGAACAAATATTGGGGAGGGGATGAACAATTTTGGTTCTTTACATTTTTAGTCTCTTCTAGTCATTTAGGTTTTTCTGATTTCTGCCTGATTTTGACATTCTGACATTCGAGTATTCTTACTGTGATTCAAAAAATGTGATGTTATCACATGTCTACAGGATTAGTCAGATGAGTATCACAAAATATCATTTTCACTAGTTAGGTGAGTAAGTAATTACTTTGTTATAAATGCTCAGCACTTTCTCCAACAACAATAAAGTGGTAAGTTTATTTTAGTAGTAACCAATTTGCATCTATTCCTGTTGCATAGCTAATGCAACAGAAAGTGCTTCAGTGCACACTGGTTTTCCATTAGGATGCTGATGGAATGTATTTAAGTTGAAGTACTGGTTATAGAAAAAGTTAGCCGCAGAGTTACCACATGAGCCACTTCCTTCCCCTTGAAATTAAATGTTCCAATCCCATATTGTGTAGCTTCTGTCAATGCGCATATGTCTTTGATGCCCTGCAGCTTCTTGGACAACGGAGCTCATGCGTAAGTCTCAACAGGCTTCACAAATTAGTTATTTCACTACTTACGTACTACATCATTTCCAAACAGGAGACTATCAGACTGGAACTTCCACAAAAAGCAGCCAAAAGGAGGGCTTTTCAGATTTCTGTCATTTCAGATGACCGACAATTTAGAGTTCCTGTTCATTATCTAAGGAGACTATGGGTACAGCTTCATGTTCTTGTGAGTCCCAAATTTAGGAAACAATTCTGTCTGTGTAATGTATGGGGAATGTGAGTGACACCTGCAGTGAAAAGGACTACTTAACTTTGTATCTGCTTTAATTTTTAATGTAAACCTCTGAGATCATTGAACAGGCACACGTTTCCAAATGCAGGAGACAAACAATAGTCTGCATTTTTGTATAAATAAAATTACATGATAAATATATTTATATAAATAAAAATACATGACATATATTTGGGATACATTTTAAAGATGGTAGATTAAAATCAGGGATTTTATTTTTTTTATAAGAACTATGAATATAAAAAACCTAGAGTTGGATGGTTTCCACTTATAGCAGTCACAGAGTTGCAAGTGTTTTTATCTTAATTTGTGATCTGTCTCTAATTTTAAGACTCCATCCCACAGTGTAGCTGCCAACTGCATATGTAGCTAAGAAGGGGGAGTAGCTGTTTACTGTAAGCACTTGCTCTCCATATTCGGGATTATAGATGTGCACTAATGGTTTTTCTTTTTTTTTGGAATTACCAGTATAAATGAAAATCAAGGGGATTTTAATGAATTTCAATCACTGAGTTTCCAATGAAAAGCCAGCCATTTCAAGTGTCATGAGCTATGCTGGTCCATTAGTCAAAAAGAGCAGGAAAGTTTTACTGACAAGAAGTATTGTCTTCCACCAAAGGTGGGAAAATTCCCATGGATCACTGAGAGAGGTCTGGTTTTGGCAAAATTTGTACCTCTGGATTCATACTGCCTAACATGAAGAGAGATAAATACGTCAAGTATATCTTTCAAAATACTGTGACTAGTTCTAACAGTTAGACATTTTGGTGGTAACTTAGAAATATAACTCTGAACAAGTTTGGAAAAAAGATCCTCTAGTATTGAAGTTTGGAGTCAAATCCTGCCTGAATATGTATTTCCAGAAGAGGCTTTATGTAGCTTATTTTGATTTGGTACAGAAGCACCAAACGAAACTGAAGTCTCGTCCTCACCCTTAAGCTTTTTACCAGTCCTAATCTTGTTTCTGTCCTGTCTTGCCATTTCTGCTATTACTATTTTTCAGCTTTGACCTCACATTGCAAAAGTCACCTACTTTCTCACTCATCCTCAAGTACAACAGACTGGATAAAAGCCTTTGTGCACATATGCCCAAAACAATATGCTCATGCGCAATCATCCTTTTGCTAAAACAGAGAAATAATACTAACATTATGGGTAACTGTTCAAATTCTGAAGAGCTGGGTCTGTTTCCTACATGATGTACTGCTTATCCGTGGTTCTCATATCTCTCTAGCTCTCTAGAAGGGCAGAGGAATGTGTCCCAAGAAAAACAGCAGAGCAGATTTGATTATCAGCCATATGCTATTAACAGCTCTCCGCTCTCCCCTGCTTGAGATCTTCTCTAGTTTAATTAATTGCCTGATCCAAGACAAAGCTTTTGGATAAACATACACTTATGAATATTGCAGATAAATCAAGCAGGAACTTCTAAGTGACATTCATCATTCCTTTCCTTTTGGAGTGTCCTCCAGGCACTAATTTGCCTTTTCGTTTTCTTGTCTTTTTTTTTTTTAATAATATTTTCTTTCTTTAATTGGAAAACTGTGGTCAGAATAAACCTGTTGCATTGCTTTTTATCTTTCTTTTAGTGTTGTCATAATGATATTTCACTAATTAGTAGAAGACTTTGAATTACCCTACAACATTTGGGCTCATTTATTTCTGTTTATGAGTATATAAAACCAAGTTACTGTAAAGCAGTAACTGTTGCACTTTTGTGCATTAAGAGGCAGGATGTGAAGAGTACGAAGGTAAAATAGGTGCTGAATCTTGTAATCGGTCATGTAACTTTGATTTAGAAAACTTATGTTCAATTTCTGATTCAGCCACAGAAAGATTTCACAATAAAGCATTTGAATACACAAATACATTTTGGCATGTACCTTCTACTGTTGGGTGCTAGGAGTATTAGAAGAAAAGTCCTTAAATATCTTTATGGGCCTGTGCTTTCTTTATTCTGGGTTTTATTTCCCCATTTTTTGACCAAAGATGAGCTTTCCTCAGGTACTAGAGGTGTTATAAATCTTTATACTTTTAAGAATCATACAGATAAAACAAACCACACTGATTCTTATATATAACTTCTATATATCTATACTTTTATAGATCCAGATATCTACAGTAATTTGGTATTAAAAGGTGCATTTTGATATTTTAATTTCTTTTTCAGTCTTACTTCAATTTTTAATGTAATAAAATAATCTCTAATAGTATCATCGTTGCAATTACAAATTCTTAGGATTTCATTACTTCTTTGCTGCTATTGGTAATTTTATTTTAACTTTACACCTCTGGTAATTTTCAAGTCCCCCATTTCTATGCCTTTGAATATAGGGGATTTTTATCCCCTGTATTCATAATCTTGTAGGCTAATCTACTGCTGCTTGGAAGCTATGGAGAGCCACAGCTAAGAGTGTTTGGGTCAAGATCCAGCTTTAGAAGGCTGGTGTCCCAGGAGCAGAAAGTTGTACTGGGCTCTAAGTTGGGTCTTGCCTCTTAAAAGGAAAAGGAAAAGGAGAAAGAAAAAAGAGGGGGAAATGAAAATGAAAAGGAAAAGGCAAACTAAAAATGGAAAAGAAGAATATGAGTTCTTCCTTATCCAATTATTTCTTAAAAAAAATCGAGATAGCTAAGAATTTATTGTTATCTAATAAATATATCTTAGTATGAAGAAGTCATCCAGTACTTTGAGCAGTTACAGCACCTGGTGCCATCTGTACCTCTATACATTAGGGAAGGAAATTGTTTCAATTCCTACAAGTTTGCAAAGAGTAGACAATATAATATAGCAAAAGAACTTCCTATAGCTCTCTCTGAATTTCTTTTAGCATCTACTAACTGCGTCATTTCCAGTCATTCCTACTAATTTTCTTATATGGAAGGTGAATCACTGAAAAACAAGATTTTGAAATGTAGAGCCACTTTGGGAATGGAGGCACATGACAGTATTATGAGAAACTCTAGCATCTGTAAATGCAGAGCTCAATGTTCACATCATCATGTTAGGTGTCTTTGCTTTTATGTGTCACTCTTTCTTTAAGTAACAGGAACAGCAAAAGCACATCCCCGCTCCCATGTATATAGCCTGCAATATTGTAGAAAAACTTAATGCATTTTCTGAAAAGAGGCAAAGAAGTCTCCAGTGTTTTCAGACAAACCAGAATGCTTCAGATTACTCTGTACTTGTAAGAATAAATTTGATGTTGTACTTTGTTATCTAATATTAGACACAGACTCAAACAATGAAATGAGGTGATGCTGTAATGAATTTCACTAGTCTCCTTGACACCACAGAAGAGCTGAGACTATTAGGTGAACTGCAAAGGGGAGAGAAACATTATCTCTGGACAGACATTTGTATATTAGGTGGTGATTTTTCTACAGATGCAATAATTGCAATTTTAATTCATGCATGAAAAAAGGAGGGAGCACAGATTACTTCTGTCAAAATAGTTCTGAATGCTGTGAAGCTGTTAATGAGTAATGTTCCCTTGGAGGAAGTGTTAGCATGCCTTTTTCTTTAGTGTTATTTTGTTCTACTCCCTTTTTATCTTGTAGAAAATGTTGATTGTCATTCAAGCTTCAAAATAAGAATATAATGAGTATGTAGGATTTCATAAAGGAAATACAAAATGCAAGACAAGCAAGGCCCTTTAGATGAAAGGCTTTTTAGTAGGTTTGTGGGTGTTTTTTTTGTTTTGTTTTGTTTTGTTTTTTTTTTTATTTCTCAGAAGTACTTCAGCTGTTTAGTAAAGTATCTGTAAAACTGTGTTTATCTTGCTCCATACCTTAATCACAAGATAATGAACTGTGCTAAGTGGTGACATGCATCAATAGTCCCATTATAACATAATACAATACTATTAATGCATTTTGCTGCAGTGCAGAACATTACTCCTAATGGAAATAATGTCTTTAACCAAAGATCTATTGTGCCATCTCTCCTAGGTTTTGCTGGAGTACTTGAGCACTTAATAGCCTGAGGGAATACTTGAGTGTGTAACTAAATTTTTGTTAGACTTCACAGCAAAACAGAGGATCAGAGAAATAGGGGAAATGTCTACCATTTTGTGAGACCTTACTCTTAAGTAAAATGACATTAAATATCTGAACCAGTTTCCTAGAGACTTACGAAAAATTTGTTAGAAATTAAGCACCATCCAGTATTCTAATAAGAGCCAAAAAGAAAGAGCACGAAATTACAGGCTTGTCTGGTAAGACATTGTCATGCAAAGACATTGATCTGTTTTCCTCTGTCCTTATTTTAAATGTGTTCTACAGAATTATACATTAATATCTTTTGAGAGTGAAAAAAGCTTTTAGGTTTGAATTCTGCTACAGTGATGGAGGTGTCATTAGTAACTTCTGTAGCAGGGACTGTTCATGATGAGCAGACACGTAGTGCATGAAATCACTGTCTTACTCCTTTCCCATGACAGCACCATGTTCCTGGTATCTAGCATCAACATATGCATACAAGGTATGTAATGCAAAATTAACTTGGTATAGCCAGCATGATGGTTGATATTACAGAATGATCAAAAGGAAAATATCCATGGTGACTGCTGCTTCCTAGGAATTGCAAACTGTGTGGGATGTTCTACAGTGGTTATGACTAAACAGTACCAATGCAAATATAATGCATGAGCTTCCCTGTTACTTTGAGGTATTAGATATCCATCATCCTGGGTTAGTAAAATACCATTTGCCCTCCGGCATTATTGGACAATTAGGTTTAATGAGATTCATCTTAATTTAAAATTTTTACATTGGGAACAGAACACGGGTGAGCTGATCTGTTATATATTAATTTCTACATTAATGTGTTAGAAGAGGAACACTTTCTGTGTTATAATGTGGTCGGTTTCCTTTTGTTGACCCAACATGACTACAAATGCAGTGAAGTACTTGGCCATGGTTTTCCAGGAGTATTCAGAGTTGGCACTGAAAAAGGCTCCAAAGTGTAACTGAGGATTATTTTGTATTGTATATTAGAATGAACTCTAGACTTCTTCAGCTCATTTTTGTCAGAATTAAAACAATATTTTTACAAGAATTTTTTAAGATCTATGCTTCAGATTTTTTTCCCCCCAAAAGAAAAAAACCACAACTCCAAATGAAAATGAATGTAACATTTTCCTATGTTCCTTTTTCACTTAGGAACAAATTTACTGATGCTGCTTAAGTCAACAAGAAATTAATGAAAATAAATTAAGTATTACAAAATGCCATCTTTAAAAGACATCAGAATATAATGGCTAAAACTATGAAGTAAGAGTGATTGTAAATTGGAATTCCCTAGACTGTGACTATAGAAATTATGTTAATTTTTAAAATAAGGGCAGAATATGAATTGACCTAGAAATGACTGAATATATTTTATATTTTATTTTGATCCTTTATGAAAGGATTAGAGTTTTGGTTTTATTTTTCTTCTTTTAAAAATTGCCATGATTTTACCACAGCTGTTACTGAAGCATAAAGCCAGCTATCATATAAGGATGAAGAATCATTTAGGAATCTAAGCAAAATTTCTTGTTTGGTTGTTACTAAATAAAGAAGGGGAAATGTACATTAAAATGTGCTACAATTATGTGTTTTGTATAGCTTTTCTGAAACTGTTTGCACCATCTTTAAGGCAATGTGTACCATAAAGCTGATTCCTTAGCTCTTCCCAATACCAATTTATTTGCATGTTAGTGAAAGTGCTTTTATTTCTTTCATGTGAGTTTAATGTTTATGAACAGACTTGGGACACTACAGAATTAATTACTTTCCCTAACGACAAAGTTAGCACAATATACCCTTCAGCATTGCTTAGCTGAAAAACTTCTCATCCTAAGGCATTCAGCCTGAAGAAATCTCCTCTGATTGAATGTACTGCAGTTCCTGAAAACTCCCCTCGATCAAGCTTTAAAGATTCTTAATTATAATTTTAAAAATTATCTGCACTAATTATTGTAATAGTATTTTTCAGAGTTGTCTGGTGTTGTCAATATTTGTGCATGATCCAGAAGTACATCACCACTGAGTGGTGAAAAAAAACCATATCAGAACTATGTGCATAAGTAAAATTGCATCTAGAAATCAGCATTTTTAAAGTAATGAGATAGAAAGAAAGAAAGTCTGATTTACTCATCCTATGAAATGCCAGGATAGCTCTTTGAAGTACCAGTGTGTCACACAGTAAGACAGAGTTACAGAAGCCTGTGGAGATGTTGGGTTCTATTCAGTTCCCTAAATGCAGGCATCTCGTGCTGCCGGATCTGTTCCTGGTACCCTGCTGGGCCTCTACCAGCTGCTGCAGCTGGTTGAAGGTCTTCAGTACATTCTGCAGGATTGCAGTGGGGGAAACAGGGATGTCTAAAGACCCTGAGAACCTGTGTTCAGGCAGCTCAGCTGAGTTTCTTGTGTCTGATGTCCCAAGATGAAACCAATTAATCACACGGAATAAATAATAAAAAAGAAAAATATAAAATGGTGGGAAGAGAACAGTGATATCCAACATTGATCAAAGCAGCAGCACCAGACATACCTTACAGTTTCTTTACAATGATTATCTATCAGCTTTGTTGGTGAGATCCCAGCATTTCATTCTACTTGCTCACACCCTCAATTCTCTGCTTCCAAAAATCTTTATTTATTTATCTACTCTTTAAATATTATCAATAACTATCCAATCTGGAGAATAAGAAAAAAATTTTATAGTTTCCAGAGAATATGTATCTTAAACCGTAGCATCCTTATCATGGTCTGTGTCATTTCTTTTTTTCCCTGCTGAGATTCATACTCTCCTGGTACATATGCGACCTTTGTGTATTAGATTATAGGAGAGGAATTTTAATAATATGGAGGTGTTCAAATGTTTTTCTAATACCAAACAGAATAAATGACAGAGTAAGACTGACTTGCTTTTCCTTTATAAAACTGTGTCTAAAAATTATATTACTATGAGACCATCACATTGGAAGCTAACAAAATTATAAATGTTAATGCATATGAATGTACTAAACTTTTGGAAAGATTATTTCTGTGAAGCTCAATAAGATGAACATTGTCACATCATTGTAAACTGTATAGACTGTGCCACACTTCTGAAAGCTAAATTGGAAACAGATGTCTATCCACACAAAGAAAATTATCTTATTAGTTAATGTTTCTTCTAGTGATGACAAAAGTGAGACTTCAGCCAAAAGAAAAGTTGTGCATAACAGAAGATGGACTTGAGAATTCATTAGCAGAATGAGGGAGCAGTTTTAGTAATTTAATTAAGAACAGTTACATTATGGATATTTATAATAATCTGGTGGAAGTCTGGTATCACATATATACCTTCTATATTCTCTTGCTAATTTGGGATGTATTTGGTTTTCTTTCCAGAACGTTGCTGGGAACTATTTTAAGATTAAGATATATTAAGATTTTAAGTGATAGGAAATTCTGGATGTAATGTAAATGCTTTCTTTTCTTTATACAAAATGATGAGCAATGTTCCAAAGCAAAAATAACCTGTGCTCCCACTGTTAACAGCCTCAGCTGTTGATATCTTGCTTTGATGTGGTTAGAAATGCTTTGGGAGATAATACAAGTTCACTTTTATTTAGCCAGTTTTAATAACAGTAATCATCACAATGGGAAATTCTGTAGCACTTTTCACCAATGGACTCCAAAGTGCCTGGTAGGAAAGAGCAGAGGATCATTTATTGTGTTGTTATACTCTTTGGCTGGGAAATGCTGTTATGACTTTGAAACATAAAAATCTGTTTCCAGCTGGAGCATATAAAATATTTCATTTTAAGTAATAATAATAATCTTAAGCTATTTAAAATATTTACGCCATAATACAAAACCTTAAAAGCCTTTACAGAAGTTTGAATCCTCAGATGAACTGAAATGAAACCAGTCCTTGACTTGTGTCACTTAGAGCCCTTTGGTTTTGAAATCTTATAGGCTGGTTTAGCTAAATCCATGTCTTCCCCATTAAGTTCTGAGAAACTAGCTGCTAAAGTGCCTAAAACTCTAATCCAAACAAGGTGATTTTTAGACTCTACTACAGCCCTCTGTGTTGATCAGTAAAACAAAGCTGGTTCGGGGGAAGCCAATATCTCCCATTGCAGTGGAATAGGAGCAGTGGCTGCTGCTGCTGCCTTTCACCCCAGGCTTCTGGAGACTTGCTGCATGGCCACAAGTTCCCACTGTGACCTTAAAAGTCATAATTAGTAAAAAAAAAAAATCTAAACTTTTTTAGTATAACACAGCAATAGCAGAGTAATAAAATATCAACATCAGAAAATGCTGCATTTGAAGGGCTCCTGAATGCCTTGACTTCCAAGTGAAGGTTTGCATTTTAATGTATATATAGGCAAATAAGAGTGGATGCAATATTTTTCTATATTGAATTCCAGCACACCTGGGGTAAATCTCAAAGTATCTTAAGGGAAGGGGTGGGCAGAAAAGGGAGGAAAAGATAAATTAATTATATAACCAAATTAAAACAGCAACATGGCTTTTCAATCTGGCAGCTTCCAATTTTATCTCATAGCCCTCATTTTGTGGTGTACAGCTGACATACCTCTGAATAGAAGGGCAAAAGAACTGAAGAAAGGATTCATTTCCAGGAAGTCTACTAGCATAGGTTAGCAATTTAATACATTCCTTGCACTGAATTTAGTTACAAATACAAGAAACAACACTGTTGGTAGAAAGGCTACAACCTTGTTCTAAAGCTTACAAAATGAACACCTACACCACTATGTACTTGTTATTCATCTGTCAAAAAAGAAGAGGTAATTTCAACTGAAACATTATTCTAAGTGTAGCTAAATGTGCCTCAGGAGAACGTGTTTTAAGCATCAGGAATATAATCAATCTCACTGGGTATTTTCACATACAGTTTCTTCCTAGAACTAGCCAACATTACATTGTGTCAGGACTGAAGGTTTGTCAAACAGCCAGCCAAGGAATCAAAACCAAAGGCACACATAGACACCCTGAAAGATGGAGCTAAATTTTATTGGTTGACTTGCTAGAAGTTGGAAAACTTTTTTCATTCAGCAAATGTTTAGCCAAAATTCTGTCTTACCTTTTTTGTCAGGTGTTTGAGCATCGGTGAAAATGTCAGTATGGCTTAGCTTTTCTTAGCAGCTTTTTTTGTTTAGTTTTGAAATGAGTTTTTTAAGGTGAGGGAAAATGATACTTGAATTGCCTGGTTAGCTGCTGTTACTGCATGTGATCAAGAGAATGAGTAGAAACAATACTGACTTTTCTCAGCTTAGGAAGGGAGAAAAGGTGAGGAAAAACTGCTTGCAACAACAAGGGGAGGGAGAGAGCACACGAGGCTGGTGAGGAGCCTGACCACTGCAGGGACTATTCTGTTGCTTTAGGCTGACTGCAAGTCCCTGCTCCTTCAATACAGCATCATTTTCTTGGAAAATCCCACCTAAACTGCCCCAAGTCAATATCCAGAGGAGGGCAAAGAAGTTAAACCTATGTGGAAGTGTTGATACTCCATTAATAAACAGCATCGTCACCCAGATGATCCAGCAACAGGTTGCTTATTAAATCAGCTTTGTTCCCTCCTACCTTTGGCATACTCTTCCCACTTAGCACAATATCTAGAGCAGTTTCAGAGGAGCTCACTCCGCAGGTTTTTGATGAACTTGAGAACTTGTCATAACTCAAAAATTCCTATCTATCCTCCCTAATTTACTCATCTTGTCTACTGTTCCCCTCATAAGCATCTGATCCAAAATGATATGAGGAGGGATCTTCCAGGTAAAATTATCTTTTATTAAGCAATAACTTTCACTCATCCATTGTATCGTGTACACCACTAGCACAAATGATCTTCTTGATTCTACTTTCCACCCCTTGGAGAAATTAGTTTATCCAGATTGAATGAAAATTTGACAGGTCATTCATTTTTATACATCACATTTTAAACGTGAAAATACAGAAGCAGTAAGCAGTGATTTAACTCGAATATATTTGTGCATCATGAAGAGAAGGGTGGTTTAGCTATCACAGTATTGCACATCTTATAAGCTGAAAGATGGAAAAGTCAGCTAATACCACGTTTTATTACACCAGCAAACGCCTTTGCCTCCTCAGTGTAGAATAACAATAAATTTAGATCCTAGAGTCCCTTTCTGCTTCAAGCACAGGTTCCCACAGAATGTCAGAATTGGCATAAAATACCCTGAATAAAAACCAAAACCACATTCTTCTCTTCTGATAAAACTGACTACTTAGGACAGTACCTTTTTTTTTCCATAAACAAGTTAGGAACAACCTTACATTTATTATTTTAGGCTGTGTGCACAGCCTCTGATGTCATGCTTAACAAGTTAGACAGTAAGGGTCTGTATCTGACCTTGATTTTGCAATGTAAGAAACTACATGCCAGCTGTGGGCTCAGTTTGAATGCCTAACTGTAAAAATCTGAGACCATCTCTACATGTCGAGGTGTCATAGACATCTTAGACATGGGGCTGATGATGTGTCATGTAGACTATAGGAGACCATGTCCTTCTGGACTGATAGCTTAATGTTGGGCAGGATACTCAAAGGCATCTCAAATAGCACTAAACATCCATGTATAGGCAACTGCACTGAGCCCAGTGCTTCAGTTTTCAGAGCTGTTTAACTGACTAAATCTGCCTACTTTAAAATAATCTGAATAAGTCTCTGGACTCCACTGACTGTATTAAGTAGATTTCATAGAATCGTAGAATGGTTTAGGTTGGAAGGGACCTTAAAGATCCTCTAATTCCTACACCCCTGCCATGGGCAGGGACACCTTCCACTAGACCAGGTTGCTCAAAGCCCCACCTAAACTGACCTTGGGCACTTCCAAGGATGGGGCATCCACAGCTTTGCTGTGCGACATCTTCCAGTGTCTCATTACCCTCATAGTGAAGATTTTTTTTCTAGTATCTAATCTTAATCTACCCTCAGTCAGTTTAAAGCCATTCCCCCTTGCCTATCACTACATGTCCTTGTAAAATGTCCCTCTTCAGCTTTCTTGCCAGCCCCTTTAGGCGCTGGGAGGCTGCTCTAAGGTCTCCCTGGAGCCTTCTCTTCTCCAGGCTGAACAAGCCCAACTCCGTCAGGCTGTATTCATAGGAACAATGCTCCATTCCTCTGATCATCTTCATGGCCCTCCCTGGACATGTTTGAGTTGGTTCACATCCTTCTCATGTTGCTGACCTGAATTAGTTCTGAGAATTATTTAGACCACCTGGAAGAATTGTAGACAGAAAAGGAGAGGAGAATTAAAAAAAAAAAAAAAAAAAGAGTTTTGGTGAATTAGGAGAAAATTGTGAGGAAGGACTGGAAGAAATTGTTCAGTCTGACAAAGACCAAAGGCACAATAATGGTCTTCAAGTAGGCTTTGCAGAGAGGACAGCTGTAAATTATTCCCTGTGTACACTGAGAATAAAGGGAGTAATTGCAGTAAAGGGAAGTTCAATTCCAACCTTAAAAGAATGGCTTCTAATCATAAGGATGGTGAAGTGCTGATGCACACAGCCTGGGGAAGTTGTAGAATTTCAGTCTGCTATGTTTTTAACCAATAGGTTAGACAAACATTTCCAGGAATCATTTTGGTGTAATTGGCTGTGCCTGGGGCCTGTAAGCTAGGCCAGGTGAGCTTTCAGACTTTTCAAGCCCTATTTTCTCTAGCTAATCTTTTCTAGTATTTAATCTTGATCTACACCATGCTGTACAGGATGCATCAATACAATATCTGCTTTAATTTTAAAATTATACTTCTTTTATTGTGAAGAGTAGTATGTGTTCCATAATAGCAGAGATGAAGTACTGCAAGAAATAGCTTAAATAATGCTTCTACCAGAAGACTTACATTTTTAGAAGAGGAAATAGGTCTGTGAGCAGTAAGTAACTATAAGCAGTACATGTTTTATTTAGTTACACGGAGGAGCGCACACCTGGTTTTATTTTACATTCACCGCTGTGGAGTTACTGTTCTCCATCCCAAGTATCCACAACACTTGCCTTTGCTCTCCTGCTGTGTGGCATTATTGCTGAAGAGCTCTAAAGGCCTGCTGTGAGGTAATTAACTGGAGCACAGATGTAGTAATCTATCCTACCAACCCACAGGCAAAACTGAAGGAAAAGGTTAGTCTTTTGCATGCATCAAGTCATGTTAGAGTTGCCGGTAGCTGCCTAAGGAGGAAGAGAAGAATGTTGCTGCCACAGATCTGTTTGCTCTACTTCTAAAACAAGGACTAGTACAAAATTTTAAATACGAAGCTTCCTGCTGTGTCTTCTTTCACCATAACTGTAAAGACATTTTGAGTTCAATTTCAGTTCTCGATTGTATTTTGCCCTTGGTGGAAATTAGCAAAAAGAACAAACAGTCGTAATGCTGAGTGAAATAGCTTAGCTGGATGTATGCTATGGTCTCCTCACAGCTCTGCCGAGCCTAGGGGTGGGAATATTAAACTGAAGTAACTTTCTACAGCAGTTATTCTACTTCTTCTTAAAAGATGTCGAATAACAACGTAGACAACACAGGCTCTTAGCTGACCTCCCTTTTCAGATCACCAATTCCCTTTCAAGCCCCCTATGGTTTTAGTAAAAAAAAAAAAAGTAAATGAAGTATCTTCTGATTGTGTGGTACTGTTAAGTCAAGATGGTTTGCATTTTCTTTGCAGTTTATGGTGACAGTATTCTTTGCTTCATTTAACACAGAGGCAACTTTTAAAAGCTGGGAAGAGAGAGTGGAAAATTTGTAGCTCAGGATGTAAGCTTGTCACTATGCTATGGGAAGGAGGAGTGGGTAGAGCTGAAAGAAGAGCCACTGACATTAGCTAAGGGAAAAATGGGAGAGGACAGCAGAGAAGAAAGTTATAAAAATCACAAATAGTAAGTGACGGGAGCAAATAGACAATTACCTATCAATCTCCAGATGAGGACTTACACTTACAGTTTCTTGGGATGATCTTACATGCAGCCAGTAAGGGGTTATCAAACCCCACGAATCCAGGGCAGGGCTGCATCAGGAAGAGCTGGATGCCTTTCCAGCTCATGGATGGAAGGGAGAAGCTGGGGCAGGTGGCTGCATGTTGGTACAGGCATGAATGTTCACACTGCCTCAGGCTGATACAGCTGGGGGGATAAAAGCCAAAAGCAGTTTGACTGTTAACGCAGTTACTGTACAAGACTGTTAGAAAGTCAAATTAACAGTCCTTCCCCAGGAAGCATCTATACTTGTGAATATCAAGCAATATATTGAAAATTGTTCCTTTATGAGACTGCCACAAGAACTGGCTGTGCTTTGCAGAGAAGTTCATATGGCACTGTGCTTATTAGTTACTGCTGGCCATTATACAAAAGCCAGTATGTAAGGCAATTTGGTCAGAGTGCAGGTGCTGGCAGGGACAGCCTTTAGCAGGTTTCTTGCTGTGCAAGCACTCCACAACAGGGAGCCCAGCTGTATCTGCTATTTGGATTTGACCAACCAGCATGGTCAATGGGAAAACTGAAAATGGTGAAAGGTATGCATGCGTGTCTGCATATGCCTGTGTTACCAGGCAAACATGCCATATTAATAACAAGATCAATTGTAGAGAGTTTTCAGACTACTTCCAGTCAAGTTAGGGCTTCATCATCAGAAGACTGAAAAATTGCACTATTAAACTTCATTTTACTTTTTTTTTCAGATTAGGTAATTTAGAAATATTAATAATTCCCTCTAAATATCCCTGAGCTCCTGCTGACTGTCTATTCACACATTTATTTGAGTCATAATTAATATAAACAAGACAACTAACCAAGTGACTGTGCAGGAATACGACTGTGTTTTAAATGTTACTTAAACTCATAAATAGTATACTGTGAAATTAGTACTTTTCCCCTTGTTTTAATGCTATTTCTTCTCCTCTTTTTGATTCTTACCTCAATCAGGAGCAGTAGGCAAGGCTATTTGGAGTCTAATTTTGCAAATATAATTAACTGGGAGAGAAGACATAGTGAGAGCCAGGAAAGGTTAATCTAAGAAATAGTATGTATGTTGCACTCTGTAGTGTTCTGTGATTTATTTAATTGAATTTATTAATTTCAGAGTGAGAGATGAGATGATTGTTTGTTATGTAAGTAAAAGATCTATGAATCACATATGGAAAGAATTATCAAGTATACTTTGATTTCAGAGTTTGCTTATCAATGATTCATCAACTTCAGAAGTTAGAAGCAGAAATTAGTCAGGTAGAAGAAATATGATCATGGGTTTTGAGAAATAACTGATTTCAGTTAGAAAAAGTGACTATCTCCAAGAAATCGTGTAGTTGTAGATGTTATCAGTTTCTCTGATATTGTTGTCGTATCTTCAATGGACTGCGGGCATCAGGAACACAAGGTTTCTGGGTATAATATTAGGGTTATTTTTTTTTTTGGTTTTTGAAATGTTGCAGTTTATTGAGACCAGTGTTATAAGCTCTTGCCATACTTACAGAACAGATCCAGTGAGATGTAAGCAGTCAATTATTAAAATTAAACTCTTAAAATTTCTTATTACCTTTGTCTGCGCGTTTTAACTAGTAGGAGGGGTCAGATATAGGGGCCTGCCCCTATGATCTAAGCCTGCAAAGCATATCTGTTAATTGTTAAATGAAGTAGGGATGGGAGCCCAAGTCTCTTCTCTTCCAGGCGTGGTGCCGAGTGCTACACTTGCAGACTCGTGATCACTTTTACTCCATGTATCTACTAACGGAGGTAGCCCTCAGTTACAGAAGTTGGATGCATTTTTTTCTATGCTTCTAATGTAAAAATAATTTTAATGTCACTGTTCAAGAGAAAGATTGTTTATATTGGATTTTTTTGTGTGTCCGCAAATACCCGAGAGAAATGGAAAAAAATGGGAGGATATGTGACTGGAAAATTGAACCAAGAGTAAAACACTGAAGTAACCTACTATTATTACCTTAGGTAGCTGCAGGTGCTTGAATGTATCTGCAACACATACAGCAACTGAATTTTGCTTATCATTTACTGAAGAAAAAGAACACTGCTTAGAGGATCAAGTAAAGAAATATTGATTATGTCTTCAGGAAATTTCAGAAGAAATGAAACTTCACTGTTTCTATATGATTAGAGACTAGGGAAAAATTATCTCCTTCTTTTGAGGGAAGTTGTAAACGTGAGTTAATGTTATTTCTTTAAAGCCATGCACAAATCCTCATGCAGATCTGGATCAACAGATACTGGAATTGTCCCAGACAGAGGGGGGAAATAGCAACCTCTCACAGGGTGACAGTTTCTTGCTTGCTTAGGCTGGTCCTTGCCTGCTGTTTTCAGCAAATACCTCAGGTGCATTAGCAGGGATTTCAGCGGGATTTGACCTTTGCATCCGTTTTCTTTCTGCTTTCTGTGATCTGCCTGAGGGGCAAGTCTCCTAGCACAGCACGTACACAATACTAGACAGAACACTGTAGAAATGAAACAATTCATCATTTTCTCCCTCCCAGCACATTGGCATTACTGCTTTTTCCATTTCCCAGAATCTGTGTTCTTTTTTATTTATTTAGAAATGGATTTTAGATCCCTTTGAATCGCCTTTCTAAAGCAAAGGTTTTGCTTCACTTTGTCTCTGTCAGAGCTATAGCCCCATATGGACAAATAAGCATTCAAAGTAATAACTCTGAAGCACAGACCTCTAAGAAATCTGTTTTAATAATAACCATCCTGACATCAGAAATTGTACGAAAGTCTACATAACAAACCTCCAAAGACAGAGCCTAATCCAAATGTATTTTATTACATCTCTGCTATGTCGTAATACAGAAAGGCTTTGATCACATTTAATTATGAATGTCAATTCATATCTGAGTTTGCTATATTGATAATGCAGACATCCAAAATTCCTGATAAAAAGCCTCTGCACTATTCTATACCAGTAGATTAATTCCAGAGTCATTAAAAACTAATGAATGAATTTTAAAAACATTACAAATCAAGTTAGTCTTTACAGCTGCTGACAATAAGATTTGTCACAGGTATTTTCAGAGTCCAGAGGAAGATATTAATATCTCAGCAAATGGCATTAAAATGCTGTATCGAACCGAATGTACCACTTCCAAGAGCTTCTCTCAGGGCTAAAAGAGAGAGCAGTGTGTCCCACCCTAAAAGAAACAGGGGTAAAAAACCATCCTTTTTCTAATCCGAGAAGTCACAAAATACTAAACTGTCATTGAATGCTGACTTACTCCAAGACAGGATTTTATAAAATAAAACAAAACTGCTGCGGAAGGGGACTGACACAAAATCAACATATGAAGTAAAAAAATTACCATAATGTATTAAAAGAGATATATTAGGTAAGCTGTTTTAATGGCCAGAATAAATCTTATTTGTGATGGATTACAGGAGGGATCTTAGTGCACAGATTGGTTTCTCATATGGCTGTGCAATTAATCATGTAATTATCTCCTTTACATGACATGAATGTACTAAAATACTGTTTTCCCTAAGCATCACCTGATTTTTAGCCTGTGCAAATCAGCTTCTCTTTAGACGGGAAATGAGTAGCACTCTCCCTGTGTAAATCCTTAAATTACATGTGTGGTAATGTCATGCATTTCTCCAGATTTGTCACCCTCTCAGAACAGAGGTGGGCATGACCAAGTTGCAGCCAAGCTGGTGTTCCAGGAGCTCTGCTGACAGCAGCCCCTGCTTCAAGCAGTGACTCTTCCTCTGTAAATAATCCTTGTGTGCTAGAAAGTGTAAGAAATCCAGTTGCCTTGCCACATGAGCCCTTATTTTCCCACTCTGCCGCCACCATAACAGGCAGAGAAATTGCCTGCGGCGCTCCCATAGCGCCCTCTGAGAACCCTTGTAAGAGTGCCATCTAGTGACATTTGTTCGGAAAATACACACACAAAACCTCCCGGGAACCCTGAAAATAGAATCATAGAATGATGGAACCGTTTAGGCTGGAAAAGACCTTTAAAATCATTGAGACCAGCCATTGACTTAGCACTGCCAAGTCCACCACTCAACATGTCCCTAAGTGCCTATCTGCATCTTAAATACCCCAGAGCATGCTCGTTGCTACATCAGGCAAACTTTGATGACAATATGCATCTGCATGGAAATAAATGAATGTATCAATGTGTTGTCTAGGTGGCCTCAAAGATGACCTCTTCCCAGACCTAGATCTCCTTCCCTTCTGTCCGTCAGTTCCTACTTTCAGCAGGAGCAATTATTCCTGGCTCTCAATACTTGGTGTCACCCTAAGAACAAAATAGCCCTTATTTATTCTGTTTATCCTATTTATGAAGTTTAATATGTTCAAAGTATGTGCCATTTTCACATGTAAGTGCTATATATTCTTTAATACATGCATAAGTGTATAGTCTACCTATTAGACTGGCTAGGAATGTCAGACTGCAGGAAGTATTGTATGTGATGCCAAAACTCTTTCACAGTGCCAACAAGAAAAAGTGTTTGCTACCTCAGGCACTGGATAAGCATGGTTACCAGGTGAGCACATTCACTGAATAAACTCTGCCATTCATCTCCGTAAGCATAAACTGTAGCACAGACATAATAGATGCTCCAGGTGCTGAAGATTAGGTACATTAGATTTCAAATATTTTCACCTTCTGTGGGTGTACGAAAATACAACAATTCTATATGGAGCAATTGCACAAAGTAATTATTAGCACTTATTTAAAAAAACCAAACCCAAAACAGTAACAAAAGAAAAAGAAAAAAGAAATATGTTACAAAGACTCAACTAATATTTAATGCTTTCCTAGAACCAGTTGCCCAGCTTTCATTTCTCTGACCACAAGATGCCTGTGTGCCTATGGATGATAGCAGGACTACCAAGAAGTGTATCGGATGGATTACTTGCTCAGTCTTTAAGAGGCCCAACATGCTTTCTGGAGTGTCGTCTTCTGTTCTGAAGGCTCTTTTTATATGGTAGAGCGCTTATGTTACTCTTCATGTTAGATCTACTTCAAAACCGTATTTTTTTAATTCCTATCTCATTTCTCCCTTTCAGCAAGCTCAGAAAGAATTGATACTTTCCTCATATAAATGCATCTGAACCTTTCTTATATGTCACCAGAAGTCTGCTATCTTCAGACATGCTACTGGTAGATGTGTACAGTTCAACTTTTCCAACACTTTTTAACCTCAAGAATGTTTTCCAGTTGCTTATATTTACCAAATTATTTCCAGAAGATGTTTGCCTAGTTGTATAGTTTTGGAATTTTAGCAAAAAGAGACTGAACAATGCAAAAGTAAAGATTTTGTGGCATACATTCTTATAAGTCATCCTGGAAAATGGAATTTGATCCCTTTGTTATGGTATTCCTCTGTGATCCTAGGCAAGAATTGGGTTAATTTTTGCTGTTTACTTAAAGAGATTTTTGTTCTCTCTCCCTGAATTAGTTCCTTAACTGAAAATCAGTGGTAATTCTGTTTCTTCCTTTCTTAAGCTCAAAATAAAAATTGAGTAATTTATTTGGTTATTGTGAACACGATGGGGTTAAAGAGAACACCACAAAAATGCCTACATTGGTCATGCTACACAGTAGATATGTCTATCTACATACACATAGAAGAATAGAGTGAACTAGTCTTCAGTCAACATTGTCTATCCAATATACAGCATCTGATGGAAAAAAAGACCTTATAATAATGCATATAAGAACTTACATAATCCATATGCATACAAGAGAAACCAAAACTCTCTTAGCTCTGCCATGAGCAAAAACTTCATTAAAAAAAAAGTAACTTTATAACACTGATTGAATAAGTCTCAGTTGCATGGGTACACAAAGCCAATACAATGGCTTTATACACCAGTTAGAGAAAATTGGTTTTCTGTGCCCTGTTACAACTGTACTGCACACAGGGGCTGTATCTGCAGGATCTGTCTGTTTCCCAGATCACAGTTTCTGGGCTGAGAGCATTCCAGACTAATTAAATACTTTCCTGGTGAGTGTTTGGACCCATTTAAGTCAGTGAAAGAGAGACTGTTTAATATGCATTCAAGGAGCAAACATGTTTTTGAAACAACATGTCACTGGGAAATCAAGAATAAAAGATGTTTATACTTAAACAAAACTGATTTGACGCCTTGGAATCATGTGCTAGAAGTTTTTCAAAGGTATTAGAGGAAGATCATAGGGTGTCTGCAGAACTGTACATCTTCTTCTAGCATAGTCTCAGGAAAACTTTCAGGGCCACTAAGCAAAAGGAAATTGGCAGAAGCTTTCACAACTCAAAAGGAACAAAATGCTCCTTAGTAAATTATGAATCACTTAAATAAAACTGACTACTGAAAAGATACGTCTTGAGTTCCCACAGTGCAGAATGAACTTAATTCTCAGGTTAACCCTTTCTTACTCAATACCTGTCTCACAGTAGGTTATGATGAAACCACAGCAGTGAATAATTGAAATGTAATTATATTTGTCTGATGTAAAGGTTGATTATGCACTCTATTGGATATGGGTCCCGCTTGAGAAGTGCAGCCTTAATATTCAGACCAAATATTTGTATTTCTATCTTAGAATTCTCAAAGGTAATTTAATGAAGAACGCTCTCAGAAATGGCAACCCAAGAATCACAGAATGGTGAGGGTTGGAAGAGAACTCTGAAGGTCATATGGTCCAACCTCCCTGCTCAAGCAGGGTCACCTAGATAGAGCTGTCCAGGGCCATGTCCAGACAGCTTTTGAACATCTCCAAGGATGGAGACTCCACAGCATTTCTGGGCAACCTGTGCCCAGAGATTTGTCACTCTCACAGTAAAAAAAAAGGTTTTCTGGTGTGATCAGATAAAAGTTCATGTGTTTTAGTTTGTGCCTACTGCCTCTTTTACTGTCACTGGACATTACTGAGAAAAGTACCCTTTATTTCCTCCCTTCAGGTATTTATACACATTTATAAGATTCCTCCTGAGTCTTCTCCAAGATAAACAGTTCCAGCTCTCCCAGCCTTTCCTCACAGGAGAGATACCTCACTCCTTCAATAGTTTTCATGGCCCTTCATCGGACTCTCTCCAGTACATCCATGTCTGTCTCATGCTGGGGAGCTCAGAACTGGACATAGTACTCCAGATAAAGCCTCACTAGTGCTCAGTAGAGGGGAAGGGTCACCTCCCTTGAGCTGCTGGCAACCCTCCTCCTAATGAAGTCCAGGATACTGCTGGACTTGTTTTGCTGCAAGAGTGTATTGCTAGCTCATGTTCAGCTTATTGTCTACCAGGACCTCAAGGACCTTCTTGCCAAAGCTGCTTTTCAGCCAGCTGACCTCCAGCACATATTGGTGCATGGAATTGTTCCACCCTAGATGTAGGACTTTCTACTTCCTCTTATTGAACTTCATGAGGTTTCCATTAGTCCATTTCTCCAGACTGTCAACATCTCTCTGAATGACAGCATAACCCAGTTTATCAGCTGTTCCCCAGATTAAGATATTTGGTCATTACAAAATTGCTAGTATTTTCTGATGTAAATAAGCAGGAACATGACGGCCTGAAAATACCCAAGTACCAATAGAAAATTTGAAACAAGAAATGGTTTCCCTGCAAAACCACAGTCTGTTCTTCAGCTTCTTTATCTTTGCTTTGAACCAGCTGCAGTACAAGACCTTTGGCTGTTCTCTGCCACGTTTTCAGTCTTAACCACTCCTAATTTCAGAAGTCTAGAAAAGAAGAACTGTTCAGAAGACAAGAAATATCTCAGGAAAAAAAAAAGTTAAAATAAAATAAAACATTGTTCTCTGGAACAAAGCCAGGATATTTCCAATTTTTTCAGTAGGAAAAGCAAGACAGAAAAGAAAACAAAACCACAAAAGGATAACCCACTGTGACGTTGCAGATAAAATATTCACCTGATCCATAGGAGATCATGTGTCAGTTCCAACTTATGACTCACTGAGGGCTGACACATCACTTCCCTATTGAGTGCCCTGGTGCACAGGTTACAGCTTTAGTTTCTTTATTGGGAGCAATAAATAATGAAGAACAGCTTCAGTTGAGGACTGAGAAGGATTAGCTACTCCTCATCGATCCAAAACAGTGAGGGATTTGTATATAATTCTTCAACACCTTCAGGACCTTTCCTTCACATTTTCCTGCTCTTGAGTTAGTGAAAATGTTTTTATTTCATCTCCCCATCCTTTGCCCTGCAGCTACACAGACTCTGCAATGAGGGTTTGTTTAAAATGACACATTTACATGAAAAATTCAAGGTTTGACAAACTGCCATGTGCCAGTGTAAACTGTTCTCACTGAAGAAAACCTTTATCAGCACTCCCTTTGACCTTTCCTGCTATAATTTTTTCTATTGTGTTTTTTTCTTTTATTTCCTAGAGAGCAAAAAAAAAAAAGGATATATTCACACACGCACACACACACACACAAAAAAAGCCCCACGTTAAATTTAGAGTATAATTTAAAAGAAAGCAAATGAATGTATTTCTTTTCAATTCTGAATAAAAAGAATACATAACAGATTACTGAGGGATTGTTATTTTGTCTAATTTACCCTTAAGAACTCTGTCAGGATATTTGCAAACACAATTAGATCAATGGAGTCCTGGGCAAAACCACAACTGTTTTTATGTATCTTCTGTATTTCTGGACCTGTAATTCTCTGCTAACTATTTCTGGGAAGAAATAAGGTCCAAAGCATTATACAATGTTATTTTAAGGAAATCAGAACCATGGAAGCATATTGCCTGAACTGGGGAGTCCTAACATTAGTCCCTTCTAGCTTTAGTCTTGCCTCCATGGTTACCTGTTGCAAGTACTCTAATATGCTAGCTAGAGAGAATGGAAGAGCAAAATAACCAGTGACTTTAGCAGATATGCTAAATGTATTTCCATTAATTATCTACAAAGCTAATTCTTCTTGCCAAAGCTATGAAGCATCTAAGCTTTTACACTGCTTTGCCAGGGCACTGTACTGTGTCTATCAGCTCCCCCAGCTTTGGTTCCATGCTAGTTTTCTTCCACAATATTCCCTCCAGAAGCCAGGATTTAGAAATGACTGCCAAGTTTACTTTTACAGATTTCTCAAAATTGCTTTCAGGACTGTACTGCAATTGCAGGAAGAAGAAAAAGAGCCAGACAATTAAAGACATGAGATTATGGAGTATAAAACACTCATTTTCTTCACTGTAAACCATTTTAGAAACCAAAAAGTCTCCTGGAGAATTAGTTATTCACCAGAAGAGACAGGTGTGTTTATGGGTAAACTCCCAAAAGAGACTCTTTTGCATTATAATTTCAGGAGAAATAAATAAATAAGAATGAGAGAAAAGTGAATTTCCGCTTTTCAGAAAAAAATCCCAAGACAGAATGAAACTCGTTAGAATATGAAAGGTCTGTGCGCATAATAATTGACATTCCATAACAGGCGGAAATATAGCTCAATATAATAAAACAATAGTAAAGTAATAGTAGAAATGTATTATTCCATTTACACCGATGGTATTTTGGGGGCATGGAAAAGGGTATATAACCTGTAACTGCTTTGTTTAATCTTTGTATAAGTGAAGAGCATAATGTCTTCTCTGTTTGCAGTTTTCATGATGTTCTTGAATGTTGCCTCTAGCTGGTTTTATACTAATAAAGACAAGTTCTCAGTGATAACATTGCTTACACACTACTTTCTAAAAATTGGTGGTGTGCAAAGATATTGCTGATCAATTATGTTATTAGACAGGACTCAAATCTAAGCTGTAAAACTGTTCAGCATTGAATAGTCACAGAGAACTGAACTCTGTCTAGTTTATGAGAAAAAATACACACTGTGACAAAGTGTCAAACACAGAAAGTAATGGTGAAAGGCAGACATAAAGTAATGGTGAAAATGGGGTAAGATGGCACCTGGTGATGGGTCCCTTGACGCAAATTTCTGTAGACACTTAAATGGATCCTGGAGCAGGTAGTAAGGCAGTTAAATAAATTTGTTAATGTGCACATTGATTTACTTTTTTTGATATTATCCTAAACGCAAGGAAGTAACTTAGAGCAGACTGCTGGAGGAAGGAAACAGAAGATAAATCAGAGAGGACAATGCTGTTTTGTTCCAACTAAAAGGATAAGATTTATGCTTCAGTGAGCTTTTCAGCAGCAGCTGAAATAAACCTTCCAAAGAAAGATACACACAAATTGCAGCTAACCCCTATCTCTCCCAAGCTACAGACTGAAAATTGAAAGGCCAGAAGGAGTATTATAAATTACAGTGCAGATAAGGCCCATGTTGATAGTGGCTTTTTTTTTTATTATTAACCCTTTTCTCTACCTGCTCTATGGTTTTGGATAACTCATGTCTTGAAAAAACTGGGGTTTAATTTCCTTAATCAACTATTGTTGCATTCTCATCAATCTCTACAATTTCATTCTCTATACCTGTTAACAGATCAGAATGACATAGAGAGAAAGGAGCTGTAATTTTTTTACAAAAATCTGTCCCCTTCAAGATAGAAACAATATTTTCTGATGTTTTATTTCTGAGAAAATGTGATGTATTGGCAAACCTGAGTGATGAACTTCCATGTGTAAAAAAAGAAAACATAAACCAGATGTACATTTGTAGTTCAGACTTAATTATGTTCCAGTTAAAATCAAATAGAAATGTCGCCATCACAGTTCGGGAGCTCTTCTCTACAAGATGCTTCTGTCTAAGGTTAGTAAAGACCTCGGGGATCACTGTCATAATACTGTTGCTATATCTGATTTCCATTGTGCATGAAACTGTGGAATAGGGATAGCCAGAAGATGGCAAAGTATGTCAGAATTCAGAGTTAGTCATTTTTATGTTCTTGGATAAACTCAATTATTTTATATCTGTTTCGTTTTGCAGAAATGAAGTTCAAGGAAAAATATCAACAGCCAGAAATAGCTTCAGCTACACAATGGAAACACTTGGTTTTGTCTTTGTGATGGATGTAAATGAAGTTAAAGCCAGTTTCAGTTTTCTGTTTACATTCAGTTACAGACAAGTTAAATATCAGTACTTGCATTTTTTTACTTCACAGTTTTATGTAAAATGACAATATTTTTCTCCCGCCTTATGGAAACAAAACTGGTCTTTCTGAAGAAGGAAAGTTGAAAATGGTTTTCTTCATTTTACAAAGTTCATTCTCTATCATTCACTATAAAAAAAGTGAAAAGAAGGAGATGTGCTCTCATGGTAGAAAATATTCTGGTTTAATGCAAAAAGTCCTCAAATACATGTTATTAATTGCAAAATTGGCAGCAATTTTTGTAATATCAGAATAAGCTGAGGAAGATTATTCAAAGTGTGTTACCATGCATTTGTGATTATCAAATGTACAGATATCTTCTATACAGAGAAAGTGACATGGAAGCGTTAATACAGCACCTGCAGAGCCACTTTGGATCTAGATTCAGCATAAGTAACTTTGCTTTTAAGCTGAGAGGATTGTCCTTTGTAATAGCTTGTTGGTAGTTACTGTGTTCGGCCTGACTGTTTAGAACCTCTTCTGGAGGATACAGTAACTCATAAAATTTATCTAGCATGAAAAACAGCTCTAAGCTTATTGTGCATAAACTGATCTATAGCGGAACAGGTAGTTGGTGCAATTTAATGAACTGGAGGGGTTGTTTTGTTTAGTTTCTTAATTTTTTAATCTTCTGAGATATAAAGGAAAAAAATCTCATTTAGCACCTTTCTTCATAAAGTAGTTCAGTTTTCATTAAAAGTTGTGATCATCTCATGATTAGAAGTGGATTAAAGACATCTCAAAGTAAAAGTCATCATGTCTTTAACATGCAGTTCACTGATCTAGCTCTTATGGAAAGAGCGGGTATGATTGCCTGCAAGTTAAAGATTCCTGACCATTACAGCAGACACAACAATGTCCTCTCCTGCTTCAGGCGTACGTTCACATTTTTGCCTTCATTGTAACCGCTGCAGGTGCATGCCAGGTTGTATGCCAAAGCAGGCACCATGGCCAGTGCTGCAGCTGTGACTGCAGGGAGTCCACTGGCACCAAGACATGGGAAGGTAAGTTAAGGTAGTCTGCTGTCACTTACATTCCACTGCCCGTGTTGAAATCCAGGGATGCACAAGCATGGAGATCACACACAAATATCTGAGGACCTGAAAGTTCAATCTTCCTGGTTTTGGGGGTGCTCCTTACATGGAAGATTTTCCAGTCCTGGCAGGTCCGCACCATCTCACTTAGCTGGCATGAATCTGAGGACTGCCCTTTGGGTGTGCTTCAGAGAGATGTGGTTTAAGCTCCACTGGAACTGTATTTCCCTGGTGTATTTGAAAAGGCACATGCTAAAATGCACATGCCAGCTTGCATCAGGGTTGGCAGAGCTTTTGCTTTTCTGAGTACCTAGAATCTGAGGTCAGAGGACAGGCAGTCATACCTCCTTTGAGTTTCCCCATTCTGTCCATAACAATCTAAAGGTCCACAGCTTCCACTAGTCTCTTAGGAGTCAGCATAGCACTTCCTGATAGATGGAGAAAATGGTTATTATACAATGTGAGTATCTGCCACTGGGATAAATCTATAATTAGGATATCCACTTCTGGACATTTTCCAAATACGTCTAAATAGTTATGCCAATTACTGGCATAATTGTAAGTGAATCAGAATAAGCATCAGCAAATGAATCAAACTGGAAGTTGTACAGTTTGCCTTACTAATTATATTGCTCATAAAACAGCTGACATGAGATGTCTGCTACCTGCTGACTGGGGAATGCAGGGGGTTCTGTATGCTAATATTTAATGTTATAAATAAATAGGATGTTTAAATAGAAAAATATAAATAGCTTCAGAGAGTGATCAAGAGTAGTTAATTTTAACTTCTAGAACATTCCCATTCTACTAGATTTGGAAACTAGGTGTTGGTGGGAGCACTTCTGCAGTGTGTTAGCAGAAAATACAGATGTTATTCTCCTCATTTCAAACTCTTTGAATACATTTCTAAGCAGCTTTTTCTTTTAGGCTTTCAGCTACTAAGACAAGAAAGTTTTGGTGGGAGAGGCAGAAGAAATATAAATTAGGTCTTTGATGGCAATTTCTTTATGTTCAGTTAAAATAAGGATATTCCTCAGATCTCTACCATCTTATACTTCTACCCCACTTAGAATACTTGACCCTTTTTGTTGATTCTGGAGGCATACAAATAAGTCTTTGAAGCAGTTATTTGCCATGTAGTTTAGCTGTTGTCATTTAGGAAGTAGCTCATGGGAAACATGCTGTATTGACAGCTAATAATATCAGGTTGATATTATACTCATCAGGATGACCTTCATTTTGCAATTGACCCTTTCACTAGTGCTAATACTTGACTAAAATAATGAGCTGTGCCTACTTCCCCACTGCCAACTGGTTCAGTCCCACACAAGATGACAGCAAAAGCTGGTGAGGGGGAAGCAGCAGAGAGGAAGCAGAGACTAAAGCTCCTGCTGCCTCTTCTTTGACTTTACTTGCTTAGCTGTGCAGCTCAGCAGTAGCAGAAGTGCCTCACAGATGCCTCTTCAGTTATGCAAGTGTTGATGAGTCCTCTCCACTCCCAGGAATCAGGGACATTGGCACATCTGTACCCCGTAGTAGCAAACTTACGTATCAAATAAGGTGCTTGTTAGCAACAATAAGGAGTGCCAGGCACATTGTTACCTCTTTTACCTTCAGTACTTTGCTGCTTCTCAAAAGAGTGGGATTATGGCACGAATGGAGGAAGAGTACAAGCAGCCATAACTCTATTGATGGGTGCAGAATTTTGCTGGTTCAGAGCAAGGCAAAGCCAAGCTCGCAAAAGTGTGAGGTAGGAGACAGTTCACAGTCCAATTTAATCACTGGAATTATCCAGAAATTAATTTGGCTAATAGCTATTCACACTTTATAGCTTTGAAAATAGAGAGGGGATAGAATAAGAATGCAGTTCAAAATGTTAAAGAAAAAAGAGGTTCAAATGACCTTTGCTTACTAATAATGCATGCAAAAGTAAACAGAATTAAGTTTGGTTCTTATCTTCAGTGGTCTGTCTCAGATGTTTCAAGAACACCGAATATGGGGAGATGATTGGAATTATTAATTGCCTGTTTATGATTATGTGCACGTAATAGCAATATTCAGGCAGAGCTGTGCTCACATATTGGCATCTCTGTAATAGTGCAGTATTGTTCTGAAGAGTTTGCTGTACAATCAGATAATTTAGAGCAAAAAACTAGCATCTGAGAATCCTTGTGTTAGGTCTCTCAAGAGCACTTATCCACAAGAGCCATCCAATAAACCAAGTAAGACTCCCTCATTTTTACATTTCATACATCTGGTTTTTGCCTCTTCAAGTTGAAAGCTGTCTTTAGCCTCCTGATAGAATTTCAGAAACACCCACGCTCTACAATGTCATGCTTCAGAGAGTAAAATATCTCTAATCAAAGGTTCCAGTACTTGCTTATTTTCTTGTGCTTCTAAGGAAGCCAAGCTCTGCTCAGAGAAACCTACATGTAAAGAAATTTGAGAAAAAAAAGTCATACATTAAAACCCCTTGTCCTTTTTCTGTTATGCTTATTTTTTAAACAGTTGTACACAGCTCCAGCAGCTTGATATGACCTCGATATCCATGCTTTTGCAGAGCTTTTCCCTGCTCTTTGATACCTGGTGTCTCTGATGTCCACACACTGAAGAGCTGTGCTTTGAAAGTAAATTGCAAAGCAGGAGAAAAAAGAATCTGCTTAGAGATTATGAGTTGATGTCAGACAGAGAGAACAGAACTCAAACTCAGATAGAAGAGGCTGTGAATTTTTGTCAGGCTCTTACACCACAGAATCAGTGGTAAAATTCTTGTCCTAGCTGCAGTAGAACCTGGATTTGACTGCTTTTATATTCCTCATCAGAGTCAAGATGGTGTTCAGGAATAAAATCATGACTACTATTCTGCTGCACTTTCTTATATAAACTATGACCTTCCACTGCTTAAAAGCTTTAACTCATCATTCTGAACAAAAGTAAGGAAGTTAAATGTTACAGACAAACTGTTCTGCTACAAACGATCTGACAGAGGAGGAAGGTGCATAGCCAAGATGATACTTACAGAATATCATTTGTATTCTGTTAGTGACAATAATGTGTGAGACTGGCTATCCATTACAACGTGATGCTGTTGTGTGTTAGGTATTGCATTACTGGGGCAACAGTATTGAAAATCACCAGGAAAGAGTTTGCAATTTATGTTTCTGGCTGTCAAAAGTCAAGGAAATTTCATCTTCCTCTACTGAAAAAGATCAGAAGAAAACCAAATGAATTTAAAAAAGTGAAAATAGTAGGTCTACAGAAAGATTGCTCGAGTAAAGCATGCGAAAGGCAATGATGGAGTTTCCAGGGAATAAATTGAAGAGAGTAGAGAGGCTTATGAAGAAAAAAAAAGCTGCTAAGAGAACTTTTGAGTGGCAGAGGCCAAGGTGGGGGGAACCCAAAATAAACAACTACAGTGAGAAAGAACTATAGGAAAGAGAGCTGAAGTGGAATGTGAAGTGAGAGTGGCAGTGAATGGAAAAGGGGCTTTGAATGTCTCAGTGAAGGAAGCATGCCGAAGGAATGCTTCGTCCTCAATGAGGATGAAGGAATGAAACATACTGGGATTTGTAGAAAGAGAATATAAGAAGAAATTAAAAGTGGCAGATAGAATAGGAAAGAAACAGGGGAAATCAAGTGTGATTGCTGGCTTGGAAGAATTCTGACAGGATGAGTGGTTGGGGAGAGGGGGTATTTCTGAAGGGATGATTTTTAGTGAATAGCAATTCTAAGTTAAAGAAGTAAACCAGGAATATTGAAGAAATACATAATCTTTATCTGCTCCTTCTACTTCTCATCCTTTCTTTCTGCCACTTAGCATAGTTTTCTGTTATAGATACTTTCACCAAAATCTCCCATATGCTTCCCTTCTTCTTTATAGCTTACCAGCAATCTTCCCTCTTCCCACCAGCTCCCACCCTCAGCTCCTATCATCTGAGGGAGACAGATGTTTTCCAGCCCTTTGAGGCTGCCTGTCAACACACCACATCACTTTGTTCTGTCTCATGGAAAGGGACAATGTAGACTCGCTGATCATATGCTCTGCTGAGAACACTGCTTGGCTTTGTGGAGGAAGAAGACAACCCATGACCATCTTCTTCCTTACTAGCTATTTGGACATGTTGCTCCAGGCTTTACAGTTCTTTTCTCTCCAAAGGTGTATGACCTTTTGCCTGGGACAAGGATTTGCAGAGGGAATAAGACTCAGAGTAGCTGCCTCCTTCCCTAAGAAAGGGGTATGAGAGGGATATCTAGTGGGATATGAGAAGGAATGAGGAAAAAGCACATGAGTCTCAGTTGCCAGTTCCCAGAATTGAGCTTCCCAAGCAGCAAAGACCACATAAGGAAGAGAAGCACAAAAGTAAGAAGACACAACTTGTATGCAGAATGACAAAAGAATGTGTGAAAAGAGATGATAATAATAGTAATTGGTGGGGAGGGAGTAAGGGAGACAAGCTGGCACAAAGGGAAGAAAAGAAAATACAAAATCTCAGTTTGTAATGCTTGCCATACAGAAGCCTCCCTTTTCCATCCACAGCCAGTTCCTCTTGCCTCTTCTCTTCCATGCTCCCTTCTCACTGTCCACCCACCAGATCTCTTTGATTCCCACCACTCACAATAAGTGGTGAAAACAAGCAGCCAGAGCACTCGGCACAGAATCTTGCAGTGCTACTCACTTCAAAAGCTTTCTCCATAGCACTCTCAATCCCAAAAAGATAAGAGAGCAAAACAGTGACCAGATTATAATAAGCATCATTCAGTTTAGACTGCACACAGTTGAAGTGCAGAAGGCTGAAGTAAGAGCTTTGACAGTGGAAGATCACTTTCTCCTGCCTTGTCATTGCATTCCTGCTGGAGACCAACCCCTGTAGCTTCCCTTCCTAGTTCCTGCAGTTTTTCCCTGTGATCCTTCACAATATGTAAAATGTGAACTTCAATAAAAAGGATCTCTTACTTTGCCCATTAGCCATTTCAATTTATTGACATCTTCTGCTTAAGGATGGTAACACCAAATCTTTTGCTTCACTTTTACATACCTATGGTTAATAGTTGTATCTAAATGTAAAGATATCAAGCATATGCTGGTAGTAAAAAAGCAAAGATTACAAGTTTTTTACTGGATATATATACACAAAAAGAGAGCATTTTAGTTAATGAATTTTAAATACAGTAGTTAGAGAATCAGACTGGTAGAAACACTGTCACACAGTGCACAGATTTTTACTTTTAACTGTTTTGAGTTAGTGAAAGTAAATTACCAGTGGCTTCAGCTCAGCTGGATATTTGATGCAATATTTCTGAAAGATGTGGAAAAAGAAGCTGGAAACAAGATAACTAAAAAAACAGAGTCGAAACAGAGCCTGCAGACAACTTAAAGTATTTTAAAACTCCTTACCACAGCCTAAATTCCATTAGCATGAGACTTGGAAGGACACATCTGTTATTCTTTAAGGAACTAAAGCAGTTGGCTGGCCTCCTAGCTCTTGAACAAAGTGTTCAGGGCTCGCATGGCAACACTGTGCTGCACATATCGAATCTGTTTAATTTGGATTATTTTTATAAAGGAAAAAATAAAGGAAGGAATAATGATTGAGAAGAATCTGGGAAGGATCTGCTATCCCTTGAGTTTTTTTTTTTTGCAAAATCTGTTTTCATACATTCATTCATCCATCATCTGGAATGACTGGAAGAAACACTAATGTGGAAGTACTGTAGATAAAAAGTGCAATGCCAGGAGATTAGTCTAGCTTCCTATTTTACTTTCTTGTATATGAATGGAGAGTTTATGGAACAGGTGTGAAGAAAGCTCTGTTTGAGTTCAGATTATTCCCAAAACCTGATTCAAAATAGTCAAAATATTGGATTCAAAATATTAAAAAAGTAAGGTTTTTATTTTGTTAATCATCTTTCTGTTGGATTGCAAGTGTATATAGAAGAGGAGTATTGCAGACTTCCTTACAGGACATTTTGGGGTAAAAATATGAGTCTAAAAATTTAAGGAAATATAGATTTGGGAGAGTAGATGTAAAAAAGCAAAAAATGGAAGATAGTCTGAGGGAGCAATATTATTTATAGAGGCAAAATGAGGATAAAATGAAAACAGATGCACTTGAATCTATTCATGAAGTACTGCACCAAGAAAACCACAGAAATAAATTATACACAAAGAAAAGTTCCCATTCACTCTTCAGGTGAAGGAATTCATGTCCTCATGTCTGAATGGCTACAAAACTCAGGACAGAGATAAAAGCCATGGACATATATGTGCACATATGCTACCTAGATAGGTGTAGTGGGTTAGTAAAGTACGAAAACTTAAGAGGACTATTTACAAGAAATACATAGAGGAAAGATTTTGTGATTAAGTGAGTAGAATTTATTCACTGCACCCAAAACCGTTCAGTACTCAAGTTTCACAGTATCCTCATAGCATATGCTATCTGTAAAGGTAGAATATAAAGGTTAAATGGGGGAAAGATTCATATACAGTGTCCTGAGTTTTTCATGCAGACCATAACTTAAGTCCTCTAATCTTTAAAACCACTTTCATTAACTCTTTATAAAGCATGGTATTTCCATGTCATTGCATTGTTAGTTGATAGAGTTGGAAGGAAAAGCAAATCTACAGAGACAAACAGAAAATTCGAATTTGTTGGTTGTGGGCTTCCTTTATTTTTTGCTTTTAACTGTTGTGCAACTTGATTTATTGAAGATAAGAGGTTCCTGTTTCTAAAGCCTTGTATTTATATTTGTCTTTGATTTCTTTCTTAAAGAGAAAAAAAAAGAAAAAAAAAGGGGGAAAATAGAAAAAACAATTAGAAATGTGGAAATACTTAAGACAAGCTCTTCCCAGCACTACAGAAAGAGAAGATCAGCAGAGCTTTTGTGTGACTTGGAAAGGCCTACAGTAACTTGGCCAAGGAACTCTTGATTGGAGATAGTCTTTACGTCTGGTCACCATAGGGTGGATACCTTTAGCAGTATTTTATGGTTTTGCTTCCTTCATTCAAAGGACTTAAACCAACACAAGAGTGTTGTTCTCTGGCCAACCAAGTTCCAGATGCCTCATAACACATGCTGGTCAGAGAAGTATTTCAAATACTGCTTCAAGTAAAACCCTCCAGTTATAAAAAAACTGTATAATTGTACATTTAGGAACATATGTTTAAACTAATTTCATCTATTTTAAGCAGAACAAAAGCCAGCTGAAATGTTTAAAGAGAGATTAGACCATTTTGAATGGAGACACTAACAGTTGTCTTGGTTTGTTTTTTTAAGTAAGAACCCTGTGATTTAAAGTTGAAAATTAAAATAAATACATTCTGGAAAAATGAGATTTCACCATGCATCGACTTAAGGGTGATTACCTGGAGATCCCTTCCACTTATGTCAACTGTCAGTGTTTTGCTTTATGATCTGAAATTAAGAGGGATAAAGTTTCTAGGAATAAATAATTTGCAGAAAGCTAAATAAGGTTTAAAAATATTGGTCAAACTTGCAGGCCTCTCAAACCTTTCAGTCACTGAAAATCTCTGTCCCATTTTTGTCTGTCCCTAATTTATACAAGCTGATCCAGCTTAATGTAATGGCTGATCCATTTCTGTTCTGCCACTGAGAAAAAACCGCATGCTCCCGTGCTCCTGGGAAAAACTATAGCACCAGTACCGAAGGGGTACTGAAACATGCCAGGCTTCCTGCTCACAAATGACTTTGGTCCCAGGAATTGTGGTCCTATACACAGAGTATTCCCATGCACTGGAATGTGCAAGCTATAATTTCAGAATGCAGTCTTAAATGGCATAGATGCAAACCTACCTTCAGGCCCACAGCTCTACCCAGGCAGTTACAGCCACACCGTTAGCTTTCCAGACCATTTCTCTGCACAATACACAAGATATTGCCCACTGTATGCCAGGGGAAAAGTGAATAAATAGATACAAGCAGAAGAATAGAAAGCAGTAAGTAGGAAAAACTTGAGAACCTTTGAATTATTTAATTGCTTTGTGCTACACAGTGGATTTTATTGTTTAGAAGGAGATGAATAAGCACTTGCTCAAAATATAGAATGATTGACCTTTGAGGTCAGCAGATCACAGCATAACTACTTGTCAAATAGTGGAAAGAGCATGCATTGAATACTTTTTCAATGTTTCTTTCATCTTCAGGCTCATCTTCTGGGCCTCCTGGAAGAACAGAAATGGTGCCACTGAGAGCTAAATAGCATCAAACTAATAGTAATTCCTGTCTTGAATTTGCTTCCTCTGTCTGCTCGCATTTCCTGGGTAGAGGTTCATCTCAGCTATGTTTAGTTGAAGATCCATTCAGACTGCAAGCCTCTTACAACTTTCATTTTCAGCAGTAGACAGGAATTCTGAATGATTTGCTATGATTTTCATCTGTGAACACTGACCCCTGCAACTGCAAAAGTTCCTGCTCTGTTAGCATTACATGAACTGTCTTGTCCTTTTAGCTCAACAGCAGAGAGAGAGGAGGCTATGTTCAAAGAGCCACTAATCAAGAGAGCTCTTTCGCTCATCCTCAAGCCTGCAGGTTCTCACATAGCTTGAACATGCTCTCTTGACATCATGTTAGAGGGCAACCATGAAAAAGCAGGTCTGCTTGCTTGGCTTCCCCTTTAAAAAGAGACTGTTCTCCCATTCCTCAAACGAAAATTTGACTTCAACATTTTTAATTTTTTTCCATATTTTATTTCAACATAGATGTTTAAAAGTGATATTTCCTGAAGGTTATATTCTGTCCTAACGGATTTGTCATGGTCTTTGACAAGAGAATTTGTCTTGAATCTGAGAAATATTTGGCAAAGCAGAAAGACATAAGGAGCATAACACACTGGGATAGGGTGTGAGATAATTGGGTGATCATATAAGGATTTAAAATCTTCCAGTAAACTCGTGGAGACTACTGAATCAAGATCTCATTCGCTAGTGTATATTTACGTGTTAAAATAAGATGTAAGAGTACAGAAAGAGAAGTGGATTCTCTATCTCAGGCCCTTATCAGCCTGTGAGAGAACAGGCAGGAATTTGACAGTGTCTTGAATGCGTGAATTGTATCCTTTCCTCACTGGGTTTACCGGTTATTTTGACATAATCTCAACTGCTTTAGCAAAAAGAAAAATAAGTATCCTGAAACATCTCTGTCATTCTTTCTCACTGACATTGTTTTATTCATACTGGATTTGAGAAACTGGCATTTTTCCACTGCAGAGAAGCTTCCTGGAAACTAGAGTTAGCATGCTGTCTCTATGACACTTCTATTACTCCTTTGGTTCATTTACAGTCTAATAGATGAAATGTGGCTCTGGAGTTGAAGACAGCTTTGTTCTGTCATGCTTCTGTTTCTTCCTTTCCAGCCTTCCCTTTCCTCAAGAGAAACACAGAGGCTTTCCTCTTTTACAAGTACCTTTAGATCTGCTGCTGGCAATCCTTTCATGAACGTTAGCTATTTATTTAACCTCCATAGCCCCCTTCTTCTCTCCCCATTGTTTTTATTCATACCACTGTTTGCACAAACACAAAATTTTGTGTGCTCTCAACCAGGCCTCTTAATTCAGTGAAAGCCACTTAATGTCTAGATTATGTTATCAGGGAGCTTTATCTCACACTGTCAAAGAAATGTGATTACACCTCTAAAACTGTTTTTTGAAACTAACCTCCGTGTTTATAGCAAATCAAAACAGAATGTAATCAACTCAGTTTGCTTTTGACAGATGTTTAAAGCAATTTTATGTCACATAGCTTCCTTGCATCTGTTTTTTTGCAGTTCCAGGATACATTAGCTGCAACTTAGGATCACCAAATATGGCATGGGTAGTTTGCCATTAGAAAATTCTCTTCTATACATTACTATTCCTTTGCTTATAGCATTTTCATTGTGAGTTTGCTGCTTGTAAACTATGGTGTCCTCACAGAAATGAAAAGTTAAGTCCTCTGTTTATAAAATGGGAAAAGCCCACTAACTTCCTCTACTGCATTACTTATGTGCCTTAACACTAACATGGCTCCAGTTGCAAAACTAAAATATCCTTGAGAATATGCTTAGCTTTAAACAAGTGAGTTGCCTCATTAAATGCCTTGAAATCCATTATACTAATTCTGATGTAAACTAAATAGATGAATTGCTCTTTCAAATTGATGCTCTACTGCCCACTCCTGGACATGGGAAAGAAATTCATCCTCAAATCTATTCAACTCGTGACTCCTCCCCTGAACATTTGAAGTTGACTCTGAGGCAGGCAGTTGTTCCACCGAGAGGATAATTGTGGATAATTGTGATCTGAATTCAAAATCATTCTGGACTGGATTTGAGCCAGCTGTTTGAAAGACTCCGTATTTCCCCAGAGACTGGTAAATTTCACTTTTTCTCCTTACTATTGGACATAAAATGAATTTCAATATTCATGATCTTCATCAGACTGTAAGTAACATGAAAGGTAAATATGCATTACATCTGGTAATCACCCTAGCAAAATTGTTTTTCTCTCAAGTTTAAATAACAAACAATCAGAAGCTGAAACGTCCCATGCGGAAGGAACCTCTAAGAAATGCAACTTTGGTTATTATATGAAAAAACCCCACCTTATTAAAATAAAATATAATATCCTGAAAGGGAATGAAACATGATTAGTGTCCTTAGCATAGTATTTAAATAAATCACTCCCCTAGGTGAGAACAAAGGTTATTTGAAAGCAGTGTTGTTAACACACAAAGTATACTCTATTATCCTCACCACTGGCTTTGGAGACACCTTTTGTCAGTTAATAGTGTTGGGAGTTTAGGCCTAAAGCAATCCTTGTCCATTATTTCTCCCTCTCCTCTTTGAGGCTTCAAAGGGACGCTGCTAATTTTAGGAGTAATCACCATAGAGTGATAAACTAACAAAATGGTTATTAAAAATGAAAGCGTATAAAAATAAAACTGCAACTACACCAAAGTGAAAATTTTGAAGAGGACAGACTCCAGCACAGGGAGATCTGCAGCAGCCTGCCCCAGTAATGCAGGGGAAGAAGAAAGGTCATGAATTCAGGGAAGGCACTAACAGCCTCTGCCCTGGTATTCTTGCTCTTATAGCTAGTTTCACTCTGCAAATGCTAAGCTTTAGGTCTTCTCTGAAGTCTTGTTGGCTTCAGGAGAGTGTGCCTATCCCAGGGATACATCAGTTATTTTTTAGCTTGCTTTCTGGTTGTTTGGGACCTTCTTTCTTCCAAGACAAATCTATGGTGGGGACAGCTCCCCAAAAGCACAGTAGATGCAAGCTATTCTTGAAATGCTTTTATTCCTCAGTGCAGACATGTCCTTGAAGTCCCTTGGTGCCAGTTCCTTTGTCTTTTCCTGATCTGTTTCCACCACTTCAAAGGCATCTGCAGAATACTTTTCTTCAGTACCAATGGATTTAACAGAGATATTGGTGGTAGCTGGGAAATTAATTGTTTCTGATACTATCAGCAGCAAAAAAATCACATTTGGGAGAAGCACTCATCTGATTTATAAGGGGCCTGTTTCCCTAAAAAATCTCTCCAGTCCTAGCACTGCACAATCCTGGCATATGCTATAGCCATGAATATTCAAGAGCAGTGTTATTCAAGTATCACAGTTAATGGTAATAACCTTTTTTCCCCCAGATTAATCAGAAAATATTTAAGTCAGCATATTTAAATAATGCACTGAAATCAGAGCACAGCATGACTAATATTTAAATTAAATCTGACAACATAAGAAATATAAAAAAGAGTATTCACAGTAATGAAAATAAGGAATTTTGAAAACTACATTTTCTGAAGAAGGAAATAATTAAAAGACCTACCTCAGTATGATAATTTATAGAATGACCTTAGCAGAAAATAAAAAGTGTAGTTAGACTAAATGAGGCCTCCATAAAATGAAAAGGAGAATAAATGAAAATAAGACAGATACATACATTGTTCTGCAGGAAGGAAGAGAAACTAAACCTGGCAGACTGTTCTCGCTTCTTGCAGCTGAAACCTGTGTGTCACTAGAAACACTTTAAGGAAAAAAACTTTTAAAGAATGTGTTTATAAACTTAAGCACATCTCAAACCAAGAAGCTGGATAACAAGGCTCTCAAGTTCACATTTCTGAGCGGTAGAGCTCACAATATGAGGGTATATAAAAGCAAATGCCTGAAAACCACTATTTTTTAATATATTTTTTTTCATGATGGTACCTTGGTTTGGGTCAGAGATAAGGAATGTACTAAGGAGATGGTATTTGTTGCTTTATATTTCACTGTTGTCTTGCAATGTGCAAAATTGCAAGACAGATTCTAGACAGTCGGAAAGTAAAGAGGAGAGGAGCCTTGGTCAGCTCAGCTCTGACTTTAATATCATTTAATTGCTTTAAAAGTCCAGATGTCAGTGCTCTCGCTCTCTCTGTCCTGGTGAGATATAGCCAGTTATGTCTTGTATTTAACTGAATGGCATGGTGTTTGAGCAACAGTGCTTTTCTGAATAAAAAGAATACCTTCCATTTCTGTAAATTGATCAAGATTATCTGCCTCCAATTTAGCTGTTTCTAGGTGCTGCTCCGGAGCAGTCAGAAATGCCTCTCTGCTGTTTAACTTGGTTTCTCATTGTCTTCTGGATATACAAACAGGGAGTTCTAAAAAGCCTTTTTTTATGTACACTTTCATACTGAATTCTCCATCATCTGCTGCAACGCAAATATGTCTTGGGCAGTTAATGGTCATTGTGAATAGAGACTGATCCCTTCCATTGTGCTGTTCAGGCTTACATAAAGATCAAGGTGTGACAGTAAGGATGAGGAAGGTGCCACCATAGCTTCATTCTGGCACATGGGAGGGTGTTAGGAAAGTAACAGCACTTTCACTCCAATATAGGCTGCTTAATTAAACCAATCGCTGCTTGTAGACAAAGGCACTCTGAACTCACAGATGGGAACAACGCCATCCTCGCAGATGGGCATGAGCATCCAGCACCAAGGAACATTGTACTGTCACTGAATATCTGTGTTGATGCTTGGCCAGAAATGTCAAAAAAACAGGTGCTGATCCTAATCTTCTATGCCCATAATACAAGGGAACACACCACCAGTCATTAATCCAACACCCATCTGGGTTAATTTTCTGAAGTCCCTGGGGAAAAATAAGGAGAATTTAATGAGTAGGTTTAAAACAAGCTGAGTGTTTTGAAATGCATTTCTACATTTAGAAATCTTACAAGAGAAATATTCTTTGAAACCTGATCTCAGTGACATCTTCTTGATTTCATGAGAACAAAAGAATAATCTTCCAAGCAAACAATAGTTCTCCTGAAGCCAGTGACCTTATTGCCCACTGTAGGATTAGAAATCTTTTAAAGAGAACAGAGACTACGTATTACCAAAGACAACCTGCTTTTGCCACTACTGGATTTACAAATTTAGTCATGCTGTAGGTGACACTACCGAAAGAAGGAATATGTTAGAAATTGATTCACGAAACGGAGCACAGGAATTAATGATATTTCTCTTTAAGACAATGGTCAATATATTTACAAAATCACATATTTGCTTAACAGCATTCATTGTAATTATGGCAGAGCACAGCTTGGAACTCTGTTCTGAACGCTGCACATCTCTAGTATCAGCATATTTCTGACTGCTTTAAAAGGCCATAGACCACCTGGGGCTCCTTTTCTCATTTGGGTCTCTCTTCATTCTTACCTACTGCATGAACAACTGCCTAATGAAAAGGAAGGGGCCCACAACAATAGCAGGACCTTGGGAGAGGGAACCTAATTGTTTGCTTCCTTCAAGTGAGAAAAGGACAAGAAAAAGAGTAGAAGCCAAAAGGTATAAAACGTATGAGGAAATAAAAGAAGGTGAAAAATGTGCACAGGAAAAGCTTGAGAACCTTTGAATTATTTAATTACCTTGTACTACACAGGGGATTTTATTGTTTAGAAGGAGATGAACAAGCACTTGCTTAAAATATAGAATGATTGACCTTTGAGGTCAGCACACCTGGTAGTCATGCACAGCATAACAACTTGCTGAATATGCGACAAAAACAATCAAATGCCATCAGTGTATTTCATCTTCAAACTCATCTTCTGGGCATCCTGGAGAAACAGAAATGGTGCCACTGAGGGATAAATAGTACCAAACTAGCAATATTTCCTCTCTTGCATTTGCTTCCTCCATCTACTCACATTTCCTGGGTGACAGATTCATCTCAGCAATGTTTAGTTGAAGATTCATCCAGGCTGTGTTAATGTGTGACTGTTGACCTCAGCAGCATCAAAAAATCCTGTTCTGTTAGTATTATGTGAACTGTGGTTTGTCCTTTGTGCTCAAAAGCAGAGAGACGGAAGGCTGTGTTCAAAGAGCCACTAATCTGGAGGAGAGCTCTTTCTCTCATCCTCAAGCACGTAAGTTCTTTCTTAGAGCATCAGCATGCTCTCTTAACATCATGTTAGTGTGCTGCCACGAAAAACCAGGCTTGCTTGCTTGGCTTTCCCTTTAGGAAGACACAGATCACCCATTCTTCAAAGATACTTTGCATTGTGGAAAAAATAAATAGTCAGAAAACGTGAAAGTTAATGTGCAAGAAAGAAAAAAGGAGTAACATTTTTGTAGAGGAAAAAAAGCAGTTACTTTTATTTCCCTTCATCTAGTCTTTTAAGTTTCCCATCACTCACTATCAGGTTTACTTTCCTGTGACTAAACAAGAAAGTTAATGATACCTAATTCTGCAGAAGAAAAGGGAAAAAGAAAACAATTATGTTACGTCTATGTTTGTGGAGAGTCAGTGTATCTACCTTATTTTACAGGTCTGACATATAAAACCTTTAACGGCAATACCAGCCTTTATGGACCTTCTATGGACACTGACGTACTCTGCTTTACTGCGAACTAATATTTCTATGATTTGCAGATAAATAAAGAAACACGTTGCCTCTCTTACAGATTGTTTTCTTTCTTCCACCATGTTTATATCTGTGTGCCCAACCCCTGTCAATGGGTTTTGGCCTTTCTTTTAGGAAAGTAGTTTTCCCTGTGGACACATAGACGTTATGAGGTGCTACAAATGTTAGTATGTAAAATAAATTACTCTGGTTTGAGTGGACTTTTCGCAAGTTTTCATTCTGACCTCTATCTAAAGAAGAAATAAATACATGCTTTCAACACTTTGGAAAGTCTTAGCCTTTTGAATGATTAATCCTTTACAGAATTCACAGATAGCAAGAGGAATTTCAGTCCACATTCTTCTAGGCATAAACAAGGTATCATGTATAAACTGTCATTTCTTGTAAGGAGATACAGTCTCCTGCCAGTCTCTTTGAACAGAAGTTCAACATTTGCTTCCTATTAGTAACCACTCTCAGCTTACCCAGTTTTCCTATCAATGAAAATCCCCTAAGGCAAGCAAACTCTTGACAAAGTGCCTAAGTGTTTGGATCCAGGACTCTACATAGCAAATGTCTTTGATTTGGGCACTGTATAAGAGATTAGCTGCTTTAATAGAAAGCTGAGATGCAGTGAGATTTGCTAACAATTTTCTGAAAAGCTTTTATTTCCATCTACAACTTTTGCTCAATTCACAGGAAAATGTTATTTTGATATGCTATGAGGAGATGAAGTTTTTTTCAAAGTGAAATTCATCATGGTGTTGTGTACAAAAGTAACAAAACGATCAATTTTTTCTTATCTAAATACTTTCAATTTTGAAAAGAATATTTGTGTTTGTGTATGTGTGTGTGTATGTGCGTGTGTGTGTGTTAAAAACACAATACAAACTTTATTTGATAAAAGAAAAGCTGTAAGAAGCATATTTGGAAAAATCATAATCCGTGTACTGGCAAATTATAAAAAGACAAAGGTTTGTTAAACAAATTGACTGAAGAGTGATAAGGATGTTTTGTAAATCCATTGTCATTTGAAGCACAACAAGATACAGAATTACCTTCCTTATGAGGGCTGCTTTCTTTGCATAGCAGCTAGCCTTTTCGTCATGTGTTTTGAAAAATTAAATGCTGTTAAGTATGCTAATCAACATTGAAAATATGGTCAATTATTTTTATTACCATTTTTCATGAAAGTGTATGTTATTATGAAGCAAATACAGTTACCATTGTAAACCAGCAGTTTTCTGTGAAACAATTTCCATAAGTATAGTTCTTTCATCTTGTTTCACAATTTTGTCCCTACCCACCCAGCTTTCAACTCTGTCATTACAGTTACCAAGTGATAAAAATTAGGAACCTTGTTATCTTCCTGTGCTGAAAGAGATGATTACATCTCTGTGGGTGTGATTCTTGTCAGCTAACTCCAACTAAATCAGTTTAATTCTGGCATAAACTACCTATCTTTGCAATCCCTTTACTCAGGAAAGCAGCATAGATTTTTCCTCAGGGAGAAATATTAAGTCGGTCTTGCATGCTTATTTTGGGCCATCTTTTAAAAGTTGTTTTTTTTTTCCTATCACAATCTATTAAAGGCTGCTGTATCAGCAACCTTTTGCACGGTCTAACTTTTGCATGGTCTGTTTTTTAGACGGTTAAGATTAGATGTGAACAGTTCAACTGTGAATGTACAACAGATCAAACATTAAAAGATTTTGAGTACATACACACAAATTTCCCCAAAATAGAAACTGCACACACAGCAGGAGTAATGGCTCCAACTGAAGCTAGTTTTTGCTCCATATATTGAAAAAAAATAATAGAAAAAATGTTATTTATTTGAAGATTTGATAGGATAGAAGAGGCTAACCAGCCTGAACCAGAGAAAGAATAAAGATTTGTAGATCTGGAGACTTTTTCCTTTGTGAATTGTAGAGAGGTTTTGATGAGCATCTCTTTGAGTTCACCGGTATTCATGCTACAGATATTTTTCTTTCACTTAGTGTCCTGGGTTCAGCTTAAACCACGCCACTTAGGCGTACTTATTTTTAGCAAGAAGGCTCCTACTGCATTTTCTTTTATCCCTCATATTGTTCAAACAATTATCCCGCAGGTGCAAGGGATAATCACAAATCTAGATGGGAAGGTTATTCAGACAGAATTCAATCTGATAATGTATATGTTCAAATAAGAGATTGATTTCTTTTAAAACTTAGTTTTGAGCACCTGGCCTGAATTGTGCTATACGTAGACAGAGTAAGAAGAACTAAGGAGAATATTTCAGCTGTGATGGTATTTTCTGATTGTTTACTTGAAGTAGGTTTACTAGAGAATATTTAAAGACATAGCAAATCAATTTTATTACCCCTGCAAATCAGTTTCAAGATCCTTGAGTAGGTATCATCCATTTCAGTTCTGTCAGGAAAGATCTGACTAATGTAATTTGCCATATTTCGAATGTGCACATCCTCAGAGTGTTTAATTCCCTTATTGTGAGTAATTTCCATGGAGCAGGAAGAAAAAGCCTCACTAAAATTTTAGAAGGCTGAAAGTTCAGTGAGCAAAGTACCCTACAATGATTCATAAGTCACTTCCTGCACTTAATCAAATGAACTGGGAATCTACTTAATTGTGCATCATCCCAGGAAACCAATTTGGCCTAAGGTAGAGAATGTTATTGACTGCTAAGTAATGAGGATGCTTCTGACAAACATTTCTGTTTAATAGGTATCGTTCAGCAAGGTCCAATAACTGTGGTTGTGTTTAAGTACATGACAAATGAGCACAATGTTCTACACTTTCAATTTTCCAACACAGAAGTAGTCAAATGAAAAAGTAAAAATAAGAAATTAAGGTGGAGTAAAAGAATTTTATCTGTCTGTGTTTATACACTAAATATCTTATTTTGAGTAATTCACAGCTTTAAATTGCATCTAAGTCTGTAAGAGATGATTGAAACATTATTTACTGCTGGAAGCCAGCTATATCTGTCAGCACTCCAAAAATGTACAGTTGACAATGAGTCATAAATAAGAGACTAATTAGTGAGGTAGTTGGAAGTTAGGTTGCTGATTCAGATATTTAGCATCCACTGCACTATGATAATTTGCATATGTTCTGCCCTTATATCATCTATTAAGAGATTTTATTAGAAAAAGGAGTCTAAGAACATTGATGGCTGAAGGGGCACATGAGAAAAACACATGATGGTGTTTGGCTGAAGCCTTGAAACAGAAGAAACAGCCCTTAGTGCTGGCATGAAAAAGGCTGAGAGAGATTCAGTGAGGTTGACAGAATTGGTGCCTTTGGAAACAGGACAATAGGTATTATATTTAGAAGTTCAAAGATCAACCATGAAAATACCTAATTGGTTTACATCCTTGATTTAAGCTCTGTTCCCTTATTCTGCATTTTATTGTTTTTTATTCAAGTCACTGGGAATTTTGCCAGTGCTCCCACTGGGAGAATTAGGTTTACCAGAAAAGCATTTTCAGATATAAAAAGAATTTATAGCAGTATAAAAAATTGCATGCATATCACTGATGAATCAGGCATCACATATTGAAGGTGACATATATGTGCTAAACTGCGGAGTTAGAGCTGCTTTATCTAGCTCTGTCCCCTAGTTCTTCCTTTGACTTTTATATCCTAAAGAAATGTCAATCTTGCGGTAACACCCTATGTCTTAGTCAATGCCTGTGAAGCTTCTGAAGGTTATCCATCTTTCCCAAGGCACATATAAAATTTCTGAAGAAACAGTTGTCTATTTCTTTTTAAGCACACGTAGGAGATCACCAAAATTTTGCCCTAACCTGTTTTTTTCTGAACATATGATGCTAAGGGTTCTTATTATTGGCTGCTAAGCAACTGCACCCTAGTTTCTTAGTTAGCTTTATGATCACTATGTAGTTAAAAAAAAAAAAAACAGGCATTTTTTCTTAAGTCTCAAGAAAATGCAAACACCTCCTTTATATGACTTACATAATGCATTAGAACTGCCAGTTTGCCCACCTTAATTAGTTTGGGTCACCAGACCAGATTGAGATATCAGCATTTACTCAGATGAATCTCACCCTGTGACCTCAAATTTCTAGCAAGACTACAGATGTTTATGCTGATGGGGCTGTGGATTAAGTGAAATAATGAAGAAGTCCTTCCATAATGTTCAGAGCTGCTGAAATGGGTGTCTGCACAGTCAGGAAAAATAAAGGCCAATTTTGATATATTGTCATTGGGAGTCATGTGAACAACTGGAAGTCTAGAAAATGAGACCTTCAAGAAAAGCAGAGAAATGGAGTTTGGTTTAGTCTAGCAAAGAGATGAATGAGAGAAAATGCAAAATCACTTTCTATATATTTCTTGGCTCTGTGAAGAGGCAAACACACTAGCCGCCATGTCCACTGGGAATGGGGCAAGAAATTAGAAGTTACAACCTCAGTGAGGGAAATTTACACTATCTATCATAGAAATTTTTAAGAGAAAGTATGCTTAAGCAAAAGAGCAGATTGTTGAGGGAGATTATGAAACCTTTTTGGAAAAGATTTCTTAAAAAAGTTTGGAGCAGTGTCTGTTGGGCACATTTCGATGTTAAGACTTGAATATCTTAAAGGTTCCTTTTACTTCCACGACCCTCCTTTTCTGTCATGTTTGCTTTCACTAATCTCTCCTTCTCTTCGTTATCCTTGCTAAGTGTGTTGTATTAGAGAGGAGAGACTCTCAGCTTCCAGCCTTAGTCCCCTTAGTTTTATTTCTATGTCTGGACCCCAAATAAGTAACTTCTTTTTTATACCATCTGAAGTTTCTTAGGTCACTCTGTGTTTTATGACTTTGTGACTGGCCTCAGGGAAACAAGTTACAAATGAAGAAGTAATTGCTCTGTATTCTACTTTCGAAAAGAAAACAGGCAGGAACTAGCGGGAGAAGAGAAACATATGCTGTCTACAGAATTACCACTTTGGGACAGGGCCTTGAGCAACCGAGTCTAGTGGGAGGTGTACCTGACTATGGCATGGGGGGTTGGAACTAGAGGGTCTTAAGGTCCTTTCCAACCCAAACCATTCTATGATTCTATGATTCTAAGTCTGCTAATGGCAGGGACAGACCCAGAGAGGCACATGGAGGAAAGGAATTCATGCAGAAAACCCCTGGTACCTTTTCTGCTACCTGCCAGCTTAGCCTTTAAAAACACCACATTGCTCAGACTGCAAAAGAAAAAGTTCAGCATTCATTTCATAATTTTTTACTATATTTCCATTTCTGAAGAAGAATTGTTTTTCTCAGTCTGGGATTTGTTCCTTGAGCCTGTGGAGTTTTTATGGTTTTATATGCAGCCAGGCTACTAGCCTGTATTTAAATGTTATCTAGCTAAATTCAGAAATATTACATTTTCCAAGAAGATTATAAATTAGAGGCAGAAAAGCCTTAAAGTCTTTATTTTACTATATCACATGAAAATAATAAAAGAATCAGAAGGGCAACAAAACACAGGGAAAAATAATTTAGCACTTATCCCATTACTTTTCAGATGATGGCAGAATTCATGCTCTTTGTTTGATTTTAGCTTCTGTGTCTACTAATAAACAAACAAACCAACCCCCCCCATCAAAACTATTGTTTTTCTACTGAAATTGCACTAAGATCTCTCTCTTGCTGTCTGTCTTTTTCTCTGAAGAGCTGGCAGTTAAAGACATATTTGGTTGGCTGTTGCACAGATCTTATATTTGGCCTCTCTACTGGTAGTAATTTCCTATACATTAGACTTTGGACAGTAGGAAAAAGCCCATTGCAACATTCCCGTGTTCTTTCTGAAGATCACGCCTCTTTTTTCTTTTTCCCCAGGAGAAAAAGTACTTTCAAAAACAAATCCAGGGTTGATAAATTGCAGTCCAGAGGTTAAAAAAACATATTTCTTGGAGACTTGTCAGAAAGGAAATCCCACTATAGTTTAAGGGCAGCTAAAATTGTTTTATAATGTCCATATGTATTAATTTTTAATTATAGCAACATATATCAATAACGTGTCTTTGGGCTATTTATGAACCTGGAGTTGAATTCATTAGGTAGCTAAGAGCTCCCTGATATACAAGAAATGCGATATGAGGTGTGGAAGATGACATGCATATAGCACTACATACGTTCGGCCCAATTTATCCCTTTGATCACACAATGGACTAAATTTCAGCAAGATTCGCAGTAGCAATCATGTTTTTTCCTTTGTGTTAACTGGTGCAGTGCTGTGTTTTGACTTCTAGTTTTGAGAACAGCGTTGGTGAAGCCGATGTTGTCGGTTGTTGCTAAGTGATGTTTACCCTGACCAAGGACTCTGTGAGGCTCATGCTCTGCCAGGGAAGAGGGGAGGCTGTGAGGAAGCAGAGGCGGGGCGCCTGACCCGGGCTAGCCGGGGAGGTATTCCATACCACAGCACGTCATGCCCGGGGTGGGGGGTAACTGGGAGTTACCCGGAAGGACAGGAGCTTCCGGGTGGAACTCGTTTTCTTGGCCGGTGGTATCGTATTCTCTTCCCTTGTTATTTTCCCTTATCATTGTTTTAGCTGATAGTAGCGGTGGTGATTTGTTGCTGGACTGTTCTTGTCTCAACCCGTAGGAGTTGCACTCTCTCGATCCTCCTCCCCGTTCCTCCGGGAGCGGGGAAGGGGAGAGCCCCGGTGCAGGGAGGGGGGGGGGAGACGAACACGGACCTTGATTGTTGTCAGCTCGGCACCACTCACTGGGAGTGAGTGAACAAGTTACCTGACTGGGTTTAAACCACGACAGTTCTTTTTTGGCGCCCAACGTGGGGCACGAGGGGTTGAGATAAGAACAGATCTGACTGGATTGATAGTCACTCGTCACAATGCTGATTTATTGGCTCTCAAGGTTTTTCCTCTTGATCTCACAGTTTCAGTATACCATATCTTACGTCCATCCGGTATTGGCTGTATTAGTGTTTTTCAAGTGTGGGGCTTGGGCTAAGGTTTTTATCCCATTGTACTTTATGGTAATGACTTGTAATACAATAGAATCATTGATCATGAAACTGATCTGGTTTATGTTCCCAGTGTGGTCACCACCTTTATACTTTGGGAGGTATATGATGGAGGTGCTTAGCAATTACACATCTTTTTTCTCCTTCTCAGGTGCTCAACCTGTGAAGGAGACATCCTTTTACCCTCCTAGTCGTCCCCCCAGACCATTTACATTTGAGAGTTTTGAATTTTTTAAATGGCCTTTTAATGCTCTTGAGACTTGTTTGCTGATGGTGATGGGAATCACCATGCTAACACGCATACAGAGTGTGTTTTGCCCACTACTGATTTCAAGAGTTAAGCAGATTCAGGTTTGGGTCTTGTCTGGGGTCAAACGACGATGTAGGAGGACCGAGAGATTTTCCCAGAGGCTGGACAGCCATGAGTGGCAGGGTGTGTGGGATAGTATGGGCAAGTATCTAGGTCAGTGGGCCCCTCCAGTATTTTGGAATTTCACTACCGAACAACTGCAAAATCCAGAAGAATTAGTAAAACACTTAAATGAGGTGTGTGGTCATTCTGGCCATACCAGAGATGGACAAATCACGGCAACGTGCTGGGGCTTGGCCTATGCTTACAGGGCCTTGTTCAACACTATCCAGCACCTTCAAAAGGAAAAGAATGTCGGCGGATTTGAGGGCAAAGTGACAGTCGCTACTCAAACTTTGGCTGCAATGAACTGCGCAGCTACCCCAGTGGCAAGTACAGCAGCTGCTCAAACTTCAACTGCAACAGACAGCGCGGTTACCCCAGCTCCAAGCACGGTAGCTACACCACCCCCAGCAACAAGTACAGTCGCTACTCAAACCACAGTGATAATCACTGCAGCCAAACCAGAGGACCAATTCGTACCAATATCAGTTGCCCCTGTACGCAAGAGAACAAGCAAAAAGGAGGCAAAAAGGGTGAAGCGAGATGAAGAACCAATGAATTCACCACCCGGTCCAGAATCTGATCAGGAGTCATCCTCACATGACGAAGAAGAAGAAGAAGAGGTAACTTCTCGACCTCGGACCTCAACCGAGCTGCGGAATATGCGAAAAGATTTTACCCGTCAACCAGGGGAGCACATCATCACCTGGTTACTCCGATGCTGGGACAATGGGGCCGATGGTCACGAACTAGAAGGTACAGAAGCCAAGCAGCTGGGATCACTTGCTAGAGAAGGGGGAATTGACAAAGCAATTGCAAGAGAGAAAAAGTCCCTCAGCCTTTGGAGGAGGCTCTTGGCAGCTGTGAAAGAAAGGTTTCCGTACAAGGACGATGTTACGAGTCGTTCGGCCAAGTGGACTACTATAGACAAAGGCATCCAGTCTCTGAGGGAATCGGCCATCGTAGAGATGATCTATCACATCAAGCCGAATAACGGGGATACACCTATAGATCCAGATGAAGTTGAATGTACACGACCCATGTGGCGAAAACTTACACGGAATGCACCGTCATCATATGCCCATTCATTGGCAACAGTGACCCTGGAATGACATAGTACCACTAACAGTGGATGAAATGGTTCATAAACTCCGAGAGTTCGAAGACAATCTCACTCCTTCCATCATCTCAGCTGTGAAAAAACTGTCCCAGGACCTCGACAAATTGAGGGACGATGTATCTGATTTATCCAGCTCCTCACGTGTACCAACACGCGTCTCAGCTATTAACAAAAGACGTCCTATTGTTCAAGAGAGGAGATACAGAAGGTATACGCCACGGGGTACCCTATGGTTTTACCTGCTGGATCACGGAGAAGACATGACAAAGTGGGATGGAAAACCTACTTCAGCTTTGGAGGAACGGGTGAGTGAACTGAAGAGGGGAGCAAGGGCCAAGACTGATCGTCCCATGAGAGCTACGGCTTCAGTCTCTGGTGAGCAGTTTCCCAGATGGAGTGGAAGAGCTGATTTTACTCCAGCTCCTGTGATAACGAAGAATAATCCCTTTCAACACGACTTAAGTGTCCAATGCTGTGACGACCATTAGAGGGGCCCTGCCTCCAGCCAGGTGGAGGTAGGGGACAATCGGATTTACTGGACTGTGTGGATCAGATGGCCTGGCACATCAGTCCCACAGAAGTATAAGGCTCTAGTAGATACCGGTGCACAGTGTACCCTGATGCCATCAAGCTGTCAAGGGGTGGAACCCATCTATATTTCTGGAGTAACAGGAGGATCCCAAGAGTTGACTGTGCTGGAGGCTGAAATCAGCCTGACTGGGAGGGAGTGGCAAAAGCACCCTATTGTGACTGGTCCAGAGGCTCCATGCATCCTCGGCATAGACTACCTCAAGAGAGGGTACTTCAAAGACCCAAAAGGGTACCGGTGGGCTTTTGGTATTGCTGCTTTGGAGACTGAGGAAATTGAGCAGCTGTCCACCTTGCCTGGTCTCTCAGAAGATCCCTCTGCTGTGGGGTTGCTGAAAGTTGAAGAACAACAAGTGCCAATTGCGACCACAACAGTGCACCGGCGGCAATATCGCACCAACCGAGACTCCCTGATTCCCATCCATCAGCTGATCCGTAGACTGGAGAGTCAGGGGGTGATCAGCAGGACCCGCTCACCCTTCAATAGCCCCATATGGCCAGTGCGAAAGTCTAATGGAGAATGGAGACTAACAGTAGACTATCGTGGCCTGAATGAAGTCACACCACCATTGAGTGCTGCCGTACCGGACATGCTAGAACTTCAGTATGAACTAGAGTCAAAAGCAGCCAAGTGGTATGCCACGATTGATATTGCCAATGCATTTTTCTCCATTCCTTTGGCAGCAGAGTGCAGGCCACAGTTTGCTTTTACTTGGAGGGGTGTCCAGTTCACTTGGAACCGACTGCCCCAGGGGTGGAAACACAGCCCTACCATTTGCCATGGACTGATCCAGACTGCACTGGAACAGGGGCAAGCTCCAGAACACCTGCAATACATTGATGACATTATTGTGTGGGGCGATACAGCGGAAGAAGTCTTTGAGAAAGGGAGGAAAATAATCCAAATCCTGCTGAAAGCCGGTTTTGCCATAAAACGGAGTAAGGTCAAGGGACCTGCACAGGAGATTCAATTTTTGGGAATAAAATGGCAAGATGGACGTAGACAGATCCCCACAGATGTGATCAACAAGATAACAGCAATGTCTCCACCAACTAATAAGAAAGAAACGCAAGCTTTCTTGGGTGCAGTGGGGTTCTGGAGAATGCACATCCCAAATTACAGTTCGATTGTAAGCCCTCTCTATCATGTGACCCGGAAGAAGAATGATTTTAAATGGGGCCCTGAGCAGCAACAAGCCTTTGAGCAAATTAAACGCGAGATAGTTCATGCAGTAGCCCTTGGACCTGTCCGGACCGGGCCAGATGTAAAAAATGTGCTGTACACTGCAGCTGGGGAGAACGGTCCTACCTGGAGCCTCTGGCAGAAAGCTCCAGGGGAGACTCGAGGTCGACCCCTCGGCTTTTGGAGTCGGGGATACAAAGGATCTGAGGCCAGCTATACCCCAACTGAGAAAGAGATACTGGCAGCCTATGAAGGGGTTCGAGCTGCTTCGGAAGTGATTGGCACTGAAGCACAGCTCCTCCTGGCACCCCGGCTGCCCGTGCTGGGCTGGATGTTCAAAGGCAGGGTCTCCTCTACACATCATGCAACTGATGCTACATGGAGTAAATGGGCTGCACTAATTACACAACGAACTCGAATAGGAAATCCCAGTCGTCCAGGCATTCTAGAAGTCATCATGGACTGGCCAGAGGGCAAAGATTTCGGAATGTCACCAGAGGAGGAGGTGGTGCGTGCTGAAGAGGCCCCACCATATAATAAACTGTCAGAAAGTGAAAAGCAGTATGCCTTGTTTACTGATGGCTCTTGCCGTATTGTGGGAAAGCATCGGAGATGGAAGGCAGCTGTATGGAGTCCTGGACGACAAGTTGCAGAAACTGCTGAAGGAGAGGGTGAATCGAGTCAATTTGCTGAGGTGAAAGCCATCCAGCTGGCCCTGGACATTGCTGAACGAGAAAAGTGGCCAGTACTTTATCTCTATACTGACTCATGGATGGTGGCAAATGCCCTGTGGGGGTGGTTGAAGGAATGGAAGCAGAGCAACTGGCAACGCAGAGGTAAACCCATCTGGGCTGCTGCACTGTGGAAAGATATTGCTGCCCGGGTGCAGAACCTGGTGGTGAAGGTACGTCATGTAGATGCCCATGTACCCAAGAGTCGGGCCACTGAGGAACACCAGAACAACCAACAAGTGGATAAAGCGGCTAAGATTGAAGTGGCTCAGATGGACTTAGATTGGCAACATAAAGGTGAATTATTTTTGGCCCGGTGGGCCCATGACACTTCAGGCCATCAGGGCAGAGATGCAACATATAGATGGGCCCGTGACCGAGGGGTGGACTTAACAATGGACACTATTGCCCAGGTTATTCATGAGTGTGAAACATGTGCTGCAATTAAACAAGCCAAGCGGTTAAAGCCTCTTTGGTATGGAGGACGATGGTTGAAGTATAAATATGGGGAGGCCTGGCAGATTGACTATATCACACTGCCACCAACCCGCCAAGGCAAGCGCCATGTGCTTACCATGGTGGAAGCAACCACCGGGTGGCTGGAAACATACGCTGTGCCCCATGCCACTGCCCGGAACACCATCCTGGGCCTTGAGAAACAGATTTTGTGGCGACACGGCACCCCAGAGAGAATTGAGTCAGACAATGGGACTCATTTCCGGAATAACCTTATAGATATTTGGGCCAAAGAGCATGGCATTGAGTGGGTATATCACATCCCCTACCATGCACCAGCCTCTGGGAAAATCGAACGGTACAATGGGCTGTTAAAAACTACACTGAGAGCGATGGGTGGGGGAACTTTCAAGCATTGGGATACACATTTACCAAAGGCCACCTGGTTGGTCAACACCAGAGGATCTGCCAACAGGGCTGGCCCAGCCCAGTCAGAACTTTTACATATTGTAGAGGGGGACAAAGTTCCCGTGGTGCATATGAAGAATTTGCTGGGGAAGACAGTCTGGGTTATTCCTGCTTCAGGTAAAGGCAAACCCACTCGTGGGATTGCTTTTGCTCAGGGACCTGGATATACTTGGTGGGTAATGCGGGAAGATGGGGAAGTCCGATGTATACCTCAAGGGGATTTGATTTTAGGGGAAAACAGCCAGTGAACTCAATTGTATGCTGCTGCCTGCTGTGTAATGCTTTTATAGCCCATCAACTAGATGTCTCCAGGTCACCAGCGACTGGCCCTGACTTCCCTCCAGCCATCATCCCAACAGAGAATGAACTTGGAACATCATGGACCGGATGGACTCGGCAGCATTATAGGGATTGGTCCATGCACTAAGAAAATGATTTTTTTTCCTCTTGGTCTGTATGTATATGGATGTATATATGTGGGAGAGCGATGGTGTATTGAAAATGTGGGATCTGAGCACGACGTGAATGGTATGGAATAAGGGGTGGATAATGTCCTGGGTTCAGCAGTAGCAATCATGTTTTTTCCTTTGTGTTAACTGGTGCAGTGCTGTGTTTTGACTTCTAGTTTTGAGAACAGCGTTGGTGAAGCCGATGTTGTCGGTTGTTGCTAAGTGATGTTTACCCTGACCAAGGACTCTGTGAGGCTCATGCTCTGCCAGGGAAGAGGGGGCTGTGAGGAAGCAGAGGCGGGGCGCCTGTGAGGTATTCCATACCACAGCACGTCATGCCCGGGGTGGGGGGTAACTGGGAGTTACCCGGAAGGACAGGAGCTTCCGGGTGGAACTCGTTTTCTTGGCCGGTGGTATCGTATTCTCTTCCCTTGTTATTTTCCCTTATCATTGTTTTAGCTGATAGTAGCGGTGGTGATTTGTTGCTGGACTGTTCTTGTCTCAACCCGTAGGAGTTGCACTCTCTCGATCCTCCTCCCCGTTCCTCCGGGAGCGGGGAAGGGGAGAGCCCCGGTGCAGGGAGGGGGGGAGACGAACACGGACCTTGATTGTTGTCAGCTCGGCACCACTCACTGGGAGTGAGTGAACAAGTTACCTGACTGGGTTTAAACCACGACACACAGCAATGCCAGTGTTGATACCTGCTTTTTCCAGAAACTACTCCCAACCCTTTCTACCATGTCCCTTTTTGTATTAAAATACCTCCTGCAAAATTTTGGGTACTACTAACAACAACTAGCCACACTAATGGCCTGCATGTCAAAAAGGATCAGATCATAAACGAAGAACAGCTGCTGAGGCTCAGCTCATTTTGAATCAGACATGGAAGGGGGGTTTTTTTCTTCATCAGGGACTGTAGCGATAGGACAAGGGGTAATGGGTTAAAACTTAAAGAGGGGAAGTTCAGGTTAAGTATAAGGAAGAAGTTCTTCATTGTGAAGGTGTGAAGCACTGAAACAGGTTTTCCAAAGAAGTGGTAAATCCATGTCAGCGCTCAAGGCCAGGTTGGACAGAGCCCTGGGTGGCATGGTTTAGTGTGATGCGTCCATGCCAATGGCAAGGGGGTTGGAACTAGACGATCTTAAGGTCCTTTCCAACCCTAACTGCTCTATGATTCTATGACTCCATGGTGGTAGTGGTCAATCATGAAGAGTTACAGGAGTATGTAGGAATACCGCCATCTCCTTTGGCTCCAGCACCCATGTCAGGATAGCTGCATTTATTCTTCTGGATGGAGTCTGTTGATGCAATAGCCCATGGAAGTAACCAGGATCTCTGATGCTGTAAGTAAGTAATGTTGGTAGTAAGTCAATGATTATGTTCTCACACAATGAAATGAGTGGTGCCTAAAAGACTAAGCAGTGGAAATAAGAATACAGGACATTTCCCACCCCTTGGTGAGCTCATCCCTTCTGTCCCCTACAGGTAGAACTGTGCTGACTCTTTGATTGTTTTCTTTTGTCCTTTGCATCCTTTATTCCTCTCCACAGAGTGACACAGATGCTACAGGAAAAATGAAGATATGTTCAGCCTGTTTCACAACTTCATATTGTTCTCCTGGGAGCTGGAAATAGAGAAATCATACCCCCACCAAAGTGAGAAGAGCAGAGACTTGAAGCTCTCCCCCATTTCTTGCTTTGCTATAAGCTAAGTTGCTAAGACTTGTGAGGACTTGGCCTCAGTAACGCATTTCCTACACTTCATAATGCAAGTGACTGGGTGATCCCACAGATACGTTTGGAGCTGCTTAAACAAAAAGTAGAACCATATGGTTGTAGGCATACCCAGAATTAGGCAGATTTTGAATAGAATTTGAGCAGGATTTTGAGGACTTAAATTTCTCAATGTAGCTATTTACAGATTTGTAGAAAGCTAAGGTCTATTCAGTTGATATGTGGAAATCTGTTGGCCATAAAATCTCTTCTGAAGGTCCGAGACGGAAGACTACAAACACAAAAGGTTTTGAGCAGCCGACAGCCTAGCACTGTAACATGAGTGTTATTTACCAAGACAGCTAGCTTGCTTTATATGACTTTTTCATGGCTTTAGAGGCAACTGGACATCTAAACACCTTTAAGATTCTTGGCCTTTCTTTTCATTGTAATACCACAGAAAAAAAGAAAACCCCAGGATCTTCAATTTATTTTGATAACAAGTTAAATGAATGTTTCCTTTCTCCTATATATTGCTTTAAAATATTATTCTCTTTGTTGCTGGCTACTCCTGCAACTGTTTGTCTCTTCTAAGTACATTTTAACTGTATCTTCAAAATTCATTCTGGAAGTTGAAAAAAATCTTTGGAGTAAGAGGAATATCAGCATTCAAGATACAGTTATTGCTGCAAGAATTTTTAAGAAATAGAAGAAAACTTTTCCCAATTGGTAAAAATATATTAAGAAAAAGATCCTTCAGTACATTTAATACATTTTATTAAACAAAGTATTTTTGTTTAATTTTTGCCAGAATCATAGTGATATGAAATTACATGCAAAAAAAGAGTTAATACCACTTTGTTATGCTGGTGTAAAGAAATCACAGTGCAGATAAGAGCAATTGGAAAATTGCATGCAACATCCCACTTGTGTTCAGTGGCCATTAGAGTGCACAAGCAAAATCCATTTTACTGTTTGGAAAATAGAAAGTATGAGTGTAAACATCATGCACAGAGACAAGAAACCCTTTTCCCAATCCCACTGACATTTTTCTTACTATAAACGAATGGACTCCTCATGCCCCAAACCCCAGCCACAAATTCCCAGAATAAAAATGAAACCTTGTGTCATGGTTTAAACCCAGCCACACAGCTCATTCACTCACTCCCTGCCTTCTTGCCCTCCCCCTACTCCCGGAGGGACGGAGAGGAGAATCGAAAAGAATGCAACTCCTACTGGTTGAGATAAGAACAGTTTAGTAACTAAGGTATAACACAAATCACTACTGCTACCACCAATGATAATAATGATAAGAGAAAATAACAAGGGAGAGAATATGATACCACCCGCCGAAATGAGCCCAACACAGAAGAACCTGTGCCCTTCCTGGTAACTCTCAGTTACATCCTGGGCATGACGTGCTGTGGTATGGAATACCTCTTTGGCTAGTTTGGGTCAGGTGTCCTGTCTCTGCTTCCTCCCGGCTTCCGCTCCTCCCTGGCAGAGCATGAGGCTCACAAAGTCCTTGGCCAGACTAAAACATTTGAGTGGTAACTAAAAACATTGGTGTTATCAGCAATGTTCCCAGGCCAAAAGTCAAAAACACAGCACTGCACCAGCTACTAAGAAGGAGAAAAAATGACTGCTACTGCTGAACCCAGGACACCTGGACTTTTCATAATTTTTCTGCGAGATACTGAAACAGTCTGTGCCAATATACACCCTTCTTCAAGAGTCTGGAACAGAAAATGAAGTTTGCTGCCTCCATCTGCAGTTTCTGTCAGGAATACCATCAGCAGTGGTCAAAACAACATTGACTGACTGTTTCATCCTCCTCTTGTTTGTGATGGCAGTGATGGACACAGTACTCAAAAACTGAGTGTCATAGACCTGTTGAGAGACAAGACATTAAGTGAGCTGAAGAGATGAGGTATTAAACCGAACAACAAGGCTAGATTCAAAAGGCTGTGTTTTAAAATAAAATAAAACCAAACAATTACCTGTATGAACCTTTTTGCAAAGCATTCACTTTGTGATATGATCAATTATACGAAATAAGGAAAGAAAAGCTTAGAACTCGTGTTTCCTAACTTAGCTACTCAGAAAAAAGTCCCTAGCTACATGCAAGGTTTCAGTGCCCAGCTATTTCCAGTGAAGCCTAGTCATGATTTTTAAGAGCAGGTTCTCCTGTTCTAGCTCTTAAGGATGAATGAACTTCCATTTTAGCAAAAGGAAATAATTTTGGACTAAGACCAAGTGCTGAGATTTCTAGACTAAAAAGAGACCACATAAGTAAAAAATACATGATTGTAGAAGCAGAGTTACTACTTTAGCTATATTATGCACTCATGAAAATTATGATCAGTGAAAGTTAGGTTTGAGAAAAATATGCAAGGAAAACCTATTTAAATCACTGTGAGGAAAGGAAGGAAAAGCCAATAAAAAACATTTTTCTAAAAAGAAATGTAGTCTTTGGCTTGAACAGCCAGAGGTGTGACCTTCAGTGGCCTTCAAATGATGTGTTATTGGAGAGAGGCTCCATCTTTCTATCTCCACAAGATAAATGAATTATCATTGCATTTCACAAATAAAGGAATATCTGAAATACTGCAAATAGTCTTTCAAGTGGCATCCCACAGAAAAAAATGGGAAATATTACTGACATAAAGAAAACAGAAGAAGAAAATAGATATTTAAGAATTATTTCTATGGACAAATAGGCAAGATAAAGCTCTTGACACATACTAGAGCCTTATTTCAGAGACCACTGGACTGAAACACGACAAAGAGAAAACAGAGGTACTGGTGAGTGCAAAACAACCACGTTAAAACCAGTGCAGAGAGGTTATCATCAGTGACCTTCAAAAATAAAATGGAAATCTGATTCTAGAGCAATGGGGCATTCCTGGAGTGTTGATATTATTTGGCATCCCAATTTTGTAATTCCTCCCAGTAAACAAGGGAAACCTCAACTAGTTTTTGTTTTCCATGAAGCAATGCTTAACACTTTCTTTTTGTCTTTTAATTTCTTTCCTTTAAATTTCTTTTCTGGTTTTGTTTGTTTGTTTGTTTTGTTACAAGCTCTTGTGAGCTCATAAATGATCAGGAAGTAAAATGCCAATGCGTACATTTAAGATGAGAAAAGGTAAGACTGAAAGTCTGTCTCATTCATCTCTGGGCTGCTAGAAGCTGACCACGATGACAATGATGATATCCCATCAAATGTGCTCTTTTGTTCAAAATGAGCACCATACTTTATTGATTCCCTGTGAAATTGCTCCGAGATGAATCAAAATACCAGCTGCCCCATTTATTGAGCTGTGAAATATTTCTATTTGCTGTGCAGCTGTGTGAACCTGAGCTAATCTAAAGGGCAGATCATTTACAAAAGAGCTCAAAATAGTTTTATTGCAGGCAGTTTGCCTAAGTATTACATATTCCCTGCTCATATGGGATTCTGAGGAAGGGCTTATACTGAGGGAAAGGCAATGTTACTGAACAGAGCACAGATTGCTGTTTATTATAGGTGCATGGAAATTACAGAGGACTATTAAACACATCCCATGTGAAGAATTCTCATGAGCAAATGTTATGTCATGGTGCTCACTACCTTGCATGCAGTACTTAGCACTGTGCAAAACCAGAAGATTGGGTGATGATTCAAGTTTTCCTGATAAAACCATGTGTTTCTCTAGTGAGCATTATTTCTGCAAGAGGTCGGAAGGGAAAAGAATAACCTGTTAGCTTGCTTTTTGACAGACGGTCAATGATAAAGCATCATTAAAATCAGCCAACCAGCTTAAAGTTTTTATTTTAGTGCCAACACATATGTATGTTGTTTGGGAATTATGCTCTAATTAACCTAAAGCATGTAGTACTGCTCTTTTATACATAATAGGAGGATTAAGTGAGTGCAGCAGATTTTACAGTCATGAAAATACCACTGGTAATAAAAATTCTAAAAAATGTATAGGAATACTCTAAGAGAGGGACTGATGTCTTTTTTCTTTGTAACATTTTTGGTCCTGCTATATTTTGTATATTTTGACAGAAAATGCTTTCATCTCTGATGGCATATAGTTCAACAAATTCTAAAACCACTTTTCTGTGATGAATAGTTGAACTCTTCTAAGTTACAAACCTTGGGACATATCGCTCCAAAGGAAGGAAAAACCAATGGGAAAGAAATTAATCCTGTTATATCTTTAAAGGAAAATATTTAAAGAAAAACAAGGAATTTCAGAAAAGCTGAAATGTTTGTAGGATAACCTAGCACCACTTCAGGACTTTTCAGTCATTTAAAAAAAAAAAAATCTGTCCATTTTTCTATTTGTTTACACATGAAATAGTGGTTTCGAAGATGGCATAAAATTACATCCAGATTTTTAGGGACTATAACAATTTCTGAGTAGAAAACTATTGACAGGATGCATTTAATAAGGAAGATGGAAAAGAGGGTGTGTGCATTCCTTGCCATCCTCTTAGTACAACCCCAGGTTAAAACACTTTTGTGACTATCTGTATCTCCTACCATCAGTCATTTCCACTTGATAAGGCCATTCAGAAATATGAAGTAACTCCTGGCAATCTCTTGATAGAGCAGAATGGATTAATAACATACTTTGCAGACAAATTATAATGTTATGGAATACGAAATGGACTGGGGAAGGAAAGATGAGCTGCCTCGGGGATAGAAAGGAGTGGATAAATGCAGGATAGGAGGAAAAGGGAATAGGACAGAGCAATATTCGCAGTCACTGGTGTGAGAAGAGTGTAAGGAATACTGCTATTTGGGAGGAAAGAATGAGGGCAAAATGATACAGCAAATAAAACATTTGGTACTGGGGGGCTGATCTCATCTTAGTGAAATAAGGAAGATGACAGACCCTATAAGAGATGCCCCTACCACTAGGGAAGAGGAGGAGCTGGGAGACCTGGGCAGGATTTCACTCCAGAGTGTAAAAAGAAGGTATGAGAGAAGGGGGTATGACAGAGAACCCAGTTTCTTGTAAGAGAGTCCTTGGCACAGTGAGAGAACAGCTAATAAGAAAGAAATGTTAGCCCTTCCAGGAGGAAAATGCAAAGGGACAGAAGGATTGCAGATAGGACACAGTGATGAAATAAATGGAGGCATGTTGTTTGTTTACAATAAACTTAACTGACAATGGCTGATGAAATGTTTAATCTCCTTGGTGCTGCTGCTGCCCCATGCTTTTTAACTACCTTTCACTGCTGCCCAAATGTGGCAACACTTTCAGTTGGGTGGGCAGAGGAGATTGTGAACAACCTGATGAATTGCTGTCCAGGGGGATCTTGGTAAAGCTTTTCTGCAGCTTGGCTTAGTGTAGGAATATTTCATGACTGATTTCTGGCTAGAAGCTCTTACTAATATTAACAGTCCTGCAAGAAATGCAAGGTCTTAATGCACTTAGTTGAAAACATCATTTGTGCACTGCACCTGTAAAAGAAGGATCAGTGTGCTTTTGCAAAGAACGGTAAGCAGAAAAAACAAGTTGTGAGTATATTTAAATATGCATACATACAGGTGTTTCTTTGTTGACATATTTCTTGCGGAAAAAAAAAACCAACAATAACCCCACAGCAAAACTAAAAGCATTTAATCAAAAATGTCTGCAGGTAGGGCTGAATTTGTGATTGGGTAATAATCATGTGAAATCTGAGGATGTATTCAGAGACTGATTATGTAATGTTAAGTTGCAGAAAAAAAAAGATTTCTCATTATTGACATAATTGACTAGAATTTATTTTCGTCTCTGAAAATGGTGATAAGATCAAAACATTTCTCAAGGCAAGGCTAAGGCTTCCATGCTATGTGCTGTTTAGGTATGGGACAATTATCTGATGCAGAGTGCAATGGGATCAGCTCATATTCATATCAAACACATTTACATTGTGAAATGGGTCACATTCAAAATTAATTTAAAATAACGCAATAGCCCATATATTGCAAGCTATGTCCAGGAGTTTTTTGGGAGAATACTTATTGTCCCAGGTCAAAACCGTACCTGTTTAGTACTGTATATAACACAATCCAGTGACCAGTCATGTTCCCTTGTAACATCCAATTTCCCTGTATGGATGAACACCTTTGTCTTTAGTGACAATCCAAAAATACCGGAATCATCTATCAGATTCTCAGAAAAAAAACCCTAAGAGATGTTCTATAGAAACCTCTTCTCAATGCATTTTAACCATGTATTCTTATTGCAGTCAATTTAGAAAACCTTTGTGGTCATGTTTAATATTTTTCTTTGAGAAAATGTAACAATCATATGCTTTGCTGGATCTAGTCCTTTTTCTTTCAAAAGAAGGAAAAAAACCCTAAAGATGTTCTTGTAGAAGTTTTCTTATAAATCAGTATCCTTGGAAAAAATATGGCATTTAAGTTATGATATTTAAAATATTTTAAATTTTCTGTCTGTGAAACAAAGTGAATTGCAATAATAAATTCCATTTGCAATACAGACTTCTCTGAAAAAAAAAACACTTCTAAGGAGGGATGGAAAGAACAAATGTAACAGAAAAACATGATTTACTTATCCCTAGAGTGCTAATTTCCTAGTTTATTTTCTGAGTATATGTAATAGTATGTATCAGGAATAAAGAGAAACAGAGAGCATAAAGCTACTGAAAGGAAAAACTAACTACATGAGGGAATATGTATGAAATAGACCATTTTTTTGCTAGTTTGGTAAATGGCACAAAGTATTTAGAGATGATTCAGAACTATGCAAAAGTCAAAAAGCCACCTGATGAGATGCAAAACCTCAGACAATGAGCGTGATTTTATAGCACAGGAATGCACAAACTGCATCCAGGAACAGGCTGGCAAATCCTGCCCATTGACCAACTCTCCAAATAATAGGATCAGCACCTGGGACACAGGAGCAGTTCATTCCAGGCAGCAGTGTCCCAGCTGTAATAACAACCATGGAGCTGCTCCTTCATCAGTGCAGCAAATTCCTGAGGATAAAATTATTTCCCCACCTGTGGAACCATGTACCAGGTAAATCCTGCAGGAATGCAGAAATACAACCAGTGTCAACATTTGCATTTCCAGGTTCAAAGCCAACCATGGCAGCAGAGGTGGGATGTGATAATGAAAGGGTGGGAGAGAACATCTTTTGCTGACTGTGCATGAGGTGCAAAGAGTTTGATGTCTTGGTTTGTGGGAGTTGGACAAATGGGGGAGGGATGTGGATTATTGAAAATAGGGTCTGGGGAGGTAAGCTGTGTGATATCAAGACAGACAATAGTATGTTTCTGTTCTATGATTCTATGTTTTCAGCTGGGGGAAATATAGCTGAGCATGGCAGGATGACGCATGGATGTGAATGGTGACAGACCTGGATGATACGAAAATTTGTAACACATTTTTTCCATGTTAAAAATAGTATTTTCTGGTAAGGAGAAACAGCATTTCTGTGTCCCTGCACTTCAGAAATGGCTTTTAAACATTTTTCCCCACTTACAGGTTTGTGTATTCTTCATTTGTTTTGCACTATCAGGGTTTTATCAAGCAAGACTCAGAGATTTCCTTTGAAATGTGAAGCAATTGCATGTTCCTTACACATATAGGCTTCTAATTTTCTGCAGCATGAAGCCTAATGCTCATTTAAGAATTATGTTTGGCAAAAATGAAGAAGGGAAAAAAATATAACTTTGTCTTCAAATGCATCTGTACTTTGGAAGTCCAAAGATTGATTCAATATGATCAGCTTTTTTACATTTATATATGGAAGCATATAAAATAAGTTTTAAGAGGAAAATCGTAAATGCCCTACTATACAGTGCTTTTGATCTTTTAATGACTTGATCCCCTAATTACTGAAAAATATAGCAGAACAAATTGTAAACAGGTTACTTTGGAATATTATTTTGTAAGAATTTTAGCATGCAGCAGTCTGTGCATGAGGGAAAGCATTCCACAGTATTATACAATGTATTGTTTTTTAAATACAATGCAGCTCTACAGATTACAGTTTTCTGGGTAACCAAGTACATATTTTGGAGCTGCTATTCCGTTGTGGAGTTAATCTGTAAATTGAAGTCTTTACCGCTGTACATTAAGTCATGATAAAATATAATGACACCAAAAAAATATCTTATAAAAAACTGGGTTACAGACAAGGGGAAAGTCAGAGTCAGGAACTTTTTGTTCATGGCTCCAGGTCATGTTACATATTAAACATAATAGTTAAGTGCTATTATTTTCGAATATATTTACAGAGACCCAGTTAAATGCATTGTGTTTTATCTATTCATTCCTTAGGCAAAATATATCCTTCTATACATGAAATTAGTTCTATTTCAATAAGATAACATTAATCCTTCTTAAATTCCTGTAAGATTATCCTTCAACAACTTCTGTGAGATTATCCTCCCTTTCTCTTCAGTAAATACATAAATCAGGGCCATTTACAGGATAGTATCAACACATAAGACACAATAGTGACCTTTGTATCTGGTAGTAATTTCCCATGTTTACAGCTTTGCAACAGAAAAACACAGTAGGGGGGAAACTTGAGAAAATCCCCACAAGATTTAGAAATTCCTTAGCAGAGACTGTGAAGAACAATAAGATTCAGCTACCAGAAGAGGATCTTCCCAGCGAGAAATTAGTTGTGCATTGTGCTAAGGATGCTGATAGCTGGGTTCTGTTACAAGTCTCTGGTGCCATTTTTTAGTGAAAATCCACTCCAGAAGCCAAGTTCTAAGAAAGATTTTTTTTTAATTTATTCTGTCATTCTTTGTAGAATGACATGTCATTCAAGGAATTTTGCTCATTATGGAAAAACCACTAAAAGCATTGAAACCTGACACAAATTAAGATAAGCTCTTTTGTTTGAAAATGGTTCACATCCACAAACTCTTTTTTGTTGTAAATAAACTGGTATTTTCACATTAGTCAGAAAATCCATCTCATTTCTAGTGTAGTCTTGGTTCCATAACGAACAAAATGCACAAATCTGAACACATTTAAGTGAGAGGTGTCACTATGACTCACTCCACCATTGTAGAAAGAAAATATTTCTCTGAGCTGATTATGAAAAATCAAGATTACTAAAAAGAAAATATGTGAGAGAACTCATGGGGTCTGCAGTGAATGTTATGAGCTGGACTGTATCTTTTCAGCAGATCCTAAACTGTTTTATTAAATGTCATTGGCAACACTTCTTCTGTTGTTGACCAAGACATCCTGAAAGCCGAAATCTTGTCAACTAGAAGGCAACACAGTCTGGGACACTGCAAATCCCCCTCCATCACATCCAAAACTTATACCAAGATGATGTAAGATGCATTTTTCTCCACTTCCAATGAACCTAGTTCAGTTAAAGGGCTGAGTTGATCCTTTCAGACCCTGCCAGTTGGCTGCTTCAGCCCAGCTGTGCAGCCCTCCCACCCTCTTGCTGCCTGTCCTGCTCTTCCTATGCACAGCATCGTCACTTTTACTAGCCGCATGCCAGCCTTTGGAGAGCTGACTGAACCCCCTTTGCCTGCAGCAGACGTGGATTCAAAACCCCCTTTATGATTATTAGGTAGCTGGTGGTACATATATGCTTTGTGAATATATGTTATCTGCTAAATAACTGCAGAAAGAGGGGGAAGTCTTCCTCCATTTAAAATAAATAAATAAATAAAGGAAACAAAAGATGCAGCTGTGACTATTTTTGATGGAATCATTTCTGCCAGTATGTGTAACATGTTTCTGTTACTCCACCCACAGTAAGCCCCAGCTCATGCTGTATTAGCTACACGTAATGTTGCTAGATACACGTGCCCCAAGGAGTGATCCATGGCCCTAGACCACTCATCTCCAAATGCTGCCCTCTCACCCTCCTGGGACCAGCTCTTCCCAAAGCTGCTTGGTGATATCCACGCTACAAAATTCCTCCTCATGCTGTCCTGGTCTTTCCTGCTGGAGAGCATGGGATGCAAAACTTTTCATTCAAGCCAGAAAAACCTGCACATGTCAAAGTACAGACTGCTTCTGAAAGAAGTGTTAGCCAAACACCGCTGTCCAATTTGGTTTCTCTTGAAACCAGAGCACTACACTTGAAGCTTTGGGAATTCATTGCTTTCCCACTACCATTTAGAGCTCACTGCTCCCTCTAACTCATCTAGCAAAGTAAGTAAACACCAGTTTTTAAGTTCCAGTCATTACGGTGATAAACCTGGAATGAGACTTCATCAGGAAATTATCTTACTAGCAGTAAGATTCAACTAGTGAACTATAAATATTTTTCAAGGAAATATAGTGCCTATTTCCCAATGGTTCTTCAGTTTCATTGTCTCTATGAAAAGAAACCCAGTAAATCACTGATACATTTTCCCTAGATAGCAGTAACTGTCACTCTGATAAAGCATCATAAAATTAGTACCTGCTAAAAACAGTATGGTATCCAAATGGGTAATCACAGTGGGCCATCACTAACACTCAACAGAGTCCCAGACTTGTGCCACCTGAATTCCTGTCAGTGACTGTTGTTTTCAGGCTAATTTTTTGGGTAGAAAATCCATGAAGTTCAGAACAGCTGTCTACCTTAGAACAGATACTGAGTTGTAAGAGCAAAATGATGTTACTTTAATAACTTTAGACTAAATCCACAAAGAAAGTCTCATGGAAAGATTAGTTTAGTGCAGGATATGCTTAAGCTATTTGCCTGTTAGTGCTGCTCTTTAGAACCCAAGCTAAATGGCAGCATCTGACAATTAATGGTGGTGGTGGTCTCACCTATGTTGCTTATGCAGTTCCCAGCTAACACTGGAAATGTAGGTCACTGAAAATAATTCCAACTTCCCAAGTATTCATAGAAATTAATCCTGGACTAATTTAGCTCATTATATTTTTGCAGGTCACTGAAAATAATTCCAACTTCCCAAGTATTCATAGAAATTAATCCTGGACTAATTTAGCTCATTATATTTCTGCATATTAGTAAGAGGTTTATTAAAATTTTGTTATTGAAATCTCTTTCCATGAGCATATGTTTGGAGATTAATGATTTTTCCCTTTGGCTTTGCAGGAAATAGATAGCTATGTATTTAGTCCATTCTCATGAGTAATTGATCAGTTTTTATGCATTCTCAGCCTCCACCATCATCTCGTTTCCTGTTTTGGGAGCAAGCTACTGAATAACTATGGTTGTGTAGGATCTAGATATACATTAGGTTGCAATGAGTTGCAGTTTATAAGTTTCACACTGACAGAATTCACAGCTCTGACAATATCTTATTGAAATATTTTTCCAAAGTGGTCTACAAATTCCTTAAATATGCCTCCTGCAAAGACTTTTTAATACCTATGGAAATATCACCAAAGGAAAAACTGTGGGGGATAACTTTTCATTTAGCTAGCTGGTAAACTAAAATAGTGTAAGTAAATGCTTCCAGATAAATCTGAAGATTTTCCCTAGAAAGGTATAATGAGTGACATACTTAATCTGTTACAAATGACTTTAGTGGTACAAGTTTAATTGGATTAGATTTCCCTGCATGTTCAATGTCAGTAGTACCTTCTTATGGTAGTCCTGCCTCGCTGCTCAGCAGTAGAGTTCTAGGGACTTGTACATTAATTTTACAGAAAAGGAGAAATTAAGGACACTGTGTGAAAAGACACACACATGTCACAGCAGCCATAAAATGAAGACGACTGCAAACAACAGGAAGCCAGTCTCCCTCCTTAGAATAATGTCATTACACAACACACAGTGTTCAGAGAAACTTAGTTTTGAGTATTTATTCAAATTTTAAAGGAAGAAAACTGCCCTCCTTCTTGCAAAGTACCTTTCTAAAGGCTGTGGTCTTATCTGGAGAGCAACTTAATGTAAAACTTGCAGGACAATGTCTCCCCAACCCTAAGGATTTACTTGCAGGCTATGTACAGTAATGCCACCTGCTGCCACCTGACAAACATAATTTGTTTAGTTGCAAAGTAGGTGGTGATTATCTTTTTACAAAGTCCTCATATTTGCAGATTCATAACCTTAATTTTGAGAAGAAAGGGAATTCTTCAAGCTGTGTTGAAGTAAACTGTTCATTAACTTAATGTTTTAAGAGAACTCCTGATTAAATTGTCACACGCATATTCCTAATGTATAAATCCACATTTTTACGCATTCCTCACCAAAAATGACTACAGCATCAAATTTCAACAATCTGAGTAGAGTTTTGCAAATATATTACACTTTAAATGTTAAAGTTTCAGACTAAGGAAAGGAAAACATAGATTACCTGGAATATTTAATAATTCATAATCTTCATTACTCAATTTTACATTCCTTTCATGCCAAATATATAATGGGATTTTTCAATTAACTTTGGACAGTTATGATCAAATTTTTAAACTTGGTACATAAAATTCTGGTGTTGCATTCATATTCAGCAAAGCAGAAGACATAAATGCATGACTGAAATGTTTGTAGTAATGCTGTACATGGCTTCATAATTTGCAATCATTTCAAAAGTCATGGCTTGAGTAATGCAGTACAGTTCCACCATAATTTTAATTGTAGTGGCACATGCTCTGAAGCAAAAATGTTAAATCTGCAAAAAAATGTGTGTCAGTCCTGAAAATATATATTTTACAAATCAGTCCTGACTGGAAAAACACAAATGTATTTCTATTTAGAAATGTGATTTGCTAAAATTGGATAATGTACTAGTCTCCTTTTATTAAGGTCTAGTGGAGGGTGTTCCTGCCTATGGCAAGGCAGTTGGAACTAAATGATCCAATCAAAACCATCCTATGATTCCATGATCCTACACTTCTATGATTCTATGATTCTGTGATTCTTTAATCTGGCTTATTCAGCGCAAATATCTTGGAGGGTATTTCACTAAAAGCAACATACTGTCGAATGGATTTTCAACCCTCTTTAATTAACAGTAGCATTGTTAATTCCAGAAGAAATAACAGAAGGTTCTAGAAGCTGATTTGGCGTAAGTTGAAGCTTTGTCTTTATCAGTCTTGAACAAAAAAAGAGTGAAGGCCTCCAGGCTCCATTGGTATGCCTGAGCTGATCTCTCTGATGACATGCTCACAGAAATGCTACAGAAACTTGCTTGCTAATACTAGCAATGAGGCATCCTTTCAGGCAGAGCATTTTATTGAAAAGAAATTTTGGGATTTGTTTTTGTCTTGATTTAAAGGGCTACCTGGCATAGTAACACTGCTTGAAGATGGACAAAGTGCAGTGGCACAGCCATTCCTCCACCTGACAAAGGACTCAGAGGGAGGAGTGTTGTTTAACATCACTTCTACAGTGGTGGTTGGAATGTATTTTTGACACTTGGACCAACTTTTGCTTCCTTTCCTATGCTGAAAAACGGGAATAACTGCTCAGTAACATGCATTTATGGCCATATGACACTAAACAAAATTGTGGCATAGGAAGTTTAAAGTTCAGATACAGGTGAGATAAAATGGATCATTTGGCTAAGGACACTGAATTAGAGGAATATTTTTTTTCAGAGCAGCATGCAGCATTCAGGCAGAATAATTCACCAGTGACTGTAAGGAAAGTGAGCAAATCTTTGTAACATCTCCAAAAATTCTTTTCACTGACCTCCTTAAAAAGTTTATAAGTGGCCAGACATCAATTCTGCATGTTGTCTAATATGTTCCTTTTCTGGGAATGTCTGCTTTCTAAGATACATCAGTTACCCAGGCACACCTATCCCAATCATATCAATTATTTTGGAGGGCAAATTAATGATAGACACTTACATAGTAGCCAAATAAGAAGAGCTATGACTCAGAGAAAAATGCTCAGAATTCACTTTTATTTTAATAAAGAAGTAGATTTATGCAAGCCAAGTATATGATCAGATGGCCACAACTGTATCACAGTGTCTTTCATCAGCAGTGTATCATATATATAAAAATTCCAAATATTTTTTCAACTGAATAAATAATTTTTTAAAAAGATATCTTTAAAGAAATAAAGACAGGCATTTTGACCAGAATAGCATTTTTATAAAGTGTGTAATCCACTTTGCTGATCATAATCCCCTATGGACTAAGTGGAATAAGCAGAACTGATAAGGCTTTTTGGCAAGGACATTTTTCAATACTATTATTTTTAAACCAATATCCAAATATCAGAACCATAAAGTGCACACTGAATGAAAAATAAGCATTGTTGCAATATTTCCTAAACTTTTTCCAGCCTCAAAGGACTCTGGTTCTCCTTGGAGAGCTGTAAAGTTGAAATTGAACTTGAGAGCAATTTCTGTTTTGTCCAAATAGACAAAATATGGCTGACCATATCATGAAAATGATAGGAAACAGTAGGAAACTGAAGAAGAACTAAAGAAAAAGGTCAATATTAAAAAAGTGTAACTGAGTAATTAATCACTGGATTAACTACTGCCAAATTTTATGGTAAATTAAATCCCACTTAATGGTTTTAAAACATGATTAAAAGTGTTTCTGAGTTTTACAGACCAGTTCATCCATAGAGAGTTGAGCAATTCGGAGAAGCAGCTTCCTATTCTGATCATTATTATTATTTTACTTTATTTCAAATATTGAACTGTTCTTATCTCAACCCCAAATTTTAACTTTTTTTCCAATTCTCCTCCTTCTTCCACCAGGGGTGGGTCAGGAGGTTGTGAGTGGCTGCATGATATTTACTTCCAGCTGGGGTTAAACCATGATAATATAATTGTAATCCTATGATGCTTAATCAAAGCTGTCCTCCTTAAAAATATGAGGTATGCAAAGAATACCTTAGCAGACTTTCAAGAAGTAGAAACAGCCATGAATACAGGAGCCAGGGCAACATAAAGATAACATACAATCAGGGAATGCCCATGAACAGTAACCATGCATTAACTATAGAACGGTTTGAGGTGAGAGAGATCTTTAAAGGTTGACTAATCTAAAGCCTCCTGCCATGGGCAGGGACCTCTTTCGCTAGGTCAGATTGCTCAAAGACCCATCCAACCTGACCTTGAATGTTTCCAGGGACAGGGCATCCACAACTTCTCTGGGCAAGCTATGCCAATGTCTCACCACCCTTGTCATAAAAAAATGTCTTCCTTATATCTAGTCTAAATCCACCCTCTTTTAGTTTAAAAACATTCCCCTTGTCCGACTGGCACTGGTGAGGCCAGATACCTTGAATGCTGCATTCAGTTTTGGGCCTCTCACTACAAAAAACATATTGAGGTGCTGGAGAAAGTCCAAAGAAGAGCAGTGAGCCTGTGAAGGATCTAGAGAGCAAGTTTTAAGGGGGGCAGCTGAGGGAACTGGGGTTGTTTAGCCTGGAGAAAAGGAAGCACAGGGGAGACCATACAATTCTCTACAGCTACCTGAAAGGAGGTTGGAGTCAGGTGGGTGTCAGTCTCTTCTCCCAAGTAACAAGTGAGAGGACAAGAGGAAACAGCCTCAATTTCTTCACTGGGGGTTGTCAAGCACTGTAACAGGCTGCCCAGGAAAGCAGTTGTGTCCCCGTCCCTAGAGACATGTAGATGTGGTGCTTAGGGACATGGATTAGTGGGACTTGGCAGTGCCTGATTAATGATTAGGCTTGATCTTAAAGGCCTTTTCCAACATAAATGATGGTTTGAGTCTATTGCAATTGCTAAACAGCATCCCCATCTTTCTTATAGGTCTCCTTTAAGTGCTAAAAGGCTGCAATAAGATCTCCCTGGAGCCTTCTCTTCTCCAGGCTTACCAACCCCCAGCTCTCTCAGCCTTTCCTCACAGAAGAGGTGTCCCATCCCTCTGATCATTCATACAGCATTGTCTCCTCACTCAGTACTCTTGGCCAGTAAGTTATATGTTTCTATAAGATCTCTTATCATTGCTAAACTGTTATGCACAAAGGCTAACTTTTATAAAGATTTTTTGAGGGCCATACAATAAGTTTCCATGAGTCAGTAATGTACTTTTGGAGTGAAGAAGGTCATATGGGAAACTTTTGGATTAGGTTTTACTGTGGGATTTGTGTTTGGTTTTTGTTTCTTTGGTTTTTGGTTTTGGGTTTTTTTTTAAAGGTAAGCTATGTGCTGAATTTAAAGTTTTCACGGAACTACTATAGAACTTCAGACAATTGAAATAAAGTATTCCTTTTTAAAAAGTCAAATGTTCTCTCAGGCAGAATTCTTCCTCAAAGTTCAACATTATTGATAATCATATTCAATAAGCTTGCTCAAGAAAGTCATAAATATGTAGCTCATTTTCCACCCTTCTTCGAAGACCTAAATGAGTGCAAAAATTACAAGTAAGTTCTATTATTACTATTATCCAGTATTAAAAATAACATCACAAAACACTCTACACAGCTTAATCTCAGTCAGCAGTCTTGCTGTCAAATTATCATAAATAGAAAGTCATCTGTGTTCTCTTATTTCACACCCAAAGGAAAAACACTGGAGACTATTGGTTGATCAGTAGGTGGCATAAGTAATTCCTGACCCCCCACTACAATCACAGGGCTTTATACAGTTCCTATTAAAGCCAAAAAGAGCTTTTGTATCAGCCACAATGGAAGAAGAATTGGGGTGGTATTTTGTAATAAGGATCTCATGTGTAGAGTCACTGTAATTTATAAATTATTGCTGCTGAACAAAATTAATACGAAATGTCATCCCACAGAACTAATGGCTTTCCAGCAGTTGGCCAACAGTTTCCTTCATGGAGAAAAGGGCTGAACAAATAATGTCCCACACCTGCAGTAGCTTTAATATCAAGCATTATCCAATGATGTCTTTTGAAATATTTTAATTTTTTATTTCCCCTTTCAATTACCACCATACAAAGATGATGGGTGATTACTAGGCATGCTGCAAACAGCTGAATTCTCTTCTTCATATTATCTGTTAAAGGAGGCAAAATACAGTAACATCCTTCCATGGCGAAAAAGCTACCATCTTTTGCTACATAGCTGCACCCCTGTCTTGCTGAGAAACTTTCTCCCTTCCTTGCTTCATAGTAGTCAGATATTAGTGAGGAGTACAAATCTCAGTCTACTCACTGCATCACAACTCCTATTTGATTGGTTTCTCTGCCTTTAGTGCAGCAACTTGCTTATGATTTTTTTGTTTGTTTGTGGTTTGGTTTTTCTTGGGGGGGGGGGTGTCTGTTTTTTGTTGGTTTTTGTTTTGTTTTGTTTTAGTCTTGGGATTAAAAAAGTTCTAATGAAAATTAACAACATGAAAGTCAGGGAGATAGGCTGATTACTTATTCATGCTGAGACACCTGTTTGTATCTATTATAATGCTCAGTTCTGTTCATTTTTACTGTTTGAGTAGCTGGTGTCCCCCAGCAAAAAATGAACCAGTGAGGAAAACAGGAATATACCTAGAAGACTTTTATTCTTATGGACATATAAGATACTTAGGAGTTCCTTGCTTTTCTCAACAAGGAAATATGACACTGTCCAATTAAGTTTAGGCTTTCCACCTAATGGGAATGGGTGCTCCCTTTTCCCTGGAAGAGTAAAGTATATTCCATGCAAAAAGAAGAGGTATGTTCCATGCAAATAGAGGAGAAGGAGGCTTGTTATACTCACTCCTAAGCCTTCTGTACTAACTGAGAGACCTCCTTTAACACCTCGTGGCTTCTTACTTGCCTTGACTGCTCAGTATACATCTGGGGTTTTCTGCAATGAATTTCAAGACAGTCATTTGTTCATTTTCTCCAGCTAAATCACTTGATCTAAGAAAGACTAGTAACTCTTCCTAATAGTATTGCCTTTTTTTGGCTCCCAGGCTCATCAGTCAAGAAAGTAAAATAGGTGTAAACATGATTATGTTCCTTTTTTTCACTCTTCTACAGGAACAGCCCTTCTATTAATATTAGGAGACCTTACTGAATCATAGAATCATAGGATAGTAAAGGTTGGAAAGGACCTTAATATCATCAAGTTCCAACCCCCCTGCCATGGGCAGGGACACATCACACTAAAACGTGTCACCCAAGGCTCTGTCATACCCAGCCTTGAACACTGACAGGGATGGAGCATTCACAACTTCCGGGGGTAACCCATTCCAGTGCCTCACCACCCTCACAGTAAAGAACTTCTATATCTAATCTAAACTTCCCCTGTTTAAGTTTGAACCTGTTACTCCTCATCCTATCAGTACAGTCCCTAATGAGGAGTCCCTGCCCAGCATCCTTATAGCCCCCTTCAGATACAGGAAGGCTGCTACAAGGTCTCCCCGCAGCCTTCTCTTCTCCAGGCTGAACAGCTCCAACTTTCTCAGCCTACCTTCATGTGGTACATGCTCCAGTCCCCTGATCATCCTCGTGGCCCTTCTCTGGACTCGTTCCAACAGTTCCATGTCCTTTTTATGTTGAGGACACCGGAACTGCACAGAATACTCCAGGTGAGGTCTCACGAGAGCAGAGTAGAGGGGCAGGATCACCTCCTTCGACCTGCTGGTCACGCTCCTTTTGATACAGCCCAGGATACGGTTGGCTTTCTGGGCTGCAAGCACACATGGCTGGCTCATGTTCATTTTCTCAACCAATAACCCCAAGCCTTTCTCCACAGGGCTGCTCTGAATCTCTTCTTTGCCCAACCTGTAGCTGTGCCTGGGATTGCTCCGACCCAGGTGTAGGACCTTGCATTTGGCATGGTTAAACTTCATAAGGTTGGCATCAGCCCACCTCACGAGTGTGTCAAGGTCCCTCTGGATGGCATTCCTTCCCTCCAGCATATCAACCAAACCACACAGCTTGGTGTCGTCGGCAAACTTGCTGAGGGTGCACTCAATCCCACTGTCCATGTCACTGACAAAGATGTTGAACAAGACCAGTCCCAACACCGATCCCTGAGGGACAGCACTCATTACTGATCTCCAGCCAGACATTGAGCCATTGACCACAACTCTTTGTGTGCGGCCATCCAGCCAGTTCTTTATCCACTGAGTGTTCCATCTACCAAATTTATGTCTCTCCAGTTTAGAGGTATACATACTTGTCGTGGTTTAAACCCAGTCAGGTAATTCGTTCGCTCACTTCCCCCCCCCTTTTCTTGCCCTCCCCCTGCTCCCGGAGGGACAGAGAGGAGAATCGAAAGAATGCAACTCCCACGGGTTGAGATAAGAACAGTTTAGTAACTAAGGTGTAACACAGATCACTACTGCTACTACCAATAATAACAATGATAAAGGAAATAACAAGGGAAGAGAATACAACATCTCACCACCAGCCAACCGATAACTTGCCCCCTCAGCCCGACCAAGCACCGACCGATACCTCCTCCAACCCTGCAGTCTCCCAGCCCTTCCGGCTAACTCCCAGTTACATCCTGGGCATGACGTGCTGTGGTATGGAATACCTCTTTGGTCAGTTTGGGTCAGGTGTCCTGTCTCTGCTTCCTCCTGGCTTCCCCTCCTCCCTGGCAGAGCATGAGGCTCACAAAGTCCTTGGCCAAACCAAAACATCATTGTTATCAGCTCTGTTCCCGAGCCGAAAGTCAAAACACTGCACTGCACCAGCTACCGAGGAGGGGAAACATGACTGCTACTGCTGAACCCAGGACAATACTTTAATTCACCTCCTCATACTGCCTCAATGCCTTAAAACCTCCTGCCCATAACAGATTGCATTACAGAGGCATACCTTTTTAGGTAGAATTGTCTCATTCCAGCAGCCTGAAGTAAGAACAGCACAAAACAAAGGAAGGGGATAATTAATTTGTACCTTTACTTTCTTCCATCAGCAGGCTATTATTAACAGCAAGAAAACTGTGGTTTATTGAGGCTACATTTATATATGAGCAGATCACCACGGAGTTTCTCTTGCATGTTTCCTCCTGAATTGGTTACAAACTGCATGCTGAATTTTGTAAACTTGTTAGAACCAGGCAAGTATAATTGCTTAAAACAGACAGGAAACATTCAAGGGATAAGTATATCCCCACCACCTGTGTGTCATTCTGACTCACAGCCCCAGCAAAGCAAACACTGAAGTCAGTGAAACCTTTCCAGCAGCTCAAGTGAGTTTTATGTTTGCTCATCTGAGCTAGAAGAAGAACAGATAGTCTCCATGATCCTCCAACCCATGTCTTCATGTCCATATGGGCAAAATCACCAGGACACATAGCATACCTCACAGAGATCCAAGAGAAAGATTACACAGATACAGCAGGCTCCCAAGGAATCCCACTGTTCTCTCTCAGCATTGCTACACATTGCAGGATAATCTGGCAGTATCTAAGTAGCTCCTGCTGGTTTTTGTCCTCTCTCAACAGAGATCCAGTTTATTTCTTTGCCTGCTAGATAGAAGTAGAGTATGACTATGATATGGTATCTGTGTTCGATCTGCTAATGACCATACACAGTTTGAAAGCCAGAGATAACCCATACCAAAGCTCAAAAACTCAGTTGTATTCTGTCACTTGGGTTCCCTCCAGGCTACTGCTACCGTAGAGTAAAAATTTGGAGGCTGTGATTTTACAGTGCACTGATCAGCTCCTGAGTAAGGTGTCCTGGGTCCAATGAAACTAGCACAACCGTGTATGTTTACATCTTCTCTGAATATGGCCACAAACTATTAAACCAAGTTTCCCTGTGTGGCTGTAGCAAGTACTTACAGTGGGACTCTGTCAGCATGGGGTGGACTAAAATCCTGGCACCATGCTGAATCAGGCTAATGTTATTGCTAAGCCTATGAGTACAATGAAGTAAGAGAGAATATGGAATTTCTCTTCACAATGTTGGTTTAGGGGATTGGCTCCTCGGACCAATAGTCCTTTTGAAACTTACAGTGAAATTCGCAGAAATAGTGTTCTACATATGATTACCCAGGAAGCCTGTAAATGGAATGCATTGTGATGTTTCCATAATCTGGAGGTGCTACGTAAAGTGAAAAAGCATCTGTAAATATGAATTTTGCATTACTGGAAGCTCGAGACTCATAAATCAAACCAAAACTCAGGCTTACTTCTTACAAATTGAATTATATGGTAGATTTGGGGTTTTCAAGATAACAAAAAACTTATACGGGTCTGATAAATCTTTCTGAAATCAACAGATAAATTCTGTTCCCATGAGCTCTGGATCCCACCTGTGACGTTTTCTCTGAATTAGGGAGATACGGATTTGATGGTTGAACTGTTCAGTGGATAAGGAATTGGTTGGATGGTCACACCCAGAGGGTAGTAGTCAATGGTTCAGTGTCCAGATGGAGTCTAGTGACAAATGGTGTCTCTCAGGAGTCCGTACTGGGACCAGAACTGTTTAGTATCTTCATCAAGGACAGACAGTGGGATCAAGTGCACCCTCAGGAAGTTTGCAGATGACATCAAATTGAGGGGTGTGGCTGACACATCTGAGGGACACGATGCCATCCAGAGGGACCTGGACAAGCTTGAGAAGTGGGTCCATGTGAACCTCATGAGATTCAACAAGGTCAAGTGCAAGGTCCTGCACCTGTGTCAGGGCATACAAATTCTCACACCTAAGAGATCTCCTATATTATCATGGTCCATTCTGAGCAGTAACACACATTGTTACGTAGAAGATATATGACGAATATCTAACTCAGAAAACTGACAGAGGCAAAATTGACTGCAAACTAGAAAACTAGAATTTGTTTAGCCACAAAACATTTGAGCTAAATCAAAGAGATTTGGTGCCTCAAATCTGCTAAAGCTTACTGACTTTTCCATCCCTGGAGTTCAAAAACTTGAGCTTCTATATCCACTTTTCATAGCTGGTGTGATTGGTACTGTGCCATTCAGTATGTTTTTTTTCAGTGATTGAGCCATCTGCAGAGAAAACACTATGTATGCAGCTAGAAGGGCCATGATCAGTGTATAAAGACAGCACCATCTTACTGTATTGATGTGGAAATTATTTTAAGTTTCTCTAACATAATGCCTAACTGCCATAGGAAATTCTACCAGAGTGCCTGAAATATTCATGTGTGTGGATAGGATCTCTACAAATTGCCATGTGTATGGATGGGAGATCTACAATGTGCCTTTCGGCCAAGAATTTTCCACTTACAAAACTGGTATTCACCTTAGTTATCACATCATGATCAACATGCAGTACATGACCAGGTTATTAAAAATAGCTATAGCTATTTTTACAGGTAACCAGAATGGCAAAGAATCAGCCTGGTAAAGAATGCATGGAAATTACTTTGACATCCTGGCTTTTATTTTGTCAGTGATTTTGATGTGGTTTATTTTTTCTTAAAAGCTAAGAATACATAAAAGAGTTGCTTCTGCTATTAGAAGTGAAGGAACACAATATGTTTTGGAAGGATATGGTAAATGACACCACCAGTTATTAACTACTGAGAAAGGAGATCCCAAGCTCAATAGCCAATGAAGTTAGAACAAGGAGGACCCTGACTTCAACTTTACCTGTACACTTTCCTCTTGGATATTATGGCAGCTTAGGCTGAAGTTCAGCTGGGGCAGAATTTTGAGTGGGTACTGGGATGATTTGATTAATTTTGTATACAGCCTGCAACTGTGAAAGCCAAAAATCTGAAAGAGGAGCATGAGTCCTGTCCCTCTTTCCTCATTCTTCTGTCCTGCTTTCTCTTTCCTTCCAACAGGTACACTTGCAAAACAGGGGACAGAGGAGCTATTTAGTATGATTTGTGTTCCTTGAAAACTGCTTAATAAGAAAATCCACATCTTTCTGACTGTTTTGAACTGTTTCAACCAAGTGAAATAATTTCTCTTGCTCTTCTGTTGGGCTTTTTGTAAGTTGTTTTTATGGTACTTCCTTTTTTCAAAGCTCAGTCTCCTACTGCATTCACTGTTCCCTCTAGTTTCCTGCATGTTTCCCTCTCTGATGTTTCTCCGTTAAATCTATTCACTTGTCATTCATTTTCCATGAACTTTCCTTTCATTTCACTGAACCCTTATGTACCTCCTACTATTTCTGATATCCTTTTATTTGTCCCCTGCTTCTTCAACAGTCAGGAGATTATAAAACAGGTTTGCAAGGAAATATTCATATGGACAAGAGTACTAAAAGACATAGCATTCATAAAATACTGAAAGCCCAATGACTTAGAGGAACAGAAGACCTCCTTTTTAGTATGGATCTTGGTGGCTGTGCGGTAAAGTGCTTTTCTTTGATAAAGAAATTTTTTTTCCACTGCAAAAAATTCAAATCCCATAAAACAATGGGTATTCTATAACCATGATGTCATACACGAATTGTCCAAATTATTTGGGAGACTTTGAGATTTCAGGGAGGAATTAATTCATGGGTTTCTGTCACATCAACGTTACCCAAGTTCCAATTTAATTATGGTTGATCTCTTTTTGTGTTCATTGGGTCTCTAAGGCATGTCACTGTTTTTCAATCTGTTTCTGACATGTTATGAGAGGTTTTACAGATTCACCTCAATTTTTTCTTTATTTGATAACTTATTTGAGTTATAATTAATACTTTGTGTTTATTAGATCTCGATCTATTTTTTTTTTTCATTTTTAACAGTGGGATAGTTCTTTCAGTCTATGATATTGCACTCGGTTTTATATCTTTACCTTTCATTCCTGTCTTTGTCTAGCTTAAATGAGAATACTTCTCATGTAAAGTTATTCATTAAAATGTTCATTTAATGAAGTATCACCCTTTGAAATACTGATAGAAAATAGTTATGGGTTTAGTGTATGACTTTGGAAGAGATCCTAAAAAGATTTCTTCGCTGGGCTTGGCAGAAGCCTCATGGGGCTGCATCTCATATGAAAGGATAATAGCTTGGCTTCTATGAAATTCCTCCATTTTATGCTCTAAATAATAAATTGCTGCCTAGTGATGAGGTTCGAGGAGATGAGCGTGGAACTGATTCTTTCCTGGGCTGGTGGAGGATACAACCAAAACACAGTCAATTTGTCTGTGATTCCCAGCCATATATAAAATATCAGAAATAACAGGTAAGCAAAGAAATGTTTCAGTATGTGCTATACACGGGGATCTACCAAGTCTGAGTGTCTCCTCCGTACCAGGAAACCACCCCAGCAGACTGTTACTCTGACTTCCTGCTGCTTCACAACCATATAGCAGTGGGAAACTTGTTTTGTGGTATTTAAGCATGAATCAAAGCTAGGAGATCTGATTTTCTGAACCTACTCTCACATATCTGTGTTTTCCACTAGGGCTGGACTGTCAATAACCATGTGAGAGGTATTAATTACAAATTTTTGCTCCACTGGGGGCTTGGACTGCCTGCCTACAGCTCAGCGCTGCACAAGAGGCACCACTCTACAGCCTGCAGATACAAGCTTATGCCAGGTGCCACATGGGTAGCTATAACTCAATCCTAAAATATTCTGTTCCTTCTAAGAAAATGGCAAGATAGCATTGAAAACAAAAGGCAACCATTAACTTTTCTGCATAATGTCTCCAGAAGGTACCAAGTTACATTTTTTGTTGGTGTTTCCATCAGGGAATATCATCAACTGGACATTGATGGCCTCCAGGCCTCTGAAGATAGTGTCAGCTGGTAGTTCTGCACAAACATAAAGTGGTGAGGATGAAAGCAGCTTCAGTGCTTGGCTGTAACTTGACATAAGCAGAAGTGGGGATTGGCAGAAACAGAGAAAACAGAGGGTCAGCAGGGAGAAAATACTGATGATAAACAAAGCAAGCAACTCACAAGGGCAGGAAACAACTGCGCTGAGACTGGATGCAGAGAAGGACAAGGGATGCTAGAGGGATAAGGAGAACTGTAGGATAGGTCAGGGAAGCTTCTTGTTTAGCTCTGGGCTACAGGAAATGGGCAGCATGTCTGCATCAGGCAAACACATCCCATGTCTCATGTGTTTCTAAATTTTTGGAACAGTGCTTCCAGAGTAAGTTCTCTACTTAGGTAACAGGAGGACTTTTTGAAAGCCTCAGTGGTGACATTTTTTGCCCAAGTTTAGGCACCTGGACTATTGGTCACAAGTGGCAGGCAGGATTTCCAATGTGACTTCTCTGTATTAACAAACTGTAGAGGGAACATGGGCAATTACTTCATTAAACACCTAAAATTTCATCTCAAGTTACGTGCCAAACCTAAGCAGACAGACTCTCACACAGTAGCATTTTAGGATGAATTCAGCTAGCAATTTTGAACTCCCTTGCTCACAGTTGAGATCATCTCTCTTTTTGAAGACACACAAAGGAGGACAATATTCCTAAATTTCTCCAGTAAAAGAAACTTGTTAGGTCCCAGATGTCAGCTTTTATCTCAGCTGCTGTCTGTTATGAGCACACTTCACTCTGGGATGAAGTGTTAGGATTACAATATCAAACATGTGTGAAAGCTATGGGGGAAGGCATCATGTGGTTTCTTTCTTGTTAACTCAAAATTATTCCCAGTGCTAAATGGGAAGGGATTAACAACATAGAAAAGGATGCACTTTCCTGTGGTAGATGACTCACAGTCCCAGCTTCTCCTCAAGTCCTAGACCTTGCTAACCTGGCTTTCTGTTTTCCATGTGGCTCCCTTCCAGTCAGGTGTCAAATAACTATTTCTGCTGCCAAGACTATTCAGATTGAGGTTGTACAGTTCATATAGGTCAGACTAAGGGGAGAAGAGTAAAAAAGATGATGGTACGAAACACTAGGAGCACAGAATGAACAAGCACAGGACTTTCTGTTGTTCCTGTTTTCTTCACTGTTTTCTGACTACCAAAAGGAAACATGTTCCACTTTTGGTAGGGTCACCAGCCTTCCTCCACTTACTTCCCTTCACACATGTTCAGATGTTGGAAAATTCCTTAATTCCTGTTAAAACCCACAGTGAATAAAGGAAGTTATAATCAGTTTTGCTGTGTATTTTAAAAATCACTAGCACTTCTTTTCTTGTTAAAGCTGTCTTTGATTACCAGTCCTTACCTTCAAGGAAGTTCTGATAAAACAGAAGATAGAAGAGAGGGTACCAAAGTCATGCCTTTTACAAATAGCCAGTGCACTACTATGCAAAAACACAAAAGAAAGTCATTTTTCTGTCCACATCTTGGCTGTATCTTCTTTCTCCATGAAGAATAATGTGTGAAAAACGAGTTGTTTACAAAATTGAAAGAGTAGATGACATAAGCTGGGAATGCACAATGGAGTTTGGCTGATAGGAATGGTAACATCCTTAGCCTTCTTTATTCTCATGGAAACCACAATATCTATGTTTAGTTTGACAACGTATAGCAGTTAAAAAGCATATATTAATGAAAGTTTCTAATAACACCATTTAAATGGAATCATGCCCCAAAGATCAACTTCTGTATAACACGAATTTATCTACATTTTCTGGCACCTATTTTTAATAACATCTGTTTGATTGTACGTTCAATTTTTTCTCTGAAATTATAAACAAAAATGTTAGCAATTATATTAATATGGAAAGTATAGATATTTTCTAACTCTCCAGTAGGAAAAAGTTCACCTTTAACTGAAAAACATCTTATTTAAATAATGTAGGTAATAACAGGGAATAGATAATTAAGCATGGAAGGGATTTACAAAGCTCTTTAAGGTTTAGTGACAGAGAACAGAATGTTTTTAGAAAAGAATTTATATTTACAACCTGACAGGGATTTTAAAAATACAAACAACAGCAACCTATGTGAGTTTATTTTGCAATACATTTTCTAGATCTTATCTTGATATGCCTTTAAAAACACATTGGAAAAGAAAACTGCATATGCAAGCAGTCAGTCAAGACTACTGCTTTTGATTTGTTTTGATGAAGCTCAAAGAGAAATGAGGTAAGTAATATGAAAAATAAAAGCAGCATCTATAAAAATTGTTGTGCAGAAATGATGCTGGGCATTTTGGGGTCTCATTTTTTTGGGTGAATATATGCAAAGTAATTCCTTGAAGCATTTAATATGGATTCCACACAGGGAAAGTGACCTTGGACAAAGTCATAAAGACCAACTGGAACAGAAAGAGAGATGATCATTTAACATAAATGCATTTATTGACCCATAAGTGAAGGAGAGAGACTTGCCATAGCATACTGATATGTATCACTTCAGTTTGTGTGGGGAAAAAAACCAAACATTGTTGTTCTTGTACCTGTTAATATTTTAAGTTGTTATTGTTTTTCAGAGTATTTTACTTCTGCGTGCCTGTCACTGGAGCAGTTATTCCATGATGACAGATCTGTTTTACATCTGACATCCAACATCTTTCTAACAGTACTTTGACGAATGATTCACATCAATCCTATATGAGATTAGTCAGCTTGACAAATACAGCCCATCTACTCAGTGAGTGTCAGAGACTCAATCCTCTAAAACTCTGGCCGTAACAGCTGTAGTCAAGTTATAGTGAAGGTAATAAATCTTCCAGGACTGTGGGTAGCTGTAGTTTATTTGATGGCTGCAAGTCACTGAGGACTACATCGAACTCTCAGTGAGTCTCATATTCTTCCAGGATAGAACTTGGACCAGATCCAAAATCGTACTGTGTAGTTTAATTGAATGAATGAAACACAATTTTGATCTGCCAGCTGTTATATTAGAAACCAGGCTTTTAATTCCTTCCCCACAAATTACTCTCTGCATGCAGGAGGGACTAAGAATTGTTTCATTTAACACCCAGTAATTCAGAGCCTGTAGGGAGCTCTGCTGCACACAATGCAAATACTGGGCATAAATACCAAAACATTCCCAAGTATGTAAATTAAACATCTTTAGAAGTTTTGAAAGTAACATAGTCTTTTAAGACTAAAAATTACATTCTCCAATGAAATGCATACAAAAAAATCAGGCATTCATACATATGTATGTATAAATATATTATGGTGAGCTATTTCAATCTGGTCTTTGTTTGCTAAGACTCGGCTTTTATTCATCTATTCCAATTTTGAATTGAAAATGTGTCAACACAAAATTCTCTTTCCTTCACTCCATCCAGTATCATGAATTATAGCTGCCTGTGCCCGGTCTGGCATCTTTTAAAATGAACATTCTGAATTGCTGAAAATGTGACAGAAACTAGAACAAAGATTTGGGTAGGCAGAGATACACAGCTTGAAGACAGATAATGGTGTTGAAATGTAGCTGTCGTTTCCAAATATAAAGATTTGAAAATAATTCTTCGCTTACCTGCCAGGATGATTTGGATAAAAGCAGGAAATAGTTGTTGCTTCTTCATTAAAGGAGACCTGAGTTAATGGTCTGAGCTCTTAGCTTTTTAGCCTATTCCTAAAAATGAAGCATTTTTAGAAGAGAGTAGAAGAGAGTAGAAAAGAATTCTAGGAATTAGATGGTTTAGCCGTATGGTAACACATTTAGATTTTGAATAACAGATTGTGAAGTCAATGTCCCGAAGACTTCCATTGTTGTTGTAGCTGATTCATCAGAAATGCCACATTATATAGATCATATGTGATAATCAAATTCCCTTTCACAACTGCATATGGCTAGATACAACACTGTGTAACACCTGGACAAAGGCAGAGAAGGAAACTGATTACCAAATACATATATTTAATATATATGTAGTAAGCAAAAGACAGATTAGGGACAACATGGGCCCTCTCCAGAAGCTATCAGGAGAACTGGCTACCCTGGATTTGGAGAAGGCTGAGGTTCTTAATGACTTCTTTGCCTCAGTCTTCACTGGCAAATGCTCTGACCACAACATCCAAGTCTTGGAAGGCAGACGGAGGGACTGTGAGAATGAAGAAGACCTTAGGGCCACTGTAGGAGAGGATCAGGTTTGAGATCATCTTAGGAACCTGAGTGTGCACAGGTCCATGGGACCTGATGAAATCCATCTGTGGGTCCTGAAGGAGCTGGCAAATGAAATTGCTAAGCCACTGTCCATCATATTTGAAAAATCATGGCAGTCAGGTGAAGTTCCCGATGACTGGAAAAAGGGAAATATAACCCCCATTTTCAAGAAGGGGAAAATGGATGACCCGGGGAATTACAGACCAATCAGTCTCACCTCTGTGCCTGGCAAAATCTTGGAGCAGATTCTCCTGGAAGGCATGCTCAGGCACAAGAAAAACAACAAGGTGCTTGGTGACAGCCAGCATGGCTTCACTAAGGGGAAATCCTGCCTGACCAATTTGGTGGCCTTCTATGATGGGGCTACAAAACTAATGGATGGGGCAAAACAGTTGACATCATCTATCTGGATTTGTGTAAAACTTTCAACACTGTCCCACATGACATCCTTGTCTCCGAATTGGAGCGACACCAATTTGATGGATGGACCACTCGCTGGATAAAGAAACGAGTGGATGGCTGCACGCAAAGAGTTGTGGTCAATGGCTTAATGACCAGTTGGGAAACCATAACGAGTGGTGTCCCTCAGGGATTGGTTTTGGGACTGATCTTATTCAACATCTTTGTTGCTGACATGGACAGTGGGATTGAGTGCGCCCTCAGCAAGTTTGTCGATGACACCAAGCTGTGTGGTTTGGTTGATACCCTGGAGGGAAGGAATGCCATCCAGAGGGACCTTGACACGCTTGTGAGGTGGGCTGATGCCAACCTCATGAAGTTTAACCATGACAAGTGCAAGGTTCTACACCTGGATCAGAGCAGTCTCAGGCACAGCTACAGGCTGGGCAGAGAAGAGATTCAGAGCAGCCCTGTGGAGAAGGACTTGGGGGAGTTGGTCAATGAGAAAATGAACATGGGCCAGCTTCAGTGTGTGCTCACAGCCCAGAAAGCCAACCGTATCCTGGGCTGCATCAAAAGGAGCATGACCAGCAGGTTGAAGGAGGTGATCCTGCCCCTCTACTCTGCTCTCGTGAGACCTCACTTGGAGTATTGTGTGCAGTTCTGGTGTCCTCAACATTTCATTAAATACAAAAATGTAAATAGAAATCTGCTGACAGAAAAAGAGATATTAAGGAGTTCAGCAATCAATACCTTCTGGAAAATTATTTCTAAATAATTCAGAAATTTTGGGAGGTAGGGAAAATTCAATTTTGCCACTTAAATGAAGTACAGCCGTGCATCCAGACTCTGTCTGTTCCTTTTATTATGGTTAACATTCCATGTGTGAAATCCTAACCCAATTAAACTCAGTGACAAAATTTTCTTTGTCAAGTTATCATCACCAATTTTTTCCTAATTGCTCTTTCCCTGTCATAACAGCTATTCCTTGGAGAGCAAATAGAGTTTAAAGTTTCATTAGCAGCAAAAAAATAACTAAACCAGGTTCAAAACACATCTAATTTGGTATTGCATCTTTCCCAGAAGCAAAATACATCTGTAGCAAAACATTCAAAGTTTAGGCCTGTTGCATTATTTTCAAAGCATTAAACACAGAGTTGTAAAGCCAACTTCTAAACATAAACCCCCAAAATTTAACTGAAGGAATATTAAGATTGCAACACAGACAAAATCCAGGATTTTGAAGATTTTATGCCATTTAGTGCAGCATCACTTTTTGTGCCATCACTGCAGCATATGCGTTATGATGCAGAACAGGATTTTTTTACTATTTTTAAGAAACACACTCTTCCTCATGCAGTGGATGAAGTGGTCAGCACATCTACTCAGTATTTCTACTGTTCTTGATTAACATGTGTCCCTGTCATTTCCCATGCATTATACCCTGATGAAAAGACAAGAGAAATATCTTTCTGCTTGGTTAGCCATCTACTGGAGGCCTTCAAAAATAACAGCAGATTGATTTTCACAATTATCATTGACTCCATTTAGCAGAGAACTTAGAGAAAAAGTATGTATGCTTGTAGGAGTACTGCATATTATATTGGATACTTTTCTATGCTACTGAACTCTGTTCTCTGTCTCCAATGACTGTAGTGAGAATTTAGACATTTAGCACACGTACAAGCTCGTACATATAGACACTGTCACATAAATAATCCAAAATGAGTTGAAGATATGTACTGCTGCCTCAAGCTAGTGAGCAAGTCTCTTATTTATCCAAAGCTAACTAGATAGGCTTGGCACTTTTTAATACCATCTGAAACCTAGGCAGAAATACAGCAAAGCCTTCTGGCAAAAAGGGAGAGGTTTTGTGGTGTCTCCGTGGTTTTGAAGACCCTTTCAGAAGATTATTTCGAAATGACAGCACCACTTTTGAGAAGTAGCAATTGCTTTTAATACTTATTTTGGGTGTCTATAAAACCTTTGTAGCAACCTGGAATACCCAGGTTTATTTCTATCTAGGAACAGAAAGGCATCTTTTTATCGAGATATTTTGGGTAGAACTACTGCAGTTGCAGTGATGAAGGCTGCAAAATCAAGCCACTAATAGATCAGAAAATTCCAAATTTAAATCTACTTTTTCAAGGCTACTAGAAATCACAGATTAGGTCATAGGAAACTAAAACATGTACTTGGCTTTCAGATTTGCTTAAATTGTCTTGAACAAGTCACATTGGAAAAAACCCTACTGGGCTGTCTTTCTATAAGATGGAGAAAACAGCATCTTTTGCAAAATACTTCTTCTAGCTATAACATGATGACTTTCTAGTATGAGCACCAAAAGAGGCAGGGCTCTGATAACAATTTTCTCCTTATATAGAGAGGTGAATATGCTGTCTCTGGCCATTCAGCCTTCTTCACTAGCTTACAAGGATCACCTGGATCTGACACTTTCTACTAATGGACTCAGAATGCAGCATGAGCTATCTGTCAATATAGAGATACATATTACAACTCAAAAACTGTGAAGAGGAATAATGGATGCAAAGTATTATTAATTAAGAGGTATCACAAATTATGTTGACAGTACAAACACTTAGAAATTAAAGTCAAAGAGGAACTTCAACAGCAGTGGGCAATAACATTCTCGTGCCCATGAACACAGACATCCCTGTGTTCCAGTAAGAATAACAATGAGGAAATCCATTTGCCGAGATCTAAAATGAGCTCTTTATTCATGCTTGGCAGACCTGCAAAAAGAAGAGAAAGAAAGGGTGCAGGAAGTTTGTAGCCAAAATTTGCAGATAGATAAAGGTAAGCACAGCAGATGTTGTCAGCACTCTTCCTCATGAGTTTTTGGTCACCCATCCACTATTTTTCTGTGGAGACTATAAGCCAGCATTCAAGGGACCCACTGAAATTGCCAGTGATGCTTTCCTGAGTCTGGTACTTTCAACAATCAGGTGTTAACAACACATAAATACATACCACTGTGGGATAAATTTAGATCCTAACAGAACCCAACTGCAATAACTGAAACGTAACTAATGCCTTTCGTGATTTCTGCAGGGTAGGCTAAACTAAATGCTTTACAGAGGAGAGAATGTGCATCAGGGACATTTCCTCATACAGAAACATGTAAGTTCAGACCACCATCATTTTAAACATTAGTCATTGGAACCCAGGTAGCTCAGTTAACAAGTACATGGCACAGCTGAAAAGCAAAAGAAAGCTCTTATTAATCATGTTTTCAATTATCAGTAGTATGAGGCAGATTTACAGACCCTCATACAGTTTTACAAAGGGTTTCAAATGAATGCACAACACTGAGGCTGTACTATTGTAAACATGGTTTTCGCCATTATTAACAAAAGTCTGCAGTGTAAAAATGTTTTCTGCTTGCCTTGGCCTGAGCTGACCTTAGTTTGCTTTAATAATTGTGTAGTGGTCAGCTGACTAAAGCCTGTCCTGTTGTAACTTCATCTCTGAGAATATTGCACATGGCAAAGGCCAGACAAACCTAGGGTGTCATCATGGGAGAAGAAACAACCCTTTGTATCAGATGGGGCAGGTGGAGACTACTGAACAGCTTTCACATTTCTCTTGGGAACCAAGGAGAATCAGGGAGATCTTGCTAGCAAAACGTGAAATAACGCCAAGCAGACCCAAACAATTCAATGACTATTATTGATGAGACATCGCTATATTAATTTGAACAATAATTATGTTTTTGTAACGGGGTTAATAATTTTGACTGTTAAAATATTAATTTGACTAAAAGTAAATACTTAGTTTCATCTATGTGGTATGTTCACTTCTGCTCATAACAATATTTGCAGTGTATCAAGACCATTTACTACCAAATCTATGTCCTCCTGGGTCATCATTGTCAATTTGTATAAATATAAATAATAAATACATTGCTGAATTAGCCAGAGCACACAACACAAACTTTATGCCAGATTTATGTTGGCTTTATGTCAGCTGTGGGAGAACAGATGACATGATAAAGCCTGTCAACAGTACAAAGTTAACATACCAGAAGTTCTGCACTAATTTGAACCAGCAGAGCAAGCTTACATAGGATCAGCACTTTGCTCCTTGCAGCTGCAACAGTTTGAACAGCTCCTGGGAACCTGAAGACAGGCTTTCCTGTGTCATAAAATCATGGCCTCGGAAACCCTGGTGTTGCACTCTCAATTGATATCCTATCTTACATCCTTCACAACTCATGCAGGCTCTAAGATGTTCATATAACAGAGAATGCTCCTGGTATTCAATAAATAAGGCATACTGCAGTGAATATTTTTGATTGATTCTTTTTCTCCTTGGCACTTACATCAGTCACCTTGTCTTCCTTTCTTTTTTCTCTCCTCCCTTCCATCTCTGTTTATCATTCTCCTTGATTTTCTCCTTTCTGGTTTTGTTCTTCACTGCTTATCTCTTGGTTATTTCTCTTCCTTTCTCTTGCCTTCCCTGCTTTTTGATGGATCTTCATACTCTGGCTTTCCTACAACCCACTCCACACCTCCTCCTTGCTGCTCTCTCTCTGTATACCGAGCCCTGCAGAGTGCTCATCAGCACTCCTTTGCTGAGGAGCAGGGGCAGAGAAGGGTAATGGACTAACATGCTGGTTCCTGTTTTGAATAAGATGCTCATGTTTATGGAAATAATAGATGCAAGGATAGCTTTGCTTTGACTACAAAGCTGTAAGTGGTGCTAGAAGTTTAGCACTTTTATTTTCTCCTAAATGAGTAAATGGGAGGTAAATAATAGAGTTTAACATAATGAATTCAAACATACTGCAATTTGAGTGCATTCAATAGGTACCTGTGAAAAAAATGTGTAAGAAGGTAGCAATTATTTGAGATAGCTCAGGCTGGCAATACAAAAAAATAATAATTTGAAACTAAAAAATAGACTAATAACAAAAAAGAAAGAAAATAAATAAGATATTGTAGAGCAGAGGAGAAACCCCCAGTTTGCATATACTTGTAATCAGACAAATTGATCTTACCTGTCCAGGGGTGGAATTTACACCCAGAAAAAAGGTTAGGAAAGTGAAAAATAAAACCAACAGGACTCCCATTAAGGCTGTACTAAATACTGACCTTGTGAAAACTCTAGTTACCTTTTCGCTGCTGGATGTACTGGTATATCACTGGACGACTTTTGGTTACCTCCATGAAGTGAGCTGATGACTTTGGTTCAGGCTGTAAAGTCAAGTCAGCCAAAGCACACAGGAAGTCAAGAGGAATGACAAGAAGTTTATGTTTTGGTTGGTTTACTAGGACTTAAAAGGAGATTTTTCATATTGTTTCATAATGTTCATATTTTTCATATTGTTTCTCTTCTCACAAGAGAAAAATGGCATTTTAGGATTGTTAATATATCCAGAGGGATAACAGGGTGAGATTGTTACATCAGCAGCAGAAAACAATAAAATAATGCATTGTTTGCTGATAATGTATAATAAAAATTTATTTATAGGTGGCAAACCTTCATTAATATGAAAAAAGATGATATATCCCAAGGGGATCATTTCATACTTTGTGGCTGTCAAAGGATGGAAAACACTCAGGAACTCTAATTTCATCCATTCTGTCCCTTAGCAGCCAGTGAGCTTTCAAATCACCAGTCCCCTTTCTTGGGCTACTTAATCCAGATCATTACTACAGAATTTCATTGCTGCCTTAATCTCTCAAGCTTCAGTATAAGAAGCATGGACTCATTTCTCAAGCCCCCTGTTCCACTGTAATCCAGAGACTCAACCAAGGTACCTAAATAAGGAGCCAGGTTGTCCTTGTTGTGCATTATATCCAATGAGAAATACAGACCAAGGTGACTTAGATCTTAAATAGGCTAAATCACCTTTAGCATGTCTATGTGAGAAACTAGAGGAGCTGTACTTCTAATTATTGTTTGTGATTGCTTAAAATTAGGATAAATTAAGGATGAAGGAGGACCTGAAATAAACATGGTGCTGTGGAAAGATGTGTCAAATATGCAATGTCCCTCAGGAATTTATACAGCCCTGCCTGCTGGGCAATGCAGGCTCACACAACTGGAAATCCCAAGGGGTGTATTGTCTTGTGACCCGATTCAAAGCACGTTGAGGTAAACGAGCTTTGATTGATTTCAGTGGGGTTTAGCCTTTGCATCCCTGCAGGGTGTCCACAGAGATCACATACAGCACCTTTCACTTGTCAGAAGAAGTGAGGTGTGACTAGCTGTCTAACCTGCAGACGTTGTCTTTTACAGCTGACATCACTTGTCATGGGCAAAATGTGCTTCTCCATGAAATTTGCACTTGCGTGTTCTGTTCTATTTCATGTCATACTTGCTCTCCTGCCTAAGCAGCCCATAATCCTCAGCAACATCTACATGCTGTGTGAGCTGTCTGAATATTCTCCTGACCTTTCTCAAAGGCAGGAAGCAGCTGTACTGCTGCATCCATGCTGACAACTTTAGTCTGAGTTTTACATCTGCTGTCATCTTGCCAACTACTTTTCATTATTCTTACAGAAAGAAAAACAACTGCATGCTTTATTCAAAACCAAATTATCACAGTTTGGATCACAATTGGTTTACTGAGCTTGTACAAAACCTTGTGTTTGTGAACCGCAAGGTAGAAGGAGAACAGGGAGATAAAAGAAAAAGTAAATGCTTCACTGGATTATTCCTCCCCAGTCTTTTAATTAAAAAAAAAAATGATAGCAGTATTTAAATGCCAGATCTGATCAACTACTGAACTACAAAGTTGCAAAGAGACCAGAATTAATCTGCAAAACCTTTTTTGCTATGGAAAACTTGCTAACATACACTATTATTGCTTCTTCTATGCTTATGTTTCTAGGCTGAGACTCTATTCTTCCACAGATCAAATTTATATCAGCATGTTTCAGAAAAAAATCTCTCAGTCACTTCAGAAAAGACATCAGATAAAAGTGGATTATTTGACTGCTCCAGAGTGAGGGGGCTTTGCTCTGGTACTTAACAACATTTTCATGCACAGTTATTTTTCAGTCTTCAAAAATATTCTTCTAATTTATCTGTGTGAAAGGTGTGGGGTTTTTGTATTGATGACCTTACATTTTTAGAGAAAGTAAACTGTATAAATCAGAATTTAACCATCTCTGTTATTTAACGTAACAAGGACTTAGGAATAGCAGTGATTCACATAGGTTTGACAACAATAAAGAAAATAAGTGGAACTCAAGAAACATGGATTATACTGAGCACCATGCACTGCTAAATAGAAATAACCGAGCTAGCAAAAGCACTGGGAAACTGAATCCTGGTTCTTTTAGTGTGGTACTTCTCCTGGCCTAATTCATTCCTGTGACAAGTGCAAATGAAACAGAGAAAAGAATTTGTGCAGAGAAAGCTTTGTGCTTGCACATTTATATTGATTTATGTATGGAACATACAGGATCTCAGAATCATAGAATAGCTAAGGTTAGAAAGACCTCAAAATATGTATGGCCATGGCTTGTGCAGTTGAGATTGACCCTTGTATCAAATTCAAGTTCTGGTAGGATTTTTCTACTTGCATACAGGCTGCTATTAAAACATAATTTTGTCTGTTGCATGGCAAGTGAGTATCCCCACTACAGTCCTTTCCCTACTCTGTCACTGGAGCCTTATTATAGTCCCATACAGTTAGTCCCATTTCTCCATTTTTTTTTATAAAATTGAAAGTCTGAACAAATCCTTTTTCTCCATTTAAACAGCCAGGACCACCTCCTGGGCCCACATCTGTGCTGTAACTTTTTGACCACTTCATTTTTAGCAATACTGGATCTTGAGTGCCCAGGATTTTTGCCAGATTTTCTTTTCATCTGGTTGCCCCTCAACCCTGTCTCAGTGTCAGGTCATATCTGCCCACCCTATTACATTTTGTGCTTTGGCTCATTGATTCCCAATGTGACTCTCCTCATCCAGATGCCCAATCTGCCCAATCTGGCTTGGTTTTATTCCCACATTTACATAATAGAGTTTAATTTTCTTCTTCCATATTTCCTCCTCCACTTTCAGCCTCAATATCTTGACCTGGCAAACACGCTATTCCTCTCTTCACTTCTAGTCCTGCTTTCCTCACAGTCTGCAATACAAGCTTCCACCATACACAGCCACACGTCTCATCCCATGCCCTAGGCCATGTTCTCATGTGTTGTTTTGTGGTCATTCATACTTTCCTGTGCTGTTTTAACCCCTTGGCATATGGATAAATTAGAGTCTTTCTCCAGGTTTCTTAGACCCAGCAAGAAACTTGCTACCAACCAAGCACGCAGGAAAGAAAAGACCCTTGAGACTTGAAGCCAGGACTGGCACAATAAGAGTAGGTCACATCTACAATTTAAGCATAGTTTCATTCCACCACATGTTAAACCTGCCATAGTTGGGATTTTGGGAGACTTTATCCTGGAAAGCTGTAGAAAGAGGATGTCTGTAAGGCATAAGCTAACTGCGGCTTTTCAAAGGCCAAAGCTGAGCAGCTTTTTCCAGAGAGAGAAAAGGCACGTGTCTGCCAAAACGCACAAATGCATATGTATGGGTCTTCTAGAAAATAAAAAACAAACAAACAAAAAAAAGGTTGAATCTTTTAACATGAGCAAAATAAATGTATTTTTCCATTACATTAATGTTACCAAACCATTTACCAGTTGATTTAAAAATAATTTCATCTATTGGGCAGAAAAAAGCATTCAGCATAGAAAATTGAAAATTTGAGTTGCAAACAGCTAAATCAAGAAAGGCTTGTAAGTGGCTGAAGAAAAATCTTCTAATAGGAATTATAAGGCATACTGATTGCTAGCCGATGCTAACAACCCCAAATCTACTGTTTTTTCTGTTGTTTTTTTTTTTATTATCACCTGACAGTAAATTCAGACAATGATATGAGATGATAAAAAGAGGGTTTGAGAAGCACACATAATATCATAACTGCTAGGCTTTCAGAAATGACTGAGAGGGACTGGCTGAAGCAGGAGATAAGCTTTTCTTTGTAAGGGTATGGATGAAATAGATAGCCACATACTGAGTCTAATCTGGGAATCTGGAGATGCTCAAGTGACTGTCAAAACAAAATGAGAAATAGAGGAAGAAATACTGTTCCAAAGCCTGCTCATTGATTTAAGCATTTTTGGTGCCAATAGGAATAATAACAATGAAAACCATCTGCTGATCTCTCCAATGAATTCTTTATCTACGCTTGAAAGACTTGTGCAGAGATGGGAAGCTGCATGTGAGGCTGTAGACAAAACAAGGTGTGTGGCAAACGTTCAGGAAGCTCCACTCACCAGCATCCAACTGCCATGTTGTTATGATCTCTCCAGAGACTGGAGATCAGCTGTCATCAGACAGAGATACTGCCATCAGAGCTAACAACACATTTCTGAATCTTTTGGTTTAATTCATCAGCTGTTAGCAGAGACCCTGTGAACTTCCTTCTTGCTCATTTACCCATCCCACTTTCACCATGTGTTGTACAGAGATATATTCTTGCAAACCTTTTGTTTGGACCTTTGAAGTCAGATTTGGCCTAGAGACAGGTCTTTGAAAAGCACAGAGCTATAAACTGAAACAACTGATTTTGCACTGGTGGTGTCCACTGATGCATTTGCCTTTCTAGATCTCAGCTCCCTGCTTGGTCACTTGTAGCAAGTCCTCTAGGTGGCTAAATTGGGTTTGTTGGCGGCTTTTATTTCTACAGGTTTTCTTGTCAGCAAGATGTTTGGAAGATTATCTGGAGAGGAAGCTAGCAGAGATGCTTTTGTGCTATTGCCAGCTGCAAACGGGGCTTGAGTTCTCCTTTGGAGAACTAATGGTGCCCTTCAGAGATTAAAGGGTCAATCTGTAACATATGGTTGCTGTCATGAATATAATGTTTAAACAGGCCTCTGATGGCAGAAGAGCTTTTCACAGCAAAAAGCAGCAGAACTGGTAAGAGGAACACTCATCAGCTAGCAGAAGTTTGGGATTCTTTTGAGCAGAGACAGGGGATCCTGATGCTTGCTAAGTAAGCACAACCCTGTCACTTGTCCCATCTCTGCCTGAGAAGAGCTGTATATATTTCAGCATTTTTCCTCCACAAATTCCTTTCAAGTGTACTCAGTATTCAGTAAGAGACTACGCACATCTGCTGCTCCAAGAAGCAAGTTTAATTGCTGATGGGATTTTTTCCCACTAGCATTTCAACCCATCTGCATGTTGCGATTACTGAAGCCTAATTTTGTTTTTGTCTACTTCAACCTTTTCAAGTGATATTCATTAATCCCATCTATGGCATCTCTAACATGTGGGAAATCTGCCTAGAGTAATTACAAAGTATTTCCTCTGCACTTAGTTCTCATATAAGAGCATGGGAAGATAATGAAGGCTGATTGTAGTGTCATCATTCCATTGAGGAAATGAATGATGCTGTTCAAATAACAGCTGGCTTGTTACATAAAAGAAATGACAGATCAGAATAATAAAGGCAAACTCCCCTTTAACAGATCTTTCTAATTTGAACATCTCAAATAATTGCCTGGAATCCTGGAAATACAGAAAACAGTACGAAAAAGGCCCTTAGTATGCTTGTGCTGTGGCTGTGTATATATAGATTTACACACTTATACATGCCTACAAACATACAGTATTTTTCTTCTCAATTTCATATTTTATATATATATTTATGTATGCATGTATTTCAGTGAGATAGCAAGAATAATCACCGAGAATTGAATGTTTTAATCTGTAATATCCATCCTGGAAAACAGAATACAGTTTGGGAAATTTCTTTTTACTCTTAACTGACCTGGAGCGGGCATTAAGGAACAGGAACAAGATGTATTGCAATTGAATTTAAGGTGCAATGAAAATTTTACCATGTATTAATAATTTACACTACGGTGTTATTAAAAAAAATATCTTGTGAGGCCTTTGATCTGCAGCACATATATGTATGAAAAACACCATGTTTTTCTATTTTTTATATATATATTTATATATATTTATATATATTTTCAACATCATTATTTTTATATCTACAAATGTCATTTATATAAAGAAATAGAAAACCTTAGTTGACAAATGATTCATTTAGAAGTGTCCACTCCTCTACAGATAAAAGTTTCAGTGCTCAGTTCATTCTCTGAGAAGAGAAAGAGCTGATGTCACTGTGTCTTTCAGCCTGAGGGTGCATTCCTAGATAGTCTTTCAAACAGTCTAAACTCTAAAGCTTGACTCCTTCAATAAGGAAGGGATAACATCATATGGCATTATCAGACTACAATACCTGATTGTTAATTGGAGCTTGAAAGAAAGACAGGCTAGTAACAAGTAAAATGTGATGTCTTTCAGGTCTAAGAATTTCATCAAATGATTCAAAGAAAATAAAATTCAGCTCAAGGTGTGACCTCAAATGATATAGAAGAAAAAAATTAAAGCTAACAGCAGCAGTCTGTGATATTATATTTATATTTATATTATTTATATTTATATTTTCTATGATATTCTATGATTAGGGTAGAATGAGGCACTGGGCCTTTGAGAACAGACTTAGCAGCACCAGCCACATTCCTGAACAGTAGACTTAGGAAACATTATTCATGTACTTCCATTTTATGTTTTCAAGCAGCAGCAATTGCCATAAATGAGGCTCTTGGGATATGCAAATAAAATGGACCCCAGCAAAAGAACCACAGAATAATATCCAGCCTCCTGTTCCAAGCAGCATCTGCTGGGATAAGCTCCAAGGGTGGAGACAACACAACCTGTTTGGGCAATATGTTCCACTGCTTGACTGTTCTAATAAAAAACTGCATTTTGTATTTACACAATTAATGTTTGCAAGTGGGGTAGCATAAGCTGAAATCAGTGCTTAGAACTTTAACAAAGAAACTGAACTAGAATGTAAAATCCTCTTAGAGAGGTCAATAAGGTAGTTTAAACTGAGTGTATACAAAATCTTCCTTAAAGGCTAGCTTCAGGAAATGATGGAACAAAAATGTAACTTGACTCAATTAGATTTTTAGTATTATTCATAAATGAAAAAAATAAGGATCTATATTGCTGTAGTATCAAAATGCCATACGTTATTTCTATATAAATTTGAAAATGTAGTGTCCTCGTATGAAATTAAAACCAGAGCCCAAGAGCACAAAGACTATTACAGTAGTGCTTTTATAATAGGAAACTGATTATTTTCTGACCAATTGGTTTGTCTCCAAATTAAAAATTTGTTAAAAGGGATATCTAACCCTGAGGGTGATTTTTGAGAAGTATCCTGAAAGCATACCCAGAACTGAAAATTATGTCAGAGCACGGTTTTTCTCTGAGAACCACACATTCAGCTTTGTAGAAATAATGTGTTGTTTGATAGCTCAGGGCATAATTCCTTTAAAACAAAAAATGTTTGTGTAGATAGACAAGTAAGCTGTGCTGCACATGTGAACTGATACTGCCTCTTCAAAATGTAGCTTCTAAAAATGTGGTATACCCCAGACTTTGTGATTAAATTTAGGAAAAGGCTTTTACTGAAGATCATTTTGTACAGCAGAGGGATATCTGCATGCATTTAGAACTGGATTCAGCAAACCTGAGTTGCTAACTCTGCACATGCTGACAAGCCCTCTGACCTAAATTCTTCTTATTACCAAACTAAGACAAATTGCAAATATAAGCCTAAATTTGGCTGGAGCCAAAATCAGTGTGAAAATAGCCTGCAATCTTTTAGCTAGGGGACAGCATTTACATGTAGCATTTCAGTATGTCAGTCAGGCATCAGATGAAACTGGGCTGTTAATGGCAGCTCAAAATGTCTTTTTATTAGCAGCAGATTTCTTGCAGCTCCCATGAAAGTATCAAAGCATGGGGACTGAATAAGAACCTCTTCCACTGCTTATTTTTTTAAAGGCTGAATCTTAAACTCTGAGGCTTGCACTAGAAATCACATCAGACTTTAAGAATTTGGGGGCTTTCAGGAAGGGATAAAAGAAGGTAATTTAAAATCAAAATTTTGCACCTGACCTGCTCTCACTGATGTCACTGGAATTTTTTCAGACTTAAGTGTGGCACGATGTGTACAAAGAAACTGTGCTGACTCTGCTCTGAGTGAACTTTCCCAGATGATTTGGGCTCTCATGTGATGTACCTTTTTATTTTTCAGTAACAGGGATAGACCACGTGTTCCTTTCCCTGCAGACATTTGAGAAGGGTAGAAATTTTAGATTGACTTTCATATTAAAAAATTAAAATATAAAAATTCATATAGAGTGTCACATTAAAAATTCAGAGCACTTTTTTGCCTAAATCACATCTACATTCTCAGTATAGCTCAGAGACACAATCTTGGCCCAGCAAGTACAAGCCAGCACTGATCCTGTCCGCATTAAGTCCTGGAAGAAAAATGGCCAAGGTCCAGCTTGAGCAATCTCTTTTCTGGGATCCTGGGTCCTTTCAGGTAACACAGTTTTCACAAGGAGATGGGCAGACTCAGGGTAGCCTGTCACAGCACTCTGTAACAACAGCAATAAAGCACTTTAAATTACTGCAGAAGGGAATTCCAGCTACTAGGTCCCTGCACATGAAGTATTCTTTCACCCTTATACTTTTTCTCATGAAAGCAAGCCATGTGTGCTTCTGAAGTGTCTGCATGACTAAGTGTGGTCACCTACCCTAAGGAGACAATCTCCAGTAATGGACTGAAGATAACACAGGCCAAGGTTATGGCTGTTGAGGTGGCAATGAGATGCCCTTGTGCTTACTTTTTAATATTAGCTGGTTCAAGTGGCATCTGCTCAGATCCTGCTGTATGCTGCACATCCCTTCACCCAGTATAGAAAACCTAATCACAAACCTGGGGGAGGAATCCAGGCCCTGAAACATTAGTGCAGCAGTAGCTGTTTCTGCAGCTAGAGATTAACTAAACCATCCACATAACAGGTGAATCCTGTAGCACTCATCACAAGACTACTCACACCCTTATCTGCTTGAAAACTTTGTTACCAGCAGCTGTAAGGTTGGTATTTTATTTGAAATGTTAAAGCATCTGGGCCACTAAGGGAGGAGAGAGATCCTATCCAGGCTATTTCAGAATTCATTTGGTCTCCTCAGAAAATAAGATTTGAATGTGATAAGGTCAAAAAGCCAAATGAGAAAAGTATGAAATTCAGGAGTGAATACAGTAATAGCAAACCATCCCTTAAATATAGACACATTTAGACTGAAATCCAATTGGCCTGATTCACAAACATAGCATGCCCATATACCATTTCTAGCAAAAGAGCTTTCCAAAATAAAAGCCTAAGTTTCCTATAAAGTTAATGAAGACAGGGATATAACTTGTAAGGACTCCAAAGGGAGGTCTTAGAATCACAGAATCATAGAATCATTTAGGTTGGAAAAGACTCTTAAGATTATTGAGTCCAACTGTTAACCTAACACTACCAAGTTCACCATTAGACCATGTCCCTAGATGCCACATTTACACATCCTTTAAATACCTTCAGGGATGGTGACTCAACCAGTTCCCTGGGCAGCCTGACATAGGCAAGGAGAAAGGCGGGTATTGCATGAAAAATACTTAATTTTATACCTCATTTGTATCAAGGTGTATTTCATTTTACTCTCCCTAGTTTTAGCTTGGTTTGTGCTCAGGTACTCATTATGCGCCACCCAAACAGAAACATATAAGGTAAGAATGTTACACTTCATCCTGTAACTCTGAATTTTAGCCCCTAAATTAGATGGACGGGCACATCCCTTCCCATCAGGGAACATCCCAGTGTCAGAGGGTTAATATAGGAACACCAGATTCTTGCCTGGCAATTTTATAGCAAGTGTCAGTATATTTTAAGGAGAGGCTTAGGATCATTGTCCATGTGGCAAGAAGAGACTTTCTGAATTTCTTGTTATTGTAAGCAATCACAATTCTCTTCAAAAATGTGAAGTCCACATTCCAACCAGTCCAATTTGGAACTCACTCTCCCAGATCCATTTCAGAACCTGTTCCTCTCATATTTTATTTCTAAAAACCAAAGAACATGGAGTCAGGTAAGTGGATCACAGAGCAAAGTGTGGGAAGGAATAGTTGTGGAAATTAGAGAAAGGAGAAACTCTGTTCCTTCTATAGCTCTATTTTTTAAGTTTACCTTTTAGTCCTACTAAGGGTTACTCGGTATATTTTATTCGTCACTCTGTCTGTAGTGTTCATGAAATATGAGTTCAAAACCAAGTGCCAACATGCTTGCTTAGTGGGCAATAATGATGGTTCTCAACAGAATTAACAACAAATGTCTAAAATGACCATGAGGGACAAACCCAGATGGAAAAAACTATGTTGTGTTACAGCAACAAAACAGAACAGAATAGAATCATTTCAGTTGGAAGGGACCTAGAAAAATCATCTAGTCCAACTGCCTGATCACCTCAGGGCTTTCCAAAAGTTATAGCATGTTGTTAAGGGCATTGTCCAGATGCCTCTTAAACACTGACAAGCCTGGGATATTAACCGCCTCTCTAGAAAACATGTTGCAGTGTCTGACCATTCTCTCAGGAAAGAAATACTTCCTAATATAAAGCCTGAACCTCCCTTGATGCAGCTGTGAGCCATTCCCATTGTTAATATGCTGGCTTATTTCCTTTGCAATTTCAAAAATGGAATATATTCTGCTAAACTTCATCTAGGGTTTTTTGCATGGAATTTTTCAGCTTCCTACATGTCTGCACACCTACTCTTTATATACACGCATACAGAAACACCTACAGGGTATCAAGTATATACTTAGATCTTTGAGTGGATTATGCAATTTTAACACGTGTAGGCTATATAAAAATATAGGGCTTAAACAGAACACCAACTTGAAAAGAAAAGAATTAGAGTTTTACAAAATGAGCAGACTATTAGTCTCTTTTACTAATTTTGATTATTTTTTTAAAAGAAAGATTATATTAAATTTTGAAATTAGATGTCCTTCCAAGCAAATAACGAACAAGCCCTTTGGACAGTGTTTGGCAACGATTCTCTATTTTCTTTCTTGCTTTTTTTAGCATTTAAAATTTGCCAGTGAGAGTAGCACTTTAAGGAATTTCTCACAAAGAGCAACAGAAATTAAAAAATGAGAATGTAATTAAGGGGTGCATAAATATCAAGTAGAAAGAGGGAAAGAGCCACAATTATTATATTTTCTTCACCCATTGATTATGTCATCAAAGATAATTTCTGTTTACTTTCTCCTCTTCTGTGAAACATTAGAAAATGAAGCTTCTTGCTTGTGTCTAATATATTTCACATATGAGCCATTACTTTGTTTCTATTGCACTTCAGAATGATTTGGAAGAAGCTGTTTTCTTTTTCTGATACATAAGAATTCTCCTAGAGAGATGGTATTAGATTGCTGAGGGTCAGTCATTGCTCTGTTTATCCGGATATTTGGAAGTTTGAATGATTCAAAAGGTACACATACTTACCATATGTTTGGGGCATAATCAGTTAGGCAGGGAGTTACATAAGCAGATCTGAAACAACTTTCCATCTCTATTTGTATTTAACAGTTAAATGTGTTTTGTATAAAATAGTTACCAGATGTATGTCTGAGAACCTCAGCGTATATCAAGCCTTGTTGATCCTACACCCTATGCTCAAAGTCAGTTTTAAAACCTTATTTTGTTCAAACTGCTGCCTGACAATGTAGTCTAAATATATGTCTTAAAAGGTTATGTTAGCTACCCACTCAGAAAGTCTTGCAGAGTCTTAGCAATGGAAGTTCAACAGGAGGGAGGATTTCCATGTAGTAGTAGATGAATTAATAACTTGCACCCTGCAGTATGAGACAGCAATGTATCTTGGATAACTTGCAAAAGTCAGGTCTAAAATAAATGACAGCAACCAAAAAACTGATGTGAGCAGAGATGGAGAAGTACTGGATATGGATTTTTTTTTTTTTGAGGGGGGGGTGCTTTTGAAACTCTGTATAAGTTTTTTAAATAATCCATGCTTGCATGCAATACTTGCTATGCAAATATCTCAGCGCACCCACAACATTGTTATAATCAGATCCCTTCAAAATCAGCTGCATGCTTCAGCAGAAAGTGGATAAAAATGACACTTTCACTGATTTCTACAATTTATTCCATACTAGTAGAAGAAGCGCAATTTTTTCCATACTAGTAGCAAAACCAAAGAAATCAAGGTTTTCTTGATTCAAAGATGCACATAGAAAGTCAACATGCTGAATCAATCAAAATGAGTCAAAACAAGCCAGCATGTAGCTGAACATAGAAGTTTTATTTTGCTACAGCATCTGACAACAGGATCACACTGTCACCAATTCCTGAAGCCTGCACATCTCTGGGTATTCTTTTTAATTCTAAAATAGTTAATAATATAATCTTATTTGTGCTTTGGTTTAAGCCATTTAGTTCCTTTTCTTGGAACACTCCGAAGCAGAAAAATAAATGCTTTGGATTCTTCTTTCTCTTCGTTATCTCAGAAAATTTCATAGGGCTTCATAGTAAAATTTCTGCCTTAAGGGAATCAGATTCCTTATCCATCAAAGAAAATAATCTCATGTCCTCAGCTAAAAATGTTATTAAACATAATGAAGCAGAAATCAATCCTTTTATGAAGCACAGAGATATTTTTCACCACATAAAAAGTATTGCATGATCTTGTGCCAAATCTGTATGCTGTTATTTTGCAGTTTTCTTTCTTCTACATTCACAGAAGAATTTATATCAGAAAAAAACCCTGAAGTCCATCTAGTCCAAAAGTGGATGCAAATCCAGATGTGGTCTGGCAAGTGCCAAGCAGAGAGGAATAGGCCTGCTCTCATTAGCATAGCCCAGCATGGCTGGCCTTCATTGCCATGGTGCTCACTCGTGGTTGTTTTGTTGTCCACAGCAGAAGGACCCAGTTCCTCCCCAGTAAAGCTGTGACTTAACCAGTTAGTTTCCAGCCCTGACTGCTCAATGAGATTTTTCTGCTTCAGATCCAGAGCTTTGCATCCATCATTAACAAAATTCTTCAGGTTCTTGTTAGCCCATTCTTCCAGCTTGTCAAGGTTCCTATATATGGTGAGTGCTCCCACCAGCCATTCACCCCAGTTTTGTGCCCCATCCATTACTTTGTTGAGAGTACATTTCTTCCCACAGTACAGATTGGTAATGAAGACATTTAAAAGTATTAGGCCCCGTATCAACCTCAGTGAATGCTGTATTTCACTGACAGGCACTTAGACTTTGAACCATTGACCAGTAACTCTTCAAGCCCAGTGGTCTAGTTAGTTTTTCAGCTGCTTGAAGTCTAGCTCATTCACCCCACAGTCAATAATTTGTCTATAACAATGCTATGGCAGACTGACGCTGTTTAACATCTTTGCTAGTGTCATGGATGGTGGGATTGAGTGCACCCTCAGAAAGTTTGCCAGCGACACCAAGCTGTGTGGCGTGGTTGACACATTGGAGGGAAGAGGTGCCATCCAGAGGGACCTTTACACACTTGAGAGGGGGGTCAGCAAAAACTTTATAGGTTCTCTTGATTTGTTTCTAGTACTTATCCATCCTACCAGCAGCAGATAACTCAGAAGAAATAGGGTTGCAAAACTCCATTCACTTCTTTTTTCAATTAAAAAACATCTGAAATTGCCTTTAGCAGTTTTTATACAGCAGAATATAACATGAAGTATCAGATTCCCTCACTAAATTCTTTAGCTTAAGTGTTTACACATAATGTCCATTTGGGAGGTATGGTTCAGGTCAATCAAAAATTGCATTTGATGCAGTAATTCCTGGAAGTGAAAGTCTACATTACATTGTTTTAATGAGAAATCATTTGCGGTGAGTAGAATGATACCTTACAGCCTCAGAAGTCCATTAGTTGGAGGACATGGAGAAATTATTTAGTTACAATATGAATGTTTTTGTCCTTCCAGCACTATTCAAGCCCAGACTCAAATACTGAAATAAAAAAGTGTTCTTTCTTTTCTTTAATATCAGCACTGCTTTATTCTTGCCAAAATCTAAAGAAAAGCCATCAACTGTTTATAAAAAAAAAAAAAAGAGCATGTTTTGCATATTTCTGGTGCAAATGAAACCTGAGAAAAAACCTCCCAAATGTTCTTGCACAATTCTCTGAAGTGCTGAGTGTTTGTCCTAACACGGTTACAGATTTAAAGGCAGCAAAAGGTAAAGGCATGTAGTTCTCCTACTGGCATTACCCAACATGACACATTTCTGGTTAAGCTAGGTGGCTGCAACGTTGTGGTCATATAGACCCCGCTACAAGACACCAGCTTACCTTTATAGCCAATTTGCATCTGCACATATTTTGTTGTTCTAATATTTAGCTTTTGGCTCATGCTGTTATGTTATTTCTCACACAGAACTTTTCAGATTCACATTTGATCAAAGTATAAAGCCTATCCTTATTTCCATTTCTCCTTGGTTGGGTGCTTTCATGATAGTTCCTTTTTTCTCCTTTCAGAAAAGAAGCTTAGCGCATAGTAAATATCCCCTTGCTCAATTTATGGGCTTTGGTCTCAGCCTTTGTGAAACTGAAATTTCATCTTAACTGCAGCATCCCTCATCTAGCAACATAATCAGCTATCTGCTGCTTTAATGTTCTGTTGATTCTGGAAAAATGAGAACAATGACCTTTGTGTTAATTAGTTAGCCCAGAGAAGCTACTAAGATGGAAAGTGTGGAACTTATCAGGGCACTGGGTTGCATATTCTACCCATGTCTTATGCTAATTATTGTCTCAAAAAATATTTTGCTGTACATGCTAGTAGCCCTCTAATTCCAAGGTTAGTTTGGGCAGGCATATATTTCCTCTCAATTTTGTTTATTTTTTTTTAAATTTGGGTGAACTTAAGCATTAGAAGCTGATCAGTGGATTGTGTACATGGTGCTGAGTGATTCACCATGTGTCACTCTTGTGACACATTCCTTTTTTATTTTTTGACAATATAAAGTTAAGCCATTATCCATGCATTACAATAAAAAGCCTTCTCATAAACATGCAAATTGGATCTTTTCTACATGCAAATTGTGCCTTTTCAGATACCTCAACAGTGTATCTACCTGAACTCTATAACAATGAAAACGCAGCACATTTCTTAGTAAGTATGCAGCACACTTCTTAGTAAGTACACTTGTCAGGTTCTCCACTCTCAGCCCCTTTCAGCTCTCTGCTCTCAGCAATGAAAATGCTCAGAGTCTAAGTGCTATTCTTGGCCAAGTCACTGGTTCCTTAAGGCCCTTCACAGGTGACCATTTTGCTCTAAGAATATATTATTTTCAAATTATTACTTGAAATGTTATTTGGCAGTGCAACTATCACAGAGATTGTCAGGTAAAACTGAAGCTGTCAGCCTGAAAGCACAGTCACAGCCAGTACTGCACAGATAGAGAGTTGAAACTGCATGAGCTTCCACTGCAACAGGACCTATCAATCTCACATCACCTGCTCCGATAAAACATTCTGGGAGCAGGTGTCTGCAAATGAAGCAAAGATTTCTTAGAAGGTAAGTAAAAACCTGACGGAGGTGTCCATCACAAAATTGCCGAGGGCAACAAAGTTAGTTTAAAAGCTTGCTTATCTACATGTTTTCATTAATCTAGTGGTTTTTTTTTTTGGCAGAAGTTGCTCAAAAGATCTCTTTTGACTTCCTATTTCCTCAGAAAATACATATACTATCAATACAGAAAGTTCAGATCCTTCATATGTCACCTTTGTTTAAGAAAGATTTTAGGCTAGAAAAAAACAAAGACTTTTTCACTTTATTAATAAGTGGGAAAGCATATTTTCTGCTCTCTTTCAGTTTTCAGAAATTTGTCTGCATCACGATTACATTTTGTGTCCTCTCCAAAAGAAGTCTTCTACCCATAGTCTTGGGAGAGGGTCCTTCAGTGAAAATAATCCCTAGAAACTGGCTCTAAATCACAGAGCTCTGTGGATGGCTTGCAGTAAATAGCAGGAAGATCAAAGGAGGATTAGAGGCTGGCTGTGAAGAACATGAGCAGGAATGACAAAAGGAAAGGCACTAGTGTTAACTTAGTTATGTTCCCACTGTGAAAATAATAAAGGAAAAAAATCCTTCTCCTTATTCAAATTTGTTGGATTCATTGCCTAGTAGAAGAGTTCCTTGTATTCCTGGGTTACTATTGTTCTGTAGTCCTATACACCAAACAAGAAGAGACTTCTGCAGAGTATTCACGCACATGGATAAGTAGATTACATGTCTAAAACTCAAAGAATAGGCAGCTGGAATTTTAAATGTTCTGTTAAATATAGTAGCATCTTAAGATTTAGAAAAATACACACATAAAGTAGAAAATCAGACCTCCATAATTACTATTTCTCTCCTTGACTTTTCCTCTTGCTTTTTGACATAGCTGTGTTTGTTCCAGCTTCCTCTAAGGCACATTTTGCCAAGGTGAAATAATAAACAGCGCCTTTGTTCTTTAGGTGACTGACTAGCTTTCCCTTCTTTTCTTATCTGCAGGATTAGATAAATGCTTATTTTAACGTCATCTCTATCTTTTAATCTATGCTTTCACAGTTGTGTCCTTCAGAACTTGATTCACAGCAAAATGGGTTTGAGTTTAGACATATTATCAGATGTGCTGCCATACATTGCTTAAATTTAGGTGATTAACACATTATATTTCATTCCCTGTTTTACCAGTTTATGGTGATAATGTCCTACTATGTGTGACCAAATTACGTACCACGACCCCTTCTGCTCACAACAGGGCACCAGGGTCTAATAGATTGTAGGTGGTCTAGTACTAGGGGCTAGTGAAAGCATAAAATAAGCTGAAGCTCCCACATGGCCCACATGACCAGGTTTCCTTTCTGTGGAAAGTGGAGCACAGGGAAGAGAAGAAGAGGGGGAGAAAAAGGCTGAGGAGCTGTGATGAGGGCAGAAAGCCACACTTGGAACTGGAAGTTAACCCAGGCTGCCTAATGTAGACAAAGTTCTCATAAGGCCTAAGTTAAGCATATGCGACACCTGGCTGAGTACCCTTCTATGGGATTATATCGTACTTCCTACATCAACTTTCATTTGATAGTCCAGAAATATATTACAAAGGCAGTCTTTGTATCTCTCCTCTTTAGCAAAATGGGAAACTGGAACAATGGTTCTTTATCTTTGACCCACTTACCTTTATTGCCAAGATCAAAGACAGTAGAGTAGTGGGATAGCTGAGACTGGAAATTAAAGATCAAATGAGTTCAAATAAATTAATCATCATTTTCCCTTTGACTTCAGTGACCAAGCAAATAGTCAGGATTTCAGCTCAAATCAAACTACTGCTTTGCATCATGACAGAACCTCAGTCCTCTGATAGGGATTGAGAGAACTCCTCCAAAATATTTTCTTTCATGATGACGTCAAAGAACAGAACAAGCTAGGAACTTAGAAACAAAAAAGTGTTCAAATGCTGTGTTTTAAATATATTGATTTATGCCAAGAACTTCTTCTGAAGCTCATCTAAGCCTTAAGTCATTTCCCTGTACGCAGGCCTTACAACTCATAAAGTGCAATTGCTATGAAATGTAAACTCTGCCTGATATCAGTATGACAATTTAAGTGGATAACAGATGTCAAATGCAGTTAAGCCTGTTTCTGTAGTAAGAACTCAAAATCCGCTAAACTGAGTAATACAAAAGATCCATCCAACTCACCTGTCTGTCTTAAAAAGTGGCTTGTAACTGATTCTTGGAAAAATGGATGCACATAGAATAAATATTCCCCTGGTGCTTCTGTGACTGTTTACTCAGCTTCTACTTAGATTTTGGCTAAACCAGGTTATGCTAAGGCCTGATGTATGCTGGGAGCAGAACCATTAGGTCAAACCTAGAGCATCAGATAGGCAGGACAAGTGGCAAAAAGGCCATTATGCAGCTATGATCACCTACAAATTTCTGTCTTATCTAGCCATCATCTTTTGTCTGTCAGTTCCTCAGAATCCATTGACTTATGGAAATGGTATAGACCAAACCTCCATCTGGAAGGTATAAAACATTAGGTCACTCAAAAGGCTTTTGAAACCTCTCAAGGCAAATGGACTTCTGAGGCTTCATGCTTCCCAATGTGATACAGGGAAAGCACTCACCATGGCAGAGTAGGAAGGATGAGCATTCTCACCACTGGTTAAGTTACTAATTCTTTTCTTTTGCTCGTTGGTGCATGATATTGAGAGGTATAAATGATGAAATCTTATGACTTGAATAGTGAATAAGTGAACATGATAGATTAGTGCGCTTAATAGGGGATTGAGCTCCTTTTTTTCTTGTTTATTATATATCTTAATGAGGTCACGAAAATGAAATTAAATCACAGAGTACATTGTCCTGTAAATTTGAGAGATCCAAATGGACCTTGACATACCTGTTGTTCAGCTTTAAGAGTGCATTTCCTACCTCAGAGATTGCATCTAGATAATTGTCTTTACCAGATGCAGAAGGATATGAACCTGGTTTGGCCTCTGCATTATCCTGCAACAATGAATTATTCAGTTTAGTTATTTATAATGTGAAAATAATATCTCTGAATAGAAAACAGTAGCTTAAGTGAATTGCAAAGTAGCTTGCTCAGTCAGACATGCTGTGGATCATGTTACAATGCCAGGGCCATGGCAAATACTACAGGCCATGTTGCTGAGAGCAAAGGATATGCATTAACAATGGTCTAGTTCCATGTTCTTGCTGCTAGGAGCTCACTAAAGTGTGATGGGGACCACATCTTGTATATCCCAATAGAGCCTATGCCATGAAGAGGCACAGAGGGAGACATCTCAGGAAGACATCACAGCTGTGGTTATGTCATTAAAATTGACAGTGACTTCAAGCACACTGATCAGCAAATTGTTCCACTAGGCAGCTCAAGAAAATTACCTAAGGCTGTCTTCAGTTACACAAACAGAAACATGACCTGGTGGAGTAATAGCAAATGCTACGTCTTTTCTTTGTTACAGGTTTGAGAGAAAATATTACGGCTTAAGTACAGGCATTTCCTGGTAGATGTTTTAGAGAAGGAAAAGTGACAGAGAATTCTGACTTCTTCATATGCTGGCAGCCATATAAGTGATTTATAAAGGAACAAAAGGTATTTTGATCTCTTTACTGCCCTTAAACAGTAGGAGGGGCAGTCCTAGGAGATGGTAGCATTAGGAAGCTTCAAACAGAGAAAAAACGTTTGAGAGAAGGCAAGTCAGAAAGTAAATGTTTCTTCACCCTGCCTTTCGACTCTTGCTACAGTTATAGCTACATGACTCACATATTCAGAATCTTAATATTTTCTTCCCTGTGACATTATTGCAAACAAATTCATAAATATATACTCTTTTCTGTGAAGAAAAAATAAATATACAAACCTGCAACTTTAGAAGGGCAGGTAAGCAAATTTGTGGTCAACAACTGAATTAGGATCACACCAGGAACTTATAAAACATTGTCCTGATCTTTCTGCATTACTGGGAGCTGATACTTGCTACTTTGTCAGAGAACCAGGATTTAAGTTAGTCAGTCAGGTTTGTTGGCATGACAAATTTTGCAGGTTGACTCTGTACCTATTATTCACATGTGTTTGACATCAGGCTTTTAAAACCTCAGGGTTTCTGCATGATATTGCATGAGATGGCTGACCTAATCTAATAGTTTCCTATGGACCAGTAGGCTGTCCCATAAGCAATGGTTAGGGGACTGGGGGGAGTTCAGATCTTGCTCCTGCTCTTGTCTTTCTCCTGCCAGACCAACTGCTAAGCATGGGTAACCCTTTTCACCTCTGTGGCTATGCTGCACTGCTGTGATCATCTGAATAGAATCTGCAGCAAAGCTTTGCAGTCGCAATCCAAACGATTTGGGAACAAGTAAAAAGGAAAACAAAAGGAGCAAGGCAAGAGGCAGATATCGCTGCCAAATACACTCCCTGGCATTGCAGTTTAAATTTTTATACTGTGATTCCAAGTTTTGTTTGGTTATTAGTGGCTTTCTTTGCCGCCAGCAGGTCTGACTGTCTGCTCTGAAGTCTCCAGTTCTATGTATATCTGAGACTGCTCAGAGTTTGTTTAATCATTTGTAGCTCCTTAGCTGTTTGTAAGGAGACAAGAGGCCATAGCAATGTCAAAAGGATTTACTGAAATATGCAGAAAGAGCAAACAATCTATTCAAGCCAATAAAACATCACCATATGACTCACAACTAGCAAGCAGAGATTTATATTTAAATTGACGTTTCATTTAAATTGATATTTAATTCTGAAATAACAAAATATTCAACCTTCTCAACTGGAATCCCAAACATTCAGCAAGGGCAAAATAATCCATGTAGATTAAGAATTTTCCTCACATTCCTGATGAATTTTAAAACACAAGGACAACAAGCTTTCAAATGCCTGTGTCAGATTTGTACAATTCATTCAAACCAAAAAAACCTACTAGACTGCAGAAGTCATGGCAATGTCTCATGTACATCCTTAGCACTTGGGTGTCCTGACAGGTTCTTTTGCAAATGAACAAAATACCTTCTCAAGTTCTGAAGCCAGCTATTAGCCAGCCTGTTCTCATAAAAACAAACAAAAAAAACCAAGCAAACACCTGATCTCATCTTTTTTTCCTTTGTCCAGAAAATGTGAAGTGCATTTGGAGTCTCAGCAGGAAGTATAAGATGGAAAGTGTTACTCAGAGCTGGACATGAATATTCTTTCATGGCCTCTTCTTCAGAGCCATTCAATAGTTTTGTAAATTTTGTACCTTATTTATATCAGCAATTCCTAACATGAAGTACCAGGTTGCAGCCACATACTGTTCCCCAAAATACATTAGTTGGTTTTTCTTTTACAGAAACAGTAGAAGTTAAAATCTCTTTAGCAGTCTAACTACCCTGGCCATCACAAGAAAAGGAAAGATGCTACTGGTTCATCTCATGACAATTCTCAAGGTGTCTTAGCTCTCAGTGGTGTTGTGAAACCTGAGAAATCTGTATCTATACATGTAACTTCCTGAAGATATGCAATATAATATACACTCACATACAAGAGTCTGATAGGAAAAAGTACTAGTGTACAGCAAGCAAACACAGATAACCAGTGTTCAGTGCACAAGCAAGGGTAGTTTACATTCTTGACTTCCTATGAACCTAGACAAAGATACCTAATCAAAGTAACCATAGTAAGTAGCTGCAACACATATTTACTGTCTCCTCAATACCACTAACAGCAAGTTTTCAGACTCTTTTGAAAGAAAACATAAGATAATCAAATTCCTTTGGCATTTTTCTTTTTTGCATTTTTATGTCATTTTTGTTGCCAAAAGAAAAGAAATTGCTAGAATTCTTCCTGGGCTACACATAACTGTAAGTTGCTGGGTTTGCTGTTTTGCATTATCAGGAACTATAAACCTGGGAAGAATTTAGTGAGATCTACTAGCAGGAAACAACAGTATCTCTGTTTGAACACCAAGGCAGAGGAGTTAGCACTTCTAAAATAGTTGTCATTAAGATGCTTCATTTTTTTCCCTTTTTTAAAATTTTATTTTCTTTCTTTCACCCTGTCAAAGCCATTACGGCTTAAAAAGGCACAGTGGTCGTATTCACATCTAACATCCAACTTGCCTGTCTAGGAAGATGGTACTTGCAGTAGTAATTACCTGGATGATTTGGGGTTTTATTCTAAGGGAAGAAAAGCTAGCTCTTATCTGGCTAAATAAGGCAATATGTTCTTTTTTAAAAAATAATAATAATAAAAAAAGTTATTATGCTGTAAACATTTCCAGAGAGCTCCTCTGATCACCTTAATATGTCTCACAGCAGGCAGTGAGGAGGAATTTGTAGGACCTATAACAAGTTTACGAAGACACACTTGCTGAACAAATGTATCCGTGTGAGTGGTTGAAGGAAATGGCAGATTGCTGCACTGCTGTATCCAGCGCATGGCCTGCTACAAACAGCCATGTTGGGTGAGATGTTAAAATCACAATTCTCTGTCTGAAGAAGCTTATCTTGTATTCAGATGGCCTCTGCCTGTCTCGGTATCTAGTGAAACGTTGGGGACAAATGGCATTGGTTCCTATTAGCTAATAGCTTAGCTTCTGCGATCATTACATTCAGGCGGGGAATAAGACATGCTAAGTCTTTGAAGATTTTAACTTGGGCTTGCAGCTATCACTCCAGGTAAACTCCAAACTTAGAGCAGGTTTCTCAGTCAGCGTTGCAGAGCTTTCCCTCTGCACCAAATCCTACTTGCCTACAATTGCTGCACACAGCCAGGCCCATTTTCTTTCATCTGTTGTGAATGACATGTATGTACCTCTGGTCTATGTGTGTTTGGCCACTCTCTGCATCACCATATATGAGACAGAGGGCGTCCTTGCTGGCAGATTGACTGCAATCATCATGTCTAAAACAAAGACCCTGATGGCAGACATCATCCTAGTAAAGAACAAGAAGTTTGTGCTGAGTAAAAGTCACATCTCAGTGAAAAATAAAACTAGAGAATAGCCAACAACAAAGTGCTAATAGCCCCATCCTAAATAAAAACAGGGTTTTTGTCAGAATCTACTGTGAAAGAAAAGGGAACTACAAAAGACTTTAATTAAAGGAACATAAAATAGCAGGGGAAATTGTAAAGCAGAATCTGTGAGAGAAATAGTGTTGCTGTTAGCACCAGATCTGAGCTTTCTAGACAAATGAGCCTGGCCTCACTTCAAGACACTGGGCTCTTGAGAGAACACGGTGTCCAGCAACATTGTTTTCAATATTTTAAAAATGGGGAGGAGTTCTAAAAAATTATCAACTGCTTTGTGAACCTGAACAAAAGGAAGCCAAATTTGTTTGGAATAGCTGGTCCAAAAAATGCCTTTACAAGCACTTTTACTTCCCACTTTATAAAAAATTCCTGATTTTACTTGCAGTCTTTTAGCATCCAATTTTCCAGTGCTTACTGGAAATATATGAAAGTCAATGTGCAAGGACAGAGAGTGGCCTCTTACACAAATGCCTTTAACTTCTTCCTGCAGCTATATTTTCCATCTAAACTTTGACACCAGTGAATGATTTCTATCATAAAACAAATTATTCTTTCTTTCACACACGAAGAGAAAGAATGAAAGAGAAGTATTACAGCATCCAGGAAGCATCAGTGTCTTCCTTGTAGAGCTGGTCTGAAGCCTAGTGATGGTCATTTCAGGGAGATCAAAGCACTTGGGACTTACAAATAGTTTTCAGAAGGGAAAATGGATGAGTGAGCCAGCTGCCTTTGAAAAAGGTTACACCAGCATGGATAAGGCCATCCACATGTTTCAATAATAAGAAGCGGCAAAAAAATAGCAGAAAGGAGGTAAGATAAGAAGCAGCAAAAACATATCAGAAAGGTGGCAAATAGCCGTTCTCCCCAGAAATAGCTCTGGCAAACCACTGAAGTGAGGGATATCCATTTTAACATTATTTTTTGTCAGTGGCTATGAGGAATATTCCTAATGTAGGGGGCCAGATCTGGTAGCTCCTAACTTCTAGTGCATTTTCACTCAGGTAAAAATATTTTTATCTCTCAAGGCAGATATACCATCTCACACTAATATAACTTGAGCTTCATTTTTCCTATTGCTGTGAACCAGGAGATTTATTTAACGTCATAATTACAGTATTTGATTGCAATTGTCTTTTTACAAGGGGAACCAAAAAATCACCGTCTTTAAGGACAGTAGGCTAGTTCAGTTTGAAGGTACTAGCTTGGGCTAGAGCACCCCATCCTAATATTTGTGCTAAAAAATAAAAAAATTAATATATATATATATAATATTTTCAACCAGCTTATCTGTAGCTAGTTGAAGAGCTGAAGACTAAAAGATGTGTTGGTACAACTGCCTTATGTAACATTACATAAGATTGCAACTAGCTTTCATTAGTACAAGGGATGTATTTTTAGGTATCATCTTGATTCACGGCATAACTATGACAACACACTTCAAACAGCTGAAAATAAACTGATATTCCTATAAACAACTGCAAAACAAAAAAGGGCAGAATTCCGGCTTTTCATAGTAGCCATTGCAACTCAGCAATGCCCAGGCTAGCTCACAGAATTTGAAACAAATCTCCCTCATGGGTGTCTGTATTTACTCTCTGCTCCTACCTGCTGGTCTCAAAACCAATGCCAAACTTCCTTAGGCTATTTGTGATCCATACCTAAAATTACATATAAACAAAATTTACAGCATTCATGGTTCATGTGAAATATAATCACTTCTGCTTATTAGGAGAGAACATGCTTTTGTCTATTTTCATGAAAACAAAATAATATAATACCACCTAGGGTTGCTGACTAGCTGACAAGGCAAAGGACTAAATCAAGATCTGTTGTCTCAATAAACATGTAAAATCACAACGGAGAAAGATTATGACAATCTGGTTTTCATCAGGAGAGCATTTATTCTGCCAGAATTTCACTTCTCCCACCTTTGGCTAAGAAAATAATTCCTTTTATTTGTTATGCCGTGCGCCTGGGACAGCAGCATGTACCCCTGGGTTTCACGTTCTTGAAAACAGTCTCCATGTCTCATCAGAAATGTCATAGAAACATGAGAGCAGACACAGGGACATCAAATAACATTAAGCCCTGCAACGTCACTGTGCACCCCAGCAGAATTACAAAGCCAAGTGAGCAGCTCTGGGCCAGGCTTCATGACGAAGCCATCACTTTAGGGAGGAACACAGGCATTTCCACGTTCTTGAAAAGGGGGTGCCTTGCTCCTTTCTGTTTCCTTCTGACATTGCTCAAGACAAAAATCCTGGAGATCAGGTTATTTTTCAGTGTGCAGACGCACTGCAAAACTCCCATATTTTTGATCTGTCATATCACAGTTTGTCACTTTTTTTTGGTAAATGATAAAAAATTAACTATAATTATGCTATATGAATAAAAATAGATTTTTGGGGGAAATATTTTAAGGAAACCAAGTAAGTACTGGTTATAGGAAACCAAAACTTCATTTGTCCAATTTAATAACCTAGGTAATTTAAAATCACATACCTGAACCTATGCTTGTAAATCTAGATTTGCTTTGTAGTCAGTGAGGGATAGTTACTTTTTCAAAGGCTTTCATCTCATCACAAAATTAGAATTTAATGTGGCTATTCCTCTGGATGTGTCTTTATCTCTCAAATGACAGTATAGCCTAGGATCACTAACTTAAAATTGTATGTCTAGTTTTTAGACTCTTACATTTTGGCAGATGGATCCCACTGTGAGTATGCTATTGTAAGGCATCTGTGACAGGCGCTATTAAGACAGCAACTTAGATTAAAAGAATTTGAAAGAAGTTAAGTGATACTGCAGTTCCCATTAAAGCAATGTTTTTCTTCTGCCATCATTTCAATAACCATCATAAATATCAGAAAGAAATATTTCTTAGTGATATCTCCTGAAATGAAGTGCACAAGTACCTGGTGTTACCAGCTGAGCTGTACAGCCCATAATGTTTGATGTGAAATGTCATAAGCATCAGATACAACATCTTTACAGCACTTTTTAGCATGCTATTAAAGCACAAAAAGGCTATGATACAATGTGGAACAGACTGTGTTGCTATGTTGATGATAACTGCTTTTATCTCCCTTGCACTCAAGCATCTTGATTTTAGACATTCATAAATAAATCTCAAAGAATACACTAAAGAAAACAAAAAAAGAAAAGTGAGTAATATATTCAATTGTCTGTAAAACATTACAGAACATTATATCCAAACCTAGAAAACAGAGTTGCAATTCAAACCCCTGGTTTTTGAATGCGGGTGATTCTGCTGCATCTATATCTAAATCTAGACCGAATTCTAATTATATGCCTAATTTAAATCTACATACAAGAGATTCAAATTCCAGGTAAAATTGAAAGGTCATATTTTCTAGTATAAATCATAACAATCTCACTGCTATTGTTTTGAAAGGAACTGTGAGAATGTTACTCTGCAATTTTTAATAATACCACAAAAGCCAGGGATTATGACATTTGGTAGAGAGACAAGGACTTTGTTTCTGTTGTATATACCAATGCTAGTGGTCTCAGATACAAACACAAGGAACTGGCTTTGCTCATTTCTAGAGAAAGAAAATTATAATACTGGTATTACTGAAGCTCATTCTCACACGACTGGGATGTTAAATTATGGAAGACATATTATTCATGCAGCATGCTGTGTGCAAGTTAAATTCCAGCGTTGGCCCTAACACTAGACAGCTATGACACATTTAACAATGAAGATCTCAAAGTAGATGCATTCAACAGATGTATGCAGTCTTTATCTCAGGGGAATCTGAAAGACGTACGTAAATTTCCCAGCCTTCATGGAATGGCTTCTTTCTCCTTGGCAAGTCTGAAACGTGTAAACTTCGTAACTATTAAAGGTAAATGTTTTCAAACCAGGAGAACCGCACATCTTTTACCTAGGAGTATCAAAACCATCACTTTCTCTCCCTGCACAGTCTACCATCATGCAGTCCTGAGATCAATTTGAGAAGCAGGGCAAGCTGACCTAAACTTAAAGAAACGGAAGATATCTGTTTTCAGGCAACTAAACTGAGCCTTTGGGCCCAAATCAATTTCAGACTTGGAACTTCAATATCTCCTCATAGGCATCTATAGACGTCTAAAATCGTATTACAGGCAATGGAGCCTAGGAAGCATTTCAGCTGATGATAAAAAAGACATCTAGAGGATGAGTCAACTGCCTGCACAGTGGTTTGCAGTGGCATTTAATACGTCTCGAGGTATGCATGATATCAAATGGACCTCTGGGAGATTCTTGCTCTTCTAGGGCAGCAGCTAGGAACCAAATGAGATTACTGAGGACAGGGGAAGTGACAATAATGTCTCTGTAGTGTGAACGAATCATATCCCTCGTAATGGTCAGCCGAATTGCTCCCCACATCTCCACCAAATATTAAGTCTCCTCTGCAGACAGAACTGTGCACTAAATTATCAGCCTAAACTGATCTCTCTTAATTCTGAAATGAATCCCACCTGTCAGAACCATCCAAGGAAAAAAGGTGTCATGGTTACATAATGCCAGTTTACTTCTTCAACATAGGGCCCTGAAAAAAAATGAGGCATCATGGTAATGAACAAGTGTAATGTGATAGCTTTTAAGACAAATAGTATTAAACAGCAAGAGGAAGTTGGTGTTCCCTCTCTGCACACCATCTGCAATAGCTTATGTAGCTCTGTTGTCAACATTTTAAGAAGATGGTGAAACCTGGGGAAGGATTTCAGAGAGAGCTACAAGACCTGGCCATAACTTGAAAGCACACTTAGTAAGAGCCATGGGAGTTATTATCATGCATTATTGTCAATATTCACACTTGTTTATATGGAAAGAAATTCCTATCAGTAAAATTCTGCTAACTAGCAGGAAAATATTCAGAGAGATGCCATGATTAAAAACTAAGGACTGATAAATTTGAAGGCTTCTTTTCCCTAAATAAAGCGAAGCTAGCATACAGAGATGGGAATTTTTAACTCAAATTTGACTAGCTTTTTCACAGAGATAACCTAGGATGATTCACTCGGGTGCTGAACAAGCAATATGCTGCAGGAGCTCAGAGCAGAAGAGCAAATAGGATCCCTGTAGCTCTGATACTGGTGACACTACTTAGTGGCGTGAACACATCAAAGTGTAACCCCAAGGAATATCCCTGGGCTCTGCATGAGACCTCCCAGACCTCAGGGAAAGCACTAAGAGAAAGGGGAGAGAACAGCAAAGGCTGCCTTTTAGAAGAGGGCAGACTGCCAATTAGCACAGAGATAGGCTGAGGTGCATTTTGGTGGCAGTGCTTTTCCTTCCATCTTTCACAGAATACCCAATTCCCCCTAAAGCCATATAAGAAGTACAATGAGTAACACATCCCAGTGTTTAGCACAAGAAATTGTTAATAAGATTAAAGGTTTTCTAGAGAGAACCTCAAGAAATATTCCCTGACTAAAAAATTAAAACCAAACCTGCAACATTTAAGACATCTCTGGCACTGTAAAAGCGAGATATGCTTGAACAAAACCTGGAAATAAATTGCCTCTGATTAATCAGTATTATTTGGAGAGGGATGATCTGCTCACAAGCTAAGGAATTATTTCCTTTTAGTGAAAGAAAGGTAACAAGGAGCTGCTGGGAGCATCTGCATCTCCTACACTAGTGATTGCAAAATTCATGGGCATCTATGAGGGAATCAGAGGGGATTTGGGATGGAAAACACTGTACGTATAAAGTAATGTAATAATTACTAGTTTCAACTCACCATAATTACAAATGAGCTTCCACCAGCTACTAATTATCTTCTTGGTTACAAAGGCCATATTTATTTAAATGAAGTGGAATGAAATGCTAGTAAAAGCTGCATGCATAGTACTAATGAGTGAATGCATTGAAGGAGACATATTTCCCCCTTAGGCCCTTGAATTAAGGGTCTTGTTTTTAAAGGTACATGAAGAAATAAACACACAGAAACTGAACATCCTCCTGAGCATCTGAGAGAGCCCAGGTCTAGCTTGGAAACAAATTTACTTTTTTTCAATGTGTACCAGGCAGTGCATGCAAAGAAATATAGTTAATTTGTGATAAAGCTAGTTGGTTTTGAGTCCTTTCTGAAAAATTCTATCCCAAATAAACTTTTTGGATGGAGATCTTGTGTTGTATCCCTCTCACCTTTCTTCAGGCACCCATGGTAAAGGCACCTTCAGTATTTTATGTAGTTATGGTGGTAAACACAGCTTTGCTGGGTCTCTAGATGCCTAAATTATGTGGGAGGAACATTTTGCCCAACTTCATCTGAGGAGTTTACAAAATACCCCATGAATTGAAGTTAGATCTTTTCTCACACACAGGAAAGCTTAAGCCCAAGATTTCTCTCAAGAAAATGTTATGTTGCATTTATCTTTTAAAACTAATTAGCATTCATAATCATGGTTATCGGAATAAAGTCTAAGGAATAAACAGAACAAGACAGGGTAACCTGCAGTCCTTGCCTAAAAACTCCACTCTCAATAGACAAGGTAGAAAGAAGGTAGAGGAAATGATACAACATGATAGCAGAACGGAGTGATGACACCCACCATCTGAGATGGTCTCCAATTATCATTTTTTAGTTAAAAGACATAGCTTATGGAAACAGAGAAGGCAAGAGATGTGCTGGAAAGGAAGACAGAAAAGGAAAAAGGAAGCAACTCCAAAGTGTATGCAAGGAAGGAAGTTGCAAGGAATTGCCATTTTCCCAATACACTTCATAGTGTATAGGGTTAATGATAGACTTAGTCCACTGCTCAGACATAAGTGAAATTAAAACATTGAAAGGCAAAACCAGAAATACCAGAATGATCAAAGACAATGAAAATCTTGTAAGACTAGCATATCCATAGAAATATTTTTGGCACTTAAATGATTTCATGACAACAGCTGTCAAGTGCAAATGCACTGAGCTTTCCGTTCACCTTTCAGATAGCAATTTAATAATTACTTTTAATATTTTTCCTTTCATAAACAAGGGGTCTATATTTTGTTTACAGGATTTGTCATTTATAGTCAAAATGTCGTCCTTATTGAGAAATATTCATTCAGTAAGCATCATAATCATGTAAGCTGCATTTATTATTTATTCCTAGCATGCTGACTGTTTTTAGGATCAGAGCTAGAGTGGCTAAACACTCATGACATTGCTGGGGATACTCACTGCTCCAAGTAGATTTACAGCTGAAGACACAAAGCCTGGCCTCAAAGCCCACAAGCATGTAGCTCTCTGGAGTCACAGACATGACAGCAGCAATCTGAACAGGCATGAAAGCCTTGGCAAGCATCTCACAATGCTATGACGGCTACAAAAACCCAGACATAACTGGGGTATACGGACCTTTACATACACACATATATCTTCTTATTATAAAGTATTGAATGTACATTATCTGCATTTGCACCTGGTTCGGCTTACTTGCAATTACCTGTCTCATTTCTTGTACATCACACTGAATACATAAATGTAATATCCAGAGATGTAGCAGAATGATAAAAACAGAAACATAATTCATATGACTAGAAAATGAAGGCGATACTACTACGCTGATGAAGATTCCAAGCTGAGGAGCACGTATTTTTTTGAAAGGCTTTTCTTTTTCTATTGTATGAAAGAGGAATAGGCATTCGGAACTAACCTTCCATTTTTACAGTCTGTTTTACAACACAATTATTTTTCAGTATTTAGTTATTTGAACTTTAAGCACTAGATGCTCAGCACTCTTTACTGTATATGAAATACATTATTTTTTTGGGATCTCTCTTGAAACTCAGTGAAAACAGGATTATTTTTTCAGTTTCTCAGGATAGCAACCTATGCCACTTGTGTGTGGGTTACATTTCCATGTGTGATTAAAATGATACCTGTCTTGTGGTTTATAAAACCCAATCCTATTTACTTAGCTGTGTTTTTAATTAAATGTGCTTTGCAGTCAAACTCTCTGTGGCACTTGTATGGGGAATGCTATAAAAATAAAATGAGTGACTGAATGTAATATTGGATAGGGATTGCTGAAATGCATTTTAATGTGTCTAAAGCATGCTCATAAAACTTTTGTTGGACAGGCTAAAAATTAAAATTTCCTGAAGGAGAAGAAACTTCTTTTCATTCCATTATTTAGCCAAAGTGACACATGATTAGCTGTTACAGTCTACCTAGAAAAATCAAAAAAATCTTCTATGCCACTTTCTCCTTCTGAGTTTCAGGTTGCTCTACCTTACAGCTATTTTCATCAGTTATAGCAGAGCAGGTAATAAATGAGGTTCCTCTCCTTGTTGCCGATTTGCTATTCTGGTGGCTATGTCGCAGGAATGAAGGACCCTGAGCATCGGTTGTTTAAATTCTGTGTCTTTTCAAATCATGTGTTCATCTTACATCTGGAAACTCAAACATCCTTAAATTACTAGATAGCATTAGATAAAAGATGGCCTGCAAGGGTGCCAGAGGGGGACTCTTCATCAGGGACTGTAGCGATAGGACAAGGGGTAATGGGTATAAACTTAAGCAGGGGAAGTTCAGTTTACATATAAGGAAGAAGTTCTTTACTGGGAGGGTGGTGAGGCACTGGAATGGGTTGCCCAGGGAAGCTGTGAATGCTCCATCCCTGGCAGTGTTCAAGGCCAGGCTGAACAGAGCCTTGGACGACATGTTCTGCTGTGAGGTGTCTCTGCACATGGCAGGGGGGTTGGAACTAGATGATCTTAAGGTCTGTTCCAACCCTAACCATTCTATGATTCTATGAAGAGATATATAATTAATTATATGGAAGTATATTTGGTACTTTGTGCTTTTATTGTCCTTATGCTCATAACAGGAACATGCAGAGCTTCAATTTTGATCCCATTCAGCTAATGCCTGTATCATCACAAAACAAAAGATGGTCTCTGAGTATAAAAGTATATGATCTCAACAAGAGATTACAGAGACACAGGGTGACACATAGGTTATGCCAGAGGGAATAATGGAGAGTAAGTAGTCACTCAAAAAATATACATCCACTTTAGACTGAAGCAGGCAATGCCTCACAAAATGCATCTAAAATGAGACGTGATGAATCTCAGTCAGAATAGCTAATTATTGTTAATTTTTTTTTCTGGGAAACACAAAGTTTTAAGGAAGGCTTTGTAGAAAAGAGAGCGAAGGAGTGGTTTTGTGCATATTTAGATTGAGATGATCTCAGTCATATTGACATCCACTATGAAACCTGGTCAGGCATTTCCCATTAATGAAATGATGCAATCAATGATTTTCCAATGTAATTTTTTAATACATAATTCAATTTCCTCATTATCCTCTGCTGTCATAAGACAATGTTTTGTGTATGGTAGAAATTTTATTAAGTTGTAGGAGCAAAATGTAGATCTACTGCTGCAGGTACTTTTTTGCTTTCTGAGTGAATTTGCATGACTCATTGCAAACCCTGTATTATACTCCAGGTGGAAGCAGCAAAATTAAAACTCATGGTCTTTCTTCTGGCCTCCTTCCCCTATAAGCCTGGATTTTCTGTGTGATCCTGCATGTGTTTGTAGTGTATCAGCTACACAGCAGTCTGAACCCTTTCTTGACTCAAATCACTTACCCTCCTGCATGTTTGTTGCAAGCACAAAGACCTGCATTATGGTCTGGGATTTTTGCTTGGGAAAAAAAAGTTCTTGCTCATACAGTGTAAAATGATTAGGCATGGTGGGACTGATCAAGCTGCAGCTAAATCCACCCTTATCTTAAACTTGTCTCTTCCTAAGATTTTCGGATGCTTTGAGCCTGATGCTGCAGCTGTGGCAGTAGCTCACAAGACACAGAAAGCATGCATATCAGGCAGAAGCATGCTTATGCCTGTTTTTTACCTCTATAGTAGTGTTAAAAACACAGCCTTTTGGTACCTATTTGGGTTATCTAATTTTATCACAGATCTTCACTTGCAGAATAGGAATCATATCAGCTTCTTTGTCATTTCTTTGTCTGTCTTGGATTACGAAAAGAGAAACAACAGCACAAATACTCCAGTGAGTGGTGAGAAACACCTTTAGCAATATTTGGTTTTATCACATTTTAAGTAGGTTCAGCTCCTCCTATTAGTTTCTGTATTAAAGCAGCAAAAGACTGGTAGCTGAGCAAGGAAACTGTATTCTGTGTTGTGATCCTAATGGTAATCTCTACACTCATACTTGCAATGAGCATAGTAGTCTAAGAATTGAAATTACCCATTTACTGCACTTTACATTTCCACAGTACATCCGAATAGCACATGAGAAAGTGTAGTCATAAGGGAAATGGCACAGCTGTTGCAAAGCCATACTTAAAAAAGTAGACTACATGCTGCTAACTAAAAGAGAGGTGAATATTTTTTTTACACCCATTTTCAACACACTGAAGTCATTATGTAGGCACAGCCCGAGTTGCTTACATGCTCTTTGTCTGTGTAAAAATCGTCAGATTTTAAATGGAAAGTATTTTTACTTGTTGCATCATGCTGTCTTGTGAACAAAGCAGGAAAATATTAAATTTTGTGGCTTAATGCAGGCTGAAGGCACAAACAGAAGATGAATGTTCAGCCTAAAGGGAGAGACAGGGGATGCTCAGCCTGTTTTCTGTTGATGAGCGAGGGGATACTGGCTGAAAGGAAACATAGCCTTTGAAGGATAAGCTTCTGTTCTACTAATGGCATTCTTCTCTCAATAAACAGACAGGAAGATAATTTTCAAGGATTGTGAAGAATATACTTTAATATTTTATTATCTTATTCTGCACTTCCTAGCTAACTGCGGCACTTGGATTTAGACAGAATTCAAGTGATTGTGAAGGGGTGAATCTTCTACGATTTTGTGATGTTGCATTACCAGTGATGTTTCCATTATAACAAAGCATCCCACCCAGTCACAAGAAATGCTGAAAGCAAGACCAGCAATGTCCTGATTTTGGAAAAGTACTCTTATAACAGGCTGGAAATGGCACAATATTGATGAGCTGGGTGAAAGCCTTTGCTCATGTTCTCAGCTGGTAGAAATTGTTATTGTTGCACTGAGCAGAGCTGGACATTACAAGTATTACAGGAACTCAGAGTCTGTTCTCTGATGACATGCTTTAACTACTGATCATGAAATTGAGCCTCCTTTTTAGGCATCCAGTAATAAGCAGTTAAGTGTTCCTGACTCCAGAGATTTACAGATACTACATGCTGGAAGGTCAACATAACACAGCTATCTCTAACTCCTTGATTTCTTTTATTCTTGAACTTTGAAGAAGAGCTAGCTACAGCATGTGACATATAACCTTCCTACCTCTTAAGGTTGCTATTTTATTACTGATTATAACATACAAAAAAGCTTGGTAGCAGTCTTTGGCTCATAAAAATAAACAATAATGGGAAATAAAGCTTAATATTATTGATTTTTTTTTTGGGGGGGGGGAATCTTTATCAGTTCTCTATGAAGTAATACACTTGTAGCATAATCTAATCAAAGAGGGCCATTTGAGGCAGGGTTTCATCAGTTCAGTTCCTTCTGATGTGCAAGTAATTTAGGGAGAAGAACCATAGCTGCTTTGCCTGCTGTTTGGGCATGCTTGCTGTGAGTTGATGCCTCCACTGCTGAGATCTCACCGCGCCTAATTGTGTCACTGTTGCTGGAGAGGAACGGCTCTGCAACCTTTCACAGTGATGGCTGGACAATGGTGCTAGATATCGTGTCTTTTTAATCAACTCATCCATGGCGAAAGGAGAGCAAGGGGAGGTGACAGAAAGGGTGGTTTGGATGGAATAATGAGCAAGTTGGCAGCAAATAGACTGTGTTTTTTTACACAGGTGATCTAAAGCAGAAAATAACAGAAACTGCTTACCTCTTTCCTGCTGCAAGCAGCATGTGCAGAAAGCTTTCTCCCTTCCATCCTTACTCTTTAAAAAAACTCAACCTCAACTTGCCTGTGCTCAGCTGCCAGGCCAGAGACTCCAGCTGGGCATTGTATATCCTTCAGCATCAACGAGACTGAGCAACTGCAGACATGCTGCCTGTCCCTCTCTTGCTAGCAAATGATCCTGCCTGTCTGTCAGCCACACTCCCCAAGTGAAACGTTGTCATTCTGCCTTCATTACACACCCACTTAAAATCAATCTGCAGGGTATATGTATGCCATTATTGCCCAGCTACAACATTGGCTGGCCGCACGCAAAGAATTGTGGTCAATGGCTCAATGTCTGGCTGGAGACCAGTAACGAGTGGTGTCCCTCAGGGATCGGTGTTGGGACCGGTCTTGTTCAACATCTTTGCTGCTGACATGGACAGTGGGATTGAGTGTGCCCTCAGCAAGATTGCCAAAGACACCAAGCTGTGTGGTTTGGTTGATACGCTGGAGGGAAGGAATGCCATCCAGAGGGACCTCGACACACTTGTGAGGTGGGCTGATGCCAACTTCATGAAGTTTAACCATACCAAGTACAACATCCTACACTTGGGTCGGAGCAATCCCAGGCACAGCTACAGGTTGGGCAGAGAAGAGATTCAGAGCAGCCCTGTGGAGAAGGACTTGGGGGTGTTGGTTGATGAGAAAATGAACATGAGCTGACTTCAGTGTGCGCTTGCAGCCAAGAAAGCCAACCATATCCTGGGCTGTATCAAAAGGAGCGTGACCAGCAGGTTGAAGGAGGTGATCCTGCCCCTCTACTCTGCTCTTGTCAGACCTCACTTGGAGTATTGTGTGCAGTTCTGGTGTCCTCAACATCAAAAGGACATGGAACTGTTGGAACAAGTCCAGAGAAGGGCCACGAGGATGATCAGGGGACTGGAGCACCTCCTGTAAGAAGATAGGCTGAGGAAGTTGGGGCTGTTCAGCCTGGAGAAGAGAAGGCTGCGTGAAGACCTCATAGCAGCCTTCCAGTATCTGAAAGGGGCCTATAGGGATGCTGGGGAGGGACTCTTCATTAGAGACTGTAGTGATAGTACAAGGGGTAACAGGTTCAAACTTAAACAGGGGAAGTTTAGATTAGATGTAAAGAAGAAGTTCTTTACTGTGAGGGTGGTGAGGCACTGGAATGGGTTGCCCAGGGAAGTTGTGAACACTCCATCCCTGGCAGTGTTCAAGGCCAAGTAGGACAGAGCCTTGGGTGACACGTTTTAGTGTAAGTTGTCCCTGCCCAGATGATCTTAAGGTCCTTTCCAACCCTTACTATTCTATGATTCCATTATGTTTAATATATTCACACAGGTTATTTAATTTTCATGATCCTACAAAAAAATATACATCCTCTTAGAATCATAGAATAGTTAGGGTTGGAAAGGACCTTAAGATCCTGTAGTTCCAACCCCCCTGCCATGGGCACTAACACCTTACGCTAAATCATATCACCCAAGGCCTCATCCAACCTGGCCTTGAACACTGCCAGGGATGGAGCATTCACAACCTCCATGGGCAACCTATTCCAGTGCCTCACCACCCTAACAGGAAAGAATTTCCTCTTTATAGCCAATCTAAACTTCCCCTGTTTAAGTTTTAACCCGTTACCCCTTGTCCTATCACTACAGTCTCTAATGAAGAGTCCCTCTCCAGCATCCCTATAGGCCCCCTTCAGATACTGGAAGGCTGCTATGAGGTCTCCACGCAGCCTTCTCTTCTCCAGGCTGAACAGCCCCAACTTTCTCAGCCTGTCTTCATTCGGGAGGTGCTCCAGTCCCCTGATCATCCTCGTGGCCCTTCTCTGGACTTGTTCCAACAGCTCCATGTCCTTTTTATGTTGAGGACACCAGAACTGCACACAATACTCCAGGTGAGGTTTCACAAGAGCAGAGTAGAGGGACAGGATCACCTCCTTAATCCAATATAGGCAATATCACTCTATTTCTCTCAGTTCTTCGGCTTCATTCCTAGTGCTGGTATTTGTCTTGTCAAGCCCAAGTAACAAAACACTAACTGCAATTGCAAGAACTGTGAACAGGTTTTTTGCTTTGCTTAATTTTATCAAATCAGGAGTCTTGGTAGTACCGTCGTAACAGGAATTTGTAGTGACACAACACTGAAATAATTCCTGCATCAATTTGTTTGAATCAGGACAGAAGTTTTTCAGTGTGAGAGAATCCCAAGGGAAATTAGGGGGAATACTGAAGAGATAGAAAAAAAAGGAGCCATGTCACTTTCTGATTCAAGGCACCTTGCTGAAATACTAGCTGTTTCTTTTTGCACCAGAGGGAACTATGCTGAGAAATACCTTTGAAGTCCATTGCTCCCCACACTGATTTGATAAAAACTGAAGAAAAATTTACATTTAGTTGCTGATTCTTCAAACTCTTATGCATCTGGTTAATTACACGTTTGCAGGAGCTCTGGTGACTCAAGCTTAGATGCGTGTTAAGTAGTTGGAGTGTTAAAGCTACAGATGCAGAATGCTAGCATTTTAAAATAGGACACTAGAAGTGGGGTCAGTCCATCCATGAGATTATGATGATCAAAATGCTCGCATCAATCTTACAGTTTTTACTCAGTAAATATAAAAAACATTCTTTTTGAAGCAGAAGGGCCCATGTACTATGAAAAGCTTGAATGGTTGTGTCTTACAGAGAAAACCTGAGATATCCAAAATCCAACTGGGGAAAAACAAGGACACAAGAAACAAATCAAGCTGTTTTTTCAAAGTAAAAATCAATTGTAGGATACAGCTGTGAAGACCACAAGATCACAAAACATATTGGATTTAGATGGCAGACTGCTATAAACCCTTTTTTTGCAGGCATGGACATCCCAGGGCTTCTTATTCACAACAGCCTCTTTAGTATCTTTTTTTTTTTTCCTTTTCTCAGCAACAAAATAAACCTAAAAAAAAAAAAAAGACAAAAAGCTGTAACGTTATCCCTGCTAGTACTGAAACATAATGACCTAAAATTGAATAGATTAGCTTAAATTGAAACATTTTTTGGATCGTAACAGAGCCATTATGGGATATTCAGTTACCATAGAAACACAGGTAATGAATGAGGCACTGTCACTAAATCATGAAACTTGAAATAAATGAAGACAGGCATTGGAAACATAGCCTCATGTATTACATTAAAGGACCAATCTCGCTGACACACCACTCCCTCTAGAATATAAACTCTAACTTTATTGATTGTGGAAATCTAAATGACAGACTGTGCCTAGATGTCATTCAGATTAAAAAATTAGTCTTTGTTCAATGATTAGGAAAAAAAGGTGTGAAGTTCTAAGCACTTGCCGCTCTATATTTGCTGCACATCCATGTTAAAAAAATATTCTTAAACAAGAAAATGTTACTGCCTCAAGGGTATCCCTTAACAAAGAGGGCAGAACCACAGCAGCTAGTACAACACTCAGGCAAATCTGTAACTGCTAGAAAGAGCTGCTTTTCTAGCACTTCTATTTTCTGAGTTTCAAAGTTAAATACCTTCCTATTGTTACTGTTTTTTTTCCTCTTCTGTAACAAATAGCAGTGTCAGTCTATGAAAGAAAAAAAACTATGAAAACTCTGCTTGGGCACATTGAAAAATCTCAGCCTCTCCTGCCACTATCCAAAAGATGAAAACCATAGGTAGCTTATATGAAGGTCTGTGCAGTGAGGCAGGGGTGTGTATGTTTGGAATTTAATATCAGCCCCTTTGGGAGCTAATTAAAATGGCTGAATCTTCAAAAAACATGCAAAAGCACAAAACTGGTTCTTTCAGCTCTCACTAATAACATCTGCCATTCTCAGCTTCCCGTTCTCATCCCTCATTCCTCTTTCTTTTCCTTGTTTTTCCTCCTAGTATCCCTCACACACAGACTTCCTCACTTTGATAAAGAAAAGGTGTGCCAGTGCAAATGTAAACCTTTCTTGTAAATATTTCCACTTCAGTATTTCTGAATATATTTGCCTGGAATTAAGTTCTTCATTACTGCATACATTGCAAATTAAGGAACACAATGTCGTACAGCTGAACTTTATCGCAGTAATGTGAAGTAAAATATCATAACTAGAGAATGAGATTGAAGAATAAGGAAGGATGCAACCTAATAACTTTGGTATTTAGATAATTTTAACAATCTGACATGTGCCACACAACAGTTATATGACAATCAGTGTTGTGCATGTTAGAGAACATGAGATCCAAAACTAAGGTTATGAGACACAGAGCATCTATTGCATACATGGCGGGTGTCTGAATGTGATTGAAAGCTTTATCAGGCCACTTAAGAAGAGGATCTGAGATTGAGCTGTTGCATTTACAAGACTAGAAAATCAGTATCTACAGTAGAATTTAGGAAATATTAGTTTTTGTAGTGTAGTCATACTTCAGCCACCTTCCACTAACAGAAGTTAATAGCAGTACGTTAATATTCCTTGTTTCTGATTCTATTATTACAGTATTATAAGAGCAATTAAGGAAGAATTACTTTCCAGTGAAGCTGATAATTATAATCTCATCTTCCATCCTACCCTTGAAATATGACAACTGATGTCATGTCTCCAACATGCAGGCAAAAAGGAAACAAAAAAATTTCCGTAAAGCACAGCCTAAATCTTTTCTCTCTAATGAGACTTTTACGGAAGAGGTGATACCAGCAAGCAGCTGAAAAGTGTTGCAAACATCACTGTCTGCATGAGAAAGTGATGCAACATGGAAAGGTGAATTTAACAATTATTCTTCCATAAGCCTTCAACAGAACATGCCCACCAGAGGATGGGTTCCTCAGACCAGCTGGCAGGTCTCTCTGATAACTGCAGTTTGGTCTATACCTGAGTTATGCTGCAGCATAAGCTCCTACTGCCCTGGGAATCTCAGTTCCTCTCCCCTGGAAGAGCAATAGCTGTTCCCATAGCACTTGCTACCTCTGCAGGAACTGGTACCAAGACTAGCAGTTATCTTTCCCTCAGGTATGTCAGGAAACAAAAAGCACTTAATTTTTCAGTACTGTTCATATTGGTTAATTACAACCTCATAAAGAGTTCGACTTCTAAATAAAGTGCTGTTTTAGATTCAGTACCAACATAAAGGGGGACTGTTTTAGTTTTCTTACAGAGACCCTATAAGTTCTCTTACAAAGAGAACCTGTAAGTCCTCCTATCAGAATACTTTCACTTTACCATCCCTCCTTTTGATTACATTTAATGAGTCTGAAAAGTCAATGCGGTTAGAGAGACCAGAATGGTTGAATTCCTTAATCTTTTCTTGTCTATCTTATGCTGGTACACTGAAAGAGGAAGAGAAGACTGAGTCTAGCTGGGTTGGTGTTAATTTTCTTCATAGCAACCCATTTTGGATTTGTGACTAGAAGTGTTGACAAGACACGGGGGATTTGGCCATTGCATGATGCTTATACAGCATCATGGTTTCTTTTTCCCTCTCTTCCCACCAGAGAATAGGCCACAGGTTCGCGAGAAGCTGTCAGAGGATGCAGAAACTGACCCTGACTGACCACAGGAATATGCTTTATAATGTTATTCTCAGAGATAAAATCTCAGGAAAAGGAGTAGAATGCAGGGACATTTGTGGTTATGGCAGTTGTCTTCCCAAGTAACCCCTAAGTGTGCTGAGACATGACTTTCCAGGAAGTGTCTAAACATCTGCCTGCCAATGTGAAATAGTGAATGAATGGCCTAGTTTGCTTTGCTTGCATGCACAACTTTGCTTCACCTATTGAATTGTATTTATCTTGAGCAGTCTTCTTGCTTTTGCTCTTAACGATTCTCTGCCCCATCCTGCTGGGGCAGGAGTGAGCAAGCGACCGGGGGGAGCCAGGACCAACCCAAACCCAAGAATACAGAAAAGGAAGACAGAACTGAAGGTCCAATATGACTTATTTTCTTATTTCCTGATGAAAGGAGTCAAATCCCAAAACTGGAAAGGGCAGCTGACAGCTCACATTAAAAGCAGGCCCTGTTTTTTGGATAGCATCAAAGGTGACTTCCACCACATTTTTCAATGGCTAGATAGCAATTGAGATGAACTAGTCTTCTCTTATGAAACAGGATTTAGAAACTTTGTGATTTCCCATTTTAGAAGTCCTAGAAATATTTCCGTATTTTGTAAAGTATAGTCTGAATTATTCATGCAATACCTCTTGGCAATATTCTTAATGGCTTTTTTTTTAACACTGTAAAAAACTCTCTCTGGTCCGATTTTTCTTCAGCAAATTAAAGAAAGAAGTAAGCTCATAGTTCACCTAATGAATATACATTAAACTTTTCTTCGTGTCTACAAAATCACATTGTGCTGAAAGACCACATTTTAAAATATTTGGCTTTTCTCTCTACTGATCCAAAGAAAATAATTTACAAACTGACTGTCATCCTACTGTGATATCCTTAGGTGGTAACATGTAAGTAACCCTGGTCATTTTATTATTAAAAGAGCAACTACTGTGTCAGCTGCTTGCATAAAAATTTTTGCACAGAAGACATTTTTAATCTGCAGAGCCCAATTATTATTTCCAAGCACTGAGGACTGCAAGGGAAGGAGACACTGCTAGGTGGTACAGAGGATGAGTGGTGGGGGGAATTTCTCTGGTGCCCCCCCAATCCCTTGCTGCTGCTTGGATCCTGGGTAAGGTGAAGATGACCATAACAGGGGAGAAGAGAACAGACATTTGACACAGAAGCATTTGAAAAGTTAAAAAAGCAAATCCAGGACCCTGGATCACACTTTCTAGATTAGGCAGCCATGCTTATATTGTAGGTCACTTCTTCCTGTGTGTGAATACACAAGCCATGCAAATACATGAAGCCTTCTGCTGACCCTGTCACATCGTACCTCAAGGAGAAACCAGGCTGCAAAGTGCTCTGTGGCCAAAAAATAAATTCTTTGGCGCCTCCTCCAGCTGAAATAAAAGTGCCCTAATGTAGCTGCATTTACACTAAAAGAGCAGGATGGAGATCTTGAAATTATACGAGATTATGCACCAATTTGTCTGTCTTTTGGGGTACTGCGTACTAGCACAGCAGCAGCCAGCCAGGGGAGGGGAAATGCTGCTTCTGTAACTTCTCAGTTATTTCTTTTAAAGCTAATGAAAGCTCAGCGGAAAGTAAAGAATGCTATAAAGGCCTTCCTGACTTCACTGAAGACTGTCATCAGAAGCATTCAACAGCTCAAAAACTTCTTTGCCTGCTGGCCCTAGATCAGAGCTGCTTCTGCCCAGTTTCTCTGAGGAACTGACTACATTGAAGCAATAAATTTCACCAGCTGGATGGGGAAAAATGGTGAATTCCTTTTGCACCAAAAGATACAAATGAACACAGTTGTGCTGCAGAGGCCAGGCAAGAGGGAAGAATGCAAACACTCATTTTTCATATTTCTATGTACCTAAATATATCATAGCTTTCTTACGGAAATCTCTCAAAGAGAGATTCTGTTAATTACTGTAGCAAACAGCACAGTAAAAATACTGGCTGTAGGCTGCCATCTGCCGTTTTGTATAATGAAAGGTCACTTGCAAGCAGGTTTTGTCACAGTATGTTGTCACTGTAAGCAGAGTGACAAAACCTCTCCCATGGAAGTCTGAGGGCATCCCATTCCCACTAGTGACAGCTGATGAAGTTTCTGGAAGCCAGCGGGTTTTCTGAACCTGACTTATTGCTGCCCAGAACTCTGCTTTGCACAGACACTGCTTCTATATTAATACTAATTCAAAATGAATATGCTTTGATGCTTACTGTAAGGTTATGAATCTTTCAGCCACACAAATGCATACACACACAATCCCAATGGAAGCCACACTAATAGGCAAAATCTAATTTTTATGAAACTTCATGTCACAAGTACAGCTTGCACATAGTTTTCTTGCAGTAGGATTGTATTTTTATGTTCATCAGATGGCACGCCCTGGAGGTTCTCCATCTGTTTTCCTGGGCTCTTAACATTATCTAATGACTTATTACAGCTCAGAACACAAATATTTTATTGGGTTCAAATGCAGCATGTAAAATACATGAACCTGTGCTAATGAGAAGATATTGGTTCTCTCATTTAGCTGGCATTTATGTTAACATGTGCAAGGCAAGTGCTCACAGAAAGTTCTAGAAATAAAAGCAAGGCTTCTGTGTATCAGTAGCATTTTTGCCATTCACTTCAATGAGTTCAGGATTTCAATGGATATGTCATGGTCTTGGCGCATAAATTCTCAAGCCTGCAACAAGATCCACATGTACAGACTCTTAGACTACAGATAGTGCTGTTCGTTTTCCAGGGGAAAGTAGGGGACATGAAAATCTTTCCATATTGATCATATTCTCAGAAGAAACCTCTAGTGATCCTTTCAGTGTGTAGTGTGTATCTCCATCTTGCGGTAGTTATTGTTGCAAAAAAAGCACTATTAATACTTTAATTCCTCATCTGAGTCATTCTCCAGGTTTTGAAAAGTCTCACTAGGCCCTGTTACAAGCAATGTTAAACTTTCTTTGTTCCAAAAAATACACAGCAGAGTAACTGAGTACCTAATGGATCAACAACACGGTGAATTTTGAATTTTTGAGCATTGCATTTATGACACTGTAATCAAGAGGATACTGTCAAGACTAACAGACCTTATACTAACTTACTTTTATGTTCTCTACAACCCTTTTCAGAATGGATATAATTCTTTATACTTTGAAAGGATCTTTTTTTGCTAGTGTGTTTTAATGGATCTCAGGGGAAAGTAGAGAAATCTGTGGTATTATGCATCTATATGCATTTGAAAGTACATGGTTGCATTTGCATGCACATATTATGCAATTCCTGAAAGAAAGAGAATAGAGGTTTCAAATGAAGTTTAGGGAAACTAAAAGCATTGTGAAATTCCCTGAGGCTTGCCATTTACACCCAATAAGAGTCTTCAACAACTTAAGCAAAATTTGTTGGAGCCACCTTCTTAAGTCTCTTCTTAAACACATTGAGTCTGTTCAAATTTAACATGACCCTGCTCAATGCTTAAGCTGACAGGAGCCTCCTGATGTTCAACAAAAAGGTAAATGTGGAGTCCTGCACATGGGATGGGAAAATCCCATGCAGCGCAGCATGCAGGGGCCCAGCTGCCCAGAGAGCTGCTTTGCAGGAAAGGATCCAATGATTCTGAGGGTTTGAATATGAGCCACCATTTCATCTTCACAGCACAAGGTGTCCCAGACTACACTAGCAGAAGTTAAGCCAGCAGGTTTAAGTAAGAGATTCTATTCAGCACTTGTGACACCACCTCTGTAGTGCTGTGTCCAGTTTGGGGCCCCACAGTAGAAGATACTGATATATTAGAGCAAGTGCAGTGGAGGCCCCCGAGTAGGTCTGGGGTTGCGTAACAGGAGACCATGTGAGGTCCGGGCCCATTCAGCCTGGAGAAGAGAAGGATGTTAATGGGATGGTCTTACTGCTATGAACAACACCAGATGGGAAAGTGTAGAGAAAGTGGAGCCAGATTTTTCGTGGAGATGTACAGCTATAGAATAAGAGGCAACAAGCACACATTGAAACACCGAAAAATCTGAATAGCTAAAAAGAAGGTTTTGTTATTATGAAAATAGTCAGATACTAGAACAGGTTACCTTGAGAGGCTGTGGGATCTCCATTCCTAGAAATACTAAACAGCCAACTGGATGTGGCTCTAAGCAAACCTGGACTCAGATTTGAGCAGGGTCGTTGGATGAGATACCTCCAGAAAAGTGCCTTCTGGCCTGCCTGAATCTCTCCTTTAATTTCCAAAACCTTTTCTTGTTCACACAGCAGTAACAACATGATGCAGAAATTCTCTACTGGCACTTCAGCAGCTCAGGAAGAAACAGCACACGACACTGGAACAGAATATTCTCTTGGAGCTGTCAAATCCATCAGCTCTCTATGCATGCAATGAGACAATTCCTACCAATGCACCTTCATAAAACGTTTGCTTCTCTTTCATGCATTGGGAATACAGCTACTTTTCCATTATTTAAATGCCAGTTTTGGAGATCAACTGTAAATGGCTTTGCCAGTCTAACAGCACAACAATGTGAACTGTCACATTAGCAGTTGATATGAACTATTAATATTTTCCAGTTAGTGGAAAGCAATTAAGAAACTCCTGTGTCACTAGGGATGTTCTGTTAATAAGACAAGAATCTCACCACAAACAGACAAGTAGAAAGTTTATTTCTAAATAGAACATACCCATTAACAAAACTGGTGGCTAGTCTTTGTTGCACTTAAATTGGCATAAAGTGCCTTCTCTTTTTCTGGCCTAAGAAGATGTGGGAAAGGGAACTTCTGGCAGACTACTGAATTATTTCCTTTCAGTCTGTGGCAAAAGAGAGTTTGAGGGGCATCATGAGGACTTTTATCTTTAAAAAGTGAGATTGCAAATGAGTTTTCAGTATCCTTTCCCTTCTGTCAACTCTGGCACTTACTTTGCGATCAGCATAAACAAAAACTGATCCTCAGTTACATAGCAGTATTGTATGCAAAAATGAGACAAAATGTTATTTTAAATTCCTATATTCAAATATATAGCTTTGCATATGGTTTTATTAATGAAAATTTTTTTATCACAACTAATGAAAATGCTATACAAAATACCCCACATGATAAACCAAATCCTAATGCTATTTTGAATGACCTTGGCATCTTCATAGTGTTAAACTGAGAATCTCAACTGACAATCAAAGGATTTATCTATTAAGTCCTGGGATATATGACATAATTTGTATTTGCTACAGAAACTCCATTGGTGCCCTTCTCAGCAGGCTAAAGTAGACTTCAGGATGACCTCTGCTGGGAAGAACTCAGAGATTACAGATAGTGACAGATTCTCTTTTTTTTTTTTCATTTCACCTCCTAAAATGCAAAATTAAGGTTTATATTTTAAAATCAATTGCCAATTGAGAAGAACATATGAAACTGTGTATTAATGCCTGTAATTGGCACATGTAATGACAGCTCCATGAATAATGTATGAGCAACAGTGATTGTTAATCAGATTTAGAGTCTCTTAAATGTGGCTCTGGCTTCATTTGGTCTGAAATCGGATGAAAACTGTAAAATTTATGGAGCATGAAGTACTGCAGTTTCTTGTTACATATACAGGCTTCAAAGGGTATCAAGACTGCTTTCTACCAGTCTTTATCTACAAAAGAAATGTTAACTCCTTTGAGAAAAAAAAGTACAGGACTAGTGACTTACATTTGAAATATTCCTCACTGAAGAAATAGTATAATAAAGACAAGCAATTATTTCCAGCAGATCTTCTGTCTTTATTTCAGAACTTCAGAGTTCTGCCTTGATGGCTGTCTTCTCAAGTTTAACAAATATTTGGTTTCTATGCATTGGTTTCTACATAGAGAGAAAACAGGTGAAATCAGAACAATTATTTTCAATTTATTATGAGCCTTTCAAATTTTGGTAGCGTTCAGGCCTGTAAAATGTCTCCAGCATTCAACAGTCTCTCAGTCACCAATTGAAAGCATCTCTGCACATGAAGAAAACAGGTTTTCCAAGCTCTCCCGTTGCCTTGTTGTATATAATCAAGGTGTCTGGTAGCAAGCACTGCTTTGATCTCCTGAGGGACAGGGTCTTCTCCATAAGTCACGATGGCAAGAGTAAAAGGAAAAGCACACATTTCTCTGATGCTTTGCCATACACAGCTGTTGGTCTGGGTGTTTAGAAAAGCAACCCTCTCCAAGCACACTGAGTTGCAGCTTCCCAGCTTTTGGACAAGGAGCGCTGTAAAGCATTGCTGTGTTGAGATGCTGTTCTTATATTCAGGGCATGTGACAACTTGCCTGCTTTAAGGTGTGGCAGCACATTTGATCTGAATGTTCTGAATGGCTGTATTCCTATCTACTTCCTTATATTTCTGATGCCCTTTGTCACAAGTATAGGTCTTTTTCTCATCCTGAGTTTACTTCTCTAGTGCTATACAGCTCCTCTGCAATCCGCAGTTCCCCTAGCTGGGAGAAAACATGCTGTCAGCACCTCCGCAAGAAGACTGTTGCCAGAGCAGAGGTACATCTGCTTCTCTTTATCATGAGGAGCCAGGACATTTTAGATACGTTTGCTGTATTAAAAGCAAGGCGAGACAGTTCAAAAAGCAGAAAGGGAGGTTTAGGAAGTGTATGACAGGATCAACATGGTGCATAAAGGCCACGGACATGGGATGTACCTGGTAAAAACCAGGAGTGATCTGATTCTAGGACAGAAACAAATACCGTCATATTTTAACTGAGAAAAGAAAGTAAAGAACAAGCGAAAAAGAAGAGTCAAAATACAAGTACTGGAGCTTCAGCATTACTACCATGATATTTTGTCAGACACAAAATGGTAAATAAGAGAACTGGCAGTTTCTCAAGGTTATCTAATACCATGATTTCTTGGTACTAAATCTTTCTAGGAGAAGTACAAATGCTAAGGCACTTAAAAGGTAATGTCGCACAGAAGAACAAGACATGGATATTAATGTAAGGCACACAGATATATGACTTCAAAAAGGCAGGTCACACAGATTGCAGAAAAAGGCAGGGAGAAAAAAGGAAGGGAGGGTGGGGGGGACCAACAACTAGCAAGCAGTGCTTTCAGGTAAATTGGCTTTCACAACTGACCTTTTCCTCCTGTCCCTATAGTACATGCTCAGTCAAGCACTTAGCTTCAGCCACTTTACTGGCTGTTCCCTACTACTCTTTGGCCTCTTTCAACATGCACACTTCCCACATTCAACATGCCCATTCAAAACACATCTACCTCTCTATCTATCCATATATACACACAGGCACAGAGTCAACAGCCTTTCCTTTTGGTCTGATCTTTTCTTACTTGCCTCTGAATTCTGTTGCCTCTGATCTGTCACTGAAAGTTCAAGTCCCTTGCTTTTCTTTTCACTCTCCTGCATGGTGCTGAAAACTGCTTTCTCCTGTTCCTCTACATCTTCTCCATCAGGGATGATCAATCAGTAATGATGTCTCAGCTCGATTAATCTTTGCAGCTAGGAACCTCTGTACATTGACATTGAGGACATTGCCAGCTAAACATAGTATGGAAGAAAAGAAAAGAAATTGGAAAATTTGGTTGAATATTTTTTATTGCTTTCGTTATAACTCTTTTTTTTGACTAGATAGAAAACTTTTTTTTTTGCTAGAGGGTTAGCAAGCTTCTTTGTTTGTATGGCAGCTATCATTTTGACAGTGGAATTGCAAGCAAACTGCAATGGATTTGCACACATATTTTGTGTGCATTTAAAGCATTAAAGCATTTGTGTGCATTTAAAGCTGTGTGCACACAGCATTTAAAGTGACAGGACAGATGGACCTGATTCTCCCCAAGGGAGAAGGTAAGACTACTCTACAGAAACAGGAATGGCTCTGGAATCGATATTTAAAGAGTAGCCGCTGTTTGAAATAAATATTTTTTGGTAGAGAAAAAAAGTATTAAGAAAGAATGTAGGTGCTAGTGGAAAGGTGACTGCTGTTTAAACAAGAACAAAACCACCCAACCACACAAAACCAGGGTTTTGTGGTCCATGTGCCATGTTCTGGCACCTTGAAAATATTTGCTCAAGTGGGAGTTTTGGCTGTGTGCACAGTTTTTTGCTGGTTTTGCTATTAAGCATATAGCTGAAAACCATTTTCTTAACTTATTTACAGAACTGAAATTGGAAAAAAAGATTTTCTTTTCTCACTTTCTTTGTAGCAGTATCGTTAGTCAAGCAAACAATGACCTAAAGAATTTACAGAAATACAAGTTGGGCAGCAGTATTTAACCTCTTCATTATTTACAAAAGCATGCTTGTTTGTCTCCATATGTACTAGTACATTAAAACTGTCTCCTCCTTGTAAGCAATATAATTGTAGTAGTATGGAATCTAGGTTAACCTTTCAGCTCTTTTGTAATCATGACCCTAACTATTCTACTGAGAGAAAAATTGTCTCATGGACTGTGTGTACAAATGCATCAGGGAGAGATTTTTGTCTTATATAGCTGTCAGAAAACATACTGGGGCATTCCATTTGTTTGAGGAAAAAAATAATGCTTCAATGAGAAAGGCTTATGAAAGCTATCCCAGCAAAACAAGAAAGTAAGACAGCATCTGGAATAAGCACAAAGCAAGAACAGCCGCCTGAGTATGAGCTGGAACTATGTAAAAGTGATGAAAAGAAATTCCGAGCCTTTGAAACAACTCCAGTCAGCCTGAAATAAACTAAAATGCTATTCCGGTAACAATACTCCTAAATAAATTGATACTGTTCCAACAAGTAAAGCAATCAAGCTTCCTTTCTTTTCTTTGATGAAACCATATATACTGATTCCCTTTTATCTATCTATCACAATGCCCTTTTCTGCACCACAGTGCTTCATCCTTTAGGACTGAATTCTCCCAATAAAACTTCAATTAATAAGTAGATTCTTTGGTGGCAGAACACATTGCCTGTAAGTTTTTCAGTCAGGATGAATATTTGATTGTATATAGGAACAACACTAATATTTGGCTTTGGCTTACAAGACCTTTTCTCCTCAGTAACAAAGTGCTTATAAATAACATATTTCAACTTGTTAATCTGATCCTCCCTGCAGGGAAAACTTTATAGTTAAATATAGCAAATAAATTTGGTTTACACATATGTGTTGCAGTAATAACTATTGTTTTTAAAAATATATTGCAAAGGTGAAGGAAAGATGCATGCTCTCAGGTAATGTGCTGCCAATATTTTAACAAAAATCTCTAAAAAAAGAAGTTCTTCCTTTGTTCATGTTAAGTGTATGGACTGTGTGCTACACAGAAATAAAGTTGTAAAAATCTTTCCTTTTAGCCCCCCAAAATCTCACTCAGATTTGCAGGAAGAGAGGGAGAGCCATTTGAAATTAGCTTTTACTGGTAATTTTTATTTTGTGTTCTGAAAAATAAATTGGTAAAAAGTCAAAGAAATCCACCTGTGGACAATAACAGGGATGGTAATTCGTGGCATAGATGGGATAGACAGGTACAATAGACAATAGGATAGATAAGATAGAATAAATACAATAGGTAGGTAGGTAGATAGAAAGAGATAATTAGAACAAAGGGGTAAGTACATGTCACAAGCTCTGATGCCAGATGCACGGAGAATGCAGGTTTAGCTGAAGTTCAGTTTCAAGCAGTCATTCCTCTAGTAGCAAAGATTTTTTGTTCACCAGTACTGTCCAGGAAAGTAGCCATTTCACAGTAGGGGCTTTCTGAGGATGTGAATAGCTATCATTTGCCATGATATGAACTTAATTTAAAAGTAAAAGCAGCTAGAACTTACTCAGAGTTTAGGCTCCCTCAGTTCTCAAGTCTGCATTTAGCTGCTACCTAGTCTTGGATGCATCATTTCTTCCAAAGTGACAGTTGCTCAGCAGTTGAGCTTTTGCCTGCCCATGTTTCACACTCCCTGAGGTTTGGCAGATTATGTCCAGAATCACTCAGGGTCTAGAAATTAAGTGCTCCTCTACTAGTATCTAGTAATGATTTCTCTTCAGTAAGTGTACACTGGAAAAAAACCCTATCATAAATCCATGGATGTATTACACAGCGGCAATAATTTTCACATAACCACAGAATCATTAGGGACCTCTAGAGATCATCTAGTTCAACACCCCTGCCAAGGCAGGGCCACCTAGAGCAGGTTACACAAGAACGTGCCTAGGCAGGTTTTGAATGTCGCCAGAGAAGGGGACTTCACAACTGCCCTGGGCAGCCTGCTCCAGTGCTTTTCTGCCCTCAATGTAAGGCAGTTCTTCCTCATGTTGAGGTGAAACATCTTGTGGTTTAGTTTATGGCCGCTGCTCCTTGTCCTGTTGCTGGGCACCACTGAAAAGAGTCTGGCACCATGCTCCTGGCACCTGCCTTTGAGATATTTATATGCACGAATTTTTCTTTTAAAATACTGCTGTTGCTGCCTTCTCTCCTCAGCCTCTACTCCGGATTTCTACAGAGATCTCACTAGTTAAGTCATATACCCAAGGAAAGGGAGATTGAGGTCTACTTCCTATGTCTTCCTGAGATTACCTTATTCAGTAGTCTCTTCTAGCTGCCAGTGAGTACACAGAGGGAAAAAACTTTCAAGAACGTGTTATTTGTTCCCATGCTCTAATCAGTCAATGTTATTTTTAGCTTTGTGCACAACTAATTTCAAGATTCATTACACCAGAGGTGGAGCACAAAGACCATGAGGACTATGCTGTATCCCTTGCCCCACTGGCTGTTTAATGAGTGACTTCCGTATTACTTATGAAAGAATAAGGCTTGTATGCATGAAAACATCTCAGATGTATTCACAATACACCAGTTCCAGACTTAGTTCTTGTTTCGTTTTCTTTATTTGTTGCTTTTAGAGTCACCTACAGAATGGTCTCCATTTTGATTCCCACCAGACTTCCCCTATGTACTATACCGTGACCTTAAAGCACTCCTGGACATAAAATCCCATTTTGGGACCAGAATATAACTCACTGATGAATCAAGTGTCTTACTTCCCATCTATTATCAGTCCTAAGAGGAAGAAACCTAGATGTTTCTGCAGAGAATTTGTCTGAAGACTCTGAGTTAGTGCATTTCAGCCCGATTCATTTCACAGGCAAAACGTTCACTCCTTGGCAATATGTGTATGCGTTTTGGTAATGTAACTACTTGTAGCTTAGAGATGAGCTGCAGGACTTTCTCCGGATCAGAAGCAAGGCCATCACTTTATCTTAATCTTTGATCTCATAGAAGAATTATAACCAGCTTCTTAAGAGGCCTCTTCAGCAGATCACTAGCATCGAACATCACTACACTGCAGTTATATGAAGAATTATATCCAACAAAACCAAAATCAAAATGCTTAAAGACTACAGCTCATGTACATACTTTCTCTGTGCTTGCCAAACATTTCAAAACTCATCAAATAGAAGCCTTTTAGACTTCTTTGTCACCACTGATAAGTAATTATGAATCTTTTACTCACAGCTGAGATACTGCTTGGTATGTCATGAAACTCCCAAGGTGTTTTGTGTAAATAATTGAAGAAACATGTGTATTTGGTAAATATTGGGTTGGAGTTGTGAACAGCGTAATTCAGGCTTGGCTACTGTTTTAAGATTCATGCAAGTAGCCATCTTTCTAAAGAAATTCCAGAAGATTTAAGTTTTGATTTCTCTGTGATGCTTTTTCAACAATGTGCTCCCAAACTTGAGATATGTTGGCTGTGACAAATGTGCAGTCAGCTTCTCCCAGTATTACAAACACCTGGCAAGTCATTCACAGCTTTGGACAGTCAGTGTAGAGGAATTTTCAGCACAGAAAAAGAAAAAAAAAAAAAGAAAAAAAAAAACAAACAACAAAAAAAAACAAGCAGTGAAACCCAGGGAAAAGTTTATATTTATTAAAAAACGAAAAGAAAACAAAGTCTATAACGTGTTGGATGCTCTCTTAGAATAAAATTCATACTTCACTGGAAGACCTAGGACACAACAGGAGGAATAATGAGTGTGGTCCTTTGAACAGTTCAGTGTGATCATTTAAGGTGTTCAGGATGCAGAAAACAGCTATTTAATCGGGTTGTTATTTCAGTACATCTTCAGCTGCAAGATCTGTATCCAGTTCATCCTACTATTTTATTCAGAGATAGACTTCTTTCAAGCTCTTGTCCTTAAGTATTGACTATATTGAATTTCCCCTTGCAGAACGAAGGTCAGCAAGCTATGAAACCCAGTTAGCCAGGAAGATCCATTAGCTTAAAGAAATTCCAGCAGTTAATGAACACTTATTTTGTGGGTTTGCAGTAGACTTTTTATGTGGTTTCCCAGTAAATTTTTTTGTGTGGTTTCCCATGAATGGAGTGAAAAAAAAAGAAAAAAACCCCACATGGAATTTGTAATGGATTGGCTTTTGAAACCAAGGGCACTTTTTAAATTGCTCTACAGCTTCGGTACCTGTTTCATTTCAGCCTTTTCTGGGTTTTTTTTTACAGCTCAGCAAGAGGTTTATAGCTTACTGACAAAGGCAGAAAAAGGAAGAAAGGAAAACAGAAAGGTGTCAGTTGTATCCCTGTGGCTTTGATAATCGTAAAAGGGCATGCCATTTATCTGGTTCTATTTTGGATCACTGGATCAAATCCAGCTTTCATATGTTGAATGATTATAGTAGTGTCAAGCATTTATGTGGGAAGCTCATTACAGCTCCTATAATGGGTGAGAGGCAACTATTTCCACACTGTTTCATGGGAGGAAAATGGGTTAAAGCACAGCAGGCCCTAGAAATATCTCTCTCACAGAAGCAGGATTCTGGCATTGTGAAAGATGAAGAGACACACAGTTCCAGGAAACTCAAGCAACCACCCAGGACCCACAGCCATTCACCATTGGAGGTTATCACTGATCAGGATTATCCAACACATGTGGGCTCCTGGAACCTGCAGGAAGGGAGCTGAGCAGAGATGTGTGACCCCCTCTCACTGCCCAGGATTGATTCAGGGGACACACCATGTTCCTGAGGCAGCAGGTCATAGCATCTTATGGCTCCAGAGGGGCTCACACCTCCTGTATATTGCAGGAGAAGCATTTTCCACAGACCTTCTGCATGAGCTTTAAATAAAATCCTCTTCCACTAGAAGCAGTGAGTGTATCTTAAAACAGGAAGAAACCTGAGGGCACAGCATACTTCTGTTCTCCCACTGTGAGGATAATTCTTACACCTATCTCCAAATAGGCAAGTGGTAAATGCAGATAAGAGACAGAAGCCAGCCATCCTGACCTCCTGACTCTGCTCAAAAGCAATAACCCCATATATGAACAACTCAGACAGACTTGAAAATACAACTGGTGGGGATGACATTTTACTGTGAAAACAGAAGGTATCAAATATGAACAAAGACAAGTTACTCCATTGTAAAAGTACAAATAATTGAAATAGGTAATCAATCATAAATGGGATTTGAGGTCTGCAAAATAAAGGATCCAACAAAAAACAGATAGAAGGATTTGCCATAATCTGCGATTTGCTGTAATCTGGATAGTCACAGCAGCTGTTCATAAAGATGGCTAGGTGGACATTTATCTGTGCAAAGATCACCTGATGCACAGTCACACAGGGTTGAGTCCTCTTGCAAGAAGCTTTACAGGTCCACTACCTATTCCATTAAAGAGTTGCTTTAAATCTGGCTACCACTAGTTACATTTTAGAATCATGGAATCATAGAATAGTTAGGGTTGGAAAGGACCTTAAGATCAGCTAGTTCCAACCCCCCTGCCATGGGCAAGGACACCTCACACTAAACCATGCCCCCCAAGGCTTCGTCCAACCTGGTCTTGAACACCACCAGGGATGGAGCATTCACAACCTCCATGGGCAACCCATTCCAGTGCCTCACCACCCTAACAGGAAAGAATTTCTTCCTTATATCCAATCTAAACTTCCCCTGTTTAAGTTTTAACCCGTTACCCATTGCCCTGTCACTACAGTCCCTAATGAAGAGTACCTCCCCAGCATCCCTATAGGCTCCCTTCAGATACTGGAAGGCTGCTATGAGGTCTCCACACAGCCTTCTCTTCTCCAGGCTGAACAGCCCCAACTTCCTCAGCCTGTCTTCATACAGGAGGTGCTCCAGTCCCCTGATCATTCTCGTGGCCCTTCTCTGGACTTGTTCCAACAGTTCCATGTCCTTTTTATGTTGAGGACACCAGAACTGCACACAATACTCCAAGTGAGGTCTGACAAGAGCAGAGTAGAGGGGCAGGATCACCTCCTTCAACCTGCTGGTCACGCTCCTTTTGATACAGCCCAGGATATGGTTGGCTTTCTTGGCTGCAAGCGCACACTGAATTCAGCTCATGTTCATTTTCTCATCAACCAACACCCCCAAGTCCTTCTCCACAGGGCTGCTCTGAATCTCTTCTCTGCCCAACCTATAGCTGTGCCTGGGATTGCTCCGACCCAGGTGTAGGACCATGCACTTGTCATGCTTAAACCACATGAGGTTGGCATCAGCCCACCTCACAAGCTTGTCAAGGTCCCTCTGGATGGCATTCCTTCCCTCCAGCGTATCAACCGAACCACACAGCTTGGTGTCATCGGCAAACTTGCTGAGGGCGCACTCAATCCCACTGTCCATGTCAGCGACAAAGATGTTGAACAAGACCGGTCCCAACACCGATCCCTGAGGGACACCACTCGTTACTGATCTCCAGCTGGACATTGAGCTATTGACCACAACTCTTTGTGTGCGGCCATCCAGCCAGTTCTTTATCCACCGAGTGGTCCATCCATCAAATTGATGTCGCTCCAATTTAGAGACAAGGATGTTGTGTGGGACAATGTTGAATGCTTTGCACAAGTCCAGGTAGATGACATCAGGTAGATGACATCAACTGCTCTACCCCTGTCCATCAGTTCCATAGCCCCATCATAGAAGGCCACCAAATTGGTCAGGCAGGATTTCCCCTTAGTGAAGCCATGCTGGCTGTCACCAAGCACCTTGTTGATTTTCATGTGCCTTAGCATGCCTTCCAGGAGAATCTGCTCCAAGATTTTGCCAGGCACAGAGGTGAGACTGACTGGTCTGTAATTCCCTGGGTCATCCATTTTCCCCTTCTTGAAAATGAGGGTTATATTTCCCTTTTTCCAGTCATCGGGAGCTTCACCTGACTGCCATGATTTCTCAAATACAATGGCCAGTGGCTTCGCAACTTCATTTGCCAGCTCCTTCAGCACCCGCGGATGGATCTCATCAGGACCCATGGACTTGTGCACGTTCAGATTTTTAAGATGGTCTCAAACCAGTTCTTCTCCTACAGTGGGCCCAAGATCTTCATTCTCACAGTCCCTGCATCTGCCTTCCAAGACTTGGGTGGTGCGGTCAGAGCCTTTGCCAGTGAAGACCGAGGCAAAGAAGTCATTCAGAACCTCAGCCTTCTCCAAATCCTGCGTAGCCAGTTCTCCTGATAGCTTCTTGAGGGGGCCTACGTTCTCCCTTGTCCGTTTTTTATTTGCTTTGTACCTGCATGGTGCTTTGCTCTCACACTAGGAAGAGGGAGCAGTCTTTTACCCTTCCAGTGCCACTCACAGGTCTGCAGACCTCTGCCAAGCTGTACTGGCACTCTCCAAACTTTAATTATTCTCACTCTTCTTCTCTCAACCTTTTCCAATCATAATATATCTTTCAAATGACAGAAGGGCAAGAACTCCAGTCAGTGTATATCACCTGTGGAAAAACAGGTTTGTACAGCAAGATGATGTTTTTTTCGTTGTTTTTCTTCCCTGCCAAAGGATTCCTAGTATTTGACCTGCTATTTGAGTGTTACTGAGATGATGTTTTCTTCTGTCTATCGTATCCCCAGGGTTTTTCTCCACAGCAATAATGGCCACTTCACAACCTATCACTTTAGGCAATGATAAGATTGGAGTTTTCCCATATACACTGCTTTACATTTACCTACATTGAATTTTATTTGCCATTTTTTTGTCTAGTCATCCAGTTACGTACATACATATTCAACTTTTCCTGCCACAAATATAAGTACCACTCTCCATCTAACTACTTGGTTTGCTTTTTATCTTTTATCAAATACTTTCTCATTAAAATCTTTGCAGAATTCATACATCTCCAATAACTACTTCTGTTTTGCTGAAGCTACAGCTTTTCAACAGAGTTTTATTCATCAAAAATATTGCATCCAGCTTTCCTTGGTAAATAATAGAGTCTTCGTTTGCTTTGTAGTTTGGTGACTTTATGCTTTTCCAATGTTTTGCATATAAATTAAGCTGAAGAGAACAGACACAGCTGGTGTAACTCAATGTGGTTTCGATTATAGTTTCTAATTTTCTTTCCTTATTTTCATCTTTTTGAATAATTTTTCTGTGCAGTTGAGTGGAACTGCATATAGAACTACTGGTGGGATGTGCGAAGTAGCAATGATGGGGATGATCAAAGTCCTTTAAAAGTTTTAATTACTTTAGCTTTCCATTCTTTGTCTTCTCCACTTTCATTTTATCCACAATCTCTTTGGCACACCTCCGTTGAAATAACAAGACCCACAACTGATGTGAACACAGAGGCATGCCAGTTTACACCGACTCACTGTTTGCTCTGATTGATATGTGAATAAATCAGTGAATTCATAGCAGGAGTGTTTTCAAAATATTAAAGTGAAAATTCTTTTCAGAACCCTAATTGCAAATATAAACCCAGAACATTGCACAATGCATGGGACATTATTTACATATGGTCCATATTAGAGTAGCTACTGAATAAGATGTATGATTATCACACCATGATAACATACAAACCTGTACAACAAGATAAACTGTTCTTGTTCCTCCCTAATGATCCAGAACAAGGGAGCCCCAGTAAGCAATATTACATGAACACTGAATCAACAGCTCATTTTGAAAACACAAGAACATCTGCCAAACAGTGATGCTATGGAAAAATGCTGTTTTATTAAACATCTTAAGAGAATTTAAAGTAATTAACAATCCAGTTGCTAATGTATTCTATTTGTCAGTGGCTTTATTAGCTTGCAGAAAAGGTAATTGCTTTGGCGTCCCTCACTGTTATTTTCTGCTTCGGCATTTTATTATACACCTATAAAAAGCAAGGTGTTAACTGCTTTGGAATTCTAAAGTCAGAGGTACATGCTGTTTAATCCATTCAAGAGAAGAGATTACCTGACCTCTTTATGTTTAATCACTAACATTACAAGATACTTACTACATTTACTTGGACTGACAAGCTTAAAGGAAAAGACAGGTCAAAAAGGGTAGAAGTACCAATAGCATTCCAAACTACAGCTGGAGCTCTCCAATACATTACAGATGTTTTTATTATATTAGGGTGGAGGTGATCCTGCCCCTCTACTCTGCTCTTGTGAGACCTCACCTGGAGTATTGTGTGCAGTTCTGGTGTCCTCAACATAAAAAGGACATGGAACTGTTGGAACAAGTCCAGAGAAGGGCCACGAGGATGATCAGGGGACTGGAGCACCTCCTGTATGAAGACAGGCTGAGGAAGTTGGAGCTCTTCAGCCTGGAGAAGAGAAGGCTGCGTGGAGACCTCACAGCAGCCTTCCAGTATCTGAAGGGAGCCTATAGGGATGCTGGAGAGGGACTCTTCATTAGGGACTGTAGTGACAGGACAAGGGGTAATGGGTTAAAACTTAAACAGGGGAAGTTTAGATTGGATATATGAAGGAAATCCTTTCCTGTTAGGGTGGTGAGGCACTGGAATAGGTTGCCCATGGAGGTTGTGAATGCTCCATCCCTGGTGCTGTTCAAGGCCAGGTTGGAAGAGGCCTTGGGTGATATGATTTAGCGTAAGTTGTCCGTGCCCACGGCAGGGGGGTTGGAACTAGCTGATCTTAAGGTCCTTTCCAACCCTAATGATTCTATGATTCTATGATTCTATAATTTGTGACTACTGTATAATTCTCCTGGGACTGACTTAAAATTCTGATTAATAGTTTAAGCTCTCCAACCACTTTTTAAAAATGGAGAAATCTTCACCAAAAAAAAAAAAAAAGGTTTGTGTTTACATTGCAATAGGCCTAGGACAAGGGGACCATCATTCCACTCCCAGAAAGAAGTTTCCTGTGGAAAACATATTATCATCTCAATAAAAATGAAACCCATCCAAGAAGACTCAATATAGAACAAAGGTTAAAATAAAATTATGTATTAATAACCAAGGAAATGACTGACAACAATAGACTGGTTAAAACTCAGGAATCTGTCATTATTCACATCAAGACCATCAGGTCTCTGATATGATAAAACCACTGTACAGACGACTTTTCAGCAGACCTGACTGCTAGCAACAGGAAGGTGGCAATAAGGTTACACCACAGTTTGTGTGTGCTATTCTTATTTCTCTTTATCTTAGTTGGAAGGCTGAGTACACCTATGACAAGACCCAAAATGGGGAAATATTGACAAAATCTTGCTGTGTTTTAGTTAAGCTGAAGAAAGAAAGATTCTGAGGCAAAAGAATCTCATCATGGCTTATCATGTGTTTATCATTGCCAAGAAAGAACATGGTGATATGATTGAGATTCAGTGTCCTGGGTTCAGCTGTAACAGTTATTTTTTTCTCCTACTTAGTAGCTGGTGCAGTGCTGTTTTCAACTTTAGTCCAACATCAATGCTGATAACACACCGATGTTCTAGTGGTTGCTAACTAATGCTTACCCCGATCAGGGAATTTTTAGTCTCATGCTCTGCCAGTGAGGAGGAGCACAAGAAGCCAGGAGGAAGCAGAGACAGGACACCTGACCTAAACTAGACAAATGGGTATTCCATACCACAGCACATCATGCCCAGTATATAAACAGGGGGAGTCACCCAGAAGGCACAGATCGCTTCTTGGATCGGTCTGTGTATCGGTCAGTGGGTGGTGAGTGGTTGTATTCTCTTCCCTTATTATTTCCCTTATCGTTATTATTATTGGTGGTAGCAGTAGTGGTTTGTGTTATACCTTAATTACTGGACTGTTCTTATCTCATCACGTGGGAGTTACATTCTTTCAGTTCTCCTCCCCATCACTCCAGGAGCAGGCAAATAAAAAGGGGAGGAGTGAGCGAGCGGCTGTGTGGTTCTGTGTTACAGCCTGGGCTTAAATGACAGCATGAGTTCAACTCCTGGATCCTGAGAATTTAGTAAAATATGGAGCAGAACTGGCCCTTGAATTGATCCCTGAGGAACACCACTGGAGGCTGGCTGCCAGCCTGATGTAGATCCATTCACTATAACCCTTGGAGAGCTCCTGTGCAGCCAGTTCTTCACCCAGCACACCAGGTACTTGTTCTTTTCACAGCAGGACAACTGGTCCAGAAGGATAATGTGAGGGACAGTACCAGAAGCCTTCTAAAAATCCAGAAAAACCACATCCTCTGATTCTCTGACATCCACTAAGCAAGTGACCTTATCAGAGAAGGACACCAAATTAGTTCAACAAGACATTTCCTTTCTGAAATGTGCCTGATGACTACATTGTCCTTGAAATGACTTGGGGTTCAGAGATACGTAAAGCCTACAACTCCAGGGACACTGGGCCTGCAAAAGGCATGCCAAGGGAAGCAGAGCACAGCACAACACCAACATAATACCTCCCACACCTTTTTCATCTGGGCCAGCCATAGTGCTTTGGATGTAATCCTCATCTCCATAGAGTCTCTTAAATTAGGGTTAGGCTTAGGATTCAGAGATACACAAAGCCTACAGCTCCAGGGACACCAGGGCTGCAAAAGGCATGATAAGGGAAGCACGGCACAGCACCAACATTACTGCTTCAAGAACTTCTTCATCTGCACCTACCTTGGTGCTGGGGGATGTAGGCCTCATCTCCATGGTGATGGCTGAAATCAGGCATAGGTGTAGTGTTAAAGTTCAGAGACCCACAAAGCCTGCATCTCCAGGGGCACTGGGGCTGCAAAAAGCATGATAAGGGTAGGACTGCCCAGCACCAACACTGCTTCTTCCACAACTTTCCCAGCTATTCCAAACATTGTCCTGTGGATGTTGGCCACATCTCTATGGTGGGGCTGAAATTAGGGTTAGGCTTAGGGTTAGACTTCAGAGATCTACAAAGCCTACAGCTCCACCGACACTGAGGCTCCAAAAGGAATGCCAAGGGAATCATGGTACATCACCAGCATTGTTCCTTCCACATCTTCTTCATCTGTGCCAGCCATGGTGCTGGGGGATGTAGGCCTCATCTCCATGGTGACTTAAATTAGGGTTAGGCTTAGAGTTAGGTTTCAGAGATCCTCAAAGCCTAAAACTCCATCAACACTGGGGCTGCAAAAGGAATGCCAAGGGAAGCATGGCACAGCACCAACATTACTGCTTCCACACCTTCTTTGTTAAGCCAGCCATGGTGCTGTGATATCTAGGGCTCATCTTCAATGCGGTGGCTTAAACTAGGGTTAAGCTTAAGGTTAGGGTTCAGAGATCCACAAAACCTACACCACCAGGGACACTGGAGCTGCCAACCGGAGTATTACATAACATCAACATTAGTCCTTCCATACCTTTTACATTTGGACCAGCCATGGTGCTGGGGATATGTAGGCCTCATGTCTATGGTGGCAGTTTAAATTAGGGTTAGGCTTTGGGTTCTCCTTAGATTTAGGGTTCTGTGATTCACAAAGACTACAGCCCCAGGGACACTGGGGATGTAAAAGGCAAGCCATGGTGAGCATTGCACAGCACAAATATTGCTTCTTCCAAGACTTTCCCAACTGTCCCAGGCATTGTGCTGTGAACGCTGGCCACATTTTGAAGGTGAGGCTTAAATTAGGCTTTGTTTTTGGGTTAAGATTCAGAGATCCACAAAGCCTACAGCTCCAGCAAATCTGGGGCTGCAAAAGGCATGCCAAAAGAAGCACGGCACAGCAACAACGTTGCACCTTCCACTACTTTTTCATCTGGGCCAGCCATGGTGCTGGGGGATGTAGGCCTCATGTCCATGGTGGTGGCTTAAATTAGGGTTTGGCTTAGAACTAGGGTTCAGAGATACACAAAGCCTACACCTCTAGGGACACTGGGGCTGCGAAAGGCATGCCAAGGGGTGTATTACACACCAACATTGCTTCTTCCACAACTTTCCCAACTATCCAAGGTATTGTGCTGTGGTTGTAGGCAACATATTTACTGTGGCAGCTTAAATTAGGGGTAGGCTTAGGGTTAGGGTTCAGAGATCCACAAAGAATACAGCTCCAGGGACATGGGCTGCAAAAGGAATGCCAAGGGAAGCACGCCACAGCACCAGCCTTACTTCTTCCACAACTTTTTCATCTGGACCAGCCATGGTGATGGAGGATGTAAGCCTCATCTCCATGGTGATGGCTTAAATTAAGGTTAGGTTTAGGGTTCAGAGATCCACAAAGAATACAGCTTCAGGGACATAGGGCCTGTAAAATTCTTGCAAGGGGAGTACTGCACAGCACCAACATTGCTTCTTCCACAACTTTCCCAACTGTCCAAGGCATTGTGCTGTGGTTTTAGGCAACATATTTACTGTGGCAGCTTAAATTAGGGATAGGCTTAGGGTTAGGGTTCAGAGATCCACAAAGCCTACAGCTCCAGGGTTACTGGATCTGCAAAAAGCATGGGAGAAGGAGCACGGCATAGCACCAACCTTGGTTCTTCCACAACTTTCCAAAGTGTCACAGGCATTCAGTAGCACCCAGGTGATCTTCGTTACTGTGACAGAAACTGAGGATAGTCTAGGGATTTTGCCATTTCCTGGGTCTCCCCTCATGCCTTTCCGATAACCTGGAAGAGGGTTGGCTAGCTTCCAGTCAGCAGGGACTTCCCCAGGATCCCAAGACCTTTGGTGTATGATCGAGAGGGATCCTGCTGTGATGCTGGCAAACTCCTTCAGGAATCTGGAATGAATCCCATCAGGCTCCAAGGACTGCTTCCTTACAACTGCAGTATCCACCAACGGAAATTCATTGCTCCTGCAGCCATGGGACTCATGGGACCAGGCAGCCCATGGTCTAACAATCACACTGAAGACTAAGGCAAAGCGAAAGCATTAAATGCTGGTCGATGAGAAAATGAACATGAGCTGGCACTGTGTGCTTGTAGCCCAGAAAGCCAACTGTATCCTGGGCTGCATCAAAAGGAGCGTGACCAGCAGGTCGAAGGAGGAGATCCTGCCCCTCTACTCTGCTCTCCTGAGACCTCACCTGGAGTATTGTGTGCAGTTCTATGTTTATGTTTATCCTCGACATAAAAAGGACATGGAACTGTTGGAACAAGTCCAGAGAAGGGCCACGAGGATGATCAGGGGACTGGAGCACCTCCTGAATGAAGACAGGCTGAGGAAGTTGGGGCTGCTCAGCCTGGAGAAGAGAAGGCTGAGGGGAGACCTCATAGCAGCCTTCCAGTATCTGAAGGGGGCCTATAGGGATGCTGGAGAGGGACTCTTCATTAAGGACTGTAGTGATAGGACAAGGGGTAACAGATTAAAACCTAAACAGGGGAAGTTTAGGTTGGATATAAGGAAGAAATTCTTTCCTGTTAGGGTGGTGAGGCACTGGAATGGGTTGCTCAGGGAGGCTGTGAATGCTTCATCCCTGGTGGTGTTCAAGACCAGGTTGGACGAAGCCTTTGGGGGCATGGTTTAGTGTGAGGTGTCCATGCCCATGGCAGGGGGGTTGGAACTAGATATCTTAAGGTCCTTTCCAACCCTAACTATTCTATGATTCTATGATTCTATGAAATGCCTCTGACTTTTCTTCATCTCCAGGTTTGACTGAGCGTCACCACCAAGTATCGGTCTGAGACTTTGTCGTGGTTTAAACCCAGTCAGGCACACAGTCTCTCTCTCACATGCCCCACCTCTTTAGCTAGTTTGGGTCAGGTGTTCTGTCTCTGCTTCCTCCCAGCTTCCCCTCCTCCCTGGCAGAGCATGAGACTCGGAAAGTTCTTGGCCAGACCAAACATTTGAGTGTTATCAGGCTGAAAGTCAAAAGCACAGCACTGCACCAGGTACTAAGAAGAAGAAAAAATGACTGCTACTGCTGAACCCAGGACAGACTTTCTTTAGGCTTCCTCTTGCTATGAGCACATTTCAAAAAGCCTTTTGTTGTTGTCTGACAGAACACTGGCCAGTTTGATCTCTAGTTGAGCTTTGGCCTTTTGTGATGTCTCCTTCCATGTGTGAGCCACAGCTCAGTAGTCTTCCTGAGAAGTTTGACCTTGCTTCTAGAGACCATTTCTTTTCCTGCACCAGTTCCAGGAGGCGCTCCAAGCTGCTCTTCTGCTGCACTTGCTCGACTTCCATTGACACAGAAGTGGTTCTTTAAAAGTGACCGTCTCTCATGGACCCCTAAATCATCAAAAGCACATTCCCAGGGGACATTGAAATAAGCTCCGTGAGTAGCTTGACGTTTGCCCTCTTGCTGCCCAGGGAAGCATTTGTGCTGAACTTCTTTCTCATCACACCCAGAATTTTGAGTCTTTGGGATTACTGTGGTCAAGACAGCGTCCTACCACCACCTCTCCCATGAGTCCTTCTTGATTCACAAAAAGCAGGTCTAGGAGGGCACCTTTGCTAGTTGGCTCACAGAGTACTTGTGTAAAGAAATTGTTGCCAATAACCAGTATGGTATTCCCAGCTGAGATGTGGGAAATTGAAATCTCCCCTAAGGACAAGGGCTACCTATCCAGAGGTTTCTCCTAATTGGTTATAGAATAACTCATCAGTGCTATCCTCCTGCCTGGGTGATTGCTAGTAGACACCCACAAGGACATCTTTTATTTTCCATCCCCTTAATCCTTCATTTCATTGTGTTTGAAACTACCCATCAACTCAGAAGTTGTTAAGGAGGACAGATGCCCACCCAAATAGACAATGCAAGTGTATAAGCCTTATTTCCTTAGGAGTCAAGGCTGACAACAAATTACTGTAATTAATGTCTGGCACTGTCTGTATAAAACCTTTTGTCAAAGGAAGACAGAGTAGCCTGAGTGCACTAAATCCCTACAGAGTGGGGAGGCGAGCAGTCACGCTTACGTTTGTGACAGTGGCCAGTCAACCAAGCAAATGGGTGGCCTAGAATGTCTTAACAATATTTCCATCCTCCAAATTTCTGCAGTGTTTTCAAGTGTAGCCTGAACACCTTTGAGACTTGTTGCAACAGCCCTTCTTGTCTGCCTGTCTTAAATCTGTCAGCTGGTGCCTCTGTTGGAGGGACTTTCTGTTATGCATATTATGCTTTTAGGACTCTTTCTGCCCTTTTGGCTGGCAGAAATGGATCAAACTGTGCAGGAAAGACTAGATTTGACTCAGTCGCTTAAACCATGACCCTCAACTGCTGGTGTCCCTTTTCCCTGTCACACAAAAGTAACCCCCAGCAGACCACTCAGACGTGTGTCTTTGTGCTGGTTGGTGGGTCTGGGAATGAGGGAAATCTGTGTGGGAATGACCATGAGTGTCTGAATAAATTATTTGGAAAAATACCCCCTCGCCCTTTTACAAGGTCTCACGTCTAGTTAATTTCCTGTTTATCTCAGATAAACCAGGCCTGTGTATTTTGATCACAATTACAAGCTTGAGGAATACATAAACTTCTTTTTTAAACAAAATCAATTCGTCTATTTTTTTTCTCTAAGTTTGAGCGTATATACATATCCTTTTTTTAACCTTTTCACATGATTTTCTTTGTTAGATTGTCTGTAGAAATAATGTCTACTGTATTGTAAATGTGTATAAAAAGGAGCAAAGACCTCAGCATCAATAGTATATATATATATCAGTGAGCATTTTATAATGATTTTAAAATTAATTAGGAATTAAAGTTTGCTATTAGACTGAGCTCTACCCACAACCCCTAAAAATGGACAATTTCTTACAGAATGTTTTAATTTCTTTTCACCCAAATCATACAGTAACAAAAGTTCTGTAAGGCACATGATTCAACATTCCTACTAAACCCAAAAATATATTACTGGGAGATGGGATGTACAAATGGTGGAGAAAGGAAACTTAATAATCAGCAAGAAGGACAACAATAAATATCAGGCTTAACTTTGATATTTGTGCTTCAGATTTTAGGGGGGGAGGGAAATAACAGAATATTATTAAAGTTAAGCCAAAAGATCTTGCCTCAGAAACTGTAGTTGTATTTTCTCAGTATGAATGAGAATACAGTCCTCTTCTAGTTAACATGGCAATATTATAAAATGCCAAGTGAATCCTAAATATAAAAGTGCATTGAAAATACCAAGGTAAAAGTGCTGCTCATGATGTACAAAGGATCACTATCCAAAACAGTGCCTGGATTTTACAAACTACATAAAAACTGCAGTGTTCATTTCGGTACCAGAAATGGTGAACAAGTTAAAAGCTACATGAGCTCCTAGACAGAGGGAACTCTGTATTCTGCATTGCGTAGGATTACTCTGAAGTTCAGTGCCTGAGAGGGAGCCAGGTCAACACAGCCACTAATAGTGGCCACTAATAAAATTGATCTCTGCGGACTTTGAAGAAGCACGTAAGTGACTCTTGCACCTGCATTCTGCTAACAGCATGTGACCCAAAGTGAGAAAGGACAATGCCCCACCACCAATCCCAAAAAAAGAGACACAGATACAGATAATATAGAGATTAAGAGATGATAGAATATTACTTGAAATAACTTGTCCAGACACTCAGACAACTGGCTGAAAGAGAATCATCTACATTAGAGGAAAACCTGAAAGACAAAACAGAGCACTTCACCTCTCCTGAGGGCATAGAGACCTCCTTCTCCTTGGTGACCTAGCAATTGCAAACATATTGGCTTTCAGAACTGTTAGTGCAACAGACAGCCTAGAGCAATTGACTTTGATGAAGCCCCTGTGTTACGTCTGTGCAGAACTTTTCTGAGGTCTGTGACTGTGCTGAATAAAGGGAACAACCATTCCTGTAATTATGAATCCTTTTGAACTCACCTAACTTCAGTCAGGACCCTTCTTACAGAAATTTGATTAAATTGCATCAGATTTGGATCCTTTAATCAAACACATCCCTTCAACACTATCTCAGCAGTCTCTACCTGTTTCAATTCTCCCTCATGTTCTCATGCCACATCCTATTTACTTATTTTTGTGCTAGAAAAATACCACTTCGGTGAGATATACCACAGCCAACTGAAATTTCAGATGCTTTGAGCATCTGAGTACTATCTATTGCATGAGATCCCCCTGTCCTCTGCCAGTTTTTCCTCTGAAAAGAGTATGTACATTTCCAACAGTTTTTGTACATACATCCTCACCTCTCCCAAAATATTAAGGATGGAGGCTTTGTGTTCTTGCAGATACCCCAATACAGAGGCAGGTGGCAGACTATGAGTGTCCCATGCTGAGCACCATTCTGCTGAAGAAACAGTGTTCAGGGATTATCATGATACAATAAGAAATAGAGGACTTTGTCTCTTTGTCAGATGGTTTTCTGGAGGAGAAGACTCTTGGCCTTCAACAGACTGGCTCTGTCATAGCATAAGTGGTGGGAGCCAAGTACACAGGGCATAGCTAGGGTTGGAGAAGACTGCAGAAGGCTGACCGTATTGAGTAACAACTTTACTACTCCAAGAGAGCTTAAATCCCTCTTGAACTGTATTTCCAAGAGAAACCAGGCTTTTGAGTGCTCAGCTTGGAGTGGGACAGTTCTGCAAGAGGACATATGCCATCATGCCCTTCTGCATGGCAGGGTGGCAGAAGAGCAGCTATTGGGGCCCAGATAAAATGATGTTTTCAAATAATGACCAATCTGCTTACCTTTACTCACCCTGACTACAGGTAGGACTGGTGTCTGCTTGGAAATTACAGGCCTCAGCAAGCACCACCTGAAGGCAAGTGCAGGAAACACCAAGAGACAATATAACAATGACAGATTGGACAGGATGGCATCTGGCCTCCACCAGCAAACCAGAATAGAGCGCAGCTTGTAGGACATTTACTCTGGAAACAAGCAGAGTTTGAAACAGTAAAAAATGGGAAATGCCTTTGTTTTGTTCGTATCTTATCAAAAAGTAAATTCCTTTTTCTCTCTAATTTTTCACACATGACAAGCTTCCATACTCTGCATCTCACTGAAAGAAACCTTTAAATATCATTTTGGAAAAAAAAAAAATCCTTTTGAAATTTTCCAATTATTTTTTCTGCACACACTGCAAAGAAAACTAGAGTGGGCTAAAACTCATTTGGTAATCTCACTCTGACTTTGGAATTTCTTTCAATCTCATTTTAATTCCTCAGCATAGGCTTTGTTTTGCACAATATTCAACTCTGTGAATCTAAATTTGATCGATGCATATTTGTATTCTTCCATAGATCCTGCATGTCACCATTTTTTTTTCAGCTAATGCAGCATATTCTCACAGTCACCCATCAATGAAACAAAATCAACTACAGCTATATGGCTAATGAGAACACATTAACAATATTTGATTGTGCAGCACAACTTCAATTATTACTTAAAGACAGAGCTATGTTATAATGGTTAATGCATACAATTAACTAGTGGAATCCCTGTTGTTTGTGTATTCCTATTTTTTAAGGCAAATTAATTCAGTCTGAAAGAAAAAAAAGTTGTTTTTCAAAAACATTTTTATGAATCACACATCATATCTGGCCTGGAGCAAATGCAGAGGTTTACCAGATGCATGGAAATTAATTGCTTCCATCTATTAAAAGAGTTTTAATAAAGAACTCCCAGGAGGTTGTGTGAGCAAGCTTCAACACAACAGGGGAAACATCTATCACATTGTTTGCGCCTTCTCTGAATGTATTCTGTAGTGATATCTGAAAAGAAAAAGTAAGGGCAGGAGAATGACTATCATCCAGTTGTTCTTGTTTCCTTACTGCTAAAAATGTTACCCCCTTTTCAGTGCAGTCTCAAATGACAGGGAAAAAAAAAAGAAAAACAAAAAGTGAAAAAAAAATATTTAAAATGAGTTAACAAATGAATGTCTTGCTTAAACTGAAAGGTTTGCATCCAGATTTAATTTTGGGAGATTTGTGGATGACAATTCCTAGCTGAAAGAGCTACAGTTCTGCCCTTGAACACTTATTTTACACTTGATCTTTATGCTGTTGGGTAGACAAAACATAGAAATGTCCATGCATGCTGATACACAGATTTTTCACTTTCAAATGCCTGAATGGCAAACATCATTTTCTAAATGGTCACCCTCTGTATTTTATAAAGAAAAACAAGGCCTCTTCCAAAAGCCCTCTGATTGATAGTTTTCTTAGGATGACATGGAATGTTTTCTGGGAATATTTAACACAGGTCTTATGAACTGCCCTCTTAAACAATCTGTTCCCTGAACAGAAAGTAGAAGGAGCCAGCAGGATGTATAACTCACAGTCAAGTTTTCAGTTCTACAATCTGTGCACCCAGGGGGATGAATTCCAGCCACAAAAGCAAATGTTTATCAGAGGATTCAGTACCACCACAACCTAACTAGGGCTTATGGAACGAAAGGCGTCCTTTACATTCCATGAAGTTTTGTGGGTCTGTAACCAAAAGCATGTACTAACTGAGAATTTACTGAGAAGACACATTTTTTTTTCCTGAAAACATTTTAAATATTGGCAACACAATGCAGTGATGTCCTATCAGCTACAAGAAGGGAGGAAAAGGACGCCAGTACGTATTTCAGTTATATACAATTAATACATAAAATATATGCCAGAATCCTCTTTACCTTCACCCATGTCTAGTTCACACAACTCTCTTGATAAGGCAAGAGTGATTTAACCTGTACATGCACTGGATAATAAATTTGATGACAATCATGCTAATGAATGCAAGCAGGAACAAACAATCTTTGGATCTGGAGTCTACCATATTGTTTCTGGCCTCCTAGCAAAACCTATTTTTTACTGCATACCTGCTGGTCTTCACCAGCTGCTAATCCTGCCCACCAGGCAATTCAGCATTGGGCATGGAGGGCAGCAGAAGGCAGTTGGACCAGCCCAGAGATCTGTTCCTTGGGTAATTTTCTCACCCCTGACTGAACTGAACTGAACAGGCAATACATCTATTCATTACTTCAGCCGTGTTTTTACTGAGGCCCCTGGCTGGAAAATCAAGTAGTTCTCAGTGTCAGAATTATAACTATGACACCTTCCCACCGCAGGTTTTTTAGCAGCTTTGCTCTAAATGTGCATGAGTATGAACTGCGTTTTCACACTTATTTAGATAGCACCTGGCAGTCAGGCTTATATCTGTGTGCTCTTCCAAACAAGTATTAAAACCCAGTGATAATTCTTATAGCAATATTCACTTTGAATAGAAAAGTATGTAGTTATATTGGAGAGGCAGAAAGATATTCCCAGAGGACTGAATTCCTATCGTTCTTCCCATCTTTTTCTACATAACTCTTTTCCAGGCAATGTGTCTAGATTTTTGAGAAAGAATAATTTTTTCTTAAACCCAGCTAAAACATTTTTTTCAGTGAGTGATGTAATCTTGCTTTTGTCACATACAAAATTATTAAGAAATAGTAATACGATTTCAGATCCCAAACTGAAAATACATGTCATATATACATAAGATTTGCTACTGTACAACTGAAACCACAGAAATCTTTCATTTGTTTGAAACAAGTTACAGTCAGTTGTGTGACTATCACAGAACTGGCATTAATATAGTGCTGGTGAAAATGCCTCAGTTGCTAGGCTTGAAAAACCTGCCTAAATTCTCTTGGAAAGAACTACTTCTGCATGAATCCCCTCCCTCTATGCTTTTCTGCCTGGAATAACAATAAGGTCTATTAACTTAATCTCCATTTGGCCAAAATATAGTGATTGGGTGAGTTTGTAGACCCAGAATATACAAAAGCATTCAAATATAATTTTAATAACATTCAGATAAATACCCTTACACAGTGAATTAAAAAAAAATAAAAATCTCTTTGCTTAGAGGTTTTAATTACTATTTATAATCATTTGAGGTCATTTCGGAATTGTGTTCTCCTATCTTACAATGCTGAAATGCAATTTTAAGGTTCTCCCTGAGCTAATAGTTCTAAGTTCTCTGTATGTGGATTGTATATTCATACGCAAAAGCTATTACAATGAGACCCTGATTGAGTTCAATTATTCAGAATTTGCATTTATTGAAACATCTCTTACTGTTCATTAAAAAAAAATCACGAAGCTCTTTTGTCTCCTTAGCAACAGCAACAACAACAAAAAGGCAGAGCATTATCTAGAGTTAATCTCTGGTGGATTTGATTTTGCTTCATCATGGTAAATTAGAGTTGTGGTTTGAATTGATGTGTAAAAGCAGGGGCTCAGAGCCTGAGCCTGTTTTTCACACAGGAGCTCCACCCATGCCAGAGAAAATCATCTGGCTGAAGTTACTGAAGGGAAACCTGAGTTACTGCAGTGTAACTGAGAGGGTAATTCAATCAATTAATCAAAAGGATGCAAAGGAATTCTTACACCTTGGGCTAAACTTTCACTTTAATTTACATAGATTTGCGTTAATTATACTTTTTAAAAGCTATTTACATAAAATAAAAGGTATTTGGTCAGTGATCCCACTCCAGAAATCAGTAACATTTGCAACATTTACGATCCATATCATCACCAGGCTGCATCCCCAAATGAAGATAGTCTCAGTCCAAACAGTTGCAAACATCTCCTCTGGTTTAGTCACTTAACGTACAAACAAACAGTAACTAAGCCAAGCTCTTCCTCAGCCCACTATTTAGTAGGGTCTATTTACATTTTGCATCTCTACTTGACTGTGAAACAGTTTGGGGGAACACCCATACAGCTAGAAACAGCTTTAACATATGGAAGAATTAAACGGCTCTTAGGAAAATATAAGGGCCTCAAAAGCTGAAAGCACACATTTCATTCTCAGTTCAGTAGACCAGATCAATTTCTGTTATTTGGACCATGAAGTCTCTGGCAGGTCTTTCTGTGGTTCTTAGTAAACTGAGGACATGGTCAAGATCTGGATATCTCGTACCACTGCTATGCGATGTGCCAGCTCTGATCGCAATCTAGCCGTGACTGTTTTTTTATTCCCTTGATGTCAAAAAAAGTATCAGGTTCTCGCTTACCAAAGCTGCTGCTCTTGTGACACTTGGGCAAGCACCCCAGGAAGATCATACAGGCAATAGTCAAAAGTTTCAGAAACAAACTGGTGACTGAAGCTCAGTTTCAGGTGAACCTGGACTTCCCACGACCTTCTCCTGTGTGTGCAGAGTAAGTTTAATTGGTGATACATCTTCCAGAGGTGAAACAAGAAATGCAGCTTTTCCCATGCAAAGTGCAATTACTGTTCTTGTTCTCCTGCAAATTCATCCCTGAGTCTTCATATCTCTTAAAAGCAGCACACAAGGTCAGTGATTCTGCAGAGCAAGAGGGGGTGATTTTTCACTTTTTTTGCTGCTTTTTCTGTAGTAGTAGTAGTCTTTTAAAATGAATGATAGCTGGCATGCATTCTGCATTTGACTGGCCAGTTTTCCACTTCCTTTCCTACTATATTTCCTACTATAATACATATAAAATATATATTTGCTACTATTTTTTCCTGCTATATTTACTATATTTTCTTTCAAGCTACTACTTATTTTGTTTCTTTTCAGATACTTTCAGAGGTCCCTATTGAAAAACAAAAAGAAATTAAAAAGAAAGCTACAACATACAGAAACCCAGCAAAAAAAAAGAAATCTAGCAATGACAAAATTATAATGCCTGGGAACAAACAGTTACTATTTATGGTCTCTTAAATCTCAAACAAGGCAGGTGGGAGGGAGAGATGTTCTTGCTGAACAATAAAGAATTTATTATTGCTCCTTACTTGTGTGTTTGCACTTCATTTGGAAGAGTTGTATAATACTATGTTGATGCTGAGCTCAACTAGAAAAGAGCAAATTCCAGGTTTTATTCAGAAGAATGGCACGGGCCTTTACTATCCAACAGGCCACAGGCTAGAGCTGAGATTCTTTGCTTTGCAGACAAGAACAGGTGTAGCCTTCCGCTACAAAACTACTGCTGCAACCTAAAAGAACCCCAAACTTGCACCTCCTGATTCTCACTACTTTTACATGGAGTTTGTTCCAAAGAAATCCAAACATTTCTGTTTCCACAACATGGACGTAAAAATCACAGTTTGGGATCTCTGCCAGCAGAATCACTTTGTTGAAATCTAGCAACCCTTGCCAAGTCTCATCAGGTAAGGACCTGATCATGTGTGTGCTCTCTTGGCTCTCAATATGACTTTGCAGGCAGTATAGTTGTAGTGGGTTGACCTTGACTGGCAGTCAGCTGCCCACCCAGCAGTTCTTCCACTCCTCCTCCTCAATAAGACAGGGAGAAAATAAGATGAAAAAGCTCATGTGTTGAGATAAAGACAGGGAGATCATTTACCAATTACCATCATGGCCAAAACATACTTGACTTGGGCAAAATTAATTTAATTTATTGCCAATTCAAATAGAATTAGATGATGAGAATCAAAGATAAAATTAAAACAGCACTTTCCTCTTCACCCCCATTTTTCCCAGGCTAAATTTCATTTATTCATTTCAGCTTCCCTACCTTTTCCTCCTCCCTGAACATCTCAAGGCAATGGAGAATGAGGTTTGAGGTCAGTCCATAACAGCTCGCCTCTGTTGCTCCTTTCTCCTCACACTTTTGCCCTGCTTCAGCCGGGATCCTTTCCCTGGGATACAGTCCTTTAAAAACTGCCCAAGCATGGGTCCTCTTCAAGGGATTCAGTCCTTCAGGATAAGCCTGCCCAGAGTGGACTCTCCGCAAGCTGTAAGGGAATCTCTGCTCTGGCTCCTGGAGCACTCCCCCCCACCTTTTCTCCTTCCTCCAATAGTCAACTACAAAATCAAGTATTGGTAATACTAAAACCAAAAAATCATTTTAGTTGATTGGTAACCATACTGGTCAAGAGTATGAGAGCAACATGACTTTTTTTCTCATCCACTCCAGTACTTCTGTGCATCTAACAAATCATTTTTTTACTTGAAATTATTTTGTGGAGAGGTTCAGAAGGAATTTAATCATTGAAGATTAAAGCTACCTCTAACACTGCAATTCTAAACAAAGTATTCAGTATGCCAAAACCAAAGAATGCACTCACTTTCATGCTTAACATCACACAGTGATTCTAATGTTACTAAAAGTAACTTACTGAAAGGCATTCCAGTCTAAAACCTCTGAAGTGATTTTTTTTTTAAATAGGCAATAAATAAATGTATGTGTCCATCTGCTGTACATAATCACGATGAAGTTGGACCTTATTAGTGGTGTTCCAGTGGAGTTTTCAAGCACAATAAGCTGAATTAGGATCTGTGAGTTACTTGGCATGTCTTGCTAGTTTATTGTGCTTTATTAGGTTGGAAGGGTCTAGCCCTGCTCTGGTGCTGCTGGGGAGCACAGTACAAAATCAAACCTATGACCATTTATCCGTTGTTAAATTACTGAACTTACACAAAAATTGAAGAAGTTAAAAGGAATGAAAAATAGTTTGTGATTACATAACTAAACTGGTGATGAATAATATTAGGTTACTTTTCCTTGAGAGATAGCAATAGCTGGAAGACAAAAAATGGACATGTTCAAAGCACAGAAATCGAGAGGTCAATTAGTGTTAGCAGAAGAGTGCCTTAGGGATATTTTAGGTGGGAATTTCCAGAGGTAAAAATAAGTTACTCTCATGGCATTTCCCTGATGGAGTAAAGGATATTACTAGTCACCTCCATGATAAGAGTTACTTCAAGGATTAAAATAAGGAAAATAACAAAGCTTTACATTTTTGTGTTTGTTTTTTTTTTAAATATATATTCAAATTTGGTTTTAAAATATGCTTTCTGAAGATAAAAGTCCCCCTCTCTGAGATAGACAGAAATGACCTCTACAAATTGTATTATGCATTCTACTTTGAGAAAGTTAAAGAAGAAAAAAAATATCTTTCTGCTGTGGCCCTGATTCAGGAAAACACATTTTGATTTAAAGCAGGAGTTTAAATACAAACTCAGTTCCACTCCAAATGCAGTGCACTTGGCTGAAGCTCAGTAAGATAAATCTTTTCAGAAAGATATCTAATCTAAGTTGATAAAGGCTCTTCAAACAGTCAAAAAAAAAAGAGAGAGGTGAACCCAAAGGTGATTCCTAGGACGAGGTTAGTCACTTCACAGTGAACTGAACTGTCCCTGAAGGGCTTGTCTTTCTCTGTGTGGGAGGCTTAATGACTAGGAAATTGCTCAGATGAACAGAGATCTCTGTCCTGAGCCCACGTCCCAGTGCACATCAAGGAACCCTGAAGCAATGTGGAGGTCTCAGTGCCTTATCAATGCAGAGACAAGCAGGCCAGGAAGACATCTTACTTAGATTTAGCTCTTGGTGAACAATTCATCTTACATAACTGGATGTTTAAATCACTGAAATCTCTCTGTGTAGCCAAAGACTGGCATTTTTAGAAAATGATCCACTGTTCTGTTTTAGATATCTACCCTAGGATGAGATGAACTGTGCCCCTTTCTCTCCACTGAGTAAGAAGGAAGCACAAAACTATTTCTATAACAGTTATTATCTGCACTGGAGATCATTGAATGAATTTTGCTTCAGGCATGAGATGAATATGGTCTGGGAGATACAATGCTATAATTCTTATAAATTATGTCCAGTCACTGTGCTGTGATAGCAGAGATGCCCCTGGCTCCAGGCTACGCCCAAAGGCCTTTTGAGAGAACTGCCTGAAGCAGTGTGTCAATAGGTGGTTCATCATCTCCACGATTTGTCAATAATTACCCAAAAAGTGTTAATTCTATTTCTAACCAGAGTGTGCTCTCAGGCCTAGGCAGAAAGGAAGGAGCTGTGCTGAAGGATAAATTTTTCCCTCAAATCTGTCACTTGTTGTTGCTTTGCATCCCATTTTAGCAATCGTCCCGCTTGTGTTGGTGGAATATTTTGTCTTCACAAGTGTGTTACCAAAAGTATATACAGAATCTTTCTTTTTGATTTATGAAATACTCAGACTGCTCAATGAAACAGAGGAAGGAGAAGCTTTATGAACACTAGTCACTGCACTACTTAACAGTATGAGAAGTTAGGTCTGGGTTGCCTCCAGTGCCTCAGACATGAAGTACACCTAGGCCAGCATTCTCAAACAATTCTGGCTATAATTCTGTTTGATTCTGAAAAAACATTTAGCCCTCTGAACTCTCATTTTTATTGCAAAGACCTCACTTTCCTCATTCCTCTGTCAGAGAGGGGCCTAGTTGTTTTTTCTCTTTCCCAGTGAAGTATTATCAAAATCTTAATTTCCCTTTTTTTTTTTTAAATATTGGAGAAAACACCGAAATCCTGTGGCAGCTCCTCTTTCACTCTCATCTTGTCTGAATTGCTTTCCCCTCCAAACCTCCTTCATTCTACATTATCTCGTGTGCTCAGTTCTATGGGTTGTTGGCATTTACTTTCGTTTATATCTTTTAATCTTCCCCTGTCACTCTTTTAAACTGTGGTTTCAGGCTAATCCCAGTCATCTGTCATTCACTCAAATCCACTCATTTCCTTTTATTTTAGTGAAGCAACTTAGAATTTCATTATGTTACTTCTCTAACAAAAAAAAAACAAAAAACAAAATGAAAAAAAATGCAAAAAAGACTAAACTGTGTTCTGCTGTGTCTATACATACTAAATTACGTAAATGGAGAAAAGATCCCAGTCTCAAATGTGCCTACTGAAGCACTTTGGGAAAGACAGATGAGATCAAAAGGCTGAGCCAAGAAGAATAAATAACTGGGTACCCAAGCTCTTTTTTTTTTTTTTTTTAATCTCAGCAGACAGTGATGTTTTGCAATGCAAACCCTGAAAGGAAAGGAAAAAAAAAGGTTTCTTTAGCATCAGTTTTGAGATTGCATGGACCTCCCCCTACTCTACCACCGGCTTTGGAAGAAAACTATTTTAAAAATGGATTAATGTAAACATAAAATAAAATTAACCACAGACAAATTTTGAAGCATCCCAAATCTCTCCTCAATACTTTCCTGCCCACAGTTTAATGTAGACCGACACATTATGATCACAGCAAGTTTACACACATGTTACTCATATGTCAATGAACTCACAGGCATTAGCATCTAATTTATTACGTCTATTGTGATTGGTTTAAATGCCATACTAATAACCATAAGCAAGTTAAGAAATGAAATGGCTATATACTGAACAAAATATATCAAAAGCAGTAAACAGTCTATCAATCTAGGTTTTGCAGTACAAAGTTAGAAAATAATTCTTCTGGTTACTCTAATTCAGAGAACTATCATGACTGCTGTCATTCATCCTTAGAAAGATCATGAGATGAACTCAACTTCGTGAAAATAAATCATTTCATAAAATACCATTCAAACTTTTCTTGCTTGTCACCTCAGGGCCATAACACTGGTGTTTTTAGTAGTTATGATGGCAGCTGAGACACAAAGACATTTAACAAATGAGCTTCCTCTACTCTGACAGCAGCTTTTCCAAGCGCTTTTGAGTTCTGCAGGAGGAAAAGGTGCACAATGATCATTTTGCTTTCCCCACCTTTCCTGGCTTTTGACCACATGCCAGGAATGGCATCCTGCAGAGCAAAAGGAAAACACCCCCAATATGTTATATTAAGAAGCGAAACAAAGCAATAGACAAGCTAGCATGGCAGGACATCACATTTTTAGCACTAGGCTGTTGTCTGGCAGCCTGTGAAGACCCTTTCTCACACATCTTCAGCTCACTGCAGGCAGTGGTTCGTGTCCTCCACACATTATTTTTGTGGTTTTACTTGCTGCAGAATGGTCAGTGGCACGAATTACAACCCAGAAATTACAGTGTATCCATTATAAGAGCAGTTTAAAGTATCCTGTATACTAATTTCAGTAATAGCCAAGGTCACATCAGAAACCCGAACCATCCAAACATATTATTTACAAGATAAAAGTATACGAAGCCTAACATCAGCATGAGTTTTACATATGAACTGAAGAGGCTCTTGAATTATCCTCAGGGTTAGTGCTATAATGTTAAATTTATTATGTTCCATGCACAACAATCAAAGGGAGATTCAGAAGGCCAAATATGGGTTACATGTCTTGCAGCTGATGCTCAGAAAAACTGCCAGTGCACTCCATGTCTTAAAAAAATACTATAATAAGAAGCCAGTATATACTCTACAGGATTCTGTGTATCAGGATAGCTGTTTTCTGTGTATCCATGCCACCCATTTCCTCCACCTCTGTGGCTAGCAGATACGAACCTGTGGCAATTACTTGGAACTAACTAACATAACAGATATGAATTGCTGAATGTCCATTTAGAACTGTAGGATGAAAGTCCAGATTTACACAGAAGAAATCTAAACACAGGGGGTTGCTTATTAGAATTTTGATGTCATACCTACCCATGTCAGAAATCATGGATGTAAGCTGAGAATTGCAGCGAGCAGCAGTTTGAAATCTTCTTCAGTATACTGATGTTGAAGTTTCCAAAGGAGGGATAGGCACTCATGGTCCAGATTTAAGCCCACTACTTTGTCTTAGTGTCCTTCAGCAGAATTGTAGAATTGTAGAATCATTTAGATTGGAAAAGACCTTTAAGATCATTGAGTCCAACCATTCCCCAGCACTGCCAAGTCCACCAATGAAACATGTCACTAAGGGTCTTGTCTACAGGTCTTTTAAATACCTCCAGGGATGATGACTCCACCATGTCCCTGGGAAGCCTGTTCCCTTGGAAATGGTATATGAACATTCCCCCTCACCCTAAGGCACAAATTAAACCCTGCAGTTGTAAATCAAATAAAAAACCTGGGGAAAATAAGCACACCATCACTAAGGCTGGAGAAAACCACAGAGACAAACTGATTCAATATCAGCATGGAAAAGCAGGACAGGGAAAAAGATTCTGCTTTACTGTGAGGTTTCTCAAGAACAGCTCTGCAGCGGACGGCAGAGAGACATCCCGTTATTCCCCTGCAGCAGTCAGAAAGCTCGCACATAGACAGCCATTTCCTAAACAAGAAGTCATCACTAAAAAATCAGGTTTGTTGAAAAAGAGACAGAGATTGTTTAAGGAAGAGATTTAAAGGAACCTTTTCAACTCAGATTTTCTTCCTCAGAATTTAGAGTTTGTAAAAACAAGCTTTTACAGAACTGCATTGTTGGCTTTGCTTCAAGACATCTATGGAAATAGACTGTTTTAAGCAAATAACATATTCCCCAGCACTGCTGGCAACCTAAGCTTCCTCAAACAGAGGGTCTGAAAACAAAACTGATATTAAACAAAAATGCAGGTAACCTTGATGTCTAAAATGAGCGAAAGGAAGCAAAGGAAGAAAAAAGGCTGTCCAGATGAGCTGTTGAATATCTTCAGTCTTACTGAGGTAAGATGTTGATCTCAGTCTTACTCAAATCAGCAAAAAGACTGTGACTTTTAGGGAGCTTATTACAACATATAATCTAACGTGTGTTTAGCAATGATTAGTAGCTTATTCATTAATTATCAAATTCTCCAGGATATATCCATCTAAAAATGCAACAAAAAAGGTTAACTTCCAGGATCTTTCTAAAAGCTTTATGGCAACTGCTAGTTTTGCTGGAGAATATTTTTTCAGGCTTCTTTTGCTGATAATCCAACACAATATTTAAATATAAACAATATTCAATACCACATTGATTTGCTTGTTCCAAACATGAGGATTTAGGCTATTGATGGATAATATTACAAGATTACTAATAAGTCATCTGGATTTTGGTTAACACGTCACAATAAAAAAGTTAAAAAAAAAGGAAATTTTTCCAGTCCCATCCCAAAGATGTTAGCTAATGCCTGTTCTAAAGCATTGCCAAAGTAATGTACACAGCTACCTTTGGTCTGCGATCTCAGTACAAGTGTTGTATTTCAAAACTCAGCACCTAAGATCATGACAGGAGAAATCAGGAAAGAGATGGGAGATGAGACAAACAAGGCATTCAGGAGTTTAGAGCCAAAGCATCAATTAAGATCATGGTGCTTAGCACCATGATGAGTACTTTATAGTGGAAAGCTAAGAGCACAGTACAAGTACAAAATACCACTGTAAGCAGTGCCCTCTGCATTCTCATAAAGAGAGCAAATTCCTTAATGCCCTTCATCCATTTATCAAGTTTCCTAAGCACAAGCAGTAACACCCAGTGATGCTCCTCACTTTACTGCTGGGCTTTGCCATGACTGTGACTGCTGGAGGCTTTTTTCAATGCTCTGTACCAAAGGAGGAAATGAAACAGCAACAGAAAAGATGCTTCTTAAGTTTTCATTTCCTTCAAGTATGTATTGAAAGAAATTTCTCCAAGAAGAAAAGCCATTCCTCCCATATTCATTGTGAGATGGAGTCTGATTAGTTTATGAAAAGAATTCCATGTTATGGATTACCTGAAACGTCAGGACTCATTTTCCCTCCAGTCTTAATTTTTCTATGGAATTACTTCCATGCATGCATAACTAAATACATACATACATATATTTAAAAAATGTAATTTTAAAAGCTTTTTAAAGACTTTTTTTGTATTTGTACTTTTTTTTTCCTTTTTTAGTTTCCTTTTTTTTTCCAGGTGGAAGAGGAAGCAGTAGCAACCTGCACCAGTGACTCAGGAGTGCAGTGATACCAAAACTAATAGTCTACTTTCCCTCAGAAATGGCTCCTTACATTATGTCATTTAACTTTAAAGGCCTAGCTGGAGACTCTTTGCTCCTCATGCAATCAATGAAGGAAGGAAAGCATCTGAAAGGCATCTAAATAGGGAGGAAAAAGGATATGTAATCTTACTGGTCCAAATTACTCTCTGGAGTTAACTCTTCCCCTGGCTCTATAGGGAGCTTCAGCTCTTAACCTAAAATGAGTAGCTAAAATGTTCTTACTGTAAATGATGGGAATACTTTCATAATATCCCAAACTTCAGTCCCCAGCTTTCTTTCCAGCTTATGGAGAAGATCAGATAAGCCAGTTAAATGACTCCCTATTTTTATTCAGAGAAAAAAGCACATTTATCCTCATGAAAGCCAGCTGTGAGTTAATGTGTATAATCACGCAGGATGTATCATTTTCAGAGACTGATAAAACATACAATCCTTACTGCAAAAATAATTTGATAGACATAAACGTTTGGGGGTCAAGATTCTGTACTGTTTTGGGGTGGGTTTTTTTAAAACTGATTTAAATAATCAAGGCCAGAAAACACTACTACATATATTTAGTCTACTTTCATGAGCATAGAAGAAACAGCTACTATTCAGGGATTCATACAGAAAAATCCATAATTTCTGACAAGGTCAGAAGACTGGAAACAAATCTGTAGTCTGAGCCCATTTACATCTTGGATGTCTGTATGCACAGTATTTAAATAACAAATTAGGCAAATACGTATTTAGGGATTTTTAAAACTGGTTTCATTGGTATGTTTGAACTTTTAGCATCTCCTCTAGACGTACATTCCTAAGTTCATAAAACGTTTATTAACTAAACTGAGGAGAAGCAGAGCTCTTGCTCCATGCTGCAGTTAAAATTCCATAGCAAATGTCACTTTGATATCATGTGGACCATAAAACACCCATGAATTATTTTTACATAGATAATATAAAAAGCACAGATTCCTGCTCAGAGAATCTCTATTAAAAACAGAAACATGCTTAAGTTTAGCAGTTAACTTAAAATTGAAGGACTTGGCCAGCTTTGAATTATTTTTAGCACATCAGGGGAGGGAAGTGTGAGACCACATTCAGAGATTAACAGCTAGACACAATGTCTGAGTTCAGTAAAAATACAGATCACCCCATCTTAACAGCTAAAGTCATCAGCAATTGAAATGGCCTAAACATTGTTTTCGTAGCACAGATAAGATGCCATACACCAAACTGCAGAGACCTGTGTGGTTGAGCTAAGAGAGCAGAACAGCTCTAAGGTGTGTTGTAATAAGGAGCTCTCTTGCTAGTGTGCTTTTGGGGTATAGCAGTCATCTCTCTGCCATTCCCCTTTAGACAGACTTGCTTTTCACAGAGGCTTCAGACCTCACCTCCAGCAACTTCTGAGGTTACATGGACCACCTGCATGTAAAACATATGTTCGTCATGTCATTGTAATCATGTTGTGATCCCCCAGTATCTTCTGCTTTGGTCAAGTACTGGTACATACTGCATTACTTTCTCAACCAGCCCCAAGGAGTAGATCCCTCCAGCCTTTTTCCTGCAGAGGGAGCGATTGCCCTGGGATTAGTTTGTGGTCCCCAGCATCTCTGTCTTGCCTACAGAGGTGGAGAGAACTGTTAAAGGAAGAAAATAGCAGCAGGTCCCTTCATGGCTTTGGTCTCTTGTTGATCACATCAATCAGTGATAGGGATGGGAACCCCACTTCCTCACGTGCCAGGATCAGTGGTCTTCACTTCTACAATGTGTTTCTAGCCAGTTTTTCTAAAGGTGAGAGGTTTGTGTTTTCAAAAGTAACCAGTGATATTAGGATCCTTGTACTTTGCCTAGCTTAAATGATTTTGTTCTGAAAGTTATCTACTCCCATCCTTAGATTGTAAAGCCTGTTATTAAAGGTATCTCATCCTCTGAGTACCAAAAAAAAGGGTGGTTGCAGCCAGAGTCTAGTTCTTTTCCCAAAGCCAAACTAACAATTTTAATGGTGAACATCAACTACCCTGTGTTACCCATGCAGATATGTGCCAGTTGTTCTTTCCCTCTGCCTCATGTAAGAGATAAAAACGTCAGAGCTAAAAGCAAGAGTGAAAACACTGAGCTATCAGTCACTAGATGTGCTACTTAACTCTCTCATCTGTGAAACCTTCTGAGGATTGCCTGACGACATTTGCACGTTGTATTTAGTCCCAGATTCTGGGGGACTCCCTGTGTTTCTATTTCTTTGTAAGGCAGCTTTCTGCTTTGCTGGTGGGCCTCCTACAAGCAGTTCATGCCAGAATTGCCCCGTGAAAGATCAGAAAGCACAAAGCCTCCTAGGAAATACATGGTACATAAAGGCCATGTTAGCAGGGTACTTCCATATTTTCTTCAAAGGTAAATGGCAAGATGCCCATTGGTTTTTCTGGTGACAGGATTTATTAGCATGTACACAAAGTTCAGGTTTGATGGCTGCTGAACTTTCAGTTTCATTCCTCAGGAATAAGAAAGATAGTAGAAATATTCAAAACGCTAAACCCAGCTTTGATATTTCAGTGCTATCTCATGTCCCTGCAAGAAAGCCTTGTGTATTCTTGTGGGGCTTTGAATGATTGCCATTATAAGATCATTGTCCTCATCCTCACTCCAACATAGCTTGCTGTAGAGTTACTTTTTAATCTTAGCTGAAATGGCTTAAGGTGGGTATGTTATGCACAGCATCTCCAGAATAACAAAGGAGAAATCAAATTCTATGCTTGTAAGAAAAATGTGAGCAAAACCAATGAGCTAATCCCAGAAAAAGGATAGATCCAGCAGTGGCAGAGGCAGAAGACACAAAGAAATTGCAATAAATTAGAGTTAAATCAACTGAAACCATTAATATAGTACTTAAGTGCAAACTAGTTTCTGTGCAGAACTGATGCATCTAAAAATGTTTAATATTTGGCTCCTACCTTCATTGGCACAGTCTCTGGGTGCCTACATGGGAAGGTCGGTAGCTGCTCAGTGGAGCTCTTCATTATGACCTTCATTTTATTTCATTTCTACAAACATCTGACTGCTACATAGGTATTGTTTAAAGTGTTGGGTTTGCAACATGGAGCCCCAGACAGTTTGAGACCCGCTAACTTGAGAACATCTTCTGTAGTCAGACAACAGCTGCCACTACTATGGACCAACTTCATCAAGCCCTGAGTTGGAGTGCTGGGGTTTGAATCTGGGGGTAAAAAAATCATGTGTTTTCCACTTTTTCTGCTTTTGGACCCTCCTGAGTTACACTGGGTCATGCACCTACTTTGTTAGCACGCACGTTATATATGTAGGATATATATACAGGTACTTTTATCAAAGGTTAAGGTCATGTTAAAATTTGGAACACTGTCTTGAACACCTATTTAAATAAATATTCACATCTACAATTAAACATCCTTTCTATCCTTTCTGTCTGACTTCAGCCGTGCTGTGACATTAGCCAGCTAGTCACTGATACTTTCCAGACACTATTTGAAACGGATTTCATTTGCTTTCCACCTTATCTCATCTCACTTCAAGACTGTTTAAGGTGAAGAATGCGGAAACAATGTTCCCAGATTTAAACATGAACTCTGGTGAAAGGCAGGGAAAAAATATTGGGGGGGGAGGAGTGGTGGTGTTGAACTGAAGTGAGCAGCAAAGCATAAACAATCGTGACAAGACTTTTCAGTACACGGCAAAGCTATTTCCATTTCTGTTCAACAATAGCTGCTTCCATGAGCAGCAGAAGGGTCGAACCGCTGGCTGCCTATGGGTTTGTGGCCTCTGTCTGCAAAACGTCTCCACTACCACACCTCTGCCTCCTCACAACCCCTGTGATACCTCCATGAAGAGCCTGGGATGGCTGAGAGCCACCCAGCTGACACATGTTAGCCAAGGAATGTAGCAGCCGAGCCTGGAACCATCTCTTATTTATCAAAAGCATCAATGTGGGCACTGATTAGGGCCTTTTCTATTCACTTAGCATTTTCACAGAACCCCCAGGAATATAGTTATTTTGAGATTTCCACATCTTTGCCAGGTTAAGCAGATGTTAGCCCACAAAAACCTGACAAAGACAGTCACAGAAGCATTTTACTCATAGGAAAGCAGAAAAAAATAGGATTCAAAAGAATTTCCCAAGACAATGGGGAACATCTTCTACTTCACTCACCCTGGAAGATGTGTGAATTGAAAGTGGCGTACTTCTTCAGGTGAAAATATTTAGCAAGCAAAATATTTAGAAGCAAAAATTATGTTTGATGGTGCACTGATGTCACAGAGGAAGAGTAACGGCCATGCTAAAATAAACAGCCACAACATAAATGCGGTTTCCTGGGGTTTGTCTGCTGACATTACATAGAAAAGATACACCTTTATATTTCGTCTAGAAGTTTCTGGATTTTTCCATAGGGAACAGCAAGGAGCAGAGACCAACCAGACCTGCCTCTGGATTCGAAAAGAGAGTTAAAAAATCAGAAAGAAAACCATTGTTTTCCCATTGAAGGCAGGCAGATAAAATTTAAAGTGGATTCAGAGCCAGTTGGGAGAAGTCAATGTTAACATCTGGTATTTCTTTACTGCTTTGCTGCTTATTAGCAAATAAGATCAGAAAAAGCAGTTTCCCTGAACACATAAGGAGTCAGACTTCAATAAGCCACAGCCTGGATCATCAGAAAGCAGTTCCTGACCATGGGAAAGTTTGTTTTCTCAGCAGTTGTTCCTTTCTAAGGGAAAATAGTGTCTTGACCTCTAAAAAAATTGCAAGACCCAGCATCCTCCATGAATATTTAGTGGCTCTGTGGCCAGAGTGCTTGTGCTGGATGAAAAAAACTCAGGGGTTATTAGCACGCTGTGGGTTCCCTCATACCGCACCTCTGAGTCTACACACTCTTTTGGGATTTGTCTCTCTCCATTTTTGCCCATTGATGTAGACCTAAAATGTTTCTGCTTGAAGTTTCACTGAAAGCCCTTTGGAAATTTGGTTTAAATAATTTGTAATTTTCTATTAAAGTTATTTCCCTCCATTTCAGGTTTCTGAATGTGATGTTTACTTGCAGCTCCAGCCCTCTTTCTTCACCCATAAGAACACTCTCTAGGCTTTTGTGGGACTGTCTCTTTGGACTTGGGTCTGGCTTTATGCTGTCCTTCCTCTTTTCAGGCACGTGCACACCTTTGCTCAATAACCCCCAACAGGACCTTTCTATGTTGCACTCCTTAACACCTAAGCAAAAGAGCTGGCAGCAGGGAGACGACCAAATAGGGTGCAAATGGAAGAAGAAGCAGCATGAGGTAGATGCTTTTTACCATGCGAGTTAGAGTCCTTAAGCAAACGCCATGAGGAGCCTGATTTTTTACATAAAATTGCACACAGTTTCAGCACAAGCAGCAATTTTAATCCATATAAACAATCCTTTGGTTTTGGTTTTTCCTTTCCCTCTCTTTTTGCCTGGAACAGGAAAAGAGAGAAGCTCTTCTCCTAGTTTTTGAATACCCTGAATTAAGTTTCACCATCTCTTTATCTGCACTCCTTATATGAACATGTCATGCAGTGATTTGCTTGTGTCACATTTGAGGTAAAATTAAAACAGACTTTTCCAAAGCAAAATTGGCAACAAGGAATTTTCTCAATTATGAACACATTTTCCTCTCTCTTCCCATCAGACAATGATGCATTGTGATGTATTATCGCATGTCAAAAAATTTATTTGTTGGATGATTATTATTTTGTTACTTGTGAGATCTACAGAGGTCTTTCTGACAATGAGCATTTAATGAAACATTTAAGTAGAGGAATAAAACAAATGAACTATCAAACTCTGGAATTAGACAGCACAACAACCCACAAAATCATTTCAAGGAAGTGATCAGCAAAGATATGGTGAGCTTTACTTACTAATGAGGTAATGGCTTTGCAAGCAGAGACAGTTGCTTTCAAGAGTAAGCAGTCAACTGTTTGGGAGCATATCAGCCATAAGAGGATATGCTTCCTTCAAGTTATTGTTGGAACTCATCTTTACATGAAAAGAAATGGGCAGCGTTAAGTGGATGTGACATAGGTTGGCTGGATTAAGTGGCCGTGTGCTGGCAGAACTTTGTGTTTTTTTTCATGGTTAACCATGCAAGGGGATGTTGGCAGTGCCAGTTGTATCCAGGAATGTCTGGATTTGCACAGCAAAGAGGCATCAGGGTCTCTACAACAGGCAGATAAACCCTGCAAACATGCAGTTGTGAATAGATTAGTTGAGAAAAGACAGATGGCAATGAACAATAGATGTTGTCTTCTTTTTTGGCAATTAAGACATCGTAGATTTCTCCATTCCAGTCCCTCTGAGAGTTTCCCCCTTACACCCATGAAGACATCATGACTCCAATTTTCTAAGTCTCTGTTCAGCACAACCTGCATGAATCTATGCTCAACATCCGTAACCCACTTTCCAAATAGGTAGCAGAAGATTTCCACCAGTAGAGAGGCCAAGCTAGGTATTTAGTCTAGAGCATCTTTATAGTATTCTTTCATTACTCACTAAATATTTTACTGGAGTGAGGCATTTCTTCTCCAGAAAGACTGTCAAGTGGGTTTAGCCTCTACTACTCTATGAAGAATAGCATTGGGTCACTTAAGCAATGAATATTTTGAGAAAGGCACTCTACATAGCTCGTAGACATTAACAGTGGGAGTCCATACCTGAGCGCAGTTGTCATCTTTTCCTATGAATAGCTGCAGAATAAAAAAAAGCCTGGTAACATCTGATGGTACTAATCCCTAATGTTATCTGCAGAGCAGTTACACATTTTAAAGAGTGAACTGTTCTTTCCACAGGTGTAATCCCTCCACAGTACTTAGTGAGATGCTAAGTGATAAATTTGGGCAGCACAGATGTTTACTTTGCCTGAAAGTTAACCAGCCAAATAAACAGAAGTGTCCCATTAGCCAGTAGATTTGTTTTTATTGTCTTTACCTTGAGGGAGATTCCCAGTACCATGTGCTAGACAGTGCTAAGAAAAAGACTAACAATGGAGAACCCTTACCACACAATGACTTTAAATTGCCAAGAACTTTTTTTTTGATGAATTAAAATAATATTAATAATAGCATTTATATACATTCTTAGTGAATTAAGCCTCTACCAAGTCCACTTGCAAAATTAGACCAAAGTTCAGGAATGACTTAACATGCTATTCGTAAAATAACATAAAACACAGCACTATTTATTTACTGCATTAAGACATAGGAAACTACTTAACATATCATTTAGGTCATGGCAAATTGTTGTGGTTTAACCCCAGCTGGCAACAGTACCCCTTAGCCGCTTGCTCACTTCCCCTCCTCCCCTACTGGGATGGGGAGGAGAATCAGAGAAAGGTAAAACTTGTGGAGAGAGGAATAAACCCAACAAGTCCAAGTGATGCACGGTACAATTGCTCACCACCCACTGACCAAAGCCAAGCCCTTCCCTGAGCAACGATCAGGGCCTCCCCAGCCAACTTCCCCCCATTCATATACTGAACATGATGTTCTATGGTATGGAATACCCCTTTGGCTAGTTTGGGTCAAGTGTCATGTTTCTGCTCCCTCCTGGCCTCTTGTGCCCCTGCTCACTGGCAGAGCATGAGAGACTGAAAGTCCTTGACTTAGAGCAAGCCCTATCAGCAACAACCAAAACATCAGTGTGTTATCAACATTATTATCATACTAAATCCACAACCTGGTGCTGTACCAGGTACTGGGAAGAAAATTAAATCTACCCTAGCTGAAACCAAGACACAAATTTAAAAGTATTTCTGGAAGAAAATTCTACAGAATGTGTGCCCATGATAACTAATAAAAATCACTGTCTATTAGTACACTTAGTACTTACCAACTTTTTAAAAATGAAAGGAAAAACCATTTCAAGTAGCCAACATGCTCTGTGATTAATAGCTGAAAAATGAAAATTGTTAATTTTTCTTTCAATTCATAGCTTGCTTCATGCTTGGAAGTAAGAAGAGCAAAAGTTTTTTTAAAAGATTAGCTACTGTAGGGAGAAATTCTCACTTTTTCCAGGCTTTTTTTCTAACTTCCAAAGGAATTGACTAATTTGGATTGATTTCCTGTTTTACCTCAAGCTGCTAAAGTTGAGAGCTCTTGGAAAATCATCGAGCATGTCCTTCCGAAGTTACTCTGTATTGAAACTAATGAAAGATCAGATCCTTTCTGACAAATACACATTCATCAGTTTCTACAATAGATGGTCTTACTACATATGAAGAAAATGAAAGTAGTCTTATTTTTACAAGTAGCCACTGTCCTTTAATGTGGGACAATAGAGAATAGAAAAACTTTCTTTTGTTTTTAATACAGAGCTCTGACTTCTCCGTGATGTGCACGAAGCAAGGGTGGCTTTTTTTAGGAAACAGTATTTAAGCATTCCCTGAAATTGTTTCCAAGAAATAATATTTGAGATTGAATCTCGCAGACAAAGCAAGCTCTGAATTATTTTTGCTGCCTAATTTGAAAAGCAAGTGATAAAATCAAAGAACAAATATTTTTAATATATGTTCGTTGTCAATTAACGCTAATGTAGCAAATAAGTACATTTGAATTACTGGGTTAATTCCCTAAAATTGAGATACAGTCAATGCTCTTCACTTTCAAAGGTGTCAAGAAGGAAGCTGAGTATTTGGTCCAGGCATTTCACTAACATAGCGCAGGAAAAAGATAAAAGGGTATATTTGCGCACATATACAGAGTTTACTAACTTAAAGCTCCTATGTAATTTACCACTTGACTACATCTTGGGAAGAAAATATTTCCTGATGTACACAGAGATAGAAGTGACTATTAGAAGGCAGATAGAGGGAATATAGGCTTCATAAGGTATCACTCTTTAATAAAACTCTAAGTAAGTACTGCATCTTACAATCACATCTGAAAAACTGATTTATATTGGCTTTCTGTGTTATGAACTGAAATACTGGAAGAACTTTAATAAGGGGCTAATTAATAATGTATGCCTCAATATTCTTTTCAGACTATTTTGGGGCAAGATCTTTAATGACCTGGAAAACAGAATATATTGAATCTGAGAATATATTCAATACATATTTTGGAGGGGTGTTCCTGTGACCTCAGGTAATGAAGAGGAATAATGAGTGAATGTTCTTCGGAAACTCAGATCAGCACAGGACACATCTGTGTTACATAAAGGCCAGCAAACTGTAGCAGGGAGGGTGAGCTGTGAGAAAACTGAATGCATGATGTTGGTCCCAACTAGATAAGAATATGATAAGCACCCACCTGTAGTTATACAGAGTGAAAAAGACCTAATGCATAGGTAACTAACATCCAAATTCAGACAGAAGCTGAATTTTTATAACATGCTATAGAAAGAGATCAGGAAAGTTCAAGATCATTGCCGCTGTCCTTAATCCTGCCAGCAACAGGGTATTTGCCTTGTAAAGCTCCCTTTTTATCCTAACATGTCCCACATTTTAGCAAAACCCTAGCAGTCCTGCCTGAAAAGGGCTCTGTCCCACTCCAAAGAGTGACAATCCAGTCAGTCCTGAGAATGATCAAAGCACATAGGCCTGGGACCTACGAAACCAACCACCACTAGAAGGACCAACACACAGTCCTCATGCCAATCACTGTAGCCAAAATACCATGCTTCAGAAATCACCAAGGGAGTTCAGAAATTAATTCTGGTCCTAGCTATTCCCTGACCCCTTACCCCACAGAAAATCATATTAAGGCAAAATACATGTTCAAATCAACATTTCTTTCGTCCTCTCTGCAAGATGCAAACATATCAGACACAAAGGGATTTGGGCTGAAAGATTATTTTTTTCTCTGCTCAGGAACTGCTCTGTTTTCTGCCATACACACTCCTCCATATATCTTTGAAAGCCCATCTTGTCTCTACTGTCCTGTTTGGAAGACTAGCTCTAACCTCATTCTTCAAATGATCAGAAGCTAATTTCCAGTCTAAATTTACGACCAGTGTACAACTTTGAGCTCATGCCAGCATTTCCTGTTAACTTGAAAAGAACTTGTCTTTTTTTTTACCTCCTTCCATCTCCTGAACACATTTATACATGAACTATCATGTTCTCTTTCAACCCTTTGCTAGGCCAAACAAATCTAGAAGCAATGGGACCACGCATGCAGCATTTTGAATGATTAAAAGAAACTAATGCAAGAGTCTGCCTTATATGGTATGTGCTTGTATTATAACAACCACTTAAGATCTATAACAGCTTGCATTTTGAATATAATTTAGAAGACTTAGTCTGCTTCTCTTCCGTTTATTATGGTTCTAAGTGTATGCAAAGGAAATAAAATTGATGATTATCTGAATTCAATCTAAAAACAAAACAAAACTCAATCTTAACAAATCAGATTGGTAACAAATAAAATAGAAACTGGTATGTTCACCTAATTGAATATTATACTGAGCTATGAAATCAGTTCATTAACTCCAATAAAGTTTCTCAGCATAAAAAGGCAATTAAGCATAGTGTCATTTTAAATAAAAATCTTTAAACTCATTCGCTAAATATATTTAAATGGCATTTATGGAAAAAACCATGACCTTTTCTTAAATGAGTCATGGAATCATTGAATACCAGATTGAAAGGGACCTCAAGGATCATCTGGTCCAACATTGCTTGGCAAAAGCGTGGTCTAGACAAGATGGCCCAACACCCTTCCAGCTGAATCTTAAAAGTAGCCAATATTGGGGAGTCCACCACTTCTCTGGGAAGATTTTGCCAATGGCTGATTGCTCTAATCGTAAAAATAATTTCCTGAAGTGTCCAACCTGAATCTCCCCAGGAGTAACTTGTACCCATTACCCCTCATCTTTTCCAGGTAGTTCCTTGTAAAAAGGGACTCCCCATCTTCTTGCAGCTACCCTTTAAATACTGGAACATGGTGATAAGGTTTTCCCTGAGCCTTCTTTCCTCAAGCATGAACCCAGTTCTCTCAGCCTTTCCTCATACAGCAGGCTTCCCAGTCCTTGGATCATCTCTTTGGACACTCTCTGGACATTCTCCAGCCTGTCTACATCTTTTTTGGTATAGTGAGGACCAAGACTGAATGCAGTGTTTTAGGTGCACCCTGACCAGCACTGAGTAGAGTGGGATAATGACTTCCTTATCCCTGCTGGTGATGCCCTTGTTGATGCAACCCAGCATCCTGTTGTCATTCTTTGCCCCAGCTGCACACTGTTCACTCATACTGAGCACGTTGTCCACCAAGTCTCTAGGCTCCTTTCCACAGAGCTTCTCCCCAGCCGGGTAAACCCCAGGCTCTGCTGCACTCTTGGAATATGATTTACCAGGAACAAGACACTACACTTGCTCTTGCTGAACTTCACAAGGTTCTTGTCAGCCCACTCTTCCAGCCTGCCCAGGTCATCCTGCAGAGTGGCTCTCCCCTCCAAAGCATCCACTCCCCTACTCAGTTTGGCATCATTGGCAAACTTGGTCAGGGTACACTTGATCTCATCATCCTGATCATTTATGAAGATATTAAACAGCGTTTGGCCCAATATTGATCCCTGGGGGACTCCACTTGTGACAGGTCTCCTGATTGAAAAGGAGCTATTCATCACCACTCACTCCACAGACAAATTGTCAAGGCCATAACGCATCAAATTCTCTAAGAGGAGGCTGTGGGAAACCGTATCAAAAGCTTTGGAGGAATCTGGGTAGACACTCCATATCAACTGAGTAGGTTACTTTACCACAGAGGGTGGTCAGGCCTTCATGCTTGATTTGCCCTGGTGAACCCATACTGGCTTTTACCAATCACATGTTTCATTTGACTTGTGATAGCCCCAAGGAGGATTCATTCTAACACTTTCCTGGGGACCAAAGAACAGCTGAAGCCAACTCAAAGCAGAACAAAGATTTCAGCTTTTTTAGTATCGTCTCCTTTTCTCTTCTCCACTTCCTGCATTTTAATTAAAAATTAATTAAAAGGCATATCTAACTCTTTAATCATGTACGGGTCTGCAAAGCCAGAGGCATTGCCTCAAATGGCACAAGGGAAGCAAAGTCAAGCCTACAAAGAGATTGGATATGAAACCTCAGAGAAAATAACCATCTAGACAGGAAAGTGTCAATTACAGATAGTATAAAGCCAACACTGTTTTCATGAAACATGAAATAACCGCTCAGTACTTTTCAGATAAAAATCTCCAAAATTCACCTCTTTCACTGCTGATCACTGCCAGTGGATGAACCACACCTGAGTCAGCCCCAGCTAAATTCTTCAGAGAAAGGCTTGTAGAAAAAGTATCTTTGATTGACACACAAAAGGAGGGGTTTATCACAGCCTAAAAAAAAACCCAATAAATCTAATCCATGATACCTTCTGTTGATGTAAATAGTTTCACATCCAGTTGCCCACCCTGTTATGCAAGCTGTATTTCCTCACACAGTCCTCCTCCCTAGATGAGTGAGGTTCTCACCATACTGGTTATAACCTCTTGGAAAGAGGAATTAAAATGCAACTGTCAGAAAAGGGCAAAATATTGTTTTGCATCATGTCATTACCCTTTATGTTCCAATTTTGTTCTTTAATGATCAAAGGCACAGCTCAAGGTATGATAAGGAAAATAGTTTTTAATGACTGCAGCCAGTGAAGTTGAAAGGTGCCTTCCTCTGTTCTGGGTCCAGCCTTTTCCTGCTGTGATCTTCCTTCATTCAAATTCCTGCAGTCAGCATATACCATCAAACTCATCACAGCCTCACCTAAACCAACACACTCATCACAGTACCACCTGAAAACAGAAGGCAACTCTTCATACAGCTTCATACGTATTTCTGCTTTTCCTGGGGATGGAATACAGGAAATGAATTATCTCCCCTGATAAACAGCTCATGTTTGTACTTCCTTTACTTTAAATTTATACTGTTCCTCCAATAACTGATTTAGGCAAAGGGTCAAAATGTACTGCTCCCTGGGAGTCCCTGGGAGCAGAGGTGGCTTCTGCTGAAAATGAGCAACTTCCATTGCATGGTGGCAGAGACATGTACAGCTGATGGAAATCAGGAAATTCCCTAAACATTTTACATTTAAAACAGGTAATTTATAAAACTTACAACTTGTCTTAATTACAAGGTCAATGGAAAAGAGTTCCCTTCAGAGTACTGACTGCAGAAAAGGAACCCAACCCCCAGCTGAATCTATAAAGTGCTGCTGAAGTAGGTCTGAAGGAAAGAAATAATAATTTAAGCATCAAGTCATGCATGGGCTAGCTGTCAAAGAGACATCAGTCCTTCTGCCAGCAACACTACCGTCAGCAGATACTGAACCAACCTGACAGTGCAGTAGGAGAGTGAGGACAGTGCCACATTGCGCTCTCCAGCGTGACTGCAAGAACCTTGCTTGCTGCTTGGCAAGCAAAACATTGCAGTTAATTACTGACATTACAGGCAGAGGTTGATAGAGACTGAACATCATGTTTCCTCCTGTTTCATCTGTCAGGAATGCAACAATCTGACTTTAATGCTGGAATATGAGCACAGAGAAGATAAAACCAGCAGCCATGCTGTCAGAGTGCATCCAACCCTCTTGACCAGAACCACCAGTGAAGAAAACGCACAGAAAACACTGTTCTGCCCAGAAAAGTGACTACGTAAATTGATTAAATTCTACCCAATGCAAGCCACAGGGCAAATCCTGTACTGGCAGAAAGAAGAGAGTCCATAGTCCAATGCCAGTGAAAGCAGGATGGAAGAGCTTCCCAGCACGCGTCTGCTCGGTCTTGTATTTAAAAGCTGATAGATGAAAGCCATTTCTACCCATTATGGCTTCTAAGTGTTTAATCAGGTCTCAGGGATTTGAGGTTTAATATCTGGGCACAGGAAAGAAACAAACATGACTCCTCATCTGACTCAAGGCAGTAGAGAGGGACTTGTCTGGCAAGATATTTGAGACTTAAAACCTTCTACCACTGCTGGAAATTATATATTGCAGTTCAACCTCCCCATCCCCACAGTGAGTGCTCTCCACACAGAGAAACAGAGTGCCAAAGAGGAAAAAGTTCAGATCTCGGCCAAACTTAGATCTAAGATTGAGCAGAAACATTTATCATGCTTCTAAGCATTCTCTTCACAGGTTGGTTAGTTGAATACTGAAGCTCATTAGCAGCTGATGGGTGCTACAAATATGTCTAGAAAATTTTAAACTTAAGCCCTCGTGGAAAATAATGATCATGGATCCATGGCATAAACATCTCACAAGAAAAAGTAGAAAATACTGCCCACAGATGCCTTTTAAAAGTAGTGGGAGACCACAAACCCATAACTCAAGAGCCCAGGACCAGCAGATTATGGGAGATTTGTTTACAATTATAATTTAAGAAAAAATTCAACCTTGGCGTATCTTTTGGTGAAGCAATCACCTAGCAAAGGCTCCTCACACTTCATGAGCTGAAGAAATACCAACAGAAGTTAACTTTTTCTTGCACTGTTTTGCTCTGTTTTCTTGCTTTAAGGAGAAAAAAGATCATCTGGTCTATAAAAATTACCATTTAATTAGGCAGTTTGAATCACAGGCTTCAAGAACATCACAAGAGATTTATAATCCAACAAAACAGGTGAGCACTCGGCATCTTCACAAAATCACAGCATATTGATTCCATCACTCTTGAATCTTCATGTACTGTCTTAAGCTCCCAACTCCTCTCTCCCCAAGTGATACTCGTATGCCTATGTAAAACCTCTACGGCACCTATACCAAAACTTAAAGTAGAGATGAGAATTACAAGGTAGTTGTAATTTCATCTGCACCATGCGTATATCCCCAGCTGAGGCAAACCAGTGCAGTTCTGCTCACAACAACCGAGCCAGTTTTTCTAACACTCTCCAGCAGTGTAGCCTTTTGTATTTAGCTCAGGCAAGGTTATCACTTCCCAGCCTTACTAATGTGCCTTACTGATCCAAGTCACATTCCTGTTCTGGCTGGCCAGTAATGCAGTAAATCTCCAGTGGTGCAGGCTCTTGTTTCATGCAGGCCACTGAAGTTTGCTGAACAGCAGAATGTACCCATGGGTTGAATGGGGAAATCTTTTTCCCAGGCTAGAGAACAGCAGTATTGTTGCAAACAGCAACATGTTCCATCATGGGAGGCAAGAGGCATGCAGACAACACCCAGGCTCACTTTTGTTGAGTACTCTGCTTAAAACCAATCAGCCTCTGTGGGAATCAGAGAGCTGTAGTTGATCTACATCCATGAGAAAAGCATTATAAGTGCAACTGTTTCGCTGCCTCATCATGAAGCCTGATCAGAAGATAAATATATTTGCTGAACAGTATAATCATTGTTGTCATCATGGAAAAATAACAGTGAAGCATGACTTACGAGAGAAAAAAAATAATACTTTGACTATGAAAATCAGTCAGTGTAAATATCTGCTTCTTGGGAGACTCACCCAGTAACATTTTTGCCCTTGTCTATTGATACTTTTATGCATGCACATGGTTCCAAGGTCATAGCCTTGAGACACTGCAGGAAATAATTCAAATCTTCTCTACTGCTAGGTGAAGGGATGCTGGTTTGACAAGCTTAATGAAATTAGCACCTTCAGTTAGTACTTTGTACACAATTAGTCTTATGAACCATTCATGATCTGGCAAAGTGATTAGGATTAAAAGATTAAGTAAACAGTGTTTCTGAATACGCAGGTTTCTTGGCTTTGAGTCCAAGACATTGCAGAGAAACAGGATTTAAGAGAATATTAAGTGTGTATGATACCAAGAATACGCTATAACACTGCATATCTTCAAAGTGCTATAGGCCATAATTGAAGAAAGCATTAGTGTAATAAGGGTAAACAGACTGTGTAGCCTTTATATCCCCTCTTGTTTAGCATCTACCCATCTCTCCAACACCAAACTGGTGTTTATATGCTTATTTTTTGTTGTCCATTTAGGACTACATCACTAAAAGCAGCAGAAGAAACGAAAAAGATCAGGTGATGGCAAAATCAAGGTGGCAGGTATAACACAGAATGTTCTGGACAGCCTAAATACCTGTGTACATTAACAGAGATGACCTTCAGTCCAGAATTGCCTTTCTTCTATTGATGAGTTGACACAGTACTGATGGAAACACGAAATTGCAAGGTTTGCAGGTGTTAGACATGCCATGAACTATCATAGGCATCAGAAAACTCCAAGGAACACTGAATCCACCAGTCAAAAGCCAAACCTATTCAGTTACCTGAATACCAAAGGGCAAAGAAGCAGTTTGTCAACTTTTTTACTTGCTGAGGTCCAGAAGTACTTGTAAGGATTCAAATTGCTGATACAAATGCATGTTCATTTGAAACATGAATTTTGCATAAAACATGCTGACTGGCATAGCTTGTGACATGGAGCATGACACACATGCAAATAGAGCTAATGTTTCTCTGCAGGAGCCGTGTTTACATGGGCATCAAAAGACAGCAACTGTTACTTTTGCAGAAGCAGAGATTGATGAAAGACTGCAAGTCGGACACCTTCCCCCCCCCAATGAATACCTGTCAAACATAGCAGGAACTAATTGTACTTTGAAGCTGACACTTCATGCTGAGAAATAAAAATGGAATGCGCCTTTGTATCATTGTCAACTGAGACGTGTCAGTATGGGAATCTCTTACAGGTGCTTCCCCAGCACAGGAAAATTAGCAGAACCACACAGGAATTCAGGCCTGGTCACTCCCACAAAAGCAATTCAATGCCTCACTAATTATGACAGAAAATTTTATGCAGCAAAATTCCCTTGTGGACATAAGCTTTTATTTGAACCTATGCATTATGCAAATAAATTCTTATAGAGCTTCAGATTTTTTTTAATGCTCTTAAATATTATTTCCCCTTCATTCTAGATATGTTCCCAAGAGAGTCTCAGGGTCCTCCCAGTGGAGTAATCTTGCATTTTTTGATTGATATAAGAAATAAGCCTTATGTACAGGTATAAGAAAGAAAACTTAAAAGAAAACAGGGACTGCATCAAAGTCACATGTACAATGTAAGGGAGAAAAAAGAAAAAAATGAAGTTAATCAAGTTAAATGAATGAAAATAAAATTCTAATAAGCCAGAAAGCTCATTAAAATAGCTAAAAATAAAATTAACATTTTAAAGAGTGTTAATTAATCACTGGAAAAATTTATGTTGACAGGTGGTTGATTCTCCATCATTTGCATACTTCAGATCCGCACAGGGCTCCTTTCCAACACAGAACACTGTTGTTCACACCAAAGTTCCGTGCTCAATACAGGAATTATTGGGTGAGAGGTTCTGATCTTCGTAGGGATATGGGCAGGTCAAATGATTGCAGTAGCCTGATCTGACCCTGAAATCTCTGAATTTCCATCCTGGAAGGGCCATGTGCAATTGACACACCAATAAATAGCCCATCTGGTTGACTGTCTGGGGAAAAAGAAAATTCCCCTTCAGGGAATCAGAAACACTTGCTAGACCACAGGTACTTGTAAAAGGCCATTTAAGATGGCACACGCTGTGCTGACCACAAGCCTGTTCTTACTACATTGTGTTTATTGAACTGTCCAGCAGCCCTAGCTTTTTCTTTCTTTCTTCTATTACAGCTAATAAAGAGAATCTGTGTGTACACACACCCTTTCATGTACTTTTTTTGTTTTGTTAAGTGCTTTGATTCTTTGTACAATGTTGACTGTTAAGGCAAGCCCATAGAAGCTATTAATTCCCATTGCACGACACACGTCTTTTGAGTGTTCGCTGCTTAAAGCAGCTCTTTAATTGTCAAGTTTGTTTCCAGTAGGTTGAACCAATTAAAAGAATTCTTCAAGCTTTAATAAACTGATACCCCACTGCTCATCCTAGAATTTTCCTTTTGTGAGCAAGTGCTCTACATCATCCACCTGTGTTGTTTTATGTTGGTGCCCCCAGCTCCCAGGAAGCATGAAGCTGAAATGAAAATGTTGAAGAGCTTCCAGCAGGAAGCTGCTCTGTCATGCAATTATGCCTGCTGCTAATAGCCTTCCATTACAGCCACAGCATAGGTTTTGCTAATCCATTATAAATGACTGGTTGGAATTTAAAACACTGCTGCAAGCGCACTAGTTTTCACAAGCTCAAGTTGTCACACTTTAAACCCTTTTATCCTCTGTAAAGCGACAAGGTGGTCCATGTTACAACAGCTGCTACCTAAGGGAAGTTTTGAACTTAATCACTTGGACCTTCCACAGGGTTCATCTGTGAGGTACTCTCCCGAAAATAATGAGACTGGCTCTGCCCATTTCTGGCATCAGCATGAGCTCCGAATTCAGACACTGGGCTCCAACATAAATCTTGACACTAACCAGCATTGCCTGCAGTGCTGCAGCTTGCCTGAAGAGAAGAGTGCATGGGTAATTGAGCTTGAAGTTTCTGATAAATCTTCTGTAAAAAGTTTCTTAAAGAAATCTTAACAGAATTAAGAGCATGTGCAATCCCTCGAGTTTCACTTCGAGATGCTCAATCCTTTCAATTTTTACCTCTTAGAGAAAACCCACAGTGAATTCATACTGGAAGAAAACATTTTCTATTTTTGAAGTGCCACTTTATTTATAAACACTGCCCATGTCACAGCCACTATCCATAGACCACTCAGTTCCAAAGTTATATACAAACATGCATTGGAAGCAATTAGCTGGCAGCCTACAAGCCTCAAGATAGGATAGATGAAGGATTTAGCTGAATCAAAGCTTTTTCAGATATTTTGGGAAGAATTCATTCAGCATTAAGATAATTAAACATAGGCGTATAAAAACACAAGTGCCTATGTGCAAGCGAGGGTCAGTAAAGCTTGGACAAATACCTCACCTGACAGCAGACACCTACTCACTGGCCCATGAAATCACACCTTTGTTCCACTGTCTGTAGGCAGTTGAGCTTGATTCTGTACTGGCTCATAAATCTCTGCTTCCCATTCAGAAGCTCTAAAGCCTCCCATGAGACATGTGCTGGCAGCTGCATGAGTATCTCCCACATTTGCACCACAACCCCCCATCTCCTGTCCAGATGCCCTGGACAGCTGACAACATCCCAAGTAGCACCAGACACACCATAATACAGGACAGAGCACAGCTCTAAATTCATTCAGGTTTTAATAGCAATGCAGAGGCCTAGCTCACTTGTAGACACCTGCATTTAAGGGTTTTAAGCTTAAAACAGAGTGCTCGAAGGTGATGAACTGAGAGAGGGTAATTGATTCTTCCTTGAACAGCATCTTAAAAAAGAAACCAACAAAATACAGCAAAACCCTCTACTAGAAATCATCCAGGTTATTTTTTCTGTATGGTAAATGTTCTCTTCATCTCTACTCCTGCTTAATACTGTTTTAAATAGCAGTTGATTAATAAAACAGCAAACAAAATCCAATGAGATTGCTCAGATTCAGTTAGACATCACGCCTCCACCATGCCAGATGGGGGGAAAGGCCCAAGATTAAGAGAAAGTTCTCTCTACAGCTCTCATTACTTTGTAACTTCAGTATAATTTAGCAAACGTGACCCTTTTTTGTATACAATCATGAAAAAGGCTTTTTATTGCACAAGCTGCACTTACACACTGCCATCTTGTGTTGCAAGCAGATTATCGGTTTTGCTGATAACAAATAGTTCAGCAACAATCAAAATACACATATATCACATTTGTAAAGTGGGTTTCTTTGCCTACTCCTATCCAGGGGATGGAGAGGAGGAAGGAGATTTTATTGCTCACATTTGCCAACTTGAATCAGCAAATGCGTGGTTTAAAGGAGCCTTGTTAAACCAGGCTTTTAACGTGAGGGAGAAACTCAGCTTCAGCTCTGCAAGAGTTTCAGTTTCGGCTCTTTGAGACCATTAAATGTGAAATTCTACTCACTGCTTGCTCACAGGCAAGCAATATGGTACAAGCTAATGAAATAATCTAGTTTTTCCAGAGACATTTTATGGGAAAATGAAATTGGAGCCTGCATGGAAACACCTGACACCATTTAGGAAAAGCCAGCCTGGTTCAGAGCATGTCATTCCAGGCTGCAGGACTCCAGTCAGACAGCTCTAGCAGCATTGCAAAGTGCAGGTTGCCGAGTTTTCTTTTCTCCCTCCATTCTTCACCCTAAAGTGATTTCTGCACCCAAATGATTCCCAGGGACAGGGCAACATGACTGGGCTCAAAATGCAACAACATGGCCATTCCTGCGTTTTCCCTCAGCTTTGCTGCATAATACAACCGCAGGACAGGGGGAATCATGCATTGGCTAGGATAAATCCATTGATGCCTTTGAGGCTGAGAAACTTTAACGTGTGACAAAGAAATTTTGTGTCTGTTTCAGGGCTGGTGATGGGGATTTGTGGGTACCCATAATTTATTTGGGGCAATCTTGTTCCACAAGCAGCAGAGAGGAAGCCAGCCTCCCAGAGAACTGTGTGAGCAGGTAGTGTGAATATCCCTCCATAGTCTGTATTTGAGGTCTTCATATCACAGAGTTCTCACCTGAGATGTACCATGTCATTACTTACCACAATACCGGAAACTTTTCAGGAGACGCTTTAAGTGAACTGAGGGTTGGACTAGATGAGCTTTGAACTGAATTCAGGGTTGAATTCGATGAGCTTAGATGGCCCCTCCTAACCCATACTATTCTATGATTCTATGAATACCAAAAGCCAAGGCCAAGTCACAAAACAGCAAGTGATCAAGTCACAGCCAGTGGCTGAAGAAGGAGCTTGTCAACTTTGGATTGATGAGGCATTTTAGACTTTTTTTTTTTTTAAACAAAAATGGGGTGTGGGGGGGAAGGTTTGGTACTTCGTAATTCAGCATTTATTAGCAGGGAGTTCCTTGGTGCAAAGCAGAACCCATATGTTCAGCGGAAAGATCAATAAATCAAAGCGAAACAGGATCCGCAGAGTTACAAGCACAAGTTACAGGAGGCCCACACAGGCGAAGTTTCCTCACTACATGAAGTAACAGCATGATCTTCCCTTGCTGCTCCCAGCTGTCACAATCACAACCTCTACCCACAGTCTGCTAGCGCTCCTATATGTCCCGAGATCTCCTGAGAGGAAAGAGCACTTTAAGGTCCTTTGGCACCCTCATCATGGCTCCTCTTGGTGCCATGTACCAGCTGAAACACAGAGTGCCACCACGCTCCCTACATCTCCTCCCCCTCCTACACTGTCCTATTCCTGTTTCATCCACAAAATTCTCCCACAAATTTCTCTCATCTACATCCCATGTTTTCTTTGCCGCTTCCAAGGAAGGGTATATAACTGGGCATGAAAGGATTTGGGGAAGCCACTGACCAAAGCAATTTGGGAGCCATTGCTGAAAAACACATAGCACATATTCCAGCTGCATTTGCAGAAGGAGCAGGCCCAACCCAAAATATTTTCAGCACCTCATTTCTAGACACAGCAGAAATCAACTTATAATCAACTCTTCCAAGAGTTGTGCTTCAGGGGTGAGCATACAGGACAAAGAATTTTCTCAACACTTGTATTAAATGCTAAAGGGAAAAAGCATGAGGAGCTTGACAGGAGAACTATAAACAGAGTTTGATGCCAACGGTATAGGAAAGAGAGGAAAGCACATGTTCTTGCACATATTTAGGTGGCCATTCTAATCCTCTCATAAAAAATATTGTCTTAAGATGAAATTCAAACAATTTTGTATTTCAGCAAATCACCTTAGACACATTTAGCTAAATAGAAAGAACAAAAAAAATCTCATAAATGCAACATCAGAAATTTTATTTACAAATATACTGTAATTCAACAACCATTCTCCACTCTGTTTGTGGATGGAAAAGTGATAGTTACATTTTTCAACTGGGAAAAGAGAACTCTTCCCTTTAAATGGATTCCACAGAATATTATGCCAACACCACTGAGCAAACAGATTATTCTTTGTGTTTAAGTTCCAAAAAAGCACGTAATTTTAGAAACCAGCATATGGAAAGCAAACACATTTGTGTCATTTAAATGCAGCTTCATATTAACCTAGAGAATTCACTTTCAGTATATGTCAAAAATAAAGACAGCAATTGCAAATATATATTTATATTAAGCTATTTCTCTAATGCTCATTTCAAGAGCTCAGAAACAAAATACCCTCTTCATATACCATTGGAAAGCCAACTAGTTGATTATAAGCCTCAAAAATATTTTGCAGTTATTAATGAAAATATATTTATTTTCTCTTGTGCTCTCAGTATTTGAAGCTGAAAAAGTGAAAGCGTTTTCCCAGATATTTCCTTACTGCAATTACTTCCTTATAAATAAAAATAGTTATATAGAGAATACAATGCATTGCTATGGAGACTAGACAAGCAAGTGCTACTCTTAGAAAACACACACATACACACAATGTATATATTTATAGATCTACATCAGCAGCAATCACCTCTTCTTTTATCTGCAACAGTGGTTTCATATCTTCATTTGCTTCACATGGAGGTTGGTTGTCCAGCTGTTTGAGAGAGACAGCAGAAATTGTAATTAAAGTCTCACTGCTGAAGAATCTTAATGACAAGAATTAAAATGTCCAGGTTAGAAACAGTCAGATAATGGTACTTCCAGTATCTACTGAAAACAGTAACACAAAGTAAGGTATACATTCCAAATCTAGCAATCCAAATTTAATGAACAATACAAATTTAAATTTAATCCAATTATAGCACTGCAAGTATTTCAGGCCAAGTAATATTCCACAGAACATGCACCTTACCAAGTTTTTAAGAATTATTTTTAGCATTAGCATAGATACAGGGTGACAGTTTTTCTAAATTAACCCTGCAAGAATTAAAATTTGCTACATAACTGTAACAATATTTTTAAAAGAACTTTTTTATCCTCTCTGCAGGTATTTGTGGGCATCTGCCAATAAACTGGTGTTTCGCTACAATGTTCCAAATTTAAACCACAAAATTAACATAAAAATGTGCAAAAATATCACACCATAAAATTACACTGTGAAAAATATCAATCCTAAAGTTTTTCAAAACTTTTAGCTAATATGTTCACATTCCAAACTAACAGATAATTAAGCTAGGCTGATTGTCAAATGCCAATTGCAAAGTAATCTGCATCACAGACCAGTGCTATGCTGCCAATATATTTTCATTGCAGTAATAACATAGCTGGTTTTTGTATTATTCAAATAGCTAATCACTAATTTAAATACTTTATTCTGTACCTACAGGTTCTCACAATTCCCGATTTGCTTATATCTCATATGACTATGTTTTCAGGTGCTCACTGGCCTGAGTAGATGCAGTCTGAAGGGAAGGGAATAGAACTGTTTCCTCACAGATCAGCTCTGCTTCTGAAACATACTGCTGTGATTTTATGGGCTGTAATGTCAAAGAGAAACTAAATAACAATTTATTAATGATAAAACTTTTGGTTACTGCCATCACCAAATTTCTGAATGTTGCTTTGGCAGAGAATAATAAAAAAAAGATACTTTTTTCTTTTTTGTTTTCCCCTCAGTACTTTTCCAACTCTTCCAGTACTTTGGCCCTCAAAGGAAAAGAAAAGGATAAAATAACATGAGCAGGCTCCAGACTGAGTCTCCCACACGTTTGGGTGCTTCAAATAGGAACATGGTCACTTTGGTGCAGTCTTGTCATCACCAAGGAGATAAATTCTCTGAACATTATCTCAGTGAGATATGACCCAGTGCTCTGGATCACTCCCAGATGGGAGTGATTCTCTTCCTCCTTTCCTTGAGCACAGTGGCATCCCTGCACCTAACATTAACCTATGTCAATGCAAAGTTAGTGTCAAGGAGAGGTGTGGAGTTTTCTGATTTTAGCTTGTGAACCACAGAATCACTTCTGTGACACAGGCAGCTTTTCCTCTTCCTGGAAACCAAAGAGCCTGAAAACAGCAACAGCATCAGATGCAGAGCTTCTCCGTTTTCTCAAGTTTAGCTTCTCAGCCAGCAGGTGCCCAAGTCCTGCTCAAGTGCTATAGCAGGAGTATCCTGTTCCCTTCACTGCCTTCTGGTCCACCATGAGAAAAATGTGCCGGGCTCATGAAGAAACACAGACATTATTTCTCAGGAAGTAATTCAGAAATGCTTTTCCTTTGCTGAATTTCATAATTCTAGAGAATTCTGTATTTGCTACATAAACAGTCATATAAAACTCCTGAGACTTGTCAAAATCAGGAGGTTGCCTACCATCATCTTTGACAGCAGAAATAAACCCTCAGCACCATTATTCAAAGCCTTCACATCATGCTCCAATAAATCAGAATTCTGCAAACCATAATAAAGGAAAAAATTTATACTGCACCTTTTAATTAAGATCTGTAAGTAAACCAATTCCTCCTGAACTTGAACCTAAATAAATAACCAATCACAGACCTATAATTCCAATAATAATAGCATCGTGAAAAGAAACCAGCATTTGTGCCACCTGCACAGGATAAACTAATAGCTTTCCAGGTATGCAACAGGACTCAGTTAAATACATATTCAGATTACTTTTTAAAAAATATACACAATTTTTCAAGAAGACTTATCAAGACAAGCCTGCTCCACAACTGACAACTCCCTGACACCACTTTATCAGATCTAGGAGGAAAGCAGGATGACTAGGCTGTCTGGGTGGAGCTGCTCAATAACAAGGTGGTAAAATCAGCTACCAACAACTTACAAGTTAGGAATGACTACCCTACAAAAGACAGAAACTGGCAATCAAACCTTGCTGAACCGTATTCAATTAACATACCTACTTAAAGCTAAACATGAAAGCTATTGAGCGGCTCGGCTGCGCGAATGCTTGGGGTTGTAACAGCACAGAGAACAGTTACGACCATGCACACTGCGGTTTGATTGCCTTACTTTTAAATCTGATATAGCAGTCATTGCAGAAGAGTTTGTCATTTCGGATCCTAACTTCAGCTCCAGAGCGGGATCCCCCGAGGTCACATCCACAGGCAACACACTACATGACAGATGAATAATTAGCAATTCCTTACAAAATATCAAGAAACAAAAATGCCGTTCAAAAGCAGCTTGGATTAAGCTCAAAGCAGCTTGAATCATAAACCCACAATCACTAGAAGCAAATGTATAACAATTAGTAGGTTAAAATGCAGCCAACCCTGAGAATATATTTTAAGGTGACAACTGGACAACAAATAGCAGAGATACACCAACTAAGCAAACAAACAACAGACAATTTTTTAGAGATTAGTGCATTAAATCTAATTTGAACTTGAGTTTCTCTGAAAACTAAAACTGGCTTGACACGAAAAAAGATTTTTTTCTCTAGATGGCAACAGCAATTTTGGCACAGAACACCTGGGTGTGCTACTTGCAGATTTCCATGTGGCATTCTCCATTGCTAGTGCCCTCAGCCCTTTGGCACTCAAAGCAGCAAATACTCAGGCATGCCCAATTTCCTGGGTTTGCATCTTGGAAACAAGTTCTTATTTAGAGGGAAGGGGCTGATTTCATTCTTCTTGAGTAAACAGATAAATAAGGGGCTTGGATAGATTTCATGGTAACATTCAACTGTTTAACTATGGTGGCTGAATATGTATTTGCTGTGAACACAAACCACCTCTGGAAGGAATGTAACCCAAAACATAACACACTCCTCACTGAATTTATGAAGCAACACACTCAGCTGACTAAAGAAGGACAGTTAGTTTATTGAAGTGTTCTGAACCAGACATAGAAGTCTCTTTCTTAAAGCCATGGAAAGAAGTAAGGGTCCCACAGCACCTCCAAATCAGGGACTAATTCCTCATCTGGTGCTAAGGCAAGGGAACTAGAAGTATTTTAACATCTTCTGCAGTCAGGCATTTATTCTTTCAGCTCTGTGTATATCCCAAGCTGACTAAAAATAATGTAACTCTCTCAGGGCCGCAGATTCTGATGAGTGTTGAGTAGCACTAAACACTGCTTCTGGTTTGGTGCCGAGTTTTTTCCTGCCAGGTTAATGCTGCCAACATGCCCTTGACCATGGGAACACCGTTTGCTAGGATTACCTTAGAAACAATGGGTCTCCTTAAATGATTCAATTGCCAGGGTTGGTGTAGGCTAAGAATTTATTTATTTATTTTCATTTATTAATAAGGACCTGGTTTCTCCAGGAGAACTGCTTCAGCCACTTCTGATTTTTTGCTGCCTATTCAAAAAAGAAAGACCGATCCCACTGTCAACACGCCCCTTTTACTTGTCAAAGTCCTACTTGTTAGCTCTGGCATTTAAGAAATACTTCTAGAGTTGAGTGCTAAATGCCTGTGGATAGGACTGCCTCATGGAAATATGCATGCACGATGCTGCCAAGAGTAGAAGGCAAAGCAAGTGATTAGTAGAGCCCCTGTGAGCGTAACACCGAGTAGCCATGCGCGCTCCTGATTAGATCCTGTTCTTCACGATGTGACTCCCAGCTCTCACCTTAAAGCAATGTAAATGATAACAAAGACCAAGAGACTCAATGATCATGGCTGCTCCTTTGCCCAGAACGTTATTACAGTATGAACAGATTTTCTTCCCACTGACTGACCTAAATATAGAATGAAAATCCTTAAAAACAGCTTGAAAAGTTTTAAAAGATAAAGAAAAGTTATCAAAAACTTTCTGAGATCAAAAATAAACACACACTGGTAAAAAAAAGTGGACTTAATGAAAATTAATATTATTTACAGCAGGCCTGAAAGCTAAGGAAAGCTGAAGTGTCATAATTTAGATTAAAATTACATAGGAATGAACAAAGAAATTCTGTCACATTCTTGGGAATATTCCCTGTATACAATACCTTCTTACAATACCTTCTACAAATAAACATAAGAAGCATATCCTTAAGTTTGGAAAGCAAGAACACAAGTTTTGTGCTCCTGCCTTATTTATTATTTGTGGGGAATTATCCTGAAGGCTACGTTTTTGCAAGCACCCCTGCCAAGTCCCACCATCTGCACCTTGTTAGATAACAGAAGGCTAGTCCCATACATATACTATTATGTTAACTCTTTGAACATAAGCCATACAGAGGTCAGATTCCAAAGATCTACTGAGAAATTACCAAATAGAAGTAAGAACAAGATAAGTAAACATGGTTAAGAAGGTAGTTTTCTTACAATTATAAAGCATGTAGGAGCCTAGCTTTAAAAAGACAAAAAAAAAAAGTCAATTTATCACAAACTGCCTGAGAATGTAAGAGCTAGTAAATCAGTGTTCTGACCGCTGTTACATGTAATACACATAATTGTGTGGGGATGAGTCTCCACAGTCTTATCTCAAGGTATTTTTAAAATGTTTCAAGTACATAAACCAACAGTTATTTACCCTACCACAATGGTGGGAATGGAATTGAATTCCATTTTTGTTTCAAAATATGTTGCAATTCTTGCTTTCTCCTCCTAGATTAAAAACAACATCCTACTCTCTAATTCTCTGGGGTCACGGGTTATGAGCATTCCTGAGTGCTCCTTGAGATGATATTGACCACATGCCAGAAAGGGAGGAGGAGAGACCAAGATGAGGGCCATAAAAAAGCATGGGTTTCAGGAATCTTTTGTTAGAACAAACCTAAGAAAATAAAATGTCAGAAATGCCATCTGGAGTAGACAATCATTTTGGTAACCAACATACAGCTTGGAGGCTGCAGATTTATTATTCAATTCCTTTATTTTTTTTAACCAATGCCAAACAGTGATGACAAACCTGGGAAATTTTCTGAATGACCGGAGCAGGGAGGTAATACCAGCCCATATTTCACCATCCTGCCCGGCCAGAAAACTCAGGTAATTTTCAGACTTGTTAATCAATGTTATGGGCAAGATCACTGCTGTAGGTCATCATATACACCAAGTCTGCTCACTATTGCAGCCCAACATTTATACCTTCCCAGCAGAAGGGCACCCACTCACCTGCTGCGTGTTTGGGAACCTGGCTGGGAAGCAGAGAGAGGAGGCTGAGCCTGGGGGGCTGCCTGGGACACAGAGGGGACTCTCTGAGAGGTGGCCACTGGAGGTGCTTTGCTGGAAGAAGGAGTGCACATGTAGGCTCGGTTTGAAGTGGACACCGGGCGACCGAAATCTTGGTTAGAGGATAGAGATGAAGAGGAGACAGACTGGTTCAGCCATGAGTGGTGCCTCCATGAGCTTGTTCTTGAAGAATCAAGATTATCCAAAGATTCCCCTCTATAACAGAGGTACACATACAGATGTAAATGGCAGTACAGCTGGAGCAGAAGAGCTATATTCTGATTATTTTTTTTTTTAATCATTATCCTAGCATTTTTAAGATTTTCTAGCATGAATATGCTTGTCTGATCACCAAGGAATATTGTTCACATACTGACTTAGAATGCTTGAGAAGCAAGTTACCCTTTGTGTACAGCCCTAGTCTCATGGGAAAAAAAACAGGAGAGGTGAAAGTGAGGTGGCACTTAACCACTTAATAAAAGCTAAACATGCTTCACTGCAGCCTTACCAGGGTGAACTGTATCAAAATCCGTTGTATAGCAACGGACCTCAGATAACAGGTTTGTTTTTGTTTTCTCCAAGGGATACCAGATCGAACATAACAATCCACCCAGGCTGGATAGCATCGTCTAGGTACAAGGTGCTGGCCCAATTGCCAAACACTCTACTGACTGATAACTGCTGTTTTCTAAGTGACAAATCCAACATTCATACATTACTTAAAGCAAGAAACAAACTCCAGACTGACATATTTGTATGTAAAATAAACCCAAACAACAACAACGAAAAAGAGGATACTCCTTAGCCATAATAATAATTTCCACAAGAAATTGTCATGCTGAAATTCTTAAGCACATCTGTCAATGACAAGGCATACTATTGATTTCCATTGCTGGTACAGCAACCAAGAAATAAGCAGCTGAGTTATTTAGAGGTCACATCTGCATTCCTTGCTTACAGAATCACAGATTCAACTCTGTTGGAAAAGGCCCTTAAAATCGTTAAGTACAACCATTACCCCAGGACTGCCAAGTCTACCACTAAACCATATCACTTGCAAAAACCCACATTTAATCCCAGCTGCAATACAGCTGCTTTCTTCTACCTGTGTTGCTGTGCAGTTTATTTTACAGCATTTCACACACCTGATTTTTTTCTGTGCTCTGTAATACAAGCTGAAGTTTAGAATAACCAAACAAAAATATTTTATAAGAGTCTTATTTTCTAATGCAACTCCTACCTCCTCATGCTACTGCTGTACAGACTAATGGGCTCCTTATGTATACTGGAACTGCGCTGCCTAATCCAGCTGCTGTCGGTGTGTAGAGATGTTTTCTTTCTCATTTCCTGGAGGATTTGTTGTCTCTCCAGCTCTGCTGCAGACAGGTTGTGCTCCTTCTGAGACTTCTTCTGTGACTCACCCATGTTCCAGGACCTCTCCGAATACTTGCTCTGTGTACCTGTGTGGACAGCAGGCACAAGTTGCAGCTAGACACCTTAAGGCACAAAAGCAGTTATCACACATTCAGTACTCTGGTTAGAACTCCAAAAGCAGTCAATCACCACACTCACAAGTTTCTCCATTTCCCTTTTACAGCTGGGTGACCAGTATGAAACATGGCAACACATCATTATTACTAAAATTCTTTTATTCATGTTGCATTAATGGGTCATTTACATAATGTTTAACTTAAATACAAGTAGGTATTTTCCTTCACTTCAAGTGTATATGCATATACATTTGTATGTACATATATATACACACACTCATTTTTAAAAATGCATGATCTCTTTCAGTGCCACAATTTGGACTTTTTCTCCAATATGAACTAAAGCATTTATAAAATATATAGTTGAATTGTGGGATGCTTTTTTTCCCTTTAAGAATTCATGTTCTTTTTTTCCTATAAGTTTTCAAGCATTCCTTCCTTATTCAAGGCACTATACACATTGCTTTATCTTGCCTTATATAAATATATATGTAAAGGGGTGGAGAGAAGGAAACCTTACAGAGAGTTTCTCGATTATTTGGATGCTGTGTTAACAAGTCAGTTGAAACAAGATTTATGGTAGAGATGACCTTTGAAATTTTGGAAGGGGAAACAAACAAGCCATCCTTCTCCAACATGCGTTGACGTGTTAGAAGGCAACAGTTTTTTCTTTATTTCCTAGATGCAGAAACTATTATTTACAGTAAGACTAATTAAGAAAATTACTCAGCAATGCATCATTCAATTGAAATCTCAATCCCTTTAAAAACTGCTCTATTTGTTCCTGTGTTTATTGCTACAGATTACCGTTATAAAATATTGTGGAAGTCTACTTGCTCCTTAGTTTTAATGACCAAGCTTTAATGTGTGAGAAAGCAATGCTGTCCATCTGCAACACATCGTCTAATACACTGTTTACTTTTCTATGATTACTTGTGACTACTGTATTAGACTGTATTTTAGACAAAGGACTAGCTTTCAGGCATTTTCTACTGCAATATATTTATAAATCAGGTTGGTTTGCTTTGCACATGTTCCTCTAAAAACATGTTAAGGTAACTGAAGTCAACTTAAGAAAGACAGCAAGGAACTGGAGTCCAAGAAACAAACCACTGTGACAGTATCGAGAGCTGACTGCAAGCTGTGCTACTCCTACGCTAACCAAAGTTAAAAGAGCAAACAGTTGTATCATATACATAAGCATCTTGGTATGCATAGCTTTTTTTATTGACAGAGTCACCATATCAAAACCACATACATCTGCAACAATATACCTACACGACTGGTTTAACCTCATATAAATATCAGTCACCTAAAATATAGGCATCCAAGATCTGTTTGTAATCACTGCTATGGTCTTCAAGGGAGCAGTTAATTATATTTGTCCTTATATGTTGACTGTATGAATTTCCTCTTGCTGTTGAAAGTTCATCAAATTGTGCCATGGTATGAATTTGAATTACAAGGCAGCTGTCATAAAACACTTTGACAATTAATTTTCTTACCATTATTATGTGCAATACAGCTTTTGACAAAAAATGCATTTTAAAAAATAACAGAAATTGAGCAGTACTTACCATTTCTGACTGTGTCAAATTCATTCAGTTCTGAAGTTGACTTGGACTTATTCCTAAGGATATAGAAAACATTCATGCTTCTCTCTCAACTAGGAGACCTTATCATGGACAACGATCTTATTGCAGAGCACAGATATATAGCACCTTTTTCACGATCCCTCCCATCAGCAATTTATGCTGTACTTAGAACAAGAGGTAAAAATACCCAAACTAAGACCAACAGGATATTAAGGGGGAAAAATATGTTAATACTTAGATGCCTGTAGGCAACCACCAAAAGTATGTACTGAAAGTTACCAGTGTTTCAGGTAAAAGGGACTAGTCATTGTGGTAAAAAAAAAACAGGTCCTTCCTTGTGGAAAATTTCTGAAGACTACATTCAGGCAGTCAAAGATATGGTATCTTTCAAAGCAGTTTTATAATTGATTGAATGTCATAAAAAAAAAATTAAAGCACCGTTACTGGACTCTAAGCAAAACACCTTCTCAAACGCATGCAGATTGTTCTCAGGAAATCTATTATTCACTGACTACACCCAGCAGCATAATTTTTTAACGCGTTTTAGCCAGTAAATGTCATTCAATATACAGGAAGACAAATGTCAAAGAGCTGGTTTGCTGCCAGTACAGAGCAGGAGCTTCAGCAACACCTCTGTGCTGTATGATCAGCCTCAAGTAACACAGCCAGTTTTAAAATACCTCAGAAAGGATCAGAAATCCTTTCCTGGGTCACAACCCAAAGCTACTACATTCATGTGTTTACAGGTACAGCAGTGCCTGCACAACTGTGTTTGGAGGGGGTATTGTCCTTTGTCTACAGGTAAAGGACGTATAAACTGTGTCACATTTCTTGATCCCCTGAGTTGACTCTCTGCCCTATATTGCAGACCTATTTTATTATCTGTTTGAGAAAAAGCAACGATTTCACTGATGCTTGTAGCAAACATGAGCTCCAAAGAGCGGGTCAGTACACCACCCAAATGCCCACCTCACGCATATACCCAAAATGTAATATTTAGTGCAGGAACCTTCTGAATTTCCTGCACTAAATTTAGATCTAAATCTGGATTTAGATCTTCCTCTAGTAACAGATCTATTGGCTGTACCCTTTAAGTTTTGGTGTTCCTCTTAATATAAAAAAATAATATGCTCAGTCAAGCTATAGGAACTGATGAAATACACAGCAGAGGTGACCTTTCAGAACTACTGTGGGATGCCCTCTAAGACAAAGGCTTGATATAAATGTTATGGATTTAGGTGACTTCAGCATTTTTTAGCCATAGCCCAGTGATTAAAAGGGACAAGAAAAAGCTGTCTATTCAAAGTGCCCACATCTGCAGTGGCTAATACGGTCTATTGAAATAAAAACAGAACAACCACCCCCTCAAACAATGATAAAATCCCAAACAAAAAAAAAAATCCCAAGCAAAACAAAACAGAAAATAAGCTAAGATAATAGAATGTAACTTAACAAGAGGTATATCTACTATCTTCCTGATAAATATGCTGCTGCTGCCTCTCGCTTCCCTCCCTGTTTACTCTCTCTTAACTTGTGTAATCCTGATTGGGATGGCTGCACCTTAGTTTGTATAGCACATTACGACACAACCACCATATTATCTGAAATAGTTTTCCAGCCATATAAGTCTAGTACCACCCACATATTTACTTCCTTACAGTTCTGCTTCTCCCAGTAAAATCCTACTGACTAACTGTTGTTTACAGCACAACATATAATTTGCCAGAAGTTTGGTTGCTTATTTTCTCAGTAGGAAAGCATGTCATAAAAACTGCAAAACACAGCAGCAATATAAGGAACACACTTAGCTGCCATGGTTAAAGTTTACTGGAAGTTTCAAAGCTTTCTGACACAGAAACAGTGATATTACAGTTACATTGAGATACAATATCACACCTACCTGTCGGCAAAAGACTGTCCAGGTTGCTCCTCAATGGTTTTAGAAACTTCATAACGCTCATAATGCCTGTAGAAAGAAAAAGCATACATTACATTCATATAAAGACATGCATAGATATAAATATCTCTTATTAAAAACATTTGAAACAGATCTTTAAAGGAAAAAAGGAAAACAAAACTCTATGCATTTAAAGCTCTAGGGAGCTTCTATTTTGTCAGAAGCACAACAAAAGAAGGCAGGGGAAAAAAAAAAAGTTGTCATAAAAATTGCCTGAAACTACATTTTTGTAAGTGACAAGGAATCCAAACATGAGCGTGCCAAAAAGGTTAATGTTTATTGCTGAAGATACTTCAAGCTGCCTATTGATTCAATTTCTTATTACCTGTCAATGACAGGATGGCCAGCTCGATCCTCTATTGTTTTAGATACTTCATAGCGCTCGTAATGTCTAGAACCAAAATAGATAGAAGAAAATGTGTATTAAACAAAAAACATTTTCTAGAAATTGAGCAAATAGTAAGCATATGTAGAGAAAATTTGGATGTGTTAGTAACATGAAAATATAGGCAAAAAAAAAAAAAAAAAAGACTTTTACAGACCCTGTAAAAATGACTAGTATCAGTCTACAATGATTGTCTCACCTGTTTCAAAGCCAGGAGGTGAGCTTTGTCCAAACCCAGCATTTCTCTAAGAGTTACATGTGTATTTGTATATAAGTGCAGTTTGTAACCCCTAGAGAAACACTAACTTCCACAGACAAAGCTCTTCCATCTGCCTGTTCCCAACCTTAGTGCTCTTTGCAGCAAGTATCATGCCTTCACAGATATTTATGTAACATTTTGGATCTCAAGTAGTATCTTCAGATATAATCATAAAGCAGACATTTAACATCAGATATTTTAAATCCCAGCTTCACTGACCTTGCTACTTTACTATAAAGCAAAGCCATCCTTGCTTAGCAAAACGCATCCTTTGGCAACAAGCTCAGAAGCAGCAAAATCCACTGGGACTAAGGCATGTATCAAGGATTTAGATATGCAGATACTACAGCAGCTTAGTAAGTTACTGCACAAAGTCCTATTATCTTGCAACTGGGGCAAGCCAAAATTGTACAGATATGCTGGCACAGCTGCCAAGAAGAACTTCTTTAGCTATTGTAACAACTGTGCCTCTGCTTTGCTCAGCAGGGATCCCAAGCAGCAGTCATTTACAATGAGCTAAAGTAACTCTAGGTCTCAATCTTCCCTGTAAGTATATTCAATTTTATAATCATATTTTCTTCTCCGAAGACTTAACTTGATACCATAAGTTATCTTCAGTCATCTCTTATTACTTATATGAGAACAGGGGAAAATCCTCACGATAAACAGCAAAGCTAGTAATACACAAGGCAGTAAGCTAAATGCACAAGAAATAAGGAAAATTTACTGGTTTAATCTGTTTCAGACAAATTAATCTCCCATGATGCCTGCAATAGTCTGAAAACTTCTAGGCAAGGACATGAACATGTAAACTAATAGTTGGGGGGTTGTTGTTTTGGGGTTTTTTAATTTTTTTGTGATTTGTTTTTTTTTTTAATTCTAGTGTTCTGGATTTTTTTTTTAAAACCAAGCTGCTGAAGAAGGTAATGAAAGAATCTTTTCAATGTTCTAGAATAAATAAATCCGCAGTTGGTATTTCTAAGAAGCTACAATATCTAAGCAAGCATCAGTTCACTCATATACCATATCCCTTATTGACAATTTAACCCAGCAGTGCAATTAGTCTTTATTGTTGCACTGCCAAAGTAAAATGAGAGAGAAGTCTGGAAAAAATCAGACATGCATTTTATGGAAAAGAGTTAACTTGGTATTTCTTCTGAAAGCCCTGTATGTTTAGCTGCTGGCTCCCAATTTAAAAGACTTATGCAGGGTTTTTAGAAAAATCGTAACAGTAAGTGCTTCAGGTCATCTTTCACTTGGCTGCAATTACTTTATTTATGCTTCCTATTTAAAAAATAAGCAGAAGTGGGTTAATAGAGCACTTGATTCATGGGGAAAGACTGTGTCTTCTGCCTGATCCTTCCACCTTTAGAAAGAAAGGCTATCCTGTGGTATTTTGCACCGGCTGATTACATTACACATCTTACATGAATACCCCTATATATTCAGGACATACACACTCCCATTAGAAATCTATTTGAATTTTTAATGCAGAAGGAATAGAGCATGTCCCATTAGAAGTGCACACCTTTGGTACTGAGGCACATCCACTGACATCTCCTGCCTTTCAGCCTGACGTCTCTGCTCCTCCATCTCTGACTGCTGCCTATGCTCCTCAGCATATTGCTGTTCTCTCTCTTTACGTTGTCTCTCAAGCTCCAGCTCTTCGAGTTCCCTTTCTTGCTCAAAACGCAGGGCTGCTTCTTCCTGGATCCTCCGTTCCTCCTGATGCCTCCTCCTTCCATCTTCCTCACCCAATAGGCATGCTGCTACCTTGCTTCCTCCATCTCCTTCTGGCTCCTCAGGAGTATTTGCTTCAGGGCTTGCTCTCCAGCTGGACACAGATGGAGCTCGAGCAGGGACAGACGTGTTTAAGGTTAGAACAGACTGCTCCTGTAGCAGAGGAAAAAAACACAACACAAAAACCACCCTAATGTTTTTAGGGAAGGGAGCTGTTATTTAAACAGGTTGCTCACTCAGAAAAGTTCATTTATTCTTTGAGGGATGACTGTGAAAAAAGCATCCCAAACACTTGCATTGCAAGACCCAAAGGGCATACTTTGGTTTCATGTTTTGAGTGCCTGCTAGCACATTCTCCTAATGCAAGAGCTTCCATTCCACACAGCAGCCTTAGCAAGCACCATGGGCAGCATGGCCACTGCTATGTGAAATATTCTCCTTTCTAAAGTATCACATTTCAAGCTATCCCATTTCCACTTAAATACCCATGGAAAACAAAACTTCCATGATATCCAGAATTTCTCCCTACTGTTTTGACTTAGAAACCTGAGACCTACCTAACTGCACACAGAAAGATACACACTGCAAGTGTATATCAAACCAATGAATTTCACATTTCTCCTCCATTCTCCTACCATTTGAATGTAAAATCCTCAGACCTACCACTCTGACTCTTCTCTCAAAGAAGAGAAAATGTCTTTCAGTGCTCAAAAGATGGTTTAGTTGCAGGGGACAAATACTGTTTACAGGTCCATGAAAACCTCTAATGATAGAAAAAAATACAAAAATGGTTTACATTCTTGCACAACAAAGTCCTCTAACAGCTTAAAGAGCTTTCTTATTGAAATCCTAAGCCTTAAATTACAGTCTACTTATTCATGACTGTATAAACGCAACTGATCTAGCTAGGGTGCCTGAAGCAGCACTTGCATAGCAATAAAGAGGAGGTATCTCAGATACCTCCCACACTCAGAGAAAACCTGTTCATCTTCACATAAGAAAGAGCCACAAAAGTCAGCATCTACAGTGACTACATGCATTCAGTGTTTTGAAACACATGATGGCAAATCTGAAGTTGATTTGATATGTAAATTTATCGGAGATAGGATGAACTGGTTGCCAGTAACAAGCCAGGCATCTACAAACACACCTCATAAAGAAGTATTGAAGCAGAATTCCAACAAATAACATCAGGAGGTAAATATACAGCAAAGGTGGCCATTTCATTCTGGTCACAATAATTAACACATGCTGTAACTTTTTGCTAACATATTTCTGGTGTTAGTTACCTAAACAATCATAAAGAAGTCAAATTCAGCAGGTCTCAAAACATCCCATTTACTCTTTACTTCCCAATTTTACCAACCTCTTTCTATGAATTCACAGACAACAATTTATTTTACAAGGGTGAAGCCATATTCATAGCCTACCTCATCAAAATACTTTGAGCTCTCTTTTTCTGCTTCTTGCTTAGCTCGTAGCCATTCTTCTCTCAGTTTTTCTTGTTCCTGTTTGTATTTCTCCTGTTAGGTTAGATTGAAGTTAAACATGCAGATAAGAAACATGGTATTCTTTATTTGCATTGAAATGTACTACCGGCATTTAATATAGCTTTTAACAGACTAGTGTGGTGAAAATATGCTTGAGCTCTACAAAGCCAATGAAATCCTGGCTCAAATATAATCCAAAGGAGTTCTGAAACTGATTGCAGAGAATCCAGGCTTTTTACATGCTATATCTCATAACAACTGACCTCAGGTTTGTCTTATTTCCTGTCACAGCTTAGTTCCCATTTAAACAAAAATCAGCTAAGGTATTTCTTGAAAGATGGAGTGATTATATTTCACTTGGAATCATGCACATTAATACAGTATAAAGTGATCACTAGGTGAAATATGAGACAATAATTTGGTTTGAGCAAGAACTCTTGGTCTTTTGGAATATTATCTAAACAAAAAACAACTTCTGGATGTCCAAATTTGTCCTATGATTGGATCTGGTATGAAATCAATGTAATGTCTTAAAGCATTACTTAAGGTACACAATAAATGTTTTGGTGGTTTTGTCAATCACCACTTAGATCTTGGAAAAGGCAAAATATTTAATGATGTCAAAAGTATTCCTTCCAAGATATTAGAAATAAGAAAACAAAGACTTCATTTTCTCTGATACTTAAAAAATGATTGCATGGGTCATGGGGAAGAGAAAGAATGTTATTACTCTGGTCAAATTTACTACTTCAGGACTAAAAAGGGAGAATGCAGAGTGAATGCAAAGAGCTGAGACTGCTCTCAAGAAAGGGGAGCCAAGGTTTACATTCTTTAAAGCCATCAACCCAAACCATAAGAGACAACAGATATGTTTTGGAAGGCACACTTCTTGCCGTGCAGAGTTTATATGCTAAAAGGAATGCCAAAGATAAAGCATGCAAAAAGCAAGAGTTGCTACACTGCACTTTCACATCCCAGTTTTCTGCTGCATGTACCAAATTTAAAGAGGGCTTGTGCAGAGTACATGATGCCCACTGATGTCTCTCGGTGGGACTTCAAATAACAAACTTAATTTGCAGAGTTGTGCCTTGGTGAATGTGGTTGAATGGGCTTATGCTTTACTGAGGTAAGGTCTTTGCTGTGGTTTTGCTATCCTAAGATGACAAACATTGTCCTGTCCTCTACAACACTTCCTCCATCTCCAGCAATCGCTTACCAAGGTGATTTTGGGTTAGCAGGTTCAGCTTCCTGACTCTGAGAGGCCCTAGGAACCAGGCTGATTCCAACTAATCAGCCAATTGCTAAACCTCAGGATGCTAGCAGGCATCTAATCATGGCATTAGCTGCCTTCTCTTCATCTCTGAATATAAGGCAGTATTGCTAATTGAAGGTAAAACTCATTCTAGAGACAATTTTCTTGAGGGGAAACAATAAAACTCATATTGAAAAGTGAAGACTACTACCCCTTAGGTCTTTGCTTATCCTTTACATTTTGCTACCAGTAAGAGCATACCACCCTTGTAATGATTAAGCACTTCTAGCTCTAGTGAACACAAAGTCTGGGTTTGACTTCACGAAGTTCATTAATGCATTGTCCTCTTTTTGCTGAATAATTGCTAGTGCGTGTAATCGTGCAGCTCAACAAATGCATCTGAAAGTTCTCTTGGGCCATTGGTAAGAAGAAATGTAAAAGTCATGTGTTATTCTACTTCCTTAACAGTTCCTGCACGCAAAGGATTGCCAGCCTATGATCATAAGGATTAATTATACCTGCAGTAAACGGTCCTGCTCCTTTTGCCATTTTTCCTGTCGTTTTCGTTCTTCCTCTTGATCCCAAACCCGACGACTAGGAGCACTAATGGATGGGACTGGAAGCTAATACAGCACAGAAATTAAACAGCATTAATCTTCTTCCATGTAACAAACGCTCTACATTTTAAAACATATTTTTTAAAGTGAGAAATAAAAGCTATTACAAACACTACAGCTTTATTGTGACATGGACCTAAATTAGCAACCATTAAGCAACCATTCCGTTACACATTACGAGATCATAGACAATACTCCAGATTTGATCACAGTTTTTAGTATAAAAAGCAATAGAAAGCAGTGGGCTTCCTGAAAGACCAGGCTTACAGTACTTATTAGTAATTTGTAAATAGTACTTACATCAGGCATTGCAGGTTCTGGGCCTCCTGCGAGATTTGGAAGGCAAAAACCAAAAATCATTAGAACCATACATACTCACTACTGCAAGACTTGTGTAAATGGGGAAAGTCTGAGCTTCATACTAATTTTTGCTTCCTTAGTAAGCCATGCTTGCATTTTGCTCTACTGAACTCACTTGAGGTCAGAATTCACTAGGGACTTTCAACTAGCACAAGTGCTTAAAAGCTTTACATGCTTACAAGTGCCATCAGCAATTGCTTGAATAAACAGTACATCTCCCACTGTGGCTATACAGAGGTTCTTTGCTACACCTCTCCTATTATTACTGTGAAACCAAACTGTTTAGCATGAGTGATACCCATAACACTGCTTCAAGGTAAAGCAGCTACTCACCTATTGCCCTTGACATGAATCAAGAGTTATGAACATCCACAGGCCACTTCTCTACCACAAACCCATGCATTTTCCTTTTCCAACTGTCCTCTTCCCTACTCCCAAAACCACATTTGAATCTGGTAAGCTTGTCACCATTCACCACAAACTTTACACTATTTGAGGATATCATATGTGGTCTTAGCTTGTACCAAGATGATTATTAGAGATGTATATTATACTAATACATTAAAGTTAAGAAAATGTGAAAAAACACAGATTTAAGTACAATCATTTCCTAAGCATCATCACTAATATTGTGATGGACAAACAGACTTTATCTCCTGCAATTGTATTAGGCGATGCTATCTTTGCTCTCTACTTCTCTCACCCCTGTAAGCTTATGCTGGCCTGTACAGGCTTTCTTTAGAAAGAACAGTATTTTATACCATTGTGAAACTAAAATGTCAAAAGTTTAAAATGAACAAAACTGCGCTAAGTGCACACTGCAGAAATTCACCCTTCTCTTCCTCCTCAAGCACAAGAGAAATATGTCAAATATTGCTATGAAATTTATGAAAATAAAAATTTCATACTTTCTAGCCAGCCTTAAGAAAAAAAACAAACAAAAAAATAAACAACAAAAAGAAACCAATCAAAAAGGAAAAAACCAACATCAAAATACCACCATATTGCAGATACAATGCAGCAGAAGTATTTCAAAGCAAACAGAACCACAAACACAGATATATGCTGTGGCACTTCACATATCACTTCTGGAAAAACCAGAAGCCATCACCACTGAAAGCAAAGTCCTGGTCCCACTAAAATCACTGGCAAAATTCACACTGAATTTCCAGTGGGCCAGAATTTTGCTCTTTCAGGATACAGCAAAACAGCAAGGCATACATAGTCTGAAGACAGCATTAGACATACAACATTAGTGGAAGTGAGTTGTGACATGCAAAACACCAAAAAGCAACCTACAAAACCAAAATCGAGTGCCTTATTTTTTTGCCTTTAAAAGCTAGCATATGCAGTTCAAAATGTATGTTGCTTTTCTTGGGATCTTGTGACATCACACAGTGGAAAGCCAGCAGCTGTCTTTTTCCAGCAATTTAGATGAAAGCACAGAGCTGCAACTCAAGATAAACTCAAATCCAGAGTTAAGTATTTTATCAACAGCTCTGAGATATGTGCTAAGCCTCTGCTGGAATAGTAAATGTTATTCTTGTTTTGTAGGTAGTAGCAAACCTGAACAAAGAGTGCTCTCTTTCTTACTCCTACCCAGTGAAAAAAAAAATATGTATGAATAACACAGAAAAAAATTAAACAGCTATAGATGTAAGAGAACACAGAAAGACCCATTACCACAAAGGTAGACCCATGAATTGTAAGAATAACCTGATGACCCTGGGAAAAGAAAGGAAATTAATTATGTTGCTTTGTTGTAACTGCAACAAACAATGCTGAAGAGGTACAGTACCCAGCACCAGCCTTGTTAGCAAGAGTGTGCAGCAGGAATAATTTCGTGGAAGTACAGGAAATGTTAGCTCTTTGGTTTACCTTGTTCAAAAAATTGTGACCGCCTTTTTAAGTTTTTCAAAGAAATAGGTTCAGATGCTATTTGAAAGATACAAATAATATAAATAAGTCAATGAGGTTGTCATTTTTATTATTTTTAATTACTATCACCACTGGATCAGAAACTTTTGTTAGACCTCCAATCAACAGCAACATCTTCACAAAAAACTTCAGAAAAATAAGAAGCCCCTGAAACACAAAGGAAACCTCACCTTTCATAATAACAAATACAGTTTTTAGTAGGTTATACCATATACTGATTAGTATTTCATTTTATCACTAACAATGTCCAACTGTAAGAACAGCACAAGTGACAAACTTGGACTCAGATTCTCTCTGTCTAATTTAAGCCTCCTCCATTGAGATGCCAAACTGCATTTAAGAGACAAATCGCCATTTAAGGGCATCAGAAAGGCATCTCCAGGGGGCAAATGATTTCTTGGGGGAATTCTTTTATAAACTGCCATGCTCATTCAAGGTAAAATGAAATGCAAAGTATCCATTTAAGGATTATTGTTCTACTAGAAAGTATATGTACCTGGTTTCTCTCACTGTCATCAAGTAAGGCTGTAACTGTTCATAGCATCATAAGTAATTGTTATTCATACTAGAATCATCAATATTATTCTCCAGGAATAAAAGTAAAATTATCATAGCAAAATAACCACTAGCCCCAAAACCTCACAATTGAAATAGGGGGGAAAAAGAAAAACAAGAAGTTGAATACTCTTTAGACTCTGCGCAGTGAAATGAATCAATACTCATACTGACTCGTTATCCACACAATGCAGTACTAATCATAACAAATTCTGTGCCTTCTTCTCTTTCACCCTTGTCACACACTAAATTTAAAACCACTAATGCACAAGTGGGGGGGGGGGGGGGGAAGGGAGAGAAGTTGTCACTCCTTTGTTGTCAGTTTTCCAAGTTTTCCAACTGCCTAACACATCATGGAAGCAAACTACATCCAGTTTGAATGCAATGAGATTCTCTAATACCTGTCTAGCTTTCAGTTCTTTAAGGTCTTGCCTCACCCACTGTACAAAGCTTTTGATGACTACAGGTTTTGTGTCTGTGCTTGTTGCAAACCCATCCAATTAGCAGATGAAAAGCAACGGTGGTTTACCTCTTTGTTCATTAGAGCCAAGATCTCCTTGCATCCCATTTATCAATTTTGTTTCTGTATCCTGAAAAACATAGTAATAAAAAAGAGCTTAGGTTCATTAGATTTGTAGAAGTTTATCCAGTTACACATCTCCTCTGACAGGAACTCTCTATCATGAAACACTTCAGAACACTTTCCACAGGAAAGATACAAAACTATCTAAAACTTCCTAAATGTATTATATGGTAAAATTACTGCAGGCATATGAGGGGATCAATAACCAGCTGGCTGAAACAAAAAACATTAGTTTGTAAGAAAATGCCAGAAGCTGAGATCTTTCTATTTCATAGCAGGCAGGGTGCTATTTGCAAGTAATCGGGGGCTGCAACTTTCATTTATGCTAATAATGGAGATGAAAGTCTTTTCTAAAGAACAAGCACTGTATACATTTTAGTTAAAACCCAGTCTGCACATATTTTAACATTTATCACTTAGTATCCACTCATGAATGGGCAGTAGCAAGTCTTTAAAACATCTTATTTACCTTAAGATGTACATAGCTACACCTCCATATTTGCAGTATCCTATATGTTCCTTAAACAATACAAGTAAAACTAAGATTCCCAAGGTCTTTTCTCCAACCTCTCCCTATCAAGGCATTACATTTTACTTTATTCCTAACTGCAAATCCCACGACCCTTCAAAAACATACTCACAGAACTTTGAAGGCTGCTGGATAAATCTCTTTTTGTTGATATGGTGGAAACATTTGAGACGTGCTCTCCAGAAGTTGCATCAATCCATTTATTTTCAGATGCACCTATAATGTTGGTAGCCATACTGGTGAGATTGAGGATTTTATGCCTTACATGTGGCAGGGAAGGCAGGTCTTTGCCCCAGTCTTTTTGGTATGTGGATGATCAAGAAATTAATGTAGACAGTAATGTCAAAGAACAGAACAAGAGTTAGTGAAAATACATTAAAATAACACACAGAGAACACACACATAACAGAAGAGGAAGAGACACAAATCAGGTGGAATTTGTGAAGACAGGAAAAAGGGCTTTTATGAGCAGACCGCCTTCCCCAAAAATGCAAGTGTTAGTCATAAGCCAGGTAAAAGTTTACCACATTTTGCTAACAAGCACAACAGCAGCTCAACATTACACAGCAATTAGTATTCATTGGAAACTATCTCATTAGCATTAGTAAGGATTGAGAAAATTCTTCCAGCTTTACTCACTCAAGGTACAATTCATACAAGTACAACTCATACTCTATCCAGGGAAGTGTCATTTTCATGCCTGTGCTCGTCAGGAAGCTAAACTAAACTACCAAAACTGATGAGGCAAAGGCAAATTATAATCGTATCTCAGATTCCGTAAATTCTTCCCTCCCGCTACCTAAGGTTTCTTCAGTGAGTTCTTCTCCACAAATCTCACTCTTCATTTATGCTAGGGCCTGTAGAAGTATATTGTTTCTTGTCTTTTCTTCACACCACTATTTTTCTCCCCACTTGCTGGTAGGTTATTCTACCTAGCTTCCCCCTAAAAGAATGTTCTGTATTTATACTTTGAAAGAAACCACTGATTGCACTTTCAACTCTAGAAAAACTATTCTGGGACTTTGAAAGGGTATCCTGATTAAACTCATGGCAAGTCTAAGGATGCTACAAGGCCTTTAGCCAGGATGGAAACCCTCACTAGCCAGAACAGGTAGCACAATCCTGGAGAGATTACAGCATCACAATATTTGGGTCAATGGCCAAAATCATAGCACAATACATCAACCACAACCTCATCCACTACCTGAAACACTCCCTGAAGAAATGAACACAAGATCCTCTTTCCCTGCAAAAAGGGAGCTGCTGACTGAGGGAGAAAGGCTCTAAAAATTACTATCCTCTAGAGACCAGACTTCCTCTTCATTTTTGTAATGTGTCAGGAAAGAAAATGTTATATTCCCCCTTGTATGGTGGTTGCACACTTTTTTACCTGTGCATCCTCTCAAACAGGTCAGAGCACAAGAGAGGTCAGTAGTTCAGTGCTTTGTAGACTTGCTTGTCAAGATATTTCTAATGCACGAGTAGTTAAAAAAAAAAGCCAAGTGGTGTTAAAATGCAACAGACATGCTAGCAAACTACTTAGCTTAGATACGTATTACTACTGTAAGGCTAATAAGGACTCTCAGCTGTCAGGTACAGCACAGAGAGCTTATTTGCCTTAAAGAGCACACTGTATCCACCCGATGAAACAACTCACCATTCTTTCCATATCGTCTGACATCCATGAGAAGGTTTCCAGTTTCTAGTGCTCTGTTGATGGCTTCTTCCCACTGTCTATAGTCCATACATGAAACCTTTATGCCATTGATAGCAATAATTTCATCATCTACATGCAGCTGACAAACTGATGCAGGGCTAGCTACAGAAAATAAAAGAAAAAAAAAATCAGGTCTCCATTCACATCTGTTTTTTTAACACAGTTGTGACTGGAGGTTGGGTGGGTAGAGAAATAGTTCAAATAAATGCTTATTGCTGGATATTCAGAAAGTCTTTGAAAAATCTACTGCACTAGAAAAAAATCTACACTAGAAAAATCTCCTACTGATAAGATCAGTAAACTTGGTATCAAAATAGTGTTTCAACCTGAAACTTCTGAAAGAAGAACATCAGTCTTTTGGACTTGTAAATGTTCACACTCTGGTTAGCCCACTTAATAAGCAGCCTCTGGCCAGCAGTGAATTAGAGAGGCAGTGCTAGTGTCTGTAGCCAATGATTAGCTGAAATTCAGCCAATGTTTGGGTAATCCTCTTATTTGTCAAAACAAACAATCAACCCACGATAACAAAACAAACAAACAAAAAACAAAACAAAAAACCCTAACCCCCCCAAAAAACCTACAAACAAACAAACAAACAAACCAAAACAAACAACCCCCCCCAAAAAACAAAACCAGTAAAACTTAACCCCAACCTCCTCCTTAACCCCCGTAAAAGCTGGTTTTCTCATGTTCTTATTTACATTTTCAGGGCTTTATTGACAAGAGCATGCTGCTTTGTTGTTTTGCTGAAACAGTTTGCTAGTTCTGAATTTTCTGGTAATTGGACTCACAACATTGCTGTGTGCTGCCCTGGACTTCTCTGGATTCTACTTATTTTGACTATTAGGAGTGAATTTTATGGCAGATTGAACTTTGAATTCTACTGATATTTTGCAAGATAGGCTGCACTTTATACTCTTCTTTATCTACTACACACTGCCAGGCGATCTCACTAGCCTAAGGACAGAGAACATACAGGACCAGTTAATAAACTTTTTTTTCCTATTTAATTCAGAAAATGGATGAGCTGAGAAACTTGAACTTCCCCAAGTAAGATTTTATGAAATACATCTGAATAGTTCTTCCATTAACAATTACCCCCTTAGCAGAATAGAAAATGGAAAAAAGCCAAGTGAAATTAATTTGAAGATTGCACAATAAATCCTCACGTTAATAAAGTAAAACAAATTTGAATTACACAGTGGAAGCATTTTCCAGAGTCAGTAGTGAAATCCAGATATCCTTTTTAAATACACTAAGAACAATGCCATATTACATTATCAGAAACAGATGTGGACAAGCGTGATGGAAGAACTTAGACATCATATGCTTCCTGACTCACTAGTAAAATGCTGCTATAAGTCTGGATATCTACTAAGGATTCAGATAGCTTTTAATATTCTTAGCACCCAAGGAATTTAAGGAATGAAGAAAAACTGTGCTTCCTAATACTGCACCAAACAGTGATCCATTAGTATTGTTTTTCTAGTGAACTCTAACTATTGTGTTCAAAGAGCACAGTTCCATGTTCTATTCCTCTTAAAGTACAGGCTAAAACCTCACTAGCAGTTACCAGTAAAATTTTCAAAACATAGGAATTACTTTTAAACAATATTATAAAAGAAAAGATAGGATTTCATTTGGAGGATGAAAACATGGGTGATAGTTAAACTGGAAAGAATATGAATCTCCTTAGAGCCAAGAAGATGTTGAAGAATTAATGGGTTTTCTAATCTATCAGTGGAAGGTACTATTAAGCATACTACTGATGCTGCCACTGAAGCTACTGTTTTCAAAATCATCATATAACATTTGGAATTGTGTCCAATATAAAAATCTAAGATCTTTAATAGTTTGACCACATGTAGACTGCACATAGTACAGAGAATGCTTCAGGCTCAAGGGGAGACATCAGAACTGCTAATTTCCCTGCTTTGTGGTGTGACAGAGTGAGCTCTAGGAGCCAAAAGAAGACTGTGCTCACTTTACTCAGTAATCTGACAGGAATGAAAACTAGCTCACAGGTGAGAACAGCATATTTCAGCTCAGTTTTAGGAAAGGAAGGGAATTTAAGATTACATGGTTTCTCCTATAGCATCACCACAAAGACGTATCCAGACCACATCCCAACCATACAGATTTGAATGAATAGCAGCAGTCTCTAGATTACATGTGTAGACCCAGCACAACCAGAACAACTTAAACAGCTCAATTTTTGGCATGTGACTTTGCCAGCTGCCCTTCCTCTATTCCCTCTGCAGTCTATGAATAAAAGGGCTTCTCAAGAGTGCCAACCAGGGTGCCTATATTGGGCTTCTGTTCCAATTCATTTCCAGAGAAGCCTACAGAGGCTATACAAAGCTGGCAATTCAGGTGCCAAAACATGTTTGTTGCTAGTTGTCTTTCCCTGTCCACCTCGTCTAAGAGTACAGGAGACTGATAATTTCTTTATACTGCTGTAGAGGATTCAGTTTATATTACATAAAACAAATACTGTTATTTTTTATATGTTTCCCTGAAGATAAAGGTGAAAGGTTTTTCTTTCTTACTACTCCCCAGTGAAAACCAACCAAATACTCACTCATTTTCCATACATATTTAGTTATCGCTAACCTATCCTGACTTGTTATTACAAGAGATAAATACTAGTTCAGTCATACAAAAAAATTAAAACTTGAAGGAAGTGGGCCAAATTTACTTTGTACTGCATGCCTGCAAGTGTCTGATTGCAGACATGTGCACTCCTACATCAACACAACCTCAAAAAATGACTGTAAATAGGGTGGGTAGAAGGGAAAGGACTAAAACAATAAAGATTATACAGCACTGGGGAAGTTGTCAGAACAATGTCTAGATTAATTATTACCTAATTTTTAGCATTAGGTTGAAAATACCTGTAAAACAAAAAAAGAGAACAGCCTTCTTTTGTATGTAGCAAATGGGTCTCACTGTAACGTGTTACAAGCTTAACTCTTATTAAGCTTTTTGAGAACACTTATAAGACATTAATTTGCTTGCCAAGTAGTTTCCTTAATATTTTTTTGAAGGAAGAGCATATGTAGAATACAGTCATAGTAGTAAAAAGATAAATGTAGGTTATTGCCTGAAGAAAATCATATAGCTAGTTAGGATGACAAGTATGTCGAAGCAAACAGAGAAAGTCTTCCTGGAAGCTATTACTGGGCTCACAAGAGAGGTTACTGGGAAGAGCTGGTGTAGAGTTGCCAAGCCTAAATCATGCTTGAACAACCCAATTGTCTTCAATGATGAAACAACTAGATCTGTGAATGAAGGGAGAATGGTGGATACCATCCACCTTGTCTTTAATGAGGTGGTTGATGTGATCTTCCACAGTATCCTGGCATCAAAGTTGGGATGGTATTGTCTACAGGGCAGAACAACCAGATGGGTGAAGACCTTGCTGGGCTGTCAGGCTCTATGGGGAGCAGTTAAGGGTTTATACTTGGCCTGGAGGCTGGTTACAAGTGAAGCTCCCAGGATGTATCCTGGGACCTGTCCTCTCTACCTCTCCTCTGTTCACCAATAACAGTAGGTGATAAAACACACCCTTGCCAAGCTTGCAAACCACGCCAAAATGGAGAGGGTGGAGAACTGGGCATTCAGTCAGCATTTGTTATGCCACTTTGACAATACTGTGTCTAGTTTTGGCTCCTCACTGTAAGAGGGACATCAATAAACTGGAAGGCTGTTGGGATGGTCAAGTCTGGAGCACTTGCCCTGTGAGGAGAAGCTGAGGGGTATAGGCTTGTTCAGCCCAGAAAAGAGAGGCTGCAGAAGGACCTACAGCAGTCCCCCCCATTATCTACCAGGAGGTCACTGAGAAGGGAAAGCCTTCACTATTGAAATTTATGGGAGGAGAACACTGCACAGTGGTTATAAACAAAGGTCGGTCTGACTGGATATGCATAGAAAATTTTCTCCAAGAGAATAATTATGCAATGCAGACAGTTTCCATCCAACAATGCAGTTTCCATCCTTCAAGGGTCTCAAACCCTTGGGTAAGGCCCTAGGCAACTCGGTCCAAATTCAGTTTTGACACTTTTGAGCCAGGGTTTGCTCTAGGTGGTCTCCCAAGGCCCCTTCCCATCTGAATTATCCTATAACTTATCCTTAAAAATATGAAATGAAACATTCATAAGCACATAGCTGACAGATCTTTCAATGGGCCATCCTTTAAAGGAAGCTGCAGCTTATGAATAGAGATACAACTTGAGCCAGTTGATGAAAAAAAGTATTAAACACAAGCTATAAATGAGAATACCAAGAGACAGGCCATTCTCCATTCAATCTATGCTTCATACCCTTCCTTGTGAGAACTGTAATGAAGCATGACCAAAATAACAGCCACAAGGCCTTCATCTTCTCCTTGCCTTCGGAATAGGGGATGGAGCCCACATGGACCTTTGTGAATGACCAGCAGGAACACTCACTACCCTCAGGCAGTGCAAAGAGACAGTTCTCTGCCTCGAAGTAACAAAATTAAACCAGAAGCCTAGCAACAGGAAAAGCAAATGGAAAGTTACTCTTCATGCAAAGTGTATGTAAGAGGTTATAATCTAATTATGAGAAGTATCCAGTTATAGTGGAGAGGTCTATAAGCTGTCTTTGAAATGGGGGAAAAGGGGAAATCAAGGCTGCTCAGGAAGTGCTGTTAAATGGTATTTTTTCCTTTCTGGAAAGCATAATGAAGGGCTAACTAAATGAGAGGTTTCCAGTTATTTCTTCCTTCTCAGGATGATCTTGTGTTAGCTGGAAGAAAGGGCACAATTCAATATTCTTGAAGTATTACTGGCAACAGGAAAGATCACTGTTAGAAAACAAGCATTATATGTGATTTGCTTGGGTATTTGTGTGTTTTGTTGTATTTTGGTTTTTAATTAGGAAAACTTGAGCTTGTTTTCTGCAAAAGACTACTAAACCTTAGAAATAAACTTTATGTATGTTTCAAGACAAAAATGTTTGCTTTTCCTCAGTATCAACACATCTGGAAAAAAAAAATCTGCACCAGAAATGAATTTAGAAGTTGAAACTGCTTAAAATTATTAATTGTCTCCAAAATTTAACATGACTAAGAAAGGGAAAACTGAAATAAAAATTCTAACCCCTAAGTTTGCTCTGCATGTGTTTACAAACCATATGAAGTGAATCTTTTGAACTTCACTGAAATATAATGTATAGTATACTGGACCTAATCAAAAGAAGCATGACCAGCACTACTCTGCTCTTATGAGACCCCACTTGGAGTACTGACTGCAGTTCTGGTGTCCTCAAGGAGGACATGGAGCTGTTGAAGGACGTCCACAGGAGGGCCACAGAGATGATAAATGGACTGGAGCACTTCCCATATGAAGGCAGGCTGAGAAAGCTGGGGCTGTTCAGCCTGGAGAAGAGAAGGCTGCATGGAGACCTCATAGCAGCCTTTCAGTATCTGAAGGGGGCCTATAAGGATGCTGGGGAGGGACTCTTCATTAGGGACTGCAGAGATAGGACAAAGGGTAATGGGTTTAAACTTAAATGGGGGAAGTTCAAATTAGATATAAGGAAGAAGTTCTTTACTGTGAGGGCTGCCCAAATAAGTGGTAAATGCTCCATCCCTGGCAGTGTTCAAGGCCAGGATGGACAGAGCCTTGGGTGGCATGGTTTAGTGTGAGGCGTCTCTGCCCATGGCAGGGGGGTTGGAACTAGATGATCTTAAGATCTTTTCCAACCCTAACCATTCTATGATTCTATGAAAGGAACAATCTGGATGTTAGAAGTCTGTAGGTGCCCCTTACTACTGTACTGTAAGGGTCTTGGTGAATATTTGAGTGACCATATTTATACCTTTTCAGTGGTTATAGAAATGTCCTTGACTAGGAAAATGCCTTTTAGATATCTGTGCATTCCACCCATTTCAAGAGATGAGGATTCACAGAAATACATGAATAAACTAAATATTGCTTTTTCAGTTCTTCACCCAATATTTAAAAATATTTGCAGCATTGTTGACAGCAAATGCCTTAATTTAGAAGGCTCTGAAAACTAAACACAAGAACAAAAATTTGTGCAGTTAATACATATTTACCTTCTTCAACTGTCTGTACGAAGACCCCTGAAGAACTCCAATTTGTAGTAAACCCAAAGCTGCGACTGTGGCCAGGTCTCTGGTTTATACTGATTCTCATTTCACTGTACTGCTCCTGAAAAATAAAACATGACACTACAGTATCTGGTATCACAGGAATCTAAATGAGGGAAAGTTTATCCTCTAAATAGGTGAGGCTGGTCATAATGTGCACTTTAATCATCTATTATTACCATCATAGACAAAGGAAGGAGTGTTGATGTCAGTTAACTAACTCATTTGTTTTTTATTCAAACGGCTATATTTTCAGTTTACATTCATATTTTCTCTACACATATATTTAGCTGTGCATTTCTCTTATTTTAAATGTTTTGCAACATAATGGTACAAAATGTAAGGAGTTTGAGGACATTAAACCACTAAATGGGTCTTTATGGATAGACAGTCTTGTAAATCTGTGGAATGTACTGTGAGAGCTCATAAGTCAGATATGAAAAAGTCAGATAACAGAAATTCATCTTTATTTTTTGTGCATCCTACAATGAGCATTATCAGTTTCTTTCAGGTTCAATGCTGCAACTAGATTTACTTAGGTGAACATTCATCTTTTTAATTTTGTGTAAAACACTACTATTTTGCTACGGATTTCATAATGGAGGCCTCAGATAATAAAACTAATCCCAGAATTAGCTAGAATCCAGATCTTTAATTCTAGTGGACTTTCAAGATGCTTTTAAAATCAGGATCAAAACTTCACATTACCATTTTAAACTACAGAAATATTTGTTTGGGAAAACATTTTGGAACGCTTGTTTTTAATTCCACACTATATTATGAACACAAACATTTTAATGCAAACTCCTTTAAGAACAATTAGAATACCTTCATTAAAGGTATAAAATCACTTCATTATCATGGAGCTGACATTGTTATAAAAGGGGGAAAAAAACTGTAGACTTTTTTCTGTCAAACACCATTAAAATACGTATATTCCAACTATGCATAGAGGAGACTCCACATACTTATGTGCATGCATTAAATACACAACTGCATTTTAGCTGCCTAGTGAACCAGCCTTCCTGATTTAAATTAAAGTAAGATGCAGCAGGCAGCTACAGGAAGCACTGCAAAATGTAGCTAGGCAAAGTACGCTTCAGCAGTGCTGGGTGTGGAAGACAACAACATTACAAGGCAACATCCTGAGGTTTCGCCTTGTGTTACAGGAATGCTCCTGGCACAGAACTCTCTATTACAGCCCAGGGTAGAAAATAAGTCCTTTCTTCAAAACACAGCTATTAGCTTGCAAAAGCTCCCATACAACCCAAGTCCTTAGGGGGGTAACAGTACATTAGTCACAAATGTGAATCTACTAATAGACAGGTTAGGTTTTTACACAGGGCTGGTGCGTATTTGAAGCTTCTGAATTTGAGTGTGCTCCTGGAAATTACTGTTGCTGTTGTTTTTATTTCCAACATCCCAACCTGGTGGGTTTCTTTAAACCTACCTCTTGTGAGAGAAGTAATACAAATTTGTGCACTGAACTTCATCATTTGAACAGGTTGCCTTCAAAACTCCACAAACCTGGTGTTATTGCCCTGATGACTTTGAACTATATTAATCCCTCAACTCTGACAACGATTTACAAACATGCCAAATGGAGCTTGTATTCCTTAAGTTATGGCTTGTTTGAAGCACAACACAAGCTTTTTTTTAAATTTTTTTTTTTTTATTTTAAAACAAAACCAAAATACATAACTCACGTGCAGAAAGGTTTATAATCTTGTGACTAATGAAAATAAAAAAAAAACCAAAGAAGTGGACCTAGTACATGTTGTTCTCATTTGGCTCCCTTAAAGTGATACAAAGAACGCATATTTAATCTATGTTTTCACATAGAACAGCAATTTCTCTGCCTGCTTTTGTAATAACACAGACAAAAAAAGATCATGATATCCTTCCTTATAAAACAATCAGAGCTGGAAAAAATTATGACAATTTCATTGCACTGCCCAAGGGTATCAGGAGTATTAAACTGAAACGTGTTCCTTTTCCACAAGTGATTAGGAAGAAGAATGGTTCAGTGCCTGAATTTATAAAAAGCTGGTATGAGAAGTGATTTCATAAATCAGCATTTAAGGTCTTAGCATTCTCACCCAAGCAACTGGCACAATTAACTTTTACAGCAGCATTAGGAATGCAAAGAATTCATCTCGAATCTGTCAAGGAGTTTGAACCACCTCATTACATATTACAGAAAGGCATCAACAATTAAAGCTATTGCTCCATTTTTTTCACATGTGAAACATGCAATCAAGTGGAAGCAGCAGCACTGGAAGATATATATTTAAAAAAAAAATGCTGAAAGACCCAACTCCTGGATCAGCACATACACAAAGAGATGGTGATTTGCTTTAAAATTTATTAATGTGAACATTAATCGGATTCAAGTGAATAACAAAATAACAAAAAGAAAAGGATGGGATCTCAGGCCACAGTGGAAAAAAAGGATAGCATGATAGTAACGTTTAAGGCTGGCCTTTACAAAGCTGATAGTTATTTTCCACCACCAGTTTAAAAGTGCAAATGAATGCTACAGCAGCTCAGATCATTCATCTGACATACCTGCTCGTGCATACAATGTGCTATTTTTGAGAATAAGAAAAACTTTGTAAGCATCACAGTGTTTAGAGTAACTATTTTGAATTAGAATGAGAAATAAAATTAAGCACAGGACATATAAAGGGTAGGTAAAAAAATGCTGCAAGCGAACCAATTATTTGCTTTCCAAATATTCTATTTCCCCTGAACTAAATCAAATGAAGTAGTAGATCTCAGAGCTGCTTTCTCACTACCAAAAAATACTTGCATTAGCTGTAATTTTATTTATTTTTTCTTTCACTCTACTGTAGCATTCAGTTACACTATGTAATCACATTATTTCCACACTTACCTGAGATTTTGAATCCTCAGGCTCTGGCAGACTCACATTTTCTGCAGAAGATGCAAGTGAAAGAGAATCAGGAGGATAGCAATAGTCTGGTTTAAGAATACTGCTTCCAGCATCTTGGTCTTGGGATTTTACAGGTAATGCTGAACTAGGAGATGGTGTTGATTGAACACCTTCCTTTTCCTCCTCCTCCTCCTCACCTCTGTGTTTGAATGCACCAGCGGAGAGAGGGTGTGCAGAATCTGGTTCTGAAAACGAACTGCTAGTGAACAAAGTTTGAGTTCTCTTAGATTTTTCTACTTCTCCATTGTATTTCTGGGTATCATCCATCTAGGACAAAAATAACAGTTTAGTAAATATATGCTTAAAAATAAAAAACTAACCTTAGTCTTTCATCAATCTATATATATTTGTCAAAAAACTCCCTTTCAGGCAAATTATGGTGACTGTACCCATTATTAATTACCTACTTTAAAGAAAAACGTATTTTTTCTCTTGAACTGCTTGCAGAATAGTCTAGACTTTTTAAGACAAAAATGTTAATATCACCTTCTTAGAATTATTTGCATTCTTACCATTTTTAAAAATTGAGACAAATGGGGATTTAGGAGAAAGTTATGAAAATCAACACAGTTAATCAGGGTGAGTGGAGAGGGTGGATATCAATTTCTGTGTTTCAGTGCTTTCCTGAGCAGGTAAATTTTAAGGCAGCATAAAATTTCAGTTTCACCAGAAATCAGCAGAGCAAGAGAAACTTAAATCACCTGAATAATTTGTCTTTAGCACTTAATTACGTTAACTTAGTTTCAGACAATTACATCTGACAAAGACAGGCTTTTGATAAGCAACATGAAGGAGACTTACTAAAAGTAATAAAATTATTATTCTACCAAATGTATTTATCAGCCTGTCGTGGTTTAAGCCCAGCCAGGTAACTCGTTCACTCACTCCCCCCCTTCTTTCCCTCCCCCTACTCCCAGAGGGACGGAGAGGAGAATGGGGACACTTTGTCAGGGCAGTGTTATAGGGGGGCCTGACTCCCCCTGAGAAGTGTCCTCACATGGAGAGTGAGTTCCTGCTCCGGCTTGGCCGGCACACTATTCTAGGAGTGCCTTTAAAGTACAGAAACACAAGTAAACATCTAAAGCCACAACAGAATTGCCTGCTCTATTAACACAGACTTCATCAAGCAGCAGATGATTTAAAAATAAATAAATAAATAAAATGTTAAAACTCTACTCTTCCCCCAGCTACCCAAGACTCCAAACTGCAGGAATGAAGCAGAATTTTACCGTGAATGACCGTGGAAGTGACGAGATTCCTCTTGAGTGGACACCAAAAGGTCTTGGTGTAACCACAGATGTTAACCTAGAGGTATCGGTTTTCTGGTAACTTCTCGGGAGAGAAGCTGAAACCTGAGCTGACCCAGTTTGAGCATTCGCTGAGTAGCGGGTAAACAAAAGACCTGAGCTGTGCTCCTCTGCCAGGCTCTTTGGTGGAGTAGGAGCTTCACGAGTGGCCGAGCTCTCCAGGAGGTTCTCCTTGTGCTGTTGTGTGGCATTTGTGCTTTTGTTGTCCTTAGAACTGTTGGTGGTATCTTCTTCCAAAAGATAGTCTTTTGCTGGTGACTGTGTGGAAGGTGCTTTTTCTTCACTAAATACATCATCATTCGGTGAATACGTCCATCTGTGTTCGTGTTTTCGCTGCCTGTAGGAATCTAGATCTCTGTCCTCCCTATGGGGACAGAGCACATTAAAATACCAAAAGGGACTTGACAAACCGGCAGCCCCCTAAGTCTTTCAACTACTGAATGTTCAAAGCAAAGCACAAACCAGGAGACACGTCTCCAATAGGTAAAAATGAATGGCATCATTTAATTCATAGTATTTTAATATATTTTTAAATCTACCTTTTTTCCCTTCTTCCCCATTTCAACACTCTGATAACACTCAGGCATACTACCATCACATTATCAAGTTGCCACCATGACAGATTTCTCTTTACCAAGAAAATGATGTAGCTATTCAAGTTACATATCCTCAAAAACCAAGATTTTATTGAGGAAAAATGAGAAGAAGGTAGTCCCATAACACTACCTGAATTGTATAGCTCTGCCGGTGTGTTTGCTCTATGAAAACGCTAATTACTGAACTTCAGATAACAAAGAAGGTGGTGTCCTGAAGTTCAGTTGTTTGGGTTTTTTTTATGCTATTCATTCCTTTTGTCATAAAAGGACAACCACCACAGAGAATATTTACTCAAATGTTTTTAAGATTCTGATGATTTTGGGCATTCAATACAACTAGCATCCATATTTTATTCAAGAGACTAATTTCTGTACTCACAAATAATTAACACCCGCCCCCCCCCCCCCCCCCAAAAAAAATGCAAACTATTCTTAAATTTATTTTATGAATACATGCTGTGTCCATATTCCCTTCATCTCAGTCTTACATACATTTGAAAGACTGTTACCAGTAGAAGAGATACTGTGCTACTCAGTTTACACTTCTGACTCTTTGGAGAGAATCTTGTTCTGTAAACACCCAGAGGAGCAACCGGGGACAGAAGGGAAATCAAGCAAAAATTTACAGCTCTGTGATATACATTAAAATTCTGGCTGTATTTATCCACAGTGGTTAAAAGAATAGCAAATGCAGTGATAGAGGAAAGAGAAATAGTTAAGTTGATCCAGGAATAAAAAAGGCAGTTCAGTGCTATGTTTTTAATCTCCTCAAAGTGGGTGCAAATACTAACTTCTCAATACATTTATCTAGGGATAATAGAATAAAACACCATTTATAGATCAAAACTGTGTAATTTTTTGTAAAAACAATGCATTAGCGGACCATATTCTGTCCTTCGATTGCCTAGATTTCTACATTATGTTTTGCAACTAAAATTGTTGAGATGTCTGCAGAATCAATTGCAACTTGCCAGTAAAAGCTGCTCAAGAATTCAAGGGAATAGAAATTCTCAGAATTAAGTTCTTCAACATAATACTTCCATTAGGGTCATTACCTCTCCTGCTGTATTTCTTTCAGTGACTTTGTACTCCTCTCAGACACCTCAGAGGCTCTCCTTTCTATTTCTTCTCTTTCTTCCTTCTTTTTTTGCAATTCAGAAGTGAAGCTCTTTCTACGATTCTTCCATTTTGCTAAATCCTGTAAGAATAATATGAACATATACAACCAGATTTTCTCAACACCTCTTAAACCTACATCACACTACCTACTGGCCTGATTTTATTTGCATGCCTGCATTGCAGCAATATTTTCATGTACCTTCCCCTACTAAATGATAAAGGGGCTCTTGTATTTCACCTAGGGTTACAGACTTGCTCACTGCCTGTTAAAGTTAATAATTGTAATTACTGTACTGCAACTGGAAAAGTACATGTTTTGCCCTCTCCCCACATTAGAACCCAACACTTTCTATTTTATTCTAGAATATTTCACTCAGCAACACATAGTGGAAAACAAATGCAAATACCATCTATATTTCCTTGTTTTAAGATCTGGAGTTTGGGATGAGTTCCCCTGCCTCCCCGCCCCCAAATCACTACTGTGTCAAACTGATACATTAGCTTGAGAACAAACACACTTTAAATTCTAAATTGAAAACATATACTTCTATACTTTCTTCATTTCTGTAAAACCACAATGTGAACTAGCAATATTCTACATGAAATACCAGAGCTGAGTTAAAAGTAGTACTGAATATTAGAGACAAGATGGCTGAGGTGCTTTAAACAAACAACAGCGAACTTCTGTGTGGTGAGGCACTGGAATGGGTTGCCCAGAGAAGTTGTGAATGTTCCACCCCTGGCAGCGTTCAAGGCAAGGCTGGACAGAGCCTTGGGTGACACGGTTTAGTGTGTGAGGTGTCCCTGCCCATGGCAGGGGGGTTGGAACTAGATGATCTTAAGGTCCTTTCCAACCCTAACTACTCTATGATTTTTCCTTGGTGTTCTGGTCTTAATTCCAGCTTCTTGTTGTCAAGCAGAGATTTTAACAAAAAAGTCTTTGGAAACCATTATGATGCTGTGCAAAGCTACCACATCAGGATACAAGCTGGATTTAAGACAGAATTATTAAGGGATAGAAGCCTTACAAATTTGCACAGGGAAATTATTTCCCTTCCTTCTCCCAGAGGATCAAATGTTCAGACATTCAAATCATTTCATAAAAAAAGTATTCACATATTTCAGATAACACATGAAGCCCTAACTTTTATGTCCAGAGAAATCAAGCCTAAAGGCTTTATTAGAATGCATACAAGTCTTAACCTGAAGCATTAATCAGATACTTATGATATTTAAAAATATGTTCAATTCTGCATTAAACAGACATCCCTAGCAGTTACATAAGACAGATTGTTTCAGAAGACAGCCCCATAAATTGATGCACACATGTCAAAGCCTGTTTTCTAGAGACACTGAAGGTAGGCAGCACCCAGCCTTTCAGCAGGACACATGAAAAGGGGTAAAAAGGAGGTCTTACTTCTTGCCATTTTAGATCTTGTTCTTGCAACTGTTCTTTGATCCTTTGTAGCTCTTCGTAACGGATTTTGCGCAATGACTGCAGCTCCTCTGCACTAACATCATTCAAAGATTTGCTCCTAGAAAGAAAAAGCATACTGGGCTTTATCACATTTTAGCCATCATTTACGCAGTGAAACCTTCGAGAAAGAGAGGGGTTGATATTAGTACAACTGAGCTCTTGAGTGTTATTTCGAACAGAGCAGGAAACATAGGCAACTGAATGAGCAAGGCTGGGACGTGCTCTAGGGCCAGAACTTGAGTCACTAGTTTCATATTTGAGCAAATAAAATAAGGTTAAGGGAATAAGCAGCTCTGTAGCAGCTCCACGCTGATCATTCACATCGAGCTTTTTGTACCTAACTGATTCCTTTGTTTAAAATTTTTCTCTCTTTATTGACCTTACTCTTTTCTTTGATATAAGAGGCATCCCTGTTCCCAGAGTCCAAATCACTGTCCTTTCACTGCTTTCTCCAGTAACAGCTCTTGCGTCACCTCCCATTCCTTCCTTAGGTTAACCATAAAATCAGTCATTAAAGCATGTTTCTAAAAAGAAAAAAGTAATTAATTGCTAAATACTCAGTTTATGCATGTCACTAGCCTATGTTACTCATCCCCAAGCGTCCATCATGCTTTCCATCCAAGCCAGGATGGCTAACACCACCATCTTCTCACTAATTCCTTCAACATGGCTACAAGTTTCTGCCCATGAACTCCTACTCACTAGCTCCTCTTAATCAAAATTCCTCAAAGCTCACCTTTCATGCCTTCCCCCCCAGCCTTTCAAATGCTACTTTTGCCTTTCAACTGCAACGATAAACAGAAGGACTTTTAATTTAGGCATAGGACAAGACTCCTGCTCAACCACAAGCCTCCGAGACACCAAGCAAAATGCAGGTGTTTCATCATAAGGTTCAGTGCTGCAATCTAAAAGGAAGCTAGGCTTACAGGGATTACTTTTTTCTTTTTTTTCATTTATCCAAACAAAAACTGAATTATGAAGGGGTGTAACCAAGATTTAAGAGGGCTTCAAAGTGTATCATGTTTGTGATACAACAGAAAATCAGCTTAAAACCAAAACTGATTCAGTACAGGGCCTTCCTCTAAACTATTTCATTCCAAGAGAGCTCTGAACTAACAAATCATACTCTCACCTCCTCCCAAGGGGCCCTGCTCACTTTCACTGGTAACATAAGACTTTGGACTTCAGCCTCTAGAAACAGAGGACAGAGCATTAACTCATTATACCTGTTTGCTTGTTTATTTTTTGAATGGGAAGAATGCCAAATTTAAGACAGATCTCCTGGTCACTATTGCAGAAACTCTTTTCTTGTACAGTTCTTTTTTTTTATTTATTTATTTTATTTCTTAAGTTGTATCACATCTAGAAACAGTTTTGGGTAACTGAACAGTACATAAGTATCAAAATTGTTCCCCAGGAGTTCAAGAAAACTTACATTACATGTCTAGGGTTTCCTTTTCTTTCTCTTGAGTTTCTACCTCTGCCTGTAACAAAATAGGACAATCTAGTCCTAAATACAATATGCCCTTTCATACCAAGGAACAGGATGTTAGTTTCAATTCTAGCTTTAACTTCAAAAATCTAACTAGTGACTTGAGCCTTCTGTGTCTCCTTCCCCTAACACCTAACTTCTTCCAAAATGTTTCTTGCTTCTTCTAGAAGTGTTTAGTCATTTACCAGGTTTTGCCTCAGGGTAAAATTAAATAAGTAGATAAATAAATGTACACTAAAAAAAATAAATAAATAAAACATGCAGAACCAAATACTTAACATGCCATGACACAGTAAGTGGAAAAATATTCCCTTTGAGACACAGTACGTCACAAAGTCTAAGTTCACATGGCACTAACCAGTAAGTTTACCACTGAGGATTCAATAACCTTAAGTATATAAAATAACCAAAGAACATTCAGCAACAACATGATAAATACCATGTCATTAATTATTTTCAGATTATACCTGTACAGCCTTTGAAATAAAATATTTACTAATCTTCCTTTACATTTCTGAATGTTCTAAAGCCTGATATAAACAGAGAACACCAAGTAGGAGGTGATCCTGCCCCTCTACTCTGCTCTTGTGAGACCTCATTGTATTATGTACAGTTCTGGTGTCCTCAACATAAAAAGGACATGGAACAGTTGAAATAAATCCAGAGGAGAACCATAAGGATGATCAGGTGACTGGAGCACCTCCTGAATGAAGACAGGCTGAGAAAGTTGGGGCTGTTCAGCCTGGAGAAGAGAAGGCTGCATGGAGACCTCATAGCAGCCTTCCAGTATTTGAAGGGGGCCTATAAGGATGCTGAGGAGGGACTCTTCATTAGGGACTGTAGTGATAGGACAAGGGGTAACGGGTTAAAACTTAAACAGGGGAAGTTTAGATTGGATAGAAGGAGGAAATTCTTTCCTGTGAGGGTGGTGAGGCACTGGAATAGGTTGCCCAGGGAGATTGTGAATGCTCCATCCCTGGCAGTGTTCAAGACCAGGTTGGATGAGGCCTTGGGTGATATGATTTAGCGTAAGGTGTCCCTGCCCATGGCAGGGGGGTTGAAACTAGATGATCTTAAGGTCCTTTCCAACCCTATTTTATGATTCTATGATTGTAAGTACTTCAGCAGAAATAAAATACTAGAGCTGATTTTCAAAGTGCCTGATAATCCAAACTTTGATACCCTAGATGCCAGAGAGCTTCTGACATAGCTTTTAGTCTCTTACATTTGTCACATAAATTGCCTAGCACAGAACAACAAAGCAGCATGCACAAGTTTTTTCCAGCATGAGTTTTTAGCTACTGTGCATGCACGAAAATCTAGAGGCAAACGTAGCATTATGATCTTTCAAGCTTGTAGAAAACTTACCCTTGCTCATCAGAAAGCTTTTGAAAAAGTCTGAGAAATCAGAAACCAAAAAAGAAAAGATTCAGTATCTTGATATTCATAACATTAACACCACAAGCACACCAGCACTCTCACTTAGTGAAGGGGAAACTGAAAGCCTGGGGACCAGTCAGCATGGAACAGCACATCAGCGATCTGAAACTAGTCAAATGACAGATTGGGACTTGCATGATGTTTAAGTCAGACAGAAAACTGACAGAACAAGGTTGCCTACAAGTTCTCAACTGTTCCGATTTAGCAATACTGCACTGATAGAGCCTTGTATTAATTCTGCACCACTTACTCCAAGGCTGCTGAGCAGCAAAATGAAAATTAGAACTAACTTGAGTCCCAGCAAGGCTTACAGGGGCTTTTTTCTTGTTACTTCGACCATTTCCGATACTAAATGAAACTAATACTTGGAATAGATGAGAATAAAAGGTCCTATTTAGAAGTTTAGCATATTAAATGGAAAACCAAATTAATCCGGTGTGATTCAAGCAGATTTTCAGTAGTCTTGAATGTGAGTATTTTATTCTATTGAATGAATTCTTAAAAAGCAGTATATTTTCAAGCACTTCAGAAATATTCCTCTATGAAGCTCACACTTTTTTAACAGTATTAAGCTTAAAAACAAAACACAGCAACATTAAATATCAACTGGAACATGAAAGTGTCTTAGTCACAAAGTAATGATGCACAGCTGGAAGAACTGCAACTTGCAATGCCGTATTTTCAGAGCTAAGCAAATAGGCAAAATCCCACTCTCCCCCAGTAAGTACAAAATTCAAAAGAGAGCTAGGAAGTAGTTAAAACCAGTATTCAGTCAGAGAAATTTTGTGTATATCAGGAAAGGATTAGGGGAAAGTATTGTTCAGGACTGTATGAGAGCAGGGGAGAAACACTTGAAGAACAAAATACGTAACAGTGGAATTTAATATTACATGGACACACAATTTGCATGCACCTTGACTTAGAGTGGGCAAAACACTACTGATATTTTTTTTCATCTCATCTAATTATCTCAGAACTGTGGCAAAACAGTTTACAAGCATTTTCAATTTAGGTGCAAGCAAGAATATCAGAATGCCCATTTCCAGAATTTGTTGTCAAAGCATTCATGTCTTTCAGAAGTGTTTTTATCAGTTATATGGGGGAGAAAAAGGAAAATATTTCTAGCCTCCACAGTCTTTTGAATAATCACTATTCATGTTCAACCATGGAAAGAAACTTATGCAGAACTTTAAGCCTGAAGGAACACTAACATATTTTCTCTAAAATAGCAGCCTACAACTAGGAAACGGTGTTAATTTTTTGTTGAAAATATGGTATTGCAGTCAGGAGCTTCTATTCAAAGCAAATAACAAGCTTGTCCAGGACACCACGAACAAATAGCAGACCGGCACTCTATGAACGGCTCAGCACAAGACGATGCTTTTCTGAACGGAAAGGGTTCAGCTGCATTCAAGCATAATCCGTGCAGGACACAACCTGACCTCTCCACCATCTGCCGTTTCTTGTGTCTAACTTTGCTGGCCTCCCTGATTGCTTCCCACTTCTTCCAGTCTTCTTCACTGCACGGACCAGGGATGAAATTTACTGGCTGGGCGTTGCTTCCCACCTTCCAAGATTCTAACTTGCGGGTCATCATATCATCCTTCTTATGGCGGGAAGATGGTGACAGCACTCTGCCATTGCTCTTCCTTTCCTCTGGTGTAGCGTCTTTTTCAAGTAAACACAGGAATTTGGACCGTATCTCCTCCGGAAGACTCCATGGATCAGGAAAGAGTGCTGGGTGATACTTGTCTGGAGCACCTGATAAAGGCACCTCTTTCCTCTGAGACAGGATTTTACGGAGAATCATGTCATCCTTCTCCAAATCTGGAATCACAGGTTGGCCCTCTCTGGGTTGCAGAATTATCTCACCCTCTATGGGAGGCTCCTGCTCAGAGAAGTTTTTTAAATATCGGGGGTCTTGGAGAACAACTTGATTCACATGGAAAGCCCCAGTTTTCCGGATGAAAAAGTCATCGTTTTCCAAATCTGGATACAGATACCTGTTTTCCCCATCTCCTTGATTGCTTCCTGGTATAAAGGAAATATTCTTTCTACATTTTATGAGCCTAGGGCCAGAAGTAGGATCTATTTTGGTCTTCGTTTCAGAAGACAAGTAGTCAGAGTATTTTTGCAGAGCCTGAAGTAATGAAAACTGACTGAAGCATATAAAACAAAAGGAGGGAAGTGAAAATATCATTAAGTAGCAAGAGAAAAGCAGATCACAATGTACCTGATATACATTCGGTTTAGATTTGCAGCATCCCAAGCAGTACATCTAAACCACTTGGCATTCACCACCACTAACTGTAGCACAGCACATGTCAACCAACGTAAAGGTATCATGGCATACTAACCTGCTCAGACACAGCACGCTTACATGCTCACACACAAAGCCAGTAACCCTATGCAGCATGTTACACTTTTGCATTTACATCTTCAAGAAGACCAGCAACTTATGGATACATTAAAAAAAAAAAAGTAATAACCCCAAAAGCACAACATCACAGGACGTGGTTTAATTGCATTCAGCTGTTGCATATCCAGCCATTTCTTTTTGATGCAGCAAGAGTGCAGTTCATGCAGCAATATCAACCTGGGCTGATCAGGAGCTTCCAAGATTTTTCCTTCTGCAATCTGTGACAATGAGCTTCCCACATAGTCAGCAGTTGGCTTATAGTTCTGATCTCTTCTGCAACTGCTGTTCCAGTCAAAACTTGGTCTTGGGTGACTAGCAACAATGGCAGAGCTTTGTTTGTAAGCAAAATCCTCCTCAGAATCTGATTTCTTTCTACTGTGTACCAGCACAAAGAATGAGCAGAGGGAAAGAAAAATAAACATAAAGTGTACTCATGAGTAAATTGCACAGTGGCAACTGTGCAACAGTAATGAAAATAATGTTTCAATTATTCTCAAAAAAAGAAAAGAAGGAAGAAAAGTAAAGGAGAAAACAAATCCTGCTGCTACACCGGCAATAAAAATTAAAAATAAAAATCAAGTCATACAGCTACACTTTATTTATAGGTTTTGCACACAGGAGAGAAACAGGGGCATGCATGAAAACGCACCTGAACCCTTGAATCTCTTTATACCAGGGTTTGAAAGAGGACTTTCTGATTTTTTTCCATAGCAATTCCTCTTCTGGAGTCCAAAACTTAGGAAGAAATTTGTCAAAAGCAACAACTGTGTTTGCTGCTGAAGAACTTAGCTTGCGAAAATAGAGATCATCTTTCTCGATGTTTGGGATGCCTATTTCTTCATCCTCGTCCTCATCAAAATACCCAGATAATTCTGAAGGAATGTTAGCTCTTGGTTTGTTTTCCTCTTTAGTAGCCAACTGCCTCTGCCTCCTCTGGTTACTGCGCAAAATACCCAATCAGTTAAGATATTTCAGGAGCAACTTGACATAAAGAATGCAAAGAGACATGCTTTTTGGCCCAGGAGTTCAACCTCATGAATGAAGCAAATTAGTTTTCAGTTCCACTGCAGCACCAGAAACAGTAAGATATATTAAAAAAAAATTAAAAAAAATGGTTACATCAGCATCCTATTGCCTCTGACAAAAATATGAAATTTGACAGAAAAGCCATAACAAATTATCAGCTCTGTTAAAATGCCAATTAGAAGGCTAACTTTATGGAGTTATTATGGACTGCAATTTAGATAATGCAACAGTTACTGGATCTTGGATTAGTATCTCTGACCTCAGTGGTTCAAGCATTGCAGCTAGTGGACCAACTGGATAACTTTCTTGCGAGCAAGATTTAGGAGAGTCATTGCGCAACATGAAATGATGTCCAGGTGTAGCAGAGCTTACAGGGCTCTTTTTGACTAGAAATCTACGATTTGCTAAGTCATCCATAACCAGGTCGGGCAGCCTTCTTTCATCTTCTGAATCAGAGCCACTGTCATACTCATAGATCATCTGGAGGGAAGCTGGATCTGTGAGCCCACACTCTGCTCTGCTACTTTGGCAGGAGGCTACAGGATTCCTTTCATGTCCACTGAGGTTGATCAAAACAGGAACAGAATGAAGACAGTGAAGTCACGAAGGCAATGATGAAACCCAAAACTGCCCACTAATCTCATCTCTATGTACCAAGAAGCCGGACAACTGAAGTTCATCAGTGTATTTTGGAAGACTTTAATGAGAAACCAAAACTACCTCTCATGAACTTGCATTTAAAAGCATTAAAATCCCCTCTATCTAGATTCTGATCAGCCTCAAAACATTACTTAAATGTCAGAAAACTACTTCAGTAAGAAAAAAAACACCACAAACCAAACCAAACGAACAAAACACCAACCATACCACCACACCAAAACATCTCCCGTTAAAACATGAAAACTCTTAACACTTTACTTTGTATTTCAGCAACACTAGCTTTTCTTTATCTAATAAATAAATCACTTATTTTAAAAATCTTAAAGTCTGCTTTACTAAGACAGCACACCAGTACCTTGAAAATGTTCCATCCGAGTCAGTGAAGACAGGACTTGCCCAGCTCCTCCTGTTGTCCTCATTCTTCTCCGTCCTCTTCTTCCTTAAAGGTGCTGGCACATAGGCCGTCTGCTTGTTTTTGTTGGGTAAGAAGCGATTGAAATCAGTGGTAGGCTTCGGTTCAATCACAGAAATCCTACGGTAAGACCTGTCATCTTTATGGGAGTCATGCATTTTGAAAGGCAGTTCTGAGTCTGTGTCACTGTCACAACCTTAGAAGAAAGGAGTAAAAAGGGAAGGCACAAACATTATTCTCTAGACACCAGTTTCTGGCTAGAACATTGACTAAAACCTAAAATCTATTTAACTCCACATTTAGGATGTCTTGACTGTAAATTTACTGACAGGACAATAGGAGAGGTATTTCTAGAGGTTTGTGGCAAAGCTGTGATAAGGTCCATTAAGCTGAATGTAGCCCCTGCTACATTTGTTCCATTCTTTCACTATCACTGCTCCCTGCAGGAAACAAAGTGCTAACCTCTAGACATAAAGCAGCACAAAAGTTTAATTAAACATACTTGACACTCAAATTTACTAACAAAGACAAGCTACCACCAAATAGCATGGCAACATGCTCATCTCACCAGAATAACGCCCAGTAGAAGCCCAGGTACTTCACACATACAGCATGTCTAACATGCTTTCCTCAGATCAGAATTCTTCTGTGTGGCTTCAGACCAATGATTTTGTGTCATTCACATGTAATAAATCCAAAAGCTCACTATTTTTATAACTTCACACTATACTACAAGTTCCCTTCCTGAACTGCGGGTAAATATCCTGCACGTTCACACACACTAACATGGCAGTGAGAGCAACAGTCCCAGCAACCCTTCCTAGGAGAAGTTATGCAATCATTGTTTTGTTTCTAACAACTGTTAAAGGTCAATATTTGCTGAAGCAGGATGCAACTGCAGCAGTTGCAAAACTAAAGTTGCCTTTCAAGCCAATTTAAGTGCCTGAAATACTAGGTACATACACTGTCTTCTCCCACATTTTAAATACATACATCAGCAAAAGTTTTAAGAGAGGAAAACATACCTTCACTGCCACCTTTCAAGGTTATATCTGATGAAAAGCTTGTGGAAGATCTTGAACCAAGAGAGTCCAAGCTATCGAAGGAATCGTCTCTTTTATGGCTAGCTGAAGATGGAAAGGGCTCTCCCCGGTCAACGTACCAAATATCACCGTACCCGCTATCCCTGCCACTTCTGTTCAGGTGGCTAGACTCTTCAAGTGCCTGTAAGAGTAAGTTTTGAAAGGTCTTTTACAAGAATTTAAGATGCAAATGCTATTATTGAGTTTTCACTTAAAATTTTAAAAATGCATTTTGAGTGCACAAACTTTAACAATGACTCTTTCAAAGCCCTAAAAACAACAGCTTGAATAGAAGATTCAGCACAAGGTCTTAGATTTCTCTTATCTTAGCCAAAGGGAAGCAAGAGTGGCTTCTTCACAACCTAGTACATCAATCAGATCATGTGGATTCTGAATCGTGGGATTATATGGACAGCAGAAGAAGCAGTGCAAGCTAAAGTTCTTCTTTTCACATGGACTTTGAGAGCAAGCCAAATCAAAGGGCTATGTTGTCAAAACTAAGACTAAAACTAAACCCCCAAGAAATTGTTGAGAGTGGATGCTGTAATGCATACCAAACTTTAAAATTCGTGCTATTTATTTATTTATTTTCAATTCCTTACCTTAGTCAACGCTTGCCCTAGTAACTTCTCAAATGCTTTAAGATTGAGGTATGGACCATTATAATGAGGGTTACTTTGAGCTTTTCTCCCAAGCCAGTATAATGTAATCAAAACCTAAAACCAAATAAACAAAAAAAACCAAATATAAGCTTAATTACTTCCCTCTTGTACCATATGCCAGTATAAAAGAATCTCAACATGCTGTTAAAAGATTTTTTGCACAGTGAGTTGTAAAATCTTGGTTACAGTATTAGCTTAGATCTCCATCAAAACCAATTAAAGAGTGTTATGATGCATCTCCTGCATCTCAAGCAAGCAGGTATAGGTCTTGTTTCCAATTATTACATTTATTTGGGAAAGTAAACAGCATAAAGACAATCCTAAGATAGCAGTAAATTGTATCAGATAAATGAACAGCTGAAGGTTAACATGATAGTGCAATAAAAAGAAGTGTTTTAAAAATATTTAGTCACAGTCAGCATGAACTTGCTTCAGAAAGCACTGAGGTACATATCTTACATTTTTCACTCTTCTGTTGGTCTCCTCCGGTCTGAAGCAGGGCAGGAAGCAAGAAAAACAAAACAAAACAAAAACTTTTTTAAATATTTGACTTGAAATTTAACTATTATTCAAGATTTAAAAGTTTTCAAGCCAAGTAAGAGGCCATTATAAAATATGCAACTATGGTTATTCCAAAAGAAAATTATTTTGCTTTGAATTCCTAGCTATAAACTCTGTACTATTTCAGTTGTTACATGTTAACCCAGAAACTAGCTGATCTATCGTAGTTTCTGACTTGAGAGGTACTTGAAAAGGCTCTAGGCTTTTTTAATTAGCTGAAGTTTTTAGTTACCAACAAAAAAATAAGTGGAAACAAGCTAATGACTTTGGGAAATACAGGCTGTATTGGCCAGGAAGATCTTCAGTTCCATATGAAAGCAGACGCAATTGTTAGTTTTTCCCTGATTGGATTATATTTTCTAAAATATTTGCCTCAGACACGGAGGATGTTTCAGCCTAGAGAGAATTTTTCAGACAAAAAAATATGAGCAACTGAAACTGGGACATCTAGAAAGAGAGGTTGTACTGCTGGAAGGAGGAGTTTCATTTGCTTTTAACGCAAAATGTGTGTTTGTCAAAAAGAAAATTTAGTATACTACCACCAACATCAGTAAACTTCTTTTTATACACATAGACAATTTGTGGCACACCTCAGAAGCACACCAACACACTCACAGTGGTCATGTTCTCGTACTGTTCATATTAAAAATAACCTTTTTGGCTGGGAGCCTCCCAAAGGTGGGGTACCACAGACTCAGTCCCCGTGTGTAAATATTCAGGGCTCGACTGCAGACAGAAGCTGAACAACACTTACACTGGCTTACACTGCCAGCAGTTATGGCAGGGCAAATGGCTTAAATATACCAAAACAACTTTTCACCTGCCCCAGACACTGTTGGTTTGGGGCTGGTTCAGCAGCAAGCTTCATCTGCAGCACGGTGAAGGGATTCAAACAAAAAAGTGGAGAACTAACTGTGTCAGGAAGACCGACGCAGACCTGCAACAGGTCAGACCAGTGATGTATTGGCACATCTCTCCTGTTTCTGCCTGTTTAGGAAATAAGCTAGTGAAAGCTTGCAGGGGAAAGGTAGAATAAGCCATTTAGGGGATAGTTACGATTTAACAAAATGATGACAGTGGCCAGTCAGCACAGGGTGGCACTCTTTACAGAAATACAGTAATTGATGCAACATGACAACCAGCAGGGACGCACGGACACAGACTGTCCCTGCTCCTCTTTCCTCCTAGTTTGAAAGCACCCACTCCCACTCAGTGCAGCTATAACTTCCTTGCCTGCCTAGACACCATAAAGGCATCAGGCTGCCAGGAACAAAAAGTCCTGAGCTGGATCTGACCTGCAAGTCTTCAATGCAACTTCCTTTAATATCACACACCAGAGATGCTGCTGCCTTTGTACTCAGTAACATCTTTCTCATGGATAGGAAGGAACTTCTCTTTTAATGTGTAATATCTACAATTTTGTTCTAATTAAATAATCATAATATTAATATTCATAATAAACATTTCTGAAAAACATTGTTGCTCCTTCTTCACTTGAGACTATTTTGGAAGAAAAAAATTTCCTCTTCCTTTTCTTCAGTACAAGGATTTCTTCATCCATGCCCATGCTGCAGGTCACACCAAGTGATGCCTAGAGACATGTTGGTTTCCTAAGCAAAGGATGGAAGATTATTCTTGTGCTGGTGTGTATCAACATTACACTTCCCAAACCCAACAGAGAGCATTTTAAAAGGTTTACATTCTTTAGATTCAAGGTTTAAAAGCCTTCTACTAGCACAATTTCTGCTGTTATTTGCAATTATAAAAGCAGAGGCCCTTGCGAAAGATACCATTAAGCTTGCTTCCAAACTTCAACAGTTCTAGGAGTGAAAAACTCCACCTTTAATCAGCTGGAGCCTGTATCCAAGAGGTTTCTGACCTTCACGTAGAGCAAAGCTACGTCACTGAACATTATGGGCGCTTCTGCTTTCTATGAGTTCCCTGAGATCATTTAGGTCAACCATTTACCCTGTGCACTTGGACTATAAACAGTGCAAAACTTCAGTCAGGTAAATCAGTGAGCACAGTTGAGACCCAAAATGCAGGCAGAGATACTTCACACACTTGAATGACAGACAGTGCTCCATTCACATGTTTGCTCAGCTAACAGAAACAAACAGACAAAATGCTTACTCTGTGAACAAAGTTTCTTCACTTGCATCCTTCTCTGAGCTACACCTATTGGTCTCTAAACCTTTTAAGCAACCTGTAATGATAGTGTAGTCCAAGCAGAACAAAACAAGAACATCCTGCTAACTTAGAACAATCAGTTCCTCATTTTTTTATGCATATATTAATTTTACAACAGCACTTAACCAAGGAAAAGAAGGAGGATTCTGGATGAACATACTGACCTAGAATCTGTGTAAAACAACAGGTATATAATTTTAGAAGTTCCCCTTTATAAAGTTATAAAAATGTAAATACTGTGCAGAACTATGCAAAGAATTCAACTGGGGTCTTACATACAGCTCTGAACAACCGTAGATCATAGCAAGGGACAAAACAGAGTCACCAACCTCAAACATAGCAAGTTCTTTGCTGCTGTGGGAGGAGGTGTGATCCTGCCTTCACTGACAACCTGTTGCTACCCAACAGCAAGCCCCTGCTCTCACCTCCGCTCCCCTTCACAAGTCTGGCTTTAAATACACAGGGCTGAAACACTCAGTTTCTCACACTGTATCTGAAGAAGTCAGTTGGGAAATGGCATCCCAGAACTTCAGCAATGTAGTTTTTAAACACTCCTGGACAATTATAACCTTATTTTGAATATGCCCCTAGCACTGAAGTGCTAACACAGCACTGGCTGTAGAGACATTTGCCTACAACACCTATTATAGTAACTGAAGGGGTAACCCACTGGCTTAACTATCTTCATCAATGCAAATAAACACAAATCCTACATTAGGCAACTATGAAAGAAGTCTGCTTTTTTTGATATTTTTATCGAAAACCATCAGAGAGCTCAGCTGGTGCAGACTTTATGAAAATATTATTCTGTGTAATCTAATTTCTGGCTTGAATAGATGAATGCCATTATGCTGAAAATTATAAGCAGGTTGCTGCTTTGCTCAGCAGGGCACAGCCAAGGCTGCATCTTAAAACAATCAGCTGAAAGAAATGGGTTCCTCTCCAAATGACAATGCAACGCCACTTATTAAATCACTTTGTGTCATTTCAAACATTACCTTCTCTGTCTTCCCAGAGGTTTTTATATCACCTTTCACTAACAATGCCACTTCACTAGAAATATCTGAACTAAGCAAAGGAAGCTGATAAGGACAGTGGTTAAGATCTTGCCGAAACAATTTGATTATAAATCCTTCATTTTCTCCTGCCAGTCTCAGCATTTTAATATTCATTCTTAAGCTTGGAAGAAAAGCAATGCCATTCTTCCACTTTACCTAACCTAACCCCAATGCCGAATCCCAGCTAACACAGAGGTCTCAAAATTTTAAAAGTACAACTTTAACTCACATTGCATGAGCCTTAATTGTTGGCAGTAGTTTCACAATAACAGTTTATGTACAACTTCAAGATTAGCCACCCTGGAAGGTATCTCTGAAATGCAGCATGAAAGTCTAAAGGCCATGAGATAACAACATGTGGGGGATATTATAGTAGTTGTGAAGCACAACTACACAAATCCAAGTTGAACACTCATGCAAAAAGATGTGAAATAACCACCTGTGGAGGAATAATACCTTCTGTATAAATCATATAATCTACATTAATCCTTCAGAAACAGAAAAAAGACAAATGGGACAGAAATAGCTCTCACTTGTTAGTAGGTGATATGCTTAGAGACAAATACTTCCTCTGCCTTTGGACACAACACATATTCACAGACATGACTTATGGCCAACCAGCACGGACCAACGGATGTTTCTCTAACAAGGACCACTTCAACAGAAGAAAGCAAAGTGACATGGCAGATCAGCAGGCTGAGCCACAGCTCAAGGAATTTGTTCTCAGCTCCACTGTTTGCTCAAGGTTAAATAGCAGAATTAGTCACCAAGGCCATTACAAAGGCTCTGGCAGCAGCTCTAGCTTGAGGATTTCCTGGTCTCCCTTTTCCTTCCAGTCACTCCACTTTGCTGCCCCCGTGGTTATGCCAACATAACTCCTAATTACACTGTGGTTCCACATTGCCCATAAAGACCAGAGGGCTGTGCCTATTTCTTTGTTTGGATTTTTCCAAACCCCAAATTAATTTGCTTGTATGTTTTAGAGCACACTTGTACAAGAGACTACATGAGCACCAGAGCAGAGACAACACACTGCTGCAGAGGAGCACGCAGGAGGCTTGGTCGAGGAGTCCCTGTGTGATGGAACCCCAGCCAGAGGTGAGCTGTGCTTCCCATTCATTCATCTGCTGATCCTCAGCTCCGAGGAGTAAGGAAAGCTTGCTAGGATTATTTTAATAAACCCATTGGCGATACTGACACACAGACACCTCTAGACACCTCTCCAGTGCCCCTTTACAAAAGCACAATACCTTTCAAGTCGCTACCTTTAAGTTCAACTTATTTCAAAACTTGTAACAAACAAACTCAGTAGTTTGGATTTTGTTTCTTTAACACATCATACAGTTTGGTTCCCCCTGCATCCTAATACATACTAAATCCCAGCAACTAGCAACTCATGATGTCAAATCTACTTTGACACTTCATTTGGTTATTTTCCAGGGAGAACATCAACATAATGCTCAAGACCAAATCCAAGATACCAGAAGCCTGAGCAAAACTCTGGAAGATGATTTTATAGCACCCCATTCAGAAAACATGGCTTTCTGAGGGTCTATTTCTCATATCCAAACACATTTAAAATATAAATATTAATATATAATAAAAAAATCTAAACAAAAAAACATGCCACCAAAAAAAACCACTACATCAGAGCATCCTTATCCCCCAAATGAGAGTTATCAGCTAAGAAAAGGCCATGTAGTCATAGCCAAGAGATAAAACAAATCTAAACCCATTTATGGGGAGAAAGAATGGACTGAGACACTCCCGCTGATAGAAAGGAATGTGCCAGTGACAAATGCACCCTGCCCAGTGCCAAACCCTTCCCTTGGTGATGAATACTCCAGAAATCCCAACAGCTGCCAAAGCTATCTGTTTTCCATCCCTTCCTCTGTTACAGATCTCACGAACACGGGACCTGAACAGACTCCTGCTTAAAAAGAAGCATGCATGCTCTCCCTTTGCACTTGCATGCATGAAGGCAGCACTTCTGCCCTTTGAAAGGCTTGGAAGAGCCACTCTCCAGCCTGGGAGCTGGCGAGAATGAGCAGGCTGCAGAACAAGCCTGCTCCTGAGCTCCTCGCTGAGCTCCAGGTCCTCTAGCCCAACTCTGACCAGCTTCACTTACACTTCTAAGGAGGACGTCAGAGGGTTTGAAGGATTCTCCACCCCCACCGAGGTATGCTGCGCGGGAGACGAATGCTGGCTGTTCAACTAGCAGCAGGCTTGAGCTAAATTTCAACCTCTTTGGCCACCTACTCAGCTGCTATTAATATTGCTGTTATCGGATTTCACTGAATTCCCACCTGCTGCTGAGAACAGAAAAGCTCCAGTGGAAGATGGGGCTGCTGCATGGGTACAGAAACATGAGGACATTCCTCCAGCACTTGTATTCTTAGCAAACTGATACTCAACCCCACTAGCTACAGCTCACTGCTGAGATTATGGGAAATAAAACGGTCAGGTTATGGCCACAGTGTTCAAGAACAGCGTTTGGAAACTCACTATTCTATTTGATTATGAAAAGCACATGGACCCAATGACATTTATATACAAGACGATAGCAGACAGCATTTCTCCATGCCCTAACAAGAAAACCCTGGCTTAACAGCAAAAAGGTCTGTGGGCCCTAACGACCAAGCAGCCTGTCCCCACCCCACACCCTCACCTTCTTATGAAGAGCTGGGGGATGGAGAAGAGATGCCCAAGAGCAAAAAGGCAGAGAAGGAACACAGCTGGCCAACACCCTCCGTGGGGAAGAGTCCCCATCCATCACTTCAGAGCCTGTCCTCTTATAATGCCTCTTGAGCATCGAGCTTCCTTGCTGATCTCACCTATTAGGCTTCCACACTATTCTTAAATCCCTTATCAAAACAAAAACAAGCGCTTCTAGAAATGTGTATCAGCCCCAACAAGTCATGAAACACATTATCCATTTCCTCACACTCTTTTCTGACCCCTCCCTGGGTGGTCCATCTCTGTCAGCTTCCTAATATCCCAGTCTAATCTGCAGGTTCTCCTAAAGAGAAAACAAATATTCAGGACAGTGTAGGGCAGAAGACACACCTGTCAAATAAAAAATAAACCCCCACAAAACCAACCCAGAAGAGCAAACCTGGGGAGTAGCCTGGGTGATAACCTGAACACTCCTTGGCTCTTATCTCAGGGGTGGGCAAGGGAAGAGAGACGGAGCATTGCTTCTGCAGCAACTTGCAGAGCTGGAGGAAACTGATAGGATCCTGCAGCTTCCTGCTCAAATATTACACTATATTAAAGTATTTATTATAAATAGAGTAGCCTTGTTAACTGGTCCCTTCTAGTGTTGTTTTCTTTCTCCATTCCTAAAAAGCCCTAAAAGTCAGCAGCTTCACTAATTACCGGTAATTAAACTGGGTATTTCCTCTATTGTGTTGGTTGGTTTGTTGTTTTTTCCAGGGCAAATATAGATTTCTTTTTTTTTCTCCAGTCTGCTGCTTTAAATTCCAGGTCTAGACTAGTACCTATGCAAAAATAAATAGTAAGAATTCTATATCCTAAAGCTTTGTGCCAGTCAAGTCATACAAAGTGTTAAGAGTTCTCAAAGGAATCAGTTTGTTCTCATTCAGGAGAACATCTGAATTTCAGGGGTGAAATTAATTGCCTCTCAAGGAAACAAAATGAAAACCCCACTTCAAAATAGACAGCAATTTAAACACATTGACAGATATCACCATTTACACACCCTATAGATTTTTCTAACTTCCAAAGAAGTTGCTGACAAGTCTTTAGACCTCGGAGCATTTTACTTTGCTGAATCTCTCCTCCTTTTATCTCCCTGGTGCACCCCCCTCCCCCCCACGTTTTTTACCTGTACATAATTCAGTTGACCCTTGCACCATGGCTACACTTAAGTGTTATCACTTCTACTTTTTTCCTTCCTTGTAGCTTCTCAAAATTTTCAGATGTTACACTCCCCCCTCCCAAGAATAACAGACTTGAGCTCGTCCTGTTGATCACCAGGATCATCATCTATGTTAACTTCGTTTGCATTTAGTTTTGAATATACTTTACCCTCATTTCCCTCCACCCCAAACTAGACCATACTGTGTATATTTTATAGATCAATTTAAAGAGACACCCATATGGAGAACACACAGTCATGATAACATTCTTTCCAAAAGGAATAGTTGGTATATCTGGGGAGTCACTTGGAAAAATAAGTATCAAAATATGCAATTAAGTGCAATCCTGTAAATATTTAGAAACATATATAAAAGCACAGGAAGGTGCAGCTGTCAACTAGCAGAACAGCACTTTGCAAAAACTATTCTGTATAAAGTATCTATTTGCTTTAGCTAAGCTGCAGCAACCATGGCAACTCACAGCATTTTTTCAAGACAGCACTGAAATTCACTTTCTATTGCCTGACAGCTCTTTGCCATTATTAAATCAAATGTTCCCCAAATTATTGTCCTTTTTACTCCCACTCTTCCTACAGGCAGGTAGCAGAGGTAATTTGGTAGAATAGCCCTTGATACTGACTCATTTATTCCCTTTAAGCATCATTCAGACACCTCTATGAACCATGTCTGGGTACGGATAAACAAGTTACTGCAATGTAAGTCAGGGTAAAAATTTTCCATCTACCAACTACTCCATAGCAACTGCCTGTGTGCACTCTCTTGTCCTCGACCCCCATGATTAATACAATTGTTCAATTTGGATAAAGCATTAAGAGGTGGTGCCTCAGGAAGAGCTAGGATTTGGCAGGTCATACCACTTTGCTTGCTCACAGAGACAGAGACATTTTTATAGCCTCTAAAATCAGACAGGAAGAAAACCAAAACCAACAATAAAACCAGCAATACCTCCTGCATTCAATCTCCTCCCTTGGTCTGTGCCTGGGGAAAGATTTGGTAAATGTAATCCTGTGTTATTTTTGTGCCAAGCAAACAGGTGGTGATGTACAAGTGCCTTGTGTATAAGCAAAACCACAGTTTACCACAGCTTATAACACTCAATAGTGAGTTTTATTTAGTTTCTTGGTGTATGCAAAAGAACAGATTAAAAAAACATCAAGTCTATACTGTGTAATTCATATCAATATTTGGCAATGAACATATCTTCTGATAAAGAAAGGTGACTGACTGTAACTTATACTGGGTATCACTATGTTCACACCTGTGCCAACACAGAGTTTCACCAGTCCAAAAATGTATCTGCTTGGTTGCTGTCGTAAGAATATGCAGAAAACAACTCAGTGCAGAGGTGACTCAGAATAAATAGCAGAAACTACAGATGCCCTATCCATACGCTGTGAGTGGGAAGGAATCCACACTTCAGTCCACTCACTCATCACCTCTTCAGGGGAGCTAAGACCCATAAATGCCAGGTATACACAAGGATGGATATATCCTCCTAAGAGGAGACAGGAACCCTGCATTTTGGGGGTACATGGGATATGCAACAACTGGGAGTCACAGATTTCTGATGGCTCATTTTTTCCCCTAGAGCAATACCAGCTTAGTGCTGGCTAAACTACTGTACAGGAGGGACAGAGAACTGTGGCGCTGTCTACCCCAGCCCCTCTTCTCATTCTCAACTTCTGTCATATTATCAAAGAATAAATGTTTTAGCAGTTTAGAGGAGGGATTACTAAAAGCACAGCTTTTGGGAAAGCAACACAGAGCTAGGATTTTGGAAAGAATTTAGATTTATTTAGAGAGATCGAAAGAGCAAAGATGACAAAATGGAGGCACAAGGCAAGTACAGTTTATTCCATGATAAAGATTTTGGAAGCAAGTTACAGTGATATTGGCATTTGGCCTTAAGTAGAAATAAATCACTACTGTATGACTGCATCATTTAGTTTAGTGTCTACATCTGGAATAAAACCTTTAAAGGACTACTGGGTTTTCTCAATAATATTTTGGCAAAATATTTCACAAGCAAGTAAGAAGCACCGAAGAAATCAGAATGCTTCCTTTTTGAAATTTTGCCGTATTTTCTCTGTTTCTTTGGGTTACCCTAGCAACACAGAGCACAACACCATCACTCATCACACAGAGCACAAATGTATGAAACAGACTGAATCTGACTTTTCTCTGCTGAAGTCAGTTCTCTATTAACTTAGGTTGATGCATATATGCCCAAAAAAATAAAGTACACAGATAAAACCAAACTTTATTATTTCCTATGCTTTCTTGATCTGCCCTTCGGTTGTGAAGACATATTTAGAGCCAGGAAACAGCACTTCAATGAATGCTACGTCAGATGCTAATCAATTCATCCTTATAAGAATACTGAAAGGGAATGTATTCCCTTGAACCAGCTATCCCAGAAGATATGCTGTGAAACAGCAGCACAATTTAAAATAAAAACAAGATACAGAAATCTAGCAAAATCACAAAGTGTATTACTCTTAGCAAAAAATGTAACCTTTTGTCTTGGGAAACAGACAAGATGTAAAAGAAGCAGGTATTATTTTCCATATTTGCCACAACTTTTACCTCTCATTCTCAGCTCCTGCAACATCCATGTGTAAGGGAGCTCCTTAAAGATGGAACTATTCTTACCCAGGTTCCTTAGGGCTTCGGACTGATTTCTGTAACATCTGAAATTACTAAATTCAATTAGCTGCTATCAATACTACTGGATAAGTATTAACTTTCTTTATTACCTTATTTTGGGGATACTATTGGATAAGTATTAGCTTTTTTTTTTTACTTTATTTTGGGAAAGATAATTTCTTCACCCCGCTAGGCAAGAGTGCTTTAAGACTACTTATAGCAGCCAAGTCAGAGGGTATTTTTAAACATTTGCTCAAAACATCAAGCTTTTTAGACCAGGTTTTCTGTCCAAGCTTTTAATGTTGGAAAAATGAATGCTTCTTTATTGCAAAGTGAGAGAATGGGTAAAAGTCCAGCTACTTCCTTTGCCAGAATGTTAGAAAACCTATGTGGGAGGCAAAAGGGCTGGAGTGGAGAGAGAAGGGGAGAAAGAATAAGCTACTCTGACCATATACCTCTGAAGTTGGAGACTTTACATTTACAGCATCCCAACCTACTGAAACCAAACGTGCTATTACTCAGGGGTTTCTGTTGTAAAGTTAGAGGAATCTGAGAATAAAAACTTGAACAAAATTAATGATATGGGAAAACAATCCTAGCCAGGGAACTATAGATGATCTCACACCTCTCTTCCACCGGTACTCATGAAGTATGTAATTCGTAACATAAAACTGATGACTGTGGGAAAAAAATAGCTTAATACACCAATTAAGACACCACCAAAATGCTCCAACAAGCTATTACAACTAAGTCTGGTGGTAAGGAGGGAATGGAACAAAATGATCCAATTCTGCTCCAAGTGAGGCCATGGCAGTATTCCCAAAAATCTTTAATGAGTGCATGAGTAAATGCTAAATTAGGAACTTTCCCTCTCATGAGAAAGAAGATACTATGCGCACCAACTCTTAGAAACTACAGTGAGCCATCTGCAGAATTTCACCAGCTGTCTAGCCAGATGAAGCACTGGCAAAAAAGACTCCTTAAAACACACATGGTGGTTGTAAGCTATCCTTCCCAGATGTCAATCAAACCACAGCGCCAGGATAATACAGATGTAACCCTTGGGCTCTGGAAGTGGTGAACAGAAACTTTGAGACTCTCACCTGGGAATCCATAGCTACTGAAGACTGATGGTCTCTTGAAAACCCAGTGACTGGCAATTATTATTACATTTAATCATTGCAAATATTAAAGCAAACTAATGGTCAAACAGCAAAGTATGCGAATGGCACCAGTTTTCTACAAGGCTCAGCTGCATAGGGGACAGGATGCATGTTACATTAGCAACTGCTAAATCCAGACCTGCTACCTTGGAAGTGTCTATCTATGGAAGCTGACATTTTGATCTCAAGTTTTTAGCACTATTTGATTCAGAAATCCCAAGAACAGCAGCGTTGTCACTGTAGTCACTTTTTTACAACTCAGTTAAAAGCTAAGACCTTATCATCTCCCAGTTGAGACTGATAATCTAGACAGGATGTGAAATGCAAAGGCAGTGTGATAAAAGCTAGTTGCATGTTTCCCTTCTTGATTACAATTAATTCTAGTTTAGCACTACCTGAGACAAATTATAACTGGGAAAAAATCATACAGGAAGCCATCTCAGACGTATCATCACCAACATGCACATTGCAACAGTGAGACTCAGAGTAATTTCCAAGTTCTCCCCCCCCTCCTTTTCACCTCCAGGTTAGTAGAACTACAAGAAGAAATTAACCCAATACAGTGGAGGCATAACCAGTAGCATCCTCCAATGGATAGGATAAATCAGTCTCTGTAGATGGCTTAGGAATAGGTTGTTAAACTGCAGCAAAACTCAGCTCTCTTTGACAGGAAGGCAACCATCATAAAGTACAGGAGAAAAGAATGCAATAGAAATACCTTTACCCCTTGACTCACAAATAGCATACCTTGAGCATTATCATGATGTTTGGTTGCCAGATGGCAAACTATTGACCACATTATCATAATATTCAAAGGTTTTTGCAATATGCTTTCACTTTCTTGCTGCATAGCATTAGATAGGGGGAGAAGGACATGAAAAAAATACACTGGAGTGCTCTTATCCTATCTACATTTCAGTATAGGTGCAGTTAGTGGTACAATTGACCTGCTAGAGTATACATATTAAAAATTAATTTAATAAAGGTCTCTGTTATAGATTTATTCTTTTAGCAAGTGAAGGTACAAAAACATACAAGTCTTCATCATCAAGGAAATACATTTACGACAGAGTAATACAGTGTACAAGTTTTCTAAGATACTTGAAAATAGCCTATACTTCTGTGCAAGTTATCCTCAAGCAAGCCTCATCTTTACTAACATAAATCAGTGCTATCAAAACCAGCTTGTGATATAACAAACTAGCCATCTGTTTGATGCTAATTTATTGGAAGACACTGATTCAGAACCACTGCAGTAGTCAGACATTTATTGCTTAAAGAGAACGAAAATGCATGTGAAGTCTTTTGCTACACCACATTAAAAGCTCTTCACTTGGAAAACAACATGTTGAGTACCTGCAGAAGTATGCACCCCAAATTTTTTTCAGGTAAGAAAGAATCTGTGGAAGCTTTTCCTAGGGAAGAAAATCCAGAACCGTTGCATGAACTTTGGACAGAATGTCAAGTATGTAATTATTTGAACTACAATTATTCTTAAAAGTAACATAGTTATTACTTAAGCCCTTCAAGGAAAACCCCTAAACAGACACAGAATAGGCACACAGGTGAATAGACATATGAACAACAAAAATCAGGCAACACTTCAAAAAGAAAAGAATAATAAATTAAAAGCGCAGAGTTATCATTCTTTGCCAAGCCAAAAAACTCGTATTAAAAGCACTCCCAAATCACTTCTCTTTTTAAGCAGTGACATTGAAATTTTAGCATTGATGAATGCTGTTCAGATAGAAACCAACAGCTTGGATTTGAAGTAAACAGGCCTTTTAAAATACATAAGTGCACATTTAAATTCATGCTGTGCTGATTTACAATGTGTAAAATCTCAAATACACTCATTCTGAGGGACATACAAGTTCCCTTCAAAAATATGTTCACTAACACACTCATGATTCCAGAGCAACTTACAAAAATAAAAACTGTTTTGAAATTCTGCTTTCTTCGAAAAGGCTTTTATTTTTGCTAATTTTGGCTTGCATAGAGCAATGGACTGCAAATTGCTTTGTTTAATGAGCCAAATTATTTTTCTGCCCTCTCCTACAAGGCTTTTAAGTTGACCATCTATACCCAGTTTGTTTTATACTCGTGTATCTGCCCTTGTATCTTAATGTGTTGACCAGCACTTAAAGAGCCACGCTCTTTCAAATCCTAGCTATAAACTCATTTCTGCTACATCTTCCACCACCAAGGAAAGTACAAGGTAATTTTTTTTTCTAATGATTGCCCTCTATTTTTGTATGCGAGGATCAGGGCATTACACACTTTTAATGAGCAAATGCATGGAAACCTCTACAGCCACCTCTTGTAATATCATTAAATACTAACCTCTTATAATGGTCACTTGCCCTCTGCTTCGAAGTGTGCACTCTCGGAGGCTAACTCAGTGCTGTTTGTTTTGTGAGTTGCCTGGCAGAGACATCTGAGCAATGGAGAATGAAAACAGCAAGAAAGCATCTTCACCATGTATCTGAAATTAGCTGGAGAGTTATCTGAAGGTTATTCTGAATGCCAACAGTGGTGGCACACAGACAACCTACAGCCAAGGAACTAGAAACTGAAAAGATGCTACCCCTCTTCATTTAAAGTAAAAGCAGATTCTAGAATATTATACAGGTAAAAAGTAATCTTACTACACTTGCTTTGAAACTGAAGGGAGTTTTCATAATCAAGCATTAAATATAATATAGTATTAACAAAGAAGTCACATTGCCAAGAGCTGAAATAACCTGAAGTATTTAGTTGGAGTATTCTCATGGGGAGAAAAAAAAACACTGTTTAGTAGTTTTCTTCCACTGTTTTCACTGCTTCTTATTTCCGCTTATAAGGAGCCTAGTCTTTCCTGTGACTACAGATGCACAAACAACAAGAACATGTTCCACTAAGTGCTGCATGCCAAAACCTACATGCAATTAAGCTTGACCAAACAGTTTCTAGGAGCTTGAACATATTTGCATTCCTGACAAAAGTTCCGCAAACAAAAGCTCTTTCTGTAAGAACGGTATGCGTGTCTTTGGTACATGTCCATCAAAAAGATTCCTTCTCCAGGAGATAAAAGTGAGCCTGCCTTTCTCTCTCTGACTGATCAGACAGCAATACATCATTTTTACATGATGGAAGCCACAAAAACACATTCCTGGGCAACAAGAGACAAGAAGAAATTTCCAGCATTCACTGTTTCCCCACCTATCCTGAAACAGAATTAAGCCAAGAAAGAAACTTTCATAGAGTAACAGAATCATTTAAGTTGGAAAAGACATTGAAGATCCTAGAGTCCAACTGTACCACCAAGTCCACCACTAAACCATGCCCCTAAGCACCACAACTACACATCTTTTAAGATAACTCCAGGGATGGTCACTCCACCTATCCCTTGGAGCAGCCTGTTCCAATGCCTGACAACGCTTTCAGGGAAGAAGTTTCTCCTAACTGTCAATCTAAACCTCCCCTGGCACTACATGAGGTCATTTCTTCTTGTCCTATTACATGGGAGAAAAGACTGACCCCCACCTCACTACAACCTCCTTTCAGGTAGCTGTAGAGTGCAATAAGGTCCCCCCTGAGCCTTCTCCAGACTAAACACCCCCAGTTTCCTCAGCAATTCCTCATCAGACCTATTCTCCAGACCCTTCACCAGCTTTGCTGACCTTTTCTGGACCCACTCCAGCACCTCAATGTCTCTCTTGTAGTGAGGAGCCCAGAACTGAACACAGGATTCGAGGTGCAGCCTCACCAGTGCAGAGTACAGGGGAATGATCACTGCCCTGGCCCTGCTGGCTATGCTATTTCTGATACAGGCCAGGATGCTGTTGGCCGTCTTGGCTGCCTGGGCACAATCGGGTTTACGTTCAGCAGCCATCAATCAGCAACCCCAGGTCCTTTTTCTAGAGCAGCTTTCCAGACACTCTTTCCCAAGCCTGTAGCATTACAAGGGGTTGTTGTGGCCCAAGTGCAGGACCTCATAAAACCTCATAAAATTGGCCTCGGCCCATCAATCCAGCCTGTCCAGATCCCTCTGCAGAACCGTCATAACCTCCAGCAGATAAATACTCCCACTCAACTTGGTGTCTTCTGCAAATTTACTGAGGGCGCACCTTACCCAGCTTCTCTCCTTCTCTGCTGCTTCACTGCAGAGTCCTATTGTGTAAATACACTTTCTGAGAAAACCAATAAGCACCAGTGCTTCACTCTGGTTTTCCTCCTGATAAAAACTCATGCTGTCCATTAAAGAAAGGAAGTTTATCAAGCAACTTTGGTAGACATCTGATAGCTGCCTTAGTTTATTTTAAGTCTGAACCTGCACAGTCTTCCAAAGCAGTGCTGGCAAGCCAAGTGATGGGCTGATGTGTCCTCCTGTGCTGGTGGCATGGTGCACAGCTGAGAACACCCACTGCACACTCATTGCTCAGGTGGTACCCAGGCTCAGACACACACATTCACACTGTTGGATGCCCTCTGTCCCTGGATTTATAGATTTGAAATCTTATCTGCTCAATAAAAGAATACCAAACATAAAATAGAAGTAGTAATCAACAAATGCAATCACATCATTTTGGTGACAATCACCACCCTAAACTGACCATACCACCTGGATTACTGGAGATTTTTGTATTGGTTATTAAACAGCTGGATGCATTCACAGGCAGTATTTGAGAAGACTGAATTAAACTAAGGAACTTGGTCGCAGCTCAAAGAGAAAAATGCTTCAGAAAGAAAATGTTGTTTATAAAAGGAAAGTATCCTTTTCCAAGATATTTTTTTTCCTCTTGAAGGAATGAAAACATCACAATGAAATGGCAAATACTAGTGTATCAGTCCTAAGTGAATTTTGTATGATTTCTCAACTGCACTCAACGTTCAGTACAAGAGGCAAGCTCAGATTTCAAAGAATAACATGTTCTGCACAAGAGAAAGAGCATTTTGCAGGACAAGCACAGCAGAGGAGTATCATTACTGATGCATCTTATTCTGCACTTATTCAATCTGAGTGGGTGTGCCTTCTGCGTAACCATCTGATGTGTGATCTTGCAGTTACATCACCCATGCCACAAACAGTAACAAAACCTCTTAAATTAACTGATCTTTTTAGAATGTAGATTTTAAGTAATGATGCTGAATATAGTATATTCAAATAGATGTGACAAATAATTTCAAGAGAATTCCAGCCACTTTTATTTATTCTTATGAAGCTTCTCCTAAAATTTCAAAAGGCTTTGAATAATGTTAAATAAAATGTTAAATTTCTAAAAATTCATGATAGTATTGTACTTGTTATTGCAAAACCTGGTCACTCATAATAGTAGTCAGATACTGGTCTATATTAAGAAACTTACCACTATTTTATTCATCTTTTCAGATACCTCTGCATACAATGTTCCACACCTGCTAAAGCTTAACAATGATAGATTGATTGATTTAGCAAATCAAATGAATTGCTTCTATAAAATTTACATTTGACTTGTTCCTTTTTTTTTTTGCTTCTTAGAGGAGGTTGTCATATTTAAAAGCAGCTTTCACTGGATATGACCTTTTCAAAACCACACAGAAGAGCAGCCAAAAGGGGCAAGATCAGAACTCTATCTAGCCCAGGATCCCATCCTCCCGTGCAAACCCAAGTGGCTGCCTAAGGAAAGGTAAAATTAGAGCAGGCAATAGATGATTCTCCCTCAGGGACTTCCCAAGCTAGATGTGGTTTTCCCATATTAAGTAATTCTTAAGAGATCTCCCTTCTGTGAACTTCTCCTTAGACTCAAGTAAACTTTTATCACCTACAGCATCTGTTGACAAGGAAGCCAACTGCCCCTTCATTTGGTTCATTGATCACTCATGGAACATGGGACACAGTAACTAGTTGACCCACTTCATCCATGACACCTGCTGGGGAGCGCGGGTACTGTTTACTTGCTTTAAGCTTACTGCTTTGTTCATCTCTCCTCTTCATCCATCATCTCTCTCAACGCTTATGACTCCTAGCATATTTAACTAAATGTGCAACAGAAGCTATTCCTGCCTTTGGTCAGAGAAGTGCCATGAAGATAAAGATATTCCAGTTCCACAGATTTAATTTTGGGGGAATCTGGGGAGGAGAAGTGAGAGAGTGAAGAAAGGAAAAGTGATCAAAGTCCAAAACTTCAGAAAGTATTTATACCACCACCCAATTCCAGATTAACCATAGCAGCACAATGATGTACCATTGTTTTTCCATTTCCTAACACTTCTTAACAATGCTTGGGATTTGTTTCTGGGTGGATATTTGGGGGGATTTGTTTGTTTTGCTGTTGTTGTTGGTTGTTTTCTTTTTTCTTTGTACTGGCACTGACGCCAAATAGGTGCCTTCACAAATCTCTCAGAAAACTCCTAGCCCCATTACCTCAGGTCTGAGCAGCATTAGGTGTTCCAGACCTCAGAATTTTATGCACAAAATTAAAGTTGTTCTGATTTTCCTGTTCTTACTTAAGTAATCCAAGGTTTCCTGATTTTATACATAAAAAAAGAACACTTCCTGAAAAATTAACCTACAAGCTACTATTACAAGCTTTTTACTAGAGTAATTAACACTGATAAATTTGGACAGATTAGGATTAGTTTGTGGAGTTGTACAGTAATTCCCTAGCTGCACAGATCTGTGATGAAAATACACCATGACTCCAAGTCAAACCAAATATAAATATACTGTGCCTTCTGTTAACTCAGGCGTCTTTAGCTAGCGCTTTGCCAAATAATATCACTCACCCCAGAAAACCACCACAGCTGAGAGCATCTCACAAATATCAGGTCAGAGTTAAAAAGAATGTATTACTGCACCATCAACCTGACAAGCATATTTCAGCATTTATTCACAGGGCACAAATGGCTGTAATTTAATAGCCTTTGCAAAAGCAGAAGTATTTTGAACATGACCTCCCTTTCCCCGCCCCAGTTAAATATTTTATCATATAACGCACTGGAATCCACGTCAGTTGATGTATATCTGTATGTACTGGGTTCAAAGGTGTGTACATGTGTACATTTGCAGGATGTTTTTTCCATAAGGGAAAGAAAAGAGGAAATATCATCCACATTAGTCAGCCTTCTCACTCCAGTCCCAGCAACTGACTGCAGAAACCTCCAGAATTTTTCTTTCTGAGTCAGTTTCTGATACCACTCTCCCCCCCGACACAGACGGGAGCACAGCAAGGGTGCAGTCGATAAGGCAGAGGGCAGGGCTGCCAGAGTACTGGCTCTACAGGAACCTCATGACATTCAACGAGACAAAGTCCTAATCCTATCCCAACCCCTGGATGGACTTAACTTCTGCAATGGCAGAGCAGGGTGGGGAGCTGGACTTGGAGGTCCAACTGGGCTGAACATGAGTCAGCAGCAACCCCAGCAACAGGTCAACAGCACCCAGGGCTGTACAAAATAGAGTATGGCCAGAAGGCTGATGGACCTGATCATGCCCTCTTTCCCCAGTGCTCATTACGCCATGTCCATGATGCTGCCGTCTCCAGTTTGGTATCCCCCAGTACAGGAAAGATGCTCATAAACTGGTAGAGGTCATGGGGATGGTCAGGGCTAAGAGATCCTAAGCTTGATCATCCAGCTTCTTCAGCCTAGGGAGGAGTTCTCAGCTTAGGTTTTCTTCTGTTTGTTTTTTTTTGTTTGTTTTGGTTTGGTTTGGTTTTTGGTGTTTTTTTTCCCTTTTGCTTCTTAAAGACAACAGATCTCCATCATTTAAAAGACACATGAAAAGAGCAAGTCTTTTTTGTGGGGTTAAGCTTGGCAGCTATCTAGCAGGCTTCATTCTCCCTACCCCACCATTTCTTGTCTTTGACGGCAAGACATTGTTTCATTTAACTGGTTTCAGTAACAAGATGAAAAAGACCCTGCAACCCTCTTGACATGGATATGCACTTTATAAAGACATTTGAATTTGTTAATGCATTATCAATTACATTCTGCAGTATCCACAGTAAGAAACTAGTTAATGCCATTTTGAAGGATACTATGAGCATTCTGATTAAGCAGTAGTAGCAATTAGAATTGAAAGCTCTGAAAGCAATGTAACAATCAAAGCTCAGGAATAGAAATGGCCAAAACTACAGTTTCAGATGAAGTAGGTTCCACTGTCCAGCTTTAACTTCTCTATTTACAGAGCACAGTTAAATGACAAAGTCCTGTATCCATGGAAAACTTCAAGAAGTCAGCTTTCCCCAGTATTTAAATATAGGAGCTCTTCCTATTGAGTTGTCTGCCCACAGAAAAGCTTACTGAACTTCAACAATTTACATGTTAAGTGGAGTGAAAAATAATACAACAGTGAACTTGCATACATGTTTCTGTACAATTGATATTAACGTAATACAACCTTATTCTTTTATTCTTCTTTCTTCAACTTCCAACCTCAGTTACCACCCCCCTTTTTTTTTTGTATAGAAGAAAATAGAAAGTTACTAAAAAAAAAAATATGCAGTTTTTCTTTTGTAACTTGCTGTTAGTCATGCAAATTGCCTTCCCTTTTCTACTGCACTGCTTTATAAACTGCATCTAATGCTGGGATGCTAGGGGATTGCTGTGCATGCTTAAAACGCATGCAGGTGCCTAAGATTTAGCTGGATTCCCATGGGACTCCTAGAAGGTTAGAGACACTTCTCTTAGCACAAAGGAAAAGAACACTAAAATAAAATATTGTAAAGGCTTTTAGTAATAATGTTATTCCAGCGATAGTTTGAAAATGTAGTAGGATCAAAAATGAGGACTTTGAACAAACCAAACAAACCTTTCAGCAGAAAGCTGCTGTAACCTCTTTCAGCAAATAATTCAGTTTTGCACCTTAACTGCTTGAATTCTAACATAAAGCTATGGATCTGTGACACTGGAGATGCCTGAATTGCTCTCAGTGCAACTAACAGACACTACATGAGTTTTTTTTCCAAATTACTTCATACTACTCATGTACACTTGCAGGTACTAGTATACAATTCCAGAAGTTTTTTATTCTTAAAGCAGAAACATCTTCACAAAATGAATAAATGGTAAATCAAACACCAGCAAAGGAATAACCCCATAAAGGAAATGTAACTTAAATCACTCAATAGAAAAAAAATAAATAACAATCCCAACATTTCTTGTAATGATCACAAACTTCAGAAAGTAGAAGGATTAAACAGCACCACACCCAACACTTTATAGACTTTACACTGAAGAGTTGGAAGTAAGTTTCTAGCAGGTATCGTCCAAAGTCTGGAACATAATTTATTGCTTACAATGGTTTTACTGGAATGATTTAAAGCTTATCCAAATTAAGGACATGAGCATGAATATTTTACACTAAGCACAAGTTCCACAAGTCTGAAAAAAAATGCTCTATTTTCATTTTCTTTACCTCTGCATAATTGTCATCAGTATTAACAAGTAAAACATGCGAAATGAATTATCCTTAAATTAGTTATATCATAAACAGAATAAATAGAGCATTTTTAATGGTTAGAATATGGCTATGCCTGGTAAGTATTACCCATTTCTATGAATATGTCCATAGGGGAAAAAAAGGGAAAGGAAAAAACAAAAAACAAAAGAGAGAATTTCCACACTTATGTAGTCATAGGAACATTTCTAAAGTCATTCTAAAGTGAGGGTGCTGCAATTTTCCATTTCAAGGAAAGTGTCACCAGGAAACTCAGTTACCACAATAAAAGCCTATTACAACCACATGTGTAAGAAATGTTATTTCCCTGGATATAAGTGGAAGCAGCATTCATTGTTCTAATTAAATTTTGGTTAAGTGGCTTGCATTTCAGTTCTCAAGACCCACCAAACAGTCTTATTTCTTTCATCTCAACTTGAATTCAAAGATAGTTTCTTAACCTTTATGCTCAAGCCTTTGTGGTGATTGACTCTTCAGTCACATAGGTATAGGCTGGAGACCTTAGACAGGTATAAGTTTTGGGCTAAATACTACTGTATTTCTTGTCCTGAAGCACTTGGCTTCTATCCAGTACACAACTTTCTGTTCTACAGAAAAAAAAAAGGCAGGAAAGGGTGGCTCCGTGTTGGGCGTTTTGGGTTTTGGTTTGTTTGGTTTTTTTTTAAAGCCAAATTAGAAGTAGGTTCTTCAACTTATTAAAAATGTATTTTTCTTGGAAAAAGCACAGCAAATTCAGGTTCAGCTCCATCATGCACTCTTATTGTAAACATGAAACTCTTAAGCAAAAAAAAAAAAATAGAAACAGAAGAAAGATCATAGAATGGTTTGGGTTGTAAGTGATCTTAAAGATCATAAATATCATAAATGGATACCTTCCACTAGGCTAATTGCTCAAAGCATAACTCTGCAAATGTATTAAATATAGAAGGTGGCCCAAGTATGAATTCAGTATTATCAACAGCTAACACCAGCTCTGAGCTACCTGTCCACAAACTGGCTTGTGTTATCTCTCTCTCCTGTAAGTATCCATTTTCAGGGTATTTGACCCTGTCTCCCTTGAGCAAAATATGGCAGTTCTTCCTGAAGGACAAAATGGGATACAAGTCCCAAGAGAGTTGCTCATAATTATACCTCAAGCTTCCAGCTAAGTCACTTGTCAGATAAAAGAGTTGAGTGTCACTGGCAGAGCAACCCTAAAAAAATTCTTCCAAAGACTGACATGTATTACTGCTTTCACAATTAGAAATGTTTATTTTTGGAGAGCTTTAAGAGCACTGAAAACAACCACCCACTCAAAAGATCATCTCTTCTATCCAACAGTTGTAGTATTCATCCCGTAGAACAGAAATTTCACTTCGCCTTTGTTAACCCTGCAGAAGAAAGTATCCTGAGTAGGAAATAACAGGAATCAGGAAATTTGGCAGATTCCCCAAGACTAGACAGGAAGAACATTAAAGTAACGAGAAACATCAACTTATTAAACAAAACAGAACAAAAACCAAAACCAACAACAAAACAACCCCCTTTTCTAATTAGAGCCTAAGATTTACTAAATAGCATGCAGTTACTTTCCACATGCAAAACAGGAATCTACTAATGGATTGAATGTAGCACTGGAAGAAGCTACACCTGCATTCAACCACTCTCTGCTACTGATTCACTGCTATTTTCAGGAACCCTATTATATCTGCACATTTAGTGGTTGCACCCAAAAAGACAAGTAAGGCACCTCTGTCACTGTAAATTGGCACCGAAGCTATTGTAACCTGAATTATGGGATTAAGAAGGTGGGTACTAGACGATGCTTTGTGTTTCACTTAATTAGTCAGTCCTAGAAGGTTTCCCTTTTGACAGCCCCTAAAATGAAGAGAGTTGTGCAGTAAGGGACAAGAGTTGCAGTATGGCTGGTAGTGATTTTGCATATATGCTTAAAATTGTTAATGTTGGTATAATGGGTACAATTGGTCATTCTTGTTTAATCAGAAGAAAATACCATTAAATGCATCCTACTCCAGATGGATGAAGAGATGCAGAATATGTTCTTACAGCCGCATCCCACAGCAACTATTTCATTTTCTCAGGGTTTATCTTAAAAGCATCTGATCTTTAAACTTCTTTGCAGTATTTTATAATTCAGAAAGTATTCTCTGAAGTGAAATAGACACCCTGTCTCAAAAAAAAAAAGAAAAAGAAAAAACCCCACAAAAATAAAAACCAAATCAGCTGAAATGCATGAACACAAGGATGAACATGACAGATAACAGTTGTTACGTGTCTCTAGTTGGCTTTAGTTACATAGAGCTTTATGCAACACAAAGCATGGCATTCAAATTTTTCAAAAGTTGCTTTTTTCTTTAGGAAATAATGAAACATAATTGTGCTAAAGAAACATCAAATTGGTAAGCTTAAACTATTCAAAAGTTAGAAATGCCAGGGCCATAGGTCAGAGCTCAGTTACTTCATCTCATGTATGCACTTAATTTCAACTTCAGCAAGACTTGTATGACAGGGTTTTCTGTTCGCTTTATACAATTTACACTTCATTTAGTGAACAGGATTGATAACAAATATTTGGAAAAGTACAAAGCAGCAAGAAGTTGAAGGCCTTATCCAAATCCCAAGTTTTGCAAGGCACAGAGATACTTCTGGCTACCTTGGGAGATAGTTTGAGCCTCATTCTATATATAACCCTGTAGTAAAAATATTAACAGGAGCCAAATATTTTAAGCTGCTATTTTATTGAGAAATAAAATTGCTACTGTAAACCAAACTTCAACATTAGGGCTCAAGGGCTTGTGGTGGCTTTAAAAAAGTTTGTTGGATTTATTAGTAGTATTAATGAGACTTGTGGAGTGGATACTTCATTTTCCAGATTTTTTTTTTTTTTCAGACAGAAGAACTAATTTGCTTGAAAGACAAGACACACTCTCAGTCTGACTCTTCAGGCTGCCTCCTTTAAAACTGATGACTGGGATAACAAATTCCACCAGAACTGAAGTTTGGCATCTGCCTAAGCAAACTCGCCCTTTCAACTCCACAAGTCGATTTTACAAAGAACCATTCCACAGCTGGGAACAGCTGGGTGTGTCACCTCTAAAGAGATGGGTAGGGAAGTACTTGCATTTTTAAATAGTAACTGACAACTGAGAGTCACTGAGCTCATATTGAATTCTTACTTTGACAGGACTAAAAAATAACCAAATGAAGTGAATCTCTCATTGGTGTAAATTTAAAAAACCCTCTCAAGCTGCTGGGTTTTAAAATAACACCTCCTCCAATTAAAAATAATAAAATCCTAGGCTAAATAAAAATAAAATAAAATAAAATATACTGAAAGAATGGAAGAAAAATGCATAGGCATATACACAAATAACTAGCCACAAAACAGTATGATGTGCACATGACTGCCAAACATGGTATGCGAGGAATAAATCCATCTGGATAATCTTTATTGGAACACATGACACATTGCTGTACTATACCATTGAGCAATAACTTCTGCAGATTTACAGAAAGACTGAACTATAAATCTCAGGCATTACTGCACACTCCCGTTTTCATTGGCAGAAAAGAAACCATCCATGCCAGTATATTTTTTCCACATTACCTGACTACTAATCTCATTGCTGATCTGGCAAAGCATAAAGTTTGCAAGGCTTTGAAGAGCAACCAGTAATTTTAACCAGCCCTCTTCACACAACCTTCTAAACAATGAAAATTTAAGGAGCTTTTTCTTTGCAAAAAGGATAATCACATAATCACTTGGAACTGAGAGTCTGGATATTTAAGAGGATTCTTGCCTCTCCTGTCCCAGATACTAGTTGTAATTACAGAGGACTTTCTCATTATCCCTATGCATCATCTCACTTGCAATAGAAAACAAAATACAAGTGAAAGTTGTAACCTCCTTACCAGATAGGAAGATTATTTTCTTAGCACAGCTTCTGGCAAGCCATGAGGAACAGAGAGTCTTCACCTTAACTCAGGTGACAAAAGAACATCACCCAACACACAAATACAAAGTTCAGTATCTCTGAAAGGCATTGTGGTGGTGTTGATGAGATAGAAAGACCGAGCACTTATCAGCAAAGGTACAGTTAAAGGTACAAGGAGAACTTACTTTTCCTTCTGGGAAGGGAGCCTGCCCAGGTGGACAGGACCACAGCACAAGATGCCAACAGCCTTAGGGCATATGATTTCCCACAAGGTAAGGAGAAGGAGGTACCACACGTAACTGCCAGGCAGCAGAGGCAGGAAGAACAGAGGGAACACCTCTCCACAGAGCACATCATCCTCAGTGGGCAGGCGATCCTCCTCCAGGACCTTTCCAGCACCAGAGGCATCAGAACAATTAGAGAAGTCTACAGAAGGCCCAGCATGGCAGGGATGGAGATGCAACCTCCCAGCCAGCATCAGAAATTGGTTTTGCTCTGACATAAAATGACAACTCTCATGACTGCCTTTAGCTACATAAGCAGACCCACCCTTTTAATAGTACCTTCCTCTTATCTCCTTTTCACATGCAAGGCAAATCAGGTATCTTCTTATGCCTGGCAGTACATATGTGTATCCCACCAGCATGCTGTTCTCAGCCTGAAAAGCTGACTGTTTCAGCAACAGTTTAGTTAACCTATTTTGGGTAGATAAGCATGCTCTAATGGTGGTGCAACTGCAGAACACAGCAATACTGCTGAGGTGTCAAAATACACACCACTTCAGGCACACGTAAATGTTATCCTGCACAACCTATCGCAGATGGTTTAAGATGTGGGCAATTAGCCTCGGGTGACAGCAGCAAAATGGATTTGCTTAGGAATGTTAGCCAAAAATAAAATGTAATCTTTTATAAAAATCAGCATATAAAAAAGGTTTCCCCTCTTTGGGAAAAGAAATTATTTACTTCTAATGCTGAAACTAAGGTTAACAGAGGATAATATGAAAGCAAGACATGAAATAGTATCCCTTTTCTGAGGTCTGGCATCCTACAAGTTTTGACGAAATTGGTAATTCAGCTCAAATATATGAAGTTATTTATTTCTATTAAATAACAAAAAAAAAACAACAACAAAACATCAGATAAAGCTCCTGATCAGATAGCATTTCTGTCCTGACACACATATGACTCTCTCTGGAAACCCTCTGAAGACTAGATTGCCCTCTGGGTAATCAAATGACTCATAATAAACTTTTCAATGGGGAGAGCTCTCTTCGTATAACTTATTTCCTTCATTTGTTGGACTAAAACTTCCCATCCCCCTCCAAACTCCTAAACACATCAAAATGTGCTGGTATAGTTTAGGTTACCACTTTACAGCACGCTCAGATACAGAAGTTTTGAATTATTTTAAGTATTTTACACACACTGTGGGACTGGCATATAACAGTTTGGAAAAATCAAACTTATACTGAAATGCATTAAAAGAGCATGGCTATACCACCAGCAGCTGGCAGCTTCCCAGCTCTAACCCAGACCCCTTTCATTGCTCTCAGTAAGAAGAGCTCAATGGTTAAACCTACTTTTCTGAAAATCACCAACTAACCTGTTGCCAAGTACCTATGATGTAAAACCCCCACTGCCTTATGGCAACTTCAAATTCCAGCCTTACTCTCTGTTCCCAGAGCTGGGAGGGGAACCAGCAGAGCTGAAAGGATAAAACAAAACTAAACAAAACACATCACCAACAAAACCTGGTTACAGACCCACTGGATTAATTTCATGGCTGACCTCACTTGGAAGCTGCTGTTAAAGTAGGGACAAGTTGGACAACATACCTTGCACAACAGTTTGCTAACTCGACCTCCCCAGGGTTTCAGCTTGTCACTACTGACATTGCTGAAGACCAGCTCCTGACTGCCTCTAACCCTTCCTGGTGATACTCTTGAAAGCAAACCTCCACAAAAATAACTGTAGTGAGGGTTTTGTGGATAATTGAAGCATGCTAGAAGCTACCAACCCTCCAGCTTTTGGCATGATGTAGGAACCAGCAGCAAGAATACCAGCATCCTGGAAAGGTGCCAAGTCCCTAAATACGTTTCGGGTATGAGTCAAAGATTGGAAAATGCATTGCCATCTCAAGTATCAGACCTCAAAACGGTATGAACTTTCATTCTGAAACCAGGCAGAGAGTATGTCAACATGCTACTGCCAGATCCACCTACATAGAGATTTCTTTCCAATTAAAGCAACTGTGTCATTTCACAGTATTTTTTTTCCCTTGTATTTACAGAAGGATTACTGCCTATTCTTCTTTTATAAAACCAGCAATGTAAGATAGGAATCAATTCTTAACATTTAACCTGATAGGTTTTCAGCAAAAATCACTGAAGCTTCTCTTTTTTTTTTTTGAGACAATAAATCCACCCTTTGTACTAACACAATAAAAACAGCTAATACTGTAACAAAGCAAGATGCCCCAGGACAATATTTTTCCATGACACATTTATCTTAAAACACCTGTTAAGTGTCTATACAGTAAAAATGCACCTTAATCTCTCAGAAACTACTAAGACTCCTAATAGGAGACACAGCAGTCCTGAGATTTGAGAATCCATCAATTATATTTCTGAACCAAACCACTGCTATTTCACCGGAAAACTCTTTTCTCTGTAAACATGACAATTTCCCTTTGTGCAATTCAGTACTTGATTTCTACACCCCCATTGACAGGAGATGTGACATTCAGTAACAAACACCTGATTAATAGTTGGAGTGGTGAGACCCGCGGTCCTTGAGGAACACTGTACCTCAGCCTCGGAGCCATTCAGATAAGTATCAGAAGTACCACCTCAGCCTTTCAGATTTTACATCAGTAATCTCAAAGCATAAAGGGAAGCGATGCTTGCGATACCATTTAACAGTTAATTTTGCTCCAAGTTTAAAATAACCCGAACAGTTTCTCTCTCATATATTAAATCCTGTAAATATTCATTAATTATTTTGCTTGTAAGGTATAATACTCATGTTTTAAAATTAAATTTGTGCAAATCGTATCTACCAGTCTCAACAAGGCTTAAACCCTCTCCACAGTATTCAGAACTGCTTGTACCAGATTAAAAGAATTTTCCATAGGCAAACATTAAAAATAAATAAATCAATAAAAAAAAGACCGTGAAACATCTTGGAGGGAGAAGGGGAGGGAGAAAACAAACCACAAAACTCACTTGACTGTAACTCGATTGGACAAATCCTGAAGATCTCCTGGATGAAAAAGCTGAGCTTCTTTCAGTCCAATATTTTCACACGCTTTCAGAAAAACATTTATATTATCCTGCAAAGAGAAGTAGAAAGCAGTTGCTTAGTTAAAAGCACTAAGCAGGTTTTGCAAGATGATTAGCGACAGCCTCTGAATGTCAAAGTCCAGTTCACGTAAATAATACTGAAAAAACAATCTTTGGGATCATAAACACAGGTTGTTCCTCATGCACATAGGCAGGCTGGGTTGAGATCTCAGTGACTGAGGGGTATGTTAAAGATTACCTGGCATAAGGCAGCAGTGAGCCAGTAGGCAGCAATCTCCACTTTGATGTCAGCTCTGTTCAGCAAACAAACGCCCTCTTCCTCGCTTTGCACGACAAGCCTCACCTCTTGCCTTTAAAAATAACTCCAGCTACTGACATTCACCACCCAGAAACTCTTGGCAGGGGAGGAAGAAGAGGAGGGACGCACTGCTTCTATGCTCACAGACCGCTGAGGGAATACTGCACCTGGAGTCTGGGTTTGGTTGCTGAGCAAAGCTCCAAAGAGACAGAAACCAAACTGTATTCGGTGCTGCTGCTTCCTTACATCAGGGGTTTTTCCTCTCCTTTGTGTTCCTCCCCTCTTTATGCCCCCCCCCCCCAACTCACACCAATATTACAGAGTATAGGTGCAGGGTATTAACGTGTTACAGCACCACTCATTGCACCTGCTGCAGATCAACCCAGCTGCAAGAGCAAGGTTAAAAATAAATAAATCAAACGATAGAGAAAGATTATACAACTTGTGATCTCTTTCCACTCCATAAACAATAGGCATTAGGCAAGAAATTCCTTCTCGTTAAGGCGGAATGCTATCAACAACAAAAGAATGTGCCCTCTTGCGCACTTGCTCCCTTCAGCTGTAAGCCACAGGAAAAGGTACACAAAGTTACTTAATTCAGAAGCTACCCACAGCCCTGTCATTTGCAGGGTTCCTAAATCAAGGTACTGGTAACAGAGTTCCACAGTATGGATAAGCTCTACTTCAGCAATTTAACACACCTTAAACTTTTTTTTTTCTTTTTGACACATAATCACTGCCTGTAACAATTATACCATCATTTAAAATTTCTTTAAAAACAAAAAACATAAAGAAAACAACCACTGCTTCTAATACAGGCTTTAAAAAGTAAAAGAAACCCAAGAATACCCACAACCTTCTGTTTTGAGGGTCCCCAGGATTCTAGTATTTCTTATCAGTCTGTAAACATGGCTTCATTCAAGGAAAACGTTTGAACAAGGTATTCCCTGTGCAGGCTGCAGGCTCTGTGTTAACACAGCCAAAAGATCCCAAGTGTCTCACACTGGGAAGGTTCTGCCTCAAAGCCTGATGTGCGACATGCCATGGTGGGAGCTGTTCTGCTTCAGGGGGATGACATGACAACAAGGGGGAACATGATGTGGTGGCAAATGAGACAAAGTGGCTTGGAAGGATGGAGGACAGGCAACCTCACCTCTGCCTGTGCATTAGCCTCTGCAAGTGCCCAGGGGGCTGCCTGCACAAGTGGCCCAAGGAGATTCATGATGGGGGGTGTAAACTCAGGAGGGACATTTACTTTTCCTTTCCATACAGCATAGGGAAATCTGATTATATGTGGCAGTTTTATTCAATTAATATTTGAGAGCTGGTGAGCGACTGGCACAGGTTGCCCAGAGAAGCTGTGGTTGCCCCAACCCTGGCAGTATTCAAGACCAGGTTGGACTGGGTTTTGAGCAACCTGGTCTAGTGGAAGGTGTCCCTGACTCTGACAGCGGGGTGGGAACCAGATGATATCTAAGGTCCCTTCCAATCCAAGGCATCCTACGATTCTATGATTAGTACCAAAACCCCAAAGACTTGAAAAGACATCGCTTCTTCTGTATGGAAGTGGCCACAGACTACAGTCCCATGCAAGAAGGGGAGCTGCTTGGTAAACAGCGACAGGCGCCTCTCAGGTCAGTGTACAGGGGTCCGGGAAATCCAAGAAACTTCTGCAGAGCAGAAGGAAAAAGTAGTTGCAAGGCAATGAACACTGACACTGATCAAGGCAACATGCCCTAATTGTTCTCACCAACCACCCAAACTCACAGTCAACACCCAAAGCGATGAGTTACATCAACTGAACTGCAGAAAATGTGCACATTGTGCAGGTAAACAAGGAAGAAGAGTTAGAGGTTTAGAGGAATGGATGCTGCCTACACCCCAAGCAGTAGGAAAACAAAGGAGTTGCTCATCAGTGGCTGCTTGGCTGCACAACCACTGAACTGTTGGCACACAAGAGAATTAATTTTGAAGGTGGCGCAGCAATTAAACCTATCAAACATCAATCTCTTGATAAATAACACTTACAGCTTCTGAGAACACATGAGCCAAAACCTTCAGAAACAGGTCAGAGACCAGAAACTTCCCAAAGGCCAGGGAAAGACAACATGGGAGGCAGAACACAGCTATTCACAGCCTTTGTGTGCAGGATAAAACATGGCTCAAAATGTGCCTCCCCCAGCTCCCAAGCCAGCAGTTTGATCACACCTACCATCTCAGGTGGGACTGCCCCAATGCCAGTTCTCATCCGGTCAGGGCCTGGAACTGACACCCAGAGACCATGAGATGGCACCCAAAAAGTTATTACTCAGGTTAGCAAATTGACACAAAAAGGTATCATTTCAACAAATCGGCACTTGTAAATACTGTCCTCGCCAAGTTATTCTTCCCTAATCATTGTAAATCACTGAAGCCACAAGTCTCAAAATAGCTAATAGCAGTTTTAAACTCTACCAGAATAATGAACCTTAAAATTAATTTTAAATAGCACCACAGAAATAAGCAGGGGAAAAAAAGACAAGCTATCAACCTTGCAATTAGATTTAACATTAGAGATGTGAACAGGAACATTGTTCAGTGATTAATGCATTCAAATATAGAACCCATTATGCTATTCCTTTTACCAATATAACTGTACTTTAAATAAGACTAATTGAAGTTACAACTTGAGCTTCAAAGCATATACTCCAATCAATCTCATCATACTCCACAAAAATATTCTTAAGCATTCAGAACTCATAAGTCTGGAGAAGCACAACACAACAGATCTACTTCCTCGTGACTGCAAGTCACTGAAGCGGCATGCTTGAGGTAAAAAAAAAAAAAAAGACTCATGTCCACAACTGCCTTCTACCACTGAGGTCTTCCAGATGTCTGTAAATGAGGGCAGGCCATTTAAGTTCAAGCAAGATTCAAATTAGTAGTTGCAGAGAGAGGAGTATGACGATGAGAGAAGACAAGGGACCTATAAAATGAGAACTGGAGAACTTGGTTCCGTTATACCCATAAAATGGGGCATGAGAGGCAATACTGCTGCCATCTACCAGCACAAGGGAAGCAAAACCAGAAAGGGAGAGAAGAGATGCCCAGTCCAAAGGCAAGGCTCCATGGTCAGGCAGATCAAATACGTTTATATAGAAAACATGAGGTTTATGACCATTAAAAAAAAGAAATCTGAACTGACAGGCACTATATGGACAAAAATTAACTCCATGCTTTTAATACAGAGCTCCAGTAGTGCATTTCCATAAGCACCTGAAGTTGGAATTAGCATCATAGAATTAGAGTTTAAATCACAACAAAAGTAAAGTCTTAAGTCTTAACCACAAAATTCAGTAGCAATTTATTTCTGGTATGTTATTACTACTTCTAAGTGTTTGGTGAGACAGGGTAGGGAGGCTGGGGGGTGGAGGGGGCCCGTTTCTTTTTCCCCAGATGGTGTGCATGATGAAACGGCAGAGCATTTCAGATGCTCCCAGCACAACTTGAGTTTCCCACACGCAGTAGACTTACATTAAATGCACAGCACAAAATGCTGAGTAGGTATAGCTATTACCTTTCAGCATTTCATTTTTGTCTCAAACTTCAAAGTAAACCGCACCCAAAAACTCTGCGAAGTCGTAATACAAGAGAGACGGAGCCAGCAGTGGGAAGCAGGTCATCCACGAGCAGGCATTTAAATACCACTGATCCAGGGAATGACATGATACCGCATGTTTTCAGGCATGCACCTGCCTTTCTGGTCCCCATGGTGCATCACCAGCCACAAACCATTCCCTCTGCCTGTTGCTAAAGCATCCCTCTAACCAGTGTTGAGCAGGAGCCAAGATAACATGCCCATACTGAAAGTGAGACTGTGGTCCATTCCCTCCTTCTCTCCCATATTGTAGCAAAGCAGAAAGAGTGCCTTCTCACTCTTCATGAACACAGCCTTATGGACATGATGAGAGCAAAAAGCTGAGTCTTCCCTGTCCTTCCTTGCCAGGCCTAAGTGCTGCTCCTGCTCCCAGACAAGGAGCAGGGGGGCTGCACCAGAGCTCTGCACCTCCAGCAGGGGTGCCACAACAGGGCTCCTCATTCCCATTACTATCCTCCAGACTGCAAAGAAGAAAGAAGCCAGTCATTGTGGGAAAAACGTGAGAGTACAGATATCTTCCTTTAAAAGTAATTTAAAAAAATGAAATAAAATTTGAGGTATTGCCACTGGCATTAGTGCCATGTTTGCAGCTGGAATCAACTCCTAATATATGCCACCATGGCAAGAACTTGAGACAAAGTTGAACAGCACTATGACAAGGAAGACAAATATACATTGCTGGTGAGGTGGCAGCAGTGGTGGGAAATACACCTCAATGCCCATAAAAAACAGAAAATAGAGCAAGAACTTCTAAACCAGGAAAAAAACCTGCATGAGCAACAGGGAAGTGAGGGAAAATACAAAAGTAGAGATACAAAAAAGATGGAGAAAGAGTTGGCATTAAGTATGAAAAAACCAACCACCCACTAACCTAAGAAGACATAAAGTGTGTAAAATACAAAAAAAAAACCTCAAATCTCTAAAGTGAAAGAGCATAAAGTGAAAGGCAATTAAGAGAGGTCTCCATGTAAGTATGTGTAAATACCATCTTATTTTGACTACTTACGTGCAACGCAAGATCACAGTAAATTCAGCTTCTATATTTGAGACGCAATTTAATTAAAAAATAAATCCCTTATTATCATTATTATCTGGGTGGGGCAGGAATATTAATTTAAACAAGCATGTAAATACATTTCTTTCTTTAAGGTGCAGTCATGCTGTGTGGTAAGCCTGTCTTCTCCCTGGTTAACTGTTTCTCTGAAGCCTCACATATGCACTGAAACACAGATAGATCTCGTAGGCATACAAGTTATGGCACATCTTTCAACTCACTTGGCACCTGGGAGAAAAACAATTTAATTAACATGGTGTTTTTCTGTTTTTCCTGGCTGCATCAGCCAACAGATGAAGACAGTCCCCCAGGTGTCTCCTACTTCTATGCAAACACCCACTGTTTCAGTTCAAAACCTTACTTTTACTGCAATACAAAGCTCTGTTTTGTTTTGGATCTGGCTAGGGTTTTCTTGGGGCTTGTTTGGTTAGTTTGGGTTTGTTGTCCATTTTTTTGACTTGGGTTTGGTTTTCTTTGGTGGGGGTGAGATTTTTAGGGGGTTGGTTTTGGTGGGGTTTTTTTTCATTTTCAAAGTATCAAGGGGAAGAACAGGAACTGAATTTCATAATTACACCCTATGCTCACAGGGCCATGAGGCATATTCACATGGAAGTATTACAGCATCACCCAGACCGTGACTTTGTGCCAGAAGATGTTTTCATTTTCCAGGCTCCCAGAGGAAAAAAAGAAAACAAAAAAAACCAAAAAGAAAACAAAAAACCAAACAAACAACAACAACAAAAAAACCAAAAACCAACCCAAAACCAACCAAACAAACCCAAAAAAACCCCACAAAACAAACAACAACAACAACAAACCAGCAAAAAAAACCCAAAACACAATAATGCATTTCTGACATTTTAGGAAGAGAAAATGATGCATTTTTTCAGCTATAGAATTCTGAAAATCATCTGAATAGATCACATTTAAGAGGCATTTTTCTTAGTTCTACATTTATGGAGACATTTGGAGTCCTCTTGAGAGTTTACACTGCGTCTCCTTCAGTTCGGCATTCATGACAAATCTTTATTAGCACCTAAATAAGGGCCTATTTTCATTATAAAAAGAGGTATTTTTTAAAAAAGTAGGATAGATGCATCACTATACTGACCACTAAGGCTGGCTCAAATTGGTTAAATGCATACCTCAGCGCTGCCTTTTGCAGTGGCATCACTGTGCAGCTAAGCGTTGTTTATATTTGGAGGTGGGGTAAGGGAAGAAACCTAAAGCAGGAGCTCGTTGAACAAGTTGGGTAACTTGCTCTTCCTCGGAGGTATGTTTCGGTTATTAGCACTGGCTGTGGGTGTAGGTGGGGGCAGAAGGGGTGAGGGCAAGAGCAAAGTATGGGGCTGAGCCAGCCTTGTGGTGTGACCACAGGCCTGGAAGCCAGGAACTCACAGTTACCACCTTGGCCTTGCACACTGGGATGCTTAGTGCCCATCACCTACTCATGCCATCTGTAGACTGTGATGTCCCTGCTCCTACAGTTCTCCAAAGGCTTCTAATGCATTGGACCTTGAACTGAAAGGAGAGCAAGGAGTAGGTGGAAAAGCTAAACCACTCTTTTCTTCCCTCTCTTTTTGGGCCCCAAACTAAAAATAATAATTAAAGCAATCACCCTGCAGGGATAATTTGACTTAAGACTGACCTCCAGGCTTCAGTCAGTTATCCCACCTATAACAGAGTGCACAGAGCACCATGTTGGCCAAAGATCAGAAACGGTGCTAATTGCATTGCCACTCCCCTCTGTGTGCCCTTCGCTGTTTTTCCACATTAGGTGAAATAATAAATTACTGTGATCCTTGACACAGGGATTTCCTGCCCCAGCTCTACACATGATTACAGACACCAACTGTTTTAACGATTCACTTCCAGATTTCCTCTCAAAAAACAGGTGCTCCTCCTGCCAGAATGCAGGAATGAAACTTTTTGCATAAACGTTCTCATTATCTTAGTGCTTCCAGTATTGAAACTTTAAATCAGCCAGAAGGAGGAATATTCCCCTTCACCACTGCAATTCATGAGTGTCAGAGTTCAGCCATTATGGAAAACACGTTCTGAAGCAGCATTAGATAAGAACTATTCTGGTTTCGAACAAAAAGGGCCATCCACCCCCCAAACCCCAATTCTACCTGCAATGACAACAGCCAGTTACAGACCTCTGTAAGGCCAGTGTGTGTACTGAAGGATCTTCCCCAGCGTTTGTTCCTCAGCTCCTGGCACTGCCCACCACCATATGTAGTGGCCAGCAGAAGACCTCTCTGCTCAGCTCATCTCATTGCCTGCAACCTCTTGCAGCACTGAGCTCAACAGTTTCCTTCCAACAGGAGTGATGGGATTAAGGGAAACACACAACAGGAATTAACGGGGTATTTTTGAAACAAGACTTCCAAGTTGACAGCTTTCAAGGTGTTCAACAGAGCAAGGGACCAACTGTCCTCAACGACTTGAAATTCCTCTCAGGCCTCTGTCTTTTACCCAGCTATAGCATAACCTTTGCTATGACATTATAGCCATGTATATTACAGCAACAATATGTACCAAATAAGGCTTTTACTGTTAAGAGTGAGTATCAGGTTGTAAACCACAGGTGTGTTTCTGGGATGTTGGTGCTACCAAATAAGGCCAGCTGGAAAAGACAAGAGCAAAAGTACAGCACATGGGCACCCTGGGCTGACAAGCCTTGCAGGTCAGGAGAGCTCTCTGTCCTTCACAGCTTCATCCCATTTTGGGCCGGACAAAGCTACTTTAGGTCACTCCTTGCAGGCATTCTTACTGCAAAGAACATACAGGCTTGGAAAGCCAATATGGAATAACCATCCCAGGCTATTTCTGTGTTCAGACAAGCCTTAACTTTCCCACCAGTTAGTTGGATTCTAGTCAAAGTCAAGAAAAAAAAAAAAAAAAAAAATCAAGTGATCTGCTTTTCACCTCAAATAGTTTATACAAAACAGACTTTACAAGCAAACCATGTTAAATACTCTAGTGCCAAGTCACCCCACTACACAGAACTGGAATGACAGTAATCCACTTAAAGGTGAAACTCCCCTGAAGCCTAATGAGTAATGAAAGAAGTAAAGAACTCTTGTTCTTGAAACACAAAGTTTTGGCACCTTCCACCCTCTCCTCCTGCCCCTATATATACAAGTTTTTCTGTTTTGCACACACAGGTCAACAATTTGATACAGATGAAATTCAGTCCCTCCACAAACAGGGCTTGAAACAGAGCAAGTTGCCTCAGGTCCTCAAGTCACATAGTCCCTGATTTTTAGACTATGATTTAGTATTTCAGTCTTCCTAAAAGAGAATTGGTATGTTTCTTCTAACTATGCTTCCTTCAAGAGCCAGAAATGTTTTGCATCTCAAGCAGAGTAGCCTAATACTATTGTATTTAATCTTTGCTCTGGTCCTTCTGCTGTATTTAATCTCTGCTGCCCTAATACAGGCTTATCCTGTGCTGAAGGGAAACTCTGCCAGCACACCCAGATCAATGAACAGGTTCAGAGATGGTCTGCCTTGATGCCCATCTGAGCTCCTGCATTAGTTCCAGGCTAACTCATGTTGCTCCCTGCCCTCATGCCCCGGAGAAAGCAGCAGCTCAGCGCCCCGCATTTGGTATTGGCATTGTATTTAATTGCTTTTTTACACACATCACTGGAGGAGGGTGATTCAACACAGGCATGCAGGCATGGAGGTGCTCAGACGGCTGTTAAAAGATGTTGTATAAGGATTTGATACCAAACAGAAGAGCCAGTAACACAGCTGTACAGCTCCAGCACTCAAAGCACAGAAAAAGTTATCACTGCTGCAATTAACATCTACTTTCTTTGGAAATTGCCACAAAATTTAAGCACCACACACCAATGAATATCTGACAAACCAGTCACTGTAGCGTCCAGCTCAGGAAGATTTAACACAGATAAAGACCAACTGCCGCAAGAAATCTCAAAACTGCACTTCCTTGGCAAAGGCAGGAGCAAAGAGATTATAAATGTCACAAGTATGATTTAAGGTGTGTACCTGTTCTACGGGGTTGGCATTTCTTTCCCAGTTAAGAAGGAATGTTTCTTTACAAACACAGAAAGAGTCATCAGTTATTTAAGGAAATAAAAATAGCATACAGACAACAGCTGATTGAGTTGAGAAATGGAAACTTTTTGCAGTTTGTTTGGCAACCATATTTACGTATTTTGTTAAGTGCTGGCAAGTTGAGGCAAAAAAGGTCATACTTTCTCATAGCTTTGCTTCATAGCAAGAGGAGAGATGAAAAATTTCCACTTTAGAAAGTTCTCGCTGCCCGTCCTATTGCTTTACAGTTAGTTTATAAGCATTTTTAAATTAATTAATTAACATTTTGACATCTCATCCCAGTAACATGCTGGAAGCACCAGTCTGGAAGAAATTCTCTCATTTAAAGCCTCCCCAAAATACTACTTTTGATTTACAGAGATGAACCAACAGGCACAGCACTGACTGTCCCCTGACAAGAGACCAGGGCAAGCAGCTGAACCTTCATTTCTTGGGGTCTGTACCGACATAATTTCTTCCCACTTGTGTCTCCTCCATACATTTAATTTCATCATCTCCCACCCAAAACCTGTCAAGTTCAATCCAGTGTCTGGGTTTCATTCTGCCTGATTGAAGTCCTGAGCAGCTACTAAAAATGTCACAAAGAGTTTGCATCAACCTCCTCTTTCCCCACACCCTACATTTCAAAGTGGTTAGGCAGCAACAGAAAACAATTAAAGGAAATTGAGAGCTAAGGCTGAAATGTACCATATGTTGTCAAGCAGAAGGCCACAAAACATCAGTAAATCACTGCTGAGATTACATACTCCCACTATCAGGCACTGAAAGACTACAGAACAATGTCATCTCTAACTATTAATAACCATACTTCCTTTCTAGCACACAATCCTCTTTTCTTAATTGTCTAATAGGGGTATTTCCATATGAGCCACATTCCTCTTTCCCATAAGACAGCAGAAAGGGTATTAGAAGTGATTTATAGTTCCACATACATTCCTATCAGGACTTGCATTGCTCCTGACATTTGCTCATTTATAGCTTTAGGTCCTCATAAAAAAAACCAGAAAAGTCTGATTTTTTTTTTTTTTTTTGCGGTATAGTTTGTGAGTGCACTGGACAGAGAGTCAACCCCTACCATACTCCAACTTACCGACTGACCTTGGAAAAGCCACTAAAACTCCCTCTACCCATGCTCTGTTATTTTCAACTGTAGAGCTGAAACCATGTCAAAGCACTCTTTGCAAAGTACTCCAAGACGTAACATTTTTAAAACTTTTTATATAAAAGGCAAGACTTTTCTTAATATTTTAGCCATAATGATCGAGTTTCTGAAATGCTCCATAACTTTGCAAAGACCAAAAAAAGTCATAACATTGTTTGGGGTTTTTCTGTTTTTTTTTGTTTTTTTTTAATCAGGATTTTCATTCCACAGTTTGCGTGCCCATTGTGTTCCCAAATTTGAAGGAAAATCTGCTTAGAAATATGAAGTAACATCAACTGAAACTTCTGAATTTTACAACAGAAAGTCACGTGCTAATTTCCAATTGCATTTTTTATTGCACTAACAAAATTTCACTAAAATCCATTACGTAAAAAAAACATAGTCCCCATTACATCCATCCTGAATCTCCCCTCTTTTAGTGTAAAATCATCACCTCTTGCCCTATCGCAACAGACCCTGCTAAAAAGTCTGTTCCCATCTTTCATGTGTTCTGGTACTCTTCAAAACCTTCAGAAGGTTTACATCATTTAGTATTACTCCCTCATTGCTACAAAAAGAGAACATCAGACTAGCAAACAGAATATGTCAAATGGTTATCGGCCCACTAGTCAGCTCTTGACCAGCATTTATGAGGCTATTTTTTAATCAGCATTTCTGCACACTGTTAGTTGCTGCACTATTAACAATTCCATCCAGGTTTGAGCCTTTGTCTTCTGGTGTTTCACAGCAAAGCAAGCAACTGTAGCTTTTATGTAAATTAGTCCATGTATTTGTGTATTTGTGCTTCCTCATTTTTCATGAGGGATAGAAAGGAGATACTCTCTTTTTCCAAGAGCTACTGTTAATATTACTAATGTAGCCTACACTAGTCAAATTCACAGAGCAGAAGATTAATACTTAAAAATTCAAATAATTTAAAAAATACAAAATGGAAGAAAACAAAGCATGAACCAATATCATGGCTACACTAAGCAGAAGGAGGTGAACAGCAGGAGAAAATATATAGTCAGGATTTTCAGCATGAAGAAATGAACTTCACAATTAAATATACTTTGAAAATAATTCTTTTTTTTTAATTAAAACAAAACCTCTCATATTAATATTGTCATGTTTTAAAATTTAAGTGGAAAACACATCTAATTTGATTCCAAGCAACCTAGAAAAGGAACTTTGAAGTTAAGTCCTAAATAAAACATAAAATCTTCACTTTGCAAGTGTGGATTTTACCTGAAAAATTGTTTTATAAGTGTCCTATAAGAAAGTCAAAATGTCAAAATTCTCCTGCATCAAAAAAAAAACAAAACAACAAAAAAAACAAACAAACCTGTCAAGAAAACTTTCCCACAGAAAAGGAAACTTCTGCCAGCTTCACTTGATGACAAGAGGTAAGGAAGTACCAGGGCGGTTCCACAGTTTGCAAAGTGTTAGGCACAAAGGCTTAGAAAAATATTTTTAATGGCAACATTTTTAATCTTACCCAGCCCTGTCTTTATCTCCCTTTTCATTTTAGTATAGCTTTCTTCCATGTCTCCCTTCTTACCTTTATTATTCCCTACTTTCCCCATTTAGGAGGCACACACCAATGACCTCTGTAACAAAGTAGCTCTCCTTCACTGTCTCGATGTAAGTGGAACCAATACATTCTGATACATTAAATAAGTAAATTATAGAATGTAGCGATGTTACATTAGATTGCATTAAAGAGAGGGAAAGATGCTTGAATAGCACTTTTCAGAAGGGCATGTTGAGCCTTGGTGAACCAGAAAAATAAAGTGTTTGAAAAATCCTGCCTGGAAAACTGTTCCTTTATCCTAAAGAAACCTTAATTCCCCACTAGAACAAAACAAAACAACATCCCATTCTACTGTATTTCAGATGCCTATGTTCAAACCTGGGACTGCCTAGAAATGTGCAGTTTTATTCTCTTGTGTGAAAGGGAACCAAAAGTTCACACAAAAAAAATCCCTCTCTGGCAAAGCTGAAGAACTTGATGTATATGACATTTGGTGCTAATATTCATCCAGCACTCACATAGAGACAGAGTTAGCAACATCTCTGCTTGTTTGAAATCAAGTACCGACTTAAAAAAAATAATTATCACTAATGGTATTTAACTTACAATTCGAAAAACCCAATGGCTTTCTACTCTGTCCTGTGGTTTGACCTCACCCCTCAGGCCTCTGATGTAATGTTTCCCAGCCACAGAGCAAAGCACTGCACTTTCACCTTACCGGAGATGCAAGGAAAGATAGATGGCCTTAGAAGACCAAATTGGTACGCTGCAAGGCAAGACTCCCATCAGCTACCACTCTCCAAAGGAGATACTGATTCTAACTCCAAATTTGCTTCACCACCTGGGCTCAGCTGGAAACTTACTATAACTAAAAGTTTGCCTTGCTACAGAACATAAAGTTACTCCTCCTGAGAAATAAGCAATATATTATTCTGACAGATATGGTGAGCTTGCATGTAGTATACAAAACTCATTCATCTTCCCACTGTCTTGTGATGTCTTATAACTTCCATCACAGTTTATGATTTTTTGTGTTCAGCCAACTGAGCTGGAAACACGAGGTTTCTGGGGAAAAAACTGCACTGCAGCCAGAGATGCACCTCCACGAATGCTCAGCAGAGCCTTGTTGGAAAAGATGTTGTCAGACCACGAAGTCCTCCCCCTCATGTGATTATATCCAAATTGTCTAACCATCTCATACGCTGGGACTCAAGCTGAAGAGTCCGTATTTATTGAGAACCAGGTTTTCTTTGGGTTTACTTCTGGTAAACAATCATTTTATTTCCACCACGCCCCAAGAACTTTAAGCAAAATCATGATGTTCTGATTACAGGATTTGCAAGACCCAAATTCAAATTGCAGCATCTGTTCATCCTTGGGGGTAGGGGGGGAGGGGAAGAAAAGAAAAAGAATCCCCCCTACCAACAGTTATTTCTAAGTCTTATAAAGGCTTGGTGATGAGCAATAATTACTGCAATACTGAAAGACACTGAAATCAGCAGAAGCGAGAGCCACAAAAGTATACACATGAAGCCACACAAAACACTCTAGAAACAGATCCGTGGGAGAAGCAACTTACAAGCAATGAAAATATTTCCATAACACGGCAAGCAAGCCTCCCAGATAAGTCCTTCTCAAGATCTTTCCATCTCAAAATCCTTTGGTTCATCAGCTGCAGTATCCCAAGCTTGTCAAGTATCAATGCTTGCTTTTCTATAAATGCAAAACCCGATCATTTTTAGTTTGAGTTTTACGTGCCAGGATGAAAGCTGGGCTTTTCAAATCTGGGGTAGCTGAGCCTGTTCCTCTCAAGTCTGGGAAAATGCATTTTCCCTCACAATACTGCCATTGTAAACACCATCCTCTGAAACCCTCCCATTATGGCCCTCATAATCATGATCTTCTGAATCTGAAGTACTTATCAGAAACCTTTTTCACAGGTTAACACAAAACATCAGCATTCTCAATTACCATATTCAAGTGGTATTTTAACAACAATATTACTGGATGATCTTGGTTTATGAGAATAATTCACCTCTCTTCCCCTTTATTTTTGAAGACTTGTGAAGACGAGAAACAACTTGAAGGAACAGTAATACACTACAAGTAAGATATAAACGACACACCTAATGAATACTCCAAACTTCTGCATGTGGAAACAACCAAAAAAAGGCATTAAACCACAGAGTTCTTGCAGTTATGATTCAAGACAACACTTATGTCACCACAGAAATGAAATCTAGCCTAGGGCTTTCTGGATTGGATCAAATGGCTACTTCAGAAGCCACTTAGGCAACCAAACTGCTTATAGAATAAACTGTGCTGTCCTCCCAGAATGATTTTGGTTTCATTTGAATTATTTCTACAATACCTCACAGGAAAAGAATGTGCAGCACTCATTATTCACAAGCCTAATACCCTCAGCTTTTCTGGGACAAAAGAAACTAACACTTTCTACATTCATTTGATGTGGAAATACACATTCTCAGCTTGTGCAATGATATATGGCAAGTTAACCCAACCTCCAGCTTAGTTGATTACACTTATTCTCTAATGAGAAGTTGACCAGCAAAAACAGACGGGTTTTTATGTTCTAATGGATTGAACCAACAATAAAAGTATCCAGCAATGCTTTGCATTCTACTCATATTAAGACATTAGGTAACTTTCCCTAATGTTAAGACTGCATGTTTACCATAAAGCGAGATCCTCCGTTTGTTACAGAAATCATGTATGTCCCTGTTCACCTTGGGTCTTTTAAGATGGGACCAGTAGTTCTCAGGAAAAGACTAAATGGCCTAGATATCCTAGTGACATGAATAGACAAAAAGGCTTTCGGATGTGGTGGGGGGAGAAATACAAAAATTCGTTGCATTATTTTTGCACAAAAAGGTTTCTGATGCTAAATGGTTACAAAATTTCTCCTACAGCCTCTAGCCAGCAAGTTTGCCAAACAGCACACTGGAAATCTAAATTTCCTGTGAAAATGGTTATATGTATCTCCTCCCTCTCCCCCATCAATGTGGTTTATAGCCAAAACACTGGCAATTCCCTCAAATGAAGCCTGAAGTGAGATTGTTGCATCATCAGAGTTATTTTAATGCAACCTAAGCTTTGCTGTGGGTGGGGAGAAGCACATTCTAAAAATACTTCAGTTACACAGAACATTTCCTAATCTGACCATTTCCTAATAAAGAGACACCTGAAGTGGCTTATGAACATAAACAAGAGAGACAAGTCTTTAAAGAGAGACAAGTAACGCTAGATAGGCTTGTGCACCGGAGCCATCAGTGCTTCATACATCTGGGGATGATGCAGCTTCACGCAGCAACAAGGTAATTAAAGTTACAGACCCAAATCACAGAATCTGCAGTCTAAGACAACATATTAATGATACAGTTTTAAACAAAAATGGAAATGAAGCTAAAACTTTGAAAACTTAGTAGGCTTTTGTAACAAGACCATATAAGAACAATAAGCAAGAGAGCGCTCATTAAAATGATGGTGCCATACCCCAGATATTATATTTGATGCCATTACTTACCAAGCCAGCTATTGGAGTTGACAGGCGATTGATCTTCTTAACAATGCCAGGTTTGATCTTGTTAATCAAACTAAAAAAAGAAGTCATATGATTTTCTGTCACATAAATCAACTTTATTTGAGCATGAGCATAAAATGCTTATTAAGAAATACTTTGCATATAGTCGTAAGTTACATGATTTGAACCAAATAAATCTGAACCTATTAATACCCCCTAGTTATGGGTTTGTGTTTGTTGTTTTTCTTTTTTAAAATCAGTTTTCCAAAAAGTGACAAGGAACGGCAGACTGCAGAAGCAAAAATGGGATATGCCACATACACACAAAAACCCCAGAGTGGCAAAGTGAAACAGAAAAGAAAATGCCTGGGTAGGTGTAGGCAGAAATGGATCTGTGTTTCTACTGCATGGGTGGTGATGCTAATCAGACTCATAGTTCCAATTTAAACATTTACTTCACATAAAAGTTCTGATGCAGGTGATGTCAAAAATGTATCAGAATACTAATTTTCAGAGCTCAGTGTGAAAGCACTGATATTCATGTACATATAAGAAATCAATTCAGTTTTCATAATGCTATCAAGCCCAGTCTGTGTGCAACAATCATTTTGGGCATATACAATTTACACATGCAAATCATTTTCGGTCTCAGCCAGAAAAGGTTGTGCCTCATATCATTCTTACTTTATATAATCTCCATACCTAATCTGAGAAGAGAGGACAGACTCACTTTTGAATACAGAAGTCCAAATGCACACCTTGTCCTGAGATGAGGATGAGGCATAGGATTTGTTGCACCTTTATACCCAGGTTTTCAGTCATGCAGGTAGGGAAATACTGTGGTTCCTCAAATTACATGTTAGACCAGAGCATCAGCAGAGAACAGGGACCTCAGGACACCCTGGAGACTTTGTCTTCCTGCATACCTTTAAGGATTTTAGACTTGCTCGCTCTTCTTGTTGTTGCTCGTCTGGCTAGATCCTTTAGCCCACAAAGGTTCAGAAAGGTTTTGTGATCTGCCCACATCAATGCAGACCCAGGACCTAACGTGTGTAACTTTACATGGGAAAAAAACATTTTTTGCTCAAGCAGCAAATGTATTTGGAAAGCAAACACAAAGAACAGAGTTTACCTAGATACACTGGAATGGAGGATAGAAATATCTGCAAAAGAAGAATAATGGCTACAGGTCCTGAGATTTTTCAACTTCATTGACTGAGTTATTTAGTAAGCACAATATATTTAATAATTTATTAAAAAAAAGAGTGATCTGTTCAGGTGAAATTAAAACAAAAAATTATGTGGGAGGGTGTGTCCCCCCCCTTTTTTAATCTTCAAAATGCATATTTGCTGTTTAAATAAAATACACCACCTCCAGAGATAATATAGCCATGGACACTAAATTAGTCATATCACAGGTGAACCAAGGAAAAATGGACAATGTCATGTCTAGTTGCCGCAATGATGTTGTACTCTATTGCCTTTGGTGAAAATTGGACATCTGAAAATCTTTCCCATCTTGTTCTTTTCTGTTTCCCCAGAATTTCTATGAAAATCACTTCTCCTTGTACTTCAGGTACATCAAATTTAAAATTATGACACAGGAGGACAGCTATATGATTTAGTGCAACATAATGAGGCACCATTTCTTTAAAGAAAGTTGTGTGTCTCCTAAGGCAAGCTGCTCAGCTGAAGGAATTACAGGATGTTTTTCTTGCATATGGCTATTAATTACAGATAAATTTAACTGATTTGCATTTGGCAGATGGAGGCTTTTATTCCTTTGCCAAATAAGTGTCAACAATGAAGTTATCAGGGGATTAGAATGTATCAGTCCGTTGCCAGTTCTTAAAGACTCTGTTTAAAAATTATAGCTGAATACAATACACACGTCCCACTAAATACATACCTGAAGAAATACATTTTTATTAAAAGTATAAGTTATTTTTATTACCACATCCAGTCTAGTTAACATTTCATTACACAAGTAACGGAAATACAGCATCCATTTCTGCAACATCATCCAAAATTATCATTGTGATATAGGGACTTGAGTAACTAGGAAAGGCAACTAGCAAGACAGACTAGGTGGACAAAGGGCCCAAAGGAAAAAAAAAGTCAAGGACAGGAAAACACAATTATATTCACAGTAGGGAAAATGCACTAATGTTGCCCTTTTGCATTTGCTTCGGTTATTTTAATAGTAAAAAAAGAAAAGTCTGAATTTTTTCTTTTAAGAGCTGCTCTGAGATTTGAGATTTTTTTAAATGACCCAGGTAGTTCTCTAACAAGATTTCTCTCACACTAGTGTTCTAAATGACATTTACAACTGCCATTCCTTAAAATACTAAGGGATTAGCACCACTTTCAGTCCTGGAAACCAGTTCCAGTAAGTACAAAACCAGTTACAAATATATGGAAGAGACCTGGCAAGTGGACATACTACACCTCTGACTCAATCTAGCAACGAAACCAGACAAGTCCCATTACTGCCAAGCCTATAACATATAAGCTCAAGGAAGCATTTCAGAGAAAGCACTCAAAAAACAGATGAAGTCAGAGTTTGCTGCTGAAAGCAATGGGTAAGTCCGTCCAGAAAGTACTGAAACCTGGACTGCATGTTCACACACGTGACATATTTTCTATGTTATGCTGAGACCCAGTCCCTTTACTTTTATCATCCTAGAGTGTTCGGTTTGCTTTTTGCATTGGTTTTGAAGTATGCTTTTATAAAGTATGCCAAATGACATTTAATACATTCTACATTATTGAGATACTTGGATGGAACCATAAGAGCAATATTATTAAGTAACAAACATATGCCTGATTGTTATCTTAAACTTACAGTTTTGTAAGGTTCAAATCAGAAATGTAAAGAAAAAAAAGAATTTCTTTAAGTGTAAAAAGACCTCTGGTAGGAATAGGTAGTTTTCAGAATTTTAGATCCAGAACACAAGTGTTTACAATTTTTTATTTCAAGGGAGTGGAGATTGAGGAGAAAAACCTAAACCAAAACAACACCAGTGGGTATGTAGAGGTGAGTGCTTTGATCCCAGGCATAGCCACACCACCTTGCACAAGACTATCATAAAGCCCAGTGATACAATGAGAATTATGACCAATAAAACCAATCAACTGGACAGGGGATCAGCACAATCCTCACAGTAACACATAAAGGAGTGTGTGGGACAACACATGGAACATGTGTATCTAGAAAGAGAACATGTGAAAGCTGTTCTTCCTTCCCAGGGTAAACAACCGGTATTAAAAGAAAAAATAAATTACTTATTACAAAATACTTTGGGTACTTCGTCTGAGGCCAGGATTGAAAGCTGACAACTCATGCTAGCCTGAAGGATTTTTATATAGGTAAGTCAATACTCACTCGCACAGCAGGACTCCATTTTCCAGAGCTGCTCGAAAGTCTTTGGTTCCAAAGCTTTTCCCAGTAACTGTCTATAAAAATAAGAATTGAGAGTTAATTGGACATGCACACAAGATCAGGAGTAGCCAGAGAATCTAAGTACTGAAAACAAACAAAAAAAAAACCAAAAAACAAACCAACAAAACTTTTCAATTCAACACTTAGTTCATACTGTTATTTTCTCATACTAATTTCAAAAGAAAAAAGTATTCAAAACATAGTTCTTTATGCCTCAAAAAAAGTCAGATCAAACATCTTCAAGTAGTTTCCCCCTGTGTAAATCAATCTTCAGCTACATGCTGTGGGAATACTTGTCATTTCCTAAAGCAATAGAAGCCAAACTGAAAAACATAAAATAAATTTGAAGCATAAGTGAAAAAGAGAGAAGAGTCTTTTATCTCCTACTTCATGTTACAGCACGTATACGCATATCCAGCACAAAAGTATTTTAATAGGGTTGTTTGGGTTTTTTTTTTGGTTTGGCTTGGTTTGGGTTTTATTCCTGCCACTTGCACCTAAGGCAATGTGACTAAGAAACCACTCGGGCAAGTCTGTATTACCACGTGCACACCAATTCCCATTACTTGGCAAGCGCTAGGACTACGCTAATGGGACTATTCAAAGTGAAAAGCAGTGAACAAGAATAATGTCTTATAAAAGACATGGTACCCAATGTCAAAAGCATTGCCTACATGTATTCAGCAAAGTCGTTCTCCAACACGAAAAAAAATTTTGCTCATGGCATTAACTCCATCTCAAACGAGACCACCAACACAGCACCCCGCACACGTCTAAACTCACTTGGATTCTTCCTACTACATTACCCATGTCTCTTGAAGGGACCAAATTTGGCAGTTTTATTCTAAACACCCAGATTAGTAACCCACAGACAAGTTAGAAAAAGGGCCAATATTCCTAAAACAGTCCAAAAGAGGGGTTTATCCCAGTTGGGCATAGAAACCAAACACTAGGAAGAGCATTTATTCAAACTTAGAGGTCATTGGGTTCAGTCACCAACTAATTACAAACCTCTCTTTGGGGATCTTAACCATCCCCGACACTGCCCAGGACTACAGGCACACAATTTAAGGTGCTGTGGAACCTGCATGCATCCAGACCAAAGCTACTGATTACCACAGTAATTAAAGAAATTAGTAGCGAAACAAATGAGCTGTGCCTGGTAAAAGAGCAAAAGGAGAGGATGTAGCTCTTTAAGGAGCTATTACATTACCATCTTGTTATTCTTTTCAAATTGCAAAAGGCATGTATACTAACAGTAGAAATACTGTAACTTCATAGTTTTAAGGTAGGTTATCTTTTAATTCAAAAGCTGTAACTGCCATCTCCCTATTGAGGACAAAATTAGATGTTACAAAAATCTTCTGTTGGGTTTAAGGTTTGGGCTTTTTTTTTTTTCTAGGATTTAACAAACAGAGAAAAAAAGGATAGTACACCAACTCAAGGTGAGAAAAAAAATAAATCAAAATTCAGGGAGAGAAAAGAAAACAAATCACTGTTAAACAACAACAAAGGCTGATACTGATCCCCCTGGGAGAACTGTGTTTTATACAATATTCCTGTAACAACACTCTAACAGAAGAGTAGATGTTGCATCTCAGCAATATGATTTTCAAGAATCACTTAAAAATACAGCATCTGAAAATTACCCTCATTTCAAAATATGGCCTTTTGCTTTTAAATTCATATATTCAGTGATAGTAATTTTGAGGAAACTAGTCAATGTAACATAACAGCTCTGAAAGTTTTAACATAAATATTTGTGTTTCCTAGGTAATAGGGGATATGGGTTATAAATTAAACCCTTCATTCTACAAGCTAAAAGCTTGAAGTCTGCATGTCATACAGCAGAATTGTACTGTAATAGAAGCTGTAGGACTGGGGTCTAGTTTTATGGCAACATTTCAAACCCCAATCAATTCTGAGAGTCGAAAAGTCATTCTCATTCTGGAGTTGGTGCTGATACCTGCAGGACTACACAGTCCAAGCATTTAGGTTTATACAGACAGTTTACTTGTAAGTCATGCATTCAACAGATAGCAAGATGTTTCCTGTACCTACAGAGTTGGGCCCATCCTCCCCCCCAAAAAAAGCCTAGAACTGCAGCATGTAGCTAAGGAGGTCACTCCTCAGAAATTATTCTCAAGAAGTCAAGAAGCATGTGCCTGTGTGGAACCTTTTTGACTGCTACAAAGTCTTTCAGCACATGACCTCAAGTAACTACAAGCCATCCTTGAACCACAAGAGAACCCAACTGGACTACAAGGTTGTAAATGCTACTATTACATTTGCAGACCTCTTAAAATAAAATTAGAGGACATCACACTGGAAGCATTTGGACTAAGTTATTTGTGCAGCCACTGATTTGATATAAAGGATGGAGCTGGAAAACCAATCTTGTGACCCACAGATTTTGGTGACTATGTGGTTTGTTGACACTAAAATAAAAGCATCGGTACTGCCAAGTTAGGTTTCATTAATATTGACTTTTAAAGGATAACTAATAATTAAGTAGTTAAGAAGTATTCTCAAGGAACAATTTAACACTGGTTGCTTGAAACTGAAACACTTCTCAAGTTGCACAACACCTTGAATTTCTTGAGGTCATAAAAGTAAGCACTCAATTTTAAAACCTCCTTTTGTACAGAGAGGGAGGACTTCTTTCAGCATGCACTTTCATCCAGCTCATACTCACTGTGAGGCATCAAGCTCAGCTGTAACTATTACAGCCTGCATAAGATCTAGGTATCAAAAAAAACCCATCAAAATGGGAAGCCATAGACTGGCTGAGAGTTCCCTGACTTTTAAGAACCTGACTAAGACAAAGTAAATCCCAACCAGAGATATTACATCTTCAAACAATGTCTACTATTTGTGAGTCACTGTTTATTCATTGAAACTGGTTATACTGGGTGTGGTACTCTTATGTAAAAGGCATACTTGATTTTGGACAATTTTTCAAACCACTTAGGCTATGTGCCAAATAATAAAGGAATTAGCTTGAAAAATCAGGTTTTATTTATGTATGAACAACATCTCATTTCAAACTATGCCTCTTTCCTCTCCTTCATTCAGCTGAAAGTATTTTGCTTGTTTTTTGATAGAGAGCTATGACATAATTAAAGGCTATATCACAAATTGCTGCTATAAACCAGTTTGATTTTATTTTTGTAAGACAGCGTCCCCTAATACTTTGGTAACTTGCAATTGCGAAGTCCAAGCAATTTACTTCAAACAATATTCAAATCCAGTCTTCACTTAAATTTAGACATTTAAAAAAAATGCTTACAGAGGGCTAGTTTAATTTCAGGTTTGCTGCGATTCCTGTAGAAAGAGGCAAATCAAAAAGAAATAACCAAAGGTCAACCACTCTGAAGATGGCATGACATCAAAATAAAGGACTGAACTAAAAGCACATGGTGCAGAAGAATACACTGATTATATGCCTCAGTACCAAAATTAACACTGAGTACATTTCTTTGACTTGTCCTACTAGAGGCCAAATACAACTAATCATAATAGGCCTTCTTTGCCTTAAAAGCTAGTCACAGCTGAAAGATTTTTCAGTGTTAATAAAAAATACTAAGGGAGTTTACATCAAGTTACTTCCATGGTCCACATGGGTTTGAATGGCTTCAGCAGAAAAGCAACACTACCACAGGACAGTAGGTTCTTCAAGTGGGTTTCCTATAAATACCAGAACATGCAACTCAAACTGCAAGGGACTGGCAGGTCTCTCAGTTTTATTTTGCTGTGGTAAAAATACCTAAACTAGACTCTCCCCATCCAATGCAAGACTCACACCGTGTATACAGGCACACTGGTTAACTTATTCTCCACCCCAAAAGCATTAGCTGCTCAGAAACAAGGAGGCAACACTGCATCATGACCAGCCTGTGACCCGAACAATGTCTTGCTGCAGAGGAGCCAGGTACTTGCCATCCAGCTGGCTCTACAGTTCATGCTGGCCAGCACTGCTCTCTCCATCTCATTCAGAGCTCCTCTGCCACAGCTCCACATAGGCTACATGATCTCAAACCATGCAAGAACCCCACACACAAATTTGAGACAAAGACCAGCTGTACCAGCGTGAAGGCTGCAGCTTCCTGATGTAAGGCCATAGGTTTGGGCTGGAATATTCAAGAAACCACACATGACATCAACAGGCTTAATGCAGGCTCATGCAAGGATCACACAGGGCAAGCAATTAGACAGCAACCTCAAGGATACTACACTGATTCATGAACTTCAGGTCCCCAGCTCAGCCTACAGCTTGAAAAGCCAAGTTTACCATGCTGCAGAGGGCTTCTCAGGTGCTGTAAGGAACTGGGACAACGATACGAAACTAACACTACAGTACCATTCCCACTACAGAATTTTGACTATGCCTGCCAGTTTGTGTCACAGTGCCTGCCTCAGCAGATCTCCTCATGTACACACTAATGTCTGAACTGCTACATTGCTAATGGCCTTCCTTTATTGCACCAATTACCCAAAATCTGAATCAGACTACATTGCAAATGGCTCCATCTTTACACAATTCCAGCATTATATATCTCCATTCCTAGCACTTGTTTGGCTTTAACTGCCCTCACCCAATATATCACTCCCCAACAGTACTGTTACTGTAAGACGCACCAGGAGATATATTGGCTACAGACGCTGCAAACGTGAAAGTGTTCAAAAAAATCCCAATGCTCTGGTATCTGTACAGTTGGCAAGGCCTGGAAGCAGATTCATTTTCATAAGGTATTTAGAGTCCACTGCATTTTATATACAACTGTCAGTACATACTCTACCTCAGCTTGAGAGATTTTATCATTTAGAGTCTGTCACAACAGAAGACCAAATACCAAAGCAGAAGGGATTTTTCATCTCTCCTGAGCTGCTGCAGAAACTGGTGGTTCTTCTGCACTGTGACAATGAGTAGCTGCTTTGTGGGACATTTCAGACACACTACCCAAAGTTCTGCCTCCCTGTTTCATGGCTATTTGTACTCCTGTTTAAATGCCATGTAGGATACGAGCTTCTTGAATGGCATATGCAGTAGCTGTCAAAAATGCTGCCATTTAAGTTTTAAAGTGAGGAGCTTGTGCCCTTTGCAGACTTCCCATCCAGTTTTCTCCTCCCTACTAGTTCTTTCTCTCCGAGTTTCTTCTTAAAAAAAAAAAAACAACAAAAACAAACAAACAACAAACAAAACAAAAACCAAACCAAACCCCCCTAACATTGTCACAATTTGCTCTAGTCACATCAATTGATCCAAATGCCTCCCAAAAGGGCAGTTGGTAGGAACCATATTCAGAGGGTTGCTGCACTCAATTTGAATACACAAATGGCAAAATCAGCCAGTTGGGTCGAAAGCCTCTGATGTTGCAGCAACCACAGCGATCACTCGATTTCTCAAGGTCAAGCAGTAGAAAAGAGTGACTCATTTCTGAGGCAAGCAGGATCGGTATCCCTGAATTTTGAGCCCCAGGACAAAAAAAAAAACAACAAAAAAAAAAGTGTGGGCATTCCCATCTTCCACCCAGGGAGAACATTCCTGGCATTTCACATCTGGTAGCAGGAGGGACACCAGGTTTGAAGCAGCCAAGATCACAATCTTGCTATCTTCCCTTCTGATCACAATTTAATTCATGGTCCAACAAACTCCTGAGAGGTCAACACGTGATCGAGAAGCTGGTACCTACAAAGGCTTTCCCGGTCAGCTGTCCAGCAACCAGCTTATGACATGCCCCAGCCAAACAGCTTCACAGGAGTCAAAAGCAACGCCCAGATTTCTACAGAAGGAAGCTCCCAATTTCAAGCCCTCGCACCTCATCACTAAAATCCAAGACGGTCACAACTCTACTGAGGAAAAGAGCTGGGGTGGCTGGAAATAAGAAAAGTATCTACCAAGAATTCTGCTTATTAGCTGTGTGCACAGCTAAAGTAAGAGGGCTGAAGGAGATGGATGTTTCTGCCATTGATCACTTCTGCTGTGAATGTTGCCCTTTATATCCATAACAATAGTGTTTTTCAGTTGGAATAACTCCCACTCTATTGCTCAATGCAAAGCTATACTCTCCCGTTTAACCCCCTACCCCAAATCCCTGGACATCATTTCATTTCAGAGAATGTGGAAATTTTTCATTCTTCAGCCAAAACTGCCTTTCATAACAAACCAGAACAGACATTTATGAAAGGAAATAGTTGATTATTGAAAAAGCCTGACTGCTATTTTCTGTCATCAACATAATGATGGGGTCTTACTGTGGTATGCCTTCTGGGCAGACATGCCAAAACTCCAGAATTAACATACAACTACATTCTTACAAAAGATGAAGAAAACACTGAATAAAGGACAAACAAGAAAGGACATGATTACTGGTGTGGTAGGTGCTAGAAACAGATCTCTATACATCAGCTATTTATGCCCTGTTTGTTTCAGCTCTTCTGTCAAATTGCATATAGGGACACAGTCTGAAAGACTGAAGTTTTTCTTCCAATATCTAAGAGAATCCCTGACTTAGGGGGACAATACTGCAGAAAGAGCAAGGATACACTTTTGGGATCAATCAATTCAGTCAAGCTTTTTTCCTCCTACACAAACAAGGCCATCCCACAATACAGCCAGATGAATAACGTTACTGTTGATTATACTGCTGACTGTATTCACAGGTATCAAACTAAGAAAAACAATATACATTATTTTGTGTGACAAAAAAGCCCTACTGTATATGCAGAGATAGGCAGCATAAACTAGATGAAGCTAAATGTTTCAGTAGGACATAAAACTTGCAAAAGCAAAGCAAATTTTGAACGGCTAGGAATCATTGACAATTATTGTTGTTATATATAAATATAGGTTTTATATATAAGTTTATTCAGGAACTATTCCAATTTATTAAAAACTCTTAATTCCATAAACAGTTTAAGTGCACACAGCTTCAACAGCTGCCATCTTGAGTCATGCATGCTTTAATGTTTAACCTAACTTTGGCCATGCATTTACTTTCTCACGTGCATTTGCAATTAACTTCAGTTAAATAAAAGTAGATATTTATGCACCTTCCCAAGACAATAGAATAATAATATTATTTTAAAATTTTCCAGCTGAGCTCCATACTAGCTCAGTGGCTGGTCATAAAAGAAGGGTGGTATTAAGCCTCTTGCCCATAAACGTTCCTAATTAAAGAGAAAGATAAAGTAGTCATGAGAAAACCCCAAACATTCAGTTCACCCCTGATACAGCCAGAAAGCAACAACTGAATTCCATAAATAGGCAAAAAACTCTGGGAACAAGAATCATGAAAGAACAGTCTCTAAAAAAGCAATTGACTGAGATAAAAGAAGTGGTGAGCAGAGACACCAGTTTCAGTTCTCAGATATCTTTTAATGATCATGTTTCATAACATACGAGCTCTCACGCTAGCCAAATTTTGAAATTGCCCACTGTGAAAGTCAGTCACTCCATACAGAATTTCTTTGTCTCTTTTCTGAAACCTCTAATATCTACCTCTTTAACACTCATTGGTTGCTACCTGACTAATGTTAACACCTTTCCGAGCTGTGGAAAAGTGATCAAAGGATAAACTAATCCCTGCATAGCTATGTCTCAGCTGGACACCTACATAGTGTCCACCTGAGGCATACAAAAAGCTTGCTCTGGGCAGAAAAAACAGTATGTTCAACATCTCCCTTGGGATGTTGAAATAAAAAGACTAGAAAAGTCTCAGCTACAACACAGCTTAAAAGGAAAAAAACCAAACCAAAACAAAAAACAAACAAACAAAAAACCCAACAAAAAACAACATCACCCTCACACCCAAAAAAACCAACCAACCAACCAACCAAAAACACACAAAAAAACAAACACAAAAAAAAAACCCACAATCTTGGGAGGAGACCTAAACACCACAGATGGAAGGTTTTATAGGGCTGGCTGAACAATGCAGTCACAGGAGAAAACCATGATCTTCCTGCTACCCAGAAATGGCACCAGAGCCTTCTTTCCCACTCTCTTTTTCATGCTCATGTGAAGGGCCTACTTTTAGGAAGTGTCCTGCAACCACCCACGCTATTTTGTGCTTTATTATAGTGCTAAAAATTCATAGAACATTCATAGGATGGTTTGGGTTGGAAGGGACATTAAAGATTATCTAGCTGCAACCCCCCTGCCATGGGCAGGGACACCTCACACTAGACCAGACGGCTCAAAGCCCCATCCAGCCTGGCCTTGAACACTTCCAGGGATGTGGCAGCCACAACTTCTCTGGACAACCTGTTCCAGTGTCTCACCCCCCCCCTCATAGTAAAGAATTTCTTCCTAATATCTAATCTAAATCTCCCCTCTTTCAGTTTAAAGCCATTCCCCCTTATTCTATCACTACATGCCCTGGTAAAAAGTCCCTCTACAGATTTCTTGTAGGCACCTTCAGGAACTGGAAGGCTGCTCTAAGGTCTCCCTGGAACCTTCTCTTCTCCAAGCTGAACAAGCCCACTGAAAAAAATTAAAACCCTCATCCTCATATAACTCCTCTATACATCCCACTACCTCTCTCCCACCACAAAATGACCACAGCAATTGAGCCAGGTGTTCCAGTCACCAGAGAAGGGCACAACAGCACACTGGAGACAAGAAAATAACATTTGGACTTAGTGCAGATTCTTGAAAGGCTTAGTACACCCAAAGATCCAGTGATGCAGCACCACAACAGGCAGTATGTGCCCAATGGGATGGATGGCCATGTGCCTTCACAAAGAACTTTAAGTTCAGACAGCTACCACAATCTCACCCTGAAAACCTCCATGCAAAATCTGTTTATACCATTGCTTTTGCTACATGAGGAATACAAAGTTTATGACAACTGCAGGACTTTCAGTTCAGGGGAACTAGCTAAAACACAGGTGTTTTTTTTTTTCAAGCTTCACTTAAAATGGAGGCATTGCTTGAAATATTAACAGATAAAGTGTTAGTGATACTAAAATCACATTTTTCTAGGGCAAATGTAAAGATAGGATTAAAGCAAATACAAACTTGGCCATTTTTGCTGTAGAGGAGACAAAATCACATTTGTCTAACATTTTAATCTATTATATTTAGTATTTTAAGTAATGTCTCCACTTCACTGTAATTGAATATTTAAATAGTTTGTTCTTGTTCATTTAGAACAAAAGATAAATGCAAACTATAAAAAGCCTTCTCGTGTTTGTATTTCCTAAGTTTATAGCTCAGTTTTACTACTACTGTCATTTCAGGTCAGAGAGTATAATGTTGCAAGTTTCAATACAGACTGTCAGTTCACTAGTATTTATTTTTAGAGGAAGGACCTTAAGGAAAACATAATCTCTGCTTACACCAATGAAGAAAAATACGCTTAAATTCTGCTGCTGTTTGCACGTGGGTCCCTGTTGGGATTATTTCTGTAAGTGGCAGAGAAATGCAGAGATATGAAATGAAATGGCCAAAACCAGAGCACACTTCTGCCCTAGATTACAGCAATCTCTTACAAAGTGACTGCTTTGATCCTGGGTGTATTTAACACTTTGATTTTACATTTATTTTAAATATCCAAGGTTCTCCAAAAGGCAGTGCTGGTGCCATGAGGGAGCCAGGAATCTAACCACAAGGTCCTGGAACTACATTCAGTAGGAGAATGAAAAAGGCATCAGATAAAAGAATATGCACACAAAAAGGAACTGCTTCAATTACAATTGCTTTTGCATATTTAGTGAGGTTATTCATGTGTGGAAGTAATTTCTTATTGTTACTGGAGATTTGTCAATCTTCTCAAACTTTTCAACCATTACTGGAAGCAGTACTTTGAGCAGCATACGTACTGAGACATGGTTTGAGTCAGCTTCAGCTGAAAACCTTCACCAACCCCCCTTTCCTCATGCATACACTCATGTGTGCACACATAAAGGTTTGGGTAACCAACAGTCTTCTCACTGCATCCTCTCTCCTGTCCTCACGTCCCCTAACTTTTATATCTCGTTCTACACCCACAGATTTCCAACCCATTTCACCAGGTTTACTTTGCTCATTAACAAGGCAACAGATGGACAGAGAGCAAAGAAATTGTGTGAAAACGAACACTTAACAGGGTCAAAAGACACCATAAAGGCAATTAACATCATGTACAGAGTCCAGAAAAAACAGTTACAACACCACTATGGCATTTGGCATTAACTGTAGTGCTTAAACAACATTTAGAAATTTCAATCATATCTAGCAACAGTTATGTAGAAATAAACCATCAGGCAGAATTAACTGAAATAAATGTTGATTTCAGCTGCAGAAATATTATTCCTTTCCTGAAGTTAGAATAATTCAGAGGGAAGGATTAGCTTAAGAGAGCTCCACTGATATGACCTGGTCAATCAAAATAAAAGCAAGAGTGTAAAGCACTTGAATGCTTTTGTGTTCAATAGTTGGGGGCTTTTTAAATAACATTTCATTTTCAAGAGGTGATAGTGAGTAAACAGAAGGAGAAGCTACACAGAACTGTAAAGTCAAGAAAATTGGTATTTTGGGGGGGTTGTGGTTTGTTTTTTGTGTTTTGGCTTTGTTTCTGGGTCTTTTTTTTATTTTTTTTAAATCCTAAATTTAAAGGAATATAAACACATAAAAATAATTATATTGGGATATTTGAAATGTACTATGCATGCACCAAGTTACTAAGCTGGAAGTGAGACTTCTGAAGGCTTAATTTCCTAAGGCTCATAGCCATACATTGCATTCAGGTAATGAGCTCCTACATTATAGTGCTGGACAGCACAGGACATTGTCAGTGCTTCACAGCACCATCTAATGAGATACACTGGGTACGACATATGACCAGAGGCTCTGTGCTTATATGCAGTCCCCCTCCTTGACAGTAGATGAAAGAAATTGCCTCTGGCAAATAAATTAAATAATTGCAGTCGGAAGAGGAAGGATGGCTACAGAGGAAATTGAAGTCCAAGGGAGCTGCAAAAGGATCACGTGCATTTGAAAAGATGACAGAAGCACATCTAGAAGAGGTGAATATCAGTCTGGGCAAAGGAATGAGGAAGCTCAGGCTTAGTAAGCTTTGCCAACCAATTCTTTGCCTCTGATTAGGTTTCTGAGGAGTTATAAAATATGAATGCTGTCCTTTTAAAGGAATCTAAGATAAAGGAATATTTGATGAACACATAGCAAGTTACCGTGTCTTTATGCTTTGAGAACTCCAAAAAATGAACATGTTCTTGTGTGTGATCACAAGGCTTTTCACTTTTCAGGGTATCCTATTCCAGCTATACCTCATCCAAGACCCTTCCATCATCTCACAGCAGACATGGTTTCATCCTAAACTGCAGGCTACACTACTCACCCATTATTCATGGCCATATATATCATTTTCCCAGAAGATCCAAGTCCTTCACTATTTAAGATATATTTGCCTTTACAAAAATAAAATGTCAGTGCTAGCACAAATCAGGGATCAGGCTACCATCCACCTTAAAATTAGGATTTCACCCTACTTAAAGATGACATAAAAAGGTTCTTCCTTACGCCCTGGTATTTGGCTTTCTTATCTGAACTCATTGGTCTAGTAATTTGAGTATTTGTTAAGCCAAATATACCACTAGCAAACTCCTACTCTCCATGGGATTATTCTTCTTGGTTTGCAAAACCAAAGATAGAAGCAGCATTAGCAGTTCTCAAAGTCATAGGTGGCCCTGTGCAAGGATGACTGCCACAATTCAATTAAAGAATTAAGATGAAGAACATAGAGGAGAGATTGTAGTCCAGAAGGGAAGCCACAAGTGACAACCGCTGCTCTTCCAGACTCTTCCAATGCTTTCTCCTTGCTCTTCAACACCATCACTTGCCGCTCCACTTCTGATCCAGGCTTCACGTTGACATAACCCAACTCAGCCACCTCTAGCATGACACTTCCTCCAGCCATTTTATTGCTCCTCTGCAAAATGCAGCTTTATTTAATTATCCAAGGAACCAGACTGGTTTGACAGAGTTCTTGCTTCCTCAACTGGGTGTGTTAAGAGCCCAAGACAAGATTGACTGTCAGCAGCTAAACAAGATTGTTGTGTACACTGCCCAGAGGTAGGATTTAATTACTAGTCAAGAGCAGCCAATCTCCCCCCTTATTACAGAAGACAATTATAATTTGCTTATATTTATTATGACATCCTTGCAGAAACGTTCATGACTCCTTGTAAACAATTTCATACCCTGCAAGGGAGAGGCAGAAATTTACCTCATCGTTTCCATATTCAACCCATTTAGCATGTAAAATGTGAATCTTCAATACCTCAATTTTTTCCATGTTGCTGAAAAAAAGAATTTCTTTTTCTCTGGGAAAATAAAGGAAAATGGTATATTAAAGAATTTATCTGCATGTGGCTGATAGAACCTTTCTCAAAAAGGAAACACTGATCTTAAGTCCTACGTAGAAAAAACAGAGTGGTTCCAGCCCATAGAGGGCTGGTTCACATATTTTCACATAATCTCCCATAATGATACAGCCAGAGTGATTAAAAAAGCCCTGCAAAATGCACACAAAAAAAGCACTGATATGCAAGCACACAAACTGCACCACAAAATGTTCTGCCCCGAGGTATAAAAACAGCCTGGGAAGATTATTATGTTCCATTCATTCAATATGATTATGCTTCTACCTTGCAAAGACAGAAAAGATGCACTTTTTGGATTATAAACAGATGCTTGTACCTTGGGCAATTTTTGTCTCTAGCTTAGCTTTCTTTTGTCTTTAAAAATAACAATGCATGAAATGGAGAGATATTATCACTAATCCATACAGTTTTTCATAAGCAAAATATCTGTGTCTTGGAAGACTGAGATTTTCTTCTACTGTAGGCAAGATGCCTCAAGCATTTCAGGTTTGAGCCACAATGTTTTCTATGACCAACAGCCTTCCAGGGCATGAAGGCTTCAAGAATGTCTGAAATTTTGCCTAGCAACTGAGACAAAGCATAGACTGCCCCCAGTTTAAACATTTTCCTCCATACATATTGCATGAGGTTATGCCAATTTCTGCTGCTTGATCTGGTACATGATTATCACCTCCACATGAAAATTCTTACCATTTTATTTGCAGCTGAAGACATTTTTCCTACCATAACAAAAACAAAATTGGGAAGTGCTTTCAACATTAGGTCACTGCTTTATCAAAGCAGAATGATGTCTTTGGGTTTGTTTTTTTTTTATATTTGAAATTCCAGAAAGAAAGGAATGGTACTTTGGATCATTGATGTTATTTAAGATGCAAGATTTAATTTTGTTTGGGGGCATCACAAAATTATGCATTTTATTGGATACACATCCTCTTAAGTATTTTCTTCTAGAACAAAAAGCTGGATGTAACTTCAGCTTGAAGCATTCCAACATCACTTGCACAATGTTTACAGACTAACAAAGGAATTAGCCAATGAGTTAAACTGATTGTCCATCTCACCCAGCATCCTCAGTCTGACAGTGATCTGCACCAGATAAGTCAGCACGTTCGCAAGGTGGGGAGAGAGGATACCAGTGCTTTCATATTTAGAGGAGTTTTAGGCTTCTCTATTATTAACTGGTAAAAACCACACAGACAGGGAGAGCAACACATGCTTTCAGAGTTCTCTTGCATCAGAAATTGTTAGAAAAAGAGAAAAAAAATATCACCCACCACTTTCTCCTGCCCCATATACTATGATTTTTCTCTTTTTTTTTTTACCATTTGCTTGCTCACAGATTTTTTTGTTTGTAATATACAGCAAGATAGGGAAAAGTGTATCCAGAAAAAGCTGGACACAAGTCTAACTTGTTTTCATTCTAAAGCATTACATCCATACAATGCCCTTTTAACTAAGGCATGTAACCATGAATATGCTATTAAAAACTCCCATATTTTATGGAAGCCAATGTTCCTCAAGAGTGGTGCCTCAGCCTTACAGCCCACTTCGATAGAGGGTGAGAATTCACACAGAATCTGGGTGCCACTGCAATCTCCTTCTCCCATATCTCCTGATACATTCTGACCTCTGCTGTTACAAAGTGGAATTTATTTTGACAATTCTTTTTTTCCTTTAAGATCCTGCCTTCAGCTCAATAAGAATTTTCTATATCTGAAATTATACAAGGTAAAGAAATGATGGGAAAAAAAAAAAAAAAATCACTTATTTTACATCATAAAGCACAAGAAGTGCACAAGATTTTCTTTTCCCTTCATGTTCCTCTTATTTATTATAAGCTGCATTTTTTACTACTACATAAACACACATACCCTGTTCTTTTATCATCTGGACTCTTTGTATGACACCAAACTGTCCCAGCATCATTCTTTCTAAAACCGTATTGGTTTAGGCTTTTTATGACAGATACCAGCAGAACCACCAAGCACACCAATATACAGACTATAACTAACCTGAAACTATTCGAACAACTAGTTTTAGGCACCACTCTGAGGTTTTTTGTTTGTGTTCTTTCCAGCTGAAGTTGCATTTTCACTACAAAAATATTCTATAATAGATTAGCAAGCTCTCAATTATGTACGAGTCCAGAACTCCATAATGAATTTTGACAGTACTAGTTAGTAATCACACTCTTGGTATCCTGAAATTGGCATTCATAAAGTGTAAATTTGAATGATTATGACTGTATCGGTTGTCAAGATTTTGAAAGCAGCAGAACACCACATTTTAAGTGACAAGTGCACCTAGAGGACAAGAGAAGACACAAGGAGGTTTCCATCATGATGCTCTACTTCCAAACTTCTCTTTCCCTCCTGGAACTTGAGAAGTAAGGCATGGGCCTTTACTGTACTTATCACAAATGCTCAAAGAACATTTGCTCTTCCTTTCCCATCATGATGCCTGATATACTTCGAAATGAAACTGCACCTACAGCTTGCATTATTTGTGCCAGACTGTCTGATTTCGCATTGCTTGGGAGATAATAAAGTATTTGATCAAATATTTATCTATAGTATGAATTTAAGACTGCATCTCCAAGTTGGATAACACTTTTGGAAGGAATAGGACAGCAGCAGAGTTCCCAATAAGTGTTATAGCACCAAATGTTCTTTTTATTCTCATGTTTAACTAAGAAGAAACACCCTAATCTCAAACCTGCAAGTTCAGCTTTATGCCAAGGACCTATCTGTTTTAGGGCTACAGGCAGGAAATAGTGTTGCTCAGTTATTTGGCAATATTTTCTTCATTACAAGTCTGTTTTCACCAATAACTGTGTTCTTCCCCAGAAATATAGTTTTGGGTTTGTTTTTTTTTTATTGTCTGCACATAACAATTATATGCATGAAGGTGAAAATAGGTTGGTTTTGTTTTGCTTCTGCTGTAACAAACATATTGAAGTTTGCCATAACACTCCTACTGGAGTAAAAGCAGAAAATGCAGCCTAATATGAATAAACTACTGAATCTTAAAGAACCCTCACTATAACTACAGAACAACCAGTCACTAAAACTCAGCACAGCACCTTACTGCATCACACAGATGTTCAGGGGACAACCTGCCAGCTTACACACACCATTCTAATAACCATCCTCATGTTTCTTTTGCCTTCCACTGCAAACACCACAAAGGGTGCCCCAAAATGTTACTGCAACTGCAGTAATGAGTATCTCAGCTGTCAGCAAGGATGTCAAGCCATGGGTTATACAGACTACCATGACTGTCCTGTAGGTTTTAACATTGCAGTCGATACTTTAAAATACAGAACTACTTCAAATAAGTCATGTCAGGGCGCCTCAGTTTCCCACTCAGAATTTTTATCGTTAAAGACAACAGTTTTGCATGATGGAAAGAGGAAGCCTCAGTCTGCTGTGTATCAAGACTACCCTGTGATACCTTCCAAGTGGGCTCAAAACTCCATTGTTTTAAAGGCTATTATTGAATCTGGCAGGTGTTCAATCAAATCACTGGAGTGCTACAGTTAGCTTAACTTTGTATTCTTTCAAAAATATGATGAGAAACTGAATAGCCTAAACCAAACAGGAATATGATTAGACAGGAACTCTGAGAAAGCAATTGGAAAAAAAAGTAAGTGAACAAAATTGACACAACTAGCATAATACAGAGAATCAGGCAAGTTAAAGTGAAAAGTAACTAAAAGTAAAATGTAGAAGACATTCTCTGGCCATGCTAGAAGAAAAAAGAGGATAGATCAGGTATGATGAAGGGGAATAAATAGTTAATGACATGACTCCTCTGATGTTTGGTTAGACAGCTGTCAGATTCCCCAGAGAAGCCTGGGACTTGGAAAAAACCACTGAGAGCAGAAAAAAAGTACTTAAGGTGGCAAAGCCTGGAAGAATTTGCTTAATTAAAGTTGTTCTGTGTGCTAGAGCATGCTCTGAGCCACTAGCAATTATCTTCAACTCAAAGCGCTGCAAAGGTCTCGTTGAGTGAAACAGTAAAAGTAAAGATACTCTTCAGGGATGCGACGACACAGTAAGAAAGGAGAGTAGGAGTTAGAAGGACATTATGACTGTTTTCCACAACTTGATTTTTTGAAGGGGATTAAATATTGCTGATTCCTCACCACCACAAGCCATAGCTGCTTGGAAGGGAGATAACACTTCTGTTTGAAAAGTCACATATAAATATTGTTTGGTTGTGTTTTTTTCCTTCCCTCCTTTGGCAAATTAACTGGTCTGATCCACAAGAAGCAAAACAGTAAGTGGGCTATTGATGGACTTAAGTTATGCAATTGGCAAAAAGACTTGCTATTTTATTTAAAGACACACAGACTGTGAAAATACAGTCTAGTCAAGGAGTTATAAGACCGTTACATGACAGTAGGAAGACCACACATGTAAAAAGCAGGTTTCTAAGACACAACATCAGATTACTAACACAACAAGGTACTAAACTGGACCCAAGAAAAGTTATTTCAAATTCCAGGACACTCTAGCGTGTTCTTTACGGAATTAGGTGACAGACTACAACCAGATTATTTATGAACCCAAGATGAGATGCTGCATGAGCATTATGGGGGTAGATGAGAATTCACTATTCTAGTCCTAAATCAGAGCACTGGTTCAAAGTTCATCAAGAAAAAAATCCAGCATAGTTTTAAAATATTATTCTTAAAACAGGGCAACTGAACACAAAAATAGGATATCCCTGTACATCTCAAAACAATATTAACTTTTTTATTTACAACAGACTTGACCTCAGTTTGTAGTCAGTCATCCCCACACCCTTTTATGCAATGCCACCATCTTAAGTGGTTATTTACCAGGTTACATTGCTGCAGTAGCTGTCCTACTCAGTTTGGTAAGTGCTATTGCATGCATTGCACTTCAAGACAAGACAGAGAAGCAACTTAAGAGCATGAGGACTACTTATTATAGAGAACAGGTGAGATTGAGAGGGAAAACTTTAGAGTTTTGCTATGAAAAAGTTATTAGTTGGTTTAACTTGCTGAAAAAAAAAAAAAAAAAGGATTGTTGGGTATCAGGGAAGAAAAACTAACCATGAAATGAAAGTTATGTATCATTGACCAGTTTGCCTGTTTTTAAGAGGTTAAAAGAATAAAAATGCCAGGAATGGTCTAGGTATAAGAATATCCAGTTTTACAAGAGAACAGTCATGAACTACATGACCTCTAAGCTCCTTTGAGCCATATATGCAAATTCCACATGAAAGGGCATATTACTCATTCATGTCTCATCATCTGAATACCAAACCAAGAGAAAATTCTTAGTTAAGCATGTATGCATCTGCAGGATTTAGGGCATAAGACAGAACAAAGTAAGTTTCGGGAGGGGAGTTTTGGTGTTGTTTTGGAAATGAGGTGCTTCACAGCAACTGCTCAAAAAACATAATAATCTAGACACAAAAAATGCCTACGCATAAATCAGTTTATTTTAGGATGTATGCTCCAAGCATCAAGTCAGAAATTCAAACCTATAATGCCTGCTATGACCTGACATAGTTAAAAGGACAAAAAAGAAGAACTGTGTACTCATGGTAGCAGGACAGACACAAGTACTACCCCCTCAAGTAACTATAATTACTCAGGATAATTGTTAACTCTGAAGAGACACAATTTAAGTGGCACTTACATTATCACATATAACCCAAACTCTAATGCTACAGTAAAAGTTGCGTAGGGAACTACGATTGATTAGAATTTAAAAGCTAAGGTACTGGTTGCATCTGATTTATGCTCTCTAATGAATTCTGTTCCAAAAATAAATTCCTCTGTACAGCCTGTTTCTTCTAATCATTTGCTGCAGATGGGGAGGAAGGAACTGACTGGTCTTTATGTGCATGGTTATTAGCATTACAATGCTTAGTGAGGCTCCTGGTGATCCAGCTGTGCTCCTCTAGTGGCCTGCTGCCTTAAAACCACTGGAGACGAGCACAGAGAGATGGCAGAGTGCAAGATGGCAGTGCTGAGGACCTATGCATCATTAGCACTTTCTGCATTTCCACACAGATTACGTGACTGTGTCAAACAACAACAAAACCTCATCTCCCTTTCCTTGAGGGAGGATTGTTGTGCTGTAATAGAAGTGACTGACCTACAAGCACTGAAGGACAACAGGGTCCTCCTGGGCACCTCCAACGACAGTTACATGGGAATGGGGCAGGTACCAGTGGAAAGAACAGCTACAGCTATTGCAGTGTTTTCTTTGAAGAACCTCCAGAAACCACAGAAGAAAAATAACAAACATTTTTTGGAAGGGCATGTTCAAAGTACAAGCAGGTCTGGACTTCATTACACAGCTTTGGTCACAGGTGCTACATGAATTCACCTGCTCAAGGCATAATTTTAGAAACACACATTAAAAAGAAAAACAAATAAAAAAGTTTTTGCCACCTCAAGGAAAAAGATGCAAACCCACACACAGCCTTGCTGCTAGAGTAAGACTAGAAGAAACACAGGACAAAAATGGAAAGCCCCGAGAGATACGCTGTTTGTGTTTGCATTTGAAAATAGGGGACTGGAAAGATGAAAATGGCTAGTGCTGTTGTCTGCCCTATCCCCTCCAGCATGCTCTGACAGAGTGTCCAGCACAGCCCTTGCACAACCTGCCTCAGGTCCGCAGTGAGGACATGACTTTCGCCACACCTTGGTCTTCTGCCTTCACCAATACCCAGCACTGGAGAAGGCACGAGTCTGGGTAATTTCACAGTTCCTCTGCTGCTTCCAGCAGCCCTGTGCAATGCTACCACTGAATTTGGGGGAATTCACGGAAAGCCAGCAAGCTGAGACAGCCCCAAGGCCCAGTGACCAAATATTTCATGGTAATGGCAGTGGGGACAGGAACCTCAAAAAAATCCCAAATATTAAAGCCAAAAGCTGGTAGATCAGAGGTTTTGTTTGGACAAGATCTGAAGTAGTCAAGGCCACGTACACTTTTAATATGTGCCAAATTCAAACAGATATGTGAGTCTGTCAAAAGATACGCCTATGAAAAGTGACTGAGTCTTTGCATTAACTTTATCAGTACAGATCCAAGGACAGATTTGGGGTTAATAAAGTGAATGGCCCATCTTTCATTCAATGGCCTTGAAGAAGCAAACTAAAATTAAAGTTTGTTAATATTCTTGTCTACATGAAGGACATAACTACCCAAAACACTTTACCAAAACAAAAAATAGGTACAATAGAACAGTTCTGAAAAAAATACTTAGCATTTTTCAAAACCAGCTCATTCTGGAATGAAAGATTTCCCTTATAAACACTGTAATGCCAGGCTGAGAATTCCTGCAAAATACCTTCTGATTCCTTGGAAAGTTACACTGCAATGGAAGACATTGTTATTTTAATCAAATCTGAAAACTTTTCACAAAGAGAAACTGGATTAAGTGGTAAATATTTTGCTGTTTAATGAAGGTTTTGTGAGCAAACCTGTGATACTGGCATTTCTGATGACAAAAAAAAAAAATCCCTACAAACTACATGTGAAAAATACTACAGCAGCAAATTTTTTGTAGCCCTTCACATTGAAGTAATTTTTAAACATTGTAAAGACTTCTGTGCTACTCAGAAACACACAGATTAACAGAAATTCAGATGTTCAGATTAACAGAAAAGAACTGACACAGAACTCAACTCCTTTCTGTGTCTTGATCCTATTTTTTCATATAAATGAAACATTTGTGAAATTCGTAACATCTGAAGGCTGAATACACATTTTTTCAGTATGACAGCGAGGGCTATTTTAAGATACTGGAATGTCATTAATTTGTGTCCCTTAGCTCAGCTATTTGTAAATGATTAGCTCTAGAACACCAAAACAGAGAAAGGCATGTCTAAGCCCATTTTATACTACTACTAGCATTTAACTTAAACACAACTTCAAGATCTAATGCCAAAACACAACATATACCATTTGTCATAAAATTGATAAAGAAGCCTTATATACACCTACAGGAAGAGAAGAACAACTTTTTTTGTTTTAAGCCTAAAGCTTGGCCTTTTCAGTTTCTCAGGGTTTCAAACTAGTTGCCTACATTTCTGCTGGCAACAAAGGCCCTGAGGAGCAAGTTTAGCTTGAGATAGTATCAATAGAAGGGTAAGCAAAGAAGAATATAATTAAGCATAATGCCATTTAAATATCTATTTTTCTTTTTACAAGTGATTCCTGTATTTAACAGCAGCCTCACACCTTGAAGAGGGAAGAGGTTTGCAGTACCAGATTCCTGTTGAGTTTTATGGGAAATAGCAAGTCCTTGGCTGGCATGCTCCATAACAGCAGGGGCAGCTCTGATCTCTGGAAAAGCCTTAAACTTTCAAGAGGTTATAAGACTCCCCAAAGGAGGCTAAAAGTGAAATTATATGGGGATAAGTGGGGAGTTCCAGAAGGATTATGAAAAGGCTCTAGGAAAGAAGCTCTCCCGACAGCAAACTGCTCTGAATGGAGCTGCAGACAGTACCTTGTATTTGTTTCGTTTTTAAATCCAAGAAACAGAACACACCTATCACTTCTCTTTTCATCCCCAGCAATTAATTCAAAGTCAGAGCTTTGGTCTGAAGTTTAAGGTCTTTTATTTTACTTAGATCTGGGCTACCCTTAAAGGAGCAGTGAGAGAGGTTTAAAGCTCACAACATTATTCACCAGGAAATACAAGTTATCTGCTCTTAGGTTCCTACAGACTACACTTGTTTCAAGTTCTTCAAGTCTGAGAAAAAAATCTGGACTTCAAAAATTCCATACTTTAATTAGTGACTTGCTCTGACTTGACTTTAATTGAGTTTAATCACTATGAAGAAACAGTAAAAAACAAACACAAAACAACAAGAGTTCAGCCTCACGTGATATTTTTAAGTAACAGCTTTAATATGGTACTTTACTGTTTAATCAGCCGTGACTCTGAGGCATAGGACCTTCATATGAGCCTTCAAGGGAAAAAAAAACAAGCAGCGATCACACTGACACAACTGAGACCTGACTAACAAGAGGGGCTGAAGATTCACAGGTGGTGGTGAATGGTCCTGCCACATTGTCCCGCTCCTGGCCAGCTTCTCTCTGGTGGGGGTCTGTCCTCACACCAGGAGAGGACAGAGGGCTCTTGTGAACCTCTTCTTCCCCAGTCCAAACATTTAAATTAGATAATTTTAATTCACATGTATGACTACTTTTTTTTTTTATAGTTCTAACAGATACATTCAAAAGGATGCAGAAGCCAAAGAAACATACTGGGGAAGAGAATTTTTAAGAAAGAGTGATCTAGACTCCTCCACACTGAAGACAATAAAATTTAAGCCTCTGAATCCTAACTTAAAAAAAGTAATTGGGAACCCATTTTCATTTTTAACAGTTATCTGGAAGTCTTATAAGTCCATATCCACCTAAAAGAAATTTTAAAAAGGAAGGTATCACACCAAAGCACTGAAATCCAAGCTAAATCATTTCCATAACTTTGGAGAACATATTTCAAGTTCCTTTTCCCTGGCAACTGTTTTTATCCCTGGGTGGAAATATCTTCTCTCTTTCTCATGCTTAAAGAAAAAAAGTTCAAATACACATGCAGGCTGCTGAAGCAGCTCTGAGTTGAGATGTTCCTGTTTGCCTCAGCTGCGCAATTTCCAAACTCTGATGGGTGTCACTAAGGCAATCAGCCTGTTCAGCATCCTATGCAAATTACTGGAGATGAATGCTCAAATCCACCAGCACACATACAAATGGAAATTAGCAAAAAGCAGCAATATGGTAATTCAGCATGATGCTGAACTTAATACAAACATCACTAAAGGAAATCCACAGGAGATAGGAAGCAAGACAAATTTTGGAACTGTAGCTTGAGCTGCAGCAGAAGGTCTGCATGATGATATTCAAAACAGAAAATCCCACTTCATAGACTGGTTTTTGATCTGGAACTAAGAATCTTTACCTGCTCCTAAAAAAACCTCAAAACAAAACAAAAAACCCACAGAAAACCTCCCCCAGCCATGAGTGCATCTTAAAGATGTTGTGGCAGACATACAGCACTAACTACCTTGAACCTTCTCCTCCTAAAGCTTAATTTCTGTGTAGTTAAACAAATGTTAATAATTGAAAAGTATACAAAGTTATTTTACTAAGGGGGCAATTAACAACCTCTTTTCACTTTAGCAGCTGATTCTTACTTGGCATTAAACCAACAGGAGCTTGAAAGAACATATTACACACGGATAAGATTTTGAATAACCTTGTGAGTTACCAGTTAGCAGTTTGGTGCGGCCCTCAGACTTCAAAGGCCCCTTTAATAAGGAAACAAGACAAAGGCAGAGAAGTCTTTATCATCATTTATGGTAAACAAGATAGCCAAATCCACTACATACTGAAAAGGTGATGTAAGGAAAAGACTGAATTTTGCATGAGCTTCATCGACATTTTAGGAGCCCTTAATTACCCAGTAGTTTTTTTTGATTAAAAGATGACAGTAATTTGGAAAGGCAACAGCAAGTAGTCCAGTAGCACAAAAGGAGGACCCAGATACAAAGTTTCTGCTGCTTTGCTATCAGCAGATGCTTGGGAGCACACATCACCAGATCCCAGTGAGGCATGTGCCCAAGCACTTCCTGACACCTGAAGTGAAGAACTCAGAGCCTCTCACCCTGGGCACACAAAGCTCCAACTCTGTTTCCTACTGCTCAGCCTTAATGATTCCTATTACACTCACCATGAATATACGGGCAGACAGGCAAAACTGACAATGCCTGGTGTCAGCGTTAAAGGAATTGCATGTTAAGACCTAATAGCTAAATAGACACACTGCTGATAATTAGGCCATGTATAAACATAAGGATCTCCCCCTCACCAGAATTCAATGATGAAAAAACAGCAAGGACACATGGCTTAAAATTAACGTAGTGTGAAATGAAAAATACAAACCTTTAAATGGAAAGCTGCCTAATGTAATTTTCACAATTACCATTTAAGAAGCAGATCAAAGAAGTGCATCATTTACATTTTCAAACATTAAGTTTTAAAGATCAAAGACCTCTAGTATTTCCAGACTGCATGTATGTGAGTAACTTGGCTAGAGTAATGAGTCTGTGCAGAAGGAGTACGAGCTGCTTGTTTGCTTCGTGCAGCAGTTTCCTCATCACTTAAGCCTGTACAAGTGGTATCTGCAACAGGCATCATTAACAAGCCCCCACTGACACTACATATAAATAGAAGCAAGGGACTCGAAGTCTAAAACAGGGTTATTCTAATTTTCTCACTGCTGGAGATCTCTTTCCCTGAAAAGAGCCACTGCCTCTGAGATCCTTTTTGCAACTCCAGCCTGACAGCTGTGATTTAACAGTGCTTATATGATGTTCCAGGGGTCATTAAAGACTGCACTTCATTGTAGTGTTTCACCAAAACTCTGTTTTCATGGCGTGCTGTGGCTAATTATGCCAAAAAGTTAAATAGAAAGAAGTACATTATGTCGTAAGTGCACTATGTTCAAAATCATGCAAGTTTAATTCTATGTATGAATGAAATACCAGCAGCAGAGGTGATATTTTAATGGCCAGTGAGTTGCTGCAGTAGACCCTGCTCAAATTCAGTGTAAAGTAGAAAGTGTCCTGGCAGTTATATCCAGGAAACAATCAAACTTCTCATTCACACTAAAGACTCATGCCTACTCCTGAGCACTCCCAAAAATGGATTTTAAAGATCAGGTTTTAAAGCCAGATTTTTCTCAGCAGAAAACCATCACGGCCATAAAAATGCATGCTTAAAAAAAAAAAAAAAAAAGACACCATAATTTAAACTGAACCAGTAAAAGGGAGCTACTCGTGGAACTCGAGAGGATGGCCAAAGCTTCCCTCACTAAGTTGAGGAACGTGACACCACCACATGTGTCATGTGCAACAATACTTGGTACCTGATTGCTGACGTTACAATAACACTCGATCCCCAGAGTTCCTTTCTGTATGCTAAGATCCTCAGTGCACCATGCTGCCCCATCAGACTGGTCCCAAACACAACATGGATTTCCCTTTCAGATAACAGGATTAAAATTAATATAAAAGTAGAGGGGAGGGGATATGTAATGCTAACATTTACACAGATACTTTAGCTCTTATATCATGGTATTACACACCTAATACAAGAAAAAAGGGGCATAGGAAATTCACATACCTTCATCTAGGCACAAGAGGATTTGAAGCAGCTTTCCCAAGAGAAGCATCTTCAAGAGACACTTCTCATGGTAATGCTGATGTATTCTATAAAGACTACCAACCTTTACAAAGATGAACAGCTATTATGTATTTACAATACTTGAAGAACCTATGTACTATTAGTAGTACTCTGGGAAGCAATGTTCCCAACAGACAAAAGAAGTTGCATAGAAGCAAGTTTCATACTTTAAATCTTCTCCCACAAAATAAAAAGCTGAGCGCTATTCAGGCTCTTTAGAGGAAGAAAACGATGAGCTGTGTCTAGCTGCAATAAACACATAGCATCCTAATCTCAAAGGATATTTATTTTGCACAACACTGTGGCTATTCCTGCCAGACTTAAACTGACTCACATGGATTTCTGTGTCAACAGCCACACTGCTTCTAATTCCCAGCCTACATCAGGTAGGCTGACACAGTCAAAGCACTTAAAGGTCTTAGCCTGCATCTCTGCCAAAAATTAAAACCACTATGTACAATCTAAGCAACAATTTATGCATTGGTAGATGATAACAAAAAAAAAAAAAACAGTAAATCTGATGCATGAAACATTTACCTCTGCTAGAAGTCTACAGAACAGTGCCCCTGCCCAAAGGGGAACATATATCTGCTACCTCAAGAAGAAACAAAGACATGTATTCTTCTTTACTTGAGTGGAGAAGCGTGTGCTGAGGTTGGGATGAGAAGGATCCAGATCTCTTCTCCATCTCCCCCTCCCACCCCCAGGAGCAATGTCTATTAAACAGAGCCTGCACCAGGTGCACCCATTCCCAGACTGTACAAGAGCACAAGAATAAAGGCAAGACATGGCTTAGCTACAGGGATAACTCTCTAAGGAAACGAGAACAGTAAGACTGAGGTGAGGAAGGCTGGCATACCTTTAAAAACAGCAGAGACACACCAATATTCTTTCCATATTTCACTCCCTTGTATCCGAAAGGTAGCGTGACAGTGGAGATGTCTTCTACTGCCTGAGAGACTCCTTCCTCTATCCTACCTCCTCCACTGATCACAGGGGAAAGTGAAAACAATCAGATGAGTCACCACTGGAAATCTGCATGGCTCAATCGCATCTAACAGATGTATGCACCAGACAGGAAACTGAATTGCTGCCAGCCTCCCAACCATGTCTGCTGAGATGCTGGAAAACACTGCTCCAACCTTATGCTTTGTTACCACTAGATATGGTTCTTGCAAGAGCTTTGCCCGCATGCAAAGGCCCCATCTTGTTGCCAAAACATGCATGTTAAGTATTTTGTATTGACAAAATTAACCATTATGTTGAGAACCACACATAATTTAATGGTATTGTTCTTCTTAACTAGAGTATATCCAAACACTTTTATGAAAAGCACATTCACCTTTTACTGTAATTTTCAAGGGGAGACAGTTTTCACAAGGAAAGAGCAAAAATTTCACCGGAAAATGGAATGACACAAGATTTTAGTTGCCACATTAAAAATATATGTATATATAAATAATCCCCAGTACACACATTTTTCAGCCAGGTCTAACAGTAGGCTTCCATGGCCCATGGCAGGTAAAGCAGATAAGATGCTGATTTTAAAAAATATATAAGTGAAAAAATTAAAACTTGTAAAAGCATATTCAGAAATTTAGAACAGTAAGACTGTATTCCCCCAACTTTCAAATGACCAAAATGCAAAACCCCCAGATTTAAAAAGCCAGCTCGTTCTACAAAATTTTGTAATTCAAATATTTACAAGGTAAGAAATTTGCTCCAGAAAGAAGGAAAAAGTAGTTATTTACAAATACCCCTGGGTGCACATTTCTCCCCTTCCCTTTCCAAGCCCCTCTGTCATTTCTCCACAGTACATGGCTCCCCACTGCATCCATTGACACTTTGATACACAGAACTTCCCAGAGTCTTTAACACTGCTCTCAAATGAGATTACAGCCAGTGTCGGCAAGACCTACTACAGCATCAGAGAGGGCTTTTGGATTTTATCAGAAGCATGCAAGCTACGTCATTAGTGAGGAACCCAGTCTGTGCATCTTAATGAGGATTTGCCTTTGAAAACCTTTGTCGACATGTAACACCCATAGTTGTGAGGCAATATCCTCTGGAATAATCATCAAGTCAATGTTTATTACATCAGGGTTTTTTTCCCTTCCACAGTGTCAGGCAAATGTCTGTGAAAGATATCTATCTGTACCTGGAGCTCATGCCTTCATCCTCAGCCCATTTTCATTCAACCCAAATAAGAGCAAATTGATGCAAACCGCCCCAACACACAAGGGATGTGGACCTGCTCAATTGAGTCCAATGGCTGGAGCACCTCTGCTACGGAGACAGGCTGGGAGAGCTGGGCTTATTCAGCCTGGAGAAAAGAAGGCTCCAGGAGACAGTAGAGCAGCTTCCTACTTGTTGGCCTAAAAGGGCCAACAAGAAACCTGAAAAGGGGTTTTTGACAGGGGCATGCAGTGACAGGACAAGGGGAAATGTTATTAAACTGGTCAATTTAGGTTTGATATTAGGAAAAAAATTCTTCACTGTGAGGGTGGTGAGACACTGCACAGGTTGCCCAGAGAAGCTGTGGCTGCTCCATCCCTGGCAATGTTTAAGGCCAGGCTGGATGGGGCTTTGAGCAGCCTGGTCTAGTGGAAGATGTCCCAGCCCATGGCAGTGGGGTTGGAACCAGATGATTTAAGATCCCTTCCAACCCAAACCAGTCCATGAATGCTGAGTACTCACAATAAGAATGCTCACCCAACATTTAAAAAGAATAAAAATGAAACAACCTTTGTAGCTAGCCAAGACAGTCAATGTCACTTGCTTACAGCCCCTTCTGTTTGCAAGAAGAACTTGCAGTCAAAGTCTGGCTTTGGGTTACATCTTCAGGTTCGTCAAAAAGGTACGCTTTGACAGTGGCACCTTTTAGACAAGTACATTATGGCAAAACAAGGAAGGTTTTTCCCCTAGATTGGAAATGCAGTAATGCATAGCTTTGTTCCCAGCTTCAACTAACCTGAAATCGTATCCAAGGAACCATTTCAAGGTAGTGTAACAACTGCTGCTACAGAGCCCTCCACCCCTGCAGTGTCAAACCCGGATCTTAATTTTTCTTTCTCTTCTCCACAACCACTTTGACCTCTGGCTTCGTTTGCTTCTGTTCTTTATCACATTGTGATTTACTAGCTGACATGGTCATTTGACCACATAGAAAGTCTCAGATCAAGCTCCACAAGCTACAGTTTTCAAATTCTTTCCTGAAGGAAATGTAACAAATAGCAGGGACAGTAAAATACTTCCAGGGAAGAATCTGCAAATAACACTGGAGATCAGATCTGGGATTAGATCTTCCCCTTGAAAGGCAGGTGATGATCACAACAGAACTGCTAGGCCAGATGGCCCAACAGCTCTGAATGACCATCTCTCAACCAACAAAACTCCAGTGAGACCCAAGGTTGCTTCCGCCATAGCAGAAGTCAGAGTATAAGCATATCACATACTTTCAAATGTTTTGGCCCAGAGACTCCTGGCAGAGTTTCTATTTAAAACAGCTTCAACTGTCTTTAAAAGCCTTATGAAATTCATCCTGAATAAGTTATTTATGGCTGGAAGCCAGCCTCTCTAATTCAGGTGTCTAGTTTATACCTCGACCCCAGGCATCTATCAAATGGCTCGGAGTCATGTAAAGAAGAGAGAGAGGCAATGAGGAGGATCAGGTGACTTGAGAAGCCTCCAGGGAAAGAGATGGCTTGTCTAAAGTCAGGTATCTGCCTCTCCATCCCACTAGCTCAGCTGCAACCCAACAGCCAACTCTGCCAACACCTCTTCCTTGGCATGAATGCTGATGCTCATCTTGCTTCCCAGGAGCCAATCAAGTACCAAATAACACAAAAGAGGCTGTTTCCATCATTGGATGAACTACCTAAGCCAAATCACAGGAGGGTCAGACAAATGATGCTGCCACCAGAAAAGGAGTCAGAAGAACACGCCAGGCATGGGAGTTTCAATGACATCCTTCTATGATAACATCCCAGCACTAACAAAAATCATGTTGTTTTGGAACCTACCCTAGGAGGACAGCTTGGCCCAACCAACAGTTTTCACTAGCTGAATTGATCCCAACCCAGATATTCCTTTAAAGCTGTGTTACATGGCTAAAATAGTCAAAATCATTATCAACATAGCAGTTAACTATTTCCCAAGGTTAGTATTGAGGTTTATTTTCCAATAGTAATGACTGAAAGCTGAATCATGTCCAGAAACAAAAGTTTGGACTTTCGCATGAGCTGGTACAAAAAAAAAGAAAAGTACTAACACGCCCAGCACTGGCAGAAAACCCAAAGCAGTCCTTCTAATCCCAGATGTTCTGTGCCACAAATGCAAAACACCACTGAAATTAAGTTTCTCCATTCAGTGTAACACAAATGAAAGTTTTACAGCTAAATACCAAACTGGAAGCTAACACACTGTGAGTCAGATCCATACATCTTTCTTTTCATTGAAAAAAAATAAAAATTTAGCACTATTCTTAACTGCTAAATTTACAGCTGCTTGCAGAAGCTCACAGCATGAAGAACCAAAGAGCCCATTTTAAAGTAGCTTATTCGATATATTCCTTTAGAGTTAGATTTTCACTTGGATTGACAGTATTCAAATATGAAAACCAGCAAAACCAAAACACTTCTCCTAAAATAATCTGGATAACATGTTAGGCACGTCAAGTACACCTTAGACCAGCAGAAGCATTTCTAGTACACTGTGTCTGACAGCATGTGCTGGTTTTCATTAAGTTACTGAACATGGAAATCCCATTTAAAAACAAAAGATAGTTAAGAGTTATGTTAGTCCTGTTAAGCAGAAAAAAAGTCTTGGTTGTTTTGTTTTCCTTTAAAAAAGAAAAAGGAAACTTCTTAAAAAAATTAAAAAAAAATCAACAAACACCTCAAGGAGTGGATAAAAGAACTTTAAAGAGGAGGAGTGGTAAGTACATGAAACAGCTGGAATGTATTTGGTTCTTATAACACAGTAAAACCCAAGTGTTTTCCAAAGCTCAGCAAGGTCACCATTTAATGTAATACAGCCAAGCATTCACTGAAAACTTCAAAATTTGGACCCCCAAAAAGGTATTTGACAAAGAAAGGTGCTAAAAGGGAGTCCATAGTAGAGGGAGAGCATGCTAAATGTAGAAATTATCACCCCACCTCCTCTCCAAACATTGTGCACAAAAAGAAAATGCATTACTTCACAAAACTGGAGAAAGGATCAGGACACAGTTCAAAGAAACAGAAAGCCAGGAGGAAAAGAACAAAAGTAACACCACGACTAACTGTAGCTGGCAACCACAGAATACAGAACAGAAGAAAACAAATGTCCAGTCAGAATCGTTTGTAGGTCCCCTTAAGCTGCAATGCATTTCCCCATTATAGAAGAAATACCTGTTTCTATAGTCAAGAAGTTAATTCTTCCTCTTAAAGTGCCTGCAGATGCTGCTTTCATATGAAATTTTAAAACAACACTCAAAACTACAAAGAGAAACCATCCACAAAGGAAGCTGCACTGTGAACTCAGCTCAAAGCTATGCATGCCCATTGCACAGGACTGTGTGAAGATAGACTTTGAGGATGTCTAAGAAATCCAGATACAAACTTTGCTTGATAATAGAGAAACCCATATTACAGAAACCAGGAAATGGATTTTGCTCCCAAGCAAGAATTGGTCCAATTTTTCCCCCAAACACATCACCAAATACACCATGGATACCTTTCCTGAGGTCCAGAAGGAAGGAGACAAGGTAACAGAATAATGTTCAGCCAGATGAAACAATATTACTGTCACCTTCTCCTTCTAAAACATTATTGCTAGCCCTGTTATATGACATTTTGCCAGAGCCCTTTCATAGTCTGCAGGCAGTAGAGAACATTGTTTCTAGGATTTGCATTCCCCCAGTATTTACTGAACAGCATGTATTATTTATGTACCAATTCATATTTATATATTAATTGGGCATACCTGGATTTACTCTATGCAAGAGCTTGCTGCCAATAATCTACACATAATAATGAAATATTGATGCATCCACCTAAAGAAGGGTTAAATAATCCCTTATGTAGACACAAGCCAGGACTTTGGCAGCTGTGCTGTAAGAAGTTCTCCAGAAACCAGCCCACCCAGGTTTTATGACTTGACAGAATTACTCAGTATTAGACATGGTTTAGGCAACACGATATATAGATTTTTGCCTTTTCATTCACACATTTTTCATTCTGACACCATCCAGGACATTGATTGGCTCTCTGAGCACTATCCCAGAATTCCTTACCCAGAACTGAGAAAAAAAAATTCATAATGATTAGTTCAACTGAAATAAAGGGTCCTGTGAGAAGAAGACTTAAACAGCAAGATGAGTTTTCTATCTCTACAGTTATTCCTCCCATCTGCCACACCAGACTGTATGCATTAGATTCATGCTTGGGGAAAAAACAAAACAAAATCACTGAGGTAAGTTGTCTATGCAAATACAGGGAAAACATCACTGCTAGACTTCTTGCTGCATCTGCAGAAGCCATAAAAATATACAGTAGAAATGCAGACTTTGAACAGTTTCAACAAATAGAAACATTTGGTGACCACATGTCAGAGACCATTCACTGGATATGATTGCTATACTGTGGGTCCAAACCAAAAGATTTTGGTAAGTAGTCGTGGCTCTCAAGTGTTATCCTCAAGCTGACTCTTTCTACCAAGCCACTCTGCAAATCTGCTTTTTTAATGTTCTGAGCCGGTGATGGAGCGGGGTGAAGGGGAGCAGTGTCTATACACAGACATCTGTTCCTTCCTGGAAAAAAAAAAAAAAAAAAAATACTTTCCAACATCCAAAATGTAATGGATACTTTTAAATCACAAAGGAAGGTAGCTTTGGGCTCTGAAAAGCACTCTGTAATGCAGTAATGAATGAAGTTGTTAGCACACACAACAGCATTCAGATAAATTGGGATATTTCACTACCTATTTCATGGTCATGGTAAATAAAAGCAGGAGAGCTATCTTTAGTTACTGTCCAGACACGCTGGGCTCTCTCTCTATTGTTGCCTACTGAAAATGATAAAAAACCTTATCTTGCTACAGAAATCCTAATGGTGAAACACCCCTCTCCATCAACACTGGGTAGTGTTCACACGAGAAAAAACAGAACAGACTTTGCTGCAGCATCCCTGTGTGAGGAACAGCCCCATGACTACAGGGTCCTGCTTGTGACTCTTAAACCAACACTCACAGTGACAGTATCAGATTAAATGAGTCACTCTCAGAACATCTGACTTTAACAACTCTAGATCAGTTATAAGGGGAAGAAAATTCAGATCCCAAGAGGCCTCGTAATAGCTTGCAGTATTAAGAGTTACTTGGTCAAACACCTACTTCTTCTCACTTCAGTGAATTTGTCAAGGTTGCTCCATGTGTTTTCCTACAGCTCTGCTGCTCATTCCAAAAATTCATTCAGGCACACGCTCACAGCCCACCCTCCCCTCAGACAGGATCTGTACCTTTGACTACTGCTTGGAGGGGAGGCGGGAATAAGTAATTCAAGCATTATTTGCCTCGGGGCACTCTAAAGATTTACAGACTTTGTGGGTCAGGTTTCAAGTTCCTTTAGCAAACAATTTCAAGCCATAGACATTTACCTGAAGATTAGGGTTCATTTAAGACACAGAACAGGAATCAAAAGCCAAAACATCTTACAAGGAAAAAAGCACTCACTCTTCTTGCCTCTTGAACTCTTAGAGGGGCATCACCCCTAAAACTATGAAGGGTGTTTGGGGGCAGAGGAACCATGTCTCCCCTTCATCCACAAGGATGAACTTTGTGGTGGACTGAAGAGAGGAAGAGGCAGACTGCCCTCCCACATCTTGAAGCAGGAAAACAGACTCGGCAGTCTGGGATATTTAATAGCTGGGGGAAGAATGCTTTGGTTTGGAGGAACAGCTTTTGGCTTGCTTAAGTTATAATATGGAACAGAACACAGTAAAACAATTTTAACCCAGCTATTTCTAGCTTTGGCAAACACAGCTCTACCTTAGAGAAACTGTTTCCAAGTTATGGTGTTTCAGAGTTTTATTCCAGTCTCAGCAGGCCCCATCTGCCCATCTGAGGTGCTAAGCCTGAGCTGCACATGAATTTGACCAACACCAGTTGTTACAGGCAGAGCTCGGGAGACTCCAAAAGTCCCAGATGCAAGAACCCAACACCACTAACGAGTGCTGTGTTCTGGGTAAGGGACACATGAGAAGAGCTTGAATTTCACAGAAAATAACTACCTTTTCCCCCAAAAGAAGTAAATGTCCTCAATAGCCAGTTCTCCCAGGGTGACCAACCAGCTGGAGTAACCCATATCGGGACAAGCAATATGATCTCCCCTCCCAGTTCACAGAAAATACAAGAAGTTGGGGACCACACTTGAAGAGTTTTTTGCACTGTGAAGACTACAGACCTGCCTTGCCTGCATTATCATAAACTGCACCTCAATATGAATGTAAATTAAAGAACAAAGTCTTTCAGTAACTAGCACCAGAGATCAGATGCAATTTTTTATTGTTACTCTTAATCAAGTTTGGTTTTTGTTTTGGGTTTCTTTTGGTTGGTCGTTTTTTTTTCTTTTTTGCAGCATAAGCACTAGGATCAAATGACTGAGCTCCCACCAGCCAGTGGTAGTCATACAACGTGCAGACTCCAGCTGGGAACAAGTGGAAGAGAGACCTGACCAGGACACAATTTTCTCTCCACAAAAGCTTTAACAACAAATGAGGTGAAAATGTTTGATGTTTTGGGGTGGGCTCCCCCCCAAGATCTGACAAATACAGCCGCTCATTCCCATTACAAAAGGCCCTCAGCCTCAAGGTTTGAAAAAGCCTCAGAAGACCTGATTTCTAATCTCAGAGCCCCAAAATCTCTGTACTGAAATACAGAAAGACGCTAACAGACTGCATTAGCAAAGGGAACTAGTAACAGTTTATATGGAGATTTTTGCTTGTTCTTTTAAATACATAGTAGCTAGTGTTTGTATGCTTTCATCTTCCTCTAATGTTAGGGGGAAACTGACACACAAAACCTTACTAAAACATAAGAACTTCAAGTTCATAAATATTTGGAAGTCTACATCCTTTTCAAAACTAATTGCTTAATCATTAGGATTCACATCAATCATGTATACACCACTGTGTTTCACCAAGACTCACAAAACCTTGGGAGATGTCTCATTACTCCAAAAGCATCTTTACTCTTCTCAAACAACAAAAGTGGATTAAAAAGCCAAGACCAACCATCTGGATTTGAAGAGTACAGAAACACAGTGGGCTCTCTGAAACACAAACCTCATTTCATGAGGAAATAAATATTTACATTTCCTTCAGCATTACGGCATTCTTAACATCCTGTTTATCAATACCTTCAGGTTTTAAAGTTGTTTCATTTACAGTAAAACATTTCTGCAAGGGGTAAGTTTAAAAGTTACTTTAAAATGAGAGCAGCTTGCATGTGTCAGAAAAAGAATAGCCACAAAAATTAGATGGGGAAGGGGGGAAGCTGAGTGTGTATTTTTTTCCCCCTATGCATATAGGGCACACATTACACTTACATCGCATTGCTAGGGCTCCCATGTGCTACTGTGAGGCAAACAGGAAACCTTTTGTAGGAATGGTACAAACAGACAGCATCAAATGAAAAATAACTAAAACAAATCCCCAAACCCTTAAAATAGGATTTTCAAAGATGACATTACAACACCTTAATGAAACTATTTAAAGTAGTCTTTGTCAGTTTAAAGAAAGCAATACAACAAATGCATACACAAGAGGGGAATGCTTGAATTACCTAAACTCACAGCTACTCTTACAAAATTGACACTTGGGGAAGCCAGGACTGCTTTAATTACCCACAATCACGGATAGCACTTGCAAAAACTGGCACTTGTGGAAGTCACTTGTGATAACCCTTGCCTACAGTGCTCTCGGTTCAGAATTCTCAATGGATTTTAAGCACTAGATGTCATTGTTTTACAGAGGAAACAAGCCTAGACTTGGGTATTGACAAGCTTACAAAGATAGGGGGTAAAAAGTAGCGAACACCCTTCTCTTAATATTCACTGCTTTCAAAGTTACTGGGATAGCATTTCTGACAAGAGAAGTTTCATCTCAAGTGAATGGGTGCAAAGAAATAAGCTTCATGTGTCAAAATTCATAAAACCCAGCAGGCTAAAGCGCATTTTAAGAGCAAAGACGCTAAATGAGGCTGCCCAATACTTCCAACGCTCCACAGAACGCCTTCGAGGCCACTGGCATTTCTCACCCAGCCAGCCACACACTGCCCTGGCCATGCTCACACATAGGCTCACAGATATATCCAGGAGCAACCTCTTTCCCCATGCATTAGCTCGTACCGCACCTGTGTGACTACGTAACGACACAGAAACATAGATGTTTACATCAAGGGCTATGTGCAGTCAGACATGCTTAAAAACAGGAGAGGAGCAAATGACTGTAATTTCAGGTTACTCTCTGCCCGAACTCTTTCGAGACGGGAAGAAGACGATTCAGACTTTAATTCAGACTATCTCAGAGCAAGCGCTGGAGAAGTAATTTATAAGATAGCAAGAAATCATAAGCCTTAATGACAGGAAGGCTGCCACACTGGCCTTTAATTTGGATTTTGGGGAGGGGGGCCTCGGCGATACTGCAGGGAGAGATCTCCACGATACCTTCTAAAAATAGCACCCAGCAGCAGCCGCCGACAAAGGAGCGAACTTTGGGAGCCGAGTCCCCGCAGCTCCTGTCCGACGACGGGGGCAGCCCCGTGTCGGCGTGCCCCTGTCCCAGCCCCCGAACCCGCCCATGCCAGGGGCACGACGGGACCCCAGACCTCAGTATGGGGGAACTGGGGCTACCCGCGGGCAGGGGATGCCTCCCGACGCGACCGACAGACGCCTCACCTCTACCCATCGCCGAGCCTCGGCGAACGCCGCCCGGCAGTCGCACTCCGCGTCTTCTCTCCCCTCCATGGCGGGCAGCGAGCGGGGCACGGAAGCGCAGTGAAAAGGGGGTCAGTGATGAAGTGGCCGGTGCTTAGCGGGGCGGGGGCGCGGGGAGTAGCCGCTGTCATTCAGCTGCCTCCTTTTAACGCTCCCCGCGCCGTCTCCTCCTCCTCCTTCCCCTCCGCCTCCTCCCCGCGGAGCTCCCCCTCCCGGGACCTCGCCGCCGCTCAGCCACCGCAGGAATCCGAGGGAGCCAGGGGCAGCCGGACGCCCGGGAGGAGCTGCACCGCCCCACGCCCCCCGCGGCGGCGGCGGCTCCTCTGCCCCGCCGGGCAGCGGCGCCCCTCGCCCTCCCGCCCTGTGGAGGCCGCCCCTAGCGGCTCCCGCCCCGACGCATACCAGGAATAGCTGGGGACAATCGCACCTTTCAGGGCCGGCTACCTCCAACCCGGGCCCCGACACCTGCCGCCCGGCCGGGCCTACCCTGCAGGGCGGCACCTCCCGCCACCTGGGCAGCGAACGCCCGGCTCCCTCCTCACCGGCGGGTCTGCCCTTGCGGCCGGGATCCGTGAGGGGGGACGCGGCTCCGCACTCTTCTGCAGCGTTGGGGGACGAAATTAGGAGCCCTTCCCGGTGCTTCTGGAGACGTGAAGGACCCACGCTTCGTTTTGAGCTCTTGTCACACAGAACGACCAAAGCTGGGATGCCTGGGGCAGGGCTGGAGCCCACTGTTCAGCTTCCATCCTGCCCCCCTGCCCTCAGCACTGCTTGCGTGAACTCTGGTTTTCCTCACAGTGCCCCCACTAGTGCCCGTTCCTTTATTCCACTCGTGTCCCTGCCCCCCATACACTGCAGTGGCTTCTCTGTGACCACTCCTCACGCCATCCTGTGCTGGGCTCAGAGCTAAAGCTCTGTCTTGGTAAGGCCATGCCCGACTCCTGAGCCTGGGTGGATGCTCTGCTGGGCTCTGAGCCCTCTGGTAACCACAAACATTGGGCAAGCTGGCATCATGCTACGCCTGAGGTAGGCACGAGCTGGAGGGAGCAGGTGTGTTGACTAGGCACAACAAAAGCCTTTCTTCCCATACTGGAGCAGACTCATGCTAAGCAGAAAAATTAATGAAACATCAGGAAAAAGAGCCATTTTCTGGAATAATATGGAATGCATAGCACCAGTTTGGTTTTGGTTCTTTTTTTAAGCACCTGATTCCATTTTAACATTTTATTTAAGATGCTTTTTTCCTACTTGAACTCTTGATAATACTCTTCTTTCCACTTCTTTTCTGTAAGCAAAACTGGGTTGCTGCACACATCTTTTGCATGGGTTCCACAGCAGAACGTATGTAATTTTTAAGGACTACTGAGAAAAGATAATACTTGTACTGCACAAAATTAGCTTCTCCTGAGATGTTTGCTTGAGAGCACATCTTATTTCTGCTCTGTAAGCAACCTTCTTAGAACAGGTAAGAAGATTTTAGGAGATCAGTTTAACGTACCAAGAAGCTATTTGCCATCAGTTTCCGCAGTACATGGAAATTAAGTGTTACTGGTGGTACACACAGGAAGGAAAACTGACTGGGAGCAACTTATTTCAGTGACTGTGGCTGCAATGAGTTTCACAGGAGATGCTGACATTTACTGAAGTTACAAATGCACAGAAATGATGCAGTTAGCTCCTCACAGTGGTATGAGATGAGACATCTATGCTATTAGAGTCCATGATGAATGAAACAATCATCAAAGCTATAATTTGGATTTTTTCCCTGCTCCTTTTTCCTGTTCCAAGCCAGATCAGCCACGAGACCAAACACAAATGAAGAATCTGCATTTTTCTCAAGTGGGAGGCCTGAACATCAGAAAATAACCCTCTCGTCTCATTATTTAATATTCATGCCTGCAAAGGCTAAAGCTCCAGTCTAAATAAAGCATGTATGTGCTGCTGGCTGACATCAGTTTATGTTAGCCATCATTACTGAACAGTTTTCTGAGAACTACTGCAGCATTTCACAGACTTTTAAGGACTGCCTTTCAGTTCATATAAAAATACAGTGCTTGCCCCTACGTAGGAGAAATTATGAATACCATCAAATTTTAGATTTGAGAACAGAACTCCATGAAACAAGTTTCAAAAGTGGCCACGTTTAAAAAGAAAACAGCTTCCAAGTTCTCACTTATTTCTGGTTGTTTTCATAGAATGGTTTGGGTTGGAAGGGACCTTAAAGATCATCTAGTTCCAAATACCCTGCTATGGGCAGGGACACTTTTATTTTTTCTGCTTAATGGCCAATCACTTTTCCTATGTATCAAGCGTGTAACATTTTAGATCAAATAATTTTTGTCAAGTAATTCGATCAAGTCCTCATTTTAGCAAGCTACATGGACCACAGCAGCTTTCAAGTCAAAGTTATTAACAAAATAAAAAAAAGTTCCAACATGCAAATTCCTTCCTCAAAGTGAATTTTAAATCAACTGTCACAGATAACTTACCTATGTAAGGCTACCAACCAAAACAGCTCAATATTCCTTTGCACTAGCAAGGTAAGTCACCAGACTCCTAGATCAGAAAAAGCCTACATACAGCAGGTATGACTGCTAACTGTTGGTGTCAAAAGTAGCAAACAAGATTGTTTTACTTGGCAAAAATAAAACCTTTGAATTTGTGTGCTCCTAGGGACCAGTCAGGCAACAAACTCTTGTTGTTAGTGGACTCTCCAGGTGACATCATATTCTTTTCATAGAGAGTTCTACAAATACTGGATACAATAACATTTTCTACCAAGGAAGGTTTACGACCATATTTATTTTCTAAATGTAGGCTGTTAGGTATGTTTATTTTCTAAAACTTACATTTCAGTGACAGAAAACCCTTTTCTTTCCTTAGCTGAATCATGCAGCCATGACTGAAAGGGCACTGCACTGCTTATTAAATTCTTACAGTTTCTCAACGAAATGCATGTAATAACATGGGAAACTTACACCAATATACTTAAAAGAGCTTGAACAATCATCAGTGCTTAATAGCACACCAGCTCCACTCAACTACAATTAATATAAGCACTGAGCATGCATCATTTCTTCACTCCTAAATGCACCATTTCCATGAGATGTGTATAGCCAGCCTGGACTGCAGGAGCTGAAGGGGATTTCCTGGCAGCCACTGGTGCTGCATGCCTGCAGCCAAACCACGCTCCACACAAAGGTGGTGAGGCTCTGGCAGGGCTGCTGCACAAGTTTGAAATTACCGTGTTGTTTTCCCACAGAGCTTGAGCTAATAAGCACAGACTGTACAGATCGGGCAACGTCGGAATGGGCATTGCGGAGCCAAAAGCCCCACGTGGTTTTGAGCCCCTGTTCAGGACCTTGTTGGATTACATCTCACTCCTTATACAAAGTTACATGGGTTCTGTCAATGCCAAAGGTTTTCCAGCATCTTGTAGATCCCTTTATTTCCTGTGCTCCTCAAGATGGTCACCAATGCCTGTGGCAAAGCATGGCCTTGCAAACACTGGAAGCATTGCACCATATGTGTTTGGCAAGGTAGTATTTCTGCAATGCAGTCTTTCAAAATCTCAATCTAGTGAGGGAACGTGCAGCATAAAAGCTGGTGTGTTTCTCTTCCTTTGTCATCTCAAACTTTTGAGAACTTTTCCAAAAGCAATGTTCATTAAAAAGTACCATCTTACATGTTAACAAACTGGAAATTAACACTGAAGGTAAAAAAAAAAAAGGAAACCTTACCCTGCAGGACAACTGATTTGAAGACTATGTAAAAACCACTGAGCAAAACTATCATATTGCCAAAATTGCTAAGAATTCTTATTTGTAAGTTTTTACTTAAGATTCAAAATGTATTTTTGCATTGTGACCATGAAAAAATCCTACCCCAAGCTGACTATTCTAACCCTGATTTCCTTTGTCATCAATCATTTAATCAGTCCTCACACTCAATTAAAAGTCTAGTTCTAAGGTGATTTGGCAATAAATAATTGCACAAGAGTCCCTCCCTTTATTACCTAAACCCACCAAAATCTCCTGAGCATTGAAGAGCATACACGGTTTGAATATTTCGCTGAAGCAGACAACTCTTGTAGCTAGTTTAATAGTTTAAAACTGCATTTCTTCTTCCTCCCTTTCCTTACTCACCTCTCTCCCCTAAAAGCACCTTATCTATATTAACTATAGCTTACTTTAAATGTAGTCTTCCGAGTCACCTTTAGTATAAAATATGCAATATCCCAATTAAATTATGACAACTTTTATTTGATTTTTCTGATATTAGCAGTAAAGCAATGCATCTGCTTTGGTTACTAAAGCCTTTGATTTTTATTTAGAAGCAAGATTCAGGGCTTTACTAATGAGCATTGCAATATAAAGCACATCTTAAAGATATTGTATTTTATTGGGGTGAAAAAGTGCTCAAAAATAAGAAGCTTGTTAGTGGTGTTCTTCCCCCTCACTTTTCCAACCAACTCACATATAGGAAACAGACTCTTGTTGTTAGTGGACTCTCCAGGTGACATGCTTTAGACAGACACTCCGACTTTTTCTTTAGAGTACAAAAGATGTTCTTAAGTGATAAGACAGACTCCCAGGCCTCTTTCTATAAAGAAGGAAAACTCTGCCAGATTGTTCTGGCATAACCCCATTCATTTTTCCTGCAATGACAATTGGTAGAGAATGAAAGCACCCTCTGGGACACGGAGAGTTCAGTTTCCTTTGGCAGCAGTCTTGAGTGGAAGCAAACCTGGATTATTTAATTTCAAAGCAACAAATCAGGATTTAATTCTCTTTTTTTTTAAATGTAAAAAACATGCACATTAGCCAAAACCAACCTTGACAAGAATCCTATAGCATAAGATTGCTTAGCCAAAACCAAACCCGAACCAAGTTGTTATTAATTCAAGTGTAGAAATTGGTCAACAGTACCTTAAGATCCAGTAGGTGGGGTGTGAGGGATGGCACAGGGGAAGGGTATCACATAGCATTCAGTAATGCCACCTGACAAACTTACTATAGACATTCCTAAAGGGAAAAAAAGGTATATGACCATCATGGCTATCTTAAAATCTATAGCTTGTTTCTGTTCTTGTTACACCAAACTTAACTAGAACAATCATTATTTTTCTATCATTTATTTATTTCAATTAAGTAAGGTAAATATATTGCTGTATTTACCTGGGTATGCCCTCCACAGTCCTACCATTTGAATTAGCATTAATTACTAGTGTGGCTTTTCTGGGGCAAAAGATCCATGTTGAGTTTCCATATATATAAACAGCAAACACTGGTTTAACTAAAGCTTTTTGACAGTTTATTAACATGATCAGACTTGAGAAACAAAATGAAGTTTTATTCAAAATGCAGATTAAGGTAAGTTTAAAATTATGTCAGTGCTCACCAACAGTAAGAAGAAACAGTCCTTTTTCTGCCTTTTTTCCTCCACATATTTATTTATAAATAATGCAGTGAAAAAATGCCTTTAAGTAACCTGTAAAAGTTATTTATAATATTCTTTCATCATTATAATTAGAAGATGGAGATAACCTCACATTTCAAGTTTTTACCCATTAACATACCACATACTCCACTCAGAATGTTATCTGTGAATGATACAAAAGATAATCCTGCTCTGAACTAGCTCATCATTACTATGATAAAATATAACAGACGGTAATTCCCAAAACTTTTAAGAGGGTGGAAGGGGGGGAAAATCCACCACACAGAAGTCTTGCACAAAATGCATGCGTGTATATAAATACCCAAAGTTGCTTTAGGAACAAGCAGCAAGAAATAGCAAGGACAAATGCAAAGTTTATTCCATGTATGCAACAATTAATCAACATGTTAGGGAAGTATCAAAATTTGTACTATTAACATATGGCAACGGTTTTATTGTTACAATGCATTGCATTAGCCCCACTGGGAAAGGCTTTTAAGCTGCAGACAGTGCAATTGCATTAAATCTTAATTCTTCTGGGTCACGTTCCATGAATTTCTTGCAAACTTCTATTGCATCCTAGGAAAAAAGTAAAAAACAGAAAAAAACAAAACAAAAACCACTATAAATCATACTTATCAACCCCCCCCCCCCCCCCCCCCCAACTAAATTATAAAGATATGCTTCATACAATCTATGCTCAAAATGGGCTTTTCCATAAAGGATTACTAAACAGTGTAGCAAATATACATAAACTGCACTTCTGACGTGTTACTATTATTCAAGATTATTTACAGCGCTCACATGGGCAACATAAGAGCAAACATTTTATGCAGAACCTTAGCAACAATGACTTTTTGTGGCTGAATATTTGTGTCACAGATGTGTTGCTTGTCTGCCTTTCTAAATGCATCTCAGAAGTTTGCCTTTACTAGTACTGCTGTATTCAGAAACGTTCCCTTTGTCTCAAGATGAATCTAAGCTGTGGGGGGTAACTGAAAGATTGTAAGTAATTCCTTCATCTAGCTTTAGGGTGCAATCTGGAGAACACATGTTATCAGTGAAACAGAAAAAAGCCACATATGTAAAAAGGAAGGCTTTATTCAGCTTCTCCCCCTGCCCCAAAAAGCACAAACTGTATGCAAGCTTTACAGACATTGGTCTATGCTACTAAACTATAAAAAGTTTTGCTTAGTTGGTTTTTAGTTTCTCTGGTTTCTTCCTTTTGTAAAGCTAATCCGGTCTGGATACCATAGAAGTCAGATCTATGCGCTGCCTTCTCTCAGCTTAAACTTTGCATCATTCTGTGGGGATGACAGTTCATCCTCCCAATTCAGTATATTCCTTTCCAATTAACTTCTCAACTCAGTAACTCCGGACTCAAAGAATCATCCAAAAGAAGTCATGAAACTGGAGAAGAATGATTGTTAGAAAGTGTCACAAAGGAAATTAACTTCTGTCTAGCACGGCACCTACTGAACTATAACTAAAGAGAATGAAAAATTATCCAAAATTTTCATTCCGCTGACTTCATCTCACATACAGTTTGAAAGGATCGGGGTATATGAAAGTCTCAGCACAGAAGGAAAGTCAGTCTGGTCTTCTGTCATAGTCAACTCTTCTGACATTTCTTCTTATCATGTTATGATACTCTGTCATCCACAGTTACAACATCAGCGTTCTGAAATAACTGGTTTAAAACTGAGTAAACCTAATTTTGTCTCACCATCCCACTCTCTGTATTCCTCATTCAACCATAATGTACAACCACGCCATACAAATATTTTTATAATTTTTAAAAATAATTTTTGTGGAAATTAACAAGAATTCTGCATTACAGCATTCAAGGTTTTCTATTCCTACCTCTAAAAAAGAATCGTCGCTAGTTTCCCCATGGTTTATTGGAAATGGCTTGCGCCCATCTGTTGAAAGACAAAGCAAGACTGAACAACACATTTATAAAATTAGAAAAGCTGAATTCTTCCAGTTAAAACTATTTGGACAGATTTTTTGTTCTTCACTTATAAAAATGCTACCTCATTTTTCATAAGAGAATCGCACATGCCGCTAGCTGTTCCCTGATCTCTCCCTCCACTGCTGACTGCCTCAACATGTGTTATTATGTATCATCAGTCTGCTACATTAGAAAAACACAATCCAATCAAACCAACTTTTTAATATTTCATTTGAAAACTCTAAGGCTGTAAGTTGCAATTGTTTTAGTGGTGGCCTAGCACTTTGCTTTCAAGTAAAGAAGAACCATTTCAGCTACACTTAATGGATATACCCAGACAGACAGCTGTACATCTGTGATCTCTGACAGCTGTGATCAGGCACTCCATGACAGAACAGAATACCAGACCCATCAATTTGACAAGTCTGGCATAACTGAAATGTTACTCTCATTTAAAAGAAATAAGCAAACAAACTCAATTAACTTTAGGTATTAAGGACTTTCACATAATTTAAAAATGGTTACCATAATGATTTATATTTTCTGCCATTTGCAATGTAACAATGTTATTCTCAGCATTTTAAAAATTCACAGAAATGTTTCAGGTTACTTGTGAAGAGCTAACATTTTGTGAACATCTGTCAGGATACCCTAAGTATTTGCTAGACCAAATTCCCTTCTGGCTCTGTCCTCCTCTCTAAAGACTCTTCCCTGCCCAAAGATTCCACCGAAGTTGACAGCACTTCCAAATTACTTTTTTCATAACTAAGAATAGATCCATGTTGGAAGACTTTTGGATTTACATGAACAAGAGGCTGTTCATTATTGTAACAGCCATGATTGAAGCTACAACCATGCAAAGCCCTCAGAACATGCCAGGAAAACAGAACTGAATGCCCCTTTGCTATTACAAGTTTTCTTTTTTTTTTTTTTTTAAACATGTATTTTGGCAGAACAGCATTTTAATTTCATGTGACTATAAATAACTTGTTTTCTATGGCAAACACATAAGCATTTTGCATCCATGTGCTTTCTTAGCATTTTCTGCCTGCCAAAGCCCACATGTTGGCCACAGTGACTGAAGCTGCTGAATCAATTTAAAACCCTTCCCTCATTTTCCTACTTTCAAGTATTTTTTGCTTTCTTCTGCTGGTACATACAGAAGTTATTTTAAGAACAAAAGGAAATTATAGTATTGTCATGCCACTACATTACAGAGGAGTTAAATGATTCTTTTTTTTTTCTTTTAATTTAATAAGAGGAAAAAAAAGTGGGTTTTATCATTTGTCTGGAAAATAGTTAAACATGATACTCATAGTTTGTACTGTGCTTTTTAAGTAAATTAACACACAATAGAAGAGTAATGTGGAAATCAAAGACTCATAATAGAAGCACACAACTAAAAGAAGACTGAGCCATCCATCACACCTTGAAATTCAGAGTAATAAAATATTTATATCGCTTCCTACAGTAGTTTCCTCCTTATTTGATCTAATTTGCTGACAGCCAGCCTCATAAAACTACAGAAATGTGTGCCTGTTGTTCATGATTTACCACTGATAGTACTCTTTAGATCACCTTAATACTAACATAAACACTTCTTACATACAGCTTATACCCCAGGTTATGAATAGCTGTCACCTGATAAGGGCATTGCTTAATTAATTCTGATTTTCAAAAGATGAAAATGTTCTCAGCAGAAAACACTGAAAAATTGCATTAGGAAAGACCAATGACTTGCAGTTTTCAAATCCTGATCTACTTGATAGTTTTTGAAGAGCCTGCAGCAAAACCTAGTTGCCCAGCAACATGTTTAAGATTGGAGTCATTAGAGAATATCTGGACAGAACTTGGCGCTACACAATCTCAAGAGGGGTAAAAAATAGCTGGAATTCAGAAAACAGAGACTACTGTTTTACAGTTAACTTGTCTAGTAACCACAAAAAGGTTGAAGAAAAATCAACAAATGAATTGCAGAGTTATTTGTATCTGCTAGTATCCTGACTAGTACTCTGCTCGTGAGACTCCACTTGGAGTACCGTATAATTAATATTATTTATTATATAATTAATTAGTCCCTAATGAAGAGTCCCTCTCCAGCATCCCTATAGGCCCCCTTCAGATACTGGAAGGCTGCTATGAGGTCTCCACACAGCCTTCTCTTCTCCAGGCTGAACAGCCCCAACTTTCTCAGCCTGTCTTCATACGGGACGTGCTCCAGACCCCTGATCATCCTCAGGGCCCTCCTCTGGACTTGTTCTAACAGTTCCATGTCCTTTTTATGTTGAGGACACCAGGGTGATAAGGCACTGGCACAGGTTGCCCAAAGAAGTGGTAAATGCTCCATCCCTGGCAGTGCTCAAGGCCAGGTTGGACGGAGCCTTGAGCAACACGGTCTAGTGTGAGGGGGTTGACAGGGGGGTTGGAACTTGATGATCTTAATGTCCTTTGCAATCTTAACCATTCTATGATTCTATGACTACATCCTTTTAGTTTAAACAGCATCATGCTATTTAATTATATAGGTAATGCTTCTGAAGTGGCATACAATTCATTTATTAATGCCACAAGCAATCTGGGGACAGAAATATAATAAGATTTTCCTCTTTGAAACTTTTGAGTGTTTGTCAATTCTCTCTTTGTCCTTGTAAATCATAAAGGAAACTCAGAGGCAGTCTAGTATTCTGTACCATTTTATCTTAATAACAGGGAGTTGAGAGAAGGAGAACCTGAAAAAGCAATGGGAGGAAGGCTGCAACAGTTTGACAGAACCTCCCCTCCCAGCCCAGACCCTATGATGTGCCTGAAAAGAACCAAAGCTCTACCTTAGATCAAGCAATCTCTCTCAAACATTGCTAGTTAACATTACTACTTGTATTTGTTTCAAACAAATGGAGAAAGCAGATAAAAAGTGTTCTTACCCAATTCATAGAGATGACCACCTACATTAACTAATGCAATAAAATGAAGATCTACTTTTTCATCTATACTCGGTGCCTGCAAGACAAAACAAAATAAAAATAAATTGCTTTCACTAAAACTGTTATCATAATAAGATTAATGTGATCTTCACAATATGCAGAACACCTGGGCAAGACAAACAACAAGTGAGAAGCACATTCTGGATCTACACAGAATGGCAGAAGTCACACTGCAGAACATTTTGGAATATAAAGAAGCTTTCTGCAATGCACAGCTAAAGTATCTGCAAGTATTTCCAATTATAGCTCTACATAAAAGCTTTATTTTTCATTACTGAATTAGAAGTATTATCAACTCAAATACATTAATATTAAAAATAGATTTTCATATAAATAGCATCTCCTTCATTAAATCATCTCCCATAACAAAGTGATGCAGGGCTGAACTATGAACCAGTAGTATTTTAAACCCCAAAATATTTACTTGGTCAAACTATTCCTCATGTGGTAAGCCACATACAGTACAGTTACTGTTCCCTCTTCACAGGTAGTCAAAAGAAGAAGTTTGCTAATATTAGGTGCACAGGAAGGAAAATAACTAGAGATTCCTAGACTGAAATTTCAAAGTGGCATTACAGCCATCATACCAAGAACAGACACAAGTGCAGTGACATGACAAAGAATGGTTACACTTGATAAAGAGCTATCCAGCCCAGTATTGTGTTGCTAATTACAGCAAGCAAAAGCTTCTTCAGAAGAAACACATCACCACTGCTGTGTTCAACAGAAATTGATGGTTTATTTCCTCATCAATCTTTCCAGTCTGCAGCTGAGCCTCAAACCACAATTTAAGAAGATAATGTTTGAGGGAATGGGAAAAGCACCTCAGTTTTTCTTAAATCATCAAGAATCTGACTCCTGTGACAATATATTTCATGCAATTTTCTTCCATCTTGTAATTACTGTTAGCCTTATGTGAATTTCCTGAAGCACCCCAAAACCTAAGAATTTGCCAGAAACAGATTAAAATGAGTTGTAGAACCTTACAGTCATATCATGCTTTCAAGACCGGATTAAAAGATTCCTTTGTTCATATGGTCATGAGAAAAGACTTTAAAAGATGGTCTAAACTGAAGATACATAGCAAACAACCAGAACACAATATAGCAAAAGACAAAAAGTCACCATAAGCCCTTCAATACACGAAGAACGCCAAAGAACAGAGCATTACAGTAAGCCACGATCTTACTGAAATTCTATGTAGCAAGCTCAAAAATGAGAAAGAAGAATGAAACAAAAAAATCCACAAAACCTCCCATCACCCTCATTTGAGATACATCTCCATGACCAGTTAAAGCGTGACAAGTGTAAATACCCTGGTTTATCTTTGTTTCAGAGGGTCCAGAGCAGAGAAAGTGCATTCTGGCCTCCGTGGAGAAGGCAGCTATCAACAGAATAAGAGGACCTTTCCACCAAAACTCCAAGGAGTCTTTGCCTTATGGCATAAGTGAATTGCCTTTGAGAATTTTGTATTGCAGAAGGCCAAATAGAACCAGGGCTTAGAAAACAAACAAGTAGATCAAGCAGCCTCAAGAGTTTGCCTACCCTAGCTGTAAACTTCCAAGGACCAAAGTTTTCCATAACTTCCTGAAAATCACATGAAAGTAGCTGACAATCAGTGGTACCTTGTTGTTATTCCCATCAATCAACCAAGTTTTTACAAGGCATCTAAAGTGTGGTGCTACAGAAGTGTGCAGTCAAGCATAACTGAGAGTCCTTGCCACATCCCACATTGCCACCTAATTCCCTTTGTAAATATGACCTCATGGCTGGTCACTTATCAATTAAACATAACAACTGGGCTCAAGGAATTTCAGGGTTAGGGGACAGACCACTGCTAGTTAGTCTCACTTTAGGAAGGAAATGGCTTAGCATCTAAAAGCTTTGAACATATGCTACCTGGGCTCAAACTGTCATTAACTAGAAGAGCTCAAAATACCACTGTTTCAGAAGATTTCAAGATGGGGTAAATGCTCCATCCCTGGCAGAGTTCAAGGCCAGGTCGGAAAGCTTTGGACAACATGGTCTAGGGTGAGGCATTCCTGCCCATGGCAGGGGGGATGGAATTAGATAATCTTAAGGCCCTTTCCAACCCTAACCATTCTATGATTCTATAATTCTGCGTTCAGGATTTGGTTTTGATCATATTTATAATAAAATACAGTTGCCCTTTGGAACATTTCTGAAGACTGGATTGTGTTCTTTGCCAGTTTCTAATAAACACCTTTTCTATAGGGAGGAATACTTGGCATGCTTGGAATGTCAAGCCTACATACAGCTAGAAGATGGATAGGGAAGCCATCAAAAAAAGCATGATTAACTTTTCATAGAATTTACTTGGAGACAGACTCCTATAGAATCCTGCTGAGCTTTTGTTTATGCCTAATCTAAATAACGTGCTCTCATGGTGCCATTGCCACAACCCGCGAGAAATGTGGTTTTACGTTTTTAATTCCCCAACCTCAGAGAACAAAAGTGCCATGCCACTTTTAAAGCTTCTACCACATGGTGTAATGCAGACAGTCTCTTTTCCTTGTGACTTCTTTTCATACAATGTACAAAGCAGATCTATTATGTTGCTTGACAATTTGGATTTCAATAATTTTTGACAATTATTTGCATAACCATAAGCACAGAGAAACAATAGGGTCTGAATAGTCAAGATGACCTAAAATTTTGTTATAAAATGTTAAAAATAGTATTACAAATAAAAACTTTTTCCCTGTGATGAATCTGATTCAAAATCCCCACACCACTCCTTAGGGGAAAAACAATCAAAAAAAGGACATCCATTGCACATGTGTGGACGCACATGCACACACAAACACACACATGAAAAGAAGCCTAGTCAGGCCAATTCCTACTTCACTGGGAAGCTCTAGAAATTCTAACACCTGAAACAGAAGACTTTAAATTTCAAAGTCTAGAAAGTGGGAATGGCAGCTTTGGAGAGATGTCTTTTGTGGCCTCCTTGAAAAGCTACACCTTTGGCTAAGTTTTCAGCTCCTAATAAACAGTCTGTGTGCATGCTTAAAATTAGCTTTAAGAAGTCTGCTTGCATGTTCATCACTAGGTAGTATTTTCAGAACAATTACAGAGTATTTTCTCTTGATTGTCCTTCTTGTCAAAGGCCACAGTTACATGAACATCAGTCAGGTGTTGGAATGACCTGTTCTTTAGATTTTTTTTTCTTTTAGAAGATCACACAATGTGCAAAAGGAAATAGCATATTTAAATGACCGCACATCCAAACAAGGGAAGAGAAAGACAGGAGTCTAAATAATTGTCTAATCAGGATTTGGAACTAAGCTATGGGATTCAAGACTCATTTTCTAGTATTCTGAAGAGCTGGGGCACACAGTGAAGAAAATTTCTATTTCTTTCCCATCCAGAAAAGACAGAATGAGGACAAATACCAGATATCTTTGGGAGCTTACATACATTTATGTTATCCTTTCAACCTTAGCATAAGAAACAAATTTTAATAGTAGGGTTAGTAGAAAAAAAAAAAAGTAATAATGATCAGTACACTTGAAACTGATTTGAAGAGGAAAAATGCAAAAAGTTTAGTGCTCACGTGATGGTTCTGAGAACATCTCAGCTGTAATTTGTGGTATCAAGGTATTAAGATAATGCTCAATGGTAATAATATAGCATATTCCCAGTCTCACATACAAAACTAACAGCCAAGGTTATTGTGTCCACTAATTTTGGATACCACAATAAAAGCATCTAAATTACCAAGCCCCAGTTTTTCACAGGATTTGACTGCCTTCTCTACCAATCTGGACATTCAAATTAAATAACTGTTTACTGCTGTGAGAAGTAAATTTCAGTTGACTTATCTCAGGTCAATACCCATTAGTTCATGCTATCACAAAAGCACCTCTACATTGCTTCCTTTATTCTTCACTACCAGATTTCCAATCAGTAATTTTTAAAATGGCACTTCCCAAAGTTTTTACTGTACAAATAACCCTTCCTACTTCCTCTTGTTGTACTAAGAAATGCCTTAATTTTACCCTTCACCACTGCAAGCTGCTCTCTCATCACAAACTACAACACTACTCTTTCCTGTTGTTGCACTGAGCTGCAGAAACTTAGTGGTACCCTCCTATACCACTGTTTGCTCAATCGTATCAGCTGGTCTAATAAAGTACATTCCATTACCTACACAGTTTATCTTGCTAACGCACTTAGACCATTATCCCAATCTAAAAGTCTATTAAATTTTCATCCATTTCAAATCTTTTGGTTTTCAAATGTTGCTAACTTTGAACAGAACTGTTCATCAAATCTGATTTGCTACTGGTTTCTTTTCTCCAAAACAAACAGAGAATTGGAAAAGAAGAACTGTCTTATTCTCTTGGACACACTGAATAAGTCCTCACTGCATCCTGCTTGAAATTTGTTTTTGGAAGATGGGATTATAAAACCAGGTTCAATGTTATATGACAGATTTCAGATTACTTCTTGCAACTAAATCTTGTATTTTTACTGTTTCCTTACACTTGCTCTTGAGAGAAAGGAGTGAAGCAAGAACCAGTTTAGTAGAATGCTTTGCATTACACGTAGTGACTTGGAAGGGAGAAAGCACCACCTATGTTAAGTCAAGAAATTGGCATCAAGAGTCTGTTGGGTTCTGGAAGAAGAGCGGTAATGACCAATAGGGAAAAGACAATTTTGCAGAACCCTGAGGAATAAAAAGTTTCAGATGCATCCAACTGAAAGATCATGAGAAAAGTAACTGAAATCTAAAAAACCAAAAAACCACTTAGGGGATTAACTATACAATTCCACTCACAAGGAGTTGCAAGAAGTCAAAGGAAAACGTATTCAAAAAATGAAGTTTATACAACAGAATGTTAGGTTTAGATTTAGTAAATTTCAAAGGGGAAAAAGTTATGCAACTGCTATTGGGTAGATTAAGCATCTCTAATTTCCATTGTGAACCATAGAACATGCTTGGACAAATGTACTGTGGAGGCCTGTAAAAGCATTTGAATCCTGGTTAAAACACTTCTATTAAAACAAAGACCACTGGAATGATGAACACAGGTTTCAGCAAGATGATTTCTGGCTCATTCTCAGAGAACAGCAACATCTCTGTTCTATACTGCAGAGCGTTTCACACTTGAACATAGCTTAATGTAGTCCAAGGTATCCTTTGTCCAGAATAATGAAAAAGAATTTCTATAGGAAAGATGCTGAGGGACTGTCTTGAGTACAGACCCAAGAACGGACAAGAAGATCCTCTGCTAAACATTGCCTTATGTATTTTTCTATTGTGCTGTCATTGTAGACAAGCTGTCTCAAGTTATACTAACTCTGTGTCCCCAGCTACAGCTAGAAATATGTGAGTGTCATATGAATTACAATTCCAAGATGCAGGATAGTAGCATCTGATTTTGAGTGAGAGGATGTCAAGCAAGAAACTGAAATTTAGAGATGGGCTCTATCGATGACCAGAGTATCAGCATACAGAATGTTTATAAAAACACAACTCTCCATCTAGATCCATAAGCAAGAAGGGATTATTTAGGAGTATGCTGCTCTAAATAGGTATTCCTGTTTTGTTTTTTAAAGAGTGGGAACTTTAGTCTGAGAGAAAGTAAATGGGAGAAAACAAAGAGCATGTTTTCCAATTTGAGAAGCACAGGAAAGGAAAAAGAATTGGGAGAACAGCTTGACATATAAAAGCCTGCAAAATGATCCAAAGGCAAGCAGAGACACTAAAAGAGGAGAAGAGCTGGAAGAATAAGAGATCATTACAAGGACTGAGGAAAATTCAACATTAGTAATCAAGCACATTGTTATCTGTAGTTTAAAATTTTGCTACATCTACTGTACTGCAATTTATCAGTTTGTTTTGTTGTTGGGTTTTTTTTGTTTTCTCTTCTTCCCCATTATATAAAAAAGTTGTATGGGGTCTGGCTGAGATGAAGATGCTTTTCCCCACAAGAGCTCTCTCTGTGCTTTGAATGGGTAGCAAGAAAGGTGTTGATAACACACCACTGTTGACTACTACTTAGCAGTACTCACACAGCATCAAGCTGTATCTACAACATTCCCCCATCTCACCCAGCAGCCTGGGCTTGGGAAAGATCTTGGGAGGGGTGGAAAGACACAGGCAGGACAGCTTACCCAAACTGACCAAAGGGATATTCCATAGTGTATGATATCTGCTCAGCAATAAAAGCGAACAGAAGGCAGGGAGAGGAAGGGGGCAGTCTTTATCATAATACAATCACAAAGTGTACTGAAGCCCTACTTTCCAGGAAATGGCTGGACATTAGCTGCTGATGGGAAGTGAAGAATAAATCTTTTGTTTTCCTTTGCTTCCACATGTGACCTTTGCTTTTGCTGTATTAAACTACCTTTATCTTGACTCCCAAGTTTTTTTTCCATCTTATAGTCTCTTTACTGTCCTGCTGAGGAGAGGAGTGACAGAGCAGCTTGGTGGGCATCTAGTGTCCAGACAAACTCAACTCCCCAACAAAGGTCAAAGGAAGTTTTCAAGTGGGCACAGTACGTTTACTTAAGGAGCATAAATACTGTCTCCCATAACTAAAACTTTTGCTTTTAGTTTTGAAACAATTTATTTTCTATTTCTCAATGTTTAAGCAGTAGAAATGTATTTAGAATTGCAAGAAAATTCAACTGTATTTTAAACAAAATATACAGGATGTTTCTCCACCTCCTTTAAATTTAAGTGCATAGATTTCTTAATAAAAGCGATACTAGAACATTTTCATACAATGCCGAGACTATTTCAGCCTCTTTGCACATCTTTTGTACACAGAACGATCAGTGGTATACTAATAATACTTGTTGACAGGCATTGACAGGACAAAACTTGAAAGACAAGGTAGCGTTTATTAGCAAGCCAACTGAGAGAGCTTTAATGCCAAAAATACTGTGTGATTTTCTGCATATTAAACTAATTTACATATAGCTTGTGTGTTCTTGAATGTTCTTGGAAAGGTATGTTATACAAAAGTGAACAACAAAAAACCCCAACATTTTAGTTAGCAATAAATATCAGACTATATTGTATCAGACTAAGTGATAAGTCTTTGCATATAGGACTTTGAATTATAATCTCATCTGTCAGATGGAGAAACTAAAGATCTCAGGGGAGTTAACAAGTAATATTTAAAACTATTTTTAGCAGTAAGGTTCAGTTTTGCCAGGTAAGAGTTGTACCTAAGGCCACTTATTTTTTAATTAATTTTTTGAACATTTTCAAAGCAAATGCTTGCTGCTAATGGACAAGGAGTTATTCTAGAAATTTTCTGAATAAAACCCTCAACTTACTAACAGTGGCTTTCTGGTATACTCACAGCAGATTATGCTGTAATGGCCGTCCTTGGATAAGTCATGATCTATTTAGCACTGAAGTAAACTCGTGGTCAATTAATGTTTTTGTTCTAGGCAGGCACATGCAAGCTTAAGTCCTCCTCAGTAAGTCTTTTGTTAACAACAAACTTATATAGGTCAAATTCAAACAAGATCACAGCGTCAAATTACAGAAGTGACAGAGAATTTTCCAAGTTCTGCTAAACAAAAACAACCCCACTGTAAAATGTCAGAGTTTGCCAATGTTAATGGCATAAATACTAAATGAGGGGTAGGAAGCATGAGTTCAGGAGAACTTAACTCAGTGCTAAACTCCATGCCTCCTCAGTGTATTTAAATAGCTCCAAATGGTAACATCTAGAACATTCCTTAGTTCTAAAGATTACAAGAGAGCTAGATATTTAATAATAGCAATTATTATTCACATAAAGAGAAAGGAGTCCGGGAAAGGTCTCATATTAAGATACTTATAAGGATAAAAATATAAAAGCTATAAAGGAATGGAAGCATTTGGACTAATTTTTAATAGCAGTAAAACATTAAGAAAGATTTCCACACCTGGAAAGACAGCTCTGTATGAAAAAGGAAAATAGTTGGACCACAGTCAGAATAGTTATTTCACCTCAGTAAAAAATCCACATACCTCAAATAAGAATTTATAGTAACACAAGTAAAATATCGTCATTGCCAAAGAATGATAAAAAGAAAAACACTGTCCCAACTTTATTTAAGACTATCCACTTCTATGTATCAAGATTTATTTTTTTTTTTGTGAGTGTACTAGAAGTGAGATCACTCCTTAAAAGCAGGATGAAGTTCACACTAAACCACTCTTTCAGTTTAGTGTTTCTGATGGTGGTCATAGGACAGTTTAGAAATATTGGCTGTTGTGTGCATATAATGTTTTTCTATGTTTTCAAGATACATTTGTGCCCTGTGAGTGAAGAAGGAAAAAAGTCTAAGTATGCTATTTGATGACAAGCTTTTCTTATTAGGACGTCTTCATCTTCAACTAGAATGTATGCCTACAAACTGGATAAAGGAACAGACGCCAAGTGACAAAATAAGCCAGCCCTGTGGACTTACATGAAACATTTCATCTTTACTGAAATATATAGGGACCATTAAGCAAGACTTAGAATGAAAGAAAAGGAGACTAGGTTTAGGATATGAGAACATGAACCAGGTCTCAAACACAGAAGAAATAATATCATGTGACAAAGAATTAGAAGCTCCTTGGTTTAGCACATCCAAATGAAAGATCATGAAGATGAGGTGAAAAGAAGAGGCTGGATGTAGAGCCCATGGCAAAAATTAAAAAAGCCACTTCATGAAAGGCAAATTTCATCTGTGCTTTGAAAATGATTTGGCACATGTACTGAATAAAAAAATACCTGGACAGCAAAGCATGGAGTGATGTACTTTTGCTGTCTGACATGGGGGAAAGGAAAAAAAAATAAAGAAAAAAAGAAAAAGGAAGAAAGAAAGCCTAAGAATGGTTGAGAAAAGACCCCAACAAAAAATGATGCCTTGAAGATTGAAGTTACATGGCTGAAGGCCAGTCGTGTCAGAGTAAGAAAAGACTGAAGATGGACTACACTTACAACAGAATGAAGCCCAACAGATGGAAGGCGTATCAAGGGCCGCCAACGACGAAGACGGATTGACGGACTGGTAGCCTTTGCAGGACCTACATGATTACGTTTGGCCCAGGAGAGGGATGCAGAGTGACACAATGGTGAAGCCTTCGTTCTGCTGTGGCTAACCTGAGGCTGCGATGAGGATGGTGGTGAAGACAGCGAGGACGATGACGACTACATAAACATTAAAAAAGAACATACTTAGCCCACTTAAACTTGAAGTAACATATCTAAAAAGGCAACTGCAAAGGTATCCACTGCTTATTGTACTGTCCTTTAACTGATTAAATCACATAGATAATAATCAAGAATGTGTGGAGTTTGAATGAGAAGATAAAAGAACAATGAAAATAACCAAAGACATGGTCCAAATCTGAAGTTTATCACCAGATAAGCTAGAGGTTATTCACACCCAGTGAACTTTATAATATGAACATGAATTAATTGACTCATTCAAGAGACAGACTGTTGGAAAGTGTGGAGGGAGGGGATTTAAGTATCATCTCATGGAAGGAATAGTTGAGAATAGCGTGTGATCAGTTTTGTCTACAGCTACAAAAACCATGAGCAACAGTTCTTTGATAATTTAGTAAAATCATGTGGCGCTACTCTGGGATTTAAAATGAACCGAGCAACTACTGTAACAGAACCCAGATTTTCTTTACTGTTCCATGTCTAACATAAAAGGAAAGCAAAGGAAAAGGGAAGCTTACCGTGGTGAGGTATGCAACTTCCTAAGTTTTTCACCTATTCTTCTAAAATAGCAGGCCAGTGGCAGTATTGCCATTAACACTCAGGATCCCTTTAGTATCCGTGGAAGCAGTAGGACTATGTTAAACCATTCAAATTGTTACTATTAGAAGAAAGACCACAGAAGTATTAAAAATGACTCTCAGCTGCAGCTGACAAAGTTACAGTAAATATATTAAGACCAGAAAGGACCATTGTGATGATTTAGTTTTGATCTTCTGTCCCACACAGGCCACAGGACCAATCAAGTTGATGTTTTGTTTGGATCAGAACGTACTCACAGAACAAAAAACAAACGTTCAAACTTTTTTTTTTTTTTTTTACTACTGAAATAAACCAAAATTCAAATCAATCCTGTCTATAGCTACAGAGACAGTAAATAACATATTCATACAGTTTACTAAATACATCAGTGCTAAATGAAAAGGCAACCTTTTTAGTCCTGATTAATGATGATATGAACATGGATCAACGGATTACATTAGTTCATCTGGCCATGATGGCAAACCAGGGGCTCTTCTTCAGCTTATCATCCACCATTCATTTCCTCTGTCCGCACATATAAAACCCCCCAATGTAATCTTTAGTTTTTCAGAGAAGCCCTCACCTTGTGTCATGAAATAAACTTTATCTTTTGTGCTAATTACACTGCTTTTATCTGGTCTCAGAACCCAGGCTGTCCGGTGTTCATGTCTTGTGCTTTACTATCTCTTGCTCATTTTACACTGCCTGTAGGTTTGGGAGTACATTTTTTATGTTTTCCTCCATGTCACTGATATAAGCTGTTCAACAGTATAGTTCTTCAAAGTAATCCCTGCAGAACTGCACTAGCAAACATACTTACTAAGATCTGCCAGCTGCTTGTGAATCCATTAAAGTTATGCAAGCAGAACAGAAATTGCAGTTCCTTAAGGTATGCCCCACATTATGCATTCAATGGAATGATTCTAGTAGACTGCAAAAATTGAGCATTAGATAGATTCTCTGGAAAAAAGTATTTTCAATCTTTAATCAATGCATAAGTACCAGTCAAAAGCATTTACTTTCATTGTATTATTTATCTTCTTTCTCATTCATTCCCCCCCCCCCCCCCCAGTAGGAAACTGGTTCTTTCTGCTCCCATATTGTTGACCTTAAAGACAAAGACAGGGATGGAAATTCTTCATGAATAGCAAGCATCAAATACAGTAGAAACTGTAGAGGTCAGAAACAAGCACGGAAAGTTACCAAGTCTCATAACCTGTCCAGAGGATAGAGTTTTCCACAGGTTTGCCACAGTTGTTATTTTTCCAATTAGCTTCCGACTTTCAAGCATTCTGATCCATCCCTAAATCTCAGCAGCTCCACATAAAAAAAGGCCGAAATCAGAAAACCTCCAACCCCAAAATGTAACTATATAAAAGAAAGAGGAATTTAGCAATGACAATACGTCTATGAGTCAGAGATGCTTCAAGAGTTTAATGGCTATTACAGTTTCTGTACTACTGATTTTTATTTTTTTTTTTCGAATTCTGCACTTGAAGAACCAATTTAAAATGAGACATTTTACATTCAGATAATGTATCAGATGGCTTTAAAACCAATTTATTCTCAACTTGCCTAAGAAAATTCCAAAAGATGACTGGTAAAACACTGCTGCTTAAAATCAGAACTTGCTGTGGGGCAGAAATTTAAGAGCTTTGCAAACTAGACAGTTCACAATAAAAGGCAGGACAGACTACGTTATATTTTACGATTTTGTAAGCTGCTGCTGTCAGAACAGACCAGATTGTTGGTCTTCCTGGAATCTGCAATATAGTAGCTGTTTACTTAGAAATAGTTATAATACTGAAACTAAAAAACTTGTTGAGATTAGGAATTTACTCTGGCTTTGATGCATTCCATTGACTGGAAGCCGTTAAACTGTATACTTCTGGTCTTTAAAAACCTTCCTGATGTAATTATTACAAAGCCATTAATAAGACTTTGAATATTATCAAATTTAATATTTCTTTGATGGTACAGGGATGACCAGAATATTGGAAGATATTTTTGTAAAGCCTTTTTTACCTTTGTTACCATTTTTATCACAATTCTTTTACCATTCTTAATGATTGCACTTACTTGTTTTCTGGCTAATATTGCTAAAATAATGAGAATATATTAAAAACACCTCCTGTGTGAATGTAATGAGACCAGAAATACTTTAAGTTCTCAAAACTGAATTTATAATCTAAAATGCAGTTTCAGGCAACTAATATTTTAGTATTTCTAGGTCAGTATTTGTCCCCATTTTAAATTCAATTTATTAAATTCTTTATCTTTTATTTCCTGTATTAGTAAGTCCCCTAGTGAATTCAAGACAAATATAAATTTCCTCCACACTGAAAATACACTTTTGCTCACTCATACATATTTGTATGAGTGAAATTTAAACAGACTGTATATAGGAATTCTGGAAAAGCAGAGTTAATACTTGATAATGTCTAATTAACAAGGTTGCAATCAATAGCCATAAAATTCCATGCATTGCTTTAATAATAAGTATGAATTAAGCTGTGTCAATTGAAGTTTTTAACTGAATATTAAATAAAAAACATAATTACATGCCAATATTAATATGAAATTAATGTTGAATACACATCTCCAAATAAAGGATACAGTCATACATTTCACATTTAGTTAAAAATGTGGAAGACAAATCATGAGAGACTTGAGAATTATTTAAGCAAGACTTATTAACAACTAGAAACTGCAGAGAAGAGAGAATTGGACTAACTTCACAAGAAGAAAAGATCAGAGGAACTTATTTCTGTGCTGAAAATTGCAGCAGGTCAAGTATCTGAAGTGGTAAAACAAAATCCCTGAAATAGAGTCAAGTATTATTGTCCTATAAACCAGCAAGCACATTACGTTTATGGTTTGTAATGCAAAAAATACTTTATAAACAAGCTAAAAGATTCATGGAGTAGGTCCAAAAATATGTTCAAGCAATTATTATCTGCCCCAATCTAAAACTCAATCCTATATGTAGCTATTATTAAGGCCTAGAGCCATTTAAGTCTAAGATATAAAAGAAACACCTATAAAGTTTGATAGGCAGCAAGAGCTGTACTTTTCAGCATATCTAAAAGTGCAGAAGTTTGATTGTGCCGAGTAGCTCATGATTTGGCTCATGCCAAAACCCGTCAGGTTCTAAAAACAGTGATCTGTCTGCTTATCTTGTCTGGGGAACCCAATACAGCGAAGTACCTTAGTCCACGTCTAATGCATTGAACACCTGACAGGACAAAGCGGTGTCTGGTACTGCATGGCCATTTTTTCCAAAGATGAAATATTCATTAGATTAACTTGCTAGTGGTTACAAAAATTCATCTATCTGGAAGCTCAAGTTCAGAACTTTTTTCAATGGAAAGTTCAAGCCCATGTTCTTTCTTCGAAGGAAGCTTTCCTGTCTATCAGCTGACAAACTATGCTGGGACTGCTGCTTTCTTCTTTTCTCCATTTTGAGCTTGTGTCACTGTGTAGAAAGAAATGCCAGTTGGAATGGGACAGAGATCAAATGAGCTTTAACTGTACACCAACACCACTGGAAACTTGGGAAACAGGAAGGAGATACAATACTTTTAGGTATGCCTTTGTTTCATATGCCCAGTACTGGGACTAGAGGCCCTGCCACATATTCTGCAGCTGGTCAGTTGAGTCATCCACGAGTGTGCAGTAACTCCTCCCAACAAAGTGTTTGTGGCCTCATTATACACTTCCCATACAGTAAGCCCTGTAGCAGAGATGGGGGAGGATTGAAGTGACAATAAAAAGTGCAACTTTTCCAGACAAATAAGCAGTAAGTTATTAAGATTATAATCAGAGAGAATGTACTTGATATGTATCATTTTTCCCCGCCACCTTTTGAGGCTTTTTTTGTTGTGCTGAAGTAATTGCTCATTATTGAATTCAATAGTGTTTTAAAGGGTCTGTATTACAGTTCGAAGTGTAACAGTGTTTTTCTTCCTTAGAAGTCATTACCCTTAGCAGTTTTTTTCACAGGCAACTTAAATCTACGCATCAAATGGTCTGAGAAAATTCCCTCCTTCCTTCACAAGTGTTTTAATCTTTTAACAGCATTTGAAGCCTGTTTTGGTGGTGGTGGTGGTGGTGAAATCTTGAGACACACTAAGTTCCTTCAAGCTCTTCTACAAAGATAAGCAGCCAGATAAAGGAAGTATTCCACAGAGGCCGAAGCTGCTTCAGGAGCTCATCTCCAACACCCCAGAATTCACACCAATGAGACATTTCAACTGCAAGAAAAGCCTTGTTCCTACCCAGAACTTCCTTACATGCAACAAAAGTCTGCACAACATGCACATTCTTAGGAAGTTAAGGTTCATAAACTCCACTCCTCACACAGCAACTTCTTTTGTCAACAATACAATTATCAGCATTAATATGTATTGAAACAGAGACTACAGTTTTTAAACTGAACTGGGCTACATCTGCTAGCCATTCAACTGCTGCACCATTAAGTCTGATCAGTGTTTCAGCAGCTGGTAAAAAGAAAAGCTTTACAGTATTCTCCATGTCAGTTTAAACCATGATTAAGAACGGACAGTATCCCAAGATTATTACTTTGCTAGACATAATGGGTAAAGACAGAGCTTAGGATGAGAAAAATGGTGAGATCAGAGTACCCAAAAAAAAAAAAAAAGGGGGGAAAAAAGAAATCTTATCAAAATTCGTGATAACTTCTCTCTCTATGAAGACCTAAACTTCAGTTCTATGGGCTATGTTAGGCAAAAGTCAAGCTAGATTATCACAATGGTGACTTCTGTGATCAAAGATTAGTGAAATTACAAAAAAAAAAAAAAAAAAGTTCCAAAAGTTAGGGAGCTCTCCAAAACCTAAATTAACTGGATTTTTTCTAAACAGTTTTCCCTCTGCAAGGTTTGTTTTCCTTGAATAAATGAACAGCACTGTTGCATATCCAATTTAGTGGGAGGCGTCCCTGTCCATGGCAAGTGGGTTGGAACTAGATGATGTTAAGGTCCTTTCCAACTCAAAATCACTCTGAGTGTATATTTTTAGAATGCTTCCTTGAGCAAAGTCTGTTGATGGAACATCAATGCTCCAAGTAGTTTTAGCCCACTGTCTACCTCCAGCCATAGTGCTAAAATGTTGGGGCAGTCCTAAGGATTCTAAGTTCTTATAATTTTTATTCTCCCAAATTAGTGGTTGGTTAAAGAATAAAACAGAGAGCCAAATCAGATTCTCTTCTGCCTGAGGAAAGGGGGTTGAGTGTGAAGTCAACCATCGCCTGTCACACTCAGCCTGCTAAAATTCCTGTCAGCAAACAGATGGTTACAGCCTGCTGCCTGCAGTCTCTTACACAAATAGTGCAAACACAGCACTAGAGGTGTTACAGACTGGAGAGATGCAAAACAACAAAAACAAAAAACACCTAAAAAAACAACAACAAAAAAAAAACAACCAAAAAAAAAAAACAAACAACCAAAACCCCACAAACCAAACCCAAAACTTATGGCAGTTGGTTGGTAGAGATGTTGGATGCAAAACTGCAGAAACGTTTTGTTCCTTTCACTTTTTATTTCTTATATACTTGTTATTTAAATTCATGGGCTGCTTTATGGGTGCGAATATCCTCTATAGTTACATTGCATCCTAGGAATCAGAGTTACTTCATACAGATTTTACAGTAAAGCATAAGACCCAGAATAACAATTCAGAGAAACACTGTATTAATACCTTATTAGTTATTTGCTCAGTAAAACTGCTTATAAATCAGATTGATGCATGTATCAAACCCTGATGCGTTAAATAACATAGTAATGCAATGAGTTAAAAACTAATCTAGTATCATTTCCAAAACGCTTCACATAATTCTAGTAAGTCCATTTTTATACTTCTAATGTGTAGGCTGTAAAAGAGAAAAAGCTAAAGCTAACATTTTTAGGCAACTTCATTGCCTTTAGAGGACAGATTACATTCTTGTTCTGTAATGCTAAGCTAAACAAAAATCAGAAACAGTTATATAACTGATTTGATATTCTTCCGAGATGCAAATGTTTCTTTACAAGACTATGGGTTATTCAGAAGAAACACTGATGAATATGGGATGTTTTAGAAAAAAAAAAAATCCCACCATATGTTCTTGGCAGGAGTGAAAAGGAAGCTCCTTTATGCTTCTTCTCTAACAATAAATTGTAATGCCCCAGGGAAGCAGAGATCTTTGAAAGTTCAAGTTTTATAGCAGTTGAGAACAGAGTGCACTGACTCTAAGTTCTTGCCAATGTTAACGACTGTTACTGTGATCAAAGTCTAACTTGGTGCATTCCAAGGAAGATTACAGTTCTCAAGACACACTAAACAAGTTTACAGACTAGAGTTTGCAGTTATGGTTTGAGTTAAGGAAGGAATCAAGCTGTGGTAGCTTTTTTAGTGGCTGCCAAGTTCAATCCATGTTAATAATATTCCTGATAATACTTGTGAACAAAAAGTTTATCTAAGTAAACATACTGATGCGCACAAGTACTTCACGTTTTTGTGAACATCTGAGACCAGTTCTTTCTTGTGACTTTTATACTGTCAAACACCAATTTTGATTTTCAAAGGCTAATTTTTCCACCATGAATATTTTTGACAGAGGTCTAATGAGGTGCAAGAATGTTATTTCAATTTAAGTGGCAGCTCAGATGCAGCACCTCAGTCTGCTCAGTTCTGAGCCTCATTTAGCTCAACATTTAGTTCTAGTAGTCAAAGCTGTCAGTTGGTAAATAGACGTATGAAGTGTATTAAAAAAAGATCCCAAACAACCCAAACCAAATAAACAAAAAAAAAACAAACAGGAGTTACAGAACCCAAGGCAGTATTCTCTGTGCTCCCTGAAATAGTCGATTTACTTTATATTGCAGTTCTCTCTTCCATAGTAACCAGTAACTGAAATACTGTAGGTTAAACTTCCTTTAGTTGCACAGTCTCAATAGCCTCTAAGGACAAGAAAGGAAAACCAGGAATTTGAGAACTCCTAATTTTCTCCTGCAAATTTAGGCCATGAACACAATCAAACTCTTATTATTCCTCTAACCAACATTTAACACAGGTATTTCAAGTGGCCATTTCATTTATATTTATTTGCTTGATTGAAACATTATTTTGAGCTGTGTTGTAACATTTAAAAGAAATCAACTTCCCAAAGACCATAAATCATATTCTGCTAAGCAGTAATGCATAAACCATGCTAAAACTCCCGTCCAAAAAAATTTTAACCACTAACACAAAAGCGGTTCCATATGCCGCAAGTACCACAAGATATAATAAAAAGTTCACTCTATCATTTGAACTTTATAACAAAAAGTGATACAGAAAGCCATTTGTCAGCAGTTAGCAGTATCTTGATGTTGTACAAACAGCCTGCCAATTACTTAGCACCACAACTATTTTGAGTATTTGCTGTGCACAGAAGCAAAAGCTGATCTAACTATAGTCTGCTAAGCCTTCCCCTCTCTTTGCAGGAGTGTGCTCCTAACAGTTCTGCGCCACCAATAGCTCCTACAAGCATACAAGATGAACAGTTTCAGGAAGCTGGTTGGGAAGCTGATGGAAGACAGAAGCAGTGTAGATAGTGTGTAGATAGTGGTGTAGATAGTGTGACAATTCAGAATGATTTCAACAACCACAGACACACACATACACCTGGCTAAAACTTCAGATACTATTACCAGGATTGTACTTGAGCAAGACTTACGCATGTCAAAGCCATTAGAAATGCAGAAATTGAATACAGGTTATTCTCTAGATCTAATTCCTTGACTAAAGGCCAATAAAGTACTTTTTTAAAGACTAATACGGTATAGCTCTCCATTTTCCTTACTGTAGAATTGAGCTATAATAAAGCATAGTTGCAAAGCAGTGAATACAGATGTCAGTAATACAAGAGCAGAGCAAAACTCTTGCTACTCACATTATTATAGTCACATACTAAAAAGGTCATTTATTTCAAGAATCAGTACAGATAATATTTTCTAACTGGAATAACTTCCCTCAAGATATCAAAGCATATCAGTGCTTAACTGAGTTAAACAATTTCTACCAATTTCTGCTTTATTTCTATAACAACTGTGCCTTTGCATTTTCTTCCTTTCCAACTCTTTCAAGAAATACAGTAACTTTTTATAATTAATGAAAATTGGTAGGCAGGATGCAAAATAAGTTTCTTCCACAACTTCAAATTCAAAAGGGCTACCTGCTTTGCAAAAAACTCTAGGCCTAAAAGTCTCTCATGTAATGATATTTTTCCTGTTTTCAGAAAACTCAACCCTCAGATTTTTTGATCTGTTACTTGAGAACAGTTACTATGATTGTTCTGATAGAAAGCAACCTAAGATAGAAATAAAATAAAGTAAAAATTAAAAACAAAAAACAAAAAAAAACAAACAAACACCAAAAACATGAACCTACATGAAACAGTGCTACGAAATAAAGAGGGCCTTGAGGAGCTGACAACTATTCTAGTCTTAGCAATAGCTGCCTTTCATGAGCTATCACACGGTAAGGAGAGCAAGCTGGATCCACAAAGCTTTATTGTAAAGATCTAGACCCTTTTTTTGGCAACTTTGGATATGAAATACCTGTCACTTGAGAAAGCGTACGCTTTAGCAGCATGAAATTTAACAGAAAGACTGCTACAAGAGTCTTAGATTAATTGCCCTCATTATGATAATCAAGCATAGGACCAGCATCAACCCACCCTTGAAACTAACACCACACTTCAGTGGAATTATTCCCAGATCTTATCGCTTGATATGAAACTAATTTTAAACGGAGCCACAGAATCTGTAAGTCTTAACATACAAACTTAAACAAACCTGGCCCAAAATCTGCCTGTAGCAGAAGCCCAAATTTATAATCCTTTTAATTTGCAAACCTGAAATGAATTAGCAAAATTAAAACTGCTTAACTGTTCCTAAAATTCAGTCTCTTTGGGTGAAAAAAAACCCAAACTTTCTCTATTTTTAAGAAAATATTTAAGTAATTTAATAAAAATTCAGTAAACTTCATTAAAAACCTCACATAATTTACTACAAAAAAAATCTCCCCAAAATACTCAGTTAAATCCAGTCTGTAGATGGCCCATAAAAGGGGATTTGGGTTGGGATTTTTTTGTGGGGTGTGAGCTGTTTTGCTTTTTGAAACTAGGTAAGTTAATTGCAGCTATAAAATTTAGGAAGGCTGTTAAAGCACCCATCAAGGCAGGACACTCTACAGCTCTCTGCTTTAACCCCTTTTCTTAGCAATTCATCTTAATGCTCCATCTAAATAGACTGTATATTAACGATAAATCCCAGAAGCAAACTGATCACTGTAGCTCTTCTCTTCCAGCAATCACTAACTGAAATGTAGAATCTAGCAGTCCACAAATATTAAAGTTACATAAATACCCTGTTAAATATTTTTAAATATAACTCTTTTTCAAAACATAATTAAAAAACTTATTACAGATTATCCTAAAATAGAAACAAATCCTACAAACCAGACAAGACGAAAAGATGAAATACAGAGATACCAGAAAGATAGCATTGCTTTACTGTATTACCTCTAACCTTTTATTTCTAGATAAACCTGCTTTATTTTGAGGTTTGAAATACTCACACACATGGAACAGAACAAAAGCAGAAAATCCACTACCATATTACACAAATCAAGTATCCCTGAGATGATTAAAAAAAAAAAAAAAAAGAGACGACTTAGCGAGACTGCCAGGAGCAATCAACCAATAAGGGCTTTACTTAGAAGCACTGAAGGCTGAACCCTCAGATATCTGAGAATGACAGCCAAGAAGAAAAAAAGGTATCAGAACTCTCTGCATTCTTTGCTATTTCTAAACCTTCTACATCCCAAAATTCCACAAGATTTTACTTTTACCTTGGTGGTCTGATGGCGTGTTTTGCATGTTGGAAAGAAAAAATAAATTCTTGAAAGCAGTTAAAGTTTCTTAGCCAAATCAGCAAAGCTGACTGCCATACATTCCGCTTTTGGAAGTTACTCTAACAGTTGAGCTTAAGCAACATTTTCAGAAGATTTCGAGTGGACAGGACTATGCAATACCTACCCAAGGGACAGAACTATCCACACAGCAGGCTATCCTTAGGAAGCCCACAAGCCAAGTTAATCATCCTAAAAGAGTAGGCTGAACATTTTCTTAATCTTTAATTCTGTAAGAGGACTTTTTGCTCACATAGATACAGCACTTACTATCATTAAGCAACTACATAAAAAAAAAAACAGAAAAGGAAAGATTTCTATGCAAAATGCCCTGCTGCTCTGGGGGGAGAGGAGTCACAGATGAAGGGAGAGGACAAAAACCCAACAGAGTCATAGAAGGTCAAACACTTTCTTTTCCAGGTCTGACAGGAAATCAGAATTCTCAGGAAAGTAACCCTAGCAGGAATGAGTATGCAGGAGGAATGGGATTCTCTTATCTCTCGCACCAAAAGTACTAGAAATTATCAACTTACCCTGCAGGACAAGTTAACATCTTTGCATGACCTGCATGTGCTGACCTCAGCATCTTCAAGGGCATGCTGTTCATCAATCCCTCTACCACTACATGACGAAGTGTACAGCAACATTTAAAGTGCACCATTAGAAAGAACAAGACTAGGAGTCAAATACACTTCCCAGCATATTCACATTTCAGATTGTTTTGCTTAAGAAGAACTCTAAAGTAAAGCAATTCCTCCTATACAGATGAAAGGGGAGGCCTCGATGTCAATTTAACCACAGTGTGGTAGGACGGAATCTTCATGCAATTAGATATTCCAGTGAGATAACTTGTTTGTTTCTTCCCTCCTTGTTTTCATCGCTCAGAACTATTCCTAGGACATGTATTCAGTGGTTGTACTATTTGAAATTTGGAAACAGAAAGACAGGAAAAAGTTATTTTACCAGTCTAAGGAATATCCATATTGAATTACTTTCAGATTCAACTATGCAAAATGGAATAATAAATGCCTGGCAGGAAAACTACCTATTCAATATTTGTGTTTAGACATGGTTGCTAAAACAATCTTGTAAATTTTTATCATGAAAAAAAAAAAAAAAGTCTTCACCTTTCCACACAATTATTAGTCTTTTGCATTGTGGTTATCTTGATCAGGAAACAAATTAATTTGTGGAAGTTCAAGAAGTTACCTGTCCCTTCACCACTTAGATGCTTCCTGAATCTTTATGAAGACTCTAAAGAACTACAAAGTCCTTGCATTTCTCTTCCCAGTCATTCCATAATTTCTGCCAAAGGAACCCATACACAAACCATTCCATGGATGAATGTCACAGTACATCAAAATAACTAAAGAAGCTTTTCCTGTTCACAAAGATCTCAGGAAGAGATTCAGTCTTCAGCAACTTGTGGGAATAATCTCCATTGCCTCCCTCTTAATGAGCTTGCTAAGAATAGCTAGAAAAGGACTCATTTATAGAGAAAACAGACCAGATTTTCTTCTTGAGTCTCTCCCTTAGAAAAGGAAGAGAAGTAAGAATTTCTTCTGAAGTTTCTTCTTGAAATGAAGAACCTTTGATTAATTTGGAGAAAGAGTTAAGAAGAGTGGTGTTTTTTTTTAAAGAAAACATCACACACAAAGTGGAGTATTTGTAACAGAAATGGTTAAAACAATTTTTCATTTCATGATGGTGCGGCAAGACTGAACAGAAAGGATTGCTTTGCTTTTTCCTGCATTGTTTAGAAAACGCTGCACAAGACACATGAAAAAAGAAAATCTCACTTACTGTACTACACAAAAAAAAAAAAAGAAAGCAGATGAGCCACTGGAGTCTCAGGCAAACAGAGGAGGGCTCCTCTCTTTGTCAAACAAAGCACTGCAAACAAAATCTAGTAAGTTTTCTTTTTTTGGAACAAATACTGAAATCTGAACCAGAAAGATGGAAACCTGCCTTAGCATGACTGAAGCAGAACAATACTGACTGTAAAGTTTATATTTATTCTACTTTTTTTTTCATTGTTTCTGGGATTTTTTTTTTTTGTTGTGTTGTGGGGCTTGGGGGTTTTTATCCCCCAGGTCTGTTGGAGGATAAAAGCTTATAAAGATATGTATTAGCGAGAATTTATCTGAATTAGTATTTGTATACAAACAGCACACACACAGTGGCACACCAAGTATTGTACTATCTCTTTTCCTTAAGAAAAACTTTTCAGACCCTCAGAAAATATTTGTTCCCCTTGTATGGTTACTATGGATCTTAGTCCTACCTACAGATTTGCCATACCAAAACCTCAGCTTTCATTAAAAATAATATTACTGGCTGTTTGAAATGAAGGCTGAAAAGCTCATCCATGTTAGGTAAAATCTTAAGAAATATCCCAAAACACACAAACCCCAAACCAAAAAAAACAAACAAAACATATAAGCAAGCTTAAAGTTTGGTTTCTCCCCCAACTATGCCATTTGATTTTGTGCCCTCCTTTTTGACTAATGACACAATACTGCAAACTAAGCAATGAGCTCCATTTCAGTGTAAACCTTTAATACAAGATTATTTTCATTTCAATTATATTGAACTTAAAGTGGTTATTAACAAAGATTTCTTTAAAAAATGAATACCTCAGTCTGACCTTCATGGGCACTGGATTCATGAGTGACACGAATAGCCTAAAATTAAAATATATTTCAATCAGACTTTAAATGAGAAACTTTCAGTGGTTTAAGAATCACCGTACACCCTTCATTTGATCAAATACCATAGATGTAACTATTTTTTTTCAGTTCTTATAATAAATAATAATTTAATAAACAAAGAAACTCAACTTCCAAGGATCTCAGAAGACTAATATTTCATTTTCATTACAGCCTATTCAAATCAAATACAGTTTGTAATGGCACTTTTACACACAGAAATTATTATAGGCAAGTGGTTTTGGTATGTATTACTTCTTGAGCAAACAAAATACTTGAGACAGATGCTTTGATTAGACATCTTGTGTCCCAACATTTCTACAGAAGATGTCACCAAACCTCTGTTGTTTCTGTTTTTTGTTATTACTTCACTCAACCACATGGTAACATCCATATTCCTGAGCGCTTCACAGTAAGCTTAAATGGAACTCAGACTAGAAAATCATTAAGATTTTCATTTTGAGAGAGGATCATCATTACCATCAGCAGCAACACCAGCATTCTCCCCTTCCACTACTGACCAGATATTTCTGCCACATCCTTTCAAACAGCACTAATGATCTGGCTAACCACACTACCAGCTAGATCATCTAACTAGGGTGGTGGGGGAAAGAGATTGTATTTCAGCCACATCAGCTCTTTGTGTGCCCCAAATAGCTATAGCCAAAGGGAAATGACTAGAAGGTACAAATGAAGGGAGGCAGCAGAAGGACCATTAAACTGCATCCTGAACCTCCAAAAGGTTATGCATACATTTCTCATCCATTTCAAAGTAATTTTAAACTAAGCCAATGAATTAATATAGATGAGGAACATTGACAAAATCCATTCTGCTGACTGAGCTACGGGCAGGCAGGAACACTATAAACTACCAAAGCAGGGCTTGCTTTGTAGCAACTGATCAGAAGCTCACATGTAAAAACGAATTGTTAGAGTGCTTCACTGGATCAAGTCCTAAGGACAGTATCTGCTAATGCAAGTAGTTCTTACACCATTTTAAATAAAAGTAAAAACACATGATACTAACTTCGTAAGTTTCTAGATATTTGGCCCTCTCTTCAGGAGTCATAGATAATGAATCTTCTAGGAACTTTTTCAGTGAAGAATTGGTTTCTTAAAAAAAAAAAAAAAGAGAAGGACATAATTATGAGTCATGCTTTAACTCCAACTTCATTCAAAGTTTACAGAATGCTTATATCCAACAAAAGAAGACAAGACAGAATTACATTGTATCTTTAAGACCCTGAAGGCTGACTGCATGAGGAATTGCTACCAGCTGCAGTTTGCAATTTTTTGAGTGCTTTAGTTTGTGGATTAGCATGAAATACTGGTTTTATAATTATAGGGAGAAATGCTCCTTAAACAGAGATTGTCCTTTTTGAATGGTTATAGTCAGATAAAACAGTACAAAATGTATCCTTCCTTCCATGCCCCCCCACAGGTAACAGAAAAAAAAAGGGAAAAGCCAGCCGAGAAAAAAAATCCCAACCAACTAACAATCCCCAACTCAAACTTACCAAAATTCATTTTATCTCTATTGTTTGCAATAGCATGAATTAGCCCAATTGTTCCACAAGCGTTGTTAATGGTCTGCTTCATGAAATACACTGATGATTTGACATCTTGGCCCTTAGCTTTTATTCTCTCTTCTTCTTCTGTTCTGAAGGTTTCATACTAGAAGGAGAGTTACAGACATTTCACAAATAGTGCAAATAGATACTGGCTACATTATTCAAGCAAAAATAAATTAAACAAAGCACCAGCTAACTAATAAAACCAAAACTCAGACCACATGTTAAGTGTTTCAAGTTACAGGTTAACAAGTTTATGTAAACTTACTCAACTGAACAGCTCTATACTGTTTCTCAAACCAGTGCCTTGTCACTAGCCAAAACCAAGTCACACTTGAAATATCATTTTTAACACTTGTTCTCTAGCATAATTTCAAAAAAGTTCAAACTATTTCTTTGATCTGAGCACTTGTCACTGCCTCTCTTCAATCCAACAAAAAGCTTTTAAGGACAGAGGTCTCAAAGTACTAGCAAACCATAATACTTCAGGTGTTTAATCAGCATGAAGCACTCTTACAAATTCCATTTTTACATTTCATTTTTTCCAGGAATATAAAATAAAATTTATGTAAAGCTCAAGGCCCCAAAACAGGCCCCTTGAAAGCCACATTCATAAAGTGAATGTTTCTGTTCTTAGTAAAAGAATTTACTTTGAACAATATAAAGTACTTGTTTTGTAAAGATCATAATTGACTTAAATCTGTTCTACTGTACAACAGTGTGTTGGTTTTGTGGGGTTTTTTGTTGATTATGGTTCTGTTGATTTGTGGTTCTTGGGAGAGGGGCAGTTTTGGTTTTTTTTGCTTGCTCGTTTTTTGTTATTATTTAAAAGATTTTCATCTCAAACAGGGGGAAAAAAAAAAAAAGAAAAAAGAAAACTGCAAATATTCCAGCCAGGGTTGTTCTTTCTTCCTCCTTTACCTTTTACTAGGTACTTCTGGAGACAATAAAAATATTGAAGCAGATATGATTTTTACAGAAGCATGACAAAAGCTAACCATGAATTCGAATTGTTATCAAGGAACTCCCCCTGAAAACCCATGAGAATTTTTTTCTCAGACTTTGTGTACCATCAGTGACAAAGAGAAGCAAGAAATTTTTCCAGTGTCATGATTCCATGCTTGCAGCTGGCCTGAAAGGTCTAAGGAATAGTAAGAGCACTTACAAAGCATTTTAATTTGACAGCACTTAACTACAAATTAAACAGCCTTAACTGAGAAAAAAAATTCTGATGTCTATGAAATTAAACCAAAGTTTAGAGACTGTAAACAATATACACAATATAGCTGCCATTTACTCCCTACCAACAAAAATAAACCCCACAGCAAAAAATAAATATGTAAATGTTGAGAATACTGAAAATACATTTTTGAGCAAGGATTGGAGCAGATCACCTCAAGAGGTCCCTCCTAACCCAAACTATCCCATCATACATGCATATATTGGACAACGCCCAAAATGCTCAACACTCACAGCATTCACCTACAATATAGACTAAGAAAGTCATTGACCTTTAAACTACACAGTAACCCTAAGACCATCCGTATGCTAAGAAGAGTATTTTGCCCTAAATGCAAGTTTAAGCAAATTGATTTATAAGAATCATGGAAAAAAATGAACTTCTAGACAGACCAACAAAGACATGATAGAAAAGTATTCATAAGGGCAACAAAATTAATTGAGACACACTTTTATAAAAGTAGATACAGCCAAGAAAAACAAATAATAATTAAATAAGAGCAGAATATACTGGTTATATTGAAAGAGAGACTGAGGAGGGAAAAAATACTCCATAAATAAAATAATGCCCTAGATAGTGTCTTGTGGAATTCATACTGAACAACAAAAGCTTCAGAACACTGGGACTTCACATTAAAGATCTGGCCTTCACACACTCAGGCTGCACAGTTGATAGAGACACATGTCCTTTATGTCTCTGCTAGATTCTCTTGCTGGAGAAAACCTCAAAAATTTGGCTGGTGGTCAAATTTGACTGACCAACACAACAGAGCATATGTTGGTTTTCTGTTTCTCTTTGACATACGCCTCTTGATGAAATCAGATACACCCTCTGGAACAAGAGGATGGTTGCTCTTTCCAGTGGGATGATGATCCCATGGTATGATCCAAGAAAGTTTGCAAGGCAGCAAAGCAAGAGAAAAATGACAGCCACAGAAGGACCTCAGACCTGTACCTCAAGAAGCCAGACAGAAACCACAGCACACAAACCACCACCTTAAAGGTGACAGAAATTAAATTTCCTGAGCACAGGTGAGGACAGTTAAGAGTTTGCTTAAATTTAAAACTATCAAGGTGGCTGAAATCAAGCCTGAAAGGGACTGCCTGCTGTTTTGGAGAAACTGAGAATGCAAAACCTCACAGGACGTAAAGAGCAAGAGTCACTCTTCTCCCTATTTAAATGGGGTCTGTTACAGAAGTTAAGCTTTAATGGCTAACTGCTTTGTCCTTATAAGCCATAAAGTCTTTCTGAGATATATATTCAAAGGAAGAAGTTTGAGCAGTTTCACTTCTTTGGAAGACCTTATTACAATCATGTTAAGAGTTTTATAAACTGGAATTTCAATATAAATCATGTATTTCAACCTATGTAATACTTGAAGAAGATACGCAAGATGGATGTCTTCTCTTTGCAGAAGCATACGAGAAGACAAAATAAACAGACTTGATCTACCTAAATCAAGTATTTCAAAATTTAACATAGAGGAGAAAGGGAGGGGAGAATTCTCTTTCATCTTAGAAATATGCCCCATGTGCCCAAGAAGCAAAAGCCATATTGGTAATGATGACTGAACTGAAAGTGAATTGACGTTTGGTCAGTGCAACAGTACAAAACCTCAAAACACAGTTGCATTTGATATAGCTAGTTACATCCTCCCTCTTATTTTCCCTATGCTATTGTAGCTTTCTGCTATAAGTAGCCAAACTGAGCCATTTCACAGTGCATATTTAGCAAAAAATAGTCTTCAACTGACTGTAATAGAAACCTGAAACACATTTCTCTGTGCTTCTATATCAGCTTTTCCCACTCCAACTTGAAAAGAAATTGGAAACATACATGCAAGATTATCAAAAGAAGGTTCTAAAGGAAGCATTTTGTTGTTTTTAATTAAGAAGTCTCTTGAATAAAGTTTGAGTCTCATCTTGATTCTATTATGATACCAAAAGTATAAGATTTGAACTGTTCATGTCCATTTCATTTACAACAGAAGTGATTAGCTGATTAGTAAACAAACATTTACCTTTTCTGTTATTGGAAAGAGAAGTAGCACTGCACAGACAGGTCTTGGCACCATACTAAGCAGTTCTGGTTCCATACCATAAACATCTACAAATTGCCAGTCAGGATGTATACCTAACTGTTTGAGAAACTGCAAAAGAAAAAAATAGGATAATATTAAATGAGTAGCCTCATATACTTATCTTTTTAGAAGCATAACAGAGTATTTATAATATGTAATACACTGCAACAACCCATACTTTCAAAAATTTAAGGAGAATAAACAAGGTTCAAATTTTAATAAACACAACTGAATAAACTGTAGTGCAAAAAAGCCACACAAAATCCCCATGGTTTATTTATAAATGCTAGTTTTCAGCAACTCAAAAAAATTATGATCTTCTCTGGCCTTTTGAGCAGAGAGACACAAGATATGTATTTTAGTAGGTGCACCTTTTAAGATGTTCTTTCAAAAAAGAAAAAAAAAAAACAACAATCCTTTCAAACTGTGATAGAGCAACACATTTTGAAGTAGACAAAGGTTAAGTACCATACAATGATCTCGAATCTTCAAGTAATTGTCATTTGCCTTGTTAGAACTTCTGAATGGCGTCTAAGACAAAAGCTGTCCGATTATGTTTCCTATACTATAGCTATGCCTACAAAGATACCTGAGAGGGACTCTTCATCAGGGGTTGTAGCAACAGAACAAGGGGTAATGGGTTTTAGCTTAAGCAGGGGAAGTTCAGGTTTGATATAAGGAAGAAGTTCTTTATTGTGAGGGTGGTGACGCAGTGGAACAGGTTGTGCAAAAAAGTGGTAAATGCTCCATCCCTTGCAGCACTCAAAGCTGGGCTGGACAGAGCCTTGGTTGACCTTTGGTCTAGGGTAAGGCATTCCTGCCCACGGCAGGGGAAGTGGAACTAGATGATCTTAAGGTCCTTTCCAACCCAAACCATTCTGTGATTCTACAGTTTTACCTAACATTAAGCCACTTAAGGGAAAAAAAAAAACAAAAACAACAAAACAACCAAACCCCCCCCCCCCCATACCATAGTACATAATAAGCTTTGACAACCTTAGCCTAGAATTGGGTGCTCAGTTTTTAGTTAGATATTCTTCTTTTACTCCAAGAAGATTTATTAATTCTTCAACTGTTTTGTGGTACACCAATATGTGATCTAAAATAATTTGAAATGTTTGTGTTATCAGAGTCAAGAGCCACCTAACTGAATTTACAAACTAGTGCTACTATACACACACTGACTACTCATAATTGTGAGAAAATGCTAATTGTCCACTGTGGCATACACAAATCCTATTTTGAAACACTACTTCTACTGGTAAAACTTAAAGATGTGAAACATTAACTTTTTGGACAATACACAGTGCTCCCACAACTTTCTGTATTTCTGTTGGGAATAACACAGGAAATCTATAAGAAAATCTTAGTCATCTGGGGCTCTCAAGTTTAAAATAAAGAAAGTCTGTTGATAAACAGCTACAAATTTAAATGTCTGAAAAAAAAAATCATACAGCAAGTATATTCTTCTAGTCTCTCTAGTGGAAAGCCAATGAACTCCTAATGCACTTCTTTAGCCAGCTCTTAACAAAACTTAACTCTGCAGTTCCCAATAATGATGCTGTAGAAGACCAGAGAAATTTGCCCATTATATTTCTTACAGGTGAAAGATTACTTTAAAAGCTTCATCATACTTCCTGCCAAATGCTATTTGAGGAAATCTATTTATTGATACATTTGCAATAAAGATGCTTAAGAATTATGTAAGAAAAGCCTAAATGAAAGGCATAGATGACTCTCTCTTCTTTCCATAATCCAGCTAGAGAGCAGGTTTACACATCCACACAAGAATTCAGTAACAGTTACGCCGTGTTTGGGTAGATTCATACCTACATAGATATACCTGTCAGAAATATCCAATAGGAATACTTTATTAACACACAACATGGCGAACATGCAAAAAAACACAAGCGTCTTGGTCTAACATGAGATCCCTTCAAATACCAGTTTTAACTTGTTCTGGGCAAAAGGCAAGGTGGTTGTCTTTCAAGAGACATAGGCAAGGGGATGACTATTTAGAAATATAAAGGAGAGTTTATATAGAAGCCAAATGCATGGAAAAAGGTATTTTATAGAGAGCAAAGAAGATTTTTGCTAGTAACACTTAGGAATATCTTCTACAAGGGGCAAAACCACAGAAAATATACATACGCTTAAGTTTATTAGAAGAACGTAGCTGCAGTTTGCAGCCGCTGTTGGGGATGGGGGACAGAGGATGGGACAGACATGACACAAAGATTACACAACCCATTATTCCCTTTCCATTTTATACTGCAAGACATGAAATCAAAACTAAGAGCAAGTAAAAGCGATTTAAATTTTAACCTCCCCTTTTTGACTAGTTTAAAAACAAAGGTAACAGTTTTGAAGTACAGTAAGAAAATACATTCCGAAGATTCATTATGCAATACCCCAAGCTCTTTTGGTTCTGTACCACCTTTAAGTATTGTCAAGATTGTGAAAAAGGCCAAATTATTATCTTTTAATGAAAATGAGGAAAAAGGGAAACTTTTAATACTCTTAAGTATTTACAAGCTGATGACAGAGAAGACAGTATATTTTTAACTAACTCTCTAGGTTGTGGATTACTACATTGTGAGAAACAAAAAAATATCTGAAGGGGGAGGGAATACATGTATGGGTGAATTAAAATATAAATTACACTTCCAGTACTTTTTTTTATGAAGCCAATCACTAATCTTTCAATCATTTTTATTGCTGTTATTCTAAACTGAGGGAAAAGTATGGCAACTAAAAAAAAAAAAACACAACATTATTTTGCAAGATTACATGAAATAAGGGCACAAAACCCCAACAAAATAAAAGCACCTAGAAAAAGACCCCATAACGAGAAGAGAAAATGCTACAAGGATCACATTCAGCTACCAGACAGATAAGTGTTTTTGGCTTTCCTGACCTGTTCCACACCACTAGGGAAAAAAAACCCAACCAACCAAGCAAAATAAACAAATAAAACCCACAAACCTCAATATAACAAAATGCTCCCTAAACCCAAGAACAGCTACTCAAACTTCTCAATTAGATATTCAACATAACAACAGATATAGGGTGCCTTTCATTTCTCACAGTACCATACCTCTAGAAATTTCACAATCTAAGAAATTATCGATTTTGGTATATGAGAGTGATGACTAGAAGTGATGGAACAGCAAGAGCACAGACTTAGTTTGACTAACAGTGATTCTAATACACAGGAAGCCTAACAATAGTAGGCTTAGTAGTTTGTTAGCACTTTTTAATTATAATTATGGAATCATCATTTAAAAACAACAACAACAACAAAAAAAACAACAAAAAACAAAAACACCAACAAAACAAAACCAAAACCCAACAACTAAGGAGAGACCCAAAACAGGCAAAGAAGAAATCTCTGTGTATCACAAGGGGTTAATTCAGGCCTAGGGAAAAAATGAGATGCATCCTTCAGAAAATTTAGTAAGTAGATGATAGAAGCTGGCAGCATATGCCTCTGTGTAAAAGAGACTGACAGCAGATGAATATAGATGGCAGGATGGGAACAACCCTTGAAACAAATATCTGGAATTTATTTTTAATGTGGAGGCACGCAATTAAAAAAAGAGCTCAATCAATGACACAGCAAGATAAGTAATCTTTTCCAACTGTGTTCTGCATGGATAAAAGCAAGGCAAGGCTGTATTTAGCAAGGTCAGGGAGAAGAAATTTTGTGGGAATAAAAACAAGTTGTTAGGAACCAGGGAAAGTCGTTTAAGGGGACAAAAATCCATATCAGATGAGATACAAGAAGGTCAGAAAAAGAGATGTCACAAACAACAACTTTAATTTTTGCAAGTTACACAAATATCTTTGTAATAACTAAATTAAACCTCCTTTTTTTCCTCCCTCAGTCTTTTTCTAGCTCTTTTCTAGGGCAGAGAAAGATGCCAGTACAAAAAGGAGCCAGTTATGCACCATGAGGTGAAGCAACCCCTTCCCCACTGACAAAAGCATTCCTGTTTTAGGACAGCAGGCAGTTCTGTATGCTTCTCAAATACTGTCATTCACAGAGAGGGACCTCTGCTGCTTGGCATTCCAGTTATTTACAATTACCCACTGATTTTGTTCTACATATACCTGCTGGACAGAGCAGTTAGGGTACTTTATACCGTATTTGACGGCTCACTTGCTTTCAGCTGTTTACTTTCTCTTAGCTTACTAATACTACATACTCAGTTAACATAAAATAGTCACTTTGTATTTCTCTGGATCTGAACAAGTGTTAGCTTTTCAGCTGCTGCTCATCACATTGCTGCCTTTTCTCAATTTATGACTTTGAACACTTACCTTAACAAAAAAAAAAAAAAAAAAATACGCTTGGCTACATCACAGGAGTCTTACAAGGCCACAGGAAGAACAGTAGCAGCAAACACCACCACACATCTGTATCTAGCTTATTAACTTTTTCAGAACTTGGTTTTTACTGATTGCTGCAATACTTTCTGGTGTCTTTTATGAAAATACCTTTCTGAAAAATACTTCAGTTTTTTTCACCAGGTTTTTGTTGGTGTTTTTTCTTCCCACACAAAGTCACTTTTTGAAATTACCTTACACACACACCCCTTCTCTGCACTGGTCATGAACTTCTCCTTCCCCCTCCCCAGTATTCCAGAAGGCCCTTCCTTCTAACCTGATTATTACTCTTTTCAGCTAGTTAAGGAAGAGTGCAGAGAAGATAGCAACAAACTCATCTCAGCAATACACAGTACAACAATAGAACAATGAGAAACAATGGACAGAGGTTGGAACATAGGAAATTGGAACCTGATAAAGAAAGTGTTCAAAAATAAATTTAAAAAATAATGATCATGGTTAAACACTACCACAAGTTGCCCAGAAGGCTGTGGAGTTTCATCCTTTCAGGAATTCAGGACTGGCCAAGTTTCTGAGCAACCTGTTTCCAACAGAAGATGGCTGGACTACAGAATTCCGGAGGTCTCTTTCAGCCTACCTGAGTCTATTCTAAATCTCTGCAAACTGCAAATCTGTATGTCTAAATGATAGTTAACAGGAAAAACATTACAATAAGCACATTTAGGCATGCTACCTATGAAAACCCATGCTGTTTTCAAGTTCAGTATGACTACTTTAACCTACTGTTAGGCACTGAAAAAAGCCGAGAGTGGTTATCATTAAAATATGATTCTATTCTGATACATACTACCTACCTTTAGGGTTCATTAAATTTATTTAATTAAAAAAAAAAATCATGCCTAATTACTTATTTTTAAATGAGCCTCAAAAGTAGGATAGAAACACACAGGCAGCCTAGCAACATCTTGACCCAGGGGACTTGACTTCAGCAGTTCAAAACAGTACTTCTGCCAACTGTTACACAGCCAGAAGGAATATATGATTTACAGGGTTGAGGGAGATGTGGAAAGGGTGAGTAGGGTAAGAAGAAGTAAGATGTGCTTTATTTTAACAGAAAACTTCTGAAGTAATTTGTAAGTAGAAGTTACATGCACAATTTAAATATTGTCTAAAGTAGCAATGATCTTTTCCTCCTTGTCACTTGCATGTAAAAAATTGAGGACAAACACTGAAACAAAATGGCCTTTGAAATCTAACTGCAATTAAAGTTGGATGGCATACACAAGTATTTCAAGAATGCCACAGTCTAAATACTAAAGCATTATAGTCAAGTTTCCCACATTTTACTGTGGTACTTGTATACCAGTTGGGACCATGTAAACATAAAACTGGCAAAATGCACAAACAGTTCCAGACACTCAGATGCAAAAGTCAAAGAGCTTCTGTGGGAAGAACCAAGTGTTGCAATCCTCTTCTAAATGCAAACCAAGACACCAACAGAATCTACATTTTATTGTACTTGGGCTCAGTGGATTAGAGCATCACTGTATCACAGCAAAACCACAGTTAAGACTCTCTTCTGCAAAAACAAAATACGCCTATGGGTTTAAAAACCAGAGAGACTACATCTAAATAAGCCGATTAAGAAGATCAAAATTTTGTGTTCCATTAAAGCATAAGATTTTCTGGCATTTTGTTAAACTGAAGCTCATTTTTTCACTAGAAAGTAGTAAAACACTGCATAAAATATGTCTAATGAAATTATCACCAAGAAAAAAAACAACAGAAAAACATTTATACAAATGTATACAAATCCACAAATAGATGGTTGTATTCATGCTTTTAAGTATCCACTTCTTATTAAACTAATCTATATTACAAATATAACTGCACAATACATCATTTCTAGAGGTATATTACAAAAACCTGCTTGTTTCAGAAGTTAAATTCCTTTACTGTTTGGGCATTATACAGAAATATTTCTTAATTCTTTCATTACTGCATTCACAGATTTAAAATTAAGAGATTAGTCTTTCAATATATTTTAGAGAAGGCATTTTTCATACCATTAACTCAAAATTACTTATGTGATAAGAAGCAGTAGCTGTAGAAACTTTGTTCTATACAGCAGATCAAAAAGCATACCAGAAGCAAGTAATATGGCTGTAAATTACATAAGGTGCACTATTCTTCTTATACCAACTCCTCCTCACTTAAAAGCGGCTGCAATATGGTCTTGCTCAAACAAAAGATGCTCATTATAATAAACTTACTTTGGAAATTCAAGATTTATTACAAATTCTTTAATATTTTCAAGCACTGTACTTCAGGACCTCATAATAAAGTTCAAGGAATGCAGCATATTTAGCATCACAATTTTCTTTAATTTGCAATGAAGGACAAAAGACTTTCAACTTCATTAAAAAAAAATGTGAGAAACCTTACATTCACAAAACTCTTATCCTTCCAATTGTATTAGTTTCTTCATGATGTCTACAAGAGCAACACTAACTTACAGTTAGTGCTCCTTATCGTCACAATGAAAGGTATATACTTTAACGTATCCATCAAGCAGTTTCAAAACTTAATACTTAGTATGCCATGGCACATGTATATTGAATCATCTGAGCCAGGCTTACTCAAAAATTGCCCCAGTGAGAGAGAGCTTTAGAATGCTCCAAATGAGCATGATGCTTGTGAATGCTCCAAACAAGAGTTCTGACACGCAGCTACTGAGCCACTGGTTCAAAACAGGACACCACATTATGCTGTGGAAAACATTTACAGACCTGTTTCTATGACTTAAAACAATCATTCATAATAGGTATGAGCCAGATCAATCTATTCTCCGGAACATTCTGTCATGCAGATTATTTCTACAGTATACTAAACCAACTGGATTCTACCAATTTTGCTGGTCCTTTAAGCTAAAGGAAAACACAAGCAGCAAACAGCATCTTCAGTGCAACAACATAACCTATCACATGAACCACTAACACTTGTTTTCCAAACAGTAGTACCCTATTCACTTAAGCAGCCTTTAAGACAGTGTTTCCTTGTTACAATTTCTATTTTATGCCACTGAAACAGAAATAAGAAACTGAGCAAAAAAAAAAGAGCATAATAAAAGGACAGAAGTGGCAAGCTCAAGCAGAGTAATTAAACACATGATTCTCTTATCTTTCAATCACTGAGGATCCATACAAAGATGGATGTAGGTCAATCATTCAACTATTTATATAAATAATGCTCTAAACACAAAAATAAATTAGTTTTCTCTTTGCAACAGATCTACCTCCACAAACTCAGTAAGAGGTCAAGATAGACTGAGATATTTTAAACTAGAAGAAGCCATTCAACAAGTGATCTCTTAAGGGATGTCTAAAATCCCATCATATTTGTCCTTGTGCTTCTTTGCTATGCTGTGCCATAGTCTCAACACTTCCCTTTGCTGGCTCTGTGGAAGGCTTCCTGGTGTACTCTCTTTACAGAAAGAGACAGAGTCTTGGTCTTCCACTTTCTGAGGCTACACTCATAACAACGGGCTGTTTTCCAAGCATACACACTATCTCTGCTATTTTCACTCTGCTTACAACAGAACAGTTAAGCTTCACTCCCCCACCCCCAACTAAAAAAAAAAATAAGCAAGCTTATGAGCATTTTCAGAAGGCCATCTCCATTTCTTCATATTCAACATCCTTTCACTTCAATACCGTAGCTCATTTAGAAGTGCTACAACCCAAAGGATTTCAGGAATTATGGGAACTACCTTTTCAATGACTCTGATCAGTAGGGTTTTCTTTTTGGGAAAGTTGTGTGATAGTGTTACAGAGTTCATAAAATGGAAAGACTATTTAGGAAGAGTAAAGTTTGTTTCCTTGGGATAATTAATCTCTGTATCTGCCTGACAGCATTAAAAAATGTGTTCCCAACTGGGCAAAGACTGACTGTATTCATATCTGGTTTCTGCCGTTTGTTCTATGTTTTGTGATCTTTACTGCTCCTGTGACTTTAAAGTCACAGCTGGCAGTGGCATCCATGGAATAAAATTAATTTCTTTCTGTAGCTGACTCTCAGTACCTTAATGGCTTGAAACAAACAAATAAAAATAGTAGGATCACATGCCTGAGAATGCTGGGAGGTAACTAAGAACCAACAAGTAAGCCGTATTCGCAACAGAAACCCAAGCCACAGCCTACTCCCAATGCTTCAACTCTGAACTACCTGAAGCCAGTGTTTACGCTTCATAATCCAAAGCAGTCAATTACCTTTATCTGGATATTACGAAGGCATGAGTTAAACTGTACCTGAGCTATGAACTAAGGATATTTCCTGGAAAGCATGACATGAAGAAAGGCGAGAAAGAATGAAGAAAGGTGGAAGAACAAGGAAGATATTCACCAATACCACCTTTTTGTTTATCTGTGCTTGCTAGGGAATCAGTTGTGGGTTGCAAGCTAGACTAAAGTGACATCATGATGAAGAACAAGCAGTTTATGTCTGATTTTTCAACTCCAAAAATTTGTATGCAATCTGACTTCTTTTTTTCATGGTAGAAGAAACTGAGAACAAGATAAACAGCCAAACACCACCAGGGGACAGGCAAAACCCATTTTCTTGTTTCCTCTCTCTCCCCTGAGCAAGGAAAGTCTCATAAGAGATTGAGGAAGAAGAGTAGCACTGGTCATGTAACCCCACCCAGGTCAAAGTGAAGAAACCATTCTCTGTCCTCACTGTACACAAAGTAGAGCTTTTTAAATGATGAATCATCAAATCTTTCTGTATCAGGAGTGGACTAACAATTCATTCTGTAAGACTGTGAAAGTGAAGGGAAGAAAAAAAGGAAAGTATTGTGATAAATTAGCACTCTATTAGCACATTTAGCTACGCTGACTTCTCTCTTAAAAAACATCACTACAGACACCTGGCTGCAGGATTCAGAGTGAGTCAGTGCCACTGGAAATCTTTCATGCTAAGAAAGAACATTCCTGTTTATCCTCAGCAGCTAGTTTCTGAACCTTTAAATAATTCTAACACATACATATAAAGAAAGGTCCAATATGCACTTAGGATTTAGAAATTCCTAGACCTGTATTAGAACATAAATACTTTCAGACAGAGAAAAACTTTCAAGGTATTTTGTAAAAAATTCACATATCGTATAACTGAAAAATACCAGTTCTTCTCCAGGATCACCTGAATTTCTACCACAAAGGTTGAAAGAGTCTCAAATTTACAACATACATTTCAAAACTAGAGGGTACACAGTATGGTAAGAACACAGGAAAAGCAAAAGACCGTGCATTTAGTACATTTACTTTCTACTTACTATTAAATAATGGAATAAAATTATTAGAAAAAAAATAGGCTAAGAATTTTTTAAATCACAATGACAGCTCTCATTTGAATCTAATATTTAAAATCCACCCATCTTATAGGTGCATGGAGTTTTTGGGGGTTTAGGAGTTCACTACCTCACCTACCAATAACATTAGCATTTAACAGAAGTAGTATGCCCCTATACTCAAGTTAGACAAATAAAATACAATTAAAGAATAGGAAAAACCCAACATAGCAAGATGTCTGTGTAAAGAGATACATGTATTAAACTACTACTAGACACATATATTGCAAATATTAGGGGCACAACATTGTTTGGGGTTTTTTTCCTCCTTAAGAACTCTACATATTTTACAGAGCACAGCACAGAGCACCACAAAAAAGTCTGTCCTTGCAATTAATTCTACAAGATTTTTTAAAAACCCTTTTGCAACTTCATCTGAATCTTAATTACTATTAGTGTTGTTTTAACCAGGATATGAATAACTAGTGACTAACAGCCCTGTTGTTACACAGTTTACCACTGTACTGATGAGATTAAAAAAACAATGACTAAATAATGCAAGGTGTATTCATATTCAACACTGACCACTCCCTCCCATCTTTTTAAACATACATCTCTCAATCTAAATAATAACAACAACCACTGCCTGTTAAGACTGGCAAAATACAGTGCAGGAGGAAGTCCAACTGGTCTAAAGTGGCCTTTTCTGTACAGAAATATTAACAAAAAAATCCTTGTGGAGTAAAAGTTCCTATTATCCATGATCAACCGTAACTGACATATATCATCCATTATCAGTGCAAAGCCAGTGGGCAAAAGAGAGAGATTTTTGACCACAGAATTGTTCATTTAATATTATTCTAGGATTTTCTCCATACAATATAAACATGTATGGATACAAGATAACTCAGATTTAAAAAAAGTCACTAGTTTTTCCACCTCAATTTTACTTTGCAGCTGACAGGACTTCATTAGTACCATGATCAACTCATCTCAACATCTGGAAGGTGATAAGAAGTCGGAAAATTTGAAATTCTACTAGTGTTTATTCACATTTTTATTCTTCTAAACTGGAATTTAGCCTCTGAATTAAAAAAAAAAAAAACAAAACAGAACTAAACCCTAAGGAAATCATAGCACCCATTCTAGGAAAGCTCCCAGTAAAGGCTGTCAATTTTAATTCAGGACCAGGATTAAAAACTTCTCAGATTGCTCCACAGCAGCAATACTGCAAGAACTATAATATTATTTGTCCTAGGAAACTACAAAGCCAAGTTCAAAATGACCCAGCATCAAAAAGGCCCTTCACCATACTGCAGACCCAACTGGTATATTACAGCAACAACAATTAAAAAAGTTACATTCTGCACACAAAGAAATACCTAATTTCCAAAATATTTCAAAAATATAACTTTAAGAATGTCATCTTACTGCTGGAAGCTTTGGAGTCTTTTGGCTTAAACATCATTCTTAGCATTTTCAACAGGCCTGCAGGGACCAACATCTGACCTCTAATGCTTGTTAAAGATACTCAAGATTACCACTGAGAACATGAGGCAGGGTTGATGTGTGATTTCCTTTCAGCTAGAGTTTATCCAGTACTTACACTACCTTGTGGACTAGAACAAGCTTCCTTTCTCTAGTGTGGATTCTACTATGCTAAAAAAAAACAGTAACAACAAATCATGTGGATATTGTTGTAAAGAGGTGGCAAAGCACAAATGTAGTAAAATTACATTATTTTTTATTGTTAGGCAAAAAAAAAAAGAAAAACCCTCAAGATTGTTTGTGATGTGATGGTACAGTGATGTAAGTAGATCCATACAAGTGTACAAAGCCATCACATACAGGTCCAGAGCTGGCATACACTATATATAAATATATAATAACGTTTTAATAATTCATTAATGAATTGAAACCCACTTTGAAACACATCAGAGATTACATTAATAGTCAGACCACATCTATTCTCTTTACTGTTTTTCTCTTTCATATAGTATCGTTACATGACACTATGCAGTTGGAGGATTCAGAGGTCCAATACTAGAAGACTGATAGCAGATACCAGCACGCTAGGAAGGGGTTACTCTCGTTGGAGAAGCAAGAGCCTTTAATACATGAAAACGAAAGGAGATGGGCCTAAAGCTGCGGAGACACTAAAGATTACCTCAAATAAAAGCTGCTTACCTGATTCGTGACCTGAAAAGCAAGCAGAAAACAGAAGAGAGTTAAGACATCCGCTGGCTAAGACTTTCCCCATTCCTTGCCCCCACCAGCCACCACTCACCCCACGACCCTGAGCGCGGAGCGGCCCCAAGCTCTCTCCCCTCCGCCATCCTCGTTCCCTCCCGCCGGCACGCAGGCAGACAGGCAGGCAACCCGCCCTCCCGCGCACCCGGCAGCTCCTCACCACCCCCTAGCCGGGCACTCACGTCGGGATTAGCCTCGAGGGGCAGCCAGCGATGGGGCTCCATGGCGGCGGCGATGGCGGTGTGGCAGCTCCCGGTACCGGCACAAGGCTGAACCTCGCAACACAGCTCTGACAGCGCTTCACGCCACCACGCCTCAGGCCTGACCCGTGAGCGCACCACCGCGAAGCCGGGAAAGGGGGGGATAGGAGAGAGAAGAAACCCACCCTCCAGCGCCAGAATGCACAACTCCCCCCAGTCTGGAGCTGCGATTGGCGGTGGCGCACACTGCGACGAACGCCGTCCCAGGCAACGACAACGGGAAGATTCCCACTCTCCCTTCTCGCTCCTCCCGGCTCCCCCCAGCAATGGGCTCTCCCAACGGGGCACGGGGTGGTGCCTCGGCCGCCCCGCCATGCGCTTGCTCCCAACCGTCGGGGTCTGCGTGGCGCGGAACAGCCACGGGGGGGAGCTGTACCGTACCGTACCGCCCCGCCACTCCAACACAAGTGCCGCTGCTGTCGGCCGAGGGATTTGCGGCGGGGATAGGGGCTGGAGGGGAGGCAGGCCCACAGGGCACATGTGGAGCGGGCCTCAGCGGCGCACCGGGATCACAGACGTTCCCGGGCGGTGTCGGGAAGATATACCCGTGGGAACGGGACAGGCCAGAGCTGAGGCAGTGAGCTGCCTCCACGGTGCCTGAGGAAACTTGAGTGTGTGTAGCAGCCGAGGACACGGGTGGTGAGGTCCTTGTGCGATCTACCAAAAAATTACTGAAACGTGTTGAATCTCATAATAAAAAAAAAAAAAACAAAAAACATTTCTCTTCTAAAGCGGGCACTGGTGCTGCCACACCTCGAATACTATATTCAGTTCTGGGCTCCTCACTGCAAGAGAGACATTAAGGTGCTGCAAAGGGTAGCAAAGCTGGTGAAGGGTCTGGAGCACAAGTATGATGAGGAACGGCTGAGGGAACTAGGGGTGTTTAGTCTGGAGAAGGCTCAGAGGGACCCCTCCACAGCTACCTGAAAGGAGGTTCTAGTGGGGTGGGGTCAGTCTCTTCTCCCAAGTAACAAGTGATAGGACAAGAGGTGAGGGCCTCATGCTGCCACCAGGGGAGGTTTAGAATGGAAATTAGGAAAACTTTCTTCACAGACAGGGTGCTCAGGCATTGGAACAGGCTGCCCAGAGAAGTGGTGGAATCACTGTTCTTGGAAGTGTTCAAAAAACATGTAGATGAGGTCCTCAGTGACATGGTTTAGTGGTGGTCTTGGCAGTCCTTGGGTAATGGTTGGACTTGATGATCGTAAAGGTCTTTTCCAACCTAGCTGATACTATGATTCTGTGTTTTCCCACCTCAGGAGCATATACATACAATTTCTTGGCCTTCTGGCTAAGATCAAGCCATGTGTAATATGTATCACATACAATGCAATACACATGTATATACACATTGTAGATTTTGTGTTATGCCTTCTTCCAAGTTAATGCAGAACACCTGAACATGAAGGAACCTACCACCAACCGGAAGAGGGTAGATTTAGATTAGGTACAGAAGTTCTTAGCTATGAGGGTGGTGAAGCACTGGCACAGGTTGCCTAGAGAAGTGGTAAATATTCCATCCCTGGCAGTGTTCAAGGCCAGGTTGGATGGGGCTTTGAGCAAACTGGTCTAGTGGGAGGTGTGCCTGCCCATGGCAGGGGGTTTATATTAAATGACCTTTAAGGACCCTTCCAACTCTAACCATTCTATGATTCTATGAAATAGTGTTTCTAGGTACTTAGAAAAGGGTTCACCAAGGTGCCAGGCAGCCAGAAGGGCGGGGAGTCAGGGTACCATACAGTTGAGGGCCAGGCACCAGAAAAACCCAGCTAACCAAGACACACTTTCTCCTCACTGCCTGAAGAACTTTTTGAAGAACTCTGCGCAGTTCTTCAGAGTATCAATGCAAATTACACTCCATTCCGTAACTGCTGAGTTTATGAAATGGAGTAAATTCCCTCTGTATTTTACCCTTTGTATCACCTAGCAGGACTCTGATCATGTCACATGCCTGTGCCTGAAGCTTCAGTATTGACATACCAACAATACTGGTGTGTATCTCTTCAGCAATTCAGTCCACCTGTAGCTCATGAGGTTTGTTTTCTAGTTTCTATACCAAGTGTCTCCTCAATTTAAGTTTTCAGTACTTGACTAGCTAAAAGATGAGCCTATACTGTCATAACACCACCACAGTATGCATCTACCTTCTCCTGTCACAGAGCACACACAGAGAAGGCAGAATCTTCTAAAGATACACAATTTACCTCTGTGAGTGGGCAGACATGACAAAATTCTGTGCTTCGCCACCTCCTGTTCCAAATTAAAAGAACTAAAAGCATGTTTGCATGCTGAGGAAAATAATTCCAAAATAATTCCAAATTTGAGCAAACAATTCTGTAATTACCAAACCACCAAGATATTCAAATTCACTTCCTGGAGAAAGAATGAAAAGTAACATAACAAATATTAGTCATAGCGCTGAAGGCACTTCTAGGAGACTTGATGAAACTGTAATACAAAATAACATGTAAAGTTCTCTAGATAACAACATATGTAATAGTTACCCAAGAACAAAGAGTTTAAGTTTTTATTATCAGAGACAGATCTTACCAGTACGTACTTAGCTAGTGTTTTGACAACCATGAGGTCATAAAAATACATGCTAGTCAAAAACATTTGCACCTTTAATTAGATACTTTAAGAGGGAGAGGCCAAGATCAGACAGGCCATAAATGTATAAAGCTCATAAACATGAACCATGTTGCATAATATTACCTTTCTCTTGAAACACATTCACAATTCTTTCATTAACATTTATTGAAAATACGCAATTTTGAATGAGCCAGCACTACTGCATGGAAAGTTGTTTTACTTCTCAGTCACAGTTTTAAAATAGCTCATAGCATCATAGAATGGTTTGGGTTGGAAAGGACCTTAAGATCATCTAGTTCCAACCCCCCTGCCATGGGCAGGGACACCTCACACTAGACCATGTTCCCCAAGGCTCTGTCCAACCTGGCCCTGAGCACTGCCAGGGATGGGACATTTACCACTTCCTTGGGCAACCCATTCCAGCACCTCACCACCCTCTCAGTAAAGAACTTTTTCCTTATATCCAATCTAAGCTTCCCCTGTTTAAGTATGAACCCATTACCCCTTGTCCCTAATGAAGAGTCCCTCCCCAGCATCCCTGTAGGCCCCTTCAGATACTGGAAGGCTGCTATGAGGTCTCCACGCAGCCTTCTCTTCTCCAGGCTGAACAGCCCCAACTTTCTCAGCCTTTCTTCATATGGGAGGTGCTGAGATTATAACATTTAAAAAAAAAACCAGAAAACAAGAAAAAAAAAAAAACACCCGAAAAAAGAACAAATGTAAAACTGATTAATACAGAAATCTAAGAATATAAGAATATTTGCTCTTTTTTTTTGAAAGTGAAACAGGAAAGGATCAGCGCTGGTTTAGGGCTGTAGCAACACCCCAAACTAAATTTAACCAAGTTCTGTATAGAAAGCTTATTGAACATGGTTCTAGCTGTGGTTTTACTAAAAAAAAAAAACCCAAACAAAAAAACCCCAACCAAACAAAAAAAAAAAACAAAACAAAAAAAAGCAAAAACTATTTTCCCATAAAAAAAGTGAAGATCTACACAAATCACCCACGAACCACAGAGTTTATTTGCAGGTGTACAGGCTGGTTCCATAATGTACCCGTACCAAGTACAGTTCCTGTATGTATTCATACAAGTTCAATATACCAAGCATGCAGTGTGCACACAGCACAGCAGCACGTGGCCTATGTACAGAAGACTACAGCAGGCACCAAGAAAACCCTGGCACCAGTTAACAGAAACCCAGCAAATAACTTGTTGCACAAACCAGATGTGATTTGAACCGCCATTTCCAGAAGCCTCCCACGGAGGACTCTCCCACTAGCACCACTTCCCAAGCACCGATAGAGCACAGCTTGCCTGAGGGGAGGCCCTCAGGGTCACCACCCGCGGATAGTGTTTTACAACCCACAGCTGCAGGCCCAGTAATCTCTTACAAGTCAGCGTTGGTTTTACTTGTTAATGTTGAGAAGGACAAAACCCACGCCACCCCACCTGACAGCACTCACACCCACCCAGCGCTGAGGTGGTGCATATGAGGAGGAAAGCGCACGCTCCCTACTCGTCAGCCAATAAGGGCGAAGCCTCTGGCTCTACCTCTGGTGTGTCCGGAGCCAATCAGGGTGCTCAGCGTTGTGTGGCGGAGGTTGGGTTTTGGTGAATGAGCGGTGTCATGGCTGCCGTTTCCTCTGTGGTGCGGGCGTTGGAAGCGCTGGGTGAGGGGGGCCCTGGTGTGTGGGCGGGGGTGCTGAAGCGGTGTGTGAGGGGAGGGTAATGCGGCCCGTCGTGTGTGCGGGTGTGCGGGCGTTCCGGACTGCTAGCCTTTATTCTTGAAAGCTTAGCTGCGGAGCCGCCTCGCTCAGGGCCATGGGCCACCCGTTCCTAATAGGTCCTGGCGAAAACTTCTGAGTGACGGGGGAGGGCTTTCCTGGGTTGCTCGCCGGCCGCCTCGGGGCCTGGCGGCCGGGAGGTGGCGTAGACGTACCAGCGTATCCTTAGGGAGAGCAGCGGTCTTGCACTGCGGGTGTCGGAGGGCAAACTGATGGGGTTGGTGCAGGTATTGCTCAACGGGGTCGGAGGAATTAGGCGGAGCTGTCAAACCGTGCGACTGCATAGGACTGAAGTCTTAAGGAGTCTCTCTTCTTGGACTTGACTTGGGATGCTGAGCAGGTTGTGTTAACGTAATTCATGACAAACTCCCTTAAAGAAAGCTTTGCTGTAAAAGTAAATGCATGCATCGTGACTCGGGAATTCTTCAGGGAGGGGTTAGATTCATTGCTGTAACACTTTTTGTTTCTGATCGCTGTTGCTTGTGTTTTTTAGATGGTGGTGGTGCAGCAGATAAGATTAGTTTAATACCTCAAGACTTTTTTGCAGAGCTGGTAAGTAGGGCAATAAATTGGATGTGGAAAGAAACCTTTTGTTTAACCTCTTCTGTTTTTTTTGACTGTTACAAAGGGGTTCTTATGTATGTGTTAGCTCAGATTTATGTGACTCAGGAAATGGACCGGTCCTGCTAAAAGCAATGGGATTGCTTTACATTTATGTTTTTATCATGAAAGACTTTTAAAAATGTATTTTTGTCTTTCATCTAAATGAGACATCAAGCTAGTTTGTTTAGAGAACATTCAGCTTGTTTACTGTGGTGTACAGGATGCCTGTTCAATTACTATGCAAATGATGTGTTAAGTAGGAATAGTTAGTGAGGCAGTAACTGGAATTCTTGACTGAATTTATTTGCTTTTCTTACTTCTGATACAGTTTTAATATCAGTCATTTCAACGACTTTTTTTCTTGAGTTCACATTTAAAGCAACCTTCTGTTGTGATCTTTGCATTAACCAGTTTTATTTTTATTTTGTAGCCTCCAAGTATTCAAGCTATCTTTGTCTTGTATATTAAAATATGATTTAAGAATGTTTTCAAACTTTCTTTGCAGTGTGAACAAATAGTTCAACATCTGAACCATAAGATCCCTGGTGTAAATACAGCCGAACTGTGTCAGGTAAGTTTGGATACTAGCACTTACAAGCAATTATATTAGCTGTATATGCTGTAAAGGATAGATTCCCCAAGTCTTTTTTTTTTTTGTGTGTGTGGATATACAAGAGGTTTTTATTAAGGTATAATTAACTCTTAAGGTATAATTTACTATTAATTGTAATTGTTTGAACATTCTGTTTCCAGAGAATTCAAACATCTGGGACTGACGTTGGTGTTGGTGACCTGGCAAAAATAGCTAACATTGTTTCACTTCTGTTTAGGTAAGCACAAAATAATTGACTTTGCCTCATGTCTTTTCTTTTTTTCTTTTTTTCCCCCTCCACCCCAACTTAATAGTGGCATTAAGAAGTGACATCAAATATGGGTATAAAAGAACTGATTTGGGAAAAGGGCAAACATTTGTAATTCTCAGTACACAAAGAAAGAACTTCTGGCCTTAGCTTATATTCTTAAAAATATGTAGTTACTTAATATATTGTCTCACTTTTTAAAAAAAAAAGAAGTTAAAGAGAGAAAATTGTTCTATGATCCCGTTTGCAAGCTTTAGAACTACTGGCAAAACAAGAGTAAGCTAAGTCAGCTAGGCCTTTGTAAGGTTAATATAACTGAAGAAACCATACCAGTAGAAATCCAACATACTACTTTTTTCCTTCTATAAAATATAAAGCCTTAAATTATGTTAGACCATGCTACTTGAAGGACCAACTCTTTTCCTCTTTTATTAATCCCTCTTGAGGAGTGGATCTGTGTGATCAAATCTTGGCTGGGATTTTTATGTTTTTTTAACCTGTTTCTGTAGAGGTAGTTGAGTGGCAGTTTTCCTCTAGATGTGCTACCTTTTCAGTTGAGGGTTTATTGTGTCATTTGATTTCCATTAGTACCAATTATACCATTACCTAGAAGTTCTTACTTGCCTTTGATGCTTAAATTACCTCTCCTAAATGTTTAATTAGAAAGTGCCTTGTTTCTAAAGTAATAACATTTTTTAACTGCTCTGTGTGCACAGTTTTCACTAATCATTCCCTTTCTCAGTTGCAGCAGCACTTTGAGGTTGTGATCATTTTTGTTTTAATGTTGCATATTGTGCAAGCCCTCCAAAGCTTGGTTTCTGCATGTTAAGTTCATGTTTTTTTGCATGTGTATCTGTAAGAATAGTAAAGTATTCTGGGGAAAAAAATATGATAGGGTATCTAATAATTGTAAAATGTATAGACACATAAGGCAGGAATAAATTGACTATTTGGCATGAAGTGAGATGTTTTATTAAATTTGTGGAGAGTGAAATTGATGTGGTGTTCTTTGGATATACCTATAGCACAGCAGCCAGAAACAGTCTCTCTGCAGAAGAACTCGTCACCACCTTGGGCAATGCAGTCAGTGCACTGCCAAAACATGCGCTTCAGGTTATTCGTCATGTGTGGAATGAGCATGGCAAATCCATTAGTGTGTCAGAAGATGCAGGAAATATGGCCACGGTGGGGCAGGTAACTAAATGACACAGTGCAGCTGAGCTATTAACTTTACAGATATGTCAATGCTTTGTTGTGTGTATTGTATTGTCAAGGACATGGTAGTATCTTGACTGCTAAAAGCTTTCATTCATACATACATATATACACATATATACATTTATGTTCATATATGTTGCTAAATGCCTACCCAGATAAATGAGGTTATTATAAAATAAAGGTTGGCTATGCTGACCAGTTTTCTAACACTGTTGCTTGTACAATAAAGTTACTTTTTATACCTCTTTAAAAATTAGCTTTCATAGTACTACTGGGGAAGGTGAGTGGCAGTCAGTATGGCAGTCTATTGTTTTGGCTGCTTGTGTAAATCTGTTTTAATTTTAATTGTTCTTTTGAGTTGATAACATCGGCATTTGATTGTTTTATTCTTTGTCTCCTTAAGTAAGTTTAATTTTTTTTTAAAGGTAACTTTCTATCAAATTACAGCATTCCTTTTTTTCCCCCTTTTTGAAAAAACTGGAGTGTATTTACACTTTAAAATCTTTTTTTCTAACAGTTAAGAGTACAGAATTAGGGAAAAAAATATTTTGTCTGAATTTTAGTAGTAAGCTTTTCTGAAGGGTCCCTTCACTTTATGCAAGTTCTGCCTATCATAAAAGGTTAAAAATGGTAACTTACCTGCCTGAAATGTTTTTATAATGTACTTTGATTTATCTAAAATTAACTTACAAAATGCCTTAATTTTTTTCTCCACTAGTGCTGTTATAAAATTTTTTGTGTACTATCTGAGGTTTTGCTCATGTTGCCACTTGATTTAGAAACATCTAAAAAAAAAAAACCCCACAAAAACCAAACCACACAGAGGAAAAAAACCCCACAAAACAAACAGACAAAAAAAAACAAAGAAAAAAAACCTAGAAAAACATGCATGGTATACAAGCCAGGTGAACTCTATGGCTCAAGGTCCTCTTACTAGAATTTAGAATGTACTTGACTACTGACAGTACTTGAATAAGGAAAATAGATTTAGTGAAGGAACTTACTGCTTTTTTTGTCAGTATTAAAAGGATGTTTTTTGTATTTGCAGTAATATCTGAATGTGTATGTTTCCCATTTGTATTTAAGCTCTAGATGTTCTATATTGTCTGGAAAAAATCCATCTGACAGAATAGCAGTGGTAGGTTAGATCTTTCTTTACATTTATTTTTTTTTTTATAGTTTGTAGATATTAAATGGAAACTGGGAGTTGCAATGAGCTCTGACACATGCAGGTCTCTGAAGTATCCTTATGTTACAGTGACGCTAACAGTGGCAGACCCTTCAGGACAACTAACAGACAAAACTTTTGAAATGACTATCCCCCAGTTCAAGGTCTGTAATCAGTGTTGTTTGAATCAGTCACGTTCTTGTGAAAGAGCAGCTATATATCTTCATGTGTATGGTGGTGTTGATAATTTACTAATACTGTCTTACAAAGATGAAGCATTAAACCATCTGAAACACTAAAGCTCAGTACTTATTTCATAGCATTTAGTTTTATGTCGCTTATTCAGAAATATTAATTTAGCAGTAATTAATCTGTTCTTTTATGAATAAGCTAACAACTGAAGACATAGACACTTGGATCTTTCTTGTCAGCTGTCGCTCTACCTTATGAAAAATGGATAGAACATTTTAAATCTAGGGGACTGTTCCCCAACCTCACAATCTAAAACTTGGGTTAAGTCTAACACTTGCTAATGATGAGGAATGGAGGTCAGTCTGCTTTGTCACCACTGGCTTTTAACTGCTATGCCTTCATCTATTAACTTATCTAACTTTGATTTTTGCATAATTATGGCACTTGTCATTCCTGTTTAAAGGGCAAATACAAAACTTAGAATCTTGCACAAGTTTACAAACAAATCCTTGGAGTTGGACTGGCAGAAATTTGAGAAGGATATTCTGAATCCTTAGGTGTTGTGAAATACTAATTCTGGTTGAAAAATACTCAGTAATTTGGTGCTCAACTGCTGTAAGAAATGGACTCTATACTTGATAATCCTGGATTATTTCAGCAGGGAATATTTGTAAGAAAAGGTTTTTTGGTGGTGGTCATCTTGTTTTTTTGTGCAGTTTTGTTTGGTTGTTTATTTTGGGTTTTCTGGGTTTGTTGTTTTTTTTTTGTGGTGAGCAAGCTACTTTGTTTTTCTTAGCCGATTTTCCTATTAATAGGCAAATCAATGCAAATGAGGCATCACCTGTGTAGATTTAATAGTAAATGTATCAAAACACCAACCAGCCCACAAAAAGTAAAGCAGAAACTTCCAGTTCAAGCTGCAAATTCTAACTGGAGGAAAGAGGGAATGTGAGAAATGTGGATTGTGATTTTTGTCTAACATGCTAGTCTTAACTACAGTTTGTGCTTTTCTTCAAGCAACTGAAATTTATCTTCTTGCTTTTTAGAACTTCCTCAGACAGTTCAAGGAAATGGCAGCTGTTCTTGAAACAGTTTGAAGAGAACTTCTATTTGCACTGAAATTTTGGACAGACTTAGATCAGGCAAACTTTCCGTTTTGCACAGGGAATAAAGTGCCATTGTTCAGCAAGGTATGTATCCTTGTCTCTTCAGCAGGTATTTTTCAGCATCATCCTTGCATTGCTGTGAAGATTTCTTCACTTTTGAATACTTGAAGCAACTCTGCAGTATTTGTGAAAATGTGTTCAGCTTTGTTCATTCTGGTAGACAAAAGATCAGGATGTGTATGGAGAAACGTCACTGTAGACTTTCTAATATCCAACAATAAGAAACTACACATTGAACTCTGGAATGCAGAAAGACACCAGAAAATGTTGACTGGGAAGATGCTGAGAGAAGTGTAAATGCAGTGTTAACACTTGTCTATAAAATTGAGGTGCGCTTTGACTCAACAGTAATATTAAGTATAAGGAGTATATGAAGTTACATGTAACAAGCATACAGTTACTGTTGAAGAATAGCAATGTCAAGTAGATAGTTGCAGGTATTTGCAGATCTGGATTTCAGTCTTTTTTTCATAACTGTAGTAGTTGTCTTTAATAGCGTATTTATTTCAAATACTTATTTCCTATCACCTGTGCTTGTAAAAACTGAGTTAATGCAGTAAGCTTTTCTGGAGACCCAAAATTTATTCTCTGAAATGAAGCTCACAGGCTAATTTTAAATAAAGGTAGAAAGGTGAATTCAATTCAGAAGCATTTAAATATATTTTTGCCTTTGCATTTAATCCAGCTCTAATCTGTGACACTCTGCTTGATGCTTTGATTAGCAGTCTGCTTTATTATAAAGTTAGAATATTGATATAGTTGCCTCACTTCAGGCTCTGAACTGGAAAAGTCAAGAGGAAACATGAAAATTCAGGCTGGAGCGTTAGCCAAGCATGTTGGAGAAAGGACCATGCTAAAAGTCAGCAAGACTTCTTCTGTTGTGTGGCAGGAGTCCATTGGGCTGTGGTGTTCTCAGAGAATGTCCTGACCAACAACATTTTTACTTTGAGTCTGAAGAACGGGGGCATTTCCAAAGGGGGAGTGATAAATCCAATGTGTTTGAATGCTCTTTTGTTATTGTTGTTCTAGTCCTTTTTTTTTTTTTTTTCCCCTTTCTTTCCTCTTGTTTCCCATATACAAAACACAAATTGCAAACATAGTGGGATGTCATAAAAACAGTTCTTTCACATTTTGAGATGTGGTGTGGTGTAGTAGAGCAGAGCAGGTAACTATGAAGAGAGGCAATTCGTACTGATAAGCAGACTGAAATTTATGCTGCAGAGTGGTAGAAACTGAGAACCAGTTTTGCAAGGACGGATCCTCAAGGGATTTCAGGCTCCCTTAAATGAGAACATGTACCTTTCTAAAGACTTTTTTCTTTCTTTCTTTTTTTTTTCTTTGTCTTTTATTATTAACTTTTTCTAGAAGCTGGCTGAAACCCATTGGCACAGGTTATGCATGTCTTTGTGTCATGAAAATAAATGGCACCACACTGCATGCTGCGTTACTGCAGTCTTTTCAACAGATGCACCACCACTGTCTGGGCATTATGCATGGTGCATAAAAACAGTACTTTGAGTTGCTTGAAAGCCCAAATCAGTGAGAAAGTGTTGGCTTTAACAGGAGATAGTGAAGGCTGTGGCTGTTGGTTTGGATGATACTTTCTTTGTGCTGCTGAAGTCTGAGGTGTTTGCTTTGTGGCTGGAGAGAACAGGTTGCTCTTTTCTGGAATCCTCTCAGTGGAATGTCACAAAATGGTCTTGGGGAACAGGCTTCCCATTTGCGTTTTTCCTTTCCTGTCTTCAAGGGCTCAGGACTGAACACAGTGCTAAAAGAAGCCTCTAGGTATATGGAAAAGTAGTGTGAGCAGCTGATTTATTTTTTATTGTTAATTTGCAGAAGTCAGAGTGCAAGGCTGCTAGAACTGGAAAGCATTGTCATGCTTTGGCTTAGTGAATTAATTGGTTTACATTAATGCAAGAGTTCCAGAAAAAGAATACTTTTTTTTTTTTTAGTAAAGCTGGAGCCTTAAAAATACTTTGCATGTGTTCTAATGCACTCAAGTTCTTCATATAGCTGGAATTATTTGTGCCTTCATAGGAACTGGATGGAAGAGAAGATTTAATTGTATCTTACAGCAATTTAGTAGATGCTAGAAGGTAATGAGGAAACTTCAAGTTACCATTTTACCTTCATCCATCACTAAGAGGAGAAAGTTGGCAGCCTTTCAAGAATCTTATATTTTGTCAAGTCAAATGTTCTAGATGTATTAGTGAATATTTTTGAAATGGCCCTGAACTCCAGCATGTTGTAACTGTGGCTGGAAGATGCCTGGACATGTGTGCTATACCAGTTTACTGCCTGAGAATTTTCAGAGGCGTTTATGGATAGCTAGGAGATGTGATTAAAAGTTGGACATGTACTCAGACTTCTGAGATTTGTCCTGATCACAATCAGTTGAAATTGCCATACTGAGTAATGGAAGAATTAAGTACTTTATTAATAAAACCAAACTAAAACCCTAACAAGTGTTCAGGGTAGCCATATTAACATGTTCAAACAAACTGCTAAATTGTTTTTCTGTATGTGCAGAAACCAGGCGTCTTCAGAGAGAATCAGGAGTCCTTGTGTGTTTCGAACTCTACTTGTTGATTGATATGAAGTTGTATAACATTAATATTTTTGTAAGCTCATTAAACATACAGGTAACAAAGGTGAAGATGGTCTGTATTTTGTTCTAAGCTGACTGCATGAAAGTTTGTCTCATAAATACTATAATGGGTAAAGTTCAGGACTGAACTATAACTAAACTTCTTTCCTCACTAAATTAGGATGAAGTTCAGACATTTGCAGTCTTTCTTTGTGCTAGGGTACCAAAGAATAACTGCAGGCTGCAAGGAGTGTTTATATCAATTACAGGTGACAAAATGTACTGAACCAGGAAAAGACGGGACAGAAGAAATTCATGACATTTTGCAGGAAACTGCATACAAGTGCTTTTCTTTCCTTCACTGTCTTTAGGAGATAAGTAAAAAATACTTCTTTTCAACATTTACCTGGAACAGAGCAAGAGGAATGAAGGTGGAGGGGGGTCTTGTACAGTAAACAAACCCAGGGGAGGGAATAATGAAGGAACCTCCTGATAGCAGCAGTCTGTCATCTTCATCACATGACCTTTTCTATTCTGCCTTATTTGCATTCATTTCAAACATACTGGCCCACTTGCAGAAAGCTGATTTGTAGAAAAATGGATAAAAGTCCAGAGGAAGAGTGCAAAAAATGGCTGTAGTCATGTCTGGGTGCTAGTGTTTTACATATTTAGCTTCTGCGTGCTTTGGCCTAGTCATGGCCACAGTGTAAAAGTATGTTTCTGTTCCTGCTTCCACAAAATTGTACTGTCTTTCTTTAGCAACATTTAAAAGGCATATAACCTGCAAGCCTTTTTTTTTTTTTTTTTTTTTTTTAACCCTCTTTTCAAGCCTTTGCACTCAATCTTAACTGTAGGTGTAATGAGAAGGTAATTGTAACTCCATTGCGGAGGCATGCAGGGTTCTTCTGCTTAGCCCTTGGGGGTGCTAAAACAATGCACAAAGTACGAATGTCTTTTAATCTACCTGCAGCAAAAACTGCCCTGGCTCTGAAAAACCTTTGCAACAGGGGGAGGGACTTCAAATTCAGCAGCCTATGGCCTATCCCTGTGGTCGATCATGGTAGTGCTTGTTTCTGAGACAGATTTTTAGTAAAGCATCGGTTGGGCTGCTGGCTTACTGGGCATTCACTCAACTAGCAAGTTGAATCTGTGCAGGTCAGTACATGACATAACAAATGCCTCAACGTGGTTTCAGCTTGTATGGTATGCTGCTACATGCTTCCTAAGGCTTGGTCACCTGATAAATGACTGCTTTTGCTTGTCCCTGGGCAATTTTAGCCAAACTTTTCCTTTACATTTTGCTTCTACCATACAGCACTGTCCATATGTGCTCATTTAGTTACACTTTTGTATTTGAGTCGCATGAGGAAGCGTGCATGTTAAAGGGATGGTCCCCATACCTAGCCCTGGATGCATTGAAAGACTTTCAAACTCTTGTTTCCAAGGCTTTTCTGAGGGAAGGTGTTAAAGCACCTGCCATTTGAACTGAAATTACTGGGATATGTCTTTTAATTACTTATAAGATTGTGTCATTGAGAAAGTAAGGAAGCTTAGATTCCTGATATTCTCTGTGAAGGCTAATTTTAATGTTCCCTCTGGGTTCGTTCTACTACATTTTCCTCTTAGGGCTAATGAACAGTCTAGCTTCCCTAGCTTCAGAACCATTTCTGTTCGGTATGTGTAGGTGCCATACTCTGTTAGTGTTTACGTTACAAATACTGTTAGATTTGTGAACTGGGAATTTCAGTGTTGGTTTCAGAATCAGAATTATAAACTCATGATTTGAATTGGAAGGGGCCTTAAAAATCATCTAGTTAAAACTGCCTGCCATGGGCATGATGCCTTCTGCTAAACCAGGTTGCTCAAAGCCCCATCCAGCTTGGCCTTGAACACTGCCAGGCATGGGGCATCCACAACTTATGTGGGCAACCTGTGCCAGTGCCTCACCACCCTCACATGGAAGAACTTCTTAATATCTAATCTAAGTTTACCTCTTTCGGTTTCAAGTCATTCCCCCTTGTCCTATCACTACAGGCCCTTGCAAAAAGTCCATCTCCAGCTTTCTTGCCAGTCCCTTTAGGCACTGGAAGGCTGCTCTGTGGTCTCCCCTCAGCCTTCTCTTCTTGAGGCTGACCAAGCCCAAGTCTCCCAGCCTTGTCTTCATAGGGGAGGTGCTCCAGCCCTCTGATCATCTTCACATACTGAGTTTTGGGACAGTAAGTTTTAGTATACATATTAAAAAAGAAAGTAGTTTTTTAATTTCATATATTAAATTCCTGTGCTGTATAGCATTTGGAGAGGAATTTCTGATAGCTTCAGTCACCAGGTGGCAGTGCTTCATACAGCCTTCATAAAGGGTGATCCTCTGAGAGTGTCTGACAATAGAATAAGGACTTTCAGTTTTCTACCCCAGGTGGCTTGTATCTGGAACTGTACACATTCATGTAGCCATAACTTACATGTTCTTACATTGTAGAGAAAAACTGTAACTTGAAAAATCATGGCAGTCAGGTGAAGTTCCTGACAACTGGAAAAAGGGAAATATAGCCCCCATTTTCAAGAAGGGGAAAATGGATGACCCAGGGAATTACAGACCAGTCAGTCTCACCTCCGTGCCTGGCAAAATCTTGGAGCAGATTCTCCTGGAAGGCATGCTAAGGCACATGAAAATCAACAAAGTGCTTGGTGACAGCCAGCATGGCTTCACTAAGGGGAAATCCTGCCTGACCAATTTGGTGGCCTTCTGTGATGGGGCTACGGAACTGATGGACAGGGTAGAGCAGTTGATGTCATCTACCTGGACCAGTGTTCGACACTGTCCCATGTGACATTCTTGTCTCTAAATTGGAGAGACATCAGTTGGATAGGTGGACCACTCGGTGGATAAAGAACTGGCTGGATGGCCGCACGCAAAGAGTTGTGGTCAATGACTCAATGTCCAGCTGGAGATCAGTAACGAGTGGTGTCCCTCCGGGATTGGTGTTGGGACTGGTCTTGAGCTTCAACATCTTTGTCGGTGACATGGACACTGGGATTGAGTGCACCCTCAGCAAGTTTGCTGATGACACCAAGCTGTGTGGTTTGGTTGATACCCTGGAGGGAAGGAATGCCATCCAGAGGGACCTTGACATGCTTGTGAGGTGGGCTGATGCCAACTTCAGGAGGTTTAACCATGCCATGATGAAGTTTAACCATGCCAAGTGCAAGGTCCTACACCTGGGTCAGAGCAATCCCAGGCACAGCTACAGGTTGGGCAGAGAAGAGATTCAGAGCAGCCCTGTGGAGAAGGACTTGGGTGTGTTGGTCGATGAGAAAACATGAGCCGGCTTCAGTGTGTGCCCGCAGCCCAGAAAGCCAACCGTATCCTGGGCTGCATCAAAAGGAGCGTGACCAGCAGGTCGAAGGAAGTGATCCTGCCACTCTACTCTGCATTCTTGAGACCTCACCTGGAGTATTGTGTGCAGTTCTGGTGTCCTCAACATAAAAAGGACATGGAACTGTGGGAACAAGTCCAGAGGAGGGCCACGAGGATGATCAGGGGACTGGAGCACCTCCTGTATGAAGACAGGCTGAGGAAGTTGGGGCTGTTCAGCCTGGAGAAGTCTGTGTGGAGACCTCATAGCAGCCTTCCAATATCTGAACGGGGCCTGTAAGGATGCTGAGGAGGGACTCTTCATTAGAGACTGTAGTGACAGGACAAGGGGTAATGGGTTCAAACTTAAACAGGGGAAGTTTAGTTTAGATACAAGGAAGAAGTTCTTTACTGTTAGGGTGGTGAGGCACTGGAATGGGTTGCCCAGGGAAGCTGTGAATGCTCCATCCCTGGTGGTGGTCAAGGCCAGGTTGGACAGAGCCTTGGGGGGCATGGTTTAGTGTGAGGTGTCCCTGCCCATGGCAGGGGGTTTGGAACTTGATGATCTGTAGATCCTTTCCAACCCTAACTATTCTATGATTCTAACTTCTATGTTAATTATTAAAAAGAGCATAAAGATTTCTTAACATTCAGCACTTTAATGATAACAATATGTATCATACACTGTATATTCACTGTATCTTAAAATAGTTACTTAATTATACTAACATTTCTGCATTATGACTTGCTGTTTAAATAGTATCATGTTACAGTTCTGTTGGGGCCTATCCTTGATTTACATTTTTTTTCCCATTTATGTATCTCTCAAGTAGGTTTTTCTAGAGCTGTATCTTGTTCATAGAACAAGTATTTGAATTTCTCTAGCCAAGATTCTAATGCAATTTAACCACTCTAAAATCCTTCTTCCATATTTTGTTTTGCAGCCTAGTTTTCAGTGGTTATGTCACACTTAAGAATACACTTCTCTGCCACTGAAAGTGGCCCAGTAGCTTAATTCTCCTGTGAAGTACCTCTGAATCTGAAAAATAATATTCCTGTGTTCTGCAACTGAAGTTGCAAAGAATTATTCTGTTCCCCAAGAATGTCATCACTGCTGTGTCTTAGGCCATTTACAGTTGTTTTAAAAGAAAATACTCATCTGAGAGAGTGGCCAAATGAAAGCAAGACAAGCTTCTTTCCCAGTGATGTTTCTGAACTGGCAAGTACTGGATGCTGCAAGCAGACATGGAGTTTGAGAAGGACACCAAAGTATACATTTAAAATGAGTAGAAGAATAGGAGTGTGGTGCACAAAACACGGGTGTGCTGTATGATGCTTCTTACAGATGGCAATGTTGAAAGACGAGATGCTCAGTAGTCAACAGAGTCAAGACAACAGATGTCGGTTTACCTAGAAAAGAGTCAAGGACAATGAGACAGAGGATTATGTGGTTCCCATCTGTTCTTTTTCTTTTTTTTCTGGCAGCTACACTGGCACCATTCCTGGTATTGTGTTGGGACAAGTGCCCTGTTGTTCATGGTAAGCTGTACCTTCTCCTACCAGAGGTACAGTACTGAGTGGTGAAGTTGCAATACCATTTTAATAGTGATACACTGTTGAAGTCTAATAGTATTTTAGTGGGAGGTGTCCCTGCCCATGGCAGGGGGTTGGAACTAGATGATCTTAAGGTCCTTTCCAACCCTAACTATTCCATGATTCTATTTTCCTATTCCTCTTGAACAGATACAGTTTGTTACTTTGAAGTACTCTTGCTTTCCAAGGCATTTCTCTTCCATGTTATTTCTGCACTCCACTACACTGTCTGCTAACCTTTCTAGCCTGTGGTTCATCCTTTGTAATAATATATTTGTGGAATAATATAAAGATGTTCCATATAGCTTTGGCAATGACCAAAACTTCTGTCATGATTTCCACTGCTAGAGGGTTGGAGGGGACCAGAATCCTTTCCAAACCCCACAATGAGGTGGAGATAGTGGGCACTGTCAGAGAGAGAAGTAGGCTCCAGCAGGTGCGGTACTCTTCTTTTTTTTGGTATGTTACTGCAGTAGTCAAGGAATAGTAGGGAAGTAAATGTCTCCTTTATATAAAAGGAGAACTAATTGGGAATGTGGAAATTCTTGAGGAAGAAGTTCTTTTATCTTCTGGAATAACTAGCTTTGCAACTGGCCTGAGCTGCTAACAGCCACCAGACTCTATTACCTCAGCAATAGGTATTTTAGTGAGCTGATCTGATGTCCTTCTTTTGGGGAGAAACCTTAAAAAAACAGGACTGACAGGACTGGAGATTACAACCTATTTTTAAACAAAAAGCATTGTTCTTTACTGGATTAAAAGTCTGCTGTGCCAGAAAGTTTGAAAGGATGACTGTTAAATGTCAAAAGAGCAAAAAAGAATTTTTCCACAATCAAGTGCTGCTTTGAAGAGAAACAGAAAATTCATTGAATTCTTGCATCTTAATCAGTGCTACATTAAATTGAATAATGGTACATTGAACAGAGATGTGAAACGTGGTGGTTTGCCTTAAATTCTAGAGATGTTTATGAAATTTCTAGCTAGGGATTATTCTCTTGATTGCTTACTCCAGTTCACCTAAATCCGTTTTGGAGTGGTTCTTATTTGGCAGAACAAATTCTAATGTCATTATGATCAAAAAAGATTAGTGCTATTTGGGAAGAAAAAAAGCCCCAAACCACCCAGCCCCCATCAAATTTTTCATCATTTTTATTGTGGACAAATTGCAGTGAGTGTCTCCTGCTATTGGTGTGCCTCTACAAGACTGCTTATGTCTTACTCAAACCTTTGTAATTATATTTTAAACTATAATGACCTCTGTACATCCTGCAAAAGATATGGTTTTCATTCTTTCTAGCGATGTTTTAACATACTTAATAGAGGAGGCACCAGAGATTCTCTAGCAGCTAAACTTTAAAACCTTGATAATATGCCCGGTCTACTGAGCTTCCTTTCTAATACTTCAGTTATATTTCCAAAAGTTAATTTGTTAGTCTTCAAATAAGACTGGATAGCTTTATAAAATGTTTTCTAAAGACAATCTGAGAGTAAAATAAAAATTTACTAGTTAAATTTAATGCAAATACAGTAGTGGACCTTGAAATCCCAGAGTTGAGTGACAGCATTCTTAGAAAAGCAATAGGAAGAGAAGCAATTCCAGCTACAGGGCATATTACTGAAATAAAGTGCTCTAGTCCAAGGTAATTAAAGTTATGCATAAAGTCAAGTCTACAGCTCCTCTAATAACTTAATATTTTTTTTCTGCAATTAAAATTGTGGTTAGAAAGCTTAAGGGGGTGGATAATTACTAGCCATTAAAAGTCTGATCTTGTGAGTTGCTGAGGTCTCTCTGCTCCTTAAGAAATTACTGAGAACTGTGGATTGCAGGTTTAAATCCTTTAACACTGAATATGAACTGATGATCCAGATATGATACATGAAATGGCTGCTATGGTGCAGCATATATTATCAGTATACATCATTAAGGCATTCTCTTAATGAACAAAACATACTTCCTTTAATAAACAGGAGGGAAAAAAATATCTTTACATGTAGTACTCCACTGACAAACATATCGAATCCAAAATGTTCAGAGGCATTTACTTATATTTAGCTAACTAATTATCACTTGGTCACTTCAATAATATACCTTATTTCAATTAGATTTTGCATCTAATGGCTGTTTAGTCAACAGAAATCAATGGAAGGTTATCAACAACTCAAAAAAGCCTGACTGGGAATGCTGTCGGTTTTATTTGATCAGCTGAGCATGTATTTGCTGCACATGCTGTGGTAATTATTGAGCAGAGTACTTTATGTACTTCAGATCTTCCAATATAGTTTTCATTTTGAATTTTACAATTTATTTTAAGAAGCTTGGCTTAGAATTAAAAAAAAAAAAAAAAATGTTTTTAAATAATTGTGTCCTCTCATCAGAGGCTTTGTCTGTCATGTCTCTGCATTGGTTCTGCGTTTATACTTCTATTTGGGATGACCTGGAGAGAAACCACTCTTTCATCAAGAACAGACATGTATTGTCAAAGCTTTCTGGATAAGGACTATGGAAAGTTGCTTCCTTCTCTATCCCAAAGTTTCTGCTTCCCATTAACTGAGCTGTTAGGATTATATAATTCAGGCTAATTCCTAACTAGACTGTGCAAAGAATTAAGAGGGTGATATTTTTGTTACCATTATCGTTTTCAACATTAGGGGAGAAATAGCATGAGGAGCATGTCAGAGGTCACAGGCAAAAGAATACTGTGCTCAATATGAGAGAAATTAGGAAGTTTTAACTTAAAGATGCATGAAATCTTGCAACTGAAAAGAAGTGAGAAAAGGGGACCAATCAAGAAGAAAAGTTCTCTAACTGAAGGACTGAGTTTCTAATGAAGCAGTATTAATGAGATCGGCGGATAAAAGGTGGTAGGCAGATTAAAGGATAAGAAAGAAATGATGAAGTAAGTGGATAAAGATAACAGCTAAGAAGGATTACTGTGCAGAATTGGTTCAGAGAGGCATAAAAAGCTGAAGCAAGAAGAGTAACTTTGGATTAACATCTGAGAATTTGATTTTGAAGGTGGTTAAAATATTAGTGGTAGAGTTCATATGGATTAAGTTTGTCTTACAAGAAATTTGTATAAAGAGTAATGAGGTCAAAATAACCAGATCTCATACCATATTAAACAAATCACCCAACTGATGGAGAAACTGAACAGCTTTATGTAAGTGGCACAAGAGTGACAACGTAAGAATTTCAGATTCATTTAACACACTTTGTTCCTTGCAGTTCTACCCACCAAAATAATTTTCAAATGTTGAAGTGCATCCTTAGCAGCTGAAAACAGAGCTCTGTAGCATCTTCAAGTGAAGGCTTCCATTTGAACAATGTGAGAACATCAGTGGGTTTGTGGTTGCTTAAAAGAATTAATGGGGCTTTGAGTAACCTAGTCTAGTGGAAGGTGTTCCTGCCCATGGCAGGGGGGTTGAAACTATATGATCTTTAAGGTCCCTTCCAACCCAAACCACTTTATGATTCTATGAGTTTCAGCCTCTTTTTTGGTATTTTAAAAAATGTGTTCACATGAATGCTTTCACATTTCATAGTTATTATTTATTATTTGTATTGCCATAGCACCTAAAAACGTAGGTAGTTGTCTGCAACCTGGTTTTGGTAGGTGGTATAAAACATAATACAAAATGATCTAATAGCCTCTGAGAGGGCATTTGTAAGTAGCTGAAGCAATTCAGGATATTGCAGCCTCCCCCTTAGGCTGCTTCGTTAGAGCCATTTCATGATCAGCCCGTCTAAAATCATCACAACAGAATGTCTGAGGTGGTTTTACTGCTGCTTTAGTGCAAGCCCAGTGTTCAGTTCACTTCCCTGGTAGTTTACATCAGTCTTTGTGCTCAAGTGACTGCATTTAAGCTTCATGCTCTGGATGAATCATCTAACCAACCGTTCCCAAAAGCAGTGAACAGTCTCACTGCCCTCTTCACCCTCTTCCTTCATGCCAGCAGCAGCATCTGTATGAGTGCTGTCAGTTCAATGAGAGGCAGCTCGCAGAACTGAACTGGCATAAACCGAGCAGTCCATTGCAGCATTAAACTGGTGCCAGTGCTACAGTGCCAGGGCCCAAAATGTCGAGTAGCGTTCCCAGCTAAAGGGTTAATACTCACTGTGCAGACTGAGGAATGAGAAACTTTTAGATTTGTAATTAAAAAAAAAAAACCAACAAACTGGCCTTTATTATTTTGACTACCCCAGTTGTAAAATCTACTGTACAACAATGCAGTTCAGATGTTAAAAGTGGCTGAAAACAGCTTGGGAAAGCAATTGCATTCTGACTTTGACTTGTACAGTTGTAGCAGATATTAAAGCTGACGTGAGACATCCTGTGTTAGCTGTCCCATTCTAAGAATGGATCATCATAGAATGCTGTGGGAGGAGGTGTGTTTGAGGCTTTTCCAAGTCAGAACACAAAAACTGAAGATTACAACTGGTAACCAAAATGCACAGACCAGATGATTGAACTGGGAAAAAGAAGAGCAAAACACTTTGCTCAGGAAATGAGGACAGTTGTTTGTAACACTATTAAAATATTGATGACAGGTTTTATGTCAGTTCAGACTACTGAAGGTTGATAGCTGCTGTGCTATATGATCCCTCCCTGCCCAAATCTAGCAAGTAGCCCTGTTACACCGCATAGCTCCTCAGCTCAAACTGCAGACCTTTTTCTTCTTTCCCTATGCCAGGATAAATCAGGGTTGACATAACAGCATATTAGTGGGAATTACCACCGCTGTTGCTACAGATGTAAACACAAGGACAGTCACCAAACCGGACAACTGCAAAATGGATTACGGATGTTGTACGAACGGGAAAAGCCTTGCCCAGAAAGTATTCTCAGGTAGAGGAAACTAGTTACTAGCATCTACAGTAGGTGGCGGATTTTTCGTTGTCAAGAAATGTTATCGCGATAGCGAGGAAAAAAACCCACCACAAACCGCAACTGAAAACTGAAGCAGGAAAAAGAAACCGGAAAAAAAAAAAATAAAAATCAGGCTTAATTAAACTCTGGTTTGACGGTGACTCGGCAGGAAGGCGCTGCTGCAACTGCATCCCTAGCAGTACCTCCACACGTCTGCGGCACGGCTGGTTCTCCCCCAGGGCAGAAGCCGAAGGGAGGAGAGGTAGCGGCGGGATCAGAGCCAGGCGGCGGGCACCTCACCAAAATCAAAATCAACTCAGAAAACCCTGGGGAACTGTTACAAACGGGCCGGGGGGGCGGCTCCGGTGGCTTCCCCACCTCCTTCCCTCTGCCGCTCGGCGACCTTCCTTCTCCTCCTCCTCCGGTCAGCGTCGTGGGGCGCAAGGAGAGACCAGCCCCCCAACCGCCAGCAGTGGCGGGACCGGCAACAGCCTGGGGAGTGCAGGCCACGTTGTATTTTTGGAGCCCGGAGCGGTGCCGTCCCATCCCACCCCTCGGCTGGCGGTAGCCGGGCCGTGGAGCCCGCTGGGGGCGTAGCCTGCCCGCTCCTCCCCGGGGCGTTGAGGAGGAGGAGGAGGGGGGTGATTCGTCCGCCCTTCCCCGCCCTTGGGGTCGGTCGGGACGCGCCGGGCGGGATGCACTTCTAGCGGCGGCCCCGGCCGAGCGCAGGCCCCGCCGGCTGCACCTGGCGCCTGGGGAAAGCGGCCGCAGAGCAGCGCATCCTCCAGCCCGGGAACCCACCATGCAGAAACGAGGGGAGGGCGAGCCGCTCTCCCACCCGCTGGAGCAGGAGCCCGATCCAGATCCGCAGCCTGTGCCGCCAGGGGAGAAGCGCTTCAGGCTGTGGTACGTGGGCTCGTCCTGCCTGGACAGGCGGACCACGCAGCCCATGCTGCCCTGGCTGATGGCGGAGATCCGCCGCCGCGGGCAGCGGCAGGAGGCCAGCGGGGCGCTAGGCAGCGGCGTGCCGGCCCGCGAGGTGCTGCTGCTGCTGGGTTCCCCTACGCTGCGCTGCGTGCCCGCCGGACCCGCCAGCCCTGGCCGCCCCGCTGGCACCGGCTGCCCCCCCAGCCCCGCTCCAGCCGTCTTCATCTTCGAGCACAAGGCGCAGCACATCGTCCGCTTCATTCACAACAGCCACGACCTCACCTACTTCGCCTACCTGATCAAGGCGCAGCCGGACAACCCCGACTCGCCCATGACCTGCCACGTCTTCAGGGCCACCGACCCCAACCAGGCGAGTGGCGGCGGGGGCACGGGGAGGGGGCGCTGACCGGGGTTCCCCCGCTTTCCTTCTCTTGCCTTTCGCCTGCAGCCGCGGAGGGGTCGGAGTGTTCGGACTCGGCAGGGCAGCGCAGCGCTTGCGGGCAGCTGCAGCCCAGCTCTGCCCGCGAGGCTCTCTCGGAGTGGCTGTACCGAGGTTGCACCTGCACTGTGTTGGGCCAGGCTGCTCGGACGGCAGCCGGGGGGCTGGAGCAAGGAGGAGGGGGCACACGGTCCCAAGTTGCCTTGGGGTGTTGGGCCCACCCCTGCCAGGCCTAGGACACCAGACCCTGCGAAACACGGGTGCACTGGGAGACGAAGTCCCGCTCTTTATCCCTAGTCGTTCCGCGGGGAGGTCTGAAATCTTGCAGCAGCTCGGTAGCAAGCACACAGTCTTCTCAGTGAGCAGACTGCAGAATTCATAGTAAACCGCCTTTACGATGGTGTTAAGTGTTGGGAAGAAATAGAGTGGTGAGGAGGCTTGTGCTTTCACGCAGATCCTGGTGGTGTGGAATCCGCCGGGTTTGGCCAGTGGTCCGTGTCCTGCTCATAGGTCATGCTAAGGACACCTGGTCCTGCTCAGGCCCACTTAGTAGTGCTACAAACAATCCTAGGTTTGGGTGGAGACATTGTTGATAAAGTGCCAACTGGAAAAAAAGACCTAAGACTGTATTTTCCCGACTGCCTAACCGGCTTTGGCTCATGCATCAGATGTGCAGCAGACTCCTTTCTCCTCCCAGTATAGAGTATGTGAGCTATGGCAGTTTGAAGAGCAGGTTTGATCATTGATTTAGCACGGTGACAGCAAGAAAAAGACCTTTCAGTAACAGCCATTTGGTTGAGTAAGTTAAGACACCTTCTCCCCAGTTTTCACAGACGTGTATGGAGGAAAAATGCATCTTGTTAAAAGTGCTGGATTTTGCTGAAACAACTTAGCTGACTTACTAGATCTACTCCAGTTGTTTGTTTTCCTTCAGTGGAGAGGGTAGGAAGTATCAGGAAAGTGACTGAAAAGTTCTCAGTATAGTAATTTTTACTTGAGCCGTCATACTGCCAGAGATTATAACACAGGAAGGATTTAGATTGTGTACATAGCTGTGACTTGAGCCATCATCAAAGATAGAGTAGGCAGTATCCTGAGTGGAGGTAACGGCACTTAACTGGTTGGCAGCTTCTACCCCTATTGGGCTCTGCCAGGAAAGAGCATGCAGAAGGAGCATGAAATGGAGGGGATCGTGTCTGGCAAGGGAGGAGCCAGAATGTCCTTTCAGTTTGGCCATATGGACTGAAGTGAACCAAAGCTCCTGCTGTTGGCAGAAGTTGCTGAATCAGATTTATTTCTGGGATAGGTCTGCTCTGTTACCATGAGTTTGTGAGACAAACTCATGCTGTAAGATAGTGGGTCCCTATTGTGAATATGCAAAATTCTGTATATGTTTACATTTGGGAGGCTTTTTGTGGCTGACCCTTTTATCCACATGTCATTCCTTCTTTCCTCGTATAGGAAAACGTCCTTGTGTGCATGGAATTAAACCAAGCTGATACTGTAGATAGAACTTTATTATGAAAGTGATCAGTGTGAACAGGTTCCCTGTTATAAACGTTGATCTTGTTCTGACAAGATAGTCTAAGTTTTGTCTGTCAAGATTTTTTTTAACCTCATTATCATTAATAAAGAGTGAGTCCCTTGCACAAGGGTTGCTCAACACTTGATTTCCAGGGAAGAAAACTACAACAAGGGTAGTAGATGCACAGCTAGAGATGTGATTCACAAATATCTGACTAACAGGCAGGTGTTTTAAGGTATCAAAAAGAAAAGAAGGTGGAATGTTTTTATTCCTCTCCTGGGTTTTGTTATCAATTGTTGGCTAGGTCTGTGCAGGTCTGAAGTTGTTGATCTGTGCTTAAGCCTAGTCCTGAATGGTTGAAATTGGGCTGCAGGTTGCTAGCTCTGGCAGTCTTCTGCATCTTTTCATTGTTTATTATAAAATAGCTGCTGTTGTTACACACTTTCAAGATCTTCAAATATGTGCTTCTGTTCTGTATTGGTTATGTGAGCTTTGTGGTGCATATTATTATAGAAAGTATTTTTCACAGCTGTTATTTTAAGACAACCTCATTTTCCATCTTAGGCCATAGCCATTTCCAGCCAATGTCAGTTGGCACCACTACTGAGAAGTGATCCTGTTCTCTTCCAGCCTCAACCTCTCGCTCGTTCCTTCCTCTCAGCTTTGTCCTCGTGGCAGCACAACTGTTTGTGCAGCCACACAGCAAACAGGATCAGGGAATTGACTGGCGTTAAACTTGCTTTTCCCTCTCCTTTGCTGGATTAGTCCCAATCTGCTTCCCTTGTTCGCTTTGCTATGCAACCCTAATACCAGTTACATCAAGACAGGTAGGTTGGAGGCACAAGGCAGCAATGAGTGGTGAAGAACGGGAAGGGTCAGATAGCCATTCCAGAAGTTATACTGATTTCAGACTAGCCAGAGATGACTGCAAAGCTGTGGTGTTATGGTGTTACCCCTCTTGGCAATATTAAGCTCAGCGCCACACTGAGTCACTCTGGAATGAAGGAAGGGTATGTGAGATGTCCTCTGGTCAAGTTGGAAGGCAGCTAGCCATGATTTTAATAGAGGATGTAATCTATGAAAGTGAAAGGGTAATAATTGACTTCCAAGAGATTAATGCTTGTGCAGTAGTTCAAAAAACAATGTAGGTGAGAATGAGAATTTTGGCTTTGGGCCCGTTGCTTTGTTCACCAGCAGCAATACACTTGCATTCACTGTGACCACAAAAGGGGCTGTTATTTGCAGAAAAAAACAATACTTTTTGACAGTCCCTGCAAATCTCTTTAGCAGATGACCAGTAAAACCCCATGCAGTATGTGCTTTGTTAACGCCAGGTGGGAAGATAACATCTTTGAAAGTTATTTGTCGTGACTGAATAAAAAATGAGAATGTGAGGGGGTACAAGACACCTTTATTTGAAAGCCTGCAAATTGTAGGCAGAGCTGAAAAGTAGGAGCCAGTGGCTAGACTTGTGTTCTGGAGTAGTACTTCGGCTTGGTGTCTCAGAGAGCTCAGCTGTCTGTATGGGGGTGGATGCTCAGTTCCTTTTATTGGGGGGGGGGGTGTCTCTTTCTTTTGCCATTTAATTACAAGAGGAGAGAAAACATCTGGAGCCATCTGACTGGTGAGGACAGGAACAGAAGTTTCTGACTTTCCCCCCTGCTCCCCGGTTATTACTGTGTTTGCAGCTGCTTGTAACTTTTCATAGCAGCAGCCAGCTGAAGTGGATAAGGGTAGTTTGCTGTTTAGTTCTGGCTAGTAGCTTCTGAATAACAGCCAGAGATTTGTTAGTTTTTATTGCTGTCACTGGAGAATCATGTAGGATGCATGGAGTCTGTCTGTAGAAATTAAATGACTGTGTTTTCTTATTTTGGCAGATTTTCTTCACAACCCCAGGAACAGATTTATTTATTTAAACCAGAAGTTACAGTTTATAAACATAGCAGGCATACCCTTCTCCCAGCCACCAAGAAATGCCCTTTCTACCATGAAATGCTGATTTTTATTCTGTAAGCAGATTTTAATTGCGTGAAACAAATCAATGCTGTTTGACAATTGCCTTGGGTTGCCTGCTCTCTGGGGGAGAGGGTTATGGTTTGTTCTCTTTTTGCACTTTTTGTTTAATTATTATGCTAGTTCAGATTGTGAGTTTTCTTATTGAAATATTAATAAACCTGTTTTGGGGATTTATTTTTGTTTTTTGTTCTGAACTGGCATCCAAAATCTAATTATACTGTAATTGATTTGTATTAGTGAAGTCTTCTCTAGTTAAGCAAGAACTTACTTGCTGCGTTTTGCATTTCTTTTAGAAACCCGATAAGCAATGATCCAAGTGTATTGTTAGGTGGTTTCAAAACGAAGCCCAACTGGCTGTGAAAGAAAAGTGGTTTTGTGTTCAGACCTGAGTAGGGTTTAGCTCTTGTGTTTATAATCTGTAGCTGTGGCATTCTGCTGCAGCCGTGTGTTGAGAGGACTAGGCTGTTTCAAGGCAAAGCAAAAATCGTATTATAGAACCATAGAATGGTTTGGGTTGAAAGAGACCTTAAAGATCATATAGTTCCAGCCCCCTGTCATAGGCAGGGACACCTTCCACTAGACCAGGTTGCTTGAAGCCCTGTCCAACGTGACTTTGAATACTCCCAGTGAATCCACAACTTCTTTGGGCAACCTGTACCAGTGTCTCACCACCCTCACGGTAAATAGTTTCTTCCTTATATCTAATGGCAAAACTAAATGCCTTGTCAACTCTTTCCCCTTCCGAAAGTTTAGACCACCACAACCAAATAGAGGAGTATTTTGCGGACAATGTAAAGCTGTGATAAGAGTTAGAGGAGCAGAGAATCTCAGAGACAAGAGCCCTGGAGGCAGCCTGTTTGTAACCCAGATCCCTGCTCTGTCATTGCTGCAGGGGCTGAAAGTCAAAAACGTTTGTCTATTCCAAGAGTGTGATAACTGTCTGTTAAATAATGTATTTCAGTAAAGCAAGGCCATAAGTTTATTCTGAGAAAAAAGGCATCGGTACAAAATGTTTCATTTTGGCTATTCAAAGGAGGCTTTTATACTGTAATAATACCTCGTTCTGTAAGGCTTCTTATTGCAGAATGTAAGTTAGAAACATTTGAAGAGGAATATTTATGAACTTTACATTCGTATTTCTTCTGTGCTTTCATTTTTATGTGTCAGGAGCATGAGTTAAATAGCAGCAAAGTTTTGGCGTGAGTAAATATATGTACAGCATCGTTTCAATTTGTGCTAAAATATTGCACAGGTTGAGTTGTCTGATAAGCTGCATTTTTAATAGATACAACATATGTGATAAAAAAGATGGGCTCTGGGTTTTGAAGGATTCTGCAGGAAGTGGGAATGTTTCACAGTTTGGTTGCTGGATAGACTTGAGCTCACACTGGTTGCAAAGGAAGGGGTAACACTGTTTTCCCTGAGAAAGACAGGTTGCCCCAGATTTATCAAGAAAACAAGTCTTGGAGAGACCAAAAGAAAATTTGTTTGTGTGGGTCAAATCCATTCATGGACTGAGAAACAATGACTCAAAACAAAGAGTGGATGCTAAAGGCTTGCAATGAATGCAGAATTGTTTGGTGAGCAGCCTCATTATCTCCAGCCTACGTGGGCATGGGCTATACGGCCTCACATGAAAAGTCTTGCATTCTCTTTTTCTCTTTAACAATTTTTGACAGGTTTGGGAAACGAAACTAAAATGAGCTTTGTGTTTCATTTTCATTTTCCTTAGTGATTGATTCAGCCCGTCTTTCTGAAAATGAGAGTGCATCTTGTTTTAGGCTTGCAAAGCTATCCTTAAGTTCCAGTTTTGAACATCTTGTCTGTAATAATTTTCTTTTGTGTCCCAAACAGAAGAAATAGTATAAATATTAAAGTTAAGTGTTTGTAGATGGTGGTATGGAGCCTCTTTGTTCCTGGTTAATGTTTAGGAGAGGAAAAGGAATAGTTTTAAATACTCTTATCTGCTGTTTTTGTAGAAAGACTTCATTCATTTTTCCTTTTGCAGTTCCTGAAAACCACCCCATTATTTGGGGTGTAGGAGACTTCTTCTAGAGGACTGTATTTGCAGAAAGGCAAAATAAAATATAGAATGATAAATATATGAAATGATATAAGCTCACAGAGAGTGGCTGTAGGTAACACAGTGACCAGATAATAAGACTATTTTATTGAAAGAAAGGAGCTTGTATGCATCTGTGCACACCAAATCAGGGCTCCTCTTCTGCTTATGTGTTTCTGTGGTTTTGTCCTGTTTTTAAAATATAGAGGCAGTTCTTTTTAAAAATAATTAGATAGAAAACTGACTTCCAAAAGGTTTGGCTAGCTTATGTATGTCTTGGTTAACAGGGAGAGTCTGATTATTAGAGATGGTAAAAATGTTGGACCAAAATGCTTGAAGGTAGTGTTTATTAAGATGAATGCTAAAAAAAAAGATTCATTTTCTAAGTAGCCACTGCAGAATAGTAGTGTGGCTGACTCCTACCAGTCTCTGCTTTTTGCTAGAGTTTGGTATAGCATTTGATGTGCACAGCTCGCCTTCCTTGCATCTCTTCCATCCATCTTCCCCATTTACTTAGAACTCCCTGAGCATCTTTAGTTTCTCCAAGGTGAAGTCTCCAAGGTAAAATCCAGACGCTTCAATGAATTTCGCAGACCGGTCATGGAGTTTGCTGTCCAGGCTGTAGGTCATGCAGAATTCTCAGCAGTGTTGGCATGGTCCTCTCATGGCACCAGCTGTCCTCTGCCACCTGGTTTAGTTTCCTTTGTGGTTTCAGATACTATTTCAAGTTCAGAGACAAGAAAAAAAGAAGAGTTTATTTCCATGTGGCTTTTATCATTTATCCCATACGTGAACTGTGGCATCATCTAACTTCACATTCTGTATGTCTGAGGCACCTCTGGAGTGCTCAAGGAGATGGCTGGGTAAAAAGTCAGACCCACTGTAAGTCTTGTATTAAATGTGGTGTTTGAGGGCAGCTGGAAAGCAAACTCAAAGCAAAAAGTGAAATGACTTAATTCATATACAGGATTTGTGCTATTCTGGTCTGTACAGAACGTAATATAATATCTTACCACCTTAACGTTCTGACACAAATAGGTACACTAAGGCCATGCAAAACCATGGGTTCCAAGATAAAGCAGGACATTACTAATGAAAGATAGGGTATGATCATGTCATGAACAGCTGTATTTGCCCTGAAGAGGTCTTCAAAGTGTAAAAAGACAATACTGGATGTCAGAGGGCAGGGTGAAAGCACAATGCCTGGAAGTGCTTACTTTAGGGTAACTAAGTGACCTCCGTTTTTGTGATCTGTTTTGTGTACCAGAGAACGTGCATCCATTTTGGATATGCATGTTTTCATCCATTGACATAGTTTGTTGGTTTTGTTCTTTGTTTGTTTGCTTGAAGGGTTGTTTTTTGTCTCCCTCAGGTGTATTAATTAGGTGACAACTGGTAGATCAGTGAGGTGGGAAAATAAATGTTCTTGGCAGTCTTGTAGATCTGAAAGCACTGTGGTAATTCAATCTTCCTCTCAGCACTGGTCAGGGGTAAGCCTGTTTGTGCTGTAGAGGATTAGTTCTAGTAATATATTTAGGACTGCAGGGAAAAGGATACAACATTTCCCTCACTCAAGTAAACAGAAACATGTGCATTCACCCCAAAGGGCTCATTGTAGCTCATATTAGAGTCTTAATTTCTGCATTTTTATACAAGTTAAGTGTGTATCATGAAAAATTCAGCTAGTCTTCATTCTGAGCAGAGTTGTGCTTCACCAGCACAAAACCTGCCACAGTCTGAAGCTGTATTCTATTGCCTCTTGCCTCTCCACTCTGCCTCTGCCATACCACTTGAAATGAACAGCCTTATGTCCTGCTGCTGGAAGTGAAGCCTGATTAAATCCATCCCTCTCTTAAGTGAAATTGCCTGCTTAGTCCTCCCTATCCCTGCTGCAGGGAATTAGGTCTTCCAATGAGAAGTTAATTAGTTGGTCCTTAGTTGGTCCACTTCTGGAGAGGATGATGCTGCTGGGATTTCTGCTGCTCCCTGAGCATGCAGTCTCTGGGCAAGATAAACCATGGCAGCAGCGGGGCCTTGAGGTGTCATTTCACCATCCCAAGGTGAAATTTTGAGTGTTGGCTTCAGCCACAGTGCTTAAACGTGGCTTTTCTGTCTTTCCGTGTGGTTTTAGTTACTTAAGTCAACTGAACAAAAACCTCCAGCATGTTCTTCAGAGTCTGTCATGCCATGAAGAATGTTTGGATGGAGTATATGGCATATAGTAAGTTCATGTGTAGTATAATGCATCTTAAAATTTTTCAGTTCAGAGCCTCTGAAAGATGTCATGAACCAATAAGCAGTTACCTAGATGTATTCCAGTTTAGTTTATTTGTAAGAAAGGCAAAATATTTCGGTTGAGGCACTGCCCTTAAGAAACTCTGTTCAGTGCTTAGGAGGAATTGTATCTACTAAACCATGTTTCCTCAATTTATAACTTGCTTGTAATAGTGAGTTGTCTTCATCTTCAGTTAAATTTGGTTGCTTTGTCATGGAATCCATAATGTCCTTAATCGTTTTATCTCTTCAGAGTTAGACAGGCTTTTATGATCTTTTCTGAAAATTTGGAATTGCAGAATGGTAAGGTGGTTTTTTTTTGTTCTGCATTTCTGGAACCAGTGAAGATGGGTAGGATTCTACAGTATTGGACACGTGGCACTTTCCTGAAGGATTAAATTGATTTAAAATGCTAACACAAGAGAGATCCTTGTTCAAAGCCTGTATGCAAGACTTGTAGAACCTATTAGATAAGATAAACCCAGTATCATAGAAATGTGGCTTTTTCCTAACTCAACCATCCCTGGCTCTGTGGTTTTCTTCCTCCCATTACAACTAACTTTGAGGTGTATTTCAGTCGTAAAATTCATTTTTGCATGTTGATAAACCTTAACAAGCAACTTTCTTTGTTAAAATGACTGGGGTTATGTTTTATTTCTTTACTCTTGGCAAGAATGTATAGATCTGCACAGTGCTGTTCAGAGATCCATGATGCATTGAAAAAAAACATACTGTGGAAAGTCAGAATATTATCCTCTGGGGCACAGCAGTGACTGCCTTCCACACTGTTCACAATTTTGTTTTTTTCCAGTAACATTAATAAATATTTATTTTTTTAGAATGCTGATGCTAAATATATTTCATGCATTCTCTGAGGGCGATATGGGTTTCCTGTTATGTTCATTAAAAAAGAAAATAATAGAGAGAAAAAGACCAGTGTACCAGGAACTTTGGGAATGGTCTGGGCTCTTGAGTGTTTCAGAACTAGAGTAAATATTCAGTAACAGAGCAGTGAAGGACTAGGACGTGCAATGCTAACTCGTTGAAACGTATTTTTATATGCCTTCTCATAGTTAGTTTGTATTTGCTTTGGCTTGCTTATTCCTAACAACTTGATCTCAAGTTCCACTAGGATTTCTAAATAAAAATAGGAGTAGTACATATTTAACAGAGCCGTATTTGCCAGAGGAGAACCAGTTGCTTTCTTTAGGACTGCTTGGCTGGAAGGGCAGAAACAAAGCAGCACATAAACTCCAGCTAAACCCTGTGCCAAAAGCTGGTGTATGACCTTCAGGTTGATGTCCGCAGCAGGCTGCAGTACACGCACAGAGCTCTGTGATTCCTGCCTGCCCCAGCTCTGTCACAGCGTGCAAAACTACATCTTCGGGAGTCTACGGTGAAAAAAACGAATTCCTGCTAATGTGCAGATTAAAAAGAGAAGAGGTCATGTGTGCAACCTGCTGCCATACTGAACACCAAACTGCCATCAGTGTCATGGTACTTTTGTGTCAGTCTAAGCCGTTTAGGATACAAATTGCCAAACAAGCTATTTTAACTACACGTTAAAACAAAACAGAACCATAATTTAAGATGCTGAAATGTTGCTTTAATGTGCAAATCCCGTAGCATCTGTTAGGAGAGCTTTATATGGAAAATACTGCTCTTCCCATAACATTTACTTTAGGCTTGTATACACCACTGTGTTTTTTATGGAGAAAGATTTTAAACAAGCATCCCTTCTGTAGAAAATTCTGGCCTGACTTTGTGGTTGTACTCAATGAGAGTCCCCTGATTTTCTGTGCAGCAAGACTGCAAGCTTGAGCAGTACAGAAGAGTTTGTAGAGAGGATCCACTTTTCTTTGTACACCAACTACATTATATATAGAGGCAAGATGTTGGCTACTTTTCAGCAGCACTTTTTTGGGCAAACCTTGCCAAAAGAGAAAATCAAGGGGCCTTTCAGTAGGAGCAGCACATTACACTGTTATCTGAATTATTCATGAAGAAACGTACCCGGATTATCCACAGCATATGTGTGCATGTATTCAGATTTAGCCTTGAGGAAATTTGCTGACCTAGACATGGGAGCAGAGTGGGAGCAAGGCAACAGGATTAAAGCCAGCTCAGAAGGAGTGGGTTTACATGCTGGCACTGCGCCTTGGATTCCCTGTCTGCTTAGTGCTAGGGAGAACTAAAAATAATATCTGCAGTTTAGTGGGGTGGCTGAAGTTTACAAAATGAATGTTTCCTCCATAGTGACCTTCTGTCTGCAAAATCATCACAGAAGGCGGCAATGTATAAAAATCATATAGAGCACATCAGAATGTTGAGGTTTATTGTGGTCTCCCCTTCTGCTCAATATGGATATGTCCTTAAAATGTACAGCATCACAGTTGGGACTGTGAGAAATGTGGAGACCAGCCCAGACTCTGCTAGGTTAATGGGCTTGATGTTTCTTTATATAACCTAAGTATTTTGTTTCTGTATGTTCACTCACTGTGCTGCACTTCATCTGTTTTACTTAATATCATATGCTTTCTAGTTGTTGTATAGGAATTTGAAAGGGAACTTTCTGAGTTTAGTGAAAATTAGAGGTTAAAACTTCAGCAATCCTTTTTAACGGTATCAACGATAAGCTGAACAGAAGCTTAGTTGTAGTGCCATTTGATTTCTTATCTCAGTCTAAATCTTTCAAATTTGACACCCTATTTGATACACTTCCATGAGTTTTCACATGACTACCACGGAAAGGTCAAACCTTGAGAAGACAATTAATAGTAGTGAGTAGTGCTTCAACTGAATTCTGTTACTTCTGAAGGTGTCAGCCTCAGGCAAGCCAGGGATGTGTCTGTATACTCTGGTGCTTATTATCTATCAAGTAATAAATCTTCAAGAATAACATAAGTTGGAATATCAGGAGCTTTTCTGTTATGCTGAACCTGAAGTTGAAGACAAGTATCAGAATGAAACACGACAGTGCTAATTCAGTGTTTGCCAACCCACCTTATAATATTGGAGTGGTTTTAGCTATCTAGTTCCTGCTGTTATGCTTTGCAATTGTACTATTAGATTTTCTATGCATAATATCCCACCACCTGAAAAACTGCTGCAGAGTTCCACTGGCTTTGACCGTCACTTTGCAGATTTGAAAATTCTTGCTGTAGCTCTGTGGGAAACTCAAAATACTCTGTGGAGTCTCACAGATTGTTCCATCCTTGTAGAACACAGCACCCAGCTCGTACGTGCCTACACAGCCATGTACATAATGGTTAACAACTACTAAGGTAAAACACAGCATGCTGGTGAATAGCTCGACTCTGCCATGTATGTGAGACTTTTGCGTAATGACTTGAAGCACGCTAGCATCTACACCATATTTTTGAGTGGGATTATTAATTTCAAGTAATGACAGGTAGCATATAAGGTTTAAATTTAGGATCACTTTATAGGAAGCTCAGGCTTTATTTCTGTGTGATACTCTTCTTTCCATCAGCTTTGAAGTATTTAAGTCTGTTACCTATGTAACGTATAGAAAATGCTTTCAACCCTGTACTGGGTCAGTTTGTCTTCATGGTGTCCTGTTACAGAGGTCAGTTAATTCACTTGGGCATGCTGCTGCCACGTGGGCTCCCTGCCATTTTACAGGGAGCAGCATACATAAATTGTAATGGATCACTTCTCGTGGAAGGGTGGCTCTTATGTACCCACAAGAGCCCTGTATGAAACTATGGAGGGTCTGCTTTGTGCTTTCATTCCAGCTTAATTGCTTTGGATCGGTTTCAGGGGACTATTCAATCAACAACTTCAGACTCCCTCCAGAGAGCCCTGCTCTTCAAAGGAACCAAGTCACACAAGCTGTTTGGCCCAGATTGCACAGTGCGTTCCTATAGTTGTTCGAAGATTGTACTGCTTTACTGGTCTGTTGCACGTTTTGGTTTTTATACTGCTTCAGGTGTCATCCTATCAAATACAGCAGTCTTTAGCTATTACCGTGTCATAAAAATAATAATCTTTAAGTTTCCTGTTTCTACTATTACTGTTCATATTAAAATGTCAAAATACCTTTCAGCTCTGTTGGTGAGCAGGTCGATAAGGATGTGACAAGTTTCTAATTCAGAATTCAGTACCTGCTGCTGCTGTCATCTGGTGCCCTGCAGAGACCAAGGGAAACCTCACAATTTCTTTTTTTTGGCACGTAGATTTTGTGGTTTCATTTGTTGAACGCACTGGGAGAGTTCATCCAGGGGAGCACATTGCTCAAAGGGGTGTGTTCTTTAGTTGATGCCTGTGAATGACCATGATGAAGTTAGGGTTAGGAGCTGCCACATGAAGGCAGTGGGGAATCTGCTACAGAAATCTTTACACAGAGCAGTAAGGAACACGGATAACTAAAAGGTCTCTTACTGCTTGTCAACAGGTGCATTGGTTTTCAAATATGCAGGAGACTTTTCCAATCTTTTTACCGTATGTGTGTACAAGTCTGCTGCTTATTATTTTCTCATGTCATATCTCTTGCTCTTCTGTTTTTCTCAGCTCCTTGAAGTTGTCCCAATCCAGGGTTATGATCTTTTCTTTTGCAAGAGTAATCTATACTGCATACAGTACCATTAATCATGATGAATGATGACTTTGACCTAAGGAAAAAAACCTAATAATCCTCTTACTGCTACTGCTTCCTGCAAGCTCACTGGCCCCAAATTAAAACTTGAAAGAAAAAAAGCCATTCATTCTTCTGATCGCATGTTGCCAGGAACTGATCTTTTCAGATATAGCTATCAGGATTATAAACATTTTCACTTTATGCCTGTTTATATTGCTAGTTCCAAGTTTCACATTTTAGAAATGCCACCAAGGCTAGCTCCCATCTCTTCTTTTTATATAGGTATATGTGTATATATATATATATATGTTATGATAACAGCAGTTTCTTGAATAAAAACTTAAACAGGAAATTTTATGTCAGAATGAACATGCGTGATGACCATGTAATGTTAAGAGCTTTCTAATGTTTTTACTTGCTTAAAGTTCCTTTGCATTGACCTTCATGTCCTTTTTTAAAACACAACCTGGCACATGCTTATTTTTCAGTCATGTCTGTGTATGGCCAGTGAGAAGTGAAAGTTAACTTCTTTGGTGATCAAGGCAGTCATATCATGTTTCAGGAAGAAGGTATGAGTAATAAAAAGCCCTAAACAAACAAAAGCGCCCCTCAAACCCGGCCCCTCCTATGGAGGGAATGGATACTGCCCTGTACGGTAGAAGGCTGTAAGCTTAGCAAAGTAACTCCTGGAGCATGACATGAACAGGTGAGTCATTTGTGGCTGGTGTAGACAAATTGATGCTGAAGGAAGCTTGTTATTGCATGGCTGGTGCTACAGCTGGTAGGTTGCCTGTTAAGAGCAAAGTAAACTTGAGCCTGGTAGAAAAGGTATGCTCCAGATAAGCACGCTTTAATCTCTGGAACATTTAATTGGTTCAGCAGCATTTTCTAGCACCTGAAGTTTTCAAATGTGCAAACATATTCATGACATTGATATAATTACCGATTTCTAATTTAGTCTTCCTTATGAATGTACTAGTATTAGTAGCAGAGGACACTTTCTTTTTTACTGTTAATACAGTTATGGTTCATGTATCAAGTGATAAACTTAGTATCTGTCCTTGAAAGTTTCCCGACCGTTACTTTTCTGCACCTTAATATAGTACAATGCTGCTGTTGTAGATCACTATGCTTATTTTTTATCTACATAATGAGGTTTGAATGTGTTTAACGTGAGCCTCAGAGTATGCTTTCTATGCAACTATGTAAAATTAATCCTTTCAAAAATGTGTATTCAGTTTGGGGTCTTGGAACATCATCTCCATTAGAAGATTATTTTGACAGGTTAGTTGCTGGTAATTAATTTTTAAAGTATGTTTTAACTCCTGATGATAGACATTCTGGTAACCATCAATCAAATATTTTCATATATATAAGGTACTGTTTGGAATTTAATTTTAAGACAAAGAGGGCTTCTACATTCCTTAATAATGCCTTTGTTTCCCAGCTCCCAGGTGCCTTTTTTCAAGCAAGCAGACTCAAAACTGGGCATCACAAATAATTCACAAGCCCCTGCCCCTGTGCACGGTGGCAGAGGGTGAGCAGGTACTGGTTTTTAGCAGGCCCTTCATTCTTTCCCTGGGCTGAAAGAAGCTGGGAAGTTTAGAGGACTTGCAACTGCATATAACAAAATTTCAGAGCTGAGATGATTGGCAGTGAAGGTTAAAGCTAGGGGAAAAAGAGGAAGCAATTCATGTTCTCCATGAGGTCTGCTGGAGGAATGATTAGTGGCAGCTTGGAGTAAAGGGAAGCTTCTAGTGTCCTGAATGATAATCAGGCTCCTGAGTAATTAACCAGTGACTCTGACAAATATGTTCCTTCCACTTGTTGAATCATGGTATTTCTTACACCAAACATGGTTAGTTGCCAGTTTGCTTACAGATGCAGCACTGCAACTTTACAGAGTAAATAACTGTCTGAATACCTTCTTGGATGCCAGTACTTCCCACTAGCTGTGTAATCTCTTGTCTTTTTTCCTTTTGGTGGTATTTTTCCTCTTGGCTCTATGGTTAATCTGAAGAGCACCAGAGTTGGGTCTTGTTTCCACTTGAAAGCTTTTTGTAAATCCTCATTTTTACCCAGATGTTTACAAATGTTCATTTATTTATTTGGTAGCTGGTTTGGAATGTGCTTTATTAGGAAGGTATTTAGGATGTCACCTATCCCTTTCCAACAGGCATGTTTCACTTTACTATGAAGTATCAACTTCAAATAACTGCAAAGTATTCTAAAAAGAAGCTGTTACTTGTTTTGCCTCAAACTGAGGTACTCAGGAACCTGGTATTAGATCTTTCTTCCAAATACTTTTTGTAGTAGATTTAGCAGTTTTATGTGGCCCTCTGACTTTGGGGTGAGTTGGAAAAAGCAAAGTCATCCTCCTTTTTGGGTTTCTGTTCTTCAGGTGTGTATGACAATCATTCTTATAAATGGAGCAGGCAGACTGGCTTCCACCGCAGCTCTGGTTTGTTGTCAGACCGTGTCCTTCTTTGATGTGAACGAGTGGGGTCTTGTGAAGAAAAAAGCATCAGTCTTTAACCTCAGAAATTGTCAAGGACATCACTGTATCCACTGCAAATCTCTTTCCCTTTTGAGCTAATTGGACAACTGATGACAATAGAAGACTCATCCTCCAGTGCTAATGAAAAAAAGAAACAAAAGGTGTTTTCTCACACATTTATTGAGAGAAACATTTTGGATGCTGCAGTGAGAATTATAGTGGGGACTAAATTCTGCGTTCTGTTCTCAGCTCCTCTTTGCCTAATGCCATTTATTTGCAGCTGCAGCTCTTTCCCCATTTGCAGGCTGCTGCTGCTGTGCTCGTTTTCACTCAGACTTTCACTTCTTGGGTCTTTCTCTGATCTGTGTGTTTTAGCAGTCTTTGTATTGGCAGTCCCTGGGTTGATACAGGTCCTCATCAATCTCTCGTTTGCTTTTACCTCCTTCTTTATATCATGTGTTTGGCAGCAGTCCCTGTTACTCTTTTAGCTCCCTCTGCAGTTACCTCCCTTCTGTCAATCCTCTCTGGTCCCCATCTTTCCTTCTTTCTCCTCCCTAGCTTGTTATCTGAACTCAGTCTTTCCTTCCCACTCCTGAATTTATGGACTCTAGCATATTGTAAATCTACCATGAGCTGTATTTACAGGCATAAATTACTGAATGTTGGATAAAAGTGCTTTCAGGGCCTAGTTAGCATCCAGTGGATATGACCACTCGTATTTATTACTGAATGTTCACCAGTATTTTGCAGGAATTTATAATTTGGATAGATTTGTTGTAGACAAGAATTGCAAATTTATATATATATATATATATATATATATATATATATATATATTATATTGGTTTTTTACAGGAGCCAAAATGCAAGGAGAAGTGTATTTGTTTCTTAGCAGTGACTGAACTATTTTGGAGATGTCAGTCCAAAAAGCCTGGCAGAATTGTGATCTAAAACCTGAGCCTTATGGCATTAACTGTTGGCTCACATGAGCAGCCTTTTGTTCCAGGAAACACATGTCATTTTTATTCTATAGCTGTTGATTGGGGGAAAACAATCCAAGGTGATGCTCTTCCATGGAGGAGTGGGCATGACTGGAATTGTCAAATGTGTCAACAAGTTTTTCCATACAGATTTCTGGGCTAGGGGTGTTGAGAGGTGTCTTTTTCCATAAGACATTTCCAGCTCTGAAGTGATGAGAATTTTACCAGAAATGTGGGGGATGGGGAAGGCATGAAGTTGAATGTGTTATGAATTAATTTAGTCTTAGGCATGGGTATGTGGAAATGAGCAATTATGTATGTTAAAAACACATTCGGATTTAACTTGACGTTGTTATAGTTGAAGAAAACATTTTTGAAGGGATTAGGAGAAATTAAAGCCCTACTAGTTCCTATTATTACTTTGAACTTTAGGTAAAGATTTAATCTCTAATGCAAAACTTGTGCTAATAGTCATTAGTAAATGGATGTCTTTCCCTGGCTGGTGCTTACAAATCTATATTGCAGAATGACAAATCACTATTTGAAATTCTGCTTATCAAAATCAATCGAAAGCTTGAGTCCTCTACAGGAGAACGTCTGTCCCATGGACACAGGTTACATAGGGTGAGAATTTCAGCTCATTCTAAAATACACATGTTAAGTGTGAGGTGGGCCTCCAGAAAGAGGTGAAGAGATGAGAAGATGGATAGTTTACCTTTCTGGCATCTCACCAGTGCCCAGCTTTCTGATGCTGATTCTCTGAGTGAGAAATACAGTGGCAGTTCACTCTAATCCAGGCAAAGATGAGGTGTATTTTCCTAGATGTGGGAAAGAGGCACATGCTCACACCCTGTTGACTGTTGCTAGGTATGGCATGAGATACGGTATGGTTGCTCCCTGTGTTTGAAAACAAAGGCAGAAAAATCTACCACACTGGCTTTTTCTTTTTTCTTCACTTAAAAGATGTTTATTTTTTTTTAATACTGAAATCCACAGATGCCTTTTGTATTCCTAAAATACAAAACACAAGTTATTCTTAAATGCAGTGGAGAGAGGGCATTTTCCTTTGAGCTCACCAGACCGTTGGCCCTTCCTCACGTAACAGCTGCAGCTGGTTTTGCTGGGTGAGAATTAATGCCCGACTTCTCAAACATTCAGCTTTCTTCAAGCAGCACAGTTCTACTTCTGCTGAAATTGACCTCTTCAGAAGTGTTTTCATTCATATTTTCAACAAGAACTTTTTTTTTTTTTCTGATGCATTTTAAGCACCAGAGCGCTGTAGTTTCCCTCCAGATGGACTTGCAGACCAGTAAGAGGAACTAGATAGGAACCCTGGCCATTGCAGGTAGGAGAGGCTCTAAAAATGGAGATTTCTGTTTGAGATGATCTTCAGGAAGGACAGAAGATGGTGATGCAGTTAGCTGATCTTTTGCCTGCTGTCTCCTTATTTCTGAACAGATGCCAGGGAACAGGAACAGAGCGTTTTCTTGGCACAGCAGTATTAGTGTTATGAAGAAGTGAACCTCAGTGGACACAGTGGTCATCCCTTGTACCTTAAGAGCAAACAGTAAAGACATACTACTTGAGTTATGTATTGTGTGCAGCTGGGAGAGCTGGTGAAACCTGTATATGTGAGGTCCAGTGCTGAGTCTACTTCTGAAACAAGATAGCTCTAGAGAGATGCTTTTCAGGTCAGAGTAGACCTAAGAGGCAATTGCATGGCTTAGCAATAAGCACCTCTAGTCAGGAGCGTGACGATGTTCCCCTGATGTTATGGAAAAGGTAGATGAAAATCTGATCTATTTACATAATATTTCAAACCAGCAAAACTGGCAAATTAGAGATTCTAGGAAATGCTGGAGTTAATGAATTCCCTATGTAGTTCAGTGAAAGTAATTTCTTTTTTAAGAGAAAGCCCTTCCAGTAGCATTGCAAGTAATTTCACAGCTTAAATGAATTCAGTTATGCCTCTGTAGTAAGGAGTGCATTACCCTTTTTATTGCCATCTGTGAAAACTGGTCTTGGCAACACTTGCATTCCAGACAGGATGGTTAAACTGGTCTGTGTGTAGTTGAGAGTAACTGATAACGGTTTTGAGATGATGGTTCCCAATAAATACATCTGCTTATCAAATAGAGTTTCAGGAGGAAAATGATTACTCATTTACTAAATTTAAAGGGCAGCTTTTTATAGCCTAACTTTTAGTAATTGCTTTATACAGCAGAACATGTTAACGTATGTTAAGGGCAGGTATGACTCTCTGTGAGGAGAAGTCTGGCAGCTCTGAAAAGATCTCCATTTATCTGTAATTCTCTGATATTCCTTTGAGACAGATGTGGAATATTTTGAAACAATTTTTTATCATGTCTTCAGATTTTCTCAGCTTTGCGGTCATTAACACCTGGATTACCTGTAAAGACAGGGCAATCTTTCTGTACATACTTCAGTTTCCCTTTGAAGTTTTCAACTATGCTTATTGGTAATGGCTGCTTGGTCTCTTTTCATTCTCAACATAGAGTAGATAAACTAATGATTTTTCATTGCTATCAGGTATTTTTGAATTTGAAACAATGAGTTTGGAGAGGCTGAATTTGAGACAGAAGCAAGTTTGGTGCCCTGTATCCATTCAATATTATGAACTTGTTTAATAGATTTAAAATACACAGATTTACTTTTAAGTATGAGCTAAGATGCAAAGATCAAAATTCTTTGCGCACTGTGGGCTGAGGCAAATGCGCCTAACAGATTGAAGTCTGTTAAAATACATTAACGCTTTATGGTCCACAATATTGTCCATTTATACTTTATTTTAGAATTAGGCTTTACAGAAACAGCTGATTTTATTTGATGTCTGTTGTTAACATGCCTTTTCTCTCAAGAGGAGTTTATCATGTACCTTTAGAGGTAACCAGCTGAGTTGCACTTGAAAATGAGTTTAAAATATCCAACCTACCTAGATGCAAACATATTAAATTCAGAAATAAGCTGACATGTGACTCTGTCACAGAGAGAGCATCATGGAGTCTGACTCTTTTTGACACAGTGCCGCAAAGAGTGAGCACTGTATTAAAAAAAACCCAAACCAGCACAGCAAAATACAGAATTGATGGAGGACAGTCCCTCAGGATGAAATTGTGCCATGGAGCATGTCCTGTTATGTCAAGATGGCTCAGCAAATTTTCCTGCATCCAACTAGGATCCAGAGTACCATATCTTCACTCTTTCAGCAAGAATCTTGCCACTGATTTGGAACAAAAATTGTCATGAGTCTCATTCCTGGATTCCTATATATACGTACAAGCTCCTGGTGTGGTATATAAAGAGAGGAGACATTTCATTCATCAAGACTCTCTCACAGTGATTATTTAAGACTGATAGTGACCTGATGAGGTTTGCAAACCTTTGCAACAGACTGTGTGATAGGAACAGTTGAGTGTTCAACAGTTATTTACCAGCACGTCATTTGAGATTGCCTCATGTTCCCAGCAGAATATCAGTCTATTTTAGTTGCTCAGTACAAGTTTTATGTAGCTTTAATGTAGATTGAGCAAAATTGCTCTGTTTTGCACAAATAAGCTGCACAAATTGGGGTATTCTAGTCTTCAAATCAAAGGTGAGTGACAGACTTGATTTTACAAGGAGAAATCCATAGGGATTTTTTTTTTAATGTCAGAAAAAATAGATTCTTAGTTGATATTTCCAATGCGGGAGAGACCAGGAAAGTTTTTCAGTTCGTGGTTCTGCTTTACTCTTTACCTATGACACAAGGTCCAGGCTCTCATCACTTCTTACATCCATTTTTTTTTTTTTTTTTTTTTTTGGTTGGACATATAACTGCAGAGCAGGAGGAAAGCTGTGCTGCACCCCAGAACTCTCCTCGGTCTGAAGACCAAACCTACCTCATTGCTCAAAGGGTGTCATGGAACTAACCCCCCTTGCAATGTTAACACTGCCATGTCAGAGCTGTTTGTCAGGGTCAGGATACGTCTTTGGAAACCAGCCATACCAAAATAAATCCCTTTTCTTCAGAAATTGGAATTGCTTTCTCATCAGAACATTTTTTCTTCTGCCTGTCTTTGAAAGCAGATGTTTGGCAGCTGGCCACTCCCAGATTCCCAGTCTGGAAAGATCCAAACTGCATCCTGGATCTGCTGGTTAGCTGGAGCTGAGGCTGGTCCCCCACGCACTGGTCTTGTCCCCTGAGCACTGAGTCACAACATGAGAATTCCTGACATGCATTTCCTTAGGCCATCACTCCTGTGTTACAATAGATATATAAAAAAGAAGTTACATATGTTCTCAGTTTACAGTGGTTTGAGGTCAACCATGTACCTACCACCTTCTGTTTTAGGGTTCCTAATTGCATACAGTACTTTAAGCCTTTATTAGAAACACCAAAATACTTTGTGGAACGTAAACTCCAGGCACCATGGACATGTACTGTGTTGTGCAAGAGCTATTTCTAATGTATTAAAGATTAACGTCTATGTAGAAGTTAATCATCATCCTGTGCTGATAAAGTAAAAATCACTCTGCATTTAATAATCACTCCTAATTTTAAGAGTTCCCAAATTAGATCAAAGCTTGGGGTTTTTAGCCAAATATTGGTCAATGGAGCAGTCAGGAATATAATTTTTTTTTTTTTTAAGAACTGTATTGTTACAGCGACCTTTTCTTCTTTGAATTTTTATCTTCATTATTAAATAAAAAAGGTAAATGTATTCTTTCACTTTTCTATTGCTGCACTTTTAGTCATAAGCACAGGTAAATTCATGCTGATAAAAGTATTGATTAATCTCAAAAATATTAAGTTAATATTGCAAATATTTATTAAAGGAAGCATAAATTTGCCTCGGATCTATTTGTTAAAAAACACTGCTGCTTCTGGTTTTGAAGTCAGTGCTTTTAAGTATGAACTGTGCACTTTTTGGTTTTGGTTGGGTTTTTTTATTTTTCAGTTTATCTAGCATATTTTATGTTTATTTAAATCAAGTATTTATTTAAAGCTAAAGCTTGGCTTTAGTAAAATTCAGTATGGACATAGGTAAGTCACTGTAGAACTAAAGGTCTAGAATTAAAAAAAACCATAAAATTACATATACAGAATAGTGTATTCTACCAGTAGTATGTCAAAAAATATGACATTGCTGCTTGGACTGAAAATGTCAAAACCATTTTTCTTACAGTTAATTAAATAGGCAAAAATTGGACTAAGAAAAAAAAACACAGTGTATTTTTAGGGGTGGATTGAGACACCTGATTATTACGGAGAAAAGAACCCAAAATCTAAGGAAACACTGACTAACGGACATTCTTTAACATCTGCAGCATTGTATAGGCTGAGAAACAACGTTGTTATTAATTCTGGAATATTAATTTGCATTTTTTGGTTCCCATGAATTTCGCTTTCTGATCCAAGTTTACATTTGTTACAAAATATCATAAAAGCACATAGAATAACAGAATGGTTTGGGTTGGAAGGGACCTTAAAGATCATTTAGTTCCAACCCCCGTGCCATGGGCAGGGACACCTTCCACTACACCAGGTTGCACATAAACCAGAAAGGAGATGATGAGCAGTAAGAATACCAGTGAAGCGATAATCAAGGGTTTTCTCTAAAGAGGACTGGGAAGCATGATCATAAGATTGCCAAATAACTTTCAGTAATTTTTGAAGTGTCAAAGTTCAGCGATTTCACATGGTTTGTAACTAGAAGAAAAAGATCACATATAATTGAGGAAACCATGGTGCGAGACAACTTGATTCTGCTGAATCTGTCTTCGGCTGTGTCTAGCATCTCACAGGACAGGAGCCATGAGTATGCTTATTTCTGGAGTTTGCTCAAGCTGTCAGCATCTCTGCTTTATGATTAGCTATTACATGTTCTCTCTCAGTCCAAATAAGCTTCTAGCTCTCAAAAGGAGGGTAGGAGATTGTCATTTGCACTCCTGAGGTTTCTTGGAAGAGATAAAATGTAACCTTCCTCCTTAGCATACATTAGAGAGGCTTTAGTGTTGGCTCAGAATAATAAGACTTTTTCCACTCATGTGCAGCCTCCCTTAAATGCCAGAAAGTTTTGATTGCTTTTGTGACTTTTTTTTCATCCACCTGGGCACACAATTCAGGCACTTCCAGGACCACCTTTTCCTTCACTATTTATATGTAAAATAACACACCAAAAACTAGTTTGCAGAAACAAATGAGGGTAGTAGGTACTTAGAAGAGGCTCTGGGGACTTTTTTCCCTGTCCAGCACCATCGGTAGAAGAGATAACCATGTAAAGCATGTGCTGTGTAGCTTACTACCCTTACCTATATTTAAATCTTCTGCTGTCACAAGCCGTATGCTGCTTCTTCTTCGGAATAATGTGAACTATGTCAGTTATTGAGGGATTCCTCCAGGGTTTTTCAGAAACTAAACGTGGTTTAACAGCGATGTTTATTGCACAGATAAAATATTTGCATCTCAGCAAAAGCCTCTGCTAGATATTTTGGATTTGTTTCTGGACTATTTCTCTCAGTTGCTTAACTTTCATTTTACTTGTTCAAGGGCTGTCAGAAAGATTCCCAAACTGGCTGAAGATGTCAGATCAGCTAGGTACATTGGAAGGTAGCTTGACATTTTTAAAACCAAAATCCTATAAAATGGAGAGAAATGGTGAAGATGTTTCTGCTATAGTGATTCAGTTGAAGTTATTTATACCTCATCTGCTTCTATATTTAATTATGTTGCAATTTAAGTTAGAGCTGAAATGCAGCTACAAGATGACATATGATGCTTTTAAGCAATAGCATTGTGCTGTTCTTTCCTGGAAAAATTAGTATATCGGAGAGATTTTGCCATAGTTACAGGCAGGATTAATTTTGACAGTAAGCTTTAAAGCAGTGTGGTTGGAAAAAAAGCAAAAAATAATGTGCATATTTGCTGAAGAATCTGAAGATTATTACATGTGTTATGAATTGCAAATTAAGACTGTTTGAAAGCTTCTCCACCTTCTGTGCCTTTGACTGTGTCTCCATGATTTGAAAAGCTTTTCTCCTATTAGATCAGAAAATGCTGAAAGAGTAACTCTCAGCTTTGTTAGCTAGTTGTGTTGTAATGCGGCTTGATAGCCATAACTGAGCAAGCTACAGAAGCATGCATTGTGCTAGTTACCTTGAAAAAGAAATCTAGGAAAATATTTCTTTGAAAAAAGGAGAAAACTAAGTTTTTATAGTGCTTTTATTAAAAAAAAAAAACAACCAACCAACTTGGATGTTTCTTAGGGGGAAACTGAACTGTAGGGAGAAGCAGCATGTGCTGCAAAAGAGCTGGGTGAATGGCACCAGGAACTGCCAGAAACAGCTCGGGAACAGCTACAGAAGGGAAAAGCAGTTCAAGGGCTGTTCCTATGTGAGTTTGGGTACCCAGTGACTGATTTGCTGTGGCTCTCCACAAAGAAAGCTACGGACTAAGGGAAATTGAGACCTCTCTTCACAGGAGCTGCTAACATTCCCTAACTTTAACCATAAGCCTTGAGGGTGGTTTTATAGCTAGCTGTATTTTACTACATTATTTCACCTGTTCTTGTGTTTCTGTAGGATGTGTCTCATGCCTAGATTTTTTTATTTTTTAAATGCTAAATAGTTAAGCACCTTCAATCTAAGCTTATTTTTTCTGAGCTGGGACATCATCTTAACAGACCTGTAGTCTTTTCGTTGTGTTGTAGCTACAGCAGTGCTTTACCTCACCCTACGTTGAAAAGATCATACCAGACAGGGTCTCAGATAGTGGGTGCAAAAGCAAAATAATTAAAATGTAGTTTAAATTAACTAAGGGCTTGTCCTGGGTTCAACAATAGCAGTCATTTTTTCTCCTTCTTAGTAGCTGGTGCAGTGCTGTGTTTTGACTTTCGGCCTGGGAACAGCGCTGGTAACACCGATGTTTTTAGTTACTGCCCAAAGGACCAAGTCTGACCAAAGACTTTGTGAGCCTCATGCTCTGCCAGGGAGGAGGGGAAGCCGGGAGGAAGCAGAGACAGGAAACCTGACCCAAGCTAGCCAAAGAGGTATTCCATACCACAGCACATCATGCCCAGGATGTAACTGGGAGTTACCCAGAAGGGCACTCACTGCTTGGTCGGGCTCAGTCAGTGGGTGGTATCATACTCTCGTCCCTTGTTATTTTCCTTATCATTATTATTATTGGTAGTAGCAGCAGTGATTTGTGTTATACCTTAGTTACTGGACTGTTCTTATCTCAACCTGTGGGAGTTACATTCTTTCCATTCTCCTTCCCATCCCTCCGGGAGCAGGGGGAAGAAAAGGGGGGGAGTGAGAAAGAGACTGTGTGGCTGATTTATGGCTGACTGGGTTTAAACCATGACAGGGCTTCAGCTCACAGTTGCTGAATATTTGAAAAGGCTGATTACCATTTTCATTAGATAACGGAAACTTTGGCATAGGTTTTTCCTTGGGAGGCAGTGGCTGAGAAAATTAACACCTTCATCAGCCACTGTGTTCATCAAGCATGGTCGAAGCCCTTGTATGTTTTGCCATTAACCAGCCATATTCACATGCTTCTATTTGAGTTGTCCGTGTAGAGGGGATGGCCCCTTGACCTGTTCTGCCTCACAGATCAGCAGAATTAGCTGCATTCAACCTGCACTCTGCCCTCAGTTAACCCTGATGAAATTCCAAATAAAACTTACAGCTATAGGGAAACATTGTGCAATTGAAGGCAGAAGTTCATTGTTAGATTTTGTCAGCAAAAAAGTACACCCCTCAAGAAACACAAAACCGATGCAGCAATCACAGTATTTTAAATTGTGTGTCCAAATCTGAAGTTAGTTTTCTAGAAAAGCAGGATAGAACAAAAGATACTTTTGTTAAACATTATTCTAAGTAACACCTGAGGTATCTCTCTTACCTGACTTTTTGTCACATCAGTCCAGAAAGATAATTTTTTCAGTGTAAATTTCCTTTCTTCCCACTTCCAGTTATTTATCTTCAGCTTTAAGTTTTCTTAAGTCTTCCTTCGCAAAGCTGTAGATAGCAAGACCTTGATCACCCTCAATCTGTTACTTAGCAGTGTTAGAATTAGCCCAAAAACCCGGTACCTAGCAAATAAAAATATTAATCATCTTTTCAAAGCTAGAGTTTTACATACACTGTATCTGTGAAACAATGATCAAGTGTGTAGTAGCTTAGCCTTAAATGTTTCTCCAGGTCTGTTATACCTAAATTGGGATACTATAGTGTCTCTCCTATTGTTGCATAGATTGCAAAGGGGTCCCAAGTCAAGAAATAAAGAATGGGACCAGAGCCTATTGATACAAGATCGTGTACAGTCATTGAGAAAACTTTAAGGACCGATATAAGCTTACAAGAGCTAGATTTTGTGGAGTAGAGAGAAATTAATGTATATCACAGCAACTGTTTTGCTGGTAATTAAAAGGAGATGTTCTAGCTTGATAGGCAGGTTATTAGAAAGCATTGAGATTTGGTCATAGTTATTCATGAGGTTTAGTAGCACATGAGCTACATGTGTCAAACAGGGCTGTAGGAATAGCAGCAAAATATTTTTTTGAGCAAATGAACACTTGGAGTACCTCTAGGAGGAAATTTTTTAGACTTCTTCAGGTATAAGTAAATTCATATCGTATTGTTTGGAAGCACTTAGAAGTTCAAAAGACCAATTAAGCAAAGTGTAGTAATGCACATAAATGGCATATAATATTCTGAGAATGTGAGAAGACCAGTTAAGCAAATTTACCAGATTTTATAAAGCTGTGAAAGGTAATGAAAGGACTCAAAATAACTACTTGGTTTTAGTAGGTAATCATGTAATTGTCCTACTTTAAGTTTTTCTAATAGTTTATTAGAATGTCTCCAGAGCTGACTTATATGATGTCTTGTTTCTTTCTCTTGCCTGGCTCCTCCCCCAAAAGTTCTTTGATAATGTGTCAGTGTTGCATGTCTCTCCTTCCCCTTATCTGTGTAGGTTTTTTTTTAATACAAACAGTTGGTTTTTTCCTCATTTTTGGGTTTTGTGCATCTCAAAAACTCTTGTGTAGAACAAATCCACAAATGTTAGTGCACTTGTGCTTGGGATTTGTCTAAACTGTTACTGCTCCAGTGAGGGACTGGAGCTACAAAATGTGCCTGTCCTAAAGCCACAGAGATGATTTGTGTCTGCTGTGTTGGAGCTCCTGTTTCTCCATGCAAAATCTGTGCTCTAGCCATAGGTTTATTATTCCTTGTTTTTCCCTGTTTGCCTTTGTTTTTGCACTTACGCTGTTGTGAGACTTCTGCGGTGTTGCCTTGATAGTAAAACTGTTTAGGACAGTGATGGTAGGCTAGGCTCTTCAGAACAGCTTGCCATGTGAGTTGTACTTGGAATGTCTGCTGTAACGGTCCCTTTGGAGAGCAATTCTAAAATAGTTTATCCTTCAGTAAGAAAGCAACTAGAATAGCTGTGTTGTTGGGACATCCCTTATTTTTGGTTGGTTTTGTACTGGATAAATCTTGGCTGGAGGTGAGGAGAAAGCGCTGGAGGAGTGCAAAAACTATAGCATATGTATCTTCATAGATTTACAAGTTGCTTAAATACGGAGGTCACTAGGTGCTTGGGCAGAGTATGAGTTTCTGTATCTGGTAGAGCTGAGACTTCAGTGCTGTGGAATTAGTACTTCAGAGGTCTATGAAGATGGGAGAGATAAAGAAAAGGAGGATTGCTTTGGGCATTGGGCCTTATTCCCCAAATATTTTGGGCTGAGGTGGAAGCTAGGTTTGATATTCTTTTACTCACAGAAGACAAAAGCTGAAGCTAGGAAAATCCACTGTAGTAGAGAGAGTGTACCCAGTTCTGCATCCAGCTGCTACCTTCTTGTATCCAAATTGCAGCTGCCTTGTACCTTCACTCATAGTAGCTGGGGTTTCAGATTCAGGCTGTGCATTGTGTTTCACAAAATACTACCTTTTTGACATGACACTTCTGTCAGTGATACAGGGTGTGTATGTTCACCAAAAGAGCATTTCAGTTTTTCAGATAAGAGAGGGGCTTGGTCTGTTATGAACCCACTCCCATTAAACTCAGTGTGTTATGGTGGAGTCCTGGCATTCTTGGAGAGCAAGACTGCTGAAACGCTAGGTGTTAACATACTGATACTAAGGAGCATCTGAAGGCATCACTAACTCTAATATTCTTGAAGGATAATGACATGTGCCTTGGTGGATGTTGTAGTGTTTCGTGTGAAGTACAGTTTTGAGTGGTGAATTTAATCTAATTACTGTGAAGCTGACAGCATTAACAGTTGCAATCTCTCTTGCACAACTGAACAGCTAGAGTTAGTGCTGCATTGCAGTGGGAGCTGTGCAAGCATAAATGAAGGCATGATCTTGTCCTTGAAGAGCTTCCCGTTTGAATTGATATACATCCTGGTAAAGACATCTGCTCTGTTGAAGTGGTTCTTGACTCCAGCACCCGACAGATGGGAATCTTGTGTTTGAGCTTGCCCTGCTGGCTCCCTCAGAAGATACTGGCTGTGTCCACACTGCCTGGCATCTGCTTGGGGTTTTATCTGGGTCTCTTGTAGAGCAGTCACAAGACCTCTGAGGATAGGTAGGCACTTTGCATGGTTCAGAGTGCTTCAGACATGAGGTTGGAGTTGGCAGCCATAGGACTGAAATGATGGGATTGTGCTGAAGTGATCATATTGTGTCCTGGGAGCTGGCTGAAGGGAGGGTAGGGAGTGATTGAGTGAGGAGGGCAGCACTTGAGGGTAAGTGTTGGAGGTACAAGGAGAGAAAGGATCTGATTTGATGCAGTTGCACTGTTTTCCCTTATTGTAAAGGTGCTCTGCAGCAGATAATACTTGGCTTCATGTTTCATGTTTTAGCAAACCAACTGGGTCATGAGAGCCAACATGGTGCTTGGGAGTGAGTTTGTATGCATGGGAGGAGCAAGCAGGGCTTTAGACTGAAATTGGAAGCAAATTGGCAGGCTGAAAAGCATTTAGTATCTTTCTCAAGGGACTTTATTTTGGTGGCTTTAAGAGCACCAGTGAACATACTTGACCAGCTACTTATCCACTGTAAACAAGAGAAAGCTGCTAAACAATATGAAGAGGTAAACTGGTGAGGAGGTTTGGGTTTTCTTAAAGGAAAGCAGGTGTGAGGAGACCTTTTTGACTGACTTCTGCATTACTCTAGAGGAATTCAAAGGCAGTTGTAGCCATTCAGACTGGTCATATGAGAAGCAAAGGATTGAATTAGTCACAGAAATGTTTCTGGGTGTGTGGGAGGAGCTGCACCTGAAGCTAGATGTTGCAACCTGGTCACATCTAACAGTAACTGCATCAACTTACCTACATAAATGAAAGAGGCAGTTTTCTTCTCAAAGAAGAAAGAGTTCCTGCAGAGAATAAATGGGTGATGCTCGACCATCTTGCTTGTTCTGATGAATGTGGGAGTCTCAGCATCCATTCTTCTGATTTCCTTTCCGTTTATGCACAAAATAGGACATTAAAAAATTGTTCATTTCATTGACACAAAATAGAATTTTCTGAATTATCATTTATATTTAGCAGAACACATCTTTAAGTAGCATGAATTGACTATTCCTAAAGAAAATTTATGTATCCATTTGTTAAGTTATAACCTGTTATGCAGGTGTATGACAAATGTTATGTGCTGTAAATTACTTGGATTATTCTTTGTGTCAAATCAGGAGTTTGCCAATGCTTCTCTTAATTCATGATTGAATGCTTATATGACACTTGGATTTCACGCCCTTTGTGTTTAACTAATGAGAAAAAACCCTAGACTCTGAATATCAGAGCCAGAAGTATTTCCTTAATAGTATCAGGAAATGTTTCCACAATAGGGTTGTTGAATTGCTTAGTGATTAAAAGCGTCATTATGAAAAACGCATGTTAATCTGTTCTGCTAGGATCTGTGAAATTTTGAACTGCAGTTTCATATTGCTAACAAAAAAGCTTTTATGCCAGACTAAAATGAAATCTCAGACTTTAAAGTCATAACGTATGCTTGGGTACTATTATGGCATTTGATTGCTGACAGTGCTGATGTTCTTCTATTCTGTATGGTTGCTGAGCGAGTATGTAGCAGAGCTTTTTTTGCTATTAAATATTTATTTTCCTCTTAAATATTAGTATGTTACTTGAAAAGAAGGTAATTGTCTAACAGTAGCAAAGATAGGCATGCGCTGTAGTTATGCCAGGTACTTGCCTCCTAGTTCTCTGATGCGCGTTTCTGATAGCATGCAAAAAGGAATGCGTACATCACTGATCATGAAATTACAGCAAAGCAAAATATTATTTTGAGACCGTCACTTCTTTAGAACTACATTGTTCTCTAATAATAGTAGAACCTGATTGTGATGTAAAGTGAGGCTCAATTTAATAAATTGAGGTGAGGCTCAGTGTTCTGCAGGAGTAACAAGGTAAAGTATTGAAACCAAGCTGTCATTTAAGAACCTAGCATACAAATATTGATACAAACTGCACTTGGTTTTGAGCTACAGGCACAAATTAAGAAAATGGAATAGTAATGGGAATGGGGGAGTAGAATCAGAGTAGAGTCAGGTAAAACGTGCACTATTTCCTACATTTATCTTTCTCTCCTTTGCTTTGTTACAGTTCTGAATTGCATGTTTTGCCCTGCTGCTTATTCCTCCACTTGGCTGCACTGAACAGCAAAGCTGGTCCATGCCGCTTCTGTGGTTAAGAGGGCACATAATGTCTGCACAAATACAAGCTTCCTGGACGCATGCTTCTGCTATCCATAATCTGGTACACCACAATTACAGCCACCGGTTCCCAAAGGAGTGCGTACTTTAACCTAAGCTGTATTTGTTTTGTTGACCACGCTGCTTTGACTCCTTCCACTCTTCCAGCAATTTCATTTAAAGAAATGTAAATAGAAGTATTTCATCCACAAGCTTAGGTTTTAAGAGGTCCAGCAGTAAAACTCATGATAAGGTTCTTGCACTAGAGCAAAGCTAGAGGAGATAAAGGGGACAGAAGGATTGTTATTGCAGAAAGAGACTAAATAGTCCTGGAGGGGCAGAATCTGCATCAATGTGTTTGAAGGATGATCTTTGCATTCTTCTTACTTCATTTCTAGAGTCTTGAAGCTATGTTACAAAACTTTACTAAAAAAATTAATCTTATTCCGTCCTTTTAATCCTGTGTCAGTTCATTGTGTTTCTCAGTTGAATTGCAAGGATTGTATCTCCAGGAAGGCAGGAGATGGCTTTTTATTTTTTTTAATTTTATGTCTCTTCTCTTGTAATGTTCATAGTGCCTTAAGCAATGTGCATATGAAATGGGTGCCAAACTTCCACATATTCCCTTTTAAACTTGAGCACTGAAATTGTGCATAGTTATTGTACAAATAAATGCTCTAGGATCTAACCTGGCTACTCTAACACACTTTACAGAGTGGTAAAAACAGAAAGGTTTCAGCCCCCAATTGCACTTTCATTTATCAAAAGTGATAAAACCTGGGATGAAACACATTCTGAACTTATGCACCTCGCTTTTGAGAAGCTGCATGTATTTAGTATTCCACTACTCAACTGCTTGCATTTATCATTAATGCATTAAACAGTTTCATAGTTTAACGGTTTCACTTAGGTTGGAAAATGTTCTTTCCTGACTTCCTCCGTCTCCCGCCTTGCTTCTGAGCACCCTCCTAAAGCAGAGCTCTGATTCTACGTCGTCTCCTGCTGCAACATCCTGGTGTCACCGCTCCTGTGAGGTGTGTCTTGTCCACCCAAAATATCCATGTCTAGAGCTGGATGTGCAAGGCCTGGGTTCACAAAACGCTTTCCATGCTGTATGAAAGAGGTGTCTGAGGCTGCTGCTCTCAAGGGTGAGCTGTGGCTGGGTATGTGCTTGTGTAGCTGCTTTCAAAAAGGGAAGCTTTGAAGTCCTTCAAAGAACCCAGTGGTATGTGTACCTTTTGATAAGAAGGATGTTCAGTACAAATAGGAGAATATGCTGAAATATTAAGATAAGCAAATTTTGTGATCGTGAACAATGATTCCTAGGGGGGAGCTGATGGTGACCAAAGTGTACCTAAGCAAAACGTACTTTCACTCAGTTCATAATGGCTGAATAAACAAACAACCTTGATGAAAAAGAAAGTGGACTGAAACATGGTAGTGACTGTTGGTGTTACTGCCCTGTACTAGAAGAGACAAGTTATGGGTAAAGCTAAGCTCTTCATGCTACTGAATTTTTCTAAACATCACATCAAATGTGTCTGGGTTTAGTTCTATGCATTTTACTGCCCATAACAAAAAGTGGGACTAGCCATATCGTTTCAAGTGGGTAACCTTCCTAAAAATGTTTTTACTTACGTTGAGGATTTTGTTTCCTCTGGAAAAAGTGAGGTTAGGGTTTTGGCAAAGGGGAGTTGTCTGTAACGTAACTGAACTTAGTTCATCTCATGCCAAACGCCAGCACTTGATATCAATAATCTTTGACTCAAATATTGCTCTTGGGTACATTTATCATTCCTATTGTTCCATAACACAGCGGGAAAAGCAGTCTTTAACAATTGCTAGCAGAGAAAATCTGCACACAGTGGGAGCTGAAACTGTTCTTGCAGTTGTGTAACAAAACCCCAAAATGTTGGCAGCACTTTGAACCTGGAAGGGGACTTTTGTTGGTGAATGCTAGCAGCAGTTTCGGCTGCTGTGCATCCTTCTTCCCGCCTTCTGTGTGGTATTGAGTTACAGTGCACATGCAAAATGTGAACCTTAAAGGATATGCTTTTTCTCCTCCCTGCCTCAGAGGCTGTAACTTGTAGGGAACATCTGACTGGTAAATTGTGAAAGTATGAATTTGAATTTCCCTATTGAATGACTGTCAGTACAAGCCTGGGTGATACACTTGTACTGTGTAGTCAGATCAGGCTGTTTGGTGGTGCTAGCCTCTGCTTTGGAGCACGTGTGTGTTTTAAGGGAAAAGAACATACAGGATATTTTCCTTTAGTTTCTTCCTAATAAGATTGAATAAAGCACAGACTATTTTCTTCCCTCCTGTACCCCTCTCGTCATCATTTTAACCACAAATCATGCTGAGAAACAGCAACATCACTTCCTAAGACAGTTTTAATTAGACTTCAGGTGAAGAGCCTTCTGATTTTAAAGGGTGACATTGATAATTTGTGAAACTAAGATATTTCTGAGGAAAAGTACAGCATGGTATCTCCCCTGTTCCAAATTAAAGTAACCTAGTTCTTTACATTTGAGTAAGCACATCAAAGTTCTTTTAGGCTTAAGTACATTGTTGTTTTGATGCTGTATGAAAGTGGAAGATAATAAGACTTTCATACCTCTAGAAAGATATGAAAGTGCACTTACCTTATTTCCACCCCTGTGCATACTTTGTCTTCCCAGTATTCCAGCGGGGAGACCGACTGGGTGGCATCTGTCTTGCTGGCTGTGTATGGGTGGGTGCCTGGAATCCTCAGACCTAGTACATTGGTTCAACTCCTCCTTTGAGTGTACATTTCCACTAAACCCAAGCTCTCATCCATTACACTGAAGCACTGCTGTGGAAAGCCTTCAGACCAGCCCTGAGACTTAGAGGTGCAGGTTGGAGCATGAGGTGCATTCCAGCTCTTGTTCAGATTTGTTTACTTTGCAGTGAAGACACAGGGAAGCATCCTCAACTGCTGGCAGCTCCGCAGTAACTTTGCTGTAGCTGTGCTTTACTCGGGGTAGTACTCATAGAATTATAGAATGGTTTGGGTTGGAATGCACCTTAAAGATCATCTGGGTCCAGCCCTGCTATCATGGGCAAAGACACCTTCCACTAGACTAGGTTGCTCAAAGCCCCATCCGGCCTTGGAAGTGTTACACCTTGCAAGGTGCCTACAGGAAATCTGGAGAGGGACTTTTTACAAGGGCATATAGTGATAGGACAAGGGGAAATGGCTTTAAACTGGAAGACAATAGATTCTAGGTATTAGGTAGATAGTTTTTAGACATTAGGAAGAAATTTTTCGCTGTGAGTGTGGTGAGACAGTGACCCAGGTTGCCCAGATAAGTTGTGGCTGCCCCATCCCTGGCAGTGTTCAAGGCCAGGCTGGATGAGGCTTTGAAACTAGGGGGTTTGGAACTAAATTATCTTTGAGGTCCCTTCCCAACCCATTCTATGATTCAAAGATGCACTCTGACTTTTGACTGATTGCTGAGACACTTAAATTTTTTAAGTCTCCCTTCCGCTGAGATTTTGAGCCTCTTTAGTAATGCCGTTTGGCTCAAAGAGGCAGGACTCAGGATCAGAGAAAGATTTATTAAGAATTGATCCGTAATAAAACTTCTCACCCAATATATGCATAAGCTTTATAATGTGATCTCTTGAGTGTTTCATGCATGTATATCAATTTAGTAATTTATTCTAGAAATGATGTCTCTTCCCCTAGAGTGTTCACGTGCTTCTCTTTGGTTATTGGAGTCATTTCAAAGTATTTTAAAAGGATCCATTGGATGGTGACATATTGCTCTGACTTTATAGTTCTAAATGCTAGTATTTGACTAAGTTGTTAGCCTGAGTTTTATGCCTGAGAATAAATGCTCCCCCAAAAGAAAAAAATTGCCTGGTCTCCATCCATTTGAAAACACTTAGTTCTGGTGCATTCAGCTAGTATTTATTTTGTAATAGGAGCAACAGTGTTAAATACCTTTATTGACATGTCTGCTTGGTGCAAAAGACCTCTTCTCTTTACATTGATGGTTTTGGAGAGACTGCCAGACTGAATCACTGATGTAGTAATAATATTTTATAATACTGCAAGATTGTTCCCTTGACACATTAGCATTTTCAAGAACAAAGTCTAGGTAGGGAATTACATATTTCCTGCCAGGTAGCATCTGCCTGTGTATCAGAAGCAGCAATGCTGGTGGTATTCTAGCAGAGCTACAGTTTGGGAAAAAAACATGACATATTTTGAAATATTTCATAGTTGCCATTTGTGACTAAAATAAAGGGATTTTCTGTTGTGGGAGGTATGGTTGGCTGAGTGTATTTTTAGTTTGTTTTATTGGTCCATTTAAGGAGGAGTTTAGTAATACAGTTGGATTTGGAGAAGGCTGAGGTTCTGAATGACTTCTTTGCCTCGGTCTTCACTGGCAAATGCTCTGACCACACCACCCAAGTCCTGGAAGGCAGATGCAGGGACTGTGAGAGTGAAGACCTTAGGCCCACTGTAGGAGAGGATCTGGTTCGAGATCATCTTAAGAACCTGAACATACACAAGTCCATGGGACTTGATGTAATCCATCTGCAGGTCCTGAAGGAGTTGGCAAATGAAGTTGCTAAGCCACTGTCCATCATACTTGAAAGATCATGGCAGTCAGGTGAAGTTCCTGATGACTGGAAAAGGGAAATATAACCCTCATTTTCAAGAAGGGGAAAATGGATGACCCGGGGAATTACAGACCAGTCAGTCTCACCTCTGTGCCTGGCAAAATCTTGGAGCAGATTCTCCTGGAAGGCATGCTAAGGCACATGAAAATCAACAAGGTGCTTGGTGACAGCCAGCATGGCTTCACTAAGGGGAAATCCTGCCTGACCAATTTGGTGGCCTTCTATGATGGGGCTACGGAACCGATGGACAGGGGTAGAGCAGCTGATGTCATCTACCTGGACTTGTGCAAAGTGTTCGACACTGTCCCACACGACATAGAATCATAGAATCATTACGGTTGGAAGGGACCTTAAGATCATCTAGTTCCAACCCCCCTGCCGTGGGCAGGGACACCTTATGCTAAATCATATCACCCAAGGCCTCATCCAAGCTGGTCTTGAACACTGCCAGGCATGGAGCATTCACAGCCTCCCTGGGCAGCCCATTTCAGTGCCTCACCACCCTAACATGAAAGAATTTCCTTCTTGTATCCAATCTAAACTTCCCCTGTTTAAGTTTTAACCCATTACCCCTTGTCCTGTCACTACAGTCCCTAATGAAGAGTCCCTCCCCAGCATCCCTATAGGCCCCCTTCAGATACTGGAAGGCTGCTATGAGGTCTCCACACAGACTTCTCTTCTCCAGGCTGAACAGCCCCAACTTCTTCAGCCTGTCTTCATACAGGAGGTGCTCCAGTCCCCTGATCATCCTCGTGGCCCTCCTCTGGACTTGTTCCCACAGTTCCATGTCCTTTTTATGTTGAGGACACCAGAACTGCACACAATACTCCAGGTGAGGTCTCACAAGAGCAGAGTAGAGGGGCAGGATCACCTCCTTTGACCTGCTGGTCACACTCCTTTTGATGCAGCCCAGGATACAGTTGGCTTTCTGGGCTGCGAGCGCACACTGAAGCTGGCTCATGTTCATTTTCTCATCAACCAACACCCCCAAGTCCATTCTTCTCTGCAGGGCTGCTCTGAATCTCTTCTCTGCCCAACCTGTAGCTGTGCCTGGGATTGCTCTGACCCAGGTGTAGGACCTTGCACTTGGCATGGTTAAACTTCATGAGGTTGGCATCAGCCCACCTCACAAGCGTGTCAAAGTCCCTTTGGATGGCATTCCTTCCCTCCAGGGTATCAACCGAACCACACAGCTTGGTGTCATCAGCAAACTTGCTGAGGGTGCACTCAGTCCCACTGTCCATGTCCAAGTTGGGGCTGTTCAGCCTGGAGAAGAGAAGGCTGCGTAGACACCTCATAGCAGCCTTCCAGTATCTGAAGGGGGCCTATAAGGATGCTGGAGAGGGACTCTTCATTAGGCACTGTAGTGACAGGACAAGGCGTAATGGGTTAAAACAGTTGAAGTTTAGATTGGATATAAGGAAGAAATTCTTTCCTGTGAGGGTGGTGAGGCACTGGAATGGGTTGCCCCGGGAGGTTGTGAATGCTCCATGCCTGGCAATGTTCAAGGCCAGGTTGGACAGAGTGTTGGGCGAAATGGTTTAGTGTGAGATGTCATCCCTGGTTATGGCAGGGGGGTTGGAACTGAATGATCTTAAGGTCCTTTCCAACCCTAAGTAACTCTTCTATGAGTTGCAAAGAGCAGCTTCTGCCTTCTTAGCATTGGACTGGGCTCTCGGTAAGGAACAAATAGCACGGATTGTGCAACATTCCCCAAGGAACTGCAAATATTCTAGCTTCTGCTCTTCTGCTTTCTGTCACTGAGAACAAAATCTCTTGCTGATTTTTGCAGGCTTGCTAAATTGTTTTTTGATACCTGCCATAATATTTAATCCATTGCTGTCATGTGAAAGGTCTAAATCTGTAGAAGAGTTAACTCCCTAAGCATTCCTCATATTTAAAGCTAACGTTAGTTCTTCACTGTTATCCTACTCTTTTGCAGCAGAGTTCTCTCCATAGCTATAGTAATTTCTTGGATAATAACTTTCAGTTCATAGGTGGGGGCAGGAGAAAAAAAATGGCGGTGGGAAATGAATTTGGTACAGGTGGTGTTACTCTTGATTAAATACTGTGATAATGGCACTAACAGGCAAAGAATCAACTGATACAGTGTAGCTTGGTTTCTTGTTGCCCAGGTGATGGCATTCATCAGGTCGTCCTTATGAGAGGTGTTTAGATTGCCTTCTCAATGCCATTCCACTTCCAGCAAACCAGTTCTTGCCCACAGGTTATTTATTGTCATCATTATAGGTGACCCTTTCTGACTTCATTTGCATCATTTCTCCCACACGCTATTTTTCTGTTGTCAGAAGTCAAATTGCCAAAGATGATTTCTCCTACAAGCTAACTAAACCTGAGTCCTTTGTACAATTTGAACCTAGATACAGGTTTGTTGTTGGGTTTTATTAATTTTTTTTTTTTCTTCTCTAAGTTTCTATAAGAAAACAACCTCCCTTACTCCAGTAATTCAGCCAGAATCAGTTAAAAGAGGTGTTAATGTGCAATTGGCAAGGGCTTATCTTTCACAGAATCTGTGAGTCTCAGTGTTTGGTGTCTTTTTTCAGATCTGATACACTTTGCCTAAAATAAGAAGAGAAACCTCACAAACCACCCAACCGAGAAGTGCTGATATATTAGAATTAAGACTCTTTGTAAGTATTCCTCAAGTGGGGGCTACTAAATTGGAGAAACTGACTCTGGAGTGCAAAAATGGCTTCTTTGTAGGCATAGCAGCAGCAGCATTATTAACTGAATTGAAAAGTTGACCCTTCCTGCAAAATCGGAGGATAGTAGAAGGGTAAAGGAGGATTTACTTGTACAACTGACATCTTTGTAGACAGATTTCTATTTTTCTTCTCCAGCTTGCAAATTAATTACTTGTATAGTAGGCTGTGCTGTTTCCTGAAAGTTAATATGCTTTCATAGAAAACTGGCAATTCAAGGCATAATTTTGATGAAGCTGGCCTGCTAATTAGGATCTGACATAAAGAACCTTTGGTAGACTCCTTACTGATTAAGAAAAGAGAAATACTGCCCAAAGTTAACCATTTGGACTAGCAGGACCATCTTCCACACAAAAGGAAGTCTGTATCTCTGATTTTAAAATACATTTACTTGGTTTCTGTGAGCAAGTGTCATCAAGAAAACATTGATTAATGTCTAAAACTTGAGCAAGGACTTTTGGAAACTAGAGACTCCCTGTTCTAAGGGAAGGGCTGGAAGGCTTTCTGCAGCTCCCAGAACTGTCAAAGCAAGATAAATTGTTCAGTAAATGCACGAGCTGATCCTGTTCTGACTTGCTGAAGCTTTGTGGTGGGACTCCTTGAGGGATCCCAGGCTTGCTAGGCACGAATCAGCTCAGTCCTCCTTATAGTTTATCCTGCTATCCATAAAGTCTAATTGGAGAGGATGCGGAGCTGGTATCCGGAAGACTGCTCCCTTTGAAATTAATGCCTCCGTTTAGGCTTATTCATTAAGAAGGAAATTAGCACTTAATAACCACATGACAGCGTGGTAGAGGTGGTAGGGCAGAAAGCTGTTACTGTGATGTAGATATGTGACCTTCTTTCTGTTAGAGTGTACTTAATGGCAGGGGACTGAAGTGGAAGCCTTTGATATGCATCTCTGGGGTAATGCTATATGTGATAGGAAACATTCTGCCTTCACAGATGTTTATGTTTGGATGATAACAAGTAATACCGTCAGTCAATAAGCAGCTCAGATAGCAGTTGGTCATTTAACCATACTTCAAGGTTGAAGAATATTTTGGATGATAGTGCAATATAGAGGGAAGATGTGAAGGCTTTTCTCTTTTTTTTTTTTTTCTTCTTAATGCAAGTTATTGTCTTTCTTGGAGAAGGTGGTTAAATTCTGGATAAAGGTCAAAATTTAATTGAAGTATGTAGTAAGTTCTCATAATTAAGTAGTTGGATATTAGGAAATACCCCTGTTGCTTAATCTGTTTTTTTAATGGTATAACTGAAGAGTATAGGAAGGATTTGTATTAGGAGGAATAAGTTTCTTAAAAGTAGGAATTAATTTTTGACTTAGACAAGACAGCCAAGAGAAAGCCGATGGGAAATAATTAGAAAGGGAATGGTAAGTAAATAACCAAGATGAAGTCAAACCAAGATTTAATCTGTATAATATCATTTGAAATAACAGACTGGGTTCAGTAAACTTGGTACTGATGCGATGCTCTTTAAAAAATCATCTTTTGAATGACTTGAGTGGAAGCTATATTGAGGTTTTGTTCTTCTTGTTCAGTATTTAAATAAACTAGAAAATAGAAGGCAGTTGAAGAAGATAAGCTGTATTTACTCATCTTTAAAGGGACTACTGCCTAGTTTGGGATACTTGGAGAGTAACCCTTGGGTTGGTGTATGGAGAGATAATAAAAAATTGAGCTCTGTGTTAGTGGTTTCTCACTCTGTTGCTGTTGCACAGTCTTGAGTGTATTCACCCATAGACACTACATATGGGCTTAACAAAGACGTTCAAACTGCCATGATAGTTGGTGAAGTGTAGTGAATCAAGTCTGGAGTCTGGCGTGCTAGTGCCTGACCATATGTCAGTGAGATGGGCACTCTGCAATCTAAATGTGTTTCAGCTGTTTGCTGTGGGAATTCAGATTCTTCAATCAGGCTGATTTCAGGAGGGGAAAAACTGAAAGCTCTCTGGGAATGGAACAGGAAGAGATTCAACTACAGGTTGAAGATCCATCTCCTACATCAAATGGCAACTGTACCTTATTTATGTGTAGGAATAAAATTCCTCTCCATCTTTTATTTACCACCCACTTAATTATTAATCCAGTTTGTTTACTCATAATAAAGTCTTGTCTAAAGCATGGGAGAGTGGTGTTTTCATTGACAGTTACAGAAATAGTGTATGCAGTATGCATGAATTGCTTCAGCTCATTTTGTCAAAAATGATCAGCATAGGACCTAGACAAAGTATTTAACTATTACATAGTTATCTAGGAGTTGAAGATCCCTGACTAGCCAAACACAGTAATTCTGTAACAGATTCTTATGTGCTATTTGGAGTTCATCTTTGTTGTTGAAAGCAAGTATACCAGAAAGTCAGCTTTTCTAATTTTTTTAATGTTGAACTTGATTGTAGCTTGAGTGGCTGTTGCATTGTCTTGCAGGACAGCAAAATCTTTACTGTCTCTGCCAACGTTTTAAGAATTGTTTCTGTGCATGAGGGTTATGTAACACTCACTGTATTAAACCAGTTAATCATTTCAGTCCTTGAAGACACAGAACAGATACTCCAGCTTGGTAGTATAACACCCTTGAAGATACTCTGTTGAAGGAGGTGAGGGATAGCTCTGACATACTTGGCAAATGTGAAGTCTTTACATTGAAGCTGCGAAAATGCACTGTGAGACAAGCTAACTGAGATGTGTGAGGCTTGCTGTTGTCCTGCTGGGGATATAGCTGCTTTTGCGAAGTCCAATGATTTTGGTATTCTTAAATAGCAAATGGTGTTGAATGACATCCAGCAAAGTGTAGATATCAACAGGTCAAGCTTAAACACACTGATTTGGTATAGCATTGGTGATAATGAAGTCTTTGTGTGAATCATTTGGCTTAATGCCCTAGAGAACTATGACTAACCAATTAAATACTGCAATGTGGGTGTGGCTATGAAGGAGTAGGAAGGAGGTATTCAACTTGTGAAGCAAAGTGATCTTTGCTGTGCCTGAAATGACAAACACTGTGTTAGTATTCATTTAAAACGGTAATACAGCTTCTCATTCAGTAATGGGAAGAGTCCAGATTGCTGCAGAACAAATACTTCTGCCATTTCGTGAGCTACAGACTTTCGTGTTTTGATCCACTTCCTTCTGCTTAAAACAGATAAGAAAGTTGTACTGTATAATCTGCTGGATAACTCAAAAGATTCTGCTAGGCCTTCAGCATTTCCTGGAAAATTAATTTGAAATCGTCTGGTGAGATGAAGCAGAAATAAGAGGGAAGGGAAAACACACAAATAAGATGTGCAGGAAGATTTCTTTCATAGAAAGCAACTTACGAAGTTTTATTTTCTAAACAGTCTTCTAATTTTCCAGCTTATCCTATGTTCTCAGCTAGTTGCTGGGCAAGGAACAGTGTGCTATGCCAGCTGCAGCTGATGTTTGCTGCACACACACTTATGTGTGTATTGGCCAACTAAGCAGAACAGCTGCCTTTAGCTTGACAGTTCTCTGTGTGGGTGCCTCTACTTTACACAGCCACTTGCTCACTTTCACTTCTCCACTCCTCCCTTGCCCTTCCCCAAGAAAGGTCACTCTTAAGGTGGCAAGACAGTGGTCAGATTCGGTGGAAGACATGGACCCGAGACACTTACATGAATGAGGTAGTCAAGAAGGAGCTGATGATGCAATTTCAGAAATTTTTTTTTTTTTTTTTAGCCAGGAAATGAGGTTTACGGGGTGTCTGGTCCGTTGTGTTTCACACAGGAGCTTGTGATTATTCCTTCCAGTCCCGTGGCCTGGTTTGCAACTCTACCATTGTGAGAAGCCTGCCAGCACACTATGATCCCTTACAAAGGCAGATGGGACACCTACAAATAAGCCATGGAGATCCCAAGAAGGTTTTTATCTCTGTTTTCAAAATAAGTAGGTGTTTCCTTCCAAACATTCTCTTCTTTTGCTGTCTAGGAGCTGGGGAGCTCTATTTTCCCCTGAGAGTATCAAATACCTGAAGCGAGGGATGAAGTGCTGCTCATTGGGTAGCTTCTAGCAAAAGAAGGCTCCCGAATGTATGTTTTCTCTGTTTGTGCTTGAGGATGAAATTTCTTGGTATTATCCTTCTGTTCCTTTTGACTCTAGGGATGGGACACAACTGCTTGTATATTCCTGGTTGTCTCTCAGATAATTACTTGAGATACTACTGTTAGTAACTGAGACAAACACCTTTGTGATTGACAGGTCTTATCTAGGATCAAAACTAAGGCAATATGAAATTTCAGTCCAAGTTCTGTTTCCCAGCACTAATTTTATGGAAAAAGGAAAAAAATTGGACATTATTATGTTCTATTACGCTGTACCATTATCCTAGTAGTTTCATTCTGTGAAATGATAAATGAGAATGCTTTGTAAACAGGAATCAGCCTTGCTCCCTGCCTTAGAGTTTAATTGGAACCTAAGGGTGTATGAAAAATAAAGGTGTCAAGTCATGGTTGTTGGTACAAGTACTTGTTTACCAGAATGCAAGCAGTAGAAACAGTACTGTGAATGATAAAGTTGGCTATGCTTTCTGCAAAAGTTAAGCTGTGCAGATGCAGCATACTGTGTTGCCTGGTTTCTGAATCCTCAGAACAATCTTTTGAGAAGAACTGCCTCTCTTCCAAGCCCTGTTGAGTTGGACTGAAGAACCGTAGTTAGGCAAATAACCTCCTTCCTGGCAGCTTTTTTTTTTATTAATTTAAGTTCCTCAAGAACCTGTTACTAGGCAGGAACTGTGGAGAATTTATTTTGGCTTTGCAAAAGCATTGGAGAAAGGATTTAACTTGGCTTTTTGCAAGATGAGATGAGCAGGCTTTCATGCCATTCTGTTCTTTATTTATGAGGCTGTTCCATAGTGATAGCATATATAAATGGGCTGATGTCCTGTCTGTTGTTTGTCAGCTGCCACAGATCAGGTTGTGTTCTTCATGCTACTTATGTGCTGTGTAATATAAATCAACTTTATTGGGGAATGAAGTATCTGAAATCTCATGTTTTGAAGCACAGAGAAACAGGGCTTGATGCCTAAAAGTAAACATGGACATAAGCTGAGTCTAACTTCAGAAAATTGGAGCTTTAAATGATTTGTATGCGATTTTTCACCAAATCTCTGACTGTGCTTGCCAGTGCTTGTAAGTGTTTCCAGGCAGAGTTCACGGTAAAGCACCTGTATATCTTACCTGATCTTATCTCTCCAAGTTCACCTTCAAGTTGCATAGTTGCAGGGTTTTCAGTTGCTTGATGCATAAAGACTCAGTACTGTATTTAAAAAAAACGAAGTGTTTGATGGTGGCTTTTCCCTGTTGCTGAAATCTGATGGCATCTTACAAGCTATATTGTATTCCTTGAATGTGTAGGAAAATGATGCTACTGTGAGCGACTTAAGGAATCTGACAGAGATATGGAGTGGATGCTGCTGGTTCACCTTGTGTGAACTTCTGTAGGTTCACTAGAACCTGGCTGCTTTAGGAAATGTCAGCATGCAGCTGAATGTATGAGTGACACAGGTGAAATGCAGGGAAAGCTTTCTGTCATCTTCCTCTTGGGATGGACTTTGTTATTTGCTTCAGGTTTCAGGAAAAAAGTTTCCCCTTCTCTCTGGAGGAAGAGAGGGGGAAAAATGTGCAGATTTAACTTATCCATTATAGGCTGCAAGATTTAATAAAGGTCTCATGAAGACTTGGCTTTCTGTTTTTCAAGTCAGGTGGTAGTAGGGAAGCTTTTAAACTTAGACTATAAAACCCCTCCAAAAATACTTGCACTGTCACATTATAGCAATTTTTTGTTTTGTTTAAATCATAATCCAATAGGAGAGTCCAGCTTTTGAGCAAATCTGTTTCTGTTTGCTCTTTCCCTCCACTGCTAGCAAATAAAATGAAGGACGTTTCCTCTCTAACTTCCTAGTCAAACGTGTAGGACAGAAGGACCGAGGAAAAAAAAAGTAATCCTTTCAAGGAGCAAATAGGCTACTGCTATGGGTTAGGTGAGAAAAAGTAACCAAACAAAAGCAGAAAACAAACCCACCCCCTTTTCCCTCAGGAAAAAAAAACCAACAACCCACAAAAGAAATCCTTTTTACCTCCTAGCTAAACTGCTGTTGTTTAAACATTCTGATACAGACAAAGCTTTAACACAGGTGGGTTTTCTTATACTGCATAGTCTTTGCAATTACTTTATAAAAATCTTACTGCATGTATCAGATCAGGCAAACCTAAGTAGGCATTGATCTTCCAGGTGGATTTGAGAGAAAGACCCTCGGTCACTTCAGAGACCTAGTGACTAGAAATGTTTGATCAGTCTCTCTGGACTCTTCTGTATGTCACCTTAAAAGGACAGAGATTAAAGCTTGCGCCTACAATAATGGAGAAACACTGCTAGGGCAGGGGAGAATTTACTGCCAGAAAGAGCTGAGATCTCAGTTTTTCATCCCATTCTTGAGTGTCTCAAAAAAGCAAGTTCTTCTTTTTCTCCCAAGCAATTACAATTCAATATTGTAACCTTAAACGTCTACTGGCAAACTTACTTGAGAGATCTGCCAAAGAAATGAAATTGCACTTGTAAATATACCAAACACTGTAGTAAACAAATTCCTTCTTTTTTTTTTTTTTCTTCAGAATAAAATGAGGAATAATTTACTAGCTTCTGCTTTTAAAATTAAAAGCACTTGCAAAGGGCTCTCACTAAACCCTGAGAATAAGAAAAACAGGAATGAGGATCAGCGCTGTAGCCTCCTAACCGCACCTCCGTACTGTTGCCAAGCACTCTAAAGCCCACTGTGCATGTTGCAAGGTTTATTTACTGCAGCTCTGCATGTGGGTGTTTCTTGGCCCTTTCCTTGATGACTTCAGGACCTCATTTGGACCAGAAGTCCATGGTTGCTGCATGGTTTCTGGCTGTCTAAATAGGAAGCTCTTAGCCAAGATGCTCAGCTACTGAATATGGCTGTTGATGTAAAAATGTAAAGGCTAGAATGCAAAAATCTGAAGTTAAAACAAAAACAAAGCGGCGGTGTGCAACTTGAGGCCTGGAACTGAGACTGAGCTAGCATTAGTGCTTGGCAAGTGTTGATTTTCTGCATTAATGTTTGAAGTCTACACCTGCATGGGTCTGTTGCTTGGCCACCAGTAGCAAAAGCACACAGGAGGGCCTGTATTGGCTTTTAAGCTCAGTGACTGTTACTGCGTTGATCATCCATGCTACGCTGTATAACAGTCTGAGAAATCCAGGTTAAAAACAGGCTATGTTTGAAGGACAAAAAGTTTATTCAGCAGCATATGGATATTAATGAAAATCATAAGTGTCTTGTGTTTTTTTACCGTTTATGCTAAGTTAAATTTGGCCAGCAGCAAGACAGCCATGCAGCCGCTCACTCACACTCTCGCCCCCCTGTCTCAACTGGAGGTGAAAGTAGGATGGAAAGAGACAAAAAATAAAGCTTTCCCCATAACCACCCTGTTTTTCTGAAACTCGGCTTCATTCACAACATTTCATCCTCCTATATGAATGGTGTGCCCTCATTCTGTAGTTTTCATTGAGAAAAGGGGAAAAAAAACCAACCGCACTAACAAACAAACCTCAAACAATCGGATCCCTTATTTTTTCTTGGGCTGTCTCTTCCATCATCAAGTTTTTTTTAACTCCATTGTCATCTAGGCTATTAGAGTAAATGCTAGACTCAAACACAGTACCTAATTTGTATGAATGTTATGCAAGCATATTCATACAAATTAATATGCTATGATTAATTTTGTATTAGTATGCTATGTGAGCAGCAGCCGTCTAAAACCACTTGGCTCCTCAGCTGGCACCCTTTCAGACTTGTGGGTGTGCAGATGCTTTACCAAGCAGCTGCCAATTAAATCCAAGCTGAGTACAAAAAACTGGAATTGCCTGTTCCTGTGGCCCTTATAATAGGGCTCAGGACACGTGTTCACATCCTGGTGGAAAGGTAAGGTTGTCTTAGCACGGGGTGTTTGATCATGAAAGCGCAGTGTGTGTTTTGTTAGATAGCACAGGGTGGTGTTCAGATAAGCGGTGAAATTACATAAATATACCTTTGTTTTTAACGTGATCAAGGGACTTGTATTATAAAGAGCAGCTCCCTCCCCTGTTCAGTCTGTTTTATATTTTAAATTATCTAGGGACCTAATAACTCTGAAGTCCATTTTAGCCAGTTTATGAGCAGCAGCCGCTGGGTAGTCTCATAGCCACAGTTCTAAGTCTGTGTTTGAGGAAATATACTCATGAAGACTGGGAAAGCACTGGAAAAAACTAGACAATTTTTGTAAATGGTGTGTGGAAGTATGTTCTTACCTTCTGCAGGTGTGAGCATCCAACCAAGTGTTGTGGAAACATAACCATGTCCACGATTGTATGCAGCTATAATGATATGTAATTAGGAGTAAACATTTTTGGTGTGATCTCTTGAGGAAAATGCTGGGGAGAGGTAGTGGGGAAGCTCTTTGGCATCTCATTTTCCAGGTCATCTTTTCCTTCCCAAGCTAGGAACCCTTAATAGGAACCTTTTTAAGGACCAACTCTGTTAGGGAGGTCCGCTTCTGGTAGGAGTTTCATCTGTTCTCTGGTCATCACTTGGGTGATTGTTCTTGTAAATCTGGGGCTTTGTAATCCTGCTGCATATAATTATGGGGTAAGAAACACACTGTTTTGTCCACTGTGGTTTTGATAGATGCTTGGGAGTTTTAGGGTTAACAGCAAGTGTGAGTGTGCTTTTAGCAGCTGGAGTTGTTTGCTCTTTCATCTCTTCGCTTGGTAGCATGTTTTACCGTCCATATAAATAATGCTATTAAGCCTTACAATTTCCTTGTAGCAACTATACCTTGTGTCCTTTAGAATCCTTGTCCACTATGATCAGCCTCAGAGCAGGCATCATCTAAATAAAACAAGCTAACCATCATCATGAAGCTGCTAGTAATGGAAAACAATACAGCTTCTCAAATGTTACATCCTGGTGAGCAATTCTAAATTGCTGAAGTTCAAGACTAGTAATTATATGTGATGCATCTTTGAAGCAATCAAACAGGCTGAACAAGGATTGTGATAAGCATAAGCACCTTAGCATACTCTTGTACTTCTTGGGAAGAAGAAGCATATTGGAAAAACTAAGATCATAGATCAAATCCAGAAAAATGAAAATCTTCACTCTGCTCAAGATGAAACAGGTTAGCTGTCTTATATAGTAGGGTCAGTAGAAGCTGCTTTTACATCACCTCATAGACTTTTCAGCAGTACAGTGCTTTTAGTATGATATTAAGATGAATATCCAGTTTTGGCCTATTCAATCCCAGTGTTCCCATGAAGGCAAACAGGATGTAAAAATCTCTTGAAGGGATGTAGATTCAGGTGTCTGTGCAGAACCGCCTCAACTAGGCAGGTTACAACACTGCACAAAGCTGCTCTCATGGGCCACTTCGAAATTTACATACCAAGTACTGGATTTCGGAGCAAACATGTCTGGTTTTATGTTTTTCTGCTACTTTTTCTCACTGTTTGCTCCAGTGCATCGTAACCCTCTTTTAGTGTCCTCTCCTACACCTAAAAAAAACCCCAAACAGAATTCCAAGAAGAAAAAGAGATTACTTTGGTCCACTTGGCTTCTGTTTAACTAAAAATATGGAGATATTAATATATTCAGTTCTACTAATTTCCATTAATGTAAATCCCTGTGAACTAAACTCCCTCTTGGTCTATGAATTTAATTGGGCTTCTCCAATGAATTATGTGTTTTTCAGGTTTTGCTTCTAGCTAACTGTTCATATTATGAAATTCTATAGTTCTAATAAAACTCTCTTGATAAACTAAGAATGTTACACCTGCTTCATTGTATCATAATTCCATTTTTAAGTTACTAATTTATACAAGGTATTTTTTTTCTGAGAGCAAAATCACAGAAATGAGCCAACTTGTATCTTATGCTAGCTTCAGCTCCCCGAGATGTCATCAGCAAACAGAAACTACAGCGCTTGGGACTATGACAAGTGTTTAAAAACTCCCAAGAGAATAATAAATCTAACTAGTGTTGTATATTTCTGTCATGTTTGGGATAACCCTTGAAGTTGAGATTTCTATTGTTCCTCCCTGAAGCAGACCAGTGTCTACTATATAGAAATGTATGGAACTGTTCCGGAAGCCTTGCTGGCTTTGCAAAATGAGTTTCAGCCTTGATTTCAGTGAAAACAGGACATCCAGACATGACGAAGAATGAATTCCTAATGTAGATAATTCCCAGATAGGCTAAGTTCCCGTAGGGAAGGGAGAGTTGATGGATGAGAGGAATTAAGTTCACTCCTCAGGGGAGCTTGTTTTCCGATTTCCATTAATAGTTGCATGTTCACTGCTAACTCTCGTCAGCAGACTGGCTTTCAGTTGCAGAGAGAAGTATTTCATAAGCTGAGTTATTTTAAGTAAAATCTAGTTTCAGCTGTAGAATGATGAAATGATGGATAAAATGAGTTGTAAGTTCATCTGTCCAGAGAAAACTGACATCTTTTATGAAAGAAAAACTTGCATACTTATTTCTGAAACTTTAATTGAAGTTATACCTTGCTTTAATTGCAGCCAACCATAACAAGTAAGATCTTAGCTGAAATGATTTAAGAAACTCCTGTGGTGATCTGAAGTGAATTGGGTTTATATTATCCTTCAACATAACTTATTTAAATGTGTCAGTTAAATAATGTTGGGTCAGTGGCAAAACCATTCTTCCCTTCCCATCCTTCCTCCTATCAGTCCAGAAATGGGAGTTTAGTTTCCAGGCCAGACAGCACCCACATGACAAGAGATTGCCTTGTTAATAGCCATATGTACTTTTGCCAAGCCCTAGACATCGGGGCTCTGCTTCCACTCTCGTCTATGTGCAGGGAATGTACATTAACATATAGGTACCCAAGTAAGATGTGCTAACAGTACTAGTGTGGTGGTTGACCCTGGTGGACTCCAGATGCCCACCAAAGTAGCTCCATCACTCCCCTCCTCAGCTGGACAGGGGAGAGAAAATATAATGAAAGGCTTATGGATTGAGATAAGGACAGGGAGAGATCACTCACCAGTTACCATCATGTGCAAAACACACTTGATTTGGGGAAAATAATAATGTAATTTATTACCAACCAAACCAGCGTAGGATAATGAGAAATAAACCCTAAACTTAAAAACACCTCCCTGCTCCTGGGTTTAACTTCATTCCCAATCTCTCTACTTCCTCCCCTCCAGGAGCACAGGGAGATGGGGAGTGGGGGTTGCAGTCAGTTCAACATGCACTGTCTCTGCCTCTGGTTCTTCCTCAGGGGGAGGACTTCTCAGTTCTCTTACCCTGCTCCAGTGTGGGGTCCCTCCTGTGGGAGACAGTTCTCCTCAAACTTCCTCAGTGTAAGTCCTTCCCAGGGCCGCAGTTCTTCATGAACAGCTCCAGCCTGGGTCCCTTACACGGGGTGCAGTCCTTCAGGATCAGGCTGCTCCAGCGTGGGTCCAGTGTGGGGTCTTGCCAGCAAACCTGCTCCATTGTGAGAGGAGGGCCTCTCCACAGGGCCACAGGTTCTACCAGGAGCCTGCTATAGCGTGGGCTTCCCATGGAGTCACAGCTTCCATTGGACATCCCTCTGCTCTGGCGTCAGGTCCTCCCAGCCTGCAGGTGAATACCTGCACCACCATGGACCTCCATGGCCTGCAGGGGCACAGCCTGCCTCACCATGGGCTGCACCATGGGCTGCAGGGGAATCTCTGCTCCAGCTCCTGGAGCACCTCCTCCCCTCCCTCACTGACCTTGGTGTCTGCAGAGCTGTTTCTCTCACATATTCTCACTCCTCTCTCCCAGCTGTGGTTGGGCAGTAGTTTTTCCCCCTCTTCCCAAACACGTTGTCAGGGAGGTGCTATCACTGTCACTGATGGGCTCAGCCTTGGCCCGCGGTGGGTCCAGCTTGGAGCAGGCTGGCATTGACTCTGTTGGACATGGGGAAAGCTTCCAGCTGTTTCTCACAGAAGCCATCCCTGTTTCTTTTTTTTTTTTTTTTTTTAATATTATTAACAGTAACTCTCTAGCTCTTTTGGACTTCCTCTGTGTGAAAAAATAAAACAGCCATGCACTTAATTACTGCCAGCTATTAAGTCTGAAATCTTACCCATTCAGCTGTGTCTGTATGTGTTTGCTTTTGAACACCGTAACAATCTAACTGTATTTTATTCTTTTCACAGCTACCATAGGCAGCTGATGAAATCTCAGTAGTTTTAACAGTTACTGATTGCCAAGATTACAGTATTGTGACTTCCAGCAAAAGTAGCTCTTGGTGCTCTGTGGTGGAAGCTCTGCCTTCAGGCATGTTATTCGTTATTCCTCTCTCTCCCAGGCAAAGTGGTGATTCAAGACTTCTGTGCTGGAGGAAGTCTAATTAGGTGGAATCTCCCTCTTCTGCCTGGCACCTGTTTTCAAAGCGGTTGGAATTCAACATCTGGATCAGTTCAGCATCTGGCTTTGAAATCCTTTACCCCTGTGTTTATGCTAGGGTTGTTTGCTGGTTGTTATCTGGAAGAAGTTAATTGTACTACTGGTTGCTTAGGCATTTGATACTGTCACAAGATAATACAGTTGCTCTTGTGAACTGCGAGATTACCAAACAAGCTGGAGCTTGTACAGGTGTGTATTGCCAAAGTAGGAGAAACATAATGAGCATTACTTGGCAGGGGTGGAAAAGCTGATTGAAGGCTATTAGGTTGCAATCCATTTATTTTTTCTCTACTCCACACACACTGTCTGAAAAATCGTGTGCATTTATCTTTAACAGTATGTAGTGAATGCCCTTTTGAGAAAAGAAGTCTTGAACTCAATAGTAAGTTTTTGTGTGTCTCTGTTGGATTTGTCAGCTGCTGCTTTTCTTTCTGATGTCCACTTTTCTGTAAGCAGAGCCTTATTTAAGGAAAGTTTGTAGTCAGAAATTTCTTAATACTGCAGTCTAGCATTTCTGGGAAAACATCAAATAGGAAAAGACCTAACTCCTTAGTTTCATGTCACTGAGGAACTTCTAGCCTTCTTAAGTGGTCTAGAAGTTATTGCAGTGCCTGACTTTTTCTGGACCAAATATATAGATACCTGCTAGATCTCTTAGACTGAACAGCTGGTAATTTTTCCCGTGTCCCGGAGTGAGCACTGAATTAGTAACCACTTACCATTTTGTCTTTCAGCAATAGAAGAAGAAGGTTGGTATTGTAGCAAATAATTATAAAAGTGGTGGCATCCATGGAAAACAGATGCATATGGTCTTCAATCAAATTTGGGCTGATAATCGCTATAGGAGTTATCATGGTCTGCCATGCAGGAGTCAAACTCAATATCCTGACTAGGGAAAAAAACCAGACTTTTCAAGGTGTGTTCATTTCATTGTGACTTAACATGTTAATTCATCTTTTTAACTGAAAATATTGAGAGCTTCTGTCTAAAACTACTGACTGAAAGATTGTCACTTTCTTAAACATGGTACATGGAGCACTCATTTCAGTCTTAGCCCTTGCGCTTTAAATCTGCTAAAATGAACTATCTTCTGATCTGTGTTTGAGAAGTGGATAGTGCCCATAAATGGTCAAAATACTTCAATGAGTTCTCCAACTGAGGCTTTTTTTTACCCAAAAGGAAATGAATGAAGAGAATGTACTAATTGTTTGCGACTGTCCACGTGACAGCCTTATCTTCTCAGGCAAGCACTTTTAAAAATAGGGTATGTGTTAAATATGATGGAGTTCTTAAAAATGTCATCTTTAATAAACCTCTTACTAGAAAATGAAGTGCCAAATATAGATAAAAATGCAGTTTTTTAAGGATAAAATTCCTACTTAATATCTGAATTTCTGCTCTCATAGTTTGGAAAAACTTTGTTTAAAGCAGTTGGAAAGTTTAAGATGAACTGATGTTACAAGAAAGCTGTACTCTGCTGAATCTTTCACTGGGAACTATGTCCCAAACTTGGAACCAAACTTGAGAGTACTTGCATATGCTCAAAGTATATAACTGGTTAGGGTATTGAGACTTAATGTTCTGCATATTCAGAGAACATACAGATCATCATGAGAGCTTTGTACTGATAATTCTGTGGGTTGCAGAGTATTCAAGCAGAATGTGAGCTGTGTCTGAAAGGTGTAAAAGCATCAGCCTGACTAGCCTAAACTGAGGAGTGAAATAATGAATGCAAGATCTTTCCTTACAAAAGCGATGATCCTGTTGGGCTATGCTGTCACTACCATCACTAAAGTTCTTTGATATACCACTGTAGAGTGCTTGTATGCAAGTATAAAAAAAGGCATCTGTTGTCTGTCAGGCATCCGAACAATCTTGTAACTTACACATTCTTTCCTGCTAAGTAACTTGATCCACCTTCTATCATTATACTGCTTATTTAAATTTAGATATTTGGCAGAGCAGCATCTTGTGTATGTGTGTATCACGCAGGATGTGTCAGGTGACCTGCAAGTTTGCAGCAGAAATTGGGTAACGTGATAGCTTTTCTAAGCGTATGCTGTACGGCTGTGGTAGACTTTTTTGTGCTTATTGACTGTATCAAAGCTAAACAGCTCAAGTAATTCCTGGGTTGGTCTTAAGAATTATTTTGAGAATTAATTTTATTTTAGCTTACCTATCTAAAAATCAGTCTCTCTTTAGGCTGGTTTAGTGGTAGTCTTTAGCTTTACCTTCAGCAGGAGTATGTGATCTCCCTGATATACAGGATGAGGTTGAATGTCAGAGTAAAGTAAGTTCATTGCGCTGTAGTAGTTCTTTAGAAACAAACCTAGTTGGGTCCTGACCAGTCACCTGGTAAAAAATACAGTCCAGGCAAATAAGAGGAAGACTCTCTCTCCTGAAAGAAAAGCTTCACTACATGCAGTTCTTTAATGGGTTTTTTGGCTTGTTTCTCATGTGTTTTCTATTGCTGTAAGCTTTGGCTGCACTCATGAACCTGTAGGGAACAGCAGAAAAGTGAAAATGGTAGCTGCCAGGGGTGACAGCTTGAAGATCTAAAAGCTGCTTTCACTGGGTCTGTTTTTGCCAGCTCCTTTGTTCCAGCTTTCCTGCTACTGGGCTTGTGTTATGTTAGCTCAGACTAGCAGCAGAATGAAGTTGATGGCAGGTGCTTATTACTGCCTGCTGTGAACCAGACTTTGTGTTTTCTAAACTGTGTTTTTAGAAGTACACTAAGTGCAGGTGGGTTGTAGAAATGCTTAGCAGTTCAGTTGCTATTCTTTTCCCTTTGTGATAGCATTTCTCTTGGCTACAAATCCTCCTGATTTCTGTACAACTGAAGGTGGTCAGTATTCCTGCAGCACTAAGTCAGCTGATGGAGAAAAATTCTTATGTTCCAGTTTGTAAATATCTCCAGCATAAACAGTCAACAAACTGTTTGTGTGACTGCATAAATTGTATCACTGTGGGCTGGTCTTTCATCTCTTTATTGGAAAGATGCATTTTTAATGATGAAGACTGTTGAGTGGAGCACTGTCACCAGTGTGTGAAGCAGCAGACTGCTGTAGATTTAGAAGTATAAAAGGTTTGGATGATCAGTACTGTACTAGCTGCATGGCAGTAAAAATGTTTATAGCAGTTAAAAAAAAAACAATATTTTCCCTCTCCCACCCTTCTTTCTGGTTGAGAACAGTTATTGGTATCTGTGCTTGGGCTGGCATTTGAGTGTGTTTTTCTGTAAGATAAGAACTTTGCCTCGGTGTCGAGTGCCTGATACGTAACAGGATGTGATATGTGACTTATTTTGTCTCCGTTGTTTGTCACTGCTGTGGCTGTTAATATCTAAGCAGTCTTGTGGATATACAGCTGGATGCTAAATGAAAGGAGTCATGTCCAATTGCTCCTAATTTTGTCTCACATTGGGCTGGTTTCTAACTGGTAGATGTCAGATTCTTCTAGTAATCAGCAAGGAGCAGGGAGTTGATTTCTGGACAGCATCCTGTTCCTCTGTTGTTTGTTTTTAAGTATCCATAGCTGGATCATGAGTGGGTCTCGTTATTCAAACCCAAGGCAGCGTGGGAGCTTCCAGCCTGAAGTCGGGAAATACTTGGCTCCTGAAGTATAACGGTTTCTGTGATATCATGAGCTGACCCTGAAGAAATGCTACACCACCACCAGCCCTTTGTGAAAAGGGGATCTTTCTGCACTTGCTTATCCCAGGAATCTGTTTCTGAGTCCTCATGTTCATGACACTGAAGTTTGGTGACTGTTTTGCTTGGACATGCCTGTGCTTCTGAACTGGAAATCACACGAGAAGGTACTGACTGCTCCTAACGTGCATGTGGAGTTCATTCATCTCACGTCTGTGTGGTGGAAGGAGTCTGACACTGCACCTTGCATGGTGAATGAGTGAGAGGGTCTGAGCTTCTTACTTGCTTTCAAAATAATGGCCTTGCTAGAGCTGCTGCCATTAAGTAGCCAGATTTGTCAGGCTTGTTTGTTCGATTAGTTCTTCACAATCATGCTAATATTTATAAGCCTTATAATATGAAGAGGGACTTTGCTTTGTTAATAAATTCCAGACTGAAATTTTCCATGTGGAAGCTAGAAACAAAGTAACAAGAGCTACGGCTTCTCTGCATAGTAAAATTATGTCCACCTGTGGAAATAATGATATACAGCAAGTGAATTTCATTCTTTGCCGCAAGTTCTAAGTCTGGGTTAAACTTGAAAGCAGTGCTTGGTAATTACCACAGGAGCATTTGAATGCTATCCTTCCAGCAAAAAGGGGAGCTCCACCTTTGTTCACTGGAGGCTGTTGTAAATTCAGAGGGAAGTTTTGGGTTTTTTTTGAATGCTTCAACTTCTGTCACTTCTATTAAAGAAAGTGTGGAGTATCACCATGGAGATACTCTGCCTACTCTAGAGTTGTGACAAACTGTTCTGGTGTTACACTGCAGCATGCGTAATTTAGTAGGCTTGATAGCCTCTCTGTTTTGGAACTTCAGGATACTGGCGATAAACACCTCACAACTGAAGTTGTTTGGGGGGGGGGGGTTAAGGCGGGGTTAATAAAGTTGGAATGAATTATAACAAAAAACTTGTTGCATGATATGGGAAAACCTGAGAAGAAAGCTTTCATTTGGTGCTACTTATTTTCCTCTAGTCCTCCTTGGTTTCTCGCTTTGGTTTTAGTCAAGTCAGATGAAAGAGCTTGGATTAGTTACATCAGTTAAACTGATGTTTCCAGTGTCAGAATACATTTCTATGTTGAACACAGTGAAGTTTCTTGATGTGTGGTAAACGGTTCTTGGCAGTACTATTCACATGGATAATGTACTATTTATGGACGAGGAAGGTGTTTGCTATTATGTATTGACCCTGTTCTAGGTCCAGTCATAAAAGGACAGTACTGGATGGAGCCTGTGAACTGCGGAGCTGGAATTAACAGATCTAGGGTATTAATATATCTGTCTTTGAGCCAGGGCTAAGTGCTGCAGCCTTATTCTACACAAGCTGGCCAAGTGGATGATATAGAGCAGTAGCTCAGAAGGTGTACAGCCAAGATCTTGGAGGAGGAGGGGCAAAGGGAGTGTGCAAATGGAATAGCTTGGGGGACTATTTTGCTAATATTGATGCTGTCATTAGTTTCAGCTTATCAAATGTCTGCTGCTTGTAGAAAACGGAGGTTGTGACAGAATAACACCTGTCATGATTTACATCTGACATTGTATATTCAGAGCTGTATCTTACTGTACGTAGTGCAGAACTTGACCAGTGCCATCTTTTCTGGTTTGAGTACAGCTCTCTTTACTTATTGAGTCACCACATATTGAATGAGATTTAATTGGGTGAAGAATGATTCATACAATCTTAGGCTACTCAAATATGAACAATAAACTTGATTTGGATTCCCAAGTGTTGGTTTGGGTTTCTTGGTGGTTTTTGTTGGGTTGGTTTTTTTTTCCCTTTAATTAGACTTATTAGATTGATCATGTTTCCCTGGAATGAAGTAGTGCCTCTTTAATATCATGGTGGAGCTCTTCTTACTTGCCACTTAATTCACAGTATTGGTTGGTTGGTTTTGTTAGTGTAGTTTTGGGGGGAGTGAGTTAGAAGGGGGTTGGGGTTTTTGGTTTTTTTTTGGGGTGGCTTGTTCCTCCCCTGGTTATGTTCCCCCCAGGTTTTGGAGTGTTCCTCACAGTGAGGCGAAACAGTAATATCACACATCTAGTCTTGTACTTACAGTATCCACTGTCTATCCTTGTCTTTTGCATTTGTGGGAAGTTTGATACAGAACACGAAGAAGGAGCTGCTCTTCTGAGTTGTCTTGGCTTTATTCAGAGATTTAGGAGTTCCTATGAGCGCTGTTTCAAGGATCTTAAAATTCACATGTCACTGTTGCCTCCTGACAGGCATGTACAGTCCTTGACATCCTGGAGGGGAAAAAAGCTCACCTGAAGCTCTCACATTAATTTTGTTTGGTATCAATTTATTAATACCTGACAGACTTCAGCATGCATAATGATGCTGGTGTACTAGAGAAAGCATTGTGTGCTGTATTAATGTGAAAACACATTAATAAGTTTTGACTGTTTCAGGAGTCTGTCTTCTTAATATTACTTAACTGTTTTCTAAAACTGGTTAAGGAACTTCATCCTGTCCGTTCAGTATTTTAAATTTCCATTGTGCTTACTGTCTGGTCTAACTTTGCCCCACACTTTCAACATTAACAGCTAATATCCAAATCTAAAAAAAGTTACACAACTTTGATGATGAAACTTTTGTGACTGGGGTTTCTTGATATACAGAGGAGCAAAATGTCAAAACCCAAGGATATATGCCAAAGAAATACGTAAAACCACATTGGGATGGTTGCTATGCTTGAGAATTGTGTAACTTTTCCTGTGTCTTGCATGTCAGGAAAATATAGTTCAAACTGTTGTTGAGACTCCACTTGATCCCAGTTATGGATGAAGATGGTGAGGTCTAACAGTACAAGCTGGCACATTGTCAATCACTGGGCACACCATCACTGGTATACAGATATTCCTGTACACCAAAGACCAATAAAGCCTTGTGTATGACTAATTGCCAAGCAATGTTAGTATCTGTCTTGCATCTTATACTTGAGGCTATTTTACACACCATACTATCTAGAGGATCCATGAAACAGCTAACAAGCATCTGGAACTGGTTCTGAACTGACTGATGTTTCTTATCAATTGTGATATCCCTGTATTACATTGTTTTCTTCTCTATGTGTGTGTAAGAAAATTATTCATAACCACAGAGATTAAATGGTTCTCAGTTTTTCAACTTGATTTGTCATTTTCATTCTGTGGATAGGTAGAACAACAGGAAAAATGAATACTGATGAGGGTGTAAAAAAAAATTATAATACAGCCTGTAAAAGAGGCTACCTAAACAAAGCAGGGAACATAAGGATTGGTTGGGCAGTATGAGCTGAAACCTCTGCTCTTATGTTAGGATCCTTCTGGGCTGAAGTGAAAATACTGTAGTGGTTTATGTGGGAGGTAGAAGCAAAAGCTGCGCAGGGATTGTGAAATAGTAATTGTGGCTCAAATAGTAGTGTCTGAAAAGCATGCAGAGTCTGGAAAAGATGAAAATCAAGTGATAAACAGCAGGGTGGTGGGCTGTGAGGTTTTCTTGTATGGAGTTGCAATTACTTAAAACTGTACGTATGTTTGTGGGGGAGATCTGTGACAGAGGAGGGGATGGGTAGGGAATCCTGTTGCGGTATACTTGATAGTGTCTTTTCTCTAGACTGTTTGGAGATCTGCTGGCGGGGGTATAGGATGTGTTAAGAGGCTATTGGGCATTATTGAAAAGATTTAAGATTTCCTTCGCTAGTATTTCATCTTAGACATGCGTGGCAGAACCCAGTTATTGGCAGGGAAGTGATAGTACACTTTTTAAAAAATCCAAATTAAACAGCTGACATTGTTTATTCTAACTGATTACATGTAGAATTTGTGCATTATAAATAGAATTTTTGTATGTCACTGTACTTCAAATAGAAATGTAACTGGATTGTTCTGCAGCAGGTTCTGGATCTAAAAAGGGAAATCTCAGTTAAAACACAGCTAGCTTGTGAATTTTGCTAAGATAGAGAGCTAAGGAGTTTAAAATCTAGAGCTTCTTTAGCACAGACCATAGAAAGAATAAGAGGACTGATCATTGGGGAAAGAGCTGCATCTTGGGATATGAACCAACATTATAAAGTAAGTGAGAATTATCCATGTTCAGCTGAGCTGGAATGGCTGGGAGGAAACTCACTGCGGGTGGTCGTAGGGCAGCAGCCTGGTAGCGAGAATGAGTGGAGATTAAATACACTCTGCTGTCTGTGTCCTATCAAGACTAACTGTTAGCCTCTCTGAAAACTGAGCTGATGATGACATCTATAGGGATGAAAGCCAAACGGTCAGTAGATCTTAGGGTAATTGAACTTCATTTTTCAGTAAATGTACTATAAGCAGATTTGAGCTGAATGCCCAGTGGATGAGGAGGGTATAACAAGAGATGGGGATTAAGATGAGGTAATTTTCCACTGTGACATGCAAAAGTATTGGTATATGAGATCACTGCCTCATTAGCAAGTTTCAGCTGGTATCATGTGACTGAAAGTAAGAGATACTGTAGGGATCATGGATTATTTACTAAAGTGTGGCTTCAGTGTTATCTTTTCTTAATAGAAAAATACTTTGAAACAAATTATCAAATACAGATATGGTGGGAAGCTGTATGGAATACAGAAGTTGTTGATTGATTGCATTGGATTCAGCGAGTGTTGAGTTTCTCTTACAAAAAACATCAGATAGTTATTCTCTCTGGATCTCGTTGTTGCTAATAACTTCACCAATGCATGTAATGTGATGTCATTCATTATCCTTCCAGAGAAGATGAAACCTGGTGAGAAAGGGGTTTGGTTAAACAGAGGTAGGTACTGTCAAAAGAGCAACTGGAATTACTCTGATCTGCAGTCAATAAAGTTGGTAAAGGAAGGCAAAATATGTTGTTCAGTGAAGGCAAAATGAAAAAGGAGCTCACATATTAAGTATGTTAATACTGAAGGTTGACCCTCCCAAGGTGATTGGGATAAAATGGAGGAAGAACCACATAGCCTTAAAAGACAGGGCTGAAATTATGAGTTTCTACTGGAGGTGTGCAGTTTGACCTTACAGGGTGTAATAGGAATATGTAGGTAAGACTGATGGAGGACAGCAGAGATTTGGGTGTGCTGCTACACTGCATGATGACCAAGACAGTAGGGAAGTGAACTGTGTCAGTAGGGTAGATGGGGTGAGGTTTTTGTAGCAGATAATAAATGAAGCTAATTCAGTTATACATGGTCCTTTGGTATAATTTCTGTATGCTTGCTGCCTGTATTCCAGAACTGTCAATTGAAACTGGTGGGATTGCTGATCTCTCTTTCACAGAACTGTTTCCACAGCTAAGAATGGAATATCTGGCTCTGCAAAAGAAATCCAAAGAAATAGCGATGACTCTGTGCAAAATACGTCAGCAAGAGATGCTGATGTGGGAAGAGGGCTACACAAAAGAGAAGGCAGTCTCAGCTGGGAACATTTATCAGTAGACCTTCTGGTAATTTAAAACCCTGTGTTCTGAAACAGGTTCTAGTAAAGAATTAAGGAATCATTTGCTTTGCTTCCCATGCATAAATTTTCTATACAGAATTTAGAATTTACTATTTTTATATTTTCAGCCAAGAAACTAGTGGTAGCCGACTGAAGAAGTAACTTTTGTGAATATTTACAGTAAGAAATGTTTGATGTATCACTGTGTGTGCTATCTTGTGGCTGCTAACCAGACTTCTGGTATTGTCCTTTAGGTTCCCGATGTCATCAGCAGCATAAGACAAGTCTCCAAAGCAGCACTGAAAGAAGATGCCAAGCCAAGTAAGGATAGTGAAGATGCCTTCTATGACTCTCAAAAATTTGAGGTCTTATACTGTGGAAAGGTCACAGTGGCTCACAAGAAAGCTCCCTCCTCACTAATTGATGATTGCATTGAGAAATTCAGCCTTCATGAGCGCCAGCGCCTGAAACTGTTAAACGAGCAGCGAAATAACGAGTCAAGTTTGGACTTACCCCTGTGTGAAGGAAATGCTCCAGCTTCTCCATTGGGTAGCCCATTTGAGGAGCTGGACAGCCCAAATAACACTGGAGGGCATGCTGTGATGTTTACAGTTGGCAGCCAGACCAGCTTGGCCAACCTGGCCAGCACTCGTGGCTCCTTTCCAGAGCGAATTTTAGAGGACTCTGGCTTTGATGAGCAGCAAGAGTTTCGCTCCCGGTGCAGCAGTGTCACTGCAGTTATGCAAAGAAGGGTTCATGACGCAAACTTGAAAACACAGCCACGCAGGAGACACGCAAGTGCACCCAGTCATGTTCAGCCTTCCGATTCTGAGAAGAACAGGACAATGCTGTTCCAGGTGTGTACTCGGATGCACAATTTTATGTTGGTTTTGCACTTTATCCTTCCCCATGCAGTTTGAAGCTGAGACAGGTTTTGTGAGATAAGTAATAGGGCTTCAGTATGGTCTCATGATTAGTCATAAATATGTATCTGTTCATAAATGCTTGGAACACAAGTAGCTCCACTTTCTTAAGGAAGTCGCCTCGACTCATGATCTCAGGTAAACTTTAAGAAAAAATAATTACATATGAAGTAATTATTTAGAGGAGCAGAATGTCTAGTGAAAGAATTATTTTATGTGCAGTTCTGGTTTGTCTGTACTGGTGAGATCTAAGATATACGTGAAAAAAGTGAGTATACTCAGAAAGAGAATCAATGAAGACTTTCATGCGGACAAATCCTCTTTTTTTGTCCCATTAGAAAGAAGCTCACAACTTCACATAAGGCTTTCACAGCCTTATGTTTGAGCCAGCCCCTTTATGGTACTGTTCATCTTGTCTTTCTCAGATGAGTACTCAATGTCTATTCCCAGAAGCTTTCTTCCCTCAGACCTCATGGTTATTTCTTCTCTTGCCTGAAGTACATTTGACATCATCAGAGCTTCTATTGAGAAAACAAAAGGACACTTGAAGGAGGTGACCCATAAAAGAGAAGATCTTTGGACCTTAAAATAATGGGGCTAAATGCCTGGATTTTGTCTTCTCATTTGTTTTAAAGATCATTCTTGCCTTTTAGTCTTTTGGAAAAATGCTAACTGAAGTGAAAATGCATTGCCCTTTTGAAAGCCACAGATATCACTAGTAATGAAAAGGATTTAGCTGAGAAACTCCCTGAAGTCTATGGAACAAGTTCCATATGCCTGAGAAACAGTTTGGGAAAGCTGAAAGATAGCTTGCTGCAGAAACTACTCTTTTTCATCCAGAATTGATACAAAACCAAAAGATCAGGATAGTTTCTCAGCTGATCTATGGTATAGTTAAAAAAAAAAATTATCTTAAAATTCTGTTTTTTATTGCAAGTTTTACTCTAGCCACATTGTTTAGTAAAGGTTTTAGTATTGTCTGTCAAACATATGATCTTTGGACCAAACTAACTCCAAAAGAAAAGAGGGGCAGGGAAGCTGTCTTCTTTCCGAGCCTCTTTCCTATTCAGCTGGTCTTGCTGAAATATTCTTACTCAACACAGGATGAATTATGGCACCCTCATTCCTACTGAGTAAGCTGTTGTGCCAAAGGTACTCTTATGTAAACAAGAAATGGTTAGATTTGTGACATTTTTGCTGCTGTTAGTGTTGTGCCTCCAAGGTAGTGATATATTAAACTTATTTTTCTCCCCTCCTTACCCCTCCTCCCTAGGTTGGAAGGTTTGAAGTTAACCTCATCAGTCCAGACACCAAATCTGTTGTGCTTGAAAAGAATTTTAAAGATATCTCCTCATGTTCTCAGGTAAGCATTAATATAAAGCAACGTATAGATCATCAGGAGAAAAGCAGTTTATTTGTTCGTCAGCTGGATTGTCTTGCTGGTCTATACATAGCTGAAGAAAAAGAAATTCGGAATTCTTTTTCAGCATTCTTTGCTGTTTTCCTTTATTCAGCCTCAAAGGCCATTTTTAAACAGTTTATCCTACCTAAATTACTCTGAATGAAAGTAAATTGCTGTAAAAGAGATAAAGAGGGGGTAAGGATTTTGAGCAATTGTGACTAATGTATCTAGAAATCCTGCATGAAGTTTGATGCATCAGCTTATCTGGGGAGTACAGCTGAAAGAAATTGTGAAACTGTGATTGCTTCATGAACACTTGCAGCAGACTTGAAGTACTGATTTACATTTACAAGAGTATGAGTTATTATTCAGATCAGGGCTTTCACTCATCTGGTAGCAGTTTCAAGTAGATACTGCACAAAAATAACTCTCTGTCATTCCCCAGAAGCTTAAGTACAGAAAAGATGTATGCAAAATAACCAGTCTGAGCTGTGGTAGTGGCAGCTTTGATCATTGGTCAGAAAACAACGTATAAACTATTCTGCTTTGGGAGGGCATTGAATATGATTTTGGAAGTAGTTTAATCTCCATTTAGGATGTCCTGAGTATGCTGTTTCTGAGCAGCTAAGCTCCTGAAAGTCTCTGTAATGAAAGGAGGGAAGCATTGGACCAGCCCTCCAGAAAAACAGCAGTTCAGTTGCATCCTTTCTTCTGGAGAATATGGCAATAGGTGAACCTAGCTATGTTAAGTAATAAATAGATGTGTCTTGCAAAGTTAAAACCCAGGGCTGAGGGATTCATCATTCTGTCATCTTGTTCAGCAGCTTTTACTTTGGGCACTTTCTCTTTTGAGGTCTTGCCTTACTACCTTTTTTCATTCACCATGCACATACATCACTTCAGGCCTCCTTAAACATTGTTATTCTAGTTTAAAATACTCCTCCTGGCATGCTATAAACCTGTATTTCACCCCTCAGTGCTTTCATTTTAATGCTGATAGCAAATCTGCTCTTGCATGACTATGGTGTCAGTGCTAATACAAAGTAAGAAGTGGTCAGTTCTTGTAACTCAAGTGGAGTCTTGAGCTACCAACTAAAGGTCTAGGCCCTTAAGCTGACTCTGCTGTTTAACTACAATTTGTATTATTCCCGGTAGAGAAAAAAGGCAAATGCAAGTATAGAATGGGACAGTATAATCCAACAATGATGTATTAACAGCTTTATAATAAATACAGATCAAAGAGATTCTTAAAATAGTGGTATGGAAAACAAAATTTGCAGACAGCCTGAGTCTTCTCCCATTTGGTGTCCTGAACTGAATAAAATTGACACTTCAGCTTTACATGCTGAGCTCCTGGGTTGCATATCCATATTGGTAATAGTCAACAAAACAGTCCTAAGCAGGTACAGCCTTTGTTCTGCTGAATTTAAAGTGAGGTGGAGACCAGCAAGACCATGGCAGACCTTCAAGCCCTGACTTTTCTTCAGTAAAATAACTGTGTACAGTACATGGTGTTAGGTAATGCTGTGTGTTGGGCTTCGGGGGTGGAGTTTTTCACTCCACCTCTTCACTTTCATTTGAAGCAAAGCTTTTGTTATTCTGCACACTTGAATAAATCAAACAGGCACTAACAATACTGCAGGGGGGTTGGTTTATTTTTTTCTTAATGCAAAACGGCTACTTTAGAGAAGTTGTTTTGTTGTTTTTTTTTTTTTAATATATTCAATAGAAATGAAACATTAATTCGTTCCAGAGTAAGGATTTGATTGCATAAGCCTCATCAGTACTTCTTTTAAGAACTTGGTGCTAGCCACAGGGCTTCTCTGGTATGGATTATAGAGCAGTGATTTACTGCGTATTGTGAGACTGCAACTTAGGAATGTTTGTTCTTGTAAGCTTTACAAACAATGAAAAGGAGATGTTCTGTTCAGCTAGCATTCTGGATTCTTTTAGTTTGGTCTAATAAAGGTATTTTTATTCTATAGCTTAAGAATGGTTGATCTGTTGCATTCAATTCATTATCTACACTCCATGTAATTGTCAAAGCCGCAACTGTAATTGATGATAAACCCTGTGTGTGCTGTCTAAGCTCAGGTGTCAAGCAGCTGTACAGGTTTTCTTGCTGCAGCCTTGCTGACCTTGAAGGAACCCTGAACAAAAAAGCACTTTGCTTTTTTGGCATGCCAAGTCCAGCCACCCTCTGAAAGAAATGTGGTGGAGTTAATTGAGGAACATACTGTGTTACTTACACTTCAGTAGTGCAAGTAGCACGTCCATCTCCCCCTCAAATGTTCCACAGAGACTGAGAAGTCAGACAGGAGTAGACTTGTTCAGGCAGTGTCAGCAGCGAGGGAACTGCCATCTCACTGAACCACCTTTATTAAATATGGCTTCCTTACAAAACAGAGGGAACAGTTCACTGTTCTATAGATCAACATTTGTGTATACAACTGTACTTTTTTGAAGACTCCTGTCACAGGAAAACTATTCAGTTAAGTCAGGATTAGAGTGGACTATGGTAAACAAATGAAATTTATGCCATCTTGGATGCTGTCTGCATCTTTGTTTTGTTTAAGTAGCATAAATGTGACTTTTGGAATTTTGTTTTTAAAAACTACAGCATGCCATGACAATATGTTCAGTCTGTCACGTACTGCATTACCAGTTTTGTCTAGAGTGTTTTCTGTAGTGACAAACAAGTTGTTTTGCCTCCTCCCTGGTACAGGTGTTTTCTTTGGAGATGGATCCAAGCAACCAAGTTTCTGTTGTATTTGAACTTGAGGGATTAGGCTTTCTTTTGGAGAAAATCTGCTATTCCCATACTCAGATGATAAAAACATTGGCAAAAGCTTTAACAATAGTGAGTCATGTTCCATGAATTGGGACTGGGATTATAATGCTTCTTAGGAAGCAGCTCTCTTTGATCTTCTCAGTGCTGTTTTTAGCAAGGCAACGTTCCCTGTCAAGCAGTTAGACTAGGATCTTGAAAGAAAACATCAGTAGTAATGTGTAGTAAGTCTTGAAACTTCTGGTATGTTAGTCTCAAAGAATTTATCTAAGAATTTGGTTGGAATTCTGCATGTCACCACTCCTTCCCTGCTCTTTTTGGTGTAGTCCTAATTTGTATTACAGGAAGACAAAGATCTGTTGCTACTTTGACACTGCTGCAGTCCCATATTTTAGTGTGGGCTCATTACATCAAGTTTTTACTGTAGAGGCCATTCCAAATACAGTTTAGGACTCTTTAGTTCACTTCCCTGAAAATCCAGTTGTCTTAATGGAAGACATTCAGGCCCAGGTGTATTGGCATATAACTTTTATTTTGATTGTGGAAAGAGTTTTATGTAACTTTTAAATATGAAGAGCAATTTTAAGGATAACTGTTGTAAAATACATAATTAGGAGTATGCATTTTTAATTTCTCAAGTTTTTCTGTTGGTAAGTGTTGGAGTCTGATAACTATTTTTAGGATCACGTTGGAAACTAAAACTATTTATAAAATAGTCCACTAATGCTGTTTTTAAACTCTTTCAGGGTATAAAACACGTCGATCACTTTGGTTTCATTTGCCGGGAATCTGTTGAAGCTGGGTTAAACCAGTATGTTTGCTATGTGTTCCAGTGTGCAAGTGAGTCTCTGGTAAGTATTTATTAATGATCCTAACCTTTCTGTCGGAGAATGTCTGAGGTATTTCCTAAATGTCTGTTATTCTGTCTGTTATTCTGCTGTGTAAGATGAGCCTCAGTGGTTACGTCTTCTCAGGTGTGAGACCTCAGTTGTGAATGTGGAAATACGCAATAGGAAATGCATACTTTCTGCTGATACGTAGCCATATCCCGCTACTCTGCTGATGCATATATCAATAACAAATAGGAAAAGATCCAGATGGATGGGTTCACACATGCAGACTGACAGCATGTTTGGTCTCTGTATTTGATTGTAACTCTTGCATTTCTAATTGTCGAGACACTTGGTTCTCCATTAAACATGTAATGTACTGAATCAGGAACAAAGCTGATGACAAAACCCAAACATCCTTTTCAGAGTAGGGTTTAAACTACTGGCTGATCTTGTATGTGGCTTTAGCCTGCATGTGGCTTTAGCCTGCATGTGGCTTTAGCATATTTCCTGTAGCGTTTTGTTCCTCAGGAGAAGAAAATAGCAGCATCTGATCAGAGAAGAAGAAAACCGTAATATGTGTGGGTGTGTACAACAGTAAAATAGTCCATTGGATATTTGATAAAGGATGTATCAAGCAGTTGAAGTTCCAGGTGCCAGTGACTTAGTTGCTACAGACAGTTTAATAATGTGAGACACAGGAGATTTTGGCTACTACATTTTTACTTTAAAGCACTGACACTTTAAAAGAAGTTGGTTTCTGTTCTGAAAAATGTTTGTTCCTGATGGCTGTGCTAACTGCTGCTCACTTTTTTCAGCTAAACTTAAAAATCACTCTTCTAGCTAGCTGAAAGCATAATTTGTTGATCCATTGACTAGCTTGAGAGTGAATAGTATTAGATCAATAAAAGTTAAAGCAGCTGACAGCCTTGGGTATGCAATGGTAGCTGCAGCTGCACTTTTATCAAAATGGGAGCTTATTATGAAATCAGCCCAGTCTTTGTACTACCAGAAAATGTTACATCTGACCTATTGATAAATCTGACCATGCAAAATTGAAAGACTTTTAATGTGGTGTATAAAGAAACCATGTTTTTATGAACCTCTTTACATATTTTAGTATTGATATGTGTAGGTATGCCCAGTTTGCAATGTAAAATAAACATTCCTGAGCTATTTTAAGATGCAGTCTCTTGGACTCCAGCAGCAGTTTGGCTGTGGCAGGGCAGAGCTGTAAAACCTAATGCTTTCCGGATTCTGTGCTGCCAAGCAGGCTATATTGGTAGGCTTGTGTATATTTGCTTTGAACCTCGCTACAGTTTGTGCCACAGTTCTTACGATTTTAGGGTAGTCATAATCCATATGCTTAGCACTGTTCTGTGGATCTTTCATTTGAGAGGCATTGTTGCCAACTTCAAAAACATCTCAAGCCTGTATTGCAGGATGGGTATTCGCTGCTCAGTGCCCTGCTTTGTTGGTGAGAAGAGAGAGCACCCAGAAATTACTGGTAGTGCTTAAAACTGTGGATTTTTAAGAAAAACAATCAAACAAAGTAAAACTCAAACCCAAACCAAATAACTAAACTTATTGACACAAACTGATTCAAATTTATGTATTCAGGTCCCTGTGCCCCCTGTCCCTGGATGCCAGACCCTCAAAAAAGTCTGTAGGTTTTCAGTGTTCGACTGCATAATTCTGTTGTTAAATATTTCAGCTTTCTTCTTCCTCTTATAAAGCAAAGCAACAGGAAAGAGCAAGGAGCAAATATTCTGAAGTAGAATATTGTTTTCTTTCCTAAGATTGTCATCAAACTGTTGTCTCCTCCTTTCCATGCTAATGCAAAGACTAAACAACATTTAAGAGGCATTGTATTCCCCTAAAATACAGAAGACAGGAGAACTCCAAGTGCTTTGTATAGAAAGTCTGGGAGCATATTTGAATGAGTTTGGAAAAACACTGTCTCCTTGACCTTTCTTACACAACAGTTGAGCTTTTCCAGTGCTGGTGTACGGGAACATAGTACTGTGTATTTGTGATAGTGGCAGAGGAAAGATTAGGGCAGACTGCAAGGCAGGTTTTAACATAAGTGATTAAACATAAGTTGGTGATTCTAATGAAGCTGGTAGCCTGTACAGTAGTCTGGAGAAAAGTGAACTGCTGTGGGAAGCTCCCATCTGCCAGTAGGATGGGTCTATGGGGTTTTGCGCTAAAATGGTACAGTGGTAGGAGAAAAATCATTGAGAGGAGCATGTGTAGTTCACAGGAGAATTTTGATGCTAAAGAAAAAGAAACCAATGTTTTTTTTATTTAGCCAGCAGCTTTTTAAGACTGCATCTGCTTGCCCAGTAAGCTTGAGTAGCTGCAGTTATGTACTCAAAATGATGCTGTCTGGCTGAACTTTAAGATGGTGAGCATCCACAGAAAAGGTAGATAGCTAGGAAGATAACCTTGATCTCTAGAAGACAGCAAGCGAGTTTTTTGTTTTATTATAAAGCATCTGTCTGTGATGTGATTTATAAATCTGATGTGTATGTCATGCATTTTTGTTTATATACTGACTTTTCCATCCTTCCCTTATAGGTTGATGAGGTAATGCTAACCCTGAAACAAGCCTTTAGCACTGCTGCAGCTCTGCAAAATGCCAAGACGCAGATTAAACTGTGTGAGGCCTGCCCTATGCATTCATTGCACAAACTTTGTGAAAGAATTGAAGGTAGCAGATGAGTTTATTTTCTAATAGTGTTTTTCTGATCATTCTAGAAGAAATTATGTTAAAGCGTGTGATTTCAACTTCAGCAATGTAAGAACAGAGGGAAAAGTATCCCAATAAGCAGCTCTTACCATCAGTTTGCACTGTCTGTAATCAAGTAGATGTGATAGCAGTAACAATATTGCAACTGAATATAGTATAGCTTCTGTTTGTAAATGCATACCATTTCATCATCATACCTCTCTCAAATGTTAAGCAGATCAGAAAAACCCATCAGTTCACCTTCCTGTGTGGAACTGTTTTTTTCCTTCTTTCTGTTTATTCGCTTATACACTTCAGAACCTAGTTCTGTTATGGAGAAATAAATGATTAAGTTAGGAGATTAATATCTAATAAAGAAAGTTAAGGCTTCAAATATAAATAAACAAACCTTTTAGTTACTCTGGAAGTGAGGTATGATGGAACACATCCAAAAGAGTCTTGCAAGATTGAATTAAAAATGAAGTCAGTAGGAGGATCCTATTTTTGCAGTTTCTCTGCTGTGTCTCCTTGCAAAGTGTTGTATGCAAAAAGAGCAAGTATGTTACAGTAGTCTTGTCTTTTCTGGTCTGGTGATGATGGTGTTGGTAATTGCCAGTTCTCCTGTTCATTAAAAATCACTATTGCTATTTATCTCCCTCTGGTGGATGAAAAGCAGAGTATAAAGTCTTAGTGGAGTGAAATGCTGTTAGGTTGTGACTGGTATTTTCTGCGCTTAAGAACAGACCTTCAGAAGTGGTAAAGCTTGGCTGGGAAAGTCTTCTGCAAAGTAAAAACTACAGAGGCTGTTGTATAAGACAGTGTAAGTATCCTGAATGAAGGTACTTGCAAGCCCGGGATAAGTAGCCAGTATCAAAGTCTTTTCTAGGGTAACAAGTTGATTACTGTAATAGTAGTTTCATGAAGTTTGTACTTAGTGACTGAAAGACTTATTTTAGTGTCCTTTTGTTTTTATCCATCTGCTTTGTTTAGAGTCTAGAAGTTTATCATAATCAAAACCTACAGTTTCATGACTTTGGAAAAGTCTTGATCTGTTCTGTCTCCAATTTTCTATAAATAATATCTACCTTGGATGGAAAAAAATACAGATTTTCATCTGATTTGGGGGTTTTGATTTTCCCCACGGTCTTTGGAGCTTCCTAGAACATGCTTTGTAAGCAAGCATGTGTTTTATTGAACACCAGAAATTCTTTCATCTATTCTTACAGCTTTTATGTTGTTCTTGTGTTTAAAAGTGTCTTCAGTTCTCAGGTATGACCTGTACCCTATCCTTACCTTGGGTAGAAATGCATCTAAATTTTTCAGTTAAAAGCATCTGAAAACTTCTGAGTATCTTTTGCATTGAGTGTCTCTGTAGTTACATTCCTGATCTGTTCCTCTCTTCCTCCTCTCTCATACATTTGTCAGGCTTCCAGCTGTCAGTGATCTCTTTATGCTAGGACATAAGACATCAGTGAGTCCACAACCTTTTACACAGGAGCCAGCCACTGCTTAAAGAAGGAAGACAAAACTATGTGGTTTAGCAAAACCGGAAGTATTTTGAGTCATTGATACTGCAGATACACAAATGTCATATGTTAAACATGTATAAACTCAAATGCAGGCTTCTGTCTCCTATAATATTTTTCAAAAATTTTTTTTGAGAGGTCATTTTAGAATCTAAAAGCTTTAATGTGCCTTTCTTTTCTCAGGACTCTATCCACCAAGAGCCAAACTTGTAATTCAGAGACATCTGTCATCACTAACTGATAATGAGCAAGCAGACATTTTTGAACGTGTTCAGGTAATACATTAAAAGCGTTCTTTCAAATTTGAAAAAGACCATGATAAAATGGACTAGATGTTTTTGCTAGGTTTGTTATGTAGTTGATCTAAAATCTACTATTTTTCCACCAAACATCACGCTGAAATAGCATGCTCCAACCTAACCTCATATGTGATACACTGCTATGGGAAAAGTTTTGATTTCCAAGTCTGCTGAGATGCTCTGTGTTCATACCCAGAGTATTCTTTTCCTTCCCTGTAGTTCTTCATCTGTAAACACATTTCCCTACTTGAAAGTGATCTGGGACTGAGTTAAAAGCATGTGAGACATGCAGTTATCAAGAATATGTCTGGCATTTTCAGAAGTCGGGTTTTTTCTACTTATTCTGAGGCAAGATTCTGATCTAAGTAGATGTATTCAAGTGGATGAAATATATAATAATTTAGGCTTCCAAAGGCTACACTCGTCTCTAGCTACCAGAGCAAGGGAGTGGCTGTTTGGTTTTCCTGGGTTTCCTGTTCCATTTATAAGGCTATCCAGTGGCAGACAACCTTAGAAAACAAAATGTGTGGGCCTAAGCCTCCTACCTCTCCCTAGCCTGTAACATCTTGCATGTGGAAAGTTTTGGTCTATTTTGCTCAGGAGTATGAAGTCACACAAACAGTAGTGCAATTTGACACAATGATAGTGGAATCTAGCATCTGGCATATCAGTATCTTGACTTGAAAGACAACATTTTCTTTCCTTTGCTGTTACTGACAGAAAATGAAGCCTGAAAATGACCAGGAAGAAAATGAACTTGTGATCTTACATCTACGCCAGCTCTGTGAAACTAAGCAGAAAACACATGTTCACATTGGTGAAGCACCATCGGTAAAGCTTATTTTTGTATTATTATTCTCCTTCCTTCCCCTCTGCTAAAATGCAACCTTGAATATTATCAGGCTACTGCTGGAGTTCATCACGGATAGTTGAAGCTGCATTTTGTAATTAAGAGAGGACTGTGAAAGAGAAATTGTTTGATTAATAGTGGAATGCTTGTTATTTTAAGCTTGGGGCACAAGAAGAGAGGGAAGAAGGACAACCAATTATTTTTAGATCTAGATTTCTTTACAGTGTGAGGATATTTCTTCTGTCCTTTCCCTTTCTTCCTGATCTTCACTCCCAAACAGTTATTTCTGGGGAGAATAAGGATGAAGAGGACATTGGTTTCATTTTAGACTCCAAACTTACCTAGCAAAGGAAATGGGTAACAGTACTGTTAAACTGATACGCTTTTGCAAGATAGTCTTTAGGGGTGGAGTGTGCTTTTACCTGTGTTTTTGGGGTGGGGCATGTGGGGGCTTTTGTTTTGCTGGGATTTTTTGTTTGTTTGTGGTGGTTTTTTTTAATGAAGGCCATGGGTATGTTGTTGCTATGTAATCTGGTTCAGCTCTAGTCTTTGGAGGTCTGCAATTGCAAAAAGAATTGCCAAAGCTAAATTGTGTCCTTGCTCATTTCGACAGACCTTTTCTAACAGTGCCATTCCAGAAAGCACCACCAGCGGTGGCAGGTTTAAACTTGACGTTCTGAAAAACAAGGCCAAGAAATCCTTGACTAGCTCTCTGGAAAATATCTTCTCAAGGGTAAGGTTAACAACGCGTTGTCAGCAATTCTCCCAGATATCCTTGATAGTAAAGATCTATCAGATTTTTCTGGGTTTTGGCTTCAGTCTGATAAACACTTCATGAAGTGATATCCCTGTTGTGAAATCTGAGGGTTACAGCTGGGTTGCTTTTGGCTTAACTGTGCTATAAAGTTTATGTTAAGGCTGCATGTACAGAGGGAAAAAAAGATAACTTTCTAAATAATGAGTGTTCATTTTAGGTGCAAGTGAGTTAACTGAGTGTGAGGTGTCCCTGCCCATGGCAGGGGGGTTGGAACTAGATGATCTTAAGGTCCTTTCCAACCCTAACTATTCTATGATTCTATGATTCTATGATTATCAGATGTGTTGCTTCAGAATCCTGGGGTAAAAGCTGGACTTGATGATCTTAAAGGTCTTTTCCAACCTAGTTGATTCTGTGATTCTGTGACCACTTGCTGCCATATGAGCCCATTAAAGATAAAAAAACAAATCCGGATGGTTGCTTGATCCCCTAAAGACATGTTATGTTTTTTTGAAAGTGTGAATGAATGTGTCTGCATAAACTAGAAATCTTTCTGTTCAGAGAAGCAATGTCTTACTTCTAATAGCTAAAATTGCTCATATTGGTCGCAAAAAATCTTTAGGAACTAGTAACAAATTTGTCCTTTTGTGGAAAAAAAAAAAAAGGCAATAAAAAGCAATACACTTAAAAAGTGAGTGGTTCTTCATTTCAGTGTTGCTAGCTAGGCATGATACTGAATTGCAAATAATTACTGGAACTCTCTTCTGTTAAATAGCTTTTTAAAGAAGAAGTCTGAATTGCAAGTTCTGCTTAATGTTCCCTGCTCAGTAGGGAGTGTCCTGGAAGCAGAGAAGAGGCACATAGAGGGGTAACTGAAGAAGGCTGGGTGCCTGGGATCCAGCATGTTGTTACAGAGAAAGTATGATGAGCTATGAATACTGGATGGAGAGGTCAAACTATAATTTTGAGCAGTGAAATTAAGTTCCTTCTGCTAGTGATTTTAAAGTACCGTGCTAAATCATGGTCTAAGTTGCACTTATCCTGCAGCTTATATGGGCATGTCAAAGTAATCTACAAACATAGAATGCCACTAATGTTCCCTATAAAGTAGGCAAAATACTATTTGCTGGGGAGAATCCTTAGAACTTATAGTTAGGTGTGAATTTGATCTAGGACTGAAGCTAGCATTAAAATTCTTCCGGTCAAATCTGTCCTCTGTTGTATAAGAAGTTCTACACACTAGGGGCTCAATTTGAATATGAAAAGAGAGAGTGCATGGAAAAGAGGGCAATGATGGTCAGATGATCTGGATAATTTCAGCAGTCTGGAATAGCATCAGATGGTGACAGCTATAGTCATGCCTGTGCTGAGTCTGATTGCTTTTCCACATCTAAAGGACATGTGACTAGAAAGTGCCCAAGCTCTGACAGTGAGTCACTAACCCTGTGGTGGTTTTGGAACAGGCATACATCATTGGGAATAACCTAGTAAGCAGCCCTGCGATATACAGACATAATAGCAGTCTGATCGTGTCAAGAAAAGTAACTTAGATGAAATGCACTGCTTAAGTTGAAGAGTCTTTGAAGGGAAACTGCTTATATATTGGTTGGTTTTGATGCAGTATGTTCCTTCTCACCAGGGTCACTGTGACATGCTGCATGTTATAGTGTAAGGGTCTACATAAGTCCATGATTGAGTTCATGAGAAGTGGACATCCCAATCTAGTTTAGGGCAATTTTAAGTCTGCTATTTATGAAGTGGACTTGCTGTTGTCTCATCTTTAACATGAACCTGCTATAGATCAGGAAGAGCAGTGCAATATAGTGAATCACGGTACAGGTAGGGGTTCATTCTTGCAGGTCCATTTAAAGGTTACACCGTGCAAGACTGAGAAAAAAAATTACAGTGCAGTTTGACCATTAATCACTTGGTTAGAGCAAATATGTACAAGTATCTCTGTGTGTGTATACTGTGGGTCATGTTCATGCATGTGTTATACAGTGACTGTTTTGACAGTTCTCATTCTTGATCAAGCTATTAAAAGCCTAAGGGACTGTGGCTAATTCCTAAGGTATTTAGATATCAAATATCTATTGGTGTGGTGGATTTTCCCCTCCTTCAGCCAGCTGCAAATCACATGGTATTGATGTAATAGGATGCTAATTATGTATAACAACACTTTATTTTAAAGTACCTTTAGTAACAAAGAGACCAAGAAAGAACTTCAGGTTTTGTTTTTTAAAGTGTGCATTCAGCATCTTTTTGTAGCTAGAAAGATAGAAGTACAAAAAAAAAAGTCAGTATACATGGGAGAGAGATGCAGCCTCAATCTTAGCAAAATTAGAAATAAGTATATAATAATCAGATATCTGGGAAGACATTAAGTGGATGGCTTCTTAGCTAGATAAATAGCATCAAGTGACATTTTAAGCTACTTGAATACAACTCACCATAGGGAAACATACTACGTTCTGTGTTCTGGCTTCACTCAGTCCCAGAGGAATGTCACTTTTTCACTTGTTTGTTTTGAGGGACTCATTTTATTTTTGTCAGGTTTGAACTGAAAACAGGCTGTGGCTTCCTAGTGAGATACCTCAGAAAAATAAATATAACCTCTCTTTGACCTCATGAACAGATTTCTTCCAGCCTATGCTGCACTAACCTCTCTGTTGATTTGTTGGGTGTTTTTTTCTGAACCAGAAAGTCCTTCTTACAGGGCCAAAAGTGTGTTTTTAAAGCTAGTGAGAAACTTCCAAGTTATCCTTTGCTCTTGTTTTATTGTGAGGATCAGTGAGGAGATGCTTTAGGCAGATCATTCATTGGTAATGAGCTTAAATGAGATAGTGTACTTAAAGAGCACTCTTAAGTCATGAAAATAAATCTTACCAGGAAAAAGTCAGCTAAATAAATACTGCTGATGTTGACAAAACTTCCCCTGGACTTGCAAGCATACCAAGAGGAGCTCTGTCTATAGTTTTCTTAAAACCTAGACTATTTTTTTCCCATATAAAGTACTGAAAGCAACTTCAGCTGTCGAAAGTGTCTAACAGCATGCATCACCAGTGTTTCGTGGGAATTAGGAGTGGAAGGTGGTCAAAAGTACTGCATCTCTATCTCCTTTTCCTGTGAAACCAGATGACTGTCAACAAGTTTGGCAAAGATCTGCTAACTGGTTGCTGGCTAATTTGCCTCAGGGCGATCTACATTATAATTAAAAAGTCTTCTTTATATTTGGTGCTGTTTGGCTGGATTTGCTGCTAGAGAGCATTTTTTTCCTCTCTAAAGTGTTCTAGTGCTTTCCCTGCTTTTGTCCAGGTGGACTTAATTTGTCTGAAATGTTTAGATAGAGGCTAAACTCTGTTGAGATTGTAGTATGTCAAATGCATCCGTTAGCTGCAGTGCAAGCACAGTACTGAAGTCTGGAGCTTTGAACTCAACTGTTTAAGCCAACTCAGCTATTTAACTTAAATGAATCAGGAAATACTCAGTTGCTTCAGACAATAGAGCTACAGGCTTAAAACTCCTGGGAGCAAGCAGGGAGAAGATACAGTTTTGCCACCTGAAGATGTCACTGCTTGTACAATCCAGTTCTAGCCCCATGATCTGTGGTCTTACATCAGATGTGTCACGTGCATGAACTGTCCTGTGTTCACCTGCACAGCTGTTGCCATCTTTGTTTAACCTTCAGAAAAAAAGACCAGATGAAGTTACTCACCTTTTCTCTTGCAGGGAGCCAACCGAATGCGAGGCCGACTGGGAAGTGTGGACAGCTTTGAGCGCTGCAACAGCCTTGCTTCTGACAAAGTATGTAAGGAGCTTAGTTAAAATTGGCATGTTTGCAGGCACGGGTGTTAATGAAGCGTAAATTTGGCACTCTGCTTCTAGCTGAAGGAAGTAGCACAAAGCACATCAATTTACAAAACTCGAGATTTTCCACAGGGAGGTGCGTAGGAACGCTGGCATATATGTTGACTTGAAGATTCAGCTTTAATCTGTGGTTTGTTTGCCAGCCCTTTTTTTCTACACTTCTCTTGCTTTTACGAAAAGCAGGGAATTTCTGGTCAGCTTTTGGCTTGTTTCACTAAGGGAGTTAAAAAGGTCATATCGTAACAAAAAGAAATGCTCTCAAGGTTAAGAATCCTTTCTGTAAGTTGCTTTAGGGAAGTAAGAATTTTTGACCTAAAACCAGCTGTTGAGGATGCAGTCTGGGGCGAGCGGCCAGAACTGTTCACTTTCTTTTTATTTCCTGTTTTTAATGTTGTACCTCACGTGAGGATTGATTGCTGGTTTTCCCAGGAGGTGAAGATTCTGTTACGGTTTTCCTGCTACAGTTACTCATAAGCTGGCTGTGTAATAACAGTCTCTCTTCCAGGATATCGCTATGACGGCACAGGAAGTATGCTCATGATATGTCGAGGAAGCTAGCTAAAAGCAGTTTCCCTACTCTTTCAAATTCCTGTGTTTTCCTGATAGAGCCAGAAGTCTGGTAGGAATGCCGATCCATGTGAGAGGATGCCCGGAGTAATTAGTATGTTGTTTGCGTTGCATATACATATTTATTCCTCCCTCCTCTTTTTTTTTTTTTAAGAAGAGCACTGCTGGTTTGGAGTAAATTACCAAAGGATGTCTGGTTTTGGTGATAATTAGCATACAATAGGCCACGACCAAGAAGGGGGAGAGGCTCTGGGTGCCCCAATGCGGCGTGCAGCCGGTGGGGTTAGGCAGGAGCTGCCGCAGGGCGCAGAGCGGCAGGCCTCACTCTGCCAGCACTTCCTTGCAGGACATCTCACCAGGCGATTCCCCACCAGCTACTCCTCCATCGTCCCCCGTATCCTCAGCCTGGCAGCCGTTTCCCGAGGAAGGCTCGGACTCCCCCCAGTTCAGGAGACGTGCACACACCTTCAGCCACCCCCCATCCAGCGCCAGGCGCAGGATAACCTTCCAGAACGGGAGGTCCCAGAGCGTCCGGTCCCCACTGCTGCGGCAGACCTGCGTCGAGACGACAAGGTGAGTCACGGCGTGCCATGCCACGCGACTGCTGCCTCCTGCCACTCACCTCTCTCTTTTTACAGAAGCTGCTTCTGCATTGCTATGGGTCCTAGTTATTTATTTATTTTCAGCCTGTCTTATCTACCTCTGGGTAGTTTGGGGCTTTGCAGTAACTTGCTAATCCCTGAATTAGCAATTCAGGAGAGTCATCGATCCAGTGAATTGATTGGTCTGCTAGATGCTGGAGCCCATCTGTTTATTTATTTATTTGCCACCTGTGAGCTGAACCTTTTTGGCAGTCAGGCCTTTTGGAGAAGAGGTCCTCACTGCTTTTAGCCGCAGAGATGGTGGCCCGACAATCTTATGCCAGGATGAAAGAGGCACTGACAGCTTCAAGTGTCTGTGTGTTAGCCGAAGCTCCCAGAGAGTATGTCCAGAATTAACACTGATGAGGAATTTCATGGAAGGACTGAAGGATTAAATACTTCCACTGAACTGTGCGGCATGCCGTTTCCCTGTTTGCCTTTCTGCACAGCTTCCCTCTGTAACTTCTTTCCCCTTCCTTTTTGGAGACACTCCAGCTATTAAGATGTGGAGGACAGTTCTTCAGGAGTTCCTTCACTCAGTCAGGAGAGGTCCCCACAGTTCATTGTGGGCCTCTTTGGTTGCAGTTTCTTTCTCTGCCTCTATCCTGGCTATTTGCAGTAGATGACCAATTCAAAACAGATTGAGGCACAAAGGAGCTGATCTTTTTCTTTTGGAGGAGCACTTTCTCCAAACTACTCATGTGCTTCAGTGCTTGACTGCAATTTCACTTTTTAGTCATTCTAAAAATGACTTTAAATAATAACTTCTCAGCCGTCTGATGTCTAGATTAAAACATAAGTGTGAATGCCACACCAGCCTGTAGAGAAAAGCAAAAAAGTTTATTCTGTTAAAGAGAATGGAAGAGGGTGAAGGTTAAGAAGCCAGCCTTGAAATAGCTTTGTTACATTGTGTTTCTAAAGAGATAAATAGTGTGTTTTTTAGTGAGATAAGCTTTGGTTGGTTTTTTTGCACTTACCATGTTGTATGCAAACAGGAAACCCTGACAGCTCAGACTGAAGGACTTGCTGACTTCACTTCTTTGTAGTAACTTTTAAGAAGTTGCTGATTAAAGTAGCATCATCAGCAGATTCTCAGTCAAAACAGTTTGTAACAACTTGGTTCTAGGCTGGGACTTTTTCTTCTTTCCTAGTGAGGATTAATAAAAAATGTTAAGTAAAAGAAACTGAATTTTTATGTCGTCCTCCAACATTTGTTACTATTATTAAGTAACGTTTAACTGTGTCATAGGAATATCTTGATTTAAACACTTTACAGAAATTTATCCAAAAATACAGCATTTAAATAATCTATACTTTCTAATGTGTTCTAGCAATACATGTTATTAAAAAAAAGCAAGAGAAGACTGTAGGGAAGAAACAAAGTGGTTCATGCTACTGGAAGCAGATTTCTAAGAATATTTTCTGAATGTTTCTGATTCTTTATTCTGACTATGCCTTGAGAATAAATAAGGCTAAAGAAATAATGTGGTCTGTCTTTTCTGCAATTTCAGTGAAATGTTTCTTTAAAGAAATCATCTGTAATAGCAAAATCAGTATCAGCAGGAAAACTGCCCAGTAGTGCACTTGATATATTTTATCTTCTGGGAAACAAAGTTATTGGAAGCCAAGAGGAGGTACTTGGCCAGTATCTTTCATCTGGATGTTTTGTTGTTGTATCCAAATCCGTGCTGACCCATGTGCTATGTTCTCTTGTTGCCCGCACAGTCCTGTTGTTGGGGTTCGGCGCGCTCTCAATGAGAGTGAATCTGCGTCGCCTGGTCTCCCCTCGTCTGTCTCTGCCCCTTCTTTCCTGAAAAGCTTTTACCAGGGCTCAGGAAGGTTGCTCCAGCACTCAGACAGTGACTTCTTTAAGAGGTGAGGGCATTGTCTCCTGCCTAGTGCTTCAGTGCCACCAGCTTAACAGGATGCCCTGTGCAGTGCAGCTCATGGGATGTCTCCCACTCTGCCCCGTGCTCCTGCATTTCTAACAGACTTCTTAAGTACTTGATGCAAATGGACAAACAGGCTTTTGGCAAAAAAAAGCCTGTTAAAAATAGAGGCCTGTCTGCTGACATCTAGTAGCTGTGACCTCTTTCTGTTCCACCGTTGCACATCTGCTGCATTTGTTTGCCACTTGAAATGCAATAGGTTTTAGGAGTGTCATGCCAATTTAATGCTTTCTCTGCTGAATGCAAACCAGCATGTGTTGCTGAGATCACTGGCATGTGAAAATAAGCCATAGCAATGTGAAGAGTGTACTGTACTAACGTGGGATGCCTGTGCATGAGGAAGGGGAAACACCATGTTAGCCGGATGGTACTAGCTATGAGATGTTTAGAGAGAATCATGAAATAACTTCAAATTGGAGTTGGGAAAAAGCAAAGATACAGGAAGGCCTTTCTGACATCAGTGTGAAAGACTCAATTATCTAAATGAAGTCACACTTCTTACAGTAAGAATAGGCTGTCTTTCAGGAGGGTACTTGAGGAAACTGCCTATGGATTATCTTTCTGTAGTAGGCCTGTAGTGACTAAGGTGGAAAGTTTTGAACTTCATGATGGGTTTTTTTTGCATTTGTATTTCTCTTTTGTCAATGAGAGCTCCCTTTTCCTTTGTCAGTCTGTCCTTGTTCACTGAACTATACTTGTGTTTCTGTTACTATTCATCTCTGAATGTAGCTCTGCTCTAATCATTCCCAACAGAAAACTGTGGAGTTGTAGAAGGTGCTTTTGTCACTGTTTCTCCCTGGAAATTGACGGTAGAGATTTCATTTTTACCAGAACCGAAAGTTGATGAGATCTGGATTCTGGGTGTAATTAGGACTCTAGGGAGATCTTCAAATTAGAAGTAATTCCCAGAAGATCATTGTGTTTCTACTTAGGTTTTATACTGTACAGGTTTCTGATACCAGGTAATCTTCAATTTGTGCAAAAACTTTTGTGAAAACTGTAACTTGTTACCTATAGATCTTGCTGGGAGCAACTGGGCCTGAGCTGTCATGGTAAGCAAATTGCAGTGTTAAGGGTGAAGTGTTGGTGTCTAGTTGGGTTCATGAAGTGAATACATCAAACACAGAAAGAAGCGTCAAATGAATAATGCTGATGTGAAAAGAGTGACTGAGGTAATAAAACTGTCACTTGAAAATGCCTAATGGAGAATAAAATTTATTGTCCAGCTGTTGGTGGCTGAAACTCTTTAAACTTTCCCTGATTCCCTGATTTAGCTTGCAAATATGTGTTGTGCCATTAGGTTTATAAATGTTTAAAAATTGACATTTTTTATGGTGTTTGGGTTTTGTTTTTTTTCTTTGGATATTTTTCACAGAGAAAACCTTCTATTCCAGTAGTGAGGTGTTAGAATTCCCATGTGAATGTATGTTATGTTGGAATTGTGTGTCAGTCCTTTACAATCTGAAGACTACAAGCTGTTCAACTGTTAGGAACCCTAATTAAAACTTCAGTGCATTTTCCTTTCTAATCATGGTTACTATACATTCATAAAGTGTATCCTAGCCTCATTGCACTGCAGAAAAAATCTTTATAGTCTGACTTTCCATATCATGCAGCTTTGAGATTACACATGAAACAGCATGCAGCTTTTCTTGGTGTTCTGGTGAACTGCAGGATCAGAGACAGTTTCAGTTGGGATTAATTTTAGAAAGATGTTTGATTTGTAGCAGTCAGAAAGGCCTATGCAAAGAGCATCAAGCCAGGGTCAGCTGGGCAGCTGGGTGTTAAGAAGTAACTCTGCTTATTTTATATGTGTCATTTATGTATTGGCTGCTGTAGAGAAGATGATTCTGATCCATGTATATCACATTTGGCATATGGTCACAATCTCATCTCATCAATGGGGAGAAGTTGGTGTGTCTGCAATAGAGTTTCTCTTATCCTAGATTGTCTTTAATATTGTGACATTTACAAAACTGATCCTGCCTGTATATCTACCTGGACACTAATACAGCAAGATGTGCCTGTCATTGGGAACATTTTCATTTAGAAAGCATGAATCATACCCTAAAAGTGTTGTGACCTCCATTAAAAAGGAAACCTCAGTTGACTTGCTAGGGTTTAAATGTCTGTGTTTGAGATACATAGAGCCAGGAGAAAAAAAAAATATTCTCCAGATAAGTTCACTGTGGTAAAAAAAAAATAATCATTTTTCCTCAATGTTTGTAGGAAAGCTGAGGTTTTTGGGTTAAATTCTAATGTTCGCTACTATGATGATTTATGTGGAAGAGAGAAAACAGCAATGTTTTCTGCTTTAAGGAAGGAACTGTATAGTGAAGTTGGGCATAAACACAATATTAGTAAGTGCCTTCAGTATGTTTTTACTGCATTGTCAATTCATTTATCTAGAGAGAAGTCTAGGGTAGAAGTGGTCTGCATAATCTTGGCTTTTGACAAATGTGTTGTACTGCGTTTAATATTGAACACAAGCACCAGTAAGGATTATTAAAAATATCCTGCCAACATGGAGGTAAGCAAACAGGAATTTGAGAGCATAATCTGTTTTTGAACTTTCATTCCTGTAACTTCTGGAAATTCTGGCATTGATTCAACAGCTACTCCTGAAAGCCAGGCTTGTGGAAGAATCTATCTGGGGTTTTTAATATAAACATAAAAGAACCACTTTTAAAAATTTGATATCTTTAAGCATAAGTTTGACTAGCCCACACTGTTTGTTCATTACATTGTTATGCAAGGATAGTTTAAGCTGCTTTATCACCACTTGAATTTAAACAGATTGCTTTTTTAAAACAGCTTCATTTCTCATGAAGAAAGTAAAATACTTAGGGATGTTCTTCAAATAAAATAGCAGAAAATAGTTATTCAGAATAAAAACATGACAGGAGTGAGAACTAAGAGAGAGGTGTAAACTGATCGACTAGTCCTTTTTCCTCCCAGAAAGGAGAAATAGTTCATCTGTTTCACTTACATAAGGCTTCTACCACCTAAAGTCCTAAGAACTGAAATACTAGCTTTCTGTACTTGGACTGGGAGATTTTGTACCGTCACGGCCTCCAAATTGCAAAGTTGATTCAGTTGCTCCTTAGAGCAATCAAGAGAAGAAATTTGAATGAAAGAAAACTAGGCAAAAATGCCGACCTTGTCATGAGCAGTAGTAGTATTCTGGAGTCAGTTGGCTCGCATGTGCTCAAGTGCAGAATAATTGAGATAAGTATTGTATAAAGACTTCACAAGAAAAAGGGTAGCTTTATGCGGTTTTGAGTATCCATCTTTGGAAGCATTTTAAAGAACGGTTTTGGGAAGAGATATAGGTAATTGAAACTAAGCAATAAGCATGTTTATAATCTGAGCAAGTTTTTGGAGTTTCTTCTTCCCTTTTTTCCCCTTTTTTATTCCTTCCTCTTTTTTTTCTACCCCTAAGCTAACAGTCTCATGTTCCTACTATGCATTATCTGATAGTATAGTGAATGGGACGATGCTTTGTTGAAACTGAGTTGCAATTACGTGGGATAAAACACTTAGATGATCAGTACTCTGTACTCATGAGTACTTCGGTAATTGCTTGCAACAGCTTAAAGGATTAACGTACAGCCTGTGTTGCCTTCGCAAGGTGTGGCGACCTGGTTCAGGACCGGCACGGCGACCAACCCCAGGCTGCTTGGGCCATCAGCTCACAGACACCAGTGTGGTGGACGGCAAATGGCGTTTATTACTTCGCAACACAGCGTTATATACTCTGGGTTTACAGCGTCACTTCTGTCTGCTTACATCACAAGCTACATACTATTGGCTATTAAACAGGGGGCTCTATCTTGGGGGCTCTATCTTTCCATACAGCGCGATATCTTCTGGCCGCCAGGCCCTAACTACCTACAAGCCTGAAATATTTGAGGCACTATATTGAATTTATAGCTTTTCACTTTCTATTGCATACAAGCTGATGGGTAAATTTTGGTTTCTGTGTTGGGTCAGGAGCATAGGCTAAGTAGCCTTATGGGGAACCATTATTCTTCAAAGTGAACTGTGGTGCATTTGTCTTAAATATAGAGTATTGCGTTGTCAGTGTTTTCCAGAGGTATGATAAGTGATTAAAATAGGAACAGTAAGTAAAATGAATTGGAAACACTCAGTTTTGTGGTATTTCTCTATTGAACTATTTGGCTTTGCCCTTTCATATGTTTGTTTTACCAATCTCAAGTATTCTGGTGCAGAAGTTGTACCATAATCTAGATGTCATTTTCTTAAAATAAATAAATAAAAACCAATTCTTGCAATCATGTCCTAGTTTGCAGTTCAGTTCTTAAGTATCTCTTCTGTAGTTCATTAAGATTTTATGTACTGCTGTCTCTTAATTTGCAGTGCATTGACTCCAGTGCGGTTCATTTTGCTCAGTTGCTGGTAGGTTGCAGCAGGACAGGAACTTATGAAAAGTGGTTGTTTTTGTCTTCTTGGAGGCTATGTCACTGTATAATCCAAGAAATACTCATCCTCTGCCTTGACTCAGTGTCTCAGCTCCATAACCCACAGTTTATAGAGTAGTTAGAGATTTCTTGTTGAGTTGGCAACTTTTTCTTAAAGTGGAAAATGTTATTTAAAAACTGGAATTAATTATTGGACTATTTCTGCTAGTTGATCTTGCAGTGTGTTTCACATGTAGATGTTTAGGCCTGTGTGTTGTCAGAACAGGGTCTTTTCTTAAGAATTCTTAAGAATTCTTCCTGTGAGTGTTGAGGTTCAGTATCAGTGCCGTGACAGGAAATCTGTGAAAGTCTCTGTTTCCCCAGGTTGGGAGGTAGTGAAAACTCTGCTCTGCTTTTCAGTAGCAATGACTGAGCTCCATTTAAGAAGTTGCTGTTGTTGTTTTGGAGTTGCTTTTGCTCACAGTCTCTCCTCTTGCATTAATAAACATCTTCCTATTGCAGGGAGTGATAGCTAATGGTCAGATATACTTTTTTTTCTTTTATCCACACCCTGTTCAGAGGAACTGAATGAGGTGTTGCTGGCCTGTCTGAGCAGAGCAGCTACTTGCCTGGCTGCTTAAATCCGCAGCTACCTTAGAACCTGAAGTAATCTTGCAAGTATGACAAAAAGTGAAGCCAGCCAGTTAACTTGATGTATGAAAGATGGTAAAGTCTAGGGAATAAGTATTGTGCAACTCCTCTTTCAAGGTGGGGAATATGTAATTGAATTAACTCCTGTGTTTTTTTGCACCAACTTTCTGAACTATTTCACCACAGGGTCGTAGACACTGCTATTCTACTCTGACTTCTTCCTGCTTTTACTCTGTAGGATATTGTTTCACATCTTCAGATCTAATATTAAACTAGGACTTGGTCTGTCTGTCTTGAAATTATGAAAATTCTTAGCTCCCTTTCCTAAATCTTGATGGGTTCACAGGTACCGTTGCCTTCCATTGAATATAGGAAGATGTGTGCATGACACTTTCAAAAGCTTTTCTCTAATTGCTCATCAGACAGCTCTTTGAAAGAGGAGTTAATTAATGTTAGCTGCTTAAAATAGCAGGGGAATTTTAGAAGGGAGGGTTTAATAACAGAAATACCAGTCCTCAGAACTGTATGATCTGCACACTTCACAAGGTAGCACATGTGACTAACTTATCCCACTGTAAACTCTGTGGCTTAAATGATGTGAACAGCTTTCATACCCCAAAATAGCTACCCTCTTATTCTGACTTTCCTGTAAATTCTACTACTGTAAACTGAACACTATTCATAGAATCATAGAATAGCTAGGGTTGGAAAGGATCTTGAGATCGTCTAGTTCCAAACCCCCTGCCATGGGCAGGGACACCTCACACTGAACCCTGTCACCCAAGGCTCTGTCCAACCTGGCCTTGAACACCACCAGGGATAGAGCATTCCTAGGACTGTCTCTATGTTTAGGAGCACAGTAGCTGAATGTAGGTTTTTGTACTTACCAGTAGAAAGAAAGCATTCCCTTGGTATGTAGCTTCCATTTAGTCAGCCTTGGGATGACTCAGTTTTTGTGTTCTTACACGTGATATGTAAGACTTGAAACACTGAGAAGAAGTTCCATTAGTTATTTATAGAAATGTGAGCTATAATGATTACTATATCCAAACTCAATACCTTATTTCCAAGAGTTGTTGGACTGAAATACCTTTGGGAAACAGCACCTCTAGATTCAATATTAGTTTTGTAGTCTTTGATTAGCTAGCACAAGCGGTGGTTACCCCATTACCAAAGCCTGTGTAAAAGTTAACTGAAGAAGATTGTCACAGAGTTTTCTGTTGCTGTTTTGGTTAGTGCAATATGGGGCTCTACTAATAGACCAACCACTAATAGTATGATGAATAGGGAACTGAGGCACGGTAGAAAATAAATCAGGAGTAGAGAATAATTCAGACTCTCTCTTATCCAGGGCTTCTAGTACACAGCACTGCTTAGGTGGTACCTAATGGTGACCAGGTGAACTTAAAGACATGATTATTTCTCTGCCAGGTTATGGAAGCGTGGTCTGATACCTGTGTATGATACTGAATGCAGTTTGCTCACTGAGGCTTACAGATGTCATGGAGCTGTTGTAGATCATTAGCATAGGGACAGCTTTGATTACCAAAAAGGCCAATTTTAGCTTGGTGGATTGTCATTCAACACAGAGTATGTGATATGAAAAGTGCTGATCAAGATGGTGTTTCTCATAGACTGGTGTAGCTGATACTTCATAATCTGTGTCTCCTTTAGTCCAAGCCTGATGTGGGGAGATGGGCTGCAGCTGGCAAACTGTGATCATCTGCAACTGACTGGCCGCTAAAACTTACCGTGTTAGGCTTCCCTTTCATCTAGCTCTTTCTAGGGACTTTGCACTGTAGCATGGAAATTCTTCACAGCATGAAGGTTTGAGGGTAGCTACTGCTGTGTTGATTTAGCAGTTTTCCCTTAGAAGAAGTTGCAGACCCAGCTCCCCATATTTGACACTGTCTTCCCAAGAAGCCTGTAGTTATATGTGACACTGTTGACATTGCATGGAAGGGTTTGTGGCAAATAATCAATGTACCCACTGCTATGAGAGATCTGTGCATCTGTTTCACTAACACAAATGCAAAATGCTGAGATATTTCTGAAAGTGGCTCACATACTTACGAAAGTTAAATATCCTCTCCCTGTCCTGTGGCAGTAGTCAGTAGAGAGGTGTGCTTGGTGTCCTCTTAAGATGACCTCCCAGCAAAGCTTCCCTGTATCCTCTCTTTACCTCTTCCAGCAGAATAAGCTGCTATTAAAATTCTTGTGTAAATATATTTGTACATGACAACTGGGGAGGAGATCAGCTGCTTTCAGGTCATCGTGGGGTGAACTGTATAATACAAGAAATACTCATGCTCTGCCTTGACCCAGTGTCTCGGCGCTGTAATCCATATAGAGTAGTTAGAGATTTCTTGAATTTGAATTAGCAACTTTTTCTTAAAGTGGAAAATGTTATTTAAAAACTGGAATTAATTATTGGACTATTTCTGCTAGTTGATCTTGCAGTGTGTTTCACATGTAGATGTTTAGGCCTGTGTGTTGTTAGAACAGGGGTTTTTCTTAAGAATTCTTAAGAATTCTTCCTGTTTGCAGAGGCTCTATTCCCTCATCCGGAGATGCTAATGAAATGCGGGGAACGTTGGGCTTTAACTGTGCACATGAATTGTCCACTTCTTGAAGCATATGGAAGAGGCTGCATGAGAAGGCCAGAATATTGCCTTCAGTGCAATATTCACCTGTGAGCTCATCACGCCATTTAAAGTGGCACCAAATAGAGTGTTGTGCTCTGTTAAAGCAGCATCTTGTGCTTTTAGGGGTATTACATCAGATCGCCCCTATATGACCAATGTGTGGCAAAACAGAACCTTTTCTCTTAGCTTTCCATAAAGTTTAGCTTTTATTCTGAGCTTCCAGCCAAACACTGTATGAATGCTATGCATTCTTCTTGGTGTTATGTAATGCAAACTTCACAGCACTGTGTTACAGGGAAATAATTGGACACTTCCACATTCAAGGTGAAGCTCACATACGGCACACTTTGCCTTCTAGAGCTTCCCAGCAAATGCTCCTGCAGGGTTGGTTGACCATTAGATAGGCTTAATATAAGGGTTTTTTTTCCCTTCCAAAAATGACTGACTTCGATCATCTGATCTGCTTTTTCTTTCCTTCAGTGATGGGGAGGGAAAGAAAAGAACATCAACTGTCTGCAGCAGTGAATCTCTAAATGCTGCGGGGGCTGCGCTTACACCTCGCCGCATCTCCTGGCGGCGGAGAATATTCCTGCAGGTAGCTTCACCTATGAATAAATCTCCTTCCAAGATGCAGCATCCAGGTCTGTGTGTGCTTTTAAAGAAAATAAACAAGCAGTTGTTACTGAATAGTTATTACTGTAGTGAACTGCAATGTGAAGATATGAAAGGGAGAAGGGAAGCAGCTTAATACAATATTCTTGCTAGAACCTCACTAGAGATCCATTGTGCTTAGTGGGCTGTAGGTCTCTGCTGGCTTGAATAGAGGATTCTGTCATCAAGATCAAATAAATTGCCATCTGCCATGGCTGCACTGGTAGCAAGGAAACGAAGAACTGCCTCTTGCTGACAAAGATATCCTCTTTAACAGTTAGCAAATTTTTACCCTAGCCTGCTTACATAATGCAAACAAATGGTAAATTTTTTGCCCTGTCTTTGTGCTGCACACAGCACCTGTGGAGTGTGTTAATAAATCTTACATCTTTAGGTCATTTAAGGTAGAAACCCCTGAAATATCTGAAATCCTGCTGTGTTGATAAAGACCTGTTGGCAGGATTCCCAACCATAGGTAAATTACAAACTCTATATTTAGTGATCATAAGGTGCTGTAGCACTCCCTACAGTGCACCTTAGCAGTGTAGGTGGAAAAAATTGCTTTTAGTATAGAAGCTGTAGTAACTCGTAGGAGTAAACAAGCTCAGCTGTAGAGGAGACTTTATGGATAAATACCTCCTTGTAACTACAGAAGGAGCTCATAGGGGAAAGAGTTGAAATACTGTGTGACCCTTTAGTTAGCTTCATTTCACTTAAATGCAGCTTTGATTTAAATAAAACACTTGGTTTAAAAATAATTCTCTACTGTTGAACTGCATTTTCTCTGTCTTTGGAATCAGCACCTCACTGCTGAATGTGGAAGACAGCTATTTTTGTTCTGTTGTGACACAGATTTTTGTGATAATGTCAAACAATCTGAGTTTCCTATAGTAACTTTCTGATTCTTTGCAGATGGTCATGATGGAAGTGAACTGTTACCATTATCGCCGCTTGCTCCACCCCTGGAAGAGGACCCTCTTGCTGTAGTACTGCAAAATGAAGATGGTCCAGATAAAACTGGAGAGAAGAAAAACTCAGAAGAACTACAAAGTCTGTGGAGAAAAGCCATCCATCAACAAATCCTGTTACTTCGAATGGAAAAAGAAAACCAGAAGCTGGAAGGTTAGCTATTTAGAAAATATCCCTAAAAACTATTATAAATTCTGCTACCTGGAGATGAAAACCATACTGGTGTTGGGCCCCTCAAACAGAGATGTGGTTCTTAAACTTTTTGGTTAACAGTGCTAGAAAAAAATGTCTTTTCCCAGTCCTTTCTCAGAGTCTACCAGGTTCTCTGTCTGCCTGCCAACTCTTGCTGAGTCACCTTAATCAAAGAAGAAAGTGATAACCTTTCATTTTTTTATGCATGTTAGGCAAAGGTTGCTACAGTCTATGATGTAGCTGACTAAGTCTGGGAATTTTGATGTGGAGTCAGGGGAACAGATGCCATGTGGACACTTAGGTATGGTAAACCTTACTCTCTGTGTCTTGTTTCAGTCGTTTGCAGCACATGGCATTTCTGTCCAGGCTTTCTGTCCTTCAGTAGCCACATCATAGTGGTAATTTATAAATATTTGAATCCAAATATGACTTCTGAGTGACTGGCTCTTGAGGTATGTCAGGAAGATCTATTTTTGGAAGCTGAGCACTGTACACTGATAGTTGATTGCTGTTCCTGAGGGATCTGAAGTTGGCCATGCTGACTTGTAAGCTGCTTGATCTTTTGCCTGATATTTCATTATTATGACTCTTCATGACTCAAATGAAAAACAGAATGCGGTGTCTATCCTACATCATAGAAGTTCTTCAGTATAACAGACTAATTGCTTTCAGTGCAAGTTGAAAATTTCAGATGTTCTCTCTGCAATTGCTGCCCTCATCTTCTCCTGTCTGGTCTATAACCTCATTATATGGTAGTCCGATTCTTCAAACAAAATTATCTTGTTAAGGTCAGTTAACTCTTTATCGTTCTTTAGTGATGCTTACTGAGAAGGCAGGGAGAGGAAAGAAAAACAGCAGGACAGGAGTGTTTCCATATCCCTAACAAGTCTTCATCCTTGAATGTGTTTCCTACACATGTAGTGTATTTCTCTCTGCACTGTCTCTACAGTTTGTCTCCCTGTGGACACATGCTTCTGTGGAAACCCCTAGATTCATAGGGAATGCTTTCAGAGAAGTCTCTTCTGACTTCAGCCAAAAATTTGCTTTTATTGTTTGTCGTGCTTTAAACACAGTCAAGTAACTCGTTCACTCACTTCCCTCCCTTCTTGCCCTCCCCCTACTCCCGGAGGGACAGAGAGGAGAATCGAAAAGAATGCAACTCCCACGGGTTGAGATAAGAACAGTTTAGTAACTAAGGTATAACACAAATCACTACTGCTACCACCAATAATAATAATGATAAAGGAAATAACAAGGGAAGAGAATACAACATCTCACCACCAGCTGACCAATAACTCGCCCCCCCAGCCCGACCAAGCTCTGACCAATACCTCCTCCAACCCTGCAGTCTCCCAGATCTTCCAGCTAACTCCCAGTTATATCCTGGGCATAACGTACTGTGGTATGGAATACCTCTTTGGTCAGTTTGGGTCAGGTGTCCTGTCTCTGCTTCTTCCCAGCTTCCCCTCCTCCTTGGCAGAGCATGAGGCTCACAAAGTCCTTGGCCAAACCAAAACATCATTGTTATCAGCTCTGTTCCCAAGCCGAAAGTCAAAACACAGCACTGCACCAGCTACCAAGGAGGAGAAAAATGACTGCTACTGCTGAACCCAGGACATTGTTTTAGCAAATGGTGAATCTACTGTTGTGGGGTGGGGAGCCTGGAAATCTGCTGTAGTGACTAGTTTTATGTTATTCTCCTGATAGTATGAGAGTATGAGCTGCTGAGGGACAAATGAGAGGTACTGAAAACTGTTAAATCAGCCTAGTTCCTTAAGACTCAGTAAGTTATTTGCATTCTCTGACAGAGATGTAGAGAATAAATTCTTCCTGCCTGATCATTCGTGGTGAAAACAGGAGTGTCAGCAGTGGAGACTTCAAAGTGGCACTCACACTTAAGCCCACATCATAGTTTGTGCTTCAGAGAGTATGTCTCCATTCTTGTATGCAGGTCTGTAAGTACTGCTAGTAAAACTGCTGCTCCGGCTAGCTGGAATTCACTATCTTGTTTTCAGAGGGTGAAAAGTAAACTTAATGCCTCTCCATAGGCTTCCTTCCTGTGGGCTATTGTAATGTAGGTCTTTTTATGGACAGGACATATGCAGAACTGATACATTCCAAACAGTGCTGGTTCAGGCAGTGATTGACATCCTGACATCTTGGGAATGGGAAATGTAAAACCAGAAATGCAGCTGTTTCTTTACATAAAGCCAGGTTCCTAGCTGTGAATTTATTCAGCTGTATATGACTGGTTTAAGATTGGAATTGCTGTGGAATTGGTTGTAGTGGTTTTCTGTTCATGTTTTGTTGATTTTTATTTACAAAATATTAATAGAACCTCTTTTCCTATTTCTTTTGCTGTCGAGGAGACTTGAATACTATTAGCTCTTTGTTTTACAGAAGGTAAGTTCTGTGAATTGCACCAACTTGCTTATATATATTTATTCTTTTTTTCTGAGACGCTATAAACTACTTTCTCCAGTAGATTACCTAGAAATATAAGAACTACAGAAAAGTAGAAGGCTACCTAGCAATGATTAGGAAGAACATTAACAAGGATGGTTGCAAATAACCAAGGGTGGCATAAGTAGGTAGGGCAAGTATGATCAACAGCCCAGTTTGGTGACTTTCACTAGGGTTGACTGCAGAACTACAGTACCTTTCAGTGAATTATAATGTGCACTTAATCTTGGAGTTCATTGTCACACTGAAATATGCTACTGTTGTCTTCAGCCTGTTGTGTACTGCTTATGAGAAGATGAAATCATACAGCAATAGGGTAGCATTTAAAATTGCCCCATTTGGACTGCAAATTCTTGGCTGAGAGATCACATTCCCATTTTTATAGAAGCATGCTGCTGCTTCTGCAAGGCCCCCTCTAATCTTGAATAGCTGCAGTCTCAAATGTGTAACATATAGTGTTGGAAATAATTTCTCACCTCCCTTCTGAAGTGGGGATAGGCAGTGATCCTATGGATTGATCCAGTATTGCCTCTATCCAAAGTGAGGTTGTATAAAAAACATGAATGAGAGTTTGCTTTCACCCAGAAGTAATGGTGGGGAAGGGAGCACATCTGTAAAAGAGTCTCCTGCAAGGAGCAAGTACTGCACGTGGATCAAGGCAAATTTGTGATAAACTCAATTGTGGCTTTCAGAGGTAATGTTGTGAAATCTGTAATTCAGTCCAATGATAATTAATCCTGTCTCTGTAAATTAAGACACGTTGAGGTCTTTATTCCTGTTTTTTACACCAGCATGGGGAATTGGAGTGTTTTTCTGCTTGTATATCATGTATAAAGAATAATCACAGTTAATTTCTCAGTAATGGAAATGAAAGCTGCTCCTCCATGAAATTAGGAGTAGCAGTGAAGCTTTATTTCAGAAATAGTGAGTCCTCTGGAATAAATATTTTGTGCCAGGTAGTCCTATGTAGCACACTTTATAGCAACATGAGTTTTGTGCTTCTGGATATGGTTCATGTTGGTTCATTCTCTTTACTTCTAGTCAGTCTGATGATGCCAGGTAGCAGTACCATGAGCTCTTACCATTCTCTTAAGGGACATGTGAAAACTGGAACCAGTGTGACAGACTTCAGTTTAGAAGACTTGCTTGCCTAAGTTTCTAATATAAATGTTCATATGTTTGGTACTTTTCGTACCAAAACACTCACAATGTTCAATACAAAGAAGAGAAAAAGGATCGAGGGTGGTGTTACAGTTCGAAGAAGAGCAGCAGATGTAGTAAAGTTGTGTTGAGTGTGTTTTTCTTCTTGACCCAAGCCTTAAAAAATGTTTTCACATACTTCATGAATTCCTAATGTTCATGGCACAGGAATAGAAGCCGTTACCTGCAGCATCTTACGACAAAAGACTGGCCCCATCTCGGCTATTCACTGATAAATGTAAAAGGTGTATTTATCCCTAGTCAGATTATCTAAGTTAGATACATCTAACTTGAATGGGGTTTTTGTATTTGATGTCTCTTGTAATTTCCTGATGTTCTGTTTTTTCATGTGCTCTTCCTTCGTGTTCTGTGCTCTAGCAAGCAGAGATGAACTCCAATCAAGAAAAATAAAACTGGACTATGATGAAGTTGGTACATGTCAGAAAGATGTCATAAATGTCTGGGATAAGAAGTTACTAAACTGCAGAGCCAAAATCCGATGTGACATGGAAGATATTCATTCCACTTTGAAGGAAGGTATTTATGTAGGGTGGCTTTTAACTATGAAGCCTGACGATTTATTATTTTTGTTCCCTTTTGATACTGAAGGAAGTTTACCAGCAATACACTTTTTCCAGTACCACAAAGTAATGGAAAGATTGCCTTCTTTTTACAAATGCACCCACCTCCTGCTGCCAAATAGAAAATAGTTCTGCTGTGTCTGCAGATTATAATGTCAGTAGTGCAGAACCATGTATAGTCATACTCCTGCAAGTAGCATCTTATGCCCATGTGTTATTACAACATACACTGAGCTTCTGCAACTTATACCATAAGCTTCTGGTTTCTAGTCAGTTGGCTCCTTTCCAATTGACTCTGAGTTTCAGATGCTCTGATTTTACTTACTAAGAAGGCAGTAAGTAAATGTTTAATGTGGATTGTGCCCAAAATGTAGGGGAATCACAACCAAGCTCCAGAGAGTCAGAATGACCACATGTTGTAGAGTCTGGAATATGGTCTTTTAGTTGTTCTTTTTATCCTTGAGTGAAAGGTTTGGGATTTTGGCTTGAAGGAGAGCTTCTGTGGCCTAGCCATAGGCCAGAAGGGGAACCAGAGAGCTTTGTTACTATAATGTGAATGTAGAGCCTGCTTGCACCACTGTGCCCTCCTCCATGGAATCTCATGTCTGTGTTACAGATGCTTAAAAATAATATTTCATTGTAACCTGTCTGTCATTAACTGAACTGAATCAGCTGACTACCTGCATGGGGTCCTCCAGAGTGCTTCAGCCAAGATGATGTCAGGCCAAGATTATGACAAAGCAAATTCTCATGTTACAGCACTAAAAATAGGCCACCACTTAGCCCTCTTGTTCTTGACTGTCCTGCAGGTGTACCAAAAAGTCGTCGGGGAGAAATTTGGCAGTTTTTGGCTGTGCAACATCGAGTTAGACACAGGCTGCCCAACAAGCAGCAGCCTCCTGACATCTCTTACAAAGAACTTCTCAAACAACTGACTGCTCAACAGCATGCCATCCTTGTAGATCTAGGTATGTCTGTTTGTAGATGGGAGACTTTTCTGACTTGTTTTGTGGGTCTTTGAGTGAAAAGACACCAGTCGTAATAAAAGCTTTTGCTGGAGATAGATGCTGCCTTATCAGCACCACTTTCTGTGTCATCAGGGTATGTTCTGTGTATGTCACTTAGTGTCCTCTAAGCAGATGATTTCTTAGGTTATGCTGTTTGTATTTATGCTCTTCTACATTTATCGGAAAAGAGAGATCAAGCAGTAGCTTCTGCAAGTTCTATGCAGATGAGAATATTAAATGAGCTCAATGAATAGAGTATAAAATCAGTGGCAAAATACAGATTGATCTCACAAAAGTCAACTTGCATAGGAAAGCAAAGAGAAATGGTTTGTGGGGAGAGAGCAGTGGTAGTTGTCAGATGGATCTAGGCAGTTTTTTGAGAAGAAATAAATCAACTATTCTTTCTTTACTTCAGGACGGACATTTCCTACGCACCCTTACTTTTCTGCCCACCTGGGAGCAGGACAGCTATCACTCTTTAATCTCCTGAAAGCGTATTCTTTGCTGGACAAAGAAGTAGGTTACTGTCAAGGTATCAGCTTTGTAGCTGGAGTGCTGCTTCTGCATATGAGTGAAGAACAGGCCTTTGAAATGCTGAAATTCCTTATGTATGACCTTGGCTTCCGCAAACAGTACAGGCCAGACATGATGTCACTACAGGTAAGTCAGTCCTTCTAAAGCAAACCAGAGTTTGAAATGAGCTTTGAGCTCTCAGAGGTTGCTCATGTTCTCCAGGGCCTTATGAAGCTTATTATGGTGTTTTGGAGGTTGTGAGGTGCATGCAGATATTATTATTGAACCCCTCTCTGCCTCTCAATTTGCAAACAGAGAAGTTCAGAACTTGCAGACTTTTCCTGTCACATGTCCCAGTCATCTTCTGTTTGGAAACTCTGCTTTCTCTGCTACTTTGCTCTTCCCTTTCCTCACTTCTCTCTCTTCCTTATGCCAAAATCCCGCTATACTTGCATCTGTATAGATGGAGTTTAAAAATCAATATGGTTATAATTTTCTTCAGTCCCTGAGCAATTAGATGTAGATTTTAACCTTGTAACTCCAAGTCGAATCAATAGTGCCACCCAGTGGCCAGTCAGTGTGCTCCACAGGCATTTGAACGGAGCTGCTCTGTCTTATCATTTGCACCTCTGTTTTCTCATTGTCCTTTGCCTCATCACCCTCAACACAGAGAGAAAAAGATGAATTTTCGATCATTTAGTTTGCTTATGAAACAATGAATTCCCTGCAATGTTAGTCTTTTAACAGCTAGATACTCAAGGCTGCTTAAGGAGACAGAAAATCTTTCAGATCTGTATAAATTTCAGGGTTTAGAGTTTAAGAAGTCTTTCACCTTAAGATGCAGCTGTCTGCTGAGTTAGATAACTGTATGCTATAAGCCCCTAATATTATAAAGGGATATATGACTGCTGAGTTAAATTTTGCAATCCACAGTGGAGAAAGAAAAAGCATAGGAGGCAGATACAAAAATCTGGGTTTTTTTTCTGCTCCCTGCATGGTAAACACAATTAAGTAAAAACTTAAGGGGGAGTTCAGTCCACTTTCGTGATCAGTCACTTCAGGTGCTTATTTGGCAAATGTCCAGAACAATAGAATAGATTGCAGTTAAATTGAATGTGCTTATTATAAAACTGAGAAGAGTGTTTTACTGTGGATGTAAGTATACTGTAATAAGTTTTTTGTGATGAATCAAGGGTGAACAGCCACAAAAAGCATCATTCTACCTCTTCCCTGTCTCATTTTCCCCCTATATGTGTTGAAGCAGTAGGCATCAAATTGTGATAACTGCATGGTTGTGGGTTTGGGTTCCCCCCCCCCCCCCCCAAGTTGCTCTCTTAGTGTTTGTATGTTATAATGCAGTTGCAGACTTTCAGTAGCATCTGATGATTTAGGGGCATGCAGATGTCCAGGATTTCACATTTTGATTTAAATGAGTTGGAAACTTTCATTGTCAAAAGCTTTACAAAGAACACTTTTTTTAATTTTTAGAATGCTTACTACTTGTAGTACTGTTTGCCCTTTAAGTGACATGACCTTGCTTTTCCCACAGTTTGCTCCTAGGCAGTAATTCCATCCTAGACAAAAGTGCAAGTTTTGTCTGCTCAAGACAAATCAGACTACTGAAGATAGCCCTTTCTTTGATTTTTAACAGGAGTATAGCACTCAAATTCTTTTTCATTTACAGTACTGAAACACAAGTTTATACGCAGAATTAGCTTCTGTCCTGTAGGTGAAAAAAGTTGGATGTTTCTTTAGGATTATGAGAATTTACTTCTCTTAGATTTATAATTGTTGTCTGGAAAGAGTAGTCATCTAGATCCTTAGTTCATAACAAACTCATCCAGTTGGTTTACTGCCTCTGTGATACTATCCTAATTTCACACATAAATGTGTTTCGTGGCGACTCTGTCCGAACTGTACTTAGTTAGTATCTTTGGCAGTTAAAGCAAGGACTCACGTGCATGCACAAATTTAGGTAATTTGCCTGATGAGAATTGATCTGTCTGCTTGCAGACACTGCTGACTGATAGATAGCTTCAAGTGCAGTCAGGTTTTGGTAGGGAAGAATCATGACCACTAAAAGTAGGAAAGTAGCTGGATCCAGTATGTCATTTCTTCATTGAGGAGTGGATTCACCTGAAGCATAAGATACTGTTGACAGCAAAATTGGACCTCACAGCTAATCAATGTATGTCTCTTTCTCATATTCTGCTGAGAGAAGCATTGCCCTGTGCTGTGAGTGACTTACTGTGGAATATAAAATACCGAAACAGCAAGGAAATGATTTGCCACAGAGCGATATTTTTAGCAGTGAATAGAAACTTTTAACCACTTTGCTTTTCAACCTTTTGCAGGTTGTGTAGCAGCACTTTTTGCATCAGTATTTTAAATTGCTCTGGACCACTGGCATATGGGAGGTGTGTTGGAAAATATGTATGTGGTATCTCTATTGACCCACCACATCTAATGTATTCTGTGGGTACAGAAGCTGTCTAAAGTGATGATTGTAACATAGGAGCTTTAAAAACAGCAAATATAAGGCCAGGTTTCAAAGGATGAAAGCTGAAATGTGTAAATTTAGCCAGAAATAGTTCAACCTACTTTCATTGTTGCAAGACTGAAAGTTCTGGTTTGTTGATAAAGTTAGATCAATATATTCTTTTCTTCCTTAAGCCTGTGTAACTGAAATGATACTTCATTAATAAGCAGGTTCAAACTGTTGTTTGTTAATGATTACAGTGTTGGTTTCATTATTTAGGTGTGGGTCGTTTATGCATGATCAGGTATCCCTGGAGGCCCTAGGCAACAATTAATCATCATTTTACAGTGCCATTTGTACTTTTAGTTTCCCTCAAGTGAAATGTGAATGGTTTGGAAAACTGAGTAAAGCTAAACTTTTCTTTCTCTACTTTCTTCTCCCCTAACCCCCTCATGCACTGTAGATTCAGATGTATCAGCTGTCAAGGCTTCTTCATGATTATCACAGAGACTTGTATAATCATCTTGAAGAAAATGAAATCAGTCCCAGTCTTTATGCTGCACCATGGTTTCTTACACTGTTCGCATCTCAGTTTCCATTAGGATTTGTAGCCAGAGTATTTGGTAAGAAAGTTTTTTCTATTGCAGTAGTAAACAGAACAATGTTGTCCATTGTGTTTTTTGAAACTCTCAGGGAGTAGTTTTCTACATACTAGGGACATTTGAGGTGACTGTTGTGGGTGGAAAGTAGCAACACTCTTCGTGGTGAACTGTCAGCTCCTCTTCAGAGAGCATTACCAAAATGTATTATTTGAAACAGACTTGAACAGTTAAATATGTCTGCTGTTACTAGCCAACATACTTCTGGCTAATAACAGTATGAAGTGTGAACATCAGGAAGTTTATTGTTGCAAATGTATTTTACGCATCAAGCATTCAGTTTATGTCTGTAGAAAAGTTCATCTTGTTGAACTTGCAAATGGAAAAAAGAATGCATTTATTTTCAAGAATGAGTTTCTGAATAACTGATTTTAAAGGGCTTTCTAGTAAAAATTCAAGTGAGCTTGAATATCAAGGCTGTTTCAGGTACTCAGGTATATATTGAATGTTTTCCTAGCCCTCTTATTCCATTTTGATAATTTTTTCATTATATACTGCTCTTCAGATAACTTCTAGTACAGAAGCTTAAATATTGATTGTGCCTTACAGTTTTTACCGTGTCAGCATGGCAAGTACTTGATTTTGTATTCTTCTGTTGTCAATAAGAGCTGCAAACTTAATCAAATGTCTACTAATACAGCTTTTTTAATTATTTCTTTTTGGGTTTTGTAAGTTTTACATTAGTAAACTGCATCAAGAGTCCAGGAGCTTATGTACTTCCTCTTAAATCAGACCGTTATACATTCGTTCTGTTTCATATGACACCTTTTGTTTTGTCTTAAGAAATTCAGCCCGTCTTTTGTCTCATGTTGTATTACTGGAGTGTGTTAGGTTTTTGATTTGTTTGTGGTTTTGGGGGTAAGAGAGGTTTGGCTGGTTGGTTTGGGGTTTCTTTGTTTCTTTTTTTTTTTAACGTAGTGATTTCTCCATTACAGAGGGTTTTTTCCCTTTTACAGCAGACTTTTTCTGACTGCTCTTTGGGTAAACAAATGATTGGTGTATCCATTTTTCAGATTGGTACGTCTCTTACCCAGTGGGATTATTGGATTCCAGGCATTTGAGCATTTTGGGGTCTTTTTTCCTTATTGATTTGCTTTCCAAGCCTAAAGTGTAATTTGTTTGTTTTCAGTAGGCTTTAAATTTGGAACACAAGTTTTTTAAGGGTGGGGAGGGTCAATGTTCATTTCTCTCTGCAGATGAGCTGAGCAAGGCATGTTCCCATTTTAAAACTGAACTATGTTGTTGTACTTCCTAATGCTTTAGGTTCCTGTATCATCAGTGTCTTATAGGCCATTCTCACATACCAGAAACAGATGGTTAATGTCTACCCATCACAAATTATATACTTGTATTTATGCTGTTTAAATGTGCACTGGAGAAGGGAGACTTAGGAACTGTGTACAAGTGAGATGGCTGTCTCACCAATGTCCTGGTACTACCCACTGATACTGGATTTGAGTGGGGATGATCTCTCATGATCAGGATCAGAAGCTGAGTTTGTTCAGTTGCATAGCCCTGCTCTTGGTAGTGTGACAGATCCGACAGCACAGGAGGCTTATTTGAACTGCTCGTGTGCTGCATTCATCTCAGTAACTCAAGTCCACCACTGCTACCAAGACTGCGTTTCTAGTTAACTGTGATCAAGATTCCTGTTTCTATGCACTCTCTCTACTGATTTCTGCAGAGCCTGGACTTTTCCCTCACGTCTATGTAATTTAGTTCAAAGTAAGGGTTTAGGGCTTAAATTACAGCCAATGTGATCTCTACCATGAATTTCAAAAATAGTATGATTGGTTATGGAATCTACATGACCGTTTCTTAAGGACTAGCTTTTGCCTGTAGGAAACAGTATATTGTGTTGTGACCCACTTCCCAATTGCTTTTCAGTCACAAGTGCACTTAAAAGGTTAGCAGCTAGTTAACAGTCTGAAGTCTACAGTAATCAATAATGAAATGCTTATTGCAGATAAGCATTACAGACATAACAAGTATGCAGTATTTTCTTTAATGCTTTCTCATACCTGTAAGATGACACAAAGTACTTTTATATGCTTTAACCTCCTACTGAAATAAGACATGAAATTGCACATCTGAACTGGATAAATCTGCAGTATGATTGATTAGAAAGAAAAACATCCAAGCAAATATGCATATTTATTCAATGACTAGCTCTCGTTTTCAAGATATTTTAATAATTTTCTTTTTTAGACATTATTTTTCTTCAAGGAACAGAAGTCATATTTAAAGTAGCATTGAGCCTACTTAGCAGTCAAGAAACATCTATAATGGGATGCGAGAGTTTTGAGAACATTGTTGATTTTCTTAAAACCACTGTTCCAGATATGACTCAGCCTCAAATGGAAAAAATTATTACTCAGGTAAAGTTGCTTTTCTTTTTACTCCTCCCAAGCCTCCACCCCCTTTAGAATCACACCTAAGGTATATATAAAAGTCTTCTCAGTATGTTCCTTTTGGTTTGAAATGCAAAGGTGTCATCTTGCCAGTAGTTTGTAGAGAAATAGGATATGAGCTAATTTCAGTGGGTTTTGAACTGCAAATTTGGCAAGACTTTAGTTGCAACCTCAAGGTTTAGTACAAAGGTTCTTTTGTGTCCTAGCTATTGGGAAAACTTGACTTTGCTTGTAAATTTCATGTCACCATCAGAAGAATAAAAGTAGCTTGTTTTCCAAACCTAAACCCAGCTGTTGCTCCATGCTACCATTTATGACTGGAAGCACAACTTGCCATAATGGGAAGAGGCAGCATCACAGCAACTTCTCCTGATCCTTTAAACTTCCGGGTGCACAGGGCCGGTGTCCTTCCATAGGAACTTTTCTGACACCTCCAACTTAAAATCCTACAAGTCAGCCTTGACCTTGGAAGGATCACGTTTGGCAGGTGCTTCATGCCAGTGGTGCTTCATGCCTGTTAGAACTGATCCCTGCCTTTCTTGGGAAGGAGTACTGCAGTAGTGTTATTTCATCAGTACCATTGCAACTTTGTGACAAAGAGTGAGGATGGAAGATAAACAAAGAGTTACAGATCCTGATTTAGGAAAAGCTTCTTGTGAAATACTGTCAGAGGCTGGGATCTTTATCACTCTACATCATCTGCCTCTGCACTGAAGCTGAAAATTGAAAATAAGCCTCTGTTTAGTACCTTAACTATGAACCTGTCAGCAGTTTTCCCCTTTCAGGTGGCAGTTTGGATATAATAGAAGAGCTCTAGAAAATCATCTCCATATACAGGAGTGCAGTTGACACTGATGCATTCCTGTGGCTTAGTTAACACCTGAACCTTTTGTGTACTGTCTGTTAAGAATCTATTTTTAGTTGACATCAAAATCTTCATTTCCTCATTGCACCAGTTGTGATTGCCACACTAACCCTGCATCAGGCACTTCAGTGTCTATCTTCACAACTCACTGATTCTGGCAGTGATAGAGGTGGTAGTTCAGTGGTTTTTATACTATTAGAAATTAAATCTCTGTACTATGGTCTGCACGAGTTCCAGAGCAATTGTGCTGTGGCAAACATGATAGAAGTGGCTTCATGCAAAGCCAGGCCTGATTTAGGAGAGAATAGGTTACGTTGCCTGAGCGGAGTGGAAGTGGATACATGCAGGTCAGATCAGCTCTGAGAAGAAGGCTGCCTGCTTGCCTGTGGTGTGGTCTCTTGCTGAGCAGCCTTCTGGTTCTGCATTCACATGTAGACTGCTATATTGTACTGCTTCTCCCTAGGCCGGCTGCAGGTGGAGTTGTTTGGCTGTCACAGTGTTGTAATTCTCAGGACTGTCTTATGGTGGATAATGAAAAAAAAATCAGATGTTATGTGGGACTGTAATACACAGATGAAGAATTTACCAGTTAGCTACATAGAGGAAAATGACACTTGCCCAGCTTGAACACCATATGTAAATTGAAATTTTACCCCATTTGAATTACCTGAAGAACACTGAACACAGTGCAGAACTTGTTTTGTGGGACCTGTGTTTGTCTTCTGTTGGTGTAACGTTTGTGATCTCTAGAACAAGGAACAGAATTAATGTCAGTGTAGGCATCTTTCACTTCCTAGCCTAAACTATTTGGTAACTTTTCAGAAGCTGAGAGGCTGTGACTAAATGTATAAACAGATAAAAGTCATACTGTCCCATCAGTGTTCGATGCTCAGTTCCATAGTCTTCACAATGCAACACAATACAAAAATAGTGTATCATCTTCATGCAGAGACAGAGCACAGGGAAACTGTAACCATGAAGGGTGTTTTTATAAAAGACTATAAATTGGCACTTGGAGTCAGGAGATCCAGTTTTGAGGGTGACAACTCCTATATTATTAGTTTTCATTGTGTGATCCTGCTCCCATCGGAAGCTGGTGAGACTTGAGTTTAAAATTTTTTTCTTGAACTTAATATTTCTGAGCAAATTAGACTCGGTCATGTTATAAAATTCTTGGATTAAATAAGACTTTTCTACTGATACATCTCATAGTAAGAGATGGTATTTGGTAATTGTAAAAATGATGACCCAGTTCTAAAGTCTGTGATTTATTCTGGCTACAGTAAGAACTCTAGATGCTAAACTGCTCTTTCTGTAGATTTACCCTTAAAATACTTTCTTTGAGAGGAACAGGAAAAAACATTGGAGTTAATCCAGCAGAGTTGCCTCTTAGCCAGACATTCACGTGGAATAAGTGCTCTCTGCTTATTTAAAAATTGCTTTTTCTCTTATGATAGGTGTTTGAGATGGATATCTCAAAACAGCTCCATGCCTATGAAGTAGAATACCATGTGCTTCAGGATGAACTGCAGGAAAATGTGAATCCCTGTGATGAAGGTGAACCTCTGGAGAAGCTGGAGAGGGTAAACAGTCATCTGAAGAGACAAAACATGGATTTGTTGGAGAAGCTACAGGTAAATGACTTAAGACTACAAACTCATGGAGAGGGAGTTTCTATGATTCAGCTAACAGAGTGGATTTTTTAAATGCACGAGATGTCTCCTAACTGCAAGGCTTTATGTAGTTGAGCAGTTCTCTCAGTTACAGTGATTTACTTGTTAGACATATTTTTTAACTCCTTTTTCATTCCTTGGACTTTCCCTTCTGGATTTGGATTTCTTTTTCTGAAAATATCTCTACCCTTCAGTTATTCATTTCATCTCAATTTATTATCATGTTGTTATTTACAGGTTGCTCATGCTAAAATTCAGAGTTTGGAATCCAGCCTGGAGACTATTTTGACTCGAGAGAACAAAATGAAGACTGCGATTCAGTCCCTGGAACAGGAGAAGATAACTTACCAAAAGACTCTAGAGCAGATAGTGAAGTATTTGCCAGCAGAAGCATTGTCTGACTGTGAACTGCTCCTGAAGGAAATTAACTACAACCCAAATAATAAAATAAGGAGTAAGCCATAAACCAAGGTTTTCTAGGCAGCATTTCTTCAAAATAAAGGGAAAGAACAGTTGAATATGCTGCTTTCAAAGGACTTAACAATAGGCAATGGTATTATCCAAAACTAGTGCTGGGACACTCATAACTACAGATGGGCCTTCAAATGTCAGTATGCAAATTCAGGCTATTAATTTTTTTATGATTATGTAAATAAATCACAAGGGGAAAATAAAGGATTTTCATGTGTAATTATGATGAGTAGATGTATATTTGGAGTTGCCTAAAGGAAATGAGAAATTCAAGTAGTCAAAAAACCAAGATAATGGTGATCTACGAATTCACTCTGGATATGCTTGTCTTGTAGTGAAACAAGGATAGAGTGTCTTTATATATATCTATGTTGAGTAATACTTGAAATAAAAAAAAGAATGTAATTTTCCCTCCAGAGCAGCATGTTTCACATCTCCTGTGGAAAATCTGTGGGAACTCATGCGTGCCTCTCTTTTAATTCTGCTGATATTGTGTGCACAGACCAATTAGCAGAACAAGTATCATGACTTGGTTTGTACAGAAAGAGCTCTAGTGCCATCCGCCGCCTGGGCTGTACCAGTCAGCATTGTAATTCCACATGCATGTTTGAACTGGAAACAAAAAGCATCATGTCATAGCTCCACCTCCGTAACTCAGAGATAAGAAATAGGTATCTATACACACTCGCAGAACTTGTAAAGGCAAGAGCTAATGGTGACTGCTACTTCCATCCCAGCCTCTTTGCTTCCACCTGTCCTGGGGCTGGTCATGATGACAGGAGGAAGGAAGCAAGGCTGTGGAATGGTATTTATTCTGATGTTAATATTCCGCAGAAGACTTGCTGTCATAGGAGTTAGGCATTAAGGGTTTCTCATTTAACCAAAGAAATATTGCAAGTAGCCTTGTCTTATTGTAGTGGGAGCCAGGAAGCTGTTCTTGAATTTTATTTGAAGAGAAAATTGAGGCAGGTTGCAGAAAGTTGAGCTTAAGTGCATGAGAGGGGACCAAGCAAGTTTCAAATATTATGTACCTTTCAGTTTTCACGCACGCAGTCAATATACATTTCAAAGGGGATTCTGAAGTACAGGTGCAGTTTTAATAATGCTTTCCAGGCTGTTCCTGGTTTAATACTGCTTTGTGGTCTTCTTTTGGAAACAGAAGTCATGAATTTGTATGTTCTGAGCAGAAGGTGAGGTAAGCTCTGATTATTTCAAGGGAGAAAGTGTATTTATAAAGGTATAAAAAGATGCATATAGATTTGACAATGTCTTTAAGTGGAATTTTTGAGAAGGCTTAAGCAAATGTGTAATAGACACGTGTTTTGGAGTGCATGTCTGAACTGTTAATTGAGTATTACAGTGGCTCCTTATCTCTTACCTTTTATACTGTATTTCAGGAAGCACTTAATCTTTTTAGTAAGAAAAACAATGAAGCCAAGTGCCAAATCCAGCAGTGTCTTTATGCATAAGGTTGTCCAATTTAGAAAGCAAGGACTGAGTATCACTGCTTTCTAAGTTATGCTTTATGTTAACATAAAAGTGAGGAACAACAATGCTGAGTTGCTGCGCGCTGCTCTGGGACTTGGGGGCTTGGGGTCTCCTGGGTTTTTCTGTTGTTTTTTTTTACTTCCACCGTGTTTTATTTGATTACAGATACTGATTTACTTAACAGTCTTTGTTTTTACAGTTGGGGTGAAAGGTCTTAACACTGTGTATAAAATTATGTGGAATCTGTTTAGGTATTTCAAGAATATTGTATTGTACTAGGTGGGAAAATGCCAAGTGGAAAGGCAGTTGCTTGCAGTTTTGTTCAGAGTGAATTTTAGCTGATGTGTACATACCAAACCAATCCCAGGAACTGCAGTAGCGTGTGTTACAAAAAAGCAAGGTTATTCAGATACAACTTTTTTTTTTTTAAGATACACTGAATGTGCTTTATCCTCCGTTTCACTTACAAAATTTTTCATGTAATGCCTGGAGAAATTCCAATAAATGTCATTGCTGCATTTCCTATGGCCTCTGGCTGGTTTTGTTATTCTATATTTCAAATAACAATCTTAGTAGTACTGTTTATCATAGAATCATAGAATAGTTAGGGTTGGAAAGGACCTTAAGATCATCTAGTTCCAACCCCCGTGCCATGGGCAGGGACGCCTCACACTAAACCATATCACCTAAGGCCTCGTCCAACCTGGTCTTGAACACTGCCAGGGATGGAGCATTCACAGCCTCCCTGGACAACCCATTCCAGTGCTTCACCACCCTAACAGGAAAGAATTTCCTCCTTATATCCAATCTAAACTTCCCCTGTTTAAGTTTGAACCCGTTACCCCTTGTCCTATCACTACAGTCCCTAATGAAGAGTCCCTCCTCAGCATCCCTATATGCCCCCTTCAGATACTGGAAGGCTGCTATGAGGTCTCCACGCAGCCTTCTCTTCTCCAGGCTGAACAGCCCCAACTTCCTCAGCCTGTCTTCATTCGGGAGGTGCTCCAGTCCCCTGATCATCCACGAATGATGAGAAGGACCTGGTTCTAGTTTCTAGTTGTGGGGAAAAAAAAAACCTACAGGATTTGTAGAACGACATGGAGAGGATAGAAATTCTTATCAGGGAAAATAGACTTACATTGGTCTTAGCTGAAGTTTAAATTGTTAAAAGGTTTTTTTTTTTTCTGTAGCAGTTCATTTAGTATGTATGCATATTGAGAACAGTAATTTGATGAATTCTAAATTGTGCATCTAGCATGGGAGGAGGAGACCGTATCAACAAGTAAGAATCAATACAGAAGTAAACCCACAAAGAGCCAAGTGCCTCAAGACATCAGGACATTTGTGATGGCATGTGTATTTTGAATACAAGTGTGCCTTGTACCTGTGCATCTCTAGGGTGTCTAGCTTGAAGTCTGCACTCAAGCTGATATCCTCCAGCTCATCTTCAGATGAATAACCAGCAAGATTTACCTAGAAGACTGTGAGTGACGTATGTGTTTGTGTCCATGTGTTGGTTTCTCCATGTCTATTGTATGGATAGCTTTACAGCTGTTCTGTTCTGCCTGCAGTTGATTAACACTAAGGTGCAGTGTGCTAGAGACAGAGGTGCAAGGGTATTTGCTTGGGAGGAGGAATGGCTCCTGGGTTTGGACAAATTGCTGGTTTACTCCCATAATTTGTTTTTGTGTTTGGAAAAAAGTTTTCTGAATAAGGCTATTGTTTTACCTGAGGTAAGCACAACAGTTCTTTCAGGTTTTGCAGTCAGCTAGCAAAGAACTAGCTTGGGCGGAAAAAGTATCTGCTTTTTTCAGGAATAGCTAACTTAGACTGGTGCCTGCTGGCAAAGGGCTTTTTTAAAAGTCTGGGAACACATCCATCCTTTTAGCTAGCAAACTAGCCTGTAAATGAAGAGTACTGCTTGCCAGGAATACGGTTGAAATAGGTCAGTCTGGTAAGAAGAGCTAATGTAGGGAACTCTCTGGTGTTCACATCTTTTATGGACAGAAAACTCAGCCAGAAAGTTTTCTTGCTTTTGTCTTGAATTTTTTCTCTCCTAAAAACAAAAGTATTTATCTCCTAAAAAGAACAGTATTTATTTAGGATACCTTCAAGTTGCATTTCATTCACTTTTCACTAAAAGAGCATTAGATTACACAGGGAAAAAAGTAGTTTCCTGGTAAAGGACTTGTGCCTGTTGAAGACCTGACTTGAAATTAACAACTCTAGTAAATCTGAAGTGGGTTGATTTATGCCCTTTTCAACATGACACTGGTTTGCTTAATATCACTACAAGAAAGCCAAACATTTTACAACATATGAAAGAATTTCAGCAGTTTGGTCCATGAATTTGATACTACTTACATGATCCAGAGGGTCTGCATTTAGATGCACATAGGTATTAGTGTGAATAGCTTTTTGTGTGTTGAGGTGAACAACTCCAGGGCACTGTTAATATTGATTATCCACTCGGTCTCTGTAGTCATAGACGGGTGTTGAGAGGCACGTGCAGGCTGTAACATGTCAAGCCTTACGCACACCATCTGTTTGAAGAAGTGTAATTGATTCTGTACTGCTGTAGTTCAGCTTTTACTGTCAGTGTTTACCACGGAATGCATTTAACGTATGCTTTGCCTTCCTCAGTCTTTCTAGTGACTAGAAAGAACAAAATTTAATGTTTGTTTCCAAAAAACCATATTGAATGCTTGGCTATATCCTTCCTCCAGACATCTGGTGTGCAGGGGATAGAGTTTATATGCTTAAAGTTTAACATGTTAGCTCATGCTGTCTGAAAGCATATTAAATGCAGCAGTGACAGTAAAAAGCTGGGGAGTAAAGCAGAAATTCCTGCATGCCTTGAGCAGCTAATGGCTGTGTGCTGACTGGCTTGTAATGAAGTGTTATCTGGACAGATTAGTAGTTGATGTGTTGTTTGGTTTTATTTTAATGTTGACCTTAGTTCTGGGCCAAAGGAAGGAGCTGGTGGTGCTCCTTTCTCAAAATGTTGTCTTGGAGTTTCCTTTGACTTGAGAAGGTTTTCCGCTCCTTTTGTTGTTCTCTTCAGAACTCTCGTTCAGCAACCATTCTTTAACAAGGAAATCAGGAATTACTCATATTCTTACCACCTCAAAAAGTACCTTGGAGCTTATCCAAACACTTCCAGTATTCCAATTACAACTTATTCAAGTCTTCACTCTGGTAAAAGAGAGTTAGAAGGTTTTAATATATTGGTTTTATTTTTGTTAGTGCATGGTGAGAGATGACATAAATGCCATACATAGTGTCCTGCCAGAACATACATGGGAAGAAGTATTGAGTGATCTTGTGCTTGTAAAATGCTGCACTAAGAGATGTTACTTTTTAGTGTGGGACGTAAGTCTGTATCTGACTTCAAAACAGAGACCTAGTTGCACTGGTTGGCTGTACTCTGTGTGGCTATCTGTCCAAATTATTACTTCAATTGCCTGTGCATACTTCGTATTTGGTGTAGCAGATATTTAGATGTATATGGCCATTTTTGTCTGAAAAGTTTAAGTGGCTTGTATCATGCAGTTCTGAGTGTGAGTGTAGCAGGAAGAATGGTGTATAGTGTAAGTAAGTTCTCTTCAAGTCCAGAGTAGCCACCCAGCTGAAAACCTTGTTTGAGAACATAAGAAACATAGTGAGGAAAGAACTGGTTTGAGCCTGTAATTGCTTTTCCCTTGGCTGGGCAAGTGGGTTACCTAGAATAGAATCATACAGTATATTAAGTTGGAAGGGACCCATAAGGATCTTTGAGTCTAGCTGCCTGACCCTTGCAGAGTTCAGGACTACCTGAAACTAAACCATATGACTAACAGCATTGTGCAGATACTGTTTGAATTCTGACAGGCGTGGTGCTGTGACCACTACCCTGGGGAGCCTGTTCCAGTGGCTGACCAACATCTCGGTCAAGAACCATTTCCTAATGTCTAGTCTGAACTTCCCCTGATGCAGCTTCATTCCATTTCTTGCTGCCCTGTCACTGGTCATCAGAAAGACCAGCACCTCCCCCTCTGCTGCCCACCTTGAGGAAGCTGTAGACTGCAATGAGGTCACCCCTCAACCTTGCCGTATCCAAGCTGAACAAGCCAAATGACCTCAGCTTCTCCTTGGAAGCCTAGCCCTTGAGCCCTTTCACGATCTTCTTCACCCTCCTCTGGACACACTCCAATTGTTTGATGTCCTTCTTATACTGTGGCACTCAAAACTGTACACGGTAGTGGAGATGAGGCCACACCAGTGGGACAGTCAGCTCCCTCAACCAGCTAGTGATGCTGAGCTTGATGCACCCCAGGACACAGCTGCCCCTTTGGCTGCCAGGGCACACTGTTGATTCATACTCTCAACTTGCCATCGACCCAGGCCCCAGATCTCTCTGCAGGGCTGCTCTCCAGCCTCTTGTCCCTCAATATGTGTGTATAACTTGTTCCAGATGGAGAATCCAGCTCTTGCTCTTGTTAAGTTTCATACAGCTGGTGATTGTCTAGCTCTCTAGGCTATCTGGGTTTTTCTGTGAGGCCTCTACCTTTGAGGGAGTCCACAGCTCCTCCTAGTTTACTATCCTTGGCAGTCCTAGGAAATAGAGATATGCAGGGCCACATTGTGAAGAGTAGACCAGGCTAGCTGGAGCCTCAAAACAGCCCTAATAATACTATGGAAAGCCTGGCTTGTTCAGTGGGATATTTCCATCAAAGTGTAGGCCTGATGCTGACTAAACCACTGCTAACTAAAACCTGATGCTAACTAAAACTAAAACCCCAGTGCCAGTCAGCGTCCCATCAGTACTTCTCCAAGACAATGCAGGACTAATTTTGCATGAAGCTGCTGGACCGTCTACACTATCATCTGCAGCACTCAGTAAAGGTTAATTTTTTAATGTGTTTTTGCTAGTGCTACAAAAAATTAGCCATATATTTTTTGTGATCAATCTAGTAAAGTTTGATGCTTCATAAAAAATCTTAGTTACTAAATTTGAAACTGAATATTGCCCACGAGGTGTCACTGTTGCTTTTGCAGGTGCAGCTTGTGTGTGTGACTCTGTAGTGGTTGCATGGCAATGCACACGGTGAGCAGCACACTGTGCCTCTTTCTTCCATAGACGAGAATTAACTCATTCTCCTGCCTGATGAAGCATGATGCTCTCTTTGCACACTGTTTGTAATGAAATGCGATGTTTGTGGTTGAAGACTTAATTGTAATGAGGGGACTTACTAGATGATAAACACGGCTTTCTCAGAAACGGATGCCTCAGTTGCAGCGCTCTTGTGCGAGAGAATTGTGGAAGCACTTTTAAAACCTACAACAGGCATACTGTCCCCAGCAATCTCTTTCTGGGTGTCTCCTTTTGTACTGTTCTGGTTGCACAGGATTTGTTTTTATGTCTCTTGAAACCAGCGTTGAGCTAATATTGTCTAACTGCAGTCCAATTCTGAACTTATAATTCCCTTTTTTTTTTTTTTTATAAGTCCTCCTTGCATGCCCATTTCCCCATGCCCACTCTCAAAGAATAAACTCTTCCTCCTGGTTTTTTTTTTTGGTTAATCTCACTAGGTTTTCAGTGATCAGAACAAAAATAAATGACTTTCTCCTGTTTTTCCCAGAGCTACAGAGAAAACATGATTTGCTTCTTCAATTTTCCAGTTAACACTTTTTCCCTCCAACAGCAGTGCTTTCAGATGTTGCATTTGCTCTGATACACAGAGAACACATTCAAGATAACACACTGTTCCAACCACCAAGGCACAGCTGTTCTCAAATACATCTGGACAACAAGCACAAGGCATGTTTACCTCCTGACCAGAGCCTAATGTTCAAACCATACCCAGGTAATTATGGCATCAGCATTTCCATGGGGACTTCTGGGCATAAACAAAGAGACCACATCTCTTCTACAATGCGTTTGCATTTCTAAAAGCACCAAATTATAGATGGGCCTAATGGGTTAAGGGTGCTTAAAGCAGGGCCAGTGCACTTCATGTGCAATATACCATCATTTGAAAAGCTATCGCATTGTGAAAACATCATTCAAGTGCTAATTTAAATAATACTAACATCTAATATGAAGGCATGCTCTGACATTTATAGGTTTAATGTCTATTTCTGCACTCTACAAAAATAGATGGTCTGTGGGTGGATCTATGATTATTGTTGTGCATTAGCAAGGCAAAAATTGTGCAGGCAGCTGGTATTATGCCTGGGTAAATATAGATGAGGGAGAATCTACAGAGTAATTCTTTGATGTCACATTTTTGTTTAAGAAATAATTAGAAACAACGTTAATGTTGGCTGTGTTTAAGGCTTTTGGAGAGGGAGAGAAGATCTTAAAAATTTGATGACCAGGTATGTCTCCATCCTGCATAGCCTGGGGTTCCAGTAGCTGGGATTCCTTGCTGAGCAATGATAGCTGTTGAGGCTGGATGTGTTGCCAAGCCATCATCACAACCAAAATTTTTGATGTTTGTGTCCTCTGCCCTTGTGGTAATCCTGAAAATTTCAGAGAGCTTTGATGGGCTGAAATGTTGGGGTTTTTTTTCTGACTCCTGGTTATTACAGGTTGTGGAGGAGAAAACGCAGCAGTCTTTTGGGAAGAACATCATTTTATCACTTTCTGGCTAAAATAAGTGAATGCTACATGGTCTTTCTTATTCCAAATGGACCAGTGAAGGGAAACGAGGTATGCTGAACCACTGAATTGCTCACAGTGGTGTAACTGCTATTAGTAACAGACTTGTGCATTTCTATAATAGGATATATTGGAGGATAACTTCCAGTAGTTTTCTAATGGTCACCAATAGGTAAAGTTCTCCACAAGGATTTTGGTTCCTCTTTTCTGTGTAAGAATAAACTTGACATAGTGCTGCAGTAAACCTCTTTGTAGGAAAGGGTTGGGTGATTTAGTTATATCAATAGGTGGGGGGAAACATGAGAGTGCAGTGGAGAGTAGCCCAGCTCTGACACTTGATACTCTTTTTACAGCCTAACCTAGGCAGGTCCCCATTGACACTCTCCTTTGAGCAAAATGTTCAGACAAGTAGTAAACTGTGTGTTTGTATTTTCCTCATATTTTTCCAACTTTATATCCTCTGCAGAAGTGCAGGATCCTGCTGTACATCTTTTCCCTTTGGGTCAGCTAGTCCCCATGTGTGGAGTCATTCCCCTCCTGTTTGCATTCTTCACAAAGGCTGAGATCACTGACTCTTTTCCTTGGCTTGTGAGCAATGTTCTTGCCAGCCTCAGCCTGCTGGGGAAACACAGAGGTCTGTGTTTTTCTAAGAAGTGTATTTCTGTCAGCCCAATGGGCAGTAGTATTACTGTCCATTTCTTGTGAAAAGCAGAGAGCCTGGTCTGGCAGTTCCTTGGTGTTAGTTCATATGTTCCTGCAGAAGCTATGTGCAAGCAACACAAGAAGATGCTTCTTATGCCTGCCACATCTGTCTCCTTGTTAGAAGTTCAGGGTTTGAATGACTGTAACACCCCTCATATGTGAAGGTGTTGGAGGGTTTTTTAACTGTCTCTCAGTGGAAGTAAGCCTGATGCAGTCAAGCAACCCTAGAGGAAACTTTAGCTGGGGAGGCTGGGGATGTGTGAAGTAGTTGCACATGGGAGGACGGGAAGAAATGGAATTATGGCAGGAAATTATAAATTAGAGGTGACAAATACTTCTGCTCTAACAGCAGTTTATTTATGCCAAAGCACATGATAACATGCCAATTTTTGAGGATTTCTGGCTTCTTGACATTTGTCCTACTTACTTCTTACAAAAAGCACCACCTGAAATGATCATAGCATCCTAGAGAGCCAAAGCACTAAAATAATGCGAAGTTGCTAAGTGGAGAACCATGCATTTTGGAAACTGTATTTATTTGTAATATAACAGGGCCTAGGGAGATGGTACAACGTAAGTCTCGTAAGGCAGCAAAAGATGTACAGTGTCCCAAGAAACTCACTGTTAAATGAAAGAGGTGAGAAAAAGGGTGAGTGTGAGTTTGTAAGAAGAACAGCATGGCCCTAGGGCAGCAGTGATCGGTTTTGGTGGACGTACAACTATATTGTAGATACCTGATTTTAGAAGTGGGAATGTTTGGTTTAGCCTTCATCAAGCTTTCTGGCTCAGCACTGACTTTATAGAGACAACTCCAAAGAGTAAATCTCATTCATCTAATTTTGATATCCACCTTTCTCTGGCTGTGGTGGGTCCTAAAGCATTTGCCCATTCCATTTGCCCATTAGTTTCTTCTCTCCCACCCACCCCAAATACCAGCAAGAAGTGAGGAGGTGTGATACCTCTTTTCTTTCCCTCTATATAATAATCTAATAGTTAGCACAGTTGTTAAGGAAGTGAAAAGCCTCATTTCTGGTCTGAAATGCATCCTGGAAAAATTGCAAGTGGAAATATGTAACATGGACAACCTCCACAGCCTGTTTGTTTATTCTTATACTTAGAGATTCAAATAACGAGCATGAGTAAACTCTCAAAGCATCTCAATTATTGACTCTCTCTCCCATTTATGGCATGCTTTGAGGGAAATTATAATGAACATGCCATTAAACAAAACATGAACCCTCAGGCTATCTGGGCTATGACAGATCCTCTGCTCCTTGGAGCATGCATGAGTCTCATTCCCTACTCCCCTGTGTGAATCAGGATCCTGATAGGACTTTCTGGCCCTTCCTTGCTCCTGGACCCCAGAGCTGGGGTCTCTAGCTGCCATGTCAGGGAGGGCAGAAAAGAGAGAAGAGGGGATTGTGACTCCGAGACCTGAGGCGCTGCTGTTCTTCAACTGCACTGTCATCCAAGTTAGCAGGCTTTTTTCTTTCCCCTCATCCCAGGGGAGCTGCAGTCTGAAGAGAGCCTCAGTGTAAGCCTCTGAACACAGCAATAAACTGTAGTCCATCCTGTGTGTAATAGGAAAATTAATAGCAAAGAAACTTTCCCTGGAGGTCCAAAGAAAGGTAGAGGAAAAGGATTTGCTGCTGCAGATGCCTTAAGTAGGAAGAGCGTGCTGAAGTTTAGGGCCTGGTTCAATATCTCTATCATAAAATAAATGTGTGCTCAACTACCATCTGTAGTGCGTGCACAGTAGCAAACCACTCCAAACAGCTAAAAGTGTAATGATGGGAAAGGAGGAAGAGAAACAAAAGGGAAAGAGGAAAGATGTATTGAAGGAGAGAACAAGGACTGGGGTTGCACTGGATATGCGAGAGAAATCTGTGCCACTTTTATTTGCATGCTGAAGTTGCCTGTGCCCATGAGGTCTAAGTCACAGATCAGGTTGGTGATGCCACCCTTGGGTTCTGCCAGCAATCCTCTACTCTATAAATGTGTCAAGATATTAATGGTTACCTCCCTTTCACTGTAACAAAGAAGAGAGGAGAAAGCACTTACAACCAAATAATTAGTAGACCCCAAAACAGCCTGAAGGCTCCCACATTCACTGCTCCCCACAAGCAGGGTTCTTTTTCCCATGTGAAACAAGCCATAGGCTAGGTTTTTGCCACAACACCAAAGGCACTTCAGCACTGAAGTGAGTGAAACTTCTCCCCCTTCCCAAAGAGCAAGTTCAGCACCATTTAAACTTCTGAAATCCAGGAAAGGAAGAGGTGAGCTTTTGAGTGAAGATCCAGTGCACAAAACCCCTGAGGCTTGGCCTCCGAACTGCAGGTGAAGGGAAAATCCTGCTTGCAGAAAAATCCAAACAAGGACCACATGGCCTCCTTGGGGTTGGTGCTTTGTAACCCTCCAAATGCAGCAGCATCCATATGGTCTGTTTGTTGTTTGGTTTTTGTTTGGATTGTTTTTTTTTATTTAATGTTAACATATACATTGCTCTGTGCATGTGAACAATAGATACAATCTCAGTACAGAGGGCTCAAGGGTGTGTAGCCTATTTCTTTGATTTTGCAAAATGCACTCTTTAGGGGTTGAGGAGCAGTTCCCAGCTGTCACCAGCTGTTTCACAAGTCTTTGCAACTCCCTGATGAAGGCTAAGATAGGGCTGCTGGGAAGCAGGAGCAGGTGGCCTTAAGCAAAAAGGGAATAGGGACTGTGAGGGCTCAGGAAGGAGAAGACATCATCCGTGTGGGAAATAGGCAGGAGGCAGTTGGGGGCATCAAGCTGGGAGAAAGGAGAGCAACTTTTCTTCAAGAAAATGGGTGGAGGAGGCAAAAATCCCCAGAAGTGGGGAAGCGTGCGGTTGCGGAGGAGGTACCAAGCAGGGCATCAGTGTTTCCCAGATGAAGGCTGTGAGGTTCAGCAGGCTGTACTACTACTAAAGATTAAAAAACGAAAGAAAAAGATGGTCATATCTGACAGCCACCAGAAATGTCACACAATGAATAGGAGTGCTTGAAGACGGTGATTAAAACATCCCCTGCTCTTTCTGCAAAACCCTCAAATGCGAGTGAACTCAGCAGAAAACAGTCAAAACTATTACTCATTCTCTATTTTGTTTCCATCACTAAGATAGAAATATAGCACTAAAAAAAATAAACCTGCCAGATTTTGTTTATTCCTCTAACAAAGAGAGTTACGGGTGCTTGCTGCTGCATTTTGGGAGACTGTAAAGACTAATGAATCCGAAACTCAGGCTTTGTGTAAACTTACAAAATATACACAATGATAAACTTTTATAGAACTTCGTTCTTAATCTAAGAAGATCAGTTGAACCACAGTGCTATTTGCTGTAGTGTCTAATTGTTATCATCTTGATTTCCATATATATTCTTTCGAGAGACTCCAGTTGAACGGCATGCCCACACAAACCTGAATTTGCCTGGCACAGACGTGAGCTGTCACCTCAATAGTGCTACTAAGATTATTCCTTAGAAACTGATGACTGGGAGCTAACATTAATGAGGATTATTTTAGTGTATTGAGACATGACTCAACTTTCTTAAATCCAAAAGAGATTGGCTGTAAGTGAATAATGACTGCTGCTAGAAGCAGGATTGTAAGGGAAGTACTGTATTAAGTATGCAATTAAATGCTTCACAAAATACTTAATAGAATATATACTTACTAAAGTACATACTGGAAGAGGATAGTCTTGCCTAACTGGAATAGTTAGGTAGGGACAGAAATTCTCTGCCTTGGATGTCCTTCAAACCACAAAAGGGAAAGTGTCATTTCAAAGCTAAGGAAAGGTGGTGGGTTAGAGGACAGTTATTGTCCAGAATACCCATGTGCAATGTGAGGCACTTATTTGGGTGTTTCTATGCACTCTCTGCAGGAGGGGAGGAGTGGGAGACCTCCAGAGGATAATCCAGACCTTATGCTAAGTTTCAAGTAATTTGGTCTAAGACTGGAATGATCCTCTGGAGAGATCTCTCTTGTTCCACTGACTTTTGAGAAAGTGTTAAATTAATTGGGTGTGCCTAACTAAGTTGGGTAAACCCAGGCCTAAACGAGGGGATTTCCCTCTTGTTGGAATGGTGCTGCATTGCATGCTGTGTTGTGGCTGGTGAATACCTCTTGTGTCACACTGTACCCAACAGCATAAAGTGTCTACCTATAACTCATCTTACTTGCACCTGCTAGCAGAGCACAAGGATGTGGTTAAGGTGTCTCTTCAGGGCAGACCCTGAACATGGAAGAGCTTGGATGTTCAAGGAACAATCACTAAAATGGCTAGATGCTTAGAACCGGGTTGCAGACAGCCCAGCACTGGCATTGCAGGTTGTTTCAGTGTGGAGTCCTACTGCAGGAATGAAGGTTTGATCCCAGCCAGGACTGATGCTGGTAATGTGGTTGCACTGGGAAATAGTGATGAAACACCTATGTGCTCTGCCATGTGATGGTGGGGTTTGGTTCTGAGTGGTTTACCACATGGGAAATTAACAATTCTCACAAAAATTCACCTTAGGTTTCTAAATGAAAAGGTACGAGTGTGTGAAGAAGTATTAGCAAAATACTCATTGGAGTTAAATCTCTGCTTCTGTCATAGAATTTCTGTTGGCTCTGGATAGCAGCACTTACCTGTGGTGCTCAACACAGCAGGAGAAAACCGAGTAAATATTGCATAAGGATGAATGCCAGTATGTTATGCATGCATTTTTAAAGGTATGCTGTATTACTGCAGTTTATTTAAACAAAAGTTTCTTGCTCTGGAGTATGAAAGCAGCGTAGCAAAATGTTAATTATTTCTTTTATACTTGTTTTTCTTTTTTAACTTTAATCATCTTTCTGTATTTCAGGGCTGGAATGTAATCATAAAAGTTAACATGGCTCTTCAGATTGTTCTTCTTTCTGTAAGCATGGCTTCATAATGGAGATTTAGTGGGCCGTAAACAGGATGTCGTATGGTGCTCTCTGTCAAAAATTAATGATGGCAATGAAGATTAAATTATTCTTCCGTGAAAATACAGCACATACGCAGGGAGATGTTTGCAAGCAGGCTTAAAATAGGCCATTCCCTGAGGACAGCCTGGGGAGTTTATTGGCTGCTCCCTATTCCTGGTGAGAGTCTGGGTCTGCCACAAAGGGGAGCTGTGTTTAATTCCTGCAAAACCCTGGGACACAAAGGGAGGCTTTTGTTTTAGTTCCTTGCAGGTGGAAGCTGTAGGCTATGGTGCCTGGATAATCTGATATTCAGCTACCTGCAGTGTACTCCCATTGCTCCAATTTGCACTGCTGGCCTCCTTTCGCTGCCCTTCGTTGTCAGAGCTCACAGCGTTTCAGTCTGTGGGGATTCATTGTGAATTCAACTGTGCATGTTGAGGGAGGTGGAGGGAGAGGGAGAAGGGATTTTCCACAAATGGAAACTGAAAACCTGCAGCATATCTGTATGGAAAAGCTCCCCCTCCATCATCTGTTTCCCTCTTTTTCTCTTTTTTTTTTTTTTTTTTTTTTTTTTTTCCCCTAGATGCAGCATGAACATGTCAGTGGGAGAAAAAAATATTATGTTTCCCTGAGACAGGTTTGTCCTGATGCTGGCTAGTATGGATTGCTTGGTGTGCCAAGCAAAGCTGTCTCATGTGAGGCATGGTTTTCTGTAATGCAGCCCTCGGGAAGCCTGTGTGGCTGTTTTCTATTTCATTTTTTGGCAGTAGATGGCTGTCTGCCTCTGCAGAGGCTCAGCCCAGGCTGGAGTATTCCCCAAGCTGCCTGGTTCTACATTTCCCAAGCCTGTTTTCCATATTACTGCTCAGTAAAGATGTAAATATTAAGCAGAAGATTTCACGCCTTCCACAAGGGCACGGCTTTCTCTGTGAATTCATTCCTGGTACCAGGGAGAAATCAGGAAACTACATCCTGGAGGGAAAACGTCATTGTGACCTTTTATTCCCATGTGGAAGAGCTACTACCAATATTTCAGCTCAATGATCTTTGTCTTCTCACAGCTTGAGCAATTACTGGTTAGGATCCTGAAAAGCATCAGGTTTGTGGATTTTTACATTTTTGAATGCCTTTTTGATTTTTTTCTTTCTTTATTTTTTTTATTCCCCCATCACACCCTGTGTGTTTCCTCATGTGAATCCCCTTGTGGGTAGATCTTTGTAACCATATAATTCTTTGAGCTGTCTAGACCTCGGAAAACACAACTTTTCACCTTGTTTTTGAAGCCTGTAGTATAAGAAGACAATGTATTTGTGTATGCTTAGAACACATGAGCATACACAGAAGCAAAAGGGGAAAAAGAGGTGACTATGGTACCAAATACATCCCCTCTCATGGAGAATGTGGTCCTTTTTTTGGCAGGAAGCAGCTCATTTCAAACACGTACTGCTCCAGACCTTTGGCACATGCGGATGTATAAACTGAATTGCAGCTGACACTTCAACCCTCCCACGTCACAATAGCAAAGCTAAAATGTGTCCAACATGTAAAAACCAACTATTTCTGTCTCTTTGCAAAGATCTCTACTCCTTCAATTACTAGAGTATTTCATGGGGAAAATTACTTCCTTGATAATCTTCCAGTAAGCAGTGCATATTGTTGTTGCTGAGGAACTAGCTGAATAACATAAATCAACTGGTAAAGCTAACACAACCAGCATGCAAACATGTGTTTCTGTTTTGACCCATCAGTTGGAGATTACCAGCACTGGCTCCTGCTTTGGGGCAGAGATGACCTTTTCTGCCATAGGCAAGGGAACCTGGCAGGGCTTCTCAGGTTTGCCTTTCAGATATGCATTCTGTACCTGAGTAGATGTGTGGCGTTTTTGCTGTTGTTATTCTTTGATAGGGTGTCCTTAATGAGATTTTTTTTTTTCCCCTCAGAAAAGTAGATTTTACTTCATATGGTTAGACATGATCCTTGGCTCTTCCACTTTTACTAGGAAGAACTGGTAACTGGAAAGTAACCACATAGCATGGATTGTCCAGAAGACAAAGTTAGGACAAAATAGTCCCCCGTGCCTGTGTGAGTGTTGCCCATCACACTGTGTACTCCTGCGCTATATGACGGGCAGCTGCCTGCTCTGATTCTCATCCTCCACCACACGCGCATTTTCACACTTTCCTGTTCTGGTCACTGTACTGAGATCTCTGCTATGGCTTCACAGTATGTGTTTTGCTTCTCTGGATTCAGTGGGTCTGATTAAGTCCTTAGAGTTTTTTAGCCATTTCTGTCTCTATGAGTGCAGGTAAGGTCTAAACCACCTCACAATAAAGTCCCCTCAGCTCTGGCACAGATCAGGGGATTTGCCACCTGCTCTGTATATCCAAGCAATTAGCAGCAGCTTCCGCAGCCCAGGGCTGAAGATCTGTGGGCCTGGGACAGAGATCAGACTTGTGCACAGCCGATGGAGAGAGGATGGCAAAGTGCTCCAAATGGTAGAATGAAATGGAGAAGTTTGCCTCAGGTTTCTGCACGGCTGCCTCCAAATGTTGCTTCAGTCTGGTGTGGGAAAGGTAAAAAGATGATCAAAGTTGCCGTTTGTGTATCACACCTACTCTTCAGGCCCCATTTCCATTAGTGTTTTATCTTACTTGAAACTAAACCCAACAGTTTCTGCAGAGGGATGCCTGTGGGGCTGTGTGAGGACCTTTGGGTTTAAATCCCATCCAATGGTGAGTGCCTGTCCAAGAGTCCCTTTACCTTACCTTGCCTACTTCTGAATAGGATGGACTGTTTGAGTAACGTATTGGCATTTTTTGTAATGTCTGTCGTTCATATTATGTCAGATAGCAACAGCAAGAGATGGGGAACAATTCTGCATTTTCAGATCACTCATCTGTATTTCTTCACCCATCTGCTGAATTGACTTGAGTTGGGGATTCTTGCCACCAAATCCCCAAGAATGGTCTATAAGCAAGTAAAAGACCAGCTGAAGTTTTATAAATGCCTCCTAGTTTTTCTCTACCTGCAAATCTGTTCAAGAAACACGATATAAGGGGTAGCATAGCTGCTGCTCACACTGGCATCAGGATGTGGGCATTTACATTGCCTCCTGGATTTTCCAGATCACCATTGGAGAAGTCAGTTCTGAAACATGATTAAATCAAATAACATTTTATTTAATAAGTCATCTTCCTTCTGGCATAAGTCAATTAAGTGATCTTGTCTAGACTTGTAATGCAATCCCTCTGGAATCTGGCCAGGGAAAGGTATTAGCCATATTAAAGGCAAAGACTTTGGACTTCAGCAATGTGTAGCTCAGCTGAATCTATGAACCCAGACTTGCAGACTCCTTAACTGAACAAGTAAAAGTATTGTTTTCAAATAAACCATGTTGTTCTTTCCATTTCTTGGACATGGCTATCAGTGAAACTGAATTCTAACCACTGCTTCAAACCTGACCTACCCTGAACTGACAGTAGCAGAAAGTATGAAATTAGTTGCTAGTAACATAACAACTGTGACTGCGACAGAAGCAGCTCTGGAGAGGCTGCTGTCCTTCACTTACTATGTGTTAAAACAGAGGTGAATCCTGTCAAGAATGACCGGCCTTCATTAAATATCTGTTCAAAAATATTAATAAAGTACTCTGTAATGGTAGCAATGAGCATAAATAAGGAATAAAGATTTCTCACTGTAGAGAGTCTGCCCAGACGTGACAGTGAGTCTTCAAATTATTGGGGAGGTTGTGTGTATTTCAGGATTTTTTCTGATATTATCCTGTGTATTTCAAATAAGGCAGAAAAAATATGGATAGTTATCTGAACAAGGCATTCAACATCTGTCTTCTACTCATAATATTCAGTAATATTTGATTTTTCTAACCGTATGAGGAATCTAGTCAACATGAGAGGCTATCTCAAGACTAGCAGAAAACAGTTAAGAGGATATATTCTCTTTCTGCTCTAGCTTATTTCAGAGGAAAAGACCGTGAATATTTTCACAAGCTCCTGATACACTTGACTGCAAAAACATGTAAGTTAGAAAACATCTTTTTGCCACTCTATATTTTCAATGATTTTTTTTTCCAAGTTCTTAATTGAATAAAAAACAAAATATCTTTTGCCTTAATTCAATCTCTTTCCCCAGTTCAGTGAAGGAATTTTTTCTCGGTTTCTGTGTATAGTAATATAAAGCTACTCAATAAATTCAACTACATGTATTCAGGTGCGGTATAGAAAGGCTAATACAGCTGAGACATCACTCTTAATAACCTCTACTTTGTATCTGTGGTGGTCTTAGAGAAGTACAAAGGGAGATAGATAAATATATCTCTTCTCATCAGTACAGGCTATATTTGGAAGATCTCATGTGATGTAAATTTCCATTGTTAAATCATTGCAGGAAAAAAATCCACAACACAAACAACCAAAAAACCTTACGAGTTCTCAATCCCTGAAGCACTGACGGAAAATCGTGGTGTCCCACAGTGGTCTGTGGGTCAATGTGTCCTTCAGAAAATTGCAGATATCTTTGTGCAGCTTTGCAACGCTACAGTGAAACTAAGTGAAGGGCATTCTTTTACATTTTAGTTGCTCTTAAACCTCAATGAACCTGATATAAAACCAGGTCTATGTATAGGGCAGCACAGGCTGTCAAATGAACTAGCAAGTACATGCTGTTGTAGCAGAAAATGTTTAAGAGAAGACGTCAAAGAGAAAACCGATCATTAAGAGTGATGCCTCAAACATAACTGGCCAGTCTTGTTTGGTCCATTTCTCAGGTTTTACTGCAGAAATGAAAGCTGTGAACCTTCTTTAAATAAAGTTTGCTCATAAAAGGGGCATCTCCTTGCATGGGGACTCTAAAATCTCCATCTCTTTATTCTGCAGCTGACGAGCACTATGGCTGGTATATCTGTGACTTTGTTCTTTTAAGTGCTGCAGTTTCATTTGCCCTCTCTTCCCCTGGAAAGACGTAGATAAAGCATGATTGATTACATGCTTGGATCTACAGCAAACGATCTCATTAAAAATGTTGGTTTGGACTCATTCATGCTCAGGTGAGACAGTACAATTTAGAAGGCTTGTTAAAAATCCTCTTTCAGCTTATAAGATCATAATGAGCATTGAGGGACTTTACTGAACTTAAGGTTTTTCCCCAAGCATCATATTGTCTCACCCTGTCAGGTCCATAAGACACATCATGGGTACTGTGACAAAGATAGTCATCTGGAACACATAAGGCCCAGTGTGGATGTGATACTGTAGTTCAACACAGACCTTATCCAAAGTCCACAGAACTCTATGTCGTTATTAGTCCCAAATTTGAATTGTTGAAGTTGAACTTGGAAAAGCAGAGCAAAGGGACAAAAAACATCTCACTGGAAAAACAGGCATCACCTTAATAGCTATATGGACAGCTTTGGTTTGTTTAGGAATTCTATTCCTAATTAAGAATAATGAATAGTAAGACTTCTATTTATTACTAAGTCATTGGAATACAGAAAATAAGGCTGGTCAACCTCGTTCCATTACATGGTTCTCTGAGGGGCCAGAGTGTTTCACATCATAGCTACAGATTTCAGTTCCTGAGCATTCAACAGTTCCTTCAAAATGTAGTTCATATTCAGGACTGCATTTGTGTTTGGTGATTGGGTTGAGTCCCATAAATATTGTGTACAAACACAAAAGAGAACAGTAACTTCTAAACTTACTATAAGAATAATCTTAGGGTTGTTATGAAAGAGTTAAAGATATTTTAAACATCTGAATTTGAACAAATTAATCCCACCTTTCTGATGTGATTGCAAATCATTATAATAACATCCAGATTTTTTTTTGGACTGGGAAGCTCTCTATACGAGGGGTCGGTATTGTTAGCCCTGTTTGGGCTGAGGAACCCAGGGTGCAGCAAAGGAACTGGCACAGCATAGCTCAGCAAATGATGGAAAGTGACTTTAACAGAGTCCAGATCCCCTTCATCCCAACCCAGTGAACTTTACATAGGTCACTAAGCATCACTATCCTCATTTTGTGAAGGGCAAGAACTGACCCTAAGCAGAATAGAAAGGCATAGGACCTGTGTCCTAGTTGGCATCCCAAAGGTGTGTCCCTCACCTGGGGCACTATCACTCCATCTTGGAGACTGTAGGGGCTCTTCTATTCCTCTTATTATTCCTCCTGATTTTTACATTGTCTCTTCTGGTATTTGTGGGGAAAAAAAAAAAAAGACAAAAGAAAAAAAAGAAAAGAAACCCCCAACCCACTTGGTTTTCTGAATCCCCACCAGACCATTATGCTGAGCTGAGCATTTCTGAATTGAAGCAAATCCAACTGCAGTGGCCTTGCCATAGGCACACCCTAATTAACAGCAGTAAATTCCGTATGTTCTAGTCTTCACACAGGAATGACTGTTCTGTGACCTAAATGCTCTGATTTGTCTCATGCAGGAGAGTTTTCACACTGGAGGCAATCTCAGCTTGTGTCATTGTCCACATCTGTTTACCTTTTAGGTGGTTTATTTTCTTTCCCCTCTCAATCCTCTGTGGCTACTTTCAGAAGGATTTGTTTGCTTCACCAGGTATTTTTAACCCCACAGCCTGTTTTTTCTTTCTTCATCTCACAGTAAAGTTATAATGCTGAATTTACGACATGGCAATTATTTTCATGGGAACAAACTGTGGCATCATAAAACAGGATTATGATGACCTCACTGAAAAATCAAGCAGAAGCAGCCAGGCCCTAGTTAGGGAAAACTCTTTTTTAAACAAAACATGACTATCTGCAAAACCAGTAGGAGGTAGAGTCAAACTGCTGGTTGCATAAAGAAGTTTTGGTATGTTTCTCTGTATGCGCAAAGCCTTCTGGTGATGCACAGTAAATCTTTGAGAAACATTCAAATCCTGGAAGCTCTTTTAGTGCTAATTTGTAGTGTACTCTGTTGTATTTGGGCTGCTTTTTTTTTTTTAGCTGGGTAGGGATGGGTCTTAAAGTCTCCAAAGAGCAAACTTTCATGAGACCTTTCTGCTGCTGCTATAACTAATAGTATTCTGCTGAACCTCTGGAGCATAAGGTGTACATGATGCTTTACAGATTAATAAAATGACAAGTTTTCCCCTCCGGCTGCCCTGAACCATCTAAACAAAGCAGAAAACAAAGCTTGGGTTAGGCCAGAAATAAACTCTCCTGTGGTAGTTCTGTACTTTGAACTTCTAAATGAGGGCCGTTAATGATTTTTACTATTTGCTTTGGGTTTTTAGCCAGTTTCTCAAAATACTCATGCTCTTTTATAAGGCTTGACAAATTTCAGGCAACTCATGATGTGAATCCTACTCTTACCAGAACTGATTATTTCATCTTTTCTGCATTTCTTCTCTTTGGAAATCATCTCTAGGCAGTTATGGCTTCATCAGGGCAATTGATACCACTCAAATGGGTTGAGCTTGGTGCTCCAGAGCACTGGAGCTGTGTCAGATGGGGAGCCAAAACAGAGCTGAAGCAAAGTCATCAGGATAAATGATGAGGGGTTTGAAATATTGTCAGGCATCTGAAATTTTTTGACCAAAGCACCACATTCCTCTCACCCTAGTGTGGGAACAGGCTGGGGCAGGTATGGTGGGAACTTGGCAAAGGTCTTTCTCCCCCTTTTTTTCATGCATACATTAGGGCAGTCTCTGAGATGCTCAGACTTACAACAAGATGTGACATGTACAATATCATAAAGAAATAACCAACAGAAAGATGATAATATTGTTTTTGTGAATGTATGAACAAGCAGTGAGCAGATCACAAAGAAGTGGAGGATTCTTGTAACTGGTTTTCTAGTGCAGAAATTCATCACTTCGATAGCCTTTGTATTCCTGACCAGTAATGGCTTTTCTTGTGTAGGAGAAAATTGATATGATATCTCTACCTCTCCTTAGACATTCTAGTGATAACTGTGTCTTATGTACTTGAGGATAGTATTAGGGTATGCCAATGCTGCGTATTGTATCTTTGCTTAGGGTATGCCAATACTATATATTGTAAATATACTTTGCAATTGTATCTTCTTGGAGTCAGTTGGAAATGCTGTGAACATCAAACCAGACTGCTCTTTTCTAATAGGGGTATTTTTTCTGTATGAAGGATCTGCCTCAGCTGTGGAGCCACTGGGGTTTGATGAGGTGTTTCATGGGACTCAAGCTAGCCCTCTGCAACAGGGAGGAATTTCACTCTGATCCCCTTTTTGTTAAACCCTATGAAAGTACAGCATTCAACATTTCCCTCCTCCCGGCTCTGTACCACCTATCTTTATTCTTTGCTAACTCCCTGAAGCCCTAATTTGCAGTACTGGAATGAAAAATCTGACAGGAACATATGACAGCTCTGGCCAATCTCTCCCCTTAGATGTAAGAAAGACAGTTAATAACCTTTTTAGAAGGATGAGGCAGGAAGTATGTACATATCATCTCTCTGTGTTAATAGGCTACATATGTGGCCCATCCACTGCATCTGTCTGGGGAAAACACAGGTTTCTGATGTTGCTAAAGGCTGTTATTTTCATGGCACAGCTGAAGAAGATGTCAGTGCTACCTTAGCCAGCTAGGTCAATCAGTCACCTGAAGCACATCCATGACCCATGCCATTCAGCTATCCCAGCTAGCAGAAACTCACCTGCTACAATAGTCAGAATTTGGATTTTAGAAAGGGTCTATAAAGAGGTTCTTCAGGTTGCAGGTAGTAATTTTATGCATATTTTCAAAGGAAAGGCAGATTCTTTCGAACATAGATACAGACACAGTTGACGTTGGTCCCTCCATAGAAAAAATACAGTAGATGCCTGTTTCTCAGCCTCCCTTTAGGGTAATACAGCAGTCAGAGGCAACCTGGATGCAGCGCAGAGGTTTAGCATCAGCCTCTGAACTGCTGCATCATCAGTGAGGCAGGTCTGTGTGATCCTGCTATGTTCAAACTCTGCTGTCTTCTTTCCTTCTGAGATCTGGCAAGGAGTGCCACAGCATGAAACAAAAAGTGTTTCATTCAAGGAACTCGAAGCCAAACTGCAACTCAGATTTAGCTGGATATCCAAAATACTAGCTCGCAAACAAGGATGAAACTACCCTCTGAACAGAGTTCAAAACTCTTTGGCAGCCTGGCTTGGTCTGGGGCTGCTGATACCGCAAATTAACAGAAATCAGTGTGAAGGCTTGTATCTGTGTGTGTTTGCTGTCTGAGGACCAATAGGTTTACTGCAAATCCACTGAGGGCTCAGCTGCAGTGCCATGGGGCCACAGTGTGCAAATCAGCTGCTGGGGCTCTGCTGGCAAGGAAGGAGGAAGCGATGTGCAATCTGTCATCCTGTCTAAATATCTGTGGCATCAACAACTGCTTTATAGTGATTACAGTTATTTGATCACCCAATTTAATTGTGTTGTAAGAATCTATTTATTATGCGGCTGCCTGGTTTCTGAGCATGGCGGAACAAAATCCTTGGCATGGCCAGAGCCTCCGTGTTTGTCAGTAATTTATGGGGCTTGCCTACCAAGGGACTAATTTCAGTAGGTAGGGTGCAAGAGGACTGCCAGTGGACAGTATCTTTGCTAAATGAGCAATATCAGCAGTGTGAGAGTGTCCGTGGCAAGCATGCTGGTGATGTCTTGAAAGAAGGGAACAAAAGAAGGCAGAAATGCACACCCTAATCTGAGGGAGACAGGGAAACTGCTCACCTGCACATTTGCTGCATATGATGGAGGCAGGAGCAGAAGGGAGACTTTCAGTCCAGCTTAGCTGCCTCCTCTGGGGCTGGAAGCTGGTTGCCATGGTTATCTGCTGATGGGAAGGCACTGGCAGCGCTGTGGCCAGGGGGACTGTTTGGGGTGAAGGATGAAGGGACTCTATCAAGGACTGTAGTGATAAGACAAGGGACAATGGCTTCAAATTTAAACAGGAGAAGTTTAGATTAGATATAAGGAAGAAGTTCTTTACTCTGTGGGTGCTGAGGCACCAGAATAGGTTGCCCAATGAAGCTGTGAATGCTTCATCCCTAGAAGTGTTCAAGGCCAGGTTGAACGGGGCTTTGAGCAACCTGATCTAGTGGAAGTTGTTCCTGCCCATGGCAGGGGATTTGGAGCTAGATGACCTTTAAGTTCCATTCCAACCCAAACCACTTTATGATTCTGTAAAGGGAAGGATGCCCATGGGTGGGTTGGGCATCAGTGAGGATGTTTCCAGGCCTTCCCAGGAGCAGGGAATACCCCCATGGCAGCACTGATGAGGTGTGTCTCATGGCACTGAGCCTTGGGATGAGTTAGGTGTGCTTCAAGAGCTCAGAATGTGATTTCTGAGCCACGCCTTTGACGTTTGTGTGTGTGTGTGTGTGTGTGTGTGTGTGTGTGCAGAATTTGTCTGAGTTGTGCTTCGAAGCCTCTGGTTCTGCTCGCCCGCTGTGAGGCAGATGCAGAGCTGACATTGGCAATAAAATTGGCATTGCAGGACTGTCTGTCTGCATGTGCTTGTGTGCAGTGCCATGCTGGAGGTTATGGTGTGTGGGTTTTGCTGTTTTTGTTGGCTTTTTTCTCCCTTAAACAAAGAACCCAGTTCTAGAACTTTATTTTGGAGACCCTGGCTGCTAATTTCAGGAGTGTATTTGGGTTGTATTTCTTGTACAAGTGAAAACACTGTGATTACCTAAACCTGTGTATTTCTTGCTCTGCTGCTCATGTGCTGCAGTCCCAATCCTCTCCTGTTTTACTGTTTCTCAGGAATAGTAAATGCCCATGTGAAGAATAATAAGCTGCAGTTATTCTTCTGTTTTGCTGAATTAGCAAGAACAAAATCTAGGTATGCTATTCTGTAACGATATTTAATAATGATATGTGAATAATGCTTTTACAGTCCTGATCCTTTCAAGCCTGGTACTCACGGGGCTGCCTGCTGCCACAGTAGTTTAATTCATACCTCTCTGTTTGAGCTCCATCCCAATATGAACCTATAAAACTAGGATGGAATTTGCCTGAAATATATAAAACACATAGATTTGAACTTGTAATCTTGTCCTCTACTAAGTGAGTCCTGACAAGATGCTGTTAAAGGCTGTATTTTCTGTGGGTAGAAACCAGCATGGGACATGGAGGGGAGATCTGTGGAGGCAGGACTGGCCTTAGGTGACTTGTGACTCATTTAGCTGTGATGTACTGGTGATAAACTAGTCTTGCTGAGGACACAGGATGGATTTATTTTCACTAAAAGAAGAGAAATACATACATCATTGATTCTTTATACACTGTGCATAGAAAAACATCAATGAAAATTTATTCCCAGAGGTGTACTCATCTCTAGGCAATGTTCCTGCTTCAAGATTCTTAGGTGCGAAGGAGTGATCCAGTGGACATGAATATGCTTAACCTTAATAACGTCAGTAATAGTCACATTCAAGTGTCATCAAAGCTAAGCATTTGCAGGATCAAAGCTTTAAAGGGTGCAGTCTTGTAGAAACACTGTACCTTCTGCTTTTATGAATAGAAGTATTTGCAAATGGCAACATTTTGTGATATAAAACGCTAGTGCAGCTAATATGTAAAATATGGAAGGCAGTAACTGCACAGAGTATATTTTTTTATGATTGTTGTCTACAGATGTGATTATAGATACCAGTGGATTTTCACTACAAGTCTTGAGCTGATTACAAATACAGTTGTCAGGCTAATGGGTACCCACATATACCCTTTGTAAGTGCAGCACGTATTCTAAATGTCACAAGAGAAATTAATCACTGGCTTAATGTTGTTAATTGGTTGGTTTGGGTGTTGGGTGTTGGTTGAGTCACTAATGTGAATTAGTTCATTATGAATCACTATAACTCCATTCTAGCAACTGGACAGATTTTCTTGTTCATAGGAATAAAAGGAAACAGCAATCATGTTTCCAATCTGCTTTCATGGTCTAAGTAATAAGATTAGTAGTGAATCCTGATTCTCTGTATTTAATAGGAAAGGATTCTATACAAAGGCCAAGAAAAAGGGAGATAATCAATCTAATATGCAAATTTCCTATACCTAAGGACACGAAAGCTATCATTAAAACAATTGAAACCCAGAAGTTGTAACATTCAACTGAATGTTAAAAGTGGAAAACTACGTATTTTGAAAGAATGACATATTTATATTGATGTAACTGAACAGAATTTAAGCTATTAAAGTAATGTAGCTACTGAAGAGAAAATTCTATCAAAAGGTGAATGAATACACAACTAATCGAATTACTTTCTTAAAAAATATGTTGTTGCTATTAGAAAGCAAGGAATTACGGGTCACATAAAATTAAGAGATTTAAAGGTAAAATCTGAGACCTTGGCAGGCATCATCCCAATGTAACTTGCCAGGATGGGAAGGGATCTGGCCTTGAGAAGAAGGGGGTGTTCACAGCTAAGATCTGCTGAGCATCAGAGCTCACCTCATATACAGAGTTTCTTTCATGAGTCATGGCACATGGAAAAGCAGGTAACGGTTATGGGAAAACTGACCATCTTACACCATAATTCACAAAATAAACTTACCCGTGGTTTGGGGAACATCCGTGGTCTGGTTCTTAGACACTTGTCTGTAAGAAAATGACTTTCACCATGACTTTTTACCTCCCTGTAACTTACTTCCCAAATTGGTCTACAGCCTCTTGTCCTGCTGCTTTGCTCCTCAAAATGTTATTATCCTGCCTATCTTTGCCATATTTTAGTTCTTTGCAGTATTATATCTTATTACCCACAGACCAGCACACACAAAACAGTTCTGCAGTGATTTAAGCATTTTACATAATTCTTAATCTGCAAGGAAATTTAATATGAAGTGTGGACAAAATGAAGATGAAGCTATTGGAGCTCTTCATCAGCTGAATTGGACATTTAACTCATAAGCATTAGTGTCCTTTCTCAACAGCAAGGACAAGCTAATGAGCCACAGCAGCAAATCATTTAGGTCTTCTTTGCAGAAACATAGTTTAAGAAGCATAACATTCCTTGTCCAAGAGAATAGACTTACCTAATACAGAAATCAGAGGAGACAGTGCTAGCTGACCAATAATCCTTCAAGCTATGAAAGATACAGGACAATTATGTAGGTGTTTCTTTATATGTTGACCAGATAATGTTAAAACATGTGGAGAGGAATTGAACAGAATGACTCAATCTGTCTCTCCTCACAGTAACTACAGAACAGACTGTGGCAGTATTAGCTCTAAGCACTGTCCTGGCATATCCATACAGCCAACTTTTAGAGTAAAGGAAACACATTAGCAGTATGCTGAAATCACCAGGATTGTCATCTGGTGTGATTTTTGATACAGAAGTCAGTCTGCTTTGGTCTGGACTCAGAGCGCTGGGGAATTAATTCGTCATGAGTTTGATAAGGGCAAAAATTCTCCCTCTATCCCAGTACCATTGCATAGCTGTGACACTGAAGGCACCAAAGCTGCAGACAAACAACAGTGGCTGGATAATGGCTGGAAGTGCATCCAAGGGCCCTTTCCTCAGTTCTGTTTTCCATGATGAGGCTGGTTTTGAGAAGTTAAGTCCTGTACTTTGCTGGGGAAATGTGGCCACTACACATTTTACAGTAGACAATGTCAGCATGACACAATAGCAGTTTTTTCCTATTTTCTCATTGCATTTCATGGTGCCGTGCTGTTGCACACTATGATGTGAATGTTGTGACACTATAGTGCAGGTATCTGGGAGTCAAGCAGAGATGTGTCTCACAAGACAACTTACAGGAGTCATTTCCTTACTAGAGACTTGTGCATGAAAGCTGTAGTTTTGATAAACTGAACACTCACATGCATAATTAAGCAGCTACATGGTGTTGTGTGTCGTACCAATTGGATGATCAAGATGAAGTGCAATAATTTTCAAAAGTAATAAGGGAAGTATAAACAGCAATAATATAACTATGTACAGCAGGAACAAGGCAGAACTGGCATTAGTCTTTGTTAGAACAAGGCAATGTCTTTGTAGATCCACAAACAATATGATCTCAATAATTTCTGAACTTGGAAACAGATGTACAGTGTATTCCCTCCAGCAGTAAGATTTTGATTTTCAGCTCCTCTGCCAGAGAAATTGCAGACAATGTGGAAGTGGGTGGGAGGGAAAGGAAGAGAAGAAATCCCTGTATCTCCAAGTGTCTTGCTGTGGCAGTATGTTTCAAAAGCCACATTAGCTGAGTTGCTGAGTGCTCTGAGACATTTCCCATTAAACCAAAACCAACCAAAAATCTTTCCTTGTATCATAACTTCTTTAATACCACAAGCTACATAGAATATGTAAGAAATTTAAGTAGGAGGAGGAACTGGAAACCTAATACTTATCCAGCTTTAGGGAATCCTTTGTCACAAGCTATAAAACTGCACTCTACTGTTCCACCTTTGCCAAGACAAACTTGAAATTCATTATGGGGTAGCTTTTCAGGACTTACTATCAGTTCTGAGCACTGTTGAATATCTGGCCACTGCTAGGAATTGGCCCATGGTAGACTTTAAACTGGTGAAGAATGACGAGTGCAAGAGGAGTGTATCCAACTGTATTACTTGTGTGACTGAAGTGGCAGAAGACAAAGAGAGAGAGAAAACTTGCCAGGAAGTCGGGCTCCTGCACCTCCTGAAACGTGAAGAATGGGAAGCTGTGGGAAATTCATCTGGAACTGTCTTGCTTACATAGAGGCACAGAGGGTGCTGTGTGAAAAGGCATAACTTCCTTTTTACAGAAATACAGAGTCCTTCTTTATAACAACGGTTCACTACCAACAGGAGGGAGGAAGTGTCCCTGAGAAAGGGAATCTATACTCCTTCTGTATTTACGCTTAATCCTCTTGGCAGGTATGCATATGCTGCAAAGCGCAGCTACTCATAACAAATTGGTCTGCTGCAGACAGCAGGTTCTCAGGAAGGTGAGTAAAGTGTGTGTGATGCTCCGTGCTGCAAGCTCTGGTCCTTTCCCCAGAGAAACAACCTGTCAAAGCAGGAATGGTACACAGAATGGACACTATGTCTTTATTTCAGTCACTTGAAGTAAGTCCAAAGTCAGTTTGCTGAATACTCTTCAGACTTACATTTCTATATGGCTCCTGCTGGTGGGTTGCATGTTTCCCTGTAAACCAGAGCAAACTGTATTTATATGTTATTAAATGTAGATAAAGACTGGATGACCATCCTACTGTCAAAATACATTACAATACATGTAGCTACTAAATACCTTTCATGTTGCCAAGTACCTGGCAGAGTAGGACCACATTATGGAGCCCTTGCAGCCACTGTAAGCTGACCAGCTCGTCTGCTTTGACTCAGCCCATTTCCCTCCTCTTTTTGGAGCACCAGCATCTACCATAAGTCTGTCCAGACCCTTCAGACAGGGAGGACTTTATCAGGAGGTATGTGCTGATACTAAAGGATTTCAGATTATTGTCTACTGAATACTTGCAGTGTGTCTTACTGCAGGGAAAGCTGCTCCCCATGTGGGCAGCAAGAGTTTTCCTCCATGAGAGACTGGCAGGGACTGCTGGAGGGGATTTTTGACCACCACATGGGTGCTTGGGCAACTATTTAAGACCTTCCTTGAGTTTTCTTTTTAATGTGCTATTTTATTGTAGGGATTGGGATCCAGACCACTTCCAATGTTCTTGAGCTCTCCCACTTTTGTCCATGGTTCATTATAGCTGTGTTTTCAATATTCTACTGTAGACTTCAAGCTTGGTATAAGATGCTAAAGTTATTCTGTGATCTGAGGGGGAAGCTGGACAAGACTTTCTGTGAATTCTAAGCTAGGCATCTAACACAACATCAAAATCCTGAGCTAGTTCCCCCAAAAGCTCCTTAGCAAAAAGGAGCAGGAATCCTCATCCCACTCTAATTCAGCTCTCTAGCCAGGTTAGATGCAATGCATGCTCTCTCCACTATCTATAAAATGACCTTAAGGGACCTGGGCAAACTGAGATGGCAGGTGAATCCTATCCTGAATGCCTATGGCCTGATTGTCTATGGATGTGGCTGTGGCGTCTCTATGTCTCACTTTTAAGGAGTTGTCTGGTTATCCTCAGTAAAGAAATGTTACTGGGATCTTGGCTGTAGCTGTTTCCTGCACTGTTTGCACCATGAGCAGCATGGTATGGGAAAGAGGGCAGTGGCAGCTCATGAAGACACAGGATCCAGCTCCAACCAAACAGGAGTCTTCTTTTCACTAACTTGTTACACTGAGCAGTGAAAATGGCTGAGAAGGTCTAACTCGTGAAGAGATAAGCTGCCATGAAATACTCAGAGTGGGTGAAGGAAGGTGTACCTCTTCTTTAGAGATTTGTTTCCTTCCTGTTGCATAGTGAATATTTGTGCCTTGAAGGGCTTGCTGCTCCACCTTCCTTTTCAATACTTTAGATTTCTAAGAGGGACAAAATAAATTTACTCAGTTTGAAACACTATTATATTTGGCTCTTCCAAATACTGCATCTGTTGTTTCTGACCGACAGCCCTCAGGAGCAGGAATGAATGAAATGAGGAAATTTTAGCCACTCAGAAATCCCGATTTTGACTTAGAAGTTTGTGGGAATAGGCAAGCAAAGTTGTGCTTTAGTTTGCAAGCAGGATGTTAACAAACAGCACAGGTGTTCACCCTTCTGAGTCTGAAATTCATTTCCCATGGGTTAGCAACAGCTTTTTTTGTGGTTGAAGACATTGCTAGACTCCTGATTCTCTTCTCTGCCTGCAAATGCAGCACATCAAGCGCATCAAGTGCTGACTGCTGACAATGAGCTGTACTGATGTTGATATTCGGTGGATAAACCCTGAATCTGGTCAGAAGTGTTTCAGTATGGTGTGCCTCAATTTCCATAGTTTCTTTCTGAATAGTATGTTATAGCAGTTCTGGGTCTTATCAGGATGTTCACCCATATGCCTGCATGTCTTAAGCTATTAGTGCTTATTATCACTCTCTAACATAAGTCAAGCCTATCATACATGCTTTTCCTGTTAAAAACTTGAAAGTTTACTATGCCATATCAGTTCTAGGTCCTTTCAGTTCTTAAAGGGGACCTATAAGAAAGATGGGGTAGACTCTTTAGCGGGGTCTGTTGTGACAGGACAAGGGGTGATGGCTTTAAACTAAAGGGGAGATTCAGGCTGGATATGAAGAAGAATTTTTTTACGATGAGAATGGTCAACTACTGTTACAGGTGCCCAGAGAGGTGGTGGATGCACCATCCCCGGGGACATTCAAGGACAGGCCTGGATGTGGTTCTGGGCAACCTGTTTTAATTGAAGATACCTCTGCTCACTCTGGAGGGGTTAGACCAGATAGCCTTTGAAGGTTCCTTCCAACCCAAACTATTCTATGATTCTATGATAATTCAGGGCTTGATAGGCTAGTCTAAGGCTACACTTCATGTTTAGCAAACTCCTTTTTCTGTCTCTCATTTGGGTTTTGTTTCTTTGTTTTGCTTTCTTTTTAATATCAGTCAGGGAATGTGAGGCAATAGAAAAGCACTTGGAGCTTTATGACTTTATCCTGCACTTGTCTTTAAATAATGCAGTCCTGTGTTCAAGGAATGGATAGATGTGTAGAGCTATAAAAGTGAAAAACTTGATTGCCTTATATTTATAGCCTTTTTCTCCTTTATACAATATTGTGTTAAGCTTTCTTCCACTGTGTGTTTCTGTGCCCCTGATGGGCACTTGGGCAAATCCTTAGTTTACCTCAACTTCCCAGTCTTCAGCTACTACAAAGAATAACATATTCCTTCACTTCATCAGCAAGGTGATGCCCATGTAAGGAAATGTAAAATAATTTATGTGAGAGAGAAAACAATATCTCTTACCTCTTCTGGCCGGTCATATTAGCTAAGTATTTTTCCAATGAATTTCCAGTCTAATTTTAAGCAGTAGGAATTTCATTTATGGTTTAAAATATCCCAATGATTTCTCAAACAACTACGCCTAACTACATGGAAATAATTCTCTACCCACTTTTGATGGTGATCAGCTTTTATGTAAATGGCCCCATCATCATAGCACAAGGAATACCAAGTGTTGCTGTCTTGCTAGGAGAAGCCATGTGCATCTCAGGATGTATGGAGAATGCAATAATATCTAGGATTTTCTTCTATGAACTTCAAGCGAGCATCAGGGTTCATACTTCAGAGTCATGTTATTGCAGCAATACATGATCTATTGCCAGCTACCTAAGTACAATGAAAACTTGCCTCAGCTAGGAAGTGCCCACTAGAGACCAGCATTTCCCTGCAGCGCTTAATCTTTTTTTCAGCAAGGAATAAAGACATTTCTCTAAATTCTTTCTTGCAGATTTTCCTTCTTAATTGTCCCAGTGGGTGCTGGCTCCTGCTAAAAAGATTGTCTGGGGATTCAGGTTCCAGAATACTTGTAATCTCTGAGATGGGGTAAAGATTGTAGGTAACCTTGCAGGGGCTCGGGTGCATCCAAACTGTAGCTCATGCTCCTTCTGCTCCCTTCACTGGCAGTTGCTTCCCGTGTAGCCCAACCTTGGTCACAGAACAAGAAGACACTAGGTATTGCTAATGTTGCTTCAGAGCCAGAGATGCATAGGAAGTTATTTTCATGTCTGACAGAGTATCATCTGTGAGGCTTTTCCTAGCTTTAATCAGGATGGAAAGATGAAAACCTACAAGGGTGAGGAATCAACCGGAAAGAAAAAAAAGAAACCAGAAAAAAAAACCCAATGAAACTGAACTAGGCCATTTGGAAAGTTTTGTTCTAGATTTTTAGGCTTTGTTACTATAAACGAACTACTTTAAAGAACAGTCATTTTCATCTCCAAAAAACAAATAAATACTTGATGTATTCATATACATTTTATCTCCTATAAAAGATAAGTACAAACCAGCACATTTTAATAATTAAAACCTCCTATTTTCAAATCATAAAGGACACTCCAGTACCCAGCAATCTAATGCTGTGCAAGAAAAAGAAATATGGAAAAATTCTCAATTAGAAATACTCAGCACTCTTCCACAAAGATTTCCAAGCCCATCTTTTCTGCTGGTGTAACTAAGAGTACCCCTGGGAGAAGCAGTCCTTCTCCCCCATCCCCACCTGCTCACTCTCGCACTGCGCCTGTCCCTCCTGCAGGGGCTCTGTAGTGTGGATGAGGAGGATGCTCCAGAGTAAGGTTAAGGACCGATTACGTGATGCAATTATTGGTGTGCTGATGGAGTGCACCACCAGCTGATGCCGTAGGGAGATCTTGTTTTTTTTCCAGCTCCCCATCACACTGCACCCTTGCACCAGCACAGAATGCTTTGCTAATCTTGTGGCGTGGTGGTTCAAGGAGTTAATATGGCAGGAACATAACAACTAAAATAACAAGAGGAATATTTTCCTGATAGTTTAGGTCTCTTCATTTAGGGATATGCCAGCCCAGCAGAGGAGGATGGACTGTGTGTGTTGGATGGGGAGTCTGGGCTAGCCATGCAGCAGCCGCTTGTGTCAGCTCAGTTGTATCCCAAAATCACACTTTGAATTTGGTCTGGATCAGTTCCCCCATCGGATTCATTGTTTGGACACACAAATATTTGTGCTGGACTCACGGGAGCCGGCATGGCTGTGGGAATTAGAGGCTGAGGGCATGAAGAGTCTGACGGAAGGGGACAGGGTTAGTCCCCCAGCAATGCTGGTGTGCACAGCTTGTGAAACTGCAATCAGCTCATATGCTGGAGGAACACTGAGCTCACAGGGGCACCAGTGCTTTAACTTGCTTATTAAAACCATCATTAGGGCTCAAATGAGGTGACAAGAGCTCCCACAGCTTCAGCTACGTCAAAATCTTGCCCTGCCAGAATATCCCACCACTCTGTCTCCGCTGAGCACTCCCAGCTCAGGGCACAGAAGCACCACTATGGTGGCATTTTGTACTACTATATGTATCCATATAATTTTGGGGATTTCCTGCCTATTATAACATAAGGTAGGTATAATTTATCATGTTCTATGGCCCCAAATATGCTTTTACTCTGAGAAGCAGTAGTATGAATAGCACCAAAGCTATTCATAGATCCACAGTTTTGTCTCATTAGTTTTCAAGGCAAATGTGTTTGTTTAGGTTTCCCAGCTGCCAAAATTACAATCTCAGCCTGAGATTTGAAAGATAGACTGTACTCTTTTTTTTTTTTTTTTTATTTGCTTATCAGCACTGGTCTTTTTTCTTTAAGCCTATGACAGGCAAATTTCTCCACCAGTGACAGTTGTCCAACCTGGTTGTCTTCAGTGGATGCTCATGTTAAAGACAAAATGGAGGTGTTTCACCTATGCATTTTCAAACACTACAAATTAGTCTACTGGAGAAACTGAGGAGTGAAGAGGTGATAAGACTTATTTTACAGACAAACAGCAGATGAGTAGAAGAGGTCTCTTCTGTGTCTTACCTTGGTACTTTTTCAGCTGGACAATGCTATCAAATGTTGTTTTTTTGGAAGACAGTGAATAATTTTTGCTAACAAATGAAAAGCAGGTTTGGCTCTTTCTGCCTCTGATAAATTCATTACAGAAGGGAAAAATAATTAAAGAAAGAAGAAAGCACTTATGACCAGAAGGAAAGAACTTTCTACAGAGTCAGCAGATTTACTAATATTATACCTTCTTTATTGCAATACCTTTGCAAAATGGAGCTGAACTTCATCAAAGCAAAAATAAAATAAGAAATGAAACACTAGAAGATGCATTTAGCAGCTCTTGCTCTCTTCATCTTCTAGTTAGTTTTGTATCTGTCTCCCTTAATTTGTCTATTAATAATAAAAAAATATGAGTGTTCATATAAGAGTTGACCCTTGTTTATACTGATTTAGAAACAGCTTAGTTCAAATGATACAATCCTGAACTGCTGAACAACATGATAAATAATCACTTTCAATGTTTCTTGAAAGCAAAAAAAAAAAAATCCATCTCATTTCATTTTTTCCTGTGTCCTCTTTGTTCCCCTCCCTTCTGTTAAATGTGCATCCCAAACATGAAAAAAACACCTTTGGAAAGAATTTTAATAGCTGGTTTTAGCAGTTCTGGCACTATCTAATAATTTCAAAGGCTTCTCTGCTTCCCTATCAGTGGCTGAGCAAGGAGGAGAAACAGCTGCCTCCTTGCACAGCCCCACCATAGGGAAACCATGCAGCAGTCTTGGGCTGCGTCTGCATGGATCATCGCAGATAGATACCAGCTTTTTCTATCCAAACCGAAGCACAATCCCAGCTCCAATCCAGGAGCTATACATCCCATGGTATAAAATCCTATGCTACACGCTCCCATATGCAGTACTAAGCCATCTGTAGTGCTTTGGGATCACAGCCAGTACTTTCTGTAGGCTGATGCTGCATTGCAACAACATAGCTGTGCTATTAAATTTATTAGTGCAGTGGGGAAAAGGAAATATTGAGACTGGTTATACCTCCACTGCTTCCCTAAAAGCCAGGGCTGGGCAGTGAGCTAAAGCCTGATGTATTCCCCGGCTTCTCCATGCCTGCACAGTCTGCCACCCAGCAGCTCCTGTTGCCTCTGTGTCAGGCAATGCAGGTACCCTTCTAGAAGGAGACCCATGAGGGTGTGATCTTGCTGCTGGGCATGTGGATGTCTGATGAGAGACGCTATGCTCAGCCTATTGCCAAAGCAAGTAGCTCTGTTTTTGAGCTAGTGTAACCCAAGCATGAGTTTTCTCATGTGAGCGCAGGATCTGAAGGGAAATCTGACCTTGAGTCTGGTCTTGAACTTTTGCTTTAAATAACACTGTATATGTGCCTACTGAGACAAAAAGAGTCAATCACTGTGACCAAAACCCAATTCCCCAGAAAAAATGGGCAAAAATAGTTACTAGAAAGGTGTGCTGAAGACTGTGAGCTTATAAACTATGCTGACCATTGGATATTTCCTTATTTGCTGATCAATCGTAGTGTAGAAGGGGATAAGAGTATTTGTCTGTCAAAAGGCATAACCTACGAGGAAGAATTTGATTAATAAAATATTTAATATTTGTCCCTAATGTGGATTTAAGCTTACACCAGACATGATCCCTCTGCTGTATGTGTTGTGGAAACATATTCCAGGTTTGACACATTTGCCACAATCATTTTGTTCTATAGAATCCTGTGATCAATTGCCTGTGGCTTCAACATTACTCAGGGCAGCAGGAAGAAACTGTCACTGTAGCCTTTTGTTTTGAGACTCCAGGAAACAAAGCCTTAGGAGAGTAGAATCATTATAATGCTGATGCTAACGATTAGTTTGCTTCAGCTAAAAATATATAAATAATATTTGAGTTAAATTAAATTTGCATTCTTTCCCTCTCCCATTCCTACAGTTTTTCTGATGTTAGGCCTTCAGTTATCTTGCTACACCATGCTTAAAACTTTATCAACCATACTGTGTAAGCTAAGAACATAACAGGCTATGCCTGCATGGAGAGAATCATAGGATACAAAGTTTCTTTTACAAAACATTTAAAATGCAGATCTTGTTATTGTTTTAAGCTAGCTTGGATCACAAGAAGTCGTAAGACCATATTTTATGTATAGAATGTGCATATATGATATAAGATACATATGAATTTATTAAATTAGATGTAAATTCTCTTATTCAGTGTATTCTCTGTTATCTGCAAACTTTTGTGTAATAATAATAAGCCTAGTCACCCAAAACCAAAACAAGAGAGGTTTATATTTAGGCACACATACTTGTACACAGCCTGAGAACCTAAAGGTTCCTGTATTGTACTACCCCTTCCCTGCTTCACCTCACTTTAGATGGTGATACCACATTTGTCTTCAGTATTTATAGACTGACTATAACTGACTATGTGCCACTCAGAGGTGGTAAATACAGGTTTACCAGTCTCAGCTATATGCCGGCCATGAACTCCTCACCTCACTACTTCTGAGTAGCTTCAGACTGTAATCTGCAGTTGCAACTAAACCAAAGTAGATGGATTTATTGCAAGTACATTTCATTCATCCATCCACCTAAATATAGACATATATTGACTCAGGGAGCAGCCTGGGCAAAATTCAGCTTTTGATCAGCAGTTGATTTATATTTACAGTCTCAATTAAGCTAAAATAGGAGCTTTATCCCATGGGAAAGGGTAATTACTCAGCCTTCTTGTGGACTTTAGGGAGCCACAGAAGTGTGATATAAAAGAAAGCTCTACAAATCTAGAACTGCTGTGCATGAACCCAAACCCAAATTTCACTGAAAAAATTTAAATTACTAAAATCAAGAACCTGAAAGTTGTCAGCAGGACAAGTAGAGGCTATTCATAATATGTGGGTTATATACGTAGCTGTACTTCAATATTTATAGGTTCTCTCTGTTCACTCCAGACTTGGGGCAGAGTGCTATCAAGCAGACAGGAATTGAGTGTGATTTGGGGTTCAGTATGAGCTCAAGCCAATGTTGCAGGTGAGGCATGGTATAACAAACTGTTTATCTGGGTCCCTGAACTACTGATGCATCAATCTCCATCACATGTTCTAGCTATTGGATTAGCCGTTAGATTAACCATTAATCTATATTCCATTAGTCCCTACAGCTGCACATACCAACATGCTTAACTGAAAGGCAGATTTTAAGTACTTTGATGGTAACTAAAGGTCTTTTAAACCATAACGTAGAGACATGAACCTTTTGACTGAATACCAGCACCTTGGCCCTAGCTCAGTCTGATTCAACTTTTAATACACTGATAAAAATTGGAAGAATCTGTGCTAGTGCTAAAACACCTGTGCTAGCATTAACTGCTCTGAGGTCAGTCTGGACCCTGTGGGACTAGGGTTGTGGTGAGTGCTCTTGGCAGACTATTCAATAGGTTGCCCAGATCATCCCTGAGATATATACAGACAATGAAACTGGTTGAAACTTGGAGTGAGAAGGAAAATTTACAGATATCAGCTTTGTTTGTGTGGGTTGAAAGCAATTCTCCAGGGTGCATCCACTGCTTATAACTGCTCAGCTGTAAATCTGAGTGAAGGCTGGAGAAACAAAAAGCTGCCTATGTAGACAAACCACTTGGCTCTACGCCCTCTTCAGTGTTTACCCAGGCTGCAGACTGTTTTAGCGAAAGGAATTATAGAAAAACTATGCTCTAAGGTCTAAAGATTCTCTCAACTATGTAAAATCCAAAATAGGGGCTGGGAAGGGCAGCTGCTCATTTGCATTCCTGGCATCTGGTGCTAATGACTGGAAGATAACTGTAAGAAATGTCATTTTTAAAATGCATTAATTTTTAAAGGAAAACCACACCTAACAGAACAGCATCCTTTTTTCTTTTTTTTTTTTTTTTTCATTTTTGCAAGTTCTGTGCTCTTTAGGCACACAGTTGAGATGCCCTCATACCAGACACTTTTTATGCAGCATGTGTGTTTGGTTTTGTTACTATGCTGAGCTCCACAGAGACTATTTTCTAGGCTGAACTCCCACTTGTCCCACCACAGCTTCTTTGAGATGTCTCTCCTGCAAGGCTGTCTCTTTCTTTGACACAGGGTTTTCATCTCTCAGGAACAGGTGACTTGCCCTGGATGTTGCCCTCTAATTTTATTTCCCACTTTATGATAACTATTCCTCTCTCCTGTCTTTCTTAAAATTGGAAAAGAAGTCAATTGCAAAGATTTTCTTGCAGTAAAACATGCCTGTTGAACTTTCTACCACAGCAGTTTTCTTTTTCTGAAGGAATCTGGGCTGTAAATACCAATACTTGGAGATCATTCATGTTTACTAGAAGAAATTTGGTTTGGGAACTGAGCACAGAATTGGAAGTATGAAATGCTAAGCTTTCTCCATTTTTGCCTGTGTTGCTTTCTAAGCATATTTTGCCCTAAATGGACAATATACAAACACAGAATGGTTTGGGTTGGAAGAGACATTAAAAATAATCTAGTTCCAACCGCTTCCATGCGTAGGGACACCTTCCACTAGACCAAGTTGTTCAAAGTCCCATCCAGCTTGGCCTTGAGCACTTCCAGGGATGGGGCATCCACACCTTCTCCCGTGCCCTCAACAAGGAAGAACTTCTTCCTAATATCTAATCTGAATCTACCCTTCATGCTGGGGCCCAGAGCTGGATACAGTACTGCAGATGAGGTCTCACAAGAGTGAAACAGAGCAGGAGAATCACCTCCCTCAACCTGCTAGTCATGTTTCATTTGGTGCAGCTGAGGATACGGTTCGCTTTCTGGGCTGCAAGCTAATGTTTATGGTATCCTCAAGCATTCAGATATATAGCAAACAATGATAGGCGGATAACTTTTTAGACTGGTTAGATCAATGAAAAAAAGTGGAAAAATGAACATCCTTTTATTTGTGCTGGCAAAAGAGAAGGAGCGCCACATTGGCATGCATGGCTTTGCACTAACAGCTGGTCCACATCACAATCCTTCCTGTATGCCTCAGTAGGGTAATAAGATGGAAATCCCCGTTCTCTGCTACTTTACTAGCAGAGAGGCTCTGGCCTTGTATTAAGAAATCATTACTCTTGTTTTCTATACTGAGGTGCTATTGAGCTACAATGAAAACTTCAGAGCATAATTGTGCTTTTATTTTCCCTCCCATGTGTACACTTGTTCTCCATGTCTGAACCTATATAGGTTAGGTGTTTGAGTTATCACCTGGTGCAGCTCTGTCCTTACGTATAGTCCCTTTCCTGTATTGTTTTTGTGGTGGCATTTCTCTGGCCCCATTTCCTCCAGCAAGGCTTTTTCTCCAGGAGGAAGACCAAGAAGTCGAAATCCTAGCCCACCTGAAGTTAATGGCAAAATGATCATTGACTTTAACAGGGCCATAATTTCAGCATCTAACACCATAAGGCAGCTTTTGGTACAATTGATTTCCTGAATTGCATTCACTGAATATATGGTTTATTCCAAAGGTTCCTGAATGTTGTTTTTTTTTTCAGAAAGTGTCCATAGCACCTTCTGGCTTCTAATATCTTTCCTCTGTAACAACAAATCTTATTGCTAAAATTTAACAAATGAATGTAAGGGCTTACCTGAATAAAGGATGGGATAACAATCTGTCTAAACCCACAATGGTACACGATCACCAGTACTGAGTTTCCATAGGATTCTCAATGCATTAACAGCTGAAATTTCAGTCATAAAAAACCCCAAACCACCCCATGCTCCCAAAGCAGTGCACAGAATTGTCTTTCTCAGTAAAAGTGAATTTTAGACTCAAGGAGTTGAGTCAACACCTAGCTAAAACCCCTTACCAACTGCTTCAAGCATTGAGAGTGATGCTGAACCTGAGCCTTTGTTTTGAAGTTTAATTGAAGTTGAATTGGAATCGATCCAGAGCAAGCTTAGTCTCAGCTGGCCCCAAATCTTAACTCAGAATTCCTCCATAAAAATGGAATAAATCAAATACATAAATCTCAAGTTATTCTATCAGCAGCACCTCAAGCTGGAGGTGCTGTGGTTAGTGTGAAGACAAGAAGCTGATCTATGGTTAGATGTTGGACAGCAAAAATTAAGGCTTCTTTAATATAAGAGTAGAAGGGACCAATTCTGCATTCAGTGAGAGGGCAGGATGGCAAGGGAGATGAGCAATATGAGGCAGGGATGACCTGACAGTGGTGTCACAACATTTAATTACGTACTGCAATATGTAATACTGCATATTACATAGGATGCACTTGTCCTGAGTAGTGTATAATTCACCTAGGTGTTAAGAGAATGTGGTTAAGAGCCTACAGTTTCTATGCAAAACATAAACTCATCTAGTATCCATCAGTAGAAAAATCAGTATGACATAAATTCAGAGGAAAATGGTTTTGACAAACAAGGTCAATAAAATTTTTATCTATAAATCAGCCAGAGTAGAGAAATAATGTTGTTTGGGTCTGTAGAGCGAAAGAAGGAATCAGAAAATGAGCTGAGTAACCACTGAAAATCAATTGGCATCTTGGCTGAAAGCACTAATAGAGTAAACACAGGGTTTTTTTCTGAATTATAAAAACACATGAAAGAGAAACATCTCACCTGATGTCCACAAAGCTGTGTAGACATGAAACGTAGAGTTGCTCGTTAGTAAGTGCGTATACCCCTTAATCAAACTATGACAGGTAGAAACCCACAATTTTGTAAGAAAACATAAAAATAAAATTACAGTGTGGTTTATCAACAGGCATTCTCTGTGTATCTTTGATTATATTTGTTGCTGACTTATTCTGCTGAGCTGAATCTCACTAATAGTATTAGGGGCAATATCTATTTGCTTGATTTGTTATAGTAGTAATTTTTATTTGAGTTCCAGCTTCTCAATTGCAGTTGAATCTTTATCCAATGAAACCCAATAAAAGCACAGAGAGACCTCTTTCCTATCTGACAGCATGTTGGGGCTTTGTCTCACCCACATGGTGATGTACAGCACAGGTATGTACAGACAGGGTGATGTATGCAGATTGATTTGGTGGCTTATGTATATTAGAGACAAGTTTTTATAATCTTGTGCTTTCAATTCCAGACTAGCTTTCTGGAAATCAGATTGGAAGTAGACTGTGCTCTAAGCCAAGCTACACAAGGTTTCATGTGAACAGGTTAGAAACTTTTGCCAGATCTGAAGTTGCTAGATGATCTATCCATCTTGTTGTTAGGCTATTAGAAGATAACATGTTTATTAGACCCCTGTCTGAGCTAAACACTAGTTTCTGGAAGATATAATGTGCTTATTCTTGAAATAACTGAATGAAATGAAACTAGCTGAACTGCAATTAACTTCGTTTCTTCTGGTCTTACTTCATAGCATGTAAACAATGTAAAAACCAAGAGGCAGCTGCAGAGAGCTCATGACCCACCCTCAGCTCTGGAAACCAGTCAAGTATTTCCATCTAACTGATGGATGGCAAGTGTTTCCTGAAGCCCCCCCCCGAAGCTTTAAAAAAGCAAACTCCTGGTTAAGGTGACATTTACAAGTAAAATCAGAGGAGTCTCGTTAAAGCCATCCCTGGACCTGTACTTCTTCAAGCCTGACCTTAGTAACAACTCATGCTTGGCACAAGGGCATGGGGCTCTGCTGACCTGGTGGCACATCCAGCTCTTGAAATGGGCATTGATGCAGGCTGCTAAAGTGCAAGATGCTTAGGATCTGGGGGAGATTTCTGACAGTGTGTTTATAACTTATGAGTTTTTTTTCTTTTTCTTGTTCCCCCCCCCCCCCCCCCAAGCTACATTTTGAATCACTGATGTGATTCTCAGTCATTCTTGTGCCAAGATACAAATCACTCACCTCCCAACAGCTATTCATGTGTCTGCAGCAAAGTGCTGTCTGTGTGGCAATTTGAAAGGCAATGAGGGAAAACTGGTACAGATCAATAATGGAGGATTTTTGGGGTGTTTAGAGCAGAAAATGGAATGAAGGATATTCTTTGAGGATAAAGCATCTGTTACAGCCCATTAGAAATAGGAGAACTGGGATTTAATGCTAAGTCTGGCACGTGGCACTATTATTGTCCTAACCAAATAAAGAATATGTGTTTACAAGGAATACATTAAAGCTTGATGAGCCATGGATAGCACCATAAAATATCAGTTTCTTCATGTATTTATGAGGTGAACAATGACTATTACTGATTTTGTAGAAAAGTCTATCTTGCATTAAAAGGCTCGTGATGAGGAATTTTATGGCCACAAACACTAATGACATTAAGACAGAGCTAGATGCTGCAGCCCACATAAGGAAATACGTTGTTTCAAAAAATGCTCTTATTACTGTGCTGTGCTTTGAACATTTTACTCCCTTCCCCGTGGGGCTGAGGTGAGCAGGCATAAATTTGGCCTTCCCAAGATAGGCAAGCAGTGACTTCTCCTTCACTGTGTTCGTGACCTTTTTATCTCTGAACCCTGTGAACACCTAGCACCATACCCCTACCACCACTGTCCTGGTTAAAACCAACCAAAATCTTCATGGACCCCTTCTGCAAGAGGTGGCCCCTGAGATGCATCCTTGAAGCACTACAGAAAAAGGTAGTGTGGTTTACAGGACACTTAGAAGAAATAACCCACATTCAGAACATCTGTGTAAAGGTTGTTTCCACTTTTAATGTTATTTAGTCTTTAAAAGGAGATAAAGAGAAAGCTTTCTTGCTTATGACAACATTTGTTAAATGGACTGTTAGTGAACATAAGATTTCATCTCCCCTTGACATGCAAAGAGGAGCCCTTTATGCAATTACATCTTTTTCCCATTTCTTTTTGGAGGAGGAGGGGTGCAGAGTTGTTATCAATAGAAGGCAGATCTTGAAAAGAACAATTTTGGCAGTTTTGTGCTGTGCAACCTCTCAGCTGACTGCAGAACAGTGTAACAGTAGAGTACCCTGTGTTTGCTTTTTCTTTTGGTGGAAGTATGGTGTGTTACTGTAACCCTTTTCTTACTCTAAGCAATGGGTTCCTTAAGCTGGCATGGCATGTAGTTTCTAGAATACTGCCAAATAAGGGACACAAAATATTTTAGTTGACACTTCGTACTGCTGCTGATTGCCAGCTTGAAAATTACAACAGCAGTGACAAAAGCTGAAAGATCCGTTCTGCTGGACTGATTCATAGGAAAACAATATATATTTGTGCAAGCTGTCATGGCAAAATCCCCTTGAAATGTTACTCAACATGACTGGATTGTAGAGCCAGGTCCTGTTTGAATAAGTCTTTAGCTTTCAGAAGAGCTGAAGGAGTATGGTTTCATCATTACTGCAAAAATTGATGCCAATGAAGAAAAGACTAATTTACTTGTCTCTTACTGAATCCTTGAAGACTTTTATATGATTCAGTGTGTTTTATGAGCTGTGTTTCCAGGAATGCTGGCAGAAAACAGGGTAATCGCTATTTCACCATCATGTCAGCTTTATTTTAACCGCCCTCCACTGACTTTTGGAAAAATGAGGAGGAATAGGAATCATCAACCAGCTCTGTTTGTTTATACCTCTGTCTGGTTATCCGACCTTGCCAGCCAGCCTGCTCTATCGACTTTACAGCACACATGGGACCTGTGAAATTACTCTGGGAGGAAGGAGCAGGGCAAAGCATGGAACAACTTTGTCCTCTGAGTAGAGAAGGCAGGAGGCCTCCCAGCAGCCTGGCCAGCAAAATGAGCTGTTCCCAAATCCACAGCTTGCTGTGTTTTCTGGCAAGCTGTTGTGCCGTATTGCTGCTATGGTGTTCTCACAAAGGTGACTGTCTGGATTGTAAACTGGGAGTAAAATCCTGTCCCTTCCTCTCCCTCCCCTCCTGCACCTGCCCCATTTTAAATGTTTTTATAGGATGGTGAGATAAAATATATAATAATTTTTTTAGGCTGGCCAAACCAGAATCTATTATCCAACTCATCCCAAAGGAGTGCTGCCTATGTATGCTCTGTCCATGTATATCCCATGCTCTCTGGGAGTGATGCAAGTGCACAAATATAAATCTCCGGTGCCCACTTGTTGAGGTTTAAGCCTTATACAGCCAAGGGGTCCATGGGGAGCTGGCAGAAAGATCCAAGAGCTTAAAAGAATCCTCTGCCTTGCAGAGTGATTGCAGGGTTGTTCTTCCCTCTGTGTTCAGGCACTTTACAGCAAAATAGTTTTATGAGTGTTCAAGAGACATTCTGAATCTTAAATTCTGCTGGTCAGTCTAGAAATCTCTCCTGCTGTCTCTAACCATGACCTGTGGCAGATGCTGAGGAAAAGGGTGACAGAAAAAGGACGTGAACAGTGAGACCTTGAATTTGCTATAATCTCAGCTGAAAGAAATCGGCTGCTCTGGGGCTTTGGAGATGAGAGCTGCATGCAGATGATCATACAGAGGTGCCACCTATCCCATGTTCATTCAGACAGTTGTTTTCTAAACCCTTTTTCCTGTGGGTGGCTGACATCACAGGCTGTCAGTAAAAATCATGCTACCACTCTATGCCTATATGAAAAAGGACTTCCTTCTGTTTGCTTTTAAAACTGTTCTGGGTAAATTCACTGAGAACTCTTTAGTTCTACTATTATGAGAAATAATAAGAATCATGAGTCACTTCATCTGCTTCATAGTGCTTAGGATTTTGCAGACCTTTGTCATATCCTCCTGGATATACTTCTCTCCAGGATAAAGAGTCATAGTCTATGGGGTTGACCCTTAATATGGAAGGGTCATTCTGATGACCTCTACTGCCCTTTTCCCTACCCTTCATAGCACTGTTAGACTGATCTAAAAATGGGGTGACTGCACTATGAAACTAAACAGCTAATAATGGCGTTTCTCTGTGTTTTCCTCTTTTTGACCACTGCCAAATATTGCAATGAAGGCTATCTGAGCAGACTTGCCTAGTACCAGGTATCCAGCCAAAGAGGTTTTAATGAGTTTAGTTTTCTAGTGACTATTTAAATGATACTAGTTTTTCCATACAGAATAGAACATATTTTGTTTATATTCTTTAGCTTATACCTGAAATATAGCACCAGGAAAAGAAAGGAAAAGAAAAAAAAGGCTCAGATTTCTAACTGTGGTTCCTGGTTTTCTGGTGGGACAGAGCTTGCATTTGCAGCCTGAATGAGTTGTTAGATTTTATACCTGCAACTGTCTCAGAACTAAGTATTACTCATCCCAGACCTCAGTAAAGTGTGTTTATATGGAATAAAGCCCACATTTGAAGGGGGAGCTGGAAAACCCACTCTTAAACCATTTGTTGAAAGCTGCATAGAGTTCCAAACATTAAGAAGTAATCCCAGGGAAGATGGATTAGTGACCAGAATTCAAGAAAAGAAGTCAGATGTGAATAATAAATTCCTTTCGTTACAAGACTGTGGTTTCTCACATGGGCACTTACATGGTACATATAAAACTATACATATGAGGTATAGTTGCCAGACCTCTTTTTCTTTACTTTTTGTAGCTTCATTTTATAGGCAGAATTAATGTTATGTGTTTTGCCCACATGAGCACATGTGGACAAAAAAAAAAAATATATATATATATATTTAAACACAGCACAGCTCCAAGTGTCATGGAAGATTTATATTGTAATATTTATAGCCAATATTCAAAACATTAATGCAATGGCCATTGACCCTGAGTGAGCTCAGCAATGCCGAGCAAGTAACCACACTGTTGGTGACATTATACTTTGCTCTGCCTGTCAGTCTGGGCAGTAGCACAGCAGATCAATGCTTTACTTATATTCCTGGGGATATTTCTGTTCATCATGATTGAAGACACACTGCTGTGATTTCTGTAACTTTGTTGCTATAGAGCTCATCACTGAATATAACATTGCTCTTTCTCAGACTTTAATGTTTTGCATAACGTATACTAATATTTTAGCCATTCTGTTTCTCTCTGCTTCCATTCCCTCCGCCCAGGACTAAAATATGCCAGATAAAAAGTTGTAAAAACAACACTAAAGAACTGAGTAGTGATACAGAGAGAAAATGAGTTTGGTCTTTCAATTTTCCTTTCTTAAACAATATCTATGTCTCTCCCCCTGAGTGCCATGAAATGTTAATAATGCCAAAAGTCTTGCTGTGATAACCTGATTTGAAATCTCCCTATATTTTGGCAGTGGCTGTGATCTGAAGCTTTGAACTCTTTAGGTTAGTAAAATCCAGAGGTGGAGTGCATGTGGAGATAACATCTGTTTGCAGCCAGTGGTGTCTTTTAAAGGGTAATCTCTAATGCATGGAGCTGTATTTCACTGCATCTCTTGCTGTGATTGCTGATCATGTAGACATACCTCAAGTGAATTTTAAATGTCTCATTTGGATAGGGCTACCAGAAAAGCAGAAGACACTTGGGGTTTAGCACCGGCTGAACCGCCTGAATGTTTTTCTCAGTTGTTGGGTAGATTTTGCTACCAGAGAGATCTAGTTTTAAATGAGGTTGAACATGTCTGCATATATTTCAGTTAGTTATATTCTTGTGCTAGCAAGAAAAGAGCCTTGTCCTTCTGAAAGCTAATTAGCTGTAAAGTGACAATAGCTTAGATGCATTGTCACCTGGCTGCAGCAAAGTCAGATGAAAAGTTTAGTATTTCCAGACCTGTTGTTAAGGCCATGAAAGAGAAGGGTTTGTGTGTTAATTCTCCCATTCTTAGGCACAGAACAGTGAATACTTGGTGATATGCATAGTTATGTCTGGTCTAGACTTAGACAGTCTTGTTCAGAATGTGTGGGTTAAAGCCCTTCCTGAATCTTCATTAGCGAAGACAGGCCTTCCTCATAGGAGAAGGAAAACCCCTATCTTCAAACCCGGGCTGATGGAGCTTGTCTAGCCTTGTACGGTCTTCCATCAAAGAGAAGAACACTCTTACAAAACCTACTACCTGTGGACTTTGCTGTCACTTTGCCTAGCTAGCTAGGCCGTGGCAGTTAAACCTCAGGTGTAAAGAGTGGGGCCAGTTCCGTGCAAGCTGTGCCTCACCTAAAAAATCCACTGCACAGGCTGGAAGGGCTCACTCCCACTTGTCTGTATGGACAGGTGAGGGTCGAAATGGTAGGTGACAAGGTGCATGGGAAGCTGCAGATCCAACCTTGCATGTGGGCGGACCAGCGCATGGGTAGCTCGAGATTGCGCAGGAGATGACAGTCCTGGTCAGAAACTCCCTGATTGCCTAAGCACCCTTTTCCAAACAGATTTGCATATCCCACATGCCCTTGGTCATCGTGCTTGTAGTAAGCATGGTTAAAGCCTTTCCCAAATCTTCGCTCGCGAAGCCAAGCTATCAAATCAGACTTAGTTCTTGATGACTCAGCTGAGTGAAGTCAATACACACTAAATCTGAGGTCTTGCTTCAGTAAGAACCTATTGCTGCTGTAGATTTTTGCTTCATTCTGACTTTCTTCTCTTTCCCATGATTTCCTTTTTCTTCACAAATGCCCTGGGAGCTCCTCCCAACACCATGCACCCTAGGCCCATACTCTCCCACCATACATACACACTTTCCTACTGCAGGTGGCTTAGAACATCTTCAATTTCCTCCAGAGATGACTCCCATATTTACAGTCTTAATCTCTTCTTTGCTGCCCTTGCTTTATTTTTGGCCTGTCTTATGTTTTCCAGTATAGATGTATGTGACAACTTTCTAGTGTCAGCCAAAACAAACCAATTTCCTTCCAGAAGAATGGGCAGAGTTCTTTTCTTGGAACCTGGCATCAATTTGATGGAAACACTTAAGGAAATAATATTTAAAGTAAATCTGCAGCCAAATAGGGGGAACAGTAACCCTTGATTGGTGGGAATGGAAGAGGAAGTAGCGTGGAAAACAGAGGAAGTGGGATTGGGGATAGTAAACGCTTCAGGTGGCAAAAATGTAAAGGAAGGTTCATTATTTCTGTGTTTGCATTACAGCTCTAAGGCAAACATCCTCCCCAATGACTGCAGCTCTGCTTCCATTCAGCAAAAGTGACCTTCACCATTCTTACATGTTGTACTTCCAGCTTCTTCAGCTCTTTGTCCACAGCAAGCACCAAATGAAATAAAAACAGAAGCATAAGCTAAACTGCACCCTGTTGTATTACAAACATGTTTCCTGTAACTACAATAAAATACTACTGCGACAAATCCTTAAGTAGAGGTCAATAAAGCAATAATACTGTACAGTGGAAACTGATCATTTAACATAATGAGTGATTTATTGCACCATTAACTTGACCTTAGCTTTGTCTTAGGGCAGTTTACTAAGTGTGTGCTTTTTAACTACTGAAAGAAACTGTTTCTTGAGGGAAATAAGTAAGAGTCTATAAGTTATTGACAGGTATAAGACTGGTCCTTCTGTCTACCAGAAAAATCAGGTCAGTAGAGTGAAAGAAAACCATGTATAATTTGACCATTTTCAGCCATTATGGTATCAATGACAACATGCAAATATATGAAAGTAAATGCAGTGAATAAATAACAGGCTGTGGTAACTGATGTTAAGAAATGTAGCCTTTGGGAGACGGATTATTTTTGTTTACCTGCAGCAGGTATGAATTTAGTATAAGTAGCAAAATCCTGGCAGACAATGCCTTTGGTTAGTGAGTGGAGACCTGTCATGGCATGCCACCTTCTGATTGTGTCACTAAAGAGATATTGTAGGGGACGAACATTGCAAGAGTGAGAAGAACTTGAAAGCTTTATGAAAGGAACTAATATGACTGTGGTAGCAGAGCACAGGACTCAGAGACCGAGTAGCTGCTGTCACAGAGGCCTATACTTTCTTCTGGATGGTCAGGAGGAACCGGTCCCTGACTGTCGTCCTCCCCAGCTGGAGAACATCCCTTCACTTGTACCTATCCTGTCTGTCACTGACATTGGAGAGCTTAAAAATGTTCTTTGGCTGAAGAGGTGTGGGCTAGCCCATATTCAGGACTGGACCTAGACTTTAGGTGGATTATCTTGCATCGAGATGTGCTTACTAAGACAACTATTTATTTGTTCCAGAGTGGAATATTGGTGAACTAACATATGTCCAGTGGAGATAGGACTTCAGTGTGAAACAGTAGGGTGACCGTAGGAATGCAGCTTTGAGAACATATGTGTAAGGGAATCAAAAATGTTTGTGACAGTTCTGACACAGAGGCCAGCTGGCATGGAATGGCCTTTGACCATTGTGCAATTAAACCTCTTAGCTTCCAAACCAGGTGTTAGCACTTAAAACTGAGCATGGTCCCTGACTTGTGCTCAGGAGAGAACTATTTTGGGAGAGATCTGTTTTATATTGAAACCATGCCAGGGTCTGCTCCAACAGTACTGAGAGATGGTTGAATTTTATTGCCCTGAAACACACTAATTTATTTTATGTATGTTTTTTTAGAGATTTAGAGTGCTGAGGCAAGTTACTTGGGACCTGTACAACACTTCTGATATTTTTATTTCATGCTAGTGTAGCTCCATCCCTGGCAGTGTTCAAGACCAGGCTCGACGAGGCCTTGGGTGAAATGCTTTAATGTGAGAAGTCCCTGCCCATGGCAGGGGGCTTGGAACCTGATGATCTTAAGGCCCTTTCCAACCCTAACTATTCTATGATTCTATGATTCTATGATTCTATGATTCTATGATTCTGTGATTCTGTGATTCTATGATTCTATGATTGAGACTGTGCAAGCATTATTACAGGTGACAGATAAGAGACCTGGTAATACAAAAATCCTAATAGACAGGGAGATAAGGTAAGCTAGCCTATAAGGAAGTGATGGGAGAAGCTGGGGTGCTAGGTGAAGGAATGAGATGTGTGCCCAGTCTGAAGCAGGCACTCGAGGTGTGGGAGTGGGGAAACAGAGAAGCCTCTGTCCAGCAGGGAGAATGGAGAGCCTGAGATGCAGGACTCGGGTAAGGAACTGGAGGAGCTGGAGGGCTTGGGAAATGCAAAGGAAAGGGAAGGAGACCTTGATACTGGAGAAAATGTTGACAGTAAAAGCTCTGGCATGAGGATAACAGAGCATTGTTAGAAGCTGTGGCATATGCATGAGTTGGCCATGTTGGGGTGGGGAGAGGAAGGTGAATCATCTGCTACTGCAGAGTGTGCAAGAGGATGCTCAGAAATAGCAAGAGAGGGGAAGGCAGCAGGTAGGCTTTGCTGGAGGGGAGAAGGAGAGGAAACTTAGAGTCCCTGTTGGATGCAATGAAGTGTGTGACACACTAGGCTTTAAAATGCTAATAAATCAATGTCAGGAGCAAGTCTGCCAACAAACATAGGATGAGCAAAATAGAAACTGAAAACCTCAATATCATCCTGGGAAAAAAACACATTTTTAAATGCTGCCTGCCTCCTACATGAAGCTGAACACATCTGAAAATATCCCCTAATTTGCATATAAATAGCTACATAAATTGGGCTTGATCTTGCTTTTGGTTATAAACAGAGGTATGGGAACAGGAGGCAGCACAGTGCAGTAAATGTTGTGCTGAACTCGGTTTGCAGCTCTGCTCCAGCATTACTTTCTAACCTCAGGTAGGAGGCCCCTCAGACAAAAAATGACACAAAGAATCTTTATCGTAGAGGATCGTAGGAGTAGCTAACAGTGACAGAGAGAGCTGTCTTTCTGGGATATTTAAACTGTCTTCCTTAATTTCGGATATTGAAAAGTTATTCAACTAAGTCTGAGACAATTGCCTTAGGCTTGAGTAATACTGAATGGAGGGAACAGGTGGAAAGCCATTCTTCTGACCTGCTATAAATGCCTGTGTTGGTGTTGGCATAAGATGAATCGCCTTTGGAAGATGGGAATCTATTAACAGTTATAAAAGGAACATAGTGTAAGTACATTGCATTCAAATGTCCAAATGGTAGGCATCTGAACAACAGCAGAGGACTCTAACCTGACTTGTCATTCTTGCAGGAATTTGTCAGAAAATAGTGGCAACACTTAACATTCTCTGTAAGTGTTTTTGAGAACTTGAAATGTGACATGTAAACATACATATTATTAGTTGCAAAAATATCCCCAGATTTCACATTTGTAGCACTTGAATGGTCAGATTTTGCCACAACCAAAATATTGAAATCTCAACATTTCAACATGTTTTTCTCAGTCCTTTTTCTCTCCAACTTTAATAACTGAAACCAGAAATATTTATATGTAACCTCTATGCAGGTCAAGTCACACTGCATGCAGATGATGAAGTTTTCTTCTAGGATTATTAAGCCTATTATTAGAAAGCAGCTTCTTTGGCACAGTTATTAAAAATCTCAAATAGAAATAAAATCTTTTTATAAATATAAGCTCTCACATATACTGGAAATGAACATTTTTTGGATTAAGTTTCTTCCCAGCCACCACTTGGAAATGGTTATACTGAAAGATGACAGGGGGCCATGTCAGTTTTGTTTAGCCATCTTTTGGCTCAAGCTAAACCCCGTGGTGATAGAGATATGTCCCTGAAAAGGCAACTCATTCCATCCTAAAACAAACACCCAAGGCAGATGAGATAAATCATTGTTTTCCCTATTGAATTCTGAGAGAGTGCCGTTTAGATTAAGGATATTTACATGTTTACGGTGAAGACAAATGTCTCACGCAGGGTGCTTCACTTGAAATATCATTGCCATTGAGTTCAAAATACCCCAGGATCACCAGTGTTACTTCTGTTTCCACAGCATCTTCTCCAGGAATTTAGAAGTAGTGAGACTGCTGGCAGCACTGAATCCACTCCTGCATCATGAGCAGTGACGACAAAAAGCATTTCGTCAGACCCTTTTTTAAATGCAGTCAGGTTCTGTATCTCCTCATTGCTTCAGCATAGTCCTCCTTATGGGAGCCTGGTCTATAGCATCAGTTTTATTTGGTTTCAATTTTGCCAGTATCGCTTGTTCCAGCAGGAAGAATGATGAGCAGATCTTTGCTGCTCCTTCCCTGGTCCTTTCCTGCTTGGGGCCCTCATTGCATACCTGTCCTCTTGGCAGACTGCACAGACCTCTGGATGTGCTCAGCTGACAAACCTGATGGGTCTCAGTAAGAGCCTACAACCACATTCTGGCTCCTTTTTTTTTTCTGATACTGATACACACGTGTTGCCCTTTCTCTTCCTCTCTGGTTTTTGGCTGCACATCTCCCTGTCTTCGTTTCGATGCTGTATAGTCTACGTTTTAGGTCATAATCTTCTCCAGTTTGTGGTTCTCAAATACCTCAGTCATCTCTCATTGCTTTACCTCAGGGCTAGTTTCCCTCACACTCATTCTCTCCTCACTTCCTTTTTTTTTCCCTGCTTATACTTTGTGTTCTTCAGTGTAGCGAACCTGTTCCTCAGCACTATCTCTCTGTATAGCACTGCTTTTTCTGGTTTGTTATAATGCTCATGCTCCCATTTGTGGGTAACAATCTTCATGTTACCCACAAATTATTATGTTACCCAAATTATGCCTGTGTCTATGTGTCCTGTACTTCTCCTGTTTCCCAAACACAGATACATCCCCTAAAAACATGTCTAAAGGCCTCATTCCCTGGACAAATGCATAACCTGCCAATGCTGTGTTTGTGAGGAAGTCTCTGATGTCTGAGTAAACCAGTTCCATAGAATACTGTAACAGTTTCTTATCTCTATTGAAGGGTGGTTGTTATACCCATCAGTTTCCAGGAGGTCCAGCCCTACCCATAACAATAAATAATTCCCTTGCTGGAACTCATATATTATTATTCCTTTGTTGGAGCTGAGCTGTATCAGAGCCGCAGGCAGTCAAAGCCTTTTAACTGTGCTCAACATTAAACTGTTGCAGGTGGTTAAATGTTTTGCCCAGATAGTGTTACAGACTTGGAAGCATCTAGCACAAATACAACCCCATCATCAGCTGCAGCCTCAAGAGTGGAAAGCCACTTCCATGCCTTTGATGTTCACATCATAATGCACAGAGATATCCACGTCATGGGTCAAAAAACAGGAACAAACAGGAAAGCCCACACTGAAAAAAGGTTGGGGAAAAGTATTGAAAGGAGTTGAGCAGAAATCCCTCTTACTAATGTTCATTTGATAGGGTTGGGTCTTTCCTACCAGACCCTCTCTGGTGGGCTGGATGTTGTGCCTTCCCTTTCTCTGGCAGCAGACCCTGACTCAGGGTATTGCCTCAGCCTCAGAGAGGTTTCTTCTGATATTACAGATCCTGCAGGGCTTTGGCAGCAGAGCAACCTTCTTTGCTCACTTCAAGAAATGGATTCATGTTGAGAGTTGAGGGAGTTTGTACACAAGAAGCTCAAGAATATGTGTGCAAGCTCTTACAGAACTTCATGGGAAATTTGCCAAAAAGTTATCAGCTTCAGACTAGATTAATTTTCTTTAACCTCCCACTGTGGGACAGTTTCTGTCAGTGTAAGCCACTGAAAGATGTCACGGATCTGTAGCTCTACCAGAGTAGGAGATTGGCATGGGGAATAAAGGACTAGAGGGCGCTTGGGTTGGGAGGCAGAGGTACTCTGAGACCAGTTCTGACGTCAGCTAGACACTTTTTGTTTCTAGCAAGCGATTTATGACTTGAAAACATTCAAAATTCAACATGAAACCAGTAGAAAATACAGGTCAAATTGAAAGAACAGCTCTGTGGAAGAAAAGCAAGCAAAGAAAAACAACAAAAAAACCAAACCAAACCAAACCAAAAAAGTGTTGGCAATGTCAAAAAGATTAGCTTCAGCACTTTCCAAACATGAATTTTTTGAGCTGGATTAAAAAAGAGCATTTGCTGAAGGAACTCCAGCTGTCATAATCCTGCTGCTTAAGGCACCAGCCCAACATGCTGAAGACCTGAAAGCCCATCCCTATCTGATTCTGAAAGGGAGTTTGAATATCTGTTGTCTAAGGAGACTTTTCCCGCTGAGCAATCATGCACTGCCTCTCTCTTCTTTCTCTCTGTTGGACCTGTTCCAATTTGAAATCAAATTGTTACAAAGAAATACTCCCTGGGAAGAAGCAAGACTCCATAGTCTGGGAGTCTAGAGGAGGTAAACCTGAGCTCAACTCTTTCTTCCAAGTTGCACGGCAAGAGGGAGTTGGGCCGAGATGAGTGCTGTAATCAGCTTACTCCAGAGAGTAGTGACAAATGCTGCTTCATCTCTGTGGGTTTTTTTGAATGGCTCCACAGACTAGATTATCATGCACACCATGTTTTTTTATTTTCTTTACTTAAAAAAAAAAAGCAACAAAAAACCCCCAACCTAAAACCAAACAAAAACCCCCCTACCGCAATATCTGGAAATTAAAAGAAACCCCTCACTCCCATCTGAATGAAATTATTCATGTTTTGTTCTATCCAAACACAGTTTATTCTTTTTGTGACACTTTCTTCCTCCAGATTTTTATTTTGCTTCCACAACTTTTCAGTTCGCGTGCTGAGACAAATAAGTCATTCTTGTGACACATATTCAGCTTCTACTGGACTTCACTGGACAATCCAGAGGAAATTTGTAAAGGAGAAACATATATTTTACTTTGTTTTTTTTTTTTTCTCCATAGGAGTGGGTGACTGAATTGTCCTTTTATTTCGGTCCTTGTTTAATAGCACTCCACCAATTTTATAAAATCATCTTTAACACATCAGAAAAAATGACCTCATGATCTGGTCCATTAAAAACAACTTATGAAAGGCACAAACCCCACAGATTATATTACTATCCCATTATTCCATTTTTTCTGGGAACCTTTTCTTTCTGTCATGCTTTATTGTACAAGAGAGAGAATAAAAATGTTTTGCAATAATTTCTAGGCTGCTTTACATAGTGTACTATGTGACATATTTTAATGTTTCAAATCCTTTAATCTTTCAAGTAAGAAACATATCCTAACTTTACAACATTGGTCTTCCAGGAACTTGTGGGAATGAAGGATTTAGAAAGGCTATGGTAAAGGTATCACTGCACATTACTATTGCTTAACAGCTATTACTATATGCAAATTCAGACACTAGTGTGAACTGAACACATTTGGCAAATAGGAGGGGAGATATATTAAAGAACTAAAATTAGGGTCAGTAAATTCTTTAACTAGGAGTCAGGCTACTTGCAGAAGGATATAATTTCTTTTATTAAGATTTAGCAACTCAGGTGTCACACATGTTGTATTTTCTGGGTTTGCTGAATGCTGACTATCAAGGAAGGGACAAGAACAATTTGGGTGCTTAGTTGGCTAGATATGGACCGTGTTGTCTATTACCTGTTATCAGGATGTTTTATGTAGAGACATCCTTCAGTAAAAAAGGCTGGGCATTCCCTATGGCTCATCTAGGGCCTTCCTTATTGCCAGGGTGGTTCTCATCTGTGGACTAAGATTCAGGAGCTCAGTAACTGAGGTAGAGTTTTGCTGCTCTGCACACTGTCTCTATGTACTGAGCAGCCAGCAATTGCAATGCAGATACACAGCTCAAAATGGAGGAATAATGCTGGAGATGAGCAAGAGGGGCTCTTGAGCTAGGGCTTGCTGCATGTTCTCATGTTCTCATGTTTCACATTTTCTCATCTACTGAAATAAAGACGATGGTAATTAACTGCCTACCTTGCATAGGTGGTGTGAAGTTTAATTAGCTCATGTACTCTTCAGCTGCAAGATAGCTTCGTGCTGTATTGTTATAGTGCCACTTTTTAATCTAGGGTGAGAAATAAGACACAATACTCAGAAGCTGCTTGTATCTGAAAAGTGGAAGAGGCAGAGCAGAGCGAAGTAAGAGAGTTCTTTCTGGCATGGCTTTCAGTCTGTGATAGTAATGGTCTCGAATGGAAAGGCTAATCAGTAAAACCACCCTTGGTAAATCCGGCCATTAGGAATAAAATAATTTCCAACCATCACCAAAGGTACACAGATGTACTTGCATGTCTAGTGACCTATTGGGTGTAATATAGTAAGACTACCTCAACAGTAGCAACATTTTTGACAAAAAATGTAACTTTAAAATCTGCTTCGCTTGGTGTAAACAGTGCATTTATAGTCTGCTTGGCAGTGGAGGTGATTATCTCCCAATGAACAGAGCATTGTGGTTAGGGGAAAATCATGACACAGGAAGAAAAGTAACTAAATTTTTTTTCAACAGACTTATGCATGTCTTGCTCTGATTATCGTAGTTAGCTTTTCTCCTGTTTTTCTATATTCCAGTAGACTACTAAATCAGTAACAGTCTCTACAGTGTCTGAAAAAAAGTTCAAGATGAATGAACTTTCCCATATGGATGTAATATTTGCAGCCGTAAATAAATTCTTAAGGTTTTTGTCAGGCTTTTCACACACCCACAGACTCTGCTATCAGCCAGTATATCTTTGTTTAAGCCACTATGAGATCAGATTTCCCTGGATGAAGTGTTGGCCGAAACGGGTAGAAAATCACACTGCAGAGAAACTAGTATTTCCAAGTTCTGCCTTCCCTTCCACCTCAAGCAGAATATTCTCTTTCCCTCTGCTTTTCTTCAGGATTTCCTACCATGACATCTACTTGAAGTTGGGAAGATGTAGATAGTGTCCTTCGTGTGCATTTTTTCTAACAGCAGAGGGGACCTTACTGTTGGACAAATGGGGTTTGAAAAGTGCAAAGCACAGCAGGTCATCTGGAATTGTTGCTGTCTTTTCCTCTTCTAGCAGGACATCTGTTCAGCTAGCTCAGCTTCATAGCTAGTCCCTGTGCAACAGCAAAAAAAAAAGCCTCCATGATTTCTCCAGTGATGTTTGAGAGTATCTCTTACGACTCCTCTGCAGCATACACAGGGGTCCAATGAATGCTTTCAAAAAAGGTTTGCTTGCAGCTATTCACATAATACTTCATATGGTACTGTACTTTCCTACAGACCTTAGCTCTTCACCTCTGAAAGCTCTCCCTGGGAGTCAGATATGCAGATACTAAAGCAGTGCAGTTGCAGAGGATTATATGGTCTCATCAGTGACTCCATTAGACAGAATAAAAAGGTACCCTTTTTATCAGACAGAGGAAGAACATGAAGTCTAGAACCTCATCATCTTTCTGGAAGTCAGAGCAATGCTCTGTATACATTTATTTTTGCATCTATGGATGTTAAGAATTTCTTATTTCGAGGGAATTGCTTCTTTTCCACAAAATACTTTCTGTAGACTTCTTTCATTGTGAAGCCATGGCAACTGTAGCCATGGCATTTACCACCTATAAGAATTATTAATGCTCCACAGTTGAGCTGGATTTAGTAATTAACAGATGAAAGGCAATGGATGAATAACAATAATACTTCTAATCAGCATGGTGTATCTTACGTGTGTGCCTAACTTCTGTACAGAATAAGAATCTGATGAGGTCAGCTACAAAATAGTTCCTACAATCACAGAAAAATAAATGCCACTGAGGAACTTTGTAAAGTCCCTACTCATCCTACTGCCCTTAGGTGGAATAAGTTACAAGGATTAATTATCACTGTGCTGAAAACCTTACTGAATTTTGCACAACCTCTTCTTACAACATTCCTATGATGGAGATTCCCTCACCTACCAGGGTGGGTTTGACAGTCTTATTTCAGTACTCTGATATCCTCACTGTTTACCTTTTTCTGCACCTCTTACTTGGCTTATCCAACACAGGCATGGAGAACAGCTGTGATACCCTTTTTTTTAAGGCTGTTCTGGGAAAACAGTAAAGAAGCAGCAGCACATGTCCACCAATCACCTTTCATATGAGTTGTTTACTAGCTTCAATGAGCCAAATTATGTGATTCAAGGTCTTGCTCACAATTAGAGTTCTGCAGCTTGACTAGCATGAATAGGTAACTCTTTAGATGGTGGTTTCTGTAGGACTATTTTTCAGTGATTTTAAATACATTTTCTAATGCATCTTTAGCAGCAGTTCATAACATTTAAGAATTGTGGCATTATTGAAATTTACCTTTGAAATTTTATTCAGTTGAATAAAATATGCCAGTAAATCCAGAAAGAGATGGTATAAATATATTTACTGAATATATTTACATCTGCTAACTTTTTGATCGTCATGCTTAGTCTTCATAGAATCACACTTAGTGAATCACTCCCAGCGGCAGGATGGACTTCTATCTCTGACTTTTCATGTGGTGCTAAGTAAATGGTTAATAAAGAATTCCCACCTTCCCAAAATGTGTTTACTTTTGAGTTCTCAAAACTTAAACCCAATCAAGCCAAATTTCAATAACTGCTAATCAAATTCATATACAAAATATTTTTGTGGTTATGTGAATAAGCCCAGAAGACTGACTAATCACACATTAAGGTTGTGAAAAAGGGATACATATTCAGGAGATGTAAGAGTTCCACCAGGAGTATGTAATGCCCCAGAGTTCACTGGCTCACATTCAAGATCACATTAAAGTACTTTAAGCTGTAATGCTTAGGTGGGATTCATTATTTTGCTTGGGAAAAAAACTGAGTCTCTTGAAGTTTAAGCAACGTATACTTAGGGATGCATCAACTTCCTTTCAGAACTAGGGTTCAAGACATCAGGCCTGTACTTTTAACACATGGTAAATCAATAATTGTGTTAGGTACAGTTTTATACATCCAATTTCATCACCTAATCCCTTGTTCTGTGTTTATAAACCAGACAGTAGGGCCTAAATTCTGTCTCTCCTTTATCAGTTATACAAAATTCAAGATTTGACACTTTCCAGGGCAGCAATGGCCGGTGACATCTGGCATCCCTGTTTATGTTCAGATCTGGCCTTTGAAAAGCATAGTGACAGATTTGAAAACAGAAGCAGTATAACTGGGCCTTACTTAGATAATGTGCCAGATGTGCAATTAAGTTTTATGCAATATTAAAGTCCATATTCATTAATTAAGAAATTTGGATATCTCAGCTATATTCCCCTGAAGAATTAGCCAATCAATGCCCCAAAGGACAGTGCATGTTTTGAAACTGTCTATTAGCAAAAGACATTAACAGATAGACATACATTAAGAGATCTGTCATGGGAAGAGCATCTGAATACATCTCAAAGCCCTAGCACAGTATGGAGGAGGCTGTATCTATACAGCAGAATTAAGGCAGGATTGTAGCCTGAGCTGGAGTACCTGTGATAATGTAATCTCAACAGCTTTAGTAACAACCAAGACAATGTTGTCAAGTTTGTACTGTGGTGTAGCCATGAAAGTCTGTAATGCTGCATCTTGCTAGTGATTTTTATCTGTTCTAGTAAAATCTAGTAAAAAAAAAAAAAGGTAGGACAAATGTGGCAGTTTCTGCTGCAGACACACATCCATTTAACTGTGAGGCATGAAACATTGATTTCAATGCTTAAAAAATGCTGTGGGTTGGAGTAAACTGTGTAATCCAGGAAGAGGAAAGAGGCCAGTTGGCAACAAATTTCCTGCTGCCGTTATTACTGTAAAAACTAAATCAAGTTTTGTGTCTGGATGCGGTTGCTAAAAAGCACAACCTTTTTAAAACCTACTTTTCTTCCCTTTCAAACTCCTGAGTCTAAACAAGCTCCACACATTTTTCTCTGGAAGCACAGCTTTAGAAAAACCAATGGATTAAAGTAGCCCAAACCAGCATAAGAGTAAGAATTTCCATTTGGTGAATACTGCTCAGATAAAAATAACTTGTTTAATGGGGGAAAAAAAGTGGGAGGAAAGAGATTCCTTAACAGAAAAATAGCCCGTGTACTTTATTTCTCATTAATGATGGAGCTTTGTAAGCAGAGCTTTAGTTTATATCTTTGCATTCTCTCTCTGTAAACTGTGGAACCATGAAATTAATTACATGTATTTGTTTCCTTGAACATCCTCCTCAGTTGCACTTTGCCCACTAATCTCTGCTGGAATTAATTACAATATCCCAAACCTCTGTTAAGATGTCAACTGCTTCTGGTACAAAAGAAAGAACTACAACAAAAATATTTCCTTCTTTTCCTCCAGAAGCATGGTTTTTGCATACAGGATTGGGAAATGACAGTTCACTCTGGGGTTTATCTTTGACATGAATGGGTTCTGAATTTACAGTATTTTTAAGATCCAGTAATTTGGGAAACAAAAGAACTAATTGAAATTTGTGCCTTGTTTAGATACAGATCTTACAGTGTCTTAAGCTGAGGATGTGGAATTGATTTTTTTTTTTTTTAGCTGGAGAAAGAAAGCTTGTGCCTGTATAATTTTTACAGCAGGGGCTGAGGTGGGGTGTCTATGTTTTTGCCAAATGGGACTGGTGGCATGGAAAAAAACTCTGTGTGTGTGTCTGTTGAGGAAAAAGAGAGTGGATCTGTCAAGATATCCATCAGTATACCCACAAGAGATTCCTGTAGGAATGGTAACCGGTCAGGCTATGAGAAACCCTAACAGGGTCTTTTAAAGGAAGTGCCAGACTGTCAAGGAGAATTCCCTTGGCCACATGTAAATATGTCATGGCACAAATTATTTCTGTATCTGGTCACTGCAATAGACATGTGAATATGAGATAAGGTGTCCCAGGAAAACCACGTGCGCTAAGTCCTGCAACAGAATGGTGTCTCTTTTGCAGGCACCTTGCCTTCTGTCTCTTGTTTCTGTTAACAGAATCATGCCTCCTAGAAAGAGCCAAAGAAATGCTGTCTGTCATGTCACTCTGCTACAAAAGCTGGTGAGACAGACAAGGGTGCCTAGCCCAGATGCAAGGGGTATACTAAGGATTTAAACAAAGACAGGTTTTTCTCCTTGGGAGCAAAGCCAGCTGGGCTGGCTCAGAGTTACCTGAAGCCTCTTGTAAAGGAAAAGTGGTGTGTCTGAGTCATACACATGGTGGGTCTTCCATAACAGAGGCATCTGATGGGTTTAACTTTTCAGAAAATTCAATGGTCACCAAAACCACACACAAAACATGCACACACAAAAACTGGAAAAAACCCCAACAAAACAAACAAACAACAACCCAGAAAACCAAAAAGGCTCAAAGATAGAAGGAATACCTTAATAGAGATCAGTAAGCTGGAGATTAGTTGGGACATGCAAGTTGTGGCAGCCTTTAAAAAAGGAAAAGAGAAACCACAAAAGGATTTGTTGAAGATACTAGAGAAACCTGAGGAATAAGATGAGGCTACATTCAAGAGCTCTGAGTCATTCAGAATAATGCGAAGATAACACCGGCTGTCCCTGTTGGTGTAAAGTAAAGCCTTTTATTGTAACTGTGTGGAAGTGGTAGTTTAGAAGACTATCCATGCAAGTAGGCTAATTTGTTGCTTTAATATGCCTCTTTCACCTCTTACGTCTAAATGCTTTCTTATAAATATGAAGTAAGCGAAATACCATTGGTCACAGTGTCTCTGATTGCCAATTCCCAAAAGGAAGCAATAAAGGCCCTTGAAACTGCTTGGATTTACCTGGTAAAACAAAGGAGGGATACTCTGTGTGCAGCAGCCAGATCCCAGTCTCAGAGTAGCATGAAGGCTCTGTGAAGGCTGTCACAAAGTTGATAGAAGGAAGAAGGAAGTCTTGGAGCTCTGTAAATGTGGCAGAAGTATGCTCCTATCTAGTAACAGCTAAAATACCTCACCCATTTTAAAGTATGAGAGATTGAATACTTTTTTAAACTTCTTCAGGCTTAAAGAGATTTACTAAGTGTAAATCAGCCTTGCAAAATCCCTATGGATGAAGATGAGATGGCTTTTTTGATGATTACCATATTGGGATGAGCATGTGAATTATCTCTCAGGGTTTTTTCATTGTCCCCAGGCCTGAGAGAAAAAGCTGAATGAGTGAAATTTACAGAAGAATTTTGAAATGTAGCCGAATTGTTTTCTTAGAGGCTCAGTTTAATGTAGAAAACATCTGTTTGCCTTTGAGTGCTCTGTGGATCATTTGGTTGTTTGAGAAATCCCATTTCACTCCTTTTCCTCCATTGCCTGGCTGGGAAGTGCTTGCTCTTGGTGCCTGTCAGCCAAGAGAAAGAAGCAACAGGAAAAAAAAAGAAAAAAAAAAAGAAGAAAGAGACAAAGAAGAAAGCTATTTTATGCACTCAACAACATACTTTTTATTTCTAGGAATGGGAGTAACCAGAACTTGGCACATTCTGCATCAGAGCAGTTCTAAGCATTCATGTCGGTATTCAAGGGCCAAATGTAACAGAGATAATAATAGATAGTAATTAGAGTCTTCAGAAAAACTATTTTGATTCCAATGGTGTTATTAGTAATATAAATAGTAGCATAGATTCCCAGACCCTCTAGGCCATGTACTAAGGATTGCATCCCTAGTTTGAACACAGTGGTTTGGAGCATGGATCTTCCTTCCCCAGAATTTTCTTTCCCTCTGAGGAATTAATTCCTCTTTCTGACTTAAGTTTAACAGCCCTTTAAGGCTTACAAAATATGCGCTACTTTTGCTTAACATTTGCTTATCAGATTTTGCATCATTACTTTTTTGTAATTAGAACACCTAGTGGGTATGATGCTAAACACTGTTCAAATTAGTGATATAGACAACTAATTTCCTATTTACATTCCTAAAAGGACAATATCTTTGCTTTCCTATTTTATGTTGGCTCTCTTACAGTAAATCTGAACATAATTTTCCACATACTTTGCTTTTTTAAAAAAGGAAATAATTTTTCCTTATTCCATTACTTGACTTTTTGTTATTCCGCAAAGGACTTACTTGAAACCAAGCTATAAGGCTTTGTTTTGGTGATATTTTCTCTTTTTGACATCTTCCACAAAGTTGTATAAGAAAAAAATGTTACTGCACCTGTTTAATTCTGTCTGACATTGCTAACACAAACAAAATTTATATTAAAAAAAATCCAAAACACATAGAACCACTGAGAAAAAAACCTTATAAGGAACAGAGGAATGTTCATCTTTATTTAATTGTGTGTCAGAAGCTACACCTTCCTTCCAGAATTTTGCAGGAAAAGGATGCTTTAGCAACATTCCTTTAGGTTAAAAGGACATGATTCAGTTGCTTTGGTATCAATCCTTTAAGATATTCAAGGGACTCCTGCATACCCACATAGCTGTAGGTCTTCTGGGGTTCCTCTGTCATGTTTTAGATAACCATCAGGATTCCAAATTGCATGACCCTGCTAAGTTTAGGTACCTGAATCACTTCCCAATAATCCAAATCTGGGACTCATCCTATCATTTTTCTATTATTATAAGAGACACAGTAATCACCTAAACACTGGCATCTATTGCCATCTGAGGCACCATGTGGTTTCTGAGGCACCTGTGTATCTACAGCACCAATAGGATCTACAGGACACTGTGCCCTCCAGGGCTGACAGCTGAAAACAAAGTGGAAAGAGCATACAGTATTTAGAACCACAATGTGTACCTACATTTAGGCACTGTGTCCTACCCTTTGTGTCTGTTTTGCTTCTTTATCATCCATAATAAATCCTGGAACTCTGTGGATGTGCTTTGCGGCTGGAGGGGCTTTGTAATATTTTTGCTACTTGATCTGTTAGATTGTCATATTTCTTGCAATGACATTTCTCTCTCTCTAGGTCCTCCACTCCCTCAGTAATTGCAAAGCATTTCATGTTCATGAGGGATTCCCAAAGTGGAAAGGTGCTGAATTTTTGGCATAGGCTTTTTTCATCTGTGTCAATTAAGCACTGAAATTAAATATGCGTTAACAAAGAATAAGCATTTGTTTAGAGTCTTATAACTTTAAAATACTATTCTTTCTCTGTCAGCACTCTCTTCACTCATTTCATACTGCATTTCTAAGCTCTTTTACAATCACAGATGCGCTTTTATGGTAAGTATGGTCTTTCTTTTAATGTACATGTACCGTATTTTATATAACACAAAGAAAAGCAGTGAAAAGGTGACTCTTAAAGTGACACAGCCCAACTGAGCTACTTGAGGTCTCCTACTGGGACTACGTGAGGATCCTTGGGCTTTTGCTCTCCCTTGCTTGCTACCTAATAAGCAAACACAGCGTTGAGGTTGAAGTACAGGGCTTTAACTCATTTTAAGAGATCTGAATGCTGAGTGTTAAGAGATCTGCTGTTAAGGGTGAGAAGAGTGCTGCTTTCTTCTCTCCCATGTGACCTTGGCAAAGTCACTCACTTTGAATTTCAGAAAAGGCTGTAGCAACTCAAGGTTCAGCCAAAACTGGAAGGCAGCGAAGCCCTTGCTGAACTGCCAGCAGCAAATGAGTCCCTGAGTCCCCAGATGCAGAAGAGGTCTCTGACATTGCCACATCTTCAGGTGGCCTTGTGTACCCAGGGTAGGACTAGCCAAGATGAAGGAAATAATACATTTTAATAGTGTCCTGTCTCCTTCTGTTTGCTTAGGGCACTAGAGCCATTGGGACTATCTCTGTGGTAGGGCAGCACAAGAAACGGTATCCTATCTTCCCAGGCTTGAATTAGTCCTCATAGTGTAGTCTCACGTCTAGGGTCATCTGCACCAAAGAAAGGGGCTGTTGGCAAAGTGTCCTTAATGACTTCTGTGCATTTTAGACCACTCAAATATTCAGAGATAAAAAGCCACTCAAACATAGTGAAGTGTTACCTAAATACAGCCAGGATTATGTGGCATGATGTGGAAGGTACACACTTCTGGTTTCTGTTGTAAAGGACTACTTCTATTTTTATCCTTACAAATATTCACATTTGTTATATTATCCTAAACATGTACTTTTCATTGTTGTTTTCTGTAAGCGTGGCTAACACACAGTTCCAAACGGTAAAATATAAACTATCCCTTCATCCAGAAAACAGCTTCTCTGGCTTGCAACTCAGGAGAAAATTCTTACCCACTTCTTTTTCTAGTAAATTCAGGTCAGTGTCCTCTTTTGGTTTGTTGCCCCATGTATGAGCAACAAAAGCACAGCCTGTTATCAAATTGGTATAAATGATACGCAGCACAGAGACAGAATTTAATATGTTAGAAGGAGAAAGAGCGCTCTTTCCTACCTTCATGCTGGAAAGTTTGGACTTGTGCATTCACATTTTAATAAACCACAAAAAGATCATCCAGCCAAGGTTTTTATGTGGCCTTGAAAATCTTCAGAAATGTGCTGGTGGCCCGGGCCCTGAGAGAGAAGGGCAGCACCCTTCAGCTGACACAAGGGGTTGAATGCCCAAAGGGACTGAAACACTCTGCTGTGAGATAAAGGTGATGGCACATGTCATTGAGCAGAATATCTTTTTACATGTGTGTTTGTCAATATCCTGGAAGTTATGTGGGGTTTTTTTTTGTTTGTTTGTTTTGCTTTGTTAAAAGCTGTAGGAGCTGTGGATATTCTTGCAGGAAATTTTGGGACAAGGCTTGTCTGCAGGCAGCAGTTCACTCCAAACTAACTGATCTACCTGGCTGCACTGGGGGACAGATGACTGGGATGAAGAGGCACCTGAGAGCTCTAGGAAAGATATCCCCTTTTGGCATTCTCATCTTTAAACGTTTTATAAAGGCCCTGTACAAGCTGGGGTGAGACGTGCAGCCTGGCTGCTAGGCCAGAGCATTGATGGTAGTAGCCTAGGAAGCTGCATGCTTCGCTAATGCTGCCAGGCATCTGCCTCCTGGGCTGGAGAAGATGAGTGACAGCATTGCAGCTGAGCACAGTGATCATCAGGATCAGCAGCAGTTGTCCTGTTTATACACAGTAGCCTAACCGTAGCAGAGTTTGTTGGCTCTCAGAAGCTGGACACTCCATAGAGACAACAAACTGTGAATGAGGTGCAACTGCAGAGGAAGACAGTGACAAGCTGTGCCAGTACTCACTGATAGTTAATAGGAAGAGTATTTGATTTAAACAATAGATTAGGGGCCAACTCATAACATGTTTTGTATTTTCCTTTCTCTCTCTCCCTTCTTTCACCCCCAGCAGTTCCTTTTGGTTAAACAATTTGTCTAACTCACAGCTTGTGCACTAGGAAGTATTGCTTACGGTTCAGTCGAGTTTCCCAGATTTCAAACAGTGCCAGTGGGTTTTTTGGTAAATACTCTTCATGACGGAAATGAGTCTTGTTGCCTGTCAAAGAGGGCAGAGGCATTTTTAGCAAGATGGGCATTAATAGGGTGAATGATCCCCCTTCTCCTTGGATCTGGGCATAAAACTGTGAGCCTTAGTTGTGAAATGTTTTTATTTTTTTTTTTTACTGTGGAATGTAATAAGCTAATCTTCACCACGATCAGTGTATATCCCAATATATACTTTGGTGTTCATGCTTTTCTCTGCCTGATGAGAAACACTGGCAAGCTTGCTAGGGCTGATGCATTTGCATGATATGCCCTGGATTCATCTCTCTGCTAGCTTTTCTAATCTCACTTACCTGCTACTATAATCATCACTCCTTCAGCTGGGCAACCAGTGATTTTTTTCTGTGTATTTTCCAGCAGAACAGACAAAAAAGACCAAATTTTAAATTTTAAATCACTGTTTTCCTTCACAGAATAAGCTCCCATCTACATTAGAAATTTTGTGCTTCTGCTGGAGATATTACTGGGGGAGGATCCAGTCTGCTACCTAAATCACACCTTTACTTCAGGTGCTTGGTTAACCAGTCCACCTAAAATAAGATCCTTACAAAGCTAGTTAAGGAAAACAAGTGTCTTTTAATGCCACCAGGGAAAAATCCTGTCAGCATAACTTAGGTGCCTAAACTAGGTGGACAGGGTTTTCTGGAACACTGGAGGGCTTTGAAGGCACTGGCAGTAGGATTTTTTTGACTAAATGTCAAATGTGCAAGAACTAGATGTACATTGTATGCATCAGAGGGAGGTCCTCACATTTCCCATGAAGCAAATGGAGAGAATCAAATATTCCTACAACACAGTTCTCCTCAAGGTATTTTAACATTATCTGATCTGTGGCACAAAGGCAATAATTTCTTTTCATTTACTAAGGCAGGGGGACTAGTTCAGATTAGGCCTGGACCCTGCCATTATTATGGGCATAATGGATTTTTTTGTTTGATTTCTAACACATGAAAAATATTTTCAAAGTTTAAAATAAGGAGAGGAAAGGGAAGAGGACGTACCAAGCCTGGACAATTTAAAACACTTTTCTCAACCCCACGCAGATTCCTTTTTTATGCCATAATTTTTTGTCATTTGATCTTTTCTTCAACCTCTCTTTGAAAATCTAAATAAATTTTGAAAGTAAAATGTTTTGAAATAAAAAATCTTGGCACTGATGGAACTAACTGTCCTGCCAAAAATAGGGCTGTTCAGTGATTTTGGTGTCCATGGAGCTGAGGATTGCTGCAGCCAGTCTCCAAATGCTAGGCACATCACTGGATTTTCCATGCTGAAATCCTAATTTAGGCAAACTGGTTTTTACTTTCAGTTCTTGGTGTTGGATTCTTTTTGGATTTTCTTGGTTTCTCCTTTCATTGGCTTCTTTTACCATTTCCTCTGCCTTCTTTCTCACTGAAAGAAGGTTAAGACAAAAGGACTGAAAATACACACCCGTCTCCTATCTCTTTTTCATGCTTTTATTTGTTTCAGTATAAAATACTGGAAAAAGTTAAAAAGTCAAAGTATGTTGTAGTGGGGGAACAGATACACATATCTTTAATATGTCCCCAGTTGAAAAAATAAGAAAAGTCAAAAATATTTTAAAAGAAACAGAAATTAGTCCTCTTGGTTCAAAGCTGTTTATTGAAACTTCTCTCTGTCAATGAATGCCCCCTGAAAAGAGGCAGATTTAAAAGTGTATCTATTGCTATTACAGCAAGACACTATATATTTTAACTGATATTTTATGAACAGGAGAAGGTCTAGAATAAATGTATGCGTGATGCTCTGCAAGTAGTTAAACCGACTTTGTTTCCCAGAACTGTGCTTGACTGGTGGCTGTTGTCAGTAGCTGCATACTTAGATTGCTATATAGTTATGCACAACTTCTTTACATATTAATTGACATTTATATGATGTTTTAGTTACTTTAGAGTTAAAACTGGGGTCTCCATATTTTATTTTCCTAGCTCTTCAGAGGGTAAAATCTGTACCTTGTTTGCACAATTTGTCAGCTCTTTGTGTTATTTGAAAAATCATGGCAGTCAGGGGAAATTCCTGATGACTGGAAAAAGGGAAATATAACCCCCATTTTCAAGAAGGAGAAAATGGATGACCCGGGGAATTACAGACCAGTCAGTCTCACCTCTGTGCCTGGCAAAATCTTGGAGCAGATTCTCCTGGAAGGCATGCTAAGGCACATGAAAATCAACAAGGTGCTTGGTGACAGCCAGCATGGCTTCACTAAGGGGAAATCCTGCCTGACCAATTTGGTGGCCTGCTATGATAGGGCTATGGACAGGGGTAGAGCAGCTGATGTCATCTACCTGGACTTGTGTAATGCGTTCAACACGACACGACATCCTTGCCTCTAAATTGGAGAGACATCAATTTGATGGATGAACCACTCGGTGGATAAAGAACTGGCTGGATGGCTGCATGCAAAGAGTTGTGGTCAGTGGCTCAGTGTTCAGCTGGAGACCAGTAATAAGTGATGTCCCTCAGGGATGTGTTGGGACCGGTCTTGTTCAACATCTTTGTAGGTGACATGGACAGTGGGATTGAGTGTGCCCTCAGCAAGTTTGCCGATGACACCAAGCTGTGTGGTTCGGTTGATACCCTGGAGGGAAGGAATGCCATCCAGAGGGACCTCGACACGCTTGTGAGGTGGGCTGATGCCAACCTTATGAAGTTCAACCATGCCAAGTGCAAGGTCCTACACCTGGGTCAGAGCAATCCCAGGCACAGCGACAGGTTGGGCAGAGAAGAGATTCAGAGCAGCCCTGCGGAGAAGGACTTGGGTGTGTTGGTTGATGAGAAAATGAACATGGGCCAGCTTCAGTGTGTGCTTGCAGCCCAGAAAGCCAACCATATCCTGGGCTGCATCAATGAAGTGTGACCAGCAGGTCAAAGGAGGTGATCCTGCCCCTCTACTCTGCTCTTGTGAGACCTCACCTGGAGTATTGTGTGCAGTTCTGGTGTCCTCAACATAAAAAGGACATGGAACTGTTGGAACAAGTCCAGAGGAGGGCCACGAGGATGATCAGGGGACTGGAGCACCTCCTGTATGAAGACAGGCTGAGGAAGTTGGGTCTGTTCAGCCTGGAGAAGAGAAGGCTGCGTGGAGACCTCATAGCAGCCTTCCAGTATCTGAAGGGGGCCTATAAGGGTGCTGGAGAGGGACCCTTCATTAGGGACTGTAGTGATAGGACAAGGGGTAACGGGTTAAAACTTAAACAGGGGAAGTTTAGATTGGATATAAGGAAGAAGTTCTTTCCTGTTAGGGTGGTGAGGCACTGGGATGGGTTGCCCAGGGAGGTTGTGAATGCTCCATGCCTGGCAGTGTTCAAGGCCATTTTGGACGAAGCCTTGGGTGGCATGGTGTAGTGTGAGATGTCCCATGGCAGGGGGGATGGAACTAGATGGTCTTAAGGTCCTTTCCAACCTTAAGTATTCTATGATTCTATGATTCTATCCCTTTATGCACTAATACAATGACTGCTTTTCACCTTAAGTGTTATTTTTATAGTGTGTTGACTGTTACAGAGCTGGGCTCATGTGAATATGAATAACCTGAGGTAACGCTGTTGTAAACACATCTCAAGGTACAGCAGACAAACTGCAAAATTACCTCAAGGTTTCATGTGTAGTCAGAAGCCATGATTTCTTCAGAAAGCCAAAAATGAGATATTCAGGAATGATTTTCAGGGGAAAAACGGCATTAATCTCAAGGGGAGTGACAAGAGGAAATTAGAGACAGAGTGTGTCCTGGTCATAGGAACAATGCTTGGATTTGAGGCTTGGAAGACAGGCAGCAGTGCCTGAGAGAAGCCAGATGTGCCTCTTACTTTCCGGATTACCCAGCTACTGTGTAAAGTTTGGAAAAAAAAAAGGAAAAAAATGAGGTTAAAGCCTTAGGTGCAAGGGTAGAAAGCCCCAGGTAAATATGGATTTGATTCCTTCTACCTGGCATTTTTCCCTGGGGAGAGCTGAACCTCCTCTAAGGACTCTTAGGTGGGTTGGGCTGCTGCTTTGTAAGAAACAGCTTTAATTGGTTCTTAATATAGATATCCCTCCAGGGCTTTAAAATGAAACAAAAAGACCCCATTTAATTCAACCAGGCTTTTTGTGTCATGACTTTTGTGCAGTGCTCGAATTATACAGTAAGGAAAAGTGTCGCTTTCTTGCAATACAGGTTCATGAATTTTTAAACTCCCAGTATGGGGCAGCTGCTGTCAAATAACAATGGGAAACTGGTATTCTGTCCAGCAGTGCGTAAGTCCCAAGAGAGCAGACAGGAAGCAGTAAGACCTGAAATGAAAGGTGCATCTCCGATGCTACAAAAGAAAACCCAAGAGAGAAAGTTCCCTTTTTCCTACCTTTTGTCTCAGCACTTCCACATCAATTATCTCTGTGTATCTCAAAATTGTTTGTGTCTAGTAGAAGTGACAAGAATTACTTATGTTAACTAACAAAGAACAAATTAGCATCAGTGTGAATCTATTGATAGATATGCCTCCAGCAGGGTAATGAGAAAATGTTGAAATATAAAGCCAAAAAGGCTGGAAGCTTTGTTGCATCTTCAACAACAATCTTTCAAAAATATCTGCCAAAGTTAATTTCTTTTGCTTGCTATAATCCTAGTTACAAGCAGATAAAATCTCCTTTATCTGCTTATAAAAACAGTCACCAAAGTCTGGTAAGCCCATCTGTGCCTATACCAGTGTTTTAATTTTTCTTTCTAACTGAGGAAAACAAAACCTCTGGACACCTCACCTTATAACTGAAGGACTTCCTTTTGCCTGTTTTGTACATCTTAACTGTGGGCTTGTGTATGCATGAAGTATTTCCAGCACTAGGTGCAAACTGCCACCCTTCCTGCTTCTAACAGAGGGCACAGGTTATCCTGATATCTCTGGAGCATGCAGGAAAGTTGATTTGTGAGATGTTTTGGAGTGTGCTGTTTAGATGCAATTTGAAATGTCTCCAGTATTTCTAAGAGGAAAGATATAAAATAAAGAACCAGGAGCTGGTTCAGATCACAATGCATACCTATCACGTAAGAGGAAGTGCAGCAATAATCTCCTTGGGACTGCTTCACAGCTGCAGGATGACTGGCATATCAAAGAAATAGGAACCTGAACACACCACCAAGGGCCACTGAAGAAGGCTGGGGTCCTCCTAGCTTTCCAGGGAAAATCTATGCTTGAAAGAGATCTTCTCAAGTGATAACTAACAACCATGCTGCCTTACGGTGAACAAATTAAAAACAGAAGAGATCTGACCTTGAAGGCAGTTGAGGAAAGAAATAACAAGTCTGAAAAAGTCTGGAATGTGATTAAATTCCATTCTGGGTTTAATCATGCTTATAAGTCTGATCCATTGCCCATTGAGGTCAGTGAAAACACATTTACTTCACAGTTCTTCAATCAGGTGATCTATTAATGAATTGTACTCAGCTCAGCTTCTGTCATGCCAAGGTAGGTGAAGCACTGGTACACAGGAATATTCCATCTATTGCATTGCAATGAACCAGGTTTATAGTATATTGCATTAAAAGTCGAAAACTGTAGAAAGGTTTTTTAAAAGTCAAAACCTGAAAACAAGGTTCTTTTAATAGTCTTTTATGTGACATCCAAAATCAGAGCCTTCCCTGTAACCTCTCCTTTTCTTGCAGTTAAGGACACTATCCTCCAGATAACATGCTATCTTTTTGTTGTCATCCTCTGAGCTCAACACATTTTATATGGTAAAATGATGTGTAGCAAACATTTCTCCCAATGCACTAAACATTCCGTGGGGAAGTTTCAAAACCCTGCTACTCCTCTTTGAAATGTGTAAAGTATAAAGTAAAGTCAATTATAGCCTTGTGAGTGGGACTTGCATAGTGGCATGAAGCTTACCTAACAAAAAATCTAAAGATAAGCTTGAGAAGAGTGTGTAGTTATTTACATGTATGAGAAGTTGCAGCAACTGCTGATGTTCAGGCACAATTACTCCTCATGAAAATGCCTGTAAACAGGTTTGGGGGTTTTTAGTGTAATTAGACCAAGATACTGCATCTGGGAAAGATCTGTCACTATCAAAAGTAGGAGTCAAAAGGGGCATAAGAAATACAGTTGTCTAAGTGGAAGTCAGCTTCATTGATATGACTCTACCTATAGATGAATGTCTGCTGCCTCCTCTGGCCCATCATGCTAAAAGGGCAGCTGCTATATATGAATGTGGGAGGTATACGTTTTCTATATATATATCTCATCTTGTCTCCCTAGGGACATCTGTGGAATTAAAAGGTTGGACCTAGATTTAATTCTACAGTCTAGTTAGTATTGTTCTCAAAGTAGACCTGTGAAAAATTCAAACTGGGCACCATGCTGGTTCAGAGGAGAATCTACTATTCCACCTAATTTAAATAAAAGATTTACTGAAAAGCACTGAAGGGATAAGAAAATCTTCAGAACACTCATTCATCCTCAGTCAATTACAGTAAAGGATCTGACTATTGAAACACTGCACAACCTTAGCATTGTAGGCTGGGACAGTCTCAGAGGCATTCGCTCAGTTCGACTTTAGTTAAAGGTAGGCATTGTTAAGTTTCTATTAGCAGATAAAAGAGATTCAAACCAAATCCAGCACTACTGAGATCTTTGCAAATACTAAAGATAAAGCTTTGATCTCTACAACTTCAATCTTGATTTAAGCCTAAATGTACATGTAATATACCTGGATTGCTGAAAGGGTATTTATAGCAGTAGAGAGCATTGCCCAGTCTGCTGGAACACTTGATTGCCTACCTGCCTACACTAGCTTCACCAAGAAATATGGCGTTTCTAAAATGATATGTGTGATTAGAGACATGCTGTCAGGTTTGCAATTGAGACCAGGTGGCAGTAGGGAATGTGGAAGAACTCCAGCTTACAGCTTTATGCTTAAAGTGAACTTTTTGTCTAGGGCCAAAGCAAAAAATCCTGTTATAAAGAAATTCATTTCACCTTCACCAGAGCTAAAGTGTGCTCAAGGTGGGGAAGATGCACACAGCCTGCAAATGCAGCTTAGATGCTCTCAGTACACAGGACCACATGGAAAAGTCACAGCACAGTCCCTTGTCTGGCTTTTCTCTGTGTTACACTTTAATATTGGTTCCATCATCTCCTTTTTGCCAAGTATGTGATGTGTCATGGCCATGAATATGTGTGTGTAATATCCATGCAGTCTATCCTCTTGTCCTCCTTTGGCCTGTCTCTACTTTTCTTTCCCATCTCATCACCTGCAGAGCTCTTTCCGACTTGGCAGGCTATCTTTTGATCTCTCACTGCTCCAGCCTCAGCAGATCCTATGTGTTACAGTTGGAGAGAGATTTTAGCTGGCCTTTGGATCTACAATTAAATTTCTCAGGATGTGGTTACAAAAAGAAAGCACCCTGGAAAATATGAGAAGACAAGCCTGACAATGTGCTTCCATATACCACCACCTGTAGCGCATGTTAGACTCGAGCAGAGCTCAGTAAATTTTGTAACCTTGCTCTTCACCAATTTTTTAGATCGCTTTTGAATATATAGGAGTCTTATTCACAAACACATGAACTGGAAGGGCTTAATGAGGCAGGGATATGTGTCCTGAAACTAATAGCAATCTCTGCCTTTTCAGTTAGTTTCAATGTCTGAGACTGACCATTGCTTTGCAGTCCTTTCCTGTAAAGCCTGCATTAAAAAAAAAAAAAAAAAAAAAAAAAAAAAGAGTAAAAGAGAGCCCAATACTTAATGTGTTTGTGAAGTTTGTAATTTTTAAATAGAAATAATTGCTCATTTCAAGCATTTTGATGTATTGGACTGGACTAGTGATGTAAGTAGAAATGTGCTTAAGTTCATAAAACCTTTGTATCCCTACCGTCTCTGTGTTGCTTCATAGAGTACATCATAATTTACAGACGTGGTTTTCTTTCTTTCTGCTGGGCTGAAAAGTCACATAACCATCCTCTCTGACTTGGCTCGATGTTCTTCAGCATTATAGTAGTCCAAATACTAGAAAACCTGATTTGGAACATCTTGGAGGCTTCATAGGGTAATCATTGTAGGATCTTTGTTTCCAGACAATGTTATCTAAAGAACTGATATTTAACAAGCAATTAAAACAGAACTGAGAGGGTTTTGTTTTTTTATCACAGCACCATGGGGATAATTTAATGTCTTCAGTCAAATAATTCAGATTCATGGTTTGAGGCAGAAAATGATAGCAGCTTGTTAGAGGCAGAGTATTATTTATCCTTCTAATAGTCTGTGAAGCTTTAGTTTCTTGTTTGGTTTCGTTTTGCTGGTTTGTTTCTTTTCTTTAATACAGTGCTGATTCTAGTGTTCATACAACAAATATAAGCAACTCATTCACATATAATACTTGTCTTGTTCATTCTAAGCCTATGTTTAACAAGTGTCATTATAACTGTGCTCATGTGAACAACATGGGCTTGGAAGTTCACCTAATATTCAGCAGTTTTCACATGTTGGACTCAAATTCATTCTGATGGGAATAATAGTATTTTAAAAGGCATATTTATTTGCTTGTTCTTCAGCAGGAAAGTTTCTCTTCTCATGATGCAAGCCTCCTGGGAAGCCTGTCTTGTTCCAGAAATATTTCTGCTGTCATTAGAAATGCTGATGGAATCTGTGTAAGTCATAAAATGTTTAGTTACTGCTCTGTAAAAGGAAAATCTGTATTTTATTACAGCAGCCTCATTAAAAAGAAAAAAATTAAAAAAGGAGAATTTATTTTGAAGAAATAAAGGCAAATGGTACTTGATTCAGCTCATCAAACTTTCAGTTTCTCTGAACAATACCAGCTACAACAGCAGAATCCCAACTTTGATCTATTAGCTGTTAGAGGCATTCTTACTTCTGATTGCAGGACAAACTGTGTTATTTATATTCCTGAAAGATTGGCTGTGGTGAACGAAAGCAAGGGATTTTTATAATGATCTAAGTAGCTAAGGCCAAATTTTTTTCTTAACTAGCACAGATTAGTATTATGTAGAAAAAAACCAGCTGATGTTGCAGAAAGACAAGATAAATGAAACTTTGGGGCGTTCTGTTGTGTACACAAATAGTCCTGAAGAATTTGAAGCTGAGCTTTCCACCTGTGCCATACTTCGGTCAATTGGGCTAGTTTCTCCTCTTTCTTATTTTTCTTTGTGAAGATATCACAGCATATAATTTACTCAGATGACATCAGCATACTGTAGCGGTTATTAAAGTTTAGCCATTGGTTTTGTATTAGAAATGCTCCATTTTTACAAATTTCAAAATAGACTATAAAACCAACTTCGGACAGGCTTGAAGTTAGAAAGCGTCTGCATAGGCACTGTGTTAAAAAATGTAATTAAAATAGCAGGCTGTGTTTGGAAACAAGTAAATACAATTAATTTATATAACAGCACTCTGGTCACCCTCTGTGTATTGTGAGTTCCATATCAAAGCAGTATCTCCGTAACATTTTGCTCATACACCTATTACACTCTTTTACCAGCTTTATGCATGGTTCTTCTATATATCTGCTTTATTCCTATTTTTTTTCTGGTTTTGTTTATAAATTTATTTTCCTGTGTATCTTGATCCACATACAGCCCTCTTCACCATGAAAGAACTGTACTGTTAAAGATGTGGATGTTAGGTGAGTGGTGGCACATACAGCCGTGGAAGCAGTATCTTTCCAGTAGATAGTTGGAGGGGTTTTCTGTTCCTCTGTACCATAGCAGTTGTATTCCTAAGAGACTGAGAGAAGCTGTGAAGAAGTTTTTAGGGACTGTTATGAAGACCCTCTACCATCATATTCTTTGGCCACAGGGATGTTGGCTTGAGTGGCGCTGTGCCAGCACTCAGACACTGCACAGATGAGAGCACTGTTAGCCTTTACTAAGCCAATAAAACACATACAGATCATGGAGAGTGAAAAAGAGAAGAAAACGGCTCCATGACTTTAAATTTCCATGCCTAAATAAATCTAAGTGAGTTGTGCTTGTGAGATTTTTTTAATTATTTTTTAGAAGGAGGTTGTGGAGAGTGGGGAACAACATGTGAGTGTCCTATCTATGCTGTTAGGAAGCTGCCAGCTCTGTTCTGGTTAGGTTGGTTTTTATCCTTTCTTGCTTGCATGTTGGCCTGATTCTTCAAATCATGGAGGCACAGACAGCAGAGGAATGGTTGTGGTTCCTGGGTCACTGAAGCATAATTGCTTTAAAGAATGAGCTAGCTCCTGAACTCAGATTTGGTACAATAGGCACCATGCCGCTTAAGCAACAATGTCACCTATGTAGGGTCTGTTTTTTTCTAGATCAGGGTACAAAAAATGTCACATGGCAGAGGAACCAGAAGGTTATAAAAAAGGGTAACAGACCATTTTTAGCAGCTCAGGTCGAAGAAGAGATTTTTGCTCTGGGAACCCAGTGGAGTGGCAGAGAAACTGAATATGAACAGACCTGGAGGGAAGAAAGAAATAAAACAAAAGGGCACATTTTTCACTTATTAGGGGTGGATTCAGCTCACCTGACTTAGGTGCTTAGCTTTCTGGTTCTATTGAAGCAGCTTTAACAGAGATGCTTTGGATCCCTCTCCAGTCATGGGGAAAGGCAGCTGTTTGTAGAGATTTCCAGGGACAGACCACGTCTGTGTGAGGTGCTGTGCGCTGGGTGGGTGGGATCCTACCCTTGGCAGAATGCCTTCAGTAACAACTTATAATTTGTCCTTTAAGTGAAAGGAGATGTGTTTCAATTCCTTGCAAAGCCTCTGCATGCAGGCATACATGTCTACTAAAGGGATAACATGCAAGGATGGAAGGCTCCTATTTCTGGCATGCAAGAGGAATCTGAGAAGTTGGTACTTTGGCCCGGGGTGTGCAACTGCATTTTGAGTTCTTGGTCTCAGGACATTCGCAAGACAGAGAATGCTCTCTTTGGGAATATGCTACAGGGGTTTAAGGGCATCTAGACACAGCTTAGGCTCCAGAAGCTTGCAAGTGCTACATGTGCAAAGGTTAGGTTCCCAGTAGACTACATGAGCTTTCAACAGAGGGTGTGTGATTAGGTTTTGTCCCTTGAGATAGTAAGGTTTCCATTGCCTCCATGCATATTCAATGTTTATGTTCTTTAAGGCTTGATTGATGTTTTTATATGGAGAAGAGAAATATAAGGTTCTTGCTATTAACTTGAGTTTGAGTCTAAGAGTCTCTGGAATCTGGCTTTAAAATACATTTTTCTAGCTTCTTGAAAATATTATTATGTAACATGTAAGAATGTAGTTATGTGAATAGTTTCTTCATCACAAAGCAAGTTTAAACTATACCCTTAGGCAAATAAAACATCTGTAATGGCGCTGCTGGAAATTTCATAAGCAGTTTCAATTGCATATTTACAAGGAATATACTCAGTTTAAGATGAAAGAGAGGTTAGTACTGAGTTATGTGTGGAAGTATCTATTAATCAAAACAGCAATAGATGATCTCAAAGGAAAACACTTTTTCAGACTTGACAGAGAAAGCCTGGTGGACAAAACCAGCAGATCTGTTTGAACATTTATGTTTCAGTGTTTCAGGCTGTTAAGCGCTTTGTCCCATTGTGAATTAAAAGCTCTTTCAGATGAGAAGAAGGCAGAAGTTACCAATTTTTAAGATAGGAAGACATATTTCCAAGATGTTCTAGGACTATCATTCAGCTATGTCCTTAAAAAATGCCTGTATTTTCTTCTTTCACAGACTTGTATCTGCACTGTGTTCAGGAATCTCTACCTCCCTTCAAAAAACTAGTGGGTTTTTGCTTCTGACATTTGTGGACATCTTTTAAAAATATGAACCAAATGTAATCTCATACAATGTTGTTTTCTTGAATTAGGTGGCTGCCTGAAATTATAATGTTTGGACAATTTCTATAATAAAGGGGTTGACTGAGAAACCCTGGGAAGTGCTGAAATACTAACACATGGAATCTTGCTGCAGAAATACATAGTGAATGTGTGCCTCCTAGAATCCAAATATATATCTGTTCCTTGTGAGTTTCCAGCATCTCATATTCAAGGTACTCAGCTGCCAAGATCTTCATCTTCCCATTCCACACTCTGTCCTACGTTCCTTAGGCACAGGAGAATGGCAGGCTAGGTAAGAGTTGAAAATGTCTTCTCTATCCTGATAATAGTCACAGAAATATGTACCTGGACTACCTCTTGTAGCAGGGTATCTGACCTTTTATTAAAAGACCCCTACTGCAGAGGATGAGTAATTTCCAGTGTAAAAAAAAACCTGCAAAATTCCTTAAAAATTTAAAATCTGCTACATCAATGTGAGGTCCTACTAACCTTATGGTAGCATTTAGATGTACTTGTAAAGGACAAAATAAAGATAGGATTATGTTAATTCAGTTGTAACCCTTTCGTCTGCTTAGATAAAAATGTAGTCTGACTCAGGAAGGCAGTCGCTGTGCTCCTTTATTGCTAACATTTTAGTTCTATGGCAACAAGTTCATTCACTAATATTATGTGACCACATATTCTATGAAACAGAACCACATAATATTTTTGTTTGGAGAGGAAGGGGGAAGAAAATAAAGAAAAAGACCCGGCTTGTCCAGATCATTTCTAAGTTGTATTCTCCAAGTGAGTTTAAACAAATCCAAGTTGCAGTGCTGCTGCTGCTGAAGCTCTTAACTGTCCCTCAGCTTTTTAACTGACCCCTTTTCTTTTTCCAGCAAAACCCATAGCTGGCTAAGAACTGTGTCATCTTATAGCATTATTTTTTTTCTATTATGTAGATTCAGAATTGACAGCTCCATCATAAAGTTATTTGGAAGGTTGATACCTACTTCTGGGAAAACATGAGTCTGCATGGGAAGGGTTTCTTCCTTCCTCTACCCCCACGGCAGTTAGGAGTTACACAGGTTTGCAAAAAGATCGAATTATATTTAGATACCATTAAGTCATGTGAAAATATTACTGTTAGCTGATGCCTCCATAGATCATGCTTCTCGCTTAGGTAGTGTGAGGCTTAGACCATCCAATGAAAAAAAAGTGAAATTTCAGACTTGGAAAGGAGCACTATAAAACGAGTGTAAATCTATAAAGCTTATTGTCTTTGTTTCTAGACCATTATGCTTATGCTATACTATAGCATATATCCTTTGCTTCTATCTAGTTTACTATGAGATACAGGCTGCTCTGTCTCTGACCTTTACTCTTCATTATTTCTCAGACCACCAATCTTGGTGTCATCTGCAAATTCAATCAGCAATGATTTTTTTTCTTGTTTTCTTTTTTTTTTCTGTGCCAGGTTCCTGAAAGGTCCAAACGCAATCTGTGCAGGACTCCATCAAAACACGTTTGTATGGTACTGAGTGCCTCTTTATAATTGCATTTTGAAACCTAGCAGTTAGCCAGCTCTTAATTAATTTAGTGTTGTGCCTGCTATATTGATTTTACATCATTTGAGTTTCCTGATCAAAATATTATGTGGTATTAAGTCAAATGCCTTACAGACATCTAAGTATATTACATTATCACTATTACTTTTGTGAATCAGATTTGTAACCTCATCAAAAAAGATAGGAAGTTTGCTCTGACAAAGTCTATTTTCCATAAATCCAGGGCAATTGGCATTAATTGCATTACTCTCCTTTAATACCATATTAATCAAGTTCTCGCTCTTCTCCTGTTTCATTTTACTGTGGACTGCACTCCTGCTGACAACCTTATTGTGGATCCAGGTCTCATTAAACCTTTTAAGATATTGCCACAGCATAATTTTTCCTTTCAGTCATCTGGTACTTTCCCAATATTCTAAGAATTACTGAAAATTAGCTTTAGTATACAGATAGATGTGGGGGAAAGGATGCATGAAACACTTGTTAAAATTCCTTTCTTTTTTGAAAAATACACCAGGACCATTGCTGTTTCCCTAAACCTGCTGCGTCCAACATGAAATCATAGCACAAGAGATGATACAAGGAGGCCTGCTTTTTTGTAGAAGAAATCACTTCTCTGGCAGCCTGCCCACTTCCCCTGGACAGTGAGGTGAAAAGGCAGGTGAAATCATACATCTGTCTTTACAGCACTCTCTGCAGCTACCCATGCCTAAGGATCACAGTTGTTACTGGGATTGCTCAGGAGGAACTGAGAGATTTCTTACACCAGGAGTAGGAAGTTTGCATTAGAAATCACAAAATACCAGAATTTGTGCAACTCTCATGCCATTTTTCAGATTGGTTTGTAGGATTCTTGGATGCAAGCTGACCAGGTTGATTAAACAATGTATTTACTTCAATAAAATGAAGTGGCTGAAAAGAATATCACTGTACCAGTGGATGTGACATCATGGGCTATGACTTCTTATCCTAGAAACACAGAATAGTTTGGGTTGGAAAGAACATTAAAAATCATCTAATTCCAGCCCCCTGCCATAAGAAGGGATACCTTCCACTAGACTAGGCTGCCCAAAGCCCCATCCAACTTGGCCTTGAACACTTCCAAGGATGAGGCAGCCAACAACTTCTGGAGAAAAAGAATCAGATACTCAATTATCAGCGCAGAGTCAAAAAAGAAAACAAGTACCACTGAAGCACTTGTATTTTGTAAGTCTTTGAGCTGAAAATTGCTTTTTTTTGCTAGCTGAAATGTTATTTCTGGCTTTCCTTCCTGCAAGGAAATTGAGTGAGTGGGAGCTGCAGAGCCTCAGAGCATTACACAGGCTACTTGTTGAACAGCAGCCTCAGTTATTGATGAGAGGCTGCCAGGCAGCCAAAAGCTCCATAGGCCCTGATGTGGGCAGAGCATTTGCAGCCTTTCATTGGACTTGGGCTTTTCTAGATGAAGAATTACTGGATGAGGCAGGAAAAGAGGTTATATTGAAGTGCTGGGAAGCAAATGACAGCCACCCTGATGGCTCAAGGGTCTGTATGGAAGAGCTAGACAGCTGAAGTGACATTAATAAGGGAGATGTTGTGAAAAGTGAACTTAATAGAGAATTTTCCATTTCCCTAGATTTCATTTCATACATTGAGATCTCCCAATCCCTGTCTACATCCTATATTTTCTGAAAGATCAGTATCACATCAGTGCATCCTCCTAGGGTGCACAGAGTTCTGCAGGACACCATAAACTGGAGTTACATAGCTTTTTTAGGCAATGCCAAGCAAATTCAGGCCATGATCTGAAAGAGAAGTATAAACTCTGAACTCAAAGCCATGGAGTACTAGTTGGACTAGTTAGACTGGTGCAGAGCCTAAATCAATAAACTTCATAGACAGCCAGTTTTGTCTCACTCTTGTATCTCTACCACTAACAATTGAGTGGTTTATAAGGTGGATTTACATTAAAAGCTATTGCAGACATTATAACGAATCAAGCCAAAGAATCTCTAGAGTGTTTTAATCATAGAATCATAGAGTCATAAAATCATTTGGGTTGGAAGGGACCTTCAAAAGTCATCTAATCCAAAGCCCCTGCAATGAGCAGGGACATCTTCAACTAGATCAGGTTGTCCAGAACCACATCCACCCTGGCCTTACATGAGTTTGAATTAGTTAACTTTTTTAATGAAGAAATGTAGCTACTATCCCATTTTTTTAACCTTTTTTTATTTTTTTTTTTTTAGTTTAAAGGGTGAAAATGAAAAAATCTTTAGATTTAGCAGTTTTATACAGAAGCTTCATCATGAAAAAGCTGCAGTTTGTTGAAAAATCCCATGATGTGAACAGCAGTTTCAAATGCTCAAAAATTATATTCTATGCAAGTTTTAGTAAGGCTGATTTTTAATGATTGAAAATGATTTTTTTTTGCCAGAGCCACAAAATTTGTTCCTATTTTCTGATCAGTCAGGTTGAAATATGCTCTTGCTGATGTGTAATTTTTATGATCTTAGCAAGAGTAGACTTTTTTAGCGAAAAGCAACAACTAGCCTGACAAAAAGGTATGTGTCTGAAAGGAATGAGCGGGGTTTGACACCAAAATGCATGTGTTACCCATTTTTCAGGGCTTACTTTGAAATTCACAAATGCTGAGGGTAAGAAAGCTATAGAAAATTGTGATTGCTTCATGTGTCTTCCATCAAGATGCAAGACTGCAATGCCAGAGACAATTGGCACTGACATTAAGGCCTTCCCATGGATTTTTTGATATGTGGTCATTACTGTTTGGCAAAAGACCTAAGGTGAAAGCAAGCTGCTTAACATTCTTGCTGTGCAGTCCCTGAATAGAGACAATTAATCATCATAGCAAAATTCTTGTAGAGAAATAATGCTTAAACTGCAGTCCTAGAAATTCAGCTTTTGATATTGCTACACATTTAGAGAAAATTGACCACCGTGATCTCATGCATGAAACCAAGAGCTTTCCAAAGTGACAGCTATGATTTTATACTGCTTGTGTAATCGTACTGAAGGAAAATCTAAGAAATGCTGCTAATACTATAATTATTCCTTACTGATTGTTATGATACAGAGGAGTTAGAGCCACATTCTAAGACTTTAATCTTTTTATTTTAACAGAAATTATTTTAGCTACAGGTTTTTCATAGCGGGGCTGGTGGGACTGAATGAATATCTAAAACTGACTGACAATGCAAATACCCAAGGTTCACTTTTCTTTTTGTGGAAGACATAATTGGCTCTCAGTAGAGGCACCTTCCATAAACGCAAACACTGCCATCCTTCCCTCAATATAGCTACAACGGCCTTCTGTTAGTGAGGAATGCAGCCTTAGCCTGTTTCCAGCTATACTGCCAGTATCTACAAGGTTTTTTTCTGGACTGTGCCTCAGGTATTGGAAGGGATAGAGCTGAGACATACATCAGTATGTATCCATCAGTCATTTCTCCCATGGAAATTACAAAAAATGAAGTTGAAAATGAAGCCTGAGATTCAAGTCAGTGCTCTGCTGCTCGATGCATGTGATCTGCATCCTATCTGCTCCTAGTCTCCAAAGACCTGTAGTTTATGTGGTTAGTAAGCAAAAGAAGAGATATAGAATATGGGCACTGGGGTAGTGTGATATTTTTTCTTTTCTAATATTGTTAATAAGCTAATGCCATCACTTGAAAGATTTGATGTTTCTGATTTTTCTTTACTAGATGCCTTTCTTCCCAAAGGATACTCCATGCTTTATTACCCAGACTCTGATTACCCACCTGAAGGAAGTAGACCTGTGCATGAGTGAACTTCTCTTCCCTCCAAATCTGACCAGTGTTTCATATTTGAAAAACCTGTAGTTATCATTGCATTTGTGAAGACAGTCATGGAACCATTAATATAAATCAATAGCTGAAAGCTTATTTGTGTCTAACTCAAATAACAGGTGCTTTAATAAAGCATTTCCCACCTTTTTTTTAATGATAGCATATTGTTTAACCTTATTCAGAGGCAAAAAACCAACCTGCTTGAAGGCATACAGAGTTCTGAGATAAATTACTAAATAGATTCTGATCTTGGAATATTTTCTCATTGTGCCTTCCTTTTAAAAATTTGGTGTGAAATTCCACCATTCAAATGGTGTAGGTTTTCATCAAGCAGTAGTTTGCATTTAAATAAAATCACTCCTAAAGCTGCAATGCCAGAGATTGCAAAACTAAAAGAAATAGTGGTCAGGTTAGTAGATCCAGTGCTGGTTGCTTCAGATGGCCTAAACCCAGCATGGCTGGTTGTTTTTTTTGATTACTATCTTTTAGGAGGGAGGGAAACTTTTGAATAAAATCATAGAATGGTTTGGGTTGGAAAGGACCTTAAGATCATCAAGTTCCAACCCCCCTGCCATGGGCAGGGACATCTTGCACTAAACCATGTCACCCAAGGCTCTGTCCAACCTTGAATACTGCCAGGGATGGCGCATTCGTCACTTCTTTAGGCAACCTGTTCCAGTGCCTCACCACCCTCACAGTAAAGAACTTCTTCCTTATATCTAACCTGAACTTCCCCTGTTTAAGTTTAAACCCATTACCCTTTGTCCTATTACTACAGTCCCTAATGAAAAGTCCCTCCCCAGCATCTTCGTAGGCCCCCTTCAGATACTGGGAAACTGTTACAAGGCAGTAGAACAATGACTGAATCTCTTGGGAAAGCCATATAAATTCGTTAAAAATCATCATGCATCCACCAATCTTTTTTTTTTTTAATTAAAAAAATGAAGAACATATAAACCAGAATGAATTTTCTTCCCTGTTTTGTAACTTCCCCTTTCTGCCTGCCTTCTTTTACCTCTTCCTGCCCCAAGCCTAAGAAGAATGGAAATTTTTACTGAGATCAGTCCATTATAAGAAGATTGCATATAGATTAAGAAAGGGGATTTATGGAAGACTCAAATTTGTAGAAGATTGAGAACTCATTTAAATGCATTTGGAAGCCTTTTACAGATTATATATGCAAAACAGATGTTGCATCTTAGAAAAACTTGTAATTCATTGTTATTTCTTACTTGACTACGAAGTGGGAGAAAGACTGCATTTATAGTATTATGAACTAAGACATTTTTTATTTTTATTTTTTTCACACAATAGAGCTGCTTTGCATCCTTTCCTTTTCCCTGTTGGGGTGTGTGTTCTCAATTAGAGAATACAGCACCTTTTATGACAAAAAACTTATTTTTTCACAAAGAGAACAATTATTCAAAAGCCAGCAAGGACAATGAAGAACAGGATTAGGAACACAATGACTTGGTTCTCAAAAAGCAACTTCTCGTTTAAGTAGAAACCACAGAATTATTGATAGGAACCATGTTAACTCTCCTCTGAGAATTATCCATGGCTCATCTGATATGAAACAGAACTGACGTTTGTGCCTTCTCTTTATTGGACCAATTAGGGACCTTGCTAGGTCTTCACTTAAGTCAGCTGAAAAATGACCTGTTTGACAGAATAACACCTGTGGACCTTAATATTTTTGAGTATGCCCTCAGCATGGTCACCCTTTATGGGGTAGGGGTGTGCTGTTTCCAGAGATTATCCATAACAATTCTCTCCTGATCTGCTTCGTGAACTTTTCTCTGATATTACACACAGGGTCTGTGAGGCCAAGGGTGGGACATCCCTTTGGGTTTCCACATAAAGCCCAGACCCATCATGGGAAAAACTTTTAATTGCAATGACTATTTCTCCTTCAAAGGCCTTGTTAACCCCTCCTCTTCCCTTAAGGCAATTTGTGTATCCCAGGGAGTTGGCAGAAATCCTCAGAGCCTTTGGAGGACAAATACTGTGTCTTAGAGTGGTAGAATTAAAGCACGTTTAATTTGCTGCTCAGATGCAGTGCAATCAAGGGAGGTGGTTCTTTAAATTTTTGATTTCTGCCTTTATACTTGTGTTTGCTGCCACCAGGTTTGCTCCAGGAGTCTCTTTTTCATTTATGCTTTTTAACCTAGCCATGAATGTTATTTGGCAGCTTGCCTTTTTTTGGAATGCTGCCATTTATTCCTTATATTTGCTGATCTCTGTTTAAGTATGTTGAACATCTAATTTGGAGGATCTGATTTTTATCTGTGACTTTTACCAGCTGATTGCTTGTTGCTGGTGCATAGTAGCTAGCTGTCAGTAGCTAATTCTTTGTTCCAAACACTTTTTTGTTACAGAAATAATGGTCTTAAAAGAAACGTATTATGTGTTTTTAATTCTTTTTTAAAGGAGGCTGCCTTTGACACGCTCTTCTCCAGGTTAAATTCAGTCATAGTATATGCTAATAACAGTAGGCGTTTTCTTTCTGCAGCTTCAAATATTGTAAAAATTGAAGGGGAAAAGATGAAAAAGTGGCCTTGGGATTAGCACAGAAGAAGTAGAATCAAAAAACTCACATCCTGTTTCTTTATCTAAGACTGAATTGGTGTTTAACAAGTCCAAGACCCAAACCTCTCTGCCTTTGTACTTATATTTGTAAATGAGACTTCTTTTCAGTTTTTGTGTATTTACATTGGGCTTTTTTAATGTATTTGGTGAGTTTATTGTCTCTTATTAAGCATATATTAAGAGCAAAAGGGCATTCTGAACATTCAGACATGACTGTGTTGTGTACTATCTATTACATGCTGATACTTATCGATTTCCAAAACAACTAAGCCACTGCATAAGTATGCTGGACGTCCTTGGCATAGTTAAAATATGTTTCTAAACATAAATATTCTAAATAATTTTTATAATGTTTATGGGAAAAGAACTCTCCCCCTTGGCTGAAAAAGCTCAGGCTTTTTTAGAAGAGAGAAGGGAATTTGGTTGGACTCTCAGAACTTAATTAAGGGTTTCACTAGGTTTTTTTGTTGTTGTTTCCTGGTGGCCATTGTAAATAGCTGTGGTAGTTTATTTGCCTGAGTTGGAGAGTAGCCTAGATATGGGAAAAAATATTTTGGAGTGATTATAGCCTGATGGAGATACATCAGGGCTGCGGGGCTGATTAAAGGTTTAGGAAGGTGAAAAAGAACAGCAAAACCATCCAGAAAATACTGTTTGCCAATTAACTGCTCTTGCTGCACAGAATTCTATCTGGAAAGAAGAAATATCCACAGCTGTCCTTGCTCTAATGGATGGCCTATTAGAATGGAGGTTTGCAGGCAGGTAGGATGGGTTCCCATAGCAAAAGAGAAGCCTTCACTAAAACAGGGGCTGTAGAGATCCAGAAGACTTCTTGAGTGTTTATTTGAGGTTTTCATATTCTGCTGGATGAGTGGATCGTTAAAATAGCTCTTTATTTAGCTAGGAAATCCTGTGCAATATGTTGCACGTTATTCATAAAGACAACAGAAGGATCAAGATGGTCTTGAAACTATTGTTCAAGTCTAATCAAGCATGACTGATTTTAACCAGTCATTAGCTGGTCAAATATCTGGTCAGTATGTATGGCAAATACTGTTTTTATAAATTAGCACTCTCGGCCTCTGTTAAGTTATTGAGAAGTGCCTGCTGAAAGTTACTCTCAAATCCTTTTTATTCTCACTTGGGTATTCAAGTGCTGCTGTAAGTTTATTTCAGTAACACTTGTGATGAAATACATAACCTAGCTGAACTGGATCTCAAATCCAGACAATATATATGATTTTGTAGTGATTTACAGGGCTAAGTATAACATCAATTTGACATATAACCTGGCTCACCAGACTGACAAAATACTGGAGGATGGTGGAAAAAGCAGACTATATAACAACCTTTGATGTGTCAAAGCCATGCTGTCAGATTACTTTGGTCCATTGGTCCTATGAGCCAACAGTCTGCTCCATGGTCCCTATTGGCTGGAGAACTGACTCTTTGGGCTTGCTGGAAGTCCATCAGTCTCAAAAGCAGGTATGAGCTAAGGCTGATATCTTCTTGAAATATTTGCTGACCTTGAAGAATAACTCTTCTCAGCTGATGCTTTGAGACTGTTGCTCCCCTTTCTTATTTTTATCTGTTCCTACACCACCTTGTACCTCGAACTGCTTCAGTACCACTGGCATCATTCTTAAAATATTTGTTACGGTTCAGTCGAACTTCAGCCAAAGAGAACTAGCAAGCTGACTGGTTTGGGGATTTATTTCAAACCACATCTGTTTTATTTCAGGTAAGCAAATGAAAATAGCTTGATGTTTAACATCACCTTAACTTGAGGAAAATCTGTGCAGTGGCAATGGCCCTTGAACTTACTGTGGTAGAGGACTTTGCCAATCTCTCATTACCTATCCAGCTGGGTGTGCAAAGACCAAAATGTAAAGTGTATCTTTGAGGGAAGAAATGTTCACATTCTCTGACAGAGCAAAAATTAATATTCACCATTTAAAAAGAGAACAGCCTTTCTCAATATGTTAGCCAAATATTACTGTTGACTTCTGTAGTTTAGGAGCTACCATAGCCACCTTTCACGTGTTTATTGGGTAGCAAAACATTTCAAAGCAGACAAAGGTAAGCTGCCTAAGCTTATTGCTTGTATATTTCTCTTGTATATTTTTTAATGCGTTAATTCTTGAAAACGTTGACTTTACTGAAGAATTTTTGACGCAGGCATTTTCAAAGGAGGTGAGATTGAAGATGAAAGTCAATTTTGTCTGAGCCAAGAGTTTCTTCCAGAAGAGGAAAGTGAAACATGAAAAACATGCCTCATTGTCACCTGGGCAGTTGAAAATCTCAAGTAACACCTGCTGGGGATTGCTCTGCTTATTCTGCCTAGTGCTGCCATGATAAAAATTACTGCAGTGCTGCATTTGTAGCCTGTCTTTGCTTCTGGACTGCACATGTAATTGATGCCTTATCACATGAAATGACAAGACTTATGGCTGTTAAAGAGTCTTCTGTTTCATGGAGACATAAACAGCGGCAAAGAGGATGGAGGAGGTTTACAACAGTATATAAGGATCTACAAAAGCAGCTGCCTTTGCACTCTTTGCTTAAAAAAACCATTAAGGTGCCAGGGTTCAGCTGAAATTATTCTGAGCTGAAAGATGGAAGTAGCCCTGTAGGTGCACTCTGGTTTTCCCAGAGCAGTCTAATAGGTGAAATAAGACTTACAAGGACTACCTGAAGCAGCAAGCTTTGCTCTTTCCTGTCTCAGCCAGGGGTTAATGTTTATTTTTTTACTTTAAAATAAATTCAATTTAAAGGACTGCCTGTTGAAAACACTGGTGGCAGTTTATTTATCTGGGCTGGTGAACACGGAACCTATGAGGTCCTAAACTAATTTATGGCTCTGTTAGTCAAAATCAACAACTTAAACTCTACCTGCAACCTCACAAATGGATAGTATAGCTTGTGGAGTGCTGGGTTAGTATTTACAGTGGGGTATTCAGCAAAGCAGTCAGCTTCATATGCTCTGAGATACCTTCAGTTTATATATGGATTCAAGCTGTAAATCTCTGAGCACTTGTTTTAGGAGCATAACATCAACACACCTATGTCTGCCTCTGAAAGAACTGTCACAATATCCTGCCTATGGCTTGAAAACCAAGCAGGGATACTTGTTCCTTCTTATTCAGCAGTGTATTTCCAGAGGTTCTCTCTTTCTGCGCTTGTACTATTATGACCATTTATGAAATCAGTGCCCCTGAAAAAGTATAAGTTCTGAGCACTTAATTCTTCTAGAATTCATAGTATAATCTCTGAGGTTCTTGTAGTTTCAATTAAACTATCACAGTAACAGTATTCTTCATGCCGTCCTTAGATCTAAAATTACCAGTTGTAAAAAACCCACAATTTTACTTCTCCTCATCCCAGTTCTCCTTTGTGTATGAGTTTTACTGGAATAGATGATGACATTAGCAAGCCTTTTGGTGAGGCATGTAAGTTGGGCATTTAACATTTGAGTTCTACATGTTTGAGTAATCAATCTCTTTTAGCTTTACACACTTCCATACCAACACTTATTGTAAGAGAAAACCATAATATTCTAAAAAATTTGTGAAACTAATTTTTAACTTCAACTAGGTCCTACGAGAGGCCGATCTCAGAAGAATAACCTTATTTTACTTGAGAATTTTACAGGTAAGATTCAAATTATTTAAATGCAGCTGTATAGAATTTTCTTCTACAGCTGATAGACTTGGCCAGAAGATGGTTCATTTCCCTCTAAGGTAAGGGTCCAGCTGTGTTAGATATTTTCCTGTGTTAAAGTGCTAGTTCAGATGATGATCTCAAGATCAAATGACTTGATATTTGATCAAATGATATGATCAAATAACTTAATTTTGCTCCTGGGTCTGGTCCTTGGTTGCCTGCATAACGAGTTATAGAACCCAAGGTATGATTGGTTTTGAAAAACCTCCCAGATACACACACGAGTATAGATTTGCATTGGGTACTAGCTTTTAAGATCTTGTTGTAGTGATATTAACTTGAAAAAATGAGTGACTGGAATCAATCAATTTTGTTTGATGTAAAATTCAATGTTTATAACAATAATACTGATTCCAGTTTTGCATCTGGCAAGTATCTTTTCATTAATGACTATAAAATTTCAATGAAGTTTAGCTGAAGTATTTCAGGCTTCTACCTGCTATGAGTGAAAAAATACTTATAGATAAAATTGTAATAAATATGGTAAAATAATAAGAAAATGGAAATTTGCTGTTCCAGGTTTTTTGTTCTTAGACTTTGTTTTAAAGCATACATTTACTGTTGACAATATTTTTATGCTATTTTTATATAAAATTTTCTAGAAATAATTTTCTGTCATTTTCTAACTTAGAAACCTATCTTACAAATGATATTTTATTTTTATCTTACAAAGAGAAATTTTAGAATTCAGCTGGAATTCTCCAGTTTCTCCTGGTAAGATTATTCTATATTTGCTCAGTACTTCAGGCTACATTCATAGTGCAATTATTACAGCTGAAGAACTGAGATCAGTACACATTCTTGATGAAGAAGTATGAAGATGTTTTCCACTAGAATATAACATCCCAGATGGTTTTGGCATTGACAACATAGGCAGCTTTATTAATATCTATGACAGCATCTTGTTAACAACCCCTCACTGTTTATTGAAGAAAATTGATAGTAAGGCCAAGGCAATTTCAAGAAAACAAATGAACATGAACTCAGAAACTTTCAGTGAAATGTAAAAAAATGTTCTATTCATAGCCTCTTAGTATTCAAAGCCCAGAACATTAAATGTAGTAAAACCCAATGGCTTTGTGCATTTAAAATGGTTAAATATTTCAGTAATTGGGGATAAAAAGTCAGTTAATTACAGTTAATTATTTTCCTTTTGTTTTTTTTTTTAATTTGTATTTTTAATCAAATGTACCTTGGTTCAGTTTCTGTGTGACTGCACCAGAAGCAATGAAGATTCAGGATACTTGTTCCAGTCTGCAAAAAAACATCGTAAGATAGGTTCCAGAATTATCCTTACACTGCTAGCTATATTTAAAAGTCAAATGAGAGCAAGAGATGAATAACACTTCTTCAGTCAAGGCAAAGGAACAAGGCATGCCTCGAGGCTGTGTAGACCATCCAGTCAGGAGCAGCATAAGACCAAGACTGGAGACTGGCCTACCTACAGCATAGCTCAGGGCAGGTCTGGAAGCCCAAGCATGAATTTACATGGAATTTCCAGGCGTCAGTCAGGGGGAGAGAATGGCCAGAGCCCAAATTTAAGCCTTGGAACAGGTTAAGATGGTCAGGGGCATGAAGACCTAGTAATGTACTCAGGGCCCTGACAGAGACTGCTTCCACCAAAACTCTTTTCCACCCAGATTACGGAAGCAATGCTCTGATTCTTTCCTATGTCTCACTTATTCTTGATGCCGTCCAGACCAAAAATACCCGTTCAGATTTCATCCTTCACTGTATTCTTCCTCTGTTTGTTCTGAATGGCTTCCAGGTTTCATTTTTTTTTTTTTCTTTTCTTGAGCAATTTATTCCTCATAGGACACTCCTGAACCCCCAGCTTTTGGTGAGTGTTTCTCAGGGGTTTCTCTTTGGCTTGCCCACCTCCATCTTATCTCCCAGCAGCAGAATCAACAAACTCATACTCAGCTTCTCTTTCAACCTTGATAGCTCACAGATTTTATCATGTTCAGGTTGCTTTCCCCTGCTTCACCTCAAACTCCAGAGTGTCTTTCACACATCAACTTGTGAATGTCTCTCTGTCAGATCAGGTTCAACACAACAAAAAGTCCTTCGAGTCCTTTACTAAAGAGATGTCACTTCTGAAATAACAGAGAGTAGCAGGGAAACACCAATGCCTTTCCTGACACTACATCCACAAAATCAGAGTGTGGAGGAAATTTTCAGATTATTTCTCCATAATATTTCTAAAAATATCATTTCTTCTCCATCTACTCAGGTAATAATAAAATCCAGATTTACTCTGACTCTTGCCAGTGTAATGATACTACTCCCAGTGCTCTCAAATACAAACTTTCTAGAATGCAACTGATAATTTTCCTAGACCAACACTTTGGCAAAATTACTCCCTTTTGTGGTATCTCCCTTCTTTTGTAAAGGTGTCTGACTCAACTGAAACCCTGAAAATCCTTAAGAGTGCCTCTATAGTGGACTTAGGCAATATTCAGGTATTATTTTAGCAACATTGCTCCTCCTTGCAAGCTGAGGCACTTCAAAATTAAATGTATCTTTACTTCAGTTAAAGAGAGTCTGAATCAATACGGCCATGCCGTTATTACTGAATTTACTTTATTGCTATCCAAAGGGTTAGTATGTTTTGTGTCCAGGTGTCACAGACTAGCGTATACCCTACTGCTGAACACTACCCTCATCTGGAAGAGATTTGGCAGTAAGGTAATGTGGACAAGCAGGGGCCAGCTGGCCCTCTTTTACTTAGCAGTAACAGTTTGCACGGTAGGATGATATTGCATTAGGTGCTATTAACATTATCCTAAATGAACAAATTATGGTATAAGGTCTGCGGCAAATGAATTGGAAGTTGGAAAAGAAATGCAGCTCAGTGGAGGTTAAACATTCTCACTGAGGAGAGGAAGGGAAGAGGGGGAATATGTTAAAAGTACCATGCAAGAGTGTCTCATTTAACTAAGCTGAATAAAAGCTGATCAGCCATATTTCCTGTTTCATTTGGATGGGTACTTAGCAAGCTAGATAAATATATACCTACACCTCTTGCCTGGTTTTGATTACACAGATATGCCACTGAAACTGTTTGCTGTGTTGCTTAGAGTAGCAGCAATGCGAATTTGAAGAAAACTCACTTCAAGTTGCTGAAGCAATTTGCCTCGAAGACAGTTTCTTTAGGGGTTTTTGGTTAATATTCACATAAGAAATCAGTTTTGTCTATTCAAAGTGCTTGTTCTACTAAATATAGATTCATAGTTTCATACTAGGAGGGCCATTAGGCTTATGAACAATATTTTATTCAGAAAGGTAAAACAAAAAAGGAGCACTCATTTCCTCTTCTGGTGATTCTGTAGAGAATTGTACTATCATAAAATCCATTTGGCAAAGCAGACATAAAAGCTATTGGTCACTGCTGTACCATGCCAGCTGATGCTATCAGCAAGCTCTTTTGTGCAGTGTTTGAGTAAACGCTTTTTTCTTTCAAATCCTCAAATCAGTATTGTTTCTGAGGGCTTTTTTTACAAATTCAGATCAAAACTAATAACTAACAGTTGTAACTGTGGCTTTAGGTGCAACTTTTGTGTGAGCAATAAAAATGACAAAAATTAGAATGAGTGAAGCTGATACTTTGTTTTAATAATAACATAATCACATCAAAATAAATCAGCTATTAAGATGCCCTCCTAACAAAGCCATGAAGAATTCTCCACCCAAGTTCCTTCATTTCCCTGTGCAGCCCTGGCTTTACTCTTAAATTTTTACATGTCAAAGGTAAACAGCTCTTTTAATTCATTGTAGGGGAATGTCTGGGCAGCAGCCTTCCTTTTTTGTGTGGCTGGAAAACTGTAGGCAGCGTGTGATGCCTATTGAATATGATTTAGACTGCATACTTGTCCACCAGCCTGGCACTTGATTTTGAGATTGCACCTCTGATGCAGAGAGTTGATGTCTGTGAGGCAAACCCAGCATATGCGGACACACAAACAGAGAGGGGAAAAAAAGAAGCTGCCACTTTTGCGTAAACATACTGAAAACTGGGTGCTTTGCTAGGAACTGAGCAGGATGATATCTGCACAAAGGTTTGCTGGAACTTCTGCTCTGACAGTATAAACAGATGTCATGTAAGATTGCCCCAGGAAAGAGGATACTGAGGTTTATCTGTTGCTTGGTCTCCTCCTAAGGAAAATCATATCAGTCTAGACAGCACAAATGCTACTGACTCCAAGAGAAAACACCCAATTTTCTCTGAAAAGTTATGGTATGGGTGAAACTGCAATGGTAACTCCTTAGGAGCTCAGTACACGGGGAATTCTAGTATAGGCAGTTTGTGTATGTCCCTAGGGCAACAGAAATGCCTTTTGTAGTTCTAAACCAATATAATATAAACTCTGAAGAATGCAAATGATGGATGAGATGGCTGTTTTCTGTGCTTTTCCAGATAACTTAGAACAGAAACTTTTCCTGTGATGTTACAATAAAATTGAGGCTCCTTTATTTTTGAATGTTAATTTCAGAGTCACAATCTACATTACTGCTTTGAAAAAACTCAGGAAAATGCCATGAAAGAACCTGATGAACTTGAAACCCTCACGCTGATATTTTCACCAGTGCAAGTCATATAAGCAAATGGAACAACATAAATGGATTTTCATCCTTGCTTCCACATAATGCATGTGATGTGATCTGGTACCGTTCTATACATTCATGCTGTTGGGTTAATAGCAATCATCAGCTAGTTTTCATACTGGTAATATTCCTGCAGTGCAATTTGTATACATCACTGTGAGAAAATATTATTGAAGAAGCAGTGGGGTCCACAAAAAAAAGCCCAACCAACCAACCAACCAACCAACCAACCAACCAACCAACCAACCAAAAAAACCCAAACCAACCTCAAAACCAAAACACAACCAGTAGCACTTAACTGAAAGAAGTAGAAGTCATTTGGGAGAAAGATATGATGCCATAAAATACTTAACAAAGGTAGGTAGTACTGTAAATGGTCAATAAAGCTTAGCACGTTCTGAACAATTATAGTTTCAGGATGCTCATACACCTTCAGCAACCTGCTTACCTAATCACTGTGCTGCTAGGTATTTCCATTGTGAAATCACTTGTTACTGGAATTCAAATTGAAAGTTCAGCCAAGACTGGCCAATGTACTAAAGATTGCCTCCTAAATAAACCTATGTTCTAATACTACATGTGGCAAGCAATCAGAGTCTTTTAATAAGATAGCTGGGTTCAAGATTGGTCACTGTACGTCTTGTATTTGCAGGTTTTGTGTGTGTGAATTGATGGTTTTATTAAATATGGAGATCCCCACTGGATGTTCTGATGTATATTTTGAACATGAGTTCTCAGAAGAATTAACCTAGCACTTAACTTCAATCTACAATTCAAATTTTTTACTTGCCTTTTGGGCAGTTCCTCTCCAGTTTTGGAATTGTTCCATATTCTGTACAGATGGCACTAGGTAAAGCAAAGCAAATGCTCATCTTGGAAGTTGGAAGGTAGAATAATGTCCTTTAGTGTTACAATTCTTGTCTATACTTGAGTTTTTATACTTTTATTCATTAACATGTCTAAATAGTTCCTCCAGAAGTTTGGATGACATTGTGAGGTATTCTTCAAGTTTCATAGAGTCCTTTTGTCTGCTTTTTGTTTTGTTAGGAGACACTTTACTGGAATATATGCTATTTATAATATCTGTATATAATGTCTGTCCTAATCTAAGCTCTTCTTATGTGAAACAAGACACTCGAAGAATCAATTGTCTGGCATTCCTGTGTGTTTACAGCTATAGGACAACTAGAAATGGAACTTGGTTGTAGTAATTGGTTTTATACTACACAAGTACATAAAATAATAATGGCATAAACTTCTTTGTGTTTAAAAATATACTTTTGCCTGTTAAGGTGCCTGCAACTTTAGTCACAGGATACCTAAAAGAGTATTATCCGTTTGTTAATGAACTGCCTTTATTTCTCCTTCTTCTCTGGATACACTCCTGGAGACAGTGCTTAATGGTGAGAAGCGTACAGATTGTGACTGTGTATTGCTGAACCCTCAGTGTTTTTCTGTGTTGATTCCTCAGCCAAACTGATGTTGGCTGGGAGGACGTTGACGTTTGTATGTCCTATTACGTCCCCTGGGTCACCATGAAGTTATTTATTACTAGTGGCCAGTGGAAGAATTCCTTGTCACTGTGAATATCAGAAGGGAGAACAAAATCCTTTAGTTCTCTTTGTTATTAGTGCAGTTGTATGTACCTGAAAAAGCATGTTCTAGTCCATGCTTTTTTCTTTAATGTTATGGCACTTTTAAAGTGGGTTAAACCATGCCATCTTTACTGGTCACCAATGAAATCCACACAGAATTATTGCAGAAGAAAGGTCCTGTGTAGGTGCATCATTCCTGACTCTGATCTCTTCATGCTTCTCTGATACGGAAATAGATCTTTGAACTGATCCAACCAGTGTAGAAAGTTCTACGATCTTTGGTCATAATACAGGCAATTAATGGATCAGCTGGCATTAAATCGCCTTTGCCCTTGCCATGCACATCTATCACTTTTACATACTTCTTTATGAGGTAAAACCTATTCATTTGAACTTTTTAAAAAGTATGTGCAACTCACAAATACATCTGTTTTTTTGTTTTTTGGCATGTGACAATTTTGTGGTTTGTTTCAGTATTGTCAGACAATCAGACGCCACTGTGTTTGATTTAAACCTGCTCCAGTGCTCCTGTCACATGCTACAAATCACAATTCTCCCATCAGTAAGGTATGCTCTTGGTGCTACTGGAATCTCTGTCAGCAAGGAAGACCCTCTCATCTCTGGGATGATGTTCTCATTCACATGGACTCCTACCAGCTGACCTGTGTAAGTGAATTCCTGTCGGCTCAACTGATGAGCATCCTGCAGCTAACATGCTTAAGAAATGAGATAAAATTTCCCACATCTGTCTGGCAGCTCTAAGGCTCAGCCTCCAAACCCTAAGGACAAAAAGACAGAGCGCTACATCAGCATGAACTGTCTTTTGGAAGGCTAGGCTTTCACACTGAATAAATGTGAAGACTGTTGGGTATTACTTCATTTTAAAGGAACATTAATATTAACCAACAGTGGAATCCCAAAGGGAATGCGTGGCTGCTGTTTGAATACCAAATCAAGCTGCTTTGACTGCTGTTGAACATTAAAATACAAAATAAAGCTAGTTACAAGCTGGTGAATGTATTAGGCTGAGAATTTATGATAAGGGCACAAAATTGTTGTTTTGAGTACATGTTTGAAACTAAGCCACGGAAGGATTTTTTTTTTTTTCCAATTTGAAGGAGTGTGTTTGAAATTGATGTGAGTATTCAAATAGCTATGTCTAATCATAATAAACACACTTGACACAAGTGTTTTAATGCATGATCTTGTAGTGCAGGACAGTTGTGTCTTGTAGTTTCATTAAAATGTTTCATTCTCAGAATCAGTACAGTATCATAAATATACCATTTCAGGAATGTTTCCCACATTGTTTTACGTTCAAAGGTCTCTTCCTTTTTTGCCAGTTTATATTAATTCTTTTTTTAATGCTTTTATGATACAGAAATGAAGAGTACATCTATCCTTGTTAGGACTACTTAATCCTGCTAGCCTTGCCGTATTATAAAGTACAAGGTAAAACATATATAAATGAAATGATTTGATATCATAGCTGAGCAAATCACAAAATCCTGTGAATATTAATTATATTAGGGTACAAAGATAATTAGTACTATCTTATAAAAGTGTGTTGTGGTAATTTAATGCTTAGAATTTACTACCAAGAACACCCCAAAAAGTATTCTTAACTGAAATGCTTAGATTGTGGTAGTGAATTTTGCTTACAACTTGATTGTACAAAATACGACTTACAATTTGCACTGGCCAATGTAATATGAATTGTAAATACTGTAAACAGCTACAACACAAATCTGCTCTGTCAGAGATATTGAATTCACCTAAAGGATGGTCTATTTCCAGCTCACTAGCTAGTTCACACTTACTGTCCATGTAGACACACTGTGTCTGCAGGTTAACACTACTTCAAAGATGAGGCAAGGTATTTCTATTCTAACGTGTTCAATCCATGCTAGGGACTAGAATTAGGGAACTAATTATTAATTAAAAAATAATAGGGAAATAATTTTAAAAGTTTTTCACATTCATAGCTTCCTTGGCAATAATCACCCTCCTTTACTTGTGTCTGAGGAATTGTATTTCCCTGTGTGGAGTTATACTAGCAGTGCTGTATAGTGCATGGTGGAAAGAAATGTCCAAGCTCAGAGCTTCACTTTGCCACTTCTTTTCTCATCCTCCTATTCACTAGAGAGCTTGATGAAATGAATGGTATACATAGGAACAAGACTCTAGTCTGATTTTGAGAATCCTGCTAAAGGGATGGAAAGAAATGGAAAGAACTGATAGAGCTTTATAGGCGCATAACTTTTCAAGACAGGGTCATAACCTAGGACTTGTATGCTTTAGACATGAGAAACTACTCTCAGCAGACAATACACAACTACAATTTTTCATATTGAGTCACATTCAGTTTTCTCCCTTGCTCTGAGTATTTTGTTTCAAACAACGGTTGCTTCCAAATACACAGAAAAAGTTTTCAGAGAAGGCTACCATAAAAATGCAAAACTACCACAACCCAGCTTTTGACTTAACAGATTACTTTTTGCATTATTGCTTTCTGTTTAAGGACAAAGCAAGGCTTTAATTTACAATGTTTATTTACAGATACCTTTTTATTCTCTCAGGGGCAAGAAAAAGGAATGTTTTAATTCCGGGGCTTCCTTCTCAGAACTTCTCATGCCTCGCATCTTCCAGTTATGATCTAGAGGGGACACTTCTTTCGTGAAATAAGAGGGCAAGGCAGTCATTTCAAGCAATGGGTCTGAGATAATTCACAGCTTGTTCCCTCATTCTGTTTTCTGCCACTTAATTTAGGTTTCAGTAAGACAAATGTGCTTAAGGAGGGTGGGTGCAAACCAGCTGATGTCATTGGTCTCTGATCTTGCATTAATTGGTAAAAACAGTCAATGCTGCTTTCCTAGTAGCCCAGACTTCTACACACCATTACTTTGTATTCTACCCCCATTATGTTCATTCTTGGTACTTCTTAGCAAGATCTGGTCTCTTAATACACTTGTTTTCAGTCTTCCTGTAGTAGGCATGTTTGCATAGTGACTGTCTCATAAAAAACAACAGGCTGACTATGGAGTCACCAGCTGTTGTTTCATGCCTGATTACAAATTTTTCTTCCTCAAGTCCCATATGAAAAATAAAATATGTTCACAGTAACAGGAAGCTTCTTATGTCTCACTCTACCTCACTGAAAAAATTGCTAAAACTTTTTCTCCCTGTCGTTTGAGTAAAAAATACCAAAAGCTGTTATTCAAAGGTTCTGAAGTAACGAATAAATTAATGAGTAATTCTGAACAACAATAAACCTGAGGTTTGTTATGCAACCTATTCTTCAACACCAAGAAAAAAAGGCAAAATGTTTCAACCACATTTTTCACTGTGAGCCATTCACCTTTTGCCATATGCAGTGATATTTCATTTAAAAAATTGTCTCCTACTCTCCAAGCTGCTTGTGTGGAATCATTTCACATATAAATATCCAAAGAACAAGTTAAAACACTTTAAAATACTCTAAATTGAGGTAATGGGAGTTCTTAAGAAAACATAACACAAAAATGTTTATAAATGTTCCATTTAGGTCATGTGAAAGCATATTTATTTTTGCAACAGACTGTGCCTCAAAGGTGCTTAATTTCTCTGAGTTCTTTCTTTAATTTCTCCATCTGCTACTTACTTTCATGATCTAATTAGGAGACCAAGGTCTAAATTTCAACACGTTTCGGTCTCAGTGCAGACCTGGTGATGTTACTAGGACCACTGAACCTGGCTTGTCTGTATTTCTAATCTCAGTCATAGGAAAGTAAGTAGGACTCCTCACAGATCTTCAGGATCTGCCATGCAATCCCATTTTGCCTATGTTAAATCTATCCAATTTCACTCCTTAACCCTCTGTCAACTTGTTCAACATTTTCCTTAAATTGTTCTTTAAGCCTGAAACTTGCCTCTCTTAATCTCAAAACCCCCAAGTCTCTGTTCAGGACATTCTTGCTAAATCATATCTCCCGAAAGAAGGTCCTGAAATTGCGTTATTGAATTGCTCCTTGGAAATAGATAACCACCAAAGCTAACTCAGTCTGTCTGGTTTTCTTGATGCCAGTGCTTATCACAAGGACTTTCTCCTATTTGCATAAAACTGATATATTTGGGATTCCACTGAGATGTGATCTTCCCAATTACAAATGTTCTCCTCACACAAGAGTGGGAGACAGCAACACCTCCAGCCAAGACTTTTCTGACAGTTGCTACATCACCTTGGGATATTTTCAATCTGTATTACACAGCTTTTGTCTCATTCTTTTGTGAAAGTTCACCCATTCTGTCTGTTCATGGTGATAAAACAGCAAAACCTGCATCAGCTTGGAGTACTCATTTTACCCCAGCCTTGCTGTGATCCTGTTTATTGACATCTTTTAGCAAGCAGTGAATGAATTGAAAATAGATTTTTTTTTTTTCTGAAATCATGCAAGAAATCTGTCAGAGCCAGAAGTCAAACTGATGATATTTAAGTCACAGTCTAGTGGAAATGTCTTCTTTTGTTAATTTCTCATGAAGCTCCTTAGGCTCCTGTTATAAGCCAGTGGAATGTACCCAATAAGACAAAACATCATTCTAAGCAGGGAGACATGTAAAATAGCTAGTAAGAAACTTGAGGAATAGCCTGTGAACCCTGGACTGAAGGAAATCATCAGTCTTCACTCACTGTATTAAATATTTAATTATTTCCTTGCTTTAAAAGTCAAGGTGGACTTTTCCACAAAAAAAAAATTAAAAAATAGAGAATCCATAGATCCAATAACTCATTTATCCTAAGGGAAGGACTTTCTTAGGGTGTGGAGACTCGACTTCAAATCCTTGGGGTTTTTTTTGTATTTGAGTCATGAGTTTAAAGACTGGTTTTCTGTGTCCCAGGTAGATGTCCTAACTTTGGTCTGCAGGTGTTATTGGGTGGAATTATCTTCAGCTCCTTCTGTTCAATGTTTCCATTACCTAAATATCTATGTAGTACTTGGTACAGGAAGTAAAGCATGATATCCCAGGTGAGTGTTCTACCAAGTTGCATGCAAACCTCTTTCCTTTTTCTTCAGTAAAGAATCAAGACTCTTTAGTCTGATTTTGAGAATCCTGCTAAAGCTGAAATGTGAACCTGGGATGCAAGGTTGCTGAGCTAGGTGATATGTCTACCAGCACAAGGTAGGGACTTAGCCAGGTGGAATATTTCAACGCTGGTTTTGAAGATTTCTGTAGTGTTTAAGTGTAGGTCTTAGGCACTCAAAGGGTAGCTAAGCAATTAATTTGACTTACTGTTAATATAGAAAGAGTGGTCATCATCACCCTGTCTAGCCCTTCAGCTTAGCTCTGGGGGTCAGGCTCCCTCCCTGGAACCTCAGATGTTTACCCCAGGACCAATGCCAAACATCACTGAGCTTCACTAATGGCTAATGTATACCTTTGGGCATTACTGGTTTACAGCTGAGAACTAAAAAGAAGGAAAAAGCACTAGGAAACCCCATTAAATTAATGTATTAAAATGTTTAATGAATGCAAAGGCTCCAAATAGATGGATATTTGGAAACTGCAGACTCTACTTCTGTGCTATCAGTGAAAGCCTTTTGGATCTTACTGAAACATAAAGGTCCTTGAGGTGTACAGCCTGCCTGCTGCTTTGCATCTTCCTAAATCTTCCGGCTATTAATCAAAATGTAAGAGACCATCTCTTCATAAAAAACAGTTCCTAACACCTCAATTTTTTCTCTCCAACCTCTGCCAGGAATTAGGCAGAAGGCTATTAGCAGTTGATGGGGCTACCAGTCTCTCCTGTTTTAGCAGAACAAGGTTATTCAAATGTTAATCGTTTTGTTCAGTCTCTCTGACACTGGCTGCTTTTTTTCCATAAAACAGAAGATTTAATCTACATTGAAGGTTTTGGTCAGAGGTAAAGTTCAGAAAATCAAGCAGAATTCATAAGTATAGAGAGATAGATTCCCTGGGCTGCCTCAGCCACTTCAGCTGCTGTGGCCTTATCTTGCAACATCACCCGGATTCATCAGTAAACTATCTCTCAAACATTGTCACCCCTTAATCAGTCTTAATGATACAGTTTCTATCATAATGTAAGCTCAGGAAGTTCTATTTCAGCACAAGCTGAGTTTATGAAAGCTGTAATGTAGGGGTTTTTTACAACAACCTTGACCTGGGAAAAAAATAAAGGAGCTGAACTGGAATGTTTCCTTTCTTCCAAGGCTGTGATAACAGCAATTTCAAAACGACGTATAAAACATTTCTTTCTTTATTTGCAAACACAAGAATGTCGGTCTTGCATGAAACAGGAAACTACAATGTCAACATGCTATAGGAATGTATGGATAGTTGAAACAAACAGGCGTGTGCAAGAGAAGTGTGATGTATTCTCTAACAAAGTCATGACAATAACTTCATCATTCATTTGCACAGACAAACTTACACACGCATACACACATATGTTTTTCTTCTACTATTTTTAGAGATAGCTTGGCCATTGAAAATTTGCATCTGAAAGACTTAGGGATTTAATTTTTGAAATATTAATGATACTAATTTAGATCTGCATCTCTAAATGTAGTTTTTTATTAAGGGCTTCAAATGGCATTTCCCCCTAAATGCAAGATGTGTTTTGTGGGCTTAGGAAGTTGCATTAAATTTTAAACAATAAATACTATCTCTGTCTATATTAAGTATTGTAGCTTAATTTGAATCTGCTGGTAACTGAGTGGCATTTCTTTCAAATGTCACTAGTTTTACTTGTGAGCAGTTTATTCAAGTGTGCAGCAGGTGTATAGAGGAAGCATGAAGAATTTGTGACAGGTCAGTCTTAGTATGACTAAATTATATTTGATACTGATAAGAAATGGTCAGAATAGCATGAGTGGAGCAGAGGAGGGAAGAAAAAAAAACATACCTTTCTAACAACTGCTATTTTTGTTGTCATGTGTGGTATGCAAATAGCACCTCCAAGCCTTGAAGCAGAAGTCTCTATAGTGGGTGCTGAAGGGCCAAGATCCTTCCCTCTGACATCTGGATAATGTACTCCAGTATAAGGAAAGTTTGTCTGGATAACTTTGGTATTTTACAAGGGAAGTCAGGGGAAGTCACATGGGTGTGATTGTGTAGTTTGAAATAACTTCCATAAGCCCGCTTCAAGATCTGTCTCTTGGTGTAGTCTAAGGAAGCAAAAAAATAAAATGTTTTACGGAGGAATAATAATGGGAAAAGGCAAAACACATGTAACAAGTATTATGTGAAAGGTGTCCTGGGGAAAACCTACAAGTGTATGTAGAAAGAAGTAGCTTGTCATCCTGCTGTGGGTTCAGCTGTAACAATTATTTTTCTCCTTCTTAGTAGCTGGTGCAGTGCTATGTTTTTGGATTTAGTCTGCGAACAATGCTGATAACACACTGATGTTTTAGTTGGTGCTAAGTAATGCTTACACCAATCAAGGAGTTTTCTAGTCTCTCATGCTCTGCCAGCGAGGAGGGGCACAAGAAGTCGGGAGGAAGCAGAGACAGGACACCTGACCCAAACTAGCCAAAGGGGTATTCCATACCACAGCATGTCATGCCCAGCATAGAAACTGGGGGCAGCACGAGTGGGCTGGGTATCAGACAGCTGGTGGTGAGCAATTGTATTGTGCATCACTTGTGTTTATTGGTTTTGTTTCTTTCCTCTTCTAGTTTTCTATTCTCTCCCCTTGTTATTTCCCTTATCATTATTATTATTGCTGATATAGCAGTAGTGATTTGTGTTATATCTTAGTTACTGGACTGTTCTTATCTCAACCCATGGGAGTTACATTCTTTCAATTCTCATCCCCATCCTGCCACGAGTTGGGGCGGAAGAGGTGGGTGAGGGAGTGAGTGGCTGTGTGGTTCTGAGTTAGTAGCTGGGTTTAAATCACAACACATCCTCAGTTTAAACAACCATTTCCCAAGTTACCATATGTGGCATCATATTTATGATGCTTTCTTCTTCCTCCAAGAACAACTGCTGAGTGGAAGTTTCTTTTTCATTGGTAAAGATAAGATATCTTTATTAAAGTAATTCAAAGGAATAGGATGGGGTTGGAATAATGTAAAAAAAATAACTAATGTTACCTTTTCAGTTAAATAAAGTGGAAAACATCTATTACTGTCAAACAGAATTATTTTACAAGTAATCATTTCAGTGAGGGAAGGAGGATAAGTGTCTTTTTTGTCATTGGCTTGACAGATATTTAAACTCTCCACAACCCTGCAGTAACATTTGCTTGGGATTATATATGAGAAACATGTCATTTACTGATCCATGGCTATGGTGACACTGAGTATGCTGCACCAGAGAGCTCAGATACACTTTGGCTATCTCCAAAATCACAGCAAGCAGTCCACATTATACACCATGTCTGAATGAGTGACTGATAACTGTTGCTCAGATTCCAAGAGCATTTCTTAGGTACAAACAGTGGCTAGCAATACAGTTTTTACACCGCTGCTTAACACAGGATTTCAACATACCTGATGAGGCCAAAACCTTTCACTTTCTGCTCTGCCAGGAAAAGACCGTGTAGTCATAAGGGATGGAAGGCAAATGGCATGGTATCTATGGAAACATCTACTGGCTTTAATGAAACAAGCAGACAAGGTCTGACTTTGGCCAGTACTACAGTGACAACCAGAGCTTACGGCATTAGCTCGCAGATCTTACTGTGCTGTGATCACAGAAACAGTATTGTACAAAAAGGAGAAGCAGTGACCAGATAACACAGATTTTGGAGAACTCACAGATCCTTCAGACCAGCTTTTCCTCTTTCCTGCCAAAGGACTTGGGAATCTTTGACTTCAGAAAAAGCAGCTGGCATATTCCAAGAGTCAAGATGGTGCGTTTTGCAAATATTGTGCATTCTTCCTGCTAATTTCACTGTCACTAGGAGTGCAGGCTCTATAGCTATGCACATTAGCAGTGGGCAGTGGGACAGGTACTGCCAAGAGCTTTGCTGCTTGTGAAAAATGCTGGCATTGCTAGCAAATACAGAGGGTTTGGGAAACCTGTCTAATGTGATATCTAGTTAGCGGCATGAAATTTCCATGCAATTAGATTGAAATAAAATGTCAGACAGTCAAGAAGCTGTTATCAATTATACTTTCCACAGCCAGGGCTTTGTCTTCAAGGGACACAGAGACTCCTGCTGCACCACAATAATAGCCCAGAGAAAAGTGACAGGAAAGTCCATGCTGTTCTCAACTTACATGCCAAGACTGATGTAATACTGAAGAAAAAGTTGAAGTTAAATGGCAGAAACAGAACAAAAAGTTCAACGTTGAAAATTTAAAAAAGAAAAAAAGAATGTGGAACTGCCAAACCATTTTGATTTCCAGGAAGATGATCAGCACAGAAAGCTGTTATTTTATGTTCCCAGGTACAGAGACTGCGAGCTTATAGCACTCGTCTTTGCTCTGTGATCGACAGATTGCCCAAGTGCCCTTGCACTTTGTGTGACATACTGGGGGAAGGTACAGCAGTTCTTGCACCAACTGGAGAGAAGTAGTCATAGCTCTGATGGAGCTGCAGCAGCAAATGTCCACTTTAATTGCCTAGAAGCCCATATCAGCAGAACAACACTGAAGATCCACTGCACCACCTGTATTCTAAATTTAGTCATGTTGGTGACACTCATAAGGAGTTCTTTAGCAACCAGGGGTGATATGTATAATGTTTTCAAAGCAGAAAACCACATTGTACATGTCCAGGAGAGGGATTGCTTCCAGTGTAAATTGTGCATCTCTGCCTCACAAGCTGACTGAAGATTAATGGTTTTAAAGCCACTTTGCTTGAGCTTCCTAAGCCTTTTAAGAATCCCACAAAGTGAGAAGACAGAGTATCATTTTTTCAAGCTAAAAGCTCATTTCAACTGAACACGCTGTGATGGAAGAATATTTCATCATGTCCATGCTGGCCATAAAATATGTGATTGGCTGCAGTTTCAACTGTACAGGTTCTTGCAGCAAATCTAGAAGAAACCAGTCTTACAGAAGACACTGTTGATGGGATGAAAGCCTTAAAAGCTCTGGTACTGAATTGTATGGTATTTTCCCCAACATTTCTAAACATACTTAACAGCCTGGATTTTCCATCAGCTCCTTGTGATTTTCACTGAGAGAGACACAATACTGCAATAAGGCCTTAAGATTATAAGAGTAACACTATCAAATAGCAATTTTGTCTCATTTTTAGAGCTATTTATCATTCCTCTTCAGGCAAGATTTACTGTTAAAAAAAGGCAGTTTTTAAAAGGCTTTTGGTGTCTGTCACCTTGTAAGCCCCTCCTCACATTAGATGATCAGTGACTTAAGCATGACAGGCAGAGAAGAACCTGGAGCTAATCTGAAAGCTCTCATACAGGACATTTAATGAGGTGATAAGACAGAGTGTGTAAGAGTGCACACAGAGGTTACGCTAGCTTGTCACATTGGAATTCTTAAAATTGCTGTATGTAGGGACTGTTACTTCAGAGGAAAATGTATCATGCATGATCCAACAGCCTGAGGGAGGTGAAGCTGATGCTGCCCCATGTCCCTGAGTCCAACCAGTAGCAAGGCAGAAGATTTATTCTCAGCAGGCACGCACAGAGAGAACACACCACATATATACATATATGCCTTGCCAGCCACAGAGATCGCAGATGGTCAGAGCACCCACACAAACACAGGCAGCACCTGCTCCTTCTCCAGCTGGACAGGATGGAGGTTCACTATTGAGAATACATATATGTACATATGCACAAGTGGTTGCCTCCAGCAGCTGTGTCTAGCACACAGTCTGTCCTGTAGCTGCCTCTGGAGCCCATCTCCCCAGTTTCTGGCAACACCCCTTAGTCTAAAAGCAATCTGGATAACTACTCCCAGTAATTTGCAGAAATGGCCTCCACACTTGGACCATGGGACTGATGGCTTTCCTGGGACAGTTCTGGGAGGGTATGGGACAAAGCATTCCTTCCTTGGGAGTCCTTGATTTGGGTTCCTAATACCAGCATACCACTGTGCTCCTCTGGGCTTGTGGGAAGGTGCTTTTGAAGGCCTGATGGCCTCTATGATAAGCCTGTCATAGTACTCCTTGAGGCCCCCTCCTGCCATTGTCTCTCTGAGCTCCTCCTGTGGGTGCGCAGATGAGCTTTATCACATAATCTAACCCAGCTGTGCCAATAAGAGCCTTCAAAATTTAATTGTGCCCTTCAGCTTAAGAAGCCCGTATGAATGGAGAGTTATTCCTGACTGTGTACTGAGACATGACAGATTGTAAAGCAATCTCACAAGTTGAATCTGTACTGGTGCAGCAAGAGGTAAAGTACAATAGCTTTATATGTATATGAATTTTTATTATTTTTTAAACTGATATTTAAAGAGGGTCACACAGCTCTTAACACTCCTGTCACTTTAGCCAATACTGCCTAATTTCAGATCTTCAAGACCACACTGAACTAAAGCAATTAAGTTCTGGATGGCCTCAAGATGATTCTGTGTTGCGCATTTCCACTGTGATTCACAGCCAGGCATGCAGTGCCATTGAAATGTCCTGGGGTATCTGGGACACCTGCATAGGGCTGGTAGGTATGACATAGGACATGAAGAATACCCATGACCCTCTGAAAGGGCAGCTAGGGACTATGGCATCCCAAATGAGGCACCTGCATCTAGATAATTGAATAAAGAAGTCCCTGCTTCTCAAAATAGTCAGAGTGTAGAGTGCCATGAGGTTAAGTACAGATGTCTGCTTTAGGATCAGGTGAATAGCTCCCTGGATGACATTGGGCTTGGGTGACATCAAGATACAGCTTTCTAGTACTGTTCAAGACTCCCTAGGATTTGAGAGACACCCAAGTAAGACTGGCAAACATTGCATGAGATCTACAGATATCCCATGTCCTTCTGGAGTAGTGACCAGAAGCTGGAGAGGTTACTTGGACCATTACAGTGGTACTAGAATAGATATTCTGGTGACTGAACTGATTTTCTGTTCCTGTCATGGTTTAAACCCAGTCAGGTAACTCGTTCACTCCCCCCCCCCCCCCCTTCTTTCCCTCCCCCTGCTCCTGGAGGGACGGAGAGGAGAATCGAAAAGAATGCAACTCCCACGGGTTGAGATAAGAACAGTTTAGTAACTAAGGTATAACACAGATCACTACTGCTACCACCATTGATAATAATGATAAAGGAAACAACAAGGGAAGAGAATACAACACCTCAGCACCAGCTGACCGATAACTCGCCCCCCAAGCCCGACCAAGCTCCGACCGATACCTCCTCCAACCCTGCAGTCTCCCAGCCCTTCCGGCTCCCAGTTACCTCCTGGGCATGACGTGCTGTGGTATGGAATACCTCTTTGGTCAGTTTGGGTCAGGTGTCCTGTCTCTGCTTCCTCCCGGTTTCCCCTCCTCCCTGGCAGAGCATGAGGCTCACAAAGTCCTTGGCCAAACCAAAACATCGCTATCAGTTCTGTTCCCAGGCCGAAAGTCAAAACACTGCACTGCACCAGATACCAAGGAGGAGAAAAATGACTGCTACTGCTGAACCCAGGACAGTTTCCAACTCTCATTTAGCTCACCTAAATTGTAGACATCTAGTTAAGTATTCCTGATGTAATACATTAAGAAGAATGGGAGAAGTGGAGCTATTTAAATAGTTTTTACCCACTGCACAACAGCAAGTTCTCTTCCTGCAAAAAGCCCCATGATAAGTTTCTCAGTAATCTGTTCCTGCCTGTATAGAAAGCTCCTCAATGACATTCAAAAAGGAATCACTAAGAAAAGTGATACAGGATATGGTACTAAGTATAAAAAACAGTACAAGAAGGTGGGCAGAAAACCAGAGTACAAAATAGCAAAAATGCAACATTTCTTCAGTGAAGCAGGAACATAAAAGATGATAAAAAAACTCATGAACACAGAAGTAGGACACAAAGACAAAGAAGGAGTTTACTGCAAAATAGGTAAGAAGAGTGAATTACAGAAGGAACAGAAACATTCAATGCCTTTTTTGCCTAATGCATACTCAAAACCTGAAGCGTGACTTGGTAATTAACAAATCATATTTTAATAGAGAGGTAGGAGAACAAAGCAGAACAAGGAAAGAAGAGTGTTTAGGTCAGTCAGATTATCTGTTCAGAAGCATCTGAAAACTTGTCCTTGATAGTTAGAGATGCAGCTGAAATCACCTCTGGATGATGTGTTGAAACATGTGTTCAAGGGTCATTCTGTTATACAGACTAGAAAGGATGAGTCAACATGAGATTCTGTAGCAGAAAAACATATCTTGACCTATGCTAGAGGAGTATTAATGTATGTCAAGGGAAATAATAATTATCCTGTTGTTAGCATTGGTAAGCTCTCATTTGGAGTGTCATATCTGGTTTTGGTCATTGTACTTGATGAGGTATGTAGGCAAACTGGAGTCTAGAGGAAAACAAATACAATAATAAAAGGCTGGGAAATCTTGCAACTTTCTTTGATGAACTGATTCCTTGTAGAAGGACAAAAAGAAATCCCTTAAGGTTTTCAAAAAAGATGGGTTTTGTAAGATTCAAGAGGGAAAACCACTTGGAATGGAATGCTGTGCGGGCTCATTCACACCCAGCTTTGAAACAGGAGCTATACAGTAGTCTGTCAGGAATGCTGTAGTTGAAGTGGCTGGTTTAAGCAGTGAGACAGATGGCCAAGTGGATCGTGGCATGCTCTCTCCAGCCCTTTGCTCCCTGACTCTCCACAGTCCTCAGTCACCTTGCTGCAGCTAACATTAAGGGAGCCAATTAATGCTAATTGGGATGCAGCCACCTTCCCACTAGGAATTAGATGAAGACTAAGAAGGCATTTCATACAGGCCACTACACAACTGTCAGACGGTAACAGTGTTCAGTTGCTACTAACCTGGGCTGCGTTTATATTTTAGTGACTTGCCGTGAAAAGCTCTGTATGCTGTTATCAATCCCCTGGGCAATGTAGCTCCTGTTTTAGGGTTGCTTGACAAATGAGATTTAGTTTCCAGAGGAATGTTGCTAGGTACCACCTTTTTATTCCTAGATATTAACTTACCACACCTCCCACTGTCTCTCTTTTCTTCCTGACAAAGTCAAATAGACATTAAACAAGAGAAAAAGGAGACAGAAGAGAAAGTATTTTACTGCAATATGGTTTTATGTTGTTATCATAAAAGAAGATTTGAATTGGCCTTTTCAAACAGAGAGGGAAACACATACAAAGCTCTGGTGTTGTGAAATTACAAGAAGTATTTAATTTTCATGGAAAGAAATGTCCTCTAAAAATGCCATTAAAACTCTATGTAAGCAGGGTTTGAGATTCTGAAGCTTTCTGCTGGGAGTCCTTCTGTTTTATTGTTTTGTAGAAGGTTTATATTACTACTCTGTCTACTTCTTGCTGGTACTAAACATGCCAAACAAAAGACATTACTTCTTTCCTCCCTTACCCCACCAAAAAAAAAAAAAAAAAAGAAAACAAAAGAGAAGTTGTTGTGAGATTTTTGACAGCAAATAATTAACTAAAAAATTAGTTGTATTCGTTTACAAGCCGGACAAAAGTTCTAGGTGTGATATAAAAAGAAGATGACTTAACAAAACGAGTGAAATCAAGTTGTTATGGCAACTGGATTTTGAAAGGATGTAGGTTAAAAAAAAAAGAAGAAAAGATTTATGCTCCATCTGGTTTAATCGCTGTGGTAAAACACAGTTATTAAAGAAAAACACCTAATAAGGATAATTTCACATCTGGCATCAAGCCTGTATGATATTTCACATCAACAAGACTCCCAGAAGTGAATCAAATCTTGCTCAAATATCTGCCAGGTTATAGTAAAAGAGGGGTATATGACTGCAGATCATGCTGAATTACTAATTTAATTTAATAATTTTGAACTACATTACTGTGAAAATTCAATACAAATATTTGCATTTGATCATTTATGCTACATGCATTGTGCTTATTGATTTTGATTAACTTCTATTACTGCATACTAATTATCTGGATATAACTTAGTGTACATTGTTTCTGGTTCTGTGTTAGCGTGAACACTGGGAAATGAGATACTTCATCTCACTTGGTGCTGCAGCCTATTAAATAAAATCTCCACTGGCAGTTAAAATAGAGACTGTCTGAAAAGGGCCTTTGTGAGAGTAAGTTTGTAGATGTTGCAGTCCATGTTATTCAACAAGTAAGAAGCACTTCAGATGAAAACCATCATCACTTCCCTGCTGTAAAACAGAGCCTTAGAAAAGACATGGGCTGTGGAGATCACATATTATGCTTTTGTTGCTTCTCAGTTCATTAATGAGCCTGCAGCTACACAAATCATCAAAAGCTAACAAGCTTTCTGTGGTGTACTCCAAAGAATTTCTAATGGCTTCATTTTGCCATTTCTGTATCTTCTTACCTGCATTTGCTGAGATTTCATGCTCTTGACACCAGTTATACCTTCAGTGCCAGATGGTCAAGTTTCTTCTGAAGAAACGCTTTCTTCTTTATTAAGAGCCGTGTTTTCTGGTAAGACCAGTATTTTTGTGATTTAAGTTTATCCTGGTAATTTAAGTTTGACCACACTTCATCTGTTCATTTCTCAACTCCCTCTTACCTGTTTTTTCCCATCTATTGATAATTCAAGTTTCATAGCTTGAACATGTTTTTATAACTGAAATTTAACTAATGTGTTTGTTCCACATCCCATCAGAGACCATTTTTCTCCTTTTTCACTTCACAGCCTACTGAGCATTGCCCTTAGATTCATCCTGTGGTGTTCCTCTCCTCCCAACAGGGCTAACATCTACCTTCCTCCAAACTGTTGGTGACTGGGGCTACCAGAGATCTCCTAGGCTGACCCTATGGAAGACGGCATTCAGAGTGACAGCTGGAGGGTGACTGAAATATAGGAAGTGTCATGGTTTAAACCCAGTCAGGTAACTCGTTCACTCACTCCTCCCCTTCTTTCCCTCCCCCTACTCCCGGAGGGACGGAGAGGAGAATCAAAAAGAATGCAACTCCCACGGGTTGAGATAAGAACAGTTTAGTAACTAAGGTATAACACAAATCACTACTGCTACCACCAATAATAATAATGACAAAGGAAATAACAAGGGAAGAGAATACATCACCTTACCACCAGCCGACCGATAACTCGCCCTCCCCAGCCTGACCAAGCCCCGACCCATACCTCCTCCAACCCCACAGTCTCCCAGCCCTTCCGGCTAACTCCCAGTTACATCCTGGGCATGACGTGCTGTGGTATGGAATACCTCTTTGGCTAGCTTGGGTCAGGTGTCCTGTCTCTGCTTCCTCCTGGCTTCCCCTCCTCCCTGGCAGAGCATGAGGCTCACGAAGTCCTTGGCCAAACCAAACATCATTGTTATCAGCTCTATTCCCGAGCCGAAAGTCAAAACACAGCACTACACCAGCTACCAAGAAGGAGAAAAATGACTGCTACTGCTGAACCCAGGACAGGAAGTTATCCCATAATGCCAGTAGACCTGTATATGTCAATGAAGCCCAAACCTGGAGAACTATAAACCCTAAAGAAGACAGCTCTCAGTTGGAGGAATAGCAGTTACAATCTCCAGAGGCACATGTCATAAAGGAAGGCTGCTGCACTGTAGGCTGTAAGTCTGGGCAGGAGTGATTACTTGTCTCTGTTCAACACCCAGTTTTTAGAGTCATCACTTGCTGCTCTTCTCAGAAAGCTGCTGCTGTACTGGATTTGCCACAGATCAAACATCATTGTTCCCTTCTAACTCTCTTAAACAAGCTCCTCCATGCTTTCTGTTGTGCCCTCTCTGAGGCTAATACCTAATTGTTATTAGGTATTAGGAATTTCAACCTCTCTTTTTTTGTTGTGAAGCTTTGTGACAATTCAATCCTAGTTGCACCAATGCCTCTGCCAGAGAGACTACCCTCATGGTTCTCTTCTAGTCTCCCAAATATTTGCCTGTGCTCACATGTAATGCCTCTTTTGACATCATAAGAGCTTGTCTTTCTATGTCTGGGAAGGCCATAGCATGGGCAGACACTTACTGTGACAGGCACATTAGGAGCATGGGGTGTTGTCACTTCCTTTTGCATTTCTTTGCATTTCTGCCCACTGTCAGTTACTACCTTCTGAGCACGGTATCACACATGCGAATACATGTGTGCATGGTATCTGCAATGCTCCTTTCAGAAACATTCACATTCAAAACCTAGAACAGCTTCTGGCAACAATTCAAAACTGTCATCCCATCCCATTTTCTAGCAAGGGAGAATTATTTCATTTTAAACAGCTAAAGAGCATCCATGTTCTTCATCCAATTGGTCTTTAGTCTCAAAATACTTCTGGAAACAATAGAAATAGTGTACGTTTCTTAATGTGGCTGCATAATAAGTGGTGGTATTAATAACACTGTAGTAGGAAATCTCTATACTTTGAATGTCATTTGCCCAGCAGGAATCGCATCTGACTCACATACCACACTACAAAGACCTCTATTGGTTTATTTAATTACAGAGAAGACAGCATTTATTCATAAGTTCAGGGCGGAAGAGGTACTCTGGAGTGAAAAATTATCTTGCTGCAAATCCTTTAATAATCTTCTTAAATTCATATTACAAAAATCTTAAGTGAGGAAAATGAGATACTTTAAAACCTTTCACATTCCTTTGGTGTCAGCAGAAGGACTGTCTTGTCTCCTACCCAGTTGCTTTAGACCCTTCTCTCCTTAATCTTTCTTTATATTAGGTAATATTGTGCCTTTTCTTTGTACCTTTGTCCATACTCCCTACGCTATCACTGACTCCTCCACATACTGCTAGGTTTTATGTGGCCACAGTTGATTTTTCCTCTGCAGTAAACTTCACCTTAGGCAGGTGAACTGCATTTACAGAACAACAAATATGGCACTGCTGCAAAGAATCTATCACTCTAACCCCCAGTAAAACCAAGGTCAGAACACAATTACAGGGTTCAAGTGTTTGGTAAGTTATTTGCTTGCACAGACTGTTCATTGATGGTTCTAAAATTGTTATTAGGTAACTGCTAGCACCAGTGTGCAAAGTAAAAGTAAAATTAAACAGGAAGCAGTAAGCAAGAAAAGCTTCTACAGACCGGGGCTTGTGCATAAATAAGGGTAATGTCAAGGAAAACAAGAAAACACTGGAAAGCAGATTACTTCAAGTGACACAACCTAGGCCGTGACAGATAAGCCTAAAATCCACTATTCTACATAAGTCTATTTCTGCGCTGAATAAGCGGTTTTCTGAAGGCTCTGCCTCTGATTTATTTTTTTTTTTTAAATACAGCTGTTCATGACATTTAAAAGAAATTATTCCTGAACTGTGGAAAACCTCCCATAATTAGATTTGCCTAAATAACTGGTTGCACAGGATTGGATCAAGGCTTTAGGAGGCAACATAGAGAACCATTCCTTTGATGGTGTTTTGTCTGAGCTTCTCCAGCTGGGGCAGGAAGGAAAAAGGTGATTGCCAGTCTCTGCAGGCTGTTATGGCCCTTGCTAGTCTTGTTCTGTCCATGGCCCAGGATAGTCTGGCCAAAGCCCACATCCACCCCTGACATATTGCCTATATCAATTCAGGGTCAAGAGGACTAAACAATCCCAGATTCTTTAACTCATGTACTCTGCAGAAATCCTTCAGAGTAATTTTCATCAGTGTAGCAGAGCTTGCGTGCATTCCAGCTGTTATTTTCTTTGAATCTTCATAGGCTGCTACAAATGGAATATTTAGCCCTTTTAGTCATTGCATCCAAGTGTGGATCTAGTGGTCGAAATTAAGCTTAATGATAAGGGTAACAGAGCTTAGGAAACAGGTTACCTTGCTTTTGCACGGGTATGATCACAGTCTGTTTTATGCCGCATTGCAGTTGACTGTGAGTTTTTACGCAGTATATCACTATGTTTTAGCTACCGGGAGAATTTCTTATAATATGTTAACCTGATCATTTGCCGCTCCTGACCATACCAACAGAGGCAGCCCAAAGCAGCATTGTTTCAAGGCAGATCAGATTTCAACTTGTTCAAAGGTCAGATGTGTTAGACTTTGGGGACTTGGATTTGTACCTAATAAAAATTTACAGAAGCTGTAACTTAGCCTTCAGCAAATGTACACTGCTTAGCAGCATACAAAATGTCTGTAAGTGTCAAATATGATTGTAAGCAAAAATAGTTTAAGGATCTATTCAACTTGAAGGCAATCTTGTAAGAGATTTTAAAAAAAGTCTCACCTGAAAACTGAGACTGGAGAACAATTTCTGATATGAACCATTACCTTTCTATCAACACCTACATAGGCTTGTATCTTATTTTGTCATTAAGTCATGTAATAAGTCTGTAATAATGTTTATTGTATCCCCTTGAGTACTAGAGACTGCGGAATTATGATTTTGATGTGGGTAATTTCTTCCTGCTGTCCAGGTCTGGGAATGAGAAGGGAGTGGATCTTTAAGTTGTTGCTGTCAAGAGGCTGTTTATAACTGAATGACATTCGGGATAGCGGAATATCATAAGATAGCGCCTAGCTGAAAACACCTCTCACATAAGCAAGACCTTGACTACATTAATTCAGGATGAGCTGGAAAAAAGTAGGAAACCATAGTTGAAATTTCTTACACAATGGTGTCTAACTTCACACTTCTGTGATGCATCTGAGGCAGGAGATCAGAGACTGATGAAAACCCTGGTGACAACTGCTAACTGGGCTGAGGTACAGAGGCAGTTAAGTCATCTAGCTACTTATCTGGACCAGCAAGGCCCTTGGTGGCTTTTGGCAACCATCTGACACAGAATCTGTCAAATAATAAAAACTCTATCTCTTTGGGAGGGAGGGGGACAAAACCAGGGAAGACCAGCACGATGTAGGTGGCTATACCAGAGGCTGGGCTGCTGCTCAGGACTCAAGCTGTTCTCAGCAGACCCAGGGGCTAGGGCCTCAGGTGGTGTGAGTCACAGGATGGAAACCTTGAAACAGAAACTGATACCCACCCAGCTCCTAGTGAAGGAGCAGAGACAGATCCCAAGATTATGTGGAGAGTTTAGGGTTTTACTAGGTCTGCTGGGTTTACTCAGGTCTGTACTGGATCTCTAGTCCTCCATAACTGCATCCTCCTACCTTGAGCCTCCTCATTATACTCAAAGTACTCTCTTTCCCCAAAATCATTGTCTTCTAAACATCTTTACTGAAGAAGCTGTTAACATATAAGGAGGAAATGCTTTGAAAATCTTTTCAAGAAAATGGGAACAAAACTTAGTAAACTACTGTATTTTCTCACATAGTTCACTTTCAACTTAAATGTAAGTGTCCAAGTTAAAATTTTAGGCTTTGAAAAAGTGCAGGCCTCAGAAGAGGAACCTAATTATGATGCTTAAGGAATACGTTCTTGAATTCCAGGGCTGGGTTAGTATGTGACTGAGTCAATTTTCTCTACTTTTGTTGGAAAGTAACCAGCATAGCAAGAAGGAGCAGCCAACCTGGGAGAAGGAAGAGACTAGAGTCTCCCTAGAGAAACTGAGAATGAAATACAACATAATTTTGCCTGCTACAGTGGGTGGAGTCAAGGGCATCTGATATTTATCTAGTTGATAAAATCCAGATGTTCCAGAGTTATGTATTTCCTGAAGGCTTGTAAGACCCAGCCCAACACGGATAGTTTAAAAATGTTGGGATTATGAGCTAATTTGTTTCTTCAGAAATACTTGATCTACTCAAGTGCTGGACAGAATGTAAGCCTTTACCTAAGGAGATGTATGCAATAATCTGAAATGGTAAATTGCTTATAATTACAGGAGAGAAATAGACATTTCAAAGGCAAGACTGAAAACAGCAAGCAGTCGTTGACCCAAGACAAAATAAATCACAGCTTAAAAAGGCTCTTTTTCTCTTCACTGGCAGTGAAAAGAACTTAAAGTATCTAGGCCAGGCACACATAATTTAATAGTAAATGTCTAGTTCAGCAAGACAAACCTTCCTTGAATCTATAATGGAAAGCTGATCTAAGAAAAAAAGCTGCTTTTTACATTGTTATAATATTTGCCTCACTAAGTCCCAACAGCAGCTATCCTGAGTAGAGCCAGAGCAAGACAAGCTATTTTCCTTGTATTGAGAAAGAAGGTAACAAGGATAGGTCAGGACATCAGTACGTAGCTGCCTGGTGGCAAAGAAGCATAGTATATCTCCAGTAGCTTTTTACTGTACATAGTTAATCATGCTTGTTATCTGAGATAACAGTACATTTTCCTTCCTTTTGCCTTCCCCTTCTCTCTTTTTTTTCTGTGCAGTTGTAGAGTATTCATTTTTTGAAGAAACATAAGGACAAGTTTCAAAGATGAAGCTACCTTAAAAATCTTTAGCACTTCACCATACATGCAGTGAATGTTAGTGGAATACGTGCTGCTTCCAGTACAAACTTTTTGCAAGAACAGGGAAATAAGAAAACATCTAGTTTGCTAGAACTCTGTGACACTCTGCTAGCATGTGAAAAATCAGCAATTTGCTACCCACAGCATGTTAACATTTTCTAAAGGTTGCTTTTGGCAGAAGTTGTCAGAAGTAGAAAAGACAGTAAGAATAAAACCACTAAGATGCTCCAGTTCCTAGCACTGTGAAGATGTTTGGCCATTCCAGGTTATGCACAAGTTTTGCAGTACTAGATGAGGAAGGGAGCAGGAAGTATGAAATCAGAAAAATTCCTCAACAACTTCCAACGTAAGTTGGAAAACTGAATGAAAAAATGCAATGCTTCTGCCCATACCTTGTAAACTGGTAAACTGTGTTTTTTTTCAGTCATTAGCATTAATGTGTATTACCTTTATGAAGGGCCATTCCTGGAGAATGAGTGATAGGTATAACCTAATGGCCTTCGGCTATGCCTCATCCGGTTAACACTTCCTTCTCCCTGTTAATCCACAGGAAATGTCCTGTGCTTTGCTGGCTTCTATTTTTCAAAAAGAGGGGATAGACTTGGGTTATATGAACTGCATCTGTTTATTGCAGGTCTCCTACACTGCCCTTTTGTCATTTCTCTTGTTGACATTTCTTATGCGATATGGTGTCTTGTGAAATGGGATACTGAAATTCAGCAAAAAGTGTTGTAATTTAATACACTGGATGTAAATCCACTAAGACTTTTTTCAAACTCCCTGACAGAGAACATTTGACCCAAATTTAACTGCAAGTAATGGACTTCAACCATCACACGGTTGTAACCTCCCCACTTGTGAGTTAGTTCTATCTGGAATAAGAGACTTGATGTCTAACTACCACTTTCTTTTACTGAAGTGCCTTGGAAACTCTGCTACTACCTGCATTCAAAATTGTTACCTGTTTTATTGTAGTGCAAACCACAGGATATTCCACTCCCTTTTCCTGCATAGAGTATGTTCAGAAAGTTGGGATTACTTCAGATATTATGATTTTTACAAATTTCTTCAAAGCATCTCATAGCTGAACAAACACATAATGCTTCTTAAAACTGAAATCTAAATTGGACAGAAATGGAAATTACTTGATCATCACAGAAACTGGGGTTGTTTAGTCTGGAGAAGAGAAGGCTCCAGCAGACCTTATTGCTGTCTACAGCTACCTGAAAAGAGCTTCTAGTGAGGTGGGGGTCAGTCTCTTCTCCCAAGTAACAAGCAACAGGACAAGAGGTAATGGCTTCAAGCTGCGCCAGGGCAGGTTTAGATTGGATATTAGGAGAAATTTCTTCACAGAGAGGGTAATCAGGTATTGGAACAGGCTGCCCAGGGAAATGTTGGAATCGCAGAGAATGGAAGTGTTCAAAAAAGGTGTAGATGAGGCCCTCAGTGACATGGCTTTGTGGTAGACTAAGATGATCTTAAGATCATCTGACTTACGATCTCAGAGGTCTTTCCCAACCTAGTTGGTTCTATGATTTGATGAGATCTGTCTCATGATACATATTTTTTGTTGTCACAGAAATCTAAACATAATTTGCTTTATTTCACCGCTTAAATGGGAAATCTTCATCTAAGACGAAACATCTCTAAGCCACACACACATGAAAAATAAAATTCTTCTGATAGAAATGAAATTAACTCAGCTTGAAAGAACTATATGTAAGAACTACGTGTCAATCAGTACCATGTGCATTCACCCTGCTGATTATAGAAGAGGCATAGCACACAAACCACAAGAGGGCTAATCAAAAACATCTTCTATAGTACAATGAGAAAACATTGTATAGTTTATAAGACTTTCAAAACGCTAGTTGGCCTCAGTAATTACTGAAACATACTCTCCTTATTAAGGAAACTCTTCAATAACTAATCTTATATTTGCCTCTGCCCACTAAAGAAATACCATACATAAACAGAATTTTTATGCATGTGGTGTCCTATTTGCAAATTTTGCTGTTGAGAAATGTATTATTAGGCTGTGTATCAGGACCAGAGTTCTAGTCCCAGGTCTGCAGCTCGTAACTGACGCACTATATGACCTTGGGAAAGTCATTCTCTGCTGTGCCTTTATTTTGTCTAAGATCTGCTGTCTATCTTGCATTTCATCTGGTTTAAATTGTCTTAATATCTTTGACTTTCCTGTAAACACCTCCTGAAGAATGACCACATTTTCCAGTACATGTGAGATCAGAGTGGCCCAAAATTTCTAATTTAAATAACAGCAAAAGAAGCCAAATAAAGAAAAAAAAAATGCTTTAAGATTAATGAGAAAAATAGCTTACTGATTTTTTTTTTTTTTTTAATTTTAGTAAGCTGATTTATATTTCATTATTTCACCAGGTTCTGTAGTCGACATGATCATGGCTCAATTTGGGGAACTTTGTGGAGGATGCTTTCAGAGAAAAAAATTGTTTCTCAGGATGTGTTTCTTCTCATGCTGCTGCTGAGGGCATGTTGCTGTTCTTTCTTACTTTAAAGTGAGTGGATACAAGCTAATGCATCTTCCCTCCATATAGCATTGGTACCTATTTTTTGTCACCTCATTCTCTGTGGGCTCAAACAGTGGCGTGCCAGCAAGAAGGCAACTGTCCACCATGAAAATGTTTAAGCATGTCAATCTGGGGAACAGATGGAACATTGGCTGTGCTTAGACAGAAGGTAGAGGACTTCGAACACTCTCTCATGAAAGATAATGTATACGGTTTCACAAAGAAAAATTCAAATAGAAAGGAAAGCTTTATGGTTTTGCTTTTAGAGATTTTAAGCAATATTCAAAGCCCTTTGGAAATTGCTCTGAGCAAATAAATACATATCATAAACAGATTTCAGTCTGTGAATGCCACAGAAAAATGCTACTTTGAACTACTTCTCATACTGTGCTCCTAATGGTAATGTGGATTGTGTAAAAATTATATTATAATGAAGAGACCTGAGGATGTAATACATTTTTAATCTGAAGTACTGCAAATAGTATAATAACCCTTAAGAGGAATGGTTCTAGGGATGTGTCTATTAGTTTAGCAGGGAGCTGTATAGAAAGAAAAAGCATTTTGCATGAATATATTTTAATTAATTAAATATTAGGCATACTTATTGTTAGCATATTTACTGAGGAAAAGACCTATGTTTTCTATATAACATGATTTAGAGTATCCAAAAGCCCTTGAAATTCCCCATGTACTGTTTATATATTTCATCACTCAATAGATTTTTAAACTATATAATGAAGGTATATTTTAATACTAGATTGTATTGGAGAATCTGGAGTTAAAGCACATTGCAGATGTAAATTCATGCTTTATTCTAGACTCACAGTAGAAGCTCCTTTGATGTGCCTGAATTACAAAGGTGGTCCAGCTGGTGAATGAATGGTTGGGTATGGATCTTCCCAGTGTAGGTTAATGCTGAGAGGTGTGCTGAACAAAACACAAAGTCTCAAAGAAAGACTTGCAACCCAGGGGCTGCAGCTAGTCTTTAGGGCTTTGATCACATAAGGTAAGCAAGCTGTCAGAAAAGTAGTATTTGATGTTTCCAAAATATCATAAATTATATCTTGGGAACTTGTGAACTGAGGCACTGCAGAATGTGACTGTGGTGATTTGCTACATGCTACTTCTCACCTCTTGAGTTATTTTCCTCACATAAGTGATAAGGATCACTTCTGTGCTTGAGGATTGTGGTTTTGCTGTCATTGTTGGCTCCTAATTATTATGACTATTTTCAGCTTGCTTAATTAACAGAATTTTCGTCTTGCAGCTTCAAAGAGATTCTTTATGATTCATTGTAAATAGCTGCATCATGATGCATTGTACATTTCTCAAACCAAGGCCACATGCACAGATATTTAGGTAGCTGTGAATGCTGGCAATAGTCCACACTGAAGTCTGAAAAGAGAAAGAAAGATTGTCAGTCAAAATGCTTATTTCCTGCCAAATATTAAAATAAACAGTTGATGACGACCAATTTAATACTAAGTCCAACATGATGAACACAATTCAGCAATTATTTTAAAGCAGAAACTATAAGAAGTATCTAATTTATCCCAAGTTGTGAATCCACCCTGTTGCTTACATCTTAATATTTAGTTCACAGGATCTGCAGTGCATAGAATGTTGAAATAATAACAGAATTAATCTATTAATGCCTTTTGCATCAGTGCCCCAAAGAACTTTGTAGAACACAAAAATATTAAAACACAGTTATTGCCTTGGATATATCTAAGTAAATATGCAGAAAAAAAAAGTGGGCTCAACATTGTCCTGAAACCATACCACACTTACTTACTACAGAATCGACAATTGGAATAATGCATCACAAGCAACGCAAAAAATACAACTCCTCCTGTGTATGTCAGGTCCCTTCATCTGCCTGAGTATTAGAAGCAAATTCAGAATACCTTTTCTTTCTTCTTACCAATGTTACAGATAAGTAAGGAAAATTATTTGCCAAAGTGTGTCCTAGTCTTGTTCAGAAATTTTTGGTGGATAATCTTAGTAGCAATTCCATTTTAGTTGGTCTGCTTGATCAACTGGTATCTGTTCTTAAGCCCAAGTGCAACTGATACGATTCAGAATGAATAGTTTTGAAGATCCTGTGGGATTGATGCATGACATTTCAATATGTCGGTGTCTTCTCAGCGGTTATCAAAGACACAGACTCCCTTTTTTATAAGAATTTTTCTTCACACTGAGAATACTTTCTTGCATTTCTGTTGGTAAAGAAGAAAACCTCAGCAGAATGATTGATGCCTTTCTTACTCAGAGGCAAATTCAATGCTCTCTAGCCAAGACGTCTTATACTGCTTCCCCAGGGAACTTGCATTTGCTCCAAGATAGTGATCTTCTGGCACTTGACCAAGATTTCTAAAAATTCATTTCTTGTCAGGAGATCATAACATCTCCCCACAGCTAAGTTCTGAAGTCATGACAAGACCATCAGCTGCAAGGGTCAAATCACTAAAGCAAGGAATAGAAAAACAAGGCTATGAAATTCCTTCCCAGAGAATGCAACTATTCCTTCTGAGATTTCATCTCTTACTCTTTACTGGCTACTAAAAACTCAAACTTCAAGAAAAAAATATTTCTCTTTTCTGTTTTCTCTGGCAACTCTCACTACCCACCCCAAATTTGGGAAAATCAACTGGGAGGCTACCCAGTTCAAGCTATTATGTATTAAATAGTAGGTGGAGTATGCAAGTCACTACTGAATTGATACACCACATCTTTACATAGCTAGAACCTCATTCTTAAACCAAGCAGCTTAATTGTTTTCCTTCTCCAATAGTATGATCTACCAAGAGATTCAGTCTCTTGGATAGGTATGTCTTTAGCTGTGCTTAAGAAACTCCTTGGGCATATAACCTAATTTAAATGTTTTGGGAAAAAATACGACTTCATCTGGGAAATGATCAAGAACTGTATGTATTGAATGATGGAAAATTTGGATCATCTCAAGAAAGAAGTAGCTGTGCTTCTTAATCTTGATTCAAAATATGAATTGGATGGAATTATACGTGAGGGAGAGCTGAGCAAAAGGAAGATTGATGCTATTTTGTCAGTATTGCAATAAAAGGGAAACAACTACCAATTCACAGAGGGAAAAGAATGGGTATATTTGTAAAGCATCAGTTTAAAATAGGCTGCATATATTTCTGTTGCAGATCAGTGCCCCCTGCAATACCCAATCTGACATGGTTGCCTGTAGATGCTGTGGGAGCTTTATGTCAGAGAATGCCAATGAAGCTTTTGTCAGTATGCCCTGTCATGGCCATATCCTCATTCCACGCACGCAACCATTTTTTCCCACCTTGAAGTGAGCACACTTTTACCACCTCAGGCTTTTTCCATGTTTTGCCAGCTGAATTTCCCCAGGCTCTTTCAGGCTACAATACCAGCAGTCTGATTTCCCAGCACAATTCTGCCTGCATTCCCTGTCCTGTTATTCATATTTGCTGTTTATCTGATTATCACTATATTGCTGGCCAGTTTAATGTAGAGACAACTTGACCAAATTCACTCCTTTATTAAATAATTTATTAATAAACTCAGGAGACTGCTCATATGATTCAAATGAACTTTATTAGCATAGTATGAATAATTCAGTGCTCTCTAAAAAAAAAAAAAGCCTTAGGAAATACAGAATAAGGATGATATCTTGCCAACTTTCCTAGCTAAACTTTTCCTGAAGTCAAAGGGCATTAGTCTGCTGCCAAAGTCTGTCCCCATGAGGAGGTTTTAGGGCTTAACTTTTCATAGGAAAGCATGTATCTGGACACAAAATCTAAAAGTTTTTGAAAATTATTAGGAAATAAAACAATATCAATATCTTGAAGAAGTAATGTGAGTAATAAGTGGTTGAGACTACCTGACTCAAAGTTTTTCAAAATATCAATCCAGTTAATATTATGATTAATTTCCCAGTCTGAACAGTAAATTAACGTACCTTTACACATGTGTGACTAAAGCTTAAGTAGAATTTTGACTGAACTCAGAATGCTGGGTATGTTGAAGAGGAGCCTCTTGAAGAATCTTCATTATATATTAAATCTCGATTATGATCTTGACAATTATAACTCAAGGATGCTGTATATGAAGTGTGATTTTGCACAAAGGACTTCTACGTTATGATATATATTCACAAACAAAGAGGCAAAGGAGATCTTTCAGGGATCTGCGCAGCAAAGGAGGAATTCTTCTTTAATGGGGATGCCTTCTATTCTTGGCCATTTTGTCCTCTGACTGTTTCTCTCAGAGATGTCTATTCCAGCGGCAGTAGGTTTGTTATCAGCAGGAGGTATTACTCATTAGTTCTTACAGGAGATAAATGACACACACACAGAGGACGAATATGGCATACTCTTATATTTAACTTTCTGGCTATCCTAAGATAGCGAAGTACTTTGCAACCTTTGATGAGATTGTGATCCTTTTGAAGTTAGTGCTACAGAACTACCTTAGTGGTAGTTCTCCAGTGAACATCACAGAGTCATTAACAGGTTTCTTCATTCTGGCTGTGGAAAACAATCCTGTTTTAAACCCTCTGGAGTCCAGATTCTCCCTGCTGTCATTGTACTATACCACACAAACAGGCCTTCCAGACTAAGTACGTCTTGGCAAAAAGACATGAAGAAAGGGGGTCTGGTCGTCCAAATCTGAATTTGTAAACTCTCAAGATTGTTTCCGTGCTGACTTGCTTCCTCTTCTGCTTCAGCTTTTCCCTCCTTAAATTGAGAATACGTCATACCTGCTCTCAGTTACTTTTCAAGCGTAGCAAGGATTAACTAGCTCATGTTTGTACACTTCTCTGAATGTATAATGAGCATAATTGTTTATTCTCACAGTTAAAGACTTCTGGGCTTGAAGATTTTAGTCCTGTACATACAGACATTATTCCTATTTTTAGAGTTGTCAGTTGCTATAAAAATATGCATAACTTATGACAGCTCCTTTCATCATGGAAATGGTGAAAAGCTATTGTAGAGGTAGTAAGGCAACATACACCTCTGTTTTGGTAGTCATTCATCATTCTTTTCCAAAAGCTTCCTTTTTTTTGATGCCTATGAAAAGACAAGCTCCAGCAGCCCAATTCATTTGTCTCATTTGTTCTGTGCTAGGAAGTCCACAAGCTCACATTTTAAGAGAAGTCCTCTGAGATTCATGTGTGTGGTAATATCTATAAAGCAGCTGCAAGTACATTTTTTATGACAATATCTGATTTTGTTTACAAAGGCCAAACCCAATACTGTTGTAAATCTCTAGGGGAAATGCTTTTAACTTTTATTCAATTAATTCAAAATATTGAGGCAGTAAAAAGAGCTTGCTTAGATGTTCGTTATAAAAGCAGTGATTTATAGTGTCAGTTACTCTAATGATAGCTTTATAGGATTAAATTATTTATTGCTAGGAATTGAAGGAAACTAAAACTAAATGCAAAACCAATAATGCTGCTATTTAGGTTTCTTTGGAAAGAACATCATTACTTCTTTTGGTCTGTTCCTCATTGTTTCTCACCAAATAACTTGGTAGTTGAAGTACATTTCAGGAATGGCAAATTGAAAGTTCCAACTCAGCTTCTTTTGGAAGAATGTACAGATAAGCCTATTTGGCCTATTTGTTAGCATTGTGTTTCTTCAAAGCTTGCAAAAACAGTCTGGAAAAGGTCTTCTTTCATCCTTCCCAAGATTATTTAAGCTGACAACTTTACCTTGCTCCTTCTTAAATCAAAGACAAAAGTACAACATCTAGCACAATGAGGACTAATTCTTGATCATTGGCCATTTCTGCTGAAAACTCATCATTTTCAAATCACAGTCTTATGTGCTAAACACATATATTTTCAGGACAAATTCAGCTTGAGTATGTCTGGTATTCTGGGCTTATCTAGGGTATTATCATCACTGTAAATAAAAATACAATTTTGTTCAGTGAGTGATTTGTGTAATCTGCACTACAAGTATTTAGCCTTTAATAAGCATTGACAGGAGATGGGAAAATCAGGAGAAACATCTCACTCCATCAAGGTCAACATCAGTATCTTTGTTACAGGCAGAAATCCACTGGTCTCAGGGAACTTAATGCATGAGCTGGGAAAGACAAGAGTCATAGAACCACTGAACCATAGAATCATAGATCCATAGACTCAACCTTTAGGATCATCAAGTCCAACCTTTGAATGAGTGGAGGAAAGGAGAATGAAAAAGATTTGGTGCACCTGATGCTTCAAAAAGTCACAGGAGCAACCAGAAACAAAAGCTAGATATGATCCTCATTACAAAGCTCTGCAGATGCTGGAAGAGGGTGTCTCAAGAGTAAAAATACCATACAAAATATGTTACAGAAAAGATAAAAAAACCATACCTCTGACAGAGAAGAAGGTAACCTGCACTACAGATATGTTTAAGGTAGATTCTTGGGTTTTATACTGAGTCATGAATAATAACTTTAAATGAAACTGCCTAAAAGGCTTGACATTAACTATTAGCAATTCTGGGGATCACAAATCAAACATTTATTATCTGACAGTGTATCTGTTTGCAGGTTCCGGAAGTTCCATTCACTTTAGCAGGTTGTTATTATTTGCTCAGAATGTCACATCAGAAATGAATTATCATTATAGGCTAGTTTAAAAATCCAGCTATCCACTCACAGGGTTAAGTATATCCTGTGACTGAAAACTACTCACACAAACAGGAATACTGAGAAAGGAGAAGAAAAAAACTACTGTCAAAAATGTCTTTTCAGAAACTGCTGTTTGACAAGTTATATATAATGAAGCCATCCTTACAACACAGTCTTACTTGAGATCTGTTAGGTAAACAAAGAAAGAAGGAGCTATAAAATTAATACTATTTGTAATAGAAGACTTAGCTACTTTTGATAAGAACTTAAATGTTAGATTCAATTTCAAACAGATAACCATGAAACTGTTGATTCATTATTTCCCATATATTCTACATATGAGACACTGAAGGCACTGTAAGAGTAAAACTGTCAGAAAACTATCTGGCAAACTTTTAAAAATACAGCTTTAAGAGACTGACTTCTTCCCATGAAAAGCCCCTCATACATGAAAAGCTACAGAATTTTGGAAACAGGAGTTATTAGCTCATCTGATAATCATCCACTCCCTACGAATTCTGTGATGAACTAGACATTGAATAACCCCATTGAGATCACATGAAATGGGTCAAATAGACAAAATTTGCAAAGCTTCCAGTTTGTTATTCATGGAGAGCTCCAAAAGAGCTTGGCAAAGAATGACAGAATGATATTTTCTGCAGAAATGGAAGAGAACAGACAATGCGATCTCAGACTTGAAAGGATATGGCATCAGTGCTCCATCCTCACCTGAGCCAAAATTAGATAAGTCAGCTGTGGCACTACAGCTGAAAGATAAGGCACTTTCACTATGGAAAAAGGCTTAACTTTTGAAAATAAGGGTACTTGAAAATGATTCTTTTTGTTTATTTTACTGCACCTAGCATACAAAAAAAAATTAAAAAATTAAACAAGCCTGTTTAAGGCTGTTCAATGACTCCTCAATTGCCATCGACGGCAAAGACAGCCCTCAGGCTCCTTTTTCTGTAGTAAATTAAACTGGTGAACTCATCCTCAGGATGCAATGGAAATTTGCACAGGATGAAAAGGCAAAGGAAGGCAAGGAGGTTGAAAAATAAAAATCCTTATGGGACTATTGGCTATGGAGAAAACATTTCTGGCTCATGAAGGACCAATGTCAGTATACCTCTGGAGTCTGGGGGAATATATCTGGGAAGGATCACTGATTTGGCCTCTGCCATCAACCACTGTTGGAGACAATATCAGATCAGATGGACCTTTCATTATGCTCTAGAGAATGTAATTCTTTAGTAAAAAATGAGCATTGTACTTCTAAACATGAACTATTTGTAGATGGTCATCTGTCTACATAAAGAGAAAAAGAGGAAATGTTATCTGAAAGCTTTGGTGGACTTGCTGTCCAGTAATGAAATAACGTTTGCCAGGCCACTAAGCAAACAAGTAAAACCAATTTCCAGCAAATTGAGAGAGCATCAGAAATGAACTAGGTTGTCACACAGTAACTTCAGCTTTTCATTCACAGTGAAGAAAACTGGGAGGTTTTGTCAGAAAATAATGAGAGGAAATTTACTTGGGAAAAGAACAGTTATGTTTGGCATCTTCAGACTCCAGAAAAGAAAACCTTTTGTTAGCAAAACTCCATCTGTTACTAAAAACATTGGATCTACAGAAAATGTACTTTTTTTTTTTTTCCTTAATGTAAACTAAGATTGGTTTTAAGAGGAGTCTGTATGTGTTTTTGAAGACATAGCTAGAGAATGCTTATGCTTTTCATTCCCAACGGGTACAGTTGAAACTTTTCATGAAGTCAAAGAATTATAGTTTTAGGTAATTGTGGGAAGAACAACTCTTGTTTGAAGAAGGAATGAAAATGAGGTATATAATTTATATAATCTAATTTAAATCAGTGGACATTGTATAACTCATTGCCCACCTACTTACAATATTAATCCTGCATACAGCAAATGAAGACGACTAACAAAAAAAGTTGAAATTAATTTTAAACAAATTATCCAAAGCAATGTTTCACATAAAGCTGAAAAATGTCACTCAAATAGAACCCAATATAATTTTCATTAAATTGGAGAGACAATCAAGTTCATCACGCTTGGAGTTAATAATAAGCAATATGAGGAGGTTTTATTGTAGTTAGTGATGGTTATACAAGAAAATAATGACACTGATAAAAAAAAATAATTGAAGAAATTGGTTCCTTGACATCGATAAGAAAGAATTACTTCCAATAATGTAAAATACGCAATAAATCAACTCAAGCAAGTACATTCTCATGGGAAAGATGGAAAGACCATACCAGCTGTTACACTACAGTTAATGACCTAGGGCAAAGTGTAGGTCACAGAATAAATATTTAAACAAACTTTATGAGAGCTCACATCTACTGGTGAAGGAGCAATAGTTCAACAGAATAAAGTGCTATTGGTTAGGATATGCCATTCAGGCCTTGCAAATGGCATGATGGAGCATGGGTGGAGAAGCAATGCCATCCCAAAAGTTTTCTTAAAACAAAAAATAATAATCATACCTGAGTGCATAAATCTAAGTCTTCAGTAGTGATTTTACAGGGAGATTTTATAGCAGTCAAAGATCAGGCTGATTATCTTCAAGTTGATTTTCTTTCAGCAAGGAGGGATGCTTAGATTAATGCAGTCTCTTTTTTTATTATTGTCTTGAAGTTATTTTATTCTGTCATAAAATAGGGCAAATTAAAATGGAATGAAGAATTTCTGTAGCTTGCCACAAAAATCTTAATAGTCAAAACCCTTCTGCAATTCTGAAATTTTCTCTTAACCCTTAAATCTACTGGTTTGGTTTGGTTTGGTTTTGGGTTATTTCTAGAACAGAAAGGTTGGAGGGTCCCCCCTCAATGAAATGTGATTATTTTGGACAATAATTTACAGATAATATGGACAATAATGGTCCATGTTATGGAGGTAGTTATTGCAACCTTCACCTCATCTATAATGTTTATACCAGGTAAAAGCACAGAGAGCAGAAACAAGAGCCTCTACTGGCCCCTCAGTGTTTGCAGTGTTTCTAGCCCCCACAATTTTATTGGATTGAGGTTTTGCTATTATTGACTGATTTCTACTAGGAGCTGCAGATTTCAGCATAACCAGTTTGATAAGACATACAAGCATAGTAATAAATTGATAACCAAGGACTCTTCTGTCTCTGCTTTTAAGATTGTTCCAAGGAAAGCTTTGAGCATATGTGTCCATCCTTTCTTATCACATTCTATTTCCCCAAAAAATTAAGGCAGAAACTCTCCTGCTTAAGCCATATCAGTGAAGCAGTATGCATGCACATCAGCTGAAGATCTTCACCTTGCTACTTCCCTTTTCAGTGTCCATAATTTACTAGAGGTTTGTTCTTGATTAATATTCTAAGTATACGACAAAGTCAAACAGGTTTATTACCTTTCATTTTTAAAGACCCTCCAATTTGGTAAGAAGCTCATGCTCTCAGTGGAAGCTTAATGCAAAAAGAATGAGTTATCTTTGAAAGCAAAATATTAAAAGTCATTTCCATGTTTGTAGCCTTCAGATCTGCAAAATCCATGCAATGCTTTAAAATGAAGCACTGATTATTTGACATGAAAAGACATTCCTTGTAGCAGATGTTTTTTGGTTGTTGGTCCAAGTAGCCAATGTTGCAAAATCATTTCTCTGATGGTGCGATAGAGTGTAATGCATAGCTGAAAATACTTCATAGCCAGAGGGGTTTGCCCTTCAAATATATCTCCTGGCTGCATAAAATGACCATATGAGAGAAAGATATGCTTCAACAGTGCATGTGAGTAAATCTGCTTCTTTGTAGCTGACTAGTTCTTTCAAATGGTCAGCCTTCAGACAGAATAAAAAGAAAGAGCTGAAGAGAAATGATTACATGAAGCAGTCTGAGCTAATCATCCATATGTGGAAACATTTACCTTCCTAAATACAGCCCTCATGATCCAAATAAGGTAGAAGACTTTGGGGAGACACAGCACAAATTATGTCATAAAACATAGAATCACCACTATGTTGAGAGCTGGAAAAAATCATTGAGAATTAGTAGCTCTTCTATTCAAAAGGATTATTTAACTTTTTGGCTTTTTGAAAATCTATCATGGAATCTATTAATTAATACTGTGTCCTAGCTGTATAGCAGCTAGAACTAGTAGAATTTTCTTGAGGACCAGCAATGGGGACAATGCGTAGGTTTAAGTGAAAATGGGTATTTGAATAAAAGGACTTGAGACTTGGATTGAAGAAAAAAACCTACTGGTAATAAAAACCATATTTTTAATTCCACAGCAAATTTCAAGTGCACTAAATTTCTCACAGAACCATTCTTATTTTATCTGCTTAGAGCTCAACTGGTAAAAAATATCTCAAAGTCATTCGTATTACTTCTGTGTAAAATTGGTGTTGAGATGAGAGATCAGATTCATAATTTTATCTAAATTGTTTTTATTTGCAATGAAACCGTGGAGGGAGAGTGTGACCCACAGAAAAATGTACACTTATCATGGATCTTTTAACAAAGCCATCTGTGCATTTCTTAAGAATGAAACTTTCATCATAGTGTGACTTTTGTTCAGGATATCAAAATGGTTATTATGCCTTGGCTCAATTCACTCTCACAGTAAAATTGTGCTTGCACTTGGCAGATGAAATAAGGAATAATGAGGTACTTACAGAAATTAGATTTCTACATTACAATATAATCAGATTTTAATGAAACAAGTAATATATATCATTCATACAATTTAGTTTGTGATAAACCTCACTGGATTAACACAAGATTTGTTTTGGTGGCCAGGAAGCCCTGAAATGATTTATTCTTTGAGGTAAAATGTTGCCTTATCTGTGTAAAATCTATGACAGAGTTATATACAGCCTTTATTATTTCTCTCCCATTGGATAATTGAAGATCTACAGGATTATTTAAAGTGATGAAGTAGCAACCTTAGCTCATTTTACACTTTCCAATTTCATGCTTGTCTTCTGTAAAATCTTTTCCATAAATTAATGTTCAACAGAACACAGATGCAGCACAAAGTATAAAACTTAAATACATATTGATTAAAATTGTATCCAGAGTCAATGACACTAGAATTTCTGGTGAATGTGTATTACCAACCAGTGTAAACTTTGCTTGTAAGGCGTGTATTCACAACAGTGAACTTAATCAAGCCAAGATAGAAATAGGAAAGTCAGCAACATCAAGATAAGTAGCTGAATGTTTACAACAGTGACTGAGTTTAGTTGCCATGATTAAGTCTGTTACCTCCAAAACAACCTTGACCTACATCTTCTTTTCTTGCACAGAAATACAACAGAGAAAGGAAGTTAATGTGAACACTTAAGTCATAGTATGAGTTTTTGCTGAAGAACTACTGGAATTTAACTGGATCCTATATTTAAGGGTGAGCCGTTGTAGGCTCCCCTGTAATCAATGCTCTAGAGGGAAAATCAGATTTTATATGTGTCTCCTTGGGGTTCCATGTCTCTTTAAAGATTTATTCAATAAATAAATCCTTAACTTAGGTACTGCAGAAAATGCATTCTATTACCACAACGAAAACGATCCCAAGTGTTTATAGTTCACATGATTTACCGATATATATGTATACAAAAAAGTACAGATTGGGAGAAGAAAAAAAAGCTTAGAAAGCCTGTATAAAAGTCGGCACTTGTCTCATAAGATAGAGAACTGTTAGCAATATAAATGGACAAGCCAATTACTGGGCTTCTGAGCAAAAGAATTTTTGGAAGCTGCAAAAATCACTTAAACTTCATATCTGATGCTCCCTCCCAGATTTATAGTCTACTCTCCTTGTCCTTCCTTGTTATTATAACATTGTGATTTGAAGGATTCATGCTTCCTTATCTATGTGGATATTTTTGTTACACACTTTACAGAAACTGATACCAATTCTAAGTTGTTTAAATGTTTATTCTCATTGTAACTGGTTTAAGCAGTGGTTCATATTCTGCTAAACTTCAGTTATGTTACTGTCACTGTCTTTTTAGTAACCTTCCTAGTGGAGCTGTTTGTTTGCAGCTTGGATGTGAGGAAAATATCGTTTTAGAGACATGTTTTCTTTATAGTTCTTATTTTTATATACTCTGGCAGAGTTAGGCAGGAAAATACTTCATTTGGCTTCTTTTGCATTATAAATATCTGGGTACTTCAACTTTTCTTTCACATGTAGGCCTAACGGTCACTTACAGATCTAAGTCCACAAGATGTGGCTTTGTCATCCTAACAACTGCAAGCCAACACTTTGTATAAATTCTAGGCGAAGGATAACTACTGTGTCATAAAATTACAGATAGTAATGATGCATTTTAAAGAAGTATTTTGGGTGAGCATGCAGAAGGATGTATGCTCAAGTATTTAAAACAAAGATGTTTGAAAAGGATGTGGAAAATTCACAAATGGGACTAGAGGCCCAGTAAAATGCCTCGTCAGCAGGTAAGTGGTGTACTCTGTAGTTTATCACCAGAAAAAAACCTGTCAGGAGACTTGTTTATGGTATATAAGTACTATAAAAATTAGAGCACCTCCCTCCACACCAAAACCCAGTTACTCTGTGGACCATTAATCTCTCAGAATAAAAAATAATGAGAGTCAGAGGCTGCAGATCAAAGCCACACAAATCTATAATGCAAACGGATTTTACAGTAAATATAATTAACCTGCAGAAATCTGAAGGGAAGAAATGGTTTCCACTGGTGACACCAGCAGTGATTAAGTGTGCAAATGTCCATTAATGCCACTTTGTTGTATGCTGCCTGTCTTTTTGTAGCTTGGCATTCTAACTTCCTTATTTAAGCAAAAGTAGTGATTATAGGAAGACAAGAGAAAGCAAATATTCTGGCATCTGCTTTAAAAATTATTTCATATCAGGTTAGTTTAAACTATGATTTTTTTTTCAATTTGTGCAAATCAATTCTTCAATTATTAACAGGAAAATAACTTCCGTATGTTTCTCTTTTTTTTTTTTTCCATAGCAGCCCACACAGATGATTTTTTTCTTTTATATAAAAGAGTATTTCTGTCTCTTTTCAATCTTACTACAAATAATTCCCACATTAGCATTTTACTTTGAAACATTCCCTCCTGCTTTCTTTATTCTGTCTATTAAGCTATGTCTATTTGCATTGAACTTTGTCTGCCAATTATAAATCTAAATTGACAAACCTAAATTATGTGTCTCTTCTTTTGTAATAATGAGTCAATTTTTTAATATCAAGCTTTAATCTCTGTTTTAGTTGAATTTAAATAAATCATCAAGTCAAACCATTAAATAAGTTATTTCAGAAACAGACATTTCAATATTTATTGGCAGTGTTGTGATCGCTCTTCTATTCAAAAGATTTTTTTTTTAAAGTACACTTGTATAACACTAAAAGGGAAAAGGACAGGGAAAGGAAATGTAATAATAAAAAACAAAATTGTAGGAAACTATGTTCAGAGGTATCCAATTTAGTATCTTCATTTCTGCCTCATTTGCATATTAAGAGAACAGGAAAAGTAACTGAACAAGGAAATACTTCTTCACTGTGAGGGTGACTGAGCTGGCACAGGTTGCCCAATGAGTCTCCATCCTTGGGGATACTAAAAAACCATGTGGACATCATCCAGGCAACTGGCCCTATCGGTTTCTTGCTTGAGCAGGTGGGTTGGACCAGGTGACCTCTAATGTCCCTTCCAGCCTCAACCATTTTGTGATTCTCTGACTTTATGCCATTGTTTTGCAGCTTAACAGAAGCAAAACTGCGATGTGTGATTTGCCGAAGCAAGTGCAGTGCAGAATGTGAAAGAGAATATTTTGTGAAAGAGACAACTATACTGTTTCTGTCAGACCATCATCAAAGAAGGGAGTAGGAAAAGTAGTTTGCAGACTGCAGAAACTAGATCAGGAGAAGTAGGTTACACTTACTAACAATAACTTCCATGTTTGTTACACATTGTTACTACACAGAGTAACTGCCTTTGAAGTAAAAGTGAAGGGTAGTCAAAGAACTGCATGAGCTGGAGCAGACAGGAAAGGCAGGAAAATACGTGCACAAGTCAGCACAGCCTGGTATTCCAGAAACTTCTTTAACTGACAAAAGAGATCTGTAATTATTCCTATAGCCTATGTGTCAAATGCAGTGTCAATTAGCACAGTATGCTTTACATCTCTTTACATTGGTTGGGGTTTGGGAGACAGGTTACATCTGATATTCATTCTAAGGCTTCCAGCAAAAAAAAAAAAACATATGAGAAGCTGAATAGCTTCATTCATCTCCCCTGCATTTAACTTCTGCCAACAAGGACAACCCCTGCAGCTGTGGTACAAGCTCTGATACTGGATAAAATGTGAACAGATTGTGACAGGAACTATACAAATGCAAGGTATTACTGACATACATGGATGAGAGATAATGAGTGTGAAATCAAACACTCAGTGTTACAAAGCAAAATATGTAATGTAGCTACATTTTGACAAGTGGCACAAAACTGCAGCAAAAGCAACACAACAATGGAAAGGTGATGATTTCTGTTGACACCACAGGAGATGGAAGTGCCCACACATGCATATTATCAGAAACTACATTGCTACAGCCTCCTTCAAAGGCTGCCACAAGTTCAGCTTTCTCAGTCAAGTCACAAAGGTTACCTGCTGCTGAAGGATCCAGCTGGGATTGAAGGACTGGGATAGAAAAATCATGGAGGCTTGTCACAAGAATTGCAGAAGACAAAAAACCAAGGATAAGTTTATCTCTGAAACACCTGGCCATGGAATTGAACCAGTCAATGAGACAGTCAGTATAAGGTTTCACTGCATAAGGATTTGGCCTTTGACATGACTTTAACAACACATGATAGGACAGTGGTATTGTATTTGTTTACCAAACTGTTCCATGGGGACACACCTCCATGAGATACAAAGATACCCAAAGCTTCCTTATGGTCGCTCTTCAGAGGGTATATCTTCTAAAGTACAGAATTCTTTGATAGTTACATGACACACTAGCTGTTTGCCTTCATAAGGCATTTACAAATTTAAGATGTTTAAGTGAAATTTTTTCCTTACCGCTAGAAGTTCACTCATAAGATAAAGCCTGTCCTCCATTCTGTCTCTTTCAGAGCTGAGGTTCAGAGAGTATGTTTTAAAAATCAACGTTAGGTTAAGAATACTGCCCTGTGATTTGCCAGTGATTTCGGTTTTCATTAAACAGCCAGTTACGTTATAGACAGGGCATCCACCAGAACATGGGAAAAACAAGACCTGACCAGATCAGAGTAGACCATACTAATGAGCTTTTGTAGTTTCAATATATATCCTATACTTTATGCGTCATGTGATACAGAGTAGTTAGGTATAAGAGACAGTTGTTGGCTAGAAAATTTCTTTATAACCCCTAAAAGTAGAGACTGACTTATGTTCTGAAAAATGGAAATTTAGGTTCTCTTCAAAGTCTTCCTTTTATGTATATTTTCATTAGCCATACAGTTGTTATTATCAATTGATTTGATGCACTTTTATGACAAGAATGTGGTTTTGTCACTTGAGGGACTGAGTTTCCTGGTCATACTGTGTGTTCTGCATAGCTCATATTTCCTTTGGGCTTCATATGAGACTATTTCCCAGCTTCTCGTTATTCTCACCCACATCTTTGAACCTTATCTCTTTCTCTATTATTCTTTCAGAGCTGATGTGAAATCTACTGAATAAAATGTGCCAGTGTCAGGCATGCTTTTTACTTCATATGAGCATGTTAAAATATTGTTCTTCAGATCATGTTGTTTGTTTAGTTGACTGGCCCATACTGAGTGGAGGTCTTCATTGTGTTGTTCACAATAGAATGCAATTTTAGTTTTCAGATCATAGTACCTTTCTGCTATCAAATTACTGAAACTGCTATCGAAACAGTTTTATATTATTTCCTCTAAACACTTTAGTGTACAGAGAGAGAATTATTCAGATATGCTGCCTTCCATGCCAAGTTTGTCTGATCTACTTGTTAAGAGTTCCAACATTATTTGTGTTTTTCTGATTCCTTGTCTATTTCTTTTCTATTATCCCTCTGACTTTGATCCCTGATTTAAGGAAATCTCCAGCTCCATTCCTTAAATGAAACCTAACTACTTTGTTGTTTTTTTTTTAATGTCTAATGCTATTCTTTTTAATCAATTGGCTCCAATTTCCCACTATCACGCCTAAGAGGATAAACTGTTTCCTCCTTCTTTGCCTATTGCTTATTATCTTCAGGAAACTGTTATTATTCTTCCTTGGTCCACTAATTATTTTTTCACTTGTTACAATGCTTGCTTGCTTCAATTCATTTGAATTTTCTACTCTTCACACTTTAATTATCCTAAATGCTCCAAGTTTACCCTTGCTGCTGTTCTCTTTACATCTTTATTTCAACTGCATTAGTTTCTGCCACTTCTGGATATAAAGATTTAGTAAAGCACTTCTGTGAGTAAACAGAGAGTATTTGTATTTTACAGTGAAGTGAATTCTCTGGATTTTGGTGTAGGGAATGGATTAATATTGCCCTCCTGAAGATAAAACACATTGACAGGTACTTAACGTTACATGGCAGATAAACAATGATGATACCAGTTTTACACTTTTCTAGCTGTACTATTGATCCTGTTTATCAGCCCTACCATAAAATACCTAGCTATTCAGTATGTTATCTCCTCCAATTAGGTGAATCTCATTAATCCCATCTTGTATGTTACCTGTCTCTGAACTTGTAATATTTGAATTCAGTCTTGGAAAACTGTTTACAGCAATTGAACAAGATAGTGGAACAGGAAAAACATCTTGTAGTCTCTGTTTCAAAATCTTATATAGAATCTTTTTTCTTCCTTTCTCCTAGAGGCAACTTCTGGCTTTGCAGTGTTTCTACAACTGTTATCGTTGCCACAGCAAGAAATCAAAGGAAAATCTACCTTTCTTCCTACGATTAAGTATGACTAATTTCCCTTTTTCCTTTACCCAGCAGATCTGCTCTTTCTCTATGCAGATATAAATGAAGCTCACTTATCACTTCAGGGAAGGATATATATTCATATTTTGAATCTATTTCTCATGAATAATTGAACACTGTCGAGAATGTGATTTTTGAAATAATTAAAACTAACCTGTGATCAGGGAATCTGAGGAGGAGGAACAAGACTCCTGCCTATGAAACAATGTTTAACAGAATTGAATGCTGATCTGCTGTGTCTCAAATCCAAGAGACTATGTTTTGCCGGTATCATTCCTAATATTCCTCATGTAAAAGCTCAGTTATCTACAAACAATCAATTTGAGACTGCTAATTATGTGAAAAAAAAATAAATTTGTTCCACTTCAGTTAATTTTTTTTTTTTTTTCCTCTCAGTATATAAACGGGTAGCCATGAGTTTTGGATCCTGATGAATTATTATGAGTTTTGGATTGGGTGCATTATTTAAAGCTAAACCCTCTCTGTGCCTCAATTTATCCTCACAAATAGAGGATTAATGGAGCATAATAAGGAAACTGTACACTCCAATGGGTGCCTGTAACAGATGTTATAGACATGAGGGAACTTTCTGATTCCTAAAGAATAAGGACTTGACTCCTGTGTTGACAACATGTTAGGTTTTGCTTATATGATTTGCTTATATGATTTGCTTATACGATTTGCTTATATGATTCAACAAATCCTTGAGGGCACATACCCCCAAAATAGCATGTGAAGACCCCTTTCCCAACAAACCGGGGTCTGCTCCCAAGGTAGATTAAACGGACATAAAGTCCTGTCTTCTTCATCATCTTCCCCTGGCACCTGTGGAGTATTACTTGCTCTCTTCCATAAGAAGGCCAAACTTTTCTTGACTCTAACAGGTCGAGAAGAACAGGGAGGGCTCAGCCCGTCTGTCTGCTCATGCATCAGACCAAATTGAACCCCTGACCTCTAATGGAACATGTTGATTTTCCATGCAAGAGACAACATCCATTACAGTGATATCCTTTCCCCTAGTCTTGATTTTTAATGCACAGTTTGAAAAGAAAATACTCACATAACAATTCATTTTGCACATGGATTATTTTTCATTGGGTAGAGATGAAGCTTAGTAATTTTAATTACTTAGTTTCATTAAGGATTTCATTGCAATTAGCACAACTTTCATTTAAATAAAGATGAAGTTTACTGCATGATGAAAATTTTTGAATTATGTGACATTACACTTATGTATTTTTTATCAAAACATTTAATTGCACATTAACAATGCATTACATTTGACAAATACAAAATAAACTCTGGAGAATAAACATAATGATTTGTTTTGTGTTTCTTACATGAATGTAAAGCATGACTCCAAAATATTTGTTTCATCTTGGTAAGAGATGGGGAAAGCTCCTTTAGTTTTGCGGCTTTCTCTCTGGAGTAATTTCCTGATGATTTTGGTGGGTGTGAGGAGGTGCATTCAGGCTGCCTGCTCCTCCTGTGGACAGTCTGGATAGCTGAGGGTTTAAATCAACCTCTGGCACTTGGAATACTTCTCTGTGAGTATAGGGCTATGTCTATGCTGTTAACTGAAACAAGGTGAGGGAACATTTTTGTGTCCTGAGGACAAGGAGCACTGCCTGGCTGCTGTCCAATCTATACAGCGCAGGGCCATAGGTCTCCCCTAGGCCCCGTGTGGTGTACATCTGGACCCAGCACATAATTTGTTTTATATGCATTTTTCAGTTCAAATAATATATGAGTCTACAGTAATATAAGGGCTATATTGTGGCTATTAGAACAATATTTAACTATCATGAAATTGAGGATGTGTTGCATATCCTGATCTGTGATGTGAAGATACCAAGAGAGCTTTGAGGATGTACCATCTTCTGTAATAGCTTGGGAAAAATTCCTGAGAAGGAGGAAACTAAACCTAGTTCAGTCCCATCCTGACATAGAGAATGGCTGTGGCACTGTTGCACCCCTTCCAGGTATTGCTTGGAGAAGAGCTTATTCTGTTTGTACCAAAACCATACCAAGAAGCACACTAACAGTTCAGCCCTGTGGGTAGTCAGCAGCATACTGCTTACACCAAGATCCTGTTTTATTTAGCAGGCAAAAAAAGAGCTAGTTTAGTATGGATTTCATTCTTCTTTCCTGAAAAGGTCTTACTTCTGTTACACAGAAATGTCCATAGTACTATAAAACTGGTCAGTATCAGCAGAGATATAGCCTTGTATACCAAGGGGAAAAGATGTACTGATCTAACTGTATCTGTTTTAGTGGCACTGTACTGCTTTAACTGCTTTATCAGCATATTTTAAGGGACATAACAATGTTCCCACTAAGGCAAGGTCACTTTAAAGGCAAAGAAGTCAAATGTTTAGTAGATAATAGTCTGTACAACTTTCCTAGCACTCTGTATTTGTGCTGCTTGTTAAGTCTTGTGTGCTAAGCTATCCTATAATGCAGCAGCAGACTTAGGTCTGTTAAGTCTGGCTTTCTGGTACATCAGGCTTCTCTCTGGTGGACAAAAACTTATCTGCAGCTTTGTTATCCACCTGGTTTCCTTATGACAAGTGTCCTTATGACAAAGGAAAGAGCTGCTTCATCTTACTTAGAATCATAGAATCATAGAATAGTTAGGGTTGGAAAGGACCTTAAGATCATCTAGTTCCAACCCCCGTGCCATGGGCACGGACACCTTATGCTAAATCATATCACCCAAGACCTCGTCCAACCTGGTCTTGAACACTGCCAGGGATGGAGCATTCACAACCTCCCTGGACAACCCATTCCAGTGCCTCACCACCCTAACAGGAAAGAATTTCCTCCTTATATCCAATCTAAACTTCCCCTGTTTAAGTTTTAACCCATTACCCCTTGTCCTATCACTACAGTCCCTAATGAAGAGTCCCTCCCCAGCATCCCTATATGCCCCCTTCAGATACTGGAAGGCTGCTATGAGGTCTCCACACAGACTTCTCTTCTCCAGGCTGAACAGCCCCAACTTCCTCAGCCTGTCTTCATATGGGAGGTGCTCCAGTCCCCTGATCATCCTTGTGGCCCTACTCCAGACTTGTTCCAACAGTTCCGTGTCCTTTTTATGTTGAGGACACCAGAACTGCACAGAATACTCCAAGTGAGGTCTCAGGAGAGCAGAGTAGAGGGGCAGGATCACCTCCTTCGACCTGCTGGTCACGCTCCTTTTGATGCAGCCCAGGATACGGTTGGCTTTCTGGGCTGCAAGCGCACACTGAAGCCGGCCCATGTTCATTTTCTCATCAACCAGCACCCCCAAGTCCTTCTCCACAGGGCTGCTCTGAATCTCTTCTCTGCCCAACCTGTAGCTGTGCATGGGATTGCTCCGACCCAGGTGTAGGACCTTGCACTTGCCATGGTTGAACTTCATAAGGTTGGCATCAACCCACCTCACAAGAGTGTCGAGGTCCCTCTGGATGGCATTCCTTCCCTCCAGGGTATCAACCGAACCACACAGCTTGGTGTCATCAGCAGACTTGCTGAGGGCACACTCAATCCCACTGTCCATGTCAGCAGCAAAGATGTTGAACAAGACTGGTCCCAACACCGATCCCTGAGGGACGCCACTCGTTACTGGTCTCCAGCCAGACACTGAGCCATTGACCACAGCTCTTTGTGTGCAGCCATCCAGCCAGTTCTTTATCCACCGAGTGGTCCATCCATCAAATTGATGTCTCTCCAATTTAGAGACAAGGATGTCGTGTGGGACAGTGTCGAACGCTTTGCACAAGTCCAGGTAGATGCCATCAACTGCTCTACCCCTGTCCATCAGTTCTGTAGCCCCATCATAGAAGGCCACCAAATTGGTCAGGCAGGATTTCCCCTTAGTGAAGCCATGCTGGCTGTCACCAAGCACCTTGTTGTTTTTCATGTGCCTTAGCATGCCTTCCAGGAGAATCTGCTCCAAGATTTTGCCAGGCACAGAGGTGAGACTGACTGGTCTGTAATTCCCTGGGTCATCCATTTTCCCCTTCTTGAAAATGGGGGTTATATTTCCCTTTTTCCAGTCATCGGGAACTTCACCTGACTGCCATGATTTCTCAAATATGATGGCCAGCGGCTTCGCAACTTCATTTGCCAGCTCCTTCAGGACCCATGGAGTTGTGCACGTTCAGATTTTTAAGATGGTCTCAAACCAGATCCTCTCCTACAGTGGGTGCAAGGTCTTCATTCTCACAGTCCCTGCGTCTGCCTTCCAAGACTTGGGTGGTTTGGTCAGAGCCTTTGCCAGTGAAGACCGAGGCAAAGAAGTCATTCAGAACCTCAGCCTTCTCCAAATTCTGTGTAGCCAGTTCTCCCAAGAGCTTCCTAAGGGGGCCTACATTCTCCCTAGTCTGTTTTTTATTTGCTATGTACGTGTAGAATCCCTTCCTGTTATCCTTAATACCTCTAGCTAAGTTTAATCCTAACTGGGCCTTAGCTTTCCTAACCTGGTCCCTAGCTTCCCGGACAACATCCCTGTACTCTTCCCAGGCCACCTGTCCTTGCTTCCACTTATTAAAAGCCTCTTTTTTCAATTGAATTTTCCTCAGGAGCTCGTTATCCATCCAAGGAGGTCTCCTGGCCCTCCTGCTGCACTTCCTTCTGGTTGGGATGCAACACTCCTGAGCTTGTATCAGGTGATCCTTGAATATCAGCCAACAGTCTTGGGCCCCCCTGCCCTCTAGGGCTGTATCCCATGGAACCTTCCTAAGCAGGTTCCTGAAGAGGCCAAAGTCTGCTCTTTTGAAGTCCAGGGCAGTGAGCTTGCTGCACGCTCTTGTCACTGTCCTGAGGATCTCAAATTCGAGCATCTCATGATCGCTGCATCCAAGGCTGCCCTGGAGCGTCACATTTCCAACGAGCCCTTCCCTGTTGGTGAGTACAAGGTCAAGCATGGCACCTCTCCCTGTCGGCTCCTCTATTACTTGCAGAAGGAAGTTGTCCTCTACACAATCGAGGAACCTCCTGGATTGCTTGTGCCGGGCTGTACCGTCGCTCCAACAGATGTCAGGGAGGTTGAAGTCACCCATGAGAAAAAGGGCCTGTGAGCGTGAGGCTTTTTCCTATCTGTCTATGGAGTGCTTCATCCTTTTTTCAAAATGTAAAAACAAAAACAAAACAAAGCAAAAAACAAATCAAAACCCTGGGTTTAAATGTATTCACCATTGCATCTTTTCCTTCTGTAAATCAATTCAGATTTTGGAAACTAAATGCACATTCTAATTCTGAGATGCTTGCACTTTTGAAGTGTATCAAACTGAAATGACCGTGAAGAAAAATTGTATTCTCGTTTGTATGACTGCATATTCACTTTCTGAGAACTCTTAGAGAGTCTTGTGCACAGAATTAGAGACCATTTAGTTTTCAAACTAAATTTCTTGTCCTAGCAAAGTGAAAACCGATGTTCATGGCTTCTAGGCAGGTACTTCTACAACTTCAAAATAGTCATTGGGTAGAATCATGTAGCCTTTTCCTGCCAGTATGTCTTTTTCTTTCTGAAACTGAACAACCTCTCTCAGTTTTTCAGTTTGTTTTTCCTGACGCTGGCATCGCTGCTGCACTGTCTTGAGTTTCTTCCACAGTTTTTCAACTTGCTCCTCCAGCTGCTGAATTAGTTTTCGTTGATGAACTGTATCCTCTATGGTATAGTTGTGATCACAAAAAACAGCGAGATTGCTAGAGGTCTGGAGAGGAGGCATCAATAATCCAATACTTGGATCGACTAATCTGGCATCTATCTGAGAGAGATGTAATGGAGGAGTTGACTGAGATGCTGGTAGTACTGGAGCTGCTGGTGGCGGAGGTGGCGGCGGCGGTGGCAGTGGGGGAGGCGGTAGCAGATCTTCTGGCTGTTCTGTAAATTCTTCAGGCTTTTTGCTAGGTTCAGTGTAACAAAATATCGTGGGCACGGCGAAGAAGAGATAGTGGCACAAAATGTTTCTCTTCAAATTTTCTAGAGTCAAATGTACCTCTGAACTTCTCACAGAGAGGAGTCTCTTGAAGGCCTGTGAATCTTTTCTTCTCCATCTCAGGGCTTTTGCACGTTTTCACCTTAAAAGAAAGCATATATTCACAAACTGAAGCAACAGAGCACATTATGCCACTTTCATTTATGCCCATAGCAAAGATTAAAGCTCATACCAGAGCAAGCCTACTTTTCAGACCCCTCTTTCTTGCCTTAAAGAAAATTTTAATGGTCAACATTAATATATTAAACTGTTTTAGAGAACTGTAAATAGCCTTTGGTGAGATTTTTTACATGTGAGTATCTGTGAAAGAACGTGTTGATTTTGAAAACATTTTCTGACCTCAGAGGAAACTCCCTCAGACTGTTACAGAGCCTCTTCACAGTCAGGTGCTGGGAGTCAGTTCAGGCTTTAACCAATTTTAAGATACGTGTTTCATGCAAACTCACTCTCAAAAGTAAGACTTAATGCTTCTCTTTTTTGTCAACAAAAAAATTGCAGATGCCTGAAAGAAACCAGAGCTCTAAACAAGATTTTATCTTGTCAAAAACAGTCACCCCAGATACAAAATGACACATTTTTATTGCTCTTTATGAAAAGATTCTTTTCTCTGAGACTAGTGGGTGCTCCAGGAAGCAGCAGGAGATTCAAGGGAGACTGACAGGTACTTTGATTTGAACAAGAAAAATGAAAGATCTTAATGACTCCAGACACTGTAGGGTCCTTACCTCATAAATATATCTGATTCATATTCATTGCTTTCAGCAGGCTGAATCATTTCAAGCAAAATGATAGCAGGAAAAAATATCTGCTTTTTCTCTTACTATTGAGTAGCATCACTCATTCTTGAAATCATTTCTGTGTTAGAAAAATTTTACAGGGGTCCTGCGGCATTGTGGGTTCTCCAAATAATTCACTGATGATGTTAGGGCTCCGCACATGGACTATATTGCAGAATTGAGATCTAAGGAGTTTAGTAAATCCTTAATTTCCATTAATGTCATTGAAGGTTGCCATTTCCTGGGAAAGGATTTGTCGGGTCCCTTATAAGACCTGGCTACTGAACATTGTTCTGAGATTGTCAGACTTTTTTCCTCTGTCCATCTCCTCCAGCACTGTGGAATCACCCACAATCCTCATTTTAAAAGTTGTTTTAATAGTTATTTTTTGGATGTACATTGGATGCAAATTTTTGCTTAGTTTGTAAGAAAGAAATCAATTTTTTTGAGAGGAAAAAGGTGTTTTCTAAAAATATCAAGAATTCAGGAATGATGAGTTGTTTTAAATCATTGTATTTTATTGCTTTGTATGATAACTTTCTTAGGCAATGCTTCTCTGAATAGGTCTCATTATTTAGATATCAAAAGGGACCAAGTAGACACTTTAAGACTGATAAGATTCTGTTCACTAACAGTTCTAAACCATGAGAAGTTAATAGCTATTATAATGAAGTCCATTATCTAGGACTTTTTGGTGCCAGGTCTTTGACATACTCCTTTCTCTTCCTTCATGTTTGGAGATTTTTTAGAGATACACATATTACTTGAGTAGAAATAAATATTTACTACCTATTATTGCATTTTAAGGCTTCTTTTCTCAAACATTTCTGATCCCACAGTAGAATCCATTACAGCTTAAAGCAGTAATTCATATAACAACACTTAAAGCTCTGGGCCTGCTTAGAACCCATGTGGCCTTACTGGACTGCATTGTACTCTTAATTATATCCATGCTAAATTAGAGCAAGTTTATTTAAGTCATTTGAGAATAGAAACTGAATTTCTGTCATCTATGTTCAGGAAGCTTCCTCATCAATTTTTGTCCTTTTCCTTAATGTGAGAGCTCCTTCCCCCTCACCTCTGTCTGTTTAAGAAATGATCACTTACCTATTTCTCAGGACTGCTCATTGGAACAATGTTTGCCAAAGTGTCACTTTGCAACTTGGATTACTATTAATCTGTTGCCAATTCTTTTTGGTTTTGTTTGCTTGTTTGTGTTTTTTAATATTTATTTTTGGGTGTAACATTTCCTACTAATGAAGAAGAATGGCCACCATCCAGAAATGTAAGGACCCTTCTTTGTCCATGGCAGATCTTTTCACATTCCATCTAAAAAAGTGATACAAAGATCATTTTTCCAGGTCACTAATAAGGTCACCCCTTCATTTTCCTGACTTTACGGCTTACTGGTTTACACTGCAGCAAAAATAATTTGTCTCTGCTTTAAAGAACACAAATGACCTAACTCTACCCATCCTGCTGCTTCTGTCTCCTTCACTACTGTGAGATCATCTACCCCTGTTAATCAATCAGCCAAGTTTGCCAGACTTCATCATTTGGTTGTTCTTCCTTTCTAAAATACCCAAAGAAAACCCTCCTTCCTTAGACTGCTATCATGTTAGGAAGGTCATTGGTAAAACTTCCCAAACTTTGTCTTTTTGGCTCCTTAAACTCTCTTTGATGTTGTTTTCTCTCATCTCTGCTTAGATGATAAGCTGTTTGAAACAAGGACATTGCTGAAGCAAAGTCTTTGGTCCCTCATTAGATGGAACAGTAAGTAATAATAATGCCAGCAGAAGCAAGGAGTAGGGTAATACAGACAAAATGTAGTAGCAACTCCAAATTTTATTTAAAAATAGGTATTTTCCAGTGTATTCTTTTGATTTCTCTATTAACAGTTGTAGAAGATAATAACTGAAGTCACCATTTTCCTAAGCAGTTTTCTCATATTGGCTGGTTAATGCTGTGTTTCATGCTGACCATTTATATAACATATCCTCAAGAACAGTTGTTCATACCACAGCATTACTTGTAATTGCTTAGCCTCCCATTTAGTTTTAACAAATCTTCCAACAGACTGAAGAGAAATGATGCCAAGGAATTTCAGGAAAGCTATGCTGAAATGTGTCAGGATCTGATCTGGCTAATCTGAGCACCAAACTGAATGGACAAATAATTTAACGAGGGGTGAAGGATGTCTAGCTCAAGATGGAATCAGTCCAGGAAGAAATAAAGTCCAGTAGATCCAAACAGAAGATGAATGACATCCTAAAGGCAACAAAGATAATTTGGATCAAGCCAAAACCATTATGCAGATCTTCAAATAAGAGATGATGAAGCTACCTCACAGAGTCTGGCAAGAAGGGAACTGCGTGATTCTTTTAAAGAAGTGAAAATTGCCCATGATGAGTAGAGCAGAAGGGAAGAGAGTCAGCAGAGGTCCTGTGTTCATAATGAACTACTGTAGCAGGCAGCTGCACTTAGAACTGTGTGGGGACTCATCAACAATGATATTGGGATGAGAAATGTTAATTACAGCTGAACAGCCTCCCGGTTTGGCAGAAATCCCAGGACAAAGCGGTGGCACTTGGGCTGCAGATGCAATATTTTATAGAATCCCTGCTGTTAAAAATGCTATAGTTTCCTCAGTTTTATATATTGGTTACAGATGAACTGAAAACAGAATTTTGTTCCTTTTAGATAGATTCTGATGGTTTTACAGAGGTTACAGTAGCAGGCTGATCATCAAAAGTGTGGGGTTTTGTTTTTTTCTTCTCTGGAGCTTAGAAAATTTGGTTGTTGTTTAAATACCAAGTACACTACCAAGGTGAAAGTCAATTCAGTGATTACCATACTGGGACCATGCTAGATACAAATGACTTCATTAATTTACTGGAGAAAAATCATTACTGTACAGAATTTGTAAGTAGTTTCTAAAGGCAATTATGCCCCGAGCAAACAAGTTACACACCAGTAGTCCTGAGACACAGAGCCATGCCCATGCCTAAGGAGTACCCCCAGAGTTCCCACAGAGTCTTGATGACTTGAAAGGGAGACAGGCTGCCATCGCAGTTTCAGTGGCAATTGCACTGCTCCATGACTCACATACATTGCATTTTGTACAGGACACACTGGAACACTTTCCTTGTTGAATTTGGACATATTTGGCAAAGTGCCTGTAGAAACATCAGCTGGGTGGGAAGTACCTATCCTCTGTGAAGTTCATCAAGATTTTAAAGACTCTCAGGTTCCCCATCAGGATATAACAAGACTTTGAGAGCTGAGGAGACATGTTTTCTATAACTGTCAGTGTCCTTGGGAACTGCACATTCACGGTGGTGGCTTTGGTGAATTTAAACCACAGAAGTTTTGATTTTTTTTTTTTGTGTTGACTTTTTAGATTATTTAATTTTTTTTTAGTTTTGTTTTGTTTTGTTTGCTTGTATCTTATGTGGATTAATCTTTCTTTTAATTTAGACTCGTAGAACCCCTCTGATCCCGGGCACATACTGTTCCTCATTCTCAACCTCTACCTCATTTTCTCAGTCTGCTCTGCTTCTAAACATAAAATTTCCTTAAAGAGCTTGGTGATAAAATAAAGAACTTGCTGGAGTATGTGACCTGGAGTTGGGCAATTAATAATTAGTGTTAGAAGTTTGAGTCAGACATAAGTTTCTCTTTCCTAATCCCTTAGAAAGGCTTTCTTCCAGTATTACCTTAACCTACCTGCTTTAGCATTGAACACTCATTGTTCTTTTAAGCTTGTCTTCAAATTTCTCCTAAATGACCACTGTAGAGTACAACACTGTTAGAGCTATTCCACCCTACATAGAATAAAATTAAACATTTATTAAAGGGCAAGAGAGACTGATGACCTTAACCGAATGGCTGGGCAATCACTTTGCTGGGTGAGACCAAGTTCAAACGACCTCATAGTTTATTAATGTTGGTATCATTCAGTGTATTAGAACAATATAATTGAAATAGTAAGTTAAGCAAAAGTCTAAGAACATAATTTTTATGTCACTGGAGCTCTATGCCAACAGATCTGAGGAGAAACAAATACTTCCAGGGTTGGAAAAGAACACCTCAGATGAACAAGGGTGCCCATAATTTCACGCTTTTCTAACCTGGTACTAGAATAAACAAACAGAATAGAAATGTAGCAGAATACTAAAAATAAAAAAAGAGGTTTTTAAGACAAGCAATGGGAGATAGCAAAAGAATGTATGTATAGTAAACCCGAAAGTACTCAATAGCACCAAGACTTGAACTAGTCATTTCTTTGCTCATGTAGTAAATTTAAATTGAATAATGTTATTAGCATTACATCAACTAAGGAAATGGGGGTGAGCTTTAAACTGTCAACATTTATTCTGAATTTTGTATTTTGCAGAATTCTTCATTCACTTTTAGCAAATACCTCTCTACTCTCCAAGTGCAGTTCCCTAACTGGTTTCCTTATGTTTCTCTTTCCTGCCCTCCGTATTAACCTTTCTCTGCCAACAACCATGATCAGCAAACAATGCCACAGCAAAGGGAAAAACCCCCTCTGCAAGGCAAATACAGCAGAGTCTTGTTTGTTCTGTGAAACAGCATTAAAGCCAGTTCTCAGATCATTCCCAGATTACCAGCTGGCTGGCTGGCACAGAGAAACTGGGATGGGCCCAGCTGTTGAAGAGCTTGCCAGTAAATTTGTTGCTGTATTAGTGGAGCTGTTGGCTAGGGTTTAAAAGGTGAAGGAGAATGAAAGGGCAAGAATGAGGTGGAGAACCGTGTATATGAGCCAGGTGGTTGTAATGGCGCTAGCCAGGAATAACAGTTCATGAACACTGGTTGATACTAGTTATTATATTGCTGTTGCTCCTGTAAATTACTTTACAGTTGATACCTCTCAGTCATGGGCCTTGATTTACAGTTTAAGTGCCTAATGTTGCAAAATATGAATAGCTGTCTTTGACAATAAGAACCATTAGAAAACCTAAGCAGAAAAATTTGTCATATTAGAAAGATCACTGTAGGGATTTGCATGTACATAAGTTTTGTTCTATGTAAACTTTATGCAGTTTCTATGGTATTTTTCTACTCAAGCATTATGGAGTTACACAAGTCAGCTTATAAAAGCCAAGAAAGTTTTGTATAAACACATATATTACCTTTGAATGATGTGATCAGAATCATCATGCTGATGCCATTTGCAGCTGGAGAAATTGAGGGTTATTTTTAGAGGGCTTAAGACTGAATGTGGTGGAAGATACTAAAATACTTTTGGATTTTGATCGTAAGTTTCATACACCGACTAGGATAAAAAACCTGCCACTCCCTTCTGTATCAAATTAACGGACCCCTGTCAGGATGATACTTAAACGTGCCGATCAGGATGGTTTATTTCTTGACCCATTCCAGGCCATGGGGAGGGCACACACAGACATAGGACTGCACCTGAATTATCTGTTTTCACATTATGCCTGATTTTAGGCATTACTCTCAAGGCCTTCAAAAGCACCAGTCTCTCTTGATTGTTTCTACACAGCACTCACTTAAGGACATCTTATTCACTAAGCCACTCCAAAGTTGGATGAAAATTAGCTACCAAAGTGAGATGCAGTGTGACCTATGTCATTCCATACCATAGCAGATATCATATCCACTACTGATATTTTTTAAAGGATATAAAAGCACAACAAAGCGGGCATTTAAAGCTTGAAGATTATATTCTGATTGCTGCCTCAGGTTAAAATGTCAAGCAGATTGGAACTACTTCATTTTAAATGAGATTGAGACCAGAAAATAAAAGTGATAAAAGTTTAATAAAACTTTGTGGATGCTGGGAAAGCCTATCATTCACAATAGGTTTAAGATCAAGCATAAAAGATACATTTTCTTTTATCTGAAACAACAGGATCCCCAAAACAGAGACCAAGTGGAAGACTAAAGGGAATTTACTGGGTATCATCTGATGGAAGGATGTTTCAGGAACATCCAAAAATCCTTCAAAAACAGAGAAAAAGAAGCAGTGAAAAGACAGAGGTAAGAACTATACATTTAAGAGGTGACAGAATTCTATGTAGAATTAAACTTGAAACGTTGGGCAAAGAAATAGCCTTTTATTGTTTAACTGTAACAGCATCTAATAAATAGATTTTTGTGTGCGCTCTTTTCTAACAAACAAGACTGTATCAAAGAAAAATCTGACTACATCATCAAATTATTTCCTGATGTTGAAACATTACAAAAGACCCATGTACTGGCTAACTGCAAATGTTAAAAAGCTCTAAAATGTCAGATAGTTCCATCCCACTTGTTAAATATCTCATTTAAAACAAGTCAAAACTAAACAAAAAACCCACAAAAACATTAAGATACCTTCACAAAGCTTTAAATTTACTCCAGGTCTTGAGTCTAGTTTTTCAGACTGCCTTGTATTCCCAAGGCAATACCTAGAATTTTTTTCTATTTAGCATGTAATTGATATCCAATTGAAAAATATATATCTTTTAAATCCTGGCTTTGAACTAAGCCAGAATTCTACTTTAAATCTCTTAAACTTTATTTTATTTCAGGCATCTTGTGTAAGAGAACACATTTTGTGACAACATACGTTAAAACATGTACTGTCTCTGGGATAGAAGACATCATGCCTTAGAAACATGAACAATAATTCGGATGAATACTATGGAGGCCCTTTTGAAAACTTCATAGCTAAATTCAGAGGAATAATGGGTAAATTTTAATAGTTGTATTCTAAATGTTGAACAAGATGATTGTATGAATGGCTACACAGATGTCCATATTGAGAAACAGAGAGTGACTTTGTAATTAAAAATGAAGAAGTTAGTACTGTCTCTGGGGGTGCTCTGGAGCTGTGATAAAACTGATTCATATGAGTGACAAACCCACACGTATGATAGGCAATTTCTTCTAACACCTCTATCAGCACCAGAGAAGCCACTGAATAGTGAAATGAAGCTGTCAGAGATGGACAGATTGAAGGAACGTGAGGTATTCCAATTTCACCCACCAAACCACATATACAAAGTTTTGAGAGGAAAAAATGAGTTGAATATGTTATACAAAGTGTAGTGTTATATCTGTTTAATGAAAATGAGGACTAGTCTCACCCAAGTCTAAAAGAAAGGGAAGAGGGGCCATTTAATAGGATCTTAGTAAAGTTTTCTATTGCTAGGATAGAAAGTTCAGCAATGATCTTGACCATCTTCTAAAGATCTCTGTTGCTTCATGGAATAGAAAGGGAACATAGAGAGGCTTCTAAAATATTAAACATGTATAGTTGAAGTAGATAATTGAACCCTGGGTGAGAGAAGAAAGGAGAAAGGTGTACCCATCTGAAAGGAGAGACTGTCTCTTTATAAGCCTGAGGGAAAAAAAGTGGCTGAGGAGGAGGGAATCACAGTTGTACTCATTTTCTACCCTTGCAGAATACAAGGGAAAAGAACTGGTGAAAAGGTCTCCCTCACCCAAAACAGAGGGCAAGTGAAAAGGATACTCAGCATCATTCTATACAAAAGAGGGAAAGCCGCAGTGCAGAAGAGAGTTTGGGAATACTGTCTCACAAAATATAGGAAATTACTCTGGAAGTATCCAAAATATCGCAAATACTTTCAGAATAACTAGGTTAAAATGGCTTTGCCAAGTTTTTAGCATCAAAATACAGGCAGACTTGGCTGTAATTACACTGTAGCCATGCTTTTGCTGTTGTTAAAAAAATCACTTCAATACAAAGCTAGATGATTTCAATCAAGTTCTAGGATCTCTTGAGTGGTACTTCAAATCAAGCCATCTTTCTTTCCCGAGATACAAATATTTTCTTTGGAGAGACAAGACAGGACTTCTACATTTCTCTGGACTTGGGGCTGTAAGAAACATACTCTTCATTGCAATGTCTGAAGAGCATAGGTGCCAGACACTGTCAGCCATTCATAAAGTGTGAAGGGATGGTTAATGGGGAAGTAACGTAGCAGGTAATTTTTCAAAACCTGTTCTAGTAATCTGGCTCACATCATTGTAAGGGTTTTCAATTATTAATGGCCAGAATGCCTGGAAGAAAAGTTCCATTTATTGCTTTTCTCCCCTGTGCTGTGTGTTTTTTCACCTTTCTCAGAAACTGGCAGTAGAATCTCTCAACTCCAACCAGCAGTTTTAAGAAAGGGATTTTATTACAAGATTGTTGTACACAAAAGATCTCTATCAACTGCACAATTATATAGGCTGAAACATGATGTTAAATGCATTAAAATAATGATCAGAGATATGGAACTTTCTCAGCCTAAAAGGATTTCAATATTTCTTGGAGAAAATATTTTAAAAAACCTCACCCACATATTATTAATCTAATAGGCTCAGTATCTGTCTTCCTCTAAAGCAGCATATGGAAAAGAGGACTTTCACAGGGAAAGGTCTGTTTGCAATTTCAAGCTAGTGTGCCGCAATCTTTGTGCATAGCATTGGCCTTCGGAAAACTTATATTCCCAGAGTTTGTGTCTCATCACTCTTTGAATACAAATTTTTATAAACAAAATGAGCACTGTGCAGTAGTTACACGTTAATGTGTATGTACCCTCTTTTACTATTGATGTTTATGTTTTTCAGTCATTTTAATCCAAACTGTATAATCAAATACCATAACCCTTCATTATGTAGTTAAGCAACATTTGAGATCAAACCATAGGGTTTTTTACAATATTTAGAACATTTCCTTATTAAGGACTGCAATACCCTCATTTGTTAAATAGGGGAGATGCTGGTATATAAATCTGTAAAGTGCTCTGAGTTCTGAGTAGAAATCACTTGTAATGATTACTATAAACCCAGCTCTTACAAATACAGCATTAGGAAAGTGTCTTCCTCTATTCACCGTACTGAGCATAACTATATCCATGTACTAGTATGCATATAAGCATAACTATATCCACATACTAGCTAACTAGTTTTGATTTCTTGCCCTCTACATAAACATAGAAAGCATTGGAATACTGCGTTATCATTACATCTATTGCAAACTCAATATTTGTATACTACAAGGAATAAAGAAGAAATGCAGTGACTTGCACTTTCCTAAAATTAATCTTTATAATGTACTGTATTAGTGTATAGCCTTTAAAATATACAGCCTTAATATCTTATGCTGTGTTAGTGTTTAGTAATATTTTTAGGCTACAGCTTCTCCCTACCCCTTTAAATAAGACTTGACATGTGTTACAGTTGGTAATGTTGGAATATTTCCTAAATTGCTTAATTTTAGTTAATTTCTGCATGACACTTAGATATAAAATGATATAAAATTATGTAATTAATGATTAGGTGTTTTATTAACTAAGCCCTGAACTGAGAAACAGAGCCATTTAAAAAGCTGTTGTCTTTGATTCAGTGCAATGCCAAGTCCAACATGGACTTAGAGCTTTGTTCATATTCTACTGTGGTGTGGTAATAATGATTGCTGAACCTGATCATTGTGTTTCCTGTGCAAGTTAAATGAAATTCTCTGTTTCCACTATTCTCTTGAGCCCAGAATACCTCGTCTGGGACAGAGATGCCTGACAAAAATAACTTACAGGGATACTTTTACTTTGAAAACTGAGTGTTAAGCTGATTCAGAGTCCTATTACCCTCACCACTGTGAGCATTGTGTAACTCAGCACATGGGAGACTCACTGGTAGTTTGGCACAGCAAATGGAAAAATGGCAGCATTTCAATGGCAAGCGGAAAATAAGCTGGAAGACCAGACTCTTCTGAAAAACACCCGCTTAGGAATGTTGTTCGAAGTGTTAATCGCTTTACATCACTAGCAAGTTATATAAATCCAATTACTCACAAAACCCATTCGTCTAAAGAAGTTAATGTCTTTTATGTGAAGAAGAACATAAAAGTTGCGGGTTCTTGTCCAGAGCCAGCACATTTTCAACCGCATGGATTTCAAGCCCCTTTAACTTACTCCGAATCTGTGTTTATAGTGCATAATAGTTACTGGCGTTAATAAGCATTTGAGAACCTGGTAGATGGCTAAATTTGATTAATGCTGTTATTTGGGAAAAATGTGTAGATACTATTAAAAAAAGCAACTACTTTAGTCTGCTAGGTTGCACATCCATAAAATACACACTGCAGATGCACAAAGCATAAATCCAAACATACAGTTGCAACAGCAAGTAGTCTAGCAGTCATTTAGTCTTGGATGCTTCCCTACTTTGCTGAAAAGTTTCTCATGCCAAGAAGCCTGGAAAACTGAACTTTCTCTTTCACCTAACGTGCAAAGGAACCAGAGAAAGAGATAGTAATGTTTCCAAAGTTAATGCTCAGATATGAGTTCAAACATTCTTACCAATCAGACAGGCTTCGTGCCTTGACAAAGTGTAGTTGAAGGTGCTTTTTCTCTTTAAAAAGGAATTAGAAGGACATCCAGCCACTTGTCTTTTACACAAAATCTTTATGCAAAGCTTTCACCCTGAATGGGGGAGACTCCTCAATTCAAAGGCATCCAAATTTATCTCTAGAAAGCAATATAACTACAAGGCTGAAGGGTATTTTTCAGAGAATCATGGAATATATCAAGTTGGAAGGCACCCATAAGGATCATTGAGTCTAGTTCCCTGCTTCTCAGAGGACTACCTAACACTAAAACATATGACTAAAAGCATCATCCAGATGCTTCTTGAACTCCAATAGGCTTGGTGCCATGACCACTTCCCTGGGGACACTGTCTTAGTGACCGCCTGCCCTCAGTGATATCTCTCCTGTTCTTTAATCTGGGTCACTGAACACTGAATTGGAGCTTTCCTGGGATTAGAAGGAGAGCTAGAAGGAAAGAGAAAGGTCCTATAACTTGGTGGCAAGAATTATCACTGGAACTGGATATAGCAAAACACTAAACAAGAATACGTATTTAATGCTTGCAAAATTTTATTGAGACTTGGCTGCTGGTTCAGCATTAGTGGAGTCTACTGACAAACATAAAGATCATATAGCCCTTGTTTCTCTAGACTAGAAACCAAGCTAATCCCAACAATATCATTTGTACATATAATCAATATCGAGTGTATATTCTTAATCTGGTCTTGTAGGTTCAGTTGGCATGTGATGCTATCCGAGAAGCAAGACTGCGAAAAAATCTACCCAGCACTGGAGTGCTAAATTCCAATAATTTATCATATGTTCATATATTCTGTAGTTTGTTTACAATCCTGTTATCAACACTGTTGTGGTTTAAACCCAGCCACAGAACCATGCAGCTGCTCACTCACTCCCCTCCTTTCTTCCTCCCCCTACTCCCGGAGGAATGGGGAGGAGAATTGAAAGAATGTAACTCCTATGGGCTGAGATAAGAGCAGCTCAGTTACTAAGGTATAACACAAACCACTGCTGCTGCCACCAATAATAATAATAATGATAAGGGAAATAACAAGGGAAGAGAATACAGCCACTCATCAGCCGCTGACCAATACCCAGCCTGACCAAAGCAGTGATGTAGCCCTTCCAGGTAACTGTCCCCCAGTTTATATAGTGGGCATGACGTGCTGTGGTATGGAATACCTCTTTGGTCAGTTTGGGTCAGGTGTCCTGTCTCTGCTTCCTCCCAGCTTCCCCTCCTCCCTGGCAGAGCATAAGGCTCACAAAGTCCTTGGTCAGAGTAAGCATTACTTAGCAAAAACTCAAAACTGGTGTGTTATCAGCATTGTTCTCAGGTTAAAGCTGAAAGCACAGCACTGCACCAGCTACTAAGAAGGAAAAAAATGACTGCTGCTGCTGAACCCAGGACAAACATTTTATCTGCTATTAGATTATTTCCTCAGAAGTTACCTTTTTTATGGTGATTGCTCAATTCTAGTCTACCTAATGATGCAAAATTCCTTCTACTGTTAGCATTAATGGGTTTTGTTCTTACAGGTATCAGCTTCTTTTTTTCTTCAGTTTTGACATCTTATTCCAATAGATAAACTATTTATGTTTATTCCTTGCCATTCGAAGTGTTTTTCCATTCAAAACCTAAGGTTTCCTTATATCTCAAACATATAACTGAATAGCTATTAATACATTAAAAACTTGCTAAAAAATTATAGACTAATATATTATTATAATATTGTTTGACAAACATGGATTTTAAACGGCTTATGCTTCTATTTACTTTGCAGCTAAGCTAAGAAATGGGTCAATAGATTGAACAAAGCTGGTGGTAAGGGGAATGTAATGCCCATTGTCATCAGATATCCCAGTGGAAAGAAAAATCTCTTAATGGACAACAGAAAGGGACTACAGTTATAAAGCCATATGCTACATAAAGAACATGCAAATCTTAGAAGCATATTTTCCAACACTTATCACTGTTTAGCGTGGAGAAAAGAAGGGTCAGGGAGGATCTACCTGAACAGAGGGTGCAAAGAGTATGAAGCCAGGCTCTAGTCAGTGGTGTCCCATGACCAGACAAGACGCACAAACTGAAACGCAGGAGGTTTCATCTGAACATCAGGAAACTTTTTTACTGTGAAGGTTACTGACCTCTGGCATAGAATACCCAGAGAGCTGCCCAAATATTTTTAAATGAAAATTGAGTATCAGGAGAGTCAGTTCATAGAATTGTAGAATCACAGAATAGTTAGGGAAAAGGAAAGAGGGCAAACGATAGTTTAAAATCAACTGTATGTGATCTTACCCCACTAATCCAGAAAAGTTTAAAACTCAGCATATAGTTTGAGTACCAAAGTATTAAAGGGAATAAAAAGCCTTTTGGTCTAATTGTATAGATCAATTAATAGAGAATATTTGGTGTGTACTTGAGTAGAATCGACAATATGATTTTCATGAACAGTGCCTTGAAAGATCTAGCCATAATTTTCCTAAAGGACTCAAACTGCACTATATAGAATAAATGCTGAACCCCCTGAGACTGATAAGATTCACAGTATTATCAATCTAAAAGGTGTCCCATTTTCTAGACTCACTTTATCCGCTAGAGAAAGATATACCTACAGAGTCTGATTCATCCCATTGGTATGATAAGGAGCTGAAAGATCAGCACACTGTGCTGCTCATCCCTTCTTTGAAGGCCAAACTCATTTGGTCATTATAGGTTTGCCCTGAGGAAAGGAAGGGGCTTCTGGCTCAGTTCCCTGTTGCCTGTTGTCTTGGGGAAATGTCACCTGATTCAGAATGTTTTTTACCTCGATCACTGAAGCTGTAAGTCATTGCACAAGAGTGAAAAATAAAAAAGAAGTCATAGTAACAAGTGAAGGACCAATCGCTTATTGCTTAACATCTGAGGTGAATAACTGGCAAATACAGTTTGGTTTGTTAGCATTTTCCACCCCTTTGTGCTGAAAGGACCGAGGTCTGCAAATAACTGTTCATTTGTTCAGCTTTAAGAGGACAAACAGTATAGTGGGGTATCTCAGACCCAGTTTACTGCTTTCTTAGTACACTTCAGTGTATTTGGGAGGAAAAAAAAACAAAACCAGCAAACACAGACAGAGGTTAATATACTGAATCACAACTCAGGCAGCAATTACTAAGCAATTATTAGAATATATGAAGACAAAAGCCATTGTACCATAGCTTATTCTGCACCTACTCCAATGATTTCATATGTAAGGCAGAGCACAGTCTGACTCAATGTTGCCCAGTAGCATCTTCATCCTTGTTACAGAGCTTCCTTTTTATTCTCCCAGTAACAGATTAAAATAGCTCATCTTGGCACACTGAGAAACGACACAGGTCTCAGCTAGTGTATGCTATATGCCTTTGTATTCAAAAGCACAGAAAGGGGATTTTTCTGACCTCACAACCTACTGGCCTGATTTGCTTTTGTTGTCATTTGCAAGAAAGAGGACTGAGTCTGCTGGGACTAATCAACCTGTGTCAGGGAGACCCCCCTGAAATCCAAAGTTCAGAAGAACATAAAACAGTACCTCAAGGGGCTGCATTATCCAGTACAGCTTGCAGTGTCTGCTTGTCTACTTTCAACATTCCTCATTGACACAATATTTACTGGTTTTGGTTGCAAAGGAAGACCAATAACCTTGCACTTTTCTTGAGTTTTAAAGTGAAACCTCATTCTTACTAGCATAGCCAACAGTCACACTGTTGTAACTGTAACCAGCCCTCTTTATTACTCCCTCACACTAAACTCATGTCTAACCAGCTTTCTAACTTCCTATGCAGAGATGTAAAATATGTCCCCAAAAGTCAGTGGTGGTATCATAAATACTCTATTATGGGATATTAATGAAAGGGACTGCCAAGGTACCCATCACACTAGAATAGCAGAGGGCCCATAAAAAGCTAATAAATCAAATAATCTTAATAGCCCAACTACAATATGCCATGTATAAAAATGTGATCTTTGTCAGATATATGGCTCTGGGTTCTCTTACTCCTGGAGTTTGCTGACACATATAACAAAAATTGCCAGTATAATGACCTTATCAAGTGTTACCAACCTCTGTTTATATACAAGTCCTTGCATGCACAGTACAAATTGCAGGCATCATAAAGGCACATCTGTTAGCTGAGTAATGCCACCTACCATATGCTCCATGAAGAGATATATAGAGGGAGAAGTTAGCAGTGGGGGTTGCTAAAATAGACTGGAGGGACTGCAAGTCCCTGGAAATGTGAAGAAATATGCTGCAGAAACACCAACACCCAGAAGCTCATGGACTGCTTACATGTATTTCCAAGCATGAGCCATGGTTTCTAAACATAGTAGCCACTTTTAATGTCTTTTATAAGAAAGAGAATTTCCAGGACCATGATTTATTTTGTACATATGCAGGTCTAGTCAGTGGATGTTTACCATACACATACCAAACAAAAAGAATCTGTCCTTCAGACTGCAAAATTCCTTATTCTATGAGAAGCAGGTTTCTCCAGACTACCAAAAACTCTTTTGAGAATGTATAACTTAAGAAAAGTTGAATACGGCTTTTAACATGGCACAATTTTACAATGCAGCTGTTACAGCTGGGTGTAATGTACAAGAAAATTGTATTACATAAAACTGAAACCATATTGATAACATGATGTAATCTTTTAGAGAACAGAAGGGATCTTCTAGATCCATTTAGTCTCAAAATATAAACCAGTTTATTTAAAATAGAAATCCATATCTATCCAGAACCTAATGATGTGACTTTTTCTACTAATTTTATGCATATATTTCTTAGCTGTACTACGTTCCTCTGGTCTTAGACTTGGACTAAGATGTTCTGATATGTGAGAAAAAGACCTCTCTCATTTTTTCTTAATCCTAAAATAAACTCCATATCGTTTACAACAGAGGAATGTATTTTTGACTTCCATCACAATTGTCCACTGAACTCAAAATGAAGAGCAATACTGACTGATATATTAAAACACTGACAGGCTGAAAGACATATATTTTCTAATTCATCAAAATACAAATTAGAATAAGCATCCAAATTTAGCAGGTAGGAATAGACGTATTTCTTTTGAGGAATAAAGAAAAGCTTTGGAAAGTAAGATTCCTACTTTCTAGAAAGAACACAGCCTAAAATATGGGTTTTGTGTTTCTTTACATTCAGTAAAAACAAAGTTTAAGGAAAATACGGTGTTGCCTAAACTTTTAAGCTGGTTCTGTGATGATTAAAAATGACCAAACTTTCCAGAAGCAAAGCCATGCTGCTTCTAAAGCAAAAAAAAAAAAAAAAAAGCAAACAAAAAAGATCCTGTGGAACATTGATATTCATTCAAGTCGCTCTACTTTCAAATTTCAGATTTTTAACTTCTGCTTTGCATTTCTTCTTGAATTTAAAATGCTTCTTAATTTAAAAGAGTGCAAACACCTGCAAACTTAGACTTTTTGTGCTTCCTGCATTTATTAGGACACTGAATCTGTGAGTTAATAAATGATTAAGCAGTGGATGTATTCTAGCTGAAGTTCACTTTATAGATTTAGAATGTCTATGCTTTTGTTGGGAAAGATTGTGCTCATATATGCATGATGCAGCACGGAGCTCAAACTTGCAGCAATTCTCTACACTCCAATAGTTTTGAGGCATGATTTAGCTTCACAAAATCCATACTGATTCTTCCTCTGTCTCTTGTATGTATCCACAACTCTGGCAGCACAGGACGTTTCACACTGAAAAAGCATTTCAGGTTCTCTCTCTGACAGGGTCTCTGACTTTGAAATGTGCAGGCCCAAGCAGGAAAAAGTTACTCTTCTCATTTGCCATGCTTTATTAGACAAATCATCCTTTCCCCTTGGCCATTCTAGAGCTACCCAAGGAAGGATGGCTGTTTCGGATTCCGTGCTATGAAGGGGGCATGTCACCCCAGTCAGAAGCTGAACAGATAGCTTTAGGCTGCCATGGGAATCTTTCCTGAGATGCTATCTTCAGTTTTTCGTTTGACAGTCTTTTTAAGGGAAGGGGGAAGAATATGTGCATTATAAAACAAACATGAAGACTCAGAAATGTATACATTAAGTACAGATGTTTTATTCTTTTACAGCTACATTCAACTGTGTTTTAAAGTTAGGGCATACAGCAGAATTACCTAGTATATATTCGTGCTTCTGTAAAATTATATTTAGCATTTTCAATTTAAGGTGCACAAATCTTGTTTTCCTTTCACCAATGGAAAATAGTAAAGAATGAACAAAATGAGCTAAGACACCCCTGAATGTCAACACAAAACCAAATGTTACTACTTTGCTTTGCAAGTAGAATTTTTCATAGTCTCAGAAATGTGTGCAAGCCTTTGGTGCACAGGTGGAACATCAATGTTTAAAAGATCCCCAGAGGATGTTAACTATTTTAATTCTTTTTCTCACTAGCTGAGGTCTTGTCACTTTGTCAGGTGTCTTATGTGACTAAATATCGTCCTTAATGCAGGCAGCTAAGTCTTCTCTGCGTCTGCCTGGAAAACTAACAGCGATGAATGGGGATAATCTAAACTCACAGTCCATTTAAGATTATAGGATTACATCCTTCAGACTATATAGCTTCTCACACTTCTGGTATATGTCTCCATAACTGAGCTATTAATACCAGAAAAAAAGGTAACTATTGTAACTCTTTTTACTGTGGAGATTTATTTGCTACTTGGCACTTGGTGTACTTGGTCCCTTAAAATCTTGTTAGTTTGAGAACAGTGCTATTATTTATGAAAGTGCGACTTTTCTCCTTTAAAGTCAAGCTCTTGTGGGTTTTTTTTCTGCCCATCTGAAAAAAAACTCAACAAACTAACCAAACAACAAAACATTAACACCAAATCTTGACAAATCCAGAAAGATACTAATGGAAGTTGTCTGAGACCATTCACATCCCCCCATTTTTCCAAACACATTTCTCATTAAGGAAAAGAAATTTGAGCTGTTCAGTGATTCTTCTTTATTTTACATAGTAAGAGTTTTGCCAAATGAGAGAGCAACGCACCCCTTCTTTCACATCTCTGTTTCTAGAATAGGCTAGTAGCTACAAAAAGTTCAATGTCCTCTACTGTTTGTTAGCCTTTCTGAGTGACCAAGCAGGTTACTTATATATAGCATAGCTCATAACTGTTGCTTATATGCTTATGTCATAATCTGCAATCAATATTTGCAGCACCTATGCAGAGGTATGCATGCTTTTATTCCAAAAGGGAACATGCATATGCAGTAATATTACCAGCTATTAGACTTGAAGGAAAAATAACTTAGGAATCATGTTTGCTATCGCAGATGCTCCTCTGGTTCCTACCTTTGCATTAGTAAAATCACGCTTAAGAATCATGGTGGAATAACGGGAAAAGTAAGATGCAGCCAGCCAAACTTGTTAAATTTCAAATAAAAGGTGCTTTGAAGAGGACAGAACCAGCAGTCAAATAAAAATACTCTTGGCCCCTGAGAAAAGGACTGGAAAGAGGAGTAATGGCACAATTTGCTTACAGAATGATTTGAACAAGAAAGCTTACATTGCAGCCATGGGAAGATCAAAGATGAAAGAGCTGAAATCTAAGATACACTGAGAGCAAGCTTTTGTTTAAACAGGACATGACAAATCATAGGTAATGAGTATATTGCCAGGGTGATCTGTATAAAAATCTTGTTTGGTAACAATAGGACTGTTGGGACCTGAAACCAAATGTGTGATTCATGTTACAAGGGAAGTTACAGTTAGCAACATAAAAATATTACAAAATAGTCCTTTTGCTCCCTCCTGCCCAGGGAGGTGCAGACAGGGCAAACACAGAGCAGAAGGAGCCATAGCAGTCCCTTTGCCAATGAAAGCCATCCTAGCACTTGTTCCGTTTCCCTGAACTGATTTCCTAGCGTGTTTCTATTACATTCATGATTTAAGCCTCTAAGCTATGTCAAGACCAAGACACACCAGCTCAAAGCTTGACAGAAGACCTGGTTACAAGAGCTTGCAATATTCTTGAGAGCCAGTCTGTGTGGAGCCTGCATTCGTATGAGATCAGGTATGATCTTCTTACAGTCCCAGAACTGCTCTTTTATCAAGAGAGGGTTATCAGAAGCAAAGATCCCATTTTGCTTCTAATGATGTGCATGTGTATACCATGCCAGACAGCCTCCCTTCAAGATTCCCCTCCAGCTCCCTTTCCTAACTCACCACCCATACCTAGAGCTGGCTTGCAGCTGTCCAGACACTTGGAGAGGAGCCAGCTGGGCAGTCCCCAGCCATCAGCTCCTGATCCCCGACTAAGGCCAGCAATGCCATGGCCACTTTCCAAGGAGACCCTGCCCACCATCCTCCTGCAGCAGGGTGAGGTGGTGGCGGCAGCCCAGACAGGGAGACCCCACAGCCCTGGTCCTGCTGTAGAGCTGGGGAGGTGTTGGTGGGAAGCTGTCTGTCTGATGGCCAGGCACTGTGGTGACCAGCGGTGCAGAGCAGCTGGCAGGGTGCCATCTGCGGAGTTCACAGTGTGGTGAGAGGTCTGGATGGGGAGCCTGAGGCATGGGGACAAAGCCCCCTTGTTCTGCTAGTGATGGTTGTGGAGGCCACCGCTTGCATGTGGATGCAGGGCTGCCAGGCAGGTGTCTCCTCATGTGTGGGGCTGGAGAGGGTGCAGGCACAGACAGAGTGTTTTTTCTGGTGGTGCTGCTGCACCCCAGCCTGTCCCACTGCAGCCATCAGCCCTCCTTTCGAGCACTACTGCCAAAATCTTCCTGCAGCAGCCCGGCCAGCAGCCACTCCCCCTCAAGAGGTTTTAGGACACCACTCTCTTCAGGAGGGCAAGAGAGTTCTGTAATACAGATGTGCATCTCTCTGCAGCCTGTGCCAGAGATGGGGCGTTATTTGTTTCTATCATTGAATCATAGAATCAGCTAGGTTGGAAAAGATATTTAAGATCATCAAGTCTAACCTTTACTCCAGGACTGCGAAGTCCTCCACTAAACCATGTCACTAAGGGCCTCACCTACACATTTTTGTGTTCCTTTCTGGCCTTTGCTGATGTCTTCGGTAGTTGTCTGTGTGATGATGAAGGGAAATGCTTGCTCCTGTCTGTTGTTATCATCCTGCAGTTTCTCACCTCCAGCTACTGCTCCAGGAAGATGCTGGGCTTCTACAGCTGCTTTACTCCATCTTCCAGCTCTCGTGGGTAACTTAGAAACTGTGGAGTATCTGTGGAAATAGACACCTTCATTTCAGCAGCAGAATCTAACTCTAAAGGTCAAGCATAAGAGTTTTTTTAAAGTGGTCTGCCCATTTGAACAGTCACACAAAACATGTTAATGAACAGTGTGTATTCATTCAGTAACAGCAGCAAAATCTAATTAAGTAGTTCTTTTATTTTAGTCTGCCTTGACTAGAACAAGCAAATAAGCTTTCTATCACACAAACCCAGCAATTCACTGTCATGGCCATAATCCAGAAGAGACAAAACGAATAACAGAAATCAAAGATTCCATTTCAGGAAATCAATTTAAATTCTTAAACAAGCCTTTTATTAGTAAGCTATTTACTTTATATCTGTGTTCAAAAAATGTAATTATTAATTATATGTGTTATATCCTGCTAGGTATACTGGGTGCATGGTTCACTTAGATCACTCACAGCTATATTCTAATACCGTCAGATATGAAATATTTTCCTACATTAATTCCACAGATGTATAAAATACAGTTGGACTTATTAACTTCTGAAGTTGGTTGGTGTAAAAATGTCCTTAATTGCTTGGGTTACAATCATTTAAGCCGAACATATAAACTTACTATGAGGCTAATTGCTCTTATAACTCCTTTTATTGAACCATGTAACCTTTTAATATTAAGGTAGGATATTTTATACCTATTTTACTTTTATGTCTAATGTCCAAACATAATTATGTCTACTAAAGACATTATCAAACATCTCACGTTTTTACAAAGCCTTGATTTTTATTTGCATACAAATTGCTGCAAGTACAACACAGCTTTGCAGAGTCAACATTTCTTTTTATTCCAATGGGCTACTGTTACCCCACTGTATTCTGTATTGCTTCCTGATGGCAATAATCAGAGTTAGTTTGCAGACAAGGGTACACAGAGACACCTTGTGCTCACAAGGGGAGAATGTGGAGATGGTGATGGACATCCATACGTCAGAAGATTATCACCCCCTGCTCTTCCTCTACATTCTACAAAATATTGATTGTGTTCCTCTACAGTAAAGTCACAAAACATACACCACAGACAGCGTGAACCCAAAGAATCAAGAACATTTCTAGAATGCAGAAATCTGTGGGCAATTCAATAAAGACATGTAATTTCAGAGGCACATGAAAGAAGAAAGTTTTATAGCCTTACCCTGACAAACTTTACACTCAGCTGATACACAAGTTCTAGTATACTTGCGCTAGGTCTATGTCTCATGTGATTAACGCTAGTTCATGTGTTCCTGTGATGCACCGTGATACACTGGGTAGATGTATTGTTACTTCTTACTGGTTTTCAACGCAAACATCAGAAGTTACATTTACGTAACCTGTACACAGTCAGTAGTGGTATTACCTCTTTCATTTAGATGGGAAAACAGAGGGGAAGAGTGATCCAAAGCACACATCACGTAAGAAGTGGTGTCTGGATACAGCCACCCCTCTCTACCATTTTTTTTCCAATCTATCTCCTTTAATCAGAAAATGTATTAATAACATTGAAATTAGTATAGTCAGATTTAGCTTAAGAGTTGAATTTATGTGAACAAGTTACATTCATTTTTTAAAAACCCTCTCCCTTTTGAAGTCATATGAAAAATCCCAACATGGATAACATTTTCCTTCCCATAAGCATTCCTATGCTTTCAATCTTTTCTGATTATTTTCACACCAGGCATTGTGAAGCAGATGAAGAACTAGAATATAACATTCAGTCTACCTCTAATGATTATGTGTCAGCTATCCTCTGATTAAAAATGAGTTGCATCATATTAAAAGGATGGAAAATAAGGCTGTGTGATAAAGAACAGTACAGTAAGAGTTAAATCAGTGAAGTCTGTGGGAATTTCCCTACTATCTTCTTGTCTGCCTGTGACCTGCAGTTTTGCCTAACCATTACTTAGGAACTTTCACCTCAGCTCTAACTACAAGTACCCTCCATATAATGTATGTCCTTGGTACCAATACTTCAGATAACAGCACAAGAAACCCATCTATAAGCAGTCTGCAGCAACGGATGTAATATCCTTTCCATGATTTTTGTCATCATTAAATAAGATTATTATGAATATCATTGATACCAGAGGAAAAAAATCCTTTTTGCATCTTTTTCAGTTCAGAAGCTTAGGGTGGCCACAAGTTTCTACATTTCAAATACACCGGGGGGGGGGGGAATAAAATTATAATCTTTGTTTCTCTCCTTCTTAATTTTGCTGAATGGTCTTTGCTTTTGTTTTTTGATAAAGACAAAATGTGTTATTCTTTTTTTTACAGTTAGATTTTTCTTCTTACTAGTTTCTTTTCTAACCCACAAAAGGAACTTAACATGTCTTCAGTTAATTGATAAAATATTTCTACTTTCAGTTACTTGTAAGTAAAAAAAAAAAAAGTAAAAAAAAAAGTATAAAAACATTTAAATGTACATTTTGATTCTGTTAATGATTGGTTTTAGATCTTATCTGTTCCAGAATACTTCTTTTACCTGAAAAAATTCTTGCGTTAGATTCTAATAATGTCAGTACATGTGGGAGGATGATCGGCAGTAAAGATGATTGTGGTGTTAAGGAAGCATATGGTGTGCAATATGTTAGAAACATCGTGATTATGAAAGTACATAAATTGTGAAGGATGCAAAAAACTGTAGAATATGGATTTCCCATTCTCAGTAAATATTTGTAATCTTCAAGATTTGGAAGCTGAGGTACCCTTTTAAAAAAGTAATCAGATCAATAAGAATGTTTAGACCTGTAGCCATTACAAACATACTCAGCTCCATGTTTCCCTTTGGGTGGGTCCTTGAGCTGCAGATGACCCAGTGCACAAGAACGGAGAAACCTCTGCTAGATCCATGTGTGTCCAAGACAGCCTATTAACTGAGACTTTGCAACACAGGAACACCGTATTTACTGTTTGCAGTACAAAATAAGCTGGAAGCTGTTTAGCTGCTATTTTTTTTTTGGATGGATGTGGTGCAGACCGAGCACATGGCCTCTCCTGCACAAGCAGTGTCTCTCTTCATGACATTCCCAGGACAAGATCACCTGGCTGCACAGAGCAGAAAAGTGAGAACTACTCATAGCCTGTTCAGGCCAACTACACCCTCTGCCAAACAAGAGTTTCCACGTATAAGGAGCCAGATGTTTCTGTATTACCCAGGCTCTAGGAGACCTTACAGAGTCATGGACACACAAATACTCACAGTAAAATGTTTTCCTTGAAAATGGTGCAACAGTTCTGAACCCAAATAACTCTCTATGAATCTAACTTGAGTCTGATAGGACCTGCAGCAAGTTATTGCTAATAAACTTTTCTGGATCCAAGGTGATTATGGATATAGACACTATAGACTACAATGTTGCCCAGCTTGTACCTAATCTGTTTCAGGCATGTTTCTTTATTAGTCAGTTTGACTGTATTTTTTTTAATAGTACAGAAGTGACGTAGCTTTCAGGACACACCACTGGAGTGCAACCAAAGGACTGCCAAAGTAAGGAAGCATGGTTATATACTAGAAGAAGCCCTGAGAAGGAAGAATAATGCTGGATTTAATTAAGGTAATTTAAAAGCAGTAAGCGGACTGATTATGATAAATAAAACCAGTTTGGGTTTATAGCCTGTAGCAACATGTGTAATAATTTCTACTCTTGTGTATGAAAAAGTGAACTATAAGCCCATGAGCCAAAGCGGAATTCACTTAACGAACGTGCGTACAATTGTGGTTGGCTTCCATCATCAGCTCTTGTCTCCTTGCTGAGCTGAGCACTGGATTGGAGGCTTCCAAAGTTAAGTATTAATTGAAAGCCTGGAAGTCCTCACCTCTGCTTTTGAGGCAGCTGCCCTACCCAGTCTTTACTCAAGCTTGCACTACTCTCTGTGCTTGAGTGGTAGAAGCAATATTGGTAAGGAAATGGGCCCAAGATGCTTAGCCGCAGTCCTCAACAGTCAAAGGGGAACACATCCTTCCAGTCATGCCCTCCGTGTTCTGCCCCCAGTAGTCTGCACTACTATTCTGAACGCAGAATCCAGAAGCCACTGATTTTTTTCTCTTTTCAGGATGTGACAGTCCTTGTGTTAGACTGGGAATAGACTTTGCACATTGTAGGAAGAAACCATGTGTTTTCTGTGAAGAGTAAATACTTGAAAGTGTTCCTCATATTGTTGAGTTAACCCCTAAACAGACATAGCAGGACAGTTAGAATGTGAACGAAGAAGAAACAGAAAAATTGCCTAGGTCAGAAAATGTGCCAGGAAATGGATCAGAAACACCCAGATGAGAACTGAGAGAACAACCAAGTTGCTCAGAATGTGGTGGAATAAACCTGCACTCTGCCACTTCCTTGCTTCTGGTGTTTCTCTCTCACTCTACTTGTGACAGAATGACAATGAAAGAGCAAGCTCTGTCTGCAATACTGTGTGCAGTTCATTTTTTGTTCAGCTCCACACTCCTTTCACAAAAGCAATGATAGCCTATGACCATGTTCTGAATCAAAATGCAACAGACTGTTAAGACGCAAATACAAAGATTCTGTAACCCTACTCACTGCAAATGTTTGACATACCTTACTACTTTGCTAAAAGCTGTCAAATATTATTTTTAACTTTTAACAGTGTTGCAGAATTACGACTAAGCAATGTATGGTTTTGAGATTCAGTGACATATCTCCTGGTGTCTTTCTATGAAAAATAATTGAAACTGGACTGGATAAAAACATTTTAAACTTAAAAAAAGTGTGGGTGATGAGGGACAAAGGACAATGACCAAAAGAAACTCATTACATAGAAGGAGTTGTCCAGAGGGATCTCTGAGGATCAGTGTTTCATGTGGCCCCTAGTAACATCTTCATTAGTAGTGCAAAAGCGAGAATAATTAAGATGTTAACAATGTTTGTATATGGTACTTCATATATAGGTCAGGATATTTCAAATATATGGGAAAGTGAAAGACTAATGAAAGATCTAGAGAGGTGATAGGTAAGGCATTAATAGGATCAGGAGGAAAGTGAAATCTTTGCACATATTGCCCAAGGAATGAATCAGCATGAGAGAAAATGGAATTCCTTTGTAATCAAAACTCAGCTTTCAGTGGAAGGTTTAGAATCAAAATAAAATAATCTGCAAAGACAATTTGTCTTTTGCAGGGATTACTAGGTAGCAAAGATAAGAAAAAGGAAAATATCATACTAATTTCCCATCTGCTCTTAATAACTTTTCTTCCCCTGAAGAAATGGATTTGTTCAGAGCTTAAGATGTCTACCAACATTGACTATTGGGTATTCAGAAATTTGGTCTGATAGCTGCATTGTTGTATTGATCAAAATTAGTTAAGTATTCTATGTAGTAATATTGTTGTACTTCCAAAAGGAAACTGGGAATATTGTTATGACCATATAACTACAAGACAACAAAGGTGAGAGTACAAAGTCACTCTGGAACAAGCATAATATAATCCTTAAATATATTGCCGCTACTGTATTTTCATATTCACAAGTAGTATTCACATATCAAGGGCAAAAATGCTAGTGAAGACAAGGGCTTTAGATGATCTATTGGAGTTGGTCTGTGAAACAAGATCTTTACAATAGCATCAAATGCTTTCGTATTGAACTATTGCTTTCATTATCGTCACCAGTAAGGCTGAAATGTTAGGGCAACAGCTGGAGCAAAAGCAAACTTTCAAAGCACAGTAAAAAACACTTGCTCATAGTGTTCTTAGATAACTGTCCTTGACTGAGACAATCCAGTTGCAGTGCAAGCACAAGAAATGTAGTGCAAAAACATAGCATGGATAGATGAGTAGCTGTGCTGGTACACAAAACTGCAGCAAATCAACTCATGCTCTTTCTGTTTGCACTAATATAGGACATCCCTTGAAATGAACTGTCACAGTTATTCTTGATGAGGATGTCATGCATGAAATGCAAATTATAAAGCAGTTCCAAATAACAAAATGTAAACCCATGTGTTGCAACAGAAGGAAATAATATTGATGAAGTTGCTCTTATTGAGTTTTTCTAATATTTTTCCTCCAATGGTGCAAATTAGTCAAGCAAGTTATATTTAATTTAATTTTATGGTTGTTTTCTTTTTGAAATCAGCACTGAATAAGATAACTCTTGACTAAGTTCCTTATTCATAGATGTGTAGTTGAATGCTCCCATTGAGCAAACAGCTTCTGAATGTGAAGGATAATATTTGTGCACTGTATGTCAATATTTTAGCATTAGCAAGTTTTTTCTTTGGATGAATGGCACATAGAATACTCTGGAAGTCTGTTCAGTCCAGTAGAGGATTGCAGGGGTTTTGGTGTCCTTAATAATGTTTTAAATGTATGATTAAAAAGCTTTTTAACTTTGCATTGGTTAGACCATAATGGAGTTATGGTATAAGATTCTCCAGAATCATGTCAGCAGTATCACTTCGCTTTTGGTTATGCTAGATCAACGATATGCATTGTGAAGAAGAGGAAGGCCAAAGGTAGTTGGACATCCAGAGAGATGCAACTGACAGTGTAAAGTAAGTAGGTTCGCTTTTATCTTACCTTGGTTTAAAATGAGAAGCTTTAATCTGAAAGGTTATCATTTCCCCTTTTTCAAAAGCAGTAATTCACTCATAAAAGTTTAAAGGGAAGTGATAATAAGGTACCAGAAAGGGAGGCTGGAATTCCTGAAGGTGTCTAACAGGTGAGCACAGGGAAAGGGGCTGAGAATCCCAGGCTGGTGTTTCTCTATTAATCATACTCATACAAACTCCCCTTTCCTCATGCCAATATTTGCTGTAAGGTAAACAGAGACAGTATACTGTGGAGAAATATTAAATCATTTTGTGTTGAGAGTGGTAACATGCCACAGGGTTTGTGTATTCTACTGACAGGTTTGCTCTGTGTTCTCACTTATCACTTTATTGATCTCACAGCTGGACTAAGACAAATCAAGGCACTTATATATGTCTATCATGTCAATTCCACATTGCCATGACCTCTGTTCCCGACTAATGTTGCAGTAGAGGGGCTTTCCTTCCCCATATGTACTGAGGAGAGGGGGAGATACAAGAATATCCATGCAAATCTATACCAGAAGGTTCATTCTGGCTCCCTTTCTTTCTCCCTTTTCACTTTTCTTTCCAGCAGCTCCTTTGTGGATACCGTGAAGATGTACTGAGCTACTTTAAATCCTCTCCCCTTCACAGTATGATGAGAGAGGTGGTCAGGAGTTTTGTAATTTCACTATACAATGTCAGCCCCAGATATCAGGACAAAATTACAATTTCTTACACCTTTTCCCAGAACCTTTGGGTTTAGGGGAGCTGTAGAAACATGCTCTGCAGTCTATTCACTGCACAACAGCAGTGAAGTCACTGAACATCAGCAATATAAAGAAACAGTTCATGTAGAAGGATCTCCATCCAGTAGAAGGATCTCCATCCAGACCAGTAAGATTTGGTCAGCTCCTTGCAGTTCATAATTTTTAAAGTAGTGTCAATAGTAAACTATATATTACTGGATCTTCTTAGCAAACATAAATCAAAACATCTCTCACTGTTGGTCTTACATGCCTACCCAAGGTCCAAAGGAACAATTAAACCCACAGGAAGTTCTCTAACTTCCCAGGCACTGGCTTGGAGCTGCTGACCGTCATGTGCTGGTTATGGGACATGGGGTTATTTCCAGGACAGCATGTCAATGTTAGCATTTTGCACTGGGAAATTCTACACTGGGAAATTCTTGCTTGTTCCAGACCTGGAGGACAGGAAGACCCTGCCTGTTGGTGTGAGTGTCTCTCCTCTAGAACAGAGCACAGAGGTGAAGAGTGCTGGCCTCAGGCAGCATGCGTGCTCTGTGATTTGGTTTTTTTACAGAACCTTAAAAGAGTTCCCAAATCTCAATGAAAGTTAAACAAACTCTGGAAGTTCTACTTCCGTACTTGCATTTTCAACAAAGTTTTATTTAACAAAGAAAGAAAATGTGCTATGGTGTTATATAAAAAAAATATGGTATTTCACAAAAGCAAACCAAAGTACTGGTATTCAGCCAACCGTTCCAATAATATAATCTTCAGCAAAATATGTAGCATTTTCCTTTGGGTTTACACTTAGTTGCTGCTTCAATAAAATTAATTAATTGGCCCTACTAATTGCCAATGAAAATAATGTATCTTTTGTTTTAAAGGATCAGGGGAAATAATCCTTTCGAAAATTTTGAGTAACAGGTCTTATGTTGCGTTTACAAAAAATTCCAGCTGCAAGAGGCTGAGTCTCTATAGCCCAAAGCCAGTGTCTGTCATTGTATGATATGTGAGCACAACAAAGACTCCAGCTGGCTGCTATCAGGGCTAATAGAGGCATTTTGGCTCATCTACCTGGTAGAGCATTTGTCTGTCCTTACCTTGAAGCCTGTTTGGTTCTTTTGTTTCTCAATGTCTTTATTTTATTATTCTGAATTAAACCAAATGCCTATCCAAATTGAATGCCCTAAAATCAACAGGATGCATGTTAGGCTATATGAAGAATTAAGCTCAGGATAGTGAAAGGGCCAGCATTTTTCTCCCTCCTACATCCATTCTCCCAACATGTGGGTGCTATTAAAATTCAAGAAGTCCAAGACATAGTATAATTTTTAATAGCTGGTGGCGGTGAGATGGAAACTTGATGTTAGTTCGTGTACAGCAAGTCTCTGCTGACTCACTAATGCTCTAAACTACTAATGTTCTAAACTATTATGTCAGTTTTCAGATTTAGTTTGTGAATATTTCTCCTACGAAGAGCACTCTGTCTTAAAATGCTTGGAAAAATCTATTTTTAATAATACACATAGCTACAAAAGGCATTGTTGTATATCTTGCTAGGTAGATACATATTTGCATTTCTTTTCCTATGATATTTTCACAAATGTAGTTAGATTTACAGCGATGACACCAACAGGTTAACATCACCTCTCAAGATTTTTGTAATGTCATGAAGATCACTGAAAAATACTTATTTCTCTGCTGTATGTTTATGTGTGATTGAGCTCTACCAGTTCAAAACTAATGATATTAGTGTGGTCTGTGCTGTTGATTGAGATGCTCTGTCTCCTTTAACCTTTCTTGATTTTGATAATGAGATGGCCTCACAACTGACTAAAAGTATGCCAAGAAGTTTTCTAATTACAGATGATTAAAGCATTGTACACATGACGATGCCCTCTTGCCCTACTCTACTTCCCTGATGAATACCTTATGAAAAGGATCACTTCTCTGAAGACAAAAACCAAATACCTTCATTAGAAGATTTACCCATATCTATTCAGCCCTACCATGTGTGTGTCCAAAGCTGGGGAACAGAATCTAAGCTGTCTATATTTTACGTACAATCAATCAGCTTTAAATTCTACTGCTGACAGGCCTTGCACTGCACCTGCTTACATAGGACATGAAACAGGCATTTGCAAAGGAAATTGGATGATCCCACTCCAGATGCGGAAAGGGAGGTGAGGCAAAACCAAAATAAAATACAAAGGGAATCTGATATGAATAGATGCATGAATGAATGAATGAGTAGGAGTGACAGGTAAGAACATAATGGAATAACAGAGGAGCTGTCTTAATGAGAACTGCTCCCAAGACAGTCTATTCTTCTCTCAACTTTCTCAATTACTTTCAGAATAACCATCTTCCTTGAAAATAGATAATTGCAGAGATCTTTGTGTAAATAGATAATGAGATGGATCAATATTGTATGTTTATATTCTTCCTTTTTTAAAAGTAATTGCAGTTATTCACATGACATTGGTGCAAAGAGCTTCCTTTTAAAAAGTCGGCAGGAAGTAGGGAGTCACTGAATGAATCAGATTATTTCCCTAGGATATGAAATCTAAGATATACATCATAGATTGCTAAAAGCTTGCAATTTAGAGAACAGAACTCAGCTAATTATCTGTCATGGGGGAAATCCAATGAAGCCAGAACATGAACTTTTGAAGGAGCTAAAAGAAGATGGAGATTGAGACGGAAACAGTTATCAAAGAAACCAAGACAGTCCAGCGTGGAAGTTTTAACTTTTATCTAACTATATAGCTCTCTCTAGAAACCTACATCATCACAGGTAGAAAGGGGTTATATGTTCAGACACCTCAATGATAATTTTGTGTGGAAACATTAGGCACTATAACTCCAATACATTTGCCCCACCAGAAATATTCATTTTGGCATTTATAGCATGAAAGTCTTTACCTGAGCTAGTTACGTAAACTCCTTTCATAGCAGTAGCAAGCACTTTTAGGGCACAGTCTTTCTTCTCGGCTGCAGAGGTCCACATTAGGGCTGTGCTGAGCCTCCACTGACTGTAGTCACCACAGACTATAAAGGATATAGCCTTCTCAGATACATACCCCTAGGTTGCAGTCCAACAAAGTCAGGCAAGATGAACCCCATCCCACGGTCTGAGTTTGGAAAGAAGTAAAAGGCAATAAGGGAAAACAGCAGTGAGGAAAGTGCTAAAGGAAGTATGATGTACTTGAGACACTAGCTCATAGATTTTTCACCTCTCAGTTCTAGAACAATCAAAGTACTTCAGGTAGCTTGTCATGGTTTGAGACCAGCTAGTAACTCAGAACCACAACAGTTCTTTGTGGCTCCCAGCTTGGGGCAAGAAGGGTTGAGATGATGACAGATCTGACCAGAGTGTGTCTAATCGTATTTGTGATAATCATTATTGCTTTGGATTAACATTCACTCGTCACCATGCTGATTTATTTGTTCTCAGAGTTGCTGTGCTTGATGTCAGAGTTCCAGCATGTTGTACCTTACTGTCGTGGTTTAAACCCAGTCAGGTAACTTGTTCACTCACTCCCAGTGAGTGGTGCCGAGCTGACAACAATCAAGGTCCGTGTTCGTCTCCCCCCCCTCCCTGCACCGGGGCTCTCCCCTTCCCCGCTCCCGGAGGAACGGGGAGGAGGATCGAGAGAGTGCAACTCCTACGGGTTGAGACAAGAACAGTCCAGCAACAAATCACCACCGCTACTATCAGCTAAAACAATGATAAGGGAAAATAACAAGGAAGAGAATACGATACCACCGGCCAAGAAAACGAGTTCCACCCGGAAGCTCCTGTCCTTCCGGGTAACCCCCAGTTACCCCCCACCCCGGACATGACGTGCTGTGGTATGGAATACCTCCCCGGCTAGCCCGGGTCAGGCGCCCCGCCTCTGCTTCCTCACAGCCTCCCCTCTTCCCTGGCAGAGCATGAGCCTCACAGAGTCCTTGGTCAGGGTAAACATCACTTAGCAACAACCGACAACATCGGCTTCACCAACGCTGTTCTCAAAACTAGAAGTCAAAACACAGCACTGCACCAGTTAACACAAAGGAAAAAACATGATTGCTACTGCTGAACCCAGGACATTATCCACCCCTTATTCCATACCATTCACGTCGTGCTCAGATCCCACATTTTCAATACACTGTCTCCCACATATATACAATATACATACAGACCAAGAGGAAAAAAAAATCATTTTCTTAGTGCATGGACCAATCCCTATAATGCAGTCCATATGATGTTCAAGTTCATTCTCTGTTGGGATGATGGCTGGAGGGAAGTCAGGGCCAGTACCTGGAGACATCTAGTTGATGGGCTATAAAAGCATTACACAGCAGGCAACAGCATACAATTGAGTTCACTGGCTGTTTTCCCCTAAAATCAAATCCCCTTGAGGTATACATCGGCATTACCCACCAAGTATATCCAGGTCCCTGAGCAAAAGCAATCCCACGAGTGGGTTTGCCTTTACCTGAAGCAGGAATAACCCAGACTGTCTTCCCCAGCAAATTCTTCATATGCACCACGGGAACTTTGTCCCCCTCTACAATATGTAAAAGTTCTGACTGGGCTGGGCCAGCCCTGTTGGCAGACCCTCTGGTGTTGACCAACCAGGTGGCCTTTGGTAAATGTGTATCCCAATGCTTGAAAGTTCCCCCACCCATCGCTCTCAGTGTAGTTTTTAACAGCCCATTGTACCGTTCGATTTTCCCAGAGGCTGGTGCATGGTAGGGGATGTGATATACCCACTCAATGCCATGCTCTTTGGCCCAAATATCTATAAGGTTATTCCGGAAATGAGTCCCATTGTCTGACTCAATTCTCTCTGGGGTGCCGTGTCGCCACAAAATCTGTTTCTCAAGGCCCAGGATGGTGTTCCGGGCAGTGGCATGGGGCACAGCGTATGTTTCCAGCCACCCGGTGGTTGCTTCCACCATGGTAAGCACATGGCGCTTGCCTTGGCGGGTTGGTGGCAGTGTGATATAGTCAATCTGCCAGGCCTCCCCATATTTATACTTCAACCATCGTCCTCCATACCAAAGAGGCTTTAACCGCTTGGCTTGTTTAATTGCAGCACATGTTTCACACTCATGAATAACCTGGGCAATAGTGTCCATTGTTAAGTCCACCCCTCGGTCACGGGCCCATCTATATGTTGCATCTCTGCCCTGATGGCCTGAAGTGTCATGGGCCCACCGGGCCAAAAATAATTCACCTTTATGTTGCCAATCTAAGTCCATCTGAGCCACTTCAATCTTAGCCGCTTTATCCACTTGTTGGTTGTTCTGGTGTTCCTCAGTGGCCCGACTCTTGGGTACATGGGCATCTATATCGTACCTTCACCACCAGGTTCTGCACCCGGGCAGCAATATCTTTCCACAGTGCAGCAGCCCAGATGGGTTTACCTCTGCGTTGCCAGTTGCTCTGCTTCCATTGCTTCAACCACCCCCACAGGGCATTTGCCACCATCCATGAGTCAGTATAGAGATAAAGTACTGGCCACTTTTCTCGTTCAGCAATGTCCAGGGCCAGCTGGATGGCTTTCACCTCGGCAAATTGACTCGATTCACCCTCTCCTTCAGCAGTTTCTGCAACTTGTCGTCCAGGACTCCATACAGCTGCCTTCCATCTCCGATGCTTTCCCACAATACGGCAAGAGCCATCAGTAAACAAGGCATACTGCTTTCACTTTCTGACAGTTTATTATATGGTGGGGCCTCTTCAGCACGCACCACCTCCTCCTCTGGTGACATTCCGAAATCTTTGCCCTCTGGCCAGTCCATGATGACTTCTAGAACGCCTGGACGACTGGGATTTCCTATTCGAGTTCGTTGTGTAATTAGTGCAGCCCATTTACTCCATGTAGCATCAGTTGCATGATGTGTAGAGGAGACCCTGCCTTTGAACATCCAGCCCAGCACGGGCAGCCGGGGTGCCAGGAGGAGCTGTGCTTCAGTGCCAATCACTTCCGAAGCAGCTCGAACCCCTTCATAGGCTGCCAGTATCTCTTTCTCAGTTGGGGTATAGCTGGCCTCAGATCCTTTGTATCCCCGACTCCAAAAGCCGAGGGGTCGACCTCGAGTCTCCCCTGGAGCTTTCTGCCAGAGGCTCCAGGTAGGACCGTTCTCCCCAGCTGCAGTGTACAGCACATTTTTTACATCTGGCCCGGTCCGGACAGGTCCAAGGGCTACTGCATGAACTATCTCGCGTTTAATTTGCTCAAAGGCTTGTTGCTGCTCAGGGCCCCATTTAAAATCATTCTTCTTCCGGGTCACATGATAGAGAGGGCTTACAATCGAACTGTAATTTGGGATGTGCATTCTCCAGAACCCCACTGCACCCAAGAAAGCTTGCGTTTCTTTCTTATTAGTTGGTGGAGACATTGCTGTTATCTTGTTGATCACATCTGTGGGGATCTGTCTACGTCCATCTTGCCATTTTATTCCCAAAAATTGAATCTCCTGTGCAGGTCCCTTGACCTTACTCCGTTTTATGGCAAAACCGGCTTTCAGCAGGATTTGGATTATTTTCCTCCCTTTCTCAAAGACTTCTTCCCCTGTATCTCCCCACACAATAATGTCATCAATGTATTGCAGGTGTTCTGGAGCTTGCCCCTGTTCCAGTGCAGTCTGGATCAGTCCATGGCAAATGGTAGGGCTGTGTTTCCACCCCTGGGGCAGTCGGTTCCAAGTGAACTGGACACCCCTGTGTGTGTGTGTGCTGCCAAAGGATATATATAATATTCGGAGATGGAAGGCAGCTGTATGGAGTCCCTGACAACAAGTTGCAGAAACTGCTGAAGGAGAGGGTGAATCGAGTCAGTTTGCCGAGGTGAAAGCCATCCAGCTGGCCTTGGACATTGCTGAACGAGAAAAGTGGCCAGTACTTTATCTCTATACTGACTAATTCTTCTGGATTTTGCAGTTGTTCGGTAGTGAAATTCCAAAATACTGGAGGGGCCCACTGACCTAGATACTTGCCCATACTATCCCACACACCCTGCCATTCATGGCTGTCCAGCCTCAGGGAAAATCTCTCGGTCCTCCTACATTGTCGTTTGACCCCAGACAAGACCCAAACCTGACTCTGCTTAACTCTTGAAATCAGTAGTGGGCAAAACACACTCTGTATGCATGTTAGCATGGTGATTCCCATCACCATCAGCAAACAAGTCTCAACAGCATTAAAATGCCATTCAAAAAATTCAAAACTCTCAAATGTAAATGGTCTGGGGGGACGACTGGGAGGGTAAAAGAATGTCTCCTTCACAGGTTGAGCACCTGAGAAGGAGAAAAAAGATGTGTAATTGCTAAGCACCTCCATCATATACCTCCCAAAGTATAAAGGTGGTGACCACACTGGGAACATAAGCCAGATCAGTTTCATGATCAATGATTCTATTGTATTACAAATCATTACCATAAAGTACAATGGGACAAAAACCTTATCCCAAGCCCCACACTTGAAAAACACTAATACAGCAAATACCGGATGGACGTAAGATAAGATATACTGAAACTGTGAGATCAAGAGGAACAACCTTGAGAGCCAATAAATCAGCATTGTGACGAGTGACTACCAATCCAGTCAGACCTGTTCTTATCTCAACCCCTCGAGCCCCACGTTGGGCGCCAAAAAGAACTGTCGTGGTTTAAACCCAGTCAGGTAACTTGTTCACTCACTCCCAGTGAGTGGTGCCGAGCTGACAACAATCGAGGTCCATGTCCCCCCCCCCCCCACCGGGGTTCTCCCCCACTCCCGGAGGAACGGGGAGGAGGATCGAAAGAGTGCAACTCCCACGGGTTGAGACAAGAACAGTCCAGCAACCAATGTACACAAATCACCACCGCAACTATCAACTACAACAATGATAAGGGAAAATAACAAGGGAAGAGAATACGATACCACCGGCCAAGAAGACGAGTTCCACCCGGAAGCCCCGTGTCCTTCCGGGTAACTCCCAGTCACCCCCCACCGCTGTGGTACGGAATACCTCCCTGGCTAGCCCGAGTCAGGCGCCCCATCTCTGCTTCCTCCCGGCTTCCCCTCCTCCCTGGCAGAGCATGAGCCTCACAAAGTCCTTGGTCAGGGTAAACATCACTTAGCAACAACTGAAAACATTGACTTCACCAACACTGTTCTCAGGCTGGAAGTCAAAACACAGCACTGCACCAGCTAGCACAAAGGAAAAAAAAAAAATGACTGCTACTGCTGAACCCAGGACATTTAGACATAATGATATAGATAAGATTACTTAACAGAAACATATTGTTGTAGGAAAGGAAAGGATAAGCCATTATGATACATGAAAACTGATAACACGCTAAATCGCAACAGGAGAGGATTTTTGTCATGCTTCATTGGAGGGGTGGATACACTGTGGCTGTCTTTCGCAAACAACAAAGGATGTGTTTGGAATGACCTGTCTTTTTAGGTCAAATAAAAAACAGAAGCAAAGCAAAATGGTTTAATCTATGGCTTTCATATCTAAGTATATTTAAGAGAGCAAAGGTAAGGAAAAAATTATTTTAACGACTCTTCTTCTATTTTGGAAGGCATGACATTTAGGGCCCAGCTTTCTCAACTCTCAAGGTGTCCTGCAGGAAGATGAATGCCTTCTTGGGCACTTCTGTCATGATAGCACGTGACCTCTTTGTAAACTAAATTCCTGTCCTCTGCTACAGCACTTTGATAATAGAAATTTATAGATAATAGAATCACAATCTAGTGAAAATCCAAACTGAGGGATTTCCAGAGAAATTAAGTCTAACATCAGGGTGTTCTCACACGTGGTTCCCCATGTGAGCATGAAGTTTAGAGTCGGGTAAATAGTCAACTTCTTTAATATCACCATTCTGTAGAATATGACAAGAAAAGCTGTGTGCAGAAAACAGGTGAGATGTGATTCACCAAATATAGCAATACTGTGAACTGAGTGAATTTAAACTGCAGTCCCTCTGAATATGTATTGAGTTTTCAAGATGATGTGCTTTGTCAGTTAAGTCTTTTCCACAGTCAAAACGGGAAAGCTATTTTTGGCTAAAAATATTCAGCTAATTCCATTAGTATTAGTAGAACCTGAAAGAAATTTCACATTGACGTTTGTTTATTTGCAGGTCAACAAAACATGACTATGACTTGGGTTATTTATTTAAGAAGGGCTTCCTGGCCACATGATTATATCTGGTATGAAAAAGGGGAATGCTTTCCTCTCTCCTCTAACCCAACACCCTCATATGCCTCCTTGGTTTTGTATTTTAATCCTAAATCTCTTCTTTGATTATACCTAAACCCAAGACAATTCTGCAGAATACTGGAGGGTTCATGTAAGTAACATGTAACTATTTTTAACAGCATATAAATCTCAAGTGTTCAACCTGGCAACTGCACTGACAGCTTTTTTAGAGTTGGCTCTGGCTTTGTATTCTGTTGTCGCTTTGCACAAGAGTCAGCTGTGATCTGATTTCTATTGATTTGCTAGGACTTGGAATTAATCCTGCAAGAAATCTTCAATCAAATTAACATTTTATTTTTTTTTAATTGCAGTCCAGTTACTAGTAAAACAATTTCTAATAAAAAGGAGGAGAAGTGTGAGTGTTTTGGGCTGGATTTAAAGGCCTTATTAAAAATCATGTCTAAGATTCTGTGCAACACCCTCACCTGAAAAGCAAACAAATGCCTTGAGAGAGGTGAAAAGATAAATGATTGACTCTTGTGTAGCTCTGGTGAGTTCAACAAAAATCCAGTACATATGGACTAAATACAAGACATAAGTGGAGATGCATATGTTTCTAGTAAGAAGAGAGAGAATTTTTTTCACAGCCTGGCAGTTCGGCAAGCACTGAACCTAGAGGGTAGGTTTAGCAGACTCACTTTGGCTAGTGTTGGCTTCATTTGGTTGGAAGGCAGATTCTTCAGACAGACAACAAAGGTCTGAAATAGTTATGAGCTTGGAAAATACCGTGAACAAGCAATGCTGCAGCAGAAACTTAAACTGCTGTTTGGTGGTGGTAGTGTTTCAAATATATCGGTTACACAGATATACATCTATCATGAAGGTCCATCTGTTCGTGCTTTTGTCCTTATTTAGAATTATTACAAGAATATTAAATTGGGCACCTTGGGTAGTGCTTCCTACAAAGAAGATAGCTTAGCAGACTAAACACCCCTACTGCATGCTGGAATATCCTGTTTCTGCCTGTTTTAACAGTTGAAATCCAGTCTTGGCATAACAACCACATGAAACCACTGCACCTCTAAATCACCCGAAGACATCCAAGACAGAAATAGCTTCAGCGTGGGAAGAGTCCTCTGCAGCTGTGTGACTGCACCTGATTTGTGTGATGTGACCTGAAGAGGATGCTCTGAATTTACTAGTGCTATGGACCACTCCTCCAGCTTCCTTCCATGCTGTCATGAATCTGTTCTGTAACCCTTTCCTCTGGCCAATTCATACCTGGCAGAAAAAAAACCAACAAACTCACTAAAATGCATATAAGCCTCTGTGCTTTGATTAGGTTTCAAAATATAAGCTGTGTTAAACAGTCATCATAACCTAAACAGCTCTTTATTAAGAGCAGTGTAAGACTTATCAGTAGTATTTACAAAGTTTCGCATTGCCAAGACAAATTAATGGCTAAAGATAGAGCATAACTTTCCCAGCTGTTGTAAATGGGAGTCGTTTCTCGGTGTTTTAGTAGAGATGTATTGATTTACACTGATTGTGGACCTGGCTCAACACATCTACCTGTTACATTGCTCATAATATTTCATGAATAAAAATGTTGGCTGGCAGCAGATGATGAAATCCAAGGATTTATATTGAACTCTTCTCTTTCAAAATGAATTGCAGAAGCTGAATGTCTTGTGATTCACATCCTAATCCTTAGAGTTCCCTGTATCATTACAAGGCTCCCAATGCATAACATTTTGTGAAGCAAGTGCTTTTCACAGGGAAGACTCTACCTTTCCCTATAATTTTCTCTTAAAATATTAAACTCGCTTTTCATCTTGGCAGCACAAAGGCAAAAAAACAAGGCTGTTAAGCAGCCCTCATTGCTCCAGTGCCGGCAGTGTCTAAGGTCCATCTAAATTTGCCTGGATTTGAAAGAATATCTGGGAACAAAGACTTTCATGTTGGCTTTGGTAACGCTCTTGTACAAGCAGCATGCTTTGGACACATGTCAAAAAGCGAAACCCTACAGCAGTAACTTTAACACTGAATGTGGTTGCTCTTTTAGGAGCTGTTGGGAAGAATTATGGGCTCTGAGGGTTTAATCCTGCAGTGTTCTGAGCATCTCTCCACATGGCTGTGTGCCATCCCTTCACATAGCACCCAATGAGAACAGAGGCTGCTGGTACTTCCAAGACATGTAAATACCTTGGAGGACTGGGCTCTAATACTTAGGCAAGACGAATCACCAATGGAATTTAATGTGAGTTTGGCCTGAGCAAAGCCACGAGGTGGGGTAGGGATATATTAATCTAGCTGTCAGTTAATAAATAAAAGACCTGAAGCCAGATTTTTCTGGTTTATTCTTCTTCATACTTATCAGGCATAACAGAGCAGATTTTAAAATCAAAGAGCAATTTTCAGCTCTCCTAAATTTCCCACTCCACAGTGCAAAGAGTCATGTCTAGGAAAAAACCTGTGCCACTCACTTTGCTGAGAGCACTAGACAGCTAATACCGGGGTTGTCAGAGAGAACATTTTGCTGCAGAATGATGTGTGAGTGACAAGAGTATACTACAATTGTTTTATGAGTATGAAAGGAGATGGGGACAGTTTTGAAAATTTTGATGCGGATAAAATACCTGACTTGAAGAAAAGACTTGGATGTGGCCAAGCAGGAGCAGCATACTCTGGTAGTTACACTGGCTTTCAAGGTGGAAGAATAGATGACATGGATTTTATTTACTTTGAAGTACACAGCAATAAAATCTGAGGATGTTGTTTTCTGCTTGTTTTTGCTCTGCTTTGTGGGACGGCACTGCACTGCAGACTGAAACATCTGGTGTTTGCTTTGTGGCATGAATGGGAGAGAAAAAGAAAGCAGAGACAAGAAAGTAGTATAATCCAGGGGTATTTCTCAGAGAGTTGGAAGATGTCTCCCAGGCCTTTCACTCCAGTCACTGCAGAAGTATTTATTATCACCAGCCCAGGACAGATCTTAACAGCCCCAAAAGGAGCTTTTCCTGGAGATATGTAAATCACAGCCTGCGGTTTCACATAATCCTCCCCAATGCACATTACCCCTCAAAAAGCATCAGGAATAAGGCTTTAGTGTCTTAGTGAATGCATAAGAACCAGTATGCCTCTATGAAGAAGACAGGAAATCTATTTGCAGTGGATAACACAGACTTCAGTTCACAGTGTAACCCTGAAGCCACAGGTTGGACATTTTTTCAGGGCAATAAAACACTTTTTGGAAGGCCATTTCTAAAAAGTGTTAGAGGCTGCCAAGACTGCCAAGCATGCAGGCACTGGTGCAGACTGAGGTCAAGCGCACTGGGGCAGGGCAGCCTGATGTGACATGTCTCAGACTGTATGGTCACAGAGTTGACCCATACCTTCTCTCTGTGGAATTCCATGTTCCTGCACAGTGTGTGACTGGCTTCACACACTTCCCATGCAACACAGGCTCGTGGGACATTTCTCTGACCAGGAAGGTACAGCCCCATAAGGGGGGGCTGTACATCTCTTTTTTTAAGAGAGGGGAGGACTGGGGAGATTCATTTTGTAGTCACTATCCTTACTGAATTTTTTGTTGCTGGTTCACAATGCATTGCAGCTACGCAAGATACACAAATTGCAGATGGGATTCATCTCTAAGTCTAAACCTCAGAGTCAATGGAGAGGCATTCAGCTGCCTAAACACAGATATGAGGTTTCAGTTTGGATTCCAACAGTGCCCTAGGATTGCCAAGATACCTGTACGAGGCTAGTAGATTTGATATGTTACTGACAACTGACCTGTGCCTTTCTGAAGTGGCATCTGAATTTGGCAGGATACTCTGAAGTGCTTAAAGTTACTTTAATGCTCTATTTCATCACCTGTATCTCAACTATCAAGCCTGGCTTCCAGCTGCTCCTTCAGAAAGTCTGAAAGTCTTCAGAAAGTCTGCCCTTTCATATCTGCCAGCATTGTGAGTATGTCTTAAACACTAATGTTGCACCAAATGGCTACGTTTGAGCAACTGAAACAAACTACAGATATTTGCTGACTCTAACGGGAACTTAAACAACTAAATTGTATGTAAACATCTACAATGAGATGCCAAAATGGAGCTGTCTGCAATCTGCAGCTGACTTCCACTCTGTAGATTCAATGAGTTGCCTACGCATGGATGTCTAGAACTGTTTGAGAAGTTTTAAGATATCTGACACTCTGCACAATACAGTAGGTAGGACACAGGACCTATGGAAGAGATATCTCCTTCTGCAGAGGTAGCTGGGACTGGAAGGACACTAAGGCACCAGCTATTGTATTTGGTTGAATTCAGCTCTGAATGCACTCTCTATGAGTAAATAACAGGTAAGTTACCATTTCCTCAAGCAGCTGTGAAATCCAGATGAGGGCCCCACAAGTCTGTCTTCCTTAGTAACAGTTTTGAGTCTTCCTTTTAAAGCACTGAATAGCATATTTAGTGACAGAGCTTTAAGCAGAGAGAGGAGAGATTTAGATTAGACATCAGGAAAAAAATTCTTTACTATGAGAGTAGTGAGGAACTGGCACAGGTTGCCCAGAGAAGCTGTGGATGCCCCATCCCTGGCAGTGTTCAAGGCCAGGTTGGACAGAGCTTTGAGCAACCTGGTCTAGTGGAAGGGGTCCCTGCCCATGGCAGGGGTGTTGGAATTGGATGATCGCTAAAGTTCCTTCCAACCCAAACCATTTTATGATTCTATAGTGAATAGCTGACATTTTGCTCTTTGTAGTTCATCTAGCAACAGCATTATAACTGTTGATGTGTCTGCAAGATTTAAAAAAGCTAAAAAGGCAGAGTAAACAGAAGTCCTGGGCTCCCCCAAAGAAGTCTGCTGGAGTATTACGAATGAGAGAGCTCTCAGGCGCAGGTTTGTTTATGTCTGAAGTACCCCAGGTGTTGGTTGTGGTTATGTCTTTTCATTATAGCTGTCCATTTGTCCCATTTAGTCAAATCAAGACCTTCTATATTGGGTGAAAAGTATGTTTGTTAAGAAAGGAGTTAAAACACTGCCATGCAGCTTTTTGTCATATTTAGAGAATCAAAGTCAATGATAAAGAGCAGATCATTCAGAATTACATTAGTAAGTGATTGAATCCATTTTGTGTTCCAGGAAAAAATGGAAAGAAAGTGTCAGAGAATCTTGATATTGCATAAAGGAGAGTGAGTCTATGTACCATATTTTGGTTCATGAGAGACAGTGGTGACACATTTGTGTAAGAGAGAAATATGGGTTTACTTTTTTTTCCCGCTTCCCCTGGATTTGACATTAATGACAGAAAGCCAGATTCTGAGCAACCAGCATGTTGACTTGGCAGGAATGTTCATCTTGCAAATATTGGCTATCTTAAAGAGGCCATAGGCACAGTGCTGACTGGGAGGCATGACAGTCCTGGACAAACAAATCTTACCTACGTAGTTCTCTGTATATACAAAAAAAAAAAAATAACCTTAATGTTTGTTAAGTCTTACTTTGCACATGGGGCACCAAATCAGTCTATGTAGGCTCAGGAGGCTGGGCATGTCAAGGTTAGTGGCCATGGCACATCAATGGCATAGCACATGCATCGTAAACGTGATGCCTGTGACATTTCCTGCAGTGTTCCTATTGCATATGTGCAATTTATCGCTGCCTGTTTATGCACTGTTTTTTTCCCAGCAGTCCAGGATCCTGGGTAAGCAGCTAGCAGTTGAAAAATTATGGTAAAAGAAGAGTCCTACATATTTTTCTTGATGTATAGAAGTGGCTCGTGTAGTTCACATCAATGATTCTTAGGATGTGAACTCAACAACCTTACTTATTTATGAACAAAGAATATTTTGTCTCTTTACCTCCTACATGCATCTTAGGATATCTGTAGCATGTAAAAAAGTGGGTGAAAAGTAGATATGCTCCCTGTAGTGCATCATGAGCTCTTTGTCAAAATTATGCTTGCTAGATACAGGCATATGCATAGCAAGTCATAGACAAATACAAAAACTATCTTGAAAAAAATATGCAGCTTTTTGTATCCAAATAGCAATGTTATTGAGTTATATAATTTAGCTCAATATCTAAGCTGATATGAAGTGGTGGGAAGAAAATGTCTATCTTGTTTAACTAAAATTAATTAACAGTAAACCAGTTCAGCTTCTTGTGGCAGAATTCAGCATGAACTCTAGAATAGCTAGCTGCAATATCCCTGGCATTTTTGTTTAGCACTAACAAAAATATTGGTCTTGTATTAATTTGTAATTTTTTCTACTCTTCCATATGCATGTAAAAACCTGTATTTTATTCAAAACCCTACACAGGAATAGATCTGAGTGCCCTGCATGTTTCCTGCTTTTGGTATTGTACAGAAATCTATCACTCAGGAGTGTTTTGCACCTACAGCAGCTACACCTGACTGTTTGTAGTGTTCCAGATCCATCAGATTGATAGGAGCCTCAACAGAGCAAAAAGACCCTGGGATCATTAATTAGGCTGCAGCAGCAAATCACAAACAGGCTGGCTTTTCCTCTTCCTAACTGTTTCTAGTTTTCCTTTGTAATATAACAGCTGTGTACAACATGGTGAATTTGAATAGGACATGATGGACATAGGGGAAAACAGCTCTAGTAAAAGTGCAGAGCTTTTGCAGCTTGAAATCAAATCTAAGATTGCAGCCTGTGTAACTTAGGTAATTAACTTGAATCTACATATCAAGCTTCACATGAAATGATCCTGCTAAAATAAGGTGGTATTCCATCTAAACATTATCTAGCCCAGGCTAACCATTTAGATTTCTTCTCCAAGCATGAAGGGATGCTGGAAGGAAAGCCAAAACCTATCTATCTGACTTGAATCTGCTGAGAGATGTCAAGTACAAAAAGTCTAAAAAAGAAAGCATAAGGAAAATGTGGGAATGATGCAGAATAGGGCAGAGAATCTGGTGACAAAGGATGTGGAGAAGACTGAGGTAGCTAATGCCTTCTTAACCTGCCTTCATTGTTAACACTGACCTTCAGGAATCCCAGGCCACTAAGACCAGAGCCAAAGTCTGGAGCAAGGAAGATTTAGCCTTGGTGGAGGAATATCCTGGATCAATACTGGATGCAGTACTCTTTAACATCTTCGTTAATGACCTCGGTGATAGGTCAGAGTTGATCCTCAAATTTTACAGACAATACAAGACTAGGGTAGTAGCTGATAAGGGAGGTGGTTGTGCTGTCATTCAGAGGGGCTTTGACAGGCTGGAGAAAGGACCTGACAGAAATCTCATGAAATTCAAGAAAGCAAAGAGTGAAATCCTATGTCTGGAGAGAATAGAAAAGAGATGTCTCAGGGTCAGATCTGATCAATGTGTATAAGTATCTGAAGGAGAGTTTTAAAGAAGATGAAGCAAGATTTTTCTCAGTGGCATCCAGTGATAGGAGGCAATGGGCACAAACTGAAATAAAAGGAATTATGTTTAAATTTGAGAAAAAGGTTTTGTGCTATAGGGATGATCAAACACTGGAAGAAATTGCCCAGAGAACTGTGGGGTCTCCATCCTTGGAGATATTCAAAATCTGACTGGACATGGTCCTGAGAAACTTGCTGTACTGGACCCTGCTTTGATCATGGGGGTTGGAGTCCAGAGGCATCTTCAAGATCAGCTGTTCTGTGAATCTGCAATTCTATATTAAGGGTGAACAGACACCTCCAAAAAAGTATACGACTCAGCCTACAAGACAGGATGCCTTTTGGAGGTGCTTGTCTTTATAGACTATAGCAAATATCTTAAACAAGAGGTGGAAATTTGTTTTCAGAGACAGACACTGGAATTCAGTAGTCTACACTGTAATTACTAATGTGTAAGCTAAGTATCTGGGCTTAAAGGATTTTAAAGGCTTTGCCCTCTAGCTAATCTGTCTCTTTCTTAGAGAGCAGAAAATGATAGTGAAAGATGAAACCTGAGGAGAGAATGATCTCTGCATTACATCAACTAACTTTATGATTTTAGCTCCCAGTACAGTGAGTGAAGTCCTAGGGCTCGGTTTGACTACAAAGAAAACATTCGATTCCCTAAGGTATCTCCCCTAATCTACAGTGACCATTCAAGAAAGGCAAGTGTTTCTTGTAGGCCAGCCCCAGGAGGATGAGGATGTGTTAGATAACCTGAGGCACTTCAGACAGCTGTAGATGCTTGTCTAGTTGCCTGAATCCAGCCTTAGATTTCTGCTGATTAGAGCTTAAGCATCTACATCCCATCAAGGCAGAGATTCAGCTACCTATATAAATATTGATCTGGCAGTGGCCTAGTCTCTAGCTGCTGTTCCAAAAGGGTGCATTTCCCACAAGTCCTGTGTCTCATCTGCAATGCCCATGCTGGTCCTCGTTTGCCTAAGTCATCTCAAATAGCAGTAGCTACTGAACTCTGGAGCTGAATCCAACTTTTAAAATCCTAAATATTGTTACAGTCTTTAGATTGTTAAACTTAAGAGAGATAAATCCGAGTTTAAGTTCATATATTCACCACTTATTTAATAGATAGACAAGTAACTAAAGGTTTCTAAGGACCTGAAGTGCTTTCTGCCTAAATATAGGTTTCTAAGGCACTTAATTCTCTCCAGTGACTATACTGTGAACGCAGGCTTCAGTTTTAGATAGGGGCTTAAAGTAAATGACTATCTTAAAGTTTACTGGATTCTTTTAGTTATACACACATAGGCATGTAGGAGCAACCAAGATGGTCTTATTCCAGAACAGCAGTTCTCTAATTCTGTATCTGATGCTGTGGCTGCCTGCCCCATTCTGAACACCTCAGGTATCCTAGAGCATTTCAAATGGCACTAAATGGCATTTAGGTAACTGAAATGACTCCCTACTGTTCTTCTGGTGCTTAATCACAGAGATTAAAAACTACCAGTTTAATCAAAGCCTCATGAACAAAATAAAAGGCAGTTTAACATATATAAGTGAAAGTAACATAATATTACTTTGTAGATATATATTATAATATTACCTTGAAGGCATAAGGTAGTTGCTAGGTCTGTATCATGTGATGATGATGTCCTCTTATCACTAGGTTTTTAGACTGTACATACAGGAAAACCATAGATGCATTCATACTTCTAAGTACAAATGTCAGCATAAACCCCCCCTTTTTCCTTTTTATAAATCCAAAAATACCAGTGAAGTCTCATTTCAACAAGACTGAGAAAGCAGAAAGGCAAATGACTCCCACTGTTGTAATGGGCTGTAATTGTGTGCATACTTAAAGGATTTTCCAGTATGGTATACTGAAAACACTCCTCCAGGGGTCTGTCTCTGAACTGAACTATGCTGAGAAATGAGAAGCCAAAGGTAAAAGAGCTCTCAATCCTTCCCGGCTATTACAAGAATCTCTGAGTATTGCAACTTTTTATGTAACTTGCTGCAAATGAGGAAGTATCTATAGTGAAGCAATTTAGCAAAGATAGTGTCCTGGGTTCAGCAGCAGCAGTCATTTTTCTCCTTCTTAGTAGGTGGTGCAGTGCTGTGTTTTTGATTTACAGCCTGGGAACAGCGCTGATAACACTGATGTTTTTAGTTGTTGCTAAGTAATGTTTACTCTGACAAGGGACTTTCTCAGTCTCATGCTCTGCCAGGGAGGAGGGGAAGCTGGGAGGAAGCAGAGACAGGACACCTGACCCAAACTGACCAAAGAGGTATTCCATACCACAGCACGTCATGCCCACTATATAAACTGGGGGCAGTTACCTGGAAGGGCTACATCACTGCTGGGGTTGGGCTGGGTGACGGTCGGTGGCTGGTGAGCAGTTGTATTCTCCTCCCTTGTTATTTCCCTTATCAGTATTGATATCACTACTGGTGGTAGCAGTAGTGGTTTGTGTTATACCTTAGTTACTGGACTGTTCTTGTCTCAACCCGTGGGAGCTACTTTCTTTCGATTCTTCTCCCCATCCTTCCAGGAGTGGGGAGAGGAAGGGGGGGAGTGAGTGAGTGGCTGCGTGGTTCTGGGCTGCCGGCTGGGCTTAAACCACGAGTTAGAAAGGCAGAAAAGGTGAAAAAGGGTAGAGTTGTAGCCCTAAATCATAGTTTTTGTGCTTTTGTTGGACCTGCTGGAACACTTCTGTGGGACAGAAGAATAAAGACCAGATTAAAATTTTAGATCCCAGAAAGTTCTGATCTCTCCAGGTAGGTGAACAGAAGTTCTAAATAAACTCAATCATAGTTTAATCTACTTACTGCATCTCAATGTCCTTCACTGAGCCAATTCAATATGTAAGAGACAAAAATATATGGAACCCTCTGGGAAAGCTCTTCTTTAGTTTCTGGATTAGGGACAAAAAGCCTTTGCAGTCCTTGGTGACCAGAAAAGTTTGAAATCTCAGCCAACATCTTTTCTGCTCACTGTCTCTCATTGTGACAATATTTTCCTCCTCTCTTTGGATGGTCCCTCTTTCAGTGCTGTAAGTTGCAGCAGTTTCCAGCTGTTGGCTCTTGCCCAACTGTCTAACAATCAGGAAACAACCTGCTCACTTTCTTACAGTTTGGGGAGATCTCTGAGGAGTGAGACACAGACACTTTTCCTGCTAGTTTGATTGGCCATCTTCAGGGAAGAAAGCCAGCCTCATTATCAAAGGTAATTCCAAGAAGAAAACCTACATCTTTCCAGTGTTTAGTGGGTCCCAGAATCCTTGAGGAACTTTTGCAGATTAGAAATTACAGTGCCTGGCTCCACTGAATACATCTGAAACTGTTTAATAGAGATTTAAGGCAGGATATTTTAGAACTCCATCAGTTTGAAGAGAAACTGATCCAACTAATTCTCAGCTGCTCTTCGACTAGTGGAAATACAGGGAACAATCTTAGTTCCACTTCATTTATAATTTAAATGATTATTTAACTGTTTAAATAAAGCTTTATTTTTGAAAAGGCTTTATTGTCAAGTTAATTGACATTCTAGAATCTGCTGTAAATCCAAGGGAAAATGCTATAAAATAAATGGTTTATTAAAATTTAAACAAATCTTAGTTCACAGGAAATTCAACCAGACCATACATATCAGGGGAAAAATTCAAATCTGAGAGGTTTCAGGCATGAAATACGGATGGAACTCTTCAGCCCAGCCACAAGGTTTGGCAGGTCTAGAAAGACCATTTACAGAAATCCAGGAACGTACAGAGCTCTATTGCTGAAATACAGCTATCTGCAGCCATTCAGAAACCTGGAAAGTTTGTTGGATTTATGGCCAGACCTCAGTATCTAGGTTTCCTCTTAACAGGAACACAGACATATTGAGCATAGACCACACATTAGGTCAATAGACAGCTAGTGGTGGTTAGCTTTGTAGTTGCCTCTGTTCTAATCTGAACAGTTCTAGTTTGCTCCTATCTGCACAGTCCTTTCCTCCTTTTGTTTCTACTACAGGCATACAACAATACCTAAAGACCTAGGAATGACAGAGGGATATTCCTGTTGATGCAGGAGCAAAAAGCATTGCTGTCTGCATTTTTTTTTTTCTGTTTTTTATCACCCTTTAGCCTGGAACAAGATTAGGAATGTTAATGGACTAGGGACATGCATTAGAAATGGAAGAAGGGGAGCCTATAGCACACAGAATGATGATTTCAAGAAGATTTCAAGAAAGATGAGGTTTGAGGGAGTGGCAGGCAAATTATCCCAGGAAAGGAAAGGAAAATAGACTAGAAGAACATAAAGAGAAAAGGCTGCTGCTGCAGCAAAATTAAGTCCCAAAATATAACCTTAGATGTCTATGACTACCATTAGTTTGGCTCCACACTCAATATCCACTGGTGGCTCTCACAACTATTCCATACTCACATCATTTAACAAAAAAGCCATGATTCCTGTTTTGTTCACACTTAAGGTAAAACACACTAAGATGTTCCCACTGTCTTTGCTATCATGCTTACAATATTGTAATATCTCACACACTCGTGTAGAGAAAAATGCAAAATACATCAACAACAGTCTCACAGCTGTAAGGCACATGTATTTCCTGTTTTCATGCCCCAAAACTGAGAAGGGCAATGCCTGCCAGGCCAGGGAAGCTCTGCCTCACTGTCGTGGTTTAAACCCAGTCAGGTAACTTGTTCACTCACTCCCAGTGAGTGGTGCCGAGCTGACAACAATCGAGGTCCGTGTCCGTCTCCCCCACCCCCTGCACCGGGGCTCTCCCCTTCCCCGCTCCCGGAGGAACGGGGAGGAGGATCGAGAGAGTGCAACTCCTACGGGTTGAGACAAGAACAGTCCAGCAACAAATCACCACCGCTACTATCAGCTAAAACAATGATAAGGGAAAATAACAAGGGAAGAGAATACGATACCACCGGCCAAGAAAGCGAGTTCCACCCGGAAGCCCCTGTCCTTCCGGGTAACTCCCAGTTACCCCCCACCCCGGGCATGACGTGCTGTGGTATGGAATACCTCCCCGGCTAGCCCGGGTCAGGCGCCCCGTCTCTGCTTCCTCACAGCTTCCCCTCCTCCCTGGCAGAGCATGAGCCTCACAGAGTCCTTGGTCAGGGTAAACATCACTTAGCAACAACCAAAAACATCGGCTTCACCAACACTGTTCTCAAGCTAGAAGTCAAAACACAGCACTGCACCAGTTAACACAAAGGAAAAACACGACTGCTACTGCTGAACCCAGGACACTCACCAAGTCTTGTGAGAGTTCTTAAATAATTCCCAGGGTGTGCCACCTTCTACAAATAAAATTTAAACCATATGTCTCGTCTCAACATGCTCTGTTCCAGTATTGAAAAACACCACTGTTTTACTTCTCATCCCCCTCCCTGGTTATTGAGATAATTACTCACCAATATTTGTCCTACATAATTACTAGAAGAGACCTCATCTGGTTCAAAGCTTCTTTCCCCTAAGGAACCTATATAAAGGAATATAGACTCCTGTACACCTTGGATATATGTTACGCCAGTGCACAACTCCCCAAGAAGTAACTAATTGTTCAGTACAGAGGCTGCAGCATGTGGACTTTAGTTCCTTCAATTTCTTTTCACAGATTATATCTTTGGTTTAGCTGCCCTATTTTTAAACCTGCCTATCTTTTCAGTACCTAAATGTAGCGTGAAGTGCAAGTGCAAGGGAACTGTCAATGCTGATTAAGTGACTGATAGGTCTGAGAAGTAGGAAAGACACAGAGAAAAAAATATCTACAGCCTTCATTTCCCCATGATTCTTGCTTTAGACAATGGTCAGAAATGTGTGTTTTCCTGAATGCTGAGATCTGTAGTCTGTGTTGTTCCTGGTTAAAGCACGGCTCTGTTATTTTATGGAGAAAATAAACACTGTTGGCTAAGACAGTAGAAAGCAGTTCAGTTGGTATTTTCTTAAAAAGCTCAAGATATACAAGTGTTAGGATTATGTGGCTAAATGATTCCTGGATATTACCATATTGCAATGAACAACTTCTGATTTATATGTCTAAGCATGTTCTGAGAGTAAAAACACCCATTTTCAAAAATGAAGACACTTATTTCATGAAGATGTAGTAACAACCCAATACAACTCCAGTATTTTAAAGCAAGGAAACCTGTGAGATACAATAAAGGCAAGGTGTTGTTAATTTCTTATAATGAATTACATCATCTCAGACATAAACAGGCTATACCTCTTGCCTACGTCTTTTCCTAACCTATGTGAAAAGTTTTGCTGTCAGGAAAAAATCAGACTGCCTCAGTTTTACATACTTCAACATATGTACCTTATGCTCAGCCCATGAAGAACAAGCAGGCTTCAGGAACAACCTAATGATACATATGTTTGAAGAGGTACAGAACTATTTTTGTGAAGCTTAGAAAAAGAAATAATCATGCTACCTCTAAGTACACACAACTACATACAGGATTTTCAAAAGTGGTTTGGAGAAAGATCAATTATTAAGTGGCAGACCGGGCATACTTTTAAAACTACTCAATTTTCAATAAATTGTGCAACAATCCTTTTCTAAAAAATTCTTATTAGGGAATTTGAAATTATGTGGCCAAGAACTATTTTTTCCTTTCTTTTAGACAATAGAGGAGATTAATTACACCTTTTCAAGGCAGTAATTTAATTCAATGGTATTATGATTTGGATGAGACCTGTATGTGGCTCTCCAAAACCATTTGGCTACTCAATGCAAACAGCAACTTCCAGACACTTCAAATGTGTTTGGATCCAGAACAGACCAAAACTTATTCCTCATCCACTTTTAAACTGTTCTGAGAAAGAAGGCACATGTAGTAGATCACATGCACTCACACAGTTGGACATAAAGTCAGCTTTTAACAGAATCACAGAATGGTTGAGGTTGGAAGGTCATCTGGAGGTCATCTGGTCCAACCTCCCCTGCTCAAGCTGGGGTTTTGCCACTTTCTTTCTCATGAGGACTTTGCTACTATTTCTGTTCTGTACAAATGTCATTCATGAATGGCAAACCTGAAGGTACCGGGCTGGCACTATCAGGCTTGCTGTGGACATGACACTGTGCATAGTCATTCACCTGTATGTGCACATTTGCTCCAGGCATGCAGCAGAAACATAATGCAGCCTCTGGTTACCACTAGGAGAAAGTATGCCTGCTACTTCATTCAGCTGGTAAGGGTGTGAGCTTGTGTTTAGTCCATTAAATTTAAGGGCTGAAGTAGGATGGGAGTGCCTTGTGCTTATTTACTGCTGAAGACAGCTTTGAGATGTGTGCCAAGTGGAAGGGATATGCACTTAGAATAGCAGAAAATTGACAAAAAAAAAGCTGACAATTAAAACATCAGTTTATCAAAGTAGAATACAATTTTCAGTAAGATAAAAGATCTCATCCTCTATCTCAATCCAACCAAGACTCTGTTCCATTTACTCCCCCCATGTATTGTTTAAGAAACCAAGCCACTTCCTTGGCGTCCATCTGTTTAACACATCTGTCTCACTTTGTCTGGCTACATTCCTTGAGGCATTCTTGTGGTGCTCCACAGAGAGAAGAAATAAGTTTTAATGTTAGACAATACCCCACATATAAGTGAAATTGAGAGTAAAAAAAAAAAAAAATAAAGGAATACTTAAGAGACATGAAATCATCGGAATTTTGATCTTCACATAAAAGGCCTCTTTTCTAGTGTTCTCTTTTACTCTCAGTGCAAGCACTAGTAGTAATGACAAATTTTGTAACCATTGCATCTCTTTAAATCAGATGTTAATTTTTGAAGTTATGGAACTCAGATAACCATTTTTTCTAGAACATACAGAATTATTCTCTACTATGTATTCCCAGCTTTTTTCATTCTGAAGTCATTCAGATCATGGCATTTCTACCATGGACTCTCCCAGGGATTGTTTCTTGGAGTGTTTTAGAACTCCATGTTATTCATGTATCATTTTGCTTTATTTTCCAATATTTATGTGTGATTGTATTAACCTGAATTATTTTTCTGAATTATTTCTTTAGCTTTAACTTTTTTCATTTACACTGATAATGTACCAAGAGTAAACATGCCAAAAAATAAACCACAATTGCGGTCAGCTGTCTGTATATCTAAAGTGTATTTGATTACAACTGGATAAACTCTTCCATGAAAAAGCATGGTGGATTTAACAGCAAGCAGCTAGTTGTCCAGCTGCAGCTCACCAGCTTATTCACAACAGCTGGGATAAAAGGTTGCAGACCAGGCAAAGTGGGTGACTGCAGAGAGATTAGGGTTTGCCTCAAGGAGACTCTTTAGGTACAGTTTATTAGAGAACTGCTTTGGGAGCAGTCTGAGAAAAGCCTTAGGTATTCTGGCTGGGAAAAGGATGAAGAGTATTGGATTTTTAAGGCTTCCGTTGTGAGCCACTGAAGGATATCTGATACGGGCAGCAGGCCAGGAAGCTAGGGTCTTTGCAGGCTTCCTTACTTCTGGAGTAAGCCTGGGGATACTGAACCATTTGGGTACTGTCTACATTCTTCTCGGGCTTCTCATAAAAGTAAATGTTGCTTAAAAAGGAAAGTACTAGACAGAGGAAAAAAATTAACTCTAGAAAATTACATAGAGTACCATAGGCCTGAAGAGTAGCAAGTGAAGGATCTGTATTCACGGAAAGTGAAGTGAAATGGGCATCTGACTTATAAGTCTGGCCTAAATAGAGAGGAATAAGAGAAATCTAAGCAAATGGAATAATGCTGAGCATATGTTCACCAAAGGTGGATATGGAAAATTGATCTGACTTGGAAAAAAAAATGGATTTTTATAGACAGAAGAAATGCAGAGCAACTATGTGACTTCAGAAAAGCCGTTTATATAGAGATTGATGAAGCAATTGAAAGGTGGATAATACATGCTTCAAGGAGAAACCAAAATAGCCTGTGCTGACAAGAAATTATTAGTGCTCTATGAGGTGTATCTTATTTACTATTGTCATCTCATAGTCTTGGCACACAAAAGTATGCTGACGTTACAAGAGTAGGAGACAACACTACCATAAAAGAGGAGCAGAGTATTGTACAAGAAGAGTTAGATTGGACTATCAGAAATGGAATATTTTTCTCTATGTTCCAGGTGCAAGGCTATAGCTGAGGGAATATGCACTGGTCAGGGAATTGGAAGAGGAACCAGTGGGAGCTCATCACCAGGAAACTGGAATAGGGAGAGGATTGATTGTATAATGTCCAAGTGTTGTCACTGGGTAGCTGAGACACACCTGTGGAAGAGATGCACAGTTCTTCCTGTCAGAATCTTCCCAGTAGGCACAGAAATATTCCTTCTGTATAAAAGATGTTAATTAGACCTCATCTTGAATACCATCTACAGTTCCGACTTCAAGACAAATTAAACCAGTAATGGGATTACAGCATCTAAAGGTACTGCAGTTTTAGTATAGTACAATTCAAGTACCTGAAGGGGGCCTACAAGAAAGCTGGAGAGGGACATTTTACAAGGGCATGTAGAAAAAGGGCAGATTTAGATTAGATACTAGGAAGAAGATCTTTACTGTGAGGGTGGTGAGGCACTGGCACAGGTTGCCCAGAGAAACTGTGGATGCCCCATACCTGGCAGTGTTCAAGGCCACGCTGGATGGGCTTTTGAGCAACCTGGTCTAGTGGAAGGTCTCCCTGCCCATGGCAGGGGTGTTGGAACCGGATGATCTTTAAGGTCCCTTCCAACCCAAACCATTATGTGATTACTCAGATGACTGTGGAAATGGAAAGCAATCTTGTGAGAGGAGACTAAAAAAGATGTGTTTAGTCTAGCAGAGCAAAACTGATCTGAGAAGGGATGTGATTGCTCTCTATGAATACATCAGGGAGGGTAAAGAACTATTTAAGATGAAGTACAGTGCTGGCACAAGAGCAAATGTATATAAAGTAGCCTTCAATAAATTCAGTCTGGAATTACACAGAAGTTTAAATCACCAGAGGAAAGAGTTTCTGAAACAGAATTTCTGTAGGAGTATTGGGATTTAAATTTAATTGATTTTAAAATTGAACTAGTTCATTTCAAGACAAGATCATACCACAGAATGCTTATTCCCCGATAACCAAGATGGTGCCTTGAAGTATTACAAGCTCCCCGAGATTCCATGGTGTCTGACTGCATTCCAACATAATTCTGAGGCTTAGCAGGGAGAAACAGTGATCACCAGCACAGGCTTCCATTATCACCAACCTCCAAACCTAAGTGCCAGTAAGTAGTAGTAGATGCTGTTTCTTAGGAGAATGTTGAAATAGTTGGTGGTTGTCTGAGCTTTGCCAGTGTGTGTGCCAGAACTCTTGATTTTAATGATTGACATACCCATAGCAACGGCATTTCCTAACACTGATCAGTTATCTTGAATCATATTCAGTTCAGGCCAAGCTAAAGTAAACATTGATAAAAGTAATTAAACACCTTGTAAAATTTCAATTAGGGACACAGTCACAAAGTTTCTGTACATTTGCCTTACAGCAGAAATATCAAATACTTGCCTCGAAATTTTTCTGTTCTCTATGGTGAGAACTACCCAGGTGACACAGCTTTTGAACTTCTGGGTTGAAGTTCCAGCTCTCTGGGAAACTGCTTTCAGTTTTTGCTTGTGGAACAGCAGGTTTCTTTCATGCAGTCAACCAGGGTTTAGGGCAGGGGCGATGAGTTCAAATTCAAAACATTTTCTCTGCAATGCACTGTTATCTTTTTCAGTGACTTTTCTCAGGGTCTTCAGTCAAAGGAGATTTTTATTTTCATGCCGCTGAAAACATCATGTTCATGCTCTGTATCCCTTTAGTTCTGACAATACCAGATGTCCTTTAGAATAGCTAAGCACTACCTGCATGGTAAGCCCTGCTTGGGAGATTGCTAAGTTAAAAGTAAATTAATTGTTAACCTACAGTATGATACAGTGTTGTTTACTACCACAGGAGATTACATTCACACTTCAGTCACATCACACACAGAACCCTGTTTTTCACATAAACAGGTTCTTTGCCAACCATTGCTTATACAAGCAACTTAATGAGATTAGTACATGCAAGTCACTGTTGGTTTTGATCAAGACAGTACAGTGGTGACCCCCTTGAGCTAATAGTGGATGTGTGGTGAGCTGATGCTAAACCCTGACTCTGAGAGGTTTCATGGAAATCAACTGAAGTGTTATACATTCTTCTTTCATATTTTTAAAGTTATGAATAGATATTAAAGACATATTGGAATATGACAGTCTTGCACAGAGATATGAATAGGTATTTAAAATAAGATTAATTTAAAGAAAACTTCTGATTAACTCTCAGACTCTACACAGAGCAAATATTTTTTATTTCACTTTAGTAAACCATCTTTAAGTTTTGTACTGGTTTAATGCTACTTTTTCTAATTCTAAAAATATAGCTTGAGTATTCAAAACTGTAAAGAATTGTAGCTCTAACATTAGATAAAACTGCTACTGCAAATAGCAATTTAGGAAAAGCAGTATTTTCAGGGCACATAAAACTAGAAAATTAAGGAGACGGTTTGATTTTGTGCTATTCCAAGTCTAACTTAACACTCTGAAGAGTCCAGCTGGATATGCATTGTGTCACCCAGCCATCCATCTTGCTATCCACCAGCTACTTTCAAACTGCTTGGCTCTAGAGAAGCCAAGTTCCATTTTGGATTTGTTTTATGTCCTAATTTAACTTCTTTGACTGTGGATAAAACACAAAAATGCACTGATTTACAGTTCTTATAAGACTTTTGAAATAAGCACAACTACAGAACTTGTAAATCAAGAAAGCCATCTTCCCCATCGTGGTGCAAGTGAATTTCTTGTACCTTGCTTGATGAATGTCTGGAATTCATAATGCACCTTACTGCTGAACAGAGAGTGGATTTCTTACATTTTCCATGCTGTTTGCAGCAATTACCAATAGCCAGGTCTGTGTGAATTGCAGTGTGGCTGCAAAGGAAAAAATTGGGCTACAAACACCTGCTTCCACATATTCTGTGGAAATTAAGGGTTCAAATTGCAGTGTAGCACAACTCTACCCTACCAACACAAGGGGCTTCTGGTATTGGAAGCAGGGTAGCAGGGGCAGACCCTTCCTGAAGGGCCATCCTCCTGCTCCAATTGTCTCATGGACTCAAAGCAAGGTCTTGTAAAACTACACTATATATGTAAGTTATCCTGAAGTCTTCAGCACAGTATATATTGAGATAAGTGGAATTAAATTACTAAGCAAGCAGCCTCCCTTAGTGTCTGGGGTTAGCATGATTACTGTACAATTCGTATTTGCCTTTGTGTTTTGTCTTCCTGGTAAATCAGGGCCTTAGTTTCTTTCTTAGCTATTTCTTCCTTCTCATAACAAACTTCCTTCTGAACTCTTTGGGATCATTACAATGTAGATTGATGCAGACAGCCTACACTGTAAATGGAAAAGGCTGATTAAGTTATTATGTGACGCCTCTGTTAAGCAAGGATTATCCTCTTGAGCTATTCTAGAGCACTTTGTAATAACATAGTTTTAAATAGATACAGGCCCAAGTGATAAAATTCAAATGAGGATCCAAAGCTTTTCTTCCTGAAATTTGTAGCATTCAGATCCAGGCTTTCTTCAGGATGACGTTAAGGCAACCAAGGACACTCATTGCACCAGGGTATGAGGGCATCACTCAGTCTTTTTATACAACTGTGCCCTTGTCTGAAGAGGATCCCTTCTCTGCTACTAGGGAGAAAAATGTAGAAGCAAGGTGATGGGAGGAAGAAAACCTCAGGAAGAAATAGTGACTCCGCCTCCCAGAAGTAGTACCCAAAACAATTTCCACTATTTAACTGGGAAAGAGAAATGTTATTTTTAAACCATATATGAACGCTTGTTGCTACATATTCAACATGATATTTTTGTGTATTTACTCCATTTTATCTGGGACACTATTCAGCCTGTTCTCATTCATTGATTCTAGCCCCTCCCAGTCTAAACTTCTCAAACTAGTCTAAAAACCTGTAAAAGTACTTAAAAATGAGAACATGTTCTTATTAGTATAAGAAAATTTATTCCTTCATAAATAAAATTGCTGTGGAAGGAACAAATTATAGAGCATTAACAGAATAAAGAGATATGATAAACAACACTGTTAATTAGCTTGCTTAGTCATACTTGTATATTTTGATAATAGTTAATCACATTACATTACTGTAAAACCATAGCAGTATTTGTAATGTCATCACAGATTTTTATTTCAGAAGGGAGCTTCATGTCTTCCAAACACCTAATACTAAATAATTTCTAATTAATAATTCCTTTGGAGTAATTATAATCAGAAAGATGAATGTGGGGAAACTAATGAATTAGGGAGAAAACTACATTTTATGTTTGGCTCTGTATGCTAGAATGATTTACAGTTCTGCTTACACTGGTAATGGCTATAATTGCAACAACTTGAAGGAATTCTCCTTTTCCACCTTACTGATTCTATTTTTCCTGCAGCTGTCATTGCATTTACACTCAGAGAGTTAAAATAATAGCTGCAAGAGGTTATGAGAGAAAGGAAGATAGCAGATTCACCTTCTGCAATGGAGCCTATACTGAAGAGCTGACTTCAGTGGTCTTATCTCTGCAAGATACACTGTGAGCTACTCGTAATTAATGTTGCCTCTTAGCCCCTTCTTCCTACTATATTTTGATATGGTGACCTTTACAGTCCAGTAATTCATTCGCTGAACTATGTTTCCCAGAAAGACCTGAAGGACAGACAGGGGAGCTCATCATCCGCTGCAAGAGTCTGGTTCTCAGCCCTGAGATACAGAGAACAAGTTTTTTTTGAAAGCCATTATCCTGGGACAGTTTTGCCTCTCTCTGCCATTATTTTCCATGCTCTCAGGTGTGCCTTAAAAATTTCTTCACTAGAATAGGATACTATGACCCGAAAGGCTTTGCACCTTTCTTTTAAGATGTGAACTTTTGCTTTGGATCTTACTGAAATCCCTGTGGCGGGATGATGGTCTTACCAATACAATGGCTTGGCCACAAACTGGATGTGTCAGGCACATTCACACATATAAAATATTTACTCATTCCTGAAGATTTATTTCAGGGAATGCACAGGCACTCCTCAAAACTAGTACTCTTCAAACAGAAACACAAAGAATAGTCAGGATGTGAATCCTGGGCAGATCACCTGATTGTGCTTTGTTTCTGTGGAAAGCAGACAGGCTGCTACCATGCTGCTTTCAGAGCCAGTGCTTGAACACAGTAAAACTTCACATTACCTCAATGTAAGTTCTGCTAAATACTCAGTTTAATATTATCCAAAGTGTCTCTGACTTTTTAATAGTGTGTATGTAACATCTTCTGCTTTGAAAAGCCTCCAGTTTACTGTGGAGGTGGCAAAGCTATGAAAGTGGGTGTGGGCACTGTAATGTCACTTGTCATCTGGAAAGACCAATTACTGAATAAGTGTAACATTTGGATGTCAGTTTTGCTGTGCTTGGTCCTAGAGTTAGTATGCAATTGCTGAAAGGCAGAAATAACTAATGATGCCATTCAGGTGACATGACCTGCATTATTAGGAACATCCAAACACATTATGGGCTTTAATTCCAACTACGGAATATGCTACAAAGGCTCAGCAAACCAGTAACCCCATCCTTTTAAAAACCTGAATTACTCTGTGGCAATGATCACTCCCAGCTACCATGTAAACTGGTCTTAACTGGCTTTTTAAATCATAGCCAAGATGCTGAGTGGTGCTCAGTACAGGATGGCAGAAGATGTAGGACAGGGCAGGGGGAAGCCAAAGGGACTTATTGTGATTACATTTGTCATCTTGTTCTTAGGGCTGCAAGCTGATTTGGCTCTTTAGGCTGCTTCAGAGTTTCTCTGTGTGGCACCTAGATGCCCATGTCTGCAAGGAATCTTTCAGCACACTGCTAGGTCATCTTAAAAGGGCCAGAGCAGATGCCAGGATCCATGAATTTAAAGCAAGTCTGAAGATCATTAGCATTTTTTAATAGCGTATGTGAGAACAACTAATGCATTTTACTTTCTGACTGCTGAAATACTCTATGTCGATGTCCATGGACTTTAAAAAATTTGTCTCGTGGTTTGCTTCACTGTTTCTAAAACAATGTTTCCTTTCAGCATGGCTATTCTCATCTTTAAATGTATTATTTCTGCTGAGACATCAGTTTTGATTAGAGTTGTCTTCCTAGCTGAAGGTTCTGAAAAAGCAGCCTGGGCTGCCAACGAGGCTGTGATCAGATGTTGTTCTGTCCTGCTAGCTACCTTAGAGTGTGTCTTTTTGTATTTATCAGCAGCTGCTAAACCCCCAAAACCATGGTTTTCATATGTATCTCCTCAATAAATGCAAAAATAACATAAGCATAAAGTATATTCACTTTGATCATCATACTATGTTTTCAAAAAAGTATTATAATATAGGAGAATATTAGTACTGAATTGACAGAGTATGATTCATTTTTCTTCTCTCTCCCATGACTCTCACCTGTATACCTGGACTCTGACCCTAGACAATAAAACCCTTTTTTACTCCCCAGGGATTCCACATTTGCCCCAGCTTTCAAAAATCGGAGTAATGACTGCTACTTTCTGGTCAGCCTGGGGTGTTTCTTCAGTCCTTACCATAGGACTGGTAGACCTTCACCTGGGAACATCTGGTAGGCAGCAATGGGCCTAATGGGCAGGTCTAGGGAAGCAGAAGCTGGAGGATGCCCTGTTTGGAGGTGGCTATGAGTTGTCCTGTGATGGTTACAGCTGGATTCAGCCAGCTCCAACACCTACCTGAGTGAGTCATGACTCAAAGCTACAGCCAGGCAGGGGAGCCTCTGGCACTCTGGCTCATGCGTTTAAGAAAGAGTGGCAGCTGCCAGAGACAAGAGTCATACGAGATCTGTGAAGAAATGTATCTTGGAAATTGAAGGAGAAAAAAGAAGGAATGTATGGAAGGGGATAACACAGATGCACTCTTGGGAGAAGGTGACTCACGCCAGAGCAGGGGCCTCCCTCAGGTTTTGAATCTGTGACACTCCTCAGAGACTGCAGTCCTTGGAGGCAGTCCAGAGCAAAGGGAAACAATTAAGCAAGAAGTAGCAGATGGAAAACCTCACTCACACAACCCCAACATGCTGCACCTCCCACCACCTCACCAAAGGATTTGGGAGGGATGAATGTATTGCACAGCAAAACCAAGGGAAATGAAGGCTAGGAAGTGGGGAGAAGAGGTATTTAACTGAAACAGGATGTTTGCTTTTGACAGAAGTGAGACTTTCCCCAGCCTTATTGGGAAGGAAAAAAAGGTTCCCTTCTCTTAGCACTACTTTTTCATTTACTCCCAATAATTAGTTTTCCATGAATAAGTTTTCTGCAAGAACAAAAGCTAAGTTGTATTCCTACCAAGGATACTGACACACTTTAGTCAGGGAATCTAGCTCAATCTAGCTCATAGCACAGAGGAGGGCCACGAGGCACAAAAATCTTGTGGATTTTGGGAAAAGTCTTATTTCATTAGAAAAATCTTGTGTCCCTTTGTTTTGTTGTGAAAACCAGGTAAGTCATTTCAATGGAAAATTATATTTTCACCATTTATTCATTTCCAAGTGCTAAACAGTCAATCAGTCTTGCTTGGACACATCACCCCAAACAGTTTTTATAGAGTCTTAATTAGAGATTTTCCTCAAAAAAGCTGTATGAGAAACCAGACATTGTCCTCTTAGAAACAAAGATGTGGTGGTAAGGAAGGAGAATTAAGTACTCTATAATAGACTCACTCCAGATGGAAGGTACAGAAGGCTGAGAAAGCTACTCTCATAGATGGGATTGTTCTGCATTTATACTCAGAGCAAGACAAGAGTTTGGAGAAAAGGCCATGATATTATTACATCCCGGTACGTTCAATACTTGATACCAGTTTGGACTGAATAAAATAAGTCTTTCATAAGCAAGTGGAATCACTTCAGATACTGCTTGGTGTTTATACTGTTCTGCATGGTTTAGATGGGTACTCCCTGAAAATAATGTTCTGTAGAAAAGGGGGTAAAAAAAATTAATATACCACATATTAGTCATGCAACAATAGTCTCTCACTACAGTGGCTTAGTTTCTGTTACGTCTCCCAGAACTCTGAGTTTCTAGGCATAGTAGTCACAGAGACGACATTTTATTTCTAGTCCAGGTTCACAGGAGGACTTGCAGAAAGGTTACCCTTTCAGGAAAGTGTCCACATCTTAAAAATTACTTGAGAACCAGCAGCATAGGTTAATATGCACTGGAGCACCTCAGAGCTGAGTGTTTTCCACTTCAAAATTTACCTATGTGGGAGCTCTTGAAAATGTAGGCAACATTAACAGAATGAACAGGACAATCTAGTGGTTACATTTCTGAGAACCTGGCTTTTCTGCTATAACTTTTCCAACTCCCAGTGTATTGGTAGTGCTATAGTCTGAAAACAAAATTAAATGCTGAGTAGACATTTTTTCAGACTCTTTCCAATATATTATAAATCATATACATTATAATGCAGCATGCCGTATCACATCATGTTTCATAGTAATTCAGTAACTGCAAAATTAACTTCATGACTTAAAGCCCCTCTGGTCTCATCTAATGTATGCCTTTTCAGAACCTAAAAATACTGTCACAATCGAGGTTTACATTGCAATTTGAGGTCTTGTTATTGAAATCTGATTGCTATAAATAAAGCTGGTATTTGAATAGTTTTTCTTCTCCCAGAAGGTTTGGTAATAGATCCAGATATTTTCAGAAGCAAAGAGTATTCAGATATATTTTAGTCCTCTGTCACAAAGCACAAGTACTCCTCACATGATTATGCACCTTCTACAATGTCAACTTTCTTTTTTTGGGAAGCTTCAACAGATTGCCATGAAATATAAATGTGTAAGCAGCTCACACCTACCTCTCCCCCCCCCCCCCCCCCTTCCCAAATTTCTTCTGGGTTTTTCTCTCATTTCTTCTTGGCAAGGCCAGTTTAAACTCCTGTTTCAAAAGATCCCTGTCAGAATTTTAGTTACTTAGATAAGAAAGGGAGCTTGATAGTCATACAAGTAACACCCAAAATAAGTAGCTGGTATCCAATTCTGTACTTTCCTCATGTGATGACAAAATATCAGCAAAGTAGAATGCATTTGAAAATTATGCTTAACTAACCGAAGGAGCTTACTGCTGTTGAATGTTATGGAAGCAGACTTAATACGATTTCTAAAAGGCATCAGCTACTTGTTTGGCTAAACAGCACACTGAGAAGAAAGAACTGCACAGCTGTGTAATAGCATTAAGTGGGCATGTTGTATTTGGTGAGTTTGCTGATCGGGTTTCGGGTTGTCTCTTTTTGCATAGGGGCATCGTTAACATGGTTAACATCGTTAACAGTTAAGACTGAAATCTTTATTTGTTTATCTGAGTAAACAAGACAGTTGAAAACAAGTAGCAATAAGAGGTTGAGCAGCACAGGATTAGCTTCTACTTAACAAAAAAAGAAAGGTATTCCTTATGGGAGATAACTGGCACACATCCTCTCCCCGCTGCGATGAAAGGTTTTAATGTGGTCAAAGGGGGTTTTGAGCCCGCACACTGCACTGCCTGCAGGTGCCCAGGCCCTGGCAGCAGGGGCTGCAGGGCGGCCTCTGTGAGCAGAGGCCGGACACAGCCGGCTCCAGCCGGCTCCAATCAACCCACCAGAGGGCGCGGCTGTGCCCCGCGGTCAAGATGGTGGCACCTCTGGGAAAGCAGGTTTAAGTAAGGGCAAAAACCTCCACGCAGAAAGAGGATTGAGGGGGGAAATGTGTGAGGAACAGCTCTGCAGGCACCAAGCTCAGTGCAGAAGGAGGGGAGGGGCTACCTCAGGTGTCAGAGCAGAGATTCCCCTGCAGCCCGTAGGGCAGACCACACTGGAGCAGGGATTTTCCTGCAGCCCATGGAGAGCACTATGCCAAAGCAGATACCCGCACTGCAGCGTATGGACGACCTCATGCTGGAAGAAGTGGATATGCCCTGAAGGAACTGCAGCTCACAGTGAGCCCGTGCTGGAGCAGGTTTAGACGGAAGGCCATAGAGGGGACCCAGGCTGGAATGGGGGATATGTGTGTGGAGGAAGGAACAGCAGAGAGGATCTGTTACAGAATCATAGAATCAACTAGGTCAGAAAAATACGCTTAAAATCAAGTCCAACCATTACCCCAGGACTGCTAAGACCACCACTAAACCGTGTCACTGAGGGCCTCATCTACACAGTTTGTTAACACTTCCAGGAACGATGATTCCGCCACTTCCTTGGGCATCCTGTTCCAATGCCTGAGCACCATCTGTGTATGGACTGACCACATTCCCCATTCCCCTGCACTGCTTGGAGAGATGCAAAGCAGTGAGGAAGTGAAGCTAAGCCTGGGAAAAGGCTCTTTATTAGGACCACTGTTGTTTAATATCTTTATTGATGATCTGGATGAGCATATTGTGCGCCCTCAGTAAATTTGCAGATGACACCAAATTGGGTGGGATTGTTAATCTGCTGGAGGGTAGGAAGGCTCTGCAGAGGGATCAGTCAGGATCAATAGGCTGTGGCCAACGTCAGTATTTGGTTGCGATGTTCTACGTGAGCTCCTTAAGAAAAAAGAAAGTTACACTTTTCACAGAGAATGGATACACAGTAGCTTGGATTGGCTTTCCTAGTGTTGTAGAAGCTTATTGCTTTAGAACATGAGGTCAAGTTCAGAACCAATGTAGGGAGATGAGGACACCAACTTGGCTTATTGAAGTTGTCTTTTAAAGGGCCAGTGCAGCTCACTGCCTGCCCAGTCTGCTTCAGGGCTGCTTGGTGAGCGCAGCACATGTCTTGCAGGTGGTGCCAAGCATAAGCCACCTCCTGTCCCCTCTGGCTGTTGAGGTGGATGTGGCCACGTGGATGGTGAGTGTGGAGAAGACAGGGGCAGGATGGCCCTTCTCTCTTACTCTTGCAGGCGGGCACATGTGCTGTGATGGGGCTGCCGCTGCCCTTCCTGCAGGGGACATCCATCCCCATTGCTCTGCAGCAGGAGAGAACTGATCCCCAGAGCCCCTCTGTCCCAGATGATGATGCCTCTCCCGTGCCCTGGGTGTCAGGGGGACAGCACTGAAGGAGTCTGGGAGGGCCCTCCTGCTGCTTCTCCTCCAGGGCTCTTTGCTCTGTTTTCCTTGGCAGCAGGCAGGAACCCCATTTGCATGGGTAGGGACCTTGGCTGCAGCAGAGGCGCTGGGTTCATCGGGCTCTGCTGGCGCAGGAGCTCTTTTTGTCTGCCCCCTGGCAGCTCTTTGCAGCCAGGACCGCATGCTGCCACAGACCATCCAGGTAAACCAGCCTGGCCAGGAGATTCCCATCCCATCCCATCCCACCCCATCCCATCCTGCCAGTTCCTCCAGAGAGGGACTGTCCCCAGCACCTACCTTAGGAACTGTCCCCAGCCCAGCTACTCTGCTCCTCTGTGCCCTCAGGACCTGCTGGCTCTGCTCAATGAGCACTGGCCACCCACAGAGGGGATCTTCCATCTGGCAGCCAGTGAGTGCACCTCCTGCGACATCAGGGAGGCCCTGAACAGCAGGCTGGAGGTTTAGCTCCAAAGCCAACCTGTGCTGCTGCTGGCTGTCATCTTCAAGGTGATCCCTGCTGATCTGGAGCCCAGCAGCTCCGGGCTCTCTTGTTGCTGATGAACACCTGCAGGAGCACAAGCAGAAACCCAGCCATCTGCTCATGAGCCAGATAGCTGGGGTTGCTACAGGTGCTCCTGGGGTCAGTGGCCAAAGCTTCATGTGGAGCCCTTGGCACTGCAGGACCTCCTGTGCAAGATCTCCTCCAAGCTCCTTGATGTCCAGCTGTACAAGGAGTGGATGAGAGCCATGGAAAAGACAGCAGGCAGGAGAGGCTGGCAGCACTGAGAGAGCAAGTGTGGCAGCAGCCTGCCTGCTCCGCAGGCACTGGCACAGGCCAGGACTCACCTGTAAAGCAGTGGCCTGCCTGAAATAGCCATGGTTCCCACAAGCCACCTCCTGCTGCTGCTGTGGGGTTTATGTCTGGGGGAAAGGGGGACAGAAAAGCATTTCTGTATGTGGATCAATTCCCACATGTATTGGGGCTTCTTCCAACAAGGTCCTCTTTGAGAAGGGTAGGGAGGATTGAAGGTGGATGTTTCAGTGAAGGCAGACCCTCTGTTGTAGACCAGGGTGAGATTAGCCTGGAAGATCTGTTTTGTCAGCACCAACTTCATTAATGCTGTGCTCCTATACCCTCAGGGTAGCCTGCAAAGCTACCTGAGACCAGCCTGCTCCTGCTCAGGCACTTGCTGCCACTGCTCAGTAACATCAGCAGGAATATGATCACCAGTAAAATGACAGCTGGGAACCTGCCCATCTGTTTGGCACCGAACCTACTCAGCCCCCCCAGGAGCTGTCCCTGAATGTCCTGTTGTAGGAGACAGAAGGTACACTGTGTTCACCGCCTGGCTACAGCCTCTCCAGCCCACCCCTTTCTCCTCAGAGTGCCCTGGCTGCCTCCTCCCATCAGCAAAGCCGTGGGGCAGCACCCAGGAAGAGCAGCCCCACGGCTGCACGTTCCTGCACAGAAATGTGGGTCAAGCTGAGAAAGGCTGTTTGAGCCCGTACCAGCCCCCTCGGTGAAACCAGTGGTTTGCTGTGTGCAGGTCACGCAGCTCATGGAGTTTCTCATTGACCACCAGGAGGAACTTCCTGGGGAGGAGGTGGCCGGGCTGGCCAGTGAGGGGAACGAGGAGCCACCAGCACCGCAGACGGCACCAGAAACAGCAGAGGTTTGTGAAGTGTACAAACAGCATGACAACAAAAGCCTCCCCCCTCAGAAGGTGGGGCTGATGCCGCAGGGACAAGCACAGCCATCCACCAGCCTGCAGCTCTGCCAAAGTGCAGAGCGAGGCTGATGCAGGTTGGCCATCGTGCTTTGTGCGGTGATTCCACCATAGCTGGCTCTGCTGACCTGAGCAAGCCCATCCAAGGGATGTGCCTTTCAGAGCTAGGGTAGCAATTGGGCAGGGAGGTCCTTGCCCCGGCTAACTTACACATTGCCATTGCAGGTGTCTCGCATCACTTCCAGAAGTGAACACTGGAAAAGCTTTTCCAGGGAGAGAAGGTAACATGGGCTACCTTTGATTACAAGGAGAATTGATTCATGTTTACTGTGTCTTCACCTGTCTAACAATACTATTGACCGGAAAGGTTGCCCAGCTCTGCGCAAGCAGAGGGAACACAATCCACCTGAAAGGGAAAAGTAAGCTGTGAGGAGGAGAGCAACGGCCAGCCAGGCAAGAAAAGGCAAAAGCTGGAAACGGAGATTGCAGACATGGCCAACTGAGAAAACTTGGGTAGAGCGAGAAGAGCCAGATGTGCAACAGACACTGCTGTCCATTGTCTCTTCTCTTGGATTCACAGAATCATAGAATGGTTTGGGTTGGAAGGAACCTTAAAGATCATCTAGTTTCAACCCCCCTGCCATGGACATACACACCTTCTGCTAGACCAGGTTGCTCAAAGCCCCATCCAACCTGGCCTTCAACATTTTCGGGGATGGGGCAGCCACAACTTCTCTGGGCAACCTGTCAGTCTTCTCTGAATGATTATTTGGGCCTCTGTTCTCATTCTGTCACAGCTACAATTGCCTTTAGTGGGAGTCTTCCCAAACTTCCACAGTCTAAATTATCAGGATGATCATACCAATCCCTAACACATAGCTAGAAGAAATCCCACAGAGGACTATATGATTGGGTATTGGGTTTCATCTGAAAGCACAAGTTACTTGTTTTCTTCTCACCCTTGTCCATAATTCCTGTCTTTCCCTTACCCCCTGCTTTTCTCAAGGCAGAAGATTACTGAAGAGGTTACTGAAGACATCACTAAAGAAATGGACCTGATTACTGTACACTTTTATGGCTGATCAGACTGTTCTTCCAGGCTTTCATTAACTACAGAGATAGCCTGGTAGTCCTAAGCCACCAGACATTTTTCTCTCACTGAAACTGGGAATGTACTTATTATAATATACTATAAGCACTTCTATTTTAAACATCTCCTTGTCCTGGTCAGCAATGCAACAACCTTTTCAGAGGTAAACAGTGAAAAGCAGAAGTATGTACAGGGTGGAATGGCTTTTGCATTATTCATCCTAAGCTATTTGCACATCTGCAGAGTAACTGAGAGGAGGGAGTACACAGGGGCTGTCATTTGACCCTGTAGCACCCAGGGTGTATTATCCCACAGGATTCCTTCATTCCATGAAAGAAGAGTAGAAGAAAACAGAAAGCATCAGAGGAAGGGCTCACTGAGGTCTTGCTGACGACCAGGATCAATAATTCTTTAGTACAAACCTTGAGAACCTTGAGGAAACTCCAAAGACAGATAAAAGCTGCACTGCTTTACTTTGTGTTCACACACAGCCTTCTGCTAGTATGATCCCGTCAAGATGCAAACTACTTGGTGAAACTTGTGTGGCCTTCATGGAACATCACTGCTGCTCTTCCATGATTTTTCCACCCACTTCGTGCCTTTTTTGCATAGCAGACATTCCCCCACTCTTTCTGGCATATATGCCATTGGTCTGTTCCAAGGGGCTGCCCAAAGGCTTCTGATATCATGAAAACTTCTGAAATGAGGCAGCAGAAACACAACATGGGCAGTGTTACAGACTGAAGCTGGCCCTTAGCTGGCATACTTAAGTACTGATTCACCAAAACTAGGTGGCACTTAACTAGTTCTGCTCCCTGCCCAGTGCTCTGCCACAGGGGGAAGCTTCTCTCCTGGATTTGTATTTCATTACACTCTGCCAGGGGAGGCTCTGGATTTCCTTGAAAAGGTACATCTCTTCTAATTAAGAATTTACAACTGATCCCATTTCAAGATCCCTCTTTCCCTTTGATTTCTCATTTGCTGGCTTGTCTGAAGACGAACAAATTGGTAACCAAGTCCAGTGGGACAAGATACAGAGCTGAAACCGTGCTCTTCTGCAACCTCAGCTGGGCAGAGAGTAAAATCAAACTACTTGAAGAGGTCACATCCTTTCCTTTCATGATTGTCCTGCTTTTGACTGGGATATAGTTTACTTTTTCCTAGTAGCTGGTACAGTGTAGTGGTTTTGATTTAAGTCTGAGAATAATGCTGATAACACACTGATGTTTTGGTTGTTGTGAAGTACTGCTAACACAAAGTCAAGGACTCTTCAACTTCTTCTGACCTGCCAGCAAGAAGGCTGGAGGCACAAGAAGCTGGGAGTTGACACAGCCAGGACAGCTGAACCAAAAGGGATATTCCAGAGCATTTGCTGTCATGCCCAGTATATAAACTGGGAGGAATTTGCCAGAAGGGGTATCAGTCAGCAGGTGGTGAGCAGTTGTATAGTGCCTCACTTGTGTTTTTTTCTTGAGTTTTATTACTCTTTTTGTTATCTTCCTTTTCATTACTGTTGTTATTAGTATTTACTTTATTTCAATTATTAAACTTTTCTATCTCAACCTAAAGGTTTCACCTTTTTCCGATTCTTTTCCCCATACTGCTAGGGAAGCGGGTATGAGTGAGCGGTTGTATGGTACTTACTTTCTGGCTGGAGTTAAGCCATGACAGTGACTCAAGTATAACTTCTAAAAGAGAGATAAAAACTCCTGGGTCTTGCTTAACATTTCCAGCATCCAAATTCTGCTTCTCTTTACTATCCTATCCAGTGTATGCACATGTTGGCATGGGTATTCTCATTGGCTGCAATACATTACCGTATCTCCTGACAGTAGACACAGGATACCTCATGGTGTTTAAACTGAATTTCTTAACAGGCCAGCAACTTCAGGGAGACTAGGATGTGAAAGCATCAGTGAGCCATCCAGGAAGTTCAGCCCTACAGAGCAGTGGAGGTGTTGCAGAGAACTGAACAATGAGTACAAACAAGTGCAGGGAGAGGATGCAGAGCATGGATTCTGCCTTCCTCTGTTTGTCTGGGACATGGGATAAACTCCCAGGTCCCAGAAACATGGGAATACATCTGGATCTAACTCTGCCTCTTCAAAAAATCCCCCATTTTGTTCCTTGCAACCACTGGGAAATTCTTTGAAAATGGGACTTAATTTTGATCAGTGTTAACTATAGTCTTCAAAAATCATATTTCGGATAGCTAAAATTATCTCTCTTCATTTTAACACTGCTTAATGTTCATCTAAGGAAAATCAGGATTGCCACCTCAGGCTGCAGTCTGGTCTGTTACTCCCACATCAAAACTTCACTAAAGTTGTAGTGTTTAACAGATGCTGCTTTCTTAATTTCTGGCCAGGTTTTTGAAGAGAGGTTCCTTTCCTTAGAAACTCCCACACAGACTCAAGGAAAGCATATTGAGAGGTAGAAACATTTCTTCTTCCAAAGGGAAAAAAAAAGATCCTACAGTCAGCAGAGCAGAAAGCTGTTACATGTAATGCATGCTCACTTCCCTGTCACCTCAAGGATAGAGAGCCATGGTTTACTTAGTGGCCCAGATATATTAATCTAAATCTTCCATATGTTAAGACTTTTTGCTGTGGTAAGGCTTGTGAAGTTTTGAATTGCACCCTGAACCACGAACACTGCACTTTGAGCTTTCAAAAATGAAGTGGCAATACCTATGAGTATTTTTATATCCATTTAATGAGGACCAAAAGCCTCACTTGTTAGTAGCACTTTGTGAGTAGCACATTGACCTCTGTCTTCCTTGGTGGACCATTCAGTTTAATAGCACTTCTCAAGCTGACCTAGTTTGAAGGTAAGTCCCTGGGGGTGGGACCCATTGGGCTTAATTTTAGAAGTCTAACAGTTCAGTGTCAAAGTCTGAGCTAGTCACCCTAAGCTTCCTAGCAGAGAAACAGGTACCTCCAGAGGATGATTCATCTGGCCTATTTTAGGATGAAGTGAAACACTACCTAAAGGTACCTGTTTTTCTGTTTTATTATAAAGGGAACCTGAAATGACGAGCTTTAGACCTAAATGTCAGACTTCTAAATGCTTAAAATAGGAATTTAAGCTCTGTCTTGGATATCATCATGGTCAGTGGAATATAGAAGCTTAGACAGAATGGCAGTAATAAAGTAAAAGTAAATGGATAAACTTTTTTTTTTTTAAATTAATAAATAATGGAAACATTGTATGTTTCAAAACTATTTAAGGTAACATTGATGCCTTTTTAAAAAAGATTGATTTTCAGTGGCTTTGACTTGTTAATGACAGTTACCAATCTCTGCTCCAACAGGGCCATTAACAAATCACTTCTTTACCAATTATTGTTTGCACAAAAGTGATTAAGTTTCTTAAAATTTTTTAGAGTTTCTGGTGCTTACCTAAATATATCCAGCCATAAATTTGTGCTCAAGGAATTAAAGTACTGAACTGACATTCTGCAAAACTGAGGTGGAAAACACTCCCAAATGCGAATAATCCAAACATTTCTGGGGAGCTGATGATAAAGGTAATATAGATCAATCACCATTACATGAAGAAGTTTTACTAATCAGAGGTGGTTTTAGATCCTTCGCTCACTTCTGGATGTTTCCATCCGCTTACCTGTTCTAAATACTAATAAACTGTTCATGTCATCAAGCTTCATGGCATAACATTTTTTTGTGGGTAGAGGGAGGGAGAGGGATGATCAATTTTTCCCAGCTTTCTTTTTCAGACTTACTTACTTACTTTTTGGCTGTACTAACCTGGCAAAATCAACAACATGAGGCTTTGAATGTCCACTCCTTTCTATAAAAGGTTAGAATGTCTCCTCGCTGCCTGGGTTTCTCAAACAGCTGTCAGGGATCAGATATGGAAAAGTAAGATAGCGTATTGGCTCAGTATTCAGCAACATTTGCATTTTAAGAGAAAACTCATTGAAATCAATGGAAGATGACCCAGGAACATCAGTGGGTTTTCTACTATAACTTCCTAGTGATCATATTTTGTTTGATGACTTCTATCATCAAATTTTTATACTATTTCACGAGGAAAAAAAAAAAAATTAACCACAACTCCCCATTGCATTTATAGGAAGTGAATGGTCATTCCTACACATCCTTACTGCACATTTCAGCAGTCTAATATAAGGCTGGTTGGCCTGTTCCATAAGGGCTGCATGATCAATCCCAAAGATGGCATGAAAAAGGAGGAGCAGTCTTACAAGACTAGCCACAGGGATGACAAGTCAATGCAATGAGTTCTAAGGGATGTGGTAATTCTCTGATTTATCCTGTGGCTTTTTCTGCGTGCTTTCCTAGCTCACTGGTATGTCAACAGTATCTGGAATGTATTTGCACCTCTTTCCCACACAAAGCATGACCAGTGCCTTCTATCAGTCAGGTGGCTACCAGTATATGTTGCTTTGTGCTAGGTATGTTGTGAGTGAATCCTTAAAAAAGCCTCATAAAGCAGTCATGCTTCCCTTTGTCTAGCTCCGTGTACACTATAGTGTCTGTTTCCTCACCCCTCTTTAGAGAGTGATGATGGTGGGAGGGTGACTGTGGCCATGTGGAAGAGGATGGTGGTCTTCATAAGCTGTTTTACTTCTGATTACTGTGGGGTGCTATTTCAGCTGGATAGGTGAAGCAAAGGCCTGTTGCAATGCCTAACTCTGCCAGAGACATCTATGAGATAGCTGTGGAAGCAGAGGATATAAGTAGCTATTTTTGTCATAGAATTGATCGAGCTGCAGTAGCTGTGCTGTGACACACCGACTCCACATGCAGCAGCCCCACCTCTCCTCTCCTCATTTAGGCACTGAAGGGTTAGTTACATTTGTCAGCTATATCTTCCACTTTTCCCTTTTCCTCCCCCACCTTACTTTAACTCTGTAAGCAGCTCAGCCAAGCTTCATCCTCCATAGTTTCACCTGCTGCACACTGATAGTGACAGCAGCAGATACCACTGCAGGCGGTGACATCCTTCTGTGTCAGGCAGAATCTTCTAATTGGTGCACACAGCCCTGTGCAGCTCAGCCATCTAATTGTTTACCTTCCAATTTTTCCTGCCCTAGGAAGACAGTGCTCCGAAGAGCAGCCCATCAGCTGAAGCCCTCAAGAGCTGGAAACTTCCCATATGCATCCAGCCTGACTGCTGGTCCAGGGGCTGAGGCACAGTTGCTATGAGAAGCAGGTTCTGTGTGCCTGAGCTCTTAATCTCTCTTCCCTTTGTTCACTAGCTTGTGTTTATTCTTTGACATTCCCCTCCTAAAGTGCAGCCCTTAAACTGACTGACATTAAGAACAGCAACAACAATACTTAGCAATAATCCTTTGCATTTCTAGAGTGTTTTCCATCTATGGAGTTCAAATGCCTTGAGAAAAATTGGTATTGTTAGTATCCTCATTGTACAGATCAGATAGATGCAAAACAGATTAAATAATAGCTTTTCCTCTCCCTCCTGTTCATTTAAGCTTTTTTTTAAAAAGCAAGACAGCAAGGGAGAGTGTAGGAGGAAGAGGGAGAGAGAGGAAGGAAGGAAAGAGGGAAGGAAGGGAGAGAGGAAGAAAGAGAGAAAGAGAGACAGGAAGACAGAAAACAAAGAGGGAAAGAAAGAAAGATGGATGAAGCTCAGCCTTGTCACTGTCAGTTCCAGGCAAAAGAAATGGAATGATATCAAGCCCAGTAAATCAAGTTTTAAATGAAAGTAATGTAATTAATGTTGATCCATATAGATTGATGGTAAGGAATTGTTGTCAAACTAACCTGATACATATTCTTTTATGAAGTTAGAACTTTAGCTGATAAAGGTAATCATATTTGCATTGGCTTCTGTGAGACATTTGATTTGATGGCATACAACCTTGTAATTAAAAATGAAAACAACAGAAAATCAGCACAGTAGGTATTAAATAGACAAAATTCTAGGTAACTGATCATTTAAAATGTGTGAGTGAGAAGTCATCACTAAGCAAGCATAATACACAAAGTCCTGAGTGAATCTGGTTTTGGGCTTTATAGTGCTTTTTATCAGTACAGCTATTTTTATCAGTATTCTGAAATGAAAATTACCCCCTGCTTGATTACACCTGTAGCTAATCTGAAGATTAGTGGAGCAGCTATTAATGAAAGAGATGGATAGGTGAGACTGGGCTGTTTTAGCTTACTGACAAATTAGGTGCAAGTAAAAGCATTCTATTTTTAAGAGATGTGATTGTGATAACATACATGTAGGAAGACAGAAAGTAGACCACAATTATCAGACTGTACAGGACGGTATGTAACTGCTCACTAGGGAGATGGAGGTGAAGATTATCTTGAATATCTGGGGATGGACTGCCCAGTGGCCTGAAGGAATAAATGTGAGGAAATGGACTCAAGAATAGAGTCCAAGGCTCAGTGAGGTTCATAGAAAATCTGAAGATGATGTCAGTTATTTCACAAGCACCATTGAAAACTCATATATGCACATTCCCAAACACAGATGGAAGTGAGAAAATCAACAAAATGAGGAAATAAGGCAGAAGCCAGTGGTGAATACACATTCTTCAAAGCTTAATTTAAATTTTAGGTTTTGCAAATAAAACCCCATAGAAGTCCTGAAGATTTACCACCCCAGCCCACCCTGAAATCTTTGGCAATCACTTGGTTGAAAGGGGTTGAGATAATCTAATTAATCTGTCTTTGGTTCTCTTATCACAGTTGTTGGAATACTGAGGCCAGTTCATGCTTAAAATCCTCAGAAAGACTGTTGAGAAATCAAAAAACAGACCTAGAAGAATAATGTAAGGATCGGAAAACATGTCTTTCAATGAAAGACTCTAGGGTCTTAGACAATTTTACTTATCATAGAATCATAGAATCATAGAATAATTAGGGTTGGAAAGGACCTTAAGATCATGTAGTTCCAACCCCTCTGCCATGGGCACGGACACCTTACACTAAATCATATCACCCAAAGCCTCGTCCAACCTGGTCTTGAACACTGCCAGGGATGGAGCATTCACAACCTCCCTGGGCAACCTATTCCAGTGCCTCACCACCCTAACAGGAAAGAATTTCCTTCTTATATCCAATCTAAACTTCCCCTGTTTAAGTTTTAACCCGTTACCCCTTGTCCTGTCACTACAGTCGCTAATGAAGAGTCCATCCCCAGCATCCCTATAGGCCCCCTTCAGATACTGGAAGGCTGCTATGAGGTCTCCACGCAGCCTTCTCTTCTCCAGGCTGAACAGACCCAACTTCCTCAGCCTGTCTTCATATGGGACGTGCTCCAGTCCCCTGATCATCCTCGTGGCCCTTCTCTGGACTTGTTCCAACAGTTCCATGTCAATTTTATGTTGAGGACACCAGAACTGCACACAATACTCCAAGTGAGGTCTCAGGAGAGCAGAGTAGAGGGGCAGGATCACCTTCGACCTGCTGGTCACGCTCCTTTTGATGCAGCCCAGGATACGGTTGGCTTTCTGGGCTGCAAGCGCACACTAAAGCCGGCTCAAGTTCATTTTCTCATCAACCAACACCCCCAAGTCCTTCTCCGCAGGGCTGCTCTGAATCTCTTCTCTGCCCAACCTGTCGCTGTGCATGGGATTGCTTCGACCCAGGTGTAGGACCTTGCACTTGGCATGGTTAAACTTCATGAGGTTGGCATCAGCCCACCTCACAAGCATGTCAAGGTCCCTCTGGATGGCATTCCTTCCCTCCAGGGTATCAACCGAACCACACAGCTTGGTGTCATCAGCAAACTTGCTGAGGGTGCACTCAATCCCATGGTCCATGTCAGCGACAAAGATGTTGAACAAGACTGGTCCCAACACCGATCCCTGAGGGACGCCACTTGTTACTGGTCTCCAGCTGGACATTGAGTCATTGACCACAACTCTTTGTGTGCGGCCATCCAGCCAGTTCTTTATCCACCAAGTGGTCCATCCATCAAATTGATGTCTCTCCAATTTAGAGACAAGGATGTCGTGTGGGACAGTGTTGAACGTTTTGCACAAGTCCAGGTAGATGACATCAACTGCTCTACCCCTGTCCATCAGTTCTGTAGCCCCATCATAGAAGGCCACCAAATTGGTCAGGCAGGATTTCCCCTTAGTGAAGCCATGCTGGCTGTCACCAAGCACCTTGTTGATTTTCATGTGCCTTAGCATGCCTTCCAGGAGAATCTGCTCCAAGATTTTGCCAGGCACAGAGGTGAGACTGACTGGTCTGTAATTTCCCGGGTCATCCATTTTCCCCTTCTTGAAAATGTGGGTTATATTTCCCTTTTTTCCAGTCATCGGGAGCTTCACCTGACTGCCATGATTTCTCAAATATGATGGCCAGCGGCTTCGCAACTTCATTTGCCAGCTCCTGCAGGACCCGCAGATGGATCTCATCAGGACCCGTGGACTTGTGCACGTTCAGATTTTTAAGACGGTCTCGAACCAATTCCTCTCCTACAGTGGGTGCAAGGTCTTCATTCTCACAGTCCTTCCTTATCGAAGGAGACAAAGTCATGATCTGATCAGTCTATGAGTTACCAACTGAAATTTTGATCAACCAAGACTGTCAACATAAGTGTCTAAAAAACAGTATTATGGCATTTAGCTTATATAAATGCAGATTAGACAAGAGATGAAATTAGTTAATGGTGCAGGGCAAATGATGCCGGAACACATTACCAAGGGTTATGGGTAAGTTTTCCAATTCTGGAGATTTTTTAATCAGTACATGATGGTTTTCTAAAATACGCACTCTGTAGTTCATATTTGACTATTAGATCTGAAGTTAGAATTAATTTGATGGAAATCCTATAAACTGAATATTAAAGAAATGCCCTGTGTGAAGACATTTAAAAACCACAAAAGCTGACTAGTTGAGCAAGTGACTTCGCAACCTGAGTGAACTTAAATAAATGTGGGTGGCTCTGACAGACTTGTCCAAGTCCACAATAGGACAGTCAGAACTGGAACCTGGCTATCCAGAACTGCGCTGTGTTTTCCTTGGTCCACCACATCTCAGCTGTACTATTACTGTCAGTGTTCCCTTACCTAAGGACCTAAACTAGCCCCATTTCAAATACCATTGCCAACTACTGCAATAGGAACTGAGCTGGGTATTGTAGCAGCAAAAGGCAATTCCCATTTATGCCACATTTTTTTTTCTTTTCTGATAAATGTTGTGTCTCTTTATTACACCTAGAATTTCAAACACCTGTCTCTCTGAGCCTTCCTAATACTCTACCAAACTATGCATAAAAATAATAACCTCATAAAGCAAACACGGGATGAAGAAGTAGTAAAGAATTACAAAAATGAATGCTATAAAAAGTTAAACTAATCCCTTGAGCAGGATAGGACTTCATTTTTCAAAAGCATATCCGACTACGCTAAAGAATTTGCAGTTTTAAATCCCTTCATGGCAGTCACTTTGCCAACAGACAATAAAGCTGCAGTTTAAAACTGCATTCATCTTCTGCAAAAGGCAGCAGATAGCTTTCAGTGTGTTTTTAACACCATCTTTTTTCTTGTAGTACCAACTACTCCATGGGGAGGGGTAGAGGAAGTGACATTAAAATTTTCAATTATCAGGATGTGGCCAATAAACCTGTCCTACTTCCTACCCCATTACATCTTGTATATTCCCCTGGTCTCTGAGGGCATGCCTGCATAGTTGTTTATCCTTCTGTTGTTGCTTCAGCTACAATAATGCACCTAGATGTCTTCCAAACCTAACATGGCTCTCTCCAGCCATGTCCCAGCTTGAGCAGAGAGATCCCCATCTGGCCATGTAATAGATGCATCTCAGTATAGTTTGGTTATGCCTTGTTTATGCTGAAGGATCTGAAGAAAGGGCTTATCTTGCTTTTGTGTCTGAGCAAAAAGCTCCTCATATCTCACATCATATGACTTACCAGAAACTTGTAAATATCCTGCAATCACCTGAATGTTCCAGTAGGGAGGTGCTTAAAACAGGGAAAAATAAAGAGAGAAGGAAAAGAGTAGTAGAGTAGTAGACCAGGGAAGTATTAAAAGGGAAATAAGATAGGAAAAATGGATCTTTGGGTGCCATTAAGGTTAAGGAGCCTATATGTTCCTCCCTGTGGTGTCCTACATGTGATTGAGGTGTAGTACTGTCACACTTGGATGGAATGAGCCATTTAAGGATTAAGAAGTCTATCCATCGATATTGTATTGTTGTTGTTATCACAGCTGCTGAGTGCCTTGCAGGCTGTAATGTATTTATCCTCAGAATAGCTCTGTGAGGTAAGTAGGTCTCCTGCCAGTCTTTTTTGTTTTTTTTCTTCATGTCCAAATTCAGTCTCTCATAGAGTTAAAAAAATAGTTTGAAGATAAAGAAGAGCATATTTGACCTTTCAGTAATTAAGTTTTTGGTACTTTCTCCCTAATACTCTAGTCTCCATCATTTTCAACAGCCCCTTGATCTGAAGCACAAGGAAGAGGTCATCTTGCCTGGGGCAGGAAAAATTCTGCTTCACTGAGCTGAATATTAGTAGCACCTGAAAAAAAAACAATCCAGGTGATTCATCATAGCTCAAGATGACTGATTCTTTTAAGCCTCCTGGAGGTGGTGTACATGCAAGGCAGCCTTACTAGATCCTTAATGACAAGCCTAAGGTGTGATTTTTAATTTTGCTGGAAAAGAAGAAAGAGCAAAAAAATCAGTGTTTTCCTAATGTAATTATTGTCTAATATAATTATTCGATATCTGATTATCCATGAGTCCTGCAGAGACACAGAACTAAGAAACTGGGATGATATAAGCCTGGCTATCAAACTAAATTTCATCCAGAGGTGAGCTTAAAGGTGGTGTGACACTATATGCATGTGACACTATCTGGGCAACCATCTTCACAACATACGTTGTTTGCCACTGTAAACATCTGTGTCCAGTGCAGTCCCCAGAGGCCTGGAATCTGAAAAAACAGACTTAGTGGATGGCATGGCCTGTTTTCAGTCAGATTGTTTAAACCCCTTATATGTATATTTAATTTACTACTCATTTCACTGAAATACAATACAGGCGTTCAGAAGGAAATATAGGATTCATACATTGGCATTCTGGGTTTTTGTCATTCTTTCTGAAGAGAAGATAACATATTGGTATCTCAATAGCTATTAGAAGTTAAAAATGCGGAAAGAAAATCCTTATTAATAAAGAAAAGAAGACTGAAGTATAACTTATTTTTTTATTTCTAATAAATTACTTCTGTGCTACATGTACTTATTAGACATAGACAAAGTACAATTGCTGGCTTAGGATATGATACGAACTTTGCAAACAGCTATGCTAAACTTCTGGGAGCCAGTAGATTAAAGATAAAATTGTACCAAGGTGGGGTGGATTTGCATTTCAGCGCAGAGTTTCTTTGTCACATTCCATATCAAAATAAATGTGGCAAATCAAAATAAAGCTGCAAAGTTTTGCCTGCTTGTCAATTAAAACAGCCAATCACTGTATTATCTTGAAATCTTTTCTTAGATGGGCATAGAAGGATTATGTACTACAACTGTATCTCAAGCTTGCAAGGTAGCCACAGAGGATAAATTAATGGTGTCCAAAGAGGATTTTCATTAAAACTGATTAAAGTACTACTATTTACATCATGTGCTAGAAAACTGGTGAGAAAGGCTGAACACAGCAATAGTGGACAAGTATCTAAATTTTTTACATGCAATACTTGCCAAGAAAATCAAAAGTCTCCTAAATAAATCATATGTCTATGTTTTACTGCAGTCATATAAAGCCCCCTATGTTGTTCTTAATAGGTAGAAAGATTTTGGAGAATAACTAAGAGCGTTAAAAATTTAATATCAGAAGACTGTAGTTGTGATTTCTGAGGCTAAAAAATCATTTTTGCTTCTTAAAGAGAGAAATTAGCCAATGCCAGGAAATACTGCTTTTTCATCACAACAGCCTCTGGGCAAGGCCCTAAATGACCCAACAACACATTTTATCTTTTTTAGTATTTATATAGCTTCACTGGACTCTTATCTGAACAGCTTATCTATCTTTACAACTCTCTCTGAGCCAGGAAAAGAGTATTTATTCAGATATATACATGGAGATGAGACACAGATGCACTAGAGATCCAAAAATGAACTTCACTATCACAGTCCCATACCCTAACCTGTCTATAACGTTGGTACATGGAAGTGCCAAATGCCTTTCTTCACACTGAAGGGCCCAGGGAGAGCTACAGACATCTGATGGGATAACCAAAGCATTCATCATGCATTCACCAGATATGAGGACATACAGACACTAAAGCTGGCCCCTAGAAAAATGCTGAGGAGAAAAGTATACTATAAACCCCGTATTCAGATCATATTTACACCTGTGGGGACATCACTTGTATTTTTTTGAGTTGGTGTAGTCCTTCTTTAACTCAAAATATCCAGATGCTGGACCTGAGTTTGCTTCATCTCCCTGTGTGAATGTCCTACTTACTAGGCTTCAGACTGCGCAGAGAAGAACTTAGGTATAATAGGATAGTGATGGTAAAGATTAGAGAGTAACACATAACTAAGAGTTTGGAGAAATCAACTTGCCATGGGAAAGTTCCAAGCCTTCTTCAAAAAAACACTTATATTTATTCAAAGATTACCTGATTAGAGTAGGCAGCAAAATCTGATTAGGTGCATATTTGTCTGAAAACTCAGGCATGGCTGCATGTGGGATGGAAGAGAAATACAAACACCAGTCTTGTAGAAGTTTATGCAACTGCAGTACTGAATAAAATCATGAAATCTTCATCCTAATGATGCTCTTAAGGTCATGGAAATCTAGATCAAAATAGGAGCTTAAGCCATGCCTTAAAAAAAATGAGGCTAGCACTATAATGGCGCCCATATATTACAGTTTTTTTGTTTAATCCTTGATATGTCTACACATGTTTGGCCCTACACATCATCGTAGTTACATGCCATCTCACTTACACATCATTCAGTCTTGCTGAGTTGACAGTTTTGGAATATGTTTAAGAACAAGGCTATTAATATGTGTAAGTCTTAACACTATTGGGTTGAGAACTACCCAAGGAAAAGCCTAACTAATATTCTAAACTGGACAGATGGATATGATACGCTTTTGGCAGGCTTTCACATTTCCCTCTCAAACAGGTCACAACTGCTTATAAAACAGGCTTTTACTGCATTCACTTACATGATTTATTTTTCCTATGCTTAGACTTTATAACTCATTTGCTCCATTTCCTGTCGGTATTTTCTTCCCTTTATTTATCTCCAATTTGTTTATATATGTACACAGATTCCATTACATAAATAAATATACATGTTGTATCCCAAACAATATTCTTATATTTTCCCATGAACAGTTAATTTTCTTCTCCTGTTGTCAAACTATTACGATAAAAATTAGGACGATCTTAAATTTTAGCTGATCTGATTGCATTCTGCCATGCAGATTGCATGCTGTCATGTTATACTACATTGAATGTTGTGACCAAAGAATCATAACAGTAGGTAAAGTCAGAATGTGTAATATTTACTACATAGTTCCATTGCAAAATTGGGAAGGAGTATTAGACAGAGGAGATGAAAACAGGTCAGAGACAGATTTGTTCTTGTTCCAATTATTTATTTTTTTTTATTTCATATAGAGGGGTATCATGGCATGGGGCCTTTTCTTGATTATGATTGCCTGGTTCTGATTATGGATCTGGGGTGATCTCACGTAACTGAGGGGACCCTGTCTGGTACTTCACTGTATACCAGTGTAAGAACTGGTCCCATAGTGAAGCTTTGTGCCGATGCAAAGTTAGGAATTATTTGGATCCCATCTCCTCTCTTCAGCTCACCTGAAAAAATCCTATTGAGTTTGCAGGAAATTATCATGTCAGTACTGAACCATCCAGCTGTAAGTCATTATCCTTTTTGCAGACAACTCTGCTGATTTTCTACAAGAAACAACAGTTTCACCATTCTGACTTTGGTAGTGCTCTTCTACGAATGGATGGAGGTACCAGCCACGACTTTGTCTCAGGTAGCAGTGGCAGTAGCAGAACAACGTCTGCCTTTAAGGAAGGCTTTTAAAAACATGCTTTACTAGAGCATGCTTGAGTACAGAATTGTGAGCCAGTTATCTTTATTGCTGCCCTCAGTCTCAGCTCACATCAATAAAAGGCCTCCCGTTAATCTCACTGAGAAATGGATCAGGCTCAGGCCCTACATGCCTTCCTGTCCTCTTGGAAAACCTGTTTTATGCACTGTGATTCCTGCATTTAAGATGAGACAAAATGGAAGGGATTTCAAGCTGTCTACCTCCACTTTGGAATTTGCAGTAAGCCAAGCCTCTTGGCATTGTTCAATGCAAATGCTTTTCTGTAGACCTAATGTATTGATGGAGACACCCATGCAAGCAACCTTACTTTGTGCCTGCACTGAAGTAAACAAAATGCGACTGACCCATGGAAGCAGTTGCAGTTTTTGACAGCATTGTTTTCAATGATAAAATAGTTCCACTTCCCTTTCGTAATTTAAGACACCAGGTGGCTCAGTTTCTTGCTTGTTTTTAAAGACATATCTATATATTCAAAATACCTCTGTATACTTAAAAATATCCATGAGAATTCATTTAAATTGCTACAGAAGTCTACTCTGCTTGACCATGTAGCAGAATAACACCTTGGTAAAAGGTGACAAAGTTTTGTTTTTTCCAAGTGGCTATTTAATACATTAAAAAATTAACTTTCCTTTTGGCTTGCAGCAAATTGGAGACTGTTAGTAGCTTTTCTGAAATGAATTCTGTAGGCACAGTACAGTGAAGTATAAATAACACAGAAAATAACAATAGCGGCACAAGTGGAGTTAGCTAACCTCTTGTTTCTCTTCAGAAAACTCTGTGGGTATAGACATGTGCTGGTAACCCCATTTCCTTTGTATTGATGACCCAAAACAAACATGAAGATGCTGTGGAAAAACCTGCATTGCTATATTCTACCTCTTCTGAGAAGAAACAGCATCAGTTTTCAACTGTCTTTATTACACAGCAGAAGCAGAACAATAGATGAAGTACTAACCCTGTAGTACTGCTATGTGAATAACCAATTTTTCAGTTTTCTGGCAATTCTGAATTTGTTTTAGGTTGACCTATGAAGTAATTTGACAAACAGAGTATTCATTTGCTAAAAGCAAAAGGAATAACAATTCCAGCACTGAGTGGTGCATTTCTTAAAAATGGTCTTTCTTTGAACAGCTTAAATAAATTTTAAAATTAAATTTTAATTTTAAAAGTTTATTTTGGAAAATTTTAGAGCTGGATATTTTGGGTGGTTGAGAGTTTTTAAGATTTGGAAACAACTGCATCAAAATTTAGAAAAAATAATGAGGTTTTACTGGAGAAGGAAATGCTCTTATACCACCCGCAGTCATCAAGCAGTTTTAGTTAAAGGACCATATCTTCATCAGGACTTATCACATAAATGTCTCCCTCAAAACAGCTGTTGATTACATGGCTTGCAATTTATCCAGTGTCCTTTTCAACATCCCTTTTGCTCAGCATCCCTGTGGTAACTTACAGTAATTGCTAACATCAGAATAGACTGGGCTCCCAGTGCAAGTTGCCTTTATACATCTGGGATCTTCTTATCTGTCTGAATAAATGAATGGAAAGAAGAAGGAATCAGCACTGAGTGATCTTCCAGCTTTTCATGATTCACTAGGAGAACTAAACACACCCACTGCAAATGGCTCAAAGACTGTACATGGGGAATTGTGCTGTTTCCACCTTTGTAGTGTTAAACACAGAAAACTAGCTTTGTGTTTCAGCTTATTTTGTAATCCTTTCTTAATTATGGGAATATGTATGAATCTAAAATGAAAGCCTATGCTCTTTTAACTTCCGATTTTTCTGTGTACACATTCATCTTTAGCCAAAGAAACACCAAGAGTAGGATACATCTCACCTTATCTTACAAGAGTAAAAGATCGGAACCTAATTCAGAGATAGTCTCTGTAGGCTTCCTTTATAATTAATAGAAAGATATAGGTGCCTTCACAGAAGGATTCATTTCAGATGAATTGTTCTGATGCCTGCATTGGGAAGAGATGAATTGCCTTCTGAAGGTGCCTATCTTTTTCCATTGATTTAAAAAGGACCCTAGTGTGACTTAGATGCCTGAGGTAAGTGAGATTAATCCTACCTTGAACCTAAATGGACAATATGGTTTGGTTTCTATAAATAGAAATAGACTTCAACAAGACTAAGGAAATTTCCATTACAGATCAATAATTTCCTATACTGTATATTTTCTGAAGAAAACATAATCATTTGCTTAAGGAATTCTTAGTAGCTATTACATATGAGAAAATAAGAGAACAGGACCTTCGTTTCTCCCAGTCTGTCCTCAGGAGGATGCTTTTCAATGTCTGCATTTACATTTTGCTTGACTGAGTGAGCCAATTACTTGCATGCAGAAAAGCAGTGCTGAACTTCAAGGGGGGTAGGATCATACAAAAAGAATGCTACTAACTGCAGTAAAAAGGAAAATGATGACTTTTTTAATACACTTCTGCAGTAAGACTAGGATGCCAGGGTGAATGTATCAGTGCCACTTTTGAAAGGCTGTGCATGTAACCTGACCTGGGAAGTGTCTAACAATGGGTGCAATTATCTTTTTCATGATGGCATATCATTAGTTTTCACTTTAATTGTCACACCAGTCACTTGACAAAGATTTATTTGATGTCTAATACTACAAGCCAAGCTCTGGAAATACTTGTGAATTAGAAAGAATTGTACCTTTCCAGGGACAAGGACTTGTGGATCCCTATGCCAAGGTTTAATTACACATAGATTTACAGTGTACTGCTACTTCTGCTAGATGGCGAAGTAGCTAAATGTGTATTTCTGAGTGGGAATGGCAACAAAGAATGAATGAATCCCTGAGCTGTCTTTTTCAGACAGTGGGAGGGAGGAAACAATGTGTACGTACTGCCAGAAAAGCTAAAATAAATGCAAACTGATAATTATACTGTACACAAATTGACATTTTTTTAATAGTCACAATGTTTGTACTAGCAAAATCTACATGCAGTGCTGTTGATGCAGTCAAGCTCTTCCTCATTGCTTCAGCCTCTCCTAGCAGCTGGGGTCAGCGGTAAGGATATGGAGCACATGAAGTATGGTTGGCCACAGCAAGACCCAGATGCTAAGCTAGGGATGATATCTTTTCAGTAGCTGCATCTGGCTCGTTGGCAGGCTCTACAGGCTGATCTGCTGGCAGGCCTGGATTTGCCTCTGGGTCTGTCATCTGTCATGTTGTTACACTGCTGATGGGCTGTCTCTGCTGCCTTGCCCTCCCAGACTGCATTTTGCCTTTCAACCACTTTTGCTGCTGAGAATTATGCTGCTGCTCCAACATTTAAGGACAAGGGGATGGCAATAAATTGCTAAGACCTGTAGTTCAGAGTGCAAGATCAGGGCAGCATTCTCAGAGTCAGAAATATGCTTGGCACATGCTCATTAATGCATGTTTTAAAAAACAGCCCTGCAGATTTAGAATTTACTTGCAACCTATTTATTATGCTTTGCTGCTAGTTAGTAATTCAGGGCTCCAGTGACTCATGCACCTTTGTTTTTAATTGTGATACTTTCATTTCAGTATATACCTGAGAATGACATATACAGTTGTTGATTAGGAAAGCAGAAGCCTCAATGAGCATGGGGGTAACTTAGTAAGCTGGCTGTAAAATAAATATGAAATGTATTACAGATTTCTCCATTCTTTGCTGCATGGCGCGTAATAACTTGGAGGAGACAGTTAAAATAAAATATTAACGGGCTAGCAGAACTGGGAAAACAGCTCACTGTTAACATGCCCAGTAGCGAGAGAAAATTACAGGTTTCATTGTGTATGCTGCACCATCTGCCTACACAGAGAGCCTAAGCCGTAGGCTCTCCCGAGGGAAATAGCTGTGGATAAGTTATTCAATTAGAATAGCATTATTGGCCAGCTACCTTGGAGAATTGGGTTGATGATGTTGTGATTATCCTGCTCTACATTCCTTCATGTCCCAGACAGGCTGCATTGCTTTGCAACTTCCTTAAGTGTTCACTCAAGTGTACAGTAGGTGAGCAATTGAAATGGGGAATATCAGGGATGCCTGAAAGAAAATCAATTACGAATGAACTTTCTCTGCTTAGCCGCAGCCTACATATTCTGAGTCATATTGTATTTTTGTGGACTTCAGTGTAGTAAGTGACAGAACTGGCAGAGGGAGGAAGGAGAATTTCATTGTGTGCATCTAACCTGTGGCTAGGCACCGGAATTCATATGATAGGTTACAAAGCAGTACAATGCTCCTTCAAGCGTGACATTATTATTAGTGATACAAAAGCTTTCAAAGACTACAGCAAGAAAAGTTTTGAGAAACTGCTTTGGCTCTTTGTCAACAAAAGGTCCAAAATGTTTTGTGTTGTTTTTTTTTAATTTGATTTTTTTTTTTTTGCACAACAGAACAAATCAGAGTCTGATCCCAACCTGGCAAACCCATCTTTTTCTGACCTCTGAAGTTAATGACATCTAAGAAGCAGCACCATATTCTCAAAATAGAACTCAAGCCTCACTATGCTACCTGCATAGGAACATGGAGAAACCTGCATTTTTTTAATTCACTTTTTTTTTAAGAATCAATACTGCACCTTCAAATTTTAAATTAAATTTTAAATATAATATTATAAACCCTCACCCTTTTTCATCACCTACTCTTGTTTTAGTTGCCCCTCATCTACTTCGCTTTCATCAACAATGGGATTTTAAGACAGTGGGGACTTGGTGTATTATTTATTTTGGTGTCTTGTACCACCACACAGGCTGTAGATCTTTTTAAAGTCATGAAATGAACTCCTGCCCTTTTAACTAAGCAGCAAAGATTTGTGTTTTTTTTCCATCAACATTCAAAGAATCTTTCTTTTTTTTTTTTTTATTATTGTTTCTACACTCAAAATTGTAATATTTCCTCCCCAGTATGTCATGAGCCAATCTAGTCTGGAAAATGTAACAGGGAATGTAACAAGGGGAATTCCTGGGAGAGGCACATTTTTTAACTGTGCTTTAATCAGAGCTGAGCTCTCCTGGAAAGGTGACTTATGCCTGCTCTGAGTTCACAGCACCATCAGTAATCTTTTCCTCCTTCTTCAAAGCTGGATGTCTTGTTAAACAAAGATGTACATCGCCCACAAGGTCCACAGTAGGGAGGCATTTGTGAGGTGACAAATGAGGTCATTGGCTTTGCAGCTGAAGAGTTCTCAGATGAGTTCAGAAAGGCCCAATCTCTGAAAACAGCAGTGATTCTGCATGACTGGTAACACCGGGTCAGTTCATTTCCTTGCCATTTATTTTTCATTGTATATTATGGGTGCAGATGGGCATCAGGGAGACAGCCTGGCTGTTCACCTTGTCCTTGGTGTAGTGCCTTGCTCGGGGAGAAGGGAAACACAGTCAGCTATCCCAAATGCCCAGAGCAAGGTAGGCCCCAGAGGAAGAAGAGGGAGGACTCTGAGGCTATGAGAGCTCCTGTGCTTCAGGAAAATTTGGATGATAGTGACTCCTTGGTAAAGTGCCTTGAAGGGACAGGATAAAAAACAATGTCTAGGAATGAAATACTATTTATTAATGTCTGCTTGAATCAACTGTTTTGAATCCTTTTCTGCAAATCCTCTTCATGCTGCATCTATATGACATCTCTCAGATCCCATTCTCCCTTTTGCCTGAACAGCTGATACTTCCAGAAGGCATCTGCTGACCATGGTGAATTGCACCATTAGATCTCTGTGACTTTCATATAGTGGGGCAGTGGCTTTAAACTTTAGGATTATAGGGCACCAACACATAAATAAAGCATAAATACTGATGAAGTGTTGCTGCACCATGTGTGCTCATACTGCTAATGATAAATATGATAATAATGGGAGTCCCTGCCCCCAGCAAGAAAATCCAGTTTCCCTTATGTGTGACCTCACTGAGTGCCTCTGGAAAGGACAGAATTCATCTGTCAGGTCCTTATAGGGCCATAAAATATATCGACTTTTTAACTTCTTTCCCTCCACGGAACATTTTTTGCATGGAGACGATGGCACGGAGATTAATACACTACTCCTGGGTTATGCAAACCACTGACTGAAGGGAGTGCCATTTTCCTTTCATACTACCAGTGGAGAAAATAATGCCAGCTGAACGCATCTGCTCACCTACTGATGAATGTGGGGCTACTAGCTGGGTCTTCATTCAGAGCTTTCATATCCATTTTTCTGGTACTGCTACTTGGCACTGTAATTTGAGATCTCTGTACTAGTATATTGTGTTAGATACCCTAGTTGTGAGACTGTTATAATCTTTAAATCTTTTGTATCATAAACTGTATCAGTGAGAGAGTCTTTTTAGGGAAGAAAGGTTAAAAAAAAAAAAAAGTGCATTTTCTCAGACAGGTCTTGATAGGTAGGTGTGTTTCCTCCTTGTTCTTGTGCCACATTGTTGATGCTTAGCAGAACAAGAATTATACCTGTTGCATTATACCTGTTGCATAACTTGAGCTCGCTGTGTGTTAGGAGTTGTGCTTTGGGGGTTTCTATGCTTTGTCTGTAGCATCTTAATTCTTGGTGAGGTTTATTCTCTTTCTCCTGTTTACCTTAAATATACATTTACAATTTAAGAACCTCATTAAATGATACTTTTAAAATATTTATTGAAGTAAATACAACTCAGCTAGATTAATCTACTATGCTTTTAAATAGTTGCTCTACTTTTTTTTAATGTTGTTCTTCCTTGCACAAGAGGCAAAACTGTGGTCCTGCTTCTATACCATCTTCTGATGTGTACGGTTTCCAAAACCACAAGAACAACCCATGCTCTGTTTAGAATGAGGTCTGCTTAAGACATGGTTCACTGCCTGAGCGGAGAAATCTAGAAGTGCAGCCCTGGACCTGGCCAGAGGCTGTGGCTGGAGGACAAGGGGGTCTGCACACCATTCCTGTTGGCATAGTGTGTGTTAGTGTGATGCTAGGTGATCCAGACGTAGCTGGACCCTTGCAGACAAGCTATCTGTCAACTGGTTACTGGTGTTTCTGTAGGCTGCTTGTGAAACCCGTGAGAAATGTGGACACGCAAGCACCCTGCTCTGCTGCTCTGCAACTCTGGAGGCCATCCTTCCCTCCCAGCCAGGGAGATGCTGTCCAGTCACAAGCATTCAGCCAGCAAAGTGACACAAAACACAACCTGGCTCAAAGAGGTGGAGCTTGCATCTTTAAAGCCAATGGAAAATTTTCATCTGACTTGAGTGGGGGCAGGATCAAACCTTCTGGGAGTGTCACCTGACTGTGCTGCCTCCTATGGATGGCCTCCAAGAAGTGTGGAACCTTCCCATCAGAAATGGGAAAGATGAGACACCTCACTGAAAGCTGTGGGTTTTAGTTTCAGTTTCAAGTACTGAGTATGAGAACTGATTATCTTTACTATCTAAAGAAGAGCTTAGGGACTCAGCAAGAGGTCATGGTGAGGGCACAAAAAATAAATGAATCTTGAGTCCAGTGATACAGAAAGAGAAAAATGCTTGGTTATAGAGATGTTTAATTGTTCTGGTTTTCTCTGGCTTCCCTCATCCAGGAATGAAAAACTGAACTTCTCAATTAGGCTGGCTACATGGACTTCATGAAGAGACCTGAACCTAGAAGGATCTATGGAAAAAGAACCATATTCCTAGTAAAGACACCCTGCATACCAGTGACAAACAGCTGGTTGTACTGACAGCAGAACTCTTCCACGGCAGAGTCGGGCAAACCAAGCTAATCTTGCATGGTCCTGATCTTACCACTGCTGGACTGAGCTGTATCAAAAAGCTGGGGATAGCTGCCTGTGTCTGAGAAAAAGGTAAGGCTGGAAGGTCCTGAAAGGATCCATGGATGAGCTCCTCTTCTCAAGCAACTCTGATTATAAATGAGGATGCAGGTAAGTAAGGCTCAGCTTACCACATGTTGTACTCGTACATTTGTTCAAACTGACAAGAAGGATGGCCAAGTTCATGAAACTGAAATTATTGAGTCTTGATTTGAATACATATGTTTTTTTTTTTTTTTTTTTTAAGACTCTTTGCTGTGGTTGTTTCCAGAGTGGGATAGATCATCTTTTTATTTTTTTTAATTCCAAACTAAACTTGAAAGATTTGGGACTGGTTTTGTAGATCCACTTCCTGAAGGACTGCTTTGAACCTGAGGTTCAGATAAAAAAGAAACAGATGTATCAGATAGTTTAAAAGGAGCACTCTTTGACACAGGATATATTATTACTCAGGCCACTGCAACCGCTTATTAATGTTACAATCAAAAGGACATCTCCAAAGTTACTGAAATGATCCTTTACAGAGGCTGGGAGGAAACTAGATGTCCCTACTGGACAGTATCTTCATCAGTCTGTCATCTGGAATGTATATTTATTATTCTAACAGGAGCAGGCAAAGGGATATGGAGGACAGAGTAAATGGTATCTCTCCAAAGTATCTCTTCTTATTTAATTGTTTTAAAACCCTATTTTAAAACACTCTCTCCATCTGAGTGTTGTGCTTGGAGAGATTCCAGGGCTTTCTAATGTTAGTAGAGAGCAAAAAGATTTTTTTGTACACATCTGCCTTTGAAAATTTTACAGTAATGGGTATTTGTGTTGATTCATTTTTGTACATACTTTCCCCTTAGGGAGAGCGCTGTATCTGGAAGCACATGTTAATTTAACCCTTGAAAAAGCTGCAGCAAAAATGGTTTGCCCCTATGGAAATCTGATAGTGATGGTGAAGAAACAAACTGTCAAAGATTGAGAGTATACTGTTGTTTCTGTCACCTACTTGCTTGTGTGGTGAGCATCAGTGCATATACATTTTTAGAAGCAGGAGCAGGTCTTAACATATAAGTAAAAAAAAACCCTTGCTATCCTGTGACTGCGATAAGCAGGATATTGGAAAGACTGGTGTCAACATTGCCACAGAAATGTGAACTCGTCACGAATGTCAGAAGCGTTCAGTTTTTTAAAGATCCTTCATTTTTAAATAGACTGCAAGACCGCCACAAAAGAAAGAAAAAGAGAGAACGCCAGAAGACTGCTGAGAAGTTGTTTTTACAAGAAAAAACCCTGAAGAGATTATTTTAAAGGGAGAAACAGAAAAGAAAAAAGGAATCAGAATACATAAACTTTCTTAATTTTTAATGCAGGCTTACTTAGTGTGGGAGAGAAAGTATAAGATGTGGCTAATGAGAAGACCCAGCATTTCCTATTAGCTAAATGTCTTCCTATTATTTATTTGTTATGAATACGGCTAATTGTGCCAGCTATGGGAACCTGCATTTAAAGAATATCCCTTGATCTTTAAATGCTAGCAAGATGAAGAGAGAGAGAGAGAATTAATGGTAGATACACTTTTAATGGTCATTTTTGCTGTAACATGTTTGGTGTGAGAGATGATTTACAAAGTAATAAGAAGGAATGTATCTGCCACCCTCAAGCCCAGCTCATAGTTTTTGCTGATGTCCAGAGTCTACATGTTTGCTTATGTTTGTTGACTCCACAGAAGCCGAGACTCTATTATCATGCTGTGACCATGCCTGGAAGGAGAATTGCATGATGGTGCATTCCCATCCCATGCCGGTCACAGCTGTTGAGATCCTTGAGCTGTCATAGGAGTGTTCAATTAGTGAGAAGCATGTGAGGTCAACTGACTGCTGCCTAAGCCAAGGTACTATTATCTATTCTAACAGGTCCCGACTGACTCTCTTTAAGCATGGCTGGGCTGCTTGCAGCTCTGGATCTTCAAACCTTCGGCTTCAGCCAGCATGCTATGAGTCATTGGGCTGCCTGGACACAAGCTGGAGGCTCAGCCTTATAAGCCTCGTTGTGTAAGAACTCTTCGTCTGAGCACCTGGCCAAAACTTGAGGTCTTGTAACTTGTTTCCATAAAAGAAAGAGATTGATGATGAAGTTAAGTTTTCCTTGATTAAACTGTAAGTCAATAAAGGACATAGACTCTTGTTTCCTTGACTACAAGAGGAATCAAACAAGAAATTATTTCTTCACTTCCAATTCCAAACCTATTTCAGCCAAACACATGACTGAAAACTATTCTTCCTTGCTTTTTGCTCTGCATTTTCTCTGTCAAGCTACCATTACATCTGATGATTTCTTTTTGCCTTCTTGGTGCTTTTTTTCCATACTACTGCCTGTACAAAGCTCTTCTATCAGTGTCTTTCACACTCTTGAGCAATTTTAGTGTTGTCTGTACCAGTGTTGGCAGCAGAAGACCCAGTTGTTTAAGCTGTGTGGGTCCATAAGGAATTTCTTACAACTGCTCTTAAAGAATGATGACAGTTATATGCTCCTGTTTTAATAAGACTTAATCCATCCCATACCAGTATATCTGCATAGGGATAATGGATTGCATACACTTATTATGGCAGGTGTCTCACCAATGGGGAAAGAACCAATAGAGCAGAAGTCTAGTTATACTTCTGTTTCCTCTCCTCCCCCTTTTTTTCTTTTTTTTTTAAATTATAGTGACATTTAAAATAAAAGTGAAGCAGCACAGGCCTTAGCCAGATCTTCTGTTCTATACTATGCTGTTTTAAAGAATTTGATCAGGACTTCCTTATGATCCTGTTTTCTATTCAGTGAGAACAATCGCTGCTACAAACAGTGGGATTGATCAGTTTTGTGATCCAGTGATAATGCACATCAAACTATTAAAAGACAGTATTAACATTAATATTTCTTAATATTAACATTCTTAAAAAGATTAATATCTTAAAGCTTCCTGCAATCCATAGGAATGTTCTATCACCCGCCATATCCATCATAGCATTGTGCATTTTTACTGTTCTACTTCAGCACACCAACTAGGTTGGCCAGAAATTCAGCTTGGTTTGCTTTCTTACCATTCAGCTAGCAAAGCAAACAGCTTTTCTGCTAGATGTGGCTTGTACTTAATTTTGGTACTTCTATTGGACACAGTTTTAAAACTTGCTGCACCATGATATGGAAGTTCCTCACCCCACCAATTTTGTGCATCAGTGCTGACATGACCATAATCTTTGGCCCTCATCATTCGAAGCAGAAACTTCCTTCTAACAGAGTTGAGATTCTCTTATAATAAACTTGCTTGTTACAATAAACTGTTCCTGTAAATGGTTTATAAAAAGCTTGGAAGTCTCTGTTTGTAAAGGCAAATTAAGGAAGGGCATTGCATACTTAGTTATATGTTTCAGTCAGACCAGGAGTATGGTAAACAGACAGAAATGAATTGATTTACAAAGAGGAAGAGATCCCTGGAAACAGAAAGGCTCAAAACCCTCTTCATAATGCCAATAGGCATTTCAGTAACGTTTGGAGAGGTCATGGAACCTCCAGCAGTGTGAGGTTTGAGGAAAGACTACTGGTCCTATCTTGGGTCAGTAAAATAACTCTCAGGGTCTCCAGGTGAGCTCTCAAGATCCTTTCCAGCTTTCTTGATGATTACAACAGGAATGAGGAGAAATATAATTAAATTCTCTTGTTCAGCCTGGAGAAGAGAAGGCTTCGGGAAGGCCTTATAACAGCCTTCCAATACCTTAAGGGGACATACAAGAAAGCTGGAGATGGACTTTATACAAGGACAAGGGGGAATGGCTTTAAACTGAAAACGGGTAGATTTAGATAAGGCATTGGGAAGATGTTCTTCACTGTGAGGGTGGTGAGGCACTGGAAGAGGTTGCCCAGAAAATTTTTGGCTGCCCCAACCCTGGAAGAGTTCAAGGCCAGGCTGGACAGGGCTTTGAGCAGCCTGGTCTAGTGGAGGGGCTGGAACTAAGTAGTCTTTAAGGTCCCTTCCAGTTCTAACCATTCTATGATTCTATGAAATAACACTGAAAAACAGAAAAGTTCAAGGCAGTTTTGTGTAGATTGCTACCTGTTGGAAAACATGGAAACCTTGGTCATATGCATATTGCCACATCATTTTCCCTCATTATGGTCTACATGTCCTATTGCTCAATGAGTCTCCATACTAGATTCCTCTGCAGTCTCCAAAAAACCCTTCTTAGCTGACTTTCATTTTCATAATGGCACACTGCCTTTTATTTAACATCAATTTTAAGTGCTTTGGCAACTTCATTCCGTATTTAATTTCTCGCAAGCCTAAAAAAAAACAGAAAATAAGCATTTTCAAAAGCATGTAAGAGGTGTTTTCTTCTCATGATGTGTGCTCAAGTTTTACTAAATGTGCATAGGAGTTTACAATGCAACACGTTTAAACTGGTGAATCAATAACCAAGTGGGAAAAGGGGGAAAAGGCAGCTGAATTCTTCTCCACTGAACAAAAGCAAATGTGTACCTATTGGTGGGTTAGGGAAACAACCTTAAGAACTGGAAAAGCTTCACCTCCTCATTGATTTCTGCCATTTTTCCATTTTTTTCCAAGTCCTTGTCAGAGGGTCAGAGAAGCAGAGCAGCTTCTTGCTGAGCTCACGCAGCTATTTTATTTTGGAAGTGCTGACCGAAATACCCTCAGGTGCATAGCTATGGTTGGAGAAATTGTGATTACTGTCCTGAGGACTTTCCATGGGAAAGCTAACTGTGGATTCTTAATGTGTACCAGATGGGACCACGGCTCTTACTTTTGCAAAGAAGTATTTAGAATTGTATTAGAATACTATTTAGTATTTACAAGAAGTATTACAAAAGTATGATAACCAGCAGATTAGTGCTAATATGAGTTTTATATGATTTAAAACTATTTACCACTGCCAGGAAGAACACGAATAGAAAGGCAATGAGTTTCTCAAGCCATGCCAAACAGGTTTTTACGATGCTGTATAAAATGTGAACTTAACCTTCTGAGCCTTTCTTCTTTAATATATTGCTTGTGTAAAGACCTGGAATAATGGTTCAGACACTGAATAGAGGTATAAGTGATTCACTTCAGCTGCCCTTACATTCTGTGTATAACTGAGATACCCACTTTCAATCCTCTCATCTCTCTTTACAGTGTACGGAGAGAAGCAGGCACTCAGACAAATCATAATGATTCATTTGATGCTTCTCTTAAGTACTCTGAGGTGAAATGGTCTCTGTTTGTGCCTGTTTCTTCTCATTGTCTATGAGGAGAGCCCGGACACCTAGGCAGCCATAAATGCCTAAACCTGGGGAAAAGTCTCACCCTATAGTCCTCTCTTTCCTGATAGAGTTGGAGCTATAAGAATTAATTTAACTTCCAGTTTCTCTTCTAGCTTCTCTGCTGAATGTGTTGATGGTATTTGTGATAACTGATGTTTGGCAAATAGAATCAAGAAATAGTATGAAAGCTATGAATTTTTTTAAGTCAAGGCCCTATCAACTCGCAGTAATAATTCCTGACCAAAAGTTACAGAAGTAGGCACCAAATCAACACAGCACTTAAGTACATTCTTAACTTTAAATATGAAATTAGCAGTATTAACAAGTTAAGCACTTGCTTAAGTGCTTTGGTGGATCTAAGCCCTCTTTTTTTAAACCAACATCTGCCTTCTTCTTGCCAATAGAGCTCAGACAGTAACGAAATATTCAGTTGGGATGTTCTACAAAGGAAAATCATGTCTTCTGTGACTGAAACAAAGCTTCCCTTTGGATTTTAATGAGAAACCTTGTTTTAAAATAATAGGAGGAAAAAAGATGAGGGAAATTTTCCCTTTCAGCTCTGTTCTGTAAAGCCATAAGTCAGTATTTTTATTAAAAGAAGACATGCTTCTTTTCTTCTTTCCCCCTTAACTTGTAAAATTTAAAGCAGTTTCACAAGGAAAATCTACAATTCTATTTGGCATGAAAAATGCTAGAGAAAAGTGCTAAATTGGCAATGAACGGAAATATTTGTACTTGTCAACTTTACTGATTGAATAATAGAGTATGAAGTCATAAACACTGTTCTGATAAAAAATCAGTTGACAAAAAATTTTTGCTTAAAGGAAAAAATGATTTCTGGTGGACACAACCCACCCAAACCTTTTTTAATATATATTTAACTTTTTTTGCTAGATATTTAGTAATGTTTCTTTCTCTTCTCTTATTTTTAGAGTTATACATATAGCATTTAATCTGAGGTTACACCACACAGTGTTCAAATTGATGTTTTACATGCACAAATTCAGGGAATCCATTTAATGTTCCTACATTAACTGAAACTCATATTGGAGATAGGTCTCTGAACTCTAAACTCAGTTTTTAAATTATTTACCTCAATCTTTTGAAAGTTGAAAGATCGGTTGGTTGCTGAAGACACTCTTGGCTTAATCTAAAATATCAATGACATCGAAGCTCTCCTATTGCCGTTCTAATATTTCTGCAAGGCCCAGATATGAAAGAACCCAGGTAATAACTGGAACACTCTTATCTCACCCATATATCTACCTGCACTTGTAATTGCTCCTATCCTTTAAAAAACAACAAAAAAAAACAAACCAAAAAACCAAAACAATTTGGTGGAAATTAAAGAATTTTGTAACCTGAAGGTTAACTTGGGCAATTCTTAATAGGGAAGGGCATCAAAGAGGCTTCATGCAATTTCAAAAATTATAGGGATGTTGTGGAAAATGCTCCATGAGCAGCCACTTTCCTTTATGTAGCATAAAGAATTTGGTTAAAGCACAACTGCCTACTACATCTGTGTCACAGAGGAATATAATATCCTCATGCACGTAAAAAAACAACTTGCCACTTGTATGAGAACTTTTAGAGAATTTCCTGACTTGTATAACCAAAAAACCCTAATCCACCATAGTGCAAAGTCAGTGTTTCATAGACAGAATAAGTATGTAGCATTGAAATTATTAGCAGAACACATATTAAGGAATTAACTGCCTGCCCTGATAGTTATAGGCAGCTTCAGCTTTAGCAGAAACAGCTTTCTGCATCGGCCTGGAATGCCTCAATGTGATGTATATGGTTTGATTCCCACAGCTGTATGGAGCTCTGGCAACTTTGCAGGGAATGCAGACTTCCACTTGGTTTCAGGATACTGAAGGACTCAGTTTAGAGGTGAATACAATGTATTTATTTTTACAGAAGGCACTATTCAACCCCTCCCCTTCCTTAAATTTATATCTCTCTATAGCATTCATCCATTTCAGTGAGATTTCATAAAAATACATTGAACCTAGCCTATACAGTCTCCTTCTGTTGACCCATTTCTGCTAGGGCAGCTACTATTGCTTTTTGTTGACTCTTTCTTCCTGAGGAATTTGTGAAATAAGATCCAGATGATAAATTCAAGTACTTTCCTTTATCCTCTTTATAGAATAAGACTCTGGTTCTACAGGCTCTTCATCTACGGTCACCTCCATAATATTGCCTCACTTGTAATTTCTTCTCATTCAAATTCATGTTGTTCTCAGGATGTGCCCAAGTCATATTAGAATACTATCTTTATTTCACTGAATCAAAATGTATCAACATGATTCAGAGGACAACTAATCCTTCTCAAAGTTATTGGGAAGAATGAGAGACTATTTATTTTCTCTGCTCCCTACTGCTACCAAACACCATTTGAATGTCAGCTTGCATGTGTAATAAATAATAAATATATTTATTTTAAATAAAAATTATTTGCCTTGATACTTAGTCACTGAATGAAACATTATCTTCCAAGTTCAAAAAGAGGTAGCTGTCAGAATCCACTGCTAAATGAACTACACGTTTAAAATATACATTTTAAAGGTGTTAATTATGGACCACATTTTGAAAACTGCTACTTGTGGTTTTTTAGGTACCTCCCTTTCTGGGAGATGACTGTTTGGACCTTACCAAGTATCGAGTGTCCATTCCTTTAACAGAATGGCCAGATCCAAAACCACTCTGACTGGCAGAATGTTCAAAGAGGAAGGCTTCGAAGTGTCCTGGAAGTAGGACTTTTGATCTAAGTCTAATGCCTAAGAGAAGGAACTAAAGGTAGAGACTTCCCCATACCATTGACACAACAAAGATACTTATTCCCTACAAGGCACTGGATTTTGGAACAGGGTGGAATGGGAATAAATTGACTACTCACTTATACTTTTGGAAAAAAAAATACAGTACAGTCATTAATATTTGAATGTTCTACATTTTTCAAACAGTTTTATTCATTATTACTTGAAATGTATAGATGTTTTCACCTTTTGGCTGGTAAATTTGGAATAAAGCTATAATTATTTGAAGCTGAAGGAAAAAAATGGTAATGGTGTGGTTTATTTGGTGAAATTTATTCATATTTCCAAGGTATTTCAGTAAATCAGTGCTGTGTAAATTAGTATCACACATCTGCCTTTGAATGACATTCCATATTTTTATGACTGTCTCTGAAGTATTTTGCTTGTATTTCTAATCTAGCTATGTCTCCTTGCATTTAGAGAAATGCAGTTTTTGTAACTCTCTAGGAACTTGACTGAGTATTGATTTCCCCTCTGGAGAATTATTCACCAAAATTGAGAAATTACATTGCCAGAGGAATTATACCTACTATTAAATGGAACTATAGGTATATTATATATGTTAGAAGGAACGAGAAACATAAAGTAGTGCTGATAATTGCGGTAATGTAATTTTCCTTAATTGGAGTTATTATCCTACTCTTTATCTTGTCCCCTACCTGATGTAAAAGACACTTTTTCTCACCTTGTGCAAGACCAAGCAAAAATGATGGGCCTTATACACTCTTAGTTTTCCCCACTGCAAAGATTCTGTAAATTTCAACTCCACAGCACTGTAGCAAGATCTCAGGAAAGGGACCCGGCTGCTCAGGTTTCTCATGGCTCCTGAATGATGGAAGCATACTGCATCCCTGAAAACCAAAATCCCAGGAGACCAAATTAAGAGGCTACAGATTACAAGAAGTACTTACTATAATATCTTTTCCTGTTCAAATTGTTATTATTAATAGAATCTTGGATGAGCTATATGGCCCATTGTTGCTGCCAGTGAGTGCTGCTTGCCCTGGGTAGATGATAGGCTCTTAGTATCCTAAGTTCATCAATTCTTGTTGATTCAATAGGACCATCAGTCTCTGGAGCTTCAGATTTTGGGAGACTTTCACACTTCAGCTCTCAGCATATGTTTTTTCCTACCCTTCAGTCTCCTGTTTTCTGGGAGCCCTTTCTCCATCCACACCAGTAGCTACCTATACAACCCATTCATACAAACTCACACCAAAGGAGCTTTTACCACTAGTTCACCTGTAACTGAAGATAGCAATATGATTTAATTTCTCAGTACAAAACCTGAGAAATTAATAAGAAATGAGCATATTTTTTTTTCTGTTTGCCCCTAGGTAAAAAATACTGCAAAATCCTTTTCATTCATCAGCTGCCTATAGTGTTTGCTATCCCTATTTTTCTTGTTAAACATATACTTATTATCTGTGTATTGTTTGTGGTTTGATTCTGCTTAATTGAAGATGTCAGAGGGGATACTTGCCTATGGGAAAACCAGCAGAACGTACAGGATCAGGCAGTGTGTTTTGAAGTTAATACTACGAAATATACAGATACATAAAATAGGCACATTAATACACAATTATGTTGCAACCATGTAACCTTAACACCACGTTAATGTAAGTTTCTTACATTTAGTGTGCAATGTGTTTTAGAAAACATATGGCACATAATCCTCTCAAAATGGTTTTAGAAATGAAAAGGTGTCCTCTATGAGCCTCTGCCACTGGTGAGGGGAATGTTTTCTTATTTCTCTGGGTGCTGGAACCCCATGATGAGCAGATTTGCATAACAATTAACCCCTAAAAATAATTTATAACCTCCCAGATGAGAAATCAGCTTCAGGGTGGTTCAAAGGGGAGGCATTCTATATTACTATGACTGTATAAAGGAGGCATCCAAGCAGTGTAGGCAGTCCCTCAAAATGGGACATAATACTTCCTATGCACTATAGAGACTGCAAGGTGGTGTTTTGCTTCCATTTTTTCTGCAGAAGAATTAGAAGCATAAGAGAGAAAGACTTCCTTTAGCAGCAGAAATTCATCTATTCTAATAAAGTGTTTGAAAGATTAAACTCACCATTGTTTTTGTACTCATGCAAAAGTGCAAGAATCCCCTTATTCTTCACAGCCCTTCTGCCATGCTGAGGGAGGAGATGTTCTGTTTTCACTTACTGTCTCCCTGGCAATCTGGAGTGTGGACAAGGAAAAGGCTAGGGCAGGGAGAAGCCATGAATAGGAGAGTTTGTAATTTAGAGCTGCTTGTGGTTTCACACAACCAGGGCTAGTGCTAGGATAACACACTGCATCTGAAGTTAAAACCTCTCTCCCACAGAAAGAAATTAGTTTATTCAGTGAAATTTGTTCTGTCATGTACTCTGCTGTAGGGCTTTCCCTCACACCTTTCTCTTCATTTCTCAGAAGGCAAGATCCAATGTACATCGAAGCCAACAAACTGCTTTTCAGCTTTATTGGAGTATGTGCTCATTTATTTGTTTTGATAGATTTGGAGAGAGTTCATGCTGCTTTGCAAAGCATGCCCCAAAGATCTCACACACTAGTTAAGCTATTCCATACAAAGACACTCCCACTGCTGCTTCGCTCTGGTGTGACCATCAGTATCTGTTTATCCAGCTTGGCGTGAGAAGACATAGCTCTATTTTCAGTGTCTTGATGCTTGTCTCTTGCCACAGAACTTCTCAGAGAAGGAGAAACAGCGAATGGAGCTTCTTCCAAGGTACAAATGCACATCACAAACCAACAAATTTTGGCTTTAGTTTCTGTTTTTTGAACGTCACAACATTTTTCACATTGGCAGTAGAGGCATTACATAATTAAATTATTGTATTAGTTGTACAATATTGTATTAATGTACAATACATTATTGTAAATTACAACAATAGAAAACACTGCAAATCGCACAAGAAAGCCATGAGATTTCATACCCAGTTCTGTAATCTGAAGTAGTTCAGATAAGTTTTGACAAATCAGCCAACACATGGCTTAGCTAGCTAGGTTACACCATTTATGACGTTGAGGTTTACCCACTGAGCAGAATGTGAGCAACGGGAAAAGGTTTGTCCAGCATTCTGGCTGTTCAGATGGTCTGCATGCTGCTGTCAGAAAAGGGCTTACTGGTGTCCCCAAGAGCTTAATGTTTCTCAGAAGTGTTTTGTAATATTTTGACAATATTTTCTGTTTGTTGTTTATGTCCTTACCAAGCTGTGCTATTTTTTATATATTGTGTATATGTATTATGTATACATTAATATGCATAAATGCAGGCTTCTTTTTGGAAGTGTGGCCATTCTTAGTGCCATTAATGGTTTTGGTGGCAGCTCAAAACATACCATCGTGTAGAATATGGGTTGGAAGGGATCTTTAAAGATCACCTAAAACAGTCCCCTTGTGCTGAAAGATCTCCCCTTAGCAGAGACATCTTCCACTAGACCGGGTTGCTCAAAGCCCTGTCCAACCTGGCCTTGAACACTGCCAGGGATGGGGCAGCCACAGCTTCTCTGGGGAACCTATTCCAGTGCCTTACCATTCTTATCATTAAAAAAAACCCTTATGTCCGATCTAAATCTACCCTTTTCTAGTTAAAAACTGTTACTTCTTGTACTGTCATTACAGGCTTTGGACAGTACACGCCATCTTTCTTACAAGCCACCTTTATACATGGAAAGGTCACAATAAGGTCTTCCTGGAGCCTTCTATTCTCCAGGCTGAATAAGCTCAACTCTCTGGGGCTGTTCACTGAATTTCAACATCTGAAACCCAGTGCCATTGTCTATGAAGTTATCTTTATTTCTCTTCTCATTGGGGAGATATTTGACAAAATCAGTAACTTTTTAGCCAGAGAAAATTCGTTCTGAGTCAAATGAAAACCAAATCAGGTATTCATTACAGCCTTGTCTTGGTCTTATAATACAGGCATGTTCACCCATCTCAGTATTCTAACTGTTGAAGAACAAGAAAACACACAGGTATTTTCCAGCTCATATTTCATTTTCATCTTGTGAGTCAACCTTGTAAATTAGACTATGTCATATTTTATTTAGGTGAATAATACCACAGCTTCAAGACTGCTCCTGCCACAGGACAAGAAAAGCCCTGTTTAAGAAAAGTCCATTACATTCTAGTTCACCACTCTATTTGCTGCTGATTTGACTGGGTGAGTTTGGGGTTTAGGTGAGGAAGAAATAAATCCTTGCCTGTTTGAAAAATTGAAAATTGTATTGAAATGAGTGAACTGAAATTTTGAATGGATAATAATACAATTCAGATGAAGGGAAGCCTGACTGGGAGACCACGGCAGGAGACTGCAGAGTACCCTGTTCATCCCCTCCTTTTCAGGTTCCAAACATATTCTTAGTAGTGTAGATAACTGAAGAGAATGAAAATAATTAAATCTCATACTTCAAGGCTTAACCATTTGTCACCAGAGATCAAAAAGGATCTCCCATCATCATCATTGCACAATCTGGGGGGTTTGCTATCCTTGGTAGCACTGGGGCTTGGTCCTGAATAAAGGCAAGAATATTAGACCAGAGCTCTGATAAAACACTCCTAGGCACCTGGCCTAAGACTCATCCCTGGTTAAGGGGATAGATAAGGAAAGGATCTTGGACCAGCTTGGGATGTTGATGGTGTTTGTAGCCTAGACATGGTTAGCCATAAGGTTTACCCAGGTATACCTTAGCCGATGAGTTCTTCACGTCAGAAGTGTAGGATGTTGGTGGTGACCTGGTCTCCATACATGGTACATAGCTGAAGTTCTTTAGAAGAATGAATTATGATCTAAAACTTCTGTGGGTTTGTTTCATGAAATCTGGGTGAGCCTTGATACATATCAGTATGAAAGAGATTGTCATAATCAATCTAGTGATCTCCATTAACCTCCCTTTCTAGGACATGTATGAGACAATGTTATGCTTTCCTCTCACTACTTTCACCAATTTTTCTGAAGCAATGACAACTGTATTTTAAAAACATAACCTCTGCCCCAAGCCCTGAGAGTCTGTTTAGAACGTGAAACCCCATTTCATTTTGAAGGGATTGAATAATGCCAGGTATAATTTGCAAGATTCCTAACTTCAGGCTGATCACAAAAGGGCACTTTCCAGTCCTTTTAATCTTTTTCTCCTAACACGTCTAATTAATTTAAAAGATTAATTCCTTCCTTTACACTGCCTCAGTTATTTAAGAAAACTGTTGCTTTTACAACCTTATATTCTGTTTATTCTCCCCTCTGCCCATTTCTCCAGCTCCTACTAGGTCTTACTGGACTCTCAGTGCAAGAAAGGAAGGACAGAAAAACGATTAATTAAAAGACAGAAAGATAATGAAAATTAATTCAAGCCTGGCAATACAATAACACCTCCTTTATCACAATACCTATTAAAATCTAGTTTAGGATACCAGTACTGGAATTTTTAATCACAGCGTACTTGGGTTGCAGGTGACTTCAAGTTTGGCATGCAGACTGCTGCTTTGCTTAATCCAGGAAGAAGCGTGGAATACATTAAAAGAAATAAGCTGAGGACAAACTGGAGAGTGTTCTTCTGGGAAGAAAGTACTTTCGTAGAGAATGTCTTATAAAACATAACACAGAAATGAGTTGTGCCATCCTGATGGCTTCTTAGAACTGAAAAAATTGACTGTACTGTCTACTTGAAACATTGTATGGATTTATGCTTGATATACATGACCAACACTTTAAACATTTATGAGACCATCCTGGCCACAGGATTAGACTTTCTACCAAAGCAACTAACATGAGAAAAGAGGGACCAGGAAGTTTTGTTTGCACTCTTACTAGCTGGAAAATAAGCTTAGGTTCTCAATAACCATGATTTCAGCATCTCTATACCAGCAAGAACATCCATCCGGTGCAGAACAACTGTGAGCTCAATCGTTTGTCCTATCAGCAGGGTAACAGTGCTCTACCTTTTGACACAGTAAAGACCTGGTCTGAATTAGAGCTCTAATTTTTAGGTTAGCAAAGGCTGTGAGCAGTGCAGACAAGATTAATACCTCTTTACATACTACGTGCCATTTTAATAGCACCATCAAAGGAAACATCAATCCTAAGCCAGCTATAAAGTATTGCATTAAGCAGATAGAGACCTAGAAAGTATTATAATGAGGTTTGCATTTTGGTTTCTATTGCTGTACTGATTGTGACTGTTAATAGCTATCTGAAATTGATTTTAAGAAGAACATTTCTATGCTTCTCCCCAAGAGTGTTGTTAGAGAGGTTTCAGGTCAGCAACCCTGGAAGAGAAACCATAAACTTTGCTCAAGCACTTGAAATGAAATGTTTGTGTTCACTCAGCTAATAAACAGCTGAAGTGAGAGTCCTTAAAACAGTCTTCCTTTTCAGAGTGTATGGAAGGAAGAATAATGACACACACTTGAAGAAATGTAGCTCAGGAGACTTGAAATCATGCACATTTAGTGCTGATGATCTCGTCTGGATCACTGGGCAGCCGTTATGCTGGCTGGATACCATCAGTTCAGGGCCTCTTGAAGTGATGGGCAGATTAGCACTAAAAACAGATCCAAAAGCCTGAGCACCCCAGTCAGAGGTGGCTAGAAGAGCATTTTGGAAGGGATTAAGTGGCCCCTCGGATATGAATGGAACTTTCTGTGCAGCAGGAAAGGTGAGGATGCTCAGGTGAGAGCAGACACCTGAGCTGAGGCAGACTTGTCACCTCAGTCTTTGCCACAGCTGGTGAATCTGTAGCTGGAGAAAGCAGGGTGCTCCCGTATCTGCCTTGCTGTGAGATGGGTGCCTGGGCTGATGCATCTCTGCTGGCATACACAGAAACACAGTGCATGGCTTTCCAACCGTACTACACTGAGATCATCACCAGACCTCCTCCAGCCTCCCACAGAGCTGGATATGTGCAGCTGCACTGGAAAGCCTTTGACAGCTGCCACATAGAGGTAATGCCCTCCTCTTCATGCTTTCCCAGAGGCCTTAGAAAAACAGTGAGATCTGGCCCTGCATAGCACCTTGTCTATGCATAGCATAGCCTTGTCTGCTGGTTGAACTGGAGAGTGGGAAATGAGAATTTGGTCAAACTGAGCCTGTAAGTAGCAATACCTCCTTTCTCCATCACACGCTTCTATGGGGTTTCAAAGGTAAGCATGAATAATACCAGCTCATGCAGCATGTTATCATACATAGCTGAAGTACTGATCCAAATTAAAAACTACATGCCATTGTTCAATGTTTATAGGAAGATTTATACATGCAAAGCAGCTAGGTGGCAGCTGCTGAGATGGAGTTGGAAAAACGTGCTGTAGCTTGAATTTGGCTTAATACTCTGAAGCTATGAAGTAGACCTTCCAGCCTTCTCTTTTCCTAGATAATGGTCCTAATGTCTACCCAAACTCCATATCAATGTTATTTAGTAGGAAGGATCAGCTATCTGCTAATGGAAAGAAGAAATCTCAGTTCTTTAGTGGTTTTTGCAGGGGACTTGAAATCTTTGAGAGGCTTTCAGGGCTGTACTCCTCATACATTTTCACCCAGTGACGAGCAAGCGCAAGTTAATTTTCCAAGCTCTGCCAGCCAGATATTTAAAAGAAAGTTAGCAAGCACCTGGCTGCAGCTGGGCAGAGTTTTCTGAGCACAGAACTCAGCCAACCCTATTTGAAATGAGAGACTGCTCCAGCATGAGTTGTCCTGCCAGTGCTGCTGGCAGGAAACATACAGGGCTGTGTTTAATGTCAGGGATATGTTGAAGAATGTCCTACATTTTACTGCTGAAAACATTGCATTTTTGGAAGCTCCATAAAATCATAAAGATTAAAGAGAATGCTTTACATTTCACAAAGCTCTGCTCTGTCGGAACATCTACACTGATCAGTGTGATTTGTCTTACTAACCTCCTTTTTTTATTTGGGAGAGTATACAATCATGGTATGTGTTTCACCTGATGCAGAGGTTTTTGATGCATTGTTCCAAGGAACAGTATGGAAGCTTAAAACCTTTAGTACAGAAGGTACTGTCCTTAGTATTCAGGCTTTTCCTATTCCTATTTAGTATATTTCCTGTTTCAAAGATAAAATGCTGCTGGGGGATAAAGAGGAACCTGGATATTCATGAGAGTGCAGAATAATTTTTTCTGCCACCTCACTTATCTGAAAGACCATGTTTCCCACTGTTGTTGATGTAAAGCAACTGTGATTGCCCTAGGTCCTAAAGCCGTCATAGTTACCTTACAGCAAAGATAGGATAAGGTCCCAATGAGCTATGGAGTCTATCTGAATGAAAATCACGAGTCTCTGCTAAATTCTTATCAGGCAAAACACTGACTTCAAAATCAGTAAGTCCATTCACACTGTGAGTAATTTTGTTCTCTTATGGTATAATGAGTAGTAAGCCCTGCTTCACTGTAGGAAAACTACCACAGTTTTGTTCCAGGTGCAAGTTTCTCCTGTGACCACAATAAAACCAGATTTTTGAGTACTACAGCTTCAGAAGCAATGGAGTCTGTACTGAGTGTGGGAAGGAAGTCTGAACTTCTCGGATCACAGTGGAAGGCTTTCATAAATCTGGGATCACAGAAAACCTGTATAAATAAAGCAGAAGACCTGTACAAATAAGGCAGAAAAGAGTATTAGGGGATTTTAAGCTGACTTTAACTAATTTTCTTTTGGAACCTGCATTTGGAAAGGGTGGTTTTTTTTCATGATTCATTGATTGATTATACCACAAAAAAATTAAAGACCTGATACAGCAATTCAGTCCTAAATGTTGCAGCAGCCCTTTAATAAGAGTGAAAGCTTAAAATAGTGACAAAGCAGTAGCTAGGTTCTGTATGTACCATTTAATTGCATGAAGCAGCCTTATTTTGACCTTTCTGTTTCCTGCCTGTATTATACTGTCTTCCAGAGCACAGTTTAAAATTTAATGCATTAATAAATGCCATCAGGAAAAATATCCAGATAATTCACATTAGGTGCCATGAATAATTATAAAATCAATCATCAAAATGATCTTCCCTAAAATTATGCATTTTTCCTTTTCATTGCATCATTAATTTGAGGCCTAATCCCGCATGCTTTGGCCTTCATACACTCCTGCTGATGTCAAGCAGACCCTCATTAAACTCAGATGTTCTGCCCTGCTGGTACAAATTCCAGCTTCAGAGCCCAATTTTTCAGTTCCTCAGACTTCCATTCTGTTTCTTAAGAAGGTCTGAGGAAACCTACTTTATCTCATCCAACGCAAAAAGTGTCTTGAAGACTTTTGATCTACAGAAAACTCATGGGGCTGATTCTGGAAAATGCCTCTTCAAGAGCAGCTCTGGGACAACAGGGAGCAGGTGTGTCGCTTTCCTCCAGTATTGCCTTCTGCTATTAGTAGAAGTACATGGTGAAACGACGGCCACCTGTGCAGAAGTAAATTCTTTCTCTGAAATAGGTGAATATTGTTCAGAGCCTTCCTGGCAGTGTTGCTGCAGACACACGAGTCTTTGTTCAAGGCTCTTCACATCCAGCAAGGATCAACACAGTAGGTGTTATGAGGAAATTTTGAGTTCCAAATAACCTCCTTATTTAAGATGACCAGCTTTTGGCCTTTTCCTCGGGGGGGGGGGGAGGGAGGGGTATAGATGAAAAAACTCTTTCATTTTATACAGTGTGCTCTCCCTCCCTGACAGAGTGGAAAGTTGGGACCATCCCAGGTTTCTCCTGTCATTTTCAGTAAGCAGGCCTATGGCCCCCATTGACCACTAGATTAAAGGATCTTCTACAGTTCCTCATCACTAATTAACTATTTTCTCTGCTCCTAAGTTGCTCTCTGCACCAAACCATCCATTGCTTTAAAGCTGAAAGAAGAGGTACTGGTAGGTCAAAGAAAGACATGCTATGTAAGTTCATTGTTTAAGTAGATGGGTGTTTCATTTATTTTGTCAAAAAGAACTTCCTGAGAATTCTTCTTAATTCTGCTGTAGGTGGATCAGAGGGCTGTAATCCTCCACCACAATTCAGTGCCTACGCTACTACTCCCACCCATCCTGCCTCTGAAGCACTATTAGCAGTGTTACCCTTCTGTACAAATAACTTACGTTTTGTTCAGCACTCCACAGGGAAACACCAGCGGCTTTTTGGACTTGCTTTATATTCCAGATGACTTCATCCAACTTGAGAGCTGCACTGAACTCTTCACACATGAGCATCCACATCAGAAAGCCAGAAAAGCCTCTTGAAGAAATGCAGAAAAAAAGCATACTACTGCATTGTTGTACTGGATACCTGTGTGAGTTTATGTGACATTTGCATTATCATACTCGCCTCATTCTCACTGATAATTAAACTGCCCAACAATGGTGAATAAAAATGTTAAGTCTAGACAAGAATAACTGTGTTGCTTTTTATACAGAAAGAATCCAACGAAAAAAAATCCATTCCTCATTTATTTATGGGTGGGACTCATAAATAATGTGAGTTTAGTCATTGATTTGAGAGACATATTCCTTCCTATTAATATAAAAATGTCATTTTCCAGGTTTTGATATATGGTAGTTGGTGTATTCCAGCAAGAAAGATTGAGGCCATATTTCTTCAGTGGTTTTCTAGCTATGCTTTCAATACTGAACGGAGTTTGAACCCCCCTTTCTGATACATATGCTAGTTTTCTGACTTCTTGGGGTGGTTCTGCACCTCTAGGTCTCAAGAATCAGACTGTGATAAAATTCCTATCTTTCAGGATGCAAGAAATACACATATTTTTTTACTATGTCAGTATAAAAATATTTTCTAGTCTCTCTTGTTCTGTGTTACAGAAGTATTAGTTCTTCAATACTGAGGCTAATTTTACCAGCTTACTACGCCACATTAAATGTTTTGCTCTTGTTTGATCAGGCCGACTTGTAGCTGGCCAGATTCACTGCTTTTACCTGCCCTTCCATCTGTCTGGGCATTTATAAATGCTAATCACCACAGTCTTGTGCTTGTATCCTCCATGACTAAATGGAGAAATGTACTTGGCAGAGCTGGCAGTCACACATAGATTCTATGAAAAATTACAGTATAAAATACACTTTATTTTTTTTTTTAATCCTTCCAGGACACCACACAGGCAGCCAGACATCTTCCTGACTGTGGCCAGTGTAAGAACCTTTATGGATATATTCCCTATTTTAGTTATCTTCTCTAGTTTTTTTCAGCTGACTCTCTAGTAATTACAATAAAGTAAATGCCAGAACATTTTGCTTCTTTATTTCTCTTTAGTAATACCTGGATATATTCTATTAAATAGTTCTCTTGGTACCTTAAAAAGATACTTTGCAATACCCAAGGTCCCCCTCCCACATACATATCATCGACATAATACATTGTCCAGAAGTTATGTTTTACATTTGATCTTTTTACAACTGAAGCATGTTTTCTTATACATTCAGAGGGTAAAACCCTTATTTGTAACTTACCATTTTTTAAAAAAGCAGTAAGTAAAAATCTGTGCTGAAGATGATAATTTTCCAGTGTTCTGTATCCATATTACTATCTACATTCTCCAGCTAATGCTCAGTCATAAAAGAATGACTTTCAAAGAGTCACCAGTCAACATCCCTGACAGAAATTCCTCTGTCAAGACAACGTCAGGCTGATGCTTTTATCACTACAAGTCAATTCCCTCAATTTTGACGCAAAGAAATAAGACTGTTAAACCCCTAAACTGTTGTACAGCAGGTAGGAATTTCCATGCTATGGAATATTTCTCTTCCTTTCCATGTGCAAATAACAAAAATGAGAGTATCCTCTTGATTCCTTGATGTTTTTGATAAATGAAGAATTGCCTTCTTTCCATTTTGGCCCATTTCTCACTCCTAGAATAGGCCAGGAAATGAAGAATATTATGCAAGGCTTATGATTCCTGGCTTTCTCTATTGGCAGTACTTTCATGTCATTTGTCATTTATATCAGAGTCTAATTCCATAGTATTGATCCAGTGGGGGACAGGTCAGTGTAGGCTGAAAGGAGTCATGGTTGTAGGAATGGGAAACATCAGATCCAGGCTGCCTTTGAAGCACAGATGACACCAGTTGTCTGACTGAAGTTGAGAATAAGGTTACATCTTCAATGGTCTAAAGGTGCATATTGACAGAAAGGTAATGAATGTACACTACATGTCTCACTGCAAAATCCCAGGGGAAACAGAGGCTTCTAGCTTCCAATACAGTGTAATGAGCTATGGGAAGGCTCATAGCATTGGCATCAGCTAGACCTGCTGTGTGAAAGGTTTCTGAGCCTTGCGTGTGCTAGTGTTTTACATGATGGTAAGCAGATTGTTAGCTGTTACCTCAAAAACCTCTGAAAATAGGAAAAACATTCTAAAAATCTACCAGGAGACACTCTCTGTCCCTGAAAAAGTCAGATTGCTGCAGAATGTTGTACAGCTACATGCGGCTGCATGACTTTTGTAGTACATTCACAGTCCTTTCTTCTGGTGGTAAGACTAGTCTTTTGTCCCTCTGGACTTTGGGTATCCATACAACTGACATACACAATATTAGCCTTTGTCCTACACCTCATTTCTGAATCACATCTAGTTCACTTGATCTGAAGGGACTTTTCTGGGGGAAAAAATATTATGATAGGGAAATTATATTCACATTTAACCCATGGAAGGACAGCTTCATGCATTGTGCTTCCAGACATTACAAAAAAAGGAAAGAGCAACCCAAGCAATTAGTATTTTCACTAGGATTATTCATCTTCTGCTTTTGTTATTGATACCCTTTTTGTCTGTGTCTGTGCACGTATGTGTAAACATCTGCATCCATATACATACAAATATGTGCCAGTCTGATATTTTAGATTAATTTTGAGAGGAGCAGCATGTGTTTCTAAAGACCCCACAAGTGGTCTCTCCTTAAAAAAACTTGGTTTTCAGTGTGCTGTAATGTGCGCTGCTACATACCATGCTTGGAACTCACTACCACCTATTCTGGAAGGTATTTCTATCATATAGAGATAGCTTTGGTTCAAAAGTTATTTGGACGTCATTCTTGAGCCTCATTCACATGGCACAAGCTCTTAGCAGACTCTCTTATGTAATTCCTATAATTCATATAGCACATAGGATATAACGGTCATTTGTGTGCTCCTGCATTCTGAGTTAGGTGCTTAACCCTATGAAAAGTCGTATCCTGCTCTTTTTCCTACTTTGCAGTTTTTTTCTGACATTTTTTAAGGACTATTTCCCAAAACATAGACAGAAAAAGATGGGTAAACAATAAGTTCTCCCTGTGTTATAACCCACCACACCCAGCTCCTCTTTTTTGCAAAACAAGAACTTGAAGAGACTGCTCCATTCTTTATTACCATGAAACAAACCCATCAAATAAATATTTTAAGGCATTTCAGCTAATTTCATTGGCAAGCTCCAAATTCTGAACATATTTTTACCAGGCTTTCCTCTTGAGATGACAGCCTGAACTCATTTTCTCTCCCTCCTCCCCTGGACTCCCCACGTTACCTCCCCTGGAGACACTGAATGCTGCTGATTGTGCAAATTCAAGCCCATCAGCACTTGTCATCTCTCATGGAATTTACCCTTTGACATTCAGCTTCCACTTCCCACTTGGAGGCAGAAGTTTCATCTTTGCAAAGCACAGAAGTTGTTTCCTTGGATAAAGCAAGAAACATATTCTCCTGCGGGGAAAAGAGACTCACTTCACCATGGAGACCTTAGGGAGAAAATCCCTGCATTATATTTATTTAATGTATTTTTTTGATGGGGAAGCTTTTCTTTTCTTCTTAATTTTCTGATAAACTGAACAGCCAGTGTCAGTATTTTATCCAGTTTTCCTTGCCCAAGAATCCAAACTTTCAAGCCTTAAATAGTGACCTTTTAGCCCCAAATTACAGCCAGTCACCTTTACAAAAGAATCATTCCTTGTTTAGAATGTACAGTGCTGATACTATCGCACATTCGCAGCCTCTCTCCTGCCAGTCCTGTATGTATGTACTTTAAAAAAATTACTGAGAGATAAAGATGCAAGTTCAGAAAGAGAGAGAGAAATGAAATAAAGTCACAAGGACTTTTCATGCTTGTTTTATCTGACACGAGAAACTCTCAGGTAGGGGCATGTCTGTCCTCATTTACACCTGTTAAGCCTCATTGAAATCAGTAGGGTTGAGCTAATGTACCTGATTACTGAGTTTGCCTCATAACCTGTTAACTCACAACACAATCTCCCGCAGGTGGAACAGGATGAGTTCTGCTGTCTGTAGTGCTCCATTTATAGGAATACTAGCATACCCATTACTTTGCAGATCATAACACAAGCTGCTTTTCCTGATGAGGAACCTATATCTCAAGGTACCAAAATTAGCAGAAATCTTCTTCCTCCTTGTAAATATGATTGTTTAGCAGTATTGTCTACTAATGGATATGGGTAAACGAATTTGGGACCTCATTTGCAATTTTTATTTTATTTGGCAAACAGCAGGATGTAATTATACTATAAATCTGTGTTAACAGGTTAGCTTTGTTACACTTCATTTTCTCTATTGGATGAAATTATTGTGCCTTCTAATCTATAGTTTCTTTATAAGGCTTATGACTTGTCGGGGTTAATGCTTCAAGGGTATATTTGGGAAATATTGTTAATACACATTTATTCAGGAATGTCTAATGATTTCTTTTAGTGTGTGTACACAGCCAGGCACCTCCTGAATTTTCACACAATCATCTGGATACATTTTTTTTCAGATAATGATACAAAACGTAAATTATCTCTTCCACATCCAGACAAAAATGCTAAATTCTCATCATCTGTCTTTCTCATACCTATGTTGGAGAGCAAAAGTAGGAAGTAGAAAGCAGACTGTTAATGTGAGATTGGTTGTCTTATGCCAGTCTGGGTAAAAGATGACACCATCAGGTTCATGTTGTGACACTGGAGTCTTAAAACCATAAATGATGCTGAGTCTAGAGACTAGTGGAGAGACTCAAAGAATGCCCAGCTTTGGGTTGCCTTAGCTTCATTATCCTTCTTATGTTAGCATTGCTGGGGATTGATTAGTGCGTTGAACACAAATAATGGGGTATACCTGACACTTAGATCCTTATAGCCTGGTTTTCTAATAAAATAAGGCTTATGCATTCTGTGCAGAGAGAGACCATAGGTTCCTGTAGTCCTGAATCACAGCTTGCTGACTCTTGAACCTGTGAGATACCTCTGTATGTCATGGTTGTGAGCTGGGCAGTGGGGTGAGCTCAGTCCTTGCTCCTGCAGCCTCAGTGGGGTCTTGTGCACAATGGAGAAGGTGTGCAAGGAAGTTTTTGTCTGCCGCATCCCTGGCTGCGCTCAAGGCCAGGTTGAATGGGGCTGCAAGCAACCTGGTCTAGTGGATGGTGTCCCTGCCCATGTCAGGAGTGTTGGAACTGGGTGAGCTTTAAAGTCCCTTCCAACCAGATAAATTCTATGATTCTATTAGGGAGGCAGAAAGTCCCAGCAAACCAGACCTAATTAGTTCTACTGTCACTAAACTACCTGTTAACTGGTGCATACCCCATGGACCAGATAAACAAACCTTTCCAGAGTTTAATTAACTCTTCAGTCTTTGCCACATTACCTGTACTTGTATAGCACAATTATGCAACACAACAGGGGAATTTGGTGGAGGCAAGTTGTAGGAATGCCATGTTCTCCTCTAGGTTTTTTTTTTCCTTTTTTTTTTTTTTTCAGGAGTTTGGTCATACTGATTATCCAAACTGCCTTGTAGTTTTTCTTGGAAAATCATAATTGCCATGCTCTGCACACCTTTTTGATCACTGTGTTCTTGAGCACGATTTGAAAGATAGATTACAGAGAGACTAGGCATTTTTTATGCTTACAGCTCAAAGTGCGCTAATAAATAACTGTAAAATAGTAATCTCGCATGTATAATTTGTCACGGCAGACCCTTATGAAATCATTATGTAATTTCTTTATCAGCCATATGAAAGTACAGGTAAGGAAACTGGAGGGTGAAATAAAAGACCAGCTAAAATTGTAACCACCCAGATCTTTTAGAGATACACACATGATTTCCTTTACTCTCACAGTTTCCATGCTGTTGTGCCATTATAGAGGAGTTCTCCAAATTTGAAAGTGCGTCCAAAAATAATGACGTTGAACTCCAAGCACTGCAGAGGCTCTGTGGCAATTAGCAGTGGCAAAAAAACATTAGCAAACAGGAAGGCATATAAGAAAGAATTTCTAATTTACAAGCTAATATTCATTAAGAGCTGTATTTTTCTCTGTTTGCTGTCTCTATCCACCTTGTACAAACCTTTGCATCAGTACCATCCCGCATAAAAATCAGAATTTACTGAACTTCATTTTAGCCATCTGAATCACAGCTACCCAGCCAAAGCACACGGTCCATATTTCATCCTATAGTAAATGGGAAAAGAAGGTAAATCAATGGCATTCTGCTGCCATCTCTCTCTTCCCCACTAACTATTGAAGGAACATGGGCATTTGCATTACAGCACCCAGTATCCATAAACCAGTGGCCATAATAACTGGACATGAGGGGGATGTGACACACAGTGATATGTTTGGGGGTTTTAAATATGCATTTCAATATAGCAACCTAGGTACATATCAAATATCTGAAGTTTGGCCCAGGTATTACCTGGATCAGATCTTTTTCATTTGTTTTGGTCTCCCTAAAATTAGAAGTGTCATCACTCTTGAAAGAGAATTGGTTTTGTATGTTCTCTAGAACTTACATGTTTATTTAGAGGTATAAATTTAACTGGGGAAGACTATACAAGGTAATGAAAATGTTGAAATAGGAATAATTTTCAGTGGCAAGGGCATGATCCTCATGCTTTTCCATAGGATAAGCTCACACTCTAATACCAACATTTATTTATAGACTACTGTCTTTACATGGTTGTGCAGGCAACTTCCCCCACTCATTTGCAACTGTGTAATACTGCAATGCCATATGTAATGTCAGCAATAGGCAAGTAAAATTACTTATAGATTTGTTTTTTGCATAATCTAGCAAAAGGTGGAGCCTCTTCAACCCAGTCCTCTGCAGGACTGTATGTCCTGTATGTACATGTGTTGTATGATAAGTTGACGAACCATAAATCAGTTTGGAAACCTCAAGAGCATATAAGAAAGGAAATGCTCATCTTCTGTTTCTCTCATTTGTAAACACTGATTTGTAACAGACTAAAAAATGTAATTTATGGCCGTTTATGGCAATTTGCCATTGGATTCACTCATGAAACTTACTGAAATCAACTAAGGACAGAACAGGGCCTTTAGATATGTCTTGGCTTGAAATCTGTGTCAGCTGGAAATGGTATCTCCAGCATTCCTTTGAGGAGCCAGCAGTCCTTGCCCATTCTCAGATTTAGGAATTACCCTGCTGGCATCCCCAGTGCTTTACTTGGCTCTTCCATCTTTTTTCCCAGATGTTACAGCCATCGTTGCCATTTGTGTCACTTTTCCCCCAGCATTGCACTAGCCTGTTCTTATGTCAGTGGTAATATTTCTCCATTATTCATATGACATTGAGTTTAGATTTTTTTTCTCCTTTTTCACTCTTTTGTAACACGCAGTTCACCTTCTAGCGCCACCTTTGCTTATACCTTGCTGTTGATGCATGACCTAGATGGCTAGAAGAGTCATTTTTGTGCTGATACTTAATTCAAATCTACCCATGGGTGGTAGATAATTTTAATTGCTACCAGCAGGAAGCTGGGCATATTTCGACCCAGACACCTCTGTCAAGAAATGAGTGGTCATTTGTGACATACTGGAAAATAAAAGTAGCCGAGGGCATTATCTGACTTGAAATGAGCTGACAGATTTTTACAGTTATGTCTGGAGTCAAACAACCTATGTTTGGAAAAATGCATAGATTATTATGGGTGAGAAGGGAAAAAGCAAGGAAAGTCACTGTATCAAATAAAATGTAGCACGTGACCTCCAAATCTCAGGTGCAAAGCGGACGTAAAACCTACATTTTGCCTGGTTTAGAGAAGTATGGTATTTTTAAACCTGAGTAACACTTTCTTTTTGCATTTACACGCTACTACATTAACATTACTGCATTACTGCTTGTAAGAACCGACTCGAGGAAGACTTCATTGTCTTTCACAATCACACTTAGCTTTTTTAAAATAACCTGTTTCCAATATAAGTATGTTCTATCAGTACAGTATATACTTTTGAGTACTATAATCAATGGACCTTTCAAATTTAGAGGTAAATTAGGATGAATAAAGATTATGGAATCTAATCATAACTAAGTCTTTACACACATTCCTCATGGGTGTATACACACTGGTAAATAATAGTAAGTGCTTTCACTTCCAAAGAGCTCTTTACTGAACCTCAGGAGTCCAAAAGTGGTGGGGAAACTCATAAATGGAGGATCTAGTGAATTGCCTAAAGGCCATGCAGTAAAGTGGGATCAAAGGAAGGGCATTAGATAAAACTCATGGTCTGACAAACAAGCAAGTCATATGAGAGCAAGCTTGTTTGAAATAATGTCTGTAAAACATACACACTGTATGTTTCTGTTGTTACATGAAGTGCTAAAGAAAGACCTACAGAAGACCTATCCCAGACAGAGCAATGTGCTATGAATAGGCTTATCATCTCACAGGTGCAGTATGCAGAAATAAGCGCTGGGCTAAGCCTTGTGGTGTTATTAAAAAGCCGCTCTGGCAGATGTATACTAAGTAAATGAACCCGGGACTTGTGCACTTGCTGGTAAGTTAATGTCACAACAAACCCCGATGTAATTGTACTAGTCTAGTAAAACAGCATAACTGCATTAATGCAGTGTTGTGGCCAAGTAAATTATGTCTGCTTCTCATGAGGGCTTTTTAGCTTGGGTCCACCTGTAGTCTGAACAAGAGCTACATGGGCCCCAGTGCTAAGTATTTGCCACTTTCATATTGCCCTAACAAAGCCATGTTTTTCCTAGGCCACCAAGACAGGCTGAGCAGCTGAGCTTTGACAATATGTTGCACAAGCCAGCTCTCCTGCCTCTGAAGCATCTTTCTTGAATATATGGGTGTTGTTATCTCCTCAGCCTGGCTCCCCTGACAATTTTGGATGCTGACAGTTTCATAAAATTTTCCCTCCAACCAGTGTTGGTGTAAAACAGTAATAAAAGCAAATCCGAAACCTGATTGTATTGCAGCCTAGAGTAATATTGCAGCAGGACCATATTTTCTACACTGAATAAAAATATACTTTCAATAATCATTTGTACATCTTAAAAGATAATGTCCAGAAGTATACAGAATGTGATATGTGTCAAAATCCTCATGGAATGATATTTCTTCTTGTCAGAATGGCAAGAACATCAATGCAGAGAAATCTTTAGAGCCAAGTGGGGCACTGTTTGTTCATCTAAAAACCCACTTTCATGTCTCATAAGCACTCAGGGAAAAATATCCTATTGACATATCAAAGTTGATATGGGTTATGAAAGGAAAATTGGGGTAGGAAGCTACAGTGTTTGTCAGAGATATGTACAACGAAATCAAGATACTCTGCCTGCAGCTGACAAGGCAAAAGATTGTAGGTCAGTACTAATAGTATGTGATTTAGCTCTAAGAAGCCACTTGTCATATAGCTGCAGCCTGAACATTGTCTCTTAACGGCTCATTCTTTGCAGCAGGCCCACTTCAGCCATAGTGATTTGAGCGGATGCTCATGCATCAGGTCTGTTAACTGAACTACTGACAAAGCCTCTAACCTTTCACTAGTAAATCATCCAGTTAGCTGAGACAGAGTCAGGTTTCATTTCCCATTTTGTTATTTACTAGTACAGCTGGAGGGTGCTTTTTCATGCCATTAAGTAGTAATCTTTGCTAAAGTTAGCTGAATTGTTTTGGCAAAGAAAGACGACTGCTGCCATTGCTTGCCCTGCTAGCCCCTCACCTGGGCACACAACTGTCTCCCTGCTTAGCTGACCTTATACAACAATGCTGTATCTAGTCCCCAAGGGAACTATTTGTCCGCAGCTATTCCCACATACTCATAGCGTGAACTCCTAAATAAAAAAGAGGAGGGCTTTTTATGCTGCTTGCTTGATTACTAATTTCATTTTTGCTCTCAGCATGCCCTATCATTCATGAAGTAGGCATGTATTTGCAGAAACTTTCTAAAAAGATATGAATGGATTACTTATTTAATATTTTTCCTGGCGTCTTTCCAGGACTCTGCCTTGTTTTAATCAAAATAGGTGGAACACATATTGCTCTTGCTCGCACCGTACTAAATCACTTTAATAAACTCACTACAGAATTCAGTCAAATGTTGCAAAACTCGGTACTGACAATCTGTCAACACTTGAAGGCATTTTGCTCAACAGGATATGTTACAAAGCACTCTGCCCATTTAGTTTCATTTCTGAAATCCTGAAGAAAAAAAAATCCCCTTGTTGTTCTCCTGAGAATCCTCACATATGTCAGTCTAATTATAAAAAAAGTTGTAGCATTATCAAGTGTATGTTGTCCATGTTTTCTCAAGGATCAGTACAGTACAAATGCATTCTTCTCATTTACAGTACAGCTTTTTTTCTTAGGACAAAATTCTACCTCTCAGACACAAAAGGAGAAATTCTCTTCTGAAATAAAAATGTGTTGAATGGGAAAGGTATTTTGGGAAGGGCGACTCTTCCCCTCCAATGATAAATATAAAACCTTGTTGACAGCTAATAGATTCTTGACTGAAGCTGTGGAAGCGATAGGATAAATTAGTATGAACACAGAGACAGTGACTGCTGAGTTCCCTCTGTCATGCTATCATCTTTGCAATCATTTTCAATGCTGGCTTATTCTAACAAATTCCTTGCCACCCATATTTTTAAGACACTCTGAGATTTTTTTCCCATGAGTGCTCACCGCAAGATTATCGTCCCATTTTGTTTTAAGTACAGTTAAATAAACTGGGAAGAGAACTACTGAGATCTGGATGTGAGCCTCGGGGAGAAACAATTATACCGCGGTAGTCTCTTGTCTTACTGTACACGATTGATCAACACAATTCCAATCATGTCTACTGGGCTGCATGCAGAAAATGTACATGATCATCTGAGTAAGACATCATCTGAGAAATAACAATCTTTCCACAGATATTAAGTGAGAAGAAAAAGATGTCAAATTTGCCAGATAACTGCAAGGTGTGAAATAATCAGCTTAACTTAATTTGTATACACAATATATAAACTCTTGTTGTTGTTCAAGCTGCAAGTGGATCCTGGAACCCAGGCAGACTCCCACAGTTAATGGGACTATACATGGGGATATAACTTGTAGGATAAGATTCTTTTTGTCTAATATTTTCCAGCATCCTCAATATCAGCATGGTGACTAGCAAGATCTTAGAAGAATAAAGGAATTAAAGAAAACCTTGTTCTAAATTATCATAGAAGTCTTAAAATGTTAGTCCATTCACATGCCTGTTCTTTAAGAAGTCTACTGAAATGTATCTTATTGCATATTTCTCCAAATCGGGAATATTCACTTCCTCACAACCTCCTCTAATAATAACAGCCTACCCTGCAAATCACTTCAAATATTTTTTCTTTGGAGGCTATGCAGAGCAAACACCCCAGAACCCCGTTTTTCTTGTTGATGTAGAATTGCACAGTTTAGCAGCTCTTATAAATTGTAAATTCTAATTATGCTCATTAAAATTACTTGATGACCTAATAAGGGGGCACCAGCTAGACCCACCTGATGTTGCAAAAGGCCAGGGTCCACTTTTCATCCATTCACATCTCACAGCCTTCATTGTGGAAAATCACCTGTCTATGTGAGGGATAAATGCCTGAAGGAGGCCACTGGCCTGTCTAGTGAAATGGCTGTGGAAAATGCTGTGTTTGCAGAAAACAAAGCAAGGTCCATTTATTTCTCTTTTAGAGTCAGTGGGAGTCTTGAATCTAAAATCTCCAGCAGTGTGGAAAATGTGACTTGCACAGAGACAGTTGCCATATGCTTACTTCTATATTTACCTGCTGTTGCAGGATGCTGTGGCTGCCCTCTCAGCTGTGAATTTGGGCATTTTTCCTACGCATGAAAGGGCAAGGGCTGAGGCCACTCTGGATGCCATGTTCACATGTGGCTATAGTACACAGCTGGTATGGCTCAGACCATGGTTGTATCCTCGGCATTCACAGTTATGCCTGTGGGCCTTTCTCTTTAGGATTTCCCCTGTGTCAGGTCCCCACACTTCCTGCCCACAATGCAGCGGTGGCAGAATGGATTCTGCCCTCCAGCCCAGCGTCTGGTACTGCTGGCTGGTTCCCCACAGCTCACCCCCACTGCCTCTGTCTGACCCCCAAGCTGCAGGATGCTCAAGGGACACAGTTAAAACATGACAACTGGAGGGCTCTTTTGGGCCTTTCTCGTCAGGCTCAGGACTTTTCTTCAAAAGTTCTTGCAGAATTTCTTAGGTGAGCTATTTTGACTAAGTTTGCTTCCCCCTAAAGTAAATCCAAGCTTCAGATTTCCCTGTGAAAGCATACCCACTTAATTTTCTGTCCTCCTCAGAGCTGACGCTGTGTCTTTCCAGGTTTATATTTCACCTAATTCACATATGGCATCATTTTGCTGTGTCTGGGAATTTGCCACTCCCAAGCCACCACACCCTGCTGAAAGGCTTTTCAAGAACAATTCTTGTAGGCTTTGGATTGTCTGATGTGTTTTTCTTCAGCCATTAAGATTTTACAATTGATTTTTAACCCTGACTTTGTCAAAGAATTGTCAATTTGTATCCACTAAGAAAGTTCATTGGTTTGTGGTTTTTTGTTTATTGATTTGTAGAATCAGCCAGATTCCTGCCAAATTGTCACAGAGGTAGAACTGTGGGAATGATGTCAGGCACTTGGGGCTTTCTTAAGAGGCAGATTTTAATCTTTTAAGGTATTAAGAAGATCTAAGAAAGCTCAGAGCAAAGAAAGTGCCCTCCTTAATTCTGATGGGGCATGTGAGGTATTTGGCTACTGAATACCCACTACTTTCATAAGCAAGTTTAAAAGCTTAATCAGTGAATCAACATTATGGACACTCAAGTGGTTTTCTGCTTCATTGTCAGTCTGTTCTCTGCTAAAGACAACACAGTTCAGAAGTTTTCATGTATGTGTAATAAATTACATTACATTAAACAAAAGGATGATTTATGCAACGACAAAGACTGAAAAAAATAATCACAAGAGACCTGTTCATTTAAGTTAAATTTGCTCATGTTTTCAGTTTGGTTTCTTTGTTTTCCAATAGCATGTTAACACGGCTCAGATGAAAGACTCTAAGCTCCATTTTGGATCTGCCTTTCAGGCTCTGTTAGACATAAAGGGAACTGATTACAGTAGAGGACACTGGAGAGACTAGAAAAAAGATCAATACATGTATTCCCCTAAGAGTGTTTAGTCATTAAACCAAAGCAGGAATTTCCCAAGAGCTAATAAAGGCTTTCTGGTTTTACCCAAGAATTCTTTTTCCTGTTTCCTCCTTGCTCACTAGCACAAAGCTTTTTCATCATCATGTTCTGAACTCTTAATATTAAAGGCACAATTTGGGTTCCCTTTTGTTATAGTCAAGGTATCGCTTCATGTCTGGCAGGCCTTGTTTTTTTTCCAAACAGAAGGAGTCGTATTTTTTAGTGGTCTAAACTGCAAACACAACTTACTAATCATAGGAAGAAGCACAGACCACCCAGTAGCTAAATCTACTTTTATGTCCAAATATGTCCAAATACTTAATTATAGAGCTTGACTACTGAGTAGCCTTACTATCGCTAGCAAAGTCTACCAACTGATTTCTCCAATTAAAGTTGGAGTTTCTGATGACTTGTCATGCTTGGAAACATGCAGACCTCACTCAAAGAGTTAGTTACAAAACCAGGGTATCTAGAGCAACAATTGTTTAACAGATTTCCTTGGGTTTTTAGGCCATGTTCAAATCAGGGAATCAGAAATAACCACAGTTCCTCCCCACCTATTTGGATGCTTAATCTGGATGTCCCTATCATGGTATATACATGCCAAATAAAGCCCTCTAAAATATTTAATTCAAATCCAGACATTTCTGTTATGTCTAGTAGCCCTGTTGTGATAACATTATGTTTAGCCATGATTAGACACTGATTGAAGCATTCTAATGCCTCCTTTTTACAATGAGATCATAAACCAAGTGACTTAGGAGGAGTTTTCAGATGGGAAATTGCACTGGGAATATCTGTTATTACTGAAAATGTAATGAGGAAGTCTAGCAAGAATGCACTCTCTCAGCTCTGAGGCTACAGCAGGCTCATTAAAAGTTTAAAAAACCATAGCATTTAATGACGTTTTGAAACTTACATTTAATCTTCAGTTGAAACATGGTCATGGAAATAGTAATGTATTTCTGTCAGGCAGTCTACTGCATACAGCTGTTTCCCTAGTTTGGATAGGAAACCTTTTACAATATTGATCTGGTTTTGATGAGCTGTGTTCATGTCTCTAGCATTCTGTATCCCTGGCACACTAATTTTTCCACTTTTTTTTTTATCCCATGTTATTTATTCTACCAAATTAAGGATGATTAAGGCAATGCATTTTGAAATAAATGCTCCCCTTTGTACACTATAGTTATATTTCTACATAGCTCTGTAGGGATCTGGTGGCATAGGAGTTCAAGCAACTTGCTTCAAATCCAGAAACTCAAAGTCTGTGTTTTGGACTAAATGCTGATGGTTCCTTGCATTCAACCCCAGTGAAGAGAGGTCATCTAACATTTGGACTGGAAAGCTACAGGTGTCCAAACATGGTGCCATGCATACTATTTAGCAGTGTCCAAGATGAGCTGGACTCTTGTCTTTGAAAAGGTCTCATTAAATCAGGTCATGTGAAGAAGGCTGACTCTATTGGGCTCACATCAAAGCTGTAGTAGCCCTGGCATCCTGCCAGTCATCAAGAGGCTGATCCTCCTGAACCAGGCATTCACACTTTGTGGAGACTAGGACCTGAGACTGGTGGTCCTGGTCCCAAGAGTAGAGATCTAGCTGAGATGCACATGTGCCTGTAGATGTATGTAGTCTCAGAGCACCAGGAAATGAGAGAAGATGCTGAGAAAGAGCAAACACTTGTCTCTGTAAAAGAACTACAGGAGAACAGGGACCAGCCATGGGTATTGCAGTAGTTAGGGTAGGTTTCCATTTCTCAGTTAACCCTCATCTTTACCAAAGCTGAAGAGATAGAAGTGACAAGAGGAAATCAAGATGGGATTCAGTTGCAAATTCAGAGGCCTAAACAGGAATCTAAAACATACAAGCGTCCATCTTTTCCTAGTATCTGAGCCCTTAGAATGGAGATTTGGTCAAAAGAGCCAGCTGAGGTCTGTTCAGCTGACCAGAGACCAGTGTCTGCTGCAGCATGCAATGAATAGCTCTCCATAGTCCACTGGTTGTATTGATTAGATCTTCATTGCCTGTAACAGCATTGGTCCCTGACTCACACTTGAGTTCCTGTCTGGAACTGTCACCCTCAAGGCTCAGACTAACAAGAGGCAACTTGGAAAATCTTGACCAAAGCAGAGTCAATATGCTTCAGGAGTGTAAAATATTTCATGCAGAACCTGTTCAGAAGTTACGTATTTAAAAAGCATCACTGCTGGGCTGGCCAGACCAGGCTATCAGCTCACTAGAAATATTCTAAAGGATGAGTTGAGAGAAGATGGCTTAAGGTTGCAGCCTGCTGGAAGTAGTCATCCTGCAATATTCACCACTGAAGCTGTTGTTTTTAAGAAGTTGAGTACTCTTTTATCTAATAATTACACCATCAGGTGTGCTAAGAAAAAACTAATCAAACCTCATGCTTCACAAAAGCAACTTTTTGCTGCTGGGATCAAGAACTAATTTTTTTTTCATCATAAAATAGGTCTGTATAGTTGGTCAAGTGTATAATAGACGCTTTTATCTTCCTTTAGATTTTATTCACACACACTGAGGCAGGTCATAAGGTCTGATGGCCCCTAGTAGTGCAGAAACTTCTTGGATGTTGGTACCTGCATTCTGCTACATAAATAAAGTAACAAGGCAGTTAAATCAAAACCATCATTTTCCCACAACATCCCACAAAACTAAGTTTCTTATGTGTGTGTTTGCTCACCAACATTAAATTGTTTAATCTCTATTAGAGTCAAAGGTTGTTTGGTACCAATAAGAATAATAAGATGGTTTTAGCGTCGACATTGTGAAGTGAAAAGATCACTGGAATGATGAGTGTCCTAAGAGAATGTTTTGATATAAAGTGCATACTGCTGTCCTCATTATCTAATTCATATTAAAGTGAGATATAAGTGAGCTAACAATGCCTAATTTTATAACATACCTAGACCTTTTCCTTCAAGACCAACTTTTGTTAAAAACCCCTATGAATATGGTATGGAATTCTAGTTTCTTTTATACCAAGTATACAAAGTCATAAGCTTGAAATGCAGACTTATCATGGACTGGAAATCTGGAAAAAAAAAAGTAATAAACAAAGAATAGGAAAAACCTAACTGAGGTTATTGAAGAACTCCAATAAAATAGGATTGTCTGTGAAAAAAAAAGCCATTTAAAAAGAAATAATTCTGAACACTTTAAAATTGCATATTTATAAAATACACATTAAACTGAAGTGTTAAGTATTAGTTTAGTGTCTTCAACAATAATGTCAAATTTCAAACTAAGGCAACTTATTTTAACCAGAAATATCTCAAGAAAGGTGCTGAAAATAAAAAATGAAGTGTTGGTTTCTCTGGTGAAAATATGAAACATTTTCATTTATATTTAAAACTTTGGGGAAGATGAAGTTGAGAGGGTAGATCCCTTAAAAGGAGGCTTAGAATTAGGCTTAAGGGACACCAAAGATTGATTGATTGTTTTTTAACAAATAATCAAGTAAGATACAGGAATGCGAAGGAGTAAAGTCATGAATCAGTAACATGTTTTCACCTTGTACACTGCATTTGGTTCCAGTCAACCTACACCTAGAAGCATACAGCAGAAAGGGGCTCAGAGATGGACGATGAGTGTGACCATAGAGGCATGCTATGGGAAAAGATACCACTTGCAAGAAAAACTCCAAAGAGTGGGACCATTACATCAGACGAAAGACAGGGAGTAGTCAGGGAAAAGACAAGGGTTGGAAAGGACCTTAAGATCATCAAGTTCCAAACCCTCCGCCACGGGCAGGGACACCTCACACTAAACCATGTCACCCAAGGCTCCGTCCAACCTGCCCCTGAACACTGCCAGGGATGAAGAGTTCACAACTTCCTTGGGCAGCCCATTCCACTGCATCACCACCCTCACAGTAAAGGACTTCTTCCTTATATCCAGTCTAAACTTCCCCTGTTTAAGTTTTAATCTGTTACCCCTTATCCTATCACTACAGTCCCTAATGAAGAGTCCCTCCCCAGCATGTAACATACACATGTAACACAGAGACTATGCTACAGTGTTTGGCGCAACACAAGACTACACAAGGATAAAGGGAATAAAATCAAAAGATAGCAACGTTTAGTGGACATACTTTAACTTAAATATTGTTTTCCCAGCTGTGAAGAGCCAATTAGCACAACATGCATTTGAATCCAGAGCACAGAGTGTGCTCTTATAGGTAATTAAAACATGCTGAGCTCCAAGTTCAAAATTTCAGGTATGATATCAGTCCCTCACACATTGAGATGTACTTCAATGCAGATATTGAAGTGCCATGAGAAAACAAATTAGTCTCCAGGTAGATAATTAAATTGTTGTTTATTGACTGTTGTTTGAAAATACAATTGTAAAATCCAGTCCTGGTAGGTGGGAGAGGGCACCCTGGGCATGCTGGGTTACTGGCCTCCGCTGGTACTGCAGTTCCTACAAGCCTCTGCAACGGCACAACTGCTGGAGCAGCTGCACTACAAGCCAGGAGCTTGGGCTGCCTCCACCATTTCAACACTGCTGAAAATGTGATCAAGAGCTAAATTCAAAGTACAGGGATTTAGGTCCTCTTAATCCACTTGTTTTTTGTAATTTAAAACATGAAAGAAATTTTTGGAATTAACATAATTGCCAACATATTCTTACATGAAATGTGAGCAACAACATGTTAATCCTAAAATCTTATTCAAAAGTGAAACCCTAGTGCACTTGTTCAGTTAAAAATAAATATTGCAGTACCATCAGCAAATCCTTGCTTCATTCTTTGTACATAGTGGCTTGAATGTTCTTGGTCTGCATTTTACCAAGGGTAGTCAATAAAGTATATTCTGCCAACGGAGCAACTTCTTCCCACAATATGGTCAGCAAATTATTAACAAATGATGTGACCATGCATGCATGCATGAACAGTTTAAAGTATTTAACGTTATCCACTGCCCTAGTGAATCATTTCAATGGATCCAATTCTCATCTACTGTAAGTTGTCATAGTCTCACAAAAACCCATGATGCAAGTGTGTAAGATGATGTCAATAAAACAATTCTGTATGCAGAGATAGTGAAATGCACTTTATATTGTAGAAATGTATGTGCCCAGGAAAACATAAGCATTATCAAACATGCAGAGAAACATACAGTTGTTTAATTTGTGAACTGTTGAGGCTTTAATAACAAACAGTATATTTTCTTCATAATTCAAGTTTCATTGCTACTCTTTTGAACTCCAGACAGCCATAATTTCCTTTTGTCTATCAGCTAAAAGGATTTTTACCTCAGTTTGGTATTTTGCAAGGAGTAAAAGAAAGAATGACTCAGATAATTGTATTTGAAGCTGCTGGGTAAGGCTATTTTTACTCCCTAGAGGTAGTGGGGTTTATGCCAAGCTTGAAGTTTTGAACTACGAAATAAAAAGTGTGCTAAATACTGATTTTATTAGGCCTTTAAGCATTTCACTTTGAAATAATGGGAGGAAAGATCATAATACTTTTATATGTGTAATAAATCAGTTCTAGAAAGGGAGATGCAATGCAATTATTTAATATTAGTAGTTCTCTTGGCCTTCTTGGAACTTGTCTCTATGGGAATTGTTTGTGTTGCTGCCATCCTATACACTGTCAGATTGCAAAAGTTCATATCACCCCCATCAACACAATTTTAGAAAAGTCAGCAGACTGCAGAGGCAGAGCCAAGGAACTGAGAGTCTCTTTCTTTATACCAGACACATATTCCCACCTTAGGATAACTGTTCTATATTCCATGAACAAGGACAGCCTATTCATCTGCACACCCCAACAGGAGCAGCATAAAGAAGGGGTAACAAAAGAAGATGAGAGCTCCCTAAAAGTTTTTTTAACTGCAAAGATTTTACCCTGGCATTTAAAGATGAACAAGGCTCGTGGCCAGTTCTTACTTAACTAAGCTAGTTTGTCCACGCCTATTATGTACTGAAGATTGGGAAGAGCCCTTTCAGCTCACAGAGTTATTAGAGAATAAAAAGCTGCCAAGGGAAGCAGTTGCAGCAACAAGCACCGGAGCCTGGAACTGATGAGCATTTAAGGACTCTTACAATGCTGGGTATATCTCCTGTTACGGAAGGGATGAACCAGATGGATGGCTCCCAACATTCAAATATCCCATGCTGCACACCCCTGAGCCAGCACAGCATTTTTCCTCAACAGCTCTCCTCCCTACTCACTTTTGTAAGCTTATTTAAAGCCTGACGGTCTCACCAATAGAGCTAATTATCCCAGTGAAGCAAAACACCTGCACAGTGTGTCAGTTTAGGGTGTCTTTACAGTGACAAAACCTAAATTCTTCAGCTGGAGATGGTTATGCAATAGCTGCGCAATAGCTAAATTTATACCTGTGTGTTTGTTCACATATGGCCATCCATGGACACCCATGCCCAATTCATTTCTACCAAAGGTCAACTGTAGCCCTTAATTTGACTGTATTTGTATTGACTGTGTCTCTGCTAATGTGGTTCTTTCAAAACACATCACTGCATTTTTGGGGGTAGTTTATAAGCTTCATTCTAAAAGAAATCCTAGCAGTGCTGTGACTACTAAGCTGCCCACCATCCTTGCAGGTGCAGAGGTAATTGTGGCTCCTTTGGTCCACCCTTTTCTTCTTTCTTACTTACTAAGGTGTAACACATATAATTTCAAAAGGTCTACTCAGAAACTTATCTTCCCTTCAGTGTTAGCTCCAAGTTATCTACATGCAGGTTAATTCCTTGAATTGTATCAGCCAAGTTGTAAAACAGCACTTGAAAAACACAGACCAACACGGTGCTACTGGACTGCATGCTGGCATAACTTCCCCTTGAACTCAGCCCCGGAACAGCCAGCCAAGCTCAGACTAGACTGCAAACAACATATCTGGGAGTAGAGTGGGAAAGATCTTGGGGAAAAGTAAGATTTGTGCAAGAGTATGGTTGCATTCAGGATTTGATCAAACATAGCAACAGACTTTAAGAATACATCTAATTAAAGGGTTTTTTTTTCCTTCTACTGTTGAGATACGAGGTTTTAAGGGAGTTCAGGTGTAGAATTAAATAGTCCTATTCTTTTGTGCACCTCTAACCTTCCCTGTTCTTGGCTGTGCCTTAGGGGAACAGCACTTTCTTATATTCTGCCTTTGACCATTTTGACCCAGTGTCCCTGACCTGAAAGATTTCATCCCATTTGCTTCCAACCATTAGTCTGTTTCTCTTGTGCTTTAAAAGTAGTTAATAGGGAAATTCCTACAACTCTTGCTGCTAAAACTGCTGTAGTAATAATACTAATAAGATGTAAGACAGCCAAATAATGCATCAGAGACTCATGAAGCTGTCCTCTAAAAATATTGGAATACAATATGTGGAAAGTATTATACATCAAATTGATTTTTCATAGAAAAGCTTAGTGAATCAATCCCCTACTCATAAATAAGATGGAATAAAAGAGTTGGAACTGCTCCTAGAAAGTCCAGAATTTTTCTTGAGGAGGTAATTAGTGCTGCTTCCTAAAATGCATCTGTTGGGTAGATTCAACTGTAGCTGTTGAAAAATGCACCCTAAGACAACCACGCAGGAGCCATTCATTTGTGATGGTCTGGTTATGTCTATCCTTGGGCATGCTCAGTAGTCCCCAAGAGTCCTTCAGCCTCTCAGATTTATCTGGAGGTCACAACTGCAGAAAAAATTAAGGTATCATATACTTTCTTGGTGATATCACATAGTTGAAGGGAAACATGAAGAAGAAGAATCAAATTCCACAGCTTATAGCCTGTGACAGAAGGGGCTTAACTAATCACATAAGTAATCAGAATAAATGCACAGACATTTTTAACATTCATTTCCTCTTGTTACTTAATATAGGTATTGTTATAATTGCTGAAATAACTTGTTTTAAGAAAGTTACATGAAGTTGTACTTACACTTTGATGGAAATAAATGGGCTGTATACCATCACAGAGTATTGGAAAGTTGTTTTTTTCCAGTGAGACTTTTTATCTATCAGTGTCTGATACATTACAGTGTTATTGATAAAATGACATTTTAGCCTTGTTGCAGGCATGGGTAGGCATAAATTGAAAAGAAATGGAGAAGACCTCTGTGTTTCCTGTTATCCTACTTTCTATATCCAGTAGGAGTAATCTCCAGGAAAACAACCACAAAATCAGTCTTTGGAATAAGTGTAAATAGAAGTATGTTCTTTGAAAACATTGAAATGCTTATTGCTCAGCAGCAGCAAATTAGGTACTATATGAATAAGTATAACTTATTTTTGTTTATACCTGGAAAGATTCAATTTGTCTGAAGGGTATTGACAGATTAGTTTATATTCCTAAATTTGATATGAGTCAGAGGAAGACTTTAGGTATATCATGACTTATAGCCATGGAATTTTAAAGCTATTGGTTTCATTAGGATTATTTCTCAGACTGTGTTTGCATCTTCCTTGGAGATTGCAAAGCATTAGAAAAAGCAATGTATAGCAAAACCACTTCACCTTTTCCTAAGGTTTGGGAGGGCAAGGAGAAGCTGATGAAACTACAGGATGACTCAGGATAGCTAGCTGCTACTGCCTGCCATTGCTGGCTGATGTTACCTTCACAGCAGGAACAAATGTTAGCACCTTCAACAAGATCTTGGTCTCCATTCCTAAAGTACAGTGGAGCTGCTGCAGTCTCCATGGACTGCAAAGATGAGACAGGATGAAAACACTTTCAAAAGAGGCCAGGGAGTAAGTACAGAGCCTTACAAAACACTGGCAGGAGACAACCATTTCTGAGTTTACTCTAAAATTTACATTTCCCTCATCTTTTTGAAATAAATCCTCTTCTATTAGAACTGTGAATTGATGAAAAAATCTACCATGTTCTAAATCTGAAAGCTCCTGTATTACTCGACAGGTTCTGGTAGGACATATGACGGGTAAGATAAGATTTTGGAATGCATTTTCAATGCAACAATAACTTAATATGCTCTGTAACAAATTGTTCAAGTATGGGTGATGGAAATGGTATTCTTTGGTATCCCATCACTAGTATACCTCTTAACTACATTGATACTTTATATTTGCTGCAAATAAACTTATAAACTCACTGGAAATGAAAGTGAAGTCTATGTATTACTATTATTTATTCATTAGTCTTCTGTGGATTTATACCCACAGATGGTAGATACTTTACACAATAAGACAAATGTCTGTCAGAAGACTTTAGCATCTAAATAAGCAGCAAACAGAGAGAAAGGCAGTAACATTATATTCCTGGTTTCTACTTCATACTATGCATAGTAGGTTTGTATATTTTATTGCAAACCTAAAGCATAATAGGCTGGTACATGACACCAGGGTGCTAAAATGAAAATACAACTTAATTATATACAAAGTTTCAAACAATTTGTTAAGGCGGACCAGCACAGACTGACACAGCAGTCACAGCAGCTCTGCAGTAATGTTATACTGTCAACAAGGGCTAACAATTTATTCCAGCATCTCTGTGCTTTTCTGTTCATTTCTGAAGGTTCTCCCATCAGGTATAATAACTCCTATCATATTTGTATCATATGCTGTCTACAGGGAAACATGTGGGATATTCAGAAAACACCTCTTGCAGTCCCTCATGAAAATTTAAATCAAGGTAACCCTTTCCTCACATAATAATTCAAAGCCTTTTTAAACAAAGGCTTTAAAGTCTGATATAATGTATAAAACACGACAAAGTTGGGTGGGAACTCTGCTTAGGACAGAGGTTGGGTCTTGATTTAGTTTTAAAATGCTGGTTTTGCTCGCTTTAGCTTCTGTTTTCTTCCTGCAGTGAGGCTGCAATGATAGAGGTACTACTACCAAAGTGTTGGTATGCACGTAAGGAGTGGTTTCAGTTAGTGCTGCCAGCAGGCAAGGAAGTCACAGAAACCTGTGCCCTAAGCTGGCTTTAATTTAAGCAACTTAATTTGTTCCTTGTAGCTCCATAATGAATTTCACCTCATTTGCTTTTTCAGAAGACAGATGCTTGGCTATGAAACTTGCCTACCTATACCCAGCAGTTGCAGTTACATTGCAGAATTACACTTTTAAACCTTAAACCTGATAAATGTATGCACTTTATAAAGAACTGTAGGGATGGAAAATGAGCTGGTCCTTAGTTACATTATCTGGAGAGGGAGGGGGAATGACTCCTTTTCTCTGCTTCAAGTTAATGCTGGAAGAACCCATTTTCTTTGAGAAAAGTGACAACTGAACTTTTTCTGCATAGGAGAGGTTTCTAAAGTGACTATTTAGCATTTAATACAGAATTATTTCCAGTCCTTTAAGTGCTCTGTTAAAAGGTCTTTAGATAAACTTCTTGAAGAACTTTAGTAAGAGTTCAACAATTCACTTCCATAACAATTACTCTAAAATGCTGCAGAGTATAAAATGCAATTTCCTTTCTGTGGGAAGAAAATTCAATGGTATAAAATACCTTACAGAGCGTGCACTAATATAATCTTAGAAAATGTTATACAAAAAATTACTGCCGAATTATAATTTCCCATTATATCTTACAGGCTTTCTGTTTCTAGAACAGCTATATTTTATAATGTTAGCTTCAAACACAGTGGAATGCATGCAGAATGGGAAAGTGATTTGCTTAAGCTAAAGGAACGAAAACATTTCTAGATCAGTTGGTAGCATCTGCCACTAACAGAGAATTAGGAAGTTAATTTCCTCAAGGACAGATTACTTCCTACTTGTCCATTTTAAAGGTTCTTCTTTATGGTTGGCATTTATACCATGGTAGCTCTTACAGACTGAACCAGTTCTGCATGCCGAGTGGCCACACAAGCATTACCAAGTGGCAAAAATAACAAATAAACAAAAGTAATAGCGTATAGTTTGACAAGGAAAAATGTTCAGATCTATGGTATAATTTCCATCACAATTATTTTTGCTGTAAAGTATGAATGGATCCAGATAAATGACTGTTAGTAAACACTGGCATTCTCTATAGCTTTTCATTAACTGCTATATGAGAGCCTCTGTTACATGAGCTTTTAAGAGCTCCCCACTTTCCTTAGTGCTTCCAATAATGTGTGAATTATTTTGGAATAAAATATCACTTTCTCCTTTTTAGGTCAAATTTCCCAGAAAGAGAGGAAATATCCATTCTCCATCATATGAAGACTATTTCATTAATAAATATCTTACCAGAATTTCTTCTCTCCTACTACATCTCCATACAAAAAAAAAAATCTATTAGAGGGAAAATTTTGAGTCACTCTATGGAAATAAATGCTTCTTTTCTTTCACTGTTATTTACTATCTTTTTCTGACTCAGGAGCAAACAATGGAACCACCATAATAAACTAGGCCAGCTAATTATATAACCACACGAATAACTATAAAAAGTAACAAACAAGAAGCATAAGGGTAAACAGTTATGTACACATTGGTGCATTAGGCCATAAAAGGTATTTTCCACTATGCCAGCCAGCAATACTGCAAGTGTCTCTTTAGGCTGATCATATTAAACTGAAGTGAACATGTAAAACTTCTCTACATAGCCTATGACTGGAAGGTGTAAGAACTACAAATACAAAGTTTAACCCCTAAAATGTTCTGAAAGTGTATTAAGAATGGGCAGCCTACATAAAAAGGAATGATCAAAAGAGAAAGCGTGTTGCTTAGTTTTTTGTAGAGGGCTATCTAAGAAGAGAGGGTGAATGTTAGGAAACAAGAGAATGGTTCATTGTTGCCGTTACTAAATTTCCCAGGTAATTTTTCTTTGCCTCATGAAACATTGCTGTAGCTCTGGGCTTTTTCTTTGTAATGGCTGTGCTATTTTGAATTCCTGATGTCTTTCTTTTTCTTGGGCCCTTCTCCTTTGCTTGTGGGTGACTTGCAATGGGTTTGTCACTCCTACACAGCTCTGAGTATTCAGGTTTCCATTTAGTACCTTTGTAACTTTAAACCTGTGTTTTACTTTGCCTGTATTAAGAAAAAGGCTTCAGCGTGTTGTCAGTGTTGTGCTGAATCAATACCTTGGGGGCATGCCTAGAAGTGTTTGGGGAGGGGTTCTGTACAGTTTGTTTGTTTTTTCTATTTTCTTTCTGGTCTTCCGACTGAATGGCTCACAATGCACTGTTCAGAGACCTTCACAGTGCAGGTTAGGTGTTTTTCAGAAGCTCCTGCACAGCCTACTTGATTGCTCATTGTTCGTGACCTCTGTCTGCTACTTCCTGGGTTTATGTCTTGCTTTTTAAAGAATGCATTAACTCCTCCTGAGAATTTGCTTTCTGATATTAAGTTTTCATTGTCCAAGCTCAGCTGTCAGGCTGGCATGTAAAAGCTTTCCAGCAGTTCTTTTCTTCCTTTCTTCAGATCGCTTAATTTCAATTATATAATTCTCCCTAACTGCATACAGGTGTAGTACATTAGAATATTGTTGTAGAATCTGGCTTTTCATTCACTCCATTTTGCGTCCTGCTTACAATCAGGGCGCTCAAAATTCTTTTAACGTATTTATTCTGTATGCAAAACTGCATGTGGTGAACAAATTGCAACCATTGTATCACAAGTTTCAGGAAGGACTATGCAAAATTGCTTTCCTCCCCCTGATATCTGAAAGGATTTGATTTCCACTCAGAATATTTAACCTTCTTAAGCCATGACTGCATGTTTTACATAATGATTATAATTCTGTAATGTTATTTTTGTGTAGACATTATACACACCACATGTTCTAATAAAAACCACTGAGTGTAGCTGAATATCTGCACCACTTAATTTTTCTGCTTTTGTAGGAACAATGCTTGCACTGTTTTACTACATTTTTTGTTTGTGTTATGGTTTAGTGTCTTTGACATGAAGCATGTATTCTGTTATTTTCCATTAGAAGCTTTTCATCCCCCGCTTCTTTTTTCATTGGCTATTTCTTCAGTTCTCTTATCCTTTACTATTCAGGGTTAAATTCAGACAATTTGGTAAGTTGAAACTGGAAGACCACAGACTATCCTTTTTTTAGGGTGCTGAATGCTTTTCTCTGTACCTATCATAAGCTTGTTGGTTTACAGGGATTTAAAAACTAGGGAACTGCAAAAGCCAAAAGCTTTTGGAGGAATGGCACAACCAGCTCCCCCCACAATATCTAGTACTGCAGGTTTGCCTTGGGGTGAGATGGTCTGCAGCTCCACCTGGGAGTGGGTTCAACATGAGGATCAGGGTTCAGTGCTTGAGTTCCAGCCCCTCGGTTCAGCAGTGCAAACGCTTCCAGCAGAAAGAGATACAAAATGGGAACTGTGTTACACACCCTGGAAACAGAGAGGCTGGGAGGCATCATCTCCTTTTTCTTGTATCAAAAGTCAGTGTTTTAACAGTATTCGTCCAACACTTGAGGAGATGACAGGGAGACCGCAGGGACAATTTTTATTTTTCAGTGAAAAATTGGAGGGTCAACATTTCAGTCACACCCCAGAAATGTACAGCTTTCACCCAGAACTTGTCATGATCTCATAATAGATAACATTTCCAGGCAGCAGCTTTGCTTGAGATGAAATTTAACAGCCCAAATTTTCACTGAGATTTACTGAAAGTTTTCAGACAGCATTTGTTTATATATTTACAGCTCTATTCAAGGTGAATTAAGACCTTCTGAAGAAAATACTGTGTGAGTTGCCGGGTTTTTACATATAACTAAAGCTAACATCTTTATAAAGTAATTCTCTATGATTTGATGCTGTTTAAACATTTGCATTTAAATTTGGAAGCTTACTGCTGTTCAGTGGCTCAGCCTTTGGCAGGTCAGTGGAGCAAAAGCTCTGTTTCATCCAGCTTAACTTCTTACTCATTTAGAGGTGAAAAGAGACTGGATTCTCAGTCTAGCATCCACGACACCAGGCAAAAAGAGTTTGGCTCTGGGAAATTAAACTCTTTGCATCAGTAAAAAAAAGCCTAAAGAAAGTGACCATTTTATGATAGGAAGGGTGCTGTACCCCAAACAGTTTCACAGTATTTTTTTAAAACTGGTTTGGAGAAGTATAAATTAATTAGCTGTCAGCTTCTGGAATAGGTAGATTTACAGGCTCCAGCTGCTATAAAAAAGTCAATAGAAGTTCACCCACTTCCCAGGTCCAAATTCTTCAGTGAATTTTATCAAGCTAAAATTTTAGCTGATATAAGCCTACGGGTCATTTTCTGTGTAACATAAAACTTATTTTTCAGATTAATAACGCTGGGGGAGAGAGGGAGAAAGGAAGGTGCTTTGCTGTCACAAATCCCTTTGAACATCAGGAAACAGAGATGAAGACAGAAAAAGACAGGAGCACTGGTCATTCAAGACTTCAGCTGCACAGCTGAAGAACAAACCAGAAACTGATGAGCACTAGAAAACAGCTAAGGAAGCTATGCTATTAATTCCAATGTGTTTCTGGATCTTCATGCTTCTGCCCTGCCATATATTAGTTGAAGAATACTTAACTCCAAAATATCTTGGGTAACGTATAATTCCATATTGTCTCCTATTTTCATGAAGCTAAGAAAAGTCAACTTTGTACTTGTACAAATTATTTCTGAAATCCAGAATCACGCCGAGACACAAAAACATCCTGTGACTTACTTAATGCAGTAACAACTGAATCCAAATAATTTCCTTGGCTACAGTTCAGAAAATTAGTGAATCCTGTGTACTCCCAGGACTCACTGTAAGAAGTATGTCCACCTTTGGAACTATAGTAACGAAAGCAACTTCAAAATGCAGTCGCTCATTTTTAATCAGAAAATATTTGGTTAGGGCTTTTTTCTTGGATTTAGTGTTTTTTGTGTTGGTTTTTTTTGTCATTGATTTTGGGTTGTTTTTTTTTCATTAGGCCTTTCTTTTTCATTTAACTCTTGCAAATCATACTGCATTCACTTTTATTTCAAGCCTCATTTCACATCTTCATGCACAAGGTCAAAGAGTATAAGTCTAATAAGTACAGTAGTGTTTTGCCCTGTGGATATATAATACATGCACTTGTGTTCTTGTCTTCTACCCCTCAGCTTGCTTTCCAAATAGCACCCAAGAGATTAATATCCATTTGAGCTAATGCTTAAGTTAAAACTCCAGTTCTGGCTTCTGTACAACAGGACTGTGTGTGACACCATGGAAGCTGACAGTCCAAGCATTAAAGCTTTTTATTAGCTTTCACAGATGGATTGTTTGCTGTATGGGATTCTTAAAAGATTGGGTTTATTTTCTTACTCAGTTTTGATAAGATAAAATATTTCATAGTTCAGAACAAATCAGCAAATGGCTTTCAGTGATTATATTTTGTATGGTAATCACCTGCAGAGCACAGTACACTTAAAACCTAAAGAATTTAATAATAAATAAATAAAATGCCAAAGGTAAAATGAGACCTTATTTGATCACATTAAATATTATATGACTATATACTACTGTACTGATTATCTATCTGGTACTTCATGCATATGCTTTGCAGGACTCTGGGTGATGGGTTAAATGCCTGTAGGGGCACTGTCTCTATCTAATGTCATGAGAAAGATGATGGGACAAGAAGAGGAAAGGATGTAGCTATCTTAAGCTATCTATCTAATCCCTTTATGATCTTGGGCTACCTATGGAACCAAACATTTTTTTTGCAGCCCTTGGCTGAAATCTCTATTGTTGGGAGATCTTTGGAAAACCTTCAGAGAATTTTATCAGTGGCATATGCTGGACCCCCAGTCTCATGTAGCCTTCAAATGCCCACTCCTACATTCAGTCAACACAGTACCTTTACAAACAAACAAAACATACTTACAATAACTAGGTTTTGTGCTTACAAAACCTCACTTCCACAACAAAAATAGGGGAGTTTTTAAAAAAAAAAAAGGAAAGAGACAATTCTTTTTCTGAAACAGTATATAAAATATGATTGGAAAGGGATCCAAATTTTAGTAAAAGAAAGAGAAATTTGGAGACAGATCAGGTCCACCAGTACCATAAATGGAAGGTTTTCCCTCAGGTGGAGAAGGTACTTAAGGACATTGACTTTCGAAGTAATCCAGAAGGAAGAACAAACATATGAAGCTGAGCTTAGTTTAGGGAGACGGAGAAAAGTTCTGAAAGGAAATGAAGGCTGAAGTAGACTAGCAGAAAGAGAAACTTGATTTCCAGAGACTTGGCACTGAATGTTAAGAGATTTTTTGCATACATATATTTAACATCTAGACATATGAATCCTAAAAAAAAAAGTAACTATGCAAGGTATCTTAGAGGAGTCCTTATGTTTACCCATATAAAAAGCACATCATACATGTGAATGATTTTTATACACTTTGGGAGAGGGGGATATGGTTTTGAATGCAGCATTCAGTGGTCACCATTAGCAGGCTAAATGATTGCTCCTGCAGTTGGTCTCCCTTCCCATTAAACTTATGCTAATACTGCTTTATATACATTAGAAACTCTGGAAGAAGTTTGCTAGTAAAGCCAGTTGGTGAGGTAGGAGTGTACAATGGGACAGGTATTAGCTTATGGCAAGAAAAGAACTTCCTTTCCCTTCCCGAGGGCCAGGGAATCTCCCTGTGCTCATCCTATGTGCTATGGGGTATGGTTAGTAAAATAGTTTTAAAAGAAACATTTTTTCATCTTTAGGTGCTGATTCATGGAAACCTGTATGTTCACAGCAATGACTTGCCTTCAAAAAATTTCCTACCTTATAAAAATGCTGACAAAAAAGATCAAAATCCTCAAAATGGTATGTATTAACGACTGCAAAGCAAAAGGTTCATTTTGATGCAAGCCAAATTTTTCCTTTGAAGTGTAAATTTAAAGGAATCACCACATTAAAGCTCAGACTGGAACAAAAATGTCAAATTAGTAAACCGAATTTTTTCAGATTATTAGATTTTTATTTGAAATTTGAAATTTTCATTATTCTACTTTTCACTCCTATTCAAGAATGGATCTGCTTTTCTATCTAATACAAGGGAAAAAAATGTTTCTTCTCTAGCTATATTATCCAAATCACTTTTCTGTAATGGCTTTTTGTAATTAGGCATCACATAAATCAATTCTTTTTTGGCATTGCTTCTTTTTTCAAAGTAGCTTTTCATTTTGATATTCAGTATGAACTCTGTCTCCATTGGGTAATGAGATATTTTAGCTTTTACCTAAAAGCACATACTGTATGTCCTTGCTTGCACTAACAAAATGTCGCTGTGTGAACTTTATAGTCACTGAAGACAACACAACTCAACAACCCACAACTAATATAGCATTACAAACAGTATACAGGCCATGCCACACACTATATTTGCATGGTAACATTCAAATTAAAACCCCCACCTTCTCCTCCTACACATATATTATATTGTGCAGTGGAGCTATGAAGCCAATTATTGTAAGAAGAAACCAAAGTATTCAATCTCTCAGAAAATATGAATTTGTTAAGAACTTTCATTGGTTTACTTCTACTTTATTTTTATCTCATTTTTCAGTAAAGCCAGATATGTGGATCAAAAGGCTTACAGCTCCCTGCTTTGCTTAATGCCCTGCAACGAATGCCGTGCTTGCCTTTATCAATTTACTGCACATTGTAGAATACTTCTCTTTTTTAAAAATAATTAAGGGAAAAAAGAAAAATGGCAGCAATTGAACATGGTAACATGCGTCCTATTGAGTCTATCTTCAAGCAGCTTACACAATTACTTTCATTCAAGTTTTCAGAGTATTTTAGAAAAGAATGGTTCACTTGAAATACATGTCTATCAATGGGTTTTGAACCTCCAAGATGCACCAGATGAGAGAAGAGTGCTTAGCGCTGAATAAGGCTGCACTAATGAAGTTGAGTTATTCAAACTGTTCATTTTCACTCAGCCATGTATTCCTGATATTATCAGTACTGTTATGTATTTATTATTGCATTACCAGTTATTAAGAGGAGAACAGAATGGACCATATTTCTATTTCCCTGCCACTGGATATAAGCATGCTTCTAATCCCACAGCTATCTTAGGAAGCCGATGCTTCTCTGTACAGACTCTTCTGCTTCTTTTTTTGAGGGTGGGAGTTCTGGGTTTGTTTTCTTTCCCTGGTGAGTTATCACTGGTTTACAGCCAGTGTACGGGGGAGTCTGTGACATTTAACTGACATGAAATGTGGAGAAAGTGATGCTGTACCCTGTATCAGTGCATAGCAGAAATCTTATCTTTATCATCTAATGTTAAAACTTTCTGAGGATTAGAGTAAATGAAAGCAGATGTCTGGATTTTACTAATTTACTAATAGTGGCATTCAGGTTATTTTCATTGCAATAGTTACAGGAGTCCGCCTCGTTGAAAGCCCAGTAATACTAGTAGCTCTAAAAGCTTAGAGTGGGGGACTGAGCAGTTTTAAATACACTATAATCTCCAAACATTAGACAAACAAATGTGGTTTTAGACCCTATAGACTGGTGATTTGGGCATCCTGTTGAAAAATCCCATTATCTGCACTGGTACTAGCCATGCAACTATTTCTCTCTTCTAAGAAACAATCTTGATGGCTAAATATTACACTGGACATAAATAATGCACCATCTACATCTCAGTTTTTGTACATGATTCTGTAAGCAACTTACTTATCAAAAGTCAGAGAAGACTGCAAAAAACCCAAGATTTAACCTCAGCCTCCTAAATGGCAGTTCACTGTCCTACCGTATCTACAAGAAGAAATGCTAATACATCAGGGTTTAGCTGTACCACAGGTTTATTTAAACTGCAGAGACAGCTGTGCCATGTGATATAAATTTCAAGTGTAGGCACAAAAGCATTAAGAATATCTAGGCAAATTTTTATGTTCAGAATTTGCTGTGGCCTCATGAAAAGCTGACCTGGGAGCTACTACAATTGCCTGTGCAATTAATGAGGACAAATGTAAAACTTCACCTGTACTTCAAGTGAACCAATCATAAGTACATCGTACATACAGTAACAATGACTGACTCTTCCTTTTCAGACTTTAGTTTGTCTAAAGAGATCTCTGTATTATAAACATGCTCTAGTTTGATACTTTAGCAATCACAAATCCATTTTTAAAGGTGAGAATAACACAATATGATCAAAATGTACTTCATTTTCGCTGACACAATAAATAACACCTCTTTCCTTCACTAGATAAGAAAGTGAGTAGAAATGTGAGGTGAAAGGTGAGATGGACTCATGGATCCACAGTGGCCAGGTTTTCACTAACAGAAAATGTGAACAATCCCTGCAGACAAGCAGTCAGAAAACAACCACAGCACAGCAATGCTTAAGCACAAGGCATCTAACTCTTCGTCTAAGCTTCCTTAACACTAATAGAATGAGCAATGGTGTGAGGAGAAGATGCAACTCTGAAAATTAAGAATTGTTTTCCTTTTGTTGCTTATCAAGAGAAATTTCCTTAAGCAGCCTTTTTAATGAAGCTAGATGTGTTTGCATGGCGACAGTGTGGGGGTTTTTGTGGGGTACAGGGGTGGCTTCTGTGAGAAGCTACTGGAAGCTTCCCCGGTGCCCAATAGAGCCAATGACAGCCAGCTCCAAACAGACCCACCACTGGCCAAGGCTGAGCCCATTTGTGATGGTGGTAGCACCTCTGGGGTGGGTAACATAAACTGCAACAGTAGCTGAGAGACAGGAGTGGAATGGGTGGGAGAAACAGCCCTGCAGACACCAAAGTCAGTGCAGAAGGAGGGGAGGAGGTGCTCCAGGCACCAGATCAGAGATTCCCCTGCAGCCCATGGAGAAGTCCATGGTGAGGCATCTGTGCCTCTGCAGCACATGGAGGTCCACAGGAGGAAGGTGCATCAGAGACAACATGTGATGAACTGACCACAACCCCCACTCCAGATCCCCCTGGCCCCCTGGAGGGTAGAAGTTAGAGAATTCAGGAGTAAAGTTGAGCCCAGGAAGAAGGGGGAGTTGTTGGGAAGGTGTTTTAAGATTTAGGTTGACTAACACCTTCTGTATGTGAGATAACACAGAATGATTTTAGTGTGGGGTGTCCCTACCCATGGCAGGGGGTTTGGAACTAGATGAGCTTAAGGTCCTTTCCAACCATAACTATTCTATGACATTAATTTCCAGTAACTCTGGATATCTGCAACACAGAAAGCTGGGTATGAACTGGTTACTTTAGCATCCTGTAGAGTCAATAAAGAAATAAACACTACAGCATGATTCCTCTAATGAAAATGTCTTGTTTAGGATGAAATAAATAGCATGCCCTAAAGGACTTGTATCTCTTCAACAACTCTACGGGGGTTTACCAGTGACAAGCTCAGATGCAGACACCTATTTCTGCGCAATAGAATTCCACCCCTGCATAGGTTCAAGGAGAAGATCTACTCTTACTCTATCCCATTAAAAATTAAAATGTGCTCTTGCAGTAATGGCAAGTATTATTAATAGATTAAATAACTCTCAGAATCTTCCTTTATTTCATTAGTTAGTTTGTGAGGCTGCCTCATCTACAAGCTGTCTCAGAGCTGGCATATTCTGAAAAGCTCTTGAGAAAACAGTTTCTTCATCCTGCTACTGATAACAGCAATTCCATGATCTGGAGCTGAGGTTCTGACTGCTTTTTCCTTTTCTAGTTAAACTGCAAAGAGCCTCTCACAGATTAAGAGCCTATCTTTTATTACTCATTTGACATGCCTGGCCTATCTCCTTAATTTAATGTTACTCATCATCTATAAAATGTGTATAGCAATATTCACCCTAGTCTTATTGTGAATATTATGAAGTAAATCTTAATATGTAGACATGCAAATTCTTAGTTCATCTACATTCTCAAGGAAGTGTTTGAATATATGTGAATGAAACAGTCAGAGATGAAAGTTAGCGGATCCAATAGGAAGAACCACCATTTATTACTCGTTCAGAGACAGGATTTCCTCATCTGGAGCAGGCTGTCTTTAAGGCATAGACATTTTATTTGAACCTATCTAACTAAATGCATCCTTTCACTTTATTTCACCTAAAATCATTATTATTTGTCTTTCTTAATCTCTAATATGCTGTATAACTGTCAAATTTCTTCTATCTTCACGTTATTACCAACTAACCACTTTCCCTTCAATCTCTCTCCCCTTTGCTCCCAGCCCTTCCAGCTGCAATTCCTTGTTGTATTCTTTCCTGATCCTTTCTGCAAAGGTCAAAATCATCTTTTGGCCTCACAAAGTCAACACAGATTAGTATAAAAACCTCAGGTACCCTTCACAATCAATTACTTTCCCCATTATTATGCATTTTTATTTCTTTAAAAAGCAAACATCCTTAGCATGTCATGATGCCTCTCTAGAAGAGTACTGAAGAGTCTGTAGAGCGCAAGCCACTTTTTGGTGGACTGATGAGGGGCAGCATGCTCTCTATCATTCATTAGCCTCCTCAGTGCACTAATTCGACATTTGAAATGTGCTACTGTGCACTCTGCTGCACACCAGAGAGTGCAGGACACCACACTCAGGCACCATGTGCACAGTGCTATGAAGTCCTCCAGAAGATCTTCTGCAGCTTTAAATGGGTTGGTATCATCAATAGGATTTGTCATACCATGTTTTGTCATATTATGTTTTGTCATCTCTCCATTTTCTCAGTTATTTGTGGACAGATATTTATGCAAACCGTGAAAGAGGTCCCTCCTTGTGACCTCTTGCGACACTAAGCAACCGGAAGAACTGAAAACCGGTGATTGATTTCAACTTTCAACTTCTAATCTTTTAATCATTATTTATCTATCAGATGACTGCCATCATCCTCCATCTTCAAGTGCCTTTGGTGATGGCATTTAACAACAGTCTTTTTGGAAATTCCACATTACCTACCCAAGTTCCTTTCTGATACCTTTAGAAAATGATAGATTTCCCATGTCTGACCACATCTTCTGCTTTTGCTCTTTATGAAAGCCTCTCTCAGCCTGTTCAGAACAGGCACCAAACACTATTTTCTGCAATTCCACAGATCTTGCCCAGACTTACTCTCTCACATTTGCACATTCTTCTGGCAGTTTGAAACAATTAATGGTTACATATTTCATGCTCAAATTCTTCTAGGGATCTAAGGTGAGGTAATGCCTTGGTTATCTGTGAAGAGCAATTCATTTTTGCTCTATTCAAATTTCTTCTACAAATGTTTCAATATGACACTGATTCTTGAACCAATTCCCATCAGGACGGTTTCCTTTGTGCCAACCAAACTTTTTCAGCTCCTCCATGGTGAACACAAATGTCAAGAGTTCATTTGTTTGGTCATCTCCAGGATAAGTGGTCTATAAGGACACCATTTACACTTTGCCCATTTATGAGCCTTGCAGCCAACAGTTTCTTGGAAACTTCCTCCATAAAATGTTTCCAAAGGGTTTATTTATTAAATTGAATTTATGAGTTCTCAAGCAAGTCACTACTCAAATTTATTTTTCTTTATCTGACTGCATTTTTGTATTTGCCATATTTTATGTTCTTCTACAGTTCCTTATTTGGAGAGGAACATCATTCAGTCTTTGAATGATGAATGATTCATTCTTTGCATGAGAATATATCATTCCTGCAATGATATATAGTTACTTTGAATAGTGTTTTTACCTTTTAAATCACTCCTTACTCAAAATGGCTTAGATTTTATTGGATTTTATTTATTTACACATGTTCTTTTGCTGCTCCTTTTAACTTTATTTAAGCAAGATTCCTTTTTTTCTTTTTATTTGCTGTTTTCTGAAATTAAAACACTGTGATGGTGTTTGAGGAGGTTTGTTGTATTTTCTTTTGATTTTGTTTTCTTACCTTTGTTGTTCCTGCAGTGATGTGCCTTTGAGTCACTGGTACAAAGTAGCTTGGACAACATTGCTTTGAAGCAGGACCCACATGCAGATCAGGACAACCAGTTGTGCATTTTCTCACCAGCAGACACTTGCTGCAGTCATTAACATTATGGCTGAAAGTTTAGTCTCAACATCATACTCCAAAGAAAGATTTATCCAGATCATACAGAGGCAATTAGCATCTTTCATTATGACTGTGTTCATGTCCTGAGAGATCCCGTGATCTGCTAAAACATGTCACAGTCAGGGTTGAGAGGTACAGGGATCGGGGGAACAGTCCAAATGCAAGACATTTCCTTGTTTCACCCTGCAGCTTCAATCCATGCAGATTCTGCGCTATTTACTGGAGGTTAGAAGTTAGCATAAATTATGCAGTCTTTCAGATAGTTGGCTATGAAGAGCTGCCTCTATTAATTCTTGCCATATCCACGATTTTTCACTCATTCAACCTTCTTGCATTTTTCACTAGTGAAATTAAGCTTGTTCAAAAATCATATGGCAACATGGAGCAGAGTCTTTAAGAAATTCTTCTTTTTCAAGGGCATCTGAGAACTCCTGGTTCATTAATGGATCCAGTTTCCCACACTGCATGATAATTGTAGAGATCAAAGATGCTCCGATTAAATCAATATAAGGCTGTCACTATTTTTGTAAAAAGAAATTTCCCACCTTCTATATGCCATCTTAAGATCAGCTACTGTGTTAACAACTAACATCAACATGACATTGCTCGTGACAAAAATGTGGCAGACAGAAAATTTGCTTAGCACAGGGAAACAGGAGTGAGCTGTCTCTGTTTTCAGGGACAGCTATTTGATTCATGCAAGGACAGGCCACACAAACCACCCAGCTTTTCCAAAATATCACATGCAGATATCCATGTAGATTTAATCAAAGCTTGATGCTCAGTGTCAAGGTAGTAAAGAATGAGCAGTTCAATAAGAATTGTGGAATAGTCCTCCCGTTTTTTATATATTAATCTAAGTCTAGTAGAAAACAATTTCTAAGAGATACTTTTGCTGCAAAAAAAAAGATTAATTTTAGTAGCAGGAAAAATTTCATCACTTCTAAATCTATTAGTTACTAGAATAACATGCTGTTAGAAATAGCTAAGTATAAATAATAATAAAAAATGAACAACCTACCAACCCAAACCTCAACTAACATAAAGCACATACAGAAGATTTTATGAAACCACTTGATGAAGAGATACAGCCACCATCTGGTGAATGATGTGCAAAATATTCATATAGGACTCCTCAAGATGCATTGTTTTGAGCCCATTACTCCTGCACACATCTTTAACTACTATATGAGCTTTCTCTTCTACAATGCCTCTTATAAGCAAGATACACATAGATCTCCTGCATCATGATGTCCTTCGAAATTACACATATACATAGTAAATACACTGCTTTTCCTGCCTTCTCACACACATATTTTTGTCTTTTTATGGATCTGATTTTGCTGCACGTATTGCAGAATTAGATTTGTTAAAGGTCATTACATTTAAAATAATAACACTTCACAATATATTCACTTCAATCCTCCTTAAGTATAGAAATGAATGAGAGACATCTTGGTTCCAACCAAGACAGGAAATGTCTTTGCTGAAATGGGATCATATTTGTTTCAAATAAGTCTAAGGGTGATCTTGGGAACTAGAGATGAATATTTAATACCATATCAGACAAAAGGGATAAGCTACAATAAGCAACAAAATAGTAGGAAAACATAAATATGGTATAAGTCTATTGCCTGCTTTTTTCCCCCTATACATCTCTGGTTGTACAGTGGCCTAAGCTGACGGGCAACATGCTGTTCTAACAGCAGCAAAGCATGGTTTCTTATAATTTGTGTCCATATTGTCTACACCCATTTCCTGATCTCCTCCCTCACACCCCATGTCCTAGCTGCCATCTCTGACATACATCACCAGAGCTCTGCAGCTGAAGCTATGGGGTATGTCCCTGATGACCGGCCACTCAGCAGGTGAACTAGAGAAGTTCATTGCTGAGTTTGGACTGAAGCACTCTCCTGGGGTTGTCCTGCAACAGTTTTTCTGACCAGCATCAGGTGGCCCTGATGCCCGATAAAGCAGGACTTCCGTTGCTACTGCCTTCTTCACATGTGCCCATGTAAGCACTAATGTACTTTTGACCATTTTTTGACCCTTTGTTTTCAGTTGACTTGGTTTCCTGCTCTATTTCACTGCTAGTTCCAATGTAGGGAGGGAAGGAATGCTTTCAGCGATATTGTCAGCTAACATCTGCTTAAAATGAAAATGCCTGTCAAAGTAGAGGCTTAGTTTAAGAGTTTACCAAAAGTTAGCCTCCAGTAGTTGTGAAATGCAAATGCATAACTCCTTAAGATTACTACCCCTGTGTAGTAATTTTTTGTAGAAAAAAAAAAAGGACAAATTGGCAATTGCAGCACATAAGCCCACTCCTTTAGGAAAGCAGACTACACATTGCGCATAAAAATATATGTGTGGGTATACATACATGTACACAAACATGAAGACATGTCTACCTGTATGTCTATACATATACTTAATGATAGACTGGACGACTGTGGCAAAAGGTGGGTATGCCTCATGGCACACCATGTTATGGTTCCCACCCTGTCCTAAGTAGGAATTCAGCTGGAGCTCCCTCCTGGGAACCTATGTCTGCCTAGCTCACATCTGGAAGAAGAGACACAGGATCAGGGCATACACTGGACCCAATGACTAACAGGGAACCTTCTGACTCTTTGGCATAGTTACAACTTGAAGGTTTTTTTATACTTAGTTAGGAGATTTTTGGAACAATTTTGGGCAGCTGTCTGAAAATATCATCAGAAGACTAAATAACGCTGGGTAACTATTAGGGATATATACAGTGCAGGTACAGTTGTCTCTTTAACAATACATGAAGCTCTAAATCCCTTCCTCAGTAAAGATACAGTGGAATGTGAATAAATATAGATATATGCTTTATGCAGAAGATTTCTATTAAAATAATGTTAAGGTTATTAAGAAAAGCTCTTAAAGGTTAGAAAATTCTATCATGAATTCTGCACAATGTTTACATTGTTCAGTCCTTTACAGGAATTAAAGATAGGTTCATGTTTTTTTTCCACAGGATCTTGCCCATTAAAGCAGATGGTTGCTTTAAAATTAATAAGCAGTTATTTGTTCAATACTTACAGTTCACTCTCTTGCCTGGAGCTTTATTTATGGCACACTACACAAGCACTGCCCTAAAAATTTATTAACTTCCTTCTGGGTAGAAGCAGTTGAAAGTCTTCCAATAAAAAAAGAACCTTTTTGTCAAAGTGAAAACTTTCTACATCAGGCTTCCAACACAAAGAAAATTCATTTTAAAAATAAGAGGAAAAGTAAGGAAGTAAGGGAGGGAGGGAGGGAGGGAGGCAGGAAGGCAGGCAGGAAGGCAAGGGAAGAAAGGAAGGCAAGGGAAGGATGGAAGGCAAGGGAAGGAAGGAAGGCAAGGGAAGGGAGGGTGGGAGGAAGGAAAGGAAAGGAAGGGAAGGAAGGAAAGGAAGGGAAGGAAGGGAAGGAAGGGAAGGAAGGGAAGGAAGGAAGGAAGGAAGGGAAGGAAGGAAGGAAGGAAGGAGGGAGGGAGGGAGGGAGGGAGGGAAGGCATGTTTTTAAAGCATTTTGATTATTTTGTGATGTTTTTATATTTTCAGAATGACACATATTGTTACATATTGGCAGAAAGAACACTTTCAATCTTTTTTTTTCAAAGATTTCTTTCAACAAAAGATTTTTTTTTCCCCTAAATTGCAGTAGGATAAAGCTAACTTCCGATTTTTTTTTTCCATGAACCACAGAATTTCATTTCTTGGTTCTATGCTGCTCATTGCCATAGATCCTGACTGTTTTACATTATTAATTAATTTTCACGATGCTTCTATAGGAGACAGAGATTTTTTGAAGCCTGTTTCAGAAAGGGTCAAATAAATTAAAGTGAGAAGGAATACAGATACAACCTGAGTGTGTAGGATGAAAGTGAAGCTTGTAAATATGAAGACTACTTAAAATTACCTCATAATAATCAACATGAACATTTTCCTAACTGTAACATTTTTCAAATATTGGCTTCAATGAAAGGCAATGAAGTCAGCACCAGCTGGAAAGAGAACTCATTATTCCCCCCACTCCCTCCATGGACTATGTCATCATGAAGAGAAGAAATAGTGCAGACAAATGTGAGGCAGTATTTCTGCATTAGGTCACAGCAGAACAGTAATGGTCCTCTTGCAAAATCAAAATGATAACACTTTGGTATTTGTATTCAGTAAATTCAGTTTGAAGAAAAAAAGAAAACATACACTGGAACAAGCTGTTATTTGCCTTCTTTTGCTATGAAATAAACTCTCAGCTTTTCATGCAGCTTGATGCAATGTTTGGCAGTGGATTGTGAACTGCGTCAGAAGAAAAGCAACATTAGTGTTATATCTGCAGAAAAGCTTTATCAAATCTAGAGCTTTCCCCTTCTACCTACCTACAGTGCTACACACCTTTAAGCTTCACAGCTTGTTTAAGCAGCTTTTCAACAGCACTTTCGCAACAGAAATACATAAACATTCCCATAAACTTGAAATACAGCATTTCACTTGAACACTGTAGTTAAAGGAATATACAAAATGGGTGTTTGGTCCCATTGATTTGACATAAACAATGACAAGACCACAAGGACAAACATGTTAGCATGGAAATTGTGGCACTAGTGAACCAGGAGCAAACTGCCTGCAAATGGATTTAGTATGAAACAGTATCACTGACTGCTTCATAGATTACTCTGTACAGCTGTGTTTTACCTCGGATAAGCGTTGCTGTCTGGAAAAGCGATTAGGGATTGCTGGATTTGAAACTGTTAATCTATCAACAGGAGGCGTGTCTGCTTATAGTGCCATGCATTCAAAACGTCTGTTAAAGTCTATGGGATCAGGCATAGAAGCTAAGGGTAAAATATTGTCCTACTAGCCACTGGTGAAAAAAGAGAAGCCTTCTTAGATGTTGCAGCAGAGATCAGAAAACAGCTTCCTTGCCTGGGAAACATGCTTTGCAGTGGTGACCTGTTACAGTGAACACTGCAGTAAATGAAGCAGACAGAAGTGCAGATGCATTAAAATCCCTTTTCTGGCTAAAAAAAGAAAATTCTACAGTGAATCTGGTGAAAGTTTTCACAGAATGGTGGTGGATGTTGAATCACTGAGTGCCGCAAAGGTGCTGGGAAGCCATTTCATTGCTATGATTAGTCACTCTGAATCAATTGTGACTGACAGACACAAGCATGGAAACCAATGAAGCAAGAAGTTTACTTGGTTTGATGAAAAAGTTGGGGACGGTGGGGGTAAGGGGCAGGAAATTGTTTTCTGTCATTTCACACAGATTACGTTTCAGCCACTGGGAGATCATCCAAATCTTTCCAGTCAAACAGTCTTTATGTAACCTGGATCATCCCCAAACCAAAAGCAGAAAGCAATTACAGACTGAGAGATGTGAAGCCCAAATCAAAAGAGATGTATCATATAATGCCCGGACTATACAGGGTCGCTGTTCCCTTGCTCTTGCTGAAGTTACCAATATAAAATATTCCCTCTGTGGCATCTGTGGCTGAAGACAAATTTTACCAGATGATGTTGTCTGACTAGAGGCCTGTTATCAAGTTACATATGAATCCTGGTATAGCACAGATGACTTGTTTTGGTACTGTATTATAATGGAGAAAAACATAAGATATGCCAGGAACAATTCCCAGCAGATTCCTCACATGCCCTCTGCCTTGATATTTTTTATGAGTTCCTGAAGTGTTAGAAATGCCAAGCTCCATCCTCCTACCAGGAATAAAACCAGGAACATGCAAGTGTGAGTTCCTCAAGGCCAGTTTATTTAGCTAATGGACAAAAAACAACCTGTTTCTGTGGTGACTGTAATCCTTTGCAGTATTGTTCTCTCCCTGGTTCTTGGAATTCGCATTCTCAAAATAGAACAGCATAATGGTAAAAATGTGAGTAACATCCAACACCTATATTGTAATACTAAGGTGTCAAAAGGAAGGAGATAGATATTATAACACCATAGAAAGAAAGATTTCTAGGTAATACCACAGAAAAAAAAGAAATAGCAATAAAAATAATAGTTGTTTATCATTAAGGATGAATGCCATTACTAGCCCAAAGCTAGTCTACATTTTTCAATAAGGCATTAAAAAAAATCCAAGATTTTCAAACAGATACAGATGTTATTTCAGCACAATAGAAATTACTGATTCCATTGGTTTTCCTGCTCTTACTGAGGAAGCTTGCTTTACAACTTCCTAATAGCTAATGAAGAGCCTGAAAGATTTCTATCAATAGCTAAGATCAGGTATTCAGTTACGATACTCCTATCCACACACAAAGCTTATGGGGAAAATTCACCCAGGGGTATATGCTTGGGTATATATAAATTGTGGGCATACTGTTTGATCAGCCAAGTGAGTCATGACACATAGCAGAACTCAATTACAAGCAATTGATTCCCACCCCCACAATTCCCCTGGCTTCCTGAATATACCTCACAATCCAGTGTGAAAATGGCCTGGAATTCAGCAGGGTCTGGGAGCAGTGCCAGAAGCCACGGGATACCCATCCATATGGAAATATGCAGCCACCAATGCAGCACAAAGCAGTATAGACGCCTGGTGTAAATCATAGGTAACATTTAACAGTGCAGGCGCAACAGTGGGAGCAGGCAAAGCAGAGACACATCAGTAAGGATACATTGATGTAATTATTATTCCAGAGGGGATTCTGAATGTAAGCAAGCCATTAGATGTGATGACAGCTCTTTTGTTTTTTTTCTTACAGCATTTCACCATAATACACAGGCTAAATTTGATTGTAAATGGCAGGATATTTTTTCTGACAATCCCAGGTGTTAAATCATCATCCTCTGCATGTGTGGTTTCTTCTACATCATTTTTGTGGGCACTAAAGAAAGATACAGATAAATTCTAAGTTAAAATGTAGGAATGTATTTGGGCTTTTCTTCACTTTTTTTTACAGCAGAACAAACTGTAAATTACATTTGATTTTTGTGGAAATTTCTGTGCATGTTTATCATAGGATGATATAGTAAAGGTATTTTCTTGCTTGTTTAAAATACTAGCTTTCAGGTTTGTATTAAATTTTTAAGGTCTTTTCAACAATTTTCTATAGCTTTCATGAACATGGGTTCCGAGATTATTAACTATAGGGGTCCTTAGATAATGACCAAACATTGCGAAAGTAATGTAGATGACTATGTATACACTTAAAATTTAAGAAGTTCTTTCTGCTAATAAATTAACTATTAAGTAAAACCCTAATAGTTTTCACTTATTGTCTAATCTGCTGAGATAAGATCAACATTTAATAGGTGAAGCAAGTACATTTTAACAATGTTTCTGAATTTCAGCAATGGAAAACTGTAGTAAGTAAAAAATGGAAAACACTTCACTAAATGAATTATTCTGAAACTGCAGTGATTCACCTGTCCATTGCCTAAAATTCCTCTTTAAAAATTAAAGACTGGTGTTTAATTTCACATAAAGTATTGAGGGGAGAAGTTCTCACCCAGAAATTCTATCAAGTTATTTAAATAGGTTCATCCTGCCTTCAGCATGGAAGCTTTCTTCTTCTGTGCTCAGACCAATCTTTTTTCTTCTGTTGCTTTTTTCCCACTTGTCATTCTTCATGACAACATAGTAAATTTCAACAGTGAACTTCATTCTTCCAAGCCTGCCTATGTGTATAAATTGGAATATGGGATTCCTGTTTCCTTATGAACATTTTCCAATTTCATAGCGTTCTTCATCTCTTCTTCTTTATACCAGTATTTTTCCTACACGAATTCCTCCGCATTTCACATTTTAATATCTGTATTTCCTCCTGTAATCAGTTACCTTATTTAAATTCAGTTGCAAATACATTTATCTTTACCTTCAACTACTTAAAAAACATCTTAATCTCTCCTTTTTTTTTCTTTTATTCAAAATAGAAGTGCAATTTTATTGTGATTATTATTTATGTTGCAGTCCCAGTAAAAGTGCAACCTTGCATTGTACAAACATAGAACACAGAACAGTATTTCCTTATCTCAGTATCCTCCGCTGAACATATCCAAAGCTCTTATCCACGGCTCCTTAAATTTGCATGTTCTTTTACTGGAAAAAAAAATCTCATCAAAAGTTTAAATTCTTGAAGCAGCCCTCATTTTTAATCCCTTCCTTCTGCAACTCTATCTGGGATTTATTAATTTCTTAACTTCACAAACAACATCATAGGTGAGCTAATCACCCACATCTCTTTCTGCTAAAAAGAAACCAGTGCTTGTTGGACAGCTATTTTCTTAACCTTAGGTAAGAAAACAAATTAGGTGAATCTTGTCACAGAATTATTTTCATCTTGCCATTGGATCTGATGAGAGCCCAGATGACAAACTGAGAAGTTGAGTTTAATAAAAGTAGTTCATGAAATGAAGTCCACTGAGTATTGAGACATGACTTCTGGTTCAGGAATTCCCTACTCTGAAATATGCTGGACATTCACAAAGCATTATTTAAAGATTTCTACTATGAATTTACCATCTCTTTACCTTCCGTGAGACATCTGGTACTGACCACTTCCAGAGACAAGATATTGGATGATTCAGGTTTCTGGTCTAATAGCACAACATTTTTATGTTCTTACATTAATTTTTCTCTCTGTAAATCCCATATCTGCCCCTGAAACAGTCAGAAACAGTGATCTCTAATCCTGGAAACCTGCTCTAGTTCCTATGACTTCTGCCATGAGCATTACATCCCTTTCCTGTTGCAAGCAATAGCTTTCTACAGAGCAAGAAAAGAAACAGTCCCTTCCTCAAAGAGGCAACATATACAGGTTGTAAAGAGTAAGTATATTGGGCAGGTATAGTTCTTGAGAATACTTTACTCTTCAAGACAAAGAAACACACACTTTCCTGGCCTGTTTTACCATACTGCTAAAAGGGTTTATGGATGTGGAAAAGCCTAGCAACATCAACTCCACCAACACTTGTATACATGGAGGGGTTTCTTCCTGGTTATGGATATGATTTTATGAAAATAATACACAGCACACAATACAAGAAGTATCTGCTCTGGGATTAAGAACTTCAGCAACCTAATCTGTGCACTGATGGAACCAGTTAATTTCAGCAAACCTCTGAAGTAATCCAAAGTATTTTAGTAACCATGTAATTACTTAAGCGCTTACAATAGCACAATGCAGAATGCTGTGGTGGGTTAAATGGTTGAGGTGACCTTTTGTTGTGGACTGCTTCCCACACTAACACCTAGAAAAATACTGCCCTAATTTTCAGGCATGCTGAGATACCATGCTATGAACTGAAAACCATGAGAACTGCCAATTCCCAGCAGCTCTAGGAAACACCATCAAGTGAGACTCTCTGTACACAGCATTGAGAATGCTATGTCAGAGTACAGATTATTTGGATGTGGATTGTGTTTAGAATTCCTGCTTTTTCCCAGATGTAAAGGCCAGAGCGCTGGGCAAGAGACATTCTAGCACAAGGCTAACAATCAAAAGTTGCTAAACTGTGATTATCCTATCAGCACAGAAAAAGTTTGCCATCATTCAGGCAAATACCAGTTTTTCCAGCCTGAACACAAGGAGACTGGCAATGTACAAACAGGTGATGGACTTCAATCATCTGTAAAGAAAATGTTATGGGTGGTCATTTGACAAAGAGAATTAGTGCCTCTAAGAAATACTAAGAAATAGTATAACTGGCAATTTTAATGAGTGAATGAATAAACACTGCATGGATGGTAAAGGACCCAAATTACCAGCAGATGTATGGAGTTACTCCACAATGCGGGTAAGGCAGGCATCTCATGGAAAGAAATTTAGCATACCCTGGAGAATGCTGATCAACTCCTCCAAAGAATGCCCAAGAGTGGAAACAAAATCAAGTCAAAATGGCATACATGAATCTTATTGTTTTGTCTGAGTCCATACATCCCTTGCCCTTTCTGATTAAGGGCAAACAGGCTCTCAGTGTTTTTAAAAATTGTTTTATGTACTTAACTTTTTCCTGGAGAGGTAAATTATGCCCACCAGATTAAAGTTCAGAGAAAGGATGTGATTAAATGCTTGAGGCAGTATAAAGTGCTAACACCAAGGAAAGATAGATCATAAGTATCCACCTCAATGAAGGAATAACATACAGCTTGAATTCAGCAAATACAACAGAAGGGACAAAGGAAAAAGTGCTGGAGTATACTCAGACTCAGGAAGTTGAAAAGCACACAAATTGAGATTAACCCTTTTAAAAATCCAGAGTAATTGCATAATTAAAAAATAAACACTTTGGGGTCGGGTCATGTTAAACTTTGTGACAGACCCTGAGTTATCACTCTAATTACAGGCATTTCTAACAAAAGTAAGTGTGATATTGTCAAGAGCTTGCTTTCATATGACACAGCTTTAGGTATCTGGACACATAGGCTAGAAACCTATTCCATCTGCACTTCCTCTGTAGCTGGTGGAGCAGTTCACCAAGAATCTGACCAAGCAAGACAAGCCAAGTAGAATGATCCTGACTGAGACCATGCACATCATTTACTAAATTCATATAAGTAATGACACCCTTACACTGCATGTCCTAAGTGCTACAGCAAAACAGATGTTAACACATTTCATGCCTCATTCAGAGTAGCCACCTGAACCTCCTGGGAAGTATCTGGACTGGTCTACTCAATGGCATTCTGGCTTAGACTTTCTAGTTCTCTCTGTTGAACATTTCGCTTTCCATAAATTAAGCATTTATGGGTGTGTTAGCACTCAGAAGAGCTATGAGTGTCCTCAAGGATCAAGGAGACCTTTGGTTTATTTTACAAAGCTTACAGCACATTTTAGCTCCATGGTTATAAAAAATTATTAAATTTTTAATTACCTAAGTATGAGGTGCAACTCCTTCCTGGTTTTGTGAATGGCAAACATTTAATTTCTTTGATCCAGCCTGAAAAGACAAAGTGTGCAGAAAGTGTACTCTTTTCATCTGTTTGCCATTTTTAACATGAATTCACCAACATTTGAGGACATCCCACTGCTGTCTTTCCTTTGAAGGATAAACAAGCAAGTCTTCAGCAGGGCTATTTTATAAGGGTCGCAATAAGTTTCCTGTTGGTGTTCAAGGGCAGGTTGGACAGAGCCTTGGGTGACATGGTTTAGTGTGAGGTGTCCCTGCCCATGGCAGGGGGGTTGGAACTAGATGATCTTAAGGTCCTTTCCAAACCTAACTATTCTATGATTCTATGATTCTATTCTAAGTCTTTGGTTTAAAAACATGCCCTTCACATTAAAGTGGCATGGTGTAAGGGATGTACAGGCTCTATACACATATCTAAGTATGACAGGAACTCTTAGAAACTTTCAACATTGTTTAGTCCTAAAAAAAATACTGAGACCATGAAATAGAGGATATGAGAAAGCAGCAAATGAATCCACTGTGCTATTTGCAGCATCAGGTTTGGAAGCTGCTTGCCTCTAGATCTCTAAGCTCTGCACCTATTGTGTCACATGGGAATACAACAGAGTCACAGTAAAGTGAGTGGCCATACAAACAGAGTTATGTAACTCACACTCATTATGCCTGTCCACTACACTCTTCCTGTCTGGACACAAAGTACAGAAAATATTTATGGGGCGGTACATAATTTTTGTGGATTTTTCCAATTCCATATAGCCTGGAATATGCTGAACCAGCTCCAGGAAAACAGGAGCTTGCCAAGCAGGTGGTTCCAATTCATAGGACCTTTACCTTCTCTATGCTTCAGAGGTTCTTGGAACAACAAAAAACCTCACACACCTGTGTTGGCAAGCGTACAATTTGAAAGGCAGATGTTATTCTCTCATCCACCCATCAGAATCCTTTTACCAGATTAGCTAGTATCAGAACTATTACTTAGCTTTTGAACTGGCCACATGGGAGGGCTGCTACAACAGAGCAGCTACAAGCCATGTGCTGCCACTTATCTTTGTGCCTGTTACTGGGAAACAAGGAAAATTTAAAAAAAAGGGTGAGTGGGGTGGGGAAGGATTCTGAAGAATGGTAATTTCGTACATGCTATTCTGTTTTTCCACATGCCCCAATATGCAAACCCAAACACTAGCTGAAATAACTCCTGTCAGCAGATGGACACAAGGAAAACATAAAGCCCCTGGGGTGTCAGATTTGAAATGCAGAGGGATGATCTGTCTGGATGAGTTCAGATTCAAATTTCCAGAGCAATAAGGGGGGGAATGCCATTTCAGAATGTGCAGTGGAAAATTTTCATAAATTCTTCAGAGAGAAAACATCAGTTATTCAGTCAAAAAGATGCCACAATTTTACAGGTAATTACTAATTCCAAAAGCAGCATCAGCTACAGTGATTAGTTAATTAAACAGAGGACAATTGATAAAATATTTTTCTTCTGTTTTCTGTCTCTCTGCATACATTCTGATTATAAGGTTAGTCTGTGCCCCTCCCCATGTTTTACCTCCAGCTTGGACTGACATAGGGTTAACAGTGGAGGACTGTTACCCCTTGATAATTTCTTATTCACATGTATATGTCTAGCCCACCCAAGTAGGACCAGTAACCAAATAACTGACCATGTTCTAGTACAATTAAAGCTTATCACAAAGTCACACGGCACTGAAAGATGACTGAGCATCTATGAAAGGATCAAAGCAGTATCACCTCTCATTGATTTGGAGAAGTATGCACTGGAAGAGGAAAAACTAGGGTAACAACACTGAAGAAAAAAAAGTCTAAAAAAGAGTAGGTACTATGTGATTTGGCCACTTTATTGTTACATGCAGCAGGTCCATGCTTTTACCTTCAAAAACCTATGTTGGGCAGCTAGTACCCAGGCAGGAATCCTTTGGAGACATGGTATCCTGACTCTCTTGAAGAAACATAACAGAACTCATGCTTTTTTGTTGTTGCTGTTAAAATGCAATTAAAAGTGGTGCCAACACCCACTTTTAACATAAGGTGTGGTGTCCACACCTCAACTGGAAGGTTTGGGTTCCATGTTCTCTTAGCAAATAATTTCGGTCGTATCTCCCACCTTACAAATAAGGGTCTTAATGATCAGGCATATAAGTAACTAGGATTGGTGGACTTCCTGTCCCCTGTACAGCAAAGAGGAGTAAGAATTATAGATAATGACATTGTAATCCAGGTGCTATGGTGATCAGCAAGAAAGTGGTACTTGTAGGCTTCGGCCCTTTCTTCTTGCAGAACTCTAATAATTAATGAGTGAAAAGTAGTCAATGCTCACTGAATTTTTCAGGCTGTTACATTCCCCATTTCTGGGGGTTAGAGTGCCCTGAACATTTCGTGCTGTATCTGGTGTGTATGCGTGTGTGTATGCGTATTTGGCATGAAAGCACTACTGCCTCCTCTTCAGCTGTGTTTCGGGGGAAACCATCCATTGTATTTTTGTGCCTAATCCACTCTGCATGCTTTGAAAATATCTAACAGATTGGGTTCCTCAAGTGCCTGTAGATGGAGAATAGTCTGCTTTCCCAACATTCCCCTTACTTTAGACAGAACAAAGGTATTGGGTTGTTAAATTTGCCTGTGTCTCCAGAACTGCATAGTCCTACAGGAAGGGATCTAATCAAGCTGGGCAGCAGATGAACAGCTGGCTTTCGGATCACCAATCCGGGCTCAGGCAATGCAATTCCACTCAAGTTATGCTCTGTAGATGCTTTAACTCTTTTATTGGCTTCAGCCCTATGATGGTATCTATGGCAGATGTGATTTCAAGCAGATATTGATGTGAAAAGGTGAAAAGGTTGGAAGATGTTCAAGTAGCTGGCTTAAACATTTCACCTGGAAAAGCACATTCTCTCTTGGCACAAGAGCATAAGCTTGAGTTGTGCCTTTCTTGGTCCTAAAACTTAAAGAACCTCTAAAGCCTGCCAAGCTTCTCATAAAATATTGAAAAGAATGAAAGGATGACCTGACTTTCTGTCACATAAAAAAGTCCTCTGAAGGCAGAGAAGTCTTTTCATTTTGAGAGAGAAAAAAAAAGATGGAAGAATAAGAGAAATTCTAGAGCTAACTTCTCTAAGGGAACAGAAATAAATGTCATAAAGAAGTGGTAGGGGACCTCTGCAAGTAGGGATGGGTCTTCTCCCACCTTCTATTTGAATGAATGTTAGGCTCAGTAGTGAATAATCTCTGAAGGATATATCCAATGTGTCTCAGATCTTCTTTCTCTGAGCTGCCTTCTTAGAAAAAAAGTGTTTCCTGTTATTTTTCCCAGACTTCTTCCCTATAACTGTATACTTCTTTAGTTTTTGCTGTTACTTTCCAAGTATTATCTTTACCCTTCTTCACATCCAATCCTTTCCTGAATAAAACCACTCAAGCTGAATGCTTTCAGTCCTCTTCTTGTAAAAGTCTTTATCAACCCTTAACTTCACAGAACAGCAAGTTTTCAGCCACTCGCACTTTTCAGTTTCTTAAATGGCACCCAGATTCCATTCCCCACCCATTTTCCCATTTAAGCAGGGTCTGCTTCCAACAGCACTAAAGACTCTGGAAAAGAAAGGTCTTGTTTTATTTCACTCAGGCTTAGACAGTTCTGAATTTCTAGAAAATACTGAGGTGCTATATAAAAAATCTTCATAAGCAGAAGAAGGAAAGCTTTAAAAAAAGGTATTTTCTCATAGAATATATTGAATTTTAGGAGGTGAGTTTTTTTGCAGAAAAAGAACTTCAGGCAAGCTGAATGAGTGGACTGTCTGCCACAACCAAAAATGTGGGTCTTCCTTGGGTCCTATGTGATAACTTGGGTGCTATGTGATAAACGTCTGGCTGTCTCAAACAATGCTAGTCACAAGTAAATTAAGCCTGCAGGGATCAGGTTCAGCACCTGAATTTAAGATCCTAAGCACAGATACCTTGGTGTGAGCTATGTCTCCAAGCCACTACCACAGGTCTTGTGAGTGGAGCTAGTGGAGCATACTAACTTATCCAGCTGACCAAATGGAAGCATCTGCTTCAGGGTGCAAACTCCTTTGAGTATACTGGGTTAACTTCAGTTGCCCAAATAGGCATCTTGTGCTACTTAAGTTGTCCTGGCTAGTCCTGCCTGGCCTCCAGTCGTCTGTCCAGACAGAAGTAACACTGCTGCATCCGAAGGCCCTCTTTCAACGCATGAAAGCACAAGGTTCAAATGGCTCCTGTGGAGGAGCCTGAAACACATCTCCACTGTCTGCAACAGAAAGTTAAGATGCTTCACTCACATTCTCATAGCTAAATTTCTGTGCTTGAAGCCAAAGCTGAACTCTACTCTAGGGGACTGCCTTTGAAATGCAGTGTACAGAGAAAAGAACTAACCCCCTTTTAGAGTGGAAACATTAAAGACACTCTCAAATACCTTGGGAACTACAGAGTACAGATAATTCATTTTTGTACTTATTTCTCAGACTCAAAACCCCATTTTGAAATGTTGGGGACAAGCAGTAAGTCTCTGGTAAGGCTTCTGGAGTCTTTCTCACCTCTGTTTCTCACAGCATCCTGGCTAGACCTTCTCTGAGTTTCCCTGAGACCTCTCCAGACAGTGCTCCCTGGTTCCCGCCTCACCTGTAAGTATTCCTATTACTCCCTACAGCAATATCGCCTTTCTACAAAGTGTCACACAAAAAAATAAAGGCCTGATTTGCTTGACAAAAAGCAGTGCTTTTAACAAGTACCTGTGCTCACAAAGGAAGACTACCTCAGCTTCCCGAAGACTGACTGAATACTTACTGTTTTCCTCTCAAATAGCCTAGATCTTAGGTGGATATTCCAAGCAACACTTCAAGTACTGCTGTTGACCAAGAAAGTAGTTAAGAACAACGCATTAGTTCAAATATCAAGTATCATTTTGTTTTACAGGTGATTTACTTCAGTACCATACCACACTAAACACCAGCCACACCTTCACAAGTTGGTTTACTGACAGCAGTTGGAGAGAATACAGTGAAAGAGATAAATGGCAGTGCAGAACTGAAAATCTTTTAAAATTCCAGGTGGTCTTCTTCAATCTTTGCCTTTTGTCATCTTTCATTCACTTTGGATGATAGCGACCTTGCTAAGTACACCAGGGATACATTGCTAAGTGCAACCACAAAGCCAGCTAAGAGTAGTTTTTTTGGATATTAAAAGATCCCTAAAACCATTTATTTAGGAAATCGGACAGTGAGGATTAGCCAGTATCACCCTTGGTTAAATGCCTGAGACTACATATTTAAATAAACAGCAATCTCTAAAGAGAATTAGTATTTTGGGGTCCTTTGTGTATTATGTAACATAAATGACGTGATACACTAAGTCACAAGATACAGTAAAAGCACATAAGAAAGCAATGCCACTCTTTGAGTGCCAGGACTTCACTTTAGTTTATTACTAAACATCCATAGCATGATTCTTTCTTTCAAAGGGTTCATAGCCCACTCCTAGACTAAACTTTTATTGCTTTTACAGTAGCACAGTTCCTAAGGAAATTAATTTATGCTATTTAGCTTAAGTCTTACTTTTGCTGGCTTTCAGATTTTTTTTTAAAAGTAGTTTAATCTCCTATCATCTCTTATTTTTCTCTAATTTCATCTTAAATAGCTGACCAAATCAGAACTTATCCCACAAATTATCTGAGTGTGCCCAGCCCTGCCATTTTTTCTGCTCCCTTCTGCTTTATTTTTGATCTGCCACAACCCTTGAGAGGAAAAAGCCAAACAAGATGCAAACCCCAGCAAACAAATCCTTCCTCAGGGTGTGGGGCACTCAGCTAACCTGAGTAAGCTGAGCAAAATCATGGAGATGGCTCAAAAACCTCCGGAGATGTGATTTTTCTGTCATTTTTGCACTAGTGAAGTGGCGTTTAAAAGCATTCTGCTGAAGAAAGGAGCAATGCTTCCATCGCATTAACCTATCGGGGGCTCAGAAATGGGAACACGCAGTGAACAGCCGGGCACCTGCTGTCGTGCCCGGGGCTGGGCAACAGCCTCGGGGCGGGGGGACGCCGGAGCCCTGCAAACAGCTCGCAAGCGCTGGAGTTGCGGGTTTCCATAGCCAGACCGGAGCACGGCACTGAGCCCGCTTCGTCCTAAGGCCACGGGGACTGCTCCCAATGCTTCCCTTCCCGCGGGGCTGGGCGGCCAGGGCAGGGCAGGGCAGGGCGGCAGCCGCCCCGCAGGCCCCGCCGTTGCCGCGGCAACCTGCGGGCGGGCGGCCTCAGACCCAACGGCTGCCCGGGGTCCCCGGCAGGGCCCGAGGGAGGGAGGAGGTCGTTGATATGCGCGACGCCTCGCCACCGCGCCGGGGGTGCAAGGGCAGACAAAGGCGGGCTTCATCTGGAGGCCGAGCCGCGCACAGAAGTCGCTGTTGTACTGGGCTGCAGATGTTCGGAGGGGCAAGGCGAAGCGAGCGGCCGCCCTCCCCCCTGCCGGGGAGGGGAAGGGAGGAGCAGGGTGGGGGGAATGCAGCGCTGCGAGCCCAGCGCGTTTGGTTGAGCTTCCCCCAACGCAGCGACTCCGGCGGCGGCGAGTGGGTGCCCCGAGCATTGCGCTGCCCTCTGCCCCAGGCCCGCGGAGGGAAGGCCTCTTTCACCGGGAGGGAGGGACAAGCGAAGTCCTGCTCGGCGCCGCGGAGGAGCCTGTCATGGCACATGGTTTGCGCTGTCGCCCGCAGGTGTCACCGGGGATGTAGGATGCCTGCCTCCTGGAGTGGGGACCGGTTGAAATAAAATACTAAAAACATCTAAGAGTATTAGCTATTACTTGGTTTAGAAACAAGATGAGGTGGTTTGGGTATTTTATTTCTTTCTTCCCCTCTCCCCCCACAAGTAGCCAAAAGCCAAAACTCTCCTAGTGAATGCCTCTCCCTGAGTGGGAAAAGCTGCCTTGTTTCATTAATGTTACTCCTTTTCCCCAAGAAGAGAAGGAAAAGTATTCCCATTATTTTAGCTCTGGAGAAGCCTCAAGTATTTAAAGAGACATGGAAGATGTACTGAGCCCAGCCTTATTTTCTCCCCCCCCCACTTTGTTACCACCAGATATCAAAGGAGAAGAGGGGAAGAGAGAGCAGAAAAAAGCAATCACCTGAGAAGTTGGATACAGTGCTATAGGGCACCACGGGTACACCTCTACTGTGAAGGAAAGCAAATTGCAGAGGTAACCTCTACAGTAACCTCTTTTTGAACCTCGCCTTGATTAGTACACTGATCCACCCAACACTAAAACACGTTTGTCCGGAGCATGGGCAGAGCAGTTTTGGCAGCATTTGTAGCACAGAAGAATCCTGTATTCAGAAAATCATATGGTTGTGCACAAAGATGTTAAAATCTCACTCTACTGTGGATTATATGTAATTCTCTCCATAGGCACAAAAATAGCAGTAGCTATAAACCAAATAGTAGGTAGGTAAGCCCTTTTTTTCAGATATCTGCTTTCCTGTTTCCTGTTCCTACACTGTTTTAAAAATAATAGTTTGCTGTAAGGAAAATACACAGATCTCTGTTACACTCATATAAACACATCAACATTCCCACCAGTAAATGTGCGTGTACTAATTGTAATCATGAAAGCATTCTGATGAATGATATATAGTCATTTAGGTGTTTTAGGGCATTACTTTTTTTCTCACTATGACGGTATGAGTTCTGTTTTTCCTTTAGAAGTACTCAGTCTTGCTGGTAGCCTTGCTGCGTTGCAGATTTGCTGAGTGACTGAGAGCCTGTTTTTAAAAGGATTATTTTTCATGTTTGGGAAAAATGCTGCTGCAAGTTTTAAAAAGATGCTACTTCTTTTTTTGACCTTTGTTCCATTTACACCTTTCTGCGCACAGCTTTTGTGATTGTAATCTGTTATTCCAATCAAGTTTGTCATAGTCTTTATAATGAAGCTAGACATGCATTTAGAAAATGGCCTAGCAAGGACACTTGGATGTGGTTCCAAGTAGAAGGAACACCGTGATCACAAGCGGTACTTGGGCAAGGAAAGCACAGTGGTTAATGGTATTGAGACCCAGACCATGTATTTATTTCACAGTCCCTGCTGAAGTGTAAGGAACTTTTAGACTGAATTATTTAATAGACTGCCAGGTCTGAAAGTGAAGTCAGAACTTGTGAGGGAGAATCCACTGTTCACAGCACAGCACTTTTATTTAACACTTAATTAGGAAGCTGTGTACAGAGAAGCTTTTGAGATATTGTTGCCGTTAGAAACTGAGCCCTAGCCACTGGGGTTATGGTCAGACTGCCATCTCCATCCCCACCTCCCTTCCCTGCCTTCCTCTTGCTCCACTGGCTGACCTTGCTGTGCTTGGCTGAGCTGAACCTTGAGGTGCTGCAGTGTTTTATATTGCTGGTCCCCAGCATTTAATGTGCGAGCATGCAAGGAATGGTGCCATCCTCAGGTACCAACAGTGTTTTCCTTTTCTGAAAACCTGCCAGCTGTCATTTAATATCACTTGAGTATCATGTAACAAATGTAAAAGCTATCTGACAGTGAGAACATCTCTTTTCCTACTGATCTAGGCTGGAACACAGCAAAGTTTCCATTTACTTCTAGCTATTGTGAAAAGAAAGCTCTATTGACCTATTTTGACACTTAGCCAGGGAGGTGGCTACATCAGTCAGAAGCTGACAATTTTTGTTTCCAAACTCAACCACCAGAATTTTAACACTGTGCTTTGTTTGAACTGAAAGACTGTCATTTCAGTGCCTTTTACTCACCATTGATCTCAAGATTATGTATTTTACATGGTATTTTTGAGCCATACTATTAGCCATCATTATAATATTCTCCATGCAAAATTATTGTTTGTGTAAGCCTGAGGAGATTTCCAGTGAATTTTCACATTACCGAGTGGCACTGAACAATCTTTTGTGCAAAGGTATCACGGGTGTCCTCGTTTTTATCCTCTTCTTCACAGGGAGACTGATCCTTGACCGCACAAGGCATTTGAAGTTCTGCAGCTGATTTTTGCGAGACCAGAAACAGGTCTCCTAATTCTGCCTGTCACTGAGCATCTCCCAGATTGGGAGCCAAAGGCGTACAGGAAGTGGTGGGATCAGAGTCTGAATTAATGCTACTGGGAATAATTGATCTTCAGAATGATTTCCACAGGCACAGCTTCCAAAGGTGCTGAGTGCTGATACATAGCAGCACAATACTGGCTTTGCAGACCCGTGAAGGAGTGGCCACTCTAAGCAACAAAGCATAGGAATTTTATTTTTGCAGAGAACAATGCATTATCAGAACATTACAGGCTTTCATCTGGACTGTCAGTAGGTTGAACTGGATCACTGCTGGCACACTGAGGGACAGCCTGAGTTTTCTATGCATTATTTCTGCCAGGCAGGATTCCTTCAGGTGCACCTAGCGGCATTTTTCTATTGTTGTGAGAAGAGAAATTTGAGCCAGGTTGTTGGCAACAGTGACAGCAGGGGATTTTTTACCCAAAAGGTATAAATGTCAATTAGGTACTGAAGCTCTGCTCACTATCAATCAGTCGAAAATCTCCTTCTGCCTGATGCTGCCTTGCCTCAGGGCTAGAGCAACAGTTGGACATGCTTCATGCTTCAGTGGGACTGTGGTCCCTCAGCCCAGAAACCTGTGCTGAGATGCTCTTGTCAGGGAGGGAGCTCTTTAAACTTTACATTCGTTACCCGTTTTGAGACCCATACCGCATTCAGTTTGAATATGTAACTAAGTCTTGGATTAGAGGATGGGCATAACCTTTGTGCATAGCATTAAACATAGGTGAATATTTCAATGGGGATGGGCAGCAGAATCTATAGTCTCTACCTTCAGTACCTACAAAACCGCTGTTTGTGGCTGATCCAAATGTAAGTTAAGCAAAGTATGAAAAGTATCATTTATTTTTAAGTCAAGTCAGTTACTGAACAGTGTGAGATGACAGTAATTATTTTTAACATTACTTAAAAACCTGTATTTTCAAGAAAATGTAGGAGTTCAAATATGTTTGACATTTGTGAAAGTCAGAAGAAATACTGCTGATTGATTGACAAAAGCAGCAGTTTCACAAAGTAATCTTCAAGCACAGTATCTAAAAACCACTAAACCACTGTGATTATCTGAAATAAATCTAAGCAGAGGGATATAAAGTTAGAGTGAAAAAAAACTTTCATGGAGATGTGGTGAACGTACCCACTGACATAAATTCTGGCGAGATAAAAGATGGTAAATAGAGTAAGAAAATGCTTACAATTTCAGATAGCCCTTTTTCTGCAACAAACTCGCAGTCTGTGTATTGCCTTTCACTTTCATGGTCAGAACTGGGTTTTTTTCAAAAGAATATCATTCTACTACGGACACTATGTTCTCAATAAATGTCTTCCACACATTAACTGTAGCTGTTCTCAATGTGATTTTAAACAAGTAAAGCTCTTCCCATGCTTTGATGTTTTGGCAGACTGTGAAGGCACGTGGTTATATTCCTCCCTTTATCTAAAGAAACAGGTAGCAAAGAAGCTAAAGGGCAAGCAAGGCACACTAAATTTGGGTCTGCCTTCTTGATAAGCTTTGTCCTTGGCTATTAAACATTCAGTGACCACCAGGATGTTGGAGATACCTCATACACATTACGGAAATCAGCAGTGTTACCAGAGTTGCAGTTCACAACTCTAGAAATGCTTGGAACCTAATCTGCTAATTTTTTCAAAGAGATGGCAAACTCATTCTTATCACTTCAGATTACCCTACAGTGTTTTTAAGCGTAACCCTTTAACATGACTGACAGTTAAGCTTTCTAAGCTCCTTGGATGTCATTGCTTGTTTGATTTGTACAAGAATTATTAACATTCCTCATTTTGAGTGCAAAACCTTGTCTGTTGGAGAGAAACTCTAATTTGTATTTTCCTGTAAGTCCTCTCTTTAGGGCAATTGGGTTGCTGTCAGTTAGCACCTTCTTCCCATGAAACTAGGCCTTCTCATGAATCATACTCCCATACACCCAGTTCATCTTAACATCTTTGCCTGTCTGTTCACAGAGGCAACTGAACATCTTGCTGTCTTCAGGCTCATATTCAGTCTTCATTTGATGAACCAGAGAGCAAAAAAGGAAGATCTGCTTCCTCTCTCCAAAGAAGATGTGAAATTGCTTCTTCAGTGCTGTCTTGTTGAGGTACCTACTTCGATGTTTAATGCAGAACTCCTTTTTCCTAACTTACATATTCTCCAAACAGGATTTATTGCTTTAAACCCTGTTGAGAGCCTTTCCAGAGCAGTTTACCTCCATATCGTGACACAAATGGAAATAAGGGAAGATCATGACCATACTTCTCTCTGCGAGCCAGCAAGGCTGGACAGCCACAAAAAGAGAGCTCCATCATAACCATTTTGTAGCATATGTTGGCATGTGGCAGCATTCTTCTTTCAGAGCTCTGGCTAGAGTGATTAAATGCTCATTGCAGTTTTGTGTCTCTCAAATACAACTAAACCTTCAGAAATCTGATTATGGCAGTAACTGGGAAGTTGACAGGAAAGCAGCAGAGCTTGCAAAGGTTAATTTGGATGAAAAAACTTGTCATGATTCCATGATACAGAGCAATTTTTTCTAATCTGCATGGAGTGGGCATGTGGTGGAAGGAAGGAAACTAAGAAAAGATGTCTTTTGAGCAAACAGATTTGATCATGAGAAATGTTTGTCTCCAAGTTTGGGTTTTGTTTAAAGTAAATATCTTCCTGTCAAGGCTGGCTTCACAAATGAGCAAGTAATTTTTAGGCTCTAGAGTAATGTCATTTTCTGACACTGACGAATCTTTATCTCTAATGCATACACACTGCTCAGATTCTTTTTTGTGATATTCAGGACTAGAGGAAGCCTACTGTAATGCATGAAATTGTTAGGATTTCACTGGAATACATGAGAACATAACTTTGCCAGCTTAATTACCTGTACTGCATCAGATAGTGTGTACACTCTGTATTTTCTGACTTTGGAGTAAAGAACTGCTGTAATCACCCCAAACCTTTTATAACAGATGTTCTGAAAGTGCTTGTGAGACATGCTGGAAATTTCTCCATACAGTCCTGGGTTTCACGTTAACAGGAGCTTGTCTTTTATTCTATGAGAAGGGTGCACTGAAAGCCTGCAGTGAATTATTAACCACATCAGTGAGCTGGGGTTTGTATAGCTTAATTTATATTGAGTATATCCATATCCAGGGGTGGCATCATGGAATTAAATGGCCTTGCTCTTCTGTAAGGAGACACAGAGCTTTGAGTAAAACTACCAGAAGCAGTTCCAGGAGGTAAGATTTTTGGAAAGATATACTAGAAAAAGCATGTAATAATGACACGAGATGTGACAATCAGGAGTAAAGCTGGTTGCTTTTGTTGTGTTCTTCATTTTAATAGAAAGCAGTATTGAATATTAGCTTACACATTTACATGATCAGATATGTGAGTAAAACCTTATAAAGTAATAATAAAAACCCCCTCAAAACTGAGATGTAGCTGAAGTGAAAGCTGCAGCTTCTGTAGACTATGGCAAAGTAAAATTTGGGCAAGTTGCTTGAGCTAGGCAGGCTCTTCCTAGACCTCATTCATATATCCTTCAGACAGGAATGCAAAGGTGTCATTATTTCTCTTTAGAGCAGTCAAGATCTCAGAACGGTCTCTCCAAGGACCTTTCACTTTTGGGAGAGAGTGGGGTAATTTGTCTGAATTAACATGAACATCTCTTCTTGCCAAGACAGTTTCTGAAGCTCCAAGACAAGAAATTAAACTGGGGTTCAGCAGATTAAAGGTCATGTCCTTATATAAGCACCCACAACAGGCAAGAAAAAATGTGATTCAGTTAGTTTCTGTGATTTAAGTTAGCTGCCAGATTGTACTTGACAATCTACACTCATTCCAATGTCAGCCTGATTTTGATGTTGTGGTTTTATCATAAATTCTTGTTGTCAATGTAAACCACCTGCACAGTAAAACCCTGTTATTATCCACAATCACAAAGGGTGATTTTACAGTACATACACTGGATGTCATTTTGTATTACTATGAGGTTTTGTGAAAGAGCTTCATATTTTAGAGTTGCTTGTAGTAACTGTCATATACAGGATCATGAAATTTTGCAAAAGTGTATTTCAGAAATCATATTGCTGTGGATTCCAGTGGAGAAAGCACTTGCTAGCTTTTGTGATAATCAAGCATGAGAATCTGTTATTGTAACAGATATAACAGTGTACCTAAAAATGTACTGCCGGTGACATACAAACCTTTTTTTTTAAAAGGGCTTGCTTCCATGCACATACCTGTGTGCCCTGTGTTGGTGGAGAAATGATGAATTGCAGGATCAGTATCCTGACTTCCAAAATATCTGAACAATCAGAACTTTAAATTCTGAAACAGTGAGGACTTTGGGCAGCCAGCACCATCAAAAAGCCATGTCTTGAATAATCAAAGGACGGGTAAAGACCTGAATTCAGCTAGGCTGCCAGAAGGTGAGAACAAGCCCAGCAGGTTTATAAGAATGACCAGGAGTAGTTGTTCTCAATAGCAACATATAGGCAGAGTGAGAAGCATTCATCATGTCACACACGTCGCATATCACACACTTGTCATGCACATCACACACACCTCACACTTCACACACTTGTCACACATGTCACACTCGTCTCACACGTCACACATGCGTCACCCACATCATACACGTCACACACACAACACCTGTCACAAGCACGTCACAGATCACACACATTTCACATGTCACTCATGTCACACGTGTCACACTTGTCACACACGTAAGGTGAGGGTAGATTTCGTGGGGTTAGTGAAATAAATCTTAGGAGAAAGCAGTTGGCTTGCTTGTTGCAAACAGCAAGCAGGAGGAAAGACCAAGGAGCTGGGCAGGTACTTGGAGACTGAGCAGGTATTGTAAGAAGAAAGCCCACAAACAACAAAGAGTAGAGAGACTAAACCAGAGAAGCAGATAAGAAGAGCGAGCAACATTGCCAAGTTTTTTCCTGCATTGTGTAACAAGGAAATGTCTGAGGCAGAATTAAAAACAAAAAACAAAACACACACAGATTTGGAGCAGAGATAAGAAAACAATATCAAGAAATTCTTATCTGACCCATTAAATCTTGACTGATCCCTGATGATAGAAAAAAAGTGTCATATTTAGGGGTATGGCACTTACCTGAAAGAAAAATAGAAAAATACTGCCTGAAACTAATATTATTATTTAACATTGTGGAGAATGTAAATAATTTTAAAATAAATTTTAAAACACAGGAATTTGATTCTCCTGCAATAAAAGATAGTGCAACATAGCAATACGTATATTGTCTTATAATGTTGTACCTGTAGGTACAAATTCTACCGAGCTTCAGAAAAGAAACTTAGATCTGTATCTGCTATTGCTAGTAAAAGGTTGGGTTGGTGGGTTTCTTCTGCCATTAGATTTTAAATCTCTGCAATGACCAGTGTATAGACTTGAATGCCTGAATCATCTTGGACAGCTGCAGTTATGTTGCTGTAGCAGTGGGTGCAATGCCAAACTGGCTCTATCTATCTTTGGGGGCCTTGAATGGCCCCCAGCTCAGTACATACTTTCCCCTTTGTAGAGGTACCCACCTCTCATGGGACCTTTCCAGCAAGCCTCTCTGGGGCTGCTTCTTAAGGATTCTCAAACGCTTACAGCTTTACAGTGAGCATTTTATTACTCTTGTCTTCCAGCTGTAGGGATTTCTCCCTTATCTTACTGATGAAAGGTAGCCCATCTCCACAGCTGTTATTTCAGCTGCCTTACCTAAAAGTGAGGAGTGCCAAGGGTATGACACCCTTGTTCATACCTTGAGATCAGACACTGGCCCCGCATATGTAACCACACACTTAAATTTAGATGTCATAATCTGGAGCTGAGTCTCCCCAGTGCTAATTTCACTGTTACTCTATAGCCTCTGTTTTCCATCTCAGTTGGTGGCTGCCAGCATCAATCAATGGTGAAGTGCTGATAATGCTGACAGCTTCTCAATGAAGTGCTCTGGCATGTGATACCATGCTAGTAGCCTGCCATTTCCCCCTAGTACCACAAAAGCTCAGACATCTGCTCCCAGACCTGCTGAACTCTACATCTCCACAACAGTAAGGAGTATGGGATGGACCTGCATAGTCAACGTTGTAGTAGATATCCCTAGTTGAGAATGTAGATTAATCATTCTTTAAGCAGCTGAAGAAAGCATGAACATCACAGACCATGGTGATCATACATGGCTCTGATCATCCCAGTATCCGCTAGAAGGGCAATGTGGCACAAACAATCCATGAGATTTCTGTACTGTATTGAAAACTCTTTCTTGATGCAGGTGATCAATAAACCAATGAGATGTTGAACCTGCTAGTCAAAAAACAAGGAAGATCTAATTGAAGATCTGAAGGTTGAGGGCAGCCTTGGCTGCAGCAACTGTGAAACTGGAGTTTTAAGATCCTGAGAGAAGTGAGAAAGATAAACAGCATAATTACAGCCCTGGACTTCAGAAGAGCAGATTTAGGTCTGTTCAGAGAGGCTTTCATGGGAAATTGCTGCAGGGCAAAAGGCCCCAGGAGGGCTGGCTGATCTTCAAGGGCAGCCTCCTCAGACAGCAAGAATAGCGCACAATGTTCAAAAAGTTGAGCAAGCATGGCAGAAGGCCAGCATGGATGAACATGGAGCTCCTGCCTGAGCTCAAGCACAGAAAGTACACAGAAGGTGGAAGCGGGGACAGACTAGTTGGGAGGAATGAACAGGTGCTGTTCAAGCATGTGGGAATACAGTTAGGAAAGCTAAAGTGCAACTCAAGTTGAAACTAGCAAGGGAGGCAAAGGGAAACAAGGAAGTTCTCTGTAAGTACAGCAGAAAGAAGACCGATGAGAACGTGGCCTTATTGCTCAGTGGAGCAGGGAGCGTTGTGACAAGGGACATGGAAAAGGCTCAGGTATTCCATATGTTTTTTTTTCCTCAGTTTTCCTTGATAAGGTCTGTCCTCTGCCTTCCCAGGTCTCTGAGCCTTGCAGCAGTCTGTAGGTATGAAGCTGTACCCACAGTAGGAGAAGATAGAATGGGGACCACTTAACCCACTTAGCCATTCAGATAGGACCAGATGGCATGCACCTGAGGGTGCTGGAGGAGCTGGCTTATGTCACTGGAATGCTGCTAACCCTTTTGAAAGGTCATAGCAGGTTCAAAGCCAGGAGGCTCCTGATGACAACAAAAAGGCAAACATTGCACCTATCCACAGGAAGGGCAAGAAGGACCATCTAGGTAACCACAGACTGGTTAGCCTCACCTCAGTCCCTGACGCAGTCATGGAGCAAACACTCTTGGAAGCCATTTCCAAACATATGAAGGACAAGAACATTGTGAGCGGCCAGAATGAGTTTATCAAGGGCAAACTGCGCCTGACCAACTTCATTTCTTTTCTGTGATGATGTACACAAGAGGAGAGCAGTGTGTTTTGTATACATTGACTTTAGCAGTCCTTTAACACAATCTCCTTTAGTCTTCTTATCACCAAACTGGTGAGATATGGGCTAGATAAATGGATGATAAGGTGAGTGGAAAATTTGCTGTACTGTTGGGCTAACAGGTTGTGATCAGTGACACAGTCACAGCAGTGTTTGATTTATAGTGTGCAGTTCTTCATTCTCCCAGGCCTTGCTTTTGCCTTCTGAGACTTGGGCAGTGTGGCTGGAGCTCTTGCTGGTGAAGACTGAGGCAAAAAAGTTATTGAGTACTTCAGTCTTCTCCGTGTCCCAGGTAAAAGGACATCCTGTTTCCTTCCAGACAGGGCCCACAGTTTTCCCTAGTCCTTTTACCTCCAGGATACCTATAAAAGCTTTTCTTGTTGCCCTTGATGTCCCTGGCAGATTTCATTCTGTCAGGGCTTCAGCTTTCCTAACCTGATCCATGGCTGCTCAGACAATTTCCCTTCTCTCCCAGGCTACCTGTCCATGCTTTCCACCCTCTATAGGCTTCCTTTTTATGCTGGAGTTTGTCCAGGAGCTCCTTGTTTGTCCACACAAGCCTCTTGGTGTTCTTGTCTGACTTCATCTTTGTCAGGGTGCATCACTCCTGAACTTGGAGGAGGTCATCCCTGAATATTAACCAGCTTTCTTGGGCCCCTCTTCCATCCAGGGCTTTGTCCTGTGGTACTCTACCAAGCAGATACCTGAAAAGGCCAGAGTCTGCTTGCCTGAAGCCTGAGGTAGAGAGCTTGCTGTTCACCTTCTGTGCTGCCTTAAGGATTCTGCACTCCACTATTTCATGATCACTGAAGCCAAAGCTGTTCTAGATCTTTTCATTCACCTCCAGGCCCTCCTTGTTGGGAGCAAAGTCCAGCATAGCACCTCTCCTTGTTGGTTCCTCTGTCACTTGGAAAAGGAAGTTATCATCAAGACATGCCAGGAACCTCCTGGATTGCTTATGCCCTTCTGTGTTTTCCATCTGACAGATACCAGCATGGTTGAAGTCCCCCATGAGGACCATGGCTTGTGAACGTGAGCTGCACCTATCTGTTTACAGAGGGCCTCATCTTGGTTTTCCCAGTCAGGTGGCCTGTAGGATACCCCCACTATAATGTCCCCCATCCCTGCCCTCCCTTTGATCGTGACCCATAAGCTCTCAGTTGGCTCTTCTTCCATCCCCAGATGGAGCTGGTCATTGAAATAGGAGACACCTCACCCCCTCTCCCCCATCTCCCCTGCCTGTCCTTTCTGAAGAGCCTGTATTCTTCCATTCCAACACTCCAGTCGTAGGAGCCATCCAACCACATCTCTGATGATAGTAAGATCATAGCCCTGCACATCTCTCTTTTTTTTTATTCCCCATGCTATGTGTGTTTGCATAGAGGCACTTAAATTGGGCCTGCAGTGAAGCTGAATTACTGGTTGGAGTGTCTGGAATTCCTTCATGCTGCTCTTCAGGTGCTCTCCTGCTGACCTGCAACCCCTCCCCAGGCTCTGGGCATCTCCTGCTGGCACCAGCATCAAACTGGTAGGAGTGGGATGGATTGAGGTTCCCCTTCCCATAGCAACTTTAGTTTAAAGCCCTCTTCACTGGCTTGGCAAGCCTACGACTGAAGATGTCCTTCCCCTTCATGAGTATAGCCCATCTGAAAATAAATATCAACAATAAAATACTGGGAAAGACTCAAAACTCCTAACTGTCCACAGTGTAGATGATGCTTGCTAATTCAGTCCTGTGTGAACTGTCATTTCTAGCAAGGCTGTTCCAAATGTTATTAAGGGCACTGCACCATATTGCAGAATGTGTTGGCAATGCCAAAACCAGAGGGAAATCAGGAACAGCAAAAACATAAGGCAGCTGCCAAACACTGATTTTCTTTAAAGGTGGGAAGCAAAGATACCGGGGCTTTTTGAGAGTGAGGAGAAAAAAGTTGGAGTGGTTTTTGCATGTCTGTTCACAAGAGCTGAGGGGGCTAAACACAGTGGTTGAAATGGGTCTAATGTATTCATGTTCTGTGCATAATTACACTTGGGGGAACACATTTGACAAGAAAGGAATAGTAATATATCAGTGCCTATCTGAGCATCTCAGTTGTTACCATGCAGCAACTCATGAGCCCTTGGATCTCCACAGTGACTGTCAATGGAACTTACACTTCTGTCTTCCAAAAGTGTATGTCCCTGCCACCTGAAATTCAAAAAACAGCCCCATGGACTGCAACATGTCAAAGGGAACTCAGAAAACTGGTAAGTCGAATGCTAGTTTCACTTCTAGTTTTGCAACGTGATAGTTTTTAGGGGGGGTTATCAGTGAATGCAAATACTATGAAAACTGTATTTTGTATGGTTCTTATGCATGAACCAGTTGGGTCACCGATCACGGACACCAGAGGGTTGTGGCAAGTGCTGAAGAGTTAAAATTCAGTCACTGAATGAAGTAAAACTTTATCAATCAGAGTATTTGGTGCTGAGTAACCACTGAATCACACATGGTATCAGCAATAAAATGAACTAAAAAATTCCTGCAGGGAGAAATGGACCAGCCCACAAAAGGTCTCACTGGAGTTAAAACTTTATGAATGTGGAAGACAACTAGAAAAGATATAAGTAGCTCCTGTCCAATGACAAGTCATGCCTGGAAGAAAGAAGAGTCAGGAATTAACTTTACTCTGACAGGAGCTGGCTCAGAATCATTCCATGTTTTTAATTCTTTTCGGTTAACATTAGTGGAGGAGACTGGCCATGAAAGCACTGTAGAAATGTGAGGAAAATATTACTTCATATAAAAATAGGAGTGATAGGGTTTTAAACCAAGAATAAGATCATAAAATGAAAGTATGAGCACTTGTGACTGGTTTAAGGGCTTTCATTCAGCTTTGCTTAGCAAACAGTTCAGGTGCTTTAAGATATTACTGCTTCCCAGTTGTTTGTTGTGGTCTCTTTGTAACAGGTCATCACCCTTTAGCAGAATTGACAGAAGGAAATATATGCCCATGCACAGTCTGCTTCAGTACAGGAACCGTGTCTTATTCAAGCCCACCTCTGTTGGTGATTTGAGGCTGGCTGTCAGCCTTTGCCTTAGCTCAGCAGAGGCACAAGCAAACGATCCCTTCTGCCAGCCCTACACTGGTGGTGGTATTGGAAGGATGAGAAAACTTTTCAACTCTTGTAGCAAGATTTTCTGGGTTTTGTCTATCAAAGCCTTAAGCCCGCCAAGACAGTCTTGCACTTTTAGAGTTGTTCGCGGTTTGTTTCTTCTTTTATGTAGGAAAAGAAGTCAAGGGGCTGAGTTACAGGGCTGAGGGGCTAAGTGAAGGGATAACTGTTAAAGGAGCAACACACAGTTAAGATCCAGGACTTAACACTCATGCAGAGACTACATTGGAAAGAAAAGGATAGAAGCATTGGAGCAGGTCTTGTAAGGACTTTGGAAGATCTCACTGGGTTTCAGAACATAGATGAGAAAATGACATTGCCTTCCTTTTTCCACTCTCCTGTGCCCTCCTATTCAAATTCCTAGGACAACAACCTTTATCCCGAAACAGAAATTGCTTTGGAACAGAATAGAGTTGTTGCTCTGCAGAAGGAAAGCAAGTGAAACAGCAGGTAGCATGGGTGCAACTTCCTGGGCAGAGCAGGAAGCACAGTGGAAAAAAAGGGTGGAATCTTTCACTTCTGTGTAGGTCCTAAACCTGTGAAGTGGGAATATTTTCCACCACATTTCTGTTGAGAAGAGTTGGAAATATTTTTCTGCATTTACTTGATGCAAAAAGAAAATAAGGCAGCTTTTGGACCGTTCTCCTCCCTATTGGGAAACACTGTTTTTGAAGATCACCATCTGAGTTGCTTTTAGCAGATGTTTCACATGAAAATACAGCTTTCTGACAGTCTAGAGGTTGATAAGTTATACATAGATGAAATTTTGATGTGAGAAAAAACAGTAGGTTGACAAGTGACTCCTGGCAGCTTTGAAAAGAGTTACAGCTTCTGGAATAAAGCAAAAAGAAACAAAAAAAAAATGTAAATTTCATATGGTGGAAATAGCATACCTCATTCAGAAGCTAACACAATTATATATATGTGGGGAGATGAAAGTACAGCTGAGGCTATCACCTACCTGCTTTAACAAGCTGGAAGGTGCTTCCTTTTTTATTTTCATGTTTCTCATAAGTGTATTGTCAAAACGAGAGATCACTCAGACTGACAAATGCAGAATGGTGATGAGAGCAAAGGAAGGACTCTGGCTCTAGTAATTAGGTGTAGAAAGTTTTTGTCTTTATTAGCGAGAATGTTATTTACAAGGTGCGGATGGAAGCATAAACCACTTCTTGCCATTGCCAAAAGCATTTCACAGACACCCTTTCTACACCTTGGAGAACAGATACTTCTTTTCAGCTGTGCATGTATGATTTCAGATTGAATTCACATCTGGGGAAAAATGCATTGGTTGGTACATTCACAATAGCAGGGCTCTGCAACTGACAATTTAATCTGGCCCCAAAAGTATTACTAACATTTGAGATGCATTTGCACATTACCAGGTGTTTAGTCCTGTGAGCTGCTACTGCATCCATGACACAGAAGAGTAGTGAGAGAGACCAAACTGAAGAGATTTCAGAAGAGGCATCCAGCCCTGATTCAAAAGGTCAGACGTCTCTGGCATGGAGGTTTGGCAAAAGTGCAGCAGAGCGAAGTCTTAAGGCAGACTATGTATCTGTTGAACTGATAAAGAAGAAATACCAAACGTTCTGATCTCAGATGCAACTTGGATTGGTGAGATACTAAGGAAAGTACTAATATTACTGTTGTATTATGATACCTAACTAAAAATAGAAAATAGTGATATAATATTAGCATATTCACAGCTATTGTTACTGATTTATGGATGATCCACATACTGCAATCCTAGATGAGATGTTCTCTAAAAAGATGTTTCCAATGTGTTGCACAAAAACTATCTCAGAAACTACAAAAAAGGAACGTAGATATTGGAAAGACAAGAAATGAAAAGTTTGAAGTTTGTTGCATATGCCAAAAATACAGTCCAAGTCAAATGAAAAGGCTTGTACTGGCACTAAATTGTTGAACCCCTGGAGCAAGGTAGGCATAGGTTTGTTTATGCTGGCTGAAGAAGACTAGTATTTGTCCTAGCTTGCTGTTTTCACTTTCTGATGATAGCTTTACTAAAAAATACTGCAACTGAGTAGGCAATTAGGCATAACAAATTATTTTTGATGTAGAAAGAATGAAATGCGAGCCACAAAAATTAGCAGATAACTTGAAGAGTTTTGTGGGAAGTGGAGTCATGTAACTGCCAGTCCTTGTTATCTCAAATCTAAAGTGTTGTTAGAAAACAGTATCAAAAAAAGCACTGCAAAATAACCTGCAGAACCAGACTGATCTGTATTTAGACTAAATTACAGAAGGACAATAATTAAATTTAGGTTGTCATCCACTGACATTTTACATGACAGAATGCTGTATAAAGACAGGAGGAGAGCAGGATAAAAATCCTGATGTGATCTCATGACCCAAATGCTGCCATCACTTCATAAACTGATACTGTGCATCAGGGAATAATGGTCTTGGAACACAATGACATGCTTGTATGAGAACATCACTCTTCATATATACTGTGAAAAGACGGGTGACCCCTTTTCACAAATGGTAGTAAGAGATACAGGTTAGCAATCTTGCCAGAAAATGTCATCATGCTGAGGACATCTTTTCTGAGAAGGAAATGTTAACTGCTGAGCCTTAGGAAGCTGCCATCCAGAGTCAAAGGGCCTTACTGGCCTTGACTAGCCTTGCATGTGGCCTCCCCTCACACCTTGCCTATGGCCCAGAGGCTCCATTTCAGCTCATCCTCAGGCCCAGAGCCTCCATTTCAGCCCATCCTCAAGCACCCAGCCCTGTCTTGGGGAGGTGTCCCTCTGCCCAAATTGCAGCTTGGACATCCCAGGTTGACCTCACACCTGGCTGGTGGCCTCACATATGTGTGGTGGTCTGGACAGTGGAACTGGACCATCATCTCAACCTGACACTGCTGACTAATGCAAAGAAACCCTTCACATGTCAGGCTCGTTTCTCCACTGGAGACTTGGTGTACAAGACAAATACATTTGAGAGTTTTATATTTCAAGGCCTCACTCTCATTTTGGTTTCTTTGAATGAGCTGACTTCAGAACTTCTTATGAATTAATTCATTTCAGCATCCAGCTGAGATGCTCTACTGTGCTTATGTAGGAAGTGACCAAGTTCCAGTATAACTCCCTGCTCATAAGGCTTTTTCCTTTTCCAGTTGAAAGAACCTGGTTCTTCTCACTAAAGTAAGCTATCTCATGCATGAAAAGCATCTAAGGAACAGGAGCCTTTTCTTCAAGACACCAAAACTGATGGTATTTCAATCCTATCATTTTTAATTCTGACCTTACCTCTGCCACTACAGAGATCAGTGAAAACAGCTCTTTTGAGGCTTCAGGATGTCACACCTTTATTTGTGAGATCAAAGAGCCTGTTATTACTGAATTCCTGTTCTCCAGGTAGGTACTTAAGTAATTTTTCACCTCTCTTCAGTGCCCTAAGTAGTTTGTTCCATGAATTCCATGAGGAAGTTTCCATTTTAATAGTTCTAGAGGACCTTCTCTGAAATGTCTTTGATTTTTCAAAATCTTTATCAATTTGTAAACACCAGAGCTGGGCTTATTATTCCAGCAGGATGACACACAGCAGTATGTAACCTTCCTACACTTTCTGAGTATAAATTCCTGGTTACATGTAGGCATTGCATTACCATGGGAGAGCCTGTTCACCTGATTTATTGCTCACAAGCTTCTGTTTTATTTCTTCCCCATTATTTGTAGATGAATGAGTTTTTCTGTCACCATGTTGAAATACACGTGGTTTTATTAAACTATTTACCAAGCTGTACAAAGTTCTACATGAGTGGTGAGTCCCCTAATGTTTTAGTCTTCTACAGACTTCAGGGTGATAATTTTGACTTTTCTTTGGGGGTCTGTGATAACAATTTCAATGGTATAGGGGACAAAACCATCTAAGAATATACTTATGAATTGAAGAATACTCTCTTACAGTTGCTCTTTTGGTCCCATGAAGTAACCGTGTTTCATATTGATTTAAAGTTGTTTGGTTCTCAGTCTTCCAGTTAATTAAAATCTTGAAATGTCCTGAAATGTATTATTATACTGAAAGATCTGCCTCAAAATGCAATAATTAAAGCTTTGGTGACCAAAATAAATTTATATGACTACAAACAATCCCAGCTTCACTAGTGAAGTTTAATGGCAATGTTTTGCAGAGTCATGCAAGATTGCTGGAGTTGATTTGTAGTTCTTGTCTTTTGCTTGCTCAGGCAAGGGGGGAAAAACAAAAAACAAAACAAACGTGCATCATACTTTGCTCCAAGTTAGAAATATTTCCCATCATTCAGGGAATGCTTATTACAAACAGCTAAATGTAGCACTATTGGTCATCTGCCACTGCACTGATGCAATGTAGTCTGCTTCACGTGGTGGAAGACGAGGAGGGAAAAAAAGATAAGGACTGGAAAGCACAGAATAATGTAGAGTAGTTTCCAGGCCCTATCTATCTCAGTTCAGCTCCTTAAAACCTTCGCATTAAAATGCATCGTGCAGCGTCAGGGAAACAAAGTGAAATTTTGGTGAAAGAAAATGAGAAATTTTTTGTTCCTGTTTAGTATCAGTCATGAATATTGGCTGTTCCAGAACAGCTAGCCACTGATCCAGATGAAAAAGCTTCAAATAAGAGAATGGGTAATCTCAACACGAGGCACGTCACAGTAATTGTGTCTTGATTTGAGGCCCAATATTGAAAGGCACATCTGAGAGATATTTAGTGGCTTAACTGACCCCGAGGAAGCTCAGAAATGAGTCAATGAAACTAGAACACTTGTTATGTATGCACTCAGTTTGTAGCCTAGCTGTAGGTAGAATAAAAAGGCTCAATTCCAGTTGCAAATGTGAAGTATCTAAACATCTACTTACACATGCATTAAGTATATCATAAGTAGTAATCAAATCTATTTGTCTTTTTCAAAATAATTGGGATACATTTGAAATTAATGGATGCATTACCAGTTATCTGGCTGAAGGGACTGAGTGAACCCTCAGTAAATTTGCAGATGACAGCAAGTTGGGTGGGAATGTTGATCTGCTACAGAGAGATCTGGACAGCCTAGATCTATGGGCCAAGGCCAGTTGCATGATGTTCAACAAGACAAAGTACTGGGTTCTGCACTTGGGCTACAACAACCCCATGGAATGCTACAGGCTTGATATTAAAGGTCTTTTCCAACTTAAAAGACTCTATGATCCTGTGAAAATTATAATTATTTGTTCTCTTACAGTGCTGTCACACTGTACTACTTTTACAAACAAACCTGAACCAAAAAGTATTAACGCTAGAATGTTAAAATTAATAAGCAGATCCCTGGAAAAAGTATGGTAGATTTTTAGAAGTAATTAAAGTGAGAGAATCTATGAATATAATTTTAAAAGCCTATAGAATTTATTAAAAAAAAATGTGCACTGAGTCTGAAACTAGTTCGTAGAATATAATAGAAAAATTTCTCTTTGGCAGTGCTTGCTGTTTGGAGTAGAGAACATATACCTTTCTTTGTGTTGGCATTGCCTCTGTCATGCTGTGGAATGTTAAAAGAAAACTTAAAAATGGTGCAACTGCAGTGTTGAGTAGTCAAAAGAGCTGTTTTCACTGATTGCAAAGAAGTCTTCTGTTCTGGTTTTCTGATTCTATAGAAGTGTTAAATGCTAAATGAGTTTTCCAGAAGGTTCATTTTAATATCACAAAAGCATATCCAAAAATATACTGGCACATTTATTACAGATATAAATTTGGGCAGGAAGCAGTTAAAAAAAAAATGAGCAAGCCAACTCAGAAAAGCTTAAGCCACTAAGTCCCTCTTATGAAAAATCTAAGTTTCAGATAGCTTTTCTTTAACAAAAAGGATAAATATAAACTACAGAGCTGGACTGTATTCCATTTCCCCTCTACTGTTTTAAATAAGATATCCAAATTCTTTCCATTTGTCATGGAGCATTAAGGGCATATTTTCATCCTGGATTATATAGTATCAATTGGTAATATGCCATGTTGTGATTGACCACAAAACATCATATAACCTGGAGCAAATTTCAGATGTATGGAAGAAGTTCTAGTTGAACAACAAACCATGAAAATCTAGGGGCAGCTAGGCCTCTGACTACAATTAAAGCATGCAGCAAATTCGTTCCACCAACAGGTTTTCCTGTGTTCAATGATTGACAAGGTTTGTTCAACTTCTACAGCACTGTGTGTACTGAAGTTTGTGCATGAAATCATTCCACATATGGGTTATACAGATGCTCTGCAAACTAAGAATACAAAAGCAATTAAGCAAATGAAGCAAAACCCAAGGATGTAGTTTGCATCCCTTTATGTTTATATTTGTATTACAGTCGTTAGCAGAAGACAATACTTCTTCTTACTTCCAAGTCAGGATTTGACTGAATGAATGTTGTGTTATTCCCTTTGGTATGCTGCACAGAAAAGTCTTATCAACAGGCGATGCACATTCTTGCCTTGCCACCAGCAGCAGCACACAGTGTCCCCAACTTGATGGCAGTGACCAGTTTCTTCTGGGTATTCAGTTCCTTCACATTTTCTGAGCATCCAGAAGAGTCCTATGGATGGCTGTGGTTTTTAATGAAGACTTTAATCCTTAGGGTTTTCACTAAAACTGGTGACTTATTTCAAATCGCCAATTAAATTGGAATCATTTTCTTGGTCAGATTGACCAAGAAAGGTCCAGACTTTGAATCAGTAGTCTCCATATGGAATGTGAAATGTTACTACCAGCTCACTGGTAGTAGGTTTTCAAAACATCCTATATATTTCTAAGGCAGTTTCTTGTGGTACTGCCAGTAATAATGGCACACGAGATGTAAGAAGATGCACTTTTAAGTAGTTGGTTTCTGAATATTTTGTAGCAACCATCCATTTCTCCCTGCAAGCTTTATGTACATCTAATACCCTCACAAAGTCATGTCTGATCACTTGTATACATCAATGTTCCAGTCATTAGGGGAGGGAGGGAAACAACCATAGGCCAGTTTCACAGCCAGATTAATTTTTACTGCAGCCTTGAATTTTTACTGCAGTTTGATGATGGAAGACTATAATAATCTGTCACAAGTATCATCAGATGTCAGTATCACTGTATGTAGAGTGCTGGATTGAATTTGGTACAGTGCCTATTATTGTTACCACAAACCAAGCTTACCGCTTCATTATTAAGAAGCAAGGAAAGAGCAGCATGTGCCTGACCTTTGAATAGCATAGGTGCTTTCAAAAGACATATTCACTTTCAGATTTTCTTTAAGCTATCCCTTCATACAGACTTCCTACTGCTAGTAATGGCTATTTTTATACCTTTTCTTCCCCCCCCCCCCCCCCCCCCCCCCCCCGGATAAATATGTCATAGGGTTCATGTTTAAATTTTACCGAAGTGAAAAAAAAAAATCACTTTTGTGTGTTACACTTACTTATTATGCCTTCACTGAATTTGGGCATAACGGCTTGTAGCTACTCAGAAGTGCAGTGATTTGAGGACAGTTGGTCTAGAGAAATGCTGAAAAATGACACAATAAAAACCAATGTATAGCAGTGCTGCTGAAAATGTGTGTGGTTGACACATTCAGCAAGTGTTTAGCCCAAAATATTTTACCTATTCCTTGCTGCTTTTTATTCTATATATAGGCTACATGTTGATCGTCGGTGTAATAGAACATATAACTGGTTCTGAGAAGGATTAGAAATTACAACCATTGTGTCTGTCAGCTCATTTTTATCTTGATTCTTGCTGTCATTTTAGTCAATGGAAGTAGTCCCATGTCCTGTATTTTCCTAACTCAGAAAACCAACAATAACCAAAACCAACTTGGTCCATTTCTATACCTTGGAAGTTTTACTGGTAGCATGCAGCCACCAGCATTGATACAAAGAGTGTGCACACCGCCTATGCTCACGGTATGCATCTTCACAAAAAGTCCAAGACATTATAGACAAGCATCACTGTTCACTTCCTCACAGTGCCCTTTCTGAGGCATTTTTGTAACAAGCTGTGAAATACCAGTAGTGCATTAAGAGAATTATGAGGCTCAGAGCCAAGTTTGCAGAGGTATTTCTGTAAATGACAGAACTCATTTACTCTTGGTTTTGGTTTTTTTTAAGACCTTTAGGTATTTCCCTGCACTTCCTCACTCTTTCTAGCATCTCACACACAGCTCCTCAGCAGACCAGCAGAACTGTTTTGAGACACAGCAGTTGAGTGGGATATACCAAGATAAACTCAGTAACTGCAGCAGCTGTTTGAACAGTGATCAGAACAGGGAAATCTAAGAAAGTAGGTGATACAGATAATGCATGAAAATCACCAGGTCTTGTAGGTATTTATTGTCCAGAAAAACTGCCATGCTAGGTGTGACAACGAATAACTACATCTGTGGAATGAACATTGCAAAAAAGGTGTTGTTTATGATAGGGATATGCCCTGACTTCTATTTTTGAGTCGATAAATACTTTTTGAGTACTATTATGGAGTTTTATGAGCATTAATGGATTAGTGAGGTTGTGTCATTAACATGAACATGTCTGCTCAGAGGAAGTAAGTAAAGCCAGTATCTTCAGAAAGACAGGACTTAAGGGAAAAAATTTATGTTTGTGGGTTGTCAGGGCTTTTTTTCATTGAGTTTTTTTGTCTTTGGTTTGTTTCAGGTTTTTGGCAGATTAACACACTAGCAGTTATTCCTGAGGGGCAGGACTACTCATAAATCCTTATTCCAGATATCAGGACTACTGCTAGGAAAGATGTTTGCTATACAAGCAAGTACAGGGTGCTTTTCTTATGATAAAAGGAGAGTGATGGGCTGCATCTCAGTAAAGAAAATATCACCTTTTTCTTTTGTGTATTAAATATGGCATAATGTATGTGTGAAGAAAAGAGAGAAACCTGATTACCAAGGTAAAAATCAAGGTTAAACACTTGATTTTGATCAGACTGTCAAGATGCTATATACCTGAAAGCTTCTTTTTGGCTTGTCACAATATAGCAACATGTCTTGTACATACTTCTCCCTCTGCTTGACTTGCACAGGAATCTGAATCACTTCTCAAATGCATGTTCTGAGTTCTGTAGGAGTTTGATGGCTAGCTGTCTGATATTTCTGATTTTTGAACATAGATGCATAAATCATTACCCTTTACAGCCTCTTCTAAAATTTATTGGGTTATAATTAACAAAGATCAACTTAATAAAAGCAGGAACACTTTTTAAAATGCACTAAATATGTGACTGTTGCCTCTGAATCCTGTCCAATGACTATAAAGGGAGCTCAGGCATGTCTAAGTAACAACACTTACCTGAAAATATGAATGGCTGCTGCGCTAAAACTGGTAGGTTTGCAGGAGGAAAGAAAACTCAACACTCAGAAAAACAAGCAGGCCACTATCAAGAGGATGGTGCAGGGCCTCTCTTCATCTAATCTGCCTGCTCTGGGGCACATAACGTTGAGCTGTAACCACCTAGCTGATGCTGATAACTGATACTATTCCAAGGGAATGAGTGCAAGGATGGTGCAGAGAAGACTGAAAAAAATCTATTTTAAGCAGTGGTTATCACGGTTAGCATAGGTTAATGAAGGCGCATTAGCAAGGTAGCTTGAAACCACCCTGGCTTGCATGATGCCAGCAATGTCATCAAAAGAGAGCACCACAAAGTCTTTTGGAAGAACAGCATCCTGCTGCTTCAGTTGGCTTCTGTTCCTAGCCCAGGGCAGGGTCAAAGACTGTGTTCCTAAACACAAAAATGGGATTGTTAGAGGACAAAAGGGACATTCATGCTTAGAGCAACAGAAAGTCTACAAGCAAAGAACTGTTGTGGCTTCCTAGGTTCCCAGGCCAAAGCAAAGTGAACACTGTGAACCACCCACACTGCCTTTACCACGTCCATCTGCCTCAGTCCAAGTACCACAGGACAGTAAATTGTTCCTGACTTGAGCAATAGGACGTGAAAACCTTGATACCTCTGCTTTCTGCAATCTTTAATTACCATGCTTATCTTAAAAGTTTACCCATAATGTAGGCTGACTGGATTGTTTGCAATGAGAACTTTATCTTTTTCATGTTCTTTTATATTTATTCTCATGTATGAGTTGCATCAAAGGTTTTCTTCATACTTACGCCCCCTGCTCCCACTACCCTTGCCCTAAGTATGTTTTTTCTAGCCATGGATGATATTCTTTTCTCCTGGCTGCTAACAGCTACTCGTCATGTTTGGAACTTCTCCATTGGTACAGAAAATGGCACTCAGGCACAAGCATGGTCCTCAACTTCCCCTGTCTTCACATGTATACTGGTACCTTAGGTCATGTCTGTCTAAGAACTCAGTGTTGCTAGCAATCTCTGTGACAGCTCAGTTTTACAAGTCCTCTGATTATTCAGATGAACATCTCTACTGATTATTCTAAATGTATTGCACAGACTCTGTTAGGACGCCAAGGGCTGCTACCAGAGACTGTCCCCAAGTTCAGCCTGTTTCTTTGCAGAGGTGGCAACTGTACTCACAAGGATGGGCTAGCAGGAAGGAAAGACCATTTCTAGATCATGACAGCCATTTGAAAGCTGTCCCAGGAGTGCCAGGGACAATGACACCCTAGGCAGCAGGACTGAAACTTGTGACAGGGTTAAGCACTGTAGGATATACACAGGGCACTGTGGCTTGTTGCTGAAGAGACATTTTGGGCAACAGTTGCAAGGCAATGTTTAACAAAGGGTTGACCATGCATACATGTTGGCCTATCTTAAAAGTGGACTTCCTTGTGTCTTTGAGAATCTTTAAGAAACCTTGCGAGCACCCCCTACAACATGAGCAGGGACAATAGGAAACTCCCACAATCTCTGTGATTTCATGCTACATATCAAGAATAAATTACTCCTGAAGAATTATTATTTTCCCACAGTCAATGCTGCTGAGGATTTTGCAGCATTCTCTTTAAGGTATTCCGAAAGGTTGCATTCCAGTGCAGTGCCCACCACAGCAATGGGCATAAGTAACACTGGGGGTTCTGATTTTCAGATAAGGCTAACACCAGGTTTCCAAATCAAGAGATTTTAACCTCAAAGGCATTTTTTTCCCCAGGAAAAAAATAATACTCACTTAGCTGCCCTCTCATCTTCCAGCTCAAATTTCAATTTTACCATTGTTAAGATATTCTTAAAGTTCTCCAAGTGTGTCTTCCCTTTAGTTTCAGTATCTTAATGGATGTATATGCATTAAATGTGCTTTTATGTTTTGATTTATCCTTAGAAAAGCTGCAAATGGAAAAAATTGTTCCTGTCCGTGTCCAAACCTCAAATATTGTTTATTAAACACAAGCTGTATCCCAGTGTGGAGAGAGCTGCACTTCCCCCAGAGGTCAAGTGGCAACTGTACGTCTGATGTCAGTACACTTGGGATGAAAAGTGCTGTATATACGTTGCAGTGTTATAAAATGTTTGTACTTGCCTTTGTTGTTGTTGTTGTTATTGTATTGTAGATTGCATCAATATGAGAAGCTGTAAAACAGTTCAGCACATATAAGGAAAAAAAATACATTGCCAGTATTACCTCCCCCTCTGGTATTTGATTGTTGAAACAAAGAGGTCTAGTTAGGAATGTTTGGCTCCTAAAATTATGCAGCTATGTCCCGCAGAAGCTTAGCAGTTATGGCAGGGAAGCAATTTTATTTTGCCTAGGAGTTTTTTAAATTATCCAGGCACCACAAAAAAATGAATTCTTTTAAGAAGTGGTGGATTTGGTTGGGGTTACGCAGGTATGAGCAGTCTGTCTTTGTTAGTGTTTATGTCATGCAGTACCGAGGGACATCCGCAGCAAGCAGAGCCTGATTGCACTTGGCACTGAACAAACAAGGTAGAGTTTGCCCCAGAGAGGTTATAACCAAAATACACGCGTACTGAGAGGCAAGGAGAGTGGCCCTGTATCCCATGGGGGGTCGGGAGCTGAGGCGAGGGCTCCCTTCTCCCAAAGGTGAACAGCTCTAAACCAGATAGCTTCTCTTCTGTAGCTCAGTACTGTTTAATATCTTCATCAAGGACATAGACAGTGGGACTGAGTGTGCCGTCAACAAGTTTGCAGATGACATGAAGCTGAGTGCTGCAGTTGACACGCCTGGGAAATGGGAAGCTATCCAGAGGAACCTGGACATGCTGTGCAAACCTCACGAGGTTCAATGGGGCTAAGTGCAGGGTCTTGCACATGGGTCAGGCAACCTCTGGTATGAGTACAAGTTGGGGGATGAAGGGATTGAGACTGGATATAAGGTGGGAGTGTGCTCTCACAGCCCAGAAAGCCAACCATATCCTGGGCTGCATCAAAAGGAGCGTGACCAGCAGGTCGAAAGAGGTGATCCTGCCCCTCTACTCTGCTCTCGTGAGACCTCACCTGGAGTACTGTATGGAGCTCTGGACAGGAACTTTCCGCACAGGAAAGACATGAACCTGTTGGAAAGAGTCCAGAGAAGAGTCACAAAGATGATCAGATGCATAGAATACCTCTCCTTTGAGGAAAGGCTGAGAGAGCTTGGGTTGTTCAGCCTGGAGAAGAGAATACTCCAGGGACACCTTATTGCAGCCTTCCAGTACTTAAAAGGGGCCTATCTTAGAGATGAGATAGGGAGATGACTTTAGCAGGGTCTGTTGTGACAGGACGAGGGGTCATGGTTTTAAACTAAAAGAGAGGAGATTCAGGCTGGATGTGAGGAAGAAATTTTTACAGTGAGTGTGATAAAACACCGGCACAGGTTGCCGAGAGAGGCGGTGGATGCACCATCCCTGGAGACATTCGAGGCCAGGCTGGATGTGGTTCTGGGCAACCTGATCTAGTTGAAGATGTCCCTGCTCATTGCAGGGGGGTTGGACTAGATGATCTTTGAAGGTCCTTTCCAACCCAAACCATTCTATGATTCTATGATTTGTTGATTCTGTGATTCATGTCACAGGTGCCTTTCAGCCAGCTAGGGTGTTTTTTGCTGCAAAACCTCTAATGTTCTGCCTGAGAGGTAGACAATATTGATTTAGGAAAAAAAAAAACAAAAACAGAAAAAGAGCAAGAAGGGTCTGCTTAGAGCTGTTAAGGTTAAACTTTGGAATGATTAGTCACTTTCCATTGCTGTCAGTGCAAACTACCAGCCTTTCTTAAGCATTTCTTTTAGCAGTCACTTACTTGAATAATTAACTCCCATGGCCCTTCCTTATCATTTACTGGTTAACATGGTCAAACGCTATCATTAACTTTCAGCATTAGATGTGCTTCCTCATACTTTCCACCTGCTGATGCAAATGCTCGGCCTCGAAGCTCACATTTCTAAATGTAGAAGCGCACAAACTCTTCAGAGGCCTCCTCCTGCGCAGGCAGTTGGCTCTGGTGCCACGCTGTCCATATTATCCATGTCTTCTTGGGTCCCTTTTTTCTGGGTAGCTGCTGGGGAAATGTGTCAGGCAGAGAGCAGACGTTTACCTCATGGTGGCCCTTCTTTATCAGCAAAGCCAGGAAGCTGAACAAATCCCTGGCACGCATCCACCTTCGGCTTTCTGAGAAGCAGATAGCGTGTCAGAGCCTGTGCTCCTTTTAAAGAGGCAGACCATTTGGGGTGAATAGTTAAGAATACAGAGCAGAGGGGCATCGTACTTGCTGGGACTTTTTCTCCCACCTGGGAAAAGAATGCAACCAAAGCAATGCTGGGGTCTTTGTAGCTGACTGTGCCTAACAAAGTGATAATGGCTCCTCAGAACATTACTGGGAACTCCGGCGTTCTTCCCTCTCGGAACAAATTTTGCAGGTCTTAATCCGATGGGAAATTTTGTTCTGGAGACAAATACAGGGTTTGATCTGAGGGTAAAGTTTTCATTTTGCACTACTACTAGGCGTAGGGTGGGAAATTGCAACATAGTAAGCTCCCTCCATCCTCTTGATGCACAGGCAATGGCAAAAAGTCATCAATCTCGAAGAAAGATTTATGTTCTTGTCCTTTTAAATCCCCACCTTGCATTACACCATTGTCACAATACATAAGGTAATGGCAGGAGTTGAATGAGTCATGGGAGACTTTCACTTAGATTTAATCCAAGCTCTAAAAGCTGCCTACTCTGCATTGCCACAGCACGGCATGTTTCTAAGATACAGCAAATATGCTGCCTTCAGCAACATCACATAATGTTAATTGCTGAAAAATCTGCCCTGTGGTCCTCAGTGGCAGCGCTGCAGGTGACAGGTGGAATTAAAGAACGAAATTCTGATGATTCGTTTTGTCTGTCACTAGCTAAGATAATTCTTTGATTATGGAGCTTGATTCACGGACTAACCCCCCCCCAACTTTTAAACTCATCGTAGTGGAAAATCTTGAACCTACTCTTTGGTACATTTAAGAATTCCTGTGCTCCCTTTGGGAACAAAATCTAACATGAAGGGAACATGTTTGCTCTGATGCCAGAAGTGTTCTAATTAATGTATCTGGTTTTCACGGTGATAAATGGGGTCTGTCAGAGGGTAACAATTAATTCTTAATAATGTGAACTTCTCAAGGTCATTTTGCCCTTAGGTTGTCAAAAGGTTCTCCATAACCAAAATTGATACTGTAAATAAACAAATCAGATGTGGTATAGGTACGTGTTTGTATTAGGGAGCTTGGTGTCCCTCAGGAGCAGACATTTCGTTTTTGATGCTCTGGCTACTGCCCTCCCACCCTTTGTTTGCACTTACTTATCTGTTGTGCAAACGGCCATGTTGACTCATACTGTCACTGCAAAGCTCCCCAGCCTCTTCATGGCCAGGACTGATCCACAGGCTGGGTTTGATGCTGGCAGCCACTGTGTAGGTGAAACACCCCCATTCCTCTGCTTTAATATCCTTACCTCTAAACTGAGGGTCTATCTTGTTGCTGGAAGGGCCTACAACAGCGACGTGGAATGTTAAAATGAGGGGGTGCTTTTTAAAAGTGATCACAACATCAGGGAGAGAAAAAGAATGTGGGTTTCTTTTTTCTAAAACACTAATCTCTGTTCTGCATCTGTCTGCTCATTCTTCCTCTGGTAACACTGACGGCTCCCCCTTTCCGAACAGCTCTCTCTCATGGAAAAACTGGGCAGGAAGAGGTCACTGAAAACATTCTTGGGGATTGAGGCTACCAGGGCTTGATGCTGCACAATTACGCAAGCAGATCCTTTTGAAAACAGCTTTTAAGAAGGAAATAGGGAGCTTGGGGTGACCAAGTGAGAACAGTACTTATTGTAACAGCGTGCCTTCTACTGACTTTCTGGCCTTATACTGTAAATTGGGCTGCGCTAAGGCATAGCTGAAGTACATGGAAACGACGAGAGGGGAAAAAAATCAGATAACTATCTTTATGCTCATCATTTTAGCCTTTATTCTGTAATTTAAACTCTTAGTATGGAAATCTTGGAGTTCTATAAAATATGCATCTAATAGTAAAGAAAACAGCTTTGTGAGCATAGGTGGCAACCTGCAAACTTCCACTGGTTATTACACAAGTCATTTTTCTGTGATCACTTTGGGCTTTTTTGGTTTAGCTTTTGTTTTTTAACATGGACTTCTTTCGAAGGTTTTGGAATGGCAAAATTAAAGCTGAGCTAGGTAAACACAGTTACGGATCCTGAGTAATCTTTCATTGCCAAAGTAATGACTTTCTTTCGCTTGCCCTTTTTCTTTCTCTCTCTCACTTTGATTTATACCCTGGAGTTTTGCTCCGTAATTTTTCAGAGGAGTTAAAATAAACATGTTTAGTGCTCAACAGATTAATCTTCTCTTCGTATTTTCCCTCCAGTTCTTTGCCATGTTCACAGAGCTGCCATGCAGAATCTCTGCCTCTTGACAGTCTGTGCCATCCTCTGAAACCACAGCTGTCCCACACTGAGATGTCCTTTGGGGGCACATTTCTCCTGTGGAAGGGAGACAGTAATGTGCCCTTAAAACTGTCTGCTCTGTGGGTTAGGAAATGTGTCTTATCTGGGTCACTGGCCAAGCTATCACATCTAGGCTTGGCTGAAAGTCTGCTAGAGATGGTGGGAGGCTTGGCAGGGACAGGGTCCAGCAGCAAGGACAGGGTCCAGCAGCAAGGTCAGGGTCCAGCAGCAAGGTCAGGGGGCGAGTTTGGGAAATACCTGTGCTATTGACTGCACATCACAGGTGCACTTAAGGGGAAGATGATATGAAATTCGGATAGCTCCTGGCTCTAGCACAGATTTATTATATTCTTCTTTCTTCTCCTTTTCAAACTCTGTTTTTTTGTTTCATGTTTTACCTGTTTAACACAAGTTCACCAAGATGTCTGAAAATAGTATTATGTGTGCTGGATCTTTCACGCTCTTCAAATATGTGTATAGGAACACCAAAATGTTTATTTTAGTAAGAACTATCTCATGGTGGCTCTAGTTGAGACCCACCCTACTGTAATAATCAGATTTAAGTCAGATGGGCTCCTTAGCAAAAAATAAGCACAGAGTTTTAAGATAAGAGCCTAAAGTGCTCACATTTATTTTTAAATGCTGTTATGTTTAATTATATTATGAAAATTCAGGGCTAACATTTAATAGAGGACGCAAGCTGCAAGAGTGAGGCCATCGCGATACTGTGTTTATCCAGCTCCCTGTAAACTGATTTTAGTGTAAGTAAGTTTATTTTTACGACACTGTGGAAAGCAGGACATGGAAAATACCCAAACCAGAACCAAAAAAAACCCTCTCAGCTCCTCCCAGCTGTGCAGATGTCCCTGACCAATGCTGCTTTTACACTAATGACTCTAGATATTAGCACCAGGGAATCTCCAGTAATTGGGTAGCTGCCACATACCCCCCAATGTGGTGGGTGCCCTTCTCCTCCTTTTGCTTTGTCTGGTTTACAGCTCCTTTGCATTGTTGCTCTTTATCATTAACAGACCAGTGGCATATTGCACTTCCAGCTGGTATGCACTTTGCTGTCTATATGCCTTCATGTATAAAAACCCACTGAATCGATGCCTTGCCAACACATCTAAAGGTTGACAAAAATAACTTTAAAAATGCTGACATGTGTTTGTTTTCTCAAAACAAACCTTGTGCCTGTAATGATAGAAGCTCTAATTGCCTAGGGAATTTCTTCCTCTGACTCTCTGAAAGTTGACAATAAAAAGCAGCCTTCTTACAGGGAAGTCTTTTATTTTCTCTTGACCAAATTGTTTCACTACAAATCAAAGTTATAACCAGAATTAAGAAGCAGCAAAAGGAGATGGGTCTTTCATTCAGACCCTAGTTTTCCCTTAGTCCTCAGGGCCTGGCCCACCTCCCCGTTTCCTGGGACATTCCTGCAGCTCTAGAGGGGGTGACAACTCTGCCCCTGGTTGGGAAGAATCCCCAGGGCCCAGGGACAATGAGGGGAGGACCCTGGGACAATAAGACAGGACCAGACAAGCTGCTGCTTCAGGACAGGAAGACCTGGGGGAAGATGCCTCCTTCCTTTTCCATGGCTACAAAGCAGATGCTGGGGTTTGAGGCCAAGAAGGTGTCACTGCAATAGGAGGGGGACAGGGGAAGAGTATGTCATAAAGCCTTCATCTTATCCTCCTGTATCAACTAACCCTGCACTGGAATGTTCTATCTTCATATCTTCATAGAATCATTTAGGTTGGAAAAGGCCTTTAAGATCAGTACAGCCACTGACCTAGCACTGCCAAGTCCATCACTAAACCATGTCCCTAAGTGCCAGATCTACACATCTTGTAAATACCTCCAGGGATGGAGACTCAACCACTTCCCTGGGCAGCCTGTTCCAATGCTCGACAGCACTTTCAGTGAAGAAATTTTTCCTTATATCCAATATAAACCTCCCCTGGCAAAATCCTATGCTATTTCTTCACATCCTACCACTTATTAACTGGGAAAAGAGACAGACCCTCACCTTGCTACAACCTCCTTTCAGGTAATTGTAGAGAGCAGTAAGTTCTCCCTTCAGCCTCCTTTTCTCTGGGCTAAACTTGTAAACTAGCCTTCACTAAAACAGTGGGTCTTAGAATGATTTAACTGTCTGGATTGCATCAGAGGAAAGATTGAGACTAAGTATGTATTTGCATTACATTTTCCAGTATGTGTATGATGAAATATATATTGGAGCTGGAAAACAGGGCACCAGGGTCGTCTCCCAGCAGCGTTGTACAGGGTACAGGAGGACTACATTGCAGTATCACCCTAACCACAGGCCAGCTCTGGGGGCCACTGGGAGCCAAAGGGCTTGGCAGTGATACAGGCAGTGATACAGGCAGGGATCACCCCAGACACTGAACCGAAGTCAGCACGGAAAATGTCCTACAGGCTCAGGGAGCCGCTCCTTTGGCATGTACACAGCATCCCTCCCTTCTACAGGGCACTGTATCTGTGTACCAGACATGGCCATGCAGCTCAGGGTGCCACAGGGAGCTGCTGGGTATAGTGGGGACTCAGGCTCAGCTGATGGGGAATGATGTCTCAGGCCAAAAACTTACTGATATTTATATAAAGCACATGTTTCTTCTTGTGATTTCATCTGAACCCTTGCTGTGCAAGGTCTGAGGTGGAAGCTTCTGTTATTGCTGGTACTTTTCCCATAGGGTCTGGCATAAATCAAGAACTGAAAATGAGGTGGGATATCCAAGGCTTCCAACTCACTTTGCAAAAACAGGGTGTAAAATGTGCTGAAGAGGGAGTGTCAGGCTTTGGCTTTCTTGAATTTCCTGGCTATTGTTGATTTCTATCAGATCCTTCAAGCTATTTAAACACAGTGTTTTGTTGGTATTTCCTTAGTATAAATGAGTGAAAAGGATGACATATTTCGTGGAAGCTTACGTATGTATTCTTCTCAGAAACACTCAAAGGGTCCTTTTGGCATCAGTATATCCATTAGGCAATTGTTGTTAAGATGTGTAGGTAGACTTTGTGGCTCCTAGAGGTTTGTCATGCTATCTTCCTTTAAACAGATACCTATAGTATTTTGAGCCACATATATAAAAAGTTATATGTATTTATACCAAACTGCACTCCATAAAACTCTCTGGTCTCTCTTATAAAACACTTACTTAGGATACATGCCATGTGTGGAAAAATTCTGTACCAAATTAGCATATACAAGTTTTCATGCACACTCATTTACATGATTTATCAACCTCACTATCAGGATCTTTTAAGAAGAAAAGACCTTTCAAAGCCACATATACCATATAGTAACTGCTGATGCATACTTTTAATTAAAACTGTCCAGAAATAAACCAATAAAAAGTATATGAAAATAAGCACCTTCAGAGAGATTTTGCTACTTCTTGTATTTCTTTGTTCTTACTAGAGGCCTGTGACAGTGCTGGGAGCAATTCACAAGGACATACGTTTTTATCAGTTCACACTTGGTTTAAACTAATGGTCCTTCCACTTCAAAGTGGTGATAAAAGCACAGAGATCTGCAGGTGAGAGCTGAGTTCAAAGCTTTGCCTTGGTGACTGGAGACAGCAGAAGCAGGGCAGCAGTCCAGGGCCATGGGGAGTTCCTCCCTGACATCCCTTGATGATGGTGGTGCTCCTCGTGCCACACTGATTTTGCCAGAGGTCAGCCGGAAGCTCAGTACCACAGCAGGGGCTTAAAAGAGGGGAGGACAAACCACAGAAAGCAGCTTGGATGGACAGAAAACAGACCACAGCAAGGCTTCTTTTGACGTCTTGCTCACTCACCTGCAAAACTGTATTTTCTAGAAAATTCCCTCGGAAAGCACCATGTTGGCATCACCCTCTGAAATTCTTGGGAGTAGATTCTCCCTCTGAAGAGCACCTTTCAGCTTGATCTTTCAGATCAGCTCCTTGCATGGGTAGCTTAAAAATGTCCCCATAAAATTCAAAGCAGCATTTACAAGGATGGCAACACAATGGTGCTGTGTGGAGTGTCCTCCGTGTTTGCAATGAAAAGTATAAATTCATAGAATCACAGAATGGTTTGGGTTGGAAGAGATCTTAAACTCATCCAGTTCCAACCCCCTGCCATGGGCAGGGACAGCTTCTACTAGACCAGGTTGCTCCAAGCCCCATCCACCCTGGCCTTGAACATTGCCAGGGTTGGGGCAGCCACAACTTCACTGGGCAACCTGTGCCAGTGTCTCAGCACCCTCACAGTGAAGAATTTCTTCCTAATGTCTAATCTAAATCTCTCCTTTGTCAGTTTAAAGCCATCACCCCTTGTATTATCACTATATAACCTTGCAAAAGTCCCTCTCCAGCTTTCTTGTAGGCCCCCTTTAGGTAGTGGAAGGCTGCTATGAGGTTTCCCCAAAATAATTCCGATTTAAAGAGTACAGCAACCAGATTTCTAAATCCAGATCATGCCTCTACCACTTGCTGGTACCATCATTACACCGTGTTTTTTAAACCTGAGCCATAGGTAGTGGCAAGTCAAAGAAAAAAAAGTCCAGAAACAGTAACACATTGAAAACATGGGAAAAGGCCCTGGATTTCAGACATCTTTGGTTTTACGGTGTTTTTATTTTTTCTTTCTAGGAATATTGAGATTTTTCTCACCAATTAATTCTATTTTTGTTCAGGACATGCACCTAAATTACTGGAAATATTATAATAGTAATTTCTTACAGTCTAAAAGAAGTGAAATCCAAGCCATTACAGAATACATCCAGCAGCTAAAAAGAAGATGCTGTTTTTACTTCAAAGTGCAACAAAAAATATGCTTTCCCACCTAAAGATAACGGCAATGACTAACAAATACCAGCTGGAAAAAAAAACAAACCAATAATTAAAATTACTTGGATCATGTGGAAATATTACTTACTCTCTTATTTCCAAGCACATGCACACACGCAGCAGAGTGGGAAGGCAGGGGGTACCCTTTTTATAAATGAAGAAAATTTACCTTTCCCTAAATTGAGCAGTGTGAATCTCCAGTCATATGTCATAGCCTAAATCTCAAATAAAAGTTGCATGGTTCAAATTGATAAGTTATTACAAGTTATATAACCAGACAAGAATATTAGTCAAAAGCTTGCTCCCACCAATGATTTGATATATAGTTTCTGCGGAAAAAAGTGACTGCTCAGTTCTGAAATAGGCCTTGGAGACATTCGGGTATTATTTAATAGGAAGGGAGTTTATCCTGGAAGAGCCCATGGTGCGTGAGAGTGACTGAGCAGGATGAAAGACTCCAACGGCAGAAGCACAAGGTGGTATCTATCACTCCAACCTTTTCATTTCCCAGCCAGACATATGGCTGAATCGTGTAATTTAAATGCAGATTATCTGTCCCAGCAGGAGTGCCTGAGCACGCTGGAACCAGTGTCACGTCTCAGTACGGGTGTCAGTGGCTCGTTTGTGCTCCATAATTTCAAAATATTTCGTTCTCTGACAAATCTGAATATTTTTCATGCTTTTAAATGATGGGTGTTCCTTCCACAGATGCTCTTTACTCTTCTAAGGGGAAAAGCAGTCATGCCTGTTTTTCTGTGCTACCTGAAAGCTAGTTTTTCTCCTATTTACACAGGAGGAATGAATCTCCCCATTTACAGTTCTGGGATGGCTGAATTTCTGTGTTTGGCACCGAGGCCTGGGGCAGAGCTGCAGCGTACAATGCACAGTGGTGAGCTGTATGCCAAGGGCCTTTTGATGCAGTCATGTCATTTAGTCATGTAAATATAGGGGTTTCATTGAAAATCAAAGTCAGTAGGTACACGGGCATAGATATATGGGTACACAGGTATAAGACATGCAACTTTTTTGCCAGATTTTTTTGAGGAGCAGGCATTAGTAGCTACACATACACCTTTCAGAATTGTATTGGCACTTGGACAAAATCCATGTACCTAAATCCCAGGGATCCAGACTGCCTACTCTCCAGCACTGTCTAACCACTAGATGTTTACCTTCTAGAAACATCCTGACCTGCTGTCAAATTCCTCAAAGAAAAGTTTAGAGCTGTCTCTTAGAGGCCAGTGCCAGGTAATGCCCCATGTCTTTCACCAAAGATCTGCCATGCTCCAGACTGACCAGACAAGATGCCCGACCTCTTCTGAAATTCCCTTAAGCTACTGAGTTCAGCTTTCAGGGTCTTTGGTGTTAGCCATCTCACCTTGGAAATGTGGCAGGTTTGAACTGTCAGGGGTTTAGGCTGTGCTTAAATCATAGTGCTGGGGAAATTTGTGGAGGGAATAAGTTCTGCTGCTGCTTGAGTTAAGCCACTGTGTGGGTTGCGCAGGAAAAGTTGCATGGGCAGAAGAAGAGCAGGGAAGAGAAAGCCTGTCTACCTCAGCAGCTGTAACAGAGAGGTGATAGAGAGGAATGAGATGGACAATGTGGACATGGTGCAATGATTGCTCTCAGGGGAAGTACAGATGCTACAGGTGGCACAAAATGCTGTGAAGCTCATGTAGAAAGACATGGGCATCCGCAAAGGCATAGTAACAGTATGGCCCAATGAGTACTTGTTCCCAAATCATAGCAATGCCAGTAACCAGGGCACAGGAATAAACATTAGACTGAGATTAGCCACATAGCTAAATTGTTACAATGGTTTTCTGGTGCTGTACTTACTGGCCAATGTCACCAGTGGTAAGGCCACATCAAGTCTAGGACTGATGTCCAAAGTTCAGCTGTGGCCATGGCAAGGACTAGGAAGTCCCAGCTGCTAGGACTTATCTCCCAGGTGAAGGAGAAATGTCTTAAAAAGGCTACTTTTCAGACTGAAAGTGGGCAACATATCACAATGCCAGGCCCAGGAGAACTGACTGACTGATGCAGAGTGACACAATGGGATTCACCCCGAGTGCTGTAGAAGAAACCACACTACACAGATGATCCTAATAATTTCTGTATTATTAAATGGTGATTGTACGAGACAGACAGAAACACACTCTGAGCATACCTTGATGGAATACCATTAGCATGTATGTCCAAATAATGCAACTTCTGTTTTATCTCATGGGCAATAAAATAATTGATTTAGATAGAACTGAATCAAATGGGACATATCCCAGCATAAGAAATATTCAAACTACAGTAAATTTATGTGCAGGGTAAAAGATACATCCCTCAGGTAGGTTATTATTACGTTTATTGTTTAGACTAGTATGTGTGGTGCTGTGAAGGGCAATTGCATGTGTAAAAAAATTATATCCCTAAGAGTTACACAGCAAAGAAATGACACACTGAGACGCCCATCAAAACTTACTTCCAAAAGCTGCTGTGATGTCTGTGTAAGGGTTCTTTGATTCTTCTCCTATTGCATGCTTGAAGAGCTAAATCCTTCCTAAAAACTTGCATGCAGGCTGATTAGTGAGCAAACCTGGAGGCAAAAGTGAGAAAGGACAAGGCAGGCTTTTAATTCTTTTTGCTTTTTGGGGGGGCATTACTGTTCTTCCCACTGAATCTCTAAATGTCTCTAGCAAAACGTATTCGATTGGTTAGGAATGAAGGAGTGTTTCCACATTTCTTGATGCTCATTAGGAACTGGTAGGAGAGTGAGCAGATCAACATTTGACAGCCTTCTTTCACAAGCATAATCTTAAAATCTCTGTGTTTTAGAGAGAGATTTTGATATGCTCATTCTCCAAACCCCTGGCTTTTAGGTTTGCCTTTGCATGTTTCAGTTTCAAATCCCAACCAAGAAAATCATCCCTTTCTATGCCTTGTAGGCTTTGATCCTTTGAAAATCTGATCTAATGAATTCTGCCTTTTGCCTCTCACCTAAATAAACAGTCTTAGAAAAAATCCCACAACAAACTAATGCCATCAACAACACTAACAAATGTCCTGTCTATGAGCACAGTCAGTAAGAAAATAGCCTTAGTAGTGTTTAGCCTGCAGACACCAGTGGAACTCCACAGCCATAGATTCTAATTAAGGGATTGACTTTTCAAGAAAGATTAAAATAACGAAATGCTTTTAGCTTTGCTGAACAATGACAGGGAGGGAACAGGAGAGCCCTCAAAACAGCAGGAAAATTGTAAACACCAACAATGGACAAGAGCTGTTTAAAGGAAGAGAAAGAACACTTTCTTAGGCACCAGGAATAATGAGGAATAATTGCTGCGTAAATAGAATAAATAAGTTTAATGGAGATTATTGGTATTCCTATTATATTACAGCTTTTGAATGAACACAGGGATGTTATTTGTCAAGGAAAGATTTATTCATGACCAAGGAAAATGGTAGGGCTCTGATTACCTTATTACCACTGCTGAATGTACAATCTACTTTCACGTGACCGGGGAGAGGCTGTACCATTGTATAGCCCCTGATGTTTGCATCAGGTCTGCTTTCTAGGCAGCCTTTTTAGAGGTGTTCACCAGAAGTAACATTTGCAGAACTGAAAACCCACTTCATCCTTCAAAGGAGCAGTGGTGGAGCTGCTACCTTGCTACTGCAGAAAGAGGGGAGGAGTGACGAGGAAAGCAGAGGAGGTTGTACAGCAGTGGTTTTGACACAACATCCAGGGGTGGGAGGTTTTCTGTTTCTAGCATGAACTTGAGCAGATATTCGTCTCTAACATCAGGATTACTTTGTCAGGTCTCTAACCAGCTTGGTGGAGGCAACAGAAATAAAGCTTAAGTCTTTATATTCTGCAGCTGCTATTCAACCCTGCTGCAGGAATTTCTCCTACTTACTTTGGAGAAGGACATGCTTTAGGGTTAGAACTGCTTGAAAGCCTCTAAGAAAACAGAGCTTTTCACTCGTATTTTAAAAGCCAAACTCAGCATTATTAATCATTTCCAGGTTATCAAGATTCAGTCTTAGTCAGAAGTCTAGTTGCAGTAAATGCTAATGCTAAAACCACTAATTTAAAACACCATCATATTTTCTGGGTCTTGATAGCAGAAGTGTGTGCTATTGTTTCTGAGAGAACTAGGGTCTTCAGATTAACTTGGACTGTGTCCATTAAAGCTCCTGTTGAAAAGTGTAACTTCCACTGAAGTCTCAGGATCCAGTAATGGTTTTGGGGCCAACTCACACTTCTGTGTGTCTATAGTCAGCGGTGAGTCCACCAGGGCTCTGAGATTGCCTTTTTCCTTGGTCACCTGGGGACAGTTTATGATGATCCTGCAGAGTGCTTCTTTCCAAACAGAAAAGAAATCATTCTTGACTCTCCCTACTAACATTAAATGCCTGTCTCTTCTTCCGGCACATGTGCTCACCATGTGAGCACCTTCCCTCCTTTCCACAATGTGGACAGAGCCGGGGACGTGTACTATTTAATGACATTCTTCCACCATGTTTTTATCAACATTTCCCAGCAGTTATTCAAATAGAAGGATGATAACTGGGGATTATTTCTTTTTTATTCCACTGTAGAGGATGCTGTAGTGTAACACTACAGCACTTACCATGCAACTGCGATGGCATGTGATGGTGATGTTTCCAAATAGTCTGTCTCACAACAAAAGGTCAGCAAGTAACCACTCAGAGAGATACAATGACAGACTCCCTTTCTACCTGACATGCAATCTTTCCAGAAAATGAAGACACAAATTAGCGAGTACTCTTGTGAAACATAGAGTGAGAGGTGTGTGTACAAAGCCAATTAAGGAAAGAATTGCTTTTTGCTGCTTTTTGCTGGTGCACTCTTTCGGAAATTAACCTCCATATACTAATTAACCTCTGGGTGACTTTATGTAAATTAGATGGCATTCTTTGCATTATTGCTGTGGTAGTGCAAGTGATTTAAAGTGATATAAAGTGCTTTAAAGGTAGCCAACAAAGTGGTTTTTTTCCAGTGTATTAAACTATAAAGATGTTGGAATGATCAGGCTCTCTTGGAATGTGAAGTGGATGAGGAGAAGGAGGAGAAAAGGTGAAGTGATCTGAAAGATACTGGGAAGACACACAGAGTTCATGGGCTGCATCCTCAGTTTGATAAACACCAGGACCACTAGTTCAATGTAGAAGTTTCGAACTGATGTCATGTCAGGACCTGATCTCAAAACACTGAAAATAGATATTAAGAATGTTAACTGGAGTCCTAGAGCCCTTGGCAATCTCAGAAGAGTAATCTCAGTAGATCACAGAGTATCATTAGGAAGCCAGGTCATTGGCTTCACTTATGATGGATGGCTTGCTGTGCAGTTAGTTTTCCTGTGTGTCTTGAGACATCAGGGACAGAGTCTAGTGAGGAAAATTAACTAAGTAAACAGTGTCCAGATTTATAAAGATCTGTTGTAACACCTTATAACATTTCAGAGCAGAATTACCCTCTGTGACCTGGTGTTAACCACAAACACCCAAAGCACTTGGGACAGCAAAGACATAGGAGCAACCAAACCAGCGTCAAAAGAGCTGGAGTACATGCTGAAGCCAAGTGTGCTCCTGATGCCCACTGAAGTGTTTGGCACAAGAGAGATATCTGTTAATGTCACTAAAAATTTAGAAGCCTGTTTTAGGATGAGATAAGTCAGACCCTAAATTTGAATATCATTCATTAGGGAGGGTGGAAGGGTGGCTGGTCCTAATGTAAATGCCTACAGTCCACATTTTGTCAGCAATACCCCAGTCCCTCAGGCAAGAACAGCTAATATAAGGAGTGGTGCTGGGAGATGAGAAAGATACATCACCTAGGTGCCTTCTGTGTATTATTATTATTATTAATATTAATATAATATTAATTATAATATATTAATATATACATATTATATATACAATATTGTATATCTACAATAATTATTAATTATAATAATATTATAATAATATTATTATTAATAATAATATATACATTGTGCATTAAAATGTGATTATTGCTTATTATTACATATCATATATATATGATTGTCAGGGTACTGATGCATCATTTAGAAAAAGAAAGTGGGAGCTTATTCATGCCCTGGAAAAGATGGTTGAGGTGCTCAGCTTGAGAGAGTACCAGGCTGTGATTCTCAGCTCCATAAAGCTACTGCTTTGCAGCCCGTGTTTAGACTCCTTAGGTGCTGAGATGGGGAAACTCACATAACTGATTTCAGTGGCTTTTCTTGGTTAGTTAAGAAGCTTCCAGCACAGTACTCTGGCTGTGGTGAATCCCAGGCCCCTGGTTCTCCCTGTGACATATACAAAATGGCTATTTCGTGCTGCATGGTATGAATTCAGCAGTAGGAGCCTACAAGTGATGTACAGGGAAACTCAGGCTTGTCATGTTGTCTGTGGATGTAAAGCCAGAAATTAAACACGGTAGAATCTAGCCTGTAAGCTCACAATTTTTCCTGGATTTTACCTGTCATCTGTGAAATGCTCAAACACTTGGAACCATGCCAAACAGCTACCTGCCTCACTGTCTGCGTGGAACAGTGGATAGTCAGGCTGAGAGATTTACTCCAAGGCAGTCCAGGCAGAAAAAAGGACAATTTCAGAAAAATACTAGGGGCAAACTGTATCATCGATTATATCATAATGTCATTAGGTGACTATGAATGCTGCTAGTAGATGGGGGAGTGAGTTTTCAGTATGATGGAGAGGTATGCGCCATGATAGCCATGATGATAGAAGATTTCCGCCTCAGAGCATCCTGACCATTGAACTCTCCCCAGTTACTCTACTGGGAGAGTAGCCTGCTTGTCATCTTCCCTCCACCCACACTTTTCCCAGTAAACTGTTCCAGGGCAAAGTGGGGGTATGGAAAATCCTGAAAGATGTGATATGGTGATATGGGTGACATGGTTTAGTGTGAAGTGCCCCTGCCCATGGCGGGGGGGTTGTAACTTGATGATCTTAAGGTCCTTTCCAACCCTAACTATTCTATGATTCTATGATTCTATGCTGAAGAAATTTCCAAGATGCTGTTTCCCTCTGCTACCTCCTTTTTGCTGAAAAGAGACATTCAGTCTGCAGCACCTTTGGCATAGCGGTACCAAGGCTGCCACCAGAGCGCTCTCCATAATATCCCCTCCTTCTGCAGAGCACTTTCAAACGTCCACCCACCACAGCTGGCATTTATTAGTGTCTCAATTGCAGAGGCAGGTTCCCCTCCTGCGTTCATGAAAAAGAGGAGCAGAGGTCCCTAATTCTGGGGCTGTGATATGGTGATTCTTTGCAATTAGCCCAGGGTTTCCAGGTTCAGTGTATCTCTGGATTACTACAAGAGACTTACCAAAGACATGGTGGCATAGGAGGGGTGCTCCTAATAATGCTTTGAAAATGAAAAGAAAGCTTGTTTAGATGAAAAAAAACCCTGTCAAACTAAGGAAAAAGACAGAACTGCCTTTTCTGTCTACCCCATGACTGGCCTCATGCTCCGGTGTGTTTCCATGGAGGCTGTTGCTGTCACTGCATGGCTCACGCTGGAGTGTCACATTGGATGGGAGCCAGCTCAACAAGAAAAATAAAGTGAGTTTTTAAGAGGTAATGTGGTAAATGTTCTTCTCAGTCTGTCTACCAATATGTGCTGTCTAGCCTGAGGCACGCAGCACATATGGGTGAAGCTACTGAAGTTTGGTACTTTTAACTTCTGGAGTCACTTTTTACAAAATCAAAGGAGACACATTGAACTAATTGAGGGAAAAAAAAAGATAGAAAAGATAGATAAGGCAAGACAAGACTGAGTGATCTGATCTCAACAGACTGCCACTGCCCATTTCTCAGTTTATATTGTAGGATTTACAGGCTTTTCCACATACTGGGAGATTTTCCCTGCTCTTAGTCTCCGGCAGAGCCGGCAACTGTTCACAGCAGCAGATGGCTAGGTAGCAAAGTGCCCTGACCATGCTGATGGCGCCCAGGCAGGTGATGGTGGCCAGCGCAGCAGCAGATGCTGGCATCTGGGCCACCTGTTTGGGGCAGCTGTAATGGCAGCCCTGCCCTCCTGCTCCCCCAGCAGCTGCTGGAGTAGGCAGCCTGGCTCCGGTTCCTCCTTCCTTTGTGGAAATGCAGTTTTACCTTCACTGCTCTGGTGCTGCCTGCTCTGCAGAGAATATGGCCAGCCCATTTCAGGGGGCTGTGCTAGAAAGGGCAACTTTTAAAGCAAAATAGAGGTGATGTCTTCCATTTGAAAACTGCTCCTCTCTTACTTATGGTCTTTCAAGACTCTTCAGTAGTCATGTTGTGGTGTGCCCCTGGGCTTCTGGGAGAGCATCACAACCTCCTCTTTTTCCCATCTGTCAGCTCAGTAGTGACAGTGGGGCAGACTGGAGTTTCTTTCAGCTCATTCGATTTCTATAGTTAGCATTTGCCAAGTGCTCAACCATTTGTAAAAATCATGTCATCAGTTGTCATTAGAAAGAGAATTGATAAGTGGTATTTGAGCTTTGCAGTCACTCAAATGAATTAATTCTCTCAGTTAAAAAAAAATTCCCAAACCACAAAAACAAGCCCAGACATTAAGTAAGCAATTGCTACAATACGATGATTAAGTGTTTCATCTGTTAGAGTGATACCCAGTGGCACAACTATGGTTAATAATCTGTCAAATTCTCCATTAAAAAAACAACTCTAACACATTAAAAAATGATAATTTACTAATCTGAAATGTGGTACGTACAACTAAGTCCAGATGAAACATCTTAATGCTTATGAACCATCAACCTTTAGTATCCAGAAAGCATACAATCTGAAAATCTCCATGACCATGGCAATGTCCATGGTGCGCAGGTGCAAACGTAGCAATTTCAAGCCAACCTAATGAAATAACAGAAGTGTTGAAAAGAACCGTTTCAAATGCGTCCCATTTCCAATCTGATTCTGAATCTTTTCCATTCTTGTGACCAGGTAGATATGTCTTGAATCCACGGATTCTGGTACCAGAAAAGCCAAATTGCGTGGCCCTGAAATCAAAACAGAAGTTATCACGGTGAGGGCCTTAGTAACACAGGAAAGCATCTGTAAGACAGGGTGGAAGATGGGAAAGGAGGAATGCTGTCTGAGTAAAGAAAAAGCATCAAAGTGCTTATTTATTTGGAGACTGATACTGTTATAATTTATTTAACACCTCCATGAAGAACAATGAACTTGGCTGAAATAAAAACAACTGGGAAAAAAAAAACCACCAGGATTTATTGAAAATATTTGATATACCTAAAAACTGTCAAGGAAGAGTGTGAATATGATAATATATGCAAAGAAGACACCCCAGGTGTTTTTGGCTGCCTGCTAGGTACAAAATCACATCCATGCCCAGCTGAACATGTTCCTTTGCTAACATGCCTGCAGAATGCTTCTCAGTCCCAATGCACAAATGCTGACATTTCTGAAACCTTTCTTCTGGCTTTTAAACTGCTCCTCCAGGTCCTTCATGTGCAGAACTTCTTTTGTAGCCTATGAAACCCCTGCACAGGGTATAAATCGGGTATCACCAATTTTACAAAGACACAGTGGAGAGCAAAATAACCAGAAGCCACAGAGATCATGAGACAGAGCGAGTTACAAGGAAAACTTGGTAAGATTGTTCCTCACCATTTCTCTGCATTAGCAACAGAGTAGGTTTAATGTTCCTGTGAGAAAACAGCATACCTGTCTTTATAAAGCACTCTTTAAGGGATCCCCCCCTTTTTTTTTTCCTCCTGAACAACCAAACACCACAATATGAGGACTGAGATAATGGAATTGAACATGGAGCTTAAATCGATGTAAGAAATTTTCTCAGGGTAATGAATTTAGGATTTAGGTCCATAAATACAGCTACAAACTGCAGAGTTTTGAAATGAAAGTCCAGATCGACATATTCTGTTCCTGGGCATCAAACTGACACACTGTCCATAACCAGGAAGTGGTTTTCTCCTTTTCTTTTTCTTACAAAAAATATTAGCCAAACATTGTAAAAACCCAAAGCTCCTTCTTTCTCAAAACACGTTCCTCAATGATTTCCTACTCCCTACCATCTTTTGCTAATGTCGGATTATACTAAATAATGAACTGTTCCTCCTGTTCTTCTGCCTCTTAAATAAGACCACAACCCTTTAAGAACTCTTGCTGAAAGCAGACAAGTTTAAAATTAAGAAAAAAAATAGTGCATGGTCTCAATCCAAGGTAATAGAAAGGGCACAGAGCTTTCAGATCAAGGGAGTGAAGCATTAATACTGTGTGGCCCCACTTTCCTAGAATATGTGTCTTGGCAACATTGCTAGTCTAAATCTGGCAAACTGAGTATTTTGACCTCAGTCCCTGGCGAAAAACATTCACCTATTATATCAGATTATAATTTTCCTCTTTTGTGCAGCATAACTGAACTATTCTCCATTAGTAAGTGTGTACACTAACACTGCCACTCATACACTGAGCTAGGTTGTTTTTCTTGGGGATTTTTTAAGGAGAGTGGGCTGAAGGGAAGATGATTTCCTGATAGTCTGTCTAAGAATGAACAACTGGTTTATACAGAGTACAGAAAAGTATGAATGTGGTGTACAAAAGCTCTGATGTTCATACCCAAGGAGTATTACTGCTGATGTTTGAGTGAGTCACATGAAATAGGATAGTGTTGCTTGTTAGTTGCACTTCCACGTTTTAGATTGACCATTTTGGTTAAAGGCCACCTAGAAGTTGGCTATAAACCCTAGCGTTTGATGGCAGAGTGCCATGCGTGTTGAAACACTTTAGAAGTAGATTCAAAGAAACAGAAGCTGACATCCCTGCCCCAAAAAAGTCTGCAACATCGCAACCTCATACTTGATAGCAGCTATTGGATAAAGGGGCAAGGCCCACGTTTTTATGTTGGGCTTAACAGCAGTTGGAGTGGAGAAGGAGTGGAGGAAGCACTTGGCAGATGATCACAGGCTGGATTGCAAGATAGCAACCATACCCAAAAGGCTGGATCTGCTGATGTGGTCAATTCCTTAGCAAAGAAAACTCATTTATTTGCCTGTATCCAAAAAGGAAGGCTTATGAAAGGAACTGCTAACACAGTCCCTCAACTGCAGGTATTTGAACTGATTATCTGTCAGCCCAAAGGCTTCCCTAAGTTCAGCAAACGAACACAGTCTGTCTTCTAAAATATATCACGTAATTTGTTAAAGCTTTTGTCTAACCATGCATCCCAAATTGAAAATGCATTTAGTTTTTTGTTTGGGTAGTGAGGTTGACTTTAAGTTTATTTGAGTTAGAAAATTGAATGCAAGCTGAAATGGAATAAACGATAACTTAAGAGTGATATTTTATAACTGGTGTTAATTTCAATGACAATCTTCTGATATTCAGCACATCACTGATTTCTTTCAGATGTATTTTTATGTGTTTCAGGCTTGCATTGTAAAAATATGCTATTGATTTTCTGTTTTCTTTTGTTCTGAGGTTCCAGTGTGCTCTCTGCTGGTGATGCCATTCCCCATTTTGAAAAATGATTGATTAATTATGATTAAAAAAAAAAAGGCACGCAAAAATTAAAAGGTAGAAATCGCTAAATTGCTTTCACAATTATTATCTGTTTGGTGCTGGACGAGGATCTAAGACAAAATGCAAACAGGACAACGGATATTGGGGAAGAATGGTGAAGAAAATTCTGTATCAGTGGAGGACAGACACAGGAGAGGTAAGAGGCTGAGTAACTCTTGAGTAAATTTTATAGGACCTTCCTTTTGGTAAGTTTGGGGAAACTCCATCAGGGGAAGAACACCTCCAAGAAGACTGGAGAGAGGCGTCTGTGACTCTGAGTGATAAGACTTGATACAAGCAAGTTAGTAGTACTGCTCTGTCAGCATTATGGCAGAAGTGGAGGATTAGGGAAAAAGTCTAAAATATGCATGAAAACACAATTGTCAAGCTTATGAAAAAGTTAAGCAACCAAAAATGTTTCGTGGGCTGATTTGTTCTCCTGGCTTCCAAAAGTATGGGTTTTCTATTTTTAGAATTGTGTTTGGCAATACACTGTTAGGTTCCTGTTTCAAAATTTAAGGCTGTGTTTCTGAAAACATGGCATGCTGAAAAGTCTTGCTCATTTAACAGGAAATGTGATTAAAGTGTCTTTTCTCAAGCAAAAAAATAAAGAGAGCTTTCTAAATCTTTAGAAATACCAAATGTTTTCAAAATGTTTCTGTGTTAAATTGTAAGCCAGAACATTTTCAAATAGACAATGTGCGCTTTGTTAAGCCAGATGAGAATGGAAACAGAAGGGTCAGGTGTATGGAGTGAGCCAAGTTGGTGATTTAGTAGGACAAGTTTTCCATAAAAGCATGTGATTGAGAACTACATTTCTCTATAAATCCGTGATATATATCAAACACTAATGTGTAATATCCCTACTTCTGTATCAACCTATTGATATATAAACATGTAATACATTTCTCCTGCAAATGAAGCTACATATTTTTTGCTTTAGATACTGCCCTGCAAATTCATGCATATGGGTAATAGTTCTTAGCAGCAGGCAATAGACCATGTAAACAGTGAACATAGCACATAATGAAGCTCACAGAGAACAAATTTTATCACCAAATGCCAGTCAGCCAAGCCTCTTTGAGATGATCACCTCTTTGAGATGATTTCCTCAGGTATATTAGATAAATGAACAAAATATTTCTAAATATGACAAAATAAATATCGATGTTTTTAAACATTTTATCTGAAATTCAATGGAAATGAGCTTCGTTTGCTTCTCAGGGCATGGAAACACGTATAACATGTTTCTCTGTTTCTCTGTTCCCCACCTTATCGCACCATCTACATGCAATATTCTTCCCGCTATCACTATTCATTTTTCATGTGCCAAGTATTCATTAATTCTTTAACGTCAGTAGGTAGAAACCAGTTTACCTCTGCAGAACACTCAGTGCTGGGAAAGCCTTGCTCCATGTTCCCAGTGGTTAAGGCTGAATGTTAATACTCATGGCTTTTTTATTGATAAATCTGAATATAATCTATGCATCTGTCCAGGGAATGTTTCCAGTGGTGTTCTATGGTAGCCTTCTCCCCTTACAGGCTTACGTATTTTATCTTTTAAAACAAGTGTTACAGCGTTAACTTTTGACTTGGGTAAAATCTCCTGAAATCTAATGAATCACATATGTAACTCAGGGTGACTTGCTGGAATCGGTTCTGTATCTTAAGTAATAATGTAAGGAAATAAATTGCTTGAGTCACTAGACTGTATTTTAACTTGGTGCTCACTTTTCTCCAGAGCAAATGTTTACACTAGAGGCAACATTATAATACTAAATCGTACCCAATCCCCTTTATAGCTTCTGGATACACACATTTATAGAGACTGTGAAGCAGATTTCTGTTTATAACCATTTTAACATTTCTTATTTGGTATTCTGCCTTTTCTTTTTTTTTTTACCTTGTGGAAACAGAGGTAAGATGCAGGGACAAATAGTGAGGGGGTTGTTACCTAAACAGCTTACACTGAAAGGCAGCAGAGGACCAGTTACAGTGAGAACACACGAAGAGATGCAGAGATGTATTTCAGGCAGTTGGCATGAAATCCTGTAAGGGAACAAACATTGGTTCTGGTTCTTCTGGCTTCCTTGGTAAATACTGTGTAGAGTAGCAAACATTAGTTTGTATTTAATTAAAGTAATGGTGTTTTAGCAGTAATTATTTACCCGAGCTCAGCCTGGCTTTCTGTGTAAACAGACAAGCTACACACGCTTTTACAAACACACTCGCGTGACGGGCCAATGCACTAGACAAGGGATCCCTCTTTTTGCATTTTATTTACTAAAGTATTGTTACGAGTGGGCACCTCTGGAACTGCTGAGCTGAGCCTGAATCTGAGGAAGGGCAGGGGTGGGGAATTCAGTAAGAACTTGCCATTTTCTACCTGCTCTGACCATGGTGTCCTGTCCAGCATGGCGCCCTTACTGTTCACCAGGCTGTTAAGCTTCCTTAAACTGAACCCTGTTCCCCCAGACATTGTCCATCTTAGCAGGCAGGCCTGGCCAAAGCTCACCTGCACTCTGGCCACAGTGTTTACTTCATGCAACACGAACCATAGAAGAGGCGGCAGAAAACAGCCACATTAGCTTTTCATTAACAAAAGGCTCTAGGATGCAAGGGAACCCCTAGGTAACCTGACAGGCCAGACTAATAGCCTTGACACTGGTCAGGCGCGGGCCAGGATCTTTCCACCGAAGTACTTCACTGTGTAAACACATAAGCATAAAAATGCTTTTGAAAAGAAATCTGCTTAAAGTTTAACCACTGATTCTCAGGAATTATGTTTTTGTTTCCTAAGGTTTTCTAAAGTTCTTTCAAACCATTAATGTGATAAAACAGTTTAGGTTTTAAGCACACTTTAAGATTTTGGAGTCTCTTTCTCTGTATGTTGTTATAAAGCCTTTACTTCTGTGCCTCCGTGAACAAAAAACAAACCACAAAAAGCCAGGTTTGCTGACCCAGCCCCTGCGAGCCCCCCAGGCAGCCGCGATCCGCCGCGCCCCGCCTGCTCCGTGCCTCAATCTGCGTGTGCCCTGCCCCGCAGCTCCCCTCAGCCTCCACGTCGCCCGCCCCGTGTGTCGCTCCCTCGGGACGCTCCTCAGTGCCGCGACCGCCATGTCCCCGACGGGCTCCCCTCAGCACTGCCACCGCCTTGGCCCCTCAGCGTCCCCATTGCCCCCTGTTTCCGCCTCGTCCCACCCGCTGTTAACCTGCCCCCCTCCGCTCGGCCCCGCCCTGCCCGGCCCAGCCTGCCCTCGGCGCTCCCCCACCCCGGGCCTCCCCTCGGCGCCCCCGCTGCCGGCCCCGCCCGGCCCCTCCCAGCGGCGCTCCGCTGCCCTGCCCCCCGCAGCCGGGCGGGTCCGGGGCCGTGTCCGGGCCCGGGGCCGTGTCCGGGGCAGGGGCGGTGCGGCCGGGCGTTCCCGTCCCCACCCCCCCGGGGCGGGGCAGGGCGGGCGGTGCACCGGGTGCCGGGGGCGCGGCCCCTCCCCTCCCCTCCCTCCCTCCGCCCGGCTGCCGGTGGGGGCGGGGACGCGCCGCATGCCAGCGACGCCACCGGCGCCCGCCGCGGCCGGAGCAGGGGCCGGGAGCTGGGGAGGGGGACGCCGGTCCGGACCGGGCCCTTTGTCTGAAGCGGCTGGTGGGGTGTCTCGGCGGCGGCACCACCGTGAGGCGAGGAGAGGCGGCGCCGGGAGCCCCCACCCCCGGCCCAGCCTGGCCCCGGCTCATCATGTGACGCGGGTAAGTCGGTGGCGAGAGCCGCGGCTCCCCGGGCTGTCCCCATTCATTACCCGGGGACGGCGTCTGCGTCTGTCCGTCCGTCCGTCCGTCCGTCCGTCCGTCCGTGTGGTGCTGCCCGGGGAGATGAGGGGCGGGCGGGTGGGCAGACAGAGCGAGCGGGCAGACAGAGCGAGCGGGGACCCTGTGTCAGGGGAAGGAAACAGTTTCTCCTGCTCTGCTGCTTCTGCTCAGGTCTGTGCCGATTCCCTTTCTTACCGGAATAAACGGATAACGTGTAGGTTTTTTGCTGCTGTCCCAATCACGTTTCTATTTCACAAAAAAAAAAGCCAACCAAATCGTTCCGGTACAGAAGTTAAATAATTTTAAAGAAAAGCGGGTGCACAGCGCACACCGTCTATCCAATTCCTCTTTCTCCCCCTTCTTCCCCCAGCGCAGTCGGGGGTTAACGGCGGTGCCCTCCCGCCCTCCATCCCTCCTCCCATCCCATCCCTCCCCTCCATCCTTCCCGGTGCCCTGGTGGCAGCAGTACCGGAGGGGGGTGGCGATGGGGTGTGTGTGCAGGGTGTTGGGGGCCGGCCCGAACTTTTCCCTCAACTTTCCCGCTGAGGTTTTAGAAGGGGGGCGAGAGGAGGGAGTGGGAGAAGGCGGTGAAAAAGAGGGGGGAAAAATGAAAAGCGATAAGCCAGGAGTGATGAGCGGCGAGCTGGGAGCGCCCAGCTCTTTGTGCTCCCGTCCCCGGGGCGGCCGCGGTGCCCCTGCGCCTTTGGAGTGGGAAATTTAATAGTAAAGGAAGTGTTAAAAAAAAAAAAAAATATATATATATATACACATAAATAGGAGCGAAATACTCGGGGGGGGGGGGGGGTAGGTGTGTAACACTCTACGGGGGAAAAAAAAAATCAATGTAATGATCTGTGGGGGGGAATAAAGACCAAGAGCGTACCGCTACATTACCTTCTACCAAAATAATTATCTTTTCTAAAATAAATACTTGCTGTTTCAGAAGTCGGACGGCGTTGCTTGGGGAGCAAACTGCTGGTATTTACGTTAAAACCTATGCCCAGAGTGGCTGCGGGAGATGCGTGTGCCCGCTCTCCCCATGGCTTCGGTGTTCCCCTTGCGAACCCCACCAAGAGGTTTCTGTTGGGGAATGCTCTGGGATGAAATCTGGGCTCCTGTCCGCCTCCAAAAGGATTTTTTTCTTTTGAGGGGGAGGGGGAAGGTGGATAGGAGCAGCCAAGATGGGTTATTTTATGTTCCCGTCCTCCCCCCCCCCCCCCGCCATGATTTGCAGGGGTGTGATGCTCCGCTCCAGACAGCGGGTTTTTTTTGGATCGTGCCATGGCAAATAAGATGATTCACACGCTTAGGGAGCAGGTACCAGCAGTTTGTTAGGGAGGCACTGAAGAGAAGTTCACTTGCACTCGGGTTTATGTCGGGCTTGTAAAATCCTGCAAGCTTTCGGCAGTCCCCCTGCATAAGTGAGTAAACCAGTTTATTTTTTAATTATCCACCGTGAAAGAAATGGTGATGTGCCCCTCCCGTGGTGTTCCCCGTGCTGTCCCCTTGCTATCTCGCTCTCGGCAGGTAGATATCCGCGGCAACTTTGCGGGGTGGTTTTATGTAGCGCTGGCATAAGGGCTCCATTTTCTGCTTTCTGGTTGGTCTACAACTCCGAAATGCACAAGAACAGCGAAGTGGTTTTAGCGCTGGATTAGTAAGTGGGCTGAATAGGTCACAGAGCGGGCGATAGAGGCGTTTTATTAATGACGTAAGGCTGCATAAACCCGGTCTACTGATTTTTTTTTTATTTCAATATATGGTTGGTGCGGGGGGGGGGGAGGGGGAATATCTCTCTAATGGGACGTAATCAACTTGAAACCGCTGACTGCAGCCTGGCGTGTCACCCAACGTCACCAAGTGGCCGCGCGGAGCCAAGGGAGCGGGGGTTTTGTGTTAGGATTATTTAGTATTTTTAGGGCTTTTCATTATTACTTGCTGTTCCCCCTGCCCGAGGCTTTGGCAGCCGGCCGGAGCTGCTACCGCTATGCTGCCGGCAGGTGCCGGCGCTGGAGCTTGGTGGGATGACATCACCCCTTCCAAAGCTGGAGCAGCACCCATGCGCACCCCTGCTCAGGCCGCCCCCCCCGCTGCCTCCAGAGCAGCACTGGGAGCATCCGCCTTAGTATTTCTGACTGTTTTCTTTTTTCCTTTTATTATTCCTTTCCTCTTCCTTTCCCTTGCTGTGTCTGGTACCTGGAACTGAGTTGGGGGGAGGGGGGCACCTTCCTTCAGGCAAACCTCCTCATTAGGATTCGGACAGCTTTACAAGGTGGATTTACACACCCACTCCCCCTTTTCCCCCTTTTTTTTATTCCCCCCCCCCGGGTTCATGGAGAAGTCGATACAGTTCAGAGGTACTGCAAAAAAAAAAAAAAAAAAAATTGTGTTTTCTCTTCTGTCCCCCAGTTGTGTGTGGAAAAGAGAGGCTTTTTGAGGAGGAGATGTGCTGTGGGGCATTTGATGAGTGACTGCACATGCGCTGGAGGGGCTGGGAAGGAGTTTAGGATGTGGGAGATACTGTTTGGTTTGTGCTTCTGGGAGTGAGGCAGTGTCAGTGAGTGAAGGAGGGGGGGATGGGAAATGAGGTGTCTTTAATTTATTTCTCTCCCCAGTAATACTCAGTGGCAATATTTGCAGGCCTTCCTGCGACCTCTTGTAGAAAAGCCTTGGCTGGAAACGCCCCTGAGAGCCCAAGAAGGCTGGGTAACAACTTTTAAAAATAAACTTGAAGATTCCAGGACAAGCTAATCATGGAGTCCTCTGCCAGCTGTTTCTCTCGGGGTGCTCAAGCAGAGCTCTGCTGCAGAGACCAGGCTGAGGTGTGGTGGGTAAGAAATAGCTCTTCTTCCCCCAGAAGGTGATGGAGCAGGGTCAGTGCAGGGCTTGGGCTGCAGAACCACTTGGTAGTGACCGTCTCCACTCAGACCGAGGTGCTGGGTGATGGTACCCACCATAATTTAATAGAAGTGCAGACCATGTTTTTGAAGGAAGATAGGTATGCTCTCCTGGGTGTTTGGGGAGTTGGGTTCCACCAACACCATGGGGCTCCAGAAGGTCTGTGTAATTCAGTGCAAGTTTTGGCACTAGAAGGGCGTCCTGTTGTTTAGATTTTGGGTAGTTCATGGCATAAACGGAAAGTGAATGCCTTTTCTCATCACTGGGTGGATGATGCCCGCTTAGCCTTCCCAAAGTTACGGTGCTGTTGACTCCGTGCTTCAGGCTGCTGGATCACTTCTGTCAGGCTTGTGTGGCAACTGGTGATGCTTTTCAGGATGGCCAGCTTCCTTGCTTGTTCCTTCAGTAAGTGTTGTCTGCATTGTGTAATAGGTCTTGTCAGTATAAGGTTGGTTTTGACCAAATCTTTGTTTGAATTAAGTGAAACAAGAGACTGTGAGGTGTTTGTGTATTAATAAAGCTGGGGAATTATTTTTACTGAAGTGTTTTGCTTGTGACTTTTGAAGTGTTGTATCTTGATTTATTTTGTTGGAGGGTGATTGTGTTTTGCCTTACCTTGATGTAACTACAAAGTGACTCAAAAATTAATTGAGTGAAATGTAAATTTCATTTTTAGAGAAGCTGAAATGGATGCAGCACTGAGACTTTGACCTTCTCAGCTTCTGACTAGTGGTTGTTTACTACAGCTGCAGCTGTGCGTCTTTGGAAGAGGAGGAGCTGCAAACACAAGCATGCTCACTTCCCCCAGCTAGAGAGGAGAGCTTAGAATGAGCATGCTGTTTCAAAGTGAGATGTAAAGAAAAGTATTGAGTAGTCAAGTTGTTGCCTTTCTTTTCCTTTTGTACAGAGTGTGCTGTGCTGTAACTGTAAGACAGATTTTGAGTCTTGGAAGTGCAAAGGTGAAAGCATGAAATGACTATGGTTCCTATGCAGCGAAATTATCTTTTTACAAGTGAAATGCATACTTACGCTATAAAAAAGAGAAGGGCTTTTGCATGTAATACTAAGGGCACTTTCAGCATTTTTCATCAGTGGAAAAAACTCTGTGTAAGCTTATCCTCTGTTCAGCAGTTGAACTTTAGACTCCTCTTGTTTCAACTGAATGGTTTATTTATTTTTTTTTTTAGTTGGTACTAAATGCAAGAAAGAAAAGCGCAGCAAGAGTTATTTGGGGAGTCGGTGTCAAAATTATTGTTTTACTTTATAGCGAGACATAGGACTGTCTTGACAGACTGGACTGGAGTGTTGACTGGACCTAATATATGTATGTGGCACTGTTGCAAAAGCTAGTAAAATTGGACCAATGTGAGGATGTTTGTACAGTCTCTTTTGGTTTATATATCTATAAAAAGGAACAACAAAATCCAGGTCTGTGCTAGTGGTACTGCATTTGCATTTGGAAGCTCTCTTCCACACTTAGACTTGGTGCCCTAAAATCTGTGAACTTTCTCATACTTCTCAAAGTTTGGTGTGACTGGTAGGTTTGACGTTTATTCTGAGTCTGGGTTCTTGTGTTTGCTCCCAGGCAATAACTATAACACAAAAGTGATAGAGTATTCTTTAGTCAGCTTTATTTACCTTTTGGTGGCAGAGAATTCTTAATACTGGGAGACAGAAGAAAAAAAAAGAATATGGCTTTGCCAAGAAGTCAGTATTCCTACACTGTATGTAACCCTGAGCTTGTGTGCACTTTCCTGAGTTCAGTGTAAAATCTCATGGTCTTTATCAGAAAGCATGAGCTAGACCTTGGTGTAAGCCAAAATTAAATTACAAGTATTTTTTGCATTTGTGTCTGCTGCAGAATGATGTGTTTTGATTTGGAGAAGGCAACTTTAAATTATGGTGTGCCTTGGATCTTGTAACTATTTCGGTCATTTCCTGCATTTTTGGGAAGGGATGGTGGCATGAGCCATCCCTGTGTTTCTCAACTGAAATATATGGTAGGACTTGGTAATATGTGAAGTCATGTGAAATATATTCAGGGACTGTATGCTTTATACTGAATGAGTTTCTTCATGCATTTCACATCTGTGAACATCAGCTCCTGTGTCATAGGAGCCCCTTCTGCTGCAGGGACAAGGGTAGGACTTGTCTAGGTATCGGCTTGCTAATTATTCCTTTTTAAATTTAAAGTTCATTAAAATCACAGGAATGCAAAAGCTAAGGTGTATCAGAACTGAAACTGTGTGTGCTGGTGTCACCGGAGAGCCTATGATCAAAGATTATTAAAAGTCTACACTCAGTAATACTGAATAAAGTTTGCCAAGACCATTTCATGCTGGCATTTCCTGCCCTCTGAATGCTGTCCTAGTAATGCCTATATTCTTTTTCAATCTGATGGTTTGTTTATTTGTTCATAGGTTTTGTTTTTGGGTTTGTTTTTTTTTTTTTTTTTTCCTTGAAACAAATGCTTTCATGTGCAATAGTGTTTATCCATTTGTGGGTTGCTGGTGGTGCTGGTGTTGACAGGTTGCTGCTCAGACCAGCACCACTTGAGTTAAGGAATGTCTGGTTAGCAGTAGCAAGCTTTTGTCCTCTCTGTGAACCAGCCTCTAGGACTGGAATGAAGAATGAAGCACAGCTCTTTGCTAATGGCTGGCACAGTGTTTGCTACATAGCAGGGTAATGATGGGACTCAGGAATCTTTGAGCTTTGTTTCTGGCAGTGGGGCGAGTGTGTTCTTGTTGTTTAAACATAGAACAATCAAATGCATGACCTTGGACATCAGCGCCACAAAGGGGATAATTAATCAGATGGTGTATCCTGTTGGGAGACCTGGATTCTGGTGCTGGTTTTGTCAGATGTCACCTAGGACAACCACTTTGTTACCCTCTCTGTAAGGTGGTAAGCAATGACCCCAGTTCCTAATTAGTGTGGGGCATTGTGCTGTGGTCAGAGCTGCAAAGAGCACAAGGTTATGCATGCTAACTCTGATCCTCCTGCTGACTGCCTAAATAGTTTTTTTTCCTTTGCTTAGGCCAAGGAGGGCTTTGCTGCTGGTGGTGTTCCATTTCTTTCCTGGAGCATTATAGGTGCTGGACAGCAACGCGGGATGCACGGTTATGCTGGCTGGCTGGCTGGGTGCAGGTGATATGCAGAGAGCTCAGGTCAGCTGGAAATAAGTTTGGGTCCGTGAGCAGAGCTGGAGCAAGCTCTGGAAGCCTTCCTGAGCATGGGTGAACTGCAGTTCTCAGATACTTTTAAGTGTTGGCAGACTGGGATTGACATGGGTAAAGGCGGCTATCTAACTTCAGCACTTTCTGTCTTTTTCTGTGGGATCCATAAGGGAGAATCTTTCCAAACAAAATGTTATCAATGATTTTTTTAGCTGCTTTTCTCCATTACCAAAATCATCAGAAGTGACTGGTGTGTTCTCAGAAACTTTCCAAACTTTGCAGAAGCAGTCACTGAGAATTTCAGCTGAAATGATTCAAGTTTGTTAAGTGCAATATTAGAAATTTGTAACATGAATTTCAAAGAACAACTGTGACTGTTGTAATTTACCATGGATGTTACTCCTTTTCTTTTTTTTCCATGGGACCAGCGTTTTCAGATGGTCTGCTAAAATTTGAGGACACTTTCTATAGCAAATGTGATGACACGTTGTCATATGAGATACCATTAATCCTAAATGCCTCAGTGGCTATCAGCTGCCAGTTCTTCCTAGGGAAAAAAGAAAGTGGCTGTATTACGTGGTAATGTCTGACATGAATCTGTTCAGGACTTGACTTAAAATCAGGATAATGTAGAAATATTTTTTTTTTTTCTTTTGCATCTTTGAGTGTGCAATGCTGGCATAAACCAGGTTTGAGTTAGTCTTCAAGTATGGATTGGCAGTGCACTAGGAAAGCATGTAAAGAGCTGTGATTCATGACACTTTGAAATCATTTAAAGTTTGGACAGTAGTTGGAGCTCTTCCAGTTCCTTTTTCAGAGCATCAGTTGCAAGAAAATTTGGGTTAAGTAGGAAAAGATTTTCCGTAAAAGGTGGGGGCAAACCCCATTCATTTGCAGTTTCTATAAATCAGTAACAGTTACAAGGGAACTTAATTTTTTCCTGGTTCCATTCTAAGCAAGGAAATCTTTTGCATAGACAGTGCCCTACAGAATTTTGAATGGAAAAAATGAGTTAAATGGGTTGTTTTTTCCCCTTTTGACAGGGAGAGCATGCAAACTCAGTCTAGTTAGCAGGCAGATTTGGAGGCTGCTATTTCGGAAAGCATTGCCATTTTCACTTTTGCTTTCCAGATCTATATTCAGCTAAATCAACATTTTGCTAAAATGTCATTGACATTTATCTTAAGAAAATATATCAAAAATTTTGGACTTCCTGATTTGAGAACGTGTCAGATTTGTAATTTTTGGTTGTGGCGCTATTGGGGTAAAGTTTACAGTAGTCACATGGAACAATTAAATATAAACGTAGTGTGAACTGAAAAATATCATGAGACTTAGTTCTTTTTTGCATCCTAGCCAGTATTCAAGATGGATTTATTTTATGCTTGCTGGAGACGTGCTCTCCTTCAGCTTTTACGTATTGCTGGATTTAGGAAGACATTATTTCTTTTTCATTGCAATGCTAAAGAAGCATGTGGGCTAGGCAGGGATGGGAGGCTTGAGTCTGCATAGCAATCACAGACACTTGCCTAAGTCAGTTCTGGCAGATAGCTTGAATAAAATGCATTCCTTCCCCCCAGAAGGAGTCTAGCTCATCCTTGCCTCAGAGGTGTGTATTAAAATCATGACACCAGAGTCATTCCCATGGTCAAAAGACCATTGGAAAACCTCTCTGTTGGCTGGCAGTAGAGGAAGTCTCAGATGTTTAGCTTGCACATGGATGCATACACTGTACTTGTTTAAAGATAGGTGAGAGGAGACCTTCTTTGAGGAAATCCTGGGAGAAGCATTTCCTGGCCCTGCAGGATTTGGTGGTGGTGAAGAAGGAGCAGCAGCTTCTGTGGGTTCTTCTCGTGGCTTTCGTTATTTGGTGTTTGACTTAGCCCATGTGTTGTGAGAGTGAGCACCCCTTGCCAGGCTGTAGTTTCTTACATTAGGGAGAGCACCAGGACCTTGGTGGTTTGGAATGAAATCTTCTGTGGGCACAGCCTGAAGTACATCAGCAGAAATGAAAAGTACTTGTACTTTCAGATCCCTCCTAAATATTAATGAAGTTCTATGTGTGTGTCTTTTGTTGGCGTGTCTTTTTCCTTGCCTTTAAAAAACCATGGGTGCTGGAGTGACTTGCACCAGACCCAGAGCTAGCTAGGGTTGATCCACATCCAGGGTGACTCCTTGGATGTTAACTGTGATAACATATATAGAAACATGAGGGTAGCATGAAAAGTTTTCTTTTTGTATCAGTTAAATACTTGAAATATAAAAACAGTCAATGGAAATGTTCTCATTGTGTTGTACAATGTTAAAATTAATTCAGCAAACCTGAAAATTTTCATCTGTACCAAAGAAGCTGTAAAAGTAATTTTTGTAGGGGGAGCAGAAGTGAGACACATGCTGTGGCAATCATTTGATATGCTCTATAAACCAGTAATTCCAGTTGGAGTTCATCAGACATTATAGCATTTTTGGTTTAAAAGTTGAGCAACTAGACCACAGCTTTTATGAAGCTTGAAGATTAGCAACTGTGTCAAGTACAGGAACCGTGTCCTAAAAGCATCTTGACATTGCTGCAGGTGCTGTAGAAGCAGCAGTAGAGAAGCCATGAAGCCACATTTAACCAACAGAAGTTGCAAAGACTTTGCAGGATTTCTGCCTGGATCTACAAGTTTTAATTTAGACACAGAAGCTGAATTCAGTTCGTTCACCCAGTTTGTAATATGAGCCCTGTTTTTGGAGACCTGTCTAGTGCTGTATGTCGAATAGGAGGCTTTCAGCTTGAAACTGAGCTCTTAGCTCCTAGCCTACTCCTAAACCACAGAACTGTTATGCTTTAAAACTGTCATCCTTGCTCTTGGTGCCTGATGCAGGCTTTCCTAGCTGTCTGTACAGCAGTCTTCCGCCTAAACATGAAGCCCCGTGATGACTGAGGGATTTAATTATTTCTATCATAGACTAAAAAACATATTGGGTACCTCTGTAGAGTAGCATGTAAAATACAGTTTAAGTCTGCAATGACTTAGTGAGAAGGCTTCAAAAAGTGCGTGTTTGAAACCTTCAGTGAAGAGGAAGGCTACATTTTCAGTTCAGTGCCATCCCAAAGGATGGTTTCGGATGGTGGCTGGTTCTGTTCAAAGTCTTAGGTTGTTGGTGGATATGTTGGCATTTCAGCAGGTAGCGGAAGGAGTGTACTGCAAACTGAAGTGCAGGCAGGACTTGGTCAAGTACGGAGAAATAAGAGATCTCACTATGGGATCAAATTGTAGATTCATTGATTTGAAGATCAGAAGAGTGCACTATGATCATCTAATAATTTTAAATAATGGCATCAGTAGAATATCACCTTGGTCTGCATGAAGCAAGCATGGTTTCTTAGAGCTGGAACATTTTGTGAATACACGGTTGTAAGATAAAAAATTTTATGTGGTGGGACATCAGCTATCATCCTTGGTAAGCTGTTAGGTGGTCGTAATTACTTTAATATCTATGCATTATTTGTACCCTGAATTTATCCATGCATTTGTCTTCCAGCCACTTAACCTTGTTGTACCTCTGTCTCTTAAGTGAGCGGTCAACTAGTCTCCTGTCAATTCCTTCTCTCTTCCTTCTCAGAGTTTGCATAATTGAACAGTGTTTTAATTTGCGGCTGTTGAAGAGGGTGAATTCATTTAAATCATTTTGACTTTAAAGTAGCAGGCAGGAAAACTTGATTTAAACAATCAGTTTAAATTTTGGGTGGTTTCTGCAGTTTTTACAGATTTTACATTTCCTGGTGATGTCAGTTGGGTAAGTGACATGTAGCGTGCCGATGTGCAGCAGCCAAAATAGTCTTTATGCAGAGAATACTCAAGTTTTTAGCCAAGGGAATTCATTGTGTGCATACTACAAAGTTTACGGAGTTCTGCTCATTTACTGAGTTTTAATTTTTTGCACACTTAATATTACAATATGGACTTAATATTACAATATGGCTGATAATATTTCTTATTTAGTAGATGATTTAATTTTACTCTTGACTGCCAGCTACACTTAGAAATTGAAACTCATAAACTGTAGAGAACATAATTGAAGCAGTTTTTATCAATACACTTATTTTTAATATGCCAGGTTACTTTAAAAATCTTACTAAAATGTATTTGTGTTTCAAACTAACTTTTAATAAAGGAAAAGTAATACTTGGTTATTAAGAGAAACTCACAGTTTCTGTTTCAAAATATCCTTGAGAGTTTTAGAACTAGTAGGTATTACCCTTCAGCATATAATTAGATTAAAAAAATAGAAGAGGAAAACACATCTATCTAACTTCTTTTGCTCCCAGTAGATTTTTCAGTTTCTGAGTGAGCTAATTGTCTGTGGTGATTGAGTAAGCTGTGAGAAAGGTGATATTCCGTTATTCACCTGCTTATTGATTAGTTTATTACATTTTAGTTTTGTTTAATCCATGATTTTTATCAGGTTAGTAGTTTCTTTGAAAGTTCAGCATCAAATTTGTACTGCTCGAGCATTGATGAAAAAGGGAATGTAAATGGGTTTCTTAATTTCAAATTAATTTTTTAGAACAATTTATAGAAGAGTCTTTTTTTTTTTTTTTTTTTTGTTAGAACTTACAATTACATTGCAGAAAAGGGCCATTTTTTTACCAGACAGGTTTTAGAGCACTGTTGGTTACCCTGCTTCTTCTGGAAGTATTAAACATTGTTAGAAGATAGGAATAGCCATCTGTTTTCATTTTGTGAAGCTGCCTATATAAATAACTTTTTCAAACATTTCACTTATTCTTAACTGATGACACTGACACCCCATTTCTCAGGTGCCTTTTTGGACATATCTATTCAGTGTATTATATCTAAAGTATGAAGTAGGATGCTCGTTGGCTAAAGGTACCAGCTGAGCAGAATCACCCAAGCTCAGTGTTTGGTGTGCTTATCTTGTGCTGCACTTCTCAGATCTTTCTGTCTCTTGTTCACTGTTTTTTCTTCCTATGTTTTTGCAGGATTATTTCAAATTTAATAATGCTATTTTTGGGATACTTCATTCCCTCTATCTCCACTCCCCCAAATGTTCATTAATCATACCAGTTTTAAAAGAGTGAGTAGGGATTTCGGGTGATCTTGCTGATTGCTGCTCAACTCGGAGAAGTCATGCTCTTTTGCAGTGATCTTGTCATTGACATCCTACTGGTACTTGAAAAACGGGAGCTCTTCCCTGTAATTATTTAATCCTTTTTGGAGACTTTCTTCCATGCTTACATATATACTGCTCTATTTCCTCAGCCTTCTGGAGGAGGTACAATTATGTAAATTTTAATTTCTACATATTCTGACCTTAAAACTGTGATCATAGACAACCTGATTTTTTAAGGAAACCAAACTAAAGATGAGCCTTTCTCCGTACTTTCTCTGTCTTCTCCCTAACATCTTGAAAAAGCTACTAAATGCCAAAGCAAGATTATTTTGTTGGTTTTGGGTGGGGTGGGGCAGCTTTTTCATTGTATAGTTTTGTTCAGTGTGATAACTGCATTTCAACTTGTGTACCTCAGGGAGCCAGGCAAAACGATGTAGATGCAGAGTTATTGAAAACTGGTACCCCTGGAAACATGATTCCGTTCCTCCCTCTCAGAGGGAAGAGGAAGTTCATTGGCTGTGTCACTTTCTTTTTCAATTTGACGTAACTAGTGCAGATCCTGTGAGAAGGATCAGGGCTGGGAACAAGGACCATTGTGTGGTGTAGCCCCATGCTGCAAGCTGGAAAACTGAAAAGTGGTGTTCAGACGGAAGGGTTATTAATGCTTCAAGCTGCCCCAGAGGAAAGGGAACCAGGTAAAAGCACTAGAAATACGTCCAGGCATGAGGGAAACTTTCTGCCAAAAGAGCATCTCCTTATGCTCTTGGTAAGTCCAAATGAGTGTTTACTTATGTGGGTTTTAAAAAACCAAAGTGAAATACATTATAAAGCTGATCTTAAACACAACACATACACCACTACTGCAAAACTAATTGGTCTGTGGGGAAATACCACCTGTCTGAAATCCCATTGACCTCTGGTCACTTGATATAGTCCCAGTGTTTGCTCCAGTTCCTCTTCCTGACAAACTCTTCTCCCGTGCGCACTCTGGTGACTTGGCTTAAGCTTCCAGTGGGGTGCTTGAAGTAGGCTTATGTATCCCTCCATTGGGCTTGCTGCTGTTTGTGATTTTTATGTTCTTTATGAACCAGCAGTTTATAATGAAATAGCCCCTTACAGTCCAGCAGTGGTGTGTGAGGCTCATGAACAGCTCTCCACGGAGCTTTTCAACTTTGTCTTGTGAGTGCAGTTCTTCACATGGCAAAGAAGAAATGCAAGCCTTAAAGCTTTTGCAGTCATTCGCTTAAAATCCTTTCTCTGAAAAGGCTAATGATGATTTCACTTTTTACTGAAGTGAAGTTTTTAGATGTTTGCTGCTCTTTGCCAGTAATGTTGCTCTTGCTTCTCCATGCAATATCTATTAGCCTTTTTATTTTATTTTTTACTTTCAAATTGCCCTTTTTAAATGCAGAATTACTTTCTGCTGCATGCAATTCTAAATGTAAAAACCAGCCATCCCTTGATTTGTATTTTCATGTTATAGATGATGTAGCCTGTTACAGGTCCCTGGAGCCCTGAGTTTCTGCTGAAGATTTACTGCAGCGGTTCCTGCAAACACTGCGGTGAAGCAGTAACCCCTTGGTTTCTGGGTCGGTGCCATAGACAGCTGGAGCTGCATGTGATGTCTTGATGTTGGTCTCTTTCATTACCTTTGGGAAAACATGTGGTACCTCACAAGTTGCCATGTAGAAAGTGACTCCGTTTCTTCTGCTTAGGTCAGGCCGTCAGGTGCCTTTTGTGTCCTTATTTTCTGTACCTAGCACATCTGAGGTTTGAGGTGACCATGACTACACTTGCAGTCTAGCAGGGGGGTCCCTTGGGCCTTTCCTCTCCTTGCACTCTAGGTGAGGGCTATCTTGGTATGTTTCTGTGTGTTTGTTCTGGCTCCAGGATCTTGGGAGAGGGTTTCTACTCTTTCTCATCTGTTTCCCAGTTGTATTGTTTGACTCTGTGTGAGTTGCCCTTCTCTTGCGTGAAGGCAGGTTTCAGGGGTGTGAAATCACTAAATGAAGGGGCAGGGAGAGGACACAAGTGTTGCAGGAAAAATAAATGTGTGGGTCTGTGTTTCATTAGGAAGTGATGGCAAAAAGAAAGCCTGCTTTTACTCAGTAACTTAAGAACTTTGAAAACTACTGGCTACTGAATCTGCTTTCCATGCAGCATGGAGTTCTCTTATTGCAGCGCTAGTTATTACCCAGTGAAGATCTTGTCCATTACTATTATCTTCGTCATCAGCTCTGGAATGACATTTCTAATACCGCAGACAACTTTGAGATGTTTTGTAAGGCAGAAACTGGTTTTAACTGCTTGCCACAGGATTAATGTAGCTAATATGATGCCTGGAATGTTGTAAAAAGTGTTTCTGTTGTAATGGTTTTTGTTGTATGAACAGTCCTCTCTTGCAATGTCAAAAGAGTCTCCTGGCTACTCCTAGGTTTGTCGAGGAGCTGTGAGTTTGTTTCGTCTGTTGTTTTTGAATGTGGATCTTTGCAGGTTGCAGATTAGAGCTGGGTGCAGTACATTTTGTTAGAAAGTCCAGCACTTTGTCTTGATGCCAGTTGCATCAGGAGGAGATTGAGATGCTTCCTTAAAGGGCTGATGTTACTGTTTTTACCCCACCAAAGAGCATCTGTGTGTTGCCCAGCGTGCAGTTTCTATAAGCAAACAGAATGCACCATCCTGAGGAACTTTGGATATGTTTTTTCTGTATTAACAGTTGTTGAGAGCATCTTGTAGGTAGATGTGAGAGCGCAACGTGCGTTTTTCTAGTCTGGATTCTCCTAGTGAAACTTCAGAGCCTTTGGTTTTCAGCTAGGGTGTTTGGACACATAATGTTCTTTATATACTTTAAAAGCACATTACCCAGCTTTTTGGAAACAGAAGTCTGTCAGAACTCTGGCAGATAGGAAGATGGCTTATTTTTGTTGCTTTGATCTGCCTTCACTGTGCAAGAGCACAAAAATACTGTTACAGGCATTTTGTTTCAAAGTTTTATGTCTTCACATTAATCAAAGTGGAGTTTATAGATTTGATATTTTTACTGTCACGCTCTACTTTTTTCTCCTCTGTTCTTCAGATAGAGATATTATGTCATTGCTGCTTTGCTGATAATCTTGCTTTTTCCAAAGATCCCATCAAGAAAATTGCTTTGAGTATATTCTGTTCTCACCATTATTTTGTCTGCAGGATGCAGTAAGTTAGTCATGCCTTAAATTGATTTAAACAACTGTCAAGTGAGACAAATAATAGAAAAAAAATAATGGAAGCAGCATTCTATTGCAACATGCTACTTTATCCCTAGGTTTGGTCTTTATCTTCATTAGCATTTGAGCTTTACCTAAGATGCATAATACATTTTTGGAGGGTGGTAGGATGTGTTCAGACCTCCACAGGTGACGTACTGGCTGGTAATTTGGAAGTCATTTAAGAAGCACCTCATTTTGCATGAGCAAAATGAATGTAGTGCTGTTTACCCTGGGCACTTTGGGACCTGCCATTTGGAAAAATATGTAGAAAAGCTGAATAATACATGTTATTATAAGACATACTTCAAAAGTTGCAGTCCACAAGGGTGTCTGTAGGTGCTTGCTACGTACGTTGCTTCAGGTGTTTCTGCAGGCTGGTGGATTTTTTCCTAAGATGTAAGAAAAAGCAAAACTTCTTTCTTTTGTCAGACTGCAAATAACTTCTGTGAGCCCTGTAGCTGTGAAAAGTATATTGAAGGAGGCTGTTGCAAGAAGTATTACCCACTTGGTTTCCTTGGAAACATGAAACATGATTTACAAATATTGACTGGAGAAAGCTGCAGCTTAGAGGAAATCCTGAACTGTTGGTTCAGGCTTTTAAATTAATATAGCTAAAGAGTTTAGGCTGTATTGAAAGTCACTGCATGTCTGTGAAGCAAAATCTGTAGTCATTCTGGCTTGCTGTGTTTCTTGGTGTAATAGCCAGTTCTGGATGCTGGAGAACTGGAGAGAATCTGTGACAGTTATACTGGGTAAGGAGTGTTGAACTGTGGTATCCTTGCCTATGCTTTCAGCTGTGTTGAAAAGCCCAGCTCTCATTGGAGTTAACAAATTAATGCTCCTAAAAGTCTAGTTGTTAGTGCCTGACTTGCAACTGATGGACTGCAATCTGGAATGTTTTCTTCTTGGTGGAGTGTAAAATCATCATTCGTGTCTTGTGTATGTTTCTAAACACTGGAGGGTGTTTTGAATGTTCTTTGTTACGCTTATGCAAGAGATTGTGTGATAAGATTAAGTAAATTACAGTTACTGGATAACTTTTATCGTGTAGGAATTTTCATATGGACGTATTTTTAAAGACTGCTGATCATAATTTGGTCTTCCTGGGCTTGTTAAGGTTTTCAAAACATAAACTGCTTTATCCCTGGAGCATGGTGTCAGATTATCCTGAAGTTGGTGTTAGATTCATGCTGGGGGGTGGGGTGGGTGGGTAGTGGTGAAAAGGGGCATCCGTATGGGATAAAAAGCATACAATGGAGAGTTGCGTACATGTTATGAGTGCCGAGTTGTATACAGAGTGGATAAAGATGGCTTCAGTACTCTCATGAGTGAGGAACAGGTCTTGCTTCAATTATCTAACCGAGATGCTGCCAGCTATGGTTTTATTTGTTCTTTTCTTGGTGTCAGTACTGGCTTATGTGGTCCATATTGCCACCCATCTCCTGTGGTGCCTGTCCCTGTGTCACTCATATTGCTTCCACTGTCAGTGGATCGAATTGGATCAAGAAGCTGCCCTAACTTTTGGGGTTTTACTGATTTATTCTTAATTTGGGTTAGTTTCCCAGTTCATTTCCCAAAATAGCTGTGGCTGTTCAGGAATAGGCCAAATGGTTGGAGGCCACCAGTGCTGCTGGAGGAAAGCACCTTCTGCTGTTCCCAGAATTGGGAATGTGGCAGCCTTGATGTCCCCAGTGCTTTTAATCCACAGGAAGACCTCTAGAGCAGAGATGAGATCTTGGATTTCCCTTGGCAAAAGCCTGTCCATGTGTGTTTGTCTGCTGGCTGTAGTGCTGGTTGTTTCACAGCCATGAGAAGATGGCAAGGCACAGTTTTTAAGGAGGAGTGATGTCTTATGATGAACAAATGATGTATTTAGAAAGAACATGAGCATGAAATCCTGTGCTTCTGTTTTAGACCAGATAAGACTGTGTGTCAAACCATTGAACTTTTTCCCCCAAAATGTATTACATGCTTTATGCAAAATGTTATTACTTTTTGCAAACTGTGCCTTGCTCGGTGATTGTAAAGGTGTTTATTGTGAGTGGTTTAAGGCAGCCTTATGTGGCTACTTTAATTAGGGCAGGATGAATCTAGGTCTGCTTACATGTGGGGCTGCAGAAGGATTTTACACTGAAGGAAGAGGTAGGATGCAGGCAGGCTTGTAGGGATCAGGTCCTAAATGTCCAGAGGCAGTGGGAGCATAGGCAAGCAAGGACCATTGAAACCTGTTGGTTGGTGTGTCACAGGTAAGACAGCTACATCTTTGTCTTGTGGAACTTAAATGTTAAGAGCAAATAGGAGACCACAAAAGCCCTCCATGCATGGGCCAGGTGGTGCTTCATTTTTCATCAAGTCAGTTTAACTGAGGAGAAAGACTTTGTTTAATGCTTCTGTGAATGATGGTAACATCCTGAAGGTTACAAGGATGTTCGTCTCTGATGTGGGCTCTAAGGAAGGATTCAGCTGTGTTGTTTTTCAGTGGCTGGTTCAAGCAGATGAAGGCAGCTTGCTCTTGACTTGCAACCTGCAGTGGCTATGGATCACAGGCTGTGAGATGGCAGAAAGAGTAATGAGTGGGAGAGGGTAATCGGAGACCTATGGAAAGAGGGAAAGTGCATGTGTAGAAAAGACGCGGAAAATGTCAGTGATGCAGAATTCTGTGAAGACTCCTGCTGTTGGCAACTCGTACAGAGGTGTTAAGCTGAAGGGGAGGTCAGTAAATGGGGGGAAATACAAAAAGGTTTTGGGATTGGTGTTTGCAGAAGGAAAGCTGAGTAAGGGAAGTGCTTGATGAGTCTTAGGGTAGGATGTGTTTTTTTTTTGCTTGCTGCTTTTAAAGTCCACACAGAATCAAAGCAGAAGGTAGATTTTTGTGTGGCTGAAAGCAGAGCAGCAGGTATGCAGAAATTTGTTGAGGGTTGTGAACATGCCTCCAAAAAAGTGAGTATGGTGGTTTAGGATGCCAAATGTGGATACTAACAGAAAAGCAGATAATTACTTCAAATGAACTCTGGTTCTTCATGTAACCAAAGAAACTACATGGATTACTGCAAAATTGGTCAAGATGGCAACAAGGACTGGCAGCATCAGAGTTCTGCTAAAGTGGTGATTTTTTTTATGTGAAGCCATTGTGCCAGTACAAACTGAATTTCACACTGCAGGATTGATCATAAGATAAATGCCTCCAGATTAAATGTGGAGAGAAGTTCCTGCTTTTTACTTAAACTTGGAATAACTGCAGTGACGGTATACAGAGAATTCTTGGAATGCGAGAATGAAAGATGGAAATATATAAGATGGCAGTGTGATGTTGCTTTTATTTGAAGAGACAGGATTATTCTGGGTATTTCCATTTCATAATATGAGTGTCTTCTGAATATCACTCAGTTTAAGTCATCAGAATAGTGGCCATATAAGTAAAGTATGCAGTCTCTAAGGCTGCAGTTGGGAAAAAAATACCCCTTTGAACCTATTGCCCTTTTCCAATTTTTTTTTCTGATTTTCTAGGGTGTGAACAGTAAATCGGTAGTTAAAACCCCTCAGTCCCATAGGAACATCGGGGAAACTTCTAAGTGTTTTTCTTGCAGAATATTGATACCCCTTTCCACTTTAAACTCTTGTTGTTTTAGCAAGTATAGGTAGATTTTGGAAATAGTTATATGATATTTATTCAGCTGTTGCTTGTGTAATACAGAAGGCTCAAAGTATCTCTCAGCTTTGTGGTGGCTCCAAAGCAGCTTCAGCACAGCAACAGTGTCAATTCTCAGATATCTTGGCTCTTACCTTAGGTTGTACTGACTCCTGGGAGTAAGGTGATGAAAGAAGTGAGTGATTACATTAGTCACAAATAGAGGAATATCAATTCAAGTAGAAAGTGTGAGAATTTCTGGCTATCAGCTGGTTCTCTGACTGGGCATGAGAGCTGCAAGGTGTCAAAGTTTTCTGAACAGAGCTCTTGAATTCTCTGTAGGCTGATGTGATGAAAGAAAGAACGAGCTATTTCTGTTAGAGGAAAGATGGAGATTTCTGTCCTCATCTCTGTGACAAGCCATTCTTCATGTTGATTCTGAAAGCAGCATTAGAAGTGTTCAGGGCCATGTTTGATGGGGCTTTGAGCAACCTGATCTGGTGGAAGATGCCCCTCCTTGGCAGGTACTAAGTGATCTTCAAAGGTTCCCTCTGATCCAAACTATTCTGTGATTCTAAATGAGAGAAGTGGGTATATCCTCCTTACCTCCATGCTATATTCTTTGAATCAGAATGTCTCTTTCATGTTTTTCAGTGGGTGTTTGTCACTAAGGTGTCATTGCTGCAGGCTGTCGAAGGGGGGTTAGAGCCAGTGGACAAATGGCTTCCTCTAAGAAGAGGAAGGGGTAAGAAAGAGATTTTGTGGTGGAATTGGCAAGGCCCATGGAGTCTTCCTCGCTGACTGGAAGGAACTAAGTATTCTGGACTTGTGTGTCAGATTTACTTGATCTGCATTCAAATCTGCACCCAGTAAATCACTGAAGAGCAGTAAAATAGACTGGGCATATGTAAATGGTGAAGTTACTGTGAGAATAGGAAATACTGGGTTTAAGAGAGAAAGATTCATGTGGAAAAAGCCTGATTTAATGTACTATAAAAAATGTAAAGAACTGAGATACTGGCAGGCATCATTTTCAGGTAGCAAACTGTAGAAGCATGTCTGTGCAAAATGAGAAACGTGTTTGCTTGGCCAGCTTTTCTGAACTGAAACATGAAAGGTGTTGTGAAATGCTGTAGAATGTACAAATGAGCATGTTGTCAAGAAAATCACTTTGTAACAGGTGAAGGTTACACATAGAATGCAGCTGGGGTAGCCATATAAAAATGAGGGTGAAGCTGGTTGAGAACGGTTGTCCCTGTTTCCGAGAAAGATGACTTTCCTATATACATAAGAACTTAACATTATTCTCTGTGCTTGCTAGAAGCAATTTATACGCTGTGGTGCACCTCGCTGCTTCATAGTGACTGTCCTAAACTTACGAATGTTGAGACTTAGGAATCTGGTCTTAGTTGCATTGTTATAAGTATTTCTCTGTGTGGTGGGATGAGATGGAGGTGGGAATGGAGAGGAGGGAGGAGAAGCATCTGCTTCTCACTGAGCTAAAATTGTGGTTTTTTTTCTGGACTTAATCAGTCATAGAAATAAAGTGGGGGGATGAGTTAGGGAAAGAGCAAGTCCCTGGAAAGAGCTGGGCAAGCAAGAAAGGAGAGCTGCAAGAACCAGTGGAGGACCAAAGGAGCAGTTCTTGGTGGGGGGTAATGGGAAGTAAAGTGGGCCATGGCATCTGGAGGCTTCCAAATGAATAGGAGAACTGTTTGGGTTTCTGCTTGCCAACAGGCTATTCAGGAGACTAGCAAATAGTAACAGAGAAGACGCAAGGACTGCAAGACCCAGGTGTGCTTGCAATAAGCAATACCCTGCAGTGCCAGGGTATTGCTTAACTTCTGTGTATGGGGAGTACTGAGAATACACATTGGTGGGTTTTGTAATTCACAGCTGAAGAGCCAGTGCCTCTGCAGGGGCACACCTATATCGTTTGGGTGTAAGAACAGCTCTTTGCCGAGAGCTGTGCACCCTTGTAGTATGTGTTCGTTTTCTCCTGGCTGTCTTCCTGCTCAGGAGCAGAAGTAGCTCCATCCTTGCTGAGGTCTAGAAAGCATGGCTTTCTGAACCCAGAGGTTCTTGGATGCTGGAGTGGAGGTCCTGTACAAATAGGCAGAAAATTGTGGCATGGGAAAAAAAAGTAAGTGCGTTAATCTTGGGTTTACTGGAAGCTTAAATAGCAGAGCTCTTAACTGTTTACACAGTAGTATCTATTAAAGGAAATCACTGCGTGTCAAAATCTAAAACAGCCATGGAGGGATTTTTTTTTTAAACGACTGTGCTTTAAAGTCAGGTCCTATAATCTGCAAGCAGCAGGGACATTGCATACTGGAGTTTTACCCATGATACAAGTGGGTGTCCACTTCTGTCACTAGCACCTTTTTGTGTGAGGAGTGTTATTTCAGACAGTTTGCCTTGAATGTCACTGTAGCTAAACTAGTTGTTCTTTCACAGTTTCATCATATTGTCTGGATGTATAGTAGTGAAAAAATGTGTGGATTCTAGACCCTCTGAGGGCTTCCTTTGCTGACTTTTCTTAGATACTTAAAGCTAAATTTTCTTCAGGGTTTTAAAGACTTGGTGCTTAGCGAAGTGTAGTATAGATGGCTGTGCACATACAAATTGCTGATTTTCATGGTTTATCATTGTGTCTGGGCTTCAGGTTAAAAAGGTTGATTTACTTTGTTTTCATTTTACATACTTTGAAATTTGAGCTGAGATCGCTTCCTCATCAGTAAAAGTGAGGCAGGTAAACAGAGGCCTTCACATTCCCGTGTGTAACTGTGTTGTCTTAAAAAATGTAGGCAATACAAAAGGAATGAAATACAGACTCTGGTGTATTGTCAACTTTCATTTCATTGTGTAAGAGCATAGGTAACTTCAATGTGAAGAAAGGAAATCCTGCAAAACAGGGAAAATACAGGAATTCAGGATTGTTCATCTTGCCTGAGTATTATATGTAGAAGAAATGGTTGATTCAAGCTTACACTTGCATCCTTATAACAGATGTTCCTTCTGTCTTTTTCCAGCTCATCTCTTTTAATTTGTCTGTGTAATTTTTTTCTCCTTTTTTGGTGCCCTTTCTTGTTTAGGATTTGAAATCTAACCAGGTAATTGGGCAGCAGCCTTCTCCAAATTCGCTTAATGGTGACTGACTACTTCTCTAGCCCTTCCTTCCCATTCTGGTATAAATTGATGCAAAAGCATGCAGAGGAAGATAAAGACTGGGGAACAGAAGGAGTGTAAAGGCTTTCCCTTTCCATCCCTGGTATGGGTTGCCTGGGAGATGGTTTCAGCATTTAATTTTTATTTGATCATTGATGATAATACTTGAGGGAGAAGAGTATTCTTGTAAAGGTGTTGAAACTGGAGGTTATATTGGATTGGCTTGAGAGACAGTCTGAGCGCAGTGTAGGGATGCAGAGTTGTTTCAGCTCATTTACTGAAATAGTAAAGTTAGCTCAAAAAATTTACCCACAGGGTATCTGAAGTTGGGTACCCAAAATGTGTGTCTGCTTTTGAGCTGTTCAGCTACTGGTATTAGTTTTCCTATTGAGACATTGAAATGCTATGTGCAAATGTTTGTTTACAAACATAAGATAGTTGTGAGAAACATTCTTTGTAGATGGGTATCTTTAAAAATTCTTGCATGAGTAACTGGAGACAATTATTACCCTTCCATATCTGGGAGTAAACTGAGAGGCAACCAGGGAAACTAGTAGCATTGCATCCTTTGCCATTTTGCTCACAGGCATAAATAAAGCTTGGTTTAGTGTCAATGCCAAGGACATAGTAGTTACCCTTTTTCAGAAAGTGCTCCCTTCATTATCATCTGTACAACTTGTAAGTGGTATGAGATGTATCTTACATCGTATCGCTTTAAGGAATTATGAATTTTACCTGGATAATGGTTTCAAACAGATGAAAATGTGATTCAGGTTTTAACTCTTACAAATTGTAGCATAGCCATGACAGGAAGCTGAAATCTCTGAGAGGCTGACTTTAGGGAGTATGTGATTTCTGTTAGTGATTCTACTAGAATGAAGTGAGAAAGAACAATTTTGATCTTTATCTCCAGATAGCAGCTATATGAACACTTACCGTATGTGTGTTCAGTGCGTCTGTACCCTGTTAAACTGAAATTAGAAAAGTGAAGTTGTAAAACTTTTTTTTTCCTGTCTTGATACTGAATTATATCAGTGTAAAGTACATCCAAATAGCTTATTGCTGTTCAGTAAATCTGTCAGCAAGTGTATCAATACTATGATGAACTTACTGAGACATTTCTTACAGATTTGTTATAATTAAATCAGTACCCAAAGCACACTTCAATTTTGCTAACAGAAGTGCCTGATCAGAAGGCCATGGAGAATAACACAGAGTGCATGGGTGGTCCCTTGGAAGGCAAGCCGATCTTCTCATTTGGGTCTATCCAAAGACTCGGTGACTGTAAATTGTTTAATCTGCTTGGAGAGCACAAAAGCTATTCAATTATGTTAATCAGCCGTTCTGCAGCATCACAGAGTTGAGCTGTACTTTTCTTATTCTGTTGGAGAATATTGTCCATAAATGCATCATAAATGTTTCATTTTCAAACTATTTATACAAGCCCTGGTCATAGGTCAGGATCCGCTTATGATAGGTGGTCCACAAACAAACTCCTCGAAGTCTTAAAATAAAAGTGAGACAGCTGGACACAAGGAAACGCATGAGAAAGCAATGAAGGGGATACTTAATCACAAAGAAAACAATCATAAAATGAACAAAAAAACGCCCACAGGAGTCAGAACAAGTGGAAAAACAACCCAGGTCTTGGCACATCAGCATTGTGGAAAAGAAAGTTTGAAGGTGGACAGATCCCTTTTTTAAGTGAATAGAAAATGCACTATATCATGTGTGTATATATATATAAAAATATTCTGTAGATACTGTATTATGTAAATACAGTGTTTTCTGTGTCTTCCACCCATCCTTCATTTGACTGTCACTGTGTTGTACAAGAACTGCCTTGCTCTTTTCTGTGTATTTGTCATTTCAGTACAACTGGCGCTTGCACAGCAAGCAAGCCCGTAGCAGTGATGGTTCACTGCTGTCACTGACCCTTTGCTCTTCTTGATCTACTCTTGTTTCTCCGTTGTACTTGGAAAGCAGCTCCTTGCATCGAATCTACCTGAGATGCATCAAGATAAAGGGTTTTAAAATGTGAAGAAAAAAGTTGTGTGTTTGTGTGACCTGTTGTGTGATGGTGAGGGGTTGTGTGATGGTGAGGGTTTTCTTTGTTGTTTTGGGTTTTTTTGGTGGTTGGTTTGTTTTGGGATTTTTTGGTTTTTGTTTGTTTTTTTTTCCTAATTAATGGTTGGGGTTTGGTGGCGTTTTCCCCTCTCACATCCCTGTTCATTGTGGCCATGCATTTTCCTTCTGTTTCACCTTACTGGTTGGTATCCAGCCTGAAGGATACATGCATACAAATCTGTCTCAAATCTTTGCTCAAACTTTTTGTTTTTCAAGGAGACAACTTTTTCTCTTACTGTGTGCTGAGTATCTTCTCGTCTCTGTGTCTTTCTGCTGTGCCTGCCTTTGTAGACTTTGAGTCCTCCCGGGTAAGGACTTTATCTGGAGTTAGGCTTAATGACGGGTTCTCAAAAAAAAAACAGCAACTCAGCAACATGCTAATCAGTCCCTCAGTAAAAGCTGAAACAGATTTAAGATGGCCTGGGGCTGTGTGAGGAGGGGAAGAGGATGAGGGCAGACAGCAAGCGCTTGAGGTGAGGACTTTGCTCCTTAGATCCACTGAAAGAGGGAGAGAACTTCCCCCATGGCAGCCACTGTGCTTTTGGCATGCTTTTCATGCTGGTGTTGTACCCTGCTCTATAGGTGTGAGGGATGTTTGAAGACAGGATTGTTCCTACTGGGTTTGCAGCCCTGTGATCAGGAGGGGAGGTTTTTGGGTGGTTGTGTCACAGGGCAGCACTACAGTGCAGCAGCAGTGAGAGCTGGAAAGGTGAAACGGGATGCTGTCTGCTTAGCAGCTGAGATTGAAGAAAAAGAAAAGAAAAAAAGACAGTGTTAACAGTTTAATGGCAGCCAAGAGGTTTTTGCAAAAGTCTGGTAAGTTTATGACATTGTTGATAATAGCATGCAAATCCTCATGCTTAACAAAGCTTTAGTAGACTATCAAGTGACATTAGCTACTGACACGGTGCTTAACTCTTATGCCATAACACATATAGCTGAACAAGAAATGTAAAAGTAGGCTTCTTCAAGTCACATTTTTGGCTGAAAATGCCATCAAAGAGGTTAAATGCTTGCTCTTTTTTGGAGTTTACCTTACTGCATGTGTAAGGATACCTTCAGGTGAGAGTGACGTGCCCAGGACTGGTTCCACAGCCAAGGTGTTCTCTGTGATGTGCTGTGACGGCTTGGTCCCTGTGGTTCTATGGTGCCAATGCTTTGTGTGCTGGAGCTCCTGGCATCCTGTGAAGCAGCCTCTGCATGGCCACGCTTCAAAGCTTCCTTCTTCCCATCTGATTCACACAGCAGCTGGGGCACTGAAATTGAATCCTGCTATGATGGAAGTAAGATAGAAAGCTGGTTGTGGACTGTTTTTATAGAAAACATTACGCACAAAGAATTTTCTGAGGAGCCCTGAGCAGGATTTAGTACTTCCGTCCATCTTTGGGGAAGGGAGCAGGTGGGAGAAGGGAGGCTGCATTGGATGTTCAGGTGCCAGCATGTATTTCAGTGATCACTGGTATTTTCAGTAGCAGTAACTGATGGCTTTGTTTTTCGGATGCATGATTTGAAAATGGGGCAAGCAAATTCCTAAAATTGCTCACATAGTTTCAGAAGTAAAACTTCTTCTGGGGTAGGTGGCAGCTTTGCTGCATCTCTGATTTTCACTTCCTATTTTTCTGTGGTGTTCTTAAGCATGTCTGTAACTTCAGTGGGAATTAAAAAGTTGGAAAAGTTTGAAGTCAGAACTTTTCCGGAACATGACCTCTACTGTCTCGGGCATGAGCAGGCTCTGGCAGATAGATATCTTACTTGGCAATTACTTGTGCTCAGCAATAACAAATGTAGCACGGTACTAAAGAGCTTTTAATGCTCGCTTTGAACAAGCTGATAAAATGTGATGGAAAGGAGCCAGAGGAGATGAATCGAGCCCAGTTTATTAAATGTACTGCAGCAAATCACAGTAGTTTGAGTGTTGCTTCTTACCTCTTCTACTCACAAGTACCCTTGCCATGCTGCAGAGAACTGGAAATACTTTGTGAGGCCAATGGCACATATTTCTCCTTTACTGTCCTCTCTGTGCAGTCACCATTAGTCTTCATCCTCTTACACTGAGTTTTTGGCAGCGTTCTTGAAAGGTTTCATGTTGTCAGTGGGGATCAGCCAGAGCCAAGTCCTGCGGTCTCTCCTGTGCAGGCTGCAGGAAGGTGTGCTGGTGATGGCAGATGTCTCTCACCGTGCTCCGTGCTTGTACACATCAGAAAAGATGTTAAGTGCCAAGCATGCTTCACCACGAAACTATACAACCTCTATGGGTTTTACTTAATTTTGACTTGAAGAACAGGCCTTAGATGTAAACATTAAAGATGCATCCACTAGTAGTCCTTGACCTGTGTCTGCATCCCTCTTTTTGTCCCCTGAGGAATTTAAGTCCTAAGTATTTTGTGCAACTGATGTTTTGTCTAGGTTGTTCTCTTTCTAGTGCTAGCTAGTTCTGTTACCTTGCAGGCTGCAAAGGTGAAAGTTGTTGCCGCACTTTCAGTCACTGTAGCTAAGTATCAGGTCTAACCTAGTAGCCTAGATGTCCTCCATCAGCAGTGACAGTCAGAGATATCTGTAGATATCAGAAATGGATCTTGAAAAAGGATAAATTGTGGTCTGAAGTGGTTGTCTTTTTTCCTTGACTACAGAGGGAGCTTTGGACGTTAGCTTAAGTGTTTAGGTAGCTAACATTAGGTGAGCTGAAATCCAGCCTTAGTTTGTAGCACAAGTTGAGTAGTTGAGGTAGCCTTTTTTCTGCATTATCCTCCTGTTGGTTTAGGAGGATAATGCAGAAAATGTTGAATAAAGACAACCCCAAGGGAGTGCTATATATGTGGTCCTTGATGTATCCCCACAACAAGGCCTGAGTAAAGGATAAAGGTTTCTTGAAAACTCAATTTGCATAATATGCAAGAGATGGTTGTCGAATCAGTCAAATACTAAGGTAGTATGTTCACATGCATGTGTAAATCTTCTCTTTACTCGCCCTTTTTTTCCTTTAGCTCTAAATTACTGTCTTTCTCTTCCATGATTTAGTGGGGTTATTCAACAAAATGCTGACTTTTCTCTAAGTTTCTTTACTCCTTCTAGTCCATCTCTTGCTAAATCAGGTTTATTCCCTCACATTTTCCCTTCACCCGTCTGTAAGTGTATTCAGTCTTGGGTGAAGGGGCATGAAACGGTTGTCTTCCTCTCCTCCCTCTGAAAAGTTTGTCTGGCAAGTTCATGAATTTCCCTTATTCCCAAGAGCAGTTCATAAAGGATATATTTCTTCTTCCTTGCGCTGTGAATGGGAGGTGATTGCCAGAGCATTGTTCTTCTAGGAAGCTTATTTTTCCCTGTGGTTGGACCCTTCCCCCTCAACTATTTTTAGAGCACTGATTAAGCAGTAATTTAAGTTCATGTTCAGGTTTCCCTGGTAAGGTAATCCAGTACCAGTTGGTGGGTTTGGTATTCTGGGCAGAGCACCAGCAGACTGGTGCACTGATGAGAAGTGTAACCAAACTTTTCCTGGAGACTGCAGGGAAACCATAGCCCATACCTTCCTCCATGCAGTATCTCCAGTTGTCAGCTGGGCTGTTTCAGGTGGCAAAGAGAAAACAGATCACTGAGTGACTGGATCAGCATAAATGGCTCATGCGCACCTTCAGTGAGGCAACCGCATCATCGCGTGTCCGGGAGCAGGGCTGTGCTGCCACATGGGTTTTGGGCAATCTGAGTGCACAGCTGTAGGAGCAGGCAAGCCGACAGGTTCTGCTGAGGCTGACATTGCTGCGCTCCCTCACACAGAGCGCTGTGTGCTCTGGAGATCCAGTGTCATCTCCCCCCTGGCTCCTCCAAGCACGAGGTACGTGTTTTGTGCTTCCCGAAGCATGTAGAGATGTGGGCTTGGCAAGGTTGGCCAGCCTGACTTGCTGCCTCCTCGAGGAGCTCCATTCCCTCTCCTGAGTGCTCTCACTCATCGCAGCTGTCTTGGCCCAGTTGGAATGTCAGACTGGGATTCTCTCTCTTGCATAATTTCAGGCCACTGAGCCATTTCAGTGTGCTATGGGTGTGACTGGTGTGAAATGACTCCTTAGCGGGGAACTTGCAGCACCTTTGTAGTTTTTAATTGCTGCTATCCCCATGTGTGCATTCCTTCGGTAACAGTGGTGTGCAATGCTTCCTTCACCTTGGTGTTGCAGTCATCCCATGCTGGTCTGATAGCCCATGTGGCTGGAGTTGTGTTGCATTCTGGGCTGTGTTTGTCCTGACTCTGGGTAGCACTCATCTGCAAATAACCTACTAAATGAATTGCTCCTGAAATCTCCACCTGTGCCGTTGTGCTGTCAGTTTGGGATTGGTTTCTTGCGAAGCACAGAGCACTCAGAAGCCTGCACAGAAAAGGTGCAACCTGTGAAAGTGTTCACAGAAGTCAGCAGCTATGCCGAAGACTGCTCTCAGGGGGTACCCCTGAAGCATTAGGGTAAGTAATGCTTGTTTTGTTAAAGGTAGAAATACCTCCTTTAGGAAAACCCCTTCTTGTGATGGTTTGCCTGTAAGCACAAGTTGAGGTAGTTGCTCTACTCAGTTGGATTTGTCTCTTTACTGTGTGCAGGCCAGACAGCAAAGCTAAAAGTAATTTAGCTTAAAAAAACTAAAGAAGGATTTCTTCCCACAAATTCTTCCAGGTGTGTTGCGGTAGTGCTGAGTGTAAGGGCTCCATCTGCTTTTCATTCTTTGCATTGGGCTACCTCTAATTTGCAGTTCTGTACTTCAGGATCTTCCCATTGCTTTTCTGGTGGTCTGTCTACTGTGTTTTACTTGCCGTTTGGCAACATATCTGCTTTATTTGGTTTATTTTTGTCAGAGGTCTGCAAATGGCTCATCTGAGGTAGAAAAGACCCCTTTTTTGTGGTCCTCACCAGTCAACAGCAACAGGCCCAAAAGATGATCCCTGATGGGGCCAGCTTCCATGTATATGTCACCCCACTAGTCCTCTGCAGACAGATGGCTTCCACCACAGTTTCAGCTTGGTGCAGGTAGCCACAGACTGTTGTCCAAGTCTTAAAAATGATCACTAGCTCTGACATGATTGCATGTCAGTTCTTCAGTGTGAGACAGGATGTTGGGAACAATTTTTGCTGGTGTGGAGACTGGGACCTCTGAGCTGCTTATGGTAAAGTTGTTACTGGATCGATAGGCCTAGTCTGTATAGCAAACCAAAAGCAATAGTGCCATCCGCAGTTATCTTAGTCCTGTTTGCTTTCTAAGATGAGAACAGTTTAAGGGTCCTTTTGAGATAGGACAGAGTATGAAGGCCTATGGCTACAAAACCTAGCAGCTTTAGCAACGGCTCTGAAACATGTGGAATGGGAGAGATGATTTGGAGAGTGACCTTTGTGGTACTGAGATGTTTAATTTAGGCTTCTGCATAAATTCAGTTCAAACCTCTTTGCCTTATGAAACCTCCTCTTGTACTGGCATTGATGAGTGACCACTGCATGAGCAGTGATGTTTTTTGTGTGCAGGGTGACCACACCTTTGCTCTGGTTAAAATCTTACACAGGTGATTCATGTCCTTGGTAATGTGATCATGTTAAGGTGTGGAGAGGTCATAGGCCACAGAAGTGTGTTGACTGTGCCACCTGATCTGTAAACACTATTCCAGGTTGCTCCTCTCTGGCTTGGTGTGCGCGAGTGAGGTGCTGCAGTCCCTCGAATTGCATCTCTGCAAACTTGGGCTGTTGGGGTGGGGATGCAGCCGTGGCAGTGTTGCTCTTTGGGCTTTGTCCAGAGGCAGGGCTGTGAAGTTGTGATGCATCACAGATGCTTGCGCTCTGCGGTGATTTGTGTGTTGAGATGCAAAGCATTGATCCTCAATTATCCCCTAGTGATTGATGGTCTTACTGGAGCAAAGCTACAGACACAGATGTTCTTCTTGTTAGTATGCACTTAAGTTTATTTAAGAAAGCTTATTTAAGTTGTTGGTTTGAGTATTTTGTATTCTTTAGTAGGCTAAATCTCCCTCCATCTCCTCCAACTCCTGGGTGCATCCACTCTTGCACTGAGGTGTGTTGGGTGCTTCCACTCTTGCAGGTTTTTCTTAACTGTCCTGTGGGATTTTGGTGTGCCCCATGGCTCTTTACATCTCTTGCTAGTCTGCCTCTCCAGAGTCTCTCTGCACTGTGGCAAAATAGCAGCAGTGTAAAATTTAGGTATGCTTGTCAGTTTCGGGGTTGTCCCAGGTTTTACGAACAGGAACACTTTCGCTCTGAAAGCAGTGTAGCAAGGTACAACAGCAGCACTGGGAGCATTTCTGTAGCTCATTGCCTCACTACATGCTTGCTTGAAGGTTATCTCTGCAGTCTTTTATTTTTTCTCATAGGGAAGATCAGGTTCTGCAGAACCAGATGACACCCATGAAGGTTTCTTACTTGCCAGGAGTGGGAAGATGTGTGGATTTTTCTTTTTTTTTTTTTTTTTTCTCTAAAGCAATTTTTTCAGTCAAAATGAAAGCAAACATTCAGACTTGGGGTGGGGGGGGGGGGGGGGAAAAAATAATAAACGCGCCCTTTTCTGCTTCTGCCAACTGTCCCTTTTGAGGGAGCCAGCAAAGTTGTCAAGCCCTTCTATTTTCATCCACTGACACAGTGCACCAAGGCAGCTGGAGGTGCTGGTACAGAGCAAGCAAGGGAGGATGGGTTTTATTTTTCTTCCCTTTGCTCCCCCAGCAGCAGAGATTTTTTCTTGCTGATTGACAGCATCACCATTTCAACCCTGTTGAGGCTTTAGTAAAAGGAGTGATCTGAAGGGGCTGGAAGTAACTCAGCCAGAAGTGTTGAAAGGGCACCTCAAGATCTGTCATCTAGAGAAGCTGCTCTCAGCCTCATGTGTGCATGGCTTGGTGTTAGGCTCTGTGGTGCCATTGTTGAACTGGCCGGTTCACTGTGGATAGATGAAATGGTGACCAGGGATCACTGCAGGCAGAATCCTTGATTCAAACAACAAAATGGAAATAGTTTGACCAAGTAAAGGTCAGGAATTCCAAGACTCCTATTAGGTGACTCAGTCCTGCAAAGGTGATCAGAAATGTGGTACTACCAGAAGGAGGACACACATCATTCATAATTTATCAGTATATTGGAAAACACATTCTAATGTCCTGCTGTGCAATAAATGTATGCACTACACTATCACCAAAGAGCGATAAGATGCTCTGCTTGCTATTTTAATTCACTTAAAAAAGTAGCTTTTGTTCTTTGTTGTTCACTTAGTCAAGAGCTTTATCTCGTGTTTGTATCTGCACGTGTAAATAGCACATAGCATCCTGCTGTGAGGATTACATACTTGCCACCACAGTGTGTTTAAATGTGTACTGTGAGCTTTGTATTGCGGGCAGTTGGTGAAAACTTACAAAAACATGACAATGCTATTAACTCTATGCAGCCTGAAGGAGGAACGTGCTACCAGCCTCTCAGCTGGCTTAGGGAAGAGGCAGACTGTTTTGGAGCAAGGCACAGAAGTGCTGTCTCACAGCGACATGTAGTTAATGGAACTAGACAGAGTTGTGGCATTACTGCGTTCAGGGGTCATGATGGTGAAGGATGCCATGAGTCAACCTGATGTAGCAGGGAGCCTTGGCAGGAAACCACCGTGTTTATAAGAAGCGGGGTAACCACAACTGTCAGCAGCTCTGAAAGGTTCCACCGTGGCTTTCGTTATGAATAGCGGGCACTGCTGCTGAAAGCTTGGGTTAAAAAATCTAAATGGCATCAGGACTGTGAAGGAGACACGAGTTGTGTCTCCCAATAACTATAACAGTTTCCAGTTCTGCATCGGTCATAGTTGTTGTAAGACAGAAAGGGATTAAAGATAAAATAATTCCAAGCCAGCATTTATTGTGGGGTTTTGTTTTTTTTTTCTTGATTTTTTTTTTTTTTTTTTAATATGAAACTTATGTTGGGGAGAAGTGGGGAAAGAAGGCTACTGTTTTGGTTTATTTCAGTAGAAATCTGCTTGATTCTGCTGCTTGCTTCGTTGGGTTAAAAGACCTCTTCTGTAAGTAGTTTCGTTGCAGAAATTAAGTGGTTTTGGGTTTGTTTTGAAATGCTTTCTGAAAATGCTAGGCTGTGTTAGCCCAACTGCTGAAATAATGTCTTTTCATAATCATTTGAGTGCCCCATAAATACATCTCACTTGCAGCCCCCCCTGGAACTTAGATTGAAACTGGTGAAGAAACTCCAATTTTTGCAGTAATTTTTACTTTGTTTATCTAAGTGAAGGGAAAGCCCTGGTAGTTACGCACCTCGGTCAGGGTTGAATTTATCCCAGTGTGATGTGTGTTTTCCAGTGTAGGTGGGTAATATTTATACATAAAGCACCAGAAGTGAAGTTCCAGTTTTGGCTACAATAATAAATGAGGCTGGAGAGACAGGATTTTTGGCTGACGTGTTATTGGGAAACAAAGTGTCAGTCAGTTTTGCCTTCTCAACATGATCTATGTGAAAGTGGTTTAAATTGCCAAAGATAAATGAAGAACTTTTGGTGAAGATTTTCTACTTCAAATCTGTTTCTCTGTCATGATGGAGGCATGGATTTAGCATTTAAACTGCTATGTTATTCCACATAAGAGGTGGTATTAGTCAACTTCAAAAAGAAGTTTTGTTCCCTTTGTTGGCTTTACATTCTGCAGCCTACTTATCTCTTCACTCTTTCTAGTTTTGATTTTTTTCTGGTGCATTACTATGAATGATTAAAAGATGCTGAACCTTTGTGGTACCAGGTTCAGTCCTGCCTGTTGGTTCTTCCATACACATATTGACTTTCTTGAGATCTCTGCCGTTTTGTGGCTCTGAGCTAGGCTTGCCTTGATCCTCGCAGGGCTAGGTGCCAGGTTGCCAAAGCTCAGTGCACTGTGCTGCTGCTGCTGTGTGCCCATGGCATTGCTCCTCACTCTGCTTGCTGCTCCCTGGGAGTCAGAGAAAGGGCAGCTTGGCCCTGCAGCCCTTTGCTAACCTGCCACAAGCTCAGCAGATGAATTGCATAAGCACTGTGCATGAAATCAGTGCAGAAAGGAAAGCACAGGGGTGGGGGGCAGCCTGAGGTAAGCTGTTGCACGTTTATAGTTTGGGTCTTACTTGGTGCTTCTTGGCATCCTGTGTCAGAGGGAAATCTGACGAAATGCAGCAGACAGTTAATTCTGAACTTGACTGGTGTTATCTGCTTCCTCAGAGGTCGGGAAAGTGCAGACTTGAGCTTGTTTTGGTCACCACTGGGGTTGAATTACAGGCATGGCATGTGGGTTGGGCGGGTGGTGAACTCTTCAGCTGGGGAGGGATGAACAAAGAGCTCCAGTCTGGTTTGCTTTGTAACTGAGTAACTAGATTAGCTCCTTTTTATATCATACCTTGCTCTGGCACGGCGTTTGCATATAATGTGCAGTTAGGGGTGGTCTAGATTCATGTCACCTTGCTTAAATGTAGTGGTTGCTTTCATAAAATGTCTTGATGGGTTGCAGAAGTGATGATGGCAGTCTCGTGATGTGTTTGTGGAGAATGTGGAAATCCATTACGTACTTTTTTTTTTATGTGGCTTTGGTTGGCATATCATGTAATAAATCTCTTGGGATCAGCTAATAATCTCTTTCTCTTTGATACTTCTGCTGTTGTGATGAGCGAAATTACTTGAGCTGGAGTCCTTTTTGTATTAAAAGAGAGCATATTAGCATTATTAGCAACACATTAGCATTATTAGCAACACATTTTCCACAGGGAGCTTTGGACTTCCTGAATTTGCCCAGACCTCTGTTTACTGTAGAGCACAGCACAAACCCCTTGTGCATAGGCGTCTTATGAACAGAGGGGATCATTGAGCATTGTAATTTATATGCTAAGAAATGAATTTTGCAGCTTGATTGGTTTTTGTCTTTTGGGGAGTTCAGGGAAGAGTTTCTAGCAGCCGCCTTGTGTTTGTAAATTTACTAGACAGGAGAAGTGCCTAAAACCGTTGGTTTTTCCCTCTCCCTTCACTGTGATACAGATTTGAAGCTGCTGAGTTGGAAAACAAGTGCAGATATGTAGGGGGCTGTGATACCATTACCTCTGTTACAACAAATTAGTCTTGTAATGTCTCTACAGCAGAACTAAAGTTCAGAGTGCCATTTTGAATTGACACCCACACCTCCTGAAAGCTGGAGTCTTTCAAGTTTCTCACTTATGTGCTTTCCAGCCTTAACGACAAGCTTTAAAGATGCAAAATCTAACCACTTTAAGATGTCAAGTTGGGTGTTTAACCTCTAAGAAACCCAGCCTGTTCTGGAAATCCTGACTGATGGTGCAGGTTTTGGTTTATATTTATTTTTCTTTGGTTTTGTCTGTAGACTCCAACAGCTGATAAAGTGAAGCCCAGAGGATTTGCAGTAGCCCAAGAAAGCTCTGCTAGGGAGGTAGGGGTGCACTGGCGGTCAGACCGCCTTTCTCCTTCATGCTTGTGTGTGTCCAAACTGGGTTGGTGGAGCACCTTCTCTGGGTGAAGAAGCCTGGATTTGCTTTCTTGTTGCTGTGTCACAAGTCAAGAACTTGTGGTTGAGTGCAAAGACATGGTAGTGTTCATTTGGATCAGAGAAGATGAGAACTCAGCAGGCTCAGAGGACTGATATGTTTGAGAGACAAGGGGTGTTAGAGGTATGTGATGGGGAGGGACTGGACCTGGAGTCTCATACCTTGTCATGTCTTTAGACATTGTCCAGCGGGAAGGAGGAGGTTTGCTGTCCCCGTGTGCTGCTGGTCCAGCCTCAGTGGATGACAGCTACCTGTGAAAGCACGAGCCAGTGGTTTTTAGAAGTAGCATACACTCTCACAAGGGGTTTTTCTTTCCTCCTAAACAAAGTTTGTCAGGTTCTCTGATAAGCTTCTCTTTTGGCTGTATTTACCTTCAGAAAGGTATTTGAGGGCTGTTTGGGTTTGGGCTCCGGCTTAGAGATCTAGAACTCGCAAAGAGTCTCATAGACCAGAAGAGGACTTGTATTTTAGAACGCCAGAGTGATTTCTCCTACCTGCCCTGAAGTCTGAGGCAGAAGAAAAAATAATGCTGTGTCTTAGGAGCATCCTCTCTAAGTGTTTGGATCTGTGGTGGGATAGCCAATTGACAGATTACGTTTAAATTACTTGCCTTCCTAAGTGACCCCTTTGGGTAGTGCTGGTGGTTGTTATCATATAACCTTGTGGTTGTGTCTTCCTGTTTGGGGCTGTTTCTGGTTTGAACGTGTCAGTGTTGCAGCAGGAGACTTCTGACTTTTTGTTGGTTCACAGATCCTTAACAGTGGGAATTTTGGGACTGTTTTGCGAATGGCAAGAATACAGGAGGGGGCAAAGCATTCCTTGTGCAGTATGTGGAAAACAATTTAGAAGCTCTGAGGTACGTTTCCAGATACTTAGTTTGTGATGGCCATAAAATGCTAACAAAAAAATAAGTAAGAGGAACTGCTTTTATGGTGAGAGCTAGTTGAAATGAGTGTGTTCAGGAGATTGTTTCTTATAACCATTAAAAAACCTGGAAAAAGCTGGATCTTCCTGACCATGTTGCTTTTTCCTGGTCTTTTAGGAAACTGAAGATGCACATGTTAATTTTTATAAAGCCAGACATATTGGATAAAATAAGCTTCATCTCCTCTTTTTTCCTTTTTGACTTCCTGGTTTCTTGCTACAAAGCAGCTATTTCCTTTTAATGATGCTCAGACTCTTCTAGATCTTGCTGCTCCATCCCTCTTCCCTGAGATTATTCTCAAATCATCCATGTTCTCATGGCTAAGGATAAACAAATGTGCAGATGCGTGTAGTGGACAAAAAGAATGAAATAACCCCAAATCCCCCAAACACTGCGCTGCACGTGTGTTATTTCCCAGGAAAGACTTGGGACTAAGGTTAAGATGACAGATATTAGTTATGTTTCTTTATATCCATTTGGAAGGTGCTCAGATACTATGGAGCAAAGGACAAGAATTAATTCCATTTGTTTAAATATCTTCGTACCTTTTACGTTTTGCTTTCTTTATGGTTGGTTGCCTTGGGATTGTTTTATAACTGCATGATATTTTTTTCCTCCCTAGAGCAGACAATTTAAATATACTAGTAATTCACTTAACCCTTTTTAGAACTCACATGGTTTCTTTTGCCTGTGTGTTCCTAGATCCGGGAAAAAAAAAAGGGGGGGCACCAGAACATAACTGGAGAGGCTTACCTCTTAGTGCATTGGTTTCTGCAATTGTGAAACTTTCCAAATTAATCACCTAAAATTTGTGTATGGGGCAGACAATTGAAAGAATGTAAAACCTATGGGTTGAGATGAGTTTAACAACTATAAAAGTACAATATAATACTACTAATAAGGGAATAACAAGGAGAGAGATATAAAAGTAAAGGGAAGAGGAAAATGAACAAACCAACCAAGAAACAGTGATGCACAATACAATTGCTCACCACCCGCCGACCAATACCCAGACTGACTTGAGCAGCGATCTGGGCCATCTGGGTGAATCTCCCCGGTTTATATACTGGGCATGATGTGCTGTGGTATGGAATACTCCTTTGGCTAGTTTGGGTCAGGTGTCCTCTTTCTGCTTCCTCCCAGCTTCTTGTGCCCCTCCTCATTAGCAGAGAATGAGACTGAAAAGTTCTTGATTGGGGTAAGCATTATATAGCGACAACTAAAACATTGGTGTGTTACCAGCATTATTCTCAGACTAAATCTAAACCACTACATTGCACCAGCTACTTGGAAGAAAATCAACTCTGTCCCAGTCAAAACCGGGACAATCATGAAAGAAAAGGATGTGACCTCTTCAAGTAGTTTGATTTTACTCTCTGCCCAGCTGAGGTTGCAGAAGAGCACGGGTTTCAGCTCTGTATCTTGTCCCACTGGACTTGGTTACCAATTTGTTCATCTTCAGACAAGCCAGCAAATGAGAAATCAAAGGGAAAGAGGGATCTTGAAATGGGATCAGTTGTAAATTCTTAATTAGAAGAGATGTACCTTTTCAAGGAAATCCAGAGCCTCCCCTGGCAGAGTGTAATGAAATACAAATCCAGGAGAGAAGCTTCCCCCTGTGGCAGACCACTGGGTAGGGAGCAGAACTAGTTAAGTGAACCAATGCTTAAGTATGCCAGCTTTGGTTGAATATGCCTAGTTTTGGTGAACCAATGCTTAAGTATGCCAGCTAAGGGCCAGCTTCAGTCTGTAACACTGCCCATGTTGTGTTTCTGCTGCCTCATTTCAGAAGTTTTCATGATATCAGAGGCCTTTGGGCAGCCCCTTGGAACAGACCAATGGCATATATGCCAGAAAGAGTGGGGGGATGTCTGCTATGCAAAAAAGGCACGAAGTGGGTGGAAAAATCATGGAAGAGCAGCAGTGATGTTCCATGAAGGCCACACAAGTTTCACCAAGTAGTTTGCATCTTGACGGGATCATACTAGCAGAAGGCTGTGTGTGAACACAAAGTAAAGCAGTGCAGCTTTTATCTGTCTTTGGAGTTTCCTCAAGGTTCTCAAGGTTTGTACTAAAGAATTATTGATCCTGGTCGTCAGCAAGACCTCAGTGAGCCCTTCCTCTGATGCTTTCTGTTTTCTTCTACTCTTCTTTCATGGAATGAAGGAATCCTGTGGGATAATACACCCTGGGTGCTACAGGGCCAAATGACAGCCCCTGTGTACTCCCTCCTCTCAGTTACTCTGCAGATGTGCAAATAGTTTGGGATGAATAATGCAAAAGCCATTCCACCCTGTACATACTTCTACTTTTCACTGTTTACCTCTGAAAAGGTTGTTGCATTGCTGACCAGGACAAGAAGATGTTTAAAATAGAAGTGCTTATAGTATATTATAATAAGTACATTCCCAGTTTCAGTGAGAGAAAAATGTCTGGTGGCTTAGGACTACCAGGCTATCTCTGTAGTTAATGAAAGCCTGGAAGAACAGTCTGATCAGCCATAAAAGTGTACAGTAATCAGGTCCATTTCTTTAGTGATGTCTTCAGTAATCTTCTGCCTTGAGTAATGCAGGGGTTTTCTTAAAGGAAGGGACATGAATTATGGACAAGGGTGGGTGAGAAGAAAACAAGTTAACTTGTGCTTTCAGATGAAACCCAATACCCAGTCACATACTCCTCTGCAGGAGTTTTTCTAGCTGTATAATAGGGATTCATATTATCCTTCTGATAATTTAGAGTGTGGAAGTTTGGGAAGGCTCCCACTAAAAGCAATTGCAGCTGTGACAGAATGAGAATAGGGGCCCAAATAATCATTCAGAGAAGAGAAGGCTGACAGGTTGCCCAGAGAAGTTGTGACTGCCCCATCCCTGAAAGTGTTGAAGGCCAGGTTGGACAGGGCTTTCAGAAAATAATCTCCTTTCCATAAAGAGAAGCTACCGACAATCTTTAAATGATTCTTGTCCTAACAGAATCTCTGCAATGGCAACATGGCCAAGAGGTTTGGGGCTTTGGTACTGAACGTGAAGAAGGTTGGAATAAAAGCATAGCTAGATAACAGAAATAGCGACCAGTGGCCTTCTGGGCAAAAGTAGTGCTTTTGTTTCTCAGATTAGAAGAAGTAGCAGTGTACTGCTTCAAGTTTTTTCCTTGTTAAGACCTTTACTTGGATGTGTCTCCTCAGGTTTCTGAGGAGAAACAGCAAAGTTTCTGGGAGAAAGAAAAGACTTATACAAGTGCAACCATTGCATGACCTTTTTGACTCCTTGGGCAGGTAAGTATCAGAGAGAGAGAGAGAGAGAGAAGTGAAACCCAGAGATGGAGAGAGGAATAAAAAGTGAAGAGACTCATGCAAATACAGAAACTGCCCAGATATACATTTGACACTTTATTTCTGTGTGTAAATGGTAAGAAAATTCAGGAAGGCAATACTACATGTGGAGAAATGCTGAGAACTGCAGGTGGTCTGTACAATGTATTCCGGCAAATGCAAGGGGAATACGCACTTGTCAGTCACTCTGCCATATTACAACCAAATCACTTTGTTGATACTCAAATTTGAGACGGCTTTGTTTGCAGATGACTGGGATGCCTGCTGTCATTTCTCAATGGCATTTAAATAGTCTTGTGTTTATAAAGTATCACAATATACACTGGGACATCTGTGGTAGATCACGCCGAGATCTTGAGAGTTGGTGTTTCTCACTTTTGAGTGCAGAGGGATCTGGTTCCCCCTCCGCCCCTAAAAATGGATTTTGGTTTTTTTTTTTTTTTTGTGTTGGGGCTTTTTTGCTGGTCTTCTTTTTTTTTTTTTTCGTTCAGCATCCCTCTACCCACCATGGGCAGTTGCCAATAAAAACACAGGGGATGCAATTCAAAACTGCTGTCTGCTGCCTGTTTACATTTTCTTTTAGACACCATTTTCTCTTCTGGACCTTAACAGGTGCCTAATATAGGCAGCTGTATTCCAATAGCAGGCCAGTACTCTTCCAAAGCTTATTTGAATCTTTTTCAAGGTGTAGTAGTAGTTCTTCTGCATTCTTAAGTCTTTTTCTGTCGTTTTTTTCCTAATCCATAGGCTCTCTCTATATACTTCCTTTTCTATTTTGCATTCTGCAGGATGCAAATGGCAAGGTAGAGAGATAGGACTTTAGTAATTCTTTCTGCTTTTTTACTTATGTAGCTGAAAAGTCACTCTAAGAGTAGTCTTGTGACATTACATGGAATTACTAGAAATCCTTTCCAGCCCTAGCTGGATCCTATGACCTGTGTAGTCAAACAATGTGAAATAAATACTATCCTATAATGTGTTTCCTAAGCTTTATCCCAAATATATCCTATCATGTGTTTCCTAAACTATATCCTAAATATATCCTAAACTTTGTTTTGAAAAGACATAGTAATAATAATAAACACAGTAATACATACAGTAATATATGATAGTGATATATAATAATATATAATAGTAACAAACATAGTAATGAACACAATAATAAACACTGTAATAAATAACAGCAACAAACATGGTAACAAACATAGTAATAAACAAGGGGCCCAGCATAAGTGTCGTGCCCTCTGTCCCACTCAGATGATCTTCATGGCCATGTGTAGATGGAGTCCAGAGGCCAGCTCCCCACCTGGGGAGGTGCCGGCAGGTGGGCATTTGCTGGCAGAGCTGATGAGTGAGCCAGCAAGGCCTCCTGCAGGGGCTGGGTTGAGTCTGAGGGCGCTGCTCTGGCTCTGGGGTGAGCTGGTGGAGCCTTCCATCCAGAGCAGAAGGAGGTGGTGACACTGTCCTCAATGCTGCTGAGATGGTCCTGGGGCTGTGGGGTAGAACTGGAAGCCTAGGAGGCAGAGCTCACCTGGGGAATCCAAGCAGTAAATGGGCACCTACAAGGGCAGAGCCAGAGAGCGCTGATGAAGCCATGAGGGCAGGAGCAGGCAGGATTTGACCCCTGGCTATTTTGCTGTAAAAGGGTTCATTTCTAGCACAGGAGAGAGGCACCTGACATCCATGTTCCACCAAGGGCATGTGCATGCCTCTAGTCTAGGACCATCCCGTGCACCTCAGGGATGTTTCCTATACTCAGAGCTTTGAAAGATGGAAAACGGGGTCTGCTACATACCTGGGTGCCTCTTTCTTCTTCCCCTGCTTGAATTCCCTCAGTTGCCTATCCCTGACAGCTCAGTTGCCAGCTTTCTTTTCTTAATAAGGGGTTGCCTGTCGCTCCCCTCTTCACAGGTTGCTCATTGCTTCTGTCCTGGGTTCAGCAGTAGCAGTCATTTTTCTCCTTCTTAGTAGGTGGTGCAGTGCTGTGTTTTTGACTTTCAGCTTGGGAACAGTGCTGATAACACTGATGGTTTTAATTGTTGCTAAGTAATGTTTAGTTTGACCAAGGACTTTGTGAGTCTCATGCTCTGCCAGGGAGGAGGGGAAGCTGGGAGGAAGCAGAGACAGGACACCTGACCCAAACTGACCAAAGAGGTATTCCATACCACAGCACGTCATGCCCACTATATAAACTGGGGGCAGTTACCCGGAAGAGCCAGATCACTGCTTGAGTTGGGCCGGGTATCGGTTGGTGGGTGGTGAGCGGTTGTATTCTCTTCCCTTGTTATTTCCTTTATCATTATTATTATTGGTGGCAGCAGCAGTGGTTTGTGTTATACCTTAGTTACTGGACTGTTCTTATCTCAACCCATGGGAGTTACATTCTTTTGATTCTCCTCCCCGTCCCTCTGAGAGCAGGGGGAGGAAGAACTGGGGGGAGTGAGCAAGCGGCTGTGTAGTTCTGAGTTAACGGCTGGGCTTAAACCACGACAGCTTCGTGATGTCCCGTGAAGAGCCTGGTAACCTTTCCATTCAATAGTATAGTTAGACAGGTGACGTCATGGCTACCTTGAACCCAGCAAAGCTAGGTAGTTTTACCTTCTCTCCCTGGAACAGCTCTTGAGGTGTTCACTCTCGGGAGCCACAGGAGGCACCTGCAACGGCAATGTGTAAGTTAGCAGGGGGCAAGGACCTCCCTGCCCAATTGCTACCCTAGCTCTGAAAGGCACATCCCTTGGATGGGTTTGCTCAGCTCAGCTGTGCCAGCTGTGGTGGGATCACCGCACAAAGTGTGATGGCCAACCTGCATCAGCCTTGCTCTGCACTTTGGCAGAGCTGCAGGCTGGTGGATGACCGTGCTTGTCTCTGCGGCAGCAGCCCCACCTTGTGAGGGGGGAGGCTTTTGTTGTCATGCTGTTTGTACACTTCACAAACCTCTGCTGTTTCTGGTGCCGTCTGCGGTGCTGGTGGCTCCTCGTTCCCCTCACTGGCCAGCCCGGCCACCTCCTCCCCAGGAAGTTCCTCCTGGTGGTCAATGAGGAACTCCATGAGCTGCGTGACCTGCACACAGCAAACCCCTGGTTTCACCGAGGGGGCTGGTACGGGCTCAAACAGCCTTTCTCAGCTTGACCCACATTTCTGTGCAGGAACGTGCAGCCGTGGGGCTGCTCTTCCTGGGTGCTGCCCCATGGCTTTGCTGACGGGAGGAGGCAGCCAGGGCCCTCTGAGCAGCAAACTTGCGGCGGGCTGGGGAGGCTGTAGCCATCCAGTGAACACAGTGCACCTTCCCTGTCTCCTGCACCAGGACACCCAGGGGCAGCTTCTGGGGAGGGCTGAGCAGGTTCGGTGACAAACAGATGGCCGGATTCCTGGCTGACATCTTGGTCGTGGCCGCGATTCTGCTGATGTTATGAAGCAGGGACAGCAAGTGCTGGAGCGGGAGCAGGTTGGCCTCAGGTAACTTACAGGCTACCCTGAGGGAACAGGAGCACAGCGTTAATGAAGTCAGTGTTGACAACACAGGTCTCCCAGACTGATCTCACTCAAGGCCACCACCTGGTCTACAGCAGGGGGACTGCCTTCACTGATACTGCCACTTCCCTCCCTCTCTGCCCTTCAGAAAGAGGCCCTTGCTGGAGCAAGCTCCAGTGCCTGTGGGAAGTGATCCCTGGAGGGAAATGTTTTTCTGTGCCCTTTTCCCCCCAGACATAAACCCCACAGCAGCAGGAGGTGGCTTGTGGAAACCATGGCTATTTCAGGCAGGCCAGCAGTGACAGTACGGTATTCCCAGCTGAGGTGTGCGGAATGGAAATCTCCCAGAAGGACAAGGGCTACCTTGCTAGAGTGATCCAAATCCCACGCTAGTTTTAGTTCCCTCTTCTACCAAGGTTTGAATCCTGTATCCCCACAGCTGAGACTTAATGGGAGCATTCTCCTTACAATTTTTATAGGTTACGTGGTTTGGAGCAAACACTGGGACTAAAAGGACTGTTGTTTTGTGGTTTTTTTTTTTGTTGTCTGCCTCTTGCGGGATGGGAACAGGAAAAGAGCAAACTTGTGTTTTGCCATAAGAACAGTTTAGTCATTAAAATAAATAATAACAATAACAATAGTAATGAAGATAACAAAAAGAGAGCAATAATACTCAAGGAAAAAAACACAAGTGATGCACAGTACAATTACTCACCACCCGCTGACTGATGCCCAGCCAGTCCCTGAGGAGCAGTCAGCCCCTTCTGGCAAATTCGCGTCAGTTTCTGTACTGGTCATGACAGCAAATACTCTGGAATATCCCTATGACTAGTTTGGTTCAGCTGTCCTGGCTGTGTTCACTCCCAGCTTCTTGTGCCTCTCCAGCCTTCTTGGTGGCGGAGCAGGAGAAGCTGAAGAGTCCTTGGCATTGGATGAGCAGTACTTCCCAACAACCAAAACATCAGTGTGTTACCAGCATTATTCTCAGACCAAATCCAAACCACTGCACTGCACCAGCTACTAGGAAGAAAATCAACTCTATCCCAGCTGAAACCAGGACAATATATATTATGTCTTGGTTTTCAGAATGCAGCATACCCCAGTTGTGGTTCTTTTTATTTTCAGCCATTACTAAAGGACGATACATACTTTGGGGCAGGGAGGAGCAAGGCCAAAGTCTTGTTTTTAAAGCTTCTCATGGATTATAAATAATTTTGGTCAGAACATTCCCAATACTCTGTTTTGTTCTGCCTGTTGGACAAAATAAAATCAAGTTGAAGCAAAGAGCATCTTCAGGCCATCATGGTGTAACATGAAATAGTAGCAAGAAAAATCTTGCATTTGACATTGAATGCTTTAAGAGATAGCTTCTGAGTATTGCTCTTATAAATTCAAGATATATAGTGGAGGAGGTGAGTGGAAAATAAAAATTCTTTAAAGATAGATGAGAAATAAAAGGAATATAGGATGTTGTCCTTTTGAGTAAGATGATTTAATCAATAAACCTGTAGGAAACCAGTGTATATCAGTGCTGTAGCCATAATGCAAATACTTATGTTTAAGTACTAATCTTTTAAAAGTATCTTCCATAGTGTAACCCCGTAGTCTTTGTGGTGGTATCTGATGCTTGTGCAAGGGCTGCCTACTACAACCACCTGACTTGAACGTTGCCTTTTGGGGATAGTCCTTTTACCAAGCACACCTGGAAGATTGCCCTGAGATTTGTGCTTAGCTCTAGAAGCCTCTGTTCCCTCCCTTCAACAGTAAGGGGAGCCTTGGGTGATGGCTTCAGCTGTGCTGCTGCCCAAAGGTTTTTTTTGATCAGAGGATGTCGGTGAAGTCTGGCAGTGTCCTCCTTATATGTTACCAGGATACCTACTGTTAATTCCCAGGGAAAAAGCTGCCCGATTCTTCAGCTTCAGTACTTCAGCCTTTGAGCGCCTTTGCCGTGGTTAGTTGTAATTATTTGTAAGCATACTTAAATGTTATGCCCGCATGGAAAATAAGTGAATGTGGTTCAAAGAAGCAGCAGGAGTCAAGGAGAGTAAAGGGAACCATAAAATAACCAACAAATACGGAATTGGTAATATTAGCAAAACATATGTCTTATGCAGTGTCTTGAAACTACCAGACGTAGACTTGTCTCACGTAACTACGTGCTGGAGGCTACGTCTACACAAGCAGGTGATCTGGAGCAGCAGAAGCAGACAGAAACGATGAGAGTAGTTTTTATTGCAGGCCCTTACAACCCCTCTGGGTGTTGGAGTGCGTTTGGTGTGCAGCTGGAGAGGGGTTTCTGGTTTAGCTTCCTCCAAAAGCAACCAGGTTTGTGTGCACCACAGCTCTATTGGGAATCAGGGTGGACTGATAACCCAAGCCAGTGTGCTCTGGTACAAAGGTGGCCTCCTTGTTGCAAGGTGTTTCCATAGAGGACACATCTGCAGGGGCAGTTCAGCTCCTCTGTCTCTCTGAATTTGGCTATATTTGAATCTTAGGGTCACCAAACTCCTAAATAAGGTAGTTAGTGGCATTTAGATCTAACGTAAAGCACAATTTAATTGCTTCAAGAGTAGCAGAAGATTCGTCCTTTTACACAGGGTTTGTGGTCTTGTGTTAAAACCCTCTGTTCCCAATTACTGCTTCAGCGAAAGGTTTGTTGCATGCTGAATTTTCTGAGCTGTCACAAGTTTAGAGCAGATCCGAATTTACAGAAAAATGCTTCTTCCTCTTCTCGGAAAGGGAAGAGGTCTCATTTTATGTATTTACTCTGCACTTGGTTTGTGGAATGATTGTCTCTTTATCTGGCATCCTTGTTTGGCCTGAATATTCGTCAGGGCACAATGATGAATCATTCATCTCTGCAGTGCTTGCATTTTTTATTTTTCCTTGGGAATCAACCAAATAAGTCAGAGCTACATAAAAGATGGATTTCCCTTTGCCGTGTCCTGGAGGATGTCACTGTGGAAGTCTCAGTGCAGTGTGCCATGCGGATGCTGTCCGTTTAGAACTTAACCTTAAAGAGGACTGTTGTCCCAGGTCCTCTCATGTGGGAGCTTTGCCCTTTTGACACCTGGAGGGTTACCCAGTTTCCTTCTTTAATTTTCCCGTATCATATAAGCAAGATGTGTTGCCTTATAGTGAATGCCGAACAGATAATTAGAGTTTTAATGTGTTTTTTAATTTTATAATGATATATTTAGATGGGTTGGTTGTGTCACGATCACTTGGTCTCCTTTCTTTTGCCAGTTTGATAAATGAGCCGTGTAACTGTGGGCTTTCACCATAACTTATTTGTTATTTGTGCCTCTGGACCAAAGAGCTGGGGGAAGCAGTAACAACAGTCAGGAAGGGCTTGAAGTAATTCGACTTGAGTCAAACCCCAAACAGTTAATGCTCAGAGGATACTGGAATAGGAATATATTGTAGGTTTTTAAATGCCTGAGCTTGCAACATGGCTAGCTATTTTAAAATTCAGTTGCCTATTACATGCAAATTGCCATTTTTATGTGCTACATGCAGGTTTTTTAGCATGAAAGAATGATTGCCAAAGTGGATTAATGCCTTTCACATCTGCAAGTCTTGGTTCAGATCAAAAGCAAAATAAGCCATAAGTGTTCAGAATGGACATGTGTGCATATCATAAATGCTGCCACACAGGCTGGCCTGGCTTGGCAGTTAAGAGCTTCTGTTTTTCTTAGGAGGGACTCAGTGCTAAAATATTAGTATTTCATCAGCACTACAGATTGAGCCTCAAGTTATTTTTTTAATTACTATTCAGATTAATCCCCAAGTCATTCTCATTGGAAATTTTTCAAAGGTTAGACTTTTTTAAATGTTAAATGTATGTTACAGTTTTAAAGTTTTATAACCACAGGATCTGAAGGACTCAAGTTGTCTGGCATTTTTCAAGCTAGTCCAGCTGTATTCGGAGGAACTGAGTAGGTTGGCAAAGTGTGGTGTGGGCTTTTTTGTTAAATCCATCACTGAGGAAGTGAGAAAAATAGGCAGTAGCTGTGGTGAGGGCTTTACTATGTGAGAGCTCTCCACCTTTGCATCTCAACCTCCCCAGATTCTCTCTTCTTCCAGGGTATTCGGGTTTTTATTTGGGCCAGGTTTCCTGAGGATGTTCAGGCATGGCAAGCTTGGGGTTGTTATTCTGCTGTTTTATCAGGAGCTGTCGGGGGAGCACAAGCTCCTCTTGCATCTTCCTCAGGTGGTGGCGCTGCTCTGAGATGGTCTGCAAAAATGTGTGATATGGGCTTTGTCCTGACTGCCTCTGACTGCTGGAGGAGCCTCTGAGCATCCTCTGGGAAGGCAGGAGCTGCCTTGCCATGCGTTGGTCATAACACAGAAGGGAAAACATTTCTGAGACTTCGTAAGACCACCAGTGAGTGTGGGACAGGGGCTCCCAGGTGCTGTTTGACGCAGCTTACTTGGAGGTATGGACGAACAAATGCGAAGATTGAAGCAAACAGTGAGCTGCAGGTGTGACACTTCAGCAAACACAGGCGAGAAAAATCAATTTTTCACAAATGAAAGAGGAGAAAAAAAAATCAATAGGGAAAGGATTGTTATTTTCATTTTAAAGCTGGAGGAGCTGGGGTTTGATCTCTAAGTTCATGCTTTCCTGTTCTCATTCACATGTTGCATAGCTCTGTTACCGGAGAACTGTGGACTGTATTGCATAGAGATCATTAACTATAAATGACTGAAAGAATGTGAAATACTCCTCATCCTTATTTTTTTATTTACTTGCCTGATTGTGGATACATCTTCCTCTGTTAATTACTGTGGATGCTAGCTCCTTGTATGGGAGTGTTGGAGAGCATCGAGCTTTCACTGTGAAGTCCACCAGCCTTTTCCTCATGCATGTTTTGACAGTATTTAAAGCACACAAAGCAGACTGTAGACACTGATCTGTGTGTTGAGATGCACCCACATCACTAAAGGCTTAGAGGTTCTGTAAAGTTGAATGGGAGAAATAACAGTCTGTCCTGATTTGGATCAGTTAATTTCTTTGCATGATCAGCTTACTGCTTCAGTGCTAGCATATCAAGAGCAGTTGTGTTGAAGAACATTTAAGTGCGTGTTTTTATACATGATATATATTTAGCTGTACATATGTGTGTATATGGATATGAAATATAGCAGTAAGCGAAGGTGACATATATGTATAAATACATACAAATACATATATATGCATACAGACATGCATATATAAATAGAATCATAGAATAGTTAGGGTTGGAAAGGACCTTAAGATCATCTAGTTCCAACCCCCCTGCCATGGGCAGGGACACCTCACACTAAACCATGTCACCCAAGGCTCTGTCCAGCCTGGCCTTGAACACCACCAGGGATGGAGCATTAACAACTTACTTGGGCAACCCATTCCAGTGCCTCACCACCCTCACAGTAAAGAACTTCTTCCTCATATCCAATCTAAACTTCCCCTGTTTAAGTTTTAACCCGTTACCCCTTGTCCTATCACTACAGTCCCTAATGAAGAGTCCCTCTCCAGCATCCCTATAGGCCCCCATCAGATGCTGGGAGGCTGCTCTGAGGTCTCCACGCAGCCTTCTCTTCTCCAGGCTGAACAGCCCCAACTTTCTCAGCCTATCTTCATACGGGAGGTGCTCCAGTCCCCTGATCATCCTCGTGGCCCTCCTCTGGACTTATTCCCACAGTTCCATGTCCTTTTTATGTTGAGGACACCAGAACTGCACACAATACTGCAGGTGAAGTCTCAGGAGAGCAGAGTGGAGGGGCAGGATCACCTCCTTCGACCTGCTGGTCACGCTCCTTTGGAGGCAGCCCAAGATACGGTTGGCTTTCTGGCCTGTGAGCACACACTGAAGCTGGCTCATGTTCATTTTCTCATCAACCAACACCCCCAAGTCCTTCTCCACAGGGCTGCTCTGAATCTCTTCTCTGCCCAACCTGTAACTGTGCCTGGGATTGCCCTGACCCAGGTGTAGGACTGGGTTGTGCTAAAGAGCTTGGTGTTCTTCAGCACAACTTTTGAACTAAACCAGGAAGGGGTGTACAAATTGCAAACCTGGTACCATGTGAGACAGTGTGTTCCCATGTTCCAGGAGCTCTGTGATAGGATGTGCAAGCCAGACAGGTTGGCTGACTGGAGAGCAGAAAAAATACGAGTGTGCTGGACCCATAGCGGTGCTGCTGTTCTGGGTGAGGTAAATAGAGAAAATAAAACCAGCCCCAGGCTTTCAAAGCAATCACCAGCTTTAATTGGCTGCAGTCAGGTAGGGATTGGAGAAAGCAGGAAAATCTCTAGGATGGTGTGGATCTCTCTGGCTGTGGAGTTTGACTCCTTCCTCTGAGGTTGCTGTAGCTGCCAGCAACTGAAAGTGTTTTCAATAAATTGATCTTCAAGTGAATCAGAAACGTGTGTAATGGGAGGGCTTCTGTGCTCTCCCAGGCAGAGTGGGAGCATGGGTGCGGGAGATGTTACTTCCTTTTTCTGTCTTGCTAATATTCACAATAGCCAGAATTACTAATATAATGAAACTATTCCTACCAGTCCTATCACCTTTTTATTGTGCTTTAAAGTACAGGACATTGCCAGATACGCATATTGGAAAAGTAAGGAAAGCGCAAGCATTACAGCTGAGTAGATTCAAATTTGCATTTTTCTGAATTTTTCCATCCTCTAATTTCTTTGAATGTGTTTCTTTTATCTGTTTCCATATATGACTCATCTTCATACTAGTGTCTCATTCACGTTTGCCTGATGTTTTCTGTTTATGGCTCACCTTTTTGTATCTCTTTCCATTCTGGTCTCTTGCTCATAAGTATTCATATGCAAGATGCTCTTGTGAGTTGAGAACATTTAAAATCAATAGACACAGCTTGTCTCCATGATTTCGCTTCACTTCCTGACATTGTTACCTTGTACTCCTCCTTGTAGAGGAGTATTCTGAAGCTTCTTAAAGTACTTAAAACTACTGAAAGACCTGTAGAAGTTTATGCCAGTTCTTTTGTATTCTCTCCCTCCATCACGTGTCCTGTTCTTTATCGTTTTGCCCACCCTTTTTACTTTGCATATTCTGTTCTCATGTTCATCCTTGTAGTGCTTTTTCCTTCTTTTTTTCCATCCTTTTCCTTTCCTGTGTGGAAGTGACTCTGCAGCTGTTCTTCTGTCCGTAAAGGTAACTGCTGCCATTTGCCATTTCTTCCTCTGCTTCCTCTTCTACTGGAAGATTTGGAGAAGACTCCTGTCCTTGTGCAGCTGTATGTTGCAGGGCTGATGTGCTTGGTTTGTTCATATTTTTCCTTCACAGAGAAGTTTTGGGAGTGGCTAAATCCTGTTGAAAATCTGTTTATTTTGACATACTGCTGAAATTACTGCCCTAGTGGCCGGGTTTGGAGCTCTGGAGAAGGATCTGGTCTAATTGCAGGGAAAGGCAAGGCCATCTGGTGTCTGCAAATGATGGTCATACATGATGCATGTGGGGCTGGACCCGAATGAGAGACTTCAGCAAAGTGCGTCAGGGAATATCCAAATGCCTGAAACAGCTCTGGAAAGGTGGGACCACCTTCAGTGCACAACTAGTTGTACCGTCCCTTCCTTCTCAGTGCCTTCTGGAAGAGGAAATCTCTTGTTCCTGGTTGGAAGAAGCTGAGCATGCTTTTGGACCCTGCTGACCCAGGAGGAGCAGTTTAGTCCTCTCTGCAGCTCCTGATGGGTGTGGAGAGTGGTGCTGACCCCACTCTGTTTAACTAAGTTTTTATTTAACTAAGAGGACTGAAACATTGTTAGCCTTTCTCAAGTGATTAATTTTGTCCTCCTTGGGATTTGGGAGCTGTGGGTGTGCTACCTTGTGCAGAGAATTTGTGTTTCAGATCGGTCTTTTTTTGGTGCATTAGCAGTTTGCTAATTCTGGTCAGTTCTTAAAAGTGTCGGTGAAGGCTTGGATCGTTCTGTGAATTGCCTCTCTCTTCCCATGCACAAAGTCCCCATCACAGGCTTCTTCTGGATGCCTGTGAGCTTTGAGTCCCGTGCACTAGCTCTGATCTTCAGCTCTGTTTGTAGGTACCAAATAATGCTTAGCTTTCACACACTGAGTAGCTGTCCCTTCTAAACATTGGAGTATATGATACCTTTTTGTCTGTGGTTCGGATGTTAGAAGGTAGTTGGGATTATGAATAGCTGATGGTGAAAAATCATTGGGACAGTTAAAATTAAGCAGTTTGATCTGTGGTTTGAAGGGTGCTTCATTGCAGGAAATTGTGGCTTTTTTGGTTGGTTTTTTTGAGGTTGGTTTTTTTTTCAGTTTTAAAATGAAAGCTGAGATAAGCGCTATCACTGAAAGGACCTTAAAAAGGTTGCAGCCAGCAGTCATAAAGATATGCCTTTATCTTTATGATAAAGATATGGAAGCGATTGTAGATAATATTTTACCTTGAGCTGTCTATTTCATTTTATATTGTTGCAGTAAAGGTGTTTGATAATATTTAGTAGCTGAAGCCCTGCATTTCTTTTACCATCTCTAGTTAAATATGTTCATGATGCCACTGGAAATCCATATATTCAAGGGCTGATAATTCTCAGCTGTAAAAATGTGTTCTGAGCAGAAACTCAGCATGGGATATCTCAACAAAAATAAAGTCACTTCAGGTATAAATCGTCTGCTGACTGGAGAAAAGTTAACAGGACTGGAGAAGATACTGTGCTGTATTGCAAAGAAGTTTGCTATGTAATAGAAGTGGCATGCTGTCCAGAAAAGAATGGTAATGGTCTGTATCTGACTGGAGTTAAGATGTTACCCAGTAAAAATCGTAGCTTTGAATTACCGTGGAGACATCAGTTTTCTTACACGAAAGTGTCATCTGTAGTGACTATACCACAGTATTCCTAGATGAACATGGGAATGTGTGCTCTATCAGCTTAGCAGCTGTGTCCAGGATGCTTCTCCCTTTTGCTAGGCCTGCAAGCAGATCTTGGGGGTTTAATTGTTATTTATTGTCATTTGCTACTTTAAATAAAACACATTATTTCAGTATGCTTTTTGTGCTATCTGCTGTGAGAGACTGTGCAGGTAAAGATTTGGATGTGTTCACTCATATGGAAGCAAAGTACTGAAAGTCATTGCAGCATATCCTGTCTCTTGTCTCTTACTGACTGGCCTTTCTAAAGTGCCTGTTGGCATCATATCTAACAGTTATATAGCACTTGTGGGTTAACTTAATTTTCTTTTGAAGCATGCCTGTAATGTAAAGGGAAAGAGTGCTGAGGAATAAAAGTATTCCTGTGGACTCTTCATCTCCTTTTTATGGAGAGTTCTCTTTGTTTCACTCACTGTTTCATGAGTGCAATTGCATTGAGGCATGATCCCACTAAAGTTTAATGAGAAAATGTATAGCTCTGTCAACAGTAGATGAGTCCTGAGACGATTTCAGAATTGCAAGAAAAATGAAATGATTGTGGGGCCACAGAACATGATCTTCTGAGGTCTTGCTGATGAATCCCTGACATCTCTCTATCTTGATGATGCCATTCAAAAACATAAGTGTTGTCTTATGTTACTTAAAAATTCTATGCAAAGTTCGTGATGTTATTGAAGAATGTAAAAATTCTGGAATGTGTTTTAGTTCTGCAGTAACAGTTAGCAGTTGCCATGTTGTCCCGTTTGTCCCCCAGATCTGGTTCTAATGAGACCGACTTAGCAAACCCCGCACCTCACCATGCCAGAAGCAGTGGTCTCCATCTCCCCTTCTCCTTCCATTTATACTCCCTTCCATGTACTGATTTGGCCTCTGGGCAAGCAGATTCAGTTCATTAAGGTGACTGGAAATTAATTACTTTAAAAAGTCAATTGTAATTTTGCCTATTTGGTGACCTTAGTTCTCCAAAGTATTCAGATGAACATCAGAGGAGATGAACCTCTCATGAACAAGAGTTAATGAGGTGAATCCAGAGTGGGGAAGGGGGATGAAAGCTGATAGTACCATGCTTTTCATAGAATTGCAGAATGGTCAAGAGTTGGAAGGCACCTTAAAGCTTGTCGTGTTCCAACCCTCTGCCATGGGCAGGGATACCTTCCACTGGACCAGGTTGCTCAAAGCCCCATCCATACTGGCCTTGAGCACTTCCAGGGATGGAGCAGCCACAGCTTCTCTGGGCAACCTGTGCCAGTGCCTCCACCACCCTCACAGTAAAGAATTTCTTCCTAATGTCTAAGCTGAAGCTCCCCTTTCTCAGTTTAAAGCCATTCCCCCTTGTCCTATCACTGCATGCCCTTGTATAAAGTCCTTCTCTAGCTTTCTTGTAGGCTTCCTTTAAGAACTGGAAGGCTGCTCTAAGGTCTCCCCGTAACCTTTACTTCTCCAGGCTGGACAGCCCCAACTTTCTCAGGCTGTCTTCATACAGGAGGTGCTCCAGTCCTCTGATGATCTTTGTGGCCTCCTCTGGATTAATGGTGCCCTTCATCAGGAAATGTAACTGTCTTGTCCTAGTAGAGTTGCTGTTCTGCTTTACCACTGCGGGAGCTGTGGCTGGGTGCACAAAGGGTCTCCTAGGTGGTACAGTGTGAAAAACAGAACTACAGTTGGGAACTACTTGTGCTGAGTCTGAATTATTCCTTAGAAGGACACTGCAATTCTTAATGTGGTTTGATTTTTAACTTCATAAAAAGAAATGAAATACTAGGTTAAGTATGAATTAAGGAATGCAAGAAGTAAAATGGATAATTAAACTGAAACCATAGCTTTTTTTTTTTTTTCTGAAGTACAGCTTTTAGATGCATCTCAGTCTATGTCAAGAGCTAGAAACCGTTACTGGCACAGTCAAAACCTATTTTTGGAATTGTATGACAGCAGTGATTTTAACAAGGGACTTGGTGCTTGGAGACAGTGAGTAAACCTTTGCTGTGCTCTGAAGCAGCTCATGCTTCTGGATTCAGCGGGTGTCCCGGGCACCACACATAGTTCAGTCACATATTTGCATATGGAAAAAGAAAACACTAGAACTATAGCATTACTAATACCTTATCTTGTACGATTAGCTACAAATTTATGATATTAAAAATTTGAGCTAGACCAGTGTGTTGCTTGGTTTGGATTTTTTTTTTTCTCTTGCCTCAGTCTGTGTTTATACAGTGTAGTCATAATTGAAAGCGTCATAAATCTGTGGGGTTTTAACTCTTACTTTCAATGAAAGTTAATATGCAAAACTGTTCTTGCCATACTTTTCTTAATACTTCCCAACACAATAATTAACTTAAATCACCCGCGTTTCCCACTTCAGAATCTGTAATGGTGAACCTGGGCTTGTATTTTTACAAAAACAGTGTAACAGTGAATCTAGATTGTTAAGCCTTCTTAGGCAACATGTATTTATCCTCCTTCCTTCTATCCCTTCCCTGGAGAATGTGGGTTAAAAGTTAAAACATCTCAGTCTTGTGACTGTATTTTAAGAAAGAGGATACTTTGCTTTCGTGGTTGGGTTTTTTTCTTGGTGTTTGTTCCCCCCGTCCCAAGCTGCATATTCTCTTTAGCATGTGACTCAATATAATATGAAATAATATGAGGTTTTTATTTGAAATTACAGTTACAGTGCAACGATGGTTATGGGACAGAGAGCTAGACTTTCGGTGTGAACTGTTGGGGTTGTTTTCTTACTGTCCATGGAATACCACTGCCAGCTTCTTGGCTGCTGATTGCTTCCACAAATGCTGAGTATCCTGGTGTGACACAACACAGACAAAGGTACAGTCGCTCACGCTTGGGCTTTTCCTGTGGGCACCTGATGGTGTAGTTCATGAAGAGCTGTGCTAGTGAACATCCATTCCTGAAGGTGATGGGGACTCTGGACAGATGCCCAGAGGTGCCATGTGCCTAGTGAGCTGGACCAAGGCAGAGCTCCCTTGCTTTCTTCCAGATGTATCCCAAGTATAGATGTGTCCCACGACCCAAAACCAAGCATGACCTTCGTGATTTGTGGTTGAAATGCAGGCAGAATTCTCTATAGGCTGTGGACAAGAGGAACCAGCCTCAAGCTGCACTAGGGGAGGTTTAGACTGGATATTAGGAAAACTTTCTTCACAGAGAGAGTGCTCAGGTATTGGAACAGGCCGCCCAGGGAAGTGGTGGAATCACCACCCCTGGAACTGTTCAAAAGCTGTTTAGATGAGGCCCTCAGTGACATGGTTTAGTGGTGGTCTTGGCAGTCCTGGAGTAACTGGTTGGACCCAATGACCTTAAAGGTCTTTTCCAACCTAGTTGATTCTGTGATTCTGTGACTCTATAGATGTTGCTGAAAACCATTGTTCTAGGGCAGCATTATTAAGTATTTTGGAACTGAGATGCAACCTGGACATTGTGTTATTTTTCTAGAAGCGGAAAGTAATATCATCTAGGATTGCACCAGTTTTCAAGGGAGAAGGGAACTGAACATTTCCTCTGAGTCCTCGGTACTAAGCACAGTCTAACTTAAGCATTGAAGTATAATAATAATTGTGGATTCCATATGTAATTCTGCTGATGCAATCTGTGAAGTCCTGAGTGATTAATATCATGTACGTGACCTGGTGCTTCATTCACAGATGATGGGAAGCTACAGAAATCTGTTCCTCCTTCTGTTTCATCATGTGATTCTTATTCTTTGTTTATACATAAAAATCTGAAACTTGAAATTTCCCTTTGGAAGATATTTTATATCTCAGGTGGGTTATAACATGCTTACATAAAACATACCATGTGTGAGTAGGAGAATAAAAATACCAACACCAACCAACTGGTGGAGTTATTATTACTTTGCTTTTCACCTCTTGAAAGTTTACAAAGTCTTTATCAGAACAGCTGATCCAAGATGCAGAAGTTCCCTGGACGTAGTCTGAAGTATGTGCTAGTGATGGCATGTGATTTGGCACTTCAGTAACACAGGTCTTTCTTTTCAGCTGAAAGCATATTGTTGCTTTTCTTGTGTATGTGTAAGCTGTGGCTGTAGCTGTTGTTACACTAGTGGGCATAATGTGGGAAGAATAGGAAACCTGTGACACAGGAACTGTGTTTTAAAATACCGTTTGTATTACGGGAAAGCTGGAATATCCCTGAACAGTGAGAATTAACAATGCAAACTGTATTTCCGTGGTAAACTGAAGCGGCTGGGTTTTTCACTTCTTCAGAATGCCATGAGCAAATAGGAGGTTCTAAGGTGTGTTAGCAAATGCATACAAATACACAATATGTATTTTTACGTACACACATGCATGCATAGTTGTGATTATGCATTCTGGAGAAAAACTGCAATTATTTTTTAACATTTCAGAAGGAAAATAAGGTTTGGGTTTTTTTTTCTGTCTCGTTGTAAGAATGCTACGTGTGTGAAGCTCCCTAGTTCACACTTTTCTCAGAATTCTGGGTCTTAAAAATATGTGTCACTGGAGTGGGATCTTCCTAGACTCAAAAAACTGCATTGCCAAAGTCTTAATGGTTGAAGAAACCTAATATACACAGGGGAAAACTCAGAATGGTAGGCAGTTTGGTGAGGTTGCTCCCACCCTTGTGTAATCAAATGTTGAAAGTCCCCAAGGATGGAGATTCTGTGACCTTTCTAGGCACTCTGTTGCAGTGTTTGATGTCCTTTTTCATAAAGCCTTTTGCTTTTTGGACTTTCTTAATCAGAATTTCACTTGCTGCAGTTGTGTCCTTTGCCTTCTGTCCTGTGTGTGAATACCTCTGAGAAGAGTTGGGTTCTGTTGTCTTTGCCACTGTATTAGGTAGTGGCAGAGAGCAGTCAATTCCCCCTGCAACCTTCCCTTGCCCAGGCTGAACAGCCCCAGCTCTCTCAGCCTGTCGACCAGCACCATGTGCTCCAGTTCTTGACAAACTCATTGGCCTGCCTTGGATTCCCTCTGCTGTGCTTATGTCTGTCCTGTCTTGTGCTGGGAAGCCCAGCATTGAACCTAGAACTCCAGATGTCTCACCAGTGCTGAGAGGATCACCTCCCTCAACCTGCTGGTGATGCTCTTCCTATTGCAGCTCAGGATGCTGTTAGCATTCTTTGCCGTGAGTGCCCATTTTCCCTGCCCATGTCAGGGAGGTTGGAACTAGATGATCTTAAAGTCCTTTCCACCCCTGACTGTTCTATGATTCTATGATTCTGGCTCATGGTCACCTTTTTGCCCACCAGGACCTCACCTGCTTCTCTGCTAAGGTGCTTTCCAGCTGGTTGGTCCCCAGCATCTACTCATGCATGGAGTTATTCCTCCCCAACTGCAGGACCTGCTATTTGCTTTCTCTGAATGTCACAATGTTCTTTGCCAAGCCATTTCTACAACTTGATAAGATCCGTCTGAATGGCAGCGCTGCCTTTGAGGGTGCTCCCGGCTTCTCCAAATTCTGTTTCCTAAAAAACTGCTGAAGGTATTCTCTGTCCTATCATATATTTTGAGGCCAGTGGTCCAGCTGGCTTTCCACCTACTTTTTAGTCCAGTAATTGGAGGACAAGGACAATTGATTTGGTGCACATAATAAATCATAGGGTTTTCTTCGCTTTATTCTAGATAGCAGTTTTAACCCTTTCTCATACAGACCTCACATCTATTAAATTACTTTTCTGTTTTATTTTTGAAATATAAATTAATATCAGAATTTCCATTTTTTTTTTTTTTGTTGTTGTGTTCTTTTTTAATGCTGTTTCGTTGCACCTCTCCCCACACGCCATGTGCAGCCTTGGTGGCAGGGCTTCCTGTCAGCGTGTGAAAGAAAACCCAATGCTTGAGCCTGTTCATGCAGGAAGGAATTGCTAAAAATGGCAACGCTGGGTCACTGAGGCGTGAGCAAGCAAGCAAAAATTCCCAAATACACCTGTTTTAAAGTAAATAGGAGTGCACAGTCACAAAAAAACAGTTGGTTGCTGGACTCACCTGCTGCTTCCCTGAGACAAATCTCATTAAAAAAAATGCTAGACTTATATAGAGAAATGAACAGAGCAAAATAAATGTAATGCATAGTCTTCCATTTGCTGTATTTTTGAAGAGATACTGTGTATAACCCTTGTTTTATGCTCAGGGTTTGATGATTTCTTCCATGGTGTCAGTAAGCTAGATGGTCTTCATTATCATTAATAGTTCTCCATTTCGATTTCTGAGAATCAGAGAAAATGCAAATGCAGTAGGGTGAGTTGCAGTAAACATGTGTTTATTTCTCTTCTCTACGTTTCAGTGGCATTTGAGTCTTTCTTCTTTTTCCCTTCCTGCTATTCCCTTTCCATTCCTGTTAGTCTGCCCTTGTCTTTCACGAGTGTGTGCTGATGTTTGTTACTGCTTTTAACAGCATTGTTTTCGTATGTGACTGTAACATACAAGGGAAGATAATTAAAAGTTACATAATTGCTCTGTATAGGGGAATGCACGATAATGGATTTATTAATACAGTTTTCAGACAGTGCGTCCCTAAGGCATAGTACAGGAGTGAAACATTCTGTCTGACCAGTACTCATTAGAATGCATCTGAATGTCCAGGATTCTTATAGTTAAAACTATATTAACATTGTATGATAAAATTCTAATTAAAAAAAGTAGCTTGCAAGGTTTTATGTATGCAACAGGAAAAAAAAAGTGGTATCATTTGTGATGACTCTCTGGGTGTGACTAATCAGATGTAACCAAATCCCAAGAGATCAGAGGTATTTAGAAGTGCCTGTACATAGTAATAATACCTCCTGCATGCGGTTACCTTGAGGGTGTCTACATTTCCATGTGTCCTTTTACTGTACTAAAAAGATTAATATTTTTTTAGTGGTGAGAATAGTGTTATTCTGAGTGGATTCACGACCAGTCATTACTAACATATAGCCTATGTACAGATTTACACTTGCAGATTTACATTTGTCTTTATGTACCTTTAGTTGAGATGAATTGAAATAAAAAAAAAAGAACCAAAACCCACATATATACACATGGACCAAGTACTGACATTTGTATTTCACTAGGGATCACAACCAATTAGATCATCAGCTCCAAGGACCTTTGTAATGACCTAGATGTGCCAGCATTAGAGTTCAGCAGTATCCCTAAACTTCGACTGACTGGGGTTAACATAGCCTTGCCTCTCTTAGGAAATAAATTTAGCCAGGGAAACACAGACTTCCGCATGAAGGAGCTGCCTTTTGTCACTCCTGGTGCTGTTTTTGAGGGGGCAGGAATTGTAAAATATGTCTACCAATTTTAAGAAACTGGAGGACTGATTACTCTTGTTATGGGTTGTTTTTTTCCATGTAAAAGACTACTATATTATATCATACTAAGGAATGAAAACATATTTTTCTTAACGTTGCCTCTTGTTCTTGACAGCTAAAACTTTTCGATAATAACTCATATTGCTTTTCATCTTTAAAACATTTTTCAGACAGTATCTGTGATAGTTGATCTGCAAAACAACCTTAAAAGGCATCAAATTTATTGGAATTAGTCATATTTTATGGGGGGGGTTAATCCTAATTTTCCATTGAAAAAATGTTTCCTTTAAAGATGTCTATAGGAACAATTGAAGTAAATATCAGAGCTCTTGGCAAACTCCCAGCTGCATGCATTGTCTATTTTTGTTCTATTTGTGGTCCTGGTGGTAAGTTAAAGCAGATGTTTTGTCTTCAGAGTGAATCAGAATGAATCTTGGTGCTACGGGCAGTTTTTCATTGCAAGTCCACTGACTCTGCTCTTGAAGCTTGTCTCTAATGGCTATAATAATGATGTAATGATTTTTGAGGTAATCGCAGTGGTGCAGATTGCTAGGGAGAGACTAGGTGATCTCTTGAGGTTTCCTTCATCCTAGTTCCTACAATTTGTGAATTTTCCATTGATGGCTCTTTAGGTGGCAACAGAGAAAGCTGTGAAAGCAGGAGAGGGCCGGGTTATAAGGATCCTCATCTGGAACACCCCTAGCAGGAGTGGAAGAAGAAGACAGATGCTCACCTAGCTATGCTGCCTGCTCTTGCTAAATCCTATCAGTTTGGGAACAGCTCAGAAAATGCCATGGTCTTGTGGGGTCTTGTCTTCAGGGTGGTCATAGCTTAAGCTCAAGCTAATGTTGATCTGCTTGAAGTTTAGTACTAGTTTAATTGCATGTTAGTGCCCCTCATTTGCACGTAAGAGGTGTTTTGTCTTGGTCTAGCTTGAGAGACAGTAGGGGAAGAGAGGATGACTCGGGCAGGAAGATGAGCCTCAGAGAGGCAGCTCAGCAGTGGTCTTCTGCTGAGGTCCACGGCAAGCCTTCTCCAGCACATAGCCCCATCTTGGTTCCCAAAGCCTTCAGGAGACTTTTATGATCCCTTTTATGGAGGTTTGTGTTGCTCCATCCTCCTTCTACCACCTACTGCTCCAGCCCTGTAACGGAGCTCAACTCTTTGTTGCCCTACTTAAGAGGAGGGAGGGCATGTCATGAGTGTTCAGTCTTTTATCTTAAGAGTTTATTGTCCTTTTCTTTCGTGAACCAAGAAACAGTGCTTGTCTTAGAGTGCTGGGTACGAAGTATGACAAGTCTTAGGCAGAAGACCCAGCTGGCACTGCTGTTGCTGTCACTGGTGCATGGGTCTTCAGGAAACTCAAGAGCAGCTTCTGTGGAACTTGTGCATCCCTGGTACAGCCTAGAGATGTTTGTCTGTTTTGAAGTAATTTGAATGTCATCCCCCTCTACTCTGCTCTGGTGAGACCCCACCTAGGTATTACATCCAGCTCTGGAGTCCTCAGTATAGGAAAGACATGGACCTGTTGGAGAAGGTCCAGAGGAGGGCTGCAAAAATGACCATAGGGAGGGAGCATGAGGAAAAGCTGAGAGAATTGGGGTTGTTCAGCCTGGAGAAGGGAAGGTTCCAGGGAGACCTTAATGCAGCCTTTCAGTTCTTAACATGGGCCTATAAGAAAGATGGGGAGAGACTCTTTAGCAGGGTCTGTTGTGACAGGATGAGGGGTGATGGTTTTAAACTAAAAGAGGGAAGATTCAGCCTGGATGAGAGGAAGAAATTTTTTACAATGAGAATGATTAAGTACTGGCACAGGTTTCCCAGAGAGGTGGTGGATGCACCATCCCTGCAGACGTTCAGGGCCAGGCTGGATGTGGTTCTGAGCAACTTGATACAGTTGAAGATGTCTGTGCTCATTGCAGGGAGTTGAACTAGATGATATTTGAAGGTCCCTTCCAACCCAAACCATTCTATGATTCTGTGATATTAGTACAAACGTTCTTCTGTATTTTGATAATATGCCCCTCCTGAACTCATTCAGTGTAGTGTTTCCTTGTGGGCTCTTTTCAAACTCTATTAAGAAAAGCAACACAGAAAAAATACAACATTACTTCTTTCAGTGTGTGTTTAAAAGAGCATACTTTTTATTTGCTGACATACTGCAGGTTAAGATGTTTACATTTAAGCTTGTGGCTTCTTAGTGAATTTGCTTGTTAGGAAGCCACAAGCTCTTTCATTTTGAAGTGGTGCTGGCTTTTTCATATCCTTCTCCACATATCAAAGCCTGTTAAACTGCCCATGAGATTTTTCTGTGCAAGAGGATGACTTACCATATTTGATACCTTAAAGATTAGGGGCCTGTCAAGATTTCCTGACTGCTTGACTCTTGTATGTTCACATGCCTGCTGTGAGCAGTGGGATGTGAAAGCAGCTGGGAGGCTAAATCACCAGACCTACCTCATGTTATTGTCACTTGGTCAGTTGATAAGGGAAAGAGAGATGAGAAAAGTGGGCTTCCTCTCTGTATGAGATGGGAAAATAATCTGACTGTAATGCATCAGTGGGACTAAGAAAAGAAGTTGATGCAGCTGGTCAAAATGGCCCTGAAATGCAAGAAGCCTTCCCCTGTTTACCTTCCCCAGCTGTAAGCCTTCAGTTGCTTACCAAGGCCTAATGGTCTAGGGAGGGATAGTAATAGCCCTGGTGAGAGCAGCTGGGATTTTAACATGTTGATATGCGTTCTCTGTGTTGTTTTGTTTTTTTTTAATATATTTTATTTTATCTTATTTTAAATGCACACATCTGAGAGTTTTATTTTCAGTGATTTCTTTTTTATTATCTATTAAATTTGGTCTGTGTAACCGAAATTTATTATTTTTATTTCTGTTGACATAGATTACTTTCTCCCATATATATTAAAATTGGTTTGGTTTCCTCCTCTCCACCCAGAAGACTAACATTTGTTTTGTTTTCTAATCCCTAATTCATTGTCTTACAAAAATCAGCAAGTTATAACCTGCTTTGTATTCTAAGACTGAATTACAGTTAATTAAAAATAGATCTATGTAATGGGCATTTTAACAGAATCTTAATTGTGATAACAGGATTCAACTCTGTAGAGGTTATCATTAGGATGATGACACTTGCCACTTGTGGGAGTATTAGCTGTTTGCAATATTCCTTATGTTTATTACAAAGACATTGCAGCTACCTCTGCTTTTAATAAAACTGTTTGTAGAACATAGAATCATAGAATAGTTAGGGTTGGAAAGAACCTTAAGCTCATCTAGTTCCAACCCCCTGCCATGGGCAGGGACACCTCACACTACACCATGTCACCCAAGGCTCTGTCCAGCCTGGCCTTGAACACCACCAGGGATGGAGCATTCACAACTTCCCTGGGCAACCCATTCCAGTGCCTCACCACCCTCACAGTAAAGAATTTCTTCCTCATATCCAATCTAAACTTCCCCTGTTTAAGTTTTAACCCATTACCCCTTGTCCTGTCACTACAGTCTCTAATGAAGAGTCCCTCTCCAGCATCCCTATAGGCCCCCTTCAGATACCGGAAGGCTGCTATGAGGTCTCCATGCAGCCTTCTCTTCTCCAGGCTGAACAGCCACAACTTTCTCAGCCTGTCTTCATACAGGAGGTGCTCCAGTCCCCTGATCATCCTCGTGGCCCTCCTCTGGACTTGTTCCCACAGTTCACAGTATCACACAGTATCACAGTATGCTAGAGATTGGAAGGGACCTCAAAAGATCATCTAGTCCAATCCCCCTGCCGGAGCAGGAACACCTAGATAATGTTACACAGGAATGTGTCCAGGTGGGTTTTGAATGTCTCCAGGGAAGGAGACTCCACAGCCTCCCTGGGCAGCCTGTTCCAGTGCTCTGTCACCCTCACTGAGAAGAAGTTTCTTCTCAAGTTTAAGTGGAACCTCTTGTGTTCCAGTTTGTACCCATTACCCCTTGTCCTATCCTTGTTTGCCACTGAGTAGAGCCTGGCTCCATCCTCGTGACGCTCCCCCTTTATATATTTATATACACTAATAAGGTCACCCCTCAGTCTCCTCTAAACTATAGAGACCCAGCTCCCTCAGTCTTTCCTCATAAGGGAGATGCTCCACTCCCTTAATCATCTTCGTTGCCCTGCGCTGGACTCTCTCCAGCAGGTCCCTGTCCTTCTTGAACTGAGGGGCCCAGAACTGGACACAATATTCCAGATGGGGTCTCACCAGGGCAGAGTAGAGGGGAAGGAGGAAATCTATCTAACTACTATCAACCACCCTTATATTACACACCCCAGGATGCCACTGGCCTTCTTGGCCACAAGGGCACAGTGTTGGCTCATGGTCATCCTGTTGTCCACTAGGACCACCAGGTCCCTCTCCCCTACACTGCTCTCTAACAGGTCGTTCCCCAACCTATACTGGAACCTGGGGTTGTTCCTGCCCAGATGCAGGACTCTACACTTTCCCTTGTTATATTTCATCAAGTTATTCCCTGCCCAACTCTCCAGCCTGTCCAGGTCTCGCTGGATGGCAGCACGGCCTTCTGGCGTGTCAGCCACCCCTCTCAGCTTAGTGTCATCAGCAAACTTGCTGATGGTACACTCAATTCCCTCATCTAAATTGTTGATGAATATATTAAATAATACTGGTCCCAGTACTGACCCTTGAGGCACTCCACTAGTTACAGGCCTCCAACTAGACTCCACAGTTCCATGTCCTTTTTATGTTGAGGACACCAGAACTGCACACAATACTCCAAGTGAGGTCTCAGGAGAGCAGAGTAGAGGGGCAGGATCACCTCCTTCGACCTGCTGGTCATGCTCCTTTTGATGCAGCCCAGGATACAGTTGGCTTTCTGTGCTGCGAGTGCACACTGAAGCTGGCTCGTGTTCATTTTCTCATCAACCAACACCCTCAAGTCCCTCTCCTTGGGCTGCTCTGAATCTCTTCTCTGCCCAACCTGTAGCTGTGCCTGGGATTGCTCCAACCCAGGTGTAGGACCTTTCACTTGCCATGCTTAAACCTCATAAGGTTGGCATCAGCCCACCTCACAAGTGTGTCGAGGTCCCTCTGGATGGCATTCCTTCCCTCCAGTGTGCCAACCGAACCACACAGCTTGGTGTCATTGGCAAACTTGCTGAGGGCGCACTCAATCCCACTGTCCATGTCACTGACAAAGATGTTGAACAAGACCGGTCCCAACACCAGTCCTTGAGGGACAGCACTCGTTACTGGTCTCCAGCCGGATATTGAGCCATTGACCACAACTCTTTGTGTGCGGCCATCCAGCCAGTTCTTTATCCACCAAGTGGTCCATCCATCAAATTGATGTCTCTCCAATTTAGAGACAAGGATGTCGTGTGGGACAGTGTCGAACGCTTTGCACAAGTCCAGGTAGATGACATCAGCTGCTCTACCGCTGTCCATCAGTTCCGTAGTCCCATCATAGAAGGCCACCAAATTGGTCAGGCAGGATTTCCCCTTAGTGAAGCCATGCTGGCTGTCACCAAGCACCTTGTTGATCTTCATGTGCCTTAGCATGCCTTCCAGGAGAATCTGCTCCAAGATTTTGCCAGGCACAGAGGTGAGACTGACTGGTCTGTAATTCCCCGGGTCATCCATTTTCCCCTTCTTGAAAATGGGGGTTATATTTCCCTTTTTCCAGTCATCAGGAACTTCACCTGACTGCCGTGATTTCTCAAATATGATGGCCAGTGGCTTAGCAACTTCATTCTCCAGCTCCTTCAGGACCCGCAGATGGATCTCATCTGGTCCCATGGACTTGTGAACGTTCAAGTTCTTAAGATGGTCTTGAACCAGATCCTCTCCTACATTGGGCGTAAGGTCTTCCTTCTCACAGTTCCTGCATCTGCCTCCCAAGACTTGGGTGGTTTGGTCAGAGCCTTTGCCAGTGAAGATTGAGGCAAAGAAGTCATTCAGAACCTCAGCCTTCTCCAAATCCTGTGTTGCCAGTTCTCCTGATAGCTTTTGGAGAGGGCCCCCGTTGTCCCTAGTCTGTCTTTAATTCTTAATATACCTATAGAATCCCTTCCTATTATGTTTTGACATCTTGCTATATACGGTGATAATGTGCTGATTGCCTCTCTGCTGCTGTCAGTATTTTGTGTGTGGTGATGTTAGTAACTCAAGTTTGCCAGTGTAATGATGCTTGTATAATTGCTTTGTCTTTGATTACAAAACCCTTTTCAATAAGAGAGCTTTGTGTGAGACAGCCTCTGTTTCACTGGTGTCTTGGAGCAGGTAGCACCAGCCACCTGTACTGCTACCAGTGAACTCAGAATATTGGAAGCTCAAAATAACAGAGAATCCTTGCATCTAGTGAATAATGAGGAGCACTACTTAGGATGTAGAAGAAATACTTGTTTTTTAAAAGGCCCCAAAACCCCACCTTGCAGTGAACGGGGTGGATAGGGAGATCCAGCTGTCAAGAGGGGAGCGTTTCACTTCCTGGGTCATGCGTCAATGGGAGCAGGGTCCAGTGGTGGCTGTGTGTCAAGGGTGGCTGTAGGGATCATGAACCTGAGAGAGGTGGGATTACACTTGAGGCTTGTTGTCTGGGCAACTGCAAATGTTTCTGTGTTGGGTAGCGTGGAAAGAAGAACTGGTGTAACTCATGGGATTAAGTAGTTGGGAGAAAAGGTGGGGAGGCTTCTGTGACACTGATGGTGGATGGGGGGCAACCACTTGAAATCAGTGTAATTGTGACAACAGCAGCTGTGCTTGCTATCTCTTACTTAAATTACAGGATTATTTTTCAATAGTTAATGAAATTATGAGGAAGCTTGTAAACTACTTAATGCTAGTTAGGTGCATTCCCAGTGTTAAACTGAGAATGAAGATCCCGGAGCATCTTCAGCTAACACATTTCTCATACTGCCAGTTAGTTTAACCACTTTGTTAAGCAATTGAAGTCACGTGCCATGTCCTGTGTTCCTGCAAATCAAAAAAGTAATCAAAGGGAATTGATAGAAAAACAAAAGCTTTGATTGTTGAGGAGCTGCTGAACTTGATCCTCAGGCAAGTGATGGGTATTGTTGTTCATGTAATTCATGTTGTTCTGAGTCTGGACAGTTTGTAGGGGTTACAGATAGTGGTGGTCAGCCAGGAATAGCTTTGAGTGTCTTGGACAGAAGTCTTTGAGCCTTGACAGGGGCGTATTTCATTCAAAACAAGTGTCCATACTGCCACTTCTACATCATTTTTCTGTTCAGCGTGGAATATTGGGGGAAAAAAAAAACAACCCCCAACAATAAAAGATTTAATCTCCTCTAGTCTTTGCATAGTCTATTGTTATTAAATAATTTATTAATGCTGTTTATTAATTTATTTGTACCGTCTTCTGTGAGAGATAATTAAATGTGATGAGTCCACTTGCTAGCTTCTAATGGGAGTGGTGAGGGCCATTTGGGATTTATTGGTTTTCCTGAGGTGAGACTGAGTATGGGACTAGCCAGTCTGGCTGAGCTCCAGGAAAAAAATCCTTGATCTTTAAAATTGTGTTTCCCCCCATGCAATACAGGATTGTTTCTGTGGAGTGCTTTCCTTTCTAGCTTAATAAACCAAGCAATGCAACTTCCTTACTATCCTTAGTTTCTGGTTTTTTATAATTCTTTTCATATGCTGGTGTCCATGTAACTGATGAGCAGTATTAACTTCTGTGTATCACCTTGGTATGCAGGAAGTGTGGTGTTGCCAATTCCTGCTTGACAGTAGTGTTTAACAGTTTCAAGTTACTTTTTTTTTTTCCCCTCCAAACTCTTTTAAAAATGGGATGCCTTTCCAAGTCTGCCTGGCTCTATTGAAAATAATGACTTTGGAAGTCTTAAAAATTGGAGGGTTTGATCTGGAGAACAAAGGAACCCAGGACTTGTTTAAAAAACTCCAAAGCTCTTAAAACTTGTACTGCTCTTCACTCTGCAGACAACTTAGTGCCATTTTGTGTAAAATACTTCTTTGGTAAAGAGCAGTTGCTGGGCTGCCTGCAATGACAGTAACTCAGGCCCTTGAACTGCCTGTTTCTCTCCTTTAACTACAGAGCCATGAAGGGCAGCTAGCACAGGTGTAGATATCTGTAGGTATGTGAGATGAGATCAACCCGCCAGCTGGCAAGAACTTTATCCACTGAAGTTATTCTTCAGGTTGTATTTTCTGGGCTGTGAATGTGACTAATTGCTGAGCCATGGTTAAGGGGGTTGTTTGTCCATGTTGGTCTGCAGAATGAAATGGCATTGGCTTAGTGGTTGCAGATGGTGAGTCTTGCAGGCTGCTGCAGTGATCTCAGTAGGAGTCTGGAAAGTACAAATTACCTTTGGAAATTGAGCTACTTCTGGTATTTGCTTTTAAATATGTAGTCAAGATTTGCAGATTAATTCCACCCCTAGAAATCTGAATAAAATAGTACATTCAATTATTCCCCAATGTTCCACTGCGCCCGAAAACATCTAAGTGATGGGAGAGCTATCAGACAGGGGAGAAGCAAATATATTTCTATTTAGGTAAGGACAGGACAACAACCAGAGCACTGGGCTATGCGAACAGGAAGAGAAATGACAAGAGCTAGGTAGGCTGGTGGAATATGACCAGGTTGATCTCTGAACACATGCACCTTTTCCTAAAGTTAATCATGGCTTGTGTTGAGCTTTACAGAGGGATGGAGAGTTTCCAGCGGAAATTCTCCAGGAACACTGTTGCAGTCAATTCTGCTACTCCCAAATACACCAAGTGTACAAGTACGCTTCAGTGACTTTCTGTGGTAGTACAATTATTAATAAAAGGCTTGTAGCTACTGAATCTTGTAGTGGAGCTGTTTCAAGCCAGTCAATGCCTGATGGAAATGTTGTATAGTTAAATGTGGGAGCTCTCCCTTTTTTGAGCTTTTTACTTACAATATGCTGAGGGATAATTAGTAGTAATAATGCTGGTCTGCCCTTTCAACAAAGGGCAGGCTAGGAGAAAAGACATCAAAAATTAGCACTGGAAACACCCATGGTCAGTTGATCAATTTTAGAGTGTGCCTTCCAATGAAAATAGACACCCATTAGCTGCGTCTGTAAAATGCCAGCCAAATAGACTCCTTAAACTGATTAATAGCATCACTGCTGTCATATAGTGCCCCCCAGTTTATAGCCTGAATATGTACCCAGACCTTCACATACATAGATATCATGCTGTTTTATTGAAAAAGCATTTTATTGGTATATTTCAAATGGAAAGCAAAAGAAGGGGCTCAGATTGTGATGAATTCAGTGCTAAAATTTACTGTAGGTTGAGCAAAGGCAGGAAGGAGTAGGAGCTGAACATTACTACCCACTGTGTTAAGCAGGATGCATTCAGGTGTTGATTTTCTTTTTCCTTGGAATCATAACTCTGAGCCTGGAAATTAGGATGGTTGGGTTTCTTTGGTGTATATCACAACTTGGGACAGTGTTTGCTTGGTTTACTTTGCTCTTTTTTCCCAACTTTGGGGTAAATTGTTGACGTTTGTCCTCTCAAGCTGCTGTGGCTGTGCTAGCTATAGAGGTAAGTGCTGCCTCATGTTTATTGCCACCTGTTCTGGAGGAGCAAACCAGGTTTGTTTGATCAGTTTGGTAGCTTTTTTGCTAACTTACCTTGCACTGATTGCTGCAGTGAGGTGGGACTCACGCATGTAGCTCAGTGGGCACCTCTGAGGAGGTGGCCACCTCTGGATGGGGCTTGGTGAAACAAGGTGTTGGCTCTTGCTGCCTGTGCTAGCTGTAGAGGCATCAGTGCTGATTTTACAACTGCCCTCTGGTGATGTATAAACTTACAGCTTGTTTAGCTTTCTCTGTTGCTTGTGGGAATGGTTTTGTTTCCTCTTTTAAAGAGAAGTTTAATGGGCTCAGCTTATTCTGGTTTTGCATATTCTTTAACTGGTTTTGCTGTGAAAGTTGGCACAGGGTGCTCAATGCTATGGTAAGGGGAAACCTGTATGGTATTTCATCTGCAGTGGGATGATGGTTAGTGCACAGTGTAAAAGAAGACATGCCAGGGTTTATATAAGCGACTACATATAAACAGGGTTACATTTTTTTCTTCCTACTCTGATTTTTCCATTGTCCTGGTGTTCCCTCTGAGGGCAGCTATGAGGAGGCTCTCTGCAAAGTTTTGAGCTGCATAAGAGTAGTATTTGCCAGCTGGGGCAGAACTGATCTGTTTCAGACATTCATGTGTTTCAGACTTTCTTGCAGGCTAAATCTCTGTTACCTGTGCTCTGTTACCAAACCATGGGATGCTTACTGCAGCTGGGTTTATGGGGAGCAGATTTTGGCGCAAGTATGCACTGAAGTTGTACTTGTTCCTTTGGACTTGTAGCATGTGGCCATAGGTGATCATCTGCCCTCCCTTAGATAAGTAGTTGTGGGGTTGCATCGCCACGTGGAACATCAGGTCCATACAGAAACTGATGCTCTGCTCTGCCAAGCGTCCTAAAGAAACTGGTGACCTTAGGCTATTTCATTTGTAATTGCATACAGGTGCAAGGATTATTTGTTCTTCTGATGGTCTCTGGGATTCATCAGCCTTTGAACAGGAAATAAAGAAAAAACTTGGTTTGTTTTTCAATAGGTTAGAATATAAATGAAGATTGTCTTGCAGCGTTGAGAAAAGAGCATAAGGACTGTTTCCTGTACTGCAAGTAGAGCTGACTCGATTCTGTACCAAGCATAAACGTAATTTGAGTAAAAATATCAAACCAGAAGAGGGGAAGTGGGCGATAGCATTTGGTAATGCTAATCCTTATTAGCAGTGTGAAATAAAAATAAGATACCTGTACGGTTAGGTCTTTTTCTGTGCAACCTCTATAGTCAATCTAGTCTCCTGATGAAAGATACACTGGAGAGGTTGGTCTTTATGTCTTTCACCATTGTGATGATACGGAGAAATCACTGCCAAGTTGCTTCCCTCTTCTCCTACTTGAAACATGAGTAGCTTAGGGATACCTTTCTTTTGGATTTCACACTTTGACTTTGTTTTTAGTACACTTAATCACTTTTTTTTTTTTAAGAAACACAACATAGATGATTCCAACTTGTACTTAGGAATAACAACTTTTAAATTACTACTGTTTCATAATTTCTTTCAGATGCTTGTAAGCCCTTATGAGTAGAAATCTTGGATTGGCATTATCTGGAGAATAATATGTACTGTTGTCGTAGTTTAAACCCAGTCAGGCAACTTGTTCACCCACTTCCCCTCCTTCTTGCCCTCCCCCTGCTCCCGGAGGGATGGAGAAGAGAATGGAAAAGAATGCAACTCCCACGGGTTGAGATAAGAACAGTTTAGTAACTAAGGTATAACACAAATCACTGCTGCTACCACCAATGATAATAATGATAAAGGAAATAACAAGGGAAGAGAATACATCACCTCACCACCAGCCGACCGATAACTTGCCCCATCCCAGCCCAACCAAGCTCTGACCGATACCTTCTCCAACCCTGCAGACTCCCAGTCCTTCCGGCTCACTCCCAGTTACCTCCTGGGCATGACGTGCTGTGGTATGGAATAGCTCTTTGGTCAGTTTGGGTCAGGTGTCCTGTCTCTGCTTCCTCCTGGCTTCCCCTCCTCCCTGGCAGAGCATGAGGCTCACAAAGTCCTTGGCCAAATCAAAACATCATTGTTATCAGCTCTGTTCCCAGGCCGAAAGTCAAAACACAGCACTGCACCAGATACCAAGGAGGAGAAACATGACTGCTACTGCTGAACCCAGGACAACTGTTTTGTTGAAGAAAGTCTGAAAATAGGGGAAAAAGAGAGACTGAAAATAAGGGGAAAAGATCACTTTTTTTTTTTTTTATAATTCCAGTTCTGCATGGGTTCAGAAAAACAGTTAAATTTTACAGCTTGGCTGAACATGTTGTGTTGTTTTCATGGTGTACCAGAAGTATGCTTTTGGCAGCTTCTTTAATGCAATTATTTACAAAAAATATTTAATTCACCAAAAATTTGTGGGTGTATGTGTGCATGTTTTTATATTCATGCATATATATGTGTGTATATAAATATATGCATGTATGAAACTGTAATTCTTGTAACAAGAAAAGGCCCACTGCACCCTTTGACTTTGCACACAGGCTGGTAAATAAAATTTTAACTCTAATGTGGAGTTTGAACTATATGCGAGGATAAGGTGGTGAACTAAGAGACCTTGCACTGAGAGTGTGCACTGTAACGTGAATATTTCCTTATGTCACAGAAGGTGTCCAGAGTGATGTGTGGCTGTGTTTATCAACATTCTCTTTTATTTATACCTAACGAAAAACAATGTCGTTCTATCTAAACTAGCATTGTGAAGGGAGTATCTAGGTTTCAGAGCTATCCATTCAAACAACTGAGAGTGTCAAAGGTAACTACTTCTAGAATCAAACTTCAAGGGGATATATTGTTCTGCTGCGCTTTCCTCCCTCCCTGCAATTTATTGCACTCTTAAAGATTGACTACTGATTATTACCTAAATCCAGGCATTTGAGGACCCCATTACTTCTCCAAGTTTTAACTAAGTCTTTTTTTACCTTTGCAGTTTGTCAGTGTGCACACTTTCTAATTTTGTTTATATACCTTGATACAGTTGAAGATTTTTTTTAATGTTACTGAAAAACATCATAATTCCCAGACTAGTAAGTTTAAAAAATTATAAAATGTAGCATATTTGTTTATAACTTTGTCAAACCAGACCCTTAAGTTTTAGAGAGAACAGAGTCCTTGGAATTCATATTTAAGTCCCAGGAAGTCTGGAACTTGTCCTTGAAGCTATTCAGTTCAAAATAATTCATTAATGTAAAATAAAAGACCCCTTAAATAATAGTGGTTTTACTCTTAAGGCTCTACTGAAGGACTGTGTAAGCACTCCTTGAAAGTTTAATAATTGAATAAACTTTTAAAGGGAAAAGGGAGAGGAGCATGGTGTAAAGGTTGTGTGTTTGGTTAAATGAATCATTCATCCACATATGGCCATCTGCATGCTTTTTTCTGTGGAAACCTGTTCTTGAGTATGATTTGGGGGAAAAAGACCCAAACCACAGAAGAACATCACAGCTATACAGTCAGATCGAGCAAAGGATGGATTTTCTTGTGCTGCCAAGAGCCAGATGGTATTGAGGTCATTCTGGTTTGGTGTAAAAGTGTTGGAGGCATCACCCCATGAGGCTCAGCTGAAATAAATCAGGGTAGATGTTCAGGAGAAACTTTATCACTTTCCCATCCCAGACTGCAGCTTCCTTGGCTTATGTGCTCCAGGGACTGAGTTGGTGGCATAGCTGCTGCTTCTTACCTTGAATCATGATGTACTTTAGTAAGTGCGTGTGTCTTTTCTTTCTCTATGCTGTATGTCATTCTTGGTGGGAGTCTGGATAAATATTTCAGTCTGTAGGAGTTCAGGAGAGCTAGGTATTGCCTAGCAACAAGCATCCCACTCTCTGCCTCCCGCTCCTCTTTGCTTTTATTAAAATACCAGGGAGAACCAAAAGTTGAGGCATTAAGTTAATTTTTAGAAATATTTTGAGCAGCTTAAGATATTTTTGTTATGACACTGCATCAGAGCAACGGAGATGTTGGTGGGGGGCTGCCATCTTAAAGCAAGTAACTCCGCTTGCCTTGTTCAAACAGAAATCACAATCAAAGACTATCAAAAATTCTGAGGACAGAATAAACCTTATGACTGCAGTTACTTAGTGAGTAACCAAATGCCTAGCAAGTTCTCCTTTGGTCTTCTGAGGTCTAGAAGATATATAGCAGTTACACTTATCCTAAACTGAATGCATTTTAAGCTGTGTTACCCAATTCATCTTGCAGCTTGTGATGGCTGCTGGTGGGGCAGTGGTGGCTTATCTTGGAATTTAAAGTTTTTAACTCTTTGCAGACAACTTTGTGGCAAAGTATTTTGTCTAATTTCAGTTACAGAACTTGGTTTACAAACATCCTGGGCTAGACCCAAGGCAAGAAAGCTACACACTCCAAGTGTAATTTAGGTAGATTTTTGGGTATGCTGGTTCAGTGCAATGCTGCACTGGATTTCATCCTCTCCTGTTGTTACTGAATTTAAAAGTTGAGAGCTGTTGCAAATCTGTAGCTCGTGGTTAATGTATATTTTAATTGTACCTTCTGCAGAATGTTTGCTTTATGGAATTTACAAATTTCCCTGCAAGAATCAGAAAAAAAAGAAAAATGATCAAGTATGTGGCTGCTGTTAATGTCGAGGTAGCCATCCTCAGGATAACCTGGGTTGCTTTGTCTTGAACCTTGCTGAAATCATACGTTCAGTGATCCTGCCTTTCCTGATGTCCGGGGGCCCTTTGTGAGTGTGGGAGAAGTCGTGCTCTGTCTTCGGGGAAGTCTGGTGTGACTCAAGGCCTTTGAAAGGTATTGGAGAAGTGGGAGTGCAGATTAAGAAACGTGGTTGTGCCCGAATTACGGGATTTGCTTTGTAGAGGGAGAAGTTATTAAATCCTGATTTAGCAAATGACTTAACTTTGCAAATGATTGTGTCTTTTCCAAATGTATGTTCCCCATATCAATCTGAATTAGAAAAGGGGGAGAACAGTACAAGGAATAATGTGTAACTGTGTTAATGGGAATTTACTTAAAAATTAGCAGTATATGAAGAGATGTAAAAGTGATCACAGCATAAAATTGGTTTTTAATGAATTAACATGGGTTTATATGTTCAAATATGTTCTATTTGTGGAGGCAAGGTCAACTCTACACAAAGAGTGGCCTCTTTTAGTGGTAGAATGGATGCACTATATCTGTAAGGGCAGATGGTCCTATTTTTCTTAGCATTTCAAAGCCTTTTCATCTGAAGCTGAGTATTTTCATCTCTTCTGAAAATCAGGCAACGTATTCGTGGAGTTACTATTTAAATGTCTTTCATATGAATGGTTCGCACTTCATCTTCTCCTCAGAAGCAGCCTGAAATAGTTGGAGCAAAGAGGCCTGTGGCCTGTATGGATGGTATGTGTGGAAAGTGTGTACTGGCCACCATAATCAGTGCTCTTGGTCATCCTGATGGTCAGTGCTAGGGGATAAACCCTGTCCTGTCCCCAGACTGTGTGTGTTGTGGTGGAGCAGCATTGTAGGATGATGGCACGGCTGGAGCTTGTAGTGTGCTTGGCTTGTGCTTGATGAAGAGAAGGACCTTCTATGCAAAAGCCCTTCCATGGAGGGGAGCACCCTAGTGATGCAAGGACATGGGCAATTCAGTGGTTGATAAATAGTGCAGAACTAAAAATAATTAATAAGCAAACCCAGTTATTTGTTGTTGCTAATGAAATGCTTTTTCATAACAAGAGTGGTTATATATGATTTAATAACACAAAACCAGCTCCGGCTGTGGCTAGTTGGATAGTGGTGTGTTAGCGTGAAAAATATACCCATGTTTGCTCTTGTCTCCATAGCCACGGTAACCTAATAGCAATTAGTGTTCTTGTGTAACTTGAGGCTAAGTTGTGTTGTGGGAGTGTGAATATCCCTATGCATATCGGGAAGAGTAATAATGAGAAAACCTGGAGAACTAGAAGCAGTGACAAGTCAAACTCTGTCTTCCTCTGACAGAGACCCTTGGAAGCTCTTGAATGCATTACATTTAATTTTAAAGAACTTGATGGCTTAGTTATTTCCTTCCCAGGTTAGATAACTACATCCTGTAAGTCCAGCATATGGAAAACCTGGTCCACTTGTCCCATTTTTGGACATTAGCACAGAAAAGGAGCAGCTAGAGACTCAAAGGTGACTCTTCAAGTGTGTGGTTTAAAATTAAAAAATAAAAATAAAAATCTGCTTCATGAAATGGAATTTTTTAAGCAATCCAGATAATTTCAAGATGAATCAAGAAAAAGGAATCTGCAAGATGCATGAGTGATGGGACGAATGGTCTAGAATAGTTAGCATGCTCTAAGCCCACAGTATTTAATTACATTTAGTTAGGTCAGTGTTTGTGGTTATTTTGCAGCCTTTTATAAATCATAGGAATATTTACATTTTTCTATTAACCTTAATATTTTGTTAGAAATAAAATTAAGTGCATGGTGTTTAGTCAGTAAAATAGTAGCAAAGTACATGAGTATTTATGAATTTTATATGCTGAAGGGAGCTTCTTGTCTTGTTTTCAGTGTAAAAGTTTCCTTAGTGTTTGGAAACCTATTAGTCAAGTAGTGGTATATGCAGCAGTAATGAAATACTGGGCTGTGGTGTAAAAGCAGGAAGGTGATGCTTCGCTTCTGTTTGCAGGATGAACTTATTTTGAATGATACAAAAATAACGGCAGATTGTTTATAATAACTCTGACAGCAGATTCAGATTCCTGACTTCACACAATTTCCATTATTTAAAGAGACATATGTGTGTAACATTTGCTTCCAGATACATGCACATATTCTGACAAAGAGTTTTAAGACATACTGTCTGTTATTTAAATTTTGGACATGTAAAGCTTTTCTCCCCTCTTCTCCCTTCTTCCAGGCTTTAAAAAAGTTAGGCTACAGGATTAGTGTAATTTCTTAAACCTGAAGGAGCCTTCCAAAAGTGTAATACAGTATTTAAATCTCATTATACATTTTTTTTTTTTATAGATTCATATGAAAACATAACGAAAATAATCATGTATCTATAGGAAACCTTTCAGGAAATAACTATTCAAATTCTGTAATGGTCTTGCACAGTTATTTCCTGTGGCTGGAGTATTGACTGAGCTCACTAATAAATGTATTCTGACTTTTAATGCATTGTTGCCCAGATCTTGCGTAGTATTTCTGGGAAACACATTTTGAAATACCAGTAAAGAATATTGGCACTCGGAAACTGCTGGAAAGTTTTTGGCTTTACCTGCACAAATGCAGTGTACCGGTATATGATGGGCCCTGAATATTAATTAAAGCAGTTGGGATTTAGTGCGCTCAAGTAGCAGTTAAGAAATTAGAGATGCTTGAGAGCACTGACTGAAATTGTTAGGTAAGAGGAAACGTAAGGTTTTCTCCAGTATACTTTTTGTCATATTTATCCAGTTTTATTTAAAGTGCTTATAAACTTCCTGTTCTTCTGACCTCTGTTTTACTATGGAACAGATGTCGGTGGTTAGGGATTAATGAATCTCTAAGAAAATACATCAATTAAATTATTTAATCTTGTCTTTTTCAGGATTGAAGTGGATCTAGGGACGAACGGATGACTGAATATTCATATGAAGAGGAAAGCCATAAAAGTTGGTTGACGTTTTTACAGCCATATGCTTTATACATATTACTGCTATTATCAAAAATTTATATTGTGTTACAAAACATAATAGATTAAATTGCTGGTCTGAGTTTCGTATGCCATATTGTCTTTCAGGCAGGGGAACACTATAGCTTAACACAGCTGGAGCTTAATGCAACAGTTTCTGACCAAACTTGAATGTTCAAAGGAAAAACCCAGTAGTACGTTAAGTTAATAAGTAATTCCTTTGAAGCCAGGTGTTTGAATGGGCTGATGCATAGTGGTGTTTGTTATTCTTACTTGCCAGGATGAATGGAGAATGAGAGAGACGTTACCTTCCATTACAGCTGCTGGTTATGAAGCTTAGTACTTTGTGGGGTGACCACTCAGGTGCCACATTGACAAACACTGTTTAAGAAGTCAGATAGGATGTGATGTCTTTGAAAGTATCTTGATGCTTTGTTTTCTTACCATAGAGAGATGGCTGTCTTACGGCATGCATATTCTGTGCTAGTTAAAAAGGAAGAAGCTGTTAGTGAACCATTGTGCTTTATTAGCTTTTTATTTTGCTTTATTAAATTTACTGACTTTATTGTTATGCTTTATAAGATGATCAAATTCAGTAGGCCTTGACATCTGTCAATCTGAGTTGTCAGTGTCTCTGAACTGTAGGCTTTGGCTGGGATGCTATGTTAACCAATTCCTGCCCAGGCTGTTTAAACAAAGCTGACTCTGGGGGCTTGCACTGGAGCAAATGAATTTTAATGACAAATGCAGAGTGTGATACAGGAGAATACAGGTCAAGGTCAAGTGAGATGGTGCACAGCACACATAAGGCCTTGTGGAAACTCTTACTAGTCAAGGAGGGATACATTATGGTAGAAACCCCCTTTCCTAGAGAGCTTTATTCCTACCCCTGATTGGGATTCAGAGGTTTAACAATCAAAAAAACCAGCAAACTCCCCAGATTTTTTCAAAAGTACGGTATCAGTTCAATACCAGAAATGTAAGTCTATAGTTTTATTAACTTGAGCAAAGTTGTTCAGAAGGACAAAGATTCTTCTTTATCTCAGTGACAATTTGGTTTTATCAATCTTTTAGTGACTCAGAAGTTTCGCAGTTTATCAGTGGCTGACTTGGATACAGGAGAGTTTGATTCCTTCTTGGGTACTCCTTTTTAGTGTTCACAACAGGTAGTGGACATGCTGATCCTAGCTACTTCCAGATTCCCAAGCAGCGTAAGACTTGAGGGAATCATCTGTATCCTTGAATCCATTGTCCCATAATAAGCCAGTGAAACAGTCTTTAGATAGAATTATCTATAGAACATTTGCTTTATACATCACAGGTCCCAGAATCCTGGGACCCAGAATCCATATTTAAGCCTAATAGAGACAGTGAGTGGTATTAGTAGCTCTGCAGTACCGTACACGATTTCTCTGCGGGATCAGCAACTCTGTATGCCCAGATATGAGACAGAGTTGTTGCTTGCTAAAACCAGCACACAAAGTCTTAAGGAATTTCTCTTTGGTTTGATGGCTGACATGTTGATGGCTGCTGTCCATGCAGATGTCTGATAGCTTGGGGTGGGCTTGCATCGTGGCAGAGCAAACAATTCCCTGCTCAGGCCTCCTGGCTATGAGTAGCAGAGTGAAAAACTGATACTGTCCAAGCCTTGATTGCATCTTCCAGACCTGCAGTGGTTAGATCCTGTATGTACAAACTCGGGGAGGCTCTTTACTGGCAGAAAGTGAGAGGGTGGAAAGACCAAACTAATTATTTGTAAGCTACCTTTGGATATTATTATGGTACAGTGGACTTTTCATACTATCCAGAAGACAGCACAGAGCAGTAGTACCATAATGTGGTAATGTTTTGCATTGAATTGAGGATGAACTGGGCCAGACTAGAGGACTGTCTAAGGTACTTGGCTTGGGAAGTGACACCAGGGTAGTTAAGGATTTGTTAGATCCTTGAGAGGGACTGTCATAACCAGTGTCTGCACAAAGGAGGGATGACTTTGAGATCAGGCAACTCTTGGACTGTTGGACTCACCTGGCTTTTTCCCAGGTTTCTTGGAAAAGGCTATAGTTGCATGAAGGATGCAGCACTGCTAGCTCTGTATCTCTGTTCGTCTCTTTGCTTTTGCCTTTTTGGTTCAACACAGAATGGTGGCAGAAGGAAGGAAGAACAGGAGAACAGGGTGACCTTTCTTGTCAAACCATAGTTGCACTTTCTCATGCCCTTCTGATAACATCCCATAGCAGTCGTGGGGAAGCTGCACAAAATATGTACAGATAGGGAAGGGGATGCTGAGTTACTTCTTTGCATGCTTTCTATTTGGCAGTTTTTGCAGAAGTAGGGCTCTGAATCCAGCTGTTAATCTTTTATATTAGGAAAGTACCATGATGAAATCATATTGCTCAATGAGAAAAAAAATGTGGCTATGTGGAGGAATTCAAAGTTCGAGGCTAAAAAGTCCTTTTCTGGGAAGACTGATTCCAGAAAACTTAAGCAGTAGAGTTGGAGAGGATTTCTCTATGGTCACTGTTGATAAGGTTCTGGCTTCAATGGGAAAGAGGTTGGATTTCACCCAGCACCTTGCCTCAGCCTTTCACTTTGTCGCTGCTTTGCTAACCACGTTTTGAAAGTTTTCATTTGCTAACAGGAATATGTTAGTGTATCATCAGAGGTACAAAGAACTTGGGTTGCATCATCTGTGTGTTACATTATTATGTTTTAGGTTTTTGTTGGTCTCCTTAGGCCATGTCGTAATATACGTGAATGTGGTTTTATATAAATAACTGACATCTAAGCAGAAATGCAACTAAGGAAGGAAACATGAACATAAATTTTTGTCTCATAAAATGAGGTCAGCTGAATCTTTCTCAGAAAAATGAGAAATATGCAAAATAAACCTGATGGCATACATGTATATTGAATGTATGCAGCATACAGTGCTTCTATGTTTTCCTTAATAATAGTGACTGAATCCAGAGGTTCAGTTCTCTATTGAATCTGACATATAAAGTTTATGGTTTTCAGTCTTCAGTGATTGAATGTGAATGTATGGAGATGAGAGACCAGCTGGTAAGAAATAGGTAACTGACACGGTGGAAGTATAGCTCAGAAAGTCCTGGGCAAAATAAAGATCAAGACTTTGAATGAAAAATAAATGGACAGGACTAAAAGGAGATCAGAAAGCAAAACTAAGGGGGAGAAGAGGTTGCTCAGATTGGGAAGGCGAGTCTGGGTTGTACTTAACAAGGGGTCTGGGGTGCCATCTTCCACTCACACTGTGGTTTCACAAACAGCTTGTGGAAATACTACTGGGACAGTTCAGTTGATCAGGCTTAATGATGAGCTAAGTTATTTAATGCTCAAAAAATGATAAACAACACAGAGTGAATTTAATTCAATGGTATTAGGAGGTGGTTGCTTATTTTCTAAAGCGGTCTATGTTATAAGCCCCAAGAAATACTGCTGTCTCATAAATGTAACCTGTGTGTCATCTCTTTAAAAAGTTGAAACCAAACAAAACCAACCACCAACAAAAACCACCCAAAATGTGACAAAACCACCCAAAACTGAACACAAGAGCAATCTTTGGCTCAGCTGCTTAGAGGGCTGGACTCAATACAAGGGGGTGTTTCCTAAACTCTCCAGAGCTCACCCCATCTCTGCAGTCTCCTGACCTCCGGTGTGCCCTTGTCTCACCTCCTCTGACTCCCTCATCAAGTTCAGCAAAGGGAAAAGTCCTGCATGTGGGGAGGAACAACCCTGTGTTGTTCCTGCGAGGTGGACAAGCACAGAATCATCATCTGACTTTGGAGCTGCACTGGTTTTGAATGGAGTTTGGACTCATTGGACTTTCAATCTTTACACTTTTTTTTAGTGATTTGAAAGTCTGTTCATGTTAAAAATGGTTTGTTGGTTTTGTTTTTTTTTTTTTTTTAGTGTATATGAGGGTGTTTAAAGGAAGTTTTATGGTTTTATTTGCATAATCAGCATATGAGTGGCAGTGTGGTGCTATGTTTTAAGTTTTGTCAGCTGTCCCCTCTGTATCTTTTGCAAACAAATGCAGTTTTCCTAGAAGGAAAATGACTGCTCTTAAGAGCTCATTCATGTCTAACATCATTCAGTGTATTCTTGGAGTATAATTATGACTAGAAACATCAACAGGATAAAATATATTAATCTCAGGCGTGTTATTTTGCACTGGCTATCAATCTGTCCTTTCTGTCATGTGCTTTTCAGTTTAGATTACTCGCAGACAAAGATGTTTTGTCTCAATTCATTATGATTATAAATATCTTGGATAAAACAGTGTAACAAACGACCACGGAAAAATGACCGATGGCCCCATTCAGCAAGGCAGGGAGACTGTGAAGTTCTTTTGGTTCATGTAGCATTTATCAAGATGGGTCCTTTAACAGTTGATTGGTGGTTGGTATTTAATGACTGTTTCACAGTGTAAATAGATAGCAGGCAGTTTGTTGCCTGGAGCCCAGTCATTTTCAGAAGAGAGATGTGGTTTTACTTACTGTCACTGAAAAATGTGAAACTTGGGCTGAAACTGTAGAGTGGGAGAAAAACTTTCCCCCAAACCTGATATATTCAGGAAAGGGAGGAGCAGCAGATTTTGTTTCTTTTCATGTTCCTTACCTTGACTGCGTCATACTGTGCTGTCTCCTTCTCCCATCCTTTCCGGTCTGGTGCCGGTGGGTCTGAGGGGCCATGTGTTGTAGGAGGCGTAACCCCCAGGTCTGCTCAGTGCTGGCTCAGCCCTGCTTGATTGGGGTGAGATGGTCTTGAAACTGATCCCTGTGAAAAATTGATGGGGGTGTTTCCAGCACTTGACTTTTAGAAGGAGAAAAAGGCTTTTAAGATGTCTGCAGTAAGCCCCTTCAGCTCGATGTGTCTGCATTGCATGTGAGCTCCTTCCTCTTCCCTTTGCCTTTCTAAAGCTAATGAAAGATTTCTGGGAAGACCTTGGCATTCCTATTAGGCTTTCCTTACAAACAGCAGTAGAAAATGTGTTTTACACAGATTCTTTCTTCATTTCTGCTGGGCAGTTGCTTTCATAGCCTAAATGGTTTCTTGTTTATGGGTCCTGGGTCTTGGCTCCATTCCATTCATTTCCCAACTATTTTGTTGTGTTTACACACTGCTCTTCAGCAGCTGGCTTGGGGCGAGCATCCAGAGCACACCCACATACACACACACACAAAATCAATTAATCACAGTTATGGCCAAATCATATTTAGTGCTTGGCTTGTGAGCTGGCCTTGTTTAAATCAAATTGGATTATGATTTTGAGGGTTTTGGCTTTGTCTTTCATTCTTGCTAGTATGTATCAAGAGACAGACATCTGTGGAAGATCGTAACCATTGTTTTTAAGTTTCATGTATCAAAAATATGTTTTAGAAGAGCTAATTTAGTGGTTGAAGATACCTGTGGTCTTTCTGTACCCTCACACTTCAGAAATGCAGTGGAAGTGGGATGGGTTAGACTTTCTCTGTCATAGCCAAGTCTACTGCAAAAGCCTTAAGCTGTGCTTTAAAATCAATATATACATGTATCTTTTGTATATAGTAAATAAGGTTGGTTGTATTTTCAAGTAGTCAGTGCAGATTAGCCCAAGAGGTTTTGCTCAGAATAAGTAGAGATGTCTGGCTCAGCAGTGGTGTGCAGGGTTTGCATCTTGGTCACTGCACAGTTTTCTGCTTTTCTTGGAGCTGCTGTGGACTGTTTCAGGTGCACTGATTTTTGCAGTAGTTTTTAAATTGAAATCCTATTTATTAAGCAATTTTTTGAAACGGGAAGAATGGAGATTTGCATTGAAAAGGATGGCACCAACCTTCATGTGAGGTGGTGTGTGTGGGAATAAAGTGGCCCACATTGTAGTGCAGCTCACAGGAGAGTAGTTGGCCTGGAATTGACAAAATGTGGTAAAAACACGGAGTATTTAAAATGCCAGAGTTGTTTTCACAGTTCATGTAATTAAAATTATTCAATGTCATTATAAAGCAAAGGTAGGTCTTGCTGGTGTTGCCTAGATCACTCCTCCATGAAGAGATAGATGGTGATGATGAGTCTGTAGTTAGTAAACTGTGGATGTAGGTGAGCTCCGAAAAGCTTACGTAATGTGCTCCGATTTCTCATGGGCTGTGGGTATCTTCAGATAACCTGAAGTTAAAACCATGCTGCTTGCTGAGGGAGGTGCAGACTCGCAGTTCTGCTAGGTGAATTCTCAGGGCACTCCCAGTTGAGATTGCATGGTGGCCCTCTTTGTTTAGTGGTTTCCAAACCAGTTTCTGTTTCAGAACAGTGTCTCCAGTTCTTTCAGGTGATGCCCTCGATGAGGATCAGTTGTAAGTGACAGCATGTTGTTCACAGGAAGCTAGATGTCAAAGGCCTGGATCCATTACTTTCAACTTAGTCATTTTGCTATGTGCTTCTCTCTTCCAGTAATCGGTAGACAGCAGTGAGCATCTCCAGGGGGCAGTTCTTCCCATGGGATTTCTATGTCCTCCCTGGAAGAACAGAAATCTCCTCTTCCTGTAAGCTATGCTGGTGCAGACGTGGCTCCACTTGACTGGACTCTTTCTCCAGCACTTAGGTTTTGAAAGCATCCCTGAGCATCTGTGCTTCTGCAGCCTGAGCTCCCTACTGAAGCACGTTCTCATGGGAATGAAAGAGCAGTCACTGAGCTTATTTCACCTTTTATTTCGACAGCACTTAGAGAACAATTATACTAATTCTAATAATGACTAAATTTATACTACTCCAGAGAGAGAAGCACAAGGCATTGAATTTCAAAGCTGTTTGACAAGAACATTTTGATGTGTGTATTTTCAGAAGTATGACACAAGTTTCCAAAGTACTAATGGGGGAAAAACTGTTTAAATTCATGCTCTCATGTTTTTACTTTCCAAGAAGCTGAACACTATTAAGTTTGTTGGCCATGACCCGTCAAAAAAAAACCAAACAAAACAACAAACCAACCAATTTAAACCAGAAATTCATAGGACTTACTACTTCTGCTGCTTCATAATGAGCTGTTTCTGGTTATTGGTTATCAGGATGTAAGTCTTTGCATGGGGAAAAATACCTCTCTTTTAGGAGGTATTAATTCTCAGTATCATGAAGCAGCACAGCTAACTGCATTCTGGAGTTAATCTTCTCAATGAGAAGGGAAAAAAATGTGGTTCTTGGTCTGCACAGTGATGCCAATTAAGATACATTGAAGCAGAAACTGAAATACTGCATATGCTTTCTTGTTTTCCTTTTCCCACACACCTGTCAATAAACATTTAGTGCTAGAAATAAATGCATTGGATTTTATTGTTTCTGACATGCAGTGGAGAGAATAATGTCAAGCAATGGCAATTTGTCACTTTTCATACGAAGGCGTAGAAGAACGTGTTAGAATTCAGTAGCTAGCATGTAACGAGAAGGCAGTTATATTAATACTGATACCCATTGCTAACAGACCTGAATAATGATTCCAATGGATACAGTATTTCATATACCCAAGGACATGTGTCTAAAAGAGAAAATAAGCTTCAGATATTAATCTAAATCTTGACCTGCTCTTACACTTCCCACATGGCACTTCATGTGTACTCCTGGTGATTCATTAAGTCTTTCTTGTGCAGAGGTTCAGTGATGAGGAAAGGGCAAGTTTTTTGCTGTATGGCTGTCGCCTTCTTTTCAACTTCGCTATTTACGTAAGTTTTTTTGTTGTTTTAGTTCAGTTGATAGCATTCTGCTAGAGCTGTGATTGCTGCAGTCAGCTGTGATGGACATGTGGCCATAGCTCAAGTGAAAACAAAAACCTTCGCTATCAAACATTATAGGTAAATATGTACTGAGTTTCCACCTTAATTTCTAAGTAATATAGAAGTGTTTTAGTATTTTTATTAGCAAAACCAAAAACCAAACCCAACAAAAAGGATGTCCAAGAACTAGTGAAATTCAAAACATTATTTTCGCCTCTTTTTAGAGGAGATGGTGCAACCCCAAACCCCAAACATTTGGAGTAAAGTTTGAGTTTCATTTCAAACTGTATGTCTTTGATTATGAAGAGAGATGAGAGTGAGAATCTCTCTTGCAAACTAAGAAATAAGGAGTTTCTGTTGGTCTTAGGAAGAGGAAAATTAACTTGGATGTGTAGGTCATCTTAAGTGCAGTAGAACTGAGATGCTGTTTGCTGAACTACTCTTTGGAGATTTACATAATGGATGAGATACAGGGGGTCCAGGATGACAGTGGAGTTTATTTTATCACAGAATGTAAAACAAGTGAATTGCCTTAATAATCTCTGCAGAAAGCAAGGAATATTTTTTTATACACAGAAGGAGAGCCAGAGAATTCATAATACCCTGGCTATTCATGTACAAGGAGCCAAACCTTTCTCCTGAATAATCTGGATCCCTTTAACTGCACACTGTCTTGTTCAGGACTTTTAAAGCTCTTCAGGAATGGCAAGCAATGTGTACCTCTCTGTGAAAATACAGCTTTTGCACAGTAAAAATTACTATCTGGTGATAATTCATGGCTAGATAAAAGAGGCTCATAAGAGGCTGGGTAATTATCCTAACTGCTATGTATTTAAATATATGGAAAGCATTTATGAACCAAGCTTACCTGCTATTTATTTTATAATGGTAATGATAATAATTTTAGAAGTTTTAGAACCTTCATAATTTCGAAGTGGGTGTATGTTGGAAAGAAGTTTTAGTATTAACATGGAGAGGTTTCAGGCTTTAATTCACTCAAACCAGTTCACCCACTTTGGTTGGTGTGGGTGTTTTTTTCTGTCTTAGCTTACGATACGGAAAATGGACAAAGAAACACTGGAGAAGTAGGATAGCTAAAAGCAGATGGTAATATCAACATCCAATTCCTATTGTGTGCTTCTCAGCCATGTATTTGGTTTCCAGTAAGAGTTTGACTATTGCTTTACTCTGAATATAAATGTGCCATTACTGTTCAATCTGTAGCAGCAGTTTGTTATGATCAAGACTACTTACCACTTTTGCCTGAAGGAAGAGATATACTGTTTGGCATAGCAGGTTTCCAGAAGACTGACTGATGTCCTTAGTTTCTGGTTTCTGTGGGCTATATGCAGTTTAAGAATTCTTTTGTATTAACCTGATGTCAATCGCTACTTCTTTTAGAAGAGTCTGGGCAAGTAAGTTGTCATACATGATGAACATAGGCATTTATTTGCCTAATATGAAACCAGGTTATTGGGAAAAACATGGATAATTTCATGAATGCAGCATTCCATGAGCAAGGGTTAGTTTCCTCTTTTGTTCATGAAAAATCTTAAACTATTTTCAGTTATTTCAGTAGTTATGGACAATACCTAGTCAGTGTACTAAATAGGCTGCGCTCCACTCTCAAATCCAGGATGCAGGCTGGGATCAGTTCTGCCAAATTTATTCTGGATACTGGGTAGTGATTCTTATTTATCAGTTGATGTACAAAGTTAGATTTTTCTTTTTACCAAATTCTTTTTTCTGGCTGGGTTTCTAGCAAATCTTTTTTTTTCTGTTGTTTAGTCCTAAGTCTGTATCAGTTACAGTTACTGCAGTATGAAAGGGAGGGCATCAAAGTGATAACTTCTTTGCTTATATTTGCTGGGGTCTGTCCACGTTGCAGCTTGGTGGGATCAGAGACCGAGGAATGTTTTATAAGGACAAACAGAGTTGTTTTCATCAGAAAGTATTCTAAACCACTGAAATTCTTCCACTGTGGTGACTCTGAACTCTCTCACATGGGGATCTTTAGAGTAAATAAATACAAGTTCACACCAGGCAAATGTGATTTAAAGTGTCTGTAACTGTTCCCCAACCAGTGCTAAAACCCTAAATAAGATACGAGCAAGGCAAGTGAGGGGGGAAAAGTTCACTTCAACCTCCAGACTTTCTGACGCATTATGTAGCTATGTAGCACCAGACTCTAAGGACACAGAAGAGGATCCCAAAGAATCATGGTGTCTGAAGAAGACCCCTGTGTGAGGACAGCTTCCTCCCACCCTGCTTCTCCACAGCTTACCCTACTTTGGGATGCATGTACATTCATCTCAGGGAGAAGTCTCTCTTTTCTAATTGAACCATAAGTGATCTGCGTGTATTGCCAACATGCCTATCTAGAAAGTCAGGAAAAAAAGAAGTATTTTTCCATGGGTGACTGAGATAAGATTGTATTTGCAAAGGAACCGAAGTGCTGGCTTAGTTGTTTTGTTAAATTGTTGTTTGTTTAGTTAAAATTCTTGAACTCAAATTGCAAAAATTTAATTTTTAAAGGGGAAAAAGTAAGTATCTACTGCTTGTTGTGTTGTAGTGGCATGGAAATGTCTGCTTCCTTCACTTCTTTCTGAGATGGCAGCTCAAGAATGCTTATTACACTTAAACTGATGAACCTGTGTGCCTTGCCAATGAGGAGTGAAGCTGGGCGTTTCCATCTTGCATCAGATTTGAACCTGAGCATGTAAAGTACTTAACTAGTATCTGCCTTGCAAATGTCAACAGAAGTTATCCAAGGCATAAACCTTTACACCTGACCTTAGAGTGGGTATATGGCAGGTGATAATGGTAAAAATGTGAAGGATTATTTGGTAACCTATTTTAAAAGGCTTCTTTTCCCTGAGAAGGGTTCTGCAGGGCTTGATAATTAGATATAATCAGAACAGTGTTAACAGTGATCTCTTGAATTAGTCAGTAGTTCCTCCTAGTTGATCCTCAGTATGACTTTCTTTTTTTCTCTTCCCAGTTTTAGTGTATTCGGGTATAATTTTATGTCATAGAATAATAAACATAATCCTTTAATCATCTAAGTATTCTTTTGGGTTGAAAATAACTTCAGAGCTCGGCTGATTTTTAGGCAAATGGCCACTCACAGAGTTGTCATTACTTAAGAAACCCCCAACAACCAAACCAACCGGCCCCCCCAAAACCAGCAATAAAACCAAACCAACAGAAAGCCCAACAACAAAAACAAGCCCCCAAATCCCACCAGAACGTTTCATAGGCTGTTTTAAACATAAGAATATTATGTTTAAAACATAAGAAAATTATGATAGACTTCCACGATTTTCATGCAAGAGTGGAAAATTTATTATTCCTAGTACAAAACAGGTGATAGATTTTTTTTTTTGTAATTCTTGAAATGAAGGAATTTCTTTTATATGTCTTCAGACTATATAAAGTGTACTTCCACATATGTAAAGCATACACAGGAACACAGAAGTTGGATGGAAGCTCAGTGTTGATTGTGTTGAATCAGGGGATAGACAGCACCAACAGTGACATAGGTTTGGTGTTTTTCATCAGAAAATGTGAGCTGGGTATCTGCCTTAGATTCTATAAGCTGAAGTCCTGTGATGAGTGAAGAAAAGGTGTATTTTCCTTGAAAGAATTCTTAGAATTCTTTTTTACTTTGCATGTTGAACTGGTGCTTGGCATGAGCTTTCAATGGGAAAAGCATTCTTGTGGATCAACCCCACTGATTGAGGGAATTATTCCCTAGATTTGTGTCTAGCATTATTCAGTGTCTGATAACCACTGCTCTTGAAACCACTGTGGCTGTGATTTTAGTGGTTAGAATTTTTTAGTAATGTTTATTGAATTTCAGCATCCAGAATAATGATGGAGGCAGTTTGTCATATTATTAATGTTAGTGGTCCAGATCTCTTCAGAAAGATGCAGTACATATAATACTCTGTGCCTGTGCACAAGTTGTTGCTTAAAAATATGAGCAGCTTAACCCATCTGGTTCTTGTGGTGCAAAGTAAATCTAATAAAAGCATTTTATCGTGTGAGACATAGCTAGTGTGGTCAGGAAATCGTTTTCATAATTTCACATGCTGTAAATAAGCCGTGTGTTGGGAATAAATACGTGATTTATACAGGCACAATTTCTTCTTGGGTCCTGAGAAATGTTAAATATATTAATATGACTCAAGGCCTGACACACTCTATAAAGGCTACGTATGATGCCAAACAACCAGTTATCTCAGTGCATTATTTCTGAGAAGCCTTGACATGGGTAAGGTCACTATACATTTTTAATGAGGGTGTGATGCTAGGTTATAAAAAGATAATACAAATAACAATATTTTGTTAGATCTTCCTGCTGCGTCATGTGTAATCAGGTGCAGTGATTTAAAGAACACTAATGAGGATTTAAAGACCCAGGAGGGGCACATTTAGCAGTCACACGCAATTCTGTCAAGTGCTTTTGCATAGGGCATCTCTGAGGCAAGGTGGAATTCGACCGGGTAGGAATGTATAGTTTTATTATGTAGCTTGGTATAATACTTTCTGTATTTTTCAGTGAGAATTACAATAACGTGCAATGTTCTGGTGCTTTGCCAGGCACTATTTGTTAGGCTGTGAGTTGTGCCATTCATGCAATCAGCCAGCAATGGTGGTAAGCAGGGACCGACTGTATTGCTGCATTTTCAGTGATAGAGTAATGGCTGAGGGAAACAAAGGAAGAGGGCTCTGAAGGTATCATTTGAAGTCCATGCTAAGCTGTGGGTGCCATGTGCTGACCATCTCATTTAACTCTGTACTAAATCACAGCAAGTTAAATGCTGCAGAAGAACAGGCAGTGGCCCACCTAGCTTGAGGTCCATTTTTGGCAGTGATCTGTACCAGGTACTTGGCTCAAGTACTATACTCAAGAATGTCGGCTCATTCTTGAGTATAAGTCTTGAGACTGGAATTCCGTGTGTTAGAGCTGGTTCAATTTTCGTGGTTTTGGCATAAATTATACTTAAAGAAGAGGCATAGGAATACAAACATGACTGTTTTCTGTCAGAGCAAAGGATTGCCTACCTTGTATGCTTTCTGTAGCAACTGTCAACAACAAACGGGTGCTTAGGGAAAGGATGTAGTGAAGTTGTGCGCGAGTGATGGTATTGCCCTGGTACATCTTCCAAGTTTGCAAAAAAATACAGGGCTCAAATGCTTCCATAGACAGAGGCTGTATTTGGGTTTTTTTTATGCTTGGTAGCTCTTGATAAACAAAACTGTAAGAAAGTCCAACTGGTTTTGAGCCAATTTGCAGCTCATCAGACAAGTGGGCTTGTCAGGAGACCAGCTCCTCTAAGTGAGGAAGTCATGGCTTCCAGTGCAAACCCCATAGATTCCAGTACAAAAAGGCAGCATATTGCAGGAGGTGGTTAAGACCTGACTGGGCATAACCATGAGCAACCTGGTCTGACTTCAGAGCTGCACCTCCTTTGTGCAGGAGGTTGAACTGGAGACCTGAGATGCCTTCACACCTAAATTATCCTCGTATCCTAAGAAAAAAAACTCGTTGACTACTGCACTCATTGTTCCCCAAATTTTTCATGTTTTCATGATTTTTCATGCTGTAAAATGATGTGTTATAAATTAATTACTTTTCTTTCCCCTAAGCATGCACTCATGTATTTTGTTCATAACCTTAAATTTGTGTCCAGTATGATTTTCTGTATGTAGCAGATTTGATCTCTGAATTTTAAAGGTGCTATAATGAAAGTTCAAAGTATCTGTTAATGTATGCTGTATGTGCCACTCAGTATCTCTTTTTATGATCTTTTTCTGACATTTTTATGCCTATACCCATAATTACTTAAAATGCTCTTAAAATCTCGAAGTTACACAGTTACTTTAATTATTGGCAGTATTTTTGTTTGTGTGCAGTTCAATTTGTTTTGTAAATGTATTCGAGGAATCACAACTTTGCTGAGAATCTCTGGAAGATGCGTGTTGGTGACACTTGAAACTTGTTAATTAGAAAATCTTCACACTTAATTAGAATTGCCTTTAAAGTGGACCCTGGTTCCACAATAATTTATTGCTTGTGGGATCTAATTTGACAGTTTTGTACGTAAGCATTTTGGTCATCCTGTCTTGGGTAAAAAGGTATCTCATGTGAGCAGATGAGTATCAGCTTCTATCTAGAAGCTGATATGAGCAGTTTGAGAGCAATATGTTATTGTAAACGTTTTTTTCCACATACGTGGTGTGTACTTAGAAATTCTCATTCATGAAGTGCTTTGTAATTGTCGTGGCTGAACCCAGGACAGTAATTCATTCACTCAGTGAGCAAAAGTCAGAGTTTTCCTATTTTTTGAAATGTACTGAGTGCTACTGGCGAGCCGCAATATTAGTATTATCCCAGGAGTTTGCATTGAAGCCTGTGGGGAGCGGGGAGTCTCCAAGTGATGTTAAACAGGACAGAGACGGGGGTTGCGACAGGATGTTAAATATTTGCATGGGGGGAGTTTCATCAGAGCATACACCCTTTTCTTTTGAAATGTCAGGATAAGCAATTTGTTTGCTCTGTGGTAAGAAGCACATAAAGCAATTGCCATTCCTCTGAGGCACTGTGGAAAGGGTGTGGGGAAAGGTGACGGAGTAGTGTGCAGCTTTGGGCAAAGAGTCTGCCTTTTTCATCTCATCATTCAGCTTTAATTATTCCTGTGTTATTTTGGCACGTGCATGAATCAGATGATCTTTATGTGCGCTTTTGCAAACAACAGCTCTCCGGCTGTGCCGCTGCTCTGGGGGAGCTGCTGGGGCGAAGGTTGCGTCACAGCTCTTCCTAGCAGCTGGCATAGGTCCACTGAAAGAACATTTTTGGTTTCGTTGCTTATTGCCTGTCATATATGTATGACTTCACAAGTAAGCTGGGGCAGGCGGTTTCTGAGATCCTGTGAGAAATGGCTTTGCTCCTTGCAGGTGTGTCCTGTGGTATCTGGCATTGAAAGGTGCAGCTGCATGCAGTCATGCTCTCCTTCTCCTCTTCTTCCTCCTTTCAGGGCTGCAGTGAATTTGCTCTGTCGTGTAGCTGGCAGTACAACAACCTGAGCTGGAAGCAAGCAACCGACTTCTGGGTACAAGGGTTTCTTATGGGTGCCATATATCGCTCTCTCTTTAATGGCAACCCCCCCCCCAAACAAAAAAAAAAACCAACAGAAAAGCTTTTAAAAATTGCGTGTGAATAAAGTAAATCTGAAATAAATCACAGAATCATAGAAACTTTTAGGTCAAAACAGACCTTTAAGGTCAAATAAGGCTTAACAGAATTTTCTAAATTTTAGCAGTTATATTTTTAACCCAGAGGGGGAAATTTCACTTTTCCTGGTTGCCTTTTAGTTCTGCCTCGATGTTGGAGCTCTCGGAGATGAGAGGAGCACTTCTGCTGGCTAAGAGCATTGTCAGCTGCTTAACATTTCCGTGGCCCAGCTGCTAGAAGACGGCTAGGCATATTTAATGACAGCCTTACTTTATATTGCTCTTATTCAGAGGATACAGTTTGCAATGTCTGTGATTTATAAGAAGTCAGCTTTTGGCTCTGAGATTCAATGTATCGCTATATTTTATCCAAGGGGAGGGAACATGACACCTGGAGGAGCAGCAGTTTTCTCCCCCCTTTAAAGGGTTGGGCATGATCTGCAGGCCAGCCATGCCCCCCTGCGACGTACGGTGTCCTTGGTAGCATGTTTGCTTTCCTTTGAACCCAGGATGATAAAGGGCTGTTGTAATTTATGAAAAAAGCGATGGTGTCCAGGCTTAAGCCTCCTATGGAGTTGTTTCACTGATCCCTCTGGGGCTTTGTGATCACGGACCTGAGGGTGTTGTTGCTTTGAGGTGATGGTCCCTTTAGGATGCTCCATCACGGAGTTGAGCAGACCCTGTAGATGGCATCTTGGCTTTTTGGCACAGAGTGGCTATGTTTGGTCATTTGGACTGCTACATAACATCTTGGATCATATTTTGGACTTAACCATAGCAACTGCTACATGCTAAATATTCCCTTAATTCTCCAGTACACAGGGCCCATGTTGTATCTGTCTTAATGGAAGCAGACTTTTGCACGTTGGCAGGTGAGGAGAAAGCGTGCCAACCAGCTCCCCATGCTTTCAGCAGCTCATTTCCCTACCAGGGCAGAATTCAGGATAAAGTTTTAATCACTGTATATTTGCTCATAAGCTCCTGGGCAATGCCTTTCATCGCTCATTTGTTCAGCAAACATAAAATACTCACAATTTAGACAACAAATACAGGAAAATTTTGTCAGATGGTAGAATTATTCCCCTGATGCTCTACTGATGTTGCATACTGCTTCCAGCACCAGAAGTTAATTAAAACATGTTGTGACCTAAGACTTTTTTTATTATCTAAACTTTGATTTTAGTTTTTGGTAAAAGCAGAAGACGGGACCTCTTGAATGAAATCCTGAACTGAAACTGTTCTCACCAGCTGTTCATGTAAATTTTGTCTCAAGTTTAATAACCAAGGGAGCAAGCTGCATAATGGTAAAATTAGCCTTTAAGTAGTATATGTTTTAAGTAAATTTAATCAATATAATGTTTGTAGGACTATGAAAATTCTTTTATATTTCCCATTATGGTGGGTTTTTTGGGGGGCTGGTGAGGTTTGTTTTTAATTTTAAGCCTTATATTCTTCAAACTCTTCTCCAAACTTGAGAACAGTTGAGATCAGAAAGCCACTTTGGAAATTGAGTAGTAGTAGTTTAAATCACTTGAGTTGTAACTGTGGTCAAGGAGAAGTGGCAAGCTAGGCCAGCTGCTGGGGCGGGGTGTGAGTGAGGGTCATGAATTTCCACTTGATAGCAGTCATCACTGTTTTTCTGTGCTTTAAAACCCAAAGGAAACAGTTGAGTTTATCTTACTGTTGTGCATCATGACGTGTTGTGAAATGTGTCCTTCATTTAATTAAATCTAGTGTAAAGAGAATTCTCGTGTAAAGAGAAAGACAGTGCATGCTTTTTCCAAACTTACTCTTTCTTATCTGTCTCCTAAATGATGGCTCTTTTGTACCTCTCTTTCTGTTGTTTTGGGGGGGGGGGGGGGGGGGCTTGGTTATTTTTTTGTTAAGTAGGACTTCTAAGATAAGGAAAACCCACAAATACTTACCAAAGTATTGGTATTCACAAAAATCTTATCAAATTGTCTGTGAATGTTGTATTAGAAGGAAAACAATAAAGCCATTAATGCTGATAAAAGTTAAATGTATGGCTCTGGTGTAATTACTGTTACTTTTAACATCTTGTGTTTGAATTACATACTGTAGGAGTGATTCTTTGTAGAGGCAACTACAAGTGACAAGAGAGCAGAGGTGATGTAAAGAGATTTTAAGCAGTCTTAAGCTGACAGGGTTGCCTGCTGAGTCTGAGAAATGGCAGATTTGCCTCTAGTTGCCAGTGCACCTGATGCTTCTCTTGTTACCTGGAAGCTGACCACATCTCTTCAGTTCTATTTTTATTTGCTAAAATCAATTTAAATGCAAACAGACTAAAAAGACTTCAGAAGCAAAACATGGCATCTTGTTTCTCTTCACTGAATGTTGTCTGAACTTGAACTTTTGCCATGAGACAGATTTGTAAAAATATATAGCAAGTTGAAACATAGCTACATCTGTAGGGATTTGGCTGCTTAACAACTTTCGGAAACCTACTGTCTGCAAAACTAGTGTATTTTTTTCTAAGGGATCTAGGCACTGGAATAGGAATTAAAGAAGTTTGTGTTGCACGTGTACATATTTGTGCTGGCAGGAGGAAGATTCAGCTGAACATTATCTGTTACATCAGATGAGGATCTCAGCAGGACAGTATGAGTTGAAAGCCAACCGTTGCACATGCTTTTCGGGCACTGGCAGCATGGAGTTGATGGGCTCTATCTGGCATGCACGGTTGTAATAAGAGGCCACACTCAGAGGCCTTCCTGGAAAGGACAGACTACTACCCGCTGCTGGTCTTCCAGACAGGTGAGGGGGAAGCTTCTTCCCGCAGTCTGAGGGGGGTGAAGAAAGACTACAGGGCCTTGGGGTGGATGGTGAAAGAGTCTGGGGCTCAAGTGATCTTCTCACTCCTTCCATCTTCCACTGATGATATGGGAAGGAATGGGAAGATTCAGTTCATAAACGATTGGCTTCGAGACTGGTGCTGCAGGCAGGGCTTTGGATTCTTTGCTAACGGCTGGTTTTATAGGGCACCAGTCTGGACAATGACAAGTGGGAAAGGTTTATCTCACAGAGGCAAAAGGATGCTGGGGCACGAATTAGCAGGGCTCATTTGGAGAGCTTTAAACTAGATTCGAAGGGGGATGGGGTTGTGGCTGGGCTTGCCCCAGTGGGGCAGCACTCCAGAATTGATGAAGACTGGGAGGCCTCCTATAATCCTAGGGTGAAATCGGTGTGCTCAGCTCCTCCCTGGAATGTCTGTACACCAATGCGCGCAGCATGGGAAATAAGCAGGAGGAGTTGGAAACCTGTGTTAAGTCAGGAGACTATGATCTGGTGGCAATTACAGAGACGTGGTGGGACAGCTCACATGACTGGAATATAGTCATGGAGGGCTATGTCCTTTTCAGGAAAGACAGGCCAGCCAGGAGGGGTGGTGGCGTTGCTCTTTATGTGCGGGAGCAACTACAATGCACCGAGTTCTGTCCAGGGACAGATGACAAGCGAGTTGAGAGTCTGTGGGTGAGAATTAAGGGGCAGGCTGGCAGGGGGGATACTGTTGTGGGGGTCTGTTACAGACCACCAGATCAGGGTGAGGAAGCTGACGAGGCCTTCTACAGGCAGCTGAGAGCGGCCTCACAGTCACAGGCCGTGGTCGTCGTGGGGGATTTTAACTTCCCTGATGTTTACTGGAAGGACCACTCGGCAACCCAGCCACAGTCCAGGGGGTTCCTCCAGTGTATGGATGATAACTTCCTCCTGCAAATGGTGGATGAGCCAACCAGGAGAGGAGCGCTGCTGGATCTCATGCTCACTAACAAGGAGGGTCGAAGCAGTAAGGGTTGAGGGCTGCCTTGATTGCAGTGACCACGAGATGGTGGAATTCAGGATCTTGTGTGGTAGGACCAGTAGAATAGCAAGTAGAATTGCAACCCTGGACTTCAGCAGGGCAAACTTTGGCCTTTTCAAGCAATTGCTAGGGGAAATCCCATGGGCAAGGCTGTTTGAAGGTAAAGGGGCCCAAGATAGTTGGTTGGCATTCAAGGATTGCTTTTTCCGAGCTCAAGATCAGAGCATCCCGACACGTAGGAAGTCAAGGAAGAGGGGCCAAGAGACCTGTGTGGCTAAATAGGGAATTGCTGGGTATGCTCAAGTGGAAGAGGAGAGTTTACAGGTCATGGAAGGAGGGACTGGCCACTTGGGAGGAATATAAGGCTGCTGCTAGAGGATGTAGGAAGGCAGCTAGGATGGCTAAGGCCTCCTTAGAATTAAACCTGGCGAGAAGGGTCAAGGACAGCAAAAAGAGCTTTTTGAAATACATGGCAGATAAAACTAACACCAGAGGCAATGTAGGCCCACTGATGAACGGGATGGGTGCCCTGGTGACAGAAGATACAGAGATGGCAGAGTTACTGAATGCCTTCTTTGTCTCTGTCTACTCTGCTGCGGGCAGTCCTGAAGAGCCCTGTACCCCTGAGACCTTAGATGAAGTCAGGTCAACGGAGCGGTTTGCCTTAGTCGATGAGGAATGGGTTAGAGACCAGTTGAGCAATCTGGACATCCATAAATCCATGGGTCCAGATGGGATGCACCCGCGGGTGCTGAGGGAACTGGCGGAAGTCATTGCTACACCACTCTCCATCATCTTTACCAAGTCTTGGGAAACAGGAGAGGTGCCTGAGGACTGGAGGAAAGCAAATGTCACCCCAGTCTTCAAAAAGGGCAAGAAGGGGGACCTGGGTAACTATAGACTGGTCAGCCTCACCTCCATCCCTAGGAAAGTGATGGAACACCTTATCCTTGGTGCCATCTTAAGGCATATCAAGGATAAGAGGGTTATGAGGGGCAGTCAGCATGGCTTCACCAAGGGGAAATCATGCTTGACCAATCTCTTAGCCTTTTATGAGGAAATAACGGTGGATGGATGATGGCAGAGCGGTGGATGTGGTCTACCTTAACTTCAGCAAAGCATTTGACACAGTCTCCCACAGCATCCTCACAGCTAAAATGAGGAAGTGTGGTCTGGATGATCAGGTAGTGAGGTGGACTGCGAACTGGCTGAAGGAGAGAAGCCAGAGAGTTGTAGTCTATGGGGCAGAGTCTAGTTGGAGGCCTGTAACTAGTGGAGTGCCTCAAGGGTCAGTACTGGGACCGGTATTATTTAATATATTCATCAATGATTTAGATGAGGGAATTGAGTGTACTATCAGCAAGTTTGCTGATGACACTGTGCTGGGAGGAGTGGCTGACACGCCAGAAGGCTGTGCTGCCATCCAGCAAGACCTGGACAGGCTGGAGAGTTGGGCAGGGAATAACTTGATGAAATATAACAAGGGAAAGTGTAGAGTCCTGCATTTGGGCAGGAACAACCCCAGGTTCCAGTATAGGTTGGGGAACGACCTGTTAGAGAGCAGTGTAGGGGAGAGGGACCTGGGGGTCCTAGTGGACGACAGGATGACCATGAGCCAACACTGTGCCCTTGTGGCTAAGAAGGCCAATGGCATCCTGGGGTGTATTAGAAGGGGGTGGTTAGTAGGTCGAGAGAGGTCCTTCTTCCCCTCTACTCTGCCCTGGTGAGACCGCATCTGGAATATTGTGTCCAGTTCTGGGCCCCTCAGTTCAAGAAGGACAGGGAGCTGCTGGAGAGAGTCCAGCGTAGGGCAACGAAGATGATTAAGGGAGTGGAGCATCTCCCTTATGAGGAAAGACTGAGGGAGCTGGGTCTCTATAGTTTGGAGAAGAGGAGAATGAGGGGTGACCTTATAAGTGTCTATAAATATATAAAGGAGGAGTGTCATGAGGATGGAGCCAGGCTCTACTCAGTGGCAAACAATGATAGGACAAGGGGTAATGGGTACAAACTGGAACACAAGAGGTTCCACTTAAACTTGAGAAGAAACTTCTTCTCAGTGAGGGTGACAGAGCACTGGAACAGGCTGCCCAGGGAGGTTGTGGAGTCTCCTTCCCTGGAGACATTCAAAACTCGCCTGGACACATTCCTGTGTAACATTATCTAGGTGTTCCTGCTCTGGCAGGGGGATTGGACTAGATGATCTTTTGAGGTCCCTTCCAATCTCTAGCATACTGTGATACTGTGTGATACTGTGAAAGCTTAGAGCTATGATCTCTGTGGTCACTGGTTGCCATGCAGATGCATGTCCGTGATAGACATATGCCTACGCCTAGACTGCCCTCCTGACACAGTTTCCTGTGTCACGCGATGATGTATGGAATTTCATGCCCTGCATTTGGGTCCGCCCTGAGCTCTGTTCAGGGCTAACAAGCAGACCTGAGAGAGGTATGTAGATGAGTGAGAAATAATCTTGTTAGCTTTAGTTAATTATTCTTCACTCTCATTCTGAGCTGCTGTGCTAACATATTTCCAGAATTCCATTGCTGTGGTGTTTTAAACTTTCAGGGTTTTTTAGATAAGACATAAACTGCAGTGTGTATGTCCATATTGTTCACCCAGGCTTTTGCAAACTCTGCATTCTCTTCTCACTGAAGAAATAACATTTTGAATTGAAATGAACTCAAATCAGTCCCACCCAGTTTCACATGAAAACAGTATGACGTTTAAGGCTTCACTCTACTTTTTGTTCAAGAAATTGTTTTGGTTTTCCTTGAAGCATCAATAAATCATAAAAAGTATCGTAAAAACCATAATTTTCTTTTCTGGTGAATTTGATTGGAAATTCAAGTGCGGAGTAAAATGCAGGACTACCAGAATCTCTGCTTACATTATGAACATTTCACACAGCTATAGACATAATTACATTATGATGAAGATCTTATGGCAAGACATGGGCTGTTAACCTCGATTCCCTGGCAGAACTCCCAGTTGAGTGATTATCTTCTAGCCACATAAATTTACTTTTATTTTCTATTAGATAGTTGTTTCCTTCACTTTTGGAATGAACTGCTTTTATACATACTGTGGCAATGTTAACTGCTACGCTTCACCCTAGAGATAACTACATTTAAGTGACTAACAAATCTCATTGTATGGTATATAAAGGTCTTCAGGAGGCTGACGTAGTAGAAAACAGTGATTCTTTCCTTTGGGAATTTGGAAAGAAGACATTCTCCTTGGCTTCTTTTCCCTATGGAGATAGTTTTATTTGAGAAGGGGTGGTAGTCTTTCCTTCTTCTGTTGTCCTTTGAAACAAAGAGAAAAAGCAATTCTGACTTTGGAAATCTTACATAGTTGTATCCTTAAAAGGTTCTGTCTTATCTTCAAAAGCTTTGCTTTCAGTAGATCACTTCAGATTTTTTTTGCCTTGAGATGTTATGCTGTTGCTTTGACTGATGGATGACTTCAGTATGGTAGTGTAAGTAAGTAATGAGAATAACACAAGTTTCAGTATTCGTGTTCAGAAAAATCAACAAGGTAATCTTATTGCTACAGGTGGTGCAGGCTACTTTGTGGTTAGTTCAGTGGTGTTTCTAAGATACCTGTATGAAAAAGGAAAACTTCAAAATTTGTGTTTCTGTCAAAAGCACTTTTCACAGAAGTAATTTTGGAACCATAAAACGAGAATACAATGGTGAATTAAGAAATTACTAAATGTGTGGAGAACTTGTATAAAACTAAATAGAGTATGAGGTAGGGAAAGTTGTTAAGTCATAGCTTTGAGACAGAGAGACTGCTTAAGGGCTGTTCCTGGCCATTAGCTACTCAAACCTACTCCCCTTAAACTTGAAACTTTTTGCTGTAGTTGTTTGGTGTTGAATGACTGCCTTTCCCCCAACTGATACTTCATTTCTCAAAATTGAAATTGTGCCATGTTAGAGGTTAAGTTTGTACAGAAAAGTAAAGAAGACTTGGAATGAAGTGGGACCTGGGAAGAAGGGGGGAGGGTGGGGCAGGGGAGGGAAGGTGTTACAGTTTTTGTTTTCATCCAACTGTTTTTTAATTGGCAGCATATTAAATAAATTTTCCCCAAGTCAAGTCTGGAGGCAAAATTCATAATGTTATAATTTATAATTAAATAAATACTACAGGATGCTGGGGTGGATTTGTACCAGGATTAGATACGCAGTTTAGTTTTATTTTATCTTCCTCTGAAGTAGCTGAAGATAACTTGATTAAAACTTGCAGCAGAAAGACATCCCATTAAGAAAATGACAGCTGTAGTTGCAGGGATGCTGTACTGGAAATGTAGGCCTTTTAGGAGGAGGGAGAGTCTTGTTATTAGACTGATTGCCATAACTCCTCAGAAGAAGAGTTTGTAAGCCTGTGAGCTTATCAGTCTTCTGTAATAGCTGCTCTAATAGCAGTTGCCCATACGGACCTGGGCATGATTTGTGTTTTTAATTAATCTTTCAAGGGAATAAATGCCCAAAAGTGATTAGTGAAGGACTCTAATGGATGGCACCAAGAAAGAGAGGTTGATCTCTTTTAGGGTGAACTAGTTTATCAATCCAAGAGAACAGATGTTTTGGTAAGGTCATGCAGTGTTTGGCTTGATTACATGCCCGGTTGAGGACATATATCAGCTATGTGTTTTACCTAGGTTGGTGACTGGATTACACTGGGTGGGTAGGGGTGGGAGGGAGGAGAACAAAGAGCTGTCAGGTCACCTTCACCTGGGCAATTTTGGGAGTTAGCTGCTACAGTTGAAGAGAGTTGAGTGAGCCAGGAGGGGATTGTGGCCTGAAAAACACATTGGTGTAATACATTGTATCGCCAGTCTCTGCTGGTGTGTCTCCTGAGTGTCATCAGTTAACCTGGGGCACTGGAGCAGCCTGGCCTCACTCAGGTGTGGATGTTCCATCTGACCAGCTGACTGGAGAGGCTCCTGGGGGAGCTCAGTTCACACCCCCAGCCCCATAGGGATGCTTTAGATATGCAAACCACAGCTACTGCATCCTATTTGCCAAATGGCTTTGGACATACTGTAGCACAAACGCTGGATATGGCAGGAGAGCACAGTTTGGAAATATGAGCTCTCTGGGCAAATATTAGGCTAAACACGTCATCCATATGTATAGCACACAGACTGGATCTATCTACTCTGCTGTTACCAGGCAGTGGCTCCCCAGGCTGTGTCACAAAATGGTGTTCCAGTTAGCAAGCAGAAGGGATCAAATAGTTTGGAAACAGTCTGCTTGTATGATTATTGCTACTCTGAATTATAAGTAACCCAAAAGCCAGAGCTACTCACTGCATTCACTCTTCAGATAAGCACTCAGAACACAGAGTGCTGCTTTTAAGAAATATGGGTTTAGAGAACAAAAGGGGAAGCGAGTGCTATGAAAATTTAGTTAAATGTAAATGTGTTAAATGGTACATGAACTAGTCAGGTTTTCATGATTTATCAGTTTTAAACTTCAAAGGCTCTGGTTAGCTTGCATTTTTAAAACTAATGAGTTTATCACAGCCAGTGGGGAAAAATGGTTCAAGTATATCAGCTGTAAATTGGTACAAAGCACTAAAAGGGACATTAGCCTCTAATCAGATTCTAACAGTTCATTAAACCTGCCTTTCCTCGGTGGTGCTTTGTCTTTCCCCCTCCTTCTGCCTGTGCCTCCTGGACAAGCCAGCCTGCTCCCTTCGTTCAGGCGGGTAAGACCTCCTCAGGGACACAAAGCAATATCAGCTCATCCTTCTTTGTCTAGGAGCTAAACAGCCTAAGGGATGCTTGATGATGGTGTATTCCTGATCTTGCTGTAAAATTCAACTGTGCTGTGTATAAATCAACAAGGGAGAGGGACCTCTCTGCCTGCAGAATAGGCACTGGGGGAACCAGGAATGCCAGGCTGGCTCCTGCTCTTGCTCCACCCCAAACCACATCCAAAGGGCTGGAGCTCAGTGACACCCGAGCAGATCCACTTCTGATAAATAAACAGAGCACCGCCCTTGCTGGGAAGAGGGATGTAAAGCATGGAACAATTTCAACCAGCTGTTTTGTGGCATTGGAGCCCTTCCTATTCTTTCTCCACCCTCATGTCTCGAACACTGAATAAAAGCCAAGATGCACAAAATAAATCACAAAGACGACATAGGAAGAGCTTGTTGCTTCCCGACCCCCCCCCCCCTTTTTAATTTCCCTTCTTCCTATTGTTAAGTTTAAATCACAGGAGATACACAGTGGGAGCATAGCATGGACCAGGGCATTTCAACAACTTAACTCATCTTCATTCACACATGTTTGAATGTGGTGGCTTTCCACTGAAAATTACTTATTTGATTTTATAACTTAAGCATTTAGAGCTTTTTATGAACTATCTAAATCAACTTTTTAAGGAAAAAAAAGTAGAAATTGCATTTGCTGTTGCATTTGCTTGTCTGCTTTGCATGAAGTTCTTGCCTGCCCTGTGGTATCAAACTATGGCTCTGTGTGCTGTAACACATGGGGTTCAAAGTGAGGGTGATGGGGATTTTAAGCAGGTCATTTGCTCTGTGGAGCACAGACATATCAGTTTGCCTGCCTCAGCATGTTATTTAAATTACAATAAAGTAAAGGAGTATACAAAAATAAGCAGTTGGTGCAATCCTTATAACTGTGAAAATGAAGATCATGGGCTGAGATGCATTAATTTAAAAAAAAAAAAAAAGGAAAATATTTCATGTAATTTAAGTTTTTGAAAAGTATTTTGGAAGCTCCATTAGGACAGACCATTCTTCTGAAAACTCTGAAGCAACCGTGACAAGAAACAGGGCTATGAACATATTCTTTATGAATAACAGCACCATGCAGCACTGAACAGATCTGCTGCCCACGCCACACAGGGAAAGTGTTTTCCCTTTACAGTGTGGTTTATTGAGGACTACAAGGTAACAGAGCGGAGGTGATTTTCCAGGCCTGAGTGCTGCCTTCCAGACAGGGCTGCAGATCAGTAAGTGCATGTAAGTGAGTGAATCACTTACATGCAGAACGCGCTGTAGTTTTGCTGTTTGAAAAATAGCTGTGGTGTCTTTGGATTTCTGTACTGCTGGCCAAGGTGCCTGCATTCGTAAGGTCAGACTCTAGCTTGAGGGATAAAATGTCTTTTACTCTCTCTCTGTTGTCCAAACTAAATGGCAGCTGAAGGGGTTAGCTTTCAAAGAGCAGCCTTGAGCCTCGGCTGGAATAGAATATTGGCTCAGGTTGAGGTAGTGTTTGAACTGAAGGCATAGGAGGTAGTTTTGCATGTCTCCGTAAACTACTCCAGCAACAGTGGGATGAGATGTTCATCACAGGGGTATTGATTCAGAGAAGCACACTGTTCTGCTAATGTCTCTTCAGATTGAAACTTTTACCCTATACTTCTTATTACTACAAGGACAATGCATGTTTTTAACATGTTTTTTTACTTCTCTTGTGTCAGAGGTGTTTGTGTAGAGATTTTCACTAATGCTGGTAACTTCACAAGACAGTGATATGAGGTCTGAAGAGTTATAGATGTATGTTAATTTATGATGTGTGTCTGCAAAGGCCTTCACTATAACTTCTCTGAATTCAAGCATATGCTTTCTTTAGGTAATACAGAAATACAAATATTTTGACTGAAAACAAATATACCCAAGTACACTGCCAAAAGCCCAAAGCTATTTCACAACACTCCTTTCCTTTCCAGTTCTAAAGCAAGGAATTTATATACATGCACCTGCATGATTAATTTAAAATTAAAAAATAGTAATTGGAGACGATTTTTCCCTTGTTGCTTAAAAAGATTTAGTTCTCTTTTAAGGATAACTGGAGGTATAATTTGTTGTTTTAACAGAAGTAGTCACTTGGAGGTTACTCCTTGAAATAAATATTACATCTTTGTTAACTTCATTTCTGTTAAAAGAAACTTACGTCTGCAATATTGTAGAACTAAACCGGTGAATTAAACTGAGTGTTTTCATCACTTTTTTTATTAACCTTGTCCTTTTTTGCCTTAGGACATCAGCGCCTTTGAGAACAGAATGTTAATGCTTGATGGGATGCCGGCAGTCAGAGTCAAAACAGAGCTGCTGGAATCTGAGCAGGGGGTAAGCAGAGGTTTCTGTGTGGCCTCACTCTGTAGCACACTGGTGACTCTTCCTGAGCTTCTCTGTACTTAGCTGTTCCTCCTGTTTTACTGTCATTTTATTTTCTATGTTTCTCTTCATTTCTACTCTTTTGGAGCACATTTTCTTGAGAGATGTACTGGTGAGCATCCAGTCTTGTCTGCTGAGAACACAAACCAAGACCCTGTAGAAGACTTACTGAAATTGTCTAGGATAGCCATGATGCTGTTGGTGTAAATTCCTGGTTATTAAAAAAGAGGCAGTTTGTAAAAACAGGAAGGAATAATGGCTTATTGCAAAGAAGCAAAATTCATGTCTGAGAACCCTATACATGTCTTTGCTGTTCTGCCTCCTTGGGATATTTACTGTGGTTGCTTCATCCTTTATACAAGTGTCCCACTCCATTTTCTGTTTGTGTAAACCTGCTTTCTTTCTGGTGGAATACTCTGGTTTATCATTATGCTAAGAGGGCTAGATGTTTCAGATGGTTAAAGCTGGTGTCACATTGACTGCTGAATGCAGTATAGAGATCATGAACAGGGTTTTGAGTTTTTTTCAGAACAAGTGTTTGGCTTTGGGGTGGTCAGTTTCAGGAAAATGGAAGACTACGTTTTCAGACGCGTTAAGGGTATTTTCTTACATATGTGGTAGTAATTGTGCATTAATATGAGGCCAGCTGTAATTAATGGCTTTTGTGTTATCATGCATCTTTGTTTCTTTGTGTGCATCTTATGTTATCCCAAAGCATCCAAGCCACCTTACTGCTCTGAAGACAGATGCCTTCAACAAGCAGAGCATACTAGAGGCAGCAGTGCTATCACCGTGTAGAGAATGGGCTTTTACTTCCCTTCTGTTGTCCTTTTTTTTCCTTCCTGCTATTTTCTCAGTTATTTAATTGAGAATTTACATGATATGGAAGAGAGAGAATTAACTTTCATAATGACTTAATTTGAGACTTGCAAAGAGATACCAGTTATTCAATGGTTTTGAGGCTTTAAGTTTGAGAAAGGAAGAAAGAGCATTTAATGGAGTTCTCGCTCATCTTTCTGCCTTCTTCAGAGCAAGTACCCTCAGAAAATGCTCCAGTACAACATAATTTAAGGCAACATAAAATGTGGACTATTGTATGAAACACGATGATGAAAAGACCATTAAAGGTCCATTAAAGGTAATTTTTAATACCTTAAGGATGCTTTGCATTATGTCCTTTGTATGTAACATAAACCTTTCCCTGTATTGTTTAGAAGACAATTATTTTATTGGCATTTGCCTTTGTCTCATTTCAAATAAAGTCTATGCATATTGCTGGCTCCTTTATGGAGAATACTTCCTTTAGCAAAGTGTGATTTGATTCTGGAAGACCTCTTTGGTGTCCGAGGAACTGGAAGGAAATGAGCAATTTATATAGTTTTTAATTTCCTTAGGGTTTTTTTAATAAAATTTTATGGACTTCTCTGTAAACTGAAAATGATGTCATCATTTTCTTTTCCAGTGACTGAGCCATTGGATAATGAGTTTGGTTGGATTTTGGATTTTATGTGCTTTGGTACTAATTAAGTAGTGTCTGGTCAAGAGTCTCTGGCACCTTTATGACTCTTCATTAGGGAACAATCAATAAATACAAAATGAATTCTCCAGTTCACTAACAGAGCAGCTAGCCATTAGCATGGCAATTTTCCATCAAACAGCTTAAACTCTGAAGGAAAAAGTGGTTGAAACAGATGTTTAGTGTGTGCTTTGGAGACTGTTTTGAATATCTAGGTATTGGTAGACATAACAGGGACAACTGTTTGAAGGATGTGATTACTGAAAACAGCATGTGGAGCTGTTTGGGAAGATGAATATCATAGCTGGGAAGTATAGAATGGGAACTAAAGTGTGATCCAAGTAGCATGAATTTGAAATTAAAATGTCTGTTTGTGTTGTTCTAGTGCCCAAAGTCCCTGGTGTTGCACCTCCGTCATGGTGTATGGGTATACAGGGAGATGTGATTTCTGATTTGAAAATTTGCAATCTAAGAAGGCATTTTGAGTGTTCTGAAAGTAGTGTCCCAAGCTTCATCACTTAGGGAGCTGAACACCAGGCAAGACTAGTTAAACTTGTCCAAAACCTGTAGGAAGACAACTGGGTTTTTTTTGCTGTTCATGCTTGGTATCTGCTATTGGCTCTATGTTTGCTGCAGAAGTGAGACATCGTTTAAGGGTTATGACAAGAAAGTTTCATCTGTGGTTATGGGATCCTGAAGGCTGTGTCAGTTGTGAAGGGGTGAAACCAACAGAGCCTGGAGCACCAGTGGCTTTAACCAGGGTCGCGAGGGCTGAGTGATCAGACCAGAGAGTACAGTATCCATGTTCGTTGCGTCAGCTACTCCCACTGTAAACCAGTTCAGTCTTTAGCTGAGGCCAAAGGAAACTGGAGCTGATACCTGTGTTTCAGCTATGCACCAGTTCCCTTGAGCCTGTGACTAGAGGAGAGGTGGGCAGGGCTCAGGAGCTACAGCCTCCATTGGTGCAGTGTAGACAAACCTTTACCAGCCCGAGTTCAAAAGACACTGAGCTCAAGCTAGGTGACTGTGGGAGAATGGGATTTAGGCAAGCCCATGAGGAAGACATGCCATATGAGGTAGAGGTTACTAGGCAGGGGTTACTAGGCAGATTTGGAACAAAGAAGTATTTACAAGAGAAATGGATTTTCACTTTGCTTTGGAAAAAGTTAAAAGAGTTCTGCTTTGTTTTATCATCGCCAATTTAGAGTAGTTTCATGATTTTTAGAAGGCCATCAGCATTAGCAAGAACAGATGCTTATTTTCCCAGTGAACTACTGTCCTTAATTTTGCACAGGAGATTTAATGCAGACTATTGTTTGAGGCTTCAAGAAGACACAGTGCTGCTTTAATGACTTTATCACAAATGAAAAAAAGACATTACATAAAAGATACCGCATTGCCCTTTAACAAGGCTTCGTTATTATCTCCCCTGCTGTGAAACAGGAGCTAGCATTGCTAATAAATGGGTAGAATTACTTTAGAAATGTGAATTTGCTTATCATTTAATATCCTCCAGTGACCTACAGCTTTAGATCTTTTGGTCTGCAATAAAATCTTTGTATGCTAGTAACCAGCTTCAGAGGACGGTTTAAAAGGTGGTCCCTCACCATGTAGGTGAATGCATACAAGGTGGTGTAATTCAGCAGGAAAAAAATATTTATTCCTTGGCTGTGCCAAAAACTATTTTGAAAGTAATACTCCTCATTGTAAAAATGTATTGAGGCTGTTTTAAATTAAGTGGTAATACAGATTAGGCAGTGAATTTGTTAGCTGGTGCTATTATGAAGAAGTTAGGCTGGATAGAACTGACTGGCTTTATTGTGAAGTTTGTAAAAGTCTTACTGGTCATTGCAGGATGTGGTCCAGTTCTAAAAACTGGTACATGTGTCTGACTTACATACAAAGTTACACTTTCTCAAGAATTTGCAGAGTCGGGCCGTAAGCTTTTGTTAAAAGGAGATACGAATTTGCTACTTCTATCACACAATTAATCTTTAACTACAGAGAATAATGAACCTCTAATTTTCATCAGCCTTTTTGTTTCCAGATCTGCAATCTCATCCATTCCTCTGCCTGCATTATTTCAAATCATTATTTGAAGATCATATATTTTACTCTGAATTCACCCCCTAATTCTGCTTAATCGATTTCCCTTCCTATGCCTTATCAGGGCTGAATTATGAAAGGAATGACTAAAATGACAAAACCCTTTAACAAGCCAATAATGTTCTCTGTGTCTTTTGTCTCCAGCCAGATTGTCTTGTTGTCTCATGTCTGAAGAATGCCATCCATGCTTATGTTATTATATACATAAACATGTTCTACCTCAGCCTGGGTAATAGTGACAGAAATCTGTTCTATTTTTGTAGATTTCTAAAAGCACCTATTCAGTGGAGGATATTCTCAGTATCATAGCTTGCTTCTTGACTATATAGGGAACTGGTTTGTGTTGTTTCATTCAGCTTATGTACACTGTATTATTAGAAGAAAAAGGACTTCTAGTATTTGCTGTTGTATTTTATGAATCTTTCAAATAATTGTTGTTTTTTTTTCCAAAGTACGTAGTGTTTAGCACCACTGATTTGAGGAAACATGGCACATGGACTGCTCATGTGTCAGTTTCTTCTGTGCGAAAGCTGGCTCTTTTTTCTGTTGGTTTTCTTCATCTTGCAAGCCATACCTGAAGAGTGTTACTGGGGTGTTAGAAACACAGCTGATACATTAGTTGCTTTACAGTGCCATAAACATGACATTCTTTAGAAGGAGATCAAGATCTGAACCCAAAACCCACTAAGGACATACAAAGGTGGTGATGCACCCTCCCTGGAGACATTCAAGGCCAGCATGGATGTGATTCTGGGCTACATGCTACAGTTAAACCTGTCCCTGCTCAGTGCAGGGCAATTGGACTAGATGATCTTTGAAGGTCCTTTCCCACCCAAACTATTCTGTGATTCTGTGATTCCGTAACCTACAGGGCATGATGCAAAGCCATGTAGGATGTACCTGAGGAGATACAGCTATGTTCCCCAAGTACTGTTGGAGGGTATGTTTGCAACCCAGAAGGGTGCAAGACACAACCCAAGGGCTGCTCCTCAGCTACTTCAGTTGGATTAATTGAAGCCAAATGAAGCACCACAAGCTAATAAATAACTCTGGGTGCTGTGTCGTGCTAAGTGGTAGCTCTCATGAAGAATAAAAGGTAGCAGCAACTTTGCTTACAACCTGGCATTCCTGCTGCATCTATTGCCAGTGACTGAATGACATCAGGGATCCCACTTGTAGTACTGTGTGCGGTTCTGGTGTCCTCAACATAAGAAGGACATGGACCTGTTGGAGCAAGTCCAGAGAAGGGCCATGAGGATGATCATGGGGCTGTGGCACCTCCTGTATGAAGACAGGCTGAGGAAGTTGGGGCTGTTCAGCCTGGAGAAGAGAAGGCTGTGTGGATACCTCATAGCAGCCTTCCAGCATCTGAAGGGGGCCTACAGGGATGCTGGAGATGGACTGTTTATCAGGGACAGTGGTGATAGGACAAGGGGGAATGGGTTAAAAGTTAAACAGGGGATGCTTAGATGAGATATAAGGAAGAAGTTCTTTCCTGTTAGGGTGGTGAGGCACTGGAATGGGTTGCCCAGGGAAGTTGTGAATGCTCCATCCCTGACAGTGTTCAAGGCCAGGCTGGATGGAGCTTTGAGCAACCTGGTCTAGCGTGAGGTGCCCATGGCAGGGGGGTGGAACTAGATGATCTTAAGGTCCTTTCCAACCCTAACTATTGTATGATTCTGTGATTGTGTGATCACTCATCCAGGAAAACCCAACCCGAAAGGAGAAAGGGAATGGCTGTATACATCCTGCAGTTACAGCGTTAGGAAATTATGGGTATCCTCTATCGTATGAGGAGAAAAGGGTGGGAAGAAGATCTTGGGTGCTGCTTTTGACAAAGGCTTATAGTTAGAGCTGTTTAACTGTATCTGAAACTATATCCTGAGACTGCTTCTGGGACCCAAACTACTTACTCTGGGCATGTCTCTGCACTGCTGCCTTGCTAGTTAATGAGCATTTACAGTGTTACTCTGTTCCTTACTCGTTTTGAAGTCAGCCCTTGTACAGAATAGACGGCTAAGGGGGTTTTGCACCATGGTGTAGGTGTGGTTTATTTACTTGGGATTTTTTTCCCCAGCAATCAGACACGAAAGTGCAATATAAAGGTAATAGATTTAATACTGATAGGAAACGATAGCTTACTGAGCTCAGTCAGCATACTTACTTGCCAGACAGTCTTTTCACCAAGTTAACTTGAGTTTACAGATAGAAAATGCAGGTTGTAAGATGTATGATGCTGTCTGGAATTCTCACTGAGAGAAGTATCCCAGATCCTCTGAGACTTAATTTACTGACCACTGTCTGACATTCCTTTCTTTTCCTAGGCAGTTAAGTTGGCTGCTACAGAGCACTGCTGGGAACGTACTCCTTATTCTGTCAGGTATGGTTTGTTGTTTGTATGGTAGGAACATGGAGATTTTCATTTGTGGGTGCAGATTTCATTTTATGAGTCACTATGCAAATAAATGACCGTCCCTGCGAATCTTGGTTTAATTAATTGGAAGTTGTGTTTAGAAACTGTTTTAACGGGCATCTTCTGATGATAATGATTGTACCTATTAGGAATGCAGTAGTAAGTCTCAAAGGAGTGAAGCAAAGCAAGATCTCTGCTCCAAACAGCTTGTGTTTAGTTAACAGTGCCATGCCAGAAGGAGGTTTCCCATACCTATAATGATAGAAGGGCAGCAAGATGATTTCATTTAGTAAAAGGTTAAATTTAATGAGGATGTGTTTGGTAGAGGCGAAGGATAATATTTTATCTACAAGACTGAATAAAGTTTCAAAGAGAATGTGATACTACACAGAAATTAGCACAACTTAATATTGTTACAGTGCTGTAGAAAATTCAGTTACGCAATATGTTAAAAACATGAATTGCTAAGTTTTATGTTTTTATAGGGACTGTAAAAATAATGTTGGCTTTGGGAGAAGGGAAGTCAACCCTTTGATTTGATCATAGTGCTGAAGTACATCATGAGATTATAGTTTGGTTGCCTTCTATCCCCCAGTCAATTATTCTGTGAGCTCACCTTGAAGCCAGTCTGCTTTTTTGATGATGTATGACTTCCCAGCTTGCTCTGGTACCAGAGCTTATGATGGGAATCTCATGGAAGATTTATTCAGCTGAGAAACTCTAGCCATAAAGAAAAACAAGCATGGTACGTACAGGCTGTATATCTGTCTATTAAATTTCTAAATCCACCTTTTCAGTGCTTGTTTTATACAGATGTGAAAGGTCAACATTTCTTTTCATTGCTATTAAAAAAAATAGTTAAAAATGTAAAAAATGACATAAGAAAAATTTTCAAACATCCAAATATATACACATATATCATTCTCCCCAATGACTCCAGTTTCAATGACTGTCCTGTGTGCTTCATATTCTGTTTCTTTCAGGAATCCAATGTCCATAGCTTAACTGTAATTTTGATGTAGTTTGCAATCCTAACTGAGGAACCAGTGAGGTATGGATTTTTGCTCACTGCATCTTGCCAGAAAGGTATTAATGCTATAGTCATGGGAGCACAGAGCATGCCATGTATCAGCTGGTATACAGCACTGTAGTCTAATACCCTGTTGCACATCTGCAATGAAACTCAACACAGGTCTTTGTTGTTTTGTGCTACAATGCAGTGCAGTTCTAAGAGATATTAATGTGTGTTTTAGGCTTCATGCAAAACAATTACTGGCCTCTCTGTTCTGATCTGCTGACTTGCCTGGTGTGGCATCAGAAGTTGAATTCAGGTTGCAACTGCAGTGAAAGTCAGTAGGTTCCAAGTAGTCCTTCTGTTCCTATGGAGAAAGTGATAAATGTGAGCTAGGTAATCCTGCTTTTATTAACAAGAAAGCTACCTTGGATTACCTCACATTTACCCCCATGTGTGACTGTGCAGAGAGATGGGTAGTGCAGACCTGCTGATGCACAGGAACTTCTACATGGTGCAGAGTTCGTTATTTAAAATGCTTTCAGTTGAAACGTCTTAGTAAAATAGTTGTGCATCACAAAATCTTTAGATTAATTTGGTAGGAGAAAAGTTAATCATTATGTTTCATCTTGTTCTACTTGCCAGTGAGTTTAATTGATATTTATTTTTCTTTTTAATGCTCATTAGAGCAGTCACTTCATTATGACAGACTGTATTTTGTTCAACACGGCATGTTAGTGTGTTCAGAATGGAGGAGAAATGGAAGTGATTGAACTATTGTCGTTTTCCTTTGTATTGGCTCAGGGTGAAGTGAAATCTTTCTGTATTCCTGGTTCTCACATGGATAATTGCTATACTTTATTTCTTTAAGGACACTAAGATACTTGAAGTATTGTGTGTGTGCCATTATTATATTCTTATTATGTACTGGCTAGTTTAAGAAAACTAAGCTTAAGCCAGTATAGCTCAACAATTTACAGTATCACAGAGCACTTCAGCGGCATGAGACAAATGCCATGATGTTGCAATAGTACCAAAATTTTTTAATCTTTGTTGTTTGTTTTGAAAAGGGATTACTCCTAGTTTTCACTCGTTTGTTGATGTTCTCTTTACATTCTATTTGAGGTTGCCTTATGAGTAGTCTTTTAAATGTATATTGTACTCTTGTTCTGTGTCCTGCTGGGAAGTACTGAAAGAGTTGTGTATTTGTCATGGTTTAAACCCACTCAGGTAACTCGTTTACTCGCTCCCCCCCTTCTTCCCTCCCCCTACTCCCGGAGGAACGGAGAGGAGAATCGAAAAGAATGCAACTCCCACGGGTTGAGATAAGAACAGTTTAGTAACTAAGGTATAACACAAATCACTACTGCTACCACCAATACTGCTACTGCTGAACCCAGGACATTATCCACCCCTTATTCCATATCATTCACGTCATGCTCAGATCCCACATTTTCAATATACCATCACTCTTATCTTAGTGCATGGACCAGTCCCTATAAAGCTGCTGAATCCATCTGGTAAATGATGTTAGGCTCCACCTCTTGTAACAGTCTTCCAGAGCAGGAGAGACTGTGTGCAGTGTTCACACTCATGAATAAACTGGGCTATAGTGTCCATTGCAAAGTCTACCCCTCGATCATGAGTCCATCTCTGTGTTGCATCTCTGCTCTGATGACCTGAAGTGCCATGGGCCCACCAGGCTCAAAATAATTCACTGTCCCCTTCAGCAGTTTCTGCAGCTTGTTGCTGGGGACTCCATACAGCTGCCTTCCATCTCCGACGCTTCCAAAGCACTGGAGGGGCCCAGTGGACTAGATACTTGCCCATACTGTCCCACACACCCTGCCACTCATGACTGTACAGCCTTGGGGAAAATCTCTTGGTCCTCCTATATCGTCTCTAACCCCAGACAAGACCCAAACCTGACTCTGCTTAACTTTTGAGATCAGACAAAATGGTTGTGGGTAGCACACAGCCTGTGTGTGTGCCAACATGCTGATCCCCATCACAGTCAGCAGGCAGGTCCCAAGGATACCCAAAGGCCATTCAGAACCTTCAGAACTCTCAAACGATGCTGCTGTACTTGTCACTGGGGCTGGTGTAGCTGCTGTGCTTGCCGGCTCTCCCACCGCCAGCTTCTCTTTTCCCGAGTCCAGCTCTTCCTCCTCTGCCTTGCTGGGAAGTGCTGCGTGGTCTCCTGCATCCTCCTGGGGCTCGGCGGGCGGCTTCCGGGGGATGCTCTCGGCCGTCGCGGGGCTCAGCTCCTCCGCTGGGCTCGGCTCTTCCGCGGGGCTCGGCTCCTCCTCCGCCTTCTCCCGCTGCTCGGCAGCCGCTTCCTTCCTCTCCTCGACCGCCCCGACCTCCTCCACCGGCAGCCGTCCGCTCGCGGCTTCCCTGCCCGCTCCCGCCGCCGCTTGGTCCCCGGGGCCGCTCTCCCGGGCCGCTTCAGCAGCCGCCGGCTCCCGGGGCCGCTCCCCCTCGGCTCCCCACGGCCTCACGAAGACGGAGGCGAGGGCGAGGGCCAGGACGGTGAAGAGCAGCCGGACGGCCAGGTACAAGTCCACGGCCACGTCCGTCCCGCCCTGCTGCTGGAGCCCGCCCGTATTACAAGCCATTGCCATAAAGCACAGTGAGACAAGAACCTTAGCCCAAGCCCCACACTTGATAAACACTAACACAGCAAATACGGGCTCGAAGTAATGTACTGCATTCTGAAACTGTGAGATCAAGAGGAACAACTCTGAGAGCCAATACATCAGCATTGTGACGAGTGACTATTAATCCGGTCAAATCTGTCGTTATCTCAACCCTTCGTGCCCCAAGTTGGGCGCCAAAAAGAACTGTTGTGGTTTAAACCCAGTCAGGTAACTCGTTCACTCACTCCCCCCAACCTTCTTTCCCTCCCCCTACTCCCAGAGGGATGGAGAAGAGAATCGAAAAGAATGCAACTCCCATGGGTTGAGATAAGAACAGTTTAGTAACTAAGGTATAACACAAATCACTACTGCTACCACCAATAATAACAATGATAAAGGAAATAACAAGGGAAGAGAATACAACACCTCAGCACCAGCCGACCGATAACTTGCCCCCCAAGCCTGACCAAGCACCGACCCATACCTCCTCCAACCCTGCAGACTTCCAGTCCTTCCGGCTCACTCCCAGTTACATCCAGGGCATGACGTGCTGTGGTATGGAATACCTCTTTGGTCAGTTTGGGTCAGGTGTCCTGTCTCTGCTTCCTCCTGGCTCCCCTCCTCCCTGGCAGAGCATGAGGCTCACAAAGTCCTTGGCCAAACCAAAACATCATTGTTATCAGCTCTATTCCCGAGCCGAAAGTCAAAACACAGCACTGCACCAGCTACCAAGGAGGAGAAACATGACTGCTACTGCTGAACCCAGGACAATATTTTTTATCATTATTGGCTTTTTTCCTTATTTCTCCCTGTGGAGATGAGCCCTTACATAAATTATTTTAAGGATCCTGTTTTCTTGTTTTATATTTTTTTTCCTTTTAATTTTTTTTTTTTTAATTCCCTTTCTTCATCACTCCCCCCCCCCCCTTTTGTTTCACACTTGGTGGATAAGTACTTAATAAACTGTTATTTTGGGGGCATCTACTTTCACAGACATCCTTTTACAAATGTTGTTATTGCTTGGCTGCATCACTTAAAAACACCAGAAAATCATAGGAACCACAGGCAAAAAAGTCAACAGCAACAAGAGGCAGTGTTCCTCCTCCCCTGCCTGCACAGGTCACTGCCAGTTCTTGCCACTACACAAGGATGGATACGAGGATGGTGAGCCCTGCAGTAGAGCTCACTGGGGTGGGCCGGGACCAAGGGCCTGGTGGAGGAGGAGAGGCAGTGGGGATACAGTGGAGAGAGGACAGCATGTCTTCCCAAGCAAGGGAAAATTCACGGAAAGGCTGGTGTCAGATCAGTCTCCCAGCCCTGTGTCCTCCAAATGCCTCCGCTCCCCTTGTTCCCTGGGGGAACACCAGCCACAAGGGTGTCACCTGCATCCTCCCTCCTTAGGGTGATTAGGCTGCATTTGAGGCCTATTTCCTACTTTCATGGTTTACACTAGAGATCAGTATTGATGCCAAGGCACTGGCTTTGATTTTGCTCTTCATTTGTGATGCTGTGTGTGTGGAGCTTACATCATTGCACTAGGTGAGTTACTGGAAATTCCTTTAGCAGTCATGTCAGTTTGTCCTAGGAAGATGGCAGCATCATATTCTCTTTTCTGGGTTACAGATATATTTGGTTATGGTTTTAATACTGTAGGTGCTCTTCCACAACATTTGCCACTTTCTTTGATCGCTTTTATGACAGTTGGGTTGTTTGAATACAGCCTGGTCATATGCTGTATTGGTAGTTCTCAAGTGCTCACTGCCTGGTGGCTCTGAGTGTTTTCTTGTCCCTGGATTTCCCTGATGGTTTTGCTCTTTTAATACTGTTTGTGAACAGGAAGGTGTAAACTGATAAGAGATCAGCTGTGGGCTTCTGTTTTGTACTGTGGAACAGGAAGTTATTGGTGAGGAGGGACAGCTGTTGACTGAGGAAGGAAAGGTAGGGTTTGGTACTATTAGCTATACCAAATGCTTCACCCTGGGTGAATCCATGCTGACTGTTCCTAGTTTACTTTCTCCTTCATGGTTGTCCTGGGTTCAGCTGTAACAGTTATTTTTAATTCTTCTTAGCAGGTGGTGCAGTGCTGTGTTTTCTACTTAGTCTGGGAACAACGCTGATAACACTGATGTTTTTAGTTGTTGCTCAATAGTGCTTACTCTGATCAAGGACTTTTTCAGTTCTGTGCTCTTCAAGTGAGGAGGGGCACGGGAAGCCAGCAGGAAGCAGAGACAGGATGCCTGACCCAAACTAGCCAAAGAGGTATTTCCTACTCAGAAGTCTGTTCCCAGAGGACTCTGTGACTTTTCCATGAACCAGAGGGAGGCTGACTGCTCTGTAGTGCCCCAGATCACCCTTCTGGACTGCTCTGAAGGGGAGTACTCCATTTGCTTTCTTGTAAGCCATTGGGGATCTCCCATGGTCTCTAATACCTTTCAGGTATGATAGAGAAGGGTGCTGCAAGGACGTCAGCTAGTTGTCCCAATGCCCATGCGTGCTGGCAGTTGGTTCCATGAGCTTGTTGGGGTTAGGTCTAATTGGGTAGTCCCTTAAATTTGATCCTCATTCATGACTGCTGGTTCTTTGCCTTGAACCCTGTCTCTGAGCATTAAGGCAGTGCTAGTGAAGGCTGAGAGAGACAAGACACTGGAGTACCTTGGTTTACCAGTTTTCACTGTCAGTAGCTCACCCTCCTCATTCAGCCACTGACCCACATTTTCCTCATCCAGCCTTTTACTGTTGATATAGTTGTTGCCGTTGATATTCCCTCCGAGTCTGAATCCAGGTGGGCTTTGGCTTTCCTGACACCACCCCTGTGTGCCTGTGTGGTATTTCTGTGCTCATACTTTGTAGCCCACCTGTGCTTGCTCCTCTTGCTAATACTGCCTTTGTGCACTGGAGCTCCATCATGTGTTCCACGTCTCCTGATACTTCTTGCTTTTCTGAGTAGGGGATGCACTGGTCTCACACTTTGTTGTTCTTAAAGATCTTCCAATTTCTTTCTGTTCTTTGGCCCTTTTAGAGCTGCCTCCGTGGTATCCCACTTAGTTCCCTGAAGGCTTCTGCTCTCGTGTAGTCAAGGGTTTAGCTTCGTCTGGACTAGGTCTCTGTTACTCTCTGTCTTTCTTCAGTCTCCTTAGCATCTCAAACTCTATTACTTACAGGTCATTACACCAAAGCTACCGCTGATTTCCACAGCTCTGACCTGTTCTTCCTTCCACACAACCGGTGGTCATTTTGATTTTGTCCATATGGAACTTATGGGATGAGTGACCACAGTGGATCAGATGAAAGGTTCTTCTTTTACCCATGTGGTGTCAGCTCATAGTACCTGCCTACAGAAAGCTCAAGCAGAAAGCAGGCATGCAGCAATGCTACGCTGGTACGCTCTCCAGCATCCGTCAGTGTGACTGGGCACCACATGAGCTGTACTGCAAGCTGACACTGCTCTTTGGGCTCCATGGAGATTTTCCTGATAACCAGAGGTTGTGGTGTTGGTTTTGACCTGTAAAACCTAAAACTGTCTTGCACCTGCCTACTGCCATCCTGAGAGTGCAATGAGAACTTGAGATTTAATGATACAGATGGCAGTGACAGATTTCCTGTGATAGGCTCTTGATTTATTTTCCCATTAGTCATAGCAGAACAGTTGTGGGTTTTTAGGGAGTTCACATGGTGTGGTTTCTGGGAAGGGCAGAAGCTATGGTAAGACATGAAAAAGATTTTTTCTTCCTTTGGCTACTGGGTATTGTGGAACAATGCTGTATAATAACTTCACGGGACTATAAACCTAATGTTTAGTAGGGTACTTAGGGCTTGAATAGTAATGCTGTTGTATTGTTAAATAAAAAGCTGATCAAGTACTCATGTCATTAATGGCTTTCAACAAAGAAAACCACAACCACCTGTGGAAGTAGTAGCGGTCTGGGCTGTGTTTTTCATGGCAGAACATTGCTTTGGGAAACTCCTGTCCACTGTTAACTCTTCTGAGGTTGTGTCAGTTCACTCGAAACCAGAAAAAGAGGCAGAAAAGCTAAAACATTTTAAAAGAGTTTTTCTCTCCAAATTCAGGTTGTTTCTCAGATCCTGGTTAGAGTTTAGATATAAACTGATCTGCAACATCCACAGTTCTGTGTGGTCTGCAAGTTAAAACATGCTGTGCAAACGTTGCACAGAAAAGATTACTGATTTGCATGGTGGAAAACTTTGAAAATAGCAGATAGAATAGAAGCCAAAACTATTCTGGTTGGTTTCTGAATGGTATTAATTTTTACACTAAAAAACTAAACTAAAAAAAAATTAGAGTGAGAAGGTAAGTATTACTTACCTCTACTCTTGGGATACTATTCATAGTTCTTAGTGGCTCACTGAAGCTTGAGTTTGTTTCCTTTGTTGCTGTACACATTAGTTTTCATTAATGGATTTCATTAATGTCTGAAAGACGAAATACACGTAATTTTTTTTGTATGTTTGTTTCCTGAATAACCATTCAAAGTATGGGTGGGATAAACTGTCAATTTAAGACAGCTATTAGCATAAAATGAATACACATGTTGTTAGACTTGGATACACAAACATTGAATCACTCCTGGTTGAAAATTCCATAAATGCTTCCAGCCTATTCAAGGGTACTCCTTGAGTTTTATCCCACTTTCACTGGCTGGATAGGGACCTCACTGTTGTCAGAAGAGGATCAAATATTTATCAAAGGCTGGACAGTAAAATATGGTTTATCTAGAAATTTGATAGATTTAAAGGGATTATGGTGAAACGCTTGCAGCTTCCCATAAATTGATACTTGCAAGTTCTTGAATGCATAGTGCAAGTTGAAAAGAAACAAATGGTGCTCAAAATAAAGTAACTCCAAGTCACTTATGCAGAGTATGAATTATCTGGTCCACAGTGGAAAACGTCCTGTGGGCTTGTTCTTTATAGGTACTGAATATTCAGCATCCTGCAGAAAATGTAAATACCTGCTTAGTTTTTAAGAACAGGAGGAGTTCTGTTACTCGTGGCACCGACTTGGGGCCAGGGTACCATGGCAGGAACCTTAAATCTATAGCAATTGCTAATCATAATCTCTAGAATCATTGAGGTGTTTAAAAGTCTTTCAAATAATTGGAAGAAATCAACTGGATAAAATTTCTTTGCTCTTTAAGGCAGGGTAACGTATCACATGTCAGGAATGATGCTTTATTCTTATTTTTGTTACAATTACTATTTAATACATTTCCAATACATTCTACAAAAAATATGTTTTTGTAAAGAAGAGAATTTTAAATACACTTTATGGACCAATTTTGTTCAAATCAAATGGAAGGATGTTGTGAAATCTGTATGAGACAAGGTATATTGTTGATTGTGTACCATGATTTTTTTTTTTAGTATATTCCTTGATTCCATTCAAACAATTTCTAGAACAGTATAATCTCAAAAAAGATATTTTTTTTTTGTTATCCAGTAGTTAATGGTGAGTGCAGATTACACCAGCAAGTGTTGTTGGAGTGCATGCTATACTAAAATAACTTTCTGATTACTTTTTTTTTTGTGTAGTATCATTAGATAGATTTACCTTATTCTTTTTAAAATAAGGGAAAAATATTTTTTCTCCCAAGCAGTAATTTCTTTCATCTAGAAAATGTATGACTATAGGTTAGTAACTGAGCCCTGACCACTCCTCCTTTAGGTTTAGGAGCAGTTGTTCTTTACATTGAGCATGTGTTCCTGAACTGCAGCTTAGTCCCCAGCTCCACTGCAGAATGTGCTTGCCAGAGAACAAGATGACTGTGCACGCCTATGAATGCCAAATACAGTTAACTGACAAGCCTGTGTGAAGGATAGCCTATGGACAGTAGTGTCGAAAGGGAGAGGAGGAACCAGTCCTCTGGAGCTGAAAGGAGAGCACAGGGGTAGAAATTCAGGGTAGGAATATGTTGCCATGCCAACCAAGTAATTTCTTTAGCAGGAATAACTTCTGAGTGGGAATTTTAAGACATTCCCAGTGAAAAATCAAAAAGTTATGGTTTTGATAATCAACCTTGGCCATCCCCGTGTGGAATCCTGTGCTGGCAATGTCTGAGAGCTTCCTGCCATTCTGTGCCAGACCCTGCTCTGCCCATCTGATGACCTGGGAAGTACTCACCTGTGGGGCAGTGATGGGCGCTAGTGGTGAGCCTGCAGCCGCAGGCAGACCTGAGCCCCACATGGATTGTTCCTCGAGCAGCTGTGAAACCCAGATGAGGGTTTCATGAGTCTGTCTTCCTTAGTAACTGTTTTGAGTCTTTCCTTTAAAGCACTGATAACATATGTCATGACAGCACAAGGGGGAATGGCTTTAAACTGAAAGAGGACAGATTTAGTTAGACATTAGGAAAAAATTCTTTACTGTGATGGTGGTGAGACACTGGCACAGGTTACCCAGAGAAGCTGTGGCTGCCCCATGCCTGGAAGTGTTCAGGTTGGATGGGGCTTTGAGCAGTCTGGTCTAGTGGGAGGTGCCGCTGCCCATGACAGGGGGGCTGGAACTAGATGGTCTTCAAGGTCCCTTCCAACCAAAACCATTCTATGATTCTGTGATATTTACTTTTTGTCTGCCTTGTCTCTTTTAGCCCTGTGTGACAATGCTGGAGACAAACTTCTAACACTGGCATTTCTTGTGGATTCTTATTTTTAAATCCTGATTAGCCAGGTGTCCTGGAAGTTGGACATGTGCTGTTTGTGTTTGGCCTGTAGCTTTATAAGACCTCTGACTTTAAAAAAGGAGAAAAAAAAGTCAGTGAATCTTTATCTGAAATGCTGAAATTTTGTCTTGCTCATACATTGCAGAAGGAATTAGCAGTGCAGGGCAGTTGCATTGCTTTACCTCCACTGCCCTTAAAGCAGTTGTAGTAGAGGTGGGGTCAGGCATGGAAGAGAATGTTCCATTCCTTTGCTCTTCCCACCCTCTTTCTTCCCCATCTCCTCAACCACTGTCCCTGAAATGATGCTGACGCCCATGGGATCACTTAGTGAGCCAGTTCAGCTTGCTAATTTGGCATAAAAGTAGCCTGGGGATAAAAATGGACAATAATTTTGGTTTTCTGAGGAGTCAGGGAAGTGCTAAAGCAGACTTGAAGCAGAAAGGGGCATGCAGGGAAGGGGAAGAATGATGGTAAACACTTGGATATGTGTTACCCTAACTCATGGGTCATGCTTTTAGTCACACCACATGGATGAAACTTGTGGGTTATCTTCCCCATGCAGTTTGTAGGTGCTAAATGAGTGAACAAGGCAGGCATCTTGACTCCAGCAAATGATGGCTAAGTGACGTTACATGGAATAACAGAGCTGCATGGCAGCACAGCTTGTCCTGTTTAGGACATCCCTGCAACCCTGGTTTTCTGATGGAACCTGCTCCTGGGTTTTTGCTGTTTTTTTTTTTTAAAGCTGTTTTTCTGAGCATGAGGGATCTCACATGCAAAAGTATGGCAGTTTTCTGAGATTGTGGAGAGCTACATCTAAGGCTCATAGTGCTAATGTGTAGCTTGTTCTGTTTCTGGTAGTGGAGTACATCAGCCTTTTCAGCCACAAAAGGACTAAGAGGATCAAGGTCTTTTCTGGATCTGCATGCTAGAAATCTTGGGAGCATGTCATAAAAAAAAAGAAGAAAAAAAAAAAGGTGCAGTGGCACAGATCTGTTAAGATTTATTGCATCATTATCTCACATGAAACAGTAAGATTGCCCTGGCATGACTGAGCAAAAACAATGGTGTGAGGGTATCATTATTTATTTTGAGGCCCTGCAGATTGCCCCTAGACATTTCCAGGAGCCAAGGCATCCTCAGCAGCTAGGTCTTTTGTTTTCTGTGGTTGTTTCAAAGATAGTAATTACAAGGAGGGAAGCTCAGTCTACATCAAATTTCCTTCTTCAGTGTATTCCATAGATGGCGTGTGTTCAGCTGTGAGTTAGTGAGACTCTGTAAGTGGGAACGGTTTCTTCTCCTGGCTTCTGTTTGCTCTCTAAAACCTGACAAAAAAGTACCTGAGCAGATGACTTGCAAGTTTACACTAAAGAAACGTAAGGACTGATCCCTTTCCCTACAGACCTGAAGGAAAAACAAACTCCAGACAATATATTCCTTCTTTTCCAAGTGTAACAAACTGGCAGTTACACAGGAACAACAAGAGACTGCACAGGTCAAGCTTAACCATGGAATAATTCCATTTGGTGTACAGTCATAGGATTTCTTTTGTGGAGCATTATTAATGAATAATAATACAGTGTTAATGTAATCCTAATATTTAGTCCGAGAAAGGAACTTGAAATGAATAAACCCCTTACTTTGTATGAAGAGCTTCTTAACCTGGAAGTGGTGCACCAATGTGAAATTTTGATGTTTTAACTTTGGTAGAGCCTGGTGCCTGTGCAGTGGCTTAAAAATAAAGATCATTGGCTAGTAGCAGGAGGTACTTGATCAGATCAGCTTTTAAAAATCAGTGATAAATAAGAATAATACTGTTATTGGTTGTACATTGTTACTGTTTCACACAGCATAAAGTTTTTGAAGTATTTGCAACATCTCAGGGTTTTCAGTGTGATTTTCAGTGTGCATAAGACTGTTCACATTACGCATTTCTTGTTCCTATTATTTTGTTTATCTGTAGCACAACGGTGTGTTTCTATAGATATTTTTTAGAATTCACTTATCAATTTGCTCTAGGCAGAAAGTGCCTAAAGTGAAGCTTTCAAAAAAACACCCTCTGCATATGAGGTACAGATAAATGTATTCATTATGGTCCAGCTTTAGTTAAAGGCTGTCTAATTTGGAATTCAAAGGGTTTCTTCTCCCAAGTAAATCATTTAGTTCACTGCTACCCACCACTTCAAGCCTGACCTTGAGGAAGTAAAAGAACTTCTCATCATTCTCGTAAACCCGGGGGGGGGAAGAAGAAAAGACTGAGCTCTGCTGGGCCAAGGAAGACACTCATGTCATGGAAGCTCAGAACATCCTAATCTGGTCAGATGTTAGCTGGAGAGCCTTATCTGAGTTCAGTTGTCAGGAAAGAATGTATGGAGGAGAGTTTATCTGGGCTAACCAGCTTCCAAGTCAGTAGAGAATTCATAGATGGAAAACAACTGCTTCCACTGCACCCTGATAAGAGCAAGAAGACTCTGCCTTTTGCAAAATGCAAGTATTTGTTTTGTTGCGCTTTTTTTTTTTTTCTAGAGGTGCTGCATTCGATATTCAAATGAACTTTGTGTCCTTAAGAGGAAAAATTAGCTGTACATAGTATTTTCCAAAGCGTATTACCTGCTTTATATATCCTTGAATGTTCATTTCTTAGATCATCCTTGTAGCCTTTTTTCTACAGTAAGTAGAATAGGTGCATGGGTGACCAGCACAGAGTAAGGTGTCAAGTATCTATCTGAAGCTAGAGGAAGCAAGTCCCATGGGGGAGAACCTGAGCTATGTGGTGCATGCTGAATTTCTTCAGCTGTGTGATGGCGTTTTCCATTTTGTTCCTTCCCTGTGTATTCCTCATGTGTGGTAACATGCTTGGACATGGCTGAGCTGATATTCTCTGGGAAGTGTTCACAGTAGTTTCAAGGATCTCTTGAGACATTTGTGTTAGCATTAATTTTATACATAAGTTACAGATTTACAATGAGTTTTCATGCTTTAGGATGTGGTTGGCTTAAATGAAAAATGTTCCTTAAACCCCCTTTTTTCAAGTATATTCTTGAAAGATAGGTCGTCTTCACCACTGTGCTCATGTCTATCTTCCCTGCAGCATTTAAAGGAATGTGTTACACATCTTGCTTCATAGCCTGGCATCTTCTTTAAGGAAATGTCTTGTTTCCCAGGAGAGCAAGGAAAGGAGGAAAATTCAAATGAAAAAAGAGGCTTATAATAAGTGGAAGCAAGGACAGGTGGCCTGGGAAGAGTACAGGGATGTTGTCCAGGAAGCTAGGGACCAGGTTAGGAAAGCTAAGGCCCAGTTAGAATTAAACTTAGCTAGAGGTATTAAAGATAACAGGAAGGGATTCTACAAGTACATAGCAAATAAAAAACAGACTAGGGAGAATGTAGGCCCCCTCAGGAAGCTCTTGGGAGAACTGGCTACACAGGATTTGGAGAAGGCTGAGGTTCTGAATGACTTCTTTGCCTCAGTCTTCACTGGCAAAGGTTCTGACTGAACCACCCATGTCTTGAAAGGCAGATGCAGGGACTGTGAGAATGAAGACCTTGGGCCCACTGTAGGAGAGGAACTGGTTCGAGACCATCTTAAAAATCTGAATGTGCACAAGTCCACGGGTCCTGATGAGATCCATCCACAGGTTCTGAAGGAGCTGGCAAATGAAGTTGCGAAGCCGCTGGCCATCATATTTGAGAAATCGTGGCAGTCAGGTGAAGCTCCCAATGACTGGAAAAAGGGAAATATAACCCCCATTTTCAAGAAGGGGAAAATGGATGACCCGGGGAGTTACAGACCAGTCAGTCTCACCTCTGTGCCTGGCAAAATCTTGGAGCAGGTTCTCCTGGGTGGCATGCTAAGGCACATGAAAATCAACAAGGTGCTTGGTGACAGCCAGCATGGCTTCACTAAGGGGAAATCCTGCCTGACCAATTTGGTGGCCTTCTATGATGGGACTATGGAACTGATGGACAGGGGTAGAGCAGCTGATGTCACCTACCTGGACTTATACAAAGCGTTCGACACTGTCCCACTCTCTAAATTGGAGAGACATCAATTTGATGGATGGACCACTTGGTGGATAAAGAACTGGCTGGATGGCCGCACACAAAGAGTTGTGGTCAATGGCTCAATGTCTGGCTGGCGACCAGTAACAAGTGGTGTCCCTCAGGGATCGGTGTTGGGACCGGTCTTGTTTAACATCTTTGTCGCTGACATGGACAGTGGGATTGAGTGCGCCCTCAGCAAGTTTGCCGATGACACCAAGCTGTGTGGTTCAGTTGATTCACTGGAGGGAAGGAATGCCATCCAGAGGGACCTTGACACGCTTGTGAGGTGGGCAGATGCCAACCTCATGAAGTTTAACCATGCCAAGTGCAAGGTCCTGCACCTGGGTCGGAGCAATCCCAGGCACAGCTACAGGATGGGCAGAGAAGAGATTCAGAGCAGCCCTGCAGAGAAGGACTTGGGGGTGTTGGTTGATGAGAAAATGAACATGAGCCAGCTTCAGTGTGTGCTCGCAGCCCAGAAAGCCAACCGTATCCTGGGCTGCATCAAAAGGAGCGTGACCAGCAGGTCAAAGGTGATCCTGCCCCTCTACTCTGCTCTTGTGAGACCTCACCTGGAGTATTGTGTGCAGTTCTGGTGTCCACAACATACAAAGGACATGGAACTGTTGGAACAAGTCCAGAGAAGGGCCACGAGGATGATCAGGGGACTGGAGCACCTCCCGTATGAAGACAGGCTGAGAAAGTTGGGGCTGTTCAGCCTGGAGAAGAGAAGTCTGCGTGGAGACCTCATAGCAGGCTTCCAGTATCTGAGAGGGGGCCTATAGGGATGCTGGAGAGGGACTCTTCATTAGAGACTGTAGTGATAGGACCAGGAGTAACGGGTTAAAACTTAAACAGGGGAAGTTTAGACTGGATATAAGAAGGAAATTCTTTCCTGTTAGGGTGGTGAGGCACTGGAATGGGTTGCCCAGGGAGGTTGCGAATGCTCCATCCCTGGCAGTGTTCAAGACCAGGTTGGACGAGGCCTTGGGTGATACGATTTAGCATAAGGTGTCCCTGCCCACAGCAGGGGGGTTGGAACTAGATGATCTTAAGGTCCTTTCCAACCCTAACTATTCTATGATTCTATGATTCTAACTACTGTAGTATAACCCATTACCACCAGAACAGCTACATTTACACGTGCACCCAGTTTACAGGCCATCATTGTGTATGCACAGTAAGGGTTAGTGTTCCCACATGCATTGTATTTTACTGCCTTGTCAGTCAGTATTGCAAGTTTATTCTACAGGTGTTTGTAGGTGGAGAGCAGATATAATGAATATAGGAAAAGTCTGAAATGTGTCTTAAAAAAAAGAAGTGCCATATCTTAAGTATTTTTTAAAGGCCCAGTAATACTGCATATTAAAGAGCATGACCTTTTGTGGCAAATCTCTTGATTTAATTAGTGTGGGTCTTCTCATGCAACTGTTGTATGTCAAGTGGCAGGTTTTTTCTCAGCACTGTGCTGCTGAGTGTGAAGCCCTCTTGCCTAGGAAATGGCACTCTCTACTTCCACTTTTTCATTGATTTGACATTTGATTGGATGGAAAGTATGTTTTAAAAGATTTATGTTTGTCAACTCTGAAATGTAAAAAAATCTCAGAAATCACAGGATTATATGTTTTATCTATGGAAAGTGGTGGTGGTATTATTGGTTATTTATTTAAATAGGTTCTTGGCAAATACATGGTTTGCAAAACCAGTAACGCTACCATTGGTCATTTGCTGTACAGCTAAATGTTACTAGATTGCTTGTCATTATCTCATTTTTCTGAATTGGAAGTGTAATGAACTTAGGATCTGCAGAGATCTTCATTCTTGTCTTTCAATTAAAAAAAAAAAATACTTCTTTTAACCTTCTTATTGTGCCTGCTGTTTATTAGGGATTGTTCATATGTAATGCATCTTACATTAAGCCTTATGACTGACTTTCCACTGTCATTCAGTTGTTTGTCTTTAACTTCTTCAGCTTCTGAAGTGTAGAGGGCAGGCTCTTCAGTGCCGATCTGCATCGTCCTCCTTTTCTTCATCGTTGGCCTTATTGCCCCATCTTCTTTGGGTCAGTTTAGTTTTTGGGGCATGTTTTTCACAGCTACGGAGCCTCATCCCTGTGGTACTTTTACCTGAGAGAGGATTTCTTGAGAGGAAGACTGGCAGGACAAGTAGCACAGATCTCCTGTGCCCTGCCGGGTACAGGAGCGGAGGTCATGGAGGCACAGAGTCCTCTATGCTGCAGGGTCTCAACTTCCCACCATGCTGAGGGCCCGCTGGTGGGTCTCTACAGCAGTGGAGAGTTCACTGACCTTCAACTCGGGTTGTGTCATGAATGAGAAAGCTTTAGTATTACTTAAAGTGCTGAGTGGCATCTTCCAAATGAAACAGAGCATCAAATAGTCATTGGTGACAGCAGAATAAAAAGTACAACCTGTTATCTTCTTCACCCATGGCCATTTGTCATGAGCTCTGAACAATGGAGAGCTTTGCACAAATGGTGGTGTGCGATCACATAAATTAAACTCATGGGAAGGCATTTTAGGGGCTGTGGTACAACAGAGTCATCTGTGCATGGTCCTGGTGATCCCAGTGGGATTGCTGACAGAAGTCACTGCTGAATGTGACTTGATTATGCAGGACTCCAACTGCTCAAGCAGATGTCAATGTCCCTTTTACTTTGCCCTCAGAACCATTTCATCATCACTGTCCCATGGCATAAGCCAGTGCTGCTGCTAGCACACAGCATCCTCCCACCTTGTCTTCTTGGCCATGCGTGGTTGACCCCAAGCTCCTTCCCCATCGACAATGGAAATGTTTCTGGTGCATTAGATTGAGGAGCATATGTACAATAAAATGAATCATTTTGAGGGAGGAAGAGGTTATTTTCAACCCATTAGCTCCCTTGTGCTGCTGTGCAATTCCCTATGGCAGTGTGACGGAGGAGGCAAATTGAGGGCAGAAAGGAGATGGGATTGCTACGTCTCACAACATCAGGGTTTAATGTCAGTTTGCGCTGACCTTGGTATGGTAGTGTAGTGCAAATGCTGCTCTCAGTTAGAAGACCAAGGGGATGGGTTAATTCCTTACCTGTGGTACTGCTTGTTTGGTAATGGTGGTAGCCAGGCCACTTGTTGTTACTATGTGCAAAATTTCAGCCTGAAGATCTGTTCTCAAATATCTGTAATTCTACAATTTGCATAAAGCCACATCCCTTTGCTTATTGAAAGAGTAATTTTCTTCATCGGAGGGAATAAGATTAAGCAGGAAAAAAAAAAGATTCAAAGAAAGATGTAAGGAAAAAGAGGAAAAGCTCCGCTTTTATTATGAAAATCGCTTTTTTTAATTGTTGACTGAACTTAACGTTACTTCTGAGCAGTAATCACAGATTTTGTGGGGCCTATGGATGAATTTCTGTGAACTTTTGAGTCAGCAGTTCAAAAATAGATCCTCAATTGCTGTTCACACTGTGGACAGTCTGATAAAAATACTTTTTTCTTAATTTTTTTCTTCAGTTTGCAGTTATAAAGTATTAGAAAAATACAGAAAAAACCTTCTGTAGGAAAATAATTTTGTTACGATTTTCTTTATCTGAGAAACTCGCTTTACAGCCTTTTCACTAGCAGATGCAGTGCATGCTAGGTAAGCACCAGCAGCCTTAGCTTTGCATTTCCTGGTATTTTCTGTAAGCATATTTTTGTTGGGTTTCAGATTATGTCATTCAGTTCCTGCTTTAGAGGTTGTCTTTAGACAGTTTCTTTAGACAGTGATCTTAATGATATCTTCAACAGACTATTAGCAAATACTTGTTGAAAAAATTAAAGTCGCAATTCAGGCCAGCAGGGAAAACTTCTGATTGATTTTCTGTTTAAAAGTTATTGACAGTTTGAATTATTGTCAGAGTAGGGAACATTTTCAATTATGTCCTATTTAATTTTACAGAAGCAGTCAAAATGTCATTGTTAATTCTGAAAAATCTAATTTTCAAGCTTGGATCCTTCACTCTTCTCAAGACCAATGGTTCATACCTTAGCAGAAGTTAATTTCTTTCTTCATTTATATGAAATGAGTAAATTGAATGCCATGGACTTGGCTGTGTGGGTGTGTTTTGGATGAGATCTTAAAAACTGAGATCCTGTTTATTCTGTGTGGGTGTTAAAGATCTCACTGTTATGCTATATGCTGTCTACCCTTTGAGATGACTACATTTCAGCAGTGTTATGTGTACATAATCACAAAATGGCTTGGAGTCCTTCGGAGCCAAAGGTCCTTCATTTGAGAGTCCGTTCTACACATTTATTGTGCCTGTCGCTATAGTGTTTGAAACCATTTATGTTTATTGCATTTTGGTTATTATTACTGTATTAATTCGTCTCAAAAAGTAATCATCTATTGAATATTTTGAGCTAGCATGACTTCAGATTCGTCCAAACTTTTACAATGACATGAAAAAAGTCTCGCTACCCTTCAGAAGGTGCAGTGGTGGTTGTGGGGCTCAGTTCCTTGCTGAGAGTCCAGACTTGCCCCAGTTACTGGTGGAAGCTGAAAATATTCAGGGCCTCACAGAATAAAATCCATGCAACATCAGCAAGTGTTCAGTTTGTTTGGAAGTCCGTGAATTTACCCTTTTCTGTAGCATTTGTGAGTCCGTGTTCTCTGGAATCCCTCAAAATCAGATGTAGTATCATTTTTAATAATCTGATTGGGATGAATTAGTCCATAATTTGTACTAACAGCCAAAGAAAAGCATAATAACAGGTTAATATGGTTGTAATGTGTGGAGCTAAAGACAGCTTGGCCTGAAGATATTTCCATGGCAACAGAAAGGTCCCTACAGATGTCTTCCTTCTAAACCTGATGCTGTTTATTAAAGGCTGTCTGTAGTACAATCTGTAATTATCATTAGGTAAAGAAAGGTTGTGAACGTGGGTGGACTGCTTGGCTGATGCTCTCTGGCTGATTTGTTTAGCACAGCTTTGAAATACAGTTACAAAAGAATATTGAAACCCTGAAATCCTTTAGCAGTTTCTCTCTGCAGGTGATCTGAGACTTAATTCGAGACTGTTGGCTAATAGGTGTGAAGTATCTGAACAACAGTATGGGGGTGAAAAGGAGAAGTGTTTTCAAACTCTTTCTGCACATTGACTGTTAAAGATAAAAGAAAATCAAGAGCATGCTGGACAAATTAAAAAATGCAGAGGTAATAAGGGAGGTAATGCACAACAAAATAAGGTTTTGTAAATAGCAAAAAGCTTCTGTAAGTAGAGGGAGACAAAGGAAACTATTAGACTGTTATCTAAAGGAGAAGATGAGAAAATGATGGATGACAGAAGAAGTTGGAATACGGACCAACCTTTCTTGCTTCTGTCTTTATGAAGAAGGTTAATTGGGATCAGCTGCTTAGCGTGGTTGACGCTAACAGCAAGGTGAAAGGAATGCAGGGCAAAAAAAAAGGAAAGAACAGCTTAAAGAACACTTTAATAAGTTTTATGCATTCAGGTTTGTAAGCTTAGGGTGGAGGTTATTTTGGTGTACCTGAGCGACTAATGGAAGCAGTTTTGGGTCCATGAGCAATTGCCAAAAACCATAAAGGAGAGGTGGGATCCCATAAGAGGGTACATTAAGAGTATGTTCTTAAAACAGAGACAGAAGACTTTGGAACTGCAGACCAGTCAACCAAATTTTGTCCCGTGAAAGATGCTCAAATATATAACTCTTCAAAAGCAAGTGACTGTGAATAAGTGTGAGCTGGAAGTTTAAAAAACAGTTTTGTAGTAGAGCACATAAATTTTTTAAGTCTTCCACTTAAAAATACTGAGGACAAAACCAAAAGATGGAATATAGTGAGTTTGTGAGATGGATTTTATGAAAAGATTGCTCGAGATATAGTAATTTGGTGGCACTGGAGCACAGCTGGGATGGAAGAACTGTCCAAGTGTTCCTTCTTGACTTCAGTAAGGTTTGGTTAGAGTCATACTCAGAAACAATCTGGAGATTTATAGTGTATGTGAGATGGTTGCTATATGGATGACTGCAAACACACATGAGCAAATTATGAGGACGGCCACTCATGTACGGGATAAATGGTGATGGTAGGCTGTTTGGCAGAAGAATATGGGGTTATCAACTTGTGGATGGTAGGATGCCAGGGTGGCTGAGGCAGGCAGGTGCTTCTGGAGTTTATCTGGTCCAGCCCCCTGGTGAGGCAGGACCACGTGACCAGAGCAGGTTGCTCAAGGCTGTATCCAGTCCATGCTTGCATTTCTCCAAGGATGGAGGCTCCACAACCTCTCTGGACAGCTTGTTCCAGTGTTTGGCCGTCCTCACAGTTCAGAAGGTTTTCTCGTATGTTTCAATTTGTGCCACTGGTTCTTGTCTTTTTACTGGGCACCACTGAGGATGGTCTGGCTTCATCTTCTCTACTCCCTCCCATCAGGTGTTTATTATAAACATAGATAAGATCCTTCAGAGCCCTCTCATGGCTAAGCAAAGCCTGTAAATGTCAAGCTAGACTGCAAGCACTATGGAAGACCACATTAAAATCAGTAAACTGGAGGTGAGATCCAGAACCATTAAGAGGAAGATCAGAACACAAAAGCAACATAATTTTAGAATGGAAAAACATTTTTATAAATGCATAGCATGAAATGACTGGATGGAAGAAGCACTGATGTATAAACATTTGTTTAGTCTCAAAATGAGGAAAAACGCTAGAATTCAGATTTTTGAAAAGGTTGTTTATAGGCAGCGTAGCAAACATTTGTTCTTCATAATCTCTGATGCTATGATGAGAAGATTTCATTTTTCCAAGGAAAAAAAACATGAACATGTAACTTTCATGATAGCTAAGCACACTATCAGCCACCTCCCAAGGATGTAAACCCCTAGTTCTTAAAGCTGTAACAATAAATTGAACAAACCTTTCTAAATCTATTTGGTTAAATTTTTAGGACAACCAGATTAATTAGGTTCTGCCTTAGTATCACGTGCAGCCTTACATTCCTGTGCCACTGTGTTCTTTAGCAAAGGGAATTTTCTTTCTTGTGGGTGATGGGGCATCCTTTGAATACATTTTAGGATGTAGTCTGTCATCATTACTGTACAATATGTTTTTTTAATGTTTTGTCTGGTTTTCAGTTAAGAATATGAAAACCTGAATCAGCTGCCAGAGTTAGGGTGATCCTGTAACTCCCTGTAGTGTGTGCATGTCTGATTAGGGACTAATTTTGTCATTGCTGGAGGAAAGAACTTAGCAGCAGTCCATTTTGCAGTGCTAATAAATTATACCCTCACGAGTTTTGCTCGCTTGTTTGCCTGGAACTGACATTTTAAATTGTAGCTCAGTCAGAAGACGTTAGTTGATATTCATGTTAAGGTTCATGTCTACATTTGAAATGTAGTGATTTCAGGAGTTAGATAAACAGCAAGTAAGAGGGGAGGAGAAATGTAGCAAATAGATTTGTAAAATAATTTTTTGATAATATCTGGCATGAATAATACGGTAAGTGCTCTTCTGTTCATACTGGTGGTGAAGCATTTTGCATATTAATGTGTGGTGCATGATCTCAGCTGAGATGGGAACAACAGCACACCAGCCCAATGATAAAAAATCTGGTAAAAACAGAGGAACATCTCAGGATGCCTCAAGACAAGAGTGTATCAACCTTTGATTTATTGCTAGCCTGTCTCTGCTCAATTTTGCCAATCCCTAATCAGTGCTGAAACTTGACAAAAAATTATAAAGTAGTGTTTACTATTGAGCAGGTACCTTTGCTTTCCCCTTCTCCTCCAGTCATCATTTTAGCATCTCCCCATGAAGACTTTTTGATTGTTTTTAAAGTTTACCCCTGATTGTATCTGTGTTAGTGTCGGTGGGAAGAAGAGTAAGGCAGTGGCCATGTAAACAGTTGGGGTTATTCCTCAAAATTTGTGAACCTGAGTGTTTTCTTTCACTTACTTTGGAGCTTTACAGCTCTTTTGTATTTGCCCACAGCTTGCTATAACTACAGGAAGATCCTGGGAGCTGGTGGGTGGGGGGAGCAGGGAGTGGTGGTGTCTGTTTTACTTGAATTAGACAGTGATGGTTGCTTAGTTCTGGAAGTGAGAAAAGGGAGATCCTGAGGTATTTGTTCAAGGCAAGTCAGTCTCCAAATTGAATGATAAGCTGAGGTACTTGCTTTTTAACTGTGTCTCATGCTGAATACAGTTTTTTAATGCTGTAAGGGCTCAGTCATCTGCTAGTTTTTTTGTAGAAATGAAAAACCACCGTCTCTCATATGTATACATATATATATATCACTTTTCTGTATAAAGCAGATGGAGAAGGAAGGAGGCACCTGCCTCAGAGTAAATGACTGATGCTGCTGTGATCTTTGGCATCTCTAGGTGAGGTAACATCATGCAGTCATCCAGCCCTCTTCCTTTCACTGTGCTCGCAATGGAAGTTTAGGTTTGTATTGCATTGGGATGTAGAAAGTTGTCTTGCAAGACAGGAGACCCTGTTTGCAGGAGCTGGGCTTGTTACCAGCCCACCCTACCCTCTGAAAAAAAACGAAGTCATTTATCCTATGGACTAATCCATGCAAGTCCATGTTTGTATTTGAGACCATGAGGGTGTTTGTATGTTTATTTTTCTGAGTGTTCTTCAGCAGAAGAATGGCTGAATCGATATTTATTTTAACTCTCCATACCTTCCTACCATTGGGTGGAGAAGGGTGCAGGAGAGCTTTTTGATGTCCAGAAGTTGTGCATGACTAAAGCCAAGGTGTTTAAGAGTAACAGTACACATTACATCGCTACATTGCTTACTTGCTTGTACTTCATGGGTGCTAGAAAAATACATTTGTTTTTCATGCCCTGATGGTATGTCCCAATTATAATTATAGTCAAAAAAAATAAAAAGGACAGGGATATATTTGGTGTGCTTGTTAATGTCAGCATTAATATCAACCTTTCAGTCTTCCTGTACTTAAAAGGGGCCTACAAGAAATCTGGAGAGGGACATTTTAAAAGGGTTTGTAATGATAGGACAAGGGGTAATGGCTTGAAATTGAGAGAAAAAGAAATTGATTAGGTATTAAGAAGAAATTCTTTTCTGTGAGGGTGGTGAGGCACACAGGTTGCCCAGAGAAGTTGTGGATGCCCTGTCCCTGGCAGTGTTCAAGGCTATATTGGATGGGGCTTTGAGCAACCTAATCTAGTGGAAGGTGTCCCTGCCCATGGTAGAGGGTTGGAACCAGATGATCTTTAAGACCCTTTCCAACCCAAACCATTCCATGATTCTATGACTTTATGAACATGGAGTTTGCATTGTTACCTCTCTAGGAGTTACGAACATGCAGTGTTACTATTGGAGTAGTGCTGGAGTAAACAGGGAAGTCTGGGGCATGTCTGTGGACACTTGAGTATTTTCTTAAACAGTTTTTGAGAACAAAAATGCTGCAATAGGCATCCTGTTTCAACAAACTCTGATCTGCTGATGTGTTTTAGATGCTGAAAGCAATGTGGTCGCTGCTGGCAACACAAAAAAAAACCCAAAACCATTTTTATTTCAAGTGCTGTGTCCTGCCCTTGCTGTTTTGCACATTGTGGTGGCTTTGCATGCCCAGTTCTGAGAGGTGCTGCTTGGCGTTTTCCTCTTCGCTGGGTGAGTCAAGGTAACTGCTCAGCTTCAAGTGCTGCAGAAAAAATGAGCTTCATACATTCACATTTAAAAGCTTAGATAGTTTCAAAGTCTGTCAGAGACCAGCCTGATTTTAAGATACCTTCAGTAGCAGTCGTTGTAATAGGTTTCTGTACAGAGTGTCAAGCTGTAAGACAGCTGTTACCTGAAAGCACTGTGTTTATTACTGCTGGAAAGTAGTAGTGAAAAGCCTTTGAAAGGGAAAAGGCTTAGTCTGCAAAGGATCAGTTGAAAGTGCCTGAATGGTGGCTGGTGCTCTGGAAAAAGCACAGTTTTTAAAGAGATTTAGGGAGATAACACACCAGCAGGGTTTGCTGTGCCATGTGAGTCTGAGTTAACAATTCCGGTTTTGCAAGGATGCCAACTTCACAACAAATATGGTCCCAAGTGTCAAACTCAGATATATCTGTTTGCAGGATTGTAGCTGTACTTTGATGTAAATTTAGTTTAACAGTAGTAAAAACCCCATGTTGCCTAATAGAAAGTATTGGAAAAATGCTGAACCAGTATGTTTCACTCAGAGACCCTGTATAAGCTTACTGTATCAGGGAGTCAAAAAAAAGAGTGTGAGCCCTAGAAGAAGGAATGCTAGGAGCATGTGTTGTGACACTGCTTTCTTTCTGAAAGAAGCTTGGGGGTTTGTTTGCTTACCTGTTTGTGCTGTTTTTTCTAACTTTTTTACATTCTTGATCATACAGGAAAAGTTTATCCCTTTTTTCTATACAGTGCCTTTAACATAAAAAAGTTGTGAGAAACTAAACAAGCGTAGCCCATGGATGGCTTTTAGTTTTGGATTGCCTTTACAGACCAGCTTTTGGATTCTTGGTGTGTAAATTTGTTTGGATCCACTCACCAGGACTCTGAGCATATCTGAAGATGCTTGGTGTTGAATCTTCAGTGTTAACATTCTATACTTTCTGACTTAAATACAGAAGTTTATAATCTTCATCCCCTGACTGTGACTCTGGTTAGAACGTCTGATTATGCATGAAAAAGTCCGTCAAGTATGTCCTCCGATTTTTGTAAAATTTTCAGTTTCAGAATAATAGCTCTTCTTCTAGCCAAGACCAGAATAAAACCCAGTTGCACACAGTGTGTTGCTAGTGATTAAAACCAGCTCCTAATTCAAAAAAATGGACTTGGTGGAGATGCTCTGGTATCAAATTTAATCTCCCTCCTACTGTTCCAGTGGTCAGACTAGCATGTCTGGGAAGAAAGTCAGAGTAAGTTTTGGGAAGAATTTGCATGACAACATAAATCAGTGATTCTGGAAGAGAAAGTAGTTTCAGAGAGAGGGGGTGGGGAGTTGCCAAGAAGATGCTTTTATTATGGGTTGCTTTGGTATGGCGTGAAAAAGTAGTTTGTGGAAGGGCTGTGACCCATGATCTCTGTGGGTGGCAGGAGGTAATGTTTAGTGTGTGGGAATGGCCTTCAGGGACATCATCTTTATAATGCTATCTGATTTAAAACTAAAAATAAGACTAGATGCAGCCCTCTAAGTTATCTTGTAATGCAAGATAATTGCATGTCTGCTGCAAGAGCCACATGATGATGTTTGATAGAAGAGGATTTAGCTGCTCCTGTAGCTGGTAATGCTCTATCTGTTACTTATCTCAGGTTCTCTTTCTTTGATCTTTGTGTCATCAAATATCTTTCTGTGGCATCTCCTATGAGTGCAGCTCCTGTCCCTCTAACTGCAAACTAGAAGGAAGTATCTGTAATTTCCACTGCTTCTACCTGGTTCTGGTGGGAAGATAGCCATGATATTCTCTCCAGAAACTTTGTTACATTTCTTGAAAACAAGTTATTTCAAAACAAGGGATTTCAGTTACTTCTGGAAATTTTTCACTTGGCTTTTAATACCAGGTTGGGCATCATAGAAGAAGTATAAAGCCAGTAAAAATAGGCTATGTCAGGAGAGGAGATACTTAGATCAGATCAAGTTCTGTATGAACAACAAAAAATAAAGACCATGCTTCTTTCAGAAGGACTTTTAGAAAAATTGCACTGAAGTGACTGACAGTTCACTATAGAACTGACGGTGGTCCCACTGCTCCTCCAGCCCTTGCTGAGGGATGTATCCTGTTGAACAAAAACACATATGAGCTGACTCCTAGGAGGAAGTGTATGAACCTGCATTAGTTACTGATACATTTCTCTTTGAAGAATACTGGAATACCCAAAGGAGCAAACTGATGCAAAATTCATGCTGGAGTTTTCTTTAAATGGATATCCTTTCCTAATAAGACTGTGTATTCTGTGAATTATGAATGTCCTGCATGGGGGAGGTGCATGGAAGTGGCACAGAGGGGATACAATCAAGGTGAGGGGATGTCCATATCTCTTACAAGCCTCTTTGGTCAGTACCATCAAGGAAGCAACACAGGAGTGATTAACTTGTGGTCAAGATTGCCTTAGGATCTCTATATTTGTTAGTTTGAAAATTTTTAGGAGTGGTTTGGATTTATTGTCTTGACACTTGCACATTGTAAAAAGAATGATTAATGAAATTTGCAAGTATAAAAAGCTTTTGCAAACCAAGATGGTTTATATCTGAGAGCTCTTTACCTCTTCAGCTGCAGTGATTTCAATATCTGTCTGAAGATTAAACTTCTCTACTTTCTCTGGGGGATAAATCAATGACAGGATCAAAATACTGAAAAGCGGGATCAGGAACTGTTTGACCTGCTTTGAAGATTGAGACTGAACAAGCTTCTTAGATTTCTTCTGTTTGCATACATTTTTCCCATTATTTTTCGTGTATCTTCTAATTCTGACTTACTGCCCTGTTGCCAGAAATTCCTGTGCCTTGAGCCCCAGCTAGCTCTACAAGTTGGGAACTCAGATGTGTCCTATAAAGCTAAGAATTTTCCCTGGAAATGCAAGGAGTTGGTAACCTTGGAAGATTTGTCTAAGTGGACCTCATTTCAACACAGAAGCTTTGCAAAAATACGTTGAGGTTTTTTTTCAGGTCTTTCAAGTTTCTGAAGAGTCTTGGCAGTGCTGTGCCTCTGAGGTTAGCCAGCTCTGAGATGAGATCATGTTTGGGAAGATCTGAAGAATGAGAAATGGGTTTGGTTTGGGGGACAGACTGTTTCAGCTGGCTACAACTTTCCTGAGTGTTAAACAAGCATGGAATTTGCTTTGGGTAATACCTGTAGGTTTTGGAATAGGATATTTTACCCAAGTCTGTTTATTCACCCAGAGCACAAAACACATGCAGAAGGTTTTCTGGGAAGTATGTGCCTCCAACTCTTTCCCCCTCCGGTAATTTATGCGGCAGCATTTGGGAGACTGGAGCAGAATAACCTTCCCTGGTTAACTGACGGAAAAAAAAGAAATGGAAGGAACCATTATTTTCCTGTCAAGATTTCCGTGAAACAAAGAGGTGCAGAATTATGCATGCTGAGGGGTGTCTTTGGTCTTTTGATTAACAGCAGAGGCCCAATTTCACCATCAAAAGCGTTCTTAATTATAAGTCCTCTTGAAAAGGCTGCCTTGAATGCTGTAGAAATGATATTACAGGAGCATGTCTGTCTTTGCTTAGGTGAGCTGCAGGCATTTTGTGGGATCATTTCCTCAAAATCATCAGAAATGCACTAAGAATACAAGAGAAATCTGGAAATATTTGTTATTTATTGAAGTTTAACTGCAGCAGAAGGCATTGCATCAGTGGGGAGCTCAAATAGCTGGTCCTGCCTCAAGTGTGGGAAAGCTTCCCGCTTTGCTACCTTAGCAAAGCCTGATATTCTCCCCATGCAGCTGGTGGCATAATGTGTATCACAAGGTCTTCCTCAAATAAAAGACATCCGTCTTGGTTATTTTATGAGTCTGCTGATTAAAGAGATTTTATTGCAATTACTTTGACTGAAAGGCTACGGCAGAAGATGGAAATGTTAATTTACAATCTGCTTGCTGACCAGGTGTCATGTGATAATGGATTGGGACAGACTGCGGTTTGAAAATGGACCTGAATTCTCAGAGGCACTAATTTGAAGTGGCAGATAAAGTACCAGCATGTATGTTTCAAGAGGGGCGTGTTTGATTAACCAGCTACAACACAGCAGCAGTTGATTGGCAGGTTGGTTGAGAAATGAGCACCTTTGGCTTTACACTGGTGGCGGCAATGTACATGGTAGAGGATGAGAGGGGAGCAGCAGAAAGACGGACGGAACTGGAAAGTAAATCTTTGCTTTGTAGTAAGCAGACTGTGCTCCAGACCCACAACAACACTTACATTCCCAATTTCCAATTAAACAAAGGAGATTTAGGTACCTAACTAGATATGTAGATAAGGTCTTTTATTCTTTCAGTTTCTTAAAGATGTGTATGTAGTCACAGATGCAGCTAATTCATTTTAAAATAAGTAAATAAATAAGAAGTGTTTCTTTCCAGCTGTTGCGTTGGCTCTGCTCTTTTTCCAGAGTCTTTATAGCTCAGAGTGCAAGGTGTCAGACTCCCTCACTCTGATAGGGTACCCAAGGATTTGAAATGATTTCATACATTTGGGCTCAGGTGTTTCAAACAATACTAGTGATGGTAGCCTGATAGCGTTTCAAAAGGTTTTTAATGTTTCTGTGGAAATCTTGAATTCCATAGCACAGGGATAATCCTTTCTGAAATCCGCCATCTTTGTTTACATGTTACATTAAAAAAAGGCTATCCTAATGTGTAAAGTTACAAAACAATTTCTGCTAATTTTGGTTGTTTATGTATGCTACTGAAATCTCTCTTGTATAAGTAAATTTGCATAAAACACTGCTGAGTTTTGTTGCAGGCTCCTAATAGATGATTGTACTGAAACTTTAATTATCAGTAAACTAAAAGAATAATGATGAAGTTTTTATTTTGGAAACTGATAATGTTACTAAAGGCAGAGTGATGCATGACACATTACTGTGATATTCTTTATATCATATGTGAATTGCAAGCAATCGATTACAGTTGTGCTCCAGAGGTGACAGTGGACATGAGAAGTAGAAACAGTTGTGTGGCTTTAGGTCTGATTTGCACACTGAAGGATTGCAAGTTGTAAGCAACATGTGTGTGTGTGCAGTGTGTATTAGGGATCTATTTCTGGGCAATAATCACTGCAATATGTTGTTATATACACTACAAAAATATTTATCTCTGAATGTCATGAATGGCTACTGAATTTCTGAAGAAGATGTAAAAAGAAGCCAGAACTGAAAGAGGTATTTCAGTGCTTGTCCCCCAGTGAGCAGATTCATAAGCACAGCTGGAAATCTAATGTAATTAGAGCTGATTTTATTAGAATTCACTCTTTTCCTTTGATCTTTGATGGGATGATGTTAGGGCTTTCCTGGGGTAAAACCAACTGTCATAAGCAGAAATGAGTCAGAAATTCTCAAACTAAAGTGTTCATTAGGATATTGAGAGGAATCATAATAAAAACTGTCTGAAAAGGAAGCACTAGTGTTCACTGGGGTATTTAGAAAGAGTTTGCAAAGGGGGAAAAAAAAAAAAGGGAAAAAGAGATGCTCAAATGAAGTCAACGTCTTACGCTGATTTTTCAGCTGTTCTGCAGGTCAGTGGGTAGGTCAGTGGTCAAATAATAGCCCTGGTCTCAAAAAAAAAGTATGTCTTTATAGTTATGTCTTTATATGTATAGATAAATAAACTATTTTGTGATATGAATATATACACATATACTATATAACTATACAGATACAGAATTTTATATTTGAATGTTTTTATTTATATTTTATACTAATGTGCGTGTCTATATATAATTAATTAATATTATTCCACTGTTTTTGGTGGATCCCAAAATGAATGGATTTAGGGTGGCTGAAGACAGATGCATTCCCAGGTTTGAGCTTATATAAAAGCCTTGGCACTTGCTGATGTCAATTTAAAGGCAGAATGGAAAGGATGGAATAACTTGGTACTGCAGGCAATGCTAAAGCAGGTGTCTGAATTATGAGATGCCTGTTTGGTGTGGCAGAAGGAAATCTTTTGCTGCAGTTGATGGGGATTCTGGATTCCACCAAAGTTAATACTAAAGGAAAAGCACTGCTCTGACCCATTCACTAACCTGAAGCGTGTGTGTTGCCTTCACTGACCTTGTCACGTCTCTTCATGTTGAGACAAAATGTCAGTAGATCTGTTACCATTTTACTGGGACTCCGTTTGGGAAAGAGCTGATAAGCCATAGAAGGCAGTTGCTGACATACATGTAGTTACACTGTGACTGCAAGTGCTGCTGTGGTGGAAATCTGTGTTCAAGAGATCATTGAGGAAGTACCAAAAGCCGGATTAAACCTTGTACAAGTCCTGAATTCTGAATGAGAGATATGGGAAGAAGGGGAAATAAATCTTGACAACATATAGCACTACTAAAGAGCACTTGCACTGTAGTGCCAAATAAAGCTGCTTCACCTTGCTGTCATCTTGGTGAGCTTTGAAGGTAGCTGGAGTGCCATTTTTAGCCTGTGATGACGTTGGGTAGATCTCATGGCCCTGGTCCCAGGCAGCTTGTTGTGGGGCTGCCAAGGGCTTTGTGGATAGTAGGATTTTAGAGACGTGCTTCTGCTGTATCAAAATGTTGGTTAGTCAGGTTTTTGATGATTTTGCAATTTTTGTGAGTTACTCAAGATTCTGATAGAGCTTGAAGTACTTTGCGGTGTGACATCACTTTAATGCAAATAAGCTGCAAGGAGGTAGATCCAGCTTTGCTCAGGGCACAGTTGTTGACACCTTGCATGACTTCATTGCATACTCACTCTTGCTTTCACCATCTGTGAAAGAAAAGGTGGTCCTTGTTGAGTATGAACAAGCTTTTGGTGATGTCCAGACAAGTAGTCGCCTATTCCCAGAGCTCAGTGTGTGACTGACGAGGGATGGTGATCAATACTGTACGAAACCAACCACCTTTGACCATAAAATCTTCTGTTTTTTCCAAAGCAGTCTCTTGACATGGCTCTACCAAGAGTAATGCTTGTTGCCCTGCCACCAGCCCCACCCATAAAAGAGGATATCTGTGCAATGAATGTACCAGTACCATGTGGCTGGGATAAAAATGGTGATGCGTCACCCAGAAATAAGCACGGTGTTGATTGTAGCTGCCAAACAGTCATCAGTTTCCTCCAACTTAAGCATTTACCACCTCTCTGACTGTGGTGTAAGAGGATGGTGAGTGGAAAGAGTTAACCATTGATGAAGTTAGTCATTGCTGCAGTGCAGTGGTGGTCTTGTAGCTGCCCAAGGCTTTAGAGATATGTGAGGCCATGTCTGCGGTCCTCACATTAATGCCTGTTCTATTATTGTCAGTACTCTTGGTAGTTTAAGCAAGCAAAAAGCTATAGCTTGTAGTTCTTGGAGATGGGTTAAAATTAGTTGCTATTAATGGAAAATAAAATCTGGTTTTCACATTTGCAGCCTACTTCGTCAGAAATTGTTACTGCGTCAGGTGAACCAATTCAGTACATCAAGCTCACTTCAAACTGAACTTGGTCACAGGTCATAGCCATTTAATAACCACACAAGTATTTTGTTTGTTCTGTTTCCATTGGTTTTATATATCTAGTAATAGTATGTAAATCACACATTGTATCACTTTACATTCTGACTTCAGTAAGACAAGCTCAAATTGAATATCTTAATTTTCAATAGTTGAATGATGCATGGTGAACCAGAAATGACAGCAGTTCACATATGCCCTACTCATTCTTTCTAATCCCCTACATATTGTTAATTTTCCTGTACAAAAATCTTTGTCATGAATGGAAACAATGACTCTTATTCCATTTTATCAAAGCCATTCATAACTATATATGTACTTTTATTGTGTTGGTCACTTTAGAGTGACCAACTTCAACCAGCTTCACTAGTTTCTGGTAATAAATATTCTTAATACCTGTGATTCTTTTGGTTGCCCCAAAAGTATTAATAACCTTCCTGAGAAAACCAGGCTGAAGTTAAAATTTGGTATTCTGGACATCCTTTAAGTCTAGTGTCTTCTAAAAGCCTCTAAATGGTGCCTTGTTTAAGGAAGAAGGAAAAAAAAGCCTTTCTGAACACCCTATAGCCAGCTCTGGTTTAGTTTGGAAGAGTAGCATTGTCCTATTTCTGCTTCCTACTGTGCTCTTCATATTTTCACTGCAGCTTCATTCTGACTGTTCATACCTTTGGCTGAAGGTTAATTTAGACAGAACAAAGGGGATATTGGCAGGTCAGGGAAGCCAGAATTTTTCTGAATGAGCTTACTCCTTTTATTGAGGCACACTGCTTCCCTTTCTTGTTACTTAGCCGTTTTGCAGCTCGGGATCTACTGTTGGGAATTAGAAGACGATGAGTACACAGCTTTTTCCCTTTTGCATGTTATAATTAGGGCAAGAGTTGCCTTCTTGCCTTATAAGGTAGAATGTTAGAAAAATCATCAAGTGATGCCTTTTCTTACTTTAGCTTTAGCCCATTTCAGTGTATGTGTACATACACTGGTGATTGGACCTGCTATAAGGGGGAAGTTTTTTTGTATTGGAAGCTCATAGGGTTGATCTAGTCCCTGGGGAGACAGCAGCTGTGCTCAGCCCTGGGCTCACTGGCCTCTCTTGGCTTTACTGACTATAAATATGTACAATTCATATGCTAGCATTTACATAGAATCATAGAACAGTTAGGCTTGGAAAGGACCTTAAGATCATCTAGTTCCAACCCTTGGAAAGGACCTTAAGATCATCTAGTTCCACCCCCCCCTGCCATGGGCAGGGACAACTCACACTAAACCATGCCACCCAGGGGTCTGTCCAACCTGGCCTGGAACACCGCCAGGGATGGAGCATTCACAACTTCCCTGGGCAACCCATTCCAATGCCTCACCACCCTAACAGGAAAGAACTTCTTCCTTATATCCAGTCTAAACTTCCCCCGTTTAAATTTTAACCCGTTACCCCTTGTCCTATCACTACACTCCCTTATGAAGAGTCCTTCCCCAACATCCTTATAGGCCCCCTTCAGATACTGGAAGGCTGCTATGAGATCTCCACACAGACTTCTCTTCTCCAGGCTGAACAGCCCCAACTTTCTCAGCCTGTCTTCATACAGGAGGTGCTCCAGTCCCCTGATCATCCTCGTGGCCCTTCTCTGGACTTGTTCCAACAGCTCCATGTCCTTCTTATGTTGAGGACACCAGAACTGCACACAATACTCCAGGTGAGGTCTCAGGAGAGCAGAGTGGAGGGGCAGGATCACCTCCTTCGACCTGCTGGTCACGCTCCTTTTGATGCAGCCCAGGATACGGTTGGCTTTCTGGGCTGCAAGCGCACACTGAAGCCAGCTCATGTTCATTTTATCATCAACCAACACCCCCAAGTCCTTCTCCGCAGGGCTGCTCTGAGTCTCTTCTCTGCCCAACCTGTAACTGTGCCTGGGATTGCTCCGACCGAGGTGTAGGACCTTGCACTTGGCATGGTTAAACTTCATGAGGTTGGCATCAGCCCACCTCACAAGCGTGTCAAGGTCCCTCTGGATGGCATTCCTTCCCTCCAGCATATCAACCGAACCACACAGCTTGGTGTCATCGGCAAACTTGCTGAGGGCACACTCAATCCCCCTGTCCATGTCAGCGACAAAGATGTTAAACAAGACTGGTCCCAACACTGATCCCTGAGGGATGCCACTTGTTACTGGTCTCCAGCTGGACAGTGGGTCAGTGAGTCATTGACCACAACTCTTTGTGTGCGACCATCCAGCCAGTTCTTTATCCACCGAGTGGTCCATCCATCAAATTGATGTCTCTCCAATTTAGAGACAAGGATGTCGTGTGGGACAGTGTCGAACGCTTTCACAAGTCCAGGTAGATGCCATCAACTGCTCTACCCCTGTCCATCAGTTCCGTAGCCCCATCATAGAAGGCCACCAAATTGGTCAGGCAGGATTTCCCCTTAGTGAAGCCATGCTGGCTGTCACCAAGCACCTTATTGATTTTTGTGTGCCTTAGCATGCCTTCCAGGAGAACCTGCTCTGGGATTTTGCCTGGCACAGAGGTGAGACTGACTGGTCTGTAATACCCCGGGTCATCCATTTTCCCCTTCTTGAACATGGGGGTTATATTTCCCTTTTTCCAGTCATCGGGAACTTCATGTGACTGCCATGATTTCTCAAATACGATGGCCAGTGGCTTAGCAACTTCATTCTCCAGGTCCTTCAGGACCCACAGATGGATCTCATCAGGTCCTGTGGACTTGTGAACGTTCAAGTTCTTAAGATGGTCTCGAACCAGAGCCTCTCTTACAGTGGGCCTGAGGTCTTCACTCTCACAGTCCCTGCATCTGCCTTCCAAGACTTGGGTTGTTTGGTCAGAGCCTTTGCCAGTGAAGACTGAGGCAAAGAAGTCATTAAGAACCTCAGCTTTCTCCAAATCCAGGGTAGCCAGTTCTCCTGATAGCTTTCAGAGAGGGCCCACACTGTCCCTAGTCTGTCTTTTATTTGCTACATACGTATAGAATCCCTTCCTGTTATCCTTAACATCCCTAGCCGAGTTTAATTCTAACTGGGCCTTAGCTTTCCTAACCTGGTCCCTAGCTTCCCAGATAGCATCCCTGTACTCTTCCCAGGCTGCCTGTCCTTGCTTCCACTTATTATAAGCCTCTTTTTTAATTTGAATTTTCCTCAGCGGCTCCTTATCCATCCAATGTTGTGATGCAACAGTCGTGAGCTTGCAGTAGGTGATCCCTTGAATATCAACCAAGAGTCTTGGGCCCCCCTGCCCTCTAGGGCTGTATCCCATGGAACCTTCCTAAGCAGGTTCCTGAAGAGGCCAAAGTCTGCTCTCTTGAAGTCCAGGGCAGTGAGCTTGCTGCACGCTCTTCTCATTGTCCTGAGGATCTCAAATTCAACCATCTCATGATCGCTGCAAACAAGGCTGCCCTGGAGCGTCACATTTCCAACGAGCCCTTCCCTGTTGGTGAGCACGAGGTCAAGCATGGCACCTCTCCTTGTCGGCTCCTCTGTTACTTGCAGAAGGAAGTTGTCCTCTACACAATCGAGGAAGCTCCTGGATTGCTTGTGCCGGGCCGTACCGTCCTTCCAACAGATGTCAGGGTGGTTGAAGTCCCCCCATGAGGACAAGGGCCTGTGAGCTGGAGGCTGCTCCTACCTGTCTGTAGAGTGCTTCATCCAGAGTCCTCTTGATCAGGCGGTCTGTAACAGATGCCCACAGGAATGGCTCCCATAGCTATATTCCCTTTAACCCTGACCCACAAACTCTCTGTTAACTGCTCACCTGTCCCCAGACAGAGTTCCATACTCTCCAGCCTATCCCTAACATAAAGGGCAACTCCCCCTCCCCGCCTGCCAGGCCTGTCTTTCCTAAAGAGCCTGTAACCTTCCATTCCAACACTCCAGTCGTAGGAGCCATCCCACCATGTTTCTGTGATGCCTATTATATCATACCCCCGTAGACATGCACACATCTCTAATTCCTCTTGTTTGTTCCCCATGCTACGGGCATTTGTATAGAGGCATCTGAGCTGAGCTCCAGCTGAAGCCGGCTCATTGGCTGGAGTGGCTGGGATATCTCTGCATTGCTCCGAGCATTTATTATAGGTGCTGGAAAGTGACTGGGTGTGTTGGGGTGGAATGTAGACATCCAGATGCTGGAGCAGGGAATATCCTTACCTGAAACCTGATTGTGGTATGCCATTAGGATGGTAGGTGTCAGTGGGTTTTTTACAGTATTCAAAGGACACTCTTTTCAAATATTCATACAGGCTACTGAAGTCTAATGCCCATTGTTGTCATAATAAAGGCAGTTTGACCAATTTTTTTCCCCATCAGTAATTATTTTTTTATTTTATTCTGTGTAATGCATTGTGGTTCATTTGCCTTCAGCTGCAGTGTTTTGTCATGTTTATTTGGTGGTGAAGTTAACTTGGAGTGAACTAAACACCCGCTCTCAAAACTCACAGCAAGATTTCAGCAGGCTCCTTGACCAAAGCAAAATAATACTCAGTAACTAAGTTACTCTCAAATGTCATAAGCTACTTATCTGTTAAAGAAGGGGTTCTGTCTGGATTAATTCATGAACAGAAGTAACACATCAGAAATACCATTCTATGATATTTTAAACAAGTGATATATTTGGGGGTTTAAGCCGTTGTATTCTAGTATGGGAGAACTTTAATTTGCATATACTCTTTTTTTGAGGAAAGACAGCTTAGTGCTAGTTGTGGTTTTGAGGTCATCTTGACCAGTGATGACCTCTTTCTGTGCTGATACGCATACACACCTGTAGAGGGGAAATACAAGGCTCCAGTAGCTTAAAACATAGGGCTTGTTTCTCCTAATTTTTTTTTCCTAGATATTCTAAATGAACTTAGATGAACTAAATGAATTAATCTATTCAAATTTCTGTTTTGTATAATTTGGGGTATTTGTTTTCTTCCTTAATTTTTACAGCATTCTGTGTCATTACCAAAAATGTATGTAGAAGGAAAAAGTGTGGCATACTTCTTTCTATTTATATACCAAGGATTTGGCCTTTCTGCCAGATCTGAAAGATTCAAAGCAAGACCCAAAGATGTCTGTTCTCCAGGAGGATTTGACTGCTTGTTTGAGAACAGCTGGATTAGTTCTGTTACAGAGCCAGTCTGTAAGGGGAGTACTGGAAAAAATGTCACATATCATTCACAGCTTTTAAAGCAGGAGAGGCTTATTGAACTCAACATGAACTTAACAATACCTTTCCAAGAACCACCAGTAACTGTATTTGTCTTCTGTTGTACACAGTTGCCATTGCAAGTGCTGCATTATTGTCATAAGACTTATTTCTGTATCTCGAAAGAGTTACAGAGTAAACTAATTTTCCAGAGATAACTGGCTTAGCCTCACAATGATAAACATGTCCATCTGTGATAGTTTTCTGTTACTTCGGGATCTAAGGAAGATGTGATTTGAAATGTCATGATTTCAGTGTGTAATCAGTATTTCTAAGATCAACGGTATTGTGCGCTTTTATATTTTTATATATATAGAAGTCTTTGGAGACAGATAGGGTGAAGGCAAAGCGTGAATTAGTTTTTACTTGGCCAAACTTCACCTTTTTCTTAGATTTACATCCTATGTAATACTATAAAAAGTTTGCTCTTTTTGTTTTACTAAGACTCCTTAATCTTTCACATTTAGGTACATCAAGACCAGCGTTTTGAAACAGGACTGATGCCTGAAGCAGGGCACAGTCTGCAAATTCTGGCCTAAACAAATGTTCTTTCTCTTTTGGGATGCCAAGTATGAATAAATAATCTGAGAATTCCCTCAACAGATTTTCACATTTAGTCAATTTTTTTTGGCAGCCAGCCTGCCCTACTATTTTAACTATCAATCAGCCCTGCTGGGATGCATTTTTAAAAGTCAGGGTGGGTCAATTGATAAGGCAGCTTTCTTGGCCATTTGGAAAGCTGTTCCCTCAGAATAGCTGTCATTAGTAGGTTCGGCAACAGTCACTCTAAGCAATGCTTGCATCCCACAGGGCTGATGTCTGGGCCAGTTCACTGTCTGATGTTATGCGGAACATGTGATACACCATAGAATCATAGAATGGTTTGGGTTGGAAGGGGCCTTAAAGATTATCTTGTTCCAACTCCCCTGCCGTGGACAGGAATACCTTCCATTAGACCAGGTTGCTCAAAGCCCCATCCAACCTGGCTTTGAACATTGCCAGGGATGGGGCAGCCACAGCTTCTCTGGGCAACCTCTTCCAGTGTCTCACCACTCTCACAGTGAAGAATTTTTTCCTAATGTCTAATCTAAATATTTTTTCCTCTGAGTTTAAAGCCATCCCCCTGTCCTGTCACTACGTGCCCTTGTAAGAAGTCCCTCTTCGAATTTCTTGTAGGCCCACTTAAGGTATTGAAAGACTACTCTTAGGTCTCCCCGGAGCCTTCTCTTCTCCAGGCTGAACAAGCCCAACTCCACATCTAGCAGATCATACAACAAAATAAGCAAATTTTAGAGGATGATATATTCACATACAAAACTAGAATTTGTCAGCAAAAGCTACTTCCTTTAATCTACAAGTGCACTGGCTTTGTTGTATTCCTTCATACAGCACAGCCGCTGTAGTTACCCTTTGGGCTAATACAGCTGGCTTTGTAAAGTCCAAGTAATGATCTTTCAGTATGATTGCTAACTAAATTTAATAAAATTGCAATATCTGTAACAGACAGTAAAAGATAACTGTTTTCCTCTCTTCTTAAAGGGGGGGAAAGGGTAAAAAATAGTGTTAAACTTTGTTGTTACATTCCGGGATGATAAAGCAATAAAGCTATCAATTACACCTTATGCAGGCACTAGATTAGTTACTAGCTGACTATAAATTGCTGTCTAAGCTGCACAGTCAGTGGGTTTGAAGTTAAACAGGATCCTCAGAAATGCTTAGTGCACTTGAAGAATAGGCCCTTGTATGTCAAAGTTGTTGTTACCATGTAATATGATGAAGTACCTCATTTGTCTGTGATGACCACTTGTATTAAAATCTTGTAATGGGATTATAAACAGTATTTTCACAGCACTGTCATGTTAAATGATGTCCATGTCAGCAAGTCACTTGGACACCTCGTCGTAATCAAGTGGGAATCTTGACTTTCTTTTTTCCTAATTCTTTACACAGGAAAATAAATGGGCAGAAAATAAATGGACATTTAGCCTGCTCTGTTCCTAAAGCGAAACATCAGTAGAGATTTCAGTGCCAGAATTCAAAACTGAAATCTTCTGACAGTAACAAATTGGAGGAATGTTATATATATATATATATATGTATTGATATTACATTTCTTAGGGCACAAAATCTTTTTTATGCGTATGTGGCCCTTCTAAAAGGCAGAGCAGCTCAGTGATGTATGCATATAACAGGGCTAGGAGAGAGGTGATCTCTGTCTCCTGTTGAGGGTATCTGACCTGGTGGTTGAGATGTTACAACTTTACTGATCTGACTCAGACTTTACTTTAGATACCCTGAAACCTTGTATTTTAAAATAAAGAAATAGCAGGTAATGTTCCTGTTCTGTTTTTCACCTAGAAGCATGGATCGTTTAATGACTAATGATGTGGAAGACCTGGGTTCAGTTTGCACCAGTGCCTGAAGGGATTCAAATCTGTCTCAAGGAGAGCTCAATTTATGAGGCTTTCATGGTTTACGAGGTGCAGTTATGAGGCTGTTCTGAGACCAGGGTCCTTCTGATGCTTCGTTTTCAAACTGGTCTGCTTTATGGGTTTTATGATTTACAGGACAGGAGAGAGAATATTTTGATTGTAGGCAAATTTTCAAGAGTGTTGTTCTCAACAGGATTTTTCTCTTAACTGGACATGTATTCCCAGACAGGTAATTCATTACATCTTAACTCTATGAGAGACAGATGATTTTAGCTTCTAATTCTTGCTGCGTACTATTTGCAGTCTACCAACATGTCACGTTAGGCACACAGACCAGAGGTTGCTGACAGCGGTGTTAGAGGAAGGCGTGCTCATGCCATCTCACAATTTGCTTACAAAATACCCTTCATTGATTTCATCCAGTGATTATCTAAATTGGCATGAGACCAGAACTCAAGACTCCCTCCTCATTGAGGAATAGTCATTTTATTCCTATAAAATGTGAAAAAAAGGTCTGTGTGGGACTCAGATCTCCCAGCTGCTCCTTCCTTGTTTTCAGGAGGAACTTCAGGGCTGTAGAAGAGGACTCCAGTGTTGGAGTCTGGTGGTGGTGGCGAGGGTGCTGGATGGCTTAGCCCAGCAGCTGTAGGAGGGGCAGTGGGATGTTTCGGTCTGAAAGACCATTTCCTTGCTAGCTAAGTTAGGTGGGTTTCTGTTCAGTGTGATGGGTTTTATTTGCTGGAGACTTTTTTTCCTTACAAAGTTAGTCTGAAGTGCTTAACATTCTGTAATTAATGAGGGCAGAGGAAACCTTCGTTTTCATCAGAATTTTTCATACTTGCTCATTTTCATAGATGCTTTAATCTTTCTTTGGAAAGCTGGCATGTGCACAGTTGGAGGTGTGAGTGGTAGAACCATTGTTCTTTGCTGGTGTGGTAGTTACTATGAATTCTGTTGCTTGGGAAATACACACAAGGTGAGCACCTGGCCATGGCTAACATATCTGTGAAGATGAGCAGTATCTGGCAAACTTCCCCCAGTGTAATGAATTGAAAGTCATGGACTAGACAAGCTGTTGAAGGATAATCTCTGTTGTGGTATTCATGATTAAAGGTACAAAGAAATAAGATAGAGGGGACATTTAGACCTGTTCCAAATGAGGGCCACAAAAATGATCAGAGGGCTGGAGCAACTGTTCTCTGAAGAAAAGGGGTTGGGGTTGCTCAACCTGCAGAAGAGAAGGCTCTACAGAGAGCTTACTGCAGCCTTTCAGCACTTAAACAGGGAATATAAGAAAGGCGGAGAAAGACTTTTTACCGAGGCCTTTAGTGACAGCACAAGGGACAGTGGTATTAAACTGAAGGAGGGTAGATTTAGACTGCACATCAGGAAAAAAATTTTTATGTAATGGTGGTGAGATCCTGGAACAGGTTGCCTTATCCCTGGCAATGTTGAAGGCCAAGTTGAATGGGGCTTTAAGCAACCTGGCAGGGGGGTTGAACTAAGAGATATTTAAGGTCCCTTCTCACCCAAACCATTTACAATTCTGTGATGGACTCATGTCTCAATGTGAAGGAGAGCAGAGGTGAGCTCAGAATGTGGCAGAAGTGGTGAGTGTAATGACCTTCAGAAGGAGGTACCTGAGCCAATCAACACAATTACACTGTGGCTCTGCCTCAGGAAGCAGCAGAAAGCTACTATGGCCCTATCTGCCCAGGTGTTGCTCTGTGTCAGAAGCTGTCTTCTGTATTGCTTCAGTGCAGAAGTCTTGAATTACTGAAGCTGCACAGCTTTTAGTTTTCTCATGTTAGATTTTCATGGCTGTAACATTCAATTTTGTATATATTAAAGCTAGAGATTTCCTTAATTCACTGATAAACCCTCCCCCCCCCCAATCTAAGTGTGAGTTCTCCTATATAATTTGTAGTATATTAAGAGTTGTTAGTACTAATTAATGCTGTAAAATATCTTAAACATAAGACCCATGTGTCAATAAGAGTAGTATTGTCTATCTCAGAAGAACAAGAAACTTCAGTATGCCTACTCAGAGACGTATGTGGAGTGCTTATCTTCATTTGATTGTGCACTGTAACACTTGTTAGTGGAAAAATTGAGCAATTTTAAAGTTACTTCAGCTACCCTCCTGGAGTAAATTAGCACATCAGTTTTGCGTGTAACTCAAGTCTTCCTTTGTGTCAGAGCAGCAAAGCAGCACACATGCAGGGATCAACTTTTGCACCTTAAACTACAGAATCATCCAATGATTTGGGTTGGAAGGAACCTTAAAGGGCATCTAGTTCCAACCACCCTGCCATGGGCAGGGACACCTTCCACTAGACCCAGTTGCTCAAATCCCCCTCCAGCCTGGTCTTGAATACTTCCAGACATGGGGCATCCAAAACTTCCCTGGGAAGCTTGTGCCAGTATCTCACCACCCTCACTGTGAAGAATTTTTTCTTCATGGTGCTCCTAGAACAATAAGGATGGAAATGCTCAGTAGCTTTAGATCCTTCATGTAAGTTTTGGCTGTTGAGTAGGATGAATCCATGTGTCTGTGTATGCATCTCAAAATTCCACAATAAATTCTCAGAGTTGATGGATACACACAGTTAAGTGCCTTTTTTCTTTGACTGTAATCATAATTTTGACTCAAAGATGGGGTATGTGTGTGTATGTTTTGCTGGGATTTGCATAGGCAATGACTTGCCTGTCTGCCAGAATCATCGCCTTGTGCCCTTGGAGGTATGCTGCTGTACCCCTGCCACTGCTAGTGCCTCCCCATGAGGGTGACAGAGCCTTTCTCCCAGCTCCATGCTGTCTACTGAACTTCAAGAGGTCGCAGATGATTCCACATGCCTGACATCAGAACTGAACTCAAATCATTTGGCTCAGTGAAAGAGCCGAGGGTAAACTTTGTACAAAATGTGGTTTTATTAGCAAACGAAAGGGGTGGGGAGGAGGCAGGGAAAGGGGATTTAGGTCAACCAAAAACTTTCGGGAATTGATTTCAAACTCACTAGCTTATTATAATCAGTAAAGAAATAACAGACAGATAAGGAAATAGCCTATGTGTGTTCTTTAACTGCCTAAATATTAAATGTGTCAATGTGCATTGTTAATGATGGTTCATTTTAACATTTACCTCTCACCATCCCATTTTCTTTTTAATAGAAACTTCTAAAGAGCTTGAAAAGAAAATAAAAGTTATTCTGTTGAAAAATAATTTGTAGACCAAAATAGGAGGGCTCTTTTCTCCTTTTCCATTTCTTCTGCTTTTTATCTGGTCAAGCAGGAGAAATAGTTTGTGCCTTCTTGCCCCTGTTACTGTGGGAAGCATATAAGAAGTTTCCATTAAATTAAAAAATGTGTCTCTTAAGGGGACTCGAGAATTGGTTTACCTAAAGTTTATCTTTGGGTGTCTAATCAGGTATTTTATATATATTATTTGTTGCCAAACCCCAACAATTTTGCCTCTAACATAATTTATTTTAGGCGTTACCATATATTTCAAACTTGCTATAAGCTGTTGTAAACACCTTCTTTGAAAATTGAGAAATTGATGTTTTTTTATTTAAAAACAGTCCTCTGGAACAAACTTAGAGTGATGTCATCCGTAACAAATAACATGATGGTCATACTAGTTTTGAGTTACTCTGCTCTGAGAAAAACAAGTAAATACCCAGTTTATTCTGCTCTGTAATAAAAATCACTGTAATGCTGTTAGCTATTAAAAAAAAAAAATCAGTTTAAGTGTATTTTAATTCAGTTGTCAAGATATATATTGTTTTTAACATTAAAGGCATAAATAAGAATATGAGTATGTGTAATTGTCTCAGATTTCAGGTGTGATAATTTAAAATAATGAGAGTTGTTATAGACAGACACTGTGGGCTTTAATTTAGAGCAGGAAGGTTATTGTGAATAATGAGAGGTTTTGTTCTAGGGTATTTATATTCAGTACCTTTAAAATAAGAAGGAAAAAAAATAACATAAATAGGGCTTCGTGGTTAGAATGCATTTAATTTTTTATCATTACAAGGTTTCAGCTCTAATACTGTAACTCCAGACTTTTATATGTAGTACTGGAAAAACTATTGAGATTTTCTCCCTAGATTTTCCCTTCTGTAAAGTGGAAGTAGTCTGTATTATCTCCATCTAAAGGTGGTTTCTGAAGACTAATCAGTTTGCAGTAATCAGGAAGTGGTTCTTGTTGCCACAGAGTAAGAATGGAAACAAGGAATCCTTCACAGTCAGCTACAGAGTATTGGTGCTAAATGGTCTGTACCAGATTGTCTGCTTATGCATGGTGTCAATAGGTTGTCCATTTTATAATCCATATGCTATCTTATTTAGCTTTTAACTGTAATTCTTATAATATATATGTGAAGACTCAGAAAAGGTGCGCAGAGAGGGTTAAGTTTTTATTCTTGGTCTTTTCTTCTGTAACAATAAGTATTCTGACATGCCAGGTCAAGGAGTTGAATCAAAATGCATTCCAGAAGCATTAAAAACCAATTTTCCAAATATACATATCCATAGTTTATGTAAGAGCACATTCAACTTTTTGGGGAAAAAGTCAGAAATAGACATCCCAATTCTCCGTTCCCAAAAGCTGTGTCAAAAGAACATTGGTAAGCCTGAACAATGAAGAGGTATGTCTTCAGGCAGGGTTAGGAGGAGAGCTGTCTGTGCTAACTTTGATCACACCCTGTAGCGGGCAATTACCGCAATGTACACTCTGTGTCTTCATATTTTGTGGATGGGTGTTGCGGAGGGACGGGATATTCCACCAGCAGGTTTCAGGGATATCTGCTGACAGCAGGGGAGTGGTGAACCACAGGGCTTTGGGTCCTGTGCCAAGCACTGCCGGGGCATTTTGCTTTACTTGGCACAACCCCTTTTCACTGGGGTATGTTCACTCCAGGCTTGACCTGTCTCATCTTCTCTGGACTGGGACACTCTTCCTCACATCCAGCCAAGCACCGCTGCCTTCCCAGCTGGCCCCGTCACCCAGGGAGAAGAGCAGTGTTTACTTCCCACCCTCATCTTCATCTCATAGTCCTCCCAGTTGCATCTGAGCTGACATCAGTTGACCTAATGACTTCCTTAGGATTTAAAATGCCTGAATTCCTTAATTCACAGACTCTACTTCTGTGACCCTTTGAAGCCCTAGTCTCTTTGCTGGTAGTACCCCAGCGTTCCCAGCCAAGACTCGCTCTCTCAGTTTCCTCTCTCAGACAGTGCCAGACCTAATCTTTGCATTTTGTCTGCCCCTGTAGGACTTTTTTTCCAGCCAGTGTTATTCTTCTCCTTCCAGATTTGGCTCTTTTTTCTTCTTTGAGGTCAGCTGATGTCCTCCTCGGCACTGCCCGGTCCCAGAGGAAGAGCAGCAGTGGGAAGCAGGAGTTCAAGAGGGTGAGAGGCAAACTCACTGCACCCAGTTTAATGAGCCTGGGGTAGAGCCACGCCCACCCAGAGGATGAGAGGTTTTGGCTGTACAAATTCAAACCATGGACCCTAAGAAACAGATAACTGTACTGGGCATGTTTGTTTTACTGGTACTATCAGGCAGTAATAGGGTAGTCCTGGAAGTCTGTTTAAGAACAGACGCTGGGAAGTGTTAGTTTCAGTAAAAGCTTACTTAAACAGCTTCTTAAACTTTTTCTCTCTGAAATGATTCTTTTTTTTTTTTTTCCTCCCTCCAAACTACTGAATGGCTTACTTTCAGTCAGACCTAACTGTAGTTAGTTCTACTCAATGTATTTATTTCAGTAGTGTGTTAAAATTGAGATGCAGTCTCAGTTGAGAGGTCAGAAGAACAAAATGAACTTACACGTCAGCCTTAAGGGTAGTAAACAGAAGGAGGTTAATTTGGGAAAATTAATCCTTCTGGTGGAAATTAAGATGAGCAAAGACAAGCGTAGAGAGACAGAAACCCAGTTGTGGTGTGCGGATAATATACTGGATGTGAGTTTCAGGCATGGCACCACTACCGCCACTCCTGATGTATTTATCAGCTAGCCGTAGAATGTTAAAGTTGTTCATGGGTAGTGCAGGGGTAAGGGTTGAATTTGATGATCTTACAGGTCTTTTCCAACCTGGTTGATTCTATGATTCTGTGGGTGTCTTCATATCTCAGAGGACAGGTGGCAAGACTGAGACTGAGTTCTGAGGAATAACTGAAAAGAAGTAACCACCCAGTCATTAAAGCCTTTTTTTATGTCGGCTGTATTTTGTGGGTGCAGAGTCCTCTTGCAGCCTCTGGCACTGCTTGTCCAAGGAGGAATGATGTGGAAGTGCAAGACCAGATTGTCAGTGCTGGGCTCCAAGGCTGGTGGGGACATGGCTGAGTTAAGCCTAGAGCTATGCAACAGCTTGCAGGTAGTTAAAGGATATAAATAATAGTTTTGTGCATTATTTGCCGTAGTCCTTTTTTTGCTAATACATAAATATTCTGTGATGAAGTGCAGTGTAGAAAAACATTTAGCAAATCTTTGTATCAAAATTTTAACTGTGGATCTTTAGCAAATTGTTGGCTGCAAATTATTCTTCAGAGTTTAATTGGTTTTCAGCGCAGGTTGGTTTGCGTGGAAACAATGCTTCCATGTTAGGTGTAAATAAACCTCAGAATATAATTTGAGTATTTTCACCTAAAAATGTCAATGCTGCTGAGTTCTTTTTTTCAAAAAAGACTTTCAATACGCCTTGCTAATTTGGTGGAGCTTTTTTTCAGCAAACCATCTTGGTGGGTACTTTGGGAAAGTTCCTGATTTATTTCATGTCAGCCTAAGTAATTAGTCTAGATTGACAAAACAAAATCCCGATGCATGTCTGATGTCTGATAATGTTTTTTTAATTATTTTCCAATGTAAACATCAAAGATTCAATTTGTTCACGCAAGTTTTTGCATAAACTAAATGGGAAATTTCTGATTTACAGCTGAACTAAAGAAAATACAGGACTTTGTGGAATCAAAAATGGGAAGAATTACCCCAAACACATGGGGGAAAACTTATGAGAAGAACTGCTAAGTGAATGTGTGAAATTCTTGTTGTCTGGGGTTTTATAAAGTAACATTTCTTTAAATCCCTGAAAGTAATTCTACACTGGAGGCAATAGGATATTTTTTCATGGTATTTTATCTCCCCTTTAACAATTATTTAGGGATCTGCCATTTGTTCAGAAGTTACTCTCAAGTCTAAAATGGATTAGTACAAGGAATACAAACATGCTCCTAATATTTTTTATATGCTTAAGCAGATAATGTTGCAAGCAACATCTTACACTAATGTTGTTCCATACCTTTGTTAGACTTGTTTCTCTTGAAGAGTTGTCTCACAGCGATAGGCATAAATTGGCTTCTTTCAACAGATTCTGTCTTTGATAGGGTGTTCTAGTAACACTGATCACATACAAATAATACATCTAAGCAGGTTAGATATAAGGAAGAAGTTCTTTACTGTGAGGGTGGTGTGACACTGAAGCAGGTTGCCCAAAGAAGGGGTAATTGCACCATCCCTGGCAGTGTTCAAGGCCAGGTTGGACAGTCTTAGGTGACAGGGTCTAGTGTGAGGCATCCCTGCCCATGGCAGGGGGGCTGGAACTTGACGATCTTAAGGTCCTTTCCAATCCTAACCATTCTATAATTCTATGATTCTGTAAGCTTAGCATCAAGTTTTCTTAATGTGTTAATGATTTAGGGATCATAGAATTATAGAATCATAGAATAGGAGCGAGGGTAGGTTTTATTGCTTTTAACAAAAAATCACCCAGGCCCGTGTAGAGTTTGAGATCCTGAGAATTTGGCTTCATGTTCAAGAAGCACATCTATTTTACCTTTAATGTTGCAGTTAATACAGGGGCTGATTACTTTATTGGACAGTAGAAGTCAATAGTAACTTGCCCTGTGCCATTGGAGAAACCCTTTGGTAAACCTGTCAGAGAGTAAAATGTCAAGTAACCTTAATGCTTACTCTGGTTTTGCATATGCATCATTTAAAAATAAGTCATTTCACACTAGATGTATTTGTGTTCATTGTTAAACATGTTTAAAAATTCATGCTGTTTGCATTGGGATCTCCTTTCGTTTTGAAGCATGTTTCCGCAGTCCTAGTTTGAGCTGTTACTGAAGGTTGCAGCACACGGTACATTTTTACTGTTGAAATACTTGTGAAATAACTCTGCACTTTGACTGTTCAGGAAACGTTAAAAGGTGATTTTTACAGCCCTGAAGCTTGAATTTTGCTTGGTTATTTATGAGTGGTTGGTTTGAATTTGCTATCCCCAGCTCTTAGTTAATTCTCTTTTTATTTTGGGGCATCTTCTATAGGATCTACACATTCAGAGACACTGCTCACAAAGGCTGCCTGTGCCTCATAGCGTGTTTCTTTTGACTCTTGAGATTCACAAAGAGAATAGGAATTTCATCTTTAGGCCTTGAGGGTTGGAAACATCCACTTTGAAATCAAATATCCAAGTGTTGTGCACAAATGATGATATATTAAGTGAATCCCACATACTTTAAAGTGAGTATCTGTCTCTCTCGTTGAATCGATTCCAGTTTGTTTAAATGCGTTTCCATTGAACCTCTTTTTGTTTTAGTAATTCCTGGATTCTGCTCTCTTTCTTGGCACCAACTGGTGCTTTTTAGAAAAGCTTCCATGGGAGGAGTTGTAACAGTGTCTGACTCAACCTCACTTGGGAGTGCCATCTCTTGGGGATCTCTATTCTTCCTTGGAACACAAATTTAACCTTGACCCTGAGCAGCCATTTCTTGAAAACTGACAGTAAGATGCATTTTAATTTCTGCTCCCAGAAAAGAAGCAGAAAGATCCAGCTGCCTCGCATTTTGCTCTTTTTCAGTGTGACCTCTTGTGTTTGCCCAATGCATCCAAGCTTCTGTCAGCCTGGGAAAGCCTGCGGCAGCAGCCTTGAGGAAAAAGGCACAAATTCCTGCTCGCTGCCTTTGCATTTGGAAACAAAATTCTAAGTATTTTACTCACTTTTAACCTTTCAGCTGTCTACTTTTCACCTTTCTGATTTTATACAGCTTCTGTCACTGCTGTATTGGTGCACCCTCCGTGTTCAGAATAGTTGAGTCTTGAATGTTTTTTTCATAGGGAGAGCAGTGTTTCAAATAGAGGTTGTCACGTCTTTGCAGGCTATATTACTTCTTCCTTTTCTTAGAGTATTTTGTTGCTTTGGCTGAAGTGGAGATTTTCAAGCGGAAGCATGTGAGTGTTGTGAATGGAGTATCTCAGCATAGAAAGGTGTTGTCAAAAAATCTCTTCTGTAATTCTGAGGAGAGTTCACTCCTTGATTAGCAAGATAACCCAAAAAAAACTGAGCAAAGTGCTGGGTACTTAAGCCATAACTTCCAGGGCTCTTTGAAGTGCCTGGGCTGCTGGTTACCCAAACTATACCTGTGCCAACCTTTTGTACTCTCTAAGTGCTGAGCTGAGGCATGACAGGATGAAACACATGTGGGCAAATACCCTTCATGGCAAGCACTGACAGAACTGCAGTTTCAGGGAAATGAGCTACTCTTATCTACAGGACATACTAGGAAAATGTTCCATTTTAATTTTAAAACACAAACTGTATACCAAAGATAACACACCTAAACCCAATCTACCTGCATGTCTCGTGGCATTAGAGTTGTAAGCACATCTGTATGCTATGCAGAAGCAAAATTACTTCTGCTAGAGCAAGCACTTTTTGTCATTTCGAACCTAGCTTGTGTTTCTTTTACTGTGAAGTGTTAGCAAATCTGTAACCTGCAGAATATTCACAGTTATTTAGATCTCACCCTCCAAGCATCATGATCAGACCTGAAAGCTGGTTTAGCTCAGCAGAGTTCTGCACTGCATGCTCAGAAGACTTCACTTTGGCATCACTGAACCTTGGTGTTTGGTACAGCTGTGGCAATGACATGGTTAAAATTATGGGTAGCTTTTCAGGAGTGTGATTTTTTTTCTCATCTCAGTATCCTGAGATGATAAAAGCTCTGACAAAACAAAATCATCCAGCCTGAAATTTCTCCTGACAGAACAGAATGAGGTGGGGCAGCATGGTGACAACCAGGAGGGTTTGTGTGATTTGATAAAGAGTTAAAACATTTAGCAATTAATTTTTTAACTTCCTGTCCTCAAAGCCAGCTTATTTTATAAATACTAAATTTAGTCTGTTTGGTTTCCGTCATCAAGGACAGCTTTTTTGGTATTTTTTCTTCCAAATTGTTTGACCTTGGGAGATTGCTGCCAGAAAGGAAGAACACTTCAGAAGCTGACAACTGATTGTTGGAGGTTTGTAAACTCTGTTGTGTTGGAGCAGTAAAACTCCACAAAGACGTAAAGACTCACTGAAGCTTAGTACCGTGTGAAGTTGATGAGCTGCGAGGCATCAGGATGAGTTGCTGAAAACAAAATGATCTTTGCTTTTTCATTGGTATTAACCTCAGTTCTGTGGAAACTATGAGCACTTCATGTTTTAGTTATGGATGGGGGACAGTACTGATAAACACGAAGATGATTGCCGTGAGTAGATTGAGAGAGTGGAAAGGGGCTGTTGCAAATTTCCCTCCTAAGTAAGTTAAGACGTGTTGTTCAGGAGGTTGGAAAGAAGATTAAGTAGAACTGTGTAGTAAAGGATGGCCATCCAGTAGATAAGACATTATCAGCTATAACTTTACCATGCATCGCTCACGGTCTTGTGGCTGGTTTTGTGGCTGTTTTTCCATAATGGCTGGGGAAAAGGGCAGTAAGGAATGCTTTTTTACACAGCCAAGAAAAGCTTTGTGAATAGGGAAATCACGTGTTATGTTCCTGGTGGTGTTTATTAATGGCAAGCTAATGAAACAGAGCACTGCAGAGAATACTGGTGTACAGCTGTAAGGGGTAGGCACAAAAAACGTGAGCCAAGAGCAGTGACTAATAGAGGCTGCCGGTTTATTAAAAAGCCTTTTCTAGCAGAGAGACATCCTAACCTGCCTTCCAGTTACATTTCAGCCTGGATTTGAGTGGATGGTGAGCAGCATTGTTAGCATGATATGATGGCATTGTTGCAGAGAGGAACATTAATGAGATTTGCCTCTGAGTCCCAGCTGGATGGAGGCAAGGATGAAGCTGTCCCTGTCCTTCGTACCAGTGGCAGGAACAGTACAGATGCTCCTGCATTCTGAGATGAGGGAAGCCACACGGAGCTATACCCCCTCATGTTGTATTTCCGTGGTCTGGGCTGGCTTCCAAGGAAGCCCTCTGGGTTACAGGGACCTCAGGCTGAACCCTTTCTAACCCACCAAATGCTCTGAAAGCTGCCACTCTCAACAACAGAGTTTAGACTCCTAAAACCAAAATGAAGTTTGCCAAAGCAACACGGACACTTGGTAGCCAGACCAGAAAACCCATTTCAGATACTCAGATTAGCGATTGGCTGAGCCCACACCACCACAAGAAGCCCAGTTCACTGGAGGAGGGTGGGAAGGCAGGAATAGAAAGACAGAATTAAAAAACATGCAACCATTTGATTTTTATCCAGTTGACTTTAGGATCTGACAGAATGGCTGGAGGTATACCTCTGAATATCCCAGCTGTTGTGAGCTTCTCAATTAGAAAACGTGGTTCCATTAAATAAAACTAACATCAACACTCGTCATCTAGGGAAATTAATAGTTAATTGTCAGTTAATAATGTTTTGGGGAGATTCTAAGAAATAGTGTGCTGAGAAGTGAGCCCTCTCTTTTGGCTTCATTGCTACTCTTCGTCCTGTAGTTCCTAATTCTAATATAGTCATCGCCATTGGGAAAGGTTTGCTTATGTCATCCATTTTCAGAAAATAATGATAATTTAATGTTCAAAGTTTTGATTCAGATGATAGAACTTTGGCAGTTGAAATAAAACCTGAGATCGTGAAGAAACGTCCATACCACTTGTAGGTCACTGTAAGGGAGTGTGAGTTGTTAGGGCAGATCTTTTTGTTCACAACCACCAGCACAGAATATAACACTTGTTTACAATTTTCATCTGAAGTACAGGATGTATAAACCTGTTTTGATAAGGATCCTGCTGTCTTTTGTAATGTTGACTGACATCAGTCACGGCCTGAATTTACTAAAGAAAGGGCATTCTTAAGAGTTTTGGCAGGGAAAGGAGGTCATTGAAGGACATACCACTTTTCATCCTGTTTGGAGAAATTCATGAAGGGGTTTGTAGAGGTTTCGAGTTTAGTTTCACTGCTGAAGACTGAAATAGTACTGTCAACTGTAGTACCATAGTACATAGAGACTGCATAGCCCCTCTAGCACCTCTGGACAAGAACAGGATACCTACCAAAAGATAGATGCAATGTAAGAAATATACAATGTAAAAGTAAACGCAATAGAGCTATTTAAAGAGAAAGTGATTTGTATGATTGACTGCAGTTACATGGTTCTTATTTCTCTTTTTTTTTTTTTTTTTTTAATTCCCAAAGGACTAGGTGTAATTACTATAGGAAAACAAAGGCCTGTTAGGACAATCAAGAAAAATCTGTAGGTCATGCCCTGTGTTTTGTCTCAGAGACAATTGACTCTATCTGTGGAACAAGTAATTTGTATGGTGTCAGCTGCATGATGGTTTGGTGTTCTTCCTTACCTTTCCTGTAAGGGACTTGATGCTGCTTGCTGCAAAGGCAGGTGTGGAACTCTGGGGCAGACTGTGCTCCGTTTGGTGATGGATTGCTTTCAATGGCCATGTGGATCCCTTGTGTCAAGTCTCAGACACATCCTGGAAGTCACAAGAGTCCTGGAAGCAGTCTGATGTGCTTACACTGGGTACATCAAATCTGTGGTACCCTTAGAGCACTTGAGGGTGCTCTGAAAAGCAGTGGGGGCAGCAACAGGAGGGTACTTCATCCTTCAGCACACTGGGTCAGCAGCATTGGGTCAACCTGAAATCTGCCTCTGGCACCCTGAGGAAGCCTGGAAGAATGTCAACATGTAGGATTTCCTCTGTGGCACATTATCTGCCCTCTGGATGGAGCTGGCAATTCATACTGCTTCTAGGTAACCCTTGCCCAGCTGTTTGCACAAGGGTATTCCTCATCTCCCTTGTACTAGGGTTGATCCTGTTTATCCTTCTCTCAGACATTTGAGATAGATGTTGCCTTTAGTCTTAAGAAGGTTTGGGTATAGCTTGCACAGGGTGTCCCTGCCTTGTCTGCACTGTACCAGCAGTCAGTTCAGTTCAGCAGAAACAGTCTGTTTGCCCATTGCATATACAAGACTTGTTAAGAGTTGACAAATTGTCTGCTTGTGCCATGTGTATTTATGGTTTTGTCTTTGTCATGGCACATAGGGTATGCCTAATGCAGAATCTCTTTACTGACAATACCCAGGGTAAGGTGCTTCAGAGGAAAGAATAAGGGAACATCACTGGGCAATTACAAGTTTTGCCTTCTTGAGGAAGAGATTTTTGTAACCTTGTCACTTGTAGCTGGTTATGCACTTTATAAACCTGTTCTTCACTCTGTTCTTCTTTAGCAGGAGGACTTCCCATTGTCTTTATAAAGGAATTTTTTGCTTTTGTTATTTGTATTGCAGCAAAACAGCAGGGTCCAGGGACCGGATGAATTGGGTTCCCTTTGTTTTAAGTTGATTTGTGTATGAATAGAAGAAGAGACTCGCTGTACCAGAGATGTTCTTGCTTTCAAATGGGGGAAAATGCCATCTCCGGGAGCCAGTGTAAATCAGCTGAATAGCTGGGATCTACTAGAATATCTCATCTTTCAGCATGCCAGGGATACTACACACTTAGGCTGTTATTATTGCAATTTTTAATATTAGTGTTTCTATTTTCCCTTTGCAATAGAATTCCATTCTGTGATGAAATTTGGCTCAGACTCAAAACCAGGAGGATTCTTCGTGAAAATATTTAACATAGTTCATTATAAAAATCTCAAAGTAAATTCACTTGACTTCAGCTTGCTTGACTGTTAACTTATTTAGGGTAGATGAACTAAAATATTTGTGGCTTAAATATTTCTGACTTAATATTTTTAGATACTTAGTAAATACTGTAATCTAGAGATTGAGAGAATGCATTTAGAGCTGCTTCGGTACCATAAAAAGGTTGCTTGTTAGATCTGTATACGAAATAATTGCTTTGGGTCAAGAGAGATTTGAAGTAGCTTGGCAAATGTTTTTTATTGAGGTTGGTTTTCTGTACTACAGCAAGTAATAGTGTGTATCTGTGCCTGTAGAGGAGCTCTGCTACAGTGCAGTGCCACGGAGGTACTCAGCTGAGGAACTGAGAGCTGGGCTGGGTCTTTCTGCCAGGTAATCGATGGGCATTCCCTTCCTTGCCCTGCCTATTGAAAATTACTTGAAAAAACATTTTTAAGGAGTAGTTATTAATGATGTACTGTTGGAAAGGAAAGATACCTCAAAGGAGCTTCTCGAGGGATCTGTCTTTGGCCTAGCATTATTCAAAAATTCTGTTAACCCCTTTGATGATGGAAATAAGGAATAAAACTATAAAAATAGCAGATGGTGCTAGTCTAGAATAAATTTAGACGAACCAGCTTTGAAGGAGCTATGTATTCTATGCTTCTGTGTAAAGCATCATAGAATTATTTTGTGAAGTCAGGAAAATTGTTCTCAATTAAAATGGGAAAAATAAAATTATAACAAAAATCTAACGTGCTAATTCAGAATAATGAATTGCTGTAGCTGTTGCTTCCTGTAACAGGGCAACCATACAAACATGGGGATTTATACTGACCTGTAAGTTCATTATCAGTAAATACATAGAACGCAAAAAGTCAAATTGAGCTGAAGGACTATGGTTGGTGTAAAGCACTGCCTTCCGAAAAGTGGTGTTGAAAAACTGCAAAGGTCACTGTAAAGGGCAAATGAGAGTGCTAAGGCTTGTTCTTTTAAAGCTGACTTATGACAGACAGAAGCAAGGTCTGCCTAATACAGAAGAAGGTAGACAAATAAGGAGAAATTACAGTCTTTGAGCATTCAGAAAGTTGTTTGAAAAATGGGGATGACCAGTTTTTCTTCATGTCTGTTGAAGATAACGCCAGAGAGTAATGCTGTAGCTTGAAGATAGATGTTGGGAAGAAATGTCCTGTCAATATAAATAGTGGTTATCTGTGGAGATACAGAAGTTTTTTTCACTGATGACTTTGTGTAATGCAAAGAAACAGGGTGATTTTGTGGTTTTTAATCCTGCCATCTTCCAAGATATGGGAATAGAACTTTTTTAAAATATTCTGTTCAAACTCAACATGTCTGTGCATTTTAGCATGATTTAAAATTTGTCCTTTAAAACTATGAGCTGACACAAGAAAAGGAAACAAATCCTGTGGCTTTCATGACCAAGTTGTGTGATGCGCCTTAGCAATTGGATATGTAAGTTGTCTTTAGCCACATACCCACGGCAGGGGGGTTGGAACTAGATGATCTTAAGGTCCTTTCCAACCCTAACGATTCTATAATTCTATGATTCTATGTGTAACTGTGTCCTTTTGTCCTTCTTTGACAGTCTCCAAACGTCCAGAACTATCCAGATATGGAAGCTGTACCCTTGTTACTAAACAACATGAAGGCAGACCCCACGGAGGATTCATTATCTACAGACCATTTCCAAACACAGACTGAACCAGTGGACTTGTCAATAAACAAAGCCAGGTCGTCCCCTACAGCAGCTTCATCTTCACCAGTTTCCATGACAGCATCAGCCTCCTCCCCTTCTTCCACTTCTACTTCTTCTTCTTCTTCTAGTCGGCCAGCTTCATCACCCACAGTAATAACATCAGTATCCTCAGCAGCATCTGTACCGTCAGTATTAACTCCAGGTCCTCTTGTGGCCTCTGCATCTGGTGTTGGAGGCCAGCAGTTTTTGCACATTATCCATCCAGTACCACCTTCCAGCCCCATGAACTTGCAGTCCAACAAAATGAGTCACGTGCACCGTATCCCCGTGGTGGTACAGTCGGTACCTGTTGTCTATACAGCTGTGAGATCACCTGGGAATATGAACAACACAATAGTAGTACCACTGTTAGAGGATGGGAGAAGCCACGTCAAAGGTAAGGTGGAAGCAGTTTTGTGCATCTGTGGCATCCTTAAAACTGCTCTTGTATGAGGAAAATGTAACAATGTTATACAGCTGTTAGTTCCAAACTTACTGTGTTGTTTGATGAAAAGTCGTATAACTTTCAGTATCAAGAAGAGCCTTTCAAAGTCTTATCCCAGATGCTCTTTAAAATAAATATTTTTATAAAGATGAAGGTCAGCAGTGGTGTTAGATGCTCAGACAACTTATGGCAAGTTTTGCCCTGGGAGGAGTAAGTCCTCCCCAGAAGCTGAAGAAATAGGAAAACTGAATAGTGACAAAACGTTGTAGATGAACATGGAAAACTCAGGTTATACAGATTTGGCAAGGGAAATAGTGTCAGAGAGATTCCTTGCACAGAGAATGGGTACATTTCCATGTGCAGAGAAGGCAATCACTGGGATGTAGGAACTTGTGAAGAAGAGGAATTTGGACGAAAGAGCAGTAGCAGATGCAGAGAGGTAGGTTTTATTAATCTCAAGGAGTGGCAATAGAGTATTTTGAATTAGGTTTCTTCTTCCAGATTAAACAGCAAAGGGAAGGAAGCCACGTGGAGTGTGTATGGTGGGAATGACTTTCACAGACACAGGACCTGAGAGGCACATGGAGGTGGGAAGGGAGGAAGAAAGCACATGCCAAAAGAACAGATACACTCGGAAAGGTGTCCAAAGAAAATGGAAAAGAGAGCTGGAGAGCAACAAAAAACGAGCACATTACAGTTACTGAGGGAGCAATAATCTGTTAGAGATGGTGGCATGATGGGTGGAAGGAAGAAAAGACAAAATATGTGTGCCCAGATACTTTGAAAAGCATAGCTTTATAAAGAAGGCATAAGTGACCGAGATGAGAACGTGAGGAGAGAAACAAGAGAGACTCATTTCAGGGTTCATCGCATATGAGTGAATAAAATATGGCTAGTTCTTCCCTGAAACGAGGTGTTGCATGAGGTGGAAGGGGAGGGTACTGACAGATAACCTTACTTCAGGGCTTATGGGACTACAGGGCATTTAGTAATACATCTTATATCATCTCTTGTGTACCTAATCGCATAATGAGCAAGTCTCTACAACTAAAAGACCTTTTCTCTTCAACTCTCATGTCTTTTTTTGATATACTGGTGACTGTGTATTACTGTACAGGGCCACAGTGATGGGTCATTCTGTTTAGTAGTATCGTCTTCTCCATAAATCATTGGTTCTCCCATTCCCTCAGTATATGAGTTTGGACTGTGCCCTCTCAACAGGATTGGACATACGAAACAATCTCATGGCTGATCTGAGTTTTGATTTAAGCCTCAAAATCACAGTTCAGAAGTTTTATTGCACTTCATACACTGACGTAATTTTGGGACGTTGTGCCATTGTGTCAAGAAATGATGAATGAAAGCAGAACTTTTCACCATGTTGTTTGGGAAATAAGAAAAAGGAAAGTTTTAGTCTGTATTTTGATTTTGGAGCTTTGAGCCACACCTGACCTTGAGCTCATCCAGAATTTTTCCCATTTGTTTGTTTTCATTTAAAAGGTGCTAGTTGGCTGTGGTAGTAGTCTTCTCTATAGGAAGCACTTCCTGGTCTTGTAAAACTGGAACTTTGCTGCCCCAGTTTTGTCAACAAAATTCCACAGTTTAATGTGCCACAGAGATTTCAGCCCACAAGTTCTGGGGCTCCTGACCTGACAATATCGCCTTTGTGCTGTTATTGGCAGAGATCATTAACCAGCCTTGCATCACCTAGTAATGTACAGCTAAAAAAAAAGAAAGGGATTAAGCATTCTTTAATTTTGTTTTTCTCATCCGTTTTGCCCATTTTGCTATCACCAATTCTTTTGATGTAAATGTTCAGGTTAATTTGAATAAATACAATAGAAGAATAATGGGCAACAGTCCTCTAGGTAGTCATCTTTTGTCAGCTTTTGATGGAGTATGTTTTTCTTTATATGTAAAACAATATAAATAATGAAATGCAGCAACATTGCACAAATTAATTTCAGATGTACGGAGATGCTAACAGGATGCTGCTGTCCATTGGTTGCTAAGCCTCTACCAGCTGAAGCAAAAGTGCAGTTTTGGAATCAGCTAGAGTAGCAACTTTCAGCTTCTACATGAATGTTGATCGTTTTCAGAAACAAAAAAATACGCACGCTAGAACAGAATCAATGCACAGATAGTATCAGCAGTATTTGTCACATAATCCCTGTGTTGCTGCTGTCCTGGTGCTAAACCAGAGATCATGTTGATGATCCAGGGGTATGGTTGGGAAGCACTTAAAGTTATATTCTGCATTAGCCTGTATCTAAGTCCTTTTTGCTCAAATGAGACTTAGGCAGTTCCCTGAACAGAGATGCTTCCAAGGATAAGATTAATGAAAATTACATCAGACTTAAGTTCAGGCCCCTCCTGTTTTTCTAGATACAGGTACTTAGGGGAAAACTGCAAAGAAACAGGTTATAGAGAAAGGTATATTCCTTGTTATTCACAGTTTTAGTTTCCTCATGCTGAATTTTCCTCTTCCTTCCAGGTTTGACTAGAAACCATTTCATTTTTCTTTTATTGCAAAACCTTTTCAGGCCACTACCATCCTTCCTTCCAGGTGTTTTGCTCAGGTGGCTTCTGTTTCCCTGATGCTTCCCAGTCCGCCTTTCTCTCTCTCTCAGACTAAACAGTCCTCCCAGTGGCTGCTTTTCTGGGCAGCTCAAGCAAATACTTCTTTTTCCATGTTCTGTTTAAATTCTGTCTTCCCTCCAGAACGAGTAATCAATACCTCTGCTTTTGTTTCCCCCTTTTTCTATCTTTCCATTTTTCCTAGTCCTCCCAATTTCACTAACAGTTCTGTGAGTGTCAGTTTCAGCAGCTCTGCTTCATCTCTCCCTCCTTATCTGTTAATATTTCTAACCCATACTGTCATCTCCTCTGCCACTGCACATCCTTTGCCATGACATCATTCATCCTGGCCTCTGTTGCACCTTCCTTCAGGAGAGACTCAGGTCTCCTTTTCTTCCTCCCAAAGTGCTGCTCATTTCTGCTCTCTCAGTCCTGTCTCTTCCCTCCTGTTGTTCACTTACAAGGGTTCCTGTTAAATCAAACCCTTTCTGCAGCATTGCAAGCCGAGTGGATTTGCAGAAAATTAGCCCTTGTATATACGAGCTGCCAGCAGCATCCTTTCAGGTCCTGTGCCACACGCCACACCCCAAGAGGGGCAATGGAAGCCAGGGTTATCATGCGATGAAAGCACCCCTTTGTCAGATCGATGCTTTTTGCAGGATAAAAACCTCTCAGTTCTCCTAGTGTAAATCAAAATGGGGATCGAAGCATTTTTAGAAGGCAACTGGTGAGCAATATGTTCAGTGTCGGTAGTACAACACTAGCCATTTATGAAAGCTTACTAAATTTCTAAAAATTAGAAACACTGTTCTGTAATCCCACAACACTCCCATATGTGTACACACACACAGTTACATGCAGACACCCTCATTGACTGTGGACCTTCCCCTCCCTGACATCCCCCACATGCCTCCACAGGGGAGCACTTCAGGGACACCCCTAAAGTGGGGGTCTCAGTGTGCTGCCCACACTGCCAGACTAGCTGTGAAAGTTGCCCCCTACATCCATATCCTCACGTTATTTCATATGCACAAAGCATAATAATGTGTTAAGGCTGCCTGGGCACAGAAGGGATGGGAGCCAGGAACAGGGCCCTGTGGGCACTGCCGTTTGGGGCTGCAGCCTCTGCCACCCCCTACAACATGTCAAAAGAGATGAAGTCAGCTTCTTTCAGTGGTGATCACTGATGTCTTGTCATCCAGAGCCTTAAAAAGCACTTGGAGATTTTTTCTACATGGAGTAGGTGGCTAGAATTTATTACACATTAAAGTGTTTCAGATCATTAAAATCCAATGATAGACTCTTTCCTCAACTTTTTTTCTCCCTGTTCAGCAATGGTAAGGATTGCTGAAAGGTGTAATTAGAAGCACAGCGGGTAGCAGCACCTACAGATAAGGTTGCCTCGTGGTTTCCCTTAAACCCCTGTCTTCAGTTGTTCAGAGTCTGCCTGTCTGTTAACCTTTTAGGCTAACATTTTCCATGCCGCAAATCTGCCTCAGGCTATTTCTTTTTTATTTTTTCTTTCTTTTTGAGGAAAGTTTCAAGTAAAAGCTATTCCATTTTTCCTGAGACTGATCATCGAGAAAAAAAGTAGGTTTTTCAGTGTTGAAAAATATATTACAGCTTTTCTTGGTGAAAAACTCTGGAACCTCTGGTTTTGTGCCATGAACCTCAAGTCTGGTTTGGACCACTGTCCTTTCTTTTCTTTTCTTTTCTAAGCAGTTGTGGAAACCAGGTTTGGAGATCTGAAAAATCCATGGATTCCTTCAAAGGATAAAGCGAGAAAAAATGTGGCTAAGAAAAGGCAAGGAGGAGGTTGGGAGGGGCTAGGCAGTGGGGAGAGGGCAGGATGGAAGAGAGTGGGGGATAAAAGGAGAGCTGGTGAGACAGCTACAGGTGTGTGAACGTGTTCAGGAATAAAAGTGGTAAAGGGCTGAAGACAGAAGAAGGGCTGTCGTGGTTTAAACCCAGTCAGGTAACTCGTTCACTCACTTCCCCCCCGCCCCTTCTTTCCCTCCCCTTACTCCCAGAGGGACAGAGAGGAGAATGAAAAGAATGCAGATCCCACGGGTTGAGATAAGAACAGTTTAGTAACTAAGGTGTAACACAAATCACTGCTGCTACCACCAATGATAACAATGATAAAGGAAATAACAAGGGAAGAGAATACAACACCTCACCACCAGCCGACTGATAACTCGCCCCCCAAGCCCAACCAAGCACCGACCCATACCTCCTCCAACCCTGCAGTCCCCCAGCCCTTCCGGCTCACTCCCAGTTACATCCTGGGCATGACGTGCTGTGGTATGGAATACCTCTTTGGTCAGTTTGGGTCAGGTGTCCTGTCTCTGCTTCCTCCCGGCTTCCCCTCCTCCCTGGCAGAGCATGAGGCTCACAAAGTCCTTGGCCAAACCAAAACATCCTTGTTATCAGCTCTGTTCCCAGGCCGAAAGTCAAAACACTGCACTGCACCAGATACCAAGAAGGAGAAACATGACGGCTACTGCTGAACCCAGGACAAGGGTGAAGAAGGAAAAGGAGGGTAGAAAGGAGATCTGAGCAGGGAGAAGGAGAACAAAGAAGAGGCTTGGACGGAGAGGAGTGAGAGAGGCCTCAATGGCACCAGCGCATTACCCTACAAACTCTGGTCCCATTAGCCTGAGTCTTTCCACTGCTTCAATTTCAGAAGAGTCTTCCAATACCTAAAGGGGGCCTGTAAGAAATCTAGAAAGGGACTTTTTTACAAGGGCAGGTAGTGATAGGATGAGTGGTAATGGCTTTAAGATAACAGAGGGAAGAACTGGATTAGATATTAAGAAAATAATCTATGCTGTAAGTGTGGTGAGACACTGGCACAGGTTGTCCAAAGAAGCTGTGGCTGCCCCATCCCTGGCAATGTTTAAGGCCAGGTTTGATGGGGCTTTGAGCAACCTGGCCTAGTGGAAGATGTTCCTGCCCATGGCAGGAGTTGGAGCTGGGTGAGCTGTGAGGTCCCTTCCAACCCAAACCATTCTGTAGTTCTATGACTACTGTTGACAAATCATGTCCTTCTAGCAGCAGGTTTTGCCAATGATAATATCCTTTAAAATCATTTTATGTAGTTCAGAAGAGTTACTCCATTCACTAAAGGGCCTTTCAGAAGCTTCCTCCTGATGATGGTGCACTAAGAACCTGTGCAACTGTGATATTTCTGGGGGGTGGGTTCAAGTTTTTGGGTTCTCACTCTTACGGGTCTTACAGTCTTCAGAAGACGCAGTCACTAGCAAAATCAAGAAGTCAGAACTTTACAAGTTTAAATTTGCTGGCTGAACTTCATCTGCTCCCTGTGTGAGTAAATATCTGTAATGACATTGGCCTGGACTATTTTTATGTTACTATGTCTGTATGTAGACCTAGGAGAAGTACACAGGTTGTGTCTTTTCAAGCCATATTCCTCACTGTGGATACCTTAACATGCAGTAAATGCAGTACCTTTTGCTACAGATTTTTCTGTGATTTAAAACAGGTAATACCACTAGATTACATTATCCACTACCCTTGTTGGGGGTTTTTTTGTTGTTGTTTGGTTGGTTGTTTTTTGTAAGTACAGCCTGTTATTTCTGCCTACTGTAAAATCCATTCCACAAAAGTAAATCCAATTTGTAGTACAAAGTTAAAGATTTAGAGAACCTTTCCATATGTTTAAAGGTCAGATTATATGGTCTGTTTGTATAAATTATGCTATGGAAGAGACTCTTAATTAAAGCCAGTAGTGTTGCCTTTTTATTTCATATGGAATGATTATCCTTTCTACATTTTAGTAGATGGCTATTTTGGACTTGAGTTGCATTGAGGCAGAGAGTTTCTACTTTAACAGTAATTTGTTTGTTAGGCCAAAAATCTCTAGCGCCTGTATGTATTCCAACCTGTCTACCTCCACCCTCCAGCCCCAGAATGTTGAATCTCTCTTCCCCTGTTTGCTTGGTTCATCTGGAAGAAATGTTAGTGGTTTTGGAAAGCAGGAGCAGGTTGGTAATGGCTAGCCAGGAAGGAGAAACATCTAGAGGAGAGGCTGACATTCAGGGTGGAACTTGCATTACTGGAGATGGTGCATATATTTAAGAACTAGAGTAAATAGTAATTCTTGCCAGAATGGAGAGTTAAAACACAGGTTACAAGATATACTGTAGTATTTGAAATTGAGAAGGAGGTTGCATGAAGACAAAGCAGCTTGGATTAACTATGGGGAGTCCTATAAATAGTCTTCTATTTAAATGTCAAAAAAAAATCATATTTCTGGTGACTCACTAGTGACATACTTTGGGTTTTCCACTACAGAAGCACATGCTCTTCTAAGATTTATCAATAGTGGATTTAATATCATGTATGTTTTTACATAGGAGCAGGTTTGTGGAAGGGAATGAGGTAGATGTTTATTCCAAATTTATTTGAGAAGCCCAGGATAAGGAGGATTATGAAGTCCATTCTGATGTATCCCAAGTCGTTGCACCTTTTGGAAACTGTTAATTTCTTGTCTTCCATGCCAAGAATGCCCCTGGTCCTTCAACTCTGTACTCACACCAGGGCTGAGCTTTGATCTAGTTGCTTTTATCCCACAAATTTGGATCCAGCAGAAACACAGGCATGAAACTTCTCATTTATTTTATCCCTGCCTTGGGTTTCATTGTGCCTTGGATGAACTTCCTGGAAACTTTATGGTGTCTAAAATATCTCTAGACTGTTGCAGTGTGTGAGTTGCAATCTATTATTGTTTTTAGTGGCTTTGCAATACTTTATTTCATATTAAATATATTCTATCCTTATTGTTTTGTCTTTTTACTTTTGGTGATACAGCATTTGTGTGTAGGATGCTCAGTCAGATATAAATCTCAGAAGTCTCAGTAGTTTGCTTTTTTGTAGATGAGGTCTCATGGCATTCAAACAGCTTAGAAAAAAGTCCTTTGCTTAAAAAAAATGGTGTGGCATGTTTATGTATACAGGCCAATGACAGAGATGCTTAAGTATGTGCATGTCTTACACCCATGCAGTCACCCTCTTCTCTGTATTCCTCCACATAGCTGTTCTTTTACAGATTTATGGCAAATTATTTGGCTGGTGAAATGATTCAAATATTGCCTTTGATTGGCTCATAGCAATTAATATTCTGTGGTAGATCAGTTACACCGTGCATTCAGTACCAATTCCCATCTCTGTGAGCCATAACTGTGCTGTATGCACTTAACTGCTCTAGCCGATATAGCACCATAAAATCTCAATAAAATCTGAAAACTGTAGAGTATGGGTAATCTTGCTATAAATTGTAATAAAAATTACCCCTGTAGACTCTATATTCTGACCATTACGTTCATGGATACTGCTACTTTGTACATAAAGTTTTATGAAATAAATCAACCAATTCTGCTGCCCCTACCAGGCACCAGGCTGTTTTGACTGAAAATCTGATAGGTGCACTCAGAGCGTTTTCCAACACATAAAGCACTTACAGTGAACTTTAAATAGGAAGAAAAATGCCCTATATGTGCTTCATATAGTATGGGCCCCTCACTTACAAGAATGACATTGAGGTGCTGGAGCGGGTCCAGAAAAGGGCAGCAAAGCTGGTGAAGGGTCTGGAGGGTAAGTCTGATGAGGAATGGCTGTGGGAACTTGGGGTGTTTGTCTGGAGTCTGAAGAAAAGGAGGCTTAGGGGGGACATGATCGCTCTCTACAACTGCCTGAAATGTGGTTGTAGTGAGGTGGGGTCAGTCTCTTCTCCCAAGTAACAAGCGATAGGACAAGAGGTAACAACCTCAAGCTGCACCGGGGCAGGTTTAGACTGGATATTAGGAAAACTTTCTTCACAGAGAGGGTGCTCAGGCATTGGAACAGGCTGCCCAGAGAAGTGGTGGAATCACTGTTCTTGGAAGTGTTCAAAACCCATGTAGTTGAGGTCCTTAGTGACATGGTTTAGTGGTGGTCTTGGGAGTCCTGGGGTAATGGTTGGACTTGATGATCTTAAAGGTCTTTTCCAGCCTAGCTGATTCTATGATTTTATTATTCTATGACCAGCTTAGGAGGAGAAAATAATGAGTATCATCATTCCCATGCATTTGCTAGGTCCATAAAGCCAGGATTTGGTTTTCTAAGGCACATTAAGGAAACTTGAGTGTAACACTCTTTGAGGGCATCATTTCAAACAGCTCACGTACATCTGCATCTGGAAGTGTTTCTTCCACTGGTAAAAACATACAGTGGTGTCTGTGGTGTTCTCCTTTGACATTCCCCTGTAGGTGGGTGGGCTCAGCACATCTGAAGGCACCCATCTCCCTTTGCTGGCTGTATGGGAGGGCTGGGATGGTTGCATTTGCAATACAGGTACCTGAAAACAGCAGGCAGTAGGCTCTTCCCTCCCCTCCTGTGTCATCCAGCTCCTGAGGTCCAAGGCTCTGAGAAAGGATGGAAATGTACTGTTAGGTGCTGGTGGGTCATGGAGTCATTGCAAGGGCAGATTATTATCATTATTAGGTTCCAACTACCTCTTTCACAGTGTTTCTGATGCTGTCAGATTAACAGAATATTGTGCTAAGGCATGAGTGCTGTATAATTTTCTTGACCATATTTTCTAATACCGTCCTTCTAAGGAGCTGGCAGCAAATGTTGCTTTGTTATTTGAGTCCTTCATTCTCAGCAGACACAGACACATACGTGTGTAACAGGAATACTAATGAAATTCTTGTAAATGTTAATTTGGGGGTGTGGGGTAGTATTTGATTTCCATTCCTAAAAGCAGTAAGTGCAAGGCAATCGTTGCTTACAGCTAGAGATAATTTTTTACCTGCTGTATGCCAGCATGCACTGGAAGCAGAGAGGAGATTCTAAGTCAGACATTTGGCAACAACAGATATGAGTCTTTTGGCTGCATCACATTTCTGCATTGTTTAAATTTCCATTACAATAAAAACCTGTGGCTATGTTTGTGACAGCAAACACATCACCCTGGCGTGGATCAGAACTAGCAAGGCCAGAATGGCCTCCCCACTATACAGGCTTGCACAGCTCTTGGTGTTACTGTTCCCACTGCAGGTATCTGTAACCCTGCTTGTGGCTGGCAAGTCTAGTGGGTTGATGTCGAGGCTGCTTGGAAATCTCATCACAAGCAATAATTTTGAACAGCAGGTTAAATATTAGGCATCCTTCAGAGAAAGCAGGGTGAGGAACTTAATATATGAAACAAAAGCAAACAGACTCTGAATTTGGAAATCCTTTCAAAAAGCAGTAGATTTTTAATTATTTTAAGACAGCAACTAAGTGTGATTTAGTTTGTATTATGATGTGGTGTATCAGCAGGCCTACGTTTATGTATGTTTACAGAGTTACTGCAGAGAAGTTAATTTAATGCAGAAAACTGAGGTTTTAAGACAAAGTGAGCCAGAGGCTTCAATACTTCAGGATGCTGCTTTCACACCAGCAGGTATCATCTTGTAATGAGTCATTTTGGCATTAGTTAATACTACGTGGTTTAGCTATAATGAGAGGCAAAATTGATGATTACTTAGTTTTCTCCTGCTCTTAAATATTTCATTCATCTTTGACCCAAGGGGCTCGTATGTGCCTTTAAATCAAAGATAGCATATAGATGTGAAACTACTTCTAGTGGGTCTTCATGAGCCTACTGATGGGAGGAGTTTTCATCCCTTTCACTCACAGGAAATTTGGCAAGAGGAAATAAATCAGGTTGTGGCAACTGAAACCTGCCTGTGGTGATAGAAGTTCGTTAGTGTACAGCCCTTTTCATGCCGAGAAGGGCACAGATTCGGGCCATCTACAGGCATCCAGCTGCAGGATTTCTGACAGCGCTTGGCCTTGCCTGACCAGGTCAGAATACTTGGGCTGCATATCCCTAAATAATCACTGGAAGGAAGTAAAGTGATTAGAACATATTCATGCAGAGCCTGAATATGATAGGGGACAGCATTTACCCAACAGCTAGTAACACCATCATGTGTGTGAGAAGTGAGAGGAGGTGTGCTGAGTTCTTGTCAGTCTGGAGATACTGAAATCCATAGTCCCCCCCTTCCCAAGAGATGCCCTAGTGTGGACAGGGGCACCAGTTTAGAGAGAGAAGGAGAAAAAATACCCTTGTGGCGTGGCCCTATGCTCATGTTTTTCCCCTGGGAATGTGGAGGCTGCATTCTGTTTTGAGGGGTTTGTTTGCTGGCACGCTGGATCCTTCCTGGAGATTGTGCTTGCATGATATGGCTAATACCATGTCAAAATCAACACAGCCTAGTGCCAGAAAGCACAAATTCAATCGGTGCTTGTTAGAAAGTTGCTGTGCAAGTTTAAATCTCTTCCAGCATTGTAGAAGGGGCTATTTTCTCCTGAGAAACAGGATCAGGTATTGTCTGGCCTCTACAGCCAGCATAAATTTTAAAGCCAAAAACTATTAGTTCAATAGAAGTAGAAGCAAACTTATATCTTATCCAGATCTGATTTTTTTTTTTTCTACAGGCAGCTGACAGCAGATACAACATTAATGATGGCAGTTCTGGAGTATTTACAGGCTAGTATGTGCCTTAAGTGAGACCCATTTGCACATTTGTCCTTAAAACAAGTGCAGAAAGTGAATTCACTTTCACTGCCCAAAGGGAAACTTCTTTTTTCATAGGGTTTGGCAAAGGGGCCATTGAGAAATGATTGCATGTATGTGTGTGCATCAAGAGCAATTCTCTGTACTTTCTTTAGCAAAAGGGACATTGTTTGAGGCTAACAAGGATGAAGAGTGACGTGGCTGCCTGCAGCCTTCAGCACTTGCAGACATTCTTAAGTACTCCCCTGGCTCACCAGTCCTTTCAGCACTGAGTGCTGACAGCTTGCTTCTGTAGCTCCTGTGCGCTCTTTCAAAGACACCTTTGTCTCACAAAAGCAGTCTCTGACTTGTTTGTTTTTTCTTGCCTTGCCTGAGCCTCATTCACACTCCATGAAACCACCAGGTAGCTCTGCCGGACAAATCTTGCCTTTCAAGAGGAGTAGCAAGGGCAAGAAACCCAGTTCATTTTCAGTGCCTGAGCTTTACTAATGAAATGTGTCTGCCTGTGGTAGGGAGAACTCAATTCAGTGACCCATTTTTGTGGTCCTAAGTTCAAGGAAAAGCTTGGTTGTCAGAACAAAGTACAACGTGAAGGGAGGTTAGAATGCACTGGCATGTTTTGTGGCCTCTCCTCCACCTTGTTTGCCAGTTGCATTCAATTACTCATTCGTCCTCCACCTTTTTCATCTCATTTGCTAAATTATCTCTTGCCTGCATCTCTTCATTCTTTATCGTTTGATGTTCGTTAGGCCAGTAATTACTTTTAATTCAGTGTTTATGAACTGTGGCTGGTATTTATAAACCTTGGTGCCACCAGTTCCACAGTTGTTCATAGATGTCCGAAAGTCAAAGCTGTTGACAGAAGTAGGAGTCATGAACTCGGACTGTATAAAAATCGTGTACTGAAGCTTGCACACTGTAGTGACTGTGAGGAGGAGAAATCTGATAGGCTTTCAGACAGTTGGTTATTAACATGTCTCATTTGGGGGAGGAGAATAGCTGTAAAGGATGTTTTTCCTCTGTGGCAGCTGCAGCCATGCTGATGGGAAAACAGGACAGTATCCACCAGCTAGCAGTGGTGAAACTCAGCCTCCTGGTTAGTCACCTTGGCTCATCAGCACCTTGGCCACCCAAGTCTGCAAGCTGAGAAGAGGTCATGAATGGAGAGGGAGACACAAAAGCATGCATATGTAGGCCGACATTAGAAAATAAGGGAAATAATCCCTGGATCATTATCTCATTTAATTGTCACCTTTAGTTAAGTTCACTGCAAAAGTACATCAGATAGTGTCCTTGAGTTGCCCGCCTTTGAATTTGCCCACATTCCCATTCCTCACCTTTTGTTCTCACCATGCTCACATCTCACAGCACCTCATGATGTTTTCAGGGATTGGCGTCTGGTGGGGCAAACCATGCCCAGTGGGTTAAATTATCGCTAGGTGCAAAAGCACAACTCCATTGGCAACTTCATGGCTGCGTTAGGAGTAGACAGACTAGAACTTACCTTGCTGAGCATAAAAAAAAGATGGCAATTGAGAGTTTTCATCCTAGCACATTCCTCTGGTAATCTAAAACCAACGCCAAATATTATCGGAGTTTCAATAGTATCTTAAGAGGTGGCAATCTGCAATAATAATGAATCAATGTGCCTTAATAATGAATCAATGTATCTTGCAAGGAACAAAATCATGTGAGATTTTTCATATACATTTATACCATCTTCATGTAGATGTATTCACGTTTAAGTGATCAAAATTGATGTATAACTGTATTACAGACTAAATTATGTAACAATGTTTGTGATTTCAAGGTAGGCTTGGGTTTAAATGTGAAAAATGTTTCTGAGCTACCTGCTTAACACTTGCACTGTAGTGCAAGTCAGATTAAGCTACAGTTAACACAAAATATTGCTTACATAGGTTTTTTATTACCATTTTATTTACAAACATTAGCTTTCACAAAAGCATCATGTATAGTAGTATTTAAATAATGGGCAGGTACAAACATGTAACTTCTTGTAATGAGATTCACTTTTAAGAAAACTGAAGAAGTAATGAAATAAATAACAGTCATCTCATACTTAAAGTTGCTTTTAAGAAGGAATATTAGAGAGCAAAGCAGAAGTAGCACTTTTTTTCTGAATAGCTTTTTGGGGCTAAATCAGCTGACTGGGTGGTTCAGTTGAATTGAATACTAGATTATCCCTAATGCTCAGGTATGCATCAAATACCATTGTGTGTAAGTTCTGATTTTAAAAAGCACAGTCAGAATGGTGCTTATTCTGCCTAAAAAACAGCTGTTTTGAACAATAGAATCATAGAATCATGGAACAGTTAGGGTTGGAAAGGACCTTAACATCATCTAGTTCCAGCGCCCCTGCCGTGCGCAGGGACACCTTACGCTAAATCATTTACCCAAGGCCTCGTCCAACCTGGTCTTGAACACTGCCAGGGATGGAGAATTCACAACCTCCCTGGGCAACCCATTCCAGTGCCTCACCACCCTAACAGGAATTTCCTTCTTATATCCAGTATAAACTTCCCCTGTTTAAATTTTAACCCGTTACCACTTGTCCTATCACTACAGTCCCTAATGAAGAGTCCCTCTCCTCCTATAGCATCCCTATAGGCCCCGTTCAGATACTGGAAGGCTGCTATGAGGTCTCCATGCAGACTTCTCTTCTCCAGGCTGAACAGCCCCAACTTCCTCAGCCTGTCTTCATACGGGAGGTGCTCCAGTCCCCTGATCATCCTCGTGGCCCTACTCCAGACTTGTTCCAACAGTTCCATGTCCTTTTTATGCTGAGGACACCAGAACTGCACACAATACTCCAAGTGAGGTCTCAGGAGAGCAGAGTGGAGGGGCAGGATCACCTCCTTTGACCTGCTGGTCACGCTCCTTTGGATGCAGCCCAGGATACGGTTGGCTTTCTGGGCTGCAAGCGCACACTGAAGCTGGCTCATGTTCATTTTCTCATCAACCAACACCCCGAAGTCCTTCTCCGCAGGGCTGCTCTGAATCTCTTCTCTGCCCAACATGTAGCTGTGCCTGGGATTGCTCCGACATCCAGCCAGTTCTTTATCCACCAAGTGGTCCATCCATCAAATTGATGTCGCTCCAATTTAGAGACAAGGATGTCGTGTGGGACAGTGTTGAATGCTGTGCACAAGTCCAGGTAGATGCCATCAACTGCTCTACCCCTGTCCATCAGTTCTGTATCCCCATCACAGAAGGCCACCAAATTGGTCAGGCAGGATTTCCCCTTAGTGAAGCCATGCTGGCTGTCACCAAGCACCTTGTTGATTTTCATGTGCCTTAGCATGCCTTCCAGGAGTATCTGCTCCAAGATTTTGCCAGGCACAGAGGTGAGACTGACTGGTCTGTAATACCCCGGGTCATCCATTTTCCCCTTCTTGAACATGGGGGTTATATTTCCCTTTTTCCAGTCATCAGGAACTTTACCTGACTGCCATGATTTTTCAAATACGATGGCCAGCGGCTTCGCAACTTCATTTGCCAGCTCCTTCAGAACCCACGGATGGATCTCATCAGGACCCATGGACTTGTGCACATTCAGATTTTTAAGATGGTCTCAAACCAGTTCCTCTCCTACAGTGGGCCCAAGGTCTTCATTCTCACAGTCCCTGCATCTGCCTTTCAAGACTTGGGTGGTTTGGTCAGAGCCTTTGCTAGTGAAGACCGAGGCAAAGAAGTCATTCAGAACCTCAGCCTTCTCCAAATTCTGTGTAGCCAGTTCTCCCAAGAGCTTCCTGAGGGGGCCTACATTCTCCCTAGTCTGTTTTTATTTGCTCTGTACTTGTAGAATCCCTTCCTGTTATCTTTAATACCTCTAGCTAAATGTCGTGGTTTAAACCCAGTCAGGCAATTTGTTCACTCACTTCCCCCCCTTTTTGCCCTCCCCCTGCTCCCAGAGGGACAGAGAGGAGAATCAAAAAGAATGCAACTCCCACGGGTTGAGATAAGAACAGTTTGGTAACTAAGGTATAACACAAATCACTACTGCTACCACCAATAATAATAATGATAAAGGAAATAACAAGGGAAGAGAATACAACACCTCAGCACCAGCCGACTGATAACTCGCCCCCCAAGCCCGACCAAGCACCGACCCATACCTCCTCCAACCCCGCAGTCTCCCAGCCCTTCTAGGTAACTCCCAGTTACATCCTGGGCATGACGTGCTGTGGTATGGAATAGCTCTTTGGTCAGTTTGGGTCAGGTGTCCTGTCTGCTTCCTCCCGGCTTCCCCTCCTCCCTGGCAGAGCATGAGGCTCACAAAGTCCTTGGCCAAACCAAAACATCATTGTTATCAGCTCTGTTCCCAGGCTGAAAGTCAAAACACAGCACTGCACCAGCTACCAAGAAGGAGAAACATGACGGCTACTGCTGAACCCAGGACACTAAGTTTAATTCTAACTGGGCCTTAGCTTTCCTAACCTGGTCCCTAGATTTCCAGACAACATCCCTGTACTCTTCCCATGCCACCTGTCCTTGCTTCCACTTATTATAAGCCTCTTTTTTAATTTGAATTTTCCTCAGGAGCTCCTTATTCATCCAAGGAGGTCTCCTGGCCCTCCTGCTGCACTTCCTTCTGGTTGGGATGCAACACTCCTGAGCTTGTAGCAGGTGATCCTTGAATATCAACCAACAGTCTTGGGCCCCCCTGCCCTCTAGGGCTGTATCCCATGGAACCTTCCTAAGCAGGTTCCTGAAGAGGCCAAAGTCTGCTCTCTTGAAGTCCAGGGCAGTGAGCTTGCTGCACGCTCTTCTCACTGTCCTGAGGATCAAGAACTTGACCATCTTGTGATCGCTGCATCCAAGGCTGCCCTGGAGCGTCACATTTCCAACGAGCCCTTCCCTGTTGGTGAGCACGAGGTCAAGCATGGCACCTCTCCTTGTCGGCTCCTCTATTACTTGCAGAAGGAAGTTGTCTTCTACACAATCGAGGATCCTCCTGGATTGCTTGTGCCGGGCCGTACCGTCCTTCCAACAGATGTCAGGGTGGTTGAAGTCCCCCCATGAGAACAAGGGCCTGTGAGTGTGAGGCTTTTCCTATCTGTCTGTAGAGTGCTTCATCCACAGGTTCTCCTTGATCAGGCGGTCTGTAACAGATCCCCACAGTAATGTCTCCTATAGCTATATTCCCTTTAACCCTGACCCACAAACTCTCTGTGGACTGCTCACCTGTCCCCAGACAGAGTTCCAGCCTATCACTAACATAAAGGGCAACTCCCCCTCCCCGCCTGCCAGGCCTGTCTTTCCTAAAGAGCCTGTAACCTTCCATTCCAACACTCCAGTCATAGGAGCCATCCCACCATGTTTCTGTGATGCCTATTATATCATACCCCCGTAGACATGCACACATCTCTAATTCCTCTTGTTTGTTCCCCATGCTACGGGCATTTGTATAGAGGCATCTGAGCTGAGCTCCAGCTGAAGCCGGCTCATTGGCTGGAGCAGCTGGGATATCTCTGCATTGCTCCAAGCATTTATTGTAGGTTCTGGCAACTGACTGGGTGTGTTGGAATGGAATGATGCCCCCCTCCCCCAACACATCTAGTGTAAAGCCTCCTTGACCAGTCTGGCAAGCCTCCTACCAAAACTGCTCTTTCCCTTCTTTATCAGACCAGCTCCACCAGCCCCCACTAGCCCCGGCCTACAAGCTTGGGTCCCGTGTTCAAGACACCCAAACCCCTGACTATGACACCACCCTTTTAACCATTTATTAACCTGGCTAATCCTCCTAGCTTTTCTTAGGTCCTCCCCTGTATCCTGGAGAATCGATGAAAAGACTATCTGAGCTCCAGAGCCCCTAACCACCTCCCCCAGGGCTTTGTAGTCCTTCTTTATGTTCCTCAGGCTACTACTATCTATATCCCTAGCACCCACATGTATCACCAGGAGTGGGTAATAGTCCATGGGACTTACTAGAGCAGGCAGCCTCTCTGCCACATCCCTGATCCGTGCCCCTGGTAGGCAACACACCTCCCTGAGACGGGGTCTGGCCGGCAGACTAGTGCTTCTGTCCCTTTCAGTGTAGAGTCCCCTACTACTACGACCCGCTGCTTTTTCCTAGCGGCACCAGTGGAGATCTTCTTTATCAGTGCATCAGCCGGCTGTTTCTGGCTCGAGCGCGCTTCCTCATTAGCACCCTGCAGGACAGCAAAGCGGTTCTGCGTGGGGACAGGGGATTTAGGGGGAAGCCCCTTGCTTTTGGTTGTCCTTTTCCTTCTTTTTTTTTTTGTTGTTCTTTTTTGTCACTAATTCCCAGCTTCCCAGGTTAACGGCCTCCTTCTTTCCTTCATGAGGTAGAGGTGAAGCTCGAGGCCCCTGCACAGTTTGGGCCTGGAGCAAGCAGTGCTGCTTCCTCTCAGCTTCCCTGGGACCTCGCAGCCTATTAACAGCATCCCGCACCTCAGCCCCTGCTGCAGGAGGACCTCCACCAGGGAGCACCGAGTGCAGCCCTGCCCACTGTGCACCCTCCCCTCACCAGACCAGTGCAGGCACTCTCTACACCCCGAGCTCTGCACTGCAGCCTCCCCTCTCATCGGCTCTGTCTGGGTGCCTACGCTGGCCACCGCCGGGGCAGCCAGGGCAGAGCTCCCGGACCGGGCCCTGATCATACGACGGGTGCTCACCGTCCCGCTCTCCTGCCCGCGGGAACTGCTTCGACCCGCTCTGGTCGCTCGCGCTCCCTGGGGCAGGTTTTTAACCAGTCAGGGCTGGTGCCGCTGCTTCAGGCTCCGCCCCCTGTGAGTCAGCTGCTCGCTCTCGTCAGCTGAGCTGCCGGCTCCTGGGCAGGGCCTGTCGAGGACTTGAGGCTCCCTCGGTGGCTCTCGTCGCTCTGAGTTGAGGCTCCTGGACGCTGATCTCCCCCCTGCTCCGGTGTTGAAGGCGTCCTCTCTAGAGCTACTCACCTCAGCAATTGCCTAAGTTGCTGTATGTTTGTCTCGTGCAGGTCATTGTCAATACTCTTTGCTTTAATAAGCAAAGTTGTTTTCTTCAGTATATATGAAGGAATAATAAACAGCAAATAAATTTAGTCAGCATTACTGAGGCACCTAAGCTGTTAGTAGAAAGCAAATAGAAGACATACTGTGCATCTCTAAATGCACTGTGCTTCCAGAAGGAGCTGTTCCATCAGCTTACTGAACGTATTTTAATAGTATTTTCTTTATGAGGTTCTTTCATGTAAAAAAAATAAAATACAGCTGAAGGGCATTTATAATCTCTCACTGTTCTTTTCCTCAGAGGTGATTCACCCCTAGGACATAAATTAAGACCAACCTTCCCTTGAGTCATCACGCGTTTGGGAATGCTTTCTTTTCAAGAGCCCAGCTATCCATGAGTGCTGCTGTTATGCCTGTGCAGCTCCTGGAGTATCTACAGTGCTCCCATTTTCCAGTGTGATGCCATCTCTTTTCTAGAGCTAGTGAGCACAGTAACATGAGAAACTTGGCAAAACAGGAAACTTTACTGTGACTTTTGGTGCTGCTCTTGAGCTGTAGGCTTGCTGAACTCTTCATGATCTCTAAAGGAAGCCTGAGATACCTTGATAATTGTTATCCAGGGCTGTGGTTAGGCAGAGTTGAGTAGCAGTGACAGCCGCCTGTCTTGAGATACATGTTGCAAAACCTAGAAAATGTCCATCTCTGAGACTGCAATACCAGAGAGCACAAGCTAAGAAACTGAAAGAGTTAGCTCTTTCAATAAGCATTCTTGGATTCCCGTTTCACCCATCCAAACAAAATAAGAGCATTTTTAAACAAATCTCGTTGCCTGTCATTCCCCTTCCCGTGCCTCCCTTGCAGGGCCAGGCAGCTCTCCAGTTTTGCTCTCTACTCCAGCTGCTTTCAGTATCTCTCAGCACTTATTAATCCTATGTGGTATTTCACAAGTAGGGAGGAATGTCTCTTTCTCTGTGTCACCTCTGAAGCTTGTCTCCGGGTCTGTCCCATGACACCAACAACCCCCAGTTCCTCTCGGGACTGCCCCAGGTTACACATGTGCCCCATAGTCCCCACATGCCTGTCTCTCAGTTTCCTCCCCTTGCCCATACGCAGGTTGTGCTTTCTTCCCATTGGAGGGCAGCAGCCAGGGTAAGAGGGAAGGCAGGTAGCCTGCTTTTCTGCTCTCCTCTCCTTTCCTGTCTCTCTGGCACAAAACATCATTCTGATGGGTTGATCTTGTCTGGCTGCCAGATGCCCACCCAGATGCTCTCACATTCCCCCTCCTCAACAAGACAGAGGGAGAAAAAGAGGTAGAAGAGCTCATGGGGCCAAGATCATGGGGATAGTGAGATCACTTACCACTCCCCATCACAGGCAAAATGGACTCATCATGGGGAAAATTAATTTATTGCTAATTAAAAATAGATTAGGATGGTGAGAACCACAGCCTGCAACCCACTGTTTTCCTGGGCTGAACTTCACTCCTTCACTCGCAGCTCCTCTATCTCCCCCTTCCAGAGTACTGCAGGGAGATGGGGAATGGAGGTTGGGGTCAGTCCAAACAGCTCCTCTTTGCCACTCCTTCCTCCTCACACTTTTTCCATGCTTGAGTGTGGGCCCTCATGGCCTGCAGTTCCCATCAGAAAAGCCTGATCCGCTGTGCTCTCTCCATGGGCTGCAGAGGAATGTCTGCTCCACTGTGGAGCACCTCATCCCTCCTTGGTGTCTGCAGGGCTGTTTCTCACTTTCTTCCTCAGTCTGCCTGCGTGGCATTTTTTTTTCCCTTCCTTAAATATGCTTTTCCCTGAGGCATCACCACCTTTTCTGCAGGACTCAGGCATGCCCTGCAGTGGGTTGGTTGGAGCTGGTAGGAACTGGCTGTGTCCAGCATGGGGCAGCCCTGGCCTCTCCTCAGAGACCCCTGCCAGCACCACTGCCATACACTGTGGGTACTGTAAGCTGTGGATGGACAAAGCAATCTGCAATTCTCAGTCTTCAGGTGTTCATAAGACCTAGGTTTGTGGGACTTCTTGAAAACAATCTGTGAAAGCCTAGCTGACATCGGTCACCTGAAAGTTATTAGGTGCAGTGGTTTTGCTACATGTGATGGTGGAGGGAAGGCTCCTTCAGAGGTTGGCATTGGTGTTGAATTGAGTCAGAAATCAGGACAGCTGAGTTTTTCTGAGTTGAGTAGGGCGACATGGGTCCCAGCCTAGTGTCTCATGATGAACACTCAGAATGAAACACTGCTCATGAAGTTTTACTGCAGTTTTTACTTTCAAGTGTCCTGTGTCATAGAAAGCAGATGTAGCCCTTTCCCTTCACTTTCTGAAGACAGGCAGGTAAGTAACTTGAGGGTAAACTGAGTTTTTGATGGGTGTTACATGTGCAGTTTTATTTCAGATCTGCTGTGTGCATTGGTGTAGCCTGTTCATATGCCTGCATGCTACTGGAGATGCTGTGGCACCCCGAGGTGACTTTGCCATTCTGTCACTTGATTTTGGGAAGCTCAGTGCAAGTGGTGCCATCCGGCCCAAGCAAGCGGATGTGTTGTGTGCCCTGATGTTGTTCTGGGACGAGATTAATTTCAGCACGCTCATATTAATCCATTATATGTCTCTTTCCAGCACAAATGGACCCCCGAGGCCTATCTCCCAGACAAATTAAAAGTGACAGTGATGATGACGACCTGCCAAATGTGACCTTAGATAGCGTTAATGAAACTGGATCTACAGCGCTCTCCATAGCCAGAGCAGTACAAGAGTAAGTATCGCATTCCCAGAGCAAGATGAGTATTGCCAAGGTGTCCCCAGGCTGAAGGAGGCTCCGGCACGGCAGGGGTGTCCCCCCATCTGTGGGTCAGCATACCTGCCAGCATCTCTTCTGTGTATCTTTGTTCCCTTTAGGAAGAGATGGCTGTATCTCTTGCCTCTCTCTCATTTTCTTTTCCTTTCTTTCTGTGTGCCCTCATTATTAGGTAAAGTTTCATAATGAAATTGTTACTTCCCCTTTATTTACTTGCAGAGCTTTCAGTGTTTTTATGTCCTCTTCAAAGGGAGTCCAAGTCAGGCTTTCACTCAAAAACACATGATTTTTTTTCCTGACTGAAAGCAGCATCAAGGAGTTCATTCTAGTTACTGTCAATTAGGAACTACCTACATTTCTCCTGAAGGACAGTGTCACTGAAAGGAAATTAGTGAGGGACTTTGAGCAGTTTATCCATTGCTATTATTTTTCGTGTACTTTTACTCACTGGACAGACAAATAAGTTCTTAATTTAATGTCTGCATTGCTTATTTAGGAAAAAAAGGAACAGTTCATCATGAACATTAGCAATTCTGTAGATGCATGAGCTTGCTCAGTCACTGTAGCAGCTGGAAGGGAACCAACTGTGAGGTAAATAAGTATTAATATCCCCATTTTATAGGTGAGGAAAATGAGGTTATGCGTAAAGGTCACCCTGTAGGTCTGAAGCAGAGCTGGAAATAGAACTAGAGCCTCCAGGCACTGAAGCCTGTGCTAGAGCCACAAAGCACATTACTTTATCTGAGAGGTTCAAAATATGGACATTTTGGACATTATTAAAGAAGAAGGGATATAGTAAAGGCCATTAGACATTGTTATTATGTAATTTATTATAAATGAATTTTTGATGTCTTAATGTGGTATCTAAAAAGTAATTATATTTTGCTGTGCTTTCCTAGCCATCAGTAGCCAAAAGCGCTGATGTTTCCAAGCTGTGTTTGAGGAGGAACTACTTTTTTTGTGTTTTCACCAGACAGCTACTAATTCATCTTTTAGTCAAGCACACTAACTGTGATCCTCAAACCTATGTATTCCCCTTAAGCAGAGAAAGAGGTCTCTACAGGCAAGGCAGGGCATTGGCTTTCATTGTAATTGACATGCTCCCTTTCTGGATAAAGGTGATAAGGGAAGGGAAGGTTTCTTTACTAGTGACACTATTGCTTCATAGACAGGCCTCACACGTATTTTGAATTTGCTAGTTACAGCACAAGGCCCTGAAGTGTCAAGTATTTTTTCTCAGTTTATAGCACACATAATAAGCCAGAAAAGTAAAACAACCCATCGTGATTTTGCACTAAATAGTTCAGTCTAATTAATGAGAAAAGGAAGCACAGGGCACTAGAAAGTGATTCTGCTGCACAACTGGCAGGCAGATACTGTTCTCCGTGATTGATATTACTTGAACACTTAGAGAATTGTTCAAACCATGAAAAGCATTTTAGATTTTCCACAGTGCATTCCACAGTTTGTGAAGGTAAATGTGTTGGAATATTACTTGGCTGGCTCTGGGGTTTAAGAATTAAATTAAGCAACTTAATAATATAACATCAACTCATCCTTGTTATGGGTTTTATTTAAACAGTAATCTGTTGGTTTATTTCAAAAGGCCCCTTAGGAAAATCTAATTTGACTGTGATCTGCAATTTGTCTTCTTCTTGACTTCATTCTCAGTCACAGACACCACATACACAGCTCCTGAGCTGAAAAGAGACATTAGCACATTATACCGACTTCACTCAATCCATTTCTTTTGCGGTCTGTGATACAGTGCCTCGCAGGCAGACCCTCTTCTGAATCTGGGTATCTAACACATACCTTCATATTAGACATCTAGCAAAGCAGTCCGCATTCTACGTACCCTTGATGCAGAGAGGAAAGTGCCTTTGAAGCCTTCCAAAGGGAGATCCGGTGTGCTCAATTTTAGAATCTAAACTTAGCAGACAGGAATTTCCTCTGAGGACGTGGAAAGGCACCTACTGTTCTGTACTGGGCAGCGTAGGGGCATGCATAGAAAGACTGCTTCAGTAGGCGGTAAAGCGTAGGTCTAGGCTAAGTGCTGAAATGAGGCAGGCTGGACCTCAGAGTCCAGAATACTGTCGCACAGAGTGTGTTCTTTCTAAAGTGGGCTTGTAAGCTCTTCATTGTGAACAGTTATGCAGTTACTAACAAAAATAACTTCTTGCATATACTGGCTCAGAGGTAGAGTGTGGTACCTCCAAAGGGACAACAGCATCCTTTCCTTCAGTTGCTGTTCTGCAATCTTGTCTTTGTTAAACAAAATGCCAAGCCCAATTTGCAGATGCTGGTGGCAAGTGCGAGGTAGCAGTTGACCTTCTCCTGGTTGCTTTTCAGACATGTTTTAAATTATCCTGCATAAGGTTTATAAACATGTATATATGTATGTGTATATATTTGCCTATTGTTGCCTCTTTTCAAAGAGCAGAAAAGGGTTTCAAATACCCTGTGGGGGATTGGTTTGGTGAGGCTCCTGACTTCCCTGTGTGCTATGTGTGGGGTTCAGGATTCATCTTGCTTAGTTAGACATTTGCAACATAGGTGTCTCATCCAAGCTAGTTATCTTGCCTCCCTGCATATGGACCAGATAGCAGGTGGCGTGTCCAGGCGATAATTCATTTGACCTATCCTAGCTGTCTAATTTAGGGAGGGAGAGAAGCACTCAAGCCCATGAGCTCCCGTTCCTCTCCATTAACTGCAGACAGTGCAGACAGCTGCCTGGGACACATGTGTCAGCACTGCGGATCTCTGGTGTGAGGTGAGGGTACAGCAATCCATGGCACCTGACTGGGGAGTCAGCGTGCCAGAAGCTGGGAGTAACAGGATGATACTGAATGCTCCACATCTTCCCTTGGATCTAAATCTGCCAGGTGGGGTTAGCAATACCAAGGTTTTAACCACAAGCTGAAGGAAATTAACTTACCGGTGTTTGGGGAGGAACTGTTGTTTTAATACAGCCATTTTTAAGCTTATTGTCTTGGAAATTACCCTTATGTGGCTGGGTCACAGGGCAGTTTGGAATTCCTGTATGACAGCTTTGCTTTTCACGTCCTCTAAAAATGGAAGGCATCCCCTATGTTGCTGCTTTGTTTTAGGTCCACTAAAGTCTTACAAGAAAAAAAAATCCTTACCAATAAAAATTGTAACAATCAGACACTAAGAGCCACATGTTTGGCGTTAGTTTTTATTCGCATAAACAGAATGTAATTGTTTGCATATTTGTAAAATGACCAAGTATGACTATTTTTTCTCAGAGAAATGCCTTCTTGCTGCTAGCTTTATATTGGCTGAGCTTCCAGACTTCTCAGTAGTTCTTTTGGAATGACTTCATAGTCCTTCCTCAGCAAACCCAATCAATAATGTAAAGTTATAGATAAACAAAGTCATTATTTCAAGCAGGGTACTTTGATGAAATTTCTTTATGTGGCAGTGCTGCTTTATGGCAGTTGCTGTGCCTTACCATAAGATAGACTAAGAATAATTTATTAATCTCAGATAATATGCTCTGGCTGATAATAAATACTGCAGCAATATGTAGATTTCAGTGGGCTTTGCATTGTAAGCAGCATTTCATCCTTTTTGTAGCGTGTTTTACAAACTTGATTTGACACGTAGCTCTCTAACAAAGAGCAGATTTGCCTCTATGCCTGACACTACAAATGCTTATTACACAGCAAGTATAGCATCATATATTCAGGGTCAAATCTCAGACATGCTCTAGAAATCTTTATGAAGCCAAGGGAGGAAAGGGTGTTAGTCAAGCCCTAGAAGACCAGTAAAACTTTTTAAAGGCCTCTCTCAGAGGTAGCGTGCTGTTTCCTCAGCCTTGCAGCCATTCCATCCCTAGGCAGCCCTGATACAGTGGGGCTTGGGAGCCATCTCCATGGTACATAGTAAGGAAACCCTAAACAGGACAGTCATCTCCTTCTTTCCCTACACATTTGTGCAGTAAAGTATGTTACTTTACAGCGTGCAGCTCTCTCCCTGAACACACAAGGTAAGATTTCCTGCTTTCAGATGCTGAGGGCAGAAATGGAGGGTGATTTTTAGCCTGAACTCTTGCTCAGTATATTGGTGAAAATCCGAAGAGCCAGAAATTCCTCCTTCTTTCTATAGATTTTTTCCTCCTTAGAGGTTGTAGGCTGAGGGAACTCCTTTGCCAAAACCATCTTTTTCTTTCAAATAATGTCAAGGAATAGATGGACTGTGCATATAAACTGTGCATATGAACAAGAAGCTTAAGGTAGCTTCTTTTTCTGGGATAACAGAGAGAGAGGAAATCCTGAATACTTAATAGTTACAGCTGCAGTTAATTCATAGAAATGTGATTTGTCATTTGGATGTGACTGTGGTGACCTTTAGCATGAACTCTTCTTTGCACTGAGCTGGGTGCCACTGAGTGCTTGCATGAAAATGAGATTAGGGGCTTTGACCCTACCCACATTCTCTTTGGTTACGCTTTGCAATTGATATATTGATGCTAATGTGATCGTTACTTTATTTTTAAATTCTGCTGGATTTTCTAGAACAGAATGGTTTGCATTATTGCAATGCAGTGGAAGATAGTTTTAGTGAGAAAGAAATTTCCCAGCAGACAGGCAGCATAGCCACGGTACCACTGTAGTCTTAAATAGGTATGTATTTTTGAAGTCTTGATATTTTCTCCTTAGATCAGTTTTTTTCTCCCTCTTCTTCTTCAGTGTAAATCAGCTTTTGTGGTTGATTTTTATCTCTTCTGAGGTTTATAACTGCTTTCTCATCAACCATTCATTTTCTACACTGATGTTTTCTGTTTTCCTGCTTCAGCTGCAATCATCCCAATTAGTTATGATAAATATGATAAATAATTTCCAATTATTATGATAAAGTGTCAAATTACATTCATTTTACTGTTTGCACATCTGTATTCAACATGTTTCTGTGATACCCTACCCATGGCAGGGGGGTTGGAACTAGATGATCTGAAGGTCCTTTCCAACCCTGACTATTCTATGATTACTACCGGTGTGCTATTCACTATATGGAACTTTCAGCTCAGTTTTTTCTTCTACTTGCAGACAAAATACTTTGTCATGAGTCTCCAAGAAATGTAAGTGAGGGTGTTTTGGCAGTACTTGTGTGAACTTTGTTCCTCTCTCCTCTGGTACATCTGCCCTCCATGAACAAGTGTTCATTTTAAAACTGGCACAGTTGGATGGGGATTTTACATGTGGAGAACAGACTAGTGCTGGTCCAGAATTTCCCAGTAAAACTTTTTTTTTCCACTGGAGAATGCCAATTGATCTAGAGCAAAATTGTGGGAATACATCAGTTTCAATTTTACTTTTCTTGTGAAGATTTCCCGAGTCTGGGATGCATTTTCCCATTGCATTGAGACTTTAGAATAGAAGATCCCACAGTTGCTGTAACACTCATGGAAGAAACTGGACTGCACACTCAGAAAGCAGAACTGCCCGTGGGCTTCCCATCTCCCCACAGGCTGTTACACAGTGGGGCTTCTCAGCTTCCTACAGAGTCACTCTACAAACTGAACCGAGTCATTAAACATCAATAGTGGGAGGGGTGTATGCAGATACATGAGTGAAAGACGCTGGTTATGTAGAGCCCTGTAAGGCAAGCAGTCATCTGTACTGCAGTTGATGCCCCCACTGTCATTATTTCAGGGATATTTGTGTTCTAATTTTGTGTTATTTTTTGTCAGCAGTCTTAGATACATATCCTGTGGCAGAAGAGGTTTCTGCAGTGAAAAGTGTTGCTGGGTTGGAAGTTGGCTAATGACCCAAAGGCGCTATTGAGGTGACAGAGGTGCACTGTGTCTCAGCTACCTGTGTGCAGTACTGGTGTCCTGGTTTTGGCTATAATAGTTATTTTTTTCCTTCTTAGTCCAGTTTGTACATATCCTTGCAGCAGGGTTCATCTCTCACAATGTAATCTACCTAAAAGCTAGGCTTCAGGGTTCTAGATTTCCCTCAGAGAAGAGATGCACATACTTCTAGGTCCAGCCATCTCATCAGTTGTGATCATCTACCTTTTGGAGGTGCCTGCCTTCTTCAGTGGTTATTTATAAGGACCCTGGACGAACAGCTTAGGGAGAGTGATGATAAAAACTTAACACTGTTGAAGTTATATATGAAGACCCCTCCTCTGTGTTTTTCTAAGGCCATGCCAGAAGCCTGTGACTCAAGAAGAAGCTTAACCAGTACATTTACACTTTGGGTCTGGCAACTATTATAGGTGTGATTTCTCCTACCTACATGCAGTTCAGATAACTTTCTGAAGAAGAACTGACTTCGTCTACAGTTTATTTATATAGCACTTCATAAACTTTCTTCAAGCAAAATTTGGAATCTCAGAATTCTGTGAATGTATATAAAAGTGAATGTGCCTAAATCTGTATGAAGAACTTCTACTGCAAGAACTTGAAAGCCCTTATATACCTTTGGGAATTGCTCTTTAGCACTAACTCCGAGCCTTTGGTTTTAGTAATCCAAATGAGCCTGTTGTAAAAAGGCTTAATAGCCTGGCAGTTGAGCAGTAAAATCAAAGGATACCATTCTGTGCATACACACAGATTCTAGGATTTTTGGTATGGAAATTCAATGGTATAAATCCCAGAGCTTTTTGCCAAGGTAACAGATTTCCCATCAGCCAGCAATCATTAGGAGCAAGGGCCAGGTAGACAGCAACTGTAAATCAAAAGCAGCTTCTACAAAGAAGCTGACATCACTGCCTGCTTTGAAAGGATAGTATTGCTTAAATGACAGTGTATTAGGAGGTAGAGGTATTGTTAAATAGTTTCCTGAAGAAAGCTAATTTGAAAATAGAAGTGCTTTTAGCTTGGTCTACACAAAATTATATTTTCCTGTCTCCCCTGTAACAGTAAATTACCTTGAATGTTGAGTAGATCTAAAGCAAGGACACATTGCCATTAGGATGTCTGGATTTTTTTCTCTTGAGTCGCTCTGAAGTCCTAGGCATTGCTCTTCAATACATACTTTACCACACCATTGCTAGGAGTAACATTCTCCTAAGAGAAATATTTAAATTAGGTGTATAATAAGCTGGAAGAACCAAGGAATCCTGGTTCTGTAAAGTCCAGAGGAGTTTTACCATTAACTTCATTGGTTCTGATGATTAACCCTGAAACTGTAAAAGAAGTCTGGATGTTAAAAAGAAAAAAAGTAACTTAGAGTATTTTTGGGACCAGTATGGTGCAGCAAGAGAGGCATTTGTAACATGTATGGGTTCATAGATACCTTTATGTATGTCTCTTTCATTACCTTTATCTGTCAGAATAAACTTCCAAAGATCTTGTTTCCTAGCATCAGTTCAGTGTCTATATTGAATAGTCTCTTATAATTATCTTTTAACAAAATAGACAAAATTTGTTAATTAATTTAAATTTTAGTCTACAAAGTGCCAATCATTTCCAAGTGGTTATCAAACGTTGCCATTATTGGGATTTTGCATTACTAAACATGTTTACGCAAATGTGCTTTGGAATGAAATGCCTCAAAACAATAGTGTATGATTATAATTCATATAGCATTTTTTATCTTTGGAGGGCTTTGCAAACATTAACTAATTAAATTGTACAGGTCTCTCGTGTGTTCAAATATTATAATTATCTGCAGGTTAGTGACTTGCTTAAGGCAATACAGCAAAGCAGAGGATGAGTTGGGATCAGGGACATCTGCCTTCTAGTCCCATGCTTAATCCACTACAATGTGTTGCTCCAGAGTGAAGCTTGAGTCATTATGGTTAGGTACGTGAAATGCATTTTATTGATAGGGAGGCTGGCATTGTGTAGTTGCTCGAAGAGCGTGACACTGAAGAATGAATTATAAATAACATTATGCATTACTGCTACGCAGTTAGCAGTTTGTACATCTATTTGACATCTGTTTCCCCAGCGATTTGTTATTCAGCTTTTTCTGTTTTTTTCTTTCTAAATCAGCGCAGAAAGCAGGGGCAGAGCTTTGTGCATTAGCGAATTCAGAGCCGTAGCAAATACTCATCAGTGTGGATTAGATAGCAGAACAGTGCCAGAAAAAGGCACAATGAAGCTACCTCAGTGAACTGCTACCTTGACTTACTGATAAGAAAAAAGAAAGAACATTGTCCTCTGCTGTCACTTGAACCAAAATTACTTCTTTTTTCATTATCTAGATCAGATAAGTTTTTATCTTTCCTTTTCCATAAGGCAGTTCCTGTGATTTTCTGACAGACAAACATGCAGCACAGTTAAATCTTAATAGCAGTGCTTATATTGATTTATGGAAAAATGTTCCTGAATGTTTAGATCAGTGCATGCAAGACCACAAAAAAGGTTGTGTAGGTCACAGGTACATAAACCGCGCAAAGGAGGGCACTATGAAAAGGGGAACACTATTCAGTAAGGCATAATTGGGTGAGCGTGTGAATACAGGAATCTAAAAACATAAGCAAAACACATTTTTTTCTGCCATTTTCCTTTCTCCTGCACAACGGGAAAAGATTGTGCTGTTTTTTCCCCCTTCTTAGTTCAGTCCTTTTTCACTAGTAGTGACTCCAATGCAATTTAATTTCTCATAGCAAGCTCTTTTTAGAGTGGAGATAAAAAGGAGTGAAAAGAAATTCTTGAATGATGGATATGAAAGTGTTTTGTCCTGAGCCTGTGTGCCAAGGAGGTGTTGTTCTCCATGTGTATGTGACTGAGGACATAAGTGTTACTATTTTGGACATACAGAGAAAAGGATAATTGGAGCTTAAAGCTGCCATACTTATGAAATTCCTTTAGCCAGAATAAAAGGAATTGAAGGCTGAAACAAGGAGTAAAGCAATGCAATGGCTGAGATAATAGCATCTAATCCTGAGGTGTATCAGAAGTTATGATAGTCATAAGTTTCAGAGTCAAGCTGAGCACGTTCATTGTTTTAGCAGTGACAAACCAAAGATGTGTGAAGAATGAACATGCTTTTATTTATTTACCCTTCTGGGATATACTGAGGTGCAACAGGACACAGTGGTGCAAGTAAATACAAAAAATGAGGCAGGCAGAAAATAAGGAAGTGCATCCTAGGAGGCAGCAGTGGCCAAAGCACTCTTGCCTTGCATATACCACTAAGCTCAGGCAATGTTGAGCAGGCTGGCAGGTACTGAGGTCAGAGGCTGCCCTAGAAAGTGCTCATTCTAAAGCCTGTCTACAGTATCTGCTGCTGGCAGAAATCTCCAGCCTTGCAAACAGAGCCTGGAAACTGAAATAACCTGGAAATGACCAGAGGCTGCCAGCAGGCATCAAAAGAAATACTTGCATTTATGTACTTGTTAAGAGGCAGCAGGAGTCTCAGTCTTGTCAGAGTATCTCCCTCAATTATTTGCTTTAAAAATACAATATTTAGCATAGGGCTGGAATACTGTGTGATAAATCAGAGACACACAGTGCTGTCACAGAGATGGCTTCAAGTAAAATTCACCAAGGTGTGTCTGTTACAACCTGATGGCCATTGCTGTCTCTGTGACCAGTTGCTTATCATGGCCAAACCATTTCTAAATAAGTGTACAGGAGGAACTGGAATAATGACCAAAATCTCAGTCACAGATATTCAAAAGCAGAGTAACGGGATAATGTTGTATAATAAATTATTTGCTAAAAACTCTTTACACAGCTGAACAGGCTGAGAGAGTTGGGCTTGTTTAGTCTGGAGGAGAGAAGGCTCGAGACACCTTAGAACAGCCTTTCAAAACCTTAAGGGGGCCTACAAGAAATCTGAAGAGGGACTTTATACGAGGGCGGGTAGTGATATGACAAAGGAGAATGGCTTTAAGCTAGAAGAAGGGAGATTCAGATTAGATACTAGGAAAAAAATTCATTACTCTGAGTGTGGTGAGACACTGGCACAGGTTGCTCAGAGAATTCATGGCTGCCCCATCCCTGGCAGTATTAAAGGCCAGGTTGGGTGGGGTTTTGAGTAACCTGGTCTACTGGAAGGTGTCCCTGCCCATGGCAGGGGGGCTGGAACTAGATAATCTTTAAGGCCTCTTCCAACCTATACCAATCTATGATTCTATGATTTCTTTTGCACTCAACATTTCTGCTTCTGAAGTACTTGATGTCTGTATCACCACATCGTTTCTGAGATTCTTAGCTACTACTAAGGCATAATCAAAATAAAACATGTTTTTCCTCTTGCTTGAGAAGAAGTACTAAATACGTGCAGTTCTGTAACAGGTACAGCCTTTTCATCCTTTTCCATGCCATACTGCACGACATAGAGGTACTGCTATCCCCCTATGCTTGCAGCAAGTGTGAAATACTACAGGTACCCAGAACCAAGGTGAAATGCAACAGCACAGGCACTTGAGATTAATTGACTGCTTTGGGGGAGGTCTGGTGGAGGCATTGCAAGGTTATAAAATAGGTGATTGGCTCCAGCAGTGTTTCAGAGCACCTACACAAGGCATCAACACTCCCACAGTACAGTCAACAGAGTTAAGTGATCTGAAGTTCAATGGGCAAAGCAACCAGCTTCCTTTACCTACCACTTAACTATGAGTTATCTCTGCTCTTCTGGAGCTTGGGCTTCTGACCTGTAGTTTTTCATTAAAGTACAGTTTGAAAAAAAAGGCTTAAGTTCCCGACTTTCCACTGTGGAAAATAAGAGATCAAGTACTTTGTTCTGAGCTTACCTATTTCTGCCTGGTCTAAAACCCAGAGCATGCTGTCCTCTTCCCACCAGCCTTCTCTCTGTCTGAAAATGTGATGGCCAGTGGTAGCAGTGGTACAGCCACCCACGTCTGGCATAAAAACCTAGTCGTTAGAGTACTGACTCAGGAAGCCAGATACCTACGTTTGCCAATAATGGAACACAAGGGTAGAATGCAAAAGGTACAAAAGATATCCAGGAGTGCTCCTACAACATCCTTTCCCTCTTTTCCTCCTACGCTTGCGGTTTGGATTGGGAAGTGACTATTACAGGTCCTTTTTATGGTGAATCCATGTTGTCATGTGTGATTTAGCCATTTTCATAGCACAGATAAAGTTCAAGGCCCAGAGACAGGGATGGGGTGTTTCTCCCCATGATTTCTAGATGAGAGCAGAGGCTGGGTGAAAGGCCACCAGCATTTGGCTTTCAGGCCAGACAGAGAAGAACATAGGAAGCTTTAGGTGTCTGTGAGGTTGGTTGGAAGATGTCTGTGTGTCTTTCACTTCAGTGCCTGGATACTGGAGGTTCTAACCAGAGTTTCAGTTGTCCCACTGATAAAAATTTAGCCTGCAAATGCTTATCATCCTCACAAACATTATTTTTGCCTGCCGTATTGCTAACTTGTTAAAAAGGGACCTTTATGAAAAATGTACAAAATTTAAAGTCATGATTTCTGGGTAATGTGTTGCTGTTTGTATCAACTGTAGGAATAAATATTTTTCCCAGTAAGACACAAAGATGATTATAAATTAATTGACATAGGAGAGAATGGTCAATGTTATGGTTTCCAGTTGCCATTCTTCCAGTGCACATTCATTTCAGTTGAGGGCTGGTGGGGTCAGGGAGATTTTGTCCCAATGCCCCCTGATTAGGTACAACTGTGAAATAAAATCTGTATCTAGTGATGCCATGGGACAGGTACCTGAGACATTTCTGAAGAAGGAAGAGTCTACACAGAAAGTCGAAAAAGTGTCAGATGCTGAGAGAGCTAATAATTTAGACTTCAAAAATCCTTTACATCATTTTGTCATCTTGATAGCAAATTTCTGTCAGTATCAGAAATGTAACATTTACCAAATGGCAAAATCAAACAAGCAGTAAAGAAGACTAATATTTACTACACATTTGAAGCATGTAAGGGGTTTGAAAGATTCAGTGCAAAATCTTGGGAGAAAATGGATTATTTGTAGGTTTCCAAGGGCAAATGGAAAATGCAGTTATATAAATCAAGAGAAGTTGCTTTGAAATTTTCCTTTTCACTTTCAAAAATTGCTGTGCCAAGCTGGCCATTTTAATTGAGCATTATGAAGGACCCAGAATGCTTCCAGTGCAAATGCATTCAGCTGCTGGTGTGCTAGAACATTTTTGTGATTCATGTTGTTATTCTGATATTTTTACTAGTTTCTTGGGCTTTGGCCTCAAACCAATTTCTTGGTACATTTGAGGTCTAAACCACAGAGAGAAGGACTGAAGGGGGTTATTCATGGGCTTGGCTTTCTACAGGCTTTACTTTTCTGTTTCCCTCATGTGCTGGTGGAACTGTTTCCAAAGCCAGCTGTATGATGCTATGATGCCTCTTGTTTGAGCCCATGCAGCACATCAGAATTTGTCAGTGAAAAGGAGCAGACCATGTACTCCAAATCCCAACATAGGAGTTTATACAGCTATGACATCGTATATTTGTGTTGTGCAGTATTCCAAATAATATTCTAGAAGATTATCTATTTTCCCCTGAAGTCTCAGTTTTAAGTAAAAGGCTTGATTTTTTCAGTGATGTGTTGGGAATAATATTACTTAAGCAGCAGAATTCAGGGAGTGGACATTCGCTCCAGCCTCTGTTTTCTCTTTGTGCAATGTCTGCCTGCTCTAGGTTCTCGTTAATGTTTACCTCTTGGTCACTGATTATTTTTTAATGAGAAAATATGATCTACCATGATCCAGAATTACCACTACATGACACCTGGGCCCTTAAGCTTTGACTTTGCTCCCATGTAAGTTAATGGCAGAGCTCCTGATGATTTGCTTAGCACCAGCTGGGACCTCTGCAGAGCAATTTGAGTTGGAGAAGAAGTTTTAAGTGAATGAGAAAATCTGAAAGTCTCCTCCACACTGAGGCTATGTGCGTACTTTGCAGTAAGTGTTCCTCAAGCTTGTCTAAGTCCCCTACAATTGTTTGGGGTAACTTAAAATTCCTAATTGTCTGTGTTCAATTTCCAGAGAGAGCATGTGGGGCTGTGCCAGGTCAGCTGTTAACCCTTTTCGTTTTTTCAACTCCAGGTATGAAGCATTTTATTGTGTATTATATAATGTTCTGTTTTATTGACAAAGTCTAGTAGCAGTGCTTTTCAGCTTTTTTTCCCTCTTAATGTCACAGCTGGGGGATATGCGGGCCTAGGCAAGGTCTAACGTTGGTTTGTGTTACTGCTTTTAGTATTTTGGGGCTGGGAGGGTGGTGGTGTGCATCATGGGAAAGCTGCAAAATTTTTTTTCAAAATCCCAATGACTAGAATACAAAACCAGAAAAAAAGAAAATATTCTGTTAGATGTTTGATAATGCAGTTAAAAATGCTCAAATTGTCTATTGAAATTGAGTAACGAAATTAAATGTGAATCAACATAGCTGGTTATAATGAGTCATTGCCAGTTACCATGAAACAGTCCACCAGCAAAGCTGTGAATGTAGGAAAGAGATCTTTGCTTGTTTTTCAGGGACGCCAAAATTTTAAAAACTTGCTGTGTAATGCCTTAGTAGATGCCCTGCTTTATAGTTTAATACAAATCCAATGGGGGGGTGACTGGGAGGTTTCAGTAAGAGCTGTGATACCATAAGGTGCTTTGGGTTCACCTCACTTGCCCAAGGAGAAATACTGTATGACAGAGGGGTTGTACCAACTCTGATAGGATTCCTGTTTTTGTTGGCTTTGTTGCTGCTGGTTTATTGGGTTTTAAAATAGCGTGTGATTAAATGTCTGCTCTTAGTGTGCTTGCTTGCTTGTTTGTCCTTCCCCCTTCATTTGTTTGTTTTGTGGGCCCCTAAAAAGATTCCTTTGCAGTCGTGTCTGTCATGTGACAAGTGTATACACATCAACTCACTGCTTTATCTACTCTTAGTAATCCATGGGCCCTCCTATGTAGAGTACGGAAGGAAAAACAACTTCAGACATTCAGCATAAGCAAATAAACTGCAGAATAAACCTTCACATTTATAAGTAGAGTTAAATTCATAATGAAATTAAGAAGACGGCACGTTTAAGAGCAATTACACTTTCAGATTGCTAATGAGTAGTTGAATACAGAAATCGTTCCTCAAATCTACTCCAATTTGCACTTAATTGCATTACAACTGGTATATTTATATTAAAAATGTGCAGGATCTTATTACTCAAACATTTTCAAAGCAGCAGCAGGCAGCAGCAACTCCTCCGTTAAAGCCAGTGCAGCGCTTTTAAGGTTTCTGTGGAAATGGAATAGAGGTTATAAGATTATTTAAAAAAAAAATCCTTAGAATTTTCTTTGATCTGGTTGAATTTATCAGTGCAACTTCAGAATTTATAATGAAGAGCCTACTAGTTTCCCAAAATGTTGTATTTCTAGAATAAATTTGTATTTCAGATACTATTTTGAATGCAAAGCTACTTTAGTGAAAATCAGCAATAATCTATATAATCACCAATTCTATTAGCCTCTATTCTGTAGGAAGCATTTTCAAGAAGGAGGCTTGAAAATGTTGTCAATTTTTGGTCTTTTCTTAGCATTGCTCATGAATTTGTACATGTAGAGTTTACACATACCACAATAATGAATAAGAGCTCCTACTTATGAGGCCTGCTGAATAAGATTCATGGTTAGATGTAGATGAAGATGACATAAGTTATTTCATGTACCAGTTCTAAACCACTAAAAGTTTGTTGGCTCTGACTGGAATGAGTCTGAAATACAGTATTTTGTTGAGGCCAGTAGCTGGTAATAAAACCAGAAACTTGTAAGAGAGGGGTAAGGTCTTATATGGGTTTTTAAAATAAAGGACCAAATTATTCAAGAAATTCACAGCTGTCAAATCTCATTTAGGCCATGAGGATCTGTCTGCAGAGTGAAAGGTGGAAATGAGACCAATAAGATGAATATTTCAGTTAGCGTATCATTTGAAAGTATAAATTCTTATGGTGCACTTAAAACTGCTTGTTCTGCTAGGGAATATTCCTCACAGCTGGTCTTGCTTCTTGGAGTATAGCACTATTGCAGTTTAGGAGCAGTAACTGCTTGTCAGAAGTGAATTGTGCTACAATTAAGTACAGCTTAGTGAGTGTCTGTATTTCATTTGAATGAAATTTCATGCCTGGCTAGTTTTGGGTTTTCTTTTTCAATTTGGTGTTATTAAAGTTATCTTTTTCACTAAATTTCAAGAAAATTACTCTTCCATAAAACTATGGTCTAAATTACGGTATTCCAGTTATGAAAGTACAGAAATATTCTTAGATACTTGATTTTTTTTTTTTTTTTTTGTGGTAGTGGGGGAAGAGAATGGATCATGAAGTCTTGAAGAAACATTATTTGTAGGCTCCTTTTTCTATTGGTCTCATGAAATCTACTAAAAGCTGTAAGTTTTACTCAAAAGCAGTTCCACACGAATGTTCTGCATCTGCTGGCCAGTGTGGATGGCCACAAGCTGGGACTGTTGCTGCAATTCATACATGTCTAACTGTTCTTTTCCTGCAAAATGTTGAGTATTTTGTCCGTACTGCTTCCCCTGATGCAGAAGTGTGCTGATCTGCCATTTCACTGGTGTTATCACATATGAGTCTCAGATGTTAGTGGGCACAACATGCTGCTTCTTCCTTGGAGTCTTGCAAACGGTACTGGTTTTGCTTTTGTATAATTTACCCCTGTTCTTCTTTTTAACACCTTGTTCCACAGGCTCAGCCAGATGGGAGATGTTTGGCAGCTGGAGATGCCAAATTCTGGAATATAGCTTTCCTGAGTTGGCACATGGGTTCATGGCTGGCTTCTTGGCTTGCACCTCTGCTTGGCTAGCTGTGTAGCTGGCAGCTGTAGCACTGCCTTTGGGGCTATGTTAGGGTCAAGCTGCTATGGAGTTGGATGACTTTCCAGATCTGAATTACCCTGCTGGACACCATTTTCACCTTAGTTTGCTTTGACTCTGCTATTCAAAGATGGATGTTTGCACTCTTCTGTTTTATTCCTGCCATTTGTAAGGCTAACTTGAAGCAGTAGTTCTCGTTTGTCACCACTTCAAAAAGAAAAGCAGCATTGCAGAGTGTACTCTTTCACTTGTTAGGATTCCCATTCAGTTAGCAGGAATGTAAGGCCCAAGTCTGTGCTTGTAATTCATCTCTGGGACCAAACTGTGACTACAGAGCACAGGCCTTAAAAAAAATGTATTTCTTAAGTCTAAACTTCTCTTTCAGCCATGAGTGAATCTGGCCTCTGTCGAACAGAAAAATAACACACATTTAGGGACACAATCCGAATAATTTTTTTAAAGAAAAAGGATAAAGAATAATGATGATGATAATAAATAGAATGTTACTGATAATAATTAAAAGCACTGACAGAAGAAAATACTTAATCTTCTCTTTACTTGATGTGGAATGTCCTCATTACATACTTTAGTTTTACCTTAGATTTTTTTGGTTTGGTTTTTAGTTGAGTTGTCTTCTTTTTCTTTCTATAAATGAGGTGGTGAAAAATTACTGCATCTAGGATAGCCAAAGCATTTGAAGTAATTCCCTAATCTACATCTTTTCCTCTGTGCAGCTTGGTGCATAAACATTACTTTCAGTGGGAAAAACTGCAAATTCAGGAGGTTACTGAGACTCCAGATACTTACAATAAAGTTCAGATTAGTCATACCTGCTATGACTAATTTTCATTCCCTCACTCAGCTGTAGTGAGAGTACATTGTGCTACACTGACTGGTATCTCTGTGACACACTCAGGAAACTTTACTAACACTTGAGCAGATAGATAGCACTTGTGCCTTACTTGGACACAAAGTAGGTTTGTGTCCTGTATGTTAAGATTAATCTTTGCAGGGTGAGGAAAAGCACCTGAATTCCCCCATTGCATGTTTCAAGAGCAATCAAAAAGGAGACCCTACCCATCTGGTTTAGGTGTATACCCCACTGATGGCCTAAGCGATGTTAGTGCTTCCACAGGAATACAGCCTGGTTACATTACCTAAGTCGTCATGGACTATATAGGAATAAGAAATAAAGCAATAGGAAATGAAATACAAGCGATAGGAAATAAAAGCATCTGTTTCACTCGGAGGTAAGCCGCATAGCTCTTTCTGGGCAACAGTGGAGTAGAGATGATTCTATTGAAAAGCAAGCTGGCAGCAGCAACAGCAGTATTCCCACCTCTGCAGGAGAACTTCATTAACTAGCTTGTCAACAGAGAGAGAGACCTGAGGTTTAGGTTCTCAGCCCAGGCATCATGGGGGTGTTATAATCATTGGGATCCTTGGCACAGACCTTATCAGATGAGATACTTGAGGAGCAGTGGAGTCTCTCACCTCACTTTTTGCTGAATATGGCCATTGTATAGGCAAGAGCACAGAAGTCACAGGTTGCAAAGGAAAGTAAGAAGAGCCTGAATCCTACCTGAGCATGAACAAGACTGGGACTGTAGGCTCCATTCTCTGGAGCAACATTAGGTCAGAATGAAATAGAGCTATCACCATCCCCCTTTTGGAGCTAAGTGTCCAGATTTCTGCCCAACCTTTTAGGTTTGTTGTTCTTACAGTCCTGGTTGCTGAGTAGTTCGCTTACATGAACACTCAAGCAGGAAACCACAAGTCCTTATAGCCAGGTTATTCCTGGGGTGATGAAGATGCTGAATCAGTCTTCTGTCTGAGAAGGACCTACAGCAGAAGTCTTTCCTTCCCTAGTTGAATTACCTGACTGCAAGGCTACAATGCAACACTTGGCCAGTGTCACCGTGATTGGTACCTAAAGCAGCTCCAGTGAAGTACCTCATGAGTTTAAGGGCATGCTGTGTGGGACTGTTCATGGACAGTGGGTGGGAATGTGGTCATGGACCTAGGAAGGCTTCTGGTGCCTGCCTCCCAAATCAGGGTTTCAGCATGCTGGTTTTCACACTTCTCCATATGTTATTTCACTTCCTCAACTATATTTTCTCCTTTGAAACAAGTAAGCTATAAGTCATTTTTAATGTAGTAGAATTAGAGATGTTATTCCATTATCTAGAGTATCCCTTTTCCCTGTTTCTTTGTTTCTGCCCTTTTACATGGGCCTGGCTGTCCTTAATTTTTTGAATCTCAGCCACAATTTCTGCTCCACTATTGCATTTCTTGTCACTGTCTCTATCCCAGTGGCTTTGGCAATCATATACAAGGTAGAGCAAATTATCTTCTTTCTTCTTAAAAAAAAGAAAAAAAAAAAAAAAAGCAACTATGATTGCTGTCCCTTATGCATTCTTTTCAAGCATATAAACAATGTGTGCTGTTAAAAAATAAAAAAAAAAAAAAACCTGCAAAAATGTTTTTCCCTTGCACCTCCAGTACATTCCGTAACTCAGTTACTGTAACTGTTTTTAAACTTTTTCAAACACACATACTGTCAAGAGGTTGCAGTAAAACAAGTGTTTCTCGTAAGACCAATGTGACCGCAGGCATGAAAAAAGATGACAGAGCAAACAGAAATTCACATGTTTTGTGTATCAACATCTTTTTTTTGCCCAGTGGCAGATACTTGGAGAAAGAATCTGTTTACTTCAGTGAAAGGCTAGCTTAGAGTTTTCTGATTCCCAAGGCAAACAGAAGGCAGAGTTTCCAGCTTGCAAGCTATTCAGTGTGTGTGATGAGCAGAAGTCATTTGTGGATTTGTATGTTGCATTTTAGCATGATTAAATGTTTTAAGTCTATGGATTTCATGTTGGGGATTAATGATGCTGAATGAAAGAGCATCAAAGAATAAAACGTATTTACATGCCAGATTAAAATACCTTAAAAAAGAGACAGAGTACCTGTTATTGGATAGAAGTGGGGTAAGAGCTGCGTAGGACCAATTGTTCATTCTGCGTCAAAAGGATGCTTATTTCAGCATAGAAAGAAGAAAAGTGAAGGTTTGATAAGGATTGGCTGTACTTATCTGAATTCTGAACACTTGTGTTTCACTCATCATTTTGGAAGAGGGGATTAAAGAGGTTTCATTATCAGTTAGTGCAGATCTGTTTCACTGAATCAATCAAACCATGATGCTTAGCTGCTTGGGATTAATGAGATGATCTTTAACTGGAAAAATTGTTGGTAACAGGGTGTTAGTAAAGGACAGGATGTGAAGTTATTCAGTGCAAAGGTGGACATAAGATACAGTAAAGGTGGTGTTTGCTGCTTTGAATTTGCATAATACTTTTAGATCTGTTTGCCTTAGCATATTAACTCATAAACATACCATTATCTTAAAATGTGCTTAATTGGTTTGTATATGTTCTCTGCAAATCTTCCTCATGGCTGTCTAGATTCATGGGTCATATCTGGATTTGCAGTTAGGTGTCGCATTCTGTTTACCAAGATAACAGTAGATGAAGATGGAAAAGACCTATTTGCTCATTAAATCCATCCTGTTGAAAGCACAATATAGGCTCTTCCAGTAGTATTAAACTGTTAGTACCCCTGATGTTATCCAGTATGCCAGGGAGAGAATTTATTTGTGCCATATCTGTAGATAAGGGTGCCTTAATGATCAAGTTAGCGTGTGAAATACTTAATGCATATGAAATACTCCCTACTGAGCTGGGGAGAAGTTTAAACGTGCAATCTAATACAGCTGAGTAAATAGCTGATGAGACCAGCTCGTGCACACATTCGTTTTTTCCCCTGCTGATGCTCTAATCCAGATTAGCATGTGTGAGGTGAATTCAGCAGTCTGATACACACTGTGATTTGTTTGACGCAAAAGGGGTTGAATGATTACCCTGGGTTTGGGGCAGCAAAGGGGAGGGGTTGACAATGTGAGGTTATTTCCCCCCCCTTCTCCGCTTCCACTGCTTAATACAAGACCTGAAGCCCTTAGTTACCGAACAATGTCTGAGCAGTAACCAAGCTTGTGCAAACCCCAGAGAAGAGTAATGACTGTTCCTCACAAGCTTCCTGCCTCAGTGCAGGTGCAGGAATCAGGAGGGCCTGAATAATTCATAAGGTGCAAATTAGCCCCAGCTTGCTCCCACTGCTCGAATTCTGCTTCAGCTTACCTACCTAGTTGCTAGAAGAACAGAAATAGAGGAGGCTTGGGAAACTGAAGAGGGCAAGGCAAAAAGCGTTATGGTTTAAAGGCTAAAGTCACAGAGACTGCTGAACGCTGGGTGCGTTTGAAGGCTTGGTGCTTATTGAGGAATTGGACTGTGCATTGACTATTCATGAAGTGTTTTCTCAGGAAGAAGTAAGCTCTGGGGACCCAATTCGTTGCTCTCAGAGAAGGAAAAGACTTCCTTTTAAGAATTAGGCTTTTCCCATTTTTATTGTTATTGTTTTTAAAAATTACTGGGTTTAAAAATAAATAATCTTAAAAGGTCATTTAAAGCCTATTAAGCTATTTGAGATGGATTTATGGTGTCACTGAACTCCAGGGTCCAGATAAATTGGCTGAGAAATTTTGGATGTTAGGATGGTTACTCCTTCAAGTGAACATGGATTCAAACAGCTTGTATGAAACTAGTTATATCTGGAAATGCAGTGTGCAATTAAGCTTGTATTTTTGTCATTTAAAAGGCTGCATTTCTGTTTTCTAAATATTGCTTGTGATGGTTACCTTTTCTATGGGTTACTTAACTGGTTTTCTGCACAGAAGAACGAAATGAGAGGCGAGAGGTGCTTAATCCTTCTGCTGCACATAACTGCAGCTCACCCAAATGCCAAGTAAAAGGTTTTGGTGAGCACTGTTATTATGGGAGAATGGGATTCCTGACACAGATCTATAAACAATTGGTGTGTATCCATGCGGTACCAAGAGGAGTCGGCCTGAAAAAGGCAGATTGTTTCTGCCGCATACCTGAATATCCCTTTGACATCTCTCATGTGGGAGATGGAAACATCCGACATCCCCAGCGGGAGCAGGAACAAGGTGGTTAGTTCTCCCTATTGACAGGTGTTCGTGTGGAGAAAAACTCTCCTAATGTTTTTACAGTGCTCAATAAGAAAAGAGAACAGCAGGAGAAAAGATCTTTTTAGTGGTTTGGGGGGGAGGGTGTTCTGGTTTTTTTGTTTGTTTTTTTTTCAACATACATCCCTTCTACCCCGCCCCCTCTTGGCTCCCGCGTGCAGCAGCAAGATCACGTTGCCATCATCTGTTTTTGCATTTCCCTCATTTGGGTGGCTGGAATAGGAGCTGGCTCTCATTTTTAGCTGATTCTGTCATTTCCGCTAGGCCCCAGCTTGGGGGAATGCCAAGACCAACAGGTGATCCCTGTAGCTGCAGAACAGCAGGAAGGAGGCTGTGCATGTAGGAGACACTGCACCAGAGGGGCTCCCTGGCCCTGATCCATCTTTTTGTATAATTAACACCCCCCTTCCCCAACTCCCCCATAGCGAGCAGAAATCTGTGCAGAACAGCTCAGCTGCAGCAGCCCTTGTAGGGAAAATGTTAGTAGAGAGCCCTGGAAGAACATCGGCTGTGTCTTAGAAACCGTGGTTGGTCCTTTATATGAACAGGGGCAAAACTGTATTAGCTGATGAAAAGTAATATGCACCCTGTCGATTTAGAGTAGATATTAGGAAGAAATTATTCACTATGAGGGTGGTGAGGCACTGGCACAGGTTGCCCAGAGAAGCTGTGGCTGCCCCATGCCTGGCAATGTTCAAGACCAGGCTGGATGGGGCTTTGAGCAACCTGGTCTAGTGGGAGGTGTCCCTGCCCATGGCAGGGGGTTGGAACTGGATGAGCTTTAACATCCCTTCCAAACCAAACCATTCTGTCAGTCTATGAACCATTGCAGGAAAATAAGCATTTCAATAAATTTTAGTGTTATGCTTGCAGGCTTTCTTATTGTATAAGAATCAGTTTAGAAGGAGGTGATAATCCAGTTTAGGTTTTCTCTGCAAGAAGTAGCTTGTGGAGTCAGGTGGAAATACTTGGGAAGCTAGTTGGCTCTGATCAGGAAGGGCTGTCTCAGCTGTAGAGCTAGGGCCAACCGGTGCAGCATCTGCACAGGCTTTGCATTCTCTGGGTGTCTGCACCAGGGAGGCAGGACAGTGCGGGGCTTCACAGGGGGAATTGCTAGAACACGTGGAAAACTTTCTGGAATTCTCAAGACAGCCTCAAAGAACTGTTTTGTTTTGTTTCTTTTGTTTGGGGCTGGGATTTTTTTTCAGAGGAAACTCCTAAAGCGTTTTGTTTGTTTGTTTGTTTGTTTTTTCTTTTTGTGTTTTTTTTTTTTGTTGTTGTTGTTGCTGTTGTTTTTAATGAAAACAAGGTTATATTTAGGAGGTGACAGTGGCTTAACTAAACCAGTTTCCAAACATGTCTCCGAGGCTTAGGTTAACCCCTTGGCATATACCATAATGTGAGATAACATGTCCCTGGAAACCCTAACTGCATGTTTGTATTTGTGAGGCAGGCTGATGGTTCAAGATAGACACTTGGTGGCCTTAATCCTCTGCTGAATAGGTGATATCTCAAATTTTCTCTGCAGGGTACACATGGAAGCCAAATTGCTTCTCCTATGGGGTCACTGCTAGTGGTTTGAAAGCTGAAGGCTGTGTATAGACAAGGTATATACATTATCTGTATGAACATCCATGGGGAGCTGGGCTCTCTCAGTGCACCACAGCATATCTCCACAGCAAAGGTAGACTGCTGGGAGAAATGAAGTGGGAAGCCTGGATCAGCTCCGCCGGTGGAAATGGGGTATTGCAGCAGATCTGCACAACAATAAGCCGTCACCCTGCCTGACCGCTCCTGCTATACACAAACCAGAAACACAAACATCAATGAGAGTAAACTCAGTTATGAAACATCAACATATTTAGTAATGCTTCTAGCAGCTAGCCATCTGCAGTCTTTTTAACCAAGCCAGCAGTCGTTCTCTGTGCATGGTTCTACAGCTTGTCAGCCATCTGAAGGAGGAAGAAGCACCCTCACAGGGACACACTGCATGTCAGGGGTATGACGTGTGGAAATTTAAAGGAGATACAGGACCTGAACTGGTAGTAGATTGTTCATGAATACAGACTTTACTTCCCATGGACATGTCTCTGTGTCCTAAATGGTGCACTGATAGACACTAGTATCTCTATTATTTTTCCCTTGTGCCCCTTCCTTTCTCAGTGCTGGTTTACTGCCTTTACCCCCTTCTAAAACATCTGGTATAGGAAGCTATCAGCAGGGAGTGAAGTGTTTCTATCAAAACATGAATTTTTCTCTTCTCTCATCTCTATTTGTGAAACTGTCCTAATCTCTACAATTGCAGTGGGTCCTGGACAAACCTAAAAAGCCCCTCTGGCAGACTCTGCTGTCCCTCTTGTTTCCCGTTGGTTTGAGGGCAAGTGGGAATGATTTCTTTCTCAGATGCTCACCTCTGGCTCCAGTGACCTCTGTAAACCCACACATGCATGTTAGGATGAAGCAGAAGCTTTTAGGGTGGTCAGGGAGCCCAGTGACTCAGTTTCATGAGCAGGCAGCAGTACCAGTCGGAGAGTCTCGAGAGCAAGCAGGAATACTTTCCTCCTGCACTTAGCTCAGTGCAGCCTGGTCTGGGCAAAAGCCCTCTGAAGAGTACTGCAGGCAGGAGAGAAGCATCCTTGGGCGGCCCCCAGAAAGTCAAGTTTTCCAGTGCTTTTGGCAGGCAGCCTGAAGCAGATCCATTCCTTATGCCAGCCCCGTGGAGCGCTGCCCCTCGCAGTTCTCCCTCCTGCTGCAGCACATACCTTACTATTATTAATAGTCTGGAGGCGCCAGCAGCGTGCTTTGTTCTGGTCGGTATGCAGTTGCCCAGAGAGCAGGGAGCTGTGTGGCAGTTGTTTTTTGTACTGGTAGATGGATTTGGGAATGAGTGCTGCAGTTTGTCGTGTTCTTTTTTATGCCTCCTCACTCTGGGCTGTCCCCAGTGCACACAGCAGGTGAAGAATGTTGTAATCCATCTGGGAAGTGCTGTCAGGACACGGAGGTGCATGGAAACAGCAGTGTCTTCAGGGGAAGCAGATCAGCCACACCAAGTGGTTCCATAGTGAGCCGTAAAATTCTGATGCAGAGTGAGAAAAAGAAGCAAGTCAGCCACAGGTTTTTCTTAACTTCTGCTGTGAGCATGCAGAGTCCCACAGTGTGGTTTATTGGCGCATCTTAAAACTTCAGTGGGGAGCTTTAGGTTAGATACAAGGAAGAAGTTCTTTTCTGTAAGGTTTTGAGACACTGGAACAGGTTGCCCAAGGAAGTTGTGAATGTTCCATCCCTGGCAGTGTTCAAAGCCAGGCTGGACAGGGCCTTGAGCGACCTTGTCTAGTGGAGGGTGTCCTTGCCCATGGCAGGGGTGTTGGAACTGGATGATGTTAAGGTCCTTTCCAACCCTAACCATTCTATGATTCTATGATCTTAAAGGACTTCTCCAACTAGTTGATTCTGTGATTCAGTGGTTATGTAGCATGCAGGGAAGCAAGCTGCTCCTGCGCACTTGGCCTGGTTTGTGACTTGCCCAAAGTCACAGATTTTATTGAGCCGTCACTGTGAAATCAGTGAAAGCTCCAGAATCTCTGGCTGCTGTTTGTTGAATCATAAATCCTTAATAGTTGTATTTAGTTTGGAACTGACGGAACTTTCAAATGTACCTGCTTTCAGGCTACAAAACCTAAGTGAAAAAAGACGTGTATTATTAGTGTGTGAGCAAAGGACGCTTCTGATAAAAACAGTGGATTTGGCAAATGACCTAACAAAATGTCCAGTCATGGGGATTCCTCTGACCTCAGTGTGGAATACTAGGCAGCGTGCACTGAACCTCATGTCCCCCAGATTAGTAACTGTTTAATGTTATTCCTGTAACCCGTATACTTCCTCTTGTTACACCACCTCCTCCTGTTTTTCCACCCTGTGTAGTTCTACTGTTTCTCTGAGTATTAGCTCACTGCAGCAAATAGTTTGTCTTTTTAACTACTTTGTGAAATACCTAGTGCTCTTTTGGGTGCCATAGAAGTAATAATAATAATAATAGTAATAATTTTTCAGGTGTACTGTGTAAAGTTGTTTGTTGCTCAGACACAAAGAAAGGGTGACTGCAGAATGCTGATAACTCAGCTGTAAGGTAAACCTCTATCACAGGAAGGGAAATGGTCTAGTTTATTTATGAGTACACTCAGAAACAATGCCTGCCTTCCACTATACCCATCCATTTTTAGAGTAGCACGTTTTACTTGGATGCAGCATCACTGAAGGTCAATAATAATCAGGGCTAAATTGCTTACAATGCAAAGGTAATGAAATGCTCTCATTACACCGGTCATCATTTTCATTGTTAATTCAATGTTGTTTAACTTTTCACTGGTTTCTCCCATCACAGATGTGGCAGTGAGGCAGCGAGGCTGAGCTGGCTGCTGCGGGTACTTGAAAGGTACAAAAAGGTACCGCAAAGAAAATTGATTGACTGCAGTTGACTGTATTAGAGAGAGACCTTACTTGAACCAGCAGTAACTGGAGGGAAGTGTAAACTGGCTTTAATTCTCTAGCAGACCTCTGAATATTAAGGATGGGCACAGCAGTTGGGAGGACACATTCAGAGTCTGGTCATGTTCAGGATCACATCCTCTTGGCTTTCTCGTTGTTGCTGCAGTTATTTGCAACTAAGGGGAATTCTCTAGCTTTTGGAGTTCATGTTAGGTATATAATTGGGTGGAGAATTAATGTAAACTTAAAATAATTCCATTTCACAGGCATTATACTCCTTAGTTTTAAATTATTCAGCTTCGTGTCTCCAGTATCTCCCAAAAGCCCTGCCGTTATCGATTGTCTGAGTCTCTTTATTAGCTTATATTTTTCCCTAAAAGCAAGGCCTCATGTACAGTGTAATTATCCAGCAGTGCCGATTAACTGCATAATTCTCTTTTCTGTAAAACTGCTGTGTAAATTACTTTTCATTTCACAAAAATGACTCGTCAGGCAATTTTGTGGAGGGTTTTTTGATAGGTTTCTTTTCTTTAGGTTCCCCTTTCGCAGGCATCATCTCCATCATTATGTCATGGTAATATTGTTAAATACTGTTGTGTATGATCTTGGTGCAAGCGCTGAGCTGTACAATGGAGAAAAATAAAGTGGTTTATATGGTATTGTTACTTCTGCCAGCAGACACGATGAGCCGAAGTTGCTAAGATATCCTGCTCTAAGGGCAAGGATGTTTTTAGAGAAAAATGTTGTAACAATGAGGTCAAGGAGACTTAAAATCTTCACACATCTGAACTTTTCAGATTTCCTGTTGCTGCTTTCAGTACGGTTGAGTCACCTCAGCAGCCTGCATGTCCTATCCATCGTTGTCCCTTCCCCATTTGCCTTGGCAATGGCTCCTCATCCTTCTTCCTGCCTTTCACTCCAAGACCAAGAAGCCTACCCACCACCTTCCCATGCCCTTAGGTATTTCTTCATGCTCCCTACACCTGCTTCCTGGGATAGATGATACAGAGAAGATGGCACGTCCTTAGGGGACTATACTCTTGAATAAGAAATGGTACTGTGCTTATCAGCTTTTCATCTGGATTCGACCTGAACAAAACAGTGGACAGCGTACAGCAGAGAGCTCTTTCTTGGACTGAAGGATAACCTGGATATTTCAAATTGAACTTTTTCCTGTCTGGTGAGCATGAGTCATTTGGTCTGCCATTTTTAAAGCTGTCGTTTGTTGCACATGTCATGTATTTATAAATGCCCCAAGCAGTATGGAGGTGCAGGTCATCCTAGCCCTGCTGGCATAAGAACTAGCTTGCCTGCTCCTCTGCTCTGCGAATCCTTTACTAGTTGGCATTTGGTTTCAAAAGGGCATGTTTCACTAGTGTGTGTGTAGAAACAACTGGCCAAAGTCTAAAGTCTTTCTTACTGAGTCAGTCCAAGTGGATCCAGTAACCTGGCTAGTGTTTATGAAAAGAGCAGAAAAACAGGGTTGGTATACAGTGATTGGAATACATCCATCCCCTCCGTCTATCCATCTTCTACATTATAGCTTAAAAGAAAAAACCACTGTGGTTTATGCACTTTCAGTCTTTGAGGCCATTTCTTGACCTCAGTGTTCAATATCTGTATATGGCCCTGCCCTTTGTGAACTCGGCTAATCCTCCTTTGAGCCCATTTATTCTCTTGGACTCTGCAGTATGCAGTGGCAATGAGTTGTAAGTGAAAAATAAAAATGAAAAATAAAAAATGCTCTTCCCTCTGTTCAGTTTAAGCCTCCAGTTCTTAGAAAAAATAGTGAATAATCACTTCCTATTGTTACATTCTTAAGGGTGTGTGGATCTCTACCCTCTCCCCTTGGTTATCTCTCAAATTTGGCATTCTCAGGGTAACATGATTGTGGGCCAGCTGTCAAAGATGTGGCTGAAATAATTTTCACTCTGTGCTTTCTTCTTGAGACCAAATTAATCCTAGATCTGCCATCGTTTGCAGCTGTTACTAAGAATAGGATAAATTAAAGAAACATGCTTCCCATGAACTATCACTCTTTACATTCAGAACATCACTACAAATAATTCCTTGTGGCACAAATAGTTGCAAAGCATAGAACTGTTGAAATGCCAGTTATTTAGCTGCTCTCACCATTTGCTTCTGATGAGTCAGTAGCTTGTTCAACCCTTTTTTTTAAGTATGACAAAATGATGCTTGTTGCTGTCCTGCTGCTTGAGCTACTGGCGTATCCTTGTAGAGCTCCTCATTTCCGCAGTGTCAGGAAGAACTAGGATTACTGCACCAATTGTTCTAATTATTTCCAAATTTTTCTTCTTAGCTTGTATTTCTGGAGCTAATTTGTTGGTTTTGTAAGTTATTTTATGTCTTTGTGTTAGTTTGTTTAATCCCACGCACCTGTGCTTTTAGACGATGTGTCCTTCTGCTAATGTTCTGTGTGCTGCTGTGAATTACAGCAATGAGCAGATGGGGTCAGATCTATAAGTATCTTTTAGGATAAAAGAAAAAGTGGTTTCCATGTGTCTAAAAATGCACATTTATGTTTTGCATTATGTATTTTCCTGAGTTCTAGACTTTAACTACTTCTGTTAAAAATGATTCTGGTACAATTATTTCCCTGGTTCTTCTGGTCTCAGTGACCTGTAACAACCAGTATTTTTGTTGACACATGGCTTGGCAAATAAAGGCTGAAATAGTAAACGGCTATCCTCTTTGATGTAGTTCCTAACTGTTTTCCATCAGGCGTTTGCAATACTGTTTTTAAAGGTTTAATTATACTCAGAGTCATTAGAAATCTATTGCATATGTCTGACTCTGAAGGGAGAGAAGTAACCATTTCAGTACACTCCTCTCCCCCAATTCCAATGCAGCATTATGTCTGATAATTTTTTTCTTTTATTAATCAGTTTTATTATCACAGCATAGACATCACTGCCTTCAAATCTCCACAGGCCTTCGACTAGAGTGGCTGTCAATACTGAAAACAGATTTTTGAGGGACGTTAGAGCACATTATTGTTCAGAGCACCATAAACCTTGTGGTGTTTCAGAACACCTCTGTACTGCAGAAGGGGTTTGCATCAGTGTATGTGCTAAAGAGTTGCTCTATGTTAGCATTCCTTTCCTTATAATTGAGGGAAAAACATGTTGCTTTTGCAGCAGAGATCTCCCTCATGGTAATGTAACCACGCTAAGTCGTAAAGGTCACAGCTTCTGTGAAAAGTTTCTCTATTAATAGTCTATAAGTATTTTGTTTCTGCCAAGCTAGTGCTTAGAACCAAATTAGCCCCTCATTACAAGTCTGATACATTAAAGTCAAGAGTGTATCAGCATGCCCTGTGTTGCCTCCAGACACCCTCTATGATCCTTTGCTCAGGCTGCATTTTCATAAATGTACACATACGGCAGATGTGACCAAGAAATCTGTTGGTCAGTCAAAAAACTGGTAAGACAAATGAGTCTCTTTTTCTTTCCTTTTTACTGCTCTTAAAACAAGTGGCAGTTTGTGAAATGTATTTATCAGCTGTGGGGAAATAGTTGCTTTTATTTCTCAATGTCACCTGTTGCCTGCCATGTAACAGCTAAAGATACTTCCATGGATAAATAAATGTTCACTGTTTCTTTTGATGTGACTCCTTTCACCAGCACAGAAGATAGGTAGAGTTCATTCTGAGTTTAATCGAGGGAGGTGGACACCTCCATCTCATTTTAAAGCATATGTCTAAGATGCACAAGGTGAATTATTCCAAGAATTGCCAGTTTGTCCCTGTCTGTAAGCAAACCATTAGCTAAGAACATAGAAAAAGGAATTTTGAAGATGACATAACAAATGTAGAGGAGATGTAAGGTAAAAATACCATCCTGGAGAGAGAAATCCTTCTTTGAAAATTAGTGTGTGAGTTCTAATCCTAAATACTGTGATACGAGCACCCAGTGAAATCCGGAAAAGTGGAGTTTGAAGAATGAATTACCTGAAATCACATGAACCTTTGCATTCAGTAGGTATATGGGACTGTGACTCGGGATTTTTTTTATCTGCCATATGCCATCCCTGTTATCTTAGATTTCTTATGCCTTGATTTTTAAGGATGCCCCAATCACCCATATTTTCTATTCCAGATCATGCTTATTGTAAAAAAGAAAAAAAAAAGGAAGAAAAGAAATTGGGCAGTTAATTACTCTGTGTGTCGTTGCTTTGTCTGAAAAATGATGGTAGCATTGTCCATCAGCCTTGCTTGGATATTGAGAGAATAAATTCATAAATCTGAACTGTGTTCAGGTTTTATGTCAGTTCTCATAGTAAAACCTATGAATTATAGATAAGCCTTATAATAATCGAGAAGAAAGGGAAAAGGAAGGTTTACTGCTTTGTTTGCTCTCTTTTTGCTCCCTCTAGTAGCACGGAAATGAATTGTTCATTACTGCAGTCGTAAGGGTGAGAGCACCGGTGACTTCTGATGCTCTCGTAAATTGTGTTGTGCTCTCGAGATACAAGTGGCTGTGATTCACACGTAATTTCTGAATCCTAATTGTGTTAGACCCAAAAGTAAAGATTTCCATTCCAGGTTTGCAAGTGCACTCATGCAGGCAACCCTTTGTACCCCTCAGGGAACATCCTTAACTTCTCTGGGGTCCCAAGAGGACAGAGGTTCAGCCATCTCAATCCAGTTGTAGAATTTAACATTTAGATCCACCAATTTCAGCTTTTTACTCACAAACACAACACAGAACTATGTATGTCAGTGTTTGGTAGTTAGGACTTTTTCCCTAAAAAGCACTGGGGTGGTTTTAGTGTGGCCTTCTAGAAGACATTTTATGTCTGGGATGCTTCAGTTGCAATGTGACAAGGAAGTTAAGTTTTGGAGTATATATGGAGTATATGTCTTCCTTTGTTGGCTCAGTGTTCAAGTCCTTTAGCAATGATGTGACTTGGTGGTATGAGTTCTTTTCCAAAAGTAGCAGGGATAACTTAATTGCACAGATGGACAGATGTAATGAGTGGAGTCCCATCCTCATTCCTACCTGTGGGTTTTGGTCACCTCTGTTGTATGGGTATCGAAGTTCAGCCAAGTGCCAGTGAATCACATCGAGGAGGGCAGTAGCACACGTTAGCTCCCTAACCTGATTCTCCATAGGGTTACAGGTGCCTATGGCTTGGGGAGAAGGGGGAGAAAGCAAACCTGCTGCCTTTATTACTTGTGACTGCATTTTTTCAGGTGTATGGTGAAAGAGCACCGTGAGAAATGTCATGTGATGACCATGTAATTAGTAACAGTGGTCAAGCAGAACCTAGTAACAGACCTGGTCTGTATTCAGACTTCTTAAAATCATCTGATCTTGCAGTAGAGTGAGTCAGAGGTGAATTCAGAAGGTGAACTTGGTATTTTTTGTTTCTTATGCGTTTGTGTTTCTTACGGTATTTTCTGTCAGTCTGCTAGTCTTGAATCCTTGGTTCTCAGAATCCTTGTTTCTCTTGTTTCTATGCTTCTCATAAAAAAATGCATTTCCTGATTGCATCTGGAGAATTGTGAAGATACCTGTTCGAGTTTTCAGTGTATTTATAGCCTTTATCATTCTATCAGACCATGCATAAGCCCCACAGCAAGGCAGCTAGGTACATACATTTTAACTTCAGCTTCACCAGCCTTTGGGGGCCTCATAATTGTCATGTAGGGGACTGAACTCTGTGGGTTTTATACAGAAAAAAATAAGTCTGTGAGTTGTGAAGAAAGTACAGTCATAACCTTAGGATGCAATGCTAACACTGTGATGTGTTAGAGCACAGCATAAAGTACCCCATAGCAGTAACTATTCCAAAAGGCAATTTCCTGTGTGCTCTCTGATGTCCCTATGTGTTCTTACCAGTAGAAATAAGACCATGACAACGTGTGTATGTGGGAATTCTCAAAATGCCAACCATAAATGTGAACTTAAAGTCTAATAGCTTGCTTTTTAAAACACATTTATAGGAAACTGCACAGAGAGGACTGATCCAGATGAACTGAAATTGTTTGCCCCAGTAAAATTTGTGTGTTTGAGGACTTACAGAATCAGTTTCTAATTGCAACAGTTTACACATGTTAAGGCATTATGCATGCATGGGTTTTTAGAAATCTGAGATGTTTCTGTGTTTGCATTTGATTCACATGAATGCCAGAGGCGTGATCATGTGAAAGACACTGTGTGAGAAGCGCTAGAGCTGGAGGAGTTAACGGTACCCTACCTCATACCCATTACAGGGAAGACACTAGCAACAGGGTGTGGAAAGTGTAATAAAATACAGAACCTTCCCAGGCTGGTAGCTGAGTAGCAAAACTGGGTGCTAATACTGGGGAAGGGAAAAGGGAAAGGGGTTCAGATGAGGTTTTTAGCGTGAGCAATAGCTATCCTTACATGTTAAGTTTTACGATACATAAAGTAGCCTTTGCTCATCTGATAAACTCCACCAGCATATATACTGTGCCCAAAGAGAGAGATTTGTAAAATTGTTCAGTGCTTTAAAGCCATGCTCTTTAGGTAGACTTTTTTCCCTGTTCGAAGTCATTATGAAATGGCACCTTTTTGTTCCATTTCTTCTGTGTCTCTTTTCTTTCCTCTGTCCTTTGCCCCCTCCTTTTCTATCTGAGGGGCTGTTTTTAGACAAAAAGAAGCACTGTTTTTCTAACATTTCTCCAGGTGACTGATAGGGGAAGGGGGAGGGGAAGAATCTTTCTTTTTTCCCACTTCAGGCCTCGATTATTCTGTAAGCTTTGAAGAACCTTGTAGCTTAACTGAAGGACTGGCCTGATTTCTTTAGTAAAAATACCTTCCAGACATCTTCCCCAGACTATGCAGCTTGGACCACTGAAGTCTTTATTTTGGGGGAAGAGAAGGAAGTATAGATTGGAGGGTTAAGAAACAAAGGCCAGGAAAAGAAGGATAAAACGAAAAGCTAAAGGAGGCTGCTGCCATCTAGAGTCGAGAATTCACGTTGATTGTGTTTTCAAGAATGGCATTCAGTTAATGTGTATGTGAAAACATAGAGAAAACCCCCTCAGAGCAATAGAATTGCTTTCTTTGCTTTTCGTTTCATTGGGATTAATGGGAGCTTCTACAGGAAGTTTGGATTTTTAGTAAGTGCTTTTTTTTGTGTACAGGTAATCCAGGTATATTAATTCTGATTAAATATTTCTAATCACACAAAAAAAAATTAAGATATAAGAAAGTGATAAAAGGCGGGCAACAATTTATGTGTAAGTGTATGTTTAAAGGAGGCAATAAAAAGTTGCAACCAAGCTGGGTACAGGTAACTAAGATGGAAAACATTCCCTTCAGTGTTGTACTCAGTACAGTGCGATTTTCATTCATATCTATGATATTGTAAGGATATGTTTTAATATTCAGCATCAAAACATAAGTTTTACTTTTTTTAAATTTTTTTTTAATTAACTTCATAATGTAATGTTATTAAATCCCAAAATTCACCTGATGGTCAAGTTGTAGAGGGATTTTGAGCTTTCTTTCAAATACAGCAAACTGTAACACAAAGATCAGCATGAAAAAGTATGCATATAGAAGCTTAGCAAGCTGGTTAGAAGGTAAGCTCTCTCTCCAGAAGAAAACAAAACCAATTACTTAGGTTTTGTAAGTTCAAACCCTGGATAGATTTAGAAAGACAACAAATTACTAATTGAATAAAAATACATTTCGTTTTTTTGATTCTCTATTTTTATAGCATAAGCAGGTGGTACCTTTTAAGATAGCTTCCAAATGTGAACAAGTCACTCTGCCATCCTACTTTGGTTTTAGACTTTAAAAATTAATGACATTTTTAGAATGATACTGCCTCTCCTTAACTTTACAAACAATATTTTTTGCTGAATTTTAAACCCTTCTGTGCCATTTTGTGACTGCATTTCTGCAAGTAGTTGCATTGAAAGCAAATTGGATTTAGAGGAGTACATGTAAAGATGCTATCATCTAGTCCGTATTAGGACTTGTTAACTGACAAGCATCTTTTTGTTTGTTTTTGCTTGATTTTATAAAAAATCTGCTCAGCATTTTCCAAGTTGATCTCATTCTTATTTGCAAGGGTTTGCAAAGTATCCTGGGAGTATTGGACAGAAAAGCAACCTGTGTATAGCAAGGCGTACAGAGAGGGGCTATTCCCACTGCAGTATCACAGGGCTTTTATTACCTCTCTTGTCTTCTTCAGCTTAGATGTTTCTTCAGCTCTAGCCTCTCAGTCCTTGTGTAACAAGCACCATACCGGGGCACTCAGACTGGGTGGTAGTATACTGGGAGAACTAGGAGCAGGACAGGTGTGTGAAGAATATCCAGTGCAGGGCTGATTGGGGTAAGGCTGTGACTTTTGATTTAAAAATCACAAATAACTGCTGTTTGTTTGTTTGTTTGTTTGTTTGACATTTCCTCCCCTTCTAATTACAGTTAGAATTCAGAATTAGGGCCTTAGTCTGGATGACTTGAAGACTTGCAGCACCTTGGACTGGGACAGTGGCAGATGCCTTTTGTCCTGTGCCACATTTGGTCCATCACTTGTTTGGTCCTGCTTCCTGTGTTCCTGGTTGTCCAGTAGCATAGTCCCAAGGGAAGATCTAGCAATGGGTCTTTCTGGACCATCTTGCGCAAGGCCGGTCTCCTTTCTCCCAGCAAGGTGGCACCACACCAAAGTCTGAGTGTGCAGGAACAAACACTGTAGGTGAGTTCAGGTAGCTCTGATCTCCTGCTCTGGGGCAAACAGAAAGTTCCCATTCTCATGTTTCACTAGGACTGTGAAGCAGACTGCCTCACAGCACCAGCCTCTGCATAGAGCAGCATGTCCCAGTCAGTTCCTGAAGTCGTTAGGTATCCCACTGCATGCTTGAAGGAGTAGAGGTATGGCATTTGATGCAGAATGGGTAGCAGACTATCCCAATTTGAATCTATGAGAATGTCCCATCCATAATACATGGCTTGCAGGCTGTTGGAATGGCCTCATTCGCCTTGATGGGCTGTATACAGGGCCAGGGAAAGGAGGACATCCATCTGGTGGAGCAGAGCAGGGCTGGGGTCAGCATGACATACACAAGCTCAAAATACTGTGCCCTAATATTTGGTGCTGGGTATGCTTTCAGAATAGATACCTGCTGCCATTAGAGCATCCTTACATCTTTTCATCACTGGTGCATCCTGTTTCTAGAGCCTTGATATAACTGTCAATTAGCAAAAAAACAGTTTGAGTAAGTTTAACTATTTCCATTCTTTATATAGAAGATAATATTTCAATTAGCTTCCTCTTCACTTGTGTCATTTGATACTGTTTAAATTTTCAGCTATTCAGATTTTGATCTCTTGGTTTTAGTCAATTAAACACGCTTTATGTTTGGTAACTGCCTTTTAGCTACATATAGACATCAGTGGCTATACATACAGCACTTCCTAATTCAAAATTAGAAAGTGCTTTTTGTCCTTTTCTTTGGCTCTTGCAGCGTTTCTCTGACCTCTGACCAGAAAGGAATACGATTCTGTTTTCATGGAAGTTCAGCTTAGGATCAAACATTTCACACACTTTGATAAATCTGCTCAGCCACTTTTTAAAAAGAAGGCTGTCAAAAAGCTCTTTTTAGTTTTACTCTTTTGTTCTCAGTTCTTTGAATTATCCTATTCCAAGTCTTGAAAATAACTTCACATTCGTTAGTATTGTCTTTTTCCATTTTTCCCCAGTATGCTCTTGTTATTGCAGCCTAGACACAACTATTAAAAAGAAATTAAATTCACAAAGTACATGAATTCCTTTTTCCTTCGTCTCCTTTGAATTACTTGAGCTCTGTATTTAATCCTGAGTTCTAAAATGAAACACTGGCACCATATCTTTCTTTCTACCTTTCTCAATTCTCCACAGCTCTGAGAGGAGAATAAGATTTATGACAGATTACTCATACTTTGTACTTGCTGCAATTAAGAAGATTCACCAAAAACGTTTTGAGGGTTTTGGTGGAGATTCCTCTTTCTGGTCTAACATGATTACCTCCTCCAGTCTTCTTTTCACTGTTCTGGTTTAACCATTTTAAACTAACACAATGTTTCTGTTTACTCTCTTATTTGCACATAAGCATCTCAGAATTTATGAGCATGATCTGGGTTAAATGAAAAAAGGTAGATTAGTTTGCTTGTGTATCTGACAAATAGGGCATTTAGTCATTAGTAAATTCACTGCATTATTTAAACTAGGGTTTATCAAGGAAGAAAATGTGAATGGAAAGTATATTCTGCACAGGGTTTTTTTACCTGTATTTTAGATTTCTGCATGCTTGCTTCATTCCTTATGCTGGCACTTCCACCCATTATTCACAATGGCTTTTCGTATGTGGCATCCACACAGCATATCATCACAAGATTACACATAGAGTACTTGGGTCTCATCCTTCAAATGCTATTGTGATACTTCTTCGCTGAGAACACAGCATTATTTCAGAGAACTGTGCTGCATTCAGTGTATTTACAAATCTGAACAAGATCTGAGAGGAGCAGCAAACCTCTCAGATTGCTGGAGGGGATAGCTAAGAGGGCAGAGTAAGAGTTAAATATGTTTGGCTTGGCCAAACAGCAGTTCAGGAGAGTGTAGCATCATGTCTCAAAAATGTTGACAATAAAAGATGGAACAAGAAAGAATCACTTAAGGCTTTATATGAACATATTAGACAAGTAACAGCAGCAGATTAATTTAATCTGTTTAACCTTCATTTCAAAAACTTTCTGCCAGCACTTTTCTTTGCATCATAACATATGGTGGAAAGCCAACTTTAGCATACTTAAATACAGTAAAAAAGGCCAAGGATTGTTTATGAGTAAGAACCAGAAGAAAGCATGACAGTGGGTTCTCTATTAGATGTTAAATTTCGGGGAATCTCCTATTCCTGCTGTAAGGAGTTTGTGTGTCTGAAGCTTCTTTGGTGGTTTGTACTCCCCTTTCTCCTGTCAATACATCCTGCAGGACCTCTTTTATTACTGGTAATGTCCCCATGCAGTTTCCACCAGGAGAGGAAACAAGATACCAGGTGAAGCATATGTAATTCAAAATTCTGCTACATTGCAATTTGTCTTGTCTGAGTAGGGAAAAAAAGCGTGACCCATGCTGTGAGTATGCCTCCCTGTACTCCCATCACATTAATCCATACTTCTGTATCAGTTGTTGTGGCACTAGTCTGGGCAGTGTTAGTTGTAGGCCTAAGCCCAGGCAGAGTTGCAAAAGGAGTAAGGGGGGACGGGTGAAATTGTGGCTCCATGGAAATCAGGAGGAGGTTGCTAGCCAGTGTGGCCAGAATTTCCCCCCGAGATAGTGATGTTATCTTCTTGTAAGTTGGCTCCTCTGCATTTCTTAGTTTGAGACATTAGGGATTCTACTCTTTTCAAATAATTCTTTTTTTTTTATTATTTTTTTATTTCCCAGGTACTTAACAACTCTTCACCAAGATGCTCTGTTAGATTTTGATTGGCTCAAGTAAAAAAAAAAACCCACATTTATATTACCATGTCTCCATTTAAATAGGCACTACTGTCCTTGAAATGTCAAATGTAATATGACATGTCAATTATTGTATGTCAAGCACATGATGTATTTTCAGCCCCTGTTGATTTAGATGTTTTTTGACTTATGCTTGACATATTATAACGGTACTTCTTCAGTTCACTGAATGTCTTGAAAACAACATTGAATGGCACATAAATCACTGCACCACCTTTTGCAGGGTTGCTTGCCAGAACATGAAGTAGCAGCTTCATGTTCCTGCAAACGTTTGGTGAATAATGGTTCTTTTGTTCCAGAGCTGGGTGTCTGCAGTTTCTGGCAGGTTTGCCAGCAGGGCAGAAGCAGTCCTGTTTTACTCAATGATTTTTTTAATCATTACTTTAGAAAATCTAACATTTTCTTAAGAGAGCTTTTAAAAGTCCCGTGCCTATATTTGACTCATATTTTGTCTGGAATGCATATGTGATATGAAAAAATGAAGTGGGACCATAGGCCCAATCACCATACCGCATTAGTAAGGATTTCTTCCTAACCCTATTCGCCTAAAATACACACCTACAGTAAGGAGGAGATAACTCTCCAACCACAGTTTCAGAAAGCAGCAGTCACTGACTGTTAGCAGGGTCAGATAATGTGAGGAAAGATTATGTTTGATCTTGTATACTATATACTTTTTGAATCATAGAATCATAGAATAGTTAGGGTTGGAAAGGACGTTCAGATCATCTAGTTCCACCCCTCCTGCCATGGGCAGGAATTTCTTAATTGTGTTTAGTGCTAGCGTTTACTCTTCTGCCTGGAAGATGTGTGTGTTCATACAAGGATGTGATTCAGCCACTACCCAAAAAGATGATATGCTTAAGGTGGTGGGAGGAAGAAGAAGGGAAGGAGGAAAGGTAGTATCCCCATACTTTTCAAGTCAGGAAGTAAACCACAAAAAGAATAAGGGACAGGACTAAAGATGTCTAGGAAATCAGTTGCAGCACTCTGAAGCCCCAAGCCATGTTACCCTCCTTTTTCAATCTTTGCTACTGTTTGAATGTACCACATTGCTTTAATGAGAAGCTGTGCATTTAACTTGGGTGTACTTTCGGATGTTTCAATGTTGAGTAAGACTGCTGTTACAGCTAATACAAAATTAATAATAGACCTCTACTTACCCAGACAGAGGGGAAAGAGGTAGGCTTAGAAACTGGAGTTTCCGGGGAATTCAGGGGTGTAGTTAAAGTGAATGGGCTCCTTGTAGGAATATTGGAATATTTCGGGGGGGGGGGGGGGGCGATATGGATACAGGCACGTCAGTTTCTGTTTTGTGTGTCAAACTCAATTTCAGCCTGCAATGACAGCCCTCCTTCCACCATCTCTCCCATATGGGATAAAAGTATGTAACAGGGGCAGCAAAATGAGAACTGCGGTGGAAGGGAAGAGCCCTGCCTTCTCTTCCCCTCCTGAAATGTGTTTCTTCACCTCTTAGTGAAGGTGAAGTTCCTTGAGCAGTGTCCCTCACATCCCAGGCAGCATTGGCAGAGATGCCTGCCCAAAGCAGTGCATGGCTCTGCAGTGCTTTTGGGGCACAGAACCCCATTTCCAGGGTGAGATGTCTTAACTTGTTGTATGCAGGCTCTCGCTCGCCATGGTCATGGTTGTCTCATCTGACCTTGCACTGAGTGCCGTCCTAATGCCTCCCTCCATCTGCCTATCAGTTTTTCTTTCTTACTGTAGTTACAGTGAAGTCATTCTGTCGTGTTGGGAGTGTTAGATTTGAATTTGTGTTGGTTTTTTTTTTCTGTGCCTCTTCCAAATGAACAATTGTGACAGCAAAATGGTTTGATAATTATCCCTTTTTGCTACATGTGAAAGCTCCAAATGTTTCAGGAAATTATGGGCGGTTTTTGATCTAAAGTTCTGGTATGTTCCATCCCATTTAACAAAACAAAACAAAACAACATATGTGCAGAGTTGAGTTTTGCTAGATTTTGACAGACTCTGATTTCTCCAGTAAAAGCTTGAGTGTAAGCAAGCCAGTTGTTCTTAATTACTATATTGGCAGTACTACTTAGTGCTTTATTTGGTGAGTGATACTGTTTGCATGTACTCAGATAGTAAATAAGCAGAGATTTTAATAGATTACAAAGGGAAATATATCCAGAAGTGGATGTGGGGTTTTGTTGTTTTGTTGTTTTTTCTTTCCGAAATGAAAATTTAAAAAGTACAACTATGTGGATTTAAATTATTAAGCCAAACATCCTGTTGGTGAAGATTTGGGAGGATGGTGCTTTCAGGGAAGTAATAGAAATTCCAGAGATGAATGAACTGTATCCTGGGGCAGCACAACTGGCTTTGGGCTAACCTATGCAGGAAACCTTTGGCAAACCAAGGGACCACTGGGTCCTAGACCGGTGCTCCTGGCTGCAAATTTAAGCTTGAAATTCAGGACACTCAGTTCTAACCACTCAGGTCTGTGGACCTACCTTTGGGACTTAAAAACTACACTTGGCAGAGTGCTAATGAGCAGTATGCATAAATTAGCAAGGTGACTGTAGTGGGCCATTGTTAATCATCCCTTGATTCTTAGCATTATAGGAGACACAGTCAGGAGGGATGCACCAGCTTCAGAGACAGCAGCTAGACAGATCTGCTCTGCTTCTTTGCGAGGCTTGCTTTGTAGCCTGAGTGTGCTTCCAAGTGACAAAAGAAATTATAGGGTTGATAGTGTAAAAAATAAATACACTAGCTAACAACCAGGCCACAGAAATGTCCTTTAGCACTAAATAGGACAAGGAATGTCATGTGGATGAAACACACAGAAACTGCTGTGTGTTTCTATGGCATCTACAAGAAATCCCTCTGGTGACTGGGTGATGTTTCTGTGTGAATGGAAATGAAGTTCCATCCCTCTTCCCTGAGACATTTTTGAATCAGAGGAAAAAGTGTGCTAATCTGAAAATTCCTATTTAACCAGCTGTGAAAAAGGGTTCATTCAACTACAGTACTATATGGCAATGGATTGTCATTCTTCCATCGGGTAGCATTGTTTCTAAGTATTCATCTAAGTAATTCTTGTGAATGAAGCTGAATAAAATTTATTTCGTAACGCCTGCAAACATGAAATCTTGCCTGTTGCTAGAGTTTAGGGAATAGTTGGTTCAAAATCTGACAGTTGCAAAGCTTCTTCAGCTTTGTATGTTTTTATCCTTTTCTGAACAAAACATTCAATGTCAGTTGGAAATACCAGAATAATTTCCCTCACATAACTGAATACTTGACATCCCAAAGGGAAACATCCGCCCTTGAGCCAGTGGGAAAGCATTTCTTATCATTAGAATGCATTGTGTTATGTTGTTAAAAATCTGAAGAGGCAACTTTATTTAAATCTTACCCAGTTTAAATCCTCACATGAGAACTTTCTTATAAAGTGATAGTATAACAAGCCAAGTCCTCAGTCTGATTTTGCCTTCGCAGGGCAGGATCATGCATAGGGTGAAATTTTGACCCTGTATTTTGTCAGCAAGAAGTCATTAGGATTTTGTTCTTGCCTTTATGAAGAAGAATATTGTCATCCTAAAGACATCTGTGGATTTTCCTGAACAGAGAATAGCCACAGTGAGGACCACATGTTTGTTCAAGTGGGAAGGAGCATGACAGCAAGCCCACACAGCCACCTTGAGGCAGTGAAGCCCTGAGGAGTGGAGCTGCTTGACCACCAGCCTAATCAGTGCTCTTGAAATAGTGTTATGGGGTATTTATTGTGAGGAATACTGTACTCTGAGTGCAAATGGAGCAATTTCTGATATGATAAACAAATCTGTTAAAGATGTATTTCCTTAGATTTCTTAGTACAAAATGTACCTTATTGCTGTATGCAGTCTTCCTGCAGAAGAGATTTGCTCTTAATCAGACTTTAATCTGCCCTTGAGCACTTGAGAACATAAATGCAGTGCTTTGTTGGTGAGAAAATGTTCAGAGGACCAATTCATGAAAACCATGATACTCTGGTTTCCTCCTTCTGTTGGGAGATCGTATGTCTGACTCCACTGAAGACAATGGCAGCTTTGCCATTGCCTTTTCCAAGGGCCAGGTCCGAGTAGGTTATCTTTCTGACTGATGGACTGGTGTAATGATAAACAAGAATTTGTTAAAATTTGCCTTTTTGGTATGTGTAAGAAGAAGGTAAATGCTCTGTTGCCTAATGAATTACAAGTAGAAAGACTCTACCTACCTGCAGTTACTCAGAGTGCAGAGTGAGAATTTGCTGGATGGAAATTAAGCTGATTTCAGTTATGGAGAGAAGAGGTGTTTGTCCACATGGACTAATCAATCTGTACAAGGCCAATAAAAAAGAGATGGTAACTCTTCTAGCTTGTAGGTAGTAGTCATGGGTTTCTGTTCCTCAGAAATTATATGGCCAAGTGATTTCTACAACTTTCAGGGATGCTTTCTATCCTAGTGTACAGATTAAAAGAAATCTTTCAGAAATTAGCAAATACAGTGAAACTGCAGCTGCATAAATTTCTTCCTATGTAGGTATCTTACTCAGTGACAAAACCTGGCCCTGTAGTTCTCTATAAAGGCAGTTCCAAGTTGGGGTAGCAGGTCTGGGGGAAGAGGGAGGGAAAATAAAGGGCAGGAGACGAAAAGAAATGGCAGTCTCTGGGAAAGAAGGCCAAGGAGCTGGAGCTGGTGAAGCCTAGAACATTGCTTGGTTTTCAGGAGTGACTATATTATAAATAAGTGTGGAAAATCAGAGATGCAAGGAGAGATAGTGGGGTTTCTTCAATTCTCATATTGCAGTAGTGTATTAGTAGTCTGTTCATGGATTTAGACCTCACAGTACTTATTTTGCTTTACAATAATAGCACAGCAAAAAAGGTGTAGTAAGTGTGTAATGTAAATGAAGAGATACTTCATCGACATGCATGACTGTAAAGCCAGGTACAAGTTAGCATGTTGAATAGAAAAGCTAGCTTCTTGCATAACATAAATACATGAGGATTCCTTGTTGTTAGCAAAAATGCTGGGTAACACAATCTGTGTGGCCTCTGGGTTGTAGCGACAATGTTGGTTTATTCTTATGTTTTCTCGTGTTCTTTTATAAAAGATTCCTTTCAATAGGAGAGGGTGCTCTTAAAGAAAAAACAAAACTAAACAAAAACATAAATCTCAAACTATCGATCGGAAAGTAGTTTTAGAAAAAGAAACCCAAATCCCTGAAGTATGATCTTGTGCTGAGGAACTATTTTTGTCCCAAGTTGAATTAAAGTTATTTAGCTCCTTTCCTCCTATCCAGATCAATCTTGTTTTATCTCTGCAATAGATTAATTCTTTACAATATGTATTCTCAGACAGGAGCTTGTAGATAGAGGGGTGTGGGGCATACAAAATGCCCATGGTTTTTGAGATGACGCTCTGTTGGGAGCAACAGTTTGTCTTTACGTATGTATATCCTCCAAAGTGTACACTTCATTGAAGAACAGAATCATAGAATGGTTTTGGTTGGAAGGGTTCTTAAAGCTCATCCAGTACCAACCCCCCTGCCATGGGCCGGGACACCTTCCTCTGTAGCAGCTTGCTCCAAGCCCCATCCAGCCTGGCCTTGAACACTTCCAGGGATGGGGCATGCACAGCTTCTTTGGGCAACTTTTTCTAGGGCCTCACCAGCCTCCCAGTGAAGAATTTCTTCCTAATATCTGATCTAAGTCAACACTCTTTCAGTTTAAAGCCCTTTGTTCTAATCCCTTGTAAAAAGTCCCTCTCCAGATTTCTTGTAGGCCCCCTTTAGGTACTGGAAGCTTATGGAATCAATGGAGTCAACTATTTAGTAGTTATTGTAATCTGCTTGATGACACAGAGTATGACAGATGATCACCCATAATTACATTATACATGGGTATCCAGGGTAATCAGATATTTAACTTACCAATAATAAGCCTTCTGAACAGGAAAGAAGAAAAGGTTATTCACTCAAGCTTCAGTCCCAGTGGATACCATGTCCTCATTTAATGTCACTGACCTGGCAAGACATTACACAACAAATTTGTCAGCTAAGGATACAGAAAAGAGCATTTTTAATCACTGCCGTGATCAGTTCCACATTTGTTAGTCAGACCAACAAGAGGAGGTGGATGCACAGGCGAAAATCATCATTGTACTAACTACTACTGGGACTGACTACTGTGCTGCACAGGTATGAGAAATGAGAATTAGAGATACGAGAAGCAAGCGAAATCTGGAGAGCAAGGTACAGCATGCTGGGAGTCCTGCACTAGAACACAGAGTGTCTGTGCTGTTTCTACAAGTAACCAGAACAAAGGCGAAAGACGTGAATATGCACATGCTTATCTAATTTCCGTATTAGAAATTTCAGCTCAGCCCATGTCTCCAACAAAGTAGTCTTTATTCCCTTTTTTAATTTCTTCTGCCAAGAATACCAGTATTGCTGTAGCTTCTTTGCATATGTGTTGCCAGAAAAACATGAAGAAAAAGCATGAATTGGAAAGGTAAAAAGCATGGCCCTGTGTTCTTAAAGCTGGGTTGGAGGTGCTCAGTTACCCAATTTTCTGCTCTGTTTAGGAGGGAACAAAAAAGAACAGACTTGGCATTGATGCAGCCTCCGTCTGGAAGGAGTGCTAGGATGACTGGTGCATTAGAGAGCCTGTGAATGATCACTGCTGTTCTGCCAGCTCTGAAAGGAGCGAACGAAGTAAGATGCTCTTTCTCTGCTAAACCAGGTTCAGCTCCAGGGCCTGAACTAGTATGTATCAAATATGTTTGGCATACAGGATTTCAGGAACTATTCCTGGTTTTGGGAGGACATACAGTGCTTTGTCTTCAGATCCAAAAAAGCTTAGCTTGTGCACTTCATTCCACCTGCAAATTCATTGTGAAGATGCATTTTCCCCACTGCTTGAGATTTCTTTATTTTCCTAGATTTCGTCTTCAGCTTGGAAGATCATTGAGGTAAAGCACAGTAAGCTAATTTTTTCTTTTACAGAAAGAAACTCAGGCTTAGCTCATGATCTTTCGTTATAATATGCATATAAGTGTATTTATGAATATAAACATTCATGTATGAACTGTTTAGAAAAAGCAAGCATTCGTTACAAACTCCCTCTAGAACATGAGTGTGGCTGAGCACTGGAACATGTTGGCCAGAGAGATGCTTTTTTTTCCATCCTTGAATATTTTCAGACTTCAGAAGAATGAGGCCATGAACATTCTGATACTACTCTGAAGTTAAACCTGCTGAGCAGAAAGTGGATAGGTCCCTTCCCAGATGAGTTTTTCTGTTACTCTTTATTCCATGTAATGCAGCACGTTACAAAAAGAGGTGTTGACGTGAGCTTCAGCGCCCAGAGCAGTCTGCGCTCTGTTCAGCCATTCCAGTGAGCTAGACTTGTCGATGCTGCAGCTCTGCATCTTCTGTATGTGGAACTCGTGAGAAAAAAAATATCTCCTAAGCAGATTTAAATGACTGCTGTCATTTGTCACCTCAAAATCTATGGCAAAATCTAGGGACAAGTGTCTCACCTTTTGTGAGTCCATCTATCCAAACCAAGGAAAAGACAGGACACAGTGAAGCAGAGCCGTGTTTCATATTACCAGAAGTATTTTGTCCATGTGTAAAACATCATAGCTTTACTGTCAAATGCTTCTAAAACTTTTGCAGGTAGAAACAAGCTCTGTCCATCCTGCTCTGTTAGAAGTGTGAAATTAAACTTTGTTAAACAGCAGCCTAGTAATTCAGTGGGGGTGTCACTGGTCCAGGAGCTGCTGTTGCCCATGCCTGGCTAAGGCTGGATGTAGTTGTGCAGGAATAAGGCTGGCCCAGGCTGTGGTTCTTACATCAGGGTCTGCGGGTGCTGCAGGTTTTCATATAGCCATAAACTTCCCCAAAACCAGGAATAAGCATTTTAATTATGTAGGCAATATAATTAACGCATGCAAGATATTTAACATGTACTTCCTTTGGGCTTTTTTGCACAATAACTCTCCAGGGTAAAATTTCCTTGCGTAAAAATACATGGAAAGTTCTGGTGTGGGTTTTTTTTAAGCGTCATCTCAGAGTTTATCATAGGGTTGATTTATCAGTTTTCTGTACTAGAAGTGTGCTTTGCAGTCCCAGTCCTCCAGATCTGGGTGCATGTTGTAGGATTTTCTGGTGCAGCTTCCTTTACTTGGAAACCCAGCACAGGAATAATATGGAAGAGAAGAATGGGGCATGTACTTGGGTCTCCTCTCAGTGTGGAGCTTGGATACATACCCAGGATAGGTTTACACTAGAATCTGGAAAGTGCTCCAGGATCCCACAGCACAAACATGGATCAGGCAACTGTCTCTGTCTCATGTCTCAGCTTAACACAGCTGATAACAGAGGTGATGGATAATTTTGGTAAGGTGTGCTATGGTTGACAAGGCTTTTTCTAGTGGATCCCAAAGCTCTTTTCCTCTGCCAGAAATTTGTTTCATGTATAGTCATGCTTTCAGTTTCACCACAGCCAGAGAGAACTTGTAACACACTCAGGTATCACAAGGCAGTTCAACAGTTCAAGTAACTTCAGCATGTCTGAGTGGGAATAAATGCTGTGGGTAAAGTCATAGTTAGAGACGTGCAGGGCATTTCATTTGCTGACTGCCTATGACTGGGACGTTAAGAGCACAAGATCTGCTGTACAGAGCCAGAGCAAAGGACCCTGTTGCCCATGGCTCTGCCTTCAGCATCAAACATCTAGGGCAGAGCACAGGGCAAACTTACCATGCTCCTACTCCCCATCTGCTCCCAGTGTGATTTCCCACCATCTCCAGCTGAGGCACTTTCTGAACAAAATGTATTCAAATCATCTCTTATCTGCGTCTTGTTTACCCATGTGATTTTCTCACTTAATGCGTGTACTGTTTGTATGCGCTGCCAAATTCTTCCTTTCTTTCTCAACAAAAAGTATAATTTCCAGTATAACATCACCTTAAAGCACACTAATTGTAGTAACTACCGCTATTAAAAAAGTAGTACATATTTTCTTTTTATGATCACCCTAAGTGCTGCTTGATATGTTTTACTGTCTAACATTCTAAAGCAGATGTTTGCTTTTCATGAAACATTAATTAGAATCTAAGAATCAAAGAGGAGAAAAATACATATGTATGTATGCATGTGCATCTGTTTGTCTGTGAACAGGAGATAGTACAAACTTTGTATTAAAAAAAGCAGTGAGCAAATATTTGAGATGAAGACTGTGTCAGGAGATTACACTGATATTTAAGCATATTAAAGAAAAAAAAACCCTACTATGTTTTTATATAGTATGATTTTGACATCCCACTACTAGGTGAAGTTTTATAAACGGTAATGAAAAATATCCTATTTCTTCACGGTTTAATATGTAGTGTAGGATACATTCACCAATATCCTGAGTAGGAGGGGAACATTATACCAACTGTCAGGAAATGAAATTATGTTTTGTGAAAAGCTACTACAAAATAAAGTAATTGAAAGCTGGAAACTGGGAAATGCGGTTCAGTTTCCCTTCTCAAAAACACATGGAGTACCCATGCCATGCCTGTTAGCGTCTGAAACTTGAAGGTCTTAACAGAAAGAGGATATCTTAAGTGAGATGAGCTCCCTGAATGAGAGGTATGCTGCTATGCCAGAGGAGCCAGGCAAAGACATTGGGATGGTGGAGCTGCTCCATGAACTTCATCCAGAGGAGGGCTGACAGCTGCCGTGGGTTTGCATGAGCATGCTGCTTGATGTGAGTGTGCTGCTTGATGTGCTTGGGGGGCCCTGTCCCACCACTGAATCCAAAAGCCAAGATGTAAAAAATAATGCAGAAAGCTTGACTTGTCCCCATAGCTATATGTTTAAGAACTTTAGTTTCTGTAAATGCAAAGCAGCCAAAACCCCACAATGTTTCTTTCTGCAGCCTCTGTTCCCTTTGAATGCCTACCAAATGCAAGAGTTACAAGGATGTTCTTCCACTTCTCATTACCATCTGAATGTAGACATATTATATTCTAATTTTCTGCTTTTATTTCATTTGCCTGCAGTTTTAATTACTATGACTGACAAGGTTGGCCCAGAAGCTTTTCATGTCTCATAAACTAAAGATTCATAGTGCTAAATTTACACACTGTATATTTGAATCTTGTATATTTATATATTCTTTTCCTTTCTAAACAAAACCTGTGTATATCTGGATGTCCAAAACTGGCCTGAGAGTGAGACATGAATGTTGGTTCTATTCTGTATTGCCAGGGCACATCGTCACCTCCTAAGTATTTAGCATGGTAATATCTCCCAATTTTTGTTTTCAGCCTATGTATTCGCGTGTTTATTTTTTGTGTGTTACATGCACAAGTATCACAAGAAGAGGCTTCATTGTGGAGTGAAAGGTGGATTTTCCAGTTGTTCCTTGTGTTGCTTGCTTTTATCTGTGTTCTTGATTTCTTCATACAAATCCTTTATTTCCATGGAAGTTGTGGCATTGGTGATAATCACAGCTAGTTGACATTGAAAGTTGTTATGACACTTCTGTAACCCCTTGACCACAGTTTCCCATCCTCTCCCACGTGTCAGCAGGTACTTCGTAGACTTCACTATTTAGGGAATGAAACCAGCAAAAGGAAGCAAGCTGCTTGAGTTTGGGTTTTCTGGGGCAGAGTTGAGTTTTTGTCAGTGTGGGTCCCTGAACTGGCTTGCTGCAGGATCAGACAAATGCTAGTGCCTACACAAGGGAAAGTAACTGGAGCAGCACTGGCCTGGTATGCCGTCTTAGCCATCACATTCTTCAACAGTCCAGAGCCTGAGAAACGCAAAAGGGATGCAGCTTATGTTATGCCCACTGTGGGGGCCACGCGCTGGCTAGGCTGAGCAGATGCTGCATGGGGCTGAGCCAGGTCTGGTTCTCCTTCTCATAGTAGCCAGAGTGAAGGGGGTACTGCTGATGTGTGCCTGGATCTCACCCCAAAATAAAATCAGCTTCTGTCTTCAGCAGCCATGGCCTATAGTTAAGGTGCTGTCATGTATCTCTTGTTTAACTACAGGACCCAACTAGGGAGGAGGGTAAAGCAGTCTGAATGCTGTATGGTATGGTGAAGGGGACTTGGGATACATGCTGGTCTATACCTGTTGGCTATGTGTCAGTATGTTTTCCATGAGGTCTTTTGCAAGGCAGGCAGGAGTCATAGCCACACAGTCTGAGCTCATAGCAGAGGGACCAAGGAAGAGTAAAGGTGGTAATCACAAGGATAAAAATGTGACATCAGCCAGCTCTTCTCTGGCTTGGTGGGAGGCCATCAGCAGCAGGAGGCTCATACTTTGGTGGACGCAGGTAACACTACTTGTTTGCCACAGGGTGAAAGCACACAAACAGGTTGCTTCTGGAGAGAAGCCAGTGTGCAGTGATTTGTCACCCCATACATGGCATGTTGGTGTATTGTAGCACTGAAGACAGTTCAAGGCTTTAGTAAACCATTGTCCTCCCCAGGCAGTTCTGCTCTGTGTATCGCTCGGAAAGCACAGAACTGGTATAAAAATGCCTGCTACATGTGTTTTTAGCAGTGTTACTGAGTATGCCAGGGGCCTTTCACAGACCGTGTGTAGAACAGAGGAGAAACTTGTAGGAGTCTGTGGGCAGCATTGATAGAAAGAAAAAGTAATCCTGCATTACCGGGGTTATAATCGCTGTTGCATGCAGCGCAGATCACATTCAGCAGAACTTGATGGCCATCTACTGGTGAAGCCCCAGTCTTTGTTTCACTTTGCAGACTTATTTTTTGGTCAGAGAGACAAGTGCCTGGCCATGTGTGAGTTGCAGAGATGTATGTTTTCACTTGTAGCTGGAAATAACACAGATGAAGTTCTGTAAGTCACCCTAAATGCTTACACTGAACAGTACTCACTACAGATGTTGCAGCTGCTTCTGGAAGCAGCCAACAGCCTCCTATGATTTCTGTTAGTATAACAGCTTCTGCCCTAACATAGAAATTACACTGGTTTTAAAAATAATGAACTGCAAATAAATAAAGATAAAGCTGACAGGCCAGAACCGTTTTTACTTTGTTAATCTCTCAAACTTGATGTGTCAGCAGTAATTTGATACATCCTGCAGTTTCTCTGGGGTGTTACCTGTAGTATCAGTCCTGTTGCTAAACCCCACCTTAAGCCTTAAAGGCTCCCTTAGTTCTTGGCCAATAACAGGAGCACTGGCAGCTCCTCATCTGGGCATTGTGGCTGCTCTCAGCTGCTGATGTGTTTCCAGGTCTTCACTCTGGGTAGCCGGTGAGGGCCACTTGGAATCAAGGGAGGCTGCTATGGTATGGTTTGTGTGGTTGTCTAGGTTTTTTTCAGTTACTTATTTTACATGGTTTTAAACCACATGTGAGTCTCTTCTGCTGGCTAGTTTGTCATGTAGCCTGCAGTGCTGTGAAGGGAAGGCATGCGGTTACATTTTCTGGTTCCAGCTCACAGTACCCCCCTCCTCAGCACACTGAGGAGGTGATGCCTGTGAATCCACTCGGGGTTGATGGCAATGCACATCATCTTCTGTGGCTTATTCGATTATTTTCCATGGCATGGCATAGATACAATGCTTTTAGAAAGAGGGAGCAATCCAGATAAAAAGAAGCAGCACTGATCATGTGCCACCTTCTTGGCACTGCTTTATGCCACCCTCTCCTGTATAAAATCCTGGGAAAGCACAGAGCAGTTCCCAGCAATGAGGTCACCTTCTTGTACGTGACAAAGAGCTTTTTACAAGGTGCTGACTCTTCTCAAGCTTCATTTTGTCTTGGGGCTGGGAATTACAGCAGCAAGCTTGATCCTCCTCCCATGTAAACGAGCTGTACCATCCAGGATCTGAACACCCTGTTACAAAATAGGCTTTTAAGACAGCTCATAAATCACATGCAAGAAAAATTGTGCACAAATATTTACTTTTAAAGATAAAGATTTTTCTGGTCTAGAACCCTGGATTTTGTGCCTTCGGTATTGAGCTTTAAGATTTGATTTACATGTTTGCTTTTTATTTTAGATGTTTAAAGAAACAGCTAGAGTAGCAAGACCATTCTCAGTGAATCATCTGACCCAAGACTGTTATTTGCCCAGATGCTTAAATTACTAAGTCGTTTCTGTGACAGCTAAACATATCCATATTCCTGTCACATTTTAAAGTGCTGATGTGTCTTACTCTCCTGGGGACTACTTTTTGCTAGTTAATGTTAATATTATGGCACTCTGTCCATTTCTTTCTCCACTTCAGAAATTCCTCTCACACCCGTTAACACACATCGTTATTAGAGACAAAAATAATTAATCTGGAAAATCTCTTTGCCTGAAGGTGAAATAAGAATATACATTAAGTATTAACAGAGAGAGGGCTGTCAGAAAGAGGGTACTCCATCTTTTCTAAAATAATGCTTTAAGTTAGGGTCATACTGTAAAAATATTTAAACAAAAAGAAAAATGCATGATTTCAAGTGCCATTAGTTCAAGGCTTAAAAATTTATATGCAGAGAATTGGAACATCAGTCAAATCATATGCAAGTCAAATGGTGCAAGATGCTTTATGCAAAGTTTTAACCCAGTATAAATAGTCCTCAGCAAATTCTGGAGATGTCTATAAGTGCAGTTTATGCCAAAACAGCTATAGCTATAGCAGCAGCAGCTATTGTAACGGAAGGTTGGAGACTGGTGTTGACACAGGAGCTTCTCAGCAGATACATTGACACTGGTGCCTCTTTCAAATATCTTTCTTAGTATCTCAGCTTTCCCCAAGCTTTGTGCTTACTTCTTTCTGTGATCACTTTCTTTTCCTCCCATTCATTTTCCTTTGACAGTCACAAATTCTTTCAGGAGAACTGGGAACTTTCATCTGAAGAGTTTAAAAGAGCTAGCTGACTGATGAATCTCTAGATCATTTACCTTGAATGTCAATAAACCCAAGAATGCAGGGGAAGCCCCAGAAACTTGATGAAGACCAGTGTTGTTCCAGCGCTTAAAGTAGCTAAACAGGCTAGTATAACTGTAGGTGAACGTGACTGCTGTGGAGTATATCCATGATGGGGTTGATAAGGAGATCGATTAATAATGATTTATAGCTGCATAATATAATTCATGGAAGTCAGTGAGGGTTTGGATCTTGGCATACCAGCTTGGTAACAGTTTATGACACAAGTTTATCTAACCAAGGCAAGTACACTGTTGTAGCAGGCTTCCTTCAGGTATCAGACTTGATACACACAGTAGTTAGAAACCTAAGCAACGTGACTTCAACATGATATTTTTAAATGCTTAAAACTGTGATAACTGATAGGCCTTAGGACACTGCTATAAATGGAGCATCTTTGATGAGCATTCACGTTTCTGTGGAGATTGTCCTTTGGACCTTTGCTAATAAACTTTTTATTTACAGTTGTCTGAAAGGAAATAAAATTCATTGACTTGCAGGTGATAGATTGAGAATTGTTAAATAAGGAAATGGAATGAGGGGTGATCTAGATTTGTTGGCAATCTGTATGGAAGCAAATAACAGGTGTTTGGCCAAATGTGAGGATCAGTGGTCCAGAGCTGGGTACTGGAAACACTTTTACATAAAAGGTTTCCAGATTTTTATCTATTTAAACCTGTCAAAGAGGAATTATGGAGGCTATATATAAAGATGTTTAGAAAGCATGGTTCAGTGAGCTTGGATCTAGACACATAAAATAGAAAACAAGTTCAAGATAAAGTCAGGCTACTTCACTATTGGAGTAGTATTTCAAGCATCATGGTATTTTCTCAGCAGTAAGCGCATCTAAATCAAGACTTGAATTATTGAATAAGCTCTAGTTCAAGCACAAATTGTTTCAAGTATGTGCTGTGGACTACATGGTAGAAACAGAAAAAGTTAACTGTGAAGGTCACTTCTGGCACAGTGATATGTTACAGCCAATCTTTTGGGACACAAGATATACACCACGCTCTTGCTTCATTGTTTTGTTTCTGTTCTGGTTTTTAGTTCAATTTCACCGTTCAGTATTGAGAGCACAAGGCGTCAGAGGAGGTCTGAGTCTCCAGACTCCAGGAAGCGGCGCATCCATCGGTGTGACTTTGAGGGATGCAACAAAGTATACACAAAAAGCTCCCACCTGAAGGCTCACCGGAGGACGCACACAGGTAAGACTTTGCTGTCACTGTGTACCATGGTTAAGACAAGCAGATTCCTTCCTGACTAATTTGGGGCCTATTGAACTCATCATCCTACACTGAGAGCCAAAGGAGTGTACCTGAATAACAGAAATGTCTATTCTGGTGCAAATCAAGAGAGTGCTTTTGAACTGAACTTCTCTGTCATCCCCACTTCTCAGGACAAGAGCGGTGTCAGCACAAACCGGACTCCTTTCAGATGAAACTAAACAGAAAAGTGGCCTTCAGTGACACACCTACTGTGCTTCAACAGACAATGGGTGGTGATTGCTAGGGACCAGCCAGAGTTGGTCCAAAGAAAACCCTCAAGAAGAGCATACAGTGTGGCCATAGTTCTTTTCTTTTTTTTTTTTTTCACTCTAAAGACCTACTGCTAATGAGCTGCTACTTGCTTTTATAGCTGTAGCCCTTGAGTGCTAAGTGCCACTAAATGCCTTCAGTTCAATTCAAATGTAAACTTGAATGCCTCAGTATCTTTTTTCTGGAGGCAGCAGAGGCACCTACCGCATACTGCAGAAGGAAGTCAGGCACTTTATGAGAATAGGTTGCACTAGGTCCCTACAACAGAGATGCAGGAGAGGTGCCTACGTGAGCTGGGTCCCATTTAGTGATGGTAATACTTAACACTGAATCAATACCTGGTGTCCTTATTAACTTTAAAGGTTGTTACTAGTCTACATGACAGGCATGTAAGGGTAGCTGAAGCAGTGATGTGTAATCGTTGTAATTTTATTGTGTATGAATTCAGGAGCAGTGATTTGAAGTCATCAAGAACTATTTAAGAGAGCATTGCTCAGATGGCTAGAAAGGCAGTAGACAGAACACTCCGAGCCTCAGTGCTGTTCCTTACTCTGCTGCTGATTTGCTTAAATTAAATTTATTGATCCCTCTACTCCTAATGTTCTTCAGCGTTCTAGTAGCTCCTTGGAGAAAAAATCATATTTGTCCAGCATGTAGCCCAATGTTGTTCTCTGCTGAGAATCTGCTGGCACTTGCTGTGGTGTGATGTACTCTAAAGAGTATGAGATACTGTTTTAAAAAACTAAGTGATGGCTTCTCCATTTCAAATGAGGCCATTTCTCCATCATTCTTTCCAATATGTCTTTTGGTTGGCTGGACTTTTGTTGAGAGGAATACTGAACAAGGCTCATCTTAATGCCCCCTACTAAATCAATTTCTGTAAGGTAAGAGTTCCTTCCTTAAACAGCAGAAATGTTCTGGTGATCTGGGAATTTCATTACATTTCGCTTCAGGCCAATTATTCTAGTCTCTTCATGCCTTCCCGTTAATGCTTGTATCTTCTCCTCTCTCCTGATTTATCATGTCTTGTCTTAATTCTTTTTCCTTCTTCCTTTCTTTTCCCCATCTTCAGTGTGGTCTTCAATCCCCTACCCTTTTACGTTGTTCACTGTCATTCCTGTTTTACTTCTTTTATCCCAATCTAACCCTGCTCTGTCCCTTTCCTTCCCCCTTCCCTGATTTCTAAGTGATTTTCCTGTTCTTGCCTGTGTCATCCTTTGAGCATTATATGGCTGTAGCGGATTAGAAGGCAGAGAGCCCAGCAAAGGCATGAAAACAGTAGACTGTTTGGTTTGAACCAAAAATACTACTACGTATTTATGTCACAGGGAAGTCACTGTTTTCTACCCTGCAAGACTGGTGACCAGCTCAGGACTATAAGCAAGCATCGTGTTAAGGAGCTGAGTTACAAAACTAGATGTGAACAACCTCAGGAAAGTCACACCCAAGTTAGCCCAGAAATACAGAAGGCTCTTCTCTACTGTGACTTTTAAAACACCAAGAATCTCATTTGTTAATTCATTAGGGACCTTATGGCAGATCAGAACTTGCAAGTAATGCACCCAGATAAGTGTTAGATCATCTGCACCTCTGAATCTCAGGCTGTACTCTTAGGGTGTCCAAAACTAAGCACTGAAGGCTTGAAATGGTGTTGATAATTACAGGTTTTGCAGCTATAACTCTCCAGCAGCGTGAAGGGAGTTTCTGTACCTGCCATAATCATAGGATCCATCTCCCCAACCTTGGTTCCCTGGCAGCTGGGTGTCTAGGCTGTGCTATCTGTCTGGGATCTCTGGGTAGTCAGAAAAGAAGGATTGGCACCTCTGGGGCACGTAATTCCCTCTTCAGGTAGGCCCAGGGATTGGCTTGCAAAGGTGCTTTTCTTTCACTGCTGAATATAGAGGAAGACCAGATACCTACCAGGCTGTTAGCTGGCTGAAACAAATCCCCACCCCAAAAGGCATCTGCCTGAAATATTTTGCAGTCATTTTGGATGTTGGTTTATTCCTTCAGGGAGAAAAGAAATATAACGTTAAATAAAAAACTTCATTAAATGGTCATTTGTTAACTGCTTAATATTGCCATGTCTTCATGCCTGCAGCAAGTAAAGTATAGTCTAGAGAAAAGGTGAGCACTGAATTTAGCCAGTGGAACCAGTGACAAAATCTGTATCATGCAGTTAAAATTAAATGTTATACAGAACACTTCTCAGGTCTCGGTAAGAAGTTGGCGGATTTCAGACTTACATTTAGCATTGGCCATGAGCATACTCTTACATATTAATCTCATCTTACTTTTTTTATCTTGCCCTTTACTTTTGCTTCAGGCAAAAGAAGTTAATTATTCACTTATGACCCACAGTAATTAGTGCCATTTTGGGTAAGTATAAATGAAGTATGACAGCTATGCACACAAGGGTGAGCAAGTTTCAGTAGGAAGCTTTCTGAGAAAAGATCACAGAAACTCAGGATTGTGTAATATAGACTTTTTTTATTTTAGGCAGGCTGATCTTGCTGGCAATTGTTTACCAAAGCAAAATGTGCTTGAGAACTTTTCTTCTTACTATTTACTATATATGCATAGCCACTGAAACTTTCACAGTTGTTTGGATACAGGAGGAAAAATAATCACGGAATCATAGAACGGTTAGAGTTGAAAGGGGCTTAAAGCTCATCTCATTCCAACCCCCCTGCCATGGGCCAGGGACACCTTCCGCTAGACCAGGTTGCTCAAAGCCCCATCCAACACTGAACACTCCCAGGGATGGGGCAGCCACAGCTTCTGTGGGCAACTGATGCCAGTGTCTCACCACCGTCACCGTCACAATGAAGAATTTCTTCCTGATGTCTAATCTATGTCTGTCCTCTTTCAGTTCAAAGCCATTCCCCCTTGTCTACGTGTCCTTGTAAAAGACAAGGACTACATGTAAAAAGTCACTCTCCAGATTTCTTGTAGGCCCAGTTTTGGTAGTGGAAGGCTGCTATAATGTCTCCCTGGAGCCTTCTCTTCTCCAGGCTGACCAATCCCAACTCTTTCAGCCTGTCTCCATAGGAGAGGTGCTCCAGCCCTCTGATCATCTTTGTCTCATGAGAGCAGAGTAGATAGGGAGAATCATCTTGACCTGCTTGATCTTGCTTCTTCTGGTGCAGCCCAGTATATGGTTGGCTTTCTGGGCTGTGAACACACACGGCCAGCTCATATGGAGCTTCTCATCAGCCAACACTCCCAAGTCCTCTGCAGGGCTGCTCTCAATCCAGTCTCCCCACAGCTTGGTACTTTGCTTTTTATTTTTTAAACAAGTAGTATTTTGACAGGATGAATAGCTTGGTTGGTTGGAAGGTATATGCTTTTTTATTCTTAATTAAAAATGGAAACAAAATATCATAGAAGGTTAACTTTTCATTCTCGTTGAGTAACTCCTAGGTTTTTTTAAGTATGCTGTGCCCTGACTCCGCAATACTTTTCTCACTGGTATCCTTGAAACTTAGTGTACTGGTGTGGTGTCGTGGTTTAAACCCAGTCAGGTAATTCGTTCACTCACCCCCCCCTTCTTTCCCTCCCCCTACTCCCGGAGGGACGGAGAGGAGAATCGAAAAGAATGCAACTCCCACGGGTTGAGATAAGAACAGTTTAGTAACTAAGGTATAACACAAATCACTACTGCTACCACCAATAATAATAATGATAAAGGAAATAACAAGGGAAGAGAATACAACACCTCAGCACCAACCGACCGATCACTCGCCCCCCAAGCCCGACCAAGCTCCGACCGATACCTCCTCCAACCCTGCAGTCCCACAGCCCTTCCGGCTCACTCCCAGTTACATCCTGGGCATGACGTGCTGTGGTATGGAATACTTCTTTGGTCAGTTTGGGTCAGGTGTCCTGTCTCTGCTTCCTCCTGGCTTCCCCTCCCCCTGGCAGAGCATGAGGCTCACAAAGTCCTTGGCCAAACCAAAACATCCTTGTTATCAGCTCTGTTCCCGAGCTGAAATCAAAACGCAGCACTGCACCAGCTACCAAGAAGGAGAAACATGATTGCTACTGCTGAACCCAGGACATGTGGGCATGGAGTCCACTGGGGGGCGAGCTTGAATTACATATAGCCTCTCCAAGTAGAACTGCAAGTGAAACCTGTACTCCTTAGAGCAGTTCATAAATCACAAGCATCGGTATTAAATTTCTCTTTCTAGTATCAGCTTCTTGTTGTTGTTTTGCCAAATCGTCAGATAAAGCTATCGGGAGGTATCGGGTGTGATGGAGAGCCTTCGGGGCTTGCAGGCAATCTCGCAGCTCAGGTTTATCTACTCGTTCCGCAAGGAGAAACTGTGAGAAACTGGCTCACTGGAGTTGTGTTGAGTTAGTTTCTGCTTCAGTGAACTTAAAGAAAATTACTAATGCGTGACTACAAATGAGTAATCTTGAAACATAGGAAAACCAGCAACCCTGGGTTGCATTGTTGGTCTCTATATGTCTGTGTTGTGCTCAGCATAGGTGCTTGGTGTCAGCCCCAAGAATGAGGAGAGCTGTAACTGATGTTCCCTGTGAAGTCTGTGCCCCTGCAGTCCTGGTGGGACTCACCTTCTTCAGTTTGCTGCTTTCACTTTGAAGATGGAGAGGGAAACCAGGATAGTGCTATTTTAAAATATGTAATGGCTATTTCAGGCCCTTTAGGTAGTATTAAAGTTGCCGTTAACACTTTCAGCAGGACAGCTGGGCATTGCAGACTAATATTGGTTCCTTCCACTGTGTTTCATTTTTTTTCCCCATAAAAATTTCATTCTAAAAATACTTAACTTTATATTAATGAATTGCTGTTTCCGGTTCTGTTAGCCCTGGTTGTGAAAGATCTAAAGATCTCTGTTCCATCTGAAGAGAAATGATGAAAACTGATATATTTTATATAAATCAAAAAGTCAGATCATGCCTTCTCTTGAGAGGGTGATATGGATTATAAAAAGTAGACTTTAATAATTGATCAGTGAAGTTGGTGAAACTGGAAATCATGGGTCTGTAGAAACTGTAAAATGCATTAAATCCATTATTTTGGCAAAAAGCAGGCAGATATTTTCATGCCATAAAATCGAGGACATACATCTTGGCCTCCTCTCTAGTTGGCTGGACATTCCTGAAATGTCAATGTAAAGCTGCAAAGCAGTCAAAAATGTTTGCCATTTCCCTGAAGAATTTCACCTGACTTGTCATTATTTTTCAGCCATCTGTAACTATAATGGAAATAAGTTTGTAAGCTAGACAGTAGGACAAAGCTCATACCATTTATCAAGTTGAATGCAAGGAATTTAAGTCTCTGGTGAATTAATACACTTCATTATAACCTCAATCAGCATAATAGTTGTAGATAAAGTGTGTGTGTGGAAAGAGGAGAGGACAGAGTGAGAGAAGAGGGAAAAAAGATAACGAGCATCCAGAACCTTTTGGGCTACTTTCTGTAACAGTACAAAGGAGACATTAGGAAGTGAAAACACCTTTGGGACAGGTAACAGTGATCATATGAAAAACAGACAAACCCTTTTTTATTAATACTGATTTCAGGTGCCTTGTTTTAATGCATTGAAAAAATAAAAGTGTCATTGTCAAAAGATGGCAGGTTCTGGCTGCCAACAGAGACACTGCAGAGACCCACTGGCTGCTGGCTGTGGGTGATGTCCCTGGGCACACGCCTTATGGTGCAACTGGTCATGTACAAACTGTGCCATTGCCTGAACGTGTGGCTAAAAACTACTTTCACTTTTCATCCACAGGCTACTTAGTCTGCAAATCCAAGTGTGCAGTATTCTGTTTAAGCTGAGTGGCGATCCTATTGTTACCAAAGCTAACCTTTGCATACCACAATCAGGTTTTCATAGACATCATCTGTCTCCTCTTCAACAGGGAGCACATGTAAATTTCAGGTGTATGATGTAAATTGAAGATCAAATTATGCTGTCAGTTAGGAGCCCTGGTAAAGAGCACAGAGACTTGGAATGTGGAATAGTACACATGGAGGGGATTTAAAGATCTTTTTTCTAAGCATGCAGAGTACACTGGGTGGTGTGAATGTGTCCCATGGGGGTGCTGAGCATGGGGACTGTGACCTGAGAAATCTAACTAACTACAGGGGCAATTAAAGGGAAATCTGATTCATCTTGGATTTCACATCTGAAGTTCCCCACAGGTAAATCCATTTCTAGCTCATTGTGGTTACCAGTATCACATGGAGAGAAGCCTAGGGAGTTTAGGATGAATCATCCTAAAGAAGTCCATAAAGAAAGAAATGCCTGCTTTAAGGTTATGTGGGACATAATTTTACAGCATCTAATACAGAAGAGATTGCTTCCCGTCTCACACTTCCGTAGGATTTTCTTTTACTGTAGGAGTAATCAGTTTCCTGTATTTCTGTGCAACCTTATTTCAGGTTACAAATCTCTGAAACATGGCAGAGTGGCTTTCTGGGGTCAATAGCAACAAAAGCCTGGACTTTCCAGTTGGTGTGAAGTGGGAATCGATTTAGTCCATGAGTGTTGGCATCATAAAGCTACCGCCATGGTTTTGTTTCTGCCTTGGAGGAGTAGAAGAGGGCAAGGGCTGTAACCAGAGCAGCTTCTGTGGGACTCAGATACAGGACTGCAACTGCTCGTTTCCATCCATGAGCCCCAGGCAGCACCAGGTCTGAATCGCTCTTCTCAATGCCATTGCTTCGGAGGATGCAACTGCTTTGTTAGGCACTTAGAGGCAGGCAAGTATAGCCCCCAGGCCAAATGAATAGTTTTGTGTTTGGTCCTTTGTCCTTGATCGACACCTATATCATTCCTGAGAGATGAGAGCAAATACCTTTGCCACAGACGTAATGAAGCCTATTTGTCCGTGTCAGGTGGTCTTCAGAAGCGGAGGCAGTAAACATCTCAGAAGTTAACAGTTTTGTACCTGAGAAAATGACAGCACTTCCTCCACAAAATGTTCCTTTATAGCTGGGTTGAGACACCACCGTAGAAGAGTGAGGGCTAGTGGGTACATGGGTGTTTTATTTAGTCTGTGCTTTTTCAAACATTGCATTCCTCTCATTCACTGTTGCTCCATATATTATTTTAATACGAAAGGGCCCCATCATTACTCTTTGTTCACATTTTCCTTTGAGCAAGTTGAGCAGACTTAAAAAGTCAGAACCACCAAAAAAGTAATTTTTGCTCTGTAGGTTTTAAAACGCCATTAATTACCTGTTGTTTTCTTAAGGTCTGTTACTGCCTTTTGCTACCTATAAGTTCCAGAGAGATATTTACAGGTTTGTAATCCCTTCTTTAGGTAAATATTGGGAGGAAGCGACATTTTTTAAATAATCCTTCTGGATTTGACTTGAACTGTGTAGATTTTTGGCCTACTTTAAAATGAATGCCTCTTTGTCACCTGCCCTACACACTCACTCTTCAAAAGCCCAGCTTTTTTTTCTCAGGTCCTACGTGCTTCCTAGGTCCTTATCCCAGAGCTCCCCCTCCTCCACATAAATCTGTCAGATGAAAAAGCTGCAACAGCAGGTTCACATGCTGTTCCAGAAATGGGGAATTTAAATAAACAAAGCCAATTTTTAAATTAATTTGCTTTAAGTAAAATAGGAGGTTCTGTTTGTATTGGGTGATGCTTTTATTTTTTAAGAGATACTTTCTTTTAGTGTTTAAAGTTTACTGCCAGTTTCAATAAACAGTAGAGTTTTCCTATGTAGAAACCATACATTTCATGGAAGTTTTCACTTCTGTCTTTTCTGCTCTTTCTTTATGAAGTTTCTATTTAGAAGATAAATAGAGTATTTCAGAAATGGGGCTGCTGAAGCCTCAGCCGAAGCCTCAGCCTATTCCCATTGATGTGGCAGGATTCACATTTCAGGACAGAAGTATATTTAAAAGCAGAAGTCTGATGGTGCAGTACGTACCAGGGTACGCAGGCAGGCTCACCAGTGCCACCACAGCCTAGTAAAGAGATGTAGAAATGGGACGCTCTGGGTGAAGTGAGATCGTTATCTGAGTCCAGCTACTTTCAGGCAGGTGTCCATACCACAAGGAGCTTGTACATCCAGTTCTCTTCCAATAGCCGCTCTGTGGAAAGTTAAATGATTTCATTTCTGGCGCATTTTGTGAGCTCTGAATTCACCTTACACACGGGGAGTCATTCCTCTGCATTGTAGGTCTGATGCTGTGCCGATATGGAAGAGTGCCCATGTGGTTATTCCAAGGAACTTTGATGGGAAAGCAAGTCTAATTGCATCTGTGATTACTTTCAGTCTCTAGGTTATGAAAAATATTTCCAACAGTGCCCCTTGACTTTGTAAATACGGGGTGCATATGTGTTTTGTCTGTGTGTGGCACAAGGGAATAATGATAATTTCATTATGTAGAATAGAGTTTTCTCTAAGCAAGCCATTTAGTACTTAATATTCTACCTCCAAAGAACTGCAGTTCATCTAAGGTCTCCAGCACGATTGTGGTCTACCATGTGTAGCCCTGTAGTGGCATGAAGGCGAGAAAGACCTCTTTACTGTTCCCTCCAAAATGCTTTCCCAGATGTTGCACCCAGAGCTGGAGGAGTAAATACACAATACAGGGTTTCCAAGGATGTTAACTCTTGCAGCCCACTCAGTCCCCAGCAGAGGGACCAGGGTAGCAACTTGCTCCTGAAATGCCTGTTACTTGATGAGATGCCACTTTTGGTTAAGTGTGTCTGGAGTCACTTGTGCCCACCCAGTCCTTTTCCTTTTTTGTGCCCAGCCTTCAATTCGAAGCACAGTTGTTGAGAGTGGTGCATGCTCAGAACTGCAAGTAAGCTTCACAAAAGCATTTGTTTTAACGTTTTGTTGAGGTTTTCTTTTTTTCTGCTTTCTTTTCTACATGGCTAAAAGGAAGCGAGGTAGAACCTGAAAGCTAGTGTTTTCAATCTTCTCTTTTTGCAAATATGTAAGTAGAAAACTGGGAAAATGCTACAAAACCTTCTTAGTTTGTGGGAAAGTAAAAAGATGACACCTTTAGGTAGGTGTAGGATGAGGGGTTATTTTCTGGGCTTCAGTGGGTTTTGTTCACATAGGAAATGAAATGTAGTGGGATCTTGGTCACATTATCCCTCTGCTTGAGAATGACTTCTAGCACATTGCAAACAACAAATAATCGGTTGTATAAAACTGTGTGAGACAGAGCACATCCCTTGGAGCCTTTTTGTTGTTTCTCTTAGGTTTTATTTATTTAATTATTTGGGAGCTAGTTTGTTGTTTTGGTTTTTTACACGTAGTGGAAGGTTTAACTTTAATGCTGGGAAGCATCAGTACTGCTCTTGGTGAGCATGGTGGAACAATCCCTGGAGCATCCAGGAGTGACGGTAGCAGAATCCTAGGCAGATGGAGTAGGAAGTGTCACTTGTTTGTGTCTCCCTTCAGTTCACAGTGATGGAAGTGTGTTTTATTTGCGGGGGCAGACTGAAACCCAGGCTTGCAGCACGACAGTGAAAGAGATAAAACAGTGTTCAGGTCTGCTGGCACCCTCTGTGCAATTGCTTGCTGACGGAAGCATGGATCTGTTGCTTCACCTATCCCAGATATCTTTGTGAGTGCAGGCTGCGCTGTAAAAGGCAAAATCTCAGCCTTCCTCACATCACTGGAAATTTGATAGACCCATGTGTTTGCTGTGGCTGGAGAGAAGGAGAAAACTTCATGCCATTTTCCACTACATATATATGTACAAAAAATATATCTGTTAAGTGTATATATGTGCACTTAATGTATACCTAAATATTTATATGGGTGCCACATCATGCAGGAAAAACTTATCAGGAAGGGTAATAAAATGCTATTTGTCATCTACTGTTGGGATGTGGTCTGGCTCCTGGACTCAGGTGCACAGGAAGAGGCCTTTGACATTTCCAAAAAAAATATTTTTTCTGGTTTTATAGGAATTAAAAATTTCACATCAGCAATGCTCTTTGAAATTCATGTAACTAATCCTTGTAATAGAATCATAGAATGGTTTAGGTTGGAAGGGACCTTAAAGATTGTTCTAACTCCCCTGCCATGGGCAGGGATACCTTCCGCTAGACCAGGTTGCTGAAAGCCCCATCCATCCTGGCCTTGAACAGTTTTGGGGTTGGGGCATCCCCAGTTTCTCTGGGCAACCCATTCCAGTGTCTCACCACCCTCATGGTAAAGAATCCTGTTGTAATACCTAATCTTAGTCTCCCCTCTTTCATCTTAAAGGCGTTCCTCCTTGTCTCATCACTACATGCCCTTGTAAAAAGGTTCTTTCCAGATTCCTTGTAGGCCTCCTTTAGGTATTGTCCTAGAGCATTAATTCATTTCTGTCTCACGTAGTTCTAGCTGTGTCCCACTGTGGGGCTGAGTATCTGTGCAGAAGCCCAGTAAATAGAAAACATGGAAGAGAAATTGCAATCCCCGTTTCTTTCTTGTGTGTGTGGTGACAGAATGGGGCTGTCACCACACACGTGATGTACTGGGTTTGCCTTATTAAATGATGGAGAATTTAATTTTCTGAGTCTGATGACAAAGGCTTTTTTTGCTGGTGTTTTTATTAAAATAGTGGCAAACTGAGGCAGTAGTATACCTAGAGGGGCATGTAGAACAATATCAGGAGGAAAGAGGTAAGTTTTCTGAACTTGTACTGGTCTTGTAGAGTGAGGGAGGAGAAGGGCCAGGGTGGCAAACAGGACCCAAGCTCAGCAGTGCAGTGAAATGAAAAGATAATTCTTTTGGTGTGGTATAGGAAAAGGATTCACACCTGAATTATTCAGAAGTTGAACTTGTAAATAATCAGTTCAAGAGATGCCAAAAGGGTGGTAATCAAGTTCTGTCTCTTGTTTTAGAGTGGTGGGTGTCACTGTATTTTTGAAGAAATTGTTTTGTTCCCAGTTTCCACATGAAGAAACCATGTCCCTGCGCTTTGCCTAACTCAGGCTAAGAACAAGGAAAAAACCTGTATTTCAAGACATGTTACAGGCAGCACAATATGTTCCTGTTCTGCTCGTAGAAATTGTTTTGCCAGACTTGCTCAACTGATACGAAACTTTAATCTCTTCCCAGAAAGATACTTCATTTGCATATTTTGACAATGCTGAAACACAAACATCAAATTCATTATGTTCACCAAAGAGATACAGTGAATCAGTAACTAGGAAACAGAGATCCCAAATGACATTTAAATAATTAGGTGGATTTTTGTGTCAAAATTATTGAAAATATTTCAGACTTTTAAAGGGGTGGAACTGAGATCTAGCAGTTTCATTGCTGTTTGCTTTTTCTGCAGTTTTGGGAAGGTTGCTGATGCTCGCTGTGTTGGTTTTCCTGCCTGCAGAGTGGACACAGTATTTCTTACACAGTGCTATTATGAAGACAGACTTTTATGAAGGATTACATTTAAGCTGTGCAAGTTTGACTCAAACCCATTGCGTTTTGTGAATGGAGTGAGGGAGAGCATCTCCTCTGTGCTCCCACCCTCCCAGTAGAAACACTATACAAACTTAGAAACCAAGTTTCATTTCCAGGCGCTTTTCTACCTTTGTCCTTCTCAAAGCAGAACCGGTATGTGGCTCTTCTATGGGGTGACTAGGTGGCTAAGCCTGTACCTCTGAACAGTTCACCATATTTGTTTTCTAATTGACTCTTATTTGGAATAAAAATGTTACAAGTGTTTCAAAAGGCAGAGTACTACTGCAGGAAGGGGCTACAGAGGAGTAATGTAGTGACAATTCCATGTTGTAAAAAAATCGGATAGATGGGAATGTCTGTAGAGGACACAAATAAAAAGGGACATGGCACTCACCTGTAATAGCAGAGAGAGGGGTGAGTTTATACCAGAGAAAGAAATCAGCTTACAGCTTGATCACTGGGGTGTTTTCTGTCCTGGTAGTAGATGGCGTTACCTCATTGTTGCTTAATGACATGGTTGCCAAGAGCCTGCTAAACCAATGAATAAATGAAGCTTAAATAATGCACAGATGAAAAGAGCTGCAAGTGCACAGGGAGTACATACAACATCTGCACTTCCAGTAAATAAAGTTCCTTGCCTAGGGAGCACAAACCAGGTTCTGTTTCCTGGAGCTTCAGAGCAGTTTCCCTTCTGGCAGAATAACCCATAACTATTTACATGTTTTTTTTGCGGTGCCTGTCTTAGAAGCACCTGGTGTCAAATACCATGATATCAACTAGATGATGGGCAGAGAATAACTGCTGAGGAACCTACCACATGGGAAATTCTGCCCAGGGGTAAAGCAGACCCCTTCATCTGTTGGTGGAGGTGGTCTCCTGCCATCTGTTAAATGGTGTGGTCTCCTACTGGTACCTACATAGGGAATATGTGGATGTTGTCAGGGTGACTGATCTTCAAGATGTTAGAGTATATGAATAAGGGGAAGATGGGCTGTAGGGGGGGTGAAAAATTTTGGAAGGATTGACTGAACAGTGGTCATTATTCAGCATTATTAACTCATTATTTGCTTGAGTTTGGAGAGATTTAATGAGTAACAGTTGTAACTATGTTCTTAAGTGCTTAAGTGAGAGAAGCCACGATAAAGTAAGAAAAATAATGGTAAAAGTAATTATACTAATTTATATTGTGGCATCTGGACTACAAAAGGCAAGGTTTTGGAAGGCTCTGTTAATAGAAGATTTAAAAAATCACTAGTTTCATTTGGGGCATTGAGTCATACCTTTAAAACTTCATAAATAACTTCCCCAAACAATAGAAAATATTCATTTTCTGCAGGGAACTGTCTGCAGGAAATATTTCATGCTCCAGGATCCCACTTGATCCATGTAAATGCCTGTCATGGCATACTTTTCACTGTCCATGCATTGCAAGGCAAAGCTGTGAAATAGCATCAGAATACAATTTCTCTGTGTTTTGGGATCTTTTTGTCAGGTTGCAGGACAAACAACAGGGCTCTTAAAGACAGGTGCAAAAGTAGAGGAGGGTAAGCTCCTGTGAAAACGCTCACAGCTTCAGGCATTTATTTTTAAATGGGTAGCTTCAAGACTCAAACTGTACAGATTCAGAAGATTTGACTAATGGGGGCTTATCTTCCTGCAGTTTTCTTTTTCTCCTCTTGTGCATTGCTGCAGGTTCTGAAGTCTTTTTCTACAGATCTCCTTCAAAAACTGTCCACTGTTCTGTCTTCTTCATTCCCATGTTTCCTGTACCCTGGGCAAGACTTGCACCACCTGCTTTTGCTCCCTAGAGCTGAATGAGAATTCGTGTCTCTGGTTGCGTGACAGTAACCCTGCACCCTTGCTCCAATGGCTGCCAAGCCATCGAAGCAGCCGAAGCGTGCCCACACTTTGAACCCGAGAGTTTCTTAGACACTTGAGCTCAAGTGCTCGCACAGAGGCAGAAGTGTCTGAAGTGTCAAAATGGTTGAGTATTTGAGTTCAACTCCACTGCAATCCAGCCTTGAAATGGAGATAGATATAGAGAGATATATAAGCACTGATACTAGTTTCTTCCAGTTAACAAACTAGTTTTTCCACCTCCTCAGTGCTTTCTGGGGTGCCCTGCTAAGGTCCAGCTTCTCTCTGTTGATTGTGCTGAGACTTGCAGCTCATGTTCGTCAGCCAAATCTGATGTGTGATACCTGACACCAGCTTCCCGTCCTCTGAGCAATTCCACTCCTGATGGTCCTTACTCCATCCTTTCAACTCCTTTATCTTCTGGTCTTTACAAACTCAGTGGTCAGTCTTCATGTCGTAACAAAAGGTTTAGTTTAATGTTGCATGTGAAGAGCATTTTCTTCCTAGCACTTGTCCATCTACAGGTAACGTAGGTGTTTAACAAAGAAGTAATATTATTCTTCCTCTAAAAAATAGGTCTGTGTAAAATGTTAAATGATCTTAATGAAAAATCCTATCTTTTACAGTTTTCTTTACAGTGGCTTTTTTAAAATACATATGAGTGAATGTCTCCAGAATAATGCTACTTTGCCTTTTTTTACCTTCTTATCTATATGCATATTTAATTGAAAATAATGAAAGGTCTTCTTAGGTTGAGCTTGTAAGAGTGATATTCTTTCAGTGGTGTAAATAGCTTGAGAGGAATGTGGTTAGTCCTGTCTCTTTCATGTAGCTCTATAGGGGCTGGGTAAGCAGGACTCATTGAGAAGGGAGGCTGGAAGCAATGCCTGGGAACTCCAGGCAAGTGACCCTCACTCATGCTCTTCCATCACCTAGCTTCTTTTTCTTACCTGAAGTGATACTAGTTTAATGGACAAACAAACTATTTCTGGTATTTCTTTCACCAGCCATCTCTTCCTGCATTGGGTTCTCTGTCTTCTACGAAGGGAAAGAAGATCTGACATTTTGTGTACCAAAGGGGCTATTGAAGAGGAAGGATTTTGTGGATGTTTTTAATATCTTTAATAAATCTATTGATGGTGTGGATGAGGGGATCAAGTGCACCCTCAGTAAGTTTGCAGAAAACACCAAGTTGGGTGGGACTTTTGATCTGCTTGAGGTTAGGAAGGCTCTGCAGAGGGATCTGGACAGGTTGTATCATTGGGCTGAGGTCAGTGGTTTGAGGTTCAACAATCCTAAGTGGTGGGTCCTGCACTTGGACCACAATAACCCCATTCAATGCTACAGGCTTGGGAAAGAGTGGCTGAAAAGCTGCTCTTGAAAAAAGACCTGGGCGTGCTGATTGATGGCTGCTGAACATGATGCAGATTGTGCCCAGGCAGCCAAGAAGGCCAACAGCATCCTGGCCTGTATCAGAAATAGCATAGCCAGCACGGCCAGGGCAGTGATCATTCCCCTGTACTCTGCACTGGTGAGGCTGCTCCTCGAATCCTGTGTTCAGTTCTGGGCTCCTCACTACAAGAGAGACATTGAGGTGCTGGAGCTGGTCTAGAGAAGGTCAGCAAAGCTGGTGAAGGGTCTGGAGAATAGGTCTGATGAGGAATCGCTGAGAAAACTGTGGGTGTTTAGTCTGGAGAAGCTCAGGGGGACCTTATTGCACTCTACAGCTACCTGAAAGGAGGTTGTAGTGAGGTGGAGTCTGTCTCTTCTCCCATATAAGAGGAGATAAGACAAGAAGAAATGGCCTGAAATTGCACCAGTGGAGGTTTAGATTGGATATTAGGAAAAATTTCTTCCCCGAAAGGGTTGTCAAGCATTGGAACAGGCTTCCCAGGGAAGTGGTTGAATTCCCATCCGTGGAGGGATTTAGAAGACTTGTAGATGTGGTGCTTAGGGTTTAGGTGGACTTGATAGTGCTGGGTTAACAGTTGGTCTTTTCCAACCTAAACAAATCCATGATTCTATGATTCTGTGTGGTAGAAGAGACTTAGAATTTCAGATGCTCTTAAATGAGAATCCAGAGATTAAGAAATATCCCCGTGCTTTGCTCTGGAAGTCTCTGTGATCAAGGAAACCAACTGGGGCGGTAGCATGGAGTTTAAACAAAAAGAATTTAAAAGTACATTGAGGATGGATGTTCCACTTGGTTGCTGTGGTGTGATGAGACTGTTAGGATAGACCTGTCAAATTGGATGGAGGTACTGCTATACTTGTACAGTGCCCCACACCAACTGTTTGTGGCAAGGAGATGTATGTAAGGCAGTTTGGTGGTGAATCTGAGCACATTTTGTAGCGCTGTGTCATTGGCAAGAGCATGCAGCTTGCCATCTGCCAAGTATCTCATGCCTGTCCAGCTCACAGCAGCTGCTGGATTCCAGGCACCCAGCACCATGGCCACCCCGGGGCAATGAACACTACTTGGTGCTTTGTGCTTGGACAAGTACTGTAAAATTATCTGGGCTAAGTTGCTGCTGGTACAGCTATGGGCTGTGGTCACCTCGAAGCCTAGATAGCTGGGTTCAACTCACAGCAACTGTTTCCCACCCCCATCTGACATCAGAACTGCAGCACAGCCCAGATGGTGCACAGAAGGTACCAACCCAAGGAGCTCAAATGTTGCTGACAAACCTGCTGACATGCCTGTACAGCATCCAATTTCCTTACAGAGGCACCTGTGGCCATTTTAGCTGGACTTTTCAGGGCTGTTTGGACTTCGCGATGATACTCTTACTCAGGAATTTTCTTTTGAAACTGCGGGCTCTCAGCAAAACTTTTATTGACTTTTGAAGAGACACACGGAGGGAGGTGTTGCATCACTGGTTCAGGTAATTGAAGTAGTTTCTTGCAAGCTGCTCATGATTCATGAGAGATAATAAATAACTGAGGAATGATTGTACCTGATGAAGGAAACAGTTGTTGCAGAGATGCTGTTTTGTTGTCCTGGTTGTGATTAGCTGATTTCAGAAGGGGAGGTAAAGAGTAATTTTTAATGCACCAGAAGAAGATACATACGGACCTCACACAGTTTCCTCATTTTTGATGCGTGCTCAACTGTGGGGTCAAGGTAACTGCCAAGAGCGTTTAGCATGCAGACATTGAAGGATGGTAATAGAAATCACAAATAAGTAAAGCCTACAAACATGGCCAAAATGGGGGTTTTATAACAGTTTGCTCTCTGAAAGCACCAAATACAGGTTTTCTGTATTTTCTCCTCTGACATGATACGACACAGAATGCATCAAGGTTACCTTTAAATAAAAAGTAGAGGGTGAAATTTTCCAAAAATCTACACTTAACCCAAATCTGATCACATCAATGTAAATGGGTATTTATGAAAAGTGTTGTGCAAGTCTCATGGCTGACTGCATTTGAAAATTATGCACTGTTCCTGGAAACATCTTACATGCAAAATTAATTTTACTGAAAATCAATGCAAAATGCAATAAATAGAGGACATTTTACAGATTGAATTTTTATGTTTAACTGGGAAATTGTAGTTCATTTTTACCAGCTTACTAAGAAATGTCCTGCAGTGTTGTTTACACGTAGAATCAGAAACCTTCATAAACTTCATACAAATAATTGGAAGTCTGCGGCATCCTGTGTTAAGTTGCTGAAATATCGGGTAATCTGGGAAGAAGTGTAGCCTGACAAGGTGGGGGTAGCAAACTTGTATGGTAATCATGAGAATAATTATACATCCCTTTGTCCTGATGTTAATCCCCACATCACCCCTGCGAGGTAGGATCTATACTGTTGCCTTAATCCTGTTGATTTTCTTAGTCATGTGAATGCCACAGGAATGATAAATGTCAAGGCCCTTTCCTTATATTCAGCAGATTTGGTACCTCGTAATTGTGTAATTTGGCCTGAAGCAACCCCTAGGCAGTGGGTGTTCATGGGAAGCGTGCAGAGGGGGCTGCAGGGATTAAGAGCAACAAGGGGAAGTCACCACCTGTTTCCCCCCCCTCCCCTCTTTCTTTTGTCTCTTCCCAGGAGAAAAACCCTACAAATGTACCTGGGAAGGCTGCACCTGGAAGTTTGCTCGCTCCGACGAACTGACGAGGCATTACCGCAAGCACACAGGAGTGAAGCCATTCAAGTGTGCAGACTGTGACCGCAGCTTTTCCCGCTCAGATCACTTGGCGCTCCACCGCCGTAGGCACATGCTGGTTTGAGAAACGCTACCTGTTCCAGCCGAGTTTAAGAGCTGGGTCTCTTAACTACCTGGAGTGAATTCAGCAGGGCTGAATCCCCCTCTACAGTGTTAACAGGCAGGGCTTCCCCTGATGTCCGTAACATAACATAGTAACAGAAAATATTAAAAAAAGGCAGGAAAAGAAGTGCCACTCTTCTCCTCACCATCTGAAGTTAACCCCACCTGCCCCTCAGCATGGCTACCCCCTGAAAGTGTCATCACAATCACCTGGGAAATAGCAGCTGAAATGCTACGGGAATGGGCATTATTTTACATGCTGCATCCTTTGACAAAAAGGTGTTTATAGCTTGTATGGTTTCTCAGCTGTCGGACATTCTGTTCCTGAAAAATCACTGCTGATTGGATGATTAAACACCACAAATTGATGATGATGATGAAGATGAAAGCAAGACCGCTAGACTTTTATTATCCCATCTTTTCCCCTTATTTTGAATACCATCTGGCTGGTGGTCAACATTACGCCTGAGCTGTGCTACAGACAAACTGCATGTGAGTAGGCAAAAAGATTCTGTTGGAGAGGTCCCACTGTCAGGGCTGAAGGGTCACTTGAGCAGACTTTTACAATAATGATGATGGCATTTCAGTATTGTACCGCAATTGTCATTATGCCCTAGAGGACACCAGCCATTTAACCTTTTTCTTTTATCTTTTTTTTCCTTTCTTTTCTTTTGTTGTTGTTGAAGTCTGTAAAATAAACAAGGGGCAGCAGCATCTCTGCTGAAAGTACAATATTAAGTACCTATATTTTACCATGGACTTATTTAGAACCATTTCTGATTTGTGTAGAAAGAGCACATCTAAAAACTACTACTCCATTCTCAACATGCAGTTTTCTTTCATGCAGGCATTCTCTTCCCCGTGACCATTATTTGAACATAAGGAAATAGTCAGATCTTATACTCACTGGTAACAAAGCTAGTGGTGTAGCCATTCATGAAATGGAATTGAATGTAGCAACAAAACAAAACAGAGAAGAAACGGCTGCATCTCTTGCAGAGAAAAAGCAATAATGAGTAAAATAGCTCTCAAGATAATAATTTACTCCACACCAACAGAAACAGGGGGTATGCAGAAATAGCACATAAGCTCATTTAAGTTAATCTTTCTGATGGTTTCACTGACCTGCTAGGTACCACAATTAAGTACATTCATTTCCTTCAACATAGTATTTGCATCTGGAAAGAAAGATAAAGGAAAGAGCTGATTATTCAGGACTCAGAGGATGAACCATAAGTAGGAAGGAGAAATGTTTCTGCAGTGGTGCTCTGCAAGACATTAGGTTTCTCACTGGGAGTTAGGGAATAACAAGATTTTGCCAGCTGTCTGGTATGATATAAATGGTCCTTTATATGGGCACCAGTGGCCGCCTCTGCTGGGATTTTCAATCCAAGCCTTTTCAGGTTAAATAAAAGGAAATTCTTGATCATTCCCATACAGCCCTATAATTGTGAACCAATTTGTATTAATTGGATTGTGTAGGAAAGAGAGTAACTCTTAGTCATCAGTTGTTCATACAAACAAAATACTGTTTTTGTATTTTCTTTCCTCACAAAGATCTGCCTATTCAGCTGAATTTGACAAAGAGGAGGCTTGGCAAGATTTTTTAAGTGTTGTAAGATTTTTATAGCTTAGAGCTGAAAGATATATACATAAAGGTCTTTTGCAATGCATTTAATTATGAATATTTGGTTCCAGAAATTGCACAGATTAAATTTGTGATGCTACTTGTTCATTTTTAAATGTTTGACCAGTCTGAATTAATTTCTGGTTCCTGAAGTACCTGTACTAATGTTGGGGGGATTCTGAAATCGAGGTAATCTTTAAGTGCAGAGTACCCATGCAGATACTGAAAGCAATTATAGTTATTTGAGGATTAATATGATCGGGATAATACTTTATAACAGCATTCACAGGACCGAGAGTTTGATTGTCTTTAAGTATGTTCTTGATATTCCCCAGTACTGGGTAGATTATCAGCTCTCTGAAAGAACTCCAATATTGTTCTAGCTCAGGCTCCCCCACTGCCGAGTGGTCAGCAGAGAAACCCAAGCCAAGCTATTCAGAGCCATTGTGGGAAAAAATGTGTCTTATCAATTCCCATTGACTGGGTTGGTAATCAAATTCCATCAAATTAGGCAAGGCTTTAGTATCTGGCTCCAAATCAGGAGCAAAGTAGAGGCACTAAGTGTCCATGCAAAGCATGAAAAGGCTGTGTTGGATCAGGGCTTCTGGATAGGCCATGAGGCATTGTGGGGCTGCAGACCTGGGTCTTTACCAGCAGCATTACTGTTGTTGGTTTAAAAAAATAGCTGTCAGTGTTGTGCGTGAGATGGTTCATGGATTACGTCTGAGGTCTGTGTTTTATGTACATTTATATCGTCCCCTTAAATGGATCTGTCACTCTCACCATTTAGGGAAAGAAGTCAGGTCAGGTAAAAGTCACTTGATGAAACTATTTTCCTGCCCAAGAGCATTTTACCAACTAATGACTTGAATAGTAGTAATTCAGTAGAAGAACCAATGGCATACAGAATTCCTTTCAGTATCTATGATTTCTTTCTCACATAGAAAATTAAGTTTATTTGACCAAAAACTCTTACGGCCATTCTGTTAGCTTACAAGCAGAGCTGTGAGAGAGATCATCTCTGATGTTATTCACAAAGGGAGGATTCACAACTGGGAGAGACCAGTCACCCCTTTAGGTTTCCCCTGTAGTCAATAAAGAGAGGAAAAAACTCAGAAATTGTGAGGCCTTAAATTTATTTCAGCATTTGGCTCCAAACTGCCCCGAGGAGAAGCATATGTATCACAGACACTGGGGAGGCTTCTTTCCCATGGCTGAGGTTGGTGTGTGTGAATCCCTTGTCTTTCAGCTGGTTGTCCATTACTTTATGCATAGGAAGCCCTGCAACAGAAAGAGGGTCTGGTCTTATTCAAGGAACTCCAAAGTGATGCAGGATTAAAGCAGCACTGGCACCAAGGGACACAGTTACAAAGTGCATCAGTGGTAATGGAATGAAGCCAAAAGATACAGTAGTGAACACTAAATTTTCTTTCTTTCACAGGCAGGAAGTATATCCTCAACCTTTCCAGCACATGTGTAAGGGCTTTTTGTGCTGCTGTTACCTCTAGACAACTTTCACAACCAGCAGCAGTTCACAACTGGGTTACACGTACCCAGTATGGTTCTTAGTGAGTTTCTCATTCATACCAGCACCCACAGGCTTTGAGCCCAAATACTCTGCAAAGTTGTCTTCTGTTTTGTTTTCCCCTTCAGAAGTATTTTAAGAGAAGTTTACTCTGTAGGAGAGGAGTGTTTGGATGTGGATCTGATGCCCTGCAGATTCTCAGGGTGTCCTTCTCTCAGTGGCTGTGGTTCAGACCTGCCAAACTTCTGTGCTTGTGCAAGGAGCAAGGGCAGTTGCTCAAGGGTAGTTTCCTTAAAAATCCTTGTACCTCACTGCAGGTCCATGGCATTTCATAACCGTGGTGAAGGCTTACGTCGTATGTAGGATGAAGAAATAGCAGATTTCATCTTGATGCGACATAGTAGGTCCATCTTAACTGAGCATTTGGGAGAGACAAATATAGAGAGTCCCGTTCTTTCAGAAAGACAGACATTTACGCTTTTGAGTGTAAGGATGGGAAACATCCACCATGCCCATTACATCTTAAAAGAGAAACTATGCCACAAAGTGTGAGATTTTGTATGTTTTCAAAACACCTATTTTCAACTGGCACAGGTTGCCCAGAGAAGCTGTGTCTGTTGTATCCCTGGCAATGTTCAAGGCCAGGTTGGATGGGGCTTTGAGCAACCTGCTCTAGTGGAAGGTGTCCCTGCCCGTAACAGGGGATTGGAACTAAATGATCTGTAAGATCACTTCCAACCCAAACCATATGATAATTCAATGATCTGTCAGAAAAACTCAGAAGCCATCATTCTAGGAAAATGTAAGGAACAAGCAGGTTTTAAATTTTAAGTTGTCATTAGTTTTTGAGCACCTGTTTTATTCAGCACTGTAAAATTGGCTCATAGCAACAGCAGTTTATACATGAAGATGAAGATGCAGTATTCCTTATTCTCTGTCATGCTTACACAGTTAATTAAATAGATTTAGACTGCTTATGTATATGATTATTTGCCGGAGTAATGTATAATAAAATTAACAGTGTTGAAAATTACATAAGTGGCATTGATGTCTGGGGTAAACTCACAGTGCAGAGCATGGACAAATAGCTGGACAACCTTTCTCCCCTTTAATAATTGGAATGACAGTGATCATAAGTCTCATTTTCCATTAGCCGCATTGAAAATGTATTCTAGTTGCCATTTATAAATTTATCTTCTGATAATAAATGCTGTTTAATGGAAAAAATCTCTTTCTCCTTTATTGAAGGTGGGTACCTCAAAATCAGAGTATTTATATCCCACTTATTTTTTAGTTTGAACTTTGGAAAGATTAGTGTGTGAAACTGCATCATCCACAGCAGACAAGTCTTAGGATGGTTCAGTAAATCCTCCCTACTCCTGCATGCTCGTTCATACCCTTGTGCATATGAACTTCAGCTCTTCCACATCCCTCCACCCATGTGCAGGTATAAAAACAAGTTTATTTAAAAAAAAAATCAGAAAAGTTCAAATTGGAAATAAGCACTATAAAAGAAATTAGTACCTTCTTAAGAAACCAGCTCATGTTGTTGTATTTTGCCTTTGCCTGTGATTTATAACTGGAGAAGTGCACACAGAAATTTAAAGATAGTTGTAATTTCACAGTTCTGCTATAGCATAACAGTTGCTCTTTAACGTATGTTTCCGCAGTCATGCTCGTTGGTAACTGAAAAGGCTTCAATTCTGATCAATTTCTGCAGTAAATCAAGTTTTAGTACAAAATGTAGCTGTAAGGATACTGCATCTTTAGAAATCAAAAAAGTATTTTACTATACTTGCAACAGTCTACATATTCTGTAATATACGTGATAGTGGAAAAATATTTTCAAACTCACAATTTTACCTGGGGTGTAAATAGGTTAAATGAAGTGCATTTTAAAAATCCTTTCATTTTCATCAGGAAAACTGGTTAGAAAATGCCTAGCAAAGCTTAAACAGAAAATGTAAGGAGTAAGTTGTTCAGTTTTATCAGAGCATGTTTTCTCTGCAAAATGGAGTGGCCACTTCTTTGCTGTTTCACAGATAGCATGTGATATAACGTAGTCATACTGAGTCCTTCAGTGTCAAATAAGTCAGCACTCAGAATGCCTTTGACTGAATACAAAAAGAAACAATCAAGATGAAACCATATGAAAGGTTTGGGTTTTTTTGTGTTGGATTATTATTTTTTTTTTTCCTTCTGGCATTTTACGGTGAATTGCAAATATAGTAATGGCAAACTCTCATTTGATTTTATTTCTTCTTATATTTCCCCTGACTACAGTGCGCTTTGAATAAACGTTGCAGAGCTGAAATAGACATCTGCTCTTTGCCGATTCCAGGGGAGTTTAGTCTTCTAGATGCAGTAACATGTCAACCAAATCAGTTGTAGCAGGACAGTTGTGATGTTTTAAATGCACATACACTTCAGCAGGATAGCCTAAAATCTATTTTAAAAGATGAAACAGAAACTGAAAGTGCCTGTAATTAAAACTGATGGGATGTTCCTATACTTTTACACAGCAATAACTTGCAGGATTCTGTTAACAGTAAGGTGAAAATTAAATTTTACTTGGTGAACAATAATGCAGCACAGAAACACAAAGTGCCATTTGTATTTTCAAATGTTGAGATGTTGTGTTAGAGGTGTTAGTTATTTTCTCAGATAACATCTGTCATATACTTGTAAGGAGAAAATTAATCTTAGTTTACAAGTGACTCATATCCATATCAATTCTCAGTAGGTGTAAATGGAGGTCATTGTCAAGCAGTGTTTTGGTGTTTTTTCCCCTAATGTGTGTCTGATATGCCCATGTATCTAGGGTATTCTCTAGTGAAATAATCCAAAAACCAGCAATAAGCCCAATGGAGCTTTTTTAGGGTATGTGGTAGAATTGGGATTCCCTTGCATAATCCTCTGCGTTGAACTCCAGAAATGCCGAGTTCATCTCATGTCTCTTTTCTATTTATCACGTAGTGCTTATGGTATTTAATATCATTTTAGAATTGATTAACTTCAGGGGTAGACAAAATATATCGCTTTTTTGGGGTACAAATGCATGAAAAATTGGGGACTGTCAGTCTAGAAACTATTTGAATATCAAACAATAAATTGCTGTTCCTAAAATGGAGTAAGGAGGTTTATTATATCAAGTGGCCTAGACATTTGCATCAATAGACTAATTGATCTTACAGGAAAATGGCCAGCTGTGACTCTTCTAATCTTTTTTCTCAATTATGTGGGTTTTTTCTTTAATCTGGTAAGTTTCTGTAAAAATAAAAAATATTAACTGCTGCTAATGGATTCTTAAAATAGCAGCGTAATGCCATCCCTCATGCTGCTTCTGTTTCTAAAAATGAGTTTATTGGAGATCAAAATGTAACTGTTAGTCCTAATACTTTTGCCGAGGAAGACTGCTTTCCATCCTTTAAATTTGTACCTGGTATTTATCCAGGCAGAATTTTGTATTTGAAAATATTCCACATTTTGCCTAGACTTTTGCTGCCATTGGTGGGTTGCTGCTGGAACGGGATGGTTGTTAGGGCTGTATTCATGGGGACAGGATTGGATGTGCACAATAATGCTCATACACAAAAGAAAGTGCAGGTGAAGAAAAAAAGCACATAGGCTCACATGTAAAAACTAGACGTTTATGCATCTTGGTTCATCCTGTGACAAGACCGCTAGTTTAGTAGCAGCTTAGTTTTGAATGTTAGCCATCAGTGGAAATAATCCCATCAGAACATGCATGTACTAAATCTGTCATCCTGAGCTTAATCTCCAGGTATTAAGCACATAAAAGAACACAGTTCGTGCTGGAGATTTTAGGAGGGCACCAGGGAATGTGTCATCAGAGGGACAAAGGAAGCAATAGTTTCTTACCTAGAACCTGAGCCATTGTTGGAGAGGAGGGTTTGATTCTTTGTTCTGGAACAGCAACACTACAAGGAGGCATCCTTAGAAACTTGCAGCGTTGGGAAGTTTGGCTGACTGCAGCATTACGGGTGTTAGTTGCATAAGAAAGAGCACCTTGTCTTCACTGTCCCAAAATGAGACAGGGTTATTTTTCTTCATTATGAAAAACAAATACTGGGTTGGTTTTTTTTTGGTCAGTTTTACTGATTTGCCAGCAGACTTCTGTAGTATCTTGTGCTTACTGATTTTAAAGTACAAAATAAATGGAATTGCCCATGTAGTAATTTTTAGATTATTTAGTACACAGTTGTTCAGTCCTGCAGACAAGCAAAGCTGGGCATGTGAATTTTATCTATTAGGAAAATAGGAATAGAATAATTATTTGAGGTTCTGTTGTCTATATGTATGTGACCTGCAACAGCTTCCCCAGTTCAGTCTCAAATGTTTCAGGAGCCATGATGCTGCCAGTTATAAAAGAAGAGGTGAATGGTGTTTCATAAGTTAATTTGCTAAACTTTGCTCTATGTTGTGACCTTTGCATTTATAAAATAGTTCAGTGACTAGTAGAGGACCACAGAGGATAGCTTTGATGGCTTGTCATAAGCATGAACTGTGAAATGCAGATGCAGGTTCAGATACTGCTTTTTTTCCCTGTCCCTGCCTTTCTAGATGTAAAGAGCGTCTTTGGAGAGACAGCTTGAGCCATAATCCGCATGGCTGAACTAATCTTTTCCACAATTCAAAGTTCATGTTGTCATTTCTGGTTTCAGACTCTTTTTTCACTTCTACATTTGCATCTTATTTTTCATTTAAAAATCCCCATAGTTAATTTCTTTCCTTATTGTTCTATACATTGTTTTGTTAGTAATATAAGTTATGCACGGAACACCTACACAAAATGCTCTCTTGACCTGCTGTTTGTCCCTAAAAGGTTACATCTCCCATTTGCCCTTGCAATAGAATATACACAGAGATAGTAATGAATTACTTCAGTTTCATGCACCATCAGCCTTAAGACCTCCAACCCACACACACAGACACATGCATTCATGCACTTGAAGTGATTTGGACGCTGCTATCAACATGTGGGGTCAAAATTACCATTAAATTGGAAAGTTCTTTCAGCTGTGTTTAGGAAGAAACAAAGAAAATGAAAAATACCATTCTTGGCCAAGTCACTTATGGAAGAAGCAAATTCCCCTATGGCATTAGTTGAATGAAATCCTAAGGATGGGGTTGCATTTGGCCCCAGATTGTTCCTTCTAATCAGGTCGTTAATCGTTGTATGTACCAATGAGTGTTCATTTGATCCTCCTGTGTAAAAATACAAAAACATCCCTTGGTTTACAAAGCGATTAATTTGGGACTGAAGCTTCACAGCAGTGCAATTAGTATGTAGGGCACCTCAATCTTTTTCCTAGATAAGATGCAAAAGGGAGGGTCATTATCGGTAACCCCATAGAGATAATAGTGTCAATAGAGGTCCTACACTTAAAAGGAATAAAAATACCAGTGCTAGCAAGCAAACATTTTAGTTTCTTAAGTCTTTCTTTTGCCTTCTTTTCAAAAGCTTTTAAATGCAAGAATTACTTTTCTTCAAAAATAAAAGTAAACATCTGAAGATCTAATTTCCCAATAGTTTTGTCTGCATTTATATACTATGTAGTGTTTAGGCAACACCTATGTTATAAGTTTATTAATATTATGTAAGTGTTGTTCTTGTATTTATGTATAGTGTATGTATTGTAAATATACTCAGAGCTTTTTTTCCTCTTACTGTAAAATGGTGATTTTTTTGCCCTATGATAATGTAAAGGGAGTCCCCTAATGAAATTCTGTCAGAGAATGATTATTCCACTCTATGCTCAAAGATTTAAATGAACAAGTGTTATCGTTTTTAATGGTGTCTCAGACATATTTTGTTGGTGCATTGCTTTTCTGTATTCAACTTTCCTATGAATTGAGCTGTGAATTGAAATAGAGTTTAAACCTTTAAATGTATGCATTTGTATAATTATCTGAATGGAGGCATGAAGGTTAAATAAAGCATTTTGTATGGAACAAACCCCCTAATTATTACTGTGGATGACTCAAACGTTCTGGAATACCCAGCTATTAACCTTTTTAAATTAAACCTTTGTTAAGAAATCTTTTTTATAAACATATAGTGATCTTTATTTTTTTTTAATTGAATGTTTGATTAAGAAAAGGATTTTATTTTACTTGCTTTTCAGATTTTTTAAAGCCATCATAGAGAGTAGACGTTCCCCTTTTACAGTGTTTGTGCATCTGTGGCTAAGCTGGAACAAATAGCACTCAACAGTATATACAAAAATGTCCTGGGATTATATAAAAATATTTTGCATTACTATATAATCTGAGTTCCCCAAGTACTTTAAAATGGAGCTCTGTGTCTGTCTCTCTCTGCTTCTTTCCCTGTGTGTGAGGAAGCTTCACTCTGTGCCTGTGTAGTAAAGGACCAGCTGCTGAAGGAGGGCAGTGGCACACTGGAAACATCAGCTTCATACTTAGTTGAAGAGGGTTGCGTTTTCACACAATAAGTTTTTTGTTCTTCCTTAGCGTCCTGCGTGTGTTTACTATCAGTTTTTCTCCCAGCAGTGCCATAAGTATAAAACACATCACTGTCTGTTTAGTCTGACTTCTCCAGTGAACGCCCACACCGTCCACTGCCCTAACCTATGGTCCGTTCCTGAAAAGTTATTTTTTCCACTTGCACAAACAACAGCTCAGTTGTCATCTAATCCCTCTTCTCTCTCTCCCCTCCATCTCTCTTTTTCCTTCATTACTGAACAGTCAGTTTGGAGTGAAAAGGTGGTGTTCCATACACCATACAGTGCACATCTGGCTCTGCAAGCGTGACAAGGAGCAGCTGTTGGTAACCACCTTCAACTTCATACACTGAGTTGCTGGGTCAGATATGCACAGTCTCCTCTCTACGTGCAGAAGTAATTTCATCAGCATTGTCCTTGAACCAGGGGACTCTGCTCTCCTCCCGGACAGAGCTCTGGCAGTGCAGACTTTTCACCCATGGGTTTATGATGTTATGACTCCTTGCCAGCCTACAATAGGGAAGCACAACCATATGGGAGGTTTGGCTGGAAGGCCTGCTTACTGTACTCTGGCCTGCTGCACTGGGACCCAATGGCTGGAGGTTTCAGTTGGGAGTAGAAAGGGCAGGGCTAGGGGAACCCAATTTTGGTGGTTGCGGAGTATTTGTCCCTTCCAAAGAGAGGCCAGCTCCATGGGGCAGGCTGTTCTGGAGATAATCAGTCTCTTCAGCAGTGCCTGTGGTGTGCACTTTGGAAATACATCCCTTACCAACCCTCCCATTCTTGCAAATTAGGCAACTTAATACCCTCATAATAGACAAAGAGGCAAAGGCTCTGGAGCTGGAGTGACTCAGTGATTGAGCAAGACATGACAGAATCACAGAATGGTTGAGGCTGCAAGAGACCTCTGCCAGTCGCCTGGTCCAAACCCCCTGCTCAAGCAAGGGACAGCTAGGGCCAGTTGTCTGGATGGTGTCCAGGTGGCTTTTGAATATAAGGATAGCAGCTGTCCAGCCTCACTGGGCAACCCATGCCAGGGCTCGGTCACCCTCACAGTGAAAAAGTGTTTCCTTGTGTTCAAAATGGTACCAAGCCACTTCAGTTCCTTACCTTCCCGCTTTAGCTATTAGGTAGAATGGTCTCCCTAGTTATGGTTTCAACCCAGTCTGTATAACAGGCCATGTTTTTTACCCGTGGGTATTTTCCCTGAGAGGCCCCAAATAGCAGCAGTAGCCACTGCCCTTCCTGTCGAAGCATACTAACAAAGGCATTTACTGCCTCACATATTTGTCTTACCAAAAATATATAGCCCATAATAACTGGGGCTGCCACTTATGGAGGAATGAATAACCAGATTTAGGCAGTAAGCTCAAATATGTCAATATATTTTACCCTTCATGTTTTTGTTTGTACTGTGTACTGTGTACTGTGCCCTTTCCTGGTTATCTTTCTCATTTGGTGGGGATATCGATCTATAAAATCTCCTTTTAAAGTATTTCAAATGAATTCTTTATTTAACTTTTTTTTCTTGGGGTGACTTCTCTCCACCTGTAGTTTTGGGCCTGTACAGAATATCAACAGACAGAAACTAACAATAAAGTCCAGAAATGACGACAAAAGCAAACAGCGAAACCAAGACACTTGCAAAGCTCTATAAATCTCTCTTGAGCTCAGGTTGCTGCTTAATCTTTATATACAGGTACATCTCAAGGTTATCTGCTCCTGGAGGCTTTTGTGATTTGTCATCCGCTCAGCTTCTTATCAGTCAAAGGTATTTCCCCTTGTAACATTTATTATGGGCTCCCCTCTGTGTTTCTTACCAATGCAATGCCGTGAAGAGGCCCTGGTATGCAGCCCGTAAGGAGCTGTTAAATTTCCCTCCCCTGTGATCAACGGGATCGTAAATGTGACACATGTGGCATAGCGTATGCGGCACTGCGGGTGGCTGAACACCGGCACTGGGTGCTGAATGGAAACAAGGAGCCGCGCAGCTCTGGAAAGGAGTTTTCATCTCCATCCAGCTGTCTCTGGCTGGAAAAGCGTAGGTAAATGTATTCATTAAATACATTGTCTATGTAGAAAACAAACTACTGCAAACGGCACAAATACAATACCCTTGTAGCACCTTAGCTAACGCCCTGGGTCTGACTTTGAGGTGGGAAAATCTCGACCCTTTCCAGCAGGATGGTTATGACCATTTCATTTCAGCAGAGGCGAAACCAGCTCTTGCTGATGCAACCACATGTCCAAGCAACTGGCAGACTTGGGAGAGGAGCACTCTGAAATTGCTTCGTTACCAGGATGGCATGGAGCCCATCTGCATGTGGCAGAGGATGAACAGCAGGGGATTTCCTGGGAAACAGCTTCCTCTCCTGCCTCTATAGCCTATTGGAAACATGTCAGAGACACTGACAGAGAGGGCTGGCTGCTGCAGGAAGCAGATGCAACTGTTCTCCAGCTATCACTTTATCCAGCAGATAAAGCTGCTTTAATTCCTCATTTGTTCTTAAATACTGGCTGTGCCTACACCAGAGTCAGAGCTCTGACTGGTAGCATGTATAGACATGCAAGTACACATACATATCTGCTTAGTACATACATATATATATGTATATGTACACCCACATGCATGCACTGTATGTGCATATGCACGTAAGTACTGACTAGCTCCTTCTAAAGTTGGTGTACCTCTACAAATTCATGCATTACTGGGAATATCTTGGGAGCCCGGTGTCCATGTAGCTGCATAGCACTTTTGAAGCCCTTTATTTTAAGGTAATAGAACCAAAAGGCCGAGGGGAGGAAATGAATGCTCGGACTTAAATGCCTGTCCACTGCACCTGAGCTGGTGCTTCAAGGGGTTCCCCAAAGCCCCAGTTGTCCCCTAGACATGTTCTCATCTCCCCCACAGGCAGCATGGGTTCATCCCCAGCTCAGACTGCAGTGTATGTGATAGACAATGCTGTGGCCACTCCATAAGGGAGCCCAGGGCCACCCAGGTAGCCTAGGGTCCTGCACGTAGCACTGCCATCATGGCACCCAGGTGGGGATAGAAGCAGGAGGTGAAGACGGAGAGCCCCATGGGACAGCAGGGACACAAAGCAGAGGTTTTGGCCTCGGCCGTACTAGGGGCTCATTTCACGTGAGCCTGCGGATGGATTGGCAGGTATGTGATGTGGGTGGGAAATGGGGCTGCTCCACAGATGCCTCCTCTGTCCTCCGACAAGTGAAGGTCTGGCACATCCCTGCTTCCAGGGGGAGTTGCAGCACGGGGGTCTGGGATTAGCTGGAATTAAACCTATCTCTGTAAGTGCGAATTGGTAACATGGCTGTTTCAGTCGGCTGGTAAAGTATGCGATCTGTTTCTGAGGCATTCTGTAAAGAATTAGGAAAGGCTGGTAGAGGGTTTCTGCAGAGCTTTTTGGTTCTGATTATTCATTTATTTACAAATGATCATTTGTACCATCTGGGGCTTTTCAGTGTAACTGAGAAAAAACTCTCAGCTTCCCAGAACTGTATGAGTGTTCCAAGAAGGGAAGACTGCAAAGGCTTTAGAGCTAATAAAACAAAGGCAGAAAAGCAGCTCGTTGTGACAAGGCGGGGGAAGGAGAATGTGGGGACAGGGCCCTTTTCCTTCCTCAGCCTTGCTTTGTTTCCTGTTTTGTTTGACATTTGTAATCAAAGCCTCAGCACCTTTGCTTTAGTTATAATAACCGTGCTGTAGTTATTACATGAGCCTCCGCAGATGTACACGCAGCCCAAGTTTCTAGCCTCCGGCACTGACCACTCCCCAGACAAGATGCTTGTTCCTGTACCACAGTACGTGTGATTCTGCAAGTTTCAGTTATCACAAAGCAGCAGTACAGACACAAGAAAGTACAGCGGGAGCCAGGGGCTCAAGATGAGGTTTGGCACACAGTACACCAGCAGCAGTAAAGGCTTATTCCTTGAGCTTTCACCACTAACAACATCTGGGAAGATGAATGTAACTCAGTCACGGTTACTCCAAATTAAAATAAATGAATAACCTGCCAAATGTGGGACAGAAGTGCTACATTCATGGCTTTTTGTGGGAAAACTAATGTGGCCCTTTGGGACTGTCAGCTTTAGTTTGACATTTAGTTCACATTGACGGCCATGTACCATAAACTTTAAGAAGGTTTCAGGCCTCAAAATATTCTCCTTGACTATCCTAGCAGGAAAGTTATTGGTAGGAAGCAGGGATGGCATAGCCAGTGAGTTTAGGTCAGAGCGGTAGTGACCGAATTTTGGTTCACGGGCCATAACTTGCAGGAGTAATGGTGATATGCAATAGATCAAGAGTTGTCATGGTTTAAATAACTATCGCAGCTGAAACCAGGACAAGAGTTACTTATCAAAGACACAGTGGTAGGTGACACCTTGCTTTAGGAGGCAGGAAGGGCTTAATAAATATAATAAATATATGAAACTCAGTGTTTTTTCTCTTTGCTATCCTTTTCTATTTCTGATTTGGGCTGCTGCTGGTGGACTGCATGACTCTGCAAACCCTGATCCCGAAGACACGAGGTGAAGGCTGGCCCCCATCCACACTGCTTGGTGCCAGCACCTATTAAATGCTGGTCATGTCCATGCTGCACAACACATGGAGCTCATTTGGGCCCCACATAGGGGTACCTGTGTGCCACCGATTATTTGCCATGCTTTTTCCTGTGTTCAGAGTGTCTGGGGCAGAGGCCAGGCTCTGCTGCTGTCCACCACAGTCCTGGGTTTACAGCTGCAAGAGGAGGAAGGCTGTGCACACTCCAAGGTGTGGTGACACGGCATAGACCCTGTAGGGATGGCATAGGAGGGCAGCGGAAATGGCTGGGCTTCGTGTTCTCTGGTGCCTGCTTCTCTGTGTGAGGGATGCTGGGCAGGAATAACCCCTGTTACTCATGATGAAGTCCTTGTCCCACATCTGTCTCAGAATCTGGTATGTTTTTCTACCAATCTATATGAAGTAGCAGAATTGGCTTTGGCATGAAGGGACCCAAATGGCTGCACAGACAATCAAACACGTCTTGTTCCCTGTGAAAAATGTCTGTGTCTCTTAAAGGTAAATGTACCGTGCTCACTGCAGTGCCTTCTGCATGGGACACTGTAAGCTTAATTAAAATTGACAAAGGACTGAGATAGGAAGTGTTTAATAACTAACATGTAATATGCTTATGTATGATGATCATAATATAGCACAAACTCTGAGTTTGTGCCTTTATACATGGGAGGAGCACAGGATGCAGAACTGAGAAAGGTTTCTCAGCATCCTTTTGCAAACAGCTGCATTACTCACAACCATAAAAAAACCACCAGGTAATACAAGACACCGGTTCCTGCCTGGGATGGCAACTCTCACACCATGCTTGTTAGCCCAAGTCAACAGGTTTAATAGAATCATAAAATCATAGACTATCTCAAGTTGAAAGGGACCCATAAGGATCATTATGTCCAACTCCCTGCTCCTCATGGGAGTAGCTTACTATTTTTCTGGACTTTGTGCATGCCTGAGATTCAGCTGTGTCTGTCTGAGGTTGTTATCTTTAATTCCTACCTAGCAGAGGGTGGTAGGTCTAGGGAGAGAAGAAAGAGGTAACAGCATTATGGAGAGGCGGTAAGGTGCCTGTAGCATGAGCCAAGGGTGAAGACAGAAGTGGGATATGAAGTCAGGAAAAGGGATGAAAGGGCACAGGGCAGTACAACAACCTTGGGGCTGAGATGAGCATGAAGTATGATTATACGGTGATCCTAGGGGTAGGTAAAGGAAGGGGGAAGAGAATGGTGGCAGCACTAAGATTTGGTCCATGCCCCAAAGGTTCAGACTAAACAAATACAGAAAGACCTATTTCAAAAACTTGTACAATCTTATCTGAGGTGTTAACTGCATCAGATTTATTTCCAGCTTTACTAGTGAAAGTGCATTTTGTACGCCATCTGAAAATCTGGGTCTTCCCATACTTCTCTCGTCTTTTTCAATCCTGGTGGGCAAGACCATGAGCCACGGGCTTAAAGATTGAAATCATAATCAAGTGAAGCAAATACTGCTGAGAGTGACCTTTATTTCTTTATGAGAAGTGTTTATTAAGAGATTGGAAGTTGGGCTAACCCCTGAAAAGCCTGTATGAAATTAATTTAGGTCCACAAGGACAGTTTTCTTATTTGAAATTACCTCCTAGCCCAGTTTCAACTCAAACCATGAATTTTGCACATTTCTAGTGAACTTTAAGGAAGCTTCCTCTGCATCTGCCTGGGGATAATGAGCTTTACTTGTTTTCACTGCTAGCAGAAAATGGTGAAAGTCGAAAAGAGTGTGCATTCACTAAGAAGCTGCCAAGGATTCATAAGGTCCAAATAACTGATATCCATTAGGGATCTGAAAACCTACATGGGCTCATTAAGTAGGTACTGAAATGTCTTGGCTGGACAGTGGAGCTCAGTGAACCAACACATTTTCAAAAGAAATTCTCTTATGGTGAAAAGCTGTTGACCGATGCTCATCTTCATGTGAACAAGAAGATCATACATTCAAAGACTTGCAAAAAAACAGGAATTAGATTCAGCCTAATTGTACAACTTTCTGTTCCTTTCCCAGGCATCCTGTCTTCATAAGGGGCAAAGATGCCACAGATTGAACCCATGGGACTGAGAAGTGCATTTGTCATGTTTATATTGTGTAGAGGTACGTTACATCTTGAATGTGCAACAGCAATAAAGCTTGTAACAAAAAAGAAAAGCAGTGGCCCCAGTGCTTGACTGCAGCATGAACTTGAACTCTGGTGGACTTGCCATGTATGCTTAACCACGACACCAGTGACATCTCAGCGGTTTTATGGACTGGAAAACAAAGCCATTAAGTTCTTTTGGCATTGTGTTTCTCACAACAAAAGAAGGTCTGAAGAAAGGGAGTTACAAAAATGTGTTTTACACTGGAGGCCCATTAGCTCTATTGGTCAGAGAAACTGCTTTGCGGCCTCCACCTGCAGTATTGTGTGTGAGGGATTTATTTTATGCTCTGTTCATCACAACAAACAGACCTCCCGAGTAGCAATGTGTGTTCTTATATAAAAGATAATTTGGGAGCTCTGAAGACTTGCAACTCAAATTTGGTCATAATTGTTAGAAGGTCACCTAGGAATTCTGGAGCAGTTTGTTTATCCTGATTCCAGCCTGCTAGGTCCAAGAAAATACACTTAATTCAATCCAGGTGACTCTCCATTAAATATAATCTAGTCTTAATTGGTGCCACCTTGACCTCCACTTGTGAAGTCTGTTTTGTGGTCTACAAGTCTAGGTTTAAGTGCTTCAGCACACATTTTTCCATCTGATTCCCCATGATTTTATTATGACAACAACACACTTCATACCAGGCACTCTGTGTGTGTGAAATGCAAGGAAGGTTTAGTAACAAGGCCATGTTCAAGTGGGATGGTGGCTGATTCCTCAGACTGCCAGCTGTGATGGGCTTTGTCTCTCATGCCCCGGTTAGTTATCACAGACCTTAAGACGTCCAAGATCAAGAGATCAGTGAGTGATTCAAAGGCACTGCTGTCTGGGGCTACCAGATCCTGGCTGCTTCTACAGCCCATGGCACTCACTCTCCCCAGCAAAGATGTCACAATGTTCAATTTATGTGCCCACCGAACAGCCTGCATGTGTCCCATGAGTTTCAGTTTATGTCTCCCTCTTAGCCTGGCAACCCACAGCAGGTTTGAATTCACCCTGGCAGGTCTATTTCCAGAAGACCTCAGCCTCTGTTAATGATTTGACACTTCAGCACTGCTCTAATGAGGGGAGTAACAACAAGGCTGAGGTGCGCCTACAAAGTGGTGGACCAAAGAGCATTAAGAAACACAGTTCAAAGCAGTACATCAGATGTCCTCCTCTTGGCATTGGGGCTTTTAATCTGATCTGGCATTTCAAGCTGATGAAAAGATTGCACTGAATTTCCATTTCTGACAGTGGCAGAAAAACAGAAGCTCCTTTATTTCACCAACAGCCGCAGTTTCCATTCTGGGAAGGAATACAGGAGCTAAGTACCCCATATCACGGGTGATAGCCAAGAGGGAGCTTGTCATGTTTGATCAATTGCTGGTGGTAGGAGATTTTCTGTGAACTGTGGTAAAAAAAAAAAATGAACTCAACCACTGACATAAATTAATACACTAATGATATTAAACCTTGGCTCCAATGCTGGCTGCTGCTTCAGAGGGCTTGGAAAACTGAAGTTCTGAATTATGTACCAAACCCAGGCCACCAATTCATCTGGCAACATTTACAAATGTCATATCAATGCTTTGCCAGTGAAGAACAAAGTAGAAACACTGACAGGTCCCAGCAAGCTTGGAACAGATAGAAATTGGATAGAAATTCATGTGGAGTTCTTAAAACAGGTACGATCTGGATTGAGCTATAGGTAAAAGCTTTCAGGTAAATTAGAAGAAAATCAGTACTATTAATAAAGCTGCACCATATGGCATAAGGAAGCCAAGCACTGCTTGATACAATGCACAAACATATTCATTGTCAAGGTAAAATGAAGTGTATTTTATATGCAGTGTTAGAATAGCATCTATTTTTTGTACAGCAGGAGGCAGATGTTTTGGTTTTCTGGAGTCATGTGGCATGGCGATGTGCAGCGCCCATTTGAGCTGGGGGCAGGACGTGGTCATATTTTGCACTGCATAAAGTGTTTTAAAGTTGAAATTGTTCAGGAACAGAGAAGGCAAACAGAAGGAACAGATTTCGACAGCAATCTTGGTTTCAAGCTAATTTCAAAGTTTGAACATGAAGATCTTCATGATGATATTGATAACACTGCCTGACATCTTAGACTAACCTGAGTAATTAATATTCTAACGTACTGTATTACAGAAAAGACTTTCATGTTGCTGCTCAAAAGCACGTGCATTTCGTGAAGCAAAATCTGGGATCTTCAGTTTCCCACTGTGTTGTGGGGTTCAGCATGTGCCACTTTAAGGCACAGGGGTGGGATAGTATTAGAAGAAAGGAAGACCTGAGTGTCAGAGATGGGTAGGGAGAAATGTGAGACCTGTTAAATCTATCTTCAAGGAGTTTAAGAGAGGTTGCAATGCCCTGAAACAAAGGTCTCCTGAGCAATGGTGGTGCAGGGAGGCAGCACAGAGGACCCTGATTTTTAGGGTACGTTTAAAGAAATCGGTTTAGAGGACAGTCAGTGCTCTATGCATGTGTGCTGTGACTTAAATTTCTTTTTGGAAAGCTTAGGCAGGATGAAGGGGTGATGGGAAAGGGTGAATCAGTACTGCCTTCCATCATGTTGACAAGACTTGGACAAACCTCTGTGGTCTGCAGATTGTGCCAGTCTGGTATTTCGGTGCGTTACACAGATACCCAGAAACTCATCTGTGCCAGTGGATCTCAGTACAAGCCAGGCTTCAGTCCTCCTGTGACTGTCTCTGTTGTTTTAGGAGGAATAGGTCACCATTGTACCTGAGAGTGCTCCCAAAGTTTGCCCCAAAGTCCATGTGGGCATGCTGACCTCAGTGGATTGCAACTATGGAGAGTGGCAGCAGTACTAAATCAGGATATGGGGCCAGAGAAGGCCAGGCATGACACCCCACTAGAGAAAGGGTAGGACAGAAGCTCATTCAGGCAAGTAGTTCATCAGCATTGTGTTTTGCGCTGGGTCTAATCCAGCCACATGCTTATGCTGTGGTGACCCCCAAGCTTCTCCAGAACTGCTTTAGCTAAGCTGAAGCAATTCACAAACTATTGCCAGATCCTTCAAATATATATAATTTTTCTCTTTATATTCAATTGAACATGGTTTTCAAAGGATGTTATGGGAACAGAAAAGCAGCGTTCATTATGTAGGTGTATTGTTCCCAGTTTAACAGATGTATTTCCAAAGGAGTTGAAATTCACCTGGCTGGTGTTTTCTTTCACAGTAGCTTTGGCTTCCCTGGTGCTATGCCAAGAAAGACATCTTTATCTGTGCCCTCAACTATCAGTGGTGTCAGCAAATTATTGGCAACAGTGCATATTAGTGTCTTCATCAGAGTGAGGATTTATGATGTCACCACTAAATCCATCAGAGACGTTACATCCTTGTAGTTCATAGCTGACTCTTGAACACATGAAAGGAATGGCGATGTGCCAGCTAACAAAGAATAATTGCGTTACTTACCTCAGCCATGATAATTTGCTTAAAGAATAAAAGTATGCTGGTGCAACAAGGAAAAATTAATGCACTGATAAACACAAAGGAGAAAAACAGGGAAGTACTGAACAGTATATTAAATACTCATCTTTTTGGCAGCACCGTTTTCATTTTCTGATATTTTAAGCTGATGGAAGCTTTGATCAGTATTTACACTTCATTCAGTCAAGGGGAACATGGCAGCATTACTTAAAATTCATTTTATAACCTAAAGGATGGCAGTACTGTATGGCAGGAAAAAATTGTACGGGCAGCAAGTTGCAATGCTTCCATATTTTTAATGTAAAATTGATGGACTGTGCCTGAGAAAGGATATTAAGTGGTTATTCCAGAAGCCTAATTTCATCTGGGAAGGAAGCTGAGCTCACTGATGAAAGGAATTGCTAAAAACAGGTCCTCAGTGTAGATTTCTGGATTCTTCACTGCTCATGTCAGGCTCACCTTTTCTTTGAACTTTTTCTCAATGAGAAAAGATTCACACAGACAGGAAAAGTAGAGTTAAGCTGAAAATGGGATCTCTTCTCCCATGAGCTTATTATTGTTGCTGTTGTCATTATTGTTGTTATTATCATCATCATCACTGCTGTTATAAGGACCATTGCAAAAGCAGAGTTTTGTTTCAAAACTACAAAACATTGACTGGGAAGTACCCACTTCTTACAGAGAAGGTGTCAAAGTGCCTTATGGGAACCATAACCACAGTGTTTCTATGAGCTGAGCACTGTGGAAAGCATCTCTCATGCAGTGCTGTTTCTTTCTTGCTGACCTGCCTCATGGGTCTCAAGGTTATTGCAAGTGATGGGAAATGTAGTCGAAGCAGCACATTCAGCTCACAGAGAATTAGGGCACAAACAGATTTCTGTGGGACACCAAAGCAGTTGTATTGGGATCTACAAGCAAATTAAACACCCTTAATTTGTAAAATTTCCATTGTTGAATAAATACATTTGCTTTTTAGCGCCAAAAAAAAAAGTGGCTTTCCTCCTCTTTCTTTACTCTCCACTCTGAAAACTCCCTTTAAAAACCCCTTTTCATTAAAAGCCAGCCTCAATGGAACACTTTCAGTCAATTCAAATGAACGTGTTTTTTGTTTAACAGGCTTTGGTAAAGCAAACTGAAAAGGGGGAGCGTACACCAGAGACATTTGCCATATTAACCCATACCTAATTTATTAATTGCTGGAAAGAACTCTGTAGTCAAATAGTTTTGCTTTTCAAAACACCACACTGAAACTCAGAAGGAGGGGGGGAGAGGGAGAAAGGAAGGGGAAGCCTGGTGTAAGAAATCATCTCTGCAAGCTATAAAGGCTGCCAGGCAAAATATTAGTCTTCTATTAAATTATACAGTGTGATACAGAAACACTTGCATTCCTCTCTTAGTTTCTGAAAGGCAATGAAAGAAAAAAATACTGACAAAGAAACTGAACCTCAAAAGCCAAAGTCAGGGTTAGTATACTCCACTCTATGGTAATCCCCAGCTTACACAAGTTCTCAGTTTGGTCCCCAGTGCCAAGGGACAGTAAGCTCCAGTGGTTTCACCACCACTATCCTGCAGCATATGAATCAGAGACATTGTATTACTGCCAGGAAAAAGGAACCTGTTGAAAGAGATGTGCTCTGTAACCATGGCACTCATCAAGAGGGTTACAAATTTTAACCACATTAGTGAGTAAAGTAAGGCAAAGCAAACTGTCATCATAAGCATGTAAAGGGGAAAAATCCAGAGGGAGGCAAACTACTGCAGTGATGATATTTCTGTGATTATGTGCGACTGGAGAACAGTGCATGCCTTGTTATACGACTTATGAAAGCAGTTATAATTTGTGCTTCTTACATTTAGGAAGATGTTTATTAGCATATATCATGTCACTAATGGTAAAGAAAAGTTGTCTGTACTTACTGCAGTAAGATTAATGCACAGCCAGCCCAGACATTTCTGGTTTATTATCCAAGACTCTTGAAGTGCATTTTCTCCAACAACTTCTATTAGCCAGCCAGAAATATTAATGTAATTACTCTACAGTATGTCATGGGTTACCCAAAATACCTGAGTCAGTTTGTGTTCTACATACCTCTAGTCCTTTTAGTGTTCAATGTGAATGTTATGATGTTAAGATGGGATTTATTGCTACAAATATTTTTCTTATGACTCTTTCCCAGTGCTTGTTTGACAGTGATAAAAACCAAACTGACATATGTCCATTGTGTGGTAATGCACTTAATCCACACCTTGTCTCTTGAGTCTTATAATCTGTTGGCTGCGTTGCATAAAAGAATGGCTTTTACAGTACTTCAGTCTTTATAAAGCAACCATTTGTGGATTAAGGGTGCATTTCCCTACCGATACACGTTGGCACACCTACTTCTAATTTCCACTGTATAAGCCAAGAGAGAATTCTGCTTGGTACGAACATGTAGGTGTATTGATGCAGGTGCACTGCATCTCAAGGGTTACCTGAGGCCATGTGAAAGCCAAATCTGCTCTTGACTGTCTGGGAGGACACATGGTTGGTGCAGCGAGAGACTTGTCTTTGGAGCCTTTTAGTGCTTTATGTGTTCAGGCATGTTCATAAGCTGTCATCATGCCATAAGAAGGTCATGGTGCGTATAAGGAGGTCAGGCCAAACAGATCAGGGGAGATTTTTTGCAGGTTACATATGAGGACCTCAGGTGGGCAGGAAATGGGATTGTGTATTCACAGCTAGAGATACATCTGTAGCATGACTTGGGCAAAGAATGCTGAGCATATGTACATATAGCTAACTTGGGGGGGTGGGGAGCAAAATCTATGGCACCTTTATTTAAATAAAAATGACCAGTGGTATTGGAACTAAATTACAAGCATGAATGCATTTGCTCAAGCAACTGAAGAAAATACTCTACCAAGGAATCATCTCCATCATAGCCCAGTGCTTCAGAGTGCTGAGGTATGCCATATTACTCGCTTGACCTGCTGTGTTAAAATGTACGTGTTTGCAAATAACCCTCCCTAAAAATGTGGTCTGTGTCAATCAGTCTGTCCTTAAGATAGTATTGGATTCAAAACTCATGATCCAGATTTTTGGATTTGATTCACATGTGGTCAGAAGTATAAGCGAATGATTTCTATATTTGGAAGTAAAATTTCTAAAGGTCCGTGTATCAACACTGTTACATTCAACTGAGGTCGCCCCATTTGTGTGCACATTTTGAATCCTGAAACAAACAGCCTACACCCTTCCCATGTCTCAAAGGTAACACGTTCATACTTAAAGCACTCCTTTGTTGTAAGACTTGTGAGAAACCCCACAATTTATATACGGCATAAAACACATTTATGGTGTTTAACAGGTCAGCTTAAGCAACAAATGAAAAAGGCAGCAACTTCCTCATAACCCACTGTGAGTAAAGAGGGTGGAGTCCGTTTGAAAGGTGGAGGTGCTTTTGAGAGCTTTTCAGCAGCCTATTTAGGAATCATCCAGAGGCAAGATCAAACCTGTTGATTTACAGACCAAACGGTTCATACCTGTGTTGCAAGTGGGAGATTATTGCAGCAGAACAGCTATGATCTCATGATTGCTGACTACTATGTAGGTCTCATTGCTATCATCCTAAATCCTGTATGGACTAGAGAGGGTGCACACTGTATGGGACTATGAGTCAAGGGCACTGCAAGACTTTTGAGTAAAATAGGATGATGAGAGAATATCACACTTCATCTCTAGATGAAGTGTCATGTGGTGATTATGACATGAGCCAAACACCGGGTGATGAGGACTGTCTTTTCTCTGTCACCAATGCTCTTTCAGCAAGCTGCAGTGACAGCGGTAAAAGGAAATCTGGGTGTGGTGTTACAGAGGACAGATAATTGCTACCTTAGCACTGCTTTCTTCTGTTAGAAAAACATCTAAACCTGAGCTTCCCCACGTTTCGGTGAAGCAGAACTACAGGGCAGTTTCATGGAAAACTGGCAAATGTTTCTCAATGTTTTTCTGTCAAAGCTGAAGTGCTTCAGGAGTTCACGAGGTGTTTGTTTCTCAAATCAAGGAGTGGCACTTCTTTTTAATTGAAGGTTTATGAGCACCTTAGATACTCGGAATACATAAAAAAATGAATAAAGAAGGAAGAATAATGCCACTCTGTGTTGAAGAATGACATAGATGCCCTAGACAGCTTTCTGGTGATGTCTGTCTGCCTGTTGCTGTAGTCCTTTTAACACAGCTGTACCCTGATTCTGCAGCAAGTCTGTGGTGCGCTGAGGGCTTCCCAGAGAACCTGAAGAGCTTCTGTATCAATCTGGTCTTTGTTCTTACATGCAGATAAGTTAGTTGTGCTATTTTCTTGCAAGAATTCAGTTGTCAGTCAAAATGGTGACACCCATGTCTGTCCAGGACTTACACTTTTCTCAGCAGGAAGTCATGTGGAAGGAGGGGAGAGGAAGGAACACCTTTTTGATTTTTGTTCATTTTAATGAAATAACAAACTCTAGAGAAAGGTTTATATGCATGTTCCCACACCTCCACACATGTTTGGCTTATGTAGACAGCATGTTGTAATCAACATCTTTTCTACTGCTCCTCCCCTATCCTTTCTCTGTGAAGTGACCAGAGGAGTATCTGCATTTCTAATTCTTCAGTATTAGGTTTCATTCACAAAAGCATTGCTTCTTTCATGCAGAGAGGCTGGTTTGGAGATACTTATGCAGCCTGTTTGCATTGGGCCGGATGTTCAGCACACTGTAAGTTTCGAGTTTGGCAATAAAATACTACTTCAGATAAGGAGTTGCAGCTCACAATGACCAGAAATGCAATTGTGCCTCTGTATTAAAAGGCCCCTCTTTTTTTGGAAACCTTCCACATAATTGAAAATGAGGTATATCTCTTTTTATGAGGGGGACTCTGTACTGTATGAAAGTAATCTCCTTGAAATCTTTTCCAATATCTGCTTGATTATAATGTTCTATTTAAACAAACTAGCAAGCCTGTCAGAAATGGTACTTATGGCAGGGCAAGAGGCTTTTGACCTTCTGTGTAATTATTCCCAGCTCACCCTTGGAAGTCTGCATTACTCTGAACTGAATTTGTGGCATTGTGTGGTGCAAAAAGGAACTGAATTGTATCCATTAGTAAATTTGAACTGGAACACACAGTAAATGTCAAGATTCTTAATTGCGCTTTCTATAATGGCTTCCAAGCTTACTAAGGAACAATCACAAGCTATTAGTTATGACTAGGTAAACATTTTAAGGGTATTTTTTTTTTTTTGCCAGAAGATTCTTTTCTTCTATTTGATGAGTCTTTGTACATGGCCTAATGTAAAGTTATGAAACAGTAGATGTGTTTGTGATAAAAGTAATGTGGGGACTTTTATGAGGACATTCAGGGCTAAATACTCATGGTTTCAAAGTTTTAAATGTAAATCTTCCTACATTAATCTGCATTATAGCAAAGCCTTTCTTTACACTGAAGTTTCTGGCATGCATTCTTACCCATCAGACTACCTTCTGTGTCAGACTTTGTCCTGTTAGGTGTTATACCTTCCCTGCTCAGCTGTATGAAGTTGACCATGGAAGTGATCTTCCTTTTCATGTGAAATCGGTGATAGGCAATCTGCTGTTTTCTTTTCTAGAGTAAGACTTTTCCCCAAATATCTACAGCAGTCATGCAAAAGATCAGGTCAAGAACAACATAAAGAAAATGTCTTCCTTTGGAAATCTCTTACTCAACATTTGACTGAAAGCTAGGCAGAGGGCAAAGACTGTAGCTGCTTGCAACAGCTCCTCAAAAGCCAGTGTTATCTGACCGACAGTAACACATTGTTATCCAAGATTAAGAATCTGTTTAGAGATGAAGATAAAGTAGTTGGCTGCTGCAGCAAGATTGGTTAATATACAATGCTTCTGTAGCCAACAGCATGAAAGGGAACAATGTGTTTAGCATCAGATCTAGGTCAGATCTCAGCTCACATAACCACATATGCATTTAAATTTCACAGAGTGGAAGCAGCTTTCAGCAAGAGAAAGAGTTGAAGAAAGTCCAGAGCAAGACTTGAAATCTTATCAGTGAAGCCCTAGTTCTGCCACCATTACCCACAATCTCACTGAGATACCCAGAACAAGTGTATATGGAGCTATGTCCCATGGCACTTTCTGAACTCTAATATACAACAATAAGAAGCAGGAAAACAAACAAAAAAAAAATAACCAAAACCTGAAGTAAGTCATGAAGCACCAGTAAGAAAATTTGTAAGTCACTTGCGGACAAGTAGCTAAATAACTTGAAAAGCATTGGTCACTGTTACATCTGGACACCAAAGTACAGGTTCACTCAGAGAAAACTTGATCTGTAAGTCCCTGGGCTTAGTGTGCCTTGTGTTCCTGAAGACATAGTGACAACCAAAAGATGACACAAGTAATAGGGAAGTAGATGGAATTTAGACTCTCTTAATCTAGGCTCAAGAGCTTGAAAGTCCACCATCCTAAAAATGTCTTCATTTGCTATTCTTAACAGCTGCCTCTTATGAACAATGAAGTGAATTTATGCTGATTAACCTCTAGAAAATTATGCAGATTTTAGTAGATATGTGCAACATCATTAAGAAAGAGCTGCTTGCAACTGGCTCCTTTTTTTCCCCCAAATGGAAAAATTTGTTAAAACTATATGGTTTATCTACACGGGGACTGCAAATCAGAGACATTATTGTCTACAGTGACTATGGGTGAGAATAAGGATGCTCTTAAGAATGCAGTGAAAGAGAAATTAGAAACTTTCTGGGAAGAAATCCAGAAAGCAAGTTCTTCACAAACAGCTTTTGAAAAGATTACCCGAGATAAAATGTCAAAAGCAGCTGAGAGTCAACAAGAAACTTATTTTCTACATCTTGATTTTTATATAATCTCAACTATAAGTGTCATAGGAAACTAGAACAAGCTTCAAAAGGAAGGAATTATAAGAAATATTAGTAAAATAGATGCTACCACTTCTCATCATCACATGGTTTCCTCACAAAATTAATTCACATTGTGGGTTTATTGAGGTAGACTCTAGGTAGAGAGGAGGAAGGATGAGAGATAACCACAGTAAAGGAAAAGGGATAACTGCCTCTATGCCACTAGAAAAGTGAGAAGACAGAGATAAACAAAAGAATGTGAGATGATGCCAGTGATGACCTATTTCTTTTTCCAAAGACCAACATTGCCCCATTAATTCTTCTGCCAGTGCTCTATCTACATGTAACCAAACTGCCCCAGTGCTATGCAACACAGCTTGCTTATCTCTCATAAGGATGTGGGATTCACCTGCCCTATCTCAGGTAGCCGGGATGCCTTAGGCACCCAAACGTTTGTTGCTGGGTTATCTCATCCCCATGCTAGCATTATACTGCTGGATTTACATCCAGTAAATGACTGAATTCAGGAGCTCAAAAATCCTCACGCACCCATGGCAGCATTTGCAGCAAAGACATCCACAATAACATATTTCCCTCAACCATGGATAAACCTATTACTAACTGGAAGCTATTATACTATTAATGAGCAAATGAGGTCTAGAAAGCAGCCTGAAAATAAAGCAGCATGACAGTGTGAAAAGCACTGGGTGTTCTTGACCTTCAGGCAGCTGCAGAGGAGTAAGACGGCAGATGTACTGACAGCAGCATCCTTCAGGTGAGTCATTGAATCTTCATGAACACAGACTAGCCAGTGGGAAAGGTGAGTGGTTTTGGCTTTAGGTCAATGTCTAGTCTAACCTGGGTTTCAAAGCCATAGTCAGAATGAATGTGATGAGGAATAACGGGCCCACTGGGACCTTACTGCTCTTTGGGTATCTGTTTCACCTGGTGCTTGGCTTGATCTCAGCTACCACAATGTGTGTTGAAAATTACCTCAAAACTATCCATTGTTTGGGGGTTTTGTACTTTCTCAAAGAAGCCAGTGCCTTTCTTAATTGTAACTGATGCCAGACTTACTTGGAGCACACCTAAACCCATTCTGAGAAGAGAAGTGATTGTTCCCATGGTAATAGACATAACCTTTGGAACATGCCTGACACAAGACAACACTTCCACCTCTAGGCTGGGAGTGCACTTCATTATATCCTGTATAGAGGTAAAATGATACATGGCTTGCTCCTCTACATCTAGAAGCTATAGCAAAGAGAAGCTGGGGTGGGAGTGGTGGGTAAGGAAAGGCTTTGTGGAGTCCTGGAGGACCTGAGAAAAGAAGATCACTCCAGCAGCCTGAAAAGGAAAGTAGGAAGGTTGCAGCACCCAGTGCCTGGAGAGTTCCTGGATATTCTGTGACAAACAGCGGTATCTTTAACCAGCTATGGCTGATCCTAAAAGGGAAGACATGTGCCCACACTATGTTGTATTTATGAAAACCCCATAGGATTTATTAAGACAGAAAATGTAGAAAATGCAACAGAAGGATGGAGTGAATATAACTTAAAACCAAAATGGACTTAGGTTGCCTAGTTCATGCCCACTGATAGCAGCATGCAGCTTTGAATACAGCTCCCCCACCTGCTCAGGACACTCATTTGGTTTGGGATTATGTTTCCTTTGAACTGCAACCAAGGGGCTGATCACCTTTCCATAGAATCACAGACTCATAGAATGTTTTGGGTTAGAAGGGACCTTAAAGATCATCCAGTTCCAACCCCCCTGCTGAGTAGGTTGGACATGCACTTCTTATACATTCAGCCTGAGTGGCCTCCCTCCTCTGTGCATGGTCTCAGGAGCTCTCTCTGTTAGGTGACTGAGGTTTACAAGAACCCAGGGGGTCACGTGCCCAGCAGTGTTCATGAGACATGTGTATGGCTTGCAAAAACAAACAAAAAAAGCAAGTTGGAAATCAATGCCAAGAGGAACTTCTGTTTTATTTACTAAGTTTGTCCTCCCTGCAAAGGGAAGAATCACCCCCATGAACCTGAGCACTGAGCAGGGCTGGCTGCTCTGACTACAGTTATACATGTAAATTAAATGGTGGTGGAAAGCATTCATGTGCACTACAATGCAGCTTCTTGTACTGTTATATCATTAAACTAGCATTCTTCCAGACAACACCCAAGCACCCTTAAAGAGTTATTATGGCCCAGAAACTCTTCCTAACAGGCAGCTGAATGCTGCTATCCTGTTTTAGAGACTGAGTTGTACAGTGTAGACAAGAAGTGTCCCATGCCAGCTAGCATCAGTGCCAGAAAACTGTTTCAGGGAGGGTTTTTTTAGTGTACTAATGTGCCATGAAGTATCAGGGCAATTACTTTGTTCTTGCAGCTTGGTGGCCTTCAGCACCAGGTTCATGCACGTCTTTAAAGAACTTGAAGCAGTTTCTATTTCATCCCACTTTACTGAAAGCTGGAGGCCTGCTGAGGGCTTGGAGTCAGTGATTTAACATATATTAAGACATGCATGAAAGATCTTACACAGCTATGAAGGGAGACCACAGAGCTGAGAGGTTTTGCTTTCTTTTCCTGTGCAATTTGGAATTAAACCCATTGGCTACCTGCGGTGGGCAGAGAGCTGTTCACAGCTACCCACAGGCTGGGTGAGCAAGTGGTTGTGGGCAGGAGAAGTGATAAGACATTAAAATCTCAACTCATTTATCTAGACACATGTATCTAATATAATCGGAGATGTCCTAGACTATTGTGCCTGGCCTCAGCTGCCTCTCCATGAGCTTACCCACAGGCCAGGCTTCATAGCTGCCAGTTCCATGTGGGCCATCTACTTGCCTGTGTTTAAAGTATTGACTTGAATCTGGCAGCCATCTTTATCTGGAGTAGATGGAAAATCTGCCATCCTAACTGAGGAAGCCACTGAGGGTGAAGACCTTGACATCTCAGTGGTTGGTAGTGGGTGTTTGGAACAATTAACTGCCTCCTGCAGAGGCAATTGTATTGCAGCTTAGTGCAAACACCTCACTGGGAGAGATGTCTACCTCTACTTTGGATGCACACCTTAGGGCAGACAAATTGCAGTGAAGAAGTCTAATAAATTGCTTTGTCACAAGTGTAACCAAGGCAGTAATGTTCTCTTATTCAGTGGAGGCAGCAAAGTTCTATGGAAACTAGCCAGTATGATTTAGCACTGGCTTTATAAGTTCCTTAATCTTATTCACTAATGGTGAAATTGTACTTTTGGAAGGCCTTTACAGGGAGGAGCAATCACACTGTCTTTCAAAGAGGCTGAAAACCAAACAGATTTATAAAGTGAAGAACTCAAAAATGGCCAGACTAAACAGCCCTCGTGACCATCTGCTTTCCATCCCAGCAGGAGGATAGATAAGGCAGACAGTGATATTTCTTTCGAAGCCTGAGCTAAAGCTTCTCACTGTTTTCCCTATGCTAATATTTAAAATTAATTTAGGGGACTCTCATAAAGTCCATATCTAACTTTAAGCACACAGACTGTGCAGCACAGCAGTGGGTTGGTGTCAAGGAACTGCAGTGGTGCTTGAGGCAAGGATTTCCTGAGGCAGAGTGCTTGAGCCCCCAAAGTCACTGACATGTCATGGAGCAATTGCTGCAGTCCCTGTGACTTTTACTAGCTGCTGTGGAGGCAGTGAATGCTTCAGGTGGGGAAACTTTTCCTCTTGTAAAAACTGCCACTCTGTTGACTAAAAGTAGCATTTCCAGCAGTCCTCCGCAGAGCCCAAACTGCTTTCATTAGAGGCAGATGGTGTTTCACCACCAACATCTGTAAGATCAGTGCTAGTCCGATTTTTTCTAAACCAAATTGAAGTAATGTAGAATTATATAGCAAAACCAGAAGGTCTTCAACTGTGTCAGGGTTGGGCTTTTTTCCTGTAAACAGTTGGAATCAAAAGTGACTGATAATTAGTTGAGCACTGTGTCACTGGTTTTGAATTCATTCTACTGCCAGGGTGAGCGTACACATAAGAGAAGTATAAAAACAAATAGGTCCTGTTCATGTACACAGGCCAATTGCAGAGGTTACTGCTAAATGAAACAGAGAGCTAAATAATGTAAAAAGGTGGATTTTATTTATTTGGGCAGAGCAGGATAAACAAGGTAGAGAATGTCTCGTGCTGATTCTCAAAACTGCATCACAGGAGCAATAATCAGCCTTTTAATTACTTTCCTCTGTAGTCAGCTTAGATCAATATCAGCTTCTCTGCTTGTTTTATTTGGATCCTATTATTTTTTTCTTCTTTTCTTTTTTTCTTTTGAGGGAGGACATTGCGTGACTGTGCAGGTACTGGAACAGAGAAGATCTTAAGGGTTTGGCAGGTGAAAGCTGAATGCCTGTTGGAAGTGACATGTATGAGCCTCCCCCCCGGTGTTTCTGAAATAAAGACGAGATTTGTGGTGTATATATTTTTGACAGGACAACAAAAAATAAGACCTGAATAAATGAATCTGTGACTTGTTTCCACCTGCAAAAGGGCCTCCCCAGACTGAGCAAACTGGAAGTGACTCATAATCACAATCAAGGAATAACAAGGTTCTTATAAGAATTGCCTATCTAATCATCAGGGATCTGGACTTGACAATCCAGGCCTGCATTCCTAAAAAAAGGTTTTATATGCCAGTATTAGGTGTGTAAAACAGGAAAAAGAGAACCACCTAAAAGATATTTTAGTGTAGGCATTCTCTTTCTCCTCATTAGCTAATTCTACCTTCCAATCCGGTGGCAGTATGCAATAGATCAGGAATTTCTGCTGTATGCCTCATTTCCCTAAATACTGAGGGCATTTAACTGGAAGACCAGGTTCTCCTCCCAGGGATCTGCTTAGCATCCCATTCATGTAAGTGACTGATTAATCTCCACAAATTAAAAACAAGAGGACAGAGAAGTCTAAGACAGGAAAAGGATGAACTTTAGGTGTATCTGATCCAAAAGCCAAAGAAATAAAAAGCTCATGCTTGCTCAGCGTAACCTTATTGAGCTCACTAGACTTGCTCTTCTGATTTGCTGTTTGACCTGAGAGTTGCCTTGGTGCCCACACACCTGAGCATGTCCCAGAACACTGGTCTGAGTACTTCTGGGGCTAAGCTTCAGTCTGCAACATGCTGAGATTCAGTGTGACTGAGCAGAATGGCTTGATCCAGAGGTTTGAAAGAGCACTGCCACATACACATCTAAGACGGGAGTTGCAGACAGGAGGCACTCATTTTCACGCCTCCTAGTGAATGCTCCTAGTGAGCATTTACAAACCTGGTGAAATAAATCCTAGACATGAAGCATTCAAGAGCTATGCTTGGAAGCATCATCTAAGACCTCAGCTAGATCTGTCCCATTGTGCCACTAGAAAGTAATTATTTAATTTACAATAGGAATATGCATATAGAAAATGTAAATTTTAAGCAGCTGGGCCATTCTGATAATTTATTCAGACAGCTGCAAGCAAATGAAAATAACATCAAGCTTTATTTTGTGCTCTATTAAAATAAGTTAGCTGTACTGTATGGAGATGTCCCATTTTGCAACATCGTATGCCAAATGTTCTTTCTTACATAGTACTTCTGGCTGAAGAACAAGTGCAACAGGAAAAACAGCAATGTAAACAATTCCATTTAACTATATTTACCTGGGCAAGCACACAGAAAGGTCTGGACAAGCTTTTGGTTCTTGCAGAGATCCTCAAGCTGAGGGCCAGACTGCCAAGGTTTCATTACTCTTATGCTGAAAGAGTTGTTGCTATGCTGAAAAAAAAGCTGTAAACCTGCATCCAAATACTGGAGATGAATTTGTACTTAATACTTCAGTCCTGCATTGGTAAAGAGAAAATGAACTGAGTGATGTAATAACTGTTTTCCATCTCAAAGTTTTACTAGGCTGCATATTTTCTCTGATAATTATTGTGATTTTTTTTAACAACTTGAAGAGTGCCTCAAGCTTTGGCAGAGAAGTGCCTTTTATTAATAGCAGTAATATTAATTACAATAATTGCATATTTCAATAATTTTTTTGCTATGGCATATTTTGCTGTCCCTCCATGAAATGTCCACCAACTCCTCTTTTAAATTTGTTGAGAAATTGCTTGCGACTGTGTCACATTCTGTGAATACCTGAATGGGCAGTAGGACATAAAATGGAAGTCAAAATTTTGTGTCAAAACTTGACTTCAAAATCTTCTCAAAACGCAGGGAGTCTGTTATTCAGGAAGTTCAGTTTTTGTTTGTTTTCAAAATAGAGTTTTGAATCAGATCTACCTTCAATTCCAGTTTTTTTGAAATTTCTTGCAAACTGGAAATTCCAGGAGAATAATTAAATCAATACATAATAACTAATTAACTACATAAAAAAGATGGCAAGAAGTTTGAGATTTTGCTTACAGTACTTTTTCTTCCTCAGGGTATCAAGCGTGGACAAATTCAGAAGTGTTGTTATAGCCTCCTCAAATAGGTCAGACCCAGCTTTAGTGACTGAGTCTTGTTAGACTAAGCTGAAGCATGAAAATATAACAGAGAACTTACGTCTAACAGTCATAAGGAAATTAGCAAAGATTTGAAGGCCCATGGTAAATTTTTAGCAAAGCTTGGAAAACTGAAGGAATTCCTGAGGATTTAAAAAACCTTGGTACTTGTCCGGTGTTTGAAAATGATGAAAGGAATGACACAGGTAGCTGTCAGATAATTATCCTGACAGTGTTGATTAGAAAATAGAGGTCCATGGGTTTTGGACTGCAGAACAAAGTGTCAGAGGCTGTAAGTATTTTGGTTGGAAGGTAGGTTTCATTTGTTGTCTTTTGTTCTGAAGCTGGCAGACAACGCACTGTACTGATGTCACATACTTGGATTTCACCAAGGCACTTGTCTTTCTATTCAATTACATTTTGACTAAGAAACATGAATTATGTAAAATTAACGCAGTGTAACATAGCAAGTATGCCATAAAGTAGCTGCTGGAGATATCTCAAGCAGTTGCTACAAAGGAAGAGCAGATCTGTTTCCAGCACTGCCTCTTAAGCTGGCACTGTTCAGTATCTTCATTAACGAGGTCACTGACCATATCAAGTGCTTTCAGGTAGGGTTCTTAGGCAACACAAAGTGTGTTGGATTAAAAAATGTATACATATAATATAAAAAAATATAAAATTAATTACCTCAACTGTAAGGCACCTGTGAAGATCATCTCATTCAACTGCCTGACCAGTTCTGGGCTGACCGAAAGTTAAAGCATACCATTAAGGGTCTGTAAAACACTGACAGATCTGGGACATTGACCACCTCTCCAGGAAGCCTGTTCCAGTGTTTGACCGCACACCCAGTAAACCTATCTAGATTCCTCTACAAGGCCACTTGTTCCTCAGGAGAGACAGCACTACATCCCATGTGGTGGGGAGTTACATGCTTGTTAACTTACACATTTTGACAGAGACTTGTAGTGTCTGTCCTGCCACGTCTTCGTAGGTAGCTGGAGAGGATTTCCCATTCTTTTATTGTGTTCAATGTCTGGATATATTTGTTTTCATATGTGCTTTTCTCCCTCCCTCTGAGTCATTGCAGGTTTGTGCCAGCTGGAGAAAGAGGTGCACATCAGTGTTCTCTGGGGGAGCAGATGCAAGCTTGGTCTCTCCTGCTTGCACACTCAGAAATCAACTGATCACCAGGTTTGGGTCACTGCAGGCACCAGCAGAGCTTCCTGTTTTCTGTACCTGTACCTGTGGTATTTATAACCCTACTTGATTTAGCCCTAGCACATTTAATTTTTTTTTGTTATTCCCTCATTTGGACAGGACATGAGAACGAGGGTGTTTAATAAAAACAACTTGACCAAAATCGCCAACAAATTAATACCATCATTCTGTAATCATCAGCCATGTTGTCTGCCAACTACTTCCAATTAAGAATATTTCATAGTCAACAAATTATGATGAACTATGGTGTACAGCTACACTCTGTCTCTAATATGGGCCTGTTCTGCTAAGCTACGTCTGCCATGCAAAGCTGACTAAAGAACAGAGACCCGCAGGTGGTGATGGAAATAAGTGAATTCATTCATGTTGTAGTTTAGTGGGAAAAATCTTCAATGTGTTAACGGTGGAGTTCTCTGAATGTCTCTTTAGTAAACATATACTGTCATTCTGAGTGATTTTTGGCTTGCCAGTGTTTTGTGAGGTAATGGTCTGCATAATGGTTACACATGAGCAGTCATGGGAAAGGAAAACAGTTAATACGTCATCTTCTATTTCCCACGATCTATGGCTGAATATGAGCTCATCTCATCCAATCTGATGCATCTGGGACTTTGTGTGATTAGTGAAATGAGCGTGAGCGAGTATTTTGGAAGCTCAAAAGATCTGCTTTCTGAACTCATACTGTACTCTGTCCTGGATATCCATTGCATTGTCCAAACCTGATACGCTTTAACTGTTACTAGCAAGTGGAACAGATCTTAAATTGTACAAAGTGAAGATCAAGAGGTTTAATACAGGTGTCTCCTGGCTAACACAAAATATTTATTTCAATTTTGGGCAAGAAGGTGGCAGTAGTGAAAAGGCCAGCAAGGCCATCTCCACTTAACTGAATTTCTGAAGTAATGGATTTGTGTATGTCTGTGTGTATGCATATATGTATATATGTATGTATTTCATATATGGGCTTGGGATGTGAAAGAGAGCCACCAGCTGCTGCTCAGGTAACACACCCTTCTGCTGAGAGGTGGTCTGAGCATGACAGCAAAGCAGGGACAGGCTTTGTGTTAAAGTGGCATGTTCCATAAAAGTGTGGAGCATCTTTCTGTAATGGCAGCATGTTAAGTTTTATTTTTCACAACCTATATTGACTTACTTCAATCGCACCCTTTTTCTTTAATTATTTATTAATTGAGTCATGTCCGCCTGCTGGACTGTTTTGCCTGGTATTGACATCAGGATGACACATCTGTAATTACCCAAGTCACTCCAATTACCCTTTTGAAGTGTCGGCAGAATGCTTGGGTGGGTGGGGGAAAGCACTGTTAATTCTGTTGCTGTTAAAATGTGGCAGATATTTCAGATTGCTGCTCAACTTTTTGTTTTACTACTCTACTGTTCAGGAGCTCTATGTCTGTAAATTAAGAAATGCCATTTGTTAGGTTTCTTAATTACTGATATGGTAGAAAGCATTTCATCCTCAGAGGGTGGTATGATGATATAATGGAAGAAGGGGATTTAATGACTTATTCTACTTTTCCATGCATTATGAATAAGTTAAAGTAAGATATTCAGACACTTCCAGAAGGAGTGGTTTTTCCAGATCTACTGGAAAGTCAGAGATCTCAAAAATATACTTCCCTTCTATATTTATTCTGTATTCTCAGTGGTTATCCAAGGTGTGGGACTATCAGCAGTTCAAGAGGAAACATGTCAGCTTTAGATGTTGAGTGAGGATGTACAAAGAATATTCCGGAGTGATGGTGGATCATTTCAGGGCATTCTTAGAGGGCATTAATATTAATTTGTATTTAAACACTTTCAAAATGGCTGTGTTATAGCTATGATACTTAACATCTCTTATGTATCATTACCAGTCATTAGCAAATGTCACCTGTCACGTTTTCCAGTTCGCGCATTAAAAAGTGCGTTTCTGCTTCTCGGTGACTGTGAATTGCCCCTGTTTGATCCTGAGCTGTTGAGACAGCTGGCGGGAACATCCAAGATGTCAATTATCTCCTATGCTTGGCAGATGGACAAGACTTCTTCCAGAAGACCTTCCTGACAGACTCTTACTGAAGCTGTCATATCCCCCACCTGACCCTCATCCTTACTACATTTGCTTCTGTCAGAGGACTGCTATGTATTTTTGTAATTACTTTCCACAACTTATCATGTAACTCATATTCTTAGCGAACTGTGAAATGTAACAGATGGTATTGCAAACCCCCAAAATACCAGGAAGTAGACATTTTCCATGGTTGCTATATAATCTTGCAGAGATGTTACTGACTTGTGATATTGTTTGAGACTTATAAATCTTTAGAGAACACCTGCAAATGGGGTGCTGATTTTTTATTTTAAAAGTAACATGAATCTCTACAACTGTTGCCCATATTGGGCTGTAAATTCAATCCTTTGATTTTAAAAAGTGACCTCAGGGAGAACTGACCACCAGAAAATGTCTGAGCCATGCAAAGCATAAACTTGAGACAAAAAAGTACCCTAAAAAAATCACTGGTGGTTCTGCTTTGGACTTCACACCCAGTGAGAAGAAACAATCTAGTCCTACCACTCTTGGTTATTACACTTGTGTTTGCAGAAGTGCCAGTTCCGTGCCTTTCCTTTGGGCATGTCCCAGTAATGATGAGTGTGACTAATGCCACAGACATTTCACCTTTTTGAAGAGCCTTGAGGTCACCCCAAGCTCTCCTTTGCACCAAGTACTATTGGTGTGCACAGCATGTATCCTGCACTTGACTGTATGTGAAATATTTCTGGCATTTAGAGAGAGTACATAGATTCGAAACCAGTTTTAAAAACCCATTAGAACAATATCCAATTCCTATTTTTGAAAGGAATGTTTACCTGAGGCTCCTGACCAAATTCCAATCCCTCTAATTGTGTTTTACTGAAATAAGTTATCACCTGCGGTATTACTTGGACAGAATATAGTTTTTTTTTGTTTCTTGCTCCATTTGGGTAAGTAGTGTTGCTTTGAGGTGTTAGCCCTTGCTATATTTCACTGATAGGTATAAATTTTGTAGGGAATAGGTATGATTTTGTAGGGAAATACAGACCAGAATAAACAGACCTTGGTCACATCTGGATGCGATATTCTGGCTGTTTTGCAGGTGAGCAGGTGGCACACATCCCCCAGGTACTGACTCTGGCCACAGTGATTGGTGTATTCAGCAGGTAAGGTTCCAGTCCCAAACCATGTTCTGTTCTGAAGATTCTTGGCCATATATAATTCCTGCTTAGGACCTGGTCCTGATGGTAGTTACATGTGTTATCAATTTTGTCTACATACTTTCTCCTATTGACTAAATGGAATCAAGCTCATGAATAAAGTTACACCTGGGTCTGAAGTACAGGCATCTATGTTTCTAAAGTGACTCAGGATGCATTTTTCATACTTCTGTTTTTTAGCCTAAGTAGTGTAAAAATCATGTTTCTTCAGCAATACTTTAATGCCTCTTAGAAGTAGTCTGTTCTGTTTTTTCCATTGCAGAAAACAGTTTTTATTAAGATTTCTGACAACCAGACTTAAACATATATTTAATTTCACTTACAAGTTCCCAAATACTATAAAACTGTAGAAAACTCACTAAGAAAATATTTATGTTCACATACTGGCTATATAACACAAATATTTTGTCACCATTAACATTCCATGGCTTCTTAAAAATGAAAATGCGTACAATATATGTATTTCCAAAGTGCTGAATATATTCCTTTTCACAGCATTTTCAAAGACATTATAATTATTAGGATGAATCACAGAATTTCTTTGCCTTTTGGGTTATCCAGAACCACTATATTTATCCTCTCTTGCTTATACCAGTAATCAAATTTTGGCTATCCTCCAGAAATATTCATTAACCTGAAGAGAGAGCAGTGAGCAGGACAGCAGAAAACTGGCATCTTGGAGTATTTCTATTTGAGGGGTTGTTAAACACCATTATTCAGCTTACAGCTAGATACAACTGTGAGCCAGTCCAGAAGCCCTACAGGCCTCTCAGTAATCTCAGCACAGCTCTGGGCATCACCTAACGTAGCCTATACTAACTATGACTCAGTGTAGTGCTAATATAGCTCCTACAATGTGTGAAGTTGGAGGCTGTTTCTCACCAGTTTAAAGAAACATGACTAAGACTAATGATTTAGTACAGCTATTCTTTCCGTACCCACCTGGAGAGAAAAGTCATGAGAAAAGGACATGTCAGTTTTGCCACTGCCCCCCTCCTGGTGGTTCCAGGCAAGTTGTGCCTCATTTTGTGCCTTGGTTTCTTTGGCTTTGCATTAAGGCTAATTACACTTCATGTTTTTTCTTATCTGTGAGATCTACAGTCTTCTGCCAGCAAGACATACAGTGCAGTGATGAATGGGAGGAAGTCCTTGTACAGCCATGGAACACTTCCTGTTCCCAGTCTTGTGCCTGTGAAGGATCCCTTTTCTATGTCGCAGTCGTATCTTTGCACCCTTCAGTGAGCTGTGTTTGATTGACTGCTGCACATAACAAATCCAAACTACCTGCTGAGGACAGGTTATTTTCCATAATCTGCAGCCTGACAGTAAGAATTTAGTTACAGTTAGGGGTAGGATAAAAGCACCCTAAACTCTGTCCAGCCTAGCTCATTATCCACCAAACCCTGGTTTGATCGAAGATGAAGGTTCAGCTTGCCTGTTTTCCAGAACTATCTAATACTGTATGTGCTTAAGTTTGCTGGATTCCTCCCTAATTAACCTGAAAGGTCCCCAGGCGTTTAGGATTAGCCACCCACATGTGGTCATAAGCATCTGTTTCTGGTGAATTACTTCTACCTGTAGGTAAACAGACGTCTGAATGCCGTTAGTATTCCCTGGAAATATCTCCAGGCTCACTTATGGTAAAAAGTGCAGTCAGTATCATTAGTAAGGGTCATTCTTGTTAATTTTGTAAGTGCAAAGTAGTTTCACTTCTTTGCATGACAACTTCTTCCTCTTTACAAGGAGGGTGAGATTTCAGTTTTAAACATAAAAGGATTTAAGCTTATCAAGTACTTTCCCAAGGCTGGCAGGCAGTGAGATATTCTTGCTCAGCCCAGTATCAGTTTTTCCACTTCTGCACTGAAGACAGGTCACTGCAGCATCAGGCATTCAAGAATCTTGGAACTGTGAAAGCGGTTATGTCAGAACCTACTTCTAGTTTAGAGACTCAATTGCTCAGCTGAAGCTGCTAGAAATTTGTTCTTGATTTTTTAGGAGTTATTGTTCCTTTCCAAGCAAGACTTTGTTCTTCATCCAATATCTTATGTGGCAAACACACAGAGCCAATGGACTTGGAGTGGAGCACCAGCTCTGCAGCGCATATGCTGCTTGTAAACATACAGAGAGCCATTCTTACCAAAAGTGTCTGCACAAACGCTCTGAGAAGGGCTAGCACGGCTCACCACAGGTGATGCCTTCAGTGAGCTGCTGCTAATACGGTCCTTTTTCTTCCTGGAGTTTTAGGAATAAAAGCAGAGCAACAAGAAACTGTCATAATCAAGGTGGCAGAGAACATGTGAAGGTTACAAGAGTAATGAATTTCAGGCAACTCTCAGTTAACTGCACATATTGTATCCAGACTGAGGATCGTATGGGTCAGGACCACAGGGTCATATACGTTGATTCAAGGTTGACTCTGCTTTAGTAGCTCAGTATCAGCAATCCCTGAATGCAAGTTTGCTGCTTCTTAGGGATAGCTCATATTCAGAAGCATTGTAGCCACTTCAGTGAGTCCTGCAGTCCAAGCTGACAAAACCTGCTCAATGTGTACTAATTCAGGGTAGAATCAGTGCAGCTGCCCCTGCTTCATACCCTGTGATCCAAACATGTCCAAATGTAACACATGATATACAACCAGCTCATACCTAGCAGGGTTTATTAGCCTTGTCTGACCTGGGTTATTTTTATATACTAACGTTATTCTGTAGCCAGTATAAGTACCTCTCCTGGTCCTCAGGATGCTGGAAAACACGGATACAGAGGCACCAGAGGCACAGAGCGGTTTTCCAGCAGCTCTCTTGGGTTGTGTTAGTACTTTGGCTAGCGCTCATATATCCTGATGGATCCAAGCCAATTCAGTTTGGCTGGACATTAGTACCATGTATTCAGTAATTCAGACACTGGGTTATCCAAGTTCTTCTTTCATCCTCAGTAGCCCAGATAATGAAGAGCTGCTGGTGCAATCCTTGCAAAATCACGTTTGAGGTACTCTCCAGATTGATGAACCTGTGGCTGTTACGCATTATGTTAAAAGCACAAACTGTAACTTAAAGAGCAACTGTTCCCAGGGCAGGCTGAGACTTGCAGCATCACACCAGAGGGAGCCATTTGTGGAGGGTCTTTGGAGCTCACCCCAACTCTGGATTTCTGACAGCAAGAAAGATTACTGGGTCCTCAGAGCCATTTAAAAGCAGACTGAAAAAAGTCTTAATTTGCACAGTCTCACAGTTGGAAAGCCCTCTGCTGACTTCTTCAGGGTAATTTTCTTTCTTTTTTTCATGTGCATTTCTTTGAAGTGTTTTGCATGAAAGTGTTACTGCATATTTTGGGAAGTGTTATTGTCCCTGTGTGTTTTCTTCCAATGTAACTATAAATTTCTATCCAAATATGCTCAGAAGCTGTTCGCTGTCAGAACATGAAATCAACTAGTAGATAAGCATACATAAAGGTGGTTATTTCCATAGAGAAATCAAAGGCACAAAACAAATTAACAACATTCCTTGAGTTTTAAACACAGGCAGCTATATGGGTGGCAGGATAGGTGGTTTTGCTTTGTAAAGTGTATCTCCTTAAGTTTGAGCTTGAGTTTAAGTGTCCCCAACATGAATTTGCATCTCACTATTGATGTTATCTTTTTATTTTAATTACAGTTTGCTCATAAAACCCCACCTCACATCTCAAATTGTGATAGATTATTAATTTTAACTCCCTCAGAGTTACACAGGTAGTATAAAGTAGGTCATTTGTCAGCCTTGATAGCCCATGGAGAAAGAGCAGCAGCTCCCAAAGTTCATAATCCCATACCTTAAATATGCAGTATCACATATCCCAGATCAGTCTTCAAATAGAAAAAATCGAAATCCCTGACCTAGTGACTATGGTGAGTAGAGACCAACTAGCTTGGATAAAGTACCTGTCTTTTAGATGACTAAAATTAATTCCATTCTCTCCATGGAAAATGTCTAACTGAAACTAGTTTTACACGAACAAGTAATTCACAACAACAGGAGCAGATCAGTGCTCCACAGCAAAGGCCTCACAACCGTGCTTGCTCCAGACTTGCTTTGTGGCCTGGACAAAAAATCCCACAGTTCCTGTGATTCAAAGCGTGGTGTTTTTAACCTTTATGACCCACTTTGGGATCAGAGAGCACTGGTGTGCAGCTGGAGCAGAGCTTCTGGCTTAGTTTCCTTTGGAAAGAATGTAGTTTATCTTCCTCCACAAAGGGCCTTGCAATTGAACCAAGATATGGGACACCTGGGGAACTAGGCTACCACTCCAATCCAAGTTGCTCAAGTACAGCCTCAGGTTTTTATTGATGCCTGCTAACAGAGGCTGTTGTCGGTCATTAAATCTCAATGAAATCAATGAGGAGTTTCCATGGGCAGATGTCTGTCCCAGCTACAAACCCTTATAAACTCATCTATTGGAGTTTTATGCCAAACTGGGTCCTTATGCAAGACTGTGATCTACAAGAGGACTTACAAGCGAATCACAGAATAAGAAATACATCAAACAAGTTCAGTACACAGAATAAGGGCAGGTCAAAATTTCCTCCTAGCTCTTCTAATTTATTTTTCATTGCTCATTTCCTGTATACTCATTTATATTTAAAAACCAGGTATTGATAAAGTACCACTATGACAGTTGCTCTATGCAGCAGTTTAAAATATATTTTCTCTTCTTATGCCTTACACTGTCATACTTTTAATCCTTCCATTCCATGATTTTTGACAGACTTTGAAAGATGTTGGGATTTTTTTAAGAACTGTAGCAAGAAGGAAGACCATAAGAAACACTTGACCTCATTTAAAATAAAAAGAGGAGAACATTTGGGTCTGATTCGTCTGCCTGAGCTCTGCATTTCCTTTTGGTCATGACACTGTTCAATATAGGATTTTAATGAGTGGTAGTTGTAGTTACCATCTGTTATCAGTTTTTCTTATGCACACCTGATCCGTGTGATAAGTGATTTGCTTTTTAGTTCGTGTCTATATTACATGAATAGGGTCCTGCAGGTACCTTGATTTGGAATACCAGTAGTTAACAGACTGAATAAAAAGGATAAGCACTAAATGAATCAGATACTGAGAAGGCACCATAAAAATACTTACCTCCTGCCAGCAGCAAAAGAATCCATCTGGGAGGAGCTCAGAGTGGTATGGTAGAGACAAGAACAATATATAAAGGAAAGTGGATAGAAGAATTTATTATGGCAAATTTGCTAGTTTGGAACTGACTACGCTGGTAGAGTAAATGGGGAATGCACATTGAATAATATTCAATGAGCTTTTGACTCATGCTATGTTTTTCAAGCTATCCTTGAGCTATTAGAAAATTTAAAGATACATGATTTAATCGCAAGTATTTCAGTCTTGGTTGAGAAGCTAACTGGGAGATGTGGGAAAACACTGACCCATGCTAGTTCCAGGCAAAATGTGTGAGATCTCTGAAAGCTCTCTAAACAAGGTGTATGTAGCTCATCTCATAGCATATGTGTAAAAACACATTGCCTAGTTTTCCTAAGGAATACAAGCAGAGTAGATTTCTATCTATCACATAGCTATGAAAGATTTCCACAATTAATTTTGGATTTCAAAATTCATTTTTGATTAACATTCAAAACATGCACAGAAACAGTGGCCTTCCTGCACTGAAATAATTCACTGTTTGTTGGGTTTTTTTTTTTGTCACAGGCAAAACTGAAACTTACATTTTGTTGTGCATGCTGGTAGGCTTTGTTGGCAAAATATCTTCAGGGCTAATTACCTAATTATTAAATTATTAAAAGAACATTATATAAAAGACAGACGGAACATATCAGTGCGTAATTGGACTGAGATCAATATTTTGGATCACTACGTTCTCAGCTGCTCTAAGGCACGTGGGGTACACAAGTGTATCTCTGTTTACATCACTGAGCCTGGACCTTTGTATTCTTTAGCAACTCTGAGTCACCAGACACAAACCCCTCTTCTTTCTGCAGCACTGTGCTCCACACTACCAAATATGTCCTGGGCATTGAAATACATGAAATAAGTGAAAGTTCTGCTGAGTGAGTGGTCTGATAACAGTGATGAATGTTTTAAGAAGAAAAAGCTCATAGCTGGAATTGCAATCATTGCAGTCACTGTGAGCTCATCTTAAAGCAGATAGATTGAACTTTAATCAATCAGTATGTTTTTCCAGATGGCCATAAGTATGTGTTTTAGAATCTGCACTTTAAGGAGTGTTTGTTTCTTAACTCCTGAGGTAAGAGTAAATTAAGATGTAACCCTGAAGCCAGTTTAAAAAATACCACAAACACTACAGTCTATTTTTCTTCCCAATATATAAATAAGATATCACTAAGAGACAGTGATAGCCTGCTTTTCTCTGTTTCTGTCACAGGCACATGTATGGGTGACTGTGAATACTGTGCTGCCAGCACCTTCATTACTTATTCATAAGCAGAAAAGCCACTAGGCTCCCAGGTCTAAAGTTAATCATCATTGCTCCAGACTTTTGCCTCTCTGTGCTGGATGTTAGACAAGAAAACCGACGATTATCAGAGCACTGGTAGAGGCATTAGACTCTAAGGATCTCTGCTGGCCATCACTCTACTGGTAACCAAACTTCCAGTAAATCCTCTCTGTGCCCTGGGTGGATTTCTCTGTATTTCCCACTTGGTCAACCTAGAGAGACCTAGTCAGCACATCTTCATGTAGTCCTTCTCTCTAAATTTTGGTGATGCTGTGTTGGCCACGGAGCACCTTTGGTAGCTCAGTCTGCCTTCCCAGCTGCCCATGCAGCAGATTGCTCCAGAGGGTGGATCTCTGCTGAAAACCTCAGGATCAGTCCCTGGCAGCTGGAGCCAGACCCTGCAAAATACATGACTCTCTGAGCAATTTTGATTATCCACCCTTAGGAAGAAGCAGATCTAGAAGGACCCTCAACTGTGTAATGCCAGCATTAGCAGTGGGATCAGAAATGCCCTAATTCCTAGAGTAATTTGGGGTTGTGTAACACCGTGAATGAGCTTTGGTTTAGCACATGCTTTGGAGCGGGAAGGAGGCACTTGGGGGAATGGGATGAAATACACTGCGACTTGGATAGAGGCAGTGGATTAAGTGGGATTTTAAAACAACACAAGCATTAGTTGTAGCAGCTGTGCGTACCAGAAGGTGCCACTTCTCTGTCTCTGCAGGAAAAATAAACAGAGCAAAATACCACCACAAAGATGCAGGACAGTGGGAAGCTTTGGGGCACCAAGAACATACAAAGAAAAGACTAAAAAGAAGCATTTTTCCCAATATGAATTTAGGACAACTAGTGGAGTGCCCTTCAAAAAACCTTATAATTGACAGTAGAAAGAAAAAAATGAAAGAAGCTTATCCTCACTGTGCCAGTCCCTGGATATTTTAGGTGAAAGACATATGCCCCTGTTGAACAAGATTCAGACTTTGGTTTGAGTCATCTTCTGGAAAATCCTCCCTCTCCACTTACACAGAGGGTAAGGTAGGTCTGCTCCCAACACAGGTTTTTGTTTAGGGACGTAGAGCAAGGTGGGGTGAATCTGCAGCTGGATGATTATGTGCTCGCCTGGGTGAACTCTATGTAATTTGCCTCTGAGGACTATAAACCAGAAAGTAGCGTAGCAGGTCAAGACGTAGCTGCAACTGTAGCTACAACTCTCCAGAGAGCTCTTTATGTTTCTCTTATTTGGCAATAAATGTGTGGGAACAACTTGCTTCACTTCGCCCACTACGGTTACACCTTTAGATTTTGTTTTCTTCAAAGCACAGGCGAAAGACATTCCTTCAGGACAGATCTACACCACAAGCACCACTAGGGGTGGAAAAATGAGATCTAGATGAAAATTGGAATATGATTTCAAAACAGCCTACCAGACATATATTCCAAACTCAACTTGCTGGACTCTTGCAGTATACCCCCTGGGAGTTTCAATGTATAAACTGAAGGGCTCAGTGTTGTTTTGGGGTTTTTTTTGAGATCCAAAAGAAATGTATAAAACATAAACTTATGCACTGGGCTGCCAATACACAAAACATGCATATAAAGTACTTAGGATGGAAACATCCATGTAGCATTCATGCAGTATGACTGGCATTGTTTCCTTTCTCTAAGTCGCTATGAAAAATCTTCAGGAGCGAGCAAATTCTTCCTCAGACCACCACATTCTGAAACCCAATATCAGAAAAATTCAAAGGCTGTGAATGGAAACAAGACTTGTTTGCTGTACTTAATGTCCTGCATCATGTGGCTACTTGCGTGCATTTGTGCAGGAATATTTGTGTGCACAGAAATAGCACCACAAGGAATCTTGGCAGTGCTTTTGAAGGTTTTCTAAACACGTATATACACATACATATATCTGTTTCTTGCTTCTTTAAATTACTACCGAGTTGAACTAAGAATGACTTTTGTCCACTTTTCTTCTTCTCAACTCTTTCCGGGTATATTATTACCTCATCTGTCTTATTATTGTACCTTATGTTCTTTTCCTTCTTCATTACAGTTCTGTAAAAAGCTTTTGGGCTTATTGTTAATTTTCTCTCTTTTTTTTTTTTTTCCCTTTCCCCAGCTTTAATTGTATATCTGTGAAAATGTGTTTCTGAGGTTTTTGCTTTGGCTGGGAGCACAGTAGTTATATTTATGAGTCTGCCATCAGTTTGCTACAGTTCAAGTGGTTTTCTGCTTTTTGCTTGTTATGTTTTCGCCTGGACTTGATATACTTTATGAGTTTTTCTGTGATATTGGCTTGTATATCTGGCATAGATAATATTTTGCCTTTCTGCTAATATCCTATCAGAGGCCCAAAGAGTAATAATTTTTTCTTCCTGTGTAGTGTTGGGACATTATTTTTTTTAAATGAGCTGGAAAGCTTTATTAGTTTACCAGAAATGAAAGCTTGTAATGAATCCACATGGAATTCTTTAATCATATCTTTGCTATTTTATAACTGTACCTTCAAGTGGAATGTGTTTATATTTGCTAAGGAAAAAAAAAAGTCCTCTTGTTTAGCATTTTGGCATTATGCAGGAATTTTCAGTGCATGGGGGTGCTCATCCTTTTTTTCAAGAGTACAAAGAGTACTCAGAAGGGAGAGAGGAGAAAGGTAAGAGGTGCTTTTCCAGCCTGAGAAAGGTGAGACAGAGGCTCCTCTTTGCCATCAGAGATGAAACTTCTGGCAAGCTGTCATGTAGGGCTGGGTTGTGGTACTACAAATGGCACAAACAGCTTAATATTGTACTGAGGGTTTTGGTAAATAGTTCTGGTTTATTAAACTTTCTCTCTGTGATAGTATTCCAAGAGAACTTTTAGCCTGAGAGGGTTTTTACTTCCAAAATTTAATAGATATCCACACTTTTAGAGGGTGTTTTGACATGCACAGCATTTCAAATAAATGAACATAATAGAAAAACACATTTATCCATATATTTTTTTGTATCTGAGAGATCTCTCATGGAGATTTTATTAAGTCAAATGTAAACTGGGCCCAGCCATGTTTGGAGCTGCAACCTTGGACTCATCTGACTAGCCCAGGGTGCTCTGGGTGGTGTGTACGAGGTCATAAGGTCTGCTGGGTCAATCTGCTCTCTATAGGCTTCCCCTACAATCCCAAAATGGACTATAAACTCTCCCAGGGCAGGGTGCTCACCACCAATTGTGTGCCCTTGACTGAAGCTTACTGACAGCGCAGTCTTCACTAGGGGCAGGTGTTTTTGAAGACTATAAAGATTCCTAGTGCAGTAAGAAGGCAGAAATATCTTCTAGATTTTGTAGCAAAAACAGCTTAAAGTGCCACAATAAAATGGTGAGGATAAAATTCCTCTGGGGATGTCCAGAGAATTTCAGTTCTAAATGTTAGACATCACTTTTTAAATACTGGAACCTAACTGATGGCAGATCCTGGTTACGGGAAGGTGAGCAATAGGCCTGGAAATTTTCAGCTGATAGCTGCCTTTCATAACAAAGCATTAAAGACTTAGCAAAAGATCTAGGGGCTGTCTGGTTAAGAAACCTAAGATAAACAACCTGAATTCTGCCACTTTCTGATGTGCAGAAGAGGTTCCCCACCCCCACATTGCTTTCAGCTGCCTTACAATCGTCTAGCGCAGGGAGTAGCATTTAAGCATCATATTGTTATGAATTTCTTGCTTACTGTCACAAATAAGATGCATCTAGTTTTGAAAGTCTCATGATAGCCTCTTTTAAGAGTCCTACTGATCTCCAGATTGCCTGAATTGTTTTCCTGTACTATGGAGAAATGAATCTCCCTGGGATCTTTTAAAAATTGCCATGTCCCTTGATGATGTCAACTGTTTTTTCCCCAGCAGTTATATAGCACTCTCATCGCAGCCTTTCAATTATTCTGAATTATTTTCTCCCTTCCTAATGCAGTCATACCTACACTGTTTCTTTTGACAATTTAAATGGGACGTTTTTGCTGTTCTCTTTGTTTCTGGAAAACATTTATAAAAATCTGAAATTAAGTTTCAAAAAAAATGAAAAGACAGAAAAGACCAAAGCAGGATCGAATCAGAAAGAGAGAAGAAGCAGCAGCTCCCTGAAAACTTTTATGTATTCCTCTGTTTACTCACTCTTCAGACATCTTGCCAGGAAGGCTCAGTGTAGAGGGCGTGCAACTGGTAGTAAAGGGAAAGGAGAGAGGGTGTTGTTACACCGAAACAGCGGATATGTTGTGGAGAGCAAGCCAAGTGCCAAGGGCAGCCTTGCACCTGAATGGTGGCCAGAAGTTGATGCCTGCTGTTCACAGAGGCTTTGACATTCTGCGGTTTGCTTCTAGTGGAGAACAAAACTGAGCCCAGGTATTTTTTTGTGTGGGGGGAAACAAACAATAAACAAAACCATTAGAGAGCACCCGCAGCATGAGTGAAGGCATCTTATGATAGAAGTAAGTTGTGAGGCTCTGCTTCACTTTGATCAGAGTGCAGACTTGAAACCCACAGCCCAGCCAAGTGCCATAAGCTTTAGCAGACTCCTTAAGCTCCTGAATATTCACCTCTTCCTACAAGCTGTACAGATATAGCAGGAGGCAACAGGAGTAAGATTTTACTTCAGATAAGACTCCTAATAGGGATGTGGTTAGTCTGGATTTATGTTTTCCTCTCCTCAAAAAAGGTCCAGAAAGCCTTTAATTTGAGTTCTGTCACATTTCCACATCACCAGGTCAGGGAAAGTCCCTCCTGTGTCTATACCTGGAGCCTGAGTAATTGTGCTGAAAACAGGGTTTGACAGAAGGAGCATAACTGAACTCCTATTTGGTGTAATACATACCCTAGGGTCTATTCTGTGTGCATTAAGCACATATGTAAATGTATTTGCATTTTTCTGACTTACATGTCACATTGCACAAGCTGTCTCGAGAAAAAAACAAAGAGGCGCAAGAGTTCAGTAGGAGCTGCTGACACGCTTCGGAATCCCAGATAAAGTGTTTCCTCAGAGAAGTGTGACAAGTGTGACTTCTGCCCTCCACAATGTCTCAGCATTCGGTCAGAGACAGTTCTAAAGGACCTTGGTTTTCAGTAAGTGCTTTCAGCACCACGTTCTGTTATGACAGCAACTTGAGACACCTGAAAAAGTTAAAAATCCCTATATTTATTGAAAATTTAAGTCAGGAATTTATTTTTTGATGTCTCTTCATAGTCAAAAGGGGTTTGTTATTTCATCTACTTATAGGAGATTGATGGTGCATTAACATTATGTCTAAATTTTTATGGATTTTTAGACCAACCCCCCTGTGGACATGGTTTTTTACTTATTTTGAAAGATTTCATTTCTTGTGTAATTTGAGATACCAAGCTCTTTGCACCACTCTAGTCAGGGAGAATTGAGTGTCTTAGTACAAATGGCACACTCTATCTGAGGCTTTTCCATCTGAGAGAAAAAGAAAAACCAAACCCCTAGATGATACCAGAATAAAATGAAGGTTCACTTTTCAGAGGAAATGTATAAAAGACTATAACTTTTAAAAGGTGTAACTTCTAGTGCTGTTATCACATATTGAAAGGAGAAGAGAGACAGGTTAAGTCATAACTCTGTTTCAGAAAGAGAAGGGAATTTTCTGATCACTTTTGGAAGTTCATTCAGACCACACCAAGATTTTCTTGTCCTCCAGGCTCTCAGCTGTTTCCCTGCATATGTTAATACTTGATTAAAAAATGAAGAAATGAACATGTGCTGGAGGGATACAAACATTATGCTATGAAAAGGAGTGAAAGCCAAGGTGAGACTAACAGATGACCAGGCACAAGGTCCTGTTTTAAGACACATACCATCACGTTAAGCTACTGTCCTTCTGGAAATGTAAATGCACTCAGAGAAAGAATAATGCTCCCCTGTTAATTTTTCTTCTGTACATGCAAAGTCTTTTCATTTCCATTTCCACTTCATTTTTATTTCCATTATAAAATAGGTATGGAAGATAGTTGTTTGAACTGTCCTCTGGAGATACCAATGGATTTCTGTTGTTTCTGTTCACCAATATAGCCTAGGAAAATCCTGAAAACCCATTTCTCTGTGTCAACATGACAGAGAGAAAGAGAAAAGGGAGAGAAGAGTTGTGGCATCAATTTGGTGACACAAGACTTTCACACCTAACTTTTCCTCCTTCCTCGGCATTTCAGGCTGTATGGTTTCCCTCTCAGTTGTCCTGTCCTAGTGGTCTTAAACTTTTCCCCAGAATTTCTCTCTGCTTTTAATTTTCTCCTTTTTTTTCCCCACGACCTTCAACCCATTTCTGTATTGTGCTCAGTGAACTCCAGCTTCCCAACCTTCCAGCACTTTTCCTGCTTTTCTACAAGAATAGAAAATGGGGCTTTCCTGGTGACAGAAGAGGAGCTATTCTTTGACCTGAACAAAAATGTAGGGCCCCACCTTGTCCCCTCCACCTGCATATGGTGGGGCTGTGTCTATACTACTGAAGTCTCCAGACCAAACCTTGGCCGTGTGCCATGGGTTGATTCTTCTGTGTGCTGCTTAATCATGGAATCATAGAATGGTTTAGGTTGGAAAAGATCTTAACAGTCATCTATTTCCAACCCCCTGCCATGAGCAGGGACACCTTCCACTAGACCACGTCACTCAAGACTCTGTCCAACCTGAACGGAGCATTCACAGTTTCCTTGGGTAGCCTGGTCCAGTGCCTCACCACCCTCACAGTAAAACTCCTAGCCCCTAAGAAGAAATTGCCTTGAGAGGAACTAGCTGGAGAGCTCTGGACCAAACCCAGTCAATAAGCTACCCTTGCAAGGCAGTTGGATCATCAGGAGACCCTTGCTGGAGCTCAGTCTCTGGCCTCCTTGTTTTTAACAGTGTCAAGATGCCATAAAAAACTCAGTCATTTTTGTAAGAGCCACTTAGCCCAGAGGGCATCAGAGTGTATTCTAGCCAGCCCAATGCACCACGGTCCCAAACTGCCTCCCCAGTGATGGGACTCTGCAGAATCAAATCCCCCACTGCTTCACAATTCTGCAATCATTTTCAGTCTGGTGATCAACACATTTTTTTTCAGAGATTTCTTTTCAAATGCACCTCTAATGGTTCTGCACGTATTTGTTTCTTCATAATTGTGGGTTTCTATAAAGCTTAATGTCCCCTCTCTAATTTTTCAGCTGAAATATGTGGAGAAGATCTGACACGGGTAGGGCTGGTAATTTTATAAACTCAGCCTCTAATTTTCACACAGGAATCTGTGAGGTAAGCAGTGTCTATTTAAAATAATAAAAAAAAAAAAATAAAAGAAAACCTGACTCTCTACTGTTCTTTTAAAAATTGTTCTCTATCTTTGTAGCTATGATGCTGCCATCACAAAATCCTCTTTTCACAGCAACTTTAGGCAGGATTTGATGGGTTTCAAATGGCCAAAGAAGTTGCTTTATCATTAATAAGTATGAAAGGAAAAAGTTTCATACATATTCAAAAGGACTTTAATCTTGGAGTTAAGTGCAGGGTTGGTTCAAAGTTTACCTTAGGTTGGATGATTCATGAATTTGCTTGCTTTTTTGTACTATCTATGATAGTGAAATATTTACCGCTAATAATATGTAGGTAGAGCCAGCCAAAAAGGGAAGTTTCTTGGACATAATGCAATGAAAGAAGGTAAATTTCCAATAAGTAAACCAATTCTTTTCCCTTCTTACATTTCTTATTTTCCCTTCATACATTTCTTATTCATAATTATAAAAGCTAATTTTCTATTGTTCTTCTTGGAAGGGCATAACATCCCTCTGATATGTTCAAATATCAACAAAATCTAAAATGGTACTGAGTGATTACACATTTGATAGGAAATCCAAAAATTGTCATAGTGGACACTGTATTTAAGAACCTGATTGTATTAGAGAAGCCATATAGTCCAGACATCTCATGCATTTAGGAGAACCAGAAAAATCAAGTGCCAAGGTGCAGTATTTGAAACATCCTCCCATAAAACAGAGAGTACAGAAAAATAACTGCAAATTCTAGAGAAAACTGCAGGGTTTACAAGGCAGGTGTCAGAAATTCTGAATTATTTAGAGTATGGTAAGCTGAAGGAAGAAGTAATGGAGAGTCTATAATACACACGAGACTGTCTGCAGTAATACTGCAGTAAAAATGCAATACCGATGAAGATCTGATCACCTCTGATAGACCCCCCCTAAGCAGACCAAACAGATGCTATTTAAAGAGGCATTTCTTCTGTGCTAGCAATGGCAAGAGATGAAGCAAACCAAAAGTATAGTCTGTACTAAAAAAACAGCTGAAGCAGCACTACTTCTACAGAAAATAAGAGACCTGGCAGAATGAGACTGTGGTGGGAGTGACTGCTGTCATCTGCCTTCTGCTTAATGGATATGGTGAGAAAAGAGGGAGGAGGTTAAGGTTTAGCAGTGCTTTTATCCAAACCCACAGGGCATGCCTAACACAGAGTATAATGAAACATTAATATCATAGGACTAATACCTGTGAACTATAAGTACCGTTTTTCATCCTGTCAAAAATGCACAGGTATTTTTCCAGGTATCATACAGTGTTGAGGTAACCTGGTAAATCATAAAATTCACTCCAGAGTTATATGGATTTCTCACACTTGCTTCTCATACAGAAAATGGTAGCGCAGTAACTTTGATAGAATGTCAGGTGCAGATTCAGAACCATGTTATAGAACATAGTGCCTGTTTATAGGGTCTGGTTCTGAATAACCCTTCCTCCACTCCCTCTACTGTCTCACTGCTGAAAAGGAACATCTCCTACTGCAAACCCATTACAATTTTAAGCCCCCAACCACACATTTTAGTAAACGTTATAGAAAGATAGGAAAAATAAGTCTTTCTAACTGAGTTTTATTTTCTACACAGGAATTAGGAAAAATTCCCCTGAAATCAATGTGTGATTTGTCCTGTTTTGCAAACTATAAGTAAATATTAAGCAATCAACATCTCCTTTTTGTTTCTATAAGCTCTGCATTGAGTAATACTTAGTACTCCATTGGATCACATTAGCAGACATGACATGGTGTACTGTATGTGTCAGATGTATTTAATTTTGCCACACATTCTGTGGGTGGCTGAGGAACAAGCACATTCCAGGACCTTGAAAATGCTTCTTGTTCTGCACAAAGGGAGGCTTTTTTTTTTTTTTTTTTTTTTTTAACAAAACCTTTTCCTAGTTATCTTATAGTATTCACCCTGAAGGACAAGAACAATTTTAAAGGGACCAGACAGTAAATCAGCCAAATGTTTAGAAGGAAAGAAAATACACCAGCTCCACCCATTGTTTGAATGATAAGCTCCCCTCATGAGATATATAGAACAGGTTAAGACCTTTTTCAGAAAGTGGTTGTATTGGCACATGCCCGTTCTAGGCATTACACTTCTGCTTGCAAAATACCATATAATTTTATAGCTGAAGCTTCACATTCAGCGTAATCCACAATATTTTTTTTTAGCTACAGAATCAGCTACCTTGGTCACACGAGGTTAGGACTATAAGTAACTCCAAAGAACTCTGGAATGTATTTTCCAGTAACAACATCTGGCTATTGAAAACCCCACTGACAGCTGCATTGGTGGCTGTGAGAGGCTATCTTCAGGTCAAACTGCTGTAGGGCTGGCTGAGCACTCCTTTTCACCAATGAGATTTACTTTTTCCACCCTTTCCCTTTGAATCTGGATGATATCAAGTTTTCAACCTTTCCTTGGACTCACGAAAAACACTCATCATATTGAGCTATGAAGTGATACAAGAATATAGTTGAGCAATGATATAGGTGATCTTGAACAGTTGAATTTAGTTAAGTTCACAAAAAAAAGAATTTTTGCAAGCTTTCCCTTGCAAAAATGAGTCCAATAGACAGATCTATACTATCTTATGAATCGAGTAAAGCAGCTTGTCCTTCTATCCCATCAGCAGATCCTGTAATAATGCTGCCTCCTCTGAGAGTTACAACTCTTTCATTTTTTCTCCCTCGTCCAGGATGAAACATGTTTTTTCAGTGCCTTGTGAAGTGAGGTTTAGCCTCAGCATGTATGTCCCCAGAACACAAGGAGGGACTAAGCCATATCTTCTCTGAGCTTCCCACCTTCTTCCTCTAACCTGCTACCATTTACTTTTTACAGCCCTTTTCTAAGAAATTCATTTGCTTTGACTTTGGCAAAAAGTCAACCAAGAAAGAGATTTCACATCTTTCTGTTTATTTGGTTGTTTATTTCTGAATTTCTGTTTAGTTACGCTGAGGCAATCATCTCATTGGAGATGATTTCCACAGAATACAAACTGAACTGGTAGGTGGCACAATAAAAGCTCTTTCCAACAGGAATTAGGAAAGATCACTGGAAGTGTTAGCAGTTGCGTTTCTAGGAGAGACTGAAACTTAGACAACTTTTTCCAGTTGCCTTTAAGGTATGATTAAATTGTTTTGCATAGCTGAGAACTGCAGGAAGACTGCTGCTTGTGAATACTTTGCTAGGAAATTGTTTTAGCTAGAACACTATTTTTGTCATTTGCCATTAATTCTGGAAATGCTCATGCCCAGCCCTCAGTGGATTTTACTGTTTGCAAAGAGCTCAATCAAACTCCTGCTGAAATTAACGGAAAAATCTGAGCAGTGGAAAAGTCTCTAAATATAATCAAGTGTATGCTCTGCTTGCTCAGAGGACTTAACAGTCATGATTCTTAAATGAACCACAGACAAAAAAAGTGCAACAGATAAAATCCTGTTCTATCTGAAATCAATGACAGCTTTGCCTTTGACTATAACAAAATCAAGGTAACTGCCAAAAGGCAGAAATGGCATTTACAATGTAGCCTTTACATGCTTCCCTTTATTATTCTTTACTGTCATCCTTCCCAAAACTAATGTGCATTGCAAATTAAATTTTAACTCTGAATAATAAAGTCAGCATTAGCAAGGCCTAATTATAATCTCACTTTATATTTGCTATTGATTATGTGTAATCTTGATATACAGAGAGATAAGAATTAGATAATTTCAACCCAGTTAAATATCGTAATGTTGAAATCACTGGGAATGAAAGTTGGCCGTAATCCAAAGCCTGTTGAAGGAAAGCGGGATCTTTTTGTTCATTTGGATGAGTTTCATTTCAGATTCTCATTGAGGATCAAAGGGAAATTGTTGCTGAAGTACATATACTTTCCCCCCATCCTTTCTGAATTAACATTAAACCCCTATCTGAGTAGAGGTTTACATTTTCTTTCTTTCAAACTCAAGAAAGTCTTTCAAAAATAGAATTGCAGCTTAATCTTTCCAATTCTCTTTCACACAAATAAAAATACTTGTGTTGTATAAATGACCTTGGATTATTAAGGAAAGATGACTGCAAATGGAAAAAAAATCCATTTGCAATACTGAACATAGGCTGTGTTTGTATCTGGCAAAAACATTTTGTATGCTGTTATATTGGCTTTGAACTTATTTCCCATGGGAGTAGATGTTGCTCAAGAAAACAGGTGTTTCAGTATAATACCTGGAGGGCATTATTTAAATAAGTTTAATATTATTTGTTTAAGGAATCCACTTAAGGTATCTTGCACGTTGTTTTGACACAGTTCAGCAGAAGATATTTCTTAGGATTTAAGTAGACCATGGTTCCTAATTGTAAATGCCCATGACTGCTACATAAATGCTATCAATTTAAAACTGTACCAGGGTATCACATTTTACAAGCTCTAGTTTTTGCATATCCTATGTCTCAGACTCTGTAAACAATGACATTAACCACTTGGTTGATCCTGTCTGGAACATCATACAGCAGTAGCTGCAGTCACATTAGTCAATGTGCTACTGCTGATTCTCGAGGGCTCTGCCCACTCTGTGGAAGTTGCTCATAACCTTACCCTTGGGGGATCAGATTGCTCTTACCTAATTCCACATCTCAAAGTTAGACAAAAGTCTAAGATAAGAACTGCAGTTTCTTAGAGAATGAAAAAAGGAGGGTATTTTCAAAGAGACATTCTTCACCCTATTTTCTGGTGTGATGAATTGCCACTTGAGCTGCCCACGTCTCCGTTGCTGACAGAGAGAGCCTCTGCACCTAGCAGGCTTTCCAAAGCCAGCTTTTACATGGATAGTGTTAGGGGAGTTAACCCCATGGCTGTGACTAATGATTTATGGAGCATGCATGCACAGGTGGGTACAGACAGCCCTGAGTTCATCCTGTCCATACTCCTGCTCTGTCAGCTAGCTCTGAGGAAAGGCAAAATGATCTCAAGTCTGCCTGCACCTGCCTGGGTAAATCATGTCCTTGCAAGAAGAGGTGTAAGTAGCCAGTTACTGCTTTCAGCTGTACCCATGCAGATCTGCTGAGCCATCCTTGGGGGGAAAAAAAAAAAAAAGAAAAAAATCAATAGGAAAAGATGTCTGAATGATGTCAAAAAATGCCACTTCTGACCCTGAGTGTGAAGAGAGAAGATGGAGATGAAAGAAACTGTGTCCCGGGAGATATAGTTGATAAATATGTGAGATTAGGATTTCTTTTTAAAGGCCATTAGGCTCTAATTGTTCTGAAACAAGGAAAGTTCCATAAAATCAGCTCTTCTTCCCTTGCACAGACCACTGTGCTCTGAATGTAAAGCAGATTCAGAGGTGTCTAGGACATGAGTTAAAATACTTATTTTTGAAACTCTTCATCTTCTCTGAGTGCTGAGAGTTCTATTTTTATGGTGAAAGTAAGCAAGTAACGAGTTCTACTTTTTAAATAGCATACTTGATGCTCTTTAACAAATGAAACATATTAAAAGTGTCTGGTAGTGAAATTTGCAAAGAAAAATACAAAAAAAATTGTGCTTAAACATATGGTTTTAAAGCTGGAATGTGTGCATTTAAAAAATATTATGTTTTTTTTTCTGGGTATAAATCTTTTCCTTTTTTCCACTGGAGATCAGGTGAAGGTTAATCAAATTTTCAGGCAGATCTCTAATCATAAGCGTGTCTACCATTAGACTTTTGGGTGTCCTAACAGAAAAAATCACTCACTATGGTAAGTAAATCTTGATAACACTGTACCTCCTTACAAATTTTGCACCTACTTCTTTCAATGTTGTCACTTAGTTGAATGGGTAACAATAATGATGTCTCAGATGCATGAGGTATCCGTTCAGGTATCTGTTGTAAAACTATTTAGAAACATAAAAGTGGATTCTAAGAATCTGTTGATAAATAGGACTTCGTATTTTTACTCCAAATATGCATTCTGAAAGCAATTCATTTTTGACATAAAGTTGTCAGTCAAGAAATACAGTGCTGTGTGATAACTCCCATGGGCTGTGAGGAGTGAAATTCCTGCAGGAGAAATGGCCAGTTGTGTAGTTATTACATACTGCTTGTCCACAACAACACTCAGCTGGGGCAGAAACCCCATTTTAAGCCCACGAGTAGTAAAACATAATCACCACAGTCTGTGTGACTTGATAAAGAAGAAGGTAGACATGGAAACACTGGCAGGGAAGCATGGAGGAATCAGTCCAATTGCAGAACCTTTCTGCCATAACTCTGCTACTCCAGACTAACACACAGGTTCCACTGCATCGCTTTGCAGACAGATATCGAATTTAGGACAATTGGTATCTGTGCTGTTATGAGGCATCAGCTGGCTTTGAATTGTTCTTTTCAGCTAGAGACGTCTTTCTGAGAACCTATTTGCGTTCTGGAGACAGAAGACTTCTGTTGGTATTTTACTCATGTACATTTAGACAGGTAATACAGCAAAACAGTCCTAATGAACAAAACCCCACACAATGAAAAATTACTTTGATAAAAAATGATTTTGTTTTAAACTTTTCACCTTGTTCTTTACCTACATATTTTTGGAGTGTCTGGAGCTTGGCATCACATCTATCTTTCTCTCTCTTTGTATATCTACAGATTTATGTACCTGTGTCTAGGACAGACCTCACTGTAGTATGTAGACAGAAATCAATATATGATTTTGTCCAAGATGAGTTCTCTTCAGTCACTCTTTTCTTCCCCTGTGCAAATCCTGTGTCATCAACAGACAGAGATGTCATTGCAAAGGGTAGCTCTGCTTGTCTAGCTTACACATCTAACTTGCTTTCTATTTTAGGTTCTTATTGAACTTATTCTATAAAATAGGTGCTTAAAAAGTCAATTTAAAAATGTAAGTGCTTTCAAAGACATCCAAAAAGAATTACTGCCCATTAAGTTTTAAGTATCTAAGTTAGGCATCTACTTTTCCTAATTTGCTACCTAGAGAACTCTGGTGCTTACAATAATGCTTCCCTAGATCCCTAAATACTAGGTCCCTAAGCTAGGCAGATGCAGTCCCTGTTAGCGGAATTGATGTGACCAGTGATAATTATCTGCAATACAAATAGCTGCATTTGGACTAGTTATATTCTTAAACATATGATCTTATTCAGAAATCTTCCCCAAGAAACTGGGAATTGAATGAGTGTCTAGTTCTTTTTACTGACTAAAAGAAAGAATTATTATCTCAGAAGCAGGTACCAACAGAGTGTGGACATTGAAATTTGGAAAGATTAATTCCTCTGTTGTTGTCTCTATGGGAAAGACTTCAGAAAAGGACAGACTGTCCATTAAATTAGGAATCTCCCTGATGCTGAAATGCAGCTTTAAAGGTACTAAAGTATTTGAAATACACATGCCAAATCCAGAAAACTGCTGCAGGATCCTTTATTTTTTTCACCTGCATTCATGTCCTTGCTAGTTACAGCTGTCTTGCAAAATTTTCTTGTTTTTATTACACACTGCATCTTTAATTTACTGTTACCTGAAAGGATCTGGTTTTGTAAAGTAAGGAAAACATCTGAAAAACTGTTGAATATCCTCTATTCTTCAGTTTTACTGGAAGATAAAGGTACTCCAAGCAGCTTAAGGATCTTACCAGATAAAGTCCACACGGGGAATGAGAAGCACTTGTGTCTTTATCATAAATCTCAAGAAATACTTCAAAATAAGGTAGGACATCCTCAGCTTCATGTGACTTCAAATTCTGTATTACTAATCAACATCACTGAGTATGAAGACCATGTGAAGAGAGATCATGTCATCGAGAATGGTTCTTTATCATCATGGGTAAATAGACTACAGAATGTCTTTTGCAAACTTATAAAAGCCATTTTAAAATATCTAAATCTTACTTTTCTAGTAAGATTCACAAATTTATTTCATAGCATCATAGAGTCTTAGAATCATAGAATGTTTGGGGTTGGAAGTGATCTTAACAATCATCTAGCTCAACACGTTCCACCACACCAGGTTGCTCAGAGGCCCTTGCAGCCTGGCCTTGAACACTGCCAGGGAAGGGGTATTTTTTTCTTAGTGTACTTCTTTAATTTTCTACTCTGAACTGTGTTTATTACTAATTTTTAACAGTCTATTCCAACACAATACTTAGGTTAAAATAGGGGTTTTGCTTTCTTATGTTTAGCCCCTGACTTTAAAGAGAGATCAGCCATTTCTTCTCTTAGCCTTTGGTTTGCCCAATTAAAGAACCAAAGACCAGTACCATGCTGGGGGACTTTAACACAGTGAGACCACACAAATTTCTGGTCTTTGGATGCAAGAGTAGAAATCACAATCCCAAGTAATACATTTAAATTCTTTGTCTGAGGATTTGGTACAGCTGGTGTTTATGAATGGAATTCACTCACAAGAGCCAACATGCCAATATGCCAGCACCATAGGAAATGCCAGAGAGAGGAATGTCTGATATGCTCACCATGGCTTCTACCATATTTCTGTTTTTTTTTTTTCTCCTTGAAATACCTTATATGATACATTCTAAAAACAACAAACTAACCAGTTATCTCTGGAGATCTGGGTTCTTACTTTAATACAGAACTCAGCTAGGGTATACTGGAGCATTTATGCATTTAGCAGTTCAGACTTGAAATAGCAAATATGAATTAATGTGCCTTGTAGAGGTATCCTTGAAATTGTTCACAATGGCTGTGGATTATTTTGAGATATGCCGGTGTATTGATGTAGTCTAAAATCTACAACTTTAAAATCAAGAAAAAAAATCAAAAATTAACTGAGTTAACACCGTTAATATGCCATCTTTTAACAGTGCTGTGTTACTGCATTTAGCTGGTTAGGAAAAAGGATTTTCAATGTCTTTATTTAAAAAGTAAAAGTAGTGAGAATTATCACCTGCTTAAATTTTATGTTGCAAAAGCATCAAGAGACCACGAAGAAAGAAAGTATGCAAAAATAAAATAGACCAATAGTGACATAAAATAAGTAACAAACAGACATTCTGCTCCTAGTAAAGTTTAGTTTCATACAGAGAAGGTCTTCTCAAGAAGTTCATTTGTTAAACTGCTATAACAGTATATCTTTCAGCTTCTCTTAAATCTTTCGCTTTCAGTTGAGTCACATTTCTATAGGCTACTAAGAGAATATACCTAGCTTTTTGTACAAAATGTGAAGACTGTTGTCATCCCAATTTTGAAACTCCATGAAATCATAATTGTAATCGTAAGACCAAATATAACCTTGTTATTAAGTAAATAACTAGTTCAAGCCTCCCTGAAATCTTCTCCACCCATTAGTGTAGGATATATCAAGTTTTTCACATTCTTTGTCAGATTTATTTGCTTGTCAGTTCAGTTACTGATGCAATTAAAAGGCTTTATGCAAGTATATTACATTTATGACAGAAAAGCCTTATTTGTGGACTTCACTCATTCATCACTGTTTTAAAGACACTTTTTGGAGTTTGATTACATAACAACATTCCATTCAAACATCCCCATTGGCAATTTTGCTATAGTTGCCAGAAATGTATCATTCAGCAGGTGATGGTGTCAGTTAGATTAGGTGTTCTGGTGAGATAATCTTGTTTCATTGAGCTAAACATTTATACATACACAAAACTGAAATTTAAGACCTTAAATTACTGGCAAGTTAATATAACATGCTTTTATCACTATGTTTATTTAAAAAAATAATAAAATGTTTCTTTAAAAAGAAAATATTTTTTTTCCTCATTGCAAAGATCCATTTTGTATCTATGTCTGTCCAAGTAATATTGGTATGGATTTGCAAAGACTGTGTTTAATTGGGTTAAGTGATTGCATAGGAATGTTGAAAATAGAATGAATCCCTCAATAATTAGCTAAGACATCTTTATTTTTTCTTTTTAAATTCATGTACAAGCAGGGCCAATTTATTTCACCTGTCTTCAGGGTGTCAGTTCAGTATATGAGTCTAATGACATCTTACATTCCTTAGGTTAGTCCGCCGTGCCTTCAACCACCTCCCCCAGAAAAGTGTAAGAAGTTTGAATCCTGTCTAATGTGGGTCAACACAGATTTTTTTTTTACCGTCTAGCATATTATGAGTGATGCTTGATGCCTATGTTTAGGTAACTGACTTCAGATGCTTAAATTGTCTTTGCGGATGAGATTCATGCATCACCATAGAAGTGCCTACACATGAGTAAAGTGTTCCTAACCTATGAAAGTAATTTGAATTCAAGTCAACACAATGAATGGATTTTGGAGTATTCAGCTGGCCAAATGCAGGCATCTACTGTGGACAGAGTTGCATAGCTCACCAGATTTTATTGGCTCTGCTAAGAGTCAGCTTACTCATATAAATCCTAGAATCATTGAATGGTTTATGTTGGAAGGGATCTTAAAGATTATTTAGTTCCAACCATGCGCAGGGACACCTTCCATTAGACCAGCTTGCTCAAAGCCCCATCTAACCTGGCCTTGGACACTTCCAGAGATGGGGCAGTCACAGCTTCTCTGGGCAACCTGTGCCAGTGCCTCACCACCATCATGGAGATTTTTTCCCCTAATATCTAATTTCCTAATACCCTTTAAATATAACTTGTAAATGTAGAAATTTGGTTCCATATTGTCGGTTCATGGATATTTTGACTGGCTGCCAACCAAGAAGGGGTTGGGTTTCCCACCCATGTGTCCTATTTGCCAGCCTCAAACAAGTCCAAGGTACCTAGAATCATCTCCTCAGCGTCCCTGTGAACATATATGAATCAACCCCTGAATCACCATTTACCGTAATGAGAACTTAGACACCTATCTCACATGTAGACACATACACTTGTACACATTAAATGCCTACAACCTGGGTTGATTCTTCACATAATTAAACAAGCCTAACCTTGTTGTCTAGCGTGTCTCTAGAATCAGCACCAGCAACAGGCACTTCCAATGGGAAATTCAGATCTTTTTAAGATCAGAGGGGGCTACAATGAGATTCCTATTTCTCTTCCTGGACAGTCCTTCACAGTTATTGTTATTCTATGTAGGTTATGGACACTGTAAGTGAACAAAGGTGATGCAGAGGCAAGGACCTGTGAGAAGCGTACGGACAGCAGAACATGCTCAGAACTGTCTTTAAGGTTCTGGGGAGAAACAAGCAATAATATATGCCACAAAGGGTAAATGACAAGAGCTTAAAAATCAGAATTTAGATAAAAGTCACAGAAAAACATTATTTTTGGGTGAAACTCATGAGGTTTTGTACCTTAGATATTACCCGTATTGAGGGAGGTGCACCAGTATTTGATTTCATGCCTGTGTTGTAAGTTCAAAGATGAAGCTTTTGTCAGATATTTTATTTCTTTTGTTTTCAGTTATTCAGTGAATAAAGCACACTTACAAAAGAACACATAATCCTAGTATAGAACTGTCTTTTGTTGTATGTTTTCCAAAGAAATAAGAAAGACACTGGGAATTCACAATATGAGAGCTTCCTTCTGTGTGGGCTGAACAATATAAAACAGATAGTTTCCTTTAATTACTGTGTGGGACTGTCATTTAAGGCACAATCTGAATGGGTATGGAGCAGCTGTTCTTTAGTTCTCCAGAGTTTAGTCTGACAGCTAAATTCAGTAAATCAAGAGCTCCATCAAAGTTAGGAAAAGACTTCTGTGCTTGCTGCTTTTAGTCAGCTTAGCAGTTCATAATAGGGTACACTGCCCAATGTACAAGGAGATGCAGAGACAAAGCTTTGATTTAAGGTGATCACTTTATGGGCTTTGGTCTGTATCTCTTAAAAAAGTTTAGAAATTCTTAACCCACTATATGTAATCTTGTCAGAATCAATCTAAGGTTAACAACGTGGTACAATTTAAGTAGGTTCTTATCTTCTTTTATCAAAAATGGAGAGACAATGGTAATATAGAACTCTTCTGCTGTACATCAGCTGTCACTTTGTATTGGGAGCCAGGGCAGGTCAGGAAATAAAAGCTGTAGAATTAGAATGCGTAGGATCCACATCTCTGACTCCTTTGGCTCCCTTTTATAAGAAACATTTTTGTTTCCTCTTGCAGATCTGAAGCCATTCTTTAGATCTCATCTGAAAGTGAAATTGGTAAAAGGACATCTCTAGATTTTGCTGTGCTTAGACTCGCACTGTATTGTCACTCCGTCTTCGTTCAGATACATTTGACCTCTAAAGCCTATCACTGTTGCTCTAGCAGTAATAAATGGGAGTTATGTCTATTATATGTACATGCATACACATGCACATGTCTTTGTCCTTTGAAGATGTGCTGGCTGCTTTACATTCCAATTTGTTTTTGCAACTGCACTGAGTAGTGTATCCAACTTTCTTTCCAATGCAAAGTCCTTCCTTCACACGTAATTATAATATTTAGTAGATGGAAAAGCTCTCTGGAGTCTCTGCGTTGGAACACTTGTAGTGCAGCCTTTATCCTACAGCACCTCAAAGGCATGTGGACACAAATTACGTAGATATATCCATTGCCATGAAATCAATGCTTGGTGGAGAGTGGTTACCTGGCCAATGCAGTGGTGGAGGGAAAACATCTGTCGTTATGATGGACCTGTATGTTGACTGTTAAAATCCTATGAAAAATATTGTAAAGATCTTTCGTTATCTGATCTTGAAGGCTAGATTCTTCCTGAAGGAAAAAGGATCTGAAGATATTCAGATGTAAATTATAGCAAATGTGACTTTTTAGATCCCTGAAAAAGTTTCAAAATTTCCTCCTTGGATACATTTTGAATTAGCTGTAATATTTGTATTTACAAAACAGAAGAAGAACTTCTATCCAAATTCTCCTGCCTATGCCATTTTATCTAATGCCTCTAAACTGTACTTGATGCATCTGTGAAGGAACATGGGTGACATTTTTTCCCCAGTGCAGTGGACCTTACAACACTGACAGGAACCACCCAAACACAAAACATCAGAGCCAGGATACACCATCCAGTATGCACCATCCACACTCTTCTTTCCTGTAGCAGCAGATTTTGGTTTAAGGGGAAGTCATAGGTTGGACTGAAAAAAACCCACCTATTTTAGGCACTATTTTAATGAAGCTTTGTATATCACTGAATGAGCAGAAAAGGAACTTTGGGATCCAAAATGTCACCCTTTGGATAAGTGAGAGTGAATTGGTCTTAAATTCTATGCATAATCTGTTGAAAACATGGAAACGGGCTTAGTTGTTTCTGTGTAGGTCTATTCATTAAGGTAGGTAGATGCCTATATTCACATGGCCACATAAGCATATCTGGACAGGCTTTTTAATTAATAGCTATTTAATTTGCAAAGAATGCTACCATTATTAAAAACATGTTAATACCAATGGATAAGTTAGTTAATCTCCTTTTATAAACTGCCAACATGTAGTGACATTTTCTGGTGTTTTTTTATGCGTTTCATCGCAGTGAAGTGCTGGCTCTGCTGTATAATTCAATCCATTTTACTGACTCACAAAGGGTGGAGTAAAATGACAAAGTCTTTCGGTCCTTCAGTTTGAACTTTTCATAATGCTCAGCGATTATACATTTATCTGCTTATTAACATCAAGTACAACACTATGTGAACTCTTGATCCATAATTACCACTGTAAAACTAACTTTAAAGTACACCAGAACCACCCCGACATGCAAAGAGACAGAGAAATATGCTGGATCTGAGGACATACAAATAAAACTTTAGACTGTCATTAAGAAGCATGTGTGTGGGGATCCCCAACCACCGTGTCATGAAGACAGGAATCTTGGCCAGAGGTAAGGGCTCTGTGTAGCAGGCAGTACAAAGAAGCCAAATAGTTATGAAATAATGATTGTCTGCCACAATACAGGACTACCTGCATTAAGTCTTTTGGGATAAAGAGGAAGCGATCACCTGTGTGTGCAAGTCTGCTTTCTCCCGTGATCATTCATGGAAGTGAGGAACTAAGTTAAAACAGTAAAACTGGGTTAGTTGTATTAATAACCTAACCTTGCTTTATTTCCTTAAAAAAAAAACAACCCGTCAACCAAAACAACAAACTGCTGTATTCCATGTGTTTTTGAAATTCATGTCATGTAGGGAGGAGTCAAAGGTTTTGTGAAAGAGTCTGTAGGACTCATGGGAATCTGTGCTATGTGCCTAAGCCCTGAGAACTGCAAGAAAACCCCAAAGTTCCTCTAAACAGCTTTCCTGAGATTTAAGAAAGCGTTCTTATTTTGTGTAGGAATGAAACAGAAGATTTTCACAGTTAATAAAAATCAGAAAGTCCTTCTTTCAATGAGGTTTGTTGTTATATCACTTAGTTTTATAATGTTGTCCTGTCCTGCCATTTCACACATCTAAGGACCCTTACCACCAACGTACTACTCACTATTTTATGATGAACCTTCCCTATCACTCCTTAGGCAATTGTTAGTAGCACTTATGTTAACTTCTAAATATTAATTGGAGAAGAGACCTTAATGAGGGACTTATTTGAGGTAACTGTACTGTACATTGGACTAAAACTGCTGTAATATTGTATTTGATTATTCTCACTGGACATAGTGGATTAGCAATCTCAATTACAGAAAGGTAGGGAGGTAAAGGAGATAACAAGAAAAGAACACAGAAATTCAAATTGATTCTGTGATATTTTAATTTTGGTACGCAAAAACCGTCATAAAAATTTCAAAGTGACTTATGAACCTAGACCTTGTATTTTAAAGATACAGACTTGTAAAGCCAGCTAGACAGCTGAAGATTTAGATACAGTCATCAGGGGAAGTTTTTTTAAAAAATCACTGAGCAGTCAGCAGAATATAATTACTGAAATAATAGGAGTTTGTTCTAGGAATAATTCATTGTTTAGAAATCAGTCAGAGCTGAGATGTCTAAATTCACAGTTTTTTCATTGTCCATGTTCTGACTGGTTACATAGCAACAAGCTTGAATAACTTGTGTCCAACCATTTTCGAGGTGCAATCCTTGTATTTAGGGTTATTGTTTTCCTGTATCCCATGATTTTTAATTATTCAAGAGAAAATAAAAGAGCTTAAACGCAAGACCTGTTCTGTTAGCTTGGCACTAAAATAATTTTTGGGAGCAAAAAGGGGATCAAATACCAGTGGTGAGACCCAAACATAAGTCTTTCTAAGTGGTCAGGTAATTTAACCACTCTGCTATGGACTAAAACTACAAAATCTTTCTGGCCTTTTCAGACTTCCTAGACTTCTTTTTTTCTTATTTATGGGGCTGGATTTTGTGAAAAGGCCTTGTGAAGCTTTTTGAACCTCAAGCCACCAGATTTAGGGAAGGATTTACGTCATTTTGTTGCCTAATGAGTATATGAGCAAGTTATGTATCTAATTTTCCAATTAAAACAGTTAAGCTGACCAGATGTAGGAGTCTTCTTGAGAGTGACCTGAACTGACTAGGTCTCAGATGACTTTAGCAAGATTGTAGAATCACTCATATAGATTCCTGCACTCTATTTTAGGCCATGTGTTTTGAGAAGCTCAGTACTGTTCTGTCTCAAATAAATACAAATCCACCCTACATTCAGATAATCTAAGGTGTTTCTGAGTGTGTAACACTTTGAATACCTTGGCCTCCCTTCAGTGAAAAGAGACAAACATTGTCACAGGACACCTTAATTCTGGAGTAAGCCAAATCACCCTCCGGAGCTACACGTCTCCTTTGACAAACATGAAGGTTATGGTGAATAGACGCCTAACTTAAGTAGTACGAAACCAGCCTTTCCAGTTTGGAACTGCTGTGTTGTTGCATGCTTTGGACAAACTCTTCTTAATGGTTACCTTTGGGTCAAGTGATCTGTGTTTGTGTTTCTGTATTGCTGTATATACACAGTATGTACACGTGTGTACAGGTATAAAATACAAATGTGCTGTTGATTAATCTATTGGCTTCAGAAAGCATAACTATCAAAAAAAATTAAACTCATTATGTGTATTGCATAGTTTTAAAAAATATGTATAGTGGGAAACAATTCTAGCCATTCTCGTAAGTAACTATGAAAGCCTAGGTTTATTATATGATGTACCAATTGTGAAAGGGACATAATCTGTGCTTCAGAAGAGGGTGTATATCGTTGTCACAATTGTTTAATAAACATCAACTCTGACATCTGTTTGATTTCTATTTGTTCTGTTATCTAGACGTCCAGAACAAACTTTGTAGCACATTTAGCCCAAGCTCTTAGATCAGCAAGCAAACCCAAGGATTTCATATAGTCACCACAGAAACAAAAGTAAGCAGTTTCAATTCTTCAAGACTTTAAGAATACAGAATGAAACTTTTAATGAGGAGGCCAAAACTTCTAACAGCACCAGCTCAAAGAGGACACTGTGGATACATACATACATACTGTACATAATAATTAAGACCAGTCTTGAAAAGACAGGATCTGAGATCTTTCCATTTATATTATTCCCTCAAGGACTGACTGAACTGGTCCTGCCTGAATTCCTTATGTGGAGGAAGCTGGGTGAGAGGAGAGAGAAGTAAACATGCCAGGCATGGGGAGGCATGCTTGCCCTGGCAGATCTGGGAGGTCATGGTTTGTCCAAGCCTCAGGCTACTACTTGCATGCTTGCAAAATGAGCAGAAGATGAGTATGGTTTTTAGGGTGACTGTGTAGACACCTTGTTGTAAACAAATTTAAAGAAGTTTCTTGGAAGACTTTAAAACCAAGGTTAAGACCTAATATTAGGATCACAGCATTGCTATCTCACATGACAAGTCCCACATGATTTAATGTTTCATTGAAGTCCAAGTTCCTGAGACAAACAGTTGTCTAAAGTTCTTCGCCTGTTTGTTTTTTGTTGTTGTTTTTTTTTTTAATGAGAATTTAAGTCTGAGCAAGACATGTTGGCCTTTCTGTATGTAGTAGACGTAGAGAAAGAGACACCTCCAGAAGGTGATTCATCTCATCCTACGATAGGTATCTAAGATAGGTCATACAATTTGCCTCTGGTGGTGTTTATTTTCTCCTACACTAACTATAAAAGAAGCCTTGGTGACTTGCTCACACTTAGAAGGCTGATTTTCAGACATCTGGAAGCCATATGAAGGCAGCGTTTGAGAGCTCCAGTAATAAGGCTGGTTAGCCTGGGCTTCACATTGTATTAGTGGGATGCACATGGCTTTTGGGTTTCTTAGAGACTGGGTAGAGCTCAGTGCCTGCAAAAAAAAAAACTGTATTGACACACCCTGTGAGAGATTATCTGAGGGAATTCCCTGAAGAGAGAATTTTTTATTCTACCTGCAGCAACCTTGTGCAATAGTGACAAAAATGTCGTAAAGCACTGGGGAGAAGTGGTGAATACATGAAGGAAACTAGAAAGATAGCTCTCAAGGAATGGAATTTCTTTATCTTTCCTGACCTCAGCATGGGGAATAGCCATGGGCAATGGGAATTCCTCCATACATCTACCACCCTGAAAAATGTGAAACCAACAACAATGAAATATCTGCAATTTCCAGGCACATTTAGCCTAGGGGTTCAAGTGGTCACAGCAGGTTTCCTTCATCACACCAGTTTTTACAACATTCAAAACAGACCTTTATTCTTCCACTTCAGTTTATGGCTTCTTGTACATAACAATGGATACTAATTGTTAGCTGTGTTTATGACAGTAGTGTCCCCAGCAATTCAAAAGATGAATGGACTACCATCTCAGACTTCACAAGCCACTTCTATGTTTCTTGATTTTTACAGCTAAGATATATGACTTTCAGGATTAACTGGAAGATGCACCTGTTTTCCCAGGCCTTGATTAACCAGAAAAAGAGTGGATGAACTGAATGATTGATGGTTTTTGGACAGACCCATATAGAGCTGGTAAAAGATTTGCTAGGGGAGGCTGTGCAACATAACTGGATAGCTTATTGCTCACCATGCTATGCAGAAAGAGTTGGTCTGGATAATCCAGTGCACTTTAATTCACTGTTTTCATAAAATCTTCTGTACATGCAGGCTAAGAGAGAGATACAATAGAAAACTAGACAAGTAATGTTAAATAAACTTGTAATATCAGTATGGAAAAGGTGGTCTTCCTCAACTGGTCAAACATGAAGAGAATAAATGGTCAAACATTTCTGTTTAGCTGTACATTCAGGAGCTTGAAACCCAACTCAACAGTGCTGTCATATGAAATAGTAATTGCTGGAAAGATGCAGACCACATAATTAGCTAAACTATTGAACCTGGGTGCAGCAGAAGATAATGAATGCCTCACATCTCTCTTAAGTTCAAGGAAAGCATGCACTGCTTTATGTATAGTCATTCAGCTCAGTTTTGTTTAGTCATTCATTTAATGCAGACCAGAAATGCTGGGTTCTGCACACACCACACAATATATCTGAATGCACACCATGCATGGTCACCCGGGTAAGTCTGATAAGCTGCATTTATTGTTTCATAACCGTGTGTGTGCTCAGTGCCAGGATGTCCAGAACCCTTCCAATAGTCCCGTCTAATCTTAGCTGGAGTTACCATGAGATTTTCTTCGCAATGTTCTTTGACTAATTGTAGCCCAAATTGACCCTGAGTAATTTTAAAAGTATCTGAGACAGCTCCATTAGATGTGAAGGTGACCTAAATGCTGCCAGCAGTCAACAGGGAGATGCAGACACTGGATGCTGAATCAGCTTCCAGATATGTCTTTTTTTCTCTGTTGACTCCCCAGGGACCTGGCGCAGTAAAGCTTCTGGCTTGCACGCTTCAGCTAAAGGTGTTTCTGGGAGGAATTCAAGTCTACATGATCCCTGGCAGAAGAGCACAGAACAAGCTAGACTGCATTCCCTTTCTTATGGAGCCGCACAGGGTTGCTATGTGGTCTCTACCAACAAATAGAAGAGGTCTGAGACCTGGTCCTGAAGCAAGTGATGCTGATTGCCTCGCATCCCCACTGCTTCAGGCTTGCTGCCTCTACAGCAGATTTCCCTTGGGCAGAAGCAACTGGAGTAGCCCAAGCAGAGACTAGTAGCAATTAAACTGTGTGAACCATCAATGCCCAAGCTAGGTCCATGTCCCCAGCTGACTTTTCCAGTCTTATTACTGCACTGTACACTAGTATTTAGATTTCTGAGGAATATCAAAAATAGCAATCCATTACATATGCAGTCTCTGCCAATATTAACCAAAGATGGATTTACACCAGCAAGGATTTGTTCTTCAGGGTAGTTTTTTTGTTTGTTTGTTTGTTTTCTTTAGCAAAAGAGCCTTCCCATACACTCCTCAGTCAGTAGCTACAGATAATTACTCTAATTTGGAAAATAATTGGGTTTTTGGGCAATGCGTTTTTACATGCTGTCTCCAGCTGTACATCTTAACCACTCTAATGTGAGAAGCTGCTTAACTCCCCCAACTGTTATTTGTCTGTTTTAATTAGTATTTGGACTCTATACATCTCTATATTAATCGTAATTTTTTTAGAATATTTTTAGAATTATTTAGAAAAATTCAAGTTTAGCATAAAAAAGTGACTAAGAGATCATTTTGAGAAATCCTGCTCTTATGTTCTAGACCAGTGTTACTCATTCTGCAGTCACTGGCAGATGGCTCATGAAATATTTATTGAGAAATTAAAAGCAACAACATTGAAAACAACAGTTTACGTATACACATTTTCCCACAAGCTATTGAATGAAAAACTTTTTCCCCTGTGAAGATAATCAGACAGAGTGCAGGCTGTCCAGAGAATTTGTGTAGTGTCTATCCTTGGAGGTTTTCAAAACCCAACTGGTCACAGGCCTGAGCAACTTCCTGCTTTGAGCAGTAGGTTGGACTGGAGGGGTCTTCCAATCCTGTGATCCCACAATCCTATGAAACTGGTGTGAGTGAGAATATAAAACAAAGAATGTCTTCTGACTTATATTGATAATTGATTTGGTCATAAATGGAAATTGCTGGAGTAACACAGCACAAGATGACTCTTGGATTTAATTAGAGTTCAAGTGGTTAGTGAAAGAGTAAAGTTTTTGTGGAAAATCTAAACTTACTATTAAAACCTATTGAATTCTTTTTTTTTTCAGTCTAACACATGATTTTGCATACTTTAAGTGCTGCTTGTGAATTGATAAGCATTCTTGTCAGAATCTTCCAAAAAACTAACACAGCTTCATATGGATACGTAAGTTTTTTGTGAGTTTCAGTAACTCCAGTAGAGCAAGGCCCAGGCAACTTCAGTTTATTTCCACATCAGATGTATTGTTTATATTCTTTTTTTTTTTCAAGACAAAAACATGGCCTGTATCCCATGAATGTTTGGTTTTTATGTTTACTTACAGACTCATTGCACTGAAATGATCATAGAATCATAGAATCATAGAATCGTTAGGGTTGGAAAGGACCTTAAGATCATCTAGTTCCAGCCCCCCTGCCGTGGGCAGGGACACCTTACGCTAAATCATATCACCCAAGGCCTCGTCCAACATGGTCTTGAACACCGCCAGGGATGGAGCATTCACAACCTCCCTGGGCAACCTATTCCAGTGCCTCACCACCCTAACAGGAAAGAATTTCCTCCTTATATCCAATCTAAACTTCCTCTGTTTAAGTTTTAACCTGTTACCCCTTGTCCTATCACTACAGTCTCTAATGAAGAGTCCCTCTCCAGCATCCCTATAGGCCCCCTTCAGATACTGGAAGCTGCTATGAGGTCTCCACACAGCCTTCTCTTCTCCAGGCTGAACAGCCCTGACTTTCTCAGCTGATCTTCATACGGGAGGTGCTCCAGTCCCCTGATCATCCTCGTGGCCCTTCTCTGGACTTGTTCCAACAGTTCCATGTTCTTTTTATGTTGAGAACACCAGAACTGCACACAATACTCCAGGTGAGGTCTCAGGAGAGCAGAGTAGAGGGGCAGGATCACCTCCTTTGACCTGCTGGTCACGCTCCTTTTGATGCAGCCCAGGATACGGTTGGCTTTCTGGGCTGCGAACAGACACTGAAGCCGGCTCATGTTCATTTTCTCATCAACCAACACCCCCAAGTCCTTCTCTGCAGGGCTGCTCTGAATCTCTTCTCTGCCCAACCTGTAGCTGTGCCTGGGATTGCTCCAACCCAGGTGTAGGACCTTGCACTTGGCATGCTTAAACCTCATGAGGTTGGCATCAGCCCACGTCACAAGTGTGTCAAGGTCCCTCTGGGTGGCATTCCTCCCCTCCAGCGAATCAACCGAACCACACAGCTTGGTGTCATCGGCAAACTTGCTGAGGGCGCACTCAATCCCACTGTCCATGTCAGCGACAAAGATGTTGAACAAGACCGGTCCCAACACCGATCCCTGAGGGACACCACTCGTTACTGGTCTCCAGCCAGACACTGAGCCATTGACCACAACTCTTTGTGTGCGGCCATCCAGCCAGTTCTTTATCCACCGAGTGGTCCATCCATCAAATTGATGTCTCTCCAATTTAGAGACAAGGATGTCGTGTGGGACAGTGTCGAACGCTTTCACAAGTCCAGGTAGATGACATCAACTGCTCTACCCCTGTCCATCAGTTCCGTAGTCCCATCATAGAAGGCCACCAAATTGGTCAGGCAGGATTTCCCCTTAGTGAAGCCATGCTGGCTGTCACCAAGCACCTTGTTGATTTTCATGTGCCTTAGCATGCCACCCAGGAGAATCTGCTCCAAGATTTTGCCAGGCACAGAGATGAGACTGACTGGTCTGTAATTCCCCGGGTCATCCATTTTCCCCTTCTTGAAAATGTGGGTTATATTTCCCTTTTTCCAGTCATTGGGAGCTTCACCTGCCTGCCATGATCCATTTGTTTCAGATTTTTTTAGCCAGTTGTTTAACTGGAAATTTCTCTTTGACACCTTTTCCCATACTTTTTTGGGGAATGGAAAATGTTTAAAAGGAAATAATCACAGGACTGTTTTGTACTCATCTGCTTAATCTCTACACATAGATCAGAATCACACGTTCAAAATGCTACAGATAGTGAACATGACTGTTATAGTTAAACATGATGTTTTGAGATCAAAAGTGAAGTATATATATATATGTCACTTGGATACTGGTTTATAATTGTGGATAAAGACTCTTAAAAGAATTCCTGCTTATACTGGTATACTGTTATTGATCTCCTTTACTGTAAACGAGTTCTGTGGGATAGAAACATGGGGGAAGAAATGTGCTCCCTTTATCACTTTGTCTTTATCTATCTCTTTTACTTGAACAACTGATAAAAATTAATCCCTGATCCATGAAGGCAGATGTATCAGGAAACCTACAACAAAAGCAGAATTAGCTCTGCTCAGTTCCCGGAGAACACCACAGGGAGGTATTCTGAATACCAAGGTTTTGTAAACAGCAGGAAAAATTAAAAGTTGTGCAACCACATGCTGCTCGCTTATATTCACTGATGTAGGTGACAGAAATCACTGTCCTTTCTGTTTCTGTTCTGAACTGCTACTTGATACACATACCAATTGTTTTTCAACCTGGAGATGGTTTGACAGCAGAAACAGAAAGTCTGAAACTCACACAACACTTTGTGACCATTGTTTTCAGCAAGAAATCTGTATTAGTGGGTTACTATCAATTATCTCACCATACTGGCACAGACCATCAAGATCACAGAAGCTAAAAACAGAGCAGGAACTCTCAATATCCCACTAGATCTGCACAATGCTTCACATCCAGAACCTAATTTTCAGTGGCCATTCAGTGTACTTGCCATGCAGGCTTAGCACCACAGAAAATCATACCACAGCAATATAGATGTCTCCATATTGTTTCAAGTATTTTCCAACACATATCAGATTCAGAAAAATCTGGAGTTAAGAATGACACTGGCATCAAAGAGATCCAGTCAGCATTTTCTACTAACTTCTCAATTTGATAAAAATCATCATGATTCAATCTGCATGAAGAGTGAGTAAGAAGTCCTGAGTCATCCCCTGCTGTGTTACCTGTCAAACCATCAATGAAATATTTCAGTCTGTGCCTTTGGTGCTTAACCGCTTACGAACTAGCAGTTCAAATACTTCTTTAAGTTTTCATAGGCTAATTCTCCTCATTGCTTACCTATGGTCTAGTTGGGAAAAGTTAGTGAAAATGAGTTTGAACTTGTATAATCAAACTCTTTTTTGCACCATGAGTAGGCCAAACTGACTTGTGTTTTTAACAGTGAGAAGTGCAATAAATAATCACTTTACAGGTTTGCAGTTCAGAAATTACTTGGCAAATACTCCTTCAAGTTCTTCTAAAACAAAGCAACAAACTTTCCAAAGTCAAGGAAAAAAATGTTTACTCATTTTCTGTCTCTAAAACAAAGGTAAAGATGAAAAGGGAAGAATATAGCAAGTGCTGAATAGAAAATAAATCATATCACAGAAGCCTTGTTGTGACCTCAGTGTGTGATTCTCCTTTAAAAAAGGATTCTCTAAAGATTTTCCTGTTATCATCCTGCACTCCAAGTTCTATTTTTCTCTTTGCTCATTATTCCCAGTTTTAAAGATTGTGTGGCGTAACTTAAAGTAAAAAAAATCTTTTGAAAGTAAACTTCTCCTTTTTCCTGACGCTACTCCAACGGAAAACATCTATAGGCCTCCCCAGTCTGTTTCCCAGCTCCAGAAACATCTTTGCCAAATTGCAGTTTGTGTAATTTGCACTTCAAAATGTGGGCACATAACCTCGGTGCTCTCTGAGTTGTGGGAATAAACAGAATTTCTCCACAAATCTTCGGGGGAACTTTTAATCAAAAGTCTGCCTGGGGCCGGATGTTATCATTCAACATGAAGAAGCAAGATTGTGATAGATCTACTCCCAGAAAGGTTTAATCAAATCTGTTCAGTCAGAGCACTCTGCCTTTGAGTCACCGATGGGCATAGGCAATGCAGGAGTGATGCAAGAATGTCCTTAAAGAAGCAAGGCATCCTCTTGTCCCTTGCATTTAATGTGGACAGCATAGAGCACCAAGCCCTACTTCTCGCTCCTTGGGTTTTGGGTGATGTGCACTTACTCTGATTTCTCTCACTTTCTATTTCTAACACTAGGATAAATACAGTGGAGTGAGTTCAATATTCTTTAAAATCACATACATTTGCATTTGCCTCTGGATGGTGTTTTCAAAACTCAATAACCCATAAATATAGAATAAAAATATTTATTACCATCAAAAGAATAAACCTGAGGAAAAATCAGGTAGAAATAATGCCGTGACATTACAATTTATTTATTTGCAAGTTTATGTAGAACTGCTTATGAATTTCATATTTTGAGTATTAACTAATCATCTATTAATACTACAAAGACCTAATTTGCATCCCAGTTATGCTGGTATTATTCTAAAATAACTCCACCAAGTTGATGCTTTTCAATCCAGCAATCCATTAACACCTTTAGTCTGGAATTTCCCCAAGTTTACCGTATTTTATCTGAGACTGTGGAATGAAGACTCATGTCTGGAAGAGAGGCTAAAACAACCATTAGCAAATTGCTTAGGATGCCAAGGCATCAGAAAGAGATCATCAGTGAAAAGTAGCTTAAGGATTTACTTCTCAGAGAAAAGAGGGTGGGGCAGATTACCTATGGTACTGAAAACACTGGTAGTGGGGTTTTTTTCAGATGTTTGGGTTCAGCAGGCAGAAATGAAGGGGTATTTTACATGAGGCTCGAACTGATAGAGTGAGGCCTAAAATCTCTGCCACCAGCTTCACCAGGAGCTGGATTCACCCTGTGCAGTAGGACTCACAGTATTGATCATACCATGCCCTCGTTCAGCAGGGCCAAATAGCTCTAAAATTAAGAGGAAGTTCATTTTCACCACCTGGTTGTAAAATTAATTAAGTGCACAGGTTGGGCAATGATTGGAACAATATTTATTTTAACATTTTCCACTATTCCTTAAACCAAAACATCTTCTGCTTAAAATACATGGGACATTGAACTTTTAATAAATATGACTGTGTTGGAATGTGGTTACACTAATTCATGTGTATAAGGTGGGAGATTATTTTGAAGAAATAAGAGTACTCAGGTTATTACAAATGATTTCTCAGTTCAGTAAAAGAAAACATTACTTTTAGGAAAATGATTCCCAGTAACTCAGGTTTTGGTTTTCCTCCTAGAGGAAAAGTACAGGGTAAGCAGGGATAGAGTTGAGTAGGAATTTTCAACAATTCAGACTTTCAGCTGAAAATAGCGATTCAGTCAAGGGAAACCTTTGCTTGGAAAAGATCTAGTTTTCACAGGTTTTTTCCTACCTCCATGCTTTTAGGAGTTATTTTCAAAACTTGTTTTTCTATTGCTAATAACATTGGAATCGGTAGTAAAGATGTATTTCTTTTTACAACAAGGAAGAAGAATTCACAACAATTTCTGGAAGACAGATGCTCTATAGAAAAGTTGCTTAGAATTAAATAGGTTCCTGTTGATCCTATCTGTATTTCTTTTTAAAGTGCTATTCAGATATATACAAGTATTATTAAAGAGCCATTTGGAATACCAAGTACAATCCCCACTGCCCTCTTAGCACAAAAAAACCCTGCTAACAGCAGGAAGCACTGGAAGAATGCAGCTATCCCAAGCCATACAGTGTACCCAGGAGGCATTCTCATTTGGTTCTTGTTTTTACCCCTGTTCTCAGGCATTGAGCCCCCACAGAGAACCCGGGAAAAAGCGAAGAGGAGGCAGTCTCACCTGCAGAATTTTAAATCCTTCTGAGAGGGATAGATTTACGGTACCCCTTCAGGCCAGTGTAAAGGAGATGTACAATCCCGCAAACAGAGACGGGAGATGTTTTACAAATTGTAAAGACATGGAGACAAAGACGGAGCAAAGCTAGGAATGAAATCTAGCCAATCTTGCAAACTGCTTGATTATTCACACTCCGAGTAGGAGCTGAGACTTCATCCCCTGAGTGAGCAACCTTTGAACTGCTCTTATGCTAAATTTTAGATTGTGTTGATGACTGCGTTCCTAAGTAGTACAGGTTCCATCAAAAGTCTGAAAGCGCACATGAAAGCACAGCAATTGCAGAGGACAGGAATGAAGGGAAAAGCATTGACTTGCTGTGTGAATGTGAAACAGATCTCGTATCTTTTATAAATATTTACAAAGTAATTAGAAAAAAGGAAAGAAAATACACATCAACAAATGAGGCACATCAAAACACTGTCACTAAAGCTTGCATTTCAAAAAAAGGAGGAAGAGAAGCGCAGCTGTAGTCTATAGAAAACTTCATTAATGTTTTGAAATCACTCATAGGATTTAGGTGCTGAAAGGCATGCTAAATTGGGATTTATACATAATCAGATCATTGAAAAACATACAAATGGCTGCCAGAGTAAAGTACAATGTTCACTTTTGAAATTACAAAAAATCCTTTGTTTCAGAGAGTGAATTGACTAAAGTTTAGTTTCAGTGAAGCATGTTTTTGCTTTGGGTGTCATTATTTAGTTTGGCCTCCTTGCCAGAGAAACCTTTTTACTGACTGCAGTTCCTTCAACTGTTGTTTTCATTCTCCAGCAACTGAGGAAAAAAAAAAAGAGGAGAGAGAAAGAAAAATCAAGGCTGTATCAGATGCTTCATATTTAAATGAGAAGTGCTCAGTGTTTACCTTTAATTTTGAGATGGCAGTGGAGGAGAATTGCAGGGGGCTTGATTGCTTGCCAGGCTTTCTCAAACAGATGGATTTGAGCCTCCTCACTTAAATAATCTGGAAAATCAGGTTGGACTGGTTGAATCAAAATGCTGGCGAGTACGTAAAGAAAACATCCATCCATCCATCTATCCGTCTAGGCACCTATATCACTCCCATCGCCATGGTGTCTGTGCACCTTCAACAGCAATGTCATGCAGCAGCCTCAGAATCCACGCACCACCAAACATGCCCTTGGCAAAACCCCAGCAGCTTTGCCAGAGATAAAAGATTATCTGTGTTATGCCTGTGCATACTAAAGAAAGGCTTTTTGCACTTTGAGAGCAGTTTCTGAGGTTTCCATGGCTAAGATATTCAAGCACACACATATCCTAAATCTTAGGACTTAGTGATGATGAGTAGCTCTGAATGTACTCTTACGGTATGTTCATCGAAACCTTGTGATTAGAGAAGGAATAAATGACATATTTCCTTTTATAGTTAAATGGAGACAGGAGGTAGTGTTTCCAAATGGTTACTAGGCAAACTCATTTGTCATCATTTTGTTTTCCTTTATTTCTTCACTCTGGGTTGTTTTTTTGGTTTTTCTTTTGTTGTTGTTTTTTGTTGTTTTTTTTTTTCATGTGAGAACTGCTTGTCTCAACACCTGTAGAGACAGGAATTATTTAGATAGGAATCCATCCAGAAGAGGGGGGAGGAAGTGGAGAAAGATCTGAACGGTCTGTTTGGACATCCACCCTTGCTGAAGGTAGTTCCCATGGATACAATAAAAAAATACATTTCTCCACAAATGAAGAACAAAGTTCCACTAGATAAAGGGCATAATGTGTCCTGTACAGGGAGAACAAACTTTGATTCGCCTGATCTGCACAGTCCATAAAGGATGTTTGAGAATGATAGAGAGGGTAACCACAGCCTGTGTCCAGGAGCAGTGTGATATGGAAAGGTCTTAATAAGGACCTTGAACCATTTCTCCCCCTCCCTGGCCCAAACTCGGCAGATTGCACTGGCATCAAGCTGGTTTACAGATACAGAAACAAGCAGATATGTTAAATGGACTGCATACTTCATGGGATTATGTATTGCACATACTTTGTAATGATTTAAGAATTGATTTGTTGCCAAGAATCAGAGTAGGAGAAAAGAACATGTATCAAGCTTATCTGTATTATGTGTTTATAGAGATGTATACAGTCTAAAGGGTTAGTCCTTTGTATCAGTGCACTGTTTTCTGAGCAACCTCTATTTGTACCACTGTTCCCATCTTCCTTAGTGTTCTACCAGGACAAGAGACTCCCTCCCTTTTCTTCCCATTGAACTACCCTATACAGTTAAGCTGTGGAAGTTCTTCCCACAAGATATTGCAGATGTGGGATCTTAAATTTGTTCACACAAGATTGATTGCACGCATGATATACAAACACTCTGAGGGGTTTTAAACACAAAGCTATCACCTCTAGCACAGAAAATAACCTCCTGCCTGCACAAGGTGGGCAGGACCTGTCCTTGCTCCACTAGTGGAGGTAAGATACAAGGAGGAAGACTTTGGTCTGACCACTACAGAAGTTCCTACCCTCTGCTCTGTCCCATGACTTCACAGAGCCATAAATGCACAATGGTTCTCACTTAACTGAGATTCTTCTGCTAGGAAATGAGAGGAACCAAGGTGACCCATAGCCCCTGGAGAGGGTATGAGGGGGAGGCACCCACTGCATCCACCTAACACCTGCATTGCCCTCTAGAGATACCTCTCCACTGCATAGAGAGTGTTATCAATACCCTCAGTGCCTAATTGCTGAAATTTAGGTAGGATAAATCTAAACCTGTGCTATCATATGAGCATTTACACAGGAAATGATCACCATAAAATTGCTGAGAATGGACATCTAGTAGTTATCTAGAAAAATAAATGTAAATGCATACCATAAAGGAACCAGCTTATTTTCAAACTGCAGAACCCAATCCTGCAAATCTAGCTGGAAGACTCTGATTTCTGAGCATTTTGGTTTAATGTTTTTAATATATTTTTTATTTGCTTCTTCAAGGAACTTTAAAGCTGATTTTTTTTTTCAAAAAAAGCGTTTCAAGAGAAAAAAATAACTTGTTTTCTTCTGAAAGTCCCCAAAGGTCACCATGGAAAAGTTTTAGTTTGCAGATTTCCCATTAAAAAGAAAAAAAAAGAAAGAAAGAAAAAAGAGAATAGAAAATGTCAGACAGAACAGGCTGTCTAAAAATTGTTATTGTGGTCAAAAGCCACTTTTCAATTAAAAGAGTACCAATGACACAATGTCTCTGAATTCTAATCTCCAGTTTAGAAGTGCTTACTGATATCAGTGGTATCACTGACTTCATTAAAACTACTTCTAAACAAAAACAATTGTTAAAGGCATGTATACCCTAAAATTACGGTTTGGAAAATGATACTGTGTCTTTCATTCAAGTCAATGCAATTTGAAATCTCTCAGCATCTTGCAAAACTCAGATCCCTTAGCTGTTATTGGTAGCTATGTTTCATACATCATTGTTATAATGTTATTGTTTTATATTGAAATAACATCTAGACCCCAAGCCTACAGACCATTAGTGTAATGCATACAGGTACAAGGAAAAGACAGTTTGTAAAAGGTTTTAGAAAAATCACCATAACATGCTGCAATGCAAACATGAGCAGTTCTCATTTTGGCTGAGTATTAATGCAGCTATGTGGCCAAGGTTGGGGGAGCTTTGTGAACACTTATATAATTTGGGCTGGGTTTTGTTAGCTTTATTAATATGGAGCAACAGTGGAACCCCTACCTGAGTCAATGAAATATTTATAGAGCATGAGTCTGACCATGGCTAAGGACATGTTCACAACTGGAATGAACTGTGATGCAAAGAGCCCAAAGCCAGTTCTGGGACTGGTATTATCTCTGAAAAACACTACAATGAAGTCAGACCAGTGTGACACTGTGACTACAGCAGTGTAGTGCAGCAGAACTGGAGATTCACAATCCTTGAAAAATGCAGAGCTCTTGTCCTAGCTGGAGCAGCCAGAGCCCACGCTATGAAATACATAGCTCCAGATCTCTTCTAAGCTGCTTCTATGGCTCTACCATACAACTTTGTCTTTTTCAGCTGCACAGTATATTGTGAGGGCTGTGTTGTAGTCCACCAAATGAGTGTTTCTATATCACAAAGCTTAAAGTGTATTTCGCGCACTCCTTAGTGTGGGTAGGTGGATGGTGTTTAAAGACACAGAGGACACTGGAGGCAGTCAAGCCCAGTGCCATTAAATGTAGTTATACTGCTTCTGGAGCAAATTATCCCAGAGCAGTGCCCAGGTCTTATTTCAGAGGACAACCACAATACGTGCCCAAGAATTCCCTGGAAAAGGTAAGCTGTTTGGTAGCGGAGCTATAGCCACTGCTGAGCCCTGCTCCTTGCCAGATACGAAAAGCCTGTCTGGGAGGATTATCTGCCTGGCTCCAGTCTCATGCCCCATCCAGCAAGCCCTAAAGACACCTGACGTAAGACAGTATCCAGCTGTCAGGTTCTTTGGGTCACAAAGCAGAGAGCTCAGCATGCTACGCTCCACTGTGGAGGATACATGGTGGAGCCTAACTCACACATTTCAGTCCCTAAAGAGTTAAACAACCTACTTTGCCCTCCACTTTTTTTCCTGCCTCCTAAAAATTGTCTCCATTTTGTCCCTTAACCCATCTGGGTTTGAGGGTCTCCTCTTCATCTCACTCTTCATGTGGAAGATTTGCACCTGCAAAGAGTAACACCCTCATGAAGGTAGGACAGATTTTACGCAGTGTCAGATGTGATCCAGTCAGTAGAAGGTTTCTTATGCTCAATGCAGTAGAATAAGTAGTGGACAGGATGTTCTTCATCTCACCCTGGTGTATATGTGAAAAAGGCTAGATGAACAGGCTCCCTTCAAGTGTTTGTTTCTTTACTCTGACGATAAAGGGAGCATAGAGCAATGCAGATGCCTATATTATAGGTGTTTGAAGTTAGATGTAAACAAAATATTTACTTCTGGACTAGGATGTCTTAGTGCATAAATGCTCAAAACTCTTCTTTCATACCTGCTAATAATTATGAACTTGGCCATAGTATCAAAGATATTTAGAGATGAAACATACTTTAGACTTTCTTTTTTTTTATTTACCTTCTATGTTGTGGGGGGAGGTTCAGCCTTCAAGGCACATTTTGGTCACGTATTTAAGCTCTCGCTTATAATGAAGGCTATAGCTGAAGCCTAAAAGGCTCATGTAATCAAATGACTCTGGAAAGTGGGGTTTCAATATTCCTCTTACCTTTGCTAGGAGTTAGTAATAATGACTGTTTATCATGTAAGAATTTTAAAGAAAAATGTAAGTGGCTCTCTTAAAGGATTAGAAATCATGTCTTTCTTTTTCATAGTGAGTGCTGTGAGATGGATTACCTCAGGAAAAAAAGAAAGGTTGTTGCACAGCTACACTTACACAACGTAATGCCTTTGAATGACAAGCCGTCATTGTGGAACCTGCATGAAGAAAATGTTGCTAGGAGGTTGATAAATAAAAACAAAGTTGGTTGGATGTGTACCTGAGTCTGAACATGAATTTTCAGATCTAGCAAATGAATATGACATGAACAAAGGAGCCAGCAAGGAAACAAGAAAGAGTTTCAGAGTAATGTTGGATTTACTTGCATTTTGTTCCAGGGATAATTAGACACAGTCAGGTGCAGCAGCCGCCACTGTTATGTGGCTGGAAAAATTAAGGCAATAAAGACAAAAGCAAGTTAACTTTAAGGTGGAACTAACAGCTTTCTAACACAGAGCTACAAATTCAGCCAGTGTAAATGGTGGCTTCTGAACAGCCAAGAGAGTTAACTTAGGTAAGGGGTGAAATGAGGTACAAACCAACCAACCAAGCTACACAGAAAGAAGTAACATTTGAAATTATTTACTCTGAGAACTGCTTAAGTGTGGTCTAATTCTCTACAGCCGCATGACACAAATAATATATAAGTATTATTTTAAAGTGATAACCTGCGAAATTCTGTGAATTTGGAAGAATACAGATATAAAACTTGAACTGACAAGTTTAGCAAATTGAGGAAAGTTTTGGTTTTTTTCATAGAAAATAATTAGAAGTTGGTAAGCATCATCTCAAAGTTATTATTTTGTTACTGTAACCACAGCTCCATATTATTTTCCCATAACTTAGTAAAAATGGGATCAGGCCATACCTCCAACATCATGATTATAATTTGTTTGCATTGAGAATTTTCCTTTTTTTTTTTTTATCATACTTTTGCACAATATACCCAGAGACCTCAAGATGAAAACATGGACAGATTTTCCTTCTAAACATGGCAAATGCAACTTCCTGATTTTTTAATTTCACTAACCTAACAGTACAGCAGAATCCATTTTAAAGAAAGTGAGAAACATTTCCATCTTTCTCTCAAGACTGGAATTTCCCCTTGATGTGACAGCAGAGCAAAAGGAAGGTTCAGAATAGGTGATATTCAGCCATATGGAGTGGTGAATTTAAAAGGCACCTTATGCAAAACACATGTTCAATAGCTATTTTTTTAAAAATATTCAACACTGCAGAGCTGGAAACAAGAACTTCATACTATTGCTTCTAGCTGAAAAGGTCCCACAATAAATATTAGCCCTCAGAACTGTAACATTTTTATGCTTTGGAGTAGAGATTTTTGAAGATCTTTATGGTTCTTCTTGACCCCTGAAAGGCTGGATTCACAGTAAGTAGGGCATGTGGCTTTTCAAGGCCACATAGCATAGTCTCAGTAAAAACAGGCAAAACTGCCTCACTGCTCTGATGGCTACAAACCTCTTTCTAATTTCCAGCTTCAATTTATTCATGGTGAGTTTATACCATTTGTTCTCTTGCCAACCTTATCCTTTAATAGCTTTTCAACCTCCCTGTATTTACCTCCCTAATATATTTATAGAGAATGATCACTCGTCTTCTCAGAACTTTGCTCACTTTTTCAGTGTCCTCTGGTAAAATACATTTAAAAGATTCTGCTTTAATATAAACAGAATATGTGGAATACATATTATGCTATAAATTTTTCTGCCACTTAGATGGAATGATCTCCATAGTTTACCCACATCTTTCTACTGCTGAATACAGCAGTCATCCCAAGCTTTGGTGTATATTTCCTCCTTAATATAGTTTCCTTTACATCCATATATGTGTATGCTATGTATCATATTCTTGAAGAAATTATATTTTGATCAGGCTATAGATAAATGAGTATATAAATATATGGTTTATTCTTTCTAGTTAATCATCCACACTGCTGTTGACCTGAAAGTAATGCACATTTCAAGTGCTCAGCACAAAGTAAACTGATGTAACACAGTCATCTCATGAAAACAGGTAGCATGTTGGTGAGGCAGTACAAGGGTTCAAAAATTGTGAGCTAGAATCCCAAATTAGAGAGACAGCCATAAACCCCATGAAACTAAAAATATTTCTTGAGCTTTTCATGTAGCTTTTGACTTTTTAAATTTTCACAGCCCAGACCTTTCTCTGCAACTGTTAGGATTATGTATCAACATCATAAAAAATGAGATGGGATTTTCTTATAATTACCTTACTTCAGTGGAGCTTTAGATAAAAAAATACAAAATATTATGAGACTTGTGATAAAATCTTTAGAGTCAGCAGTGCTGAGTTATAGAAACAGAAAGCTGTAGGTGGTAAGAGCCAAGGGAGTAAAACAGGCATCACTCAGATGTTGATGGATTACTTGGAGGTCCAGAGAAGAACACAACTTTAGAAAAAAACAGGGAATTTTGCAGGAAAAATTTGAAGTCTTAATGTTGTTCACAATGAACTTTTGAGAATTGCTGTGAAGGAGATCTCTTCTCATGAAAAATTGCTTCAAAGAGCACCTGTCATAGCTCTGCATCATGAAAGAAGCTTTTGGCTTCTTAACATGCTATCTTCCCTATGCTTAGAAGTCCTGCTTTAAAGTGTGCTAGTTAGGAGCCTCTCTCAAATGGGAATTGCACAGCAGAGATGACTAGAGAACAGCTTGCTCTGGTCACAACCCCTCCAGCTGGGGGAGTGGTCAGCTGCATGTTTTGGGCGATTTTCCAGCCTCTTTGTGTAGCCAGGAGTGGATCTAGCCTGAGATATATGAAGTACAATAGGTTGGAGCAAACTCCTGAAAAGCTGAAAAACCAGGGGACTTATTTTGAACTTGATCTTGAAATCAAAAAGAAACTATTACAGTTGTTTCAATGTGGGGGTGATGTGTCTGCACCTCTTTGTACTTGTGAAAAGGCGCCGGCAGCGCTCTGCACCAGTTCTAGTCTGGAGGTCTGGGACTTCTGGAGGCTAAAAAGAAGCAATTGCATTGATGCCAATGAAAGGTATATGGTATGCTGAATTTTAGTTCAAAAGCAACATGACTAGCACACCTTCCAAGGGAACAAATAACCACAAAAAAGAAAATCAAACCATGGAAATTGTTTAAAGAAGAAAACTCACATTTAATTGAGAATTGCTTCATGTGAGGCAAGGGAGCCAAACCCACTGACTGTTTCAGCTATGCTTGATTTATTGAGCACAGTGGGCTTGTCTCTATCACCTGACATAGTAATTTTAAACTATCTTTAAATTATCTTTTTTTAATTAAATTTCTAAGGGATGATTGGATTTTCTGTTTGAGCGATTATTTGCTTAGAAAATACACTAGACATCTTACTGTTTGAATTTTCTGTTACTTCAGATGAGGGCTTAGAAACACTGAATAGCTGGCCACTCTGCCAGCAGTCAATCAACTGTAGCTCCAAAGCTGGTACGTCCTTCACTGGCAGGAATCCCTCCACCTCACAAAAATTATCTGGAAACACAGACTTTGGGTAGCAGCCCCCATGTTTCCCACCAGCTTTTGCTGCTGACATACAATATTTCATGTGTCTCTGTTCCATCAGCCATACTGAACACCCCTGTAGCCTTTTTTGTGGCTATAGCTTGGCCACAGCTGAGAATACCAAGGAACATGTTGAAGAAATCTTAACATGTTAGGTGTACATGTGAGAGGTGAAGAAAAGAAGACAAGTGATAGGGACCTAGAAATAAACAGAAGATGTTAACTTCCTACTAGTCAAAGAAGATAAATGTGCATTTCACTGCAATTTCAGTGGTAGTAGAGTTAAGCAAAGTTGAACACTTATGACTAGTCTTACTCCATAACTCATATCACAGAATCAAAGGCACAATATCATCAGTGGTTTTTGGCTGGTAAAACCTAAAGAGAGGATTAAGCTACTGGCTACATTAACACTAGAAAAGCTCCTGCTAATAGAGACTGAAGAGGCAGCAATCATTCTAATGCAAATGCTGGAATTAGCCAAGAAACAAATTTTGGAAGAATGACCTTTTCAACCACACATAACCACACTTAACCCTGGAATTTAGGCACAGCTCAGATTAACACTGATCTATGGGGTCCTTAGATTTTATCCTAAACAATGCATGAATTATCAGACCAGTGGCCATTGCACTGGTGGGTTCATTTTCTTCCTCTGAGGGAAAGATAAACATTACTACTATTAGGAATTTTAATAAAAGGATCACAGACAGACCTGCCTCCTCTGACAGTTTGCCATACTAAGGTCCCTTTCTAATTAGTATCTCCTAAGCAAATGTCATAGAGTTGGCTAAAGATGTAGTGAGCTGTCTGGAGAAGGAGTCTTGTCACCTCATTTTGCACTTGTACCACATAGACATCTACATCTGATCCAGTCATACTAGTTATATTGAAAAGGAATAAGCACACAGGACGCATTTCATCTGAACTGGTTTAGACTTTTATGTTGTAATAGAGATGCCTCACACACTACAAACATCTTTTTCTCTCCAGTGACTATTAAGGAGGATCACATTGATTAACTCAAATGTAAAAATCTATTCTATAGACAATGTGTAGACATTGACATATAGTTAATATACTCCACCCTTTCTCACTTTTGTGACAACATTACATACTATCCTAACTCCTTCTGTTTTGCCTACTTTTTGTTTGTTTGTTTATAATGCATAGAATATTTGTTCCTTATCACCTTTGCACATATTGTAGCCTTTTCATACAGGAATACCAAATTTCTCACCACACAAGGTCTGAACCATTCATTTTGGCACATCCAAACATGCAAGTGTTTGTTCATGCCCAAATAGAAAGCATAATACGACAGTTGATCTCATAATACCAACAAAAAATAGTGATTGTTCTGCGCTAAATTACCTCAGTCATGACCTGCAGATTATCTGCAGATGATCTGTCCTCTGTGACTCCTTGACTGTTTCTCAGGCTGTTCTATTTCACAGTTATGCCTGGCTGTGATGGACTGAGTCAAATGACTCAATTTCTTAGTATCTCTGATTAAAATGTTATGTTTTCAAAATTACATAAACATTTTTCATTTAATTCTAAAATTGGGACTTTTTTTGCTTTATTTAGAATTTTCCATATAAATGTTTCTGTCTCACCCTGATATTTTTGGGGATGGGTTTTATGCTCTTGTTTCACTGGAAAAATCATTGGAGATTTCATTTTAATGGTTGGAAAACATATTTCTCAACTTCTGAATCTTTTTAAACTTCATATTAGAAAACTTCTTGGTACACCATTCTGTTTAGTCCCTTTTTTCCTTGCATCTTCCATGTTTTTAGTGGGAGAAAATGAAGGGAAAGAGGAAAAGACAGTGGGTGAAAGCTAATGCATTATTGAAGGAATGTGTTCATTTATTTTGTTTCAATGTCTTCTGAAAAACTAAACAATTGACTAAAAGATTTTTTCTTTTACAATTTCTTGTGTCAATTTGTTGCTGAAGAAAAATAATAAATTATAATCAATAACTCAGAGTCTTTAAAGATACACCCTTGTTTCCTTATAGTGCCTAGGGCAAATAACTCAGATCTTCCCTGCTTTAAAAATGGCTTATTTCGTGACCATCTTTGGCTAGCCTATGCAGACATCTCATCCAGCTCTCGTGTTTACTTTCTGTTTACAAGCAAGCTAAATTTGCATTCACACTATAAAAGTTTTTGCCCATTAATACTGTTGCCAGGAGAGGTGATTTGAAACTGCAACACCAAACCAGACAGACAATACTCTTTCAGAGGGAAGGCAGGCATTTATATACTCCACCAGACTTCCTAAGCCCTTCACACACGAAGTTTTAACTTGATTTATATGGAAAGCACCCTTCCCTCCTATCCTTCATTCAAATGTTGGCTTACTTCTATAGCATTGCATCTGAAATCACTGAGGACACAGACACAAAAGAGCCCATGTAGGCTTCTGGAAAGTTTCTGAAAATTTCAGCCAGCTCCTGACTTCCTTGGTCACCCCCAACAAATTTACATGCTCGCAGGTAATGAGTGTGAATGGTGAACTGCTCTTTGTCATGAGCCACCTTATGGGTCTGTCTGCAGAGAAAGAGTTTAGCAGCAGATAACCCTTTGCATTGTCAGCTCTGCTCCAAACAGGCAGATGAGAAGAAAATAGCTCTCAGTAGATGTAAAGCGAGAGATAGTCAGAGAAAAGAATGGAAGTAGAGTTCTGGAAAATCTCTGCAGGCATAGTGGGGAGTTTGGGACATTCACGCAGGGAGGAAAGGCAAATAGTGTTGGTGAATAATTTGTCTGCATGATTCGACTTTTGAGACTGACTTTCATGTGAATGTAACATGATTGTGAAATGTTTTTTCTCAGCATTTTTACTCCCCTCTGCCATGATGTGGAGAACAGGGCACTAACCAAAAAATTTAACTAGCACAGCAATGTCAGCTCAAGTGGTGAAACACAAGTGTTTACCAAGCTACACGCTTTTACATGTGTACACAAGCTGTGGTACATACACACCATTTCAGAGTTTAGACTGAGACATCGTTTAGGTACATATTGTCTAGTGAAGACAATAGAGGTGAAAGAATAGAGCCAAGATTTTTTTTCCAGTATTCACTGAATAAAAATAAAACATCCACTTAGATCCATATTTTTAAATATTTCTCACAGAGATTACAACAAGCATTTATTTTTTTCTTAATTCTTACTATCAAAGTAGTATTAATTTGCCATTCTTTATAACAAGTGTAACAAGTGTATTGCTGAGAAACAGAAGTCCTAAGCCAATGTGAATAGGACCCAGAATTTTAAAGATGTTAAAAGGTATGAATTAATAGGTATTTTAAAGGTAAGTACTTAGGAGCTTTAAGTGTTTACCTGTCTTTATTCCCATTAAAGAACTATTTGCATCTAACACTTCTTCCACATGGTTTTAGAAACTGAGCCTCTGTTTTAAAGAAAAGTTTTTGGACAGTCATCTTGAAATCACTTGCATTCCTCTTGTTTTATAAAAATGTCAGCTATTCTAAGTGGTAGAAGATATTGTGAGGTAGCACCACACAACCAATCAAACACCATAAATAGTTTGTAGCAAATACTTTGGGACATGTACGGTTTAAGTAGTTTATGGATAACCTATATGCTCAACTGACTTACATGAAAGCTTTCTCAGAAATATTTTAGAAATATTTCACAGCAAGAGAAAATGAGACATTTTGGGCACTGTTTTCTGGGAATTGTTCTCCCAGCTTACCAAGACATTAATTAGAGTTTCCAGAATTGGGGTGGTTTATTTTGGGGTTTTTCTGTTTGCTTGTCTGTTTGTTTGTTTCTTTTTGTTTTATTTTGTTTTGGGTTTGTTGTTTGGTTTTTGTTGTTTTTTTTTTTTTTACATAAGTTATGCTCTCCCCCCCAAGGTTACCTTCTGTATTTTACAAAAATAAAACATGTAAATGCCTACTTCAGAAACTGGAACAGGGAATTAAAATGATATTTAAAAGGAGCTGAATTCATCTAAAAACTAAAGTACATTGTCAACCACCTCCACTTGCTCCAGGCACTGATGCCATGATTAGCTATGCAAGAAGCTACCTGCTGGTTTAGAATTATATGAAGTCACCTCAGGGTATCTACAAGCTTCTCACGCACAAGATACTGACAGTTTTTTTAGTTGGCTTGAAACACAGTTGTTGCTACATCCAAGTACTGTATCATGGATTGTTATTTCACAAGCTGTCATTAAAGTAGCTTGCCTTATTCTCACCAAACAATTAGTCTGCAAACAGTAATGGTTTGTTCCAAATAGCCTCAAAGACTACAAGACCTCTAGCATTTTCAGGTAACAACTTCTCATCTGAAGTATGAGCGTGCACTGTTTTTTAATAATAGAGAATTAGAAAAAATAAGGTATTATAGGCTTCCTTTACAAAGCAACTTAAACTGGGGAGTGGTAGCAAGAAAGAGGAGACTTATCATGGTACAAAGATGCCTGGTAACAAAGATACCTGCTAATCTGAACAATAATACATATGTACAGGAGTTTGGAGCTGAAAGTGTTTTTACCTGAACTGGCCAACTTTCTTTGGAGCACCAGTATTTTGTTTTAGCTGTTTGCTGTCAGTTACTATTTACATGAAAAGCAAATCCTAGCAGACTGTGGATTAGATATAAGAGTAAATATAGTTAAACTCTCTCAAGATGAGCAGCCTAAATGCTGTTTATTTTCTTAAAAATTAGCAAGAATACTTCAGTCAGAAGGCACTTGAACTACATTTGGTGGTCTTTCTGCATACTCTGCCTGAATTTCCTGTTTATCACCAACTCACACTGCACAATGAAAGGAGGAGCAGTTCCAATTAGATCAGATGTTTTGCACCCGTCTTTATGCAAATGCACCTATAAAACTCAACGTGGACAATCAGCTCTTTACCCTTCCATGTTAAGATTTCTTCTAGGCTGAAGTCAATAAACTCTATTGCATTTTGCAGCTCTTCTCTGACATAAACAAATATTGCCTTAAAAAGGTGCTTCAGTAATTGCACACTTCATTATTCAAAATTTAGTTTGGATAAACTGACTCATTTTTACTTGTAGTCTAACCAGATCTTCACTGCCATAAAAATCAAACACAACAATCTGTCTTCACTCTGATCTTCCCAGCTTCTGTGCTTACTTACTCATTCCCCCTGAAACTGTGTCCATACAACCTTCCTCATCCTGGTCCTTTTACGTGTACAGATGGAACTCATGATATTTACATGTGTTTGCATGTCAGGAATCCTTGCTTGGCACAGTATGCATAAAGGTGCCAGTTAATAATTCTAGCAGGAAAGATGGAAATAGATGCTGTCAGCGCCAGTCCAGAGTAATCTGCACCTTTGAAAATGAAACCATTTATATTTAGATACAGAAATATAGACTGAAGAATCTAAATATAATTCTTAGGTTGAAAATGTTGACCTCAATGAACAGAGGAATGGTTTTATTAAACAGTTGAAGAAGATAATCTAAACTCTACACTGAATTTGTCTCCTGGTACAACTCGTGGTCCTTAAGCAAACACTTCCTGGGAAATCACCTTGATCTTAGCTAGCACATTACATTTTAATATAACTGGCATTAAACCATACAGCCTATGAGTAACAAAAAAAGCTGGCTTAATAACTGAGGAACCATAAGATCTACTGGCATCAGGACCATATAGCTCTGCTTTGGGAAATTCGTGCACGGTAGTGTGCAAAGGGCTCGAAACAGATGAGATGCCGCATACAGAAACACAAGCACACATACACATGTATATGCGTATACATATATATATGACTATACATATGCATATATATGTATATACATATGCAGTTTTCCTGTCTCAAAGAGTTTCTACTGTAATCACAGACAAGATATAACACCAGAAAACCACAAGAACAGGAAGTAGAGGGAAGGAGGAAGAATGGAAAACAGCTTACCTAATGCCAATGTATTTACTGCTTCAGCTGAGATTTCACACTATAAGCTATTCAAAAATAAACTCATTAGTGACTTCAAAGCGCACAGAAGTCAACATAAAAGCTCCCATTTGTCTGCCATAGACATTGAAGCAGGCTTTTGAAAATACATGGTTACCTGCTTTGTGTCAGATGGTGCTAACCAATGCAAAATGTCACTCACTGAAACAATCAGCATGAATAGGTTCCTGTTTCTTCCATATTTTGCTGTCAGCTTGTCATACATGAATTGCTTCTCAATAATAAAGAGACCACAGCAGGTTTGATTAATATCAGTTTCTACTACAGGAGTTGCAACCATTAATTGTCTGCCTGACTAATGATGAGATGTGATGCGGTTATTATCTAATGGCCAAGGATATCAAGTTCATTAAAGTTCATCAAATATAAAACTAAAAATTCCCAGATGCTGAAACTTTTTTGGAAGTCTCATAAAAGCAAAATTATCCAGCATGCACATTCACATAACTTTTTTTTTTTTTTTCTTGTTGTGGTATAAAACTCTACTGCATTAAACAAGAAGAGCAAATGAAAATTAGTTGGAAGATTATTTCAAGTTGCTCCCATCTTAAAATTATTTGTTCTTCCCAAAAAAATATTTAGTAGCTTCCTCAGTGGGTGTTTTCTGTTATGATTTAAAATTATATCTCATAAATCCCTTGAAGAATTATCCTAAAAATACAGGGTGAAACACAGGCTTATTGAAGTCAATGCCAAAACTCCCATTGACTGCAGCAGAGCCAGGATTCCACCCACATTAAGATTCAAAACAAGAAATTACAAAATGTCCTTTTTAGTAAATGTTTAATACCATTGTTCAATGCCCAGTTCTTCATCGGTTTTAGTCTTCACTTTTACCTTGTCTTTGAATGAGGTTTTAAATCCAGACTCAGCTTACAAGCCTGTAAGTGTGCTTTTCATGCATTTATGCATTTATATTTATAAAAATATACACCTTGTGCTTACACAGTATCTAGAAAGAAATATAGTATGTGCACTTATTTCCTGCTTTTGTGTATCCAAACATTTTGCTGCTACAATTTGCATGTATATTAAATAGCTTGATTAAGGCAACTGAAAAAATCTACTTGTAAATTACTTCAGCGATAACTGTTTGCCTTAGAGAAAAAGCACCATTTCTTTAACACAAGATAAGAGTCTTTCTTAAACAGACGACATGCTTGGCATCCAGATGACATTTTAAGAATTTGATGTTAATATCCAGGAAATAATAAAGTTGCTATAAATTAATACACAAAAATCTTGCTTGTCAAGCTCATGGGGCTGCTACATATGCACTGTATCCAAATCAAGGCTGAAAAGCAAGGAAATGAAACCATAAGCTACATGAAAGCATGCAGGTTCTACTTTTCCTTTCAAAACTTGTTTATTACTGTCAGAACACTAGATGCTACACTCCTCATGGAGCTTCCTTAAGAGCATCAAACTCTTGCTACCCCTTTAACCACTTTTCCCAAATAGTCATTTAAGCAGACTTTGATTCCAAAATGTAAAAGCCACAGCATGAATAGGGGGAGTCACCCATGTTGACAGACAGTTAGGTGTCTCTCAAAACCAGACGAGGAGGGAGGACAAATCTTGCACAAACAGCGGATGTGTAAGCATGGCAGGATGGGTAAATCCATCTCCAGCACTGCCCCGTGCAGAGCAGCCCAGGTAGCCTGAGCCAGTTGGTGCGCCCCTCCAGAGAGGCTCCAATGCAAGGCTCTCACCTCCATTAATGAGCAATAAATAACCAAGGCCGTCAGACAATTCCATCCTGTCTGCAAAAGTTTTAATGAGATTAAGAATTGCAATAAAAACGTATAATTAATTCTCCATTTTCAGTCTAGCTTTTCAGATTTGCTTGCCAGATGAAAATGATAATTGGCTGATATGGTCTCTCAAGCAAGAATCTAGCTGCCTTTAGCTTCAGGGTATTAGATGACTTGTTCTCACAAAAAGAGATATTAATAGTACTCATTAGCAGCAGACTGACTTTCTACCAGCTTATAATAACTCAGACAGGCAAAAGTCGGTTTTACTGGGGCCTGAGCAATGCTTACTCAGCACAGTCAGAACATGCTTCAGTGAGTCTGAGTTTTTCGGGAAAAAAAAGGAATATGTTTCCCTGAAGAGCTCTGATGTGGTCCTGGGTGGCTCAGAAAGCACTACAGACAAGTGAAACAGCTCATCAAGATGCGCGTTAGAGTGAAAGACTTGATGACAGCCAGGAGTGTGTATCCTGCTACCAGTCTAAATCTTGCAAGAAACAAAGGCAGGATAACTACTTTCAGTTCTCGGTGGCATTGCGTTCTGAGTTAACATAACGCCTGAATTCTGCATCTGACCAACCCTTGCTCTTACAGTGAAGGAGCTGGTGACTTTCTTAACAGAGAGCTGTTAAAGCTCTCTACCCCTTGTGGATGTCTCACCCACAATGTCCCACACTGCCTTTCTCTGGTCAGTTATGAGAATCACTACTGCTCTGTGTCCTCAAGGTGAGAAGAAGGCAGCAGCACATTCCTCACAGAAGCTTCACAGGACTAGAAATAACTTGTTCCTGTGACCTCTCAGAGCCAACCTGTTGATTTTTTTGAAGGTGGAGCAGACTCTTTATTAATATTCTGGCATTTCCTCCATGTAGACCTGTAATCACAACTTCCTTGTTTCAGACTGACAGTGTTGTTTCTGACCTATAAAGTCCCGAAAGGCTTGACAAGTGTTTACTTCGAGGATTACCTCTTACCCTGCTCCGTGCTGCTGCAGCTGAGAAAAGGCAGCTGAAATAATACTCCCAAAAAACAAGAAGCTGTTGGTGTACCATGGAGACAAAACAACTTTGGCGGGATATCTCAAGGATAAAGGTTATTACTTTGCTGTTAATGTGAACCTGACTGCACTTTTAAGAATCTGTACAGGGTAGCTGAATACCATTACAATGAAGTGTTACATTTATGATACCACTGTCGTACACATAAATCCCAGTGCAATGCAGAATGAGAAGCACAGAAAATAAGCAGCAAAATGGTATGGACCTTGTGCTCTTAACTCCTCAGGAGAGTATTATGGAGCCTTCCAGTAGGATTCACACAATACTTGGTCCCTGCCTCTCTCCCAAGAGTAAAGTACCATCCTTTTTCATGCAAATAGGCATTTCCAGCTCTGTGCCTGCAGGCTTGGAGTCACAGCAAGCTTCTTGTTTTTAGGGCCCTTAATACCTGTAGCAGTTGGAGAACCCTGACTCAACTGTGCTCAGAAGAAAGCACCACCAAGACTGTCTCTGTTCCTTCTAACCTTTTGAAGTGCTTCCTTTTTTTTTCTTCAGATACCTGGTCACATGAAACCATGGTAGCTAGCACGAAGGCACCTAGAAGTACATGTATCATAGTTTTAGCCTTTCTCTCTGCAGGAGACAATTTAACTTGCTCTTGTCTGCTGGGGATAATCTAGATTCTTTCCGCAGAAATACTTGAAACAGGTGTTGTGGAGCTTGCACTGGCACTTCCATTAGTGAGTGGAGAATCTTACGGGTATTTAAAGCATCCCTGCATTCACTAGTCTGTAGGCATGTAAGATCATGGTGAGATAGTACCTTCTCTCATGTAAACATAGGATAGCCATAGCTTTGCTTATGTAGCCATTTGAAATTCTTTAAAGGATTAACTGATAAGAATATGCTTTCATGTCAAAGATGTGATCACTCCTTCTCAGTACATGTAATGTGACCGTCCATAGAAGCAGGGTGTAGTAAAGGATAGGCCCAGGTAAAGCTATGAGGACTGGATGGTATCTAGTGACAGGACTTCTGTGCAGGTATACAAAAGCAGTACACAGATAGGCCAACTTTAGTCTAATGAGGCTCACCACTCTTCCATGGCAGGTTCAGGGTACTTAAAACTAGGCTTCTGCTCTGTTTTACCTACAGTGACAGACTGTTGAGGCTGCTCTGCCCATCATGAAGTCCACCTTTGGAAGCACAAACTAGAAATCAGTCTGGACTTGAGTGACTTCTCAGAGCAAGTGCTCACAGCAACCGTAGTCCCACCATTGAGAAGACTATTGCCCTTCCTTTTTCTGTCACCACTTAGCTGTGCTGCCTGCCTGCAAGGGACTCTGCACAATACACATAAAGTGAGGAAGGGATACACAGAGGTTAACTCAGGGGCTAAAGCTCAGATAAACATACCAGAGCTGCTGCTCATTAGCTCAGGCAAAGCTGGAAATGTAGCTGTGGTAACAGGGAACTTGGGACAAGGTGCAAAGGCTGATCAAAAGGCTGACAAAATACTAGGGTTGTTAACTTATGCTGTATTATGTGCTATAAGGGCATGGTTGCTATCAGTACCTAGGGAAGGAAGCACACATTGAAGCTGACAGAGGGACAGCTGCAGAAGCTGAAGTCATTGCATGAAGCTACACAAGGCAACAAGCTTCCAGTCAGAGAAATCGTGGTAGGGATGGAGTAGCTCAGTTACCAGAAGATGTTACTTTTACCTTATACACTAAACACACAGAAGTCCTCTGTACTCAGCAGAAGAATATCTAAGAGATAGCAATATTGTACAAGTGCTTGTTAAACCTATTTGTGTCCTTCTAATAGGGACTTTGTTCCACTAGACTTTTCTGATTTGCTTTCTGGAAGGTCAGAAAAGGTAAGAGTACTTCCCAGTCTTCATTTTGTCTGCCAATATTACCCTCAGGGGGTCAGAAACCCACTTACATCATCCTAAGCGCTTGTTGCCTTCAGAGGAATGCTCCTGTGTCTAAGGAAAGCTCAGCTGTGTAGACCATGACCAGACTGATTGTGTTTCACAACACAGAGTTCAAGTTGGTGGGGGAAACAAAGCGAAGTACATGTGCTCCAATTGTGCCTTCTGCCTCTGACAGCGATGGTATTTTAGAAACTGTAAAAACCTTTTCAAACAGTGTTAAGTGCTGTTGGACCTTAAACCTGTACCCTGGCACCCACACTGCATAATTAGGTTTAATATTGGAGCTCGTAAGGAGTCACAGCCCCTGTTAAGAGACAGGCAGTAAGACTGTTCAGGAAGCCGGGGCTATCTGTAAATCAGGATAGTGCCCTCAGGCCTACCTTTGAAATAAAAAAGTTTAATTTTTGCAGCACCAAAGCCCAGATCCTCAAAGACATTCAGATGCTGAATTCACATTGACCTATCTTTAAGGTTTCAGGCTTCAGATTTCAGCATTTTGGAACCAAGTACATGAACATGTTCCTCAGGTCTCTCTAAAATCAACATTAACCTTCCATTTGTTTCCAGCTCATAACTTATATCAAACAGTGATGACAGAATTCAAGGCAGAATATTTGACAGGTAGTAATAACATCACGTCAGCTTTGTGTTTCTGGGGGAAAAAATTGTTCCAGCAAGAACAACTAGCATCAAATTCTTTTGCTGTACTGTAGTCTTTAGTCATACTCCTATAACTGTTAAAACAAATTGCACCTCCAGTTGCTAAAGCCATATGTGGACTACATGAAACAAGTAAATTTGAACTGGAATTGCATTAACAGAAATACATTGGTAGAAAAATAGCCATAGGAGCTACTGAATAAAGAAAGCATTCAGCTCTATCTGATTTTCTAAATAGTTCCTAATTTGAATAGGATTTTATCTGTCCTCATTTTCCTCAATATGCTGGATCCAGGATACCTTAAGAATCACACTTCCATAGCATGGAAATGTTGAAAAGTACAAAAAGCTTAAAAAGAATTTATTTTGATAACTTGTAAAAATCAATAATAAATGTACATTAGTAAAAAAATCTTAAAAATAAACCATAAAAAATTAAATACAAACCCAAAGTGGTGAAATGCTTTGAACAATTTTGGATGTATTTAATGTTTTAAATAATTTATAATTTGTTCTTAAAAGGCATTTCAAAATCCGTGGGGACATTTAATTTTAGAAGTCTGTAGAGATATAATGGTGAAGGGTACCTCAGAACTTAAAATGTCTTGTTATGCTGATCTTGTCAGTTCATATACACTGATCATGTGGATAGGTATAATGTTACATGTAATGGAGAATGAGAAATTTGCTGAAATCCATGCTTGAGGCAAGAAGGAATACCAATTTTCAAGAAGCACCTGCTAAATATTGACTACGAATGCCTGAAATATGGTTTTTAAAGGAAGAAATGTTCTTAAATAATTTAAAAAAGAATCTCAATTCCTGACTGAACTAAACCTACAGACTTTAAATGGAAGATCCTCAGAAACTTTTAGCTTGCCCACTGACCAGTAACTTATCTATGAATATTTTTGGCCTTAAGTAATTTAAATTAAAACCATAGTGCTTTATTTTACCCTTTTTTTATTTTTGATACCGAATGCCAGACACCGTAAGGTTTGAATGACAGAGCCACATCGCAGTTTTTAATTCCAAGTGTAACCTGCAAAGAGGCTCGAGCATTCCAACTGTGTCTAGAGTATCTGGATTGCCAGACTTCAAATCCCTGGTAAACAGCCTGTTGCAAACCTAAAAATAGCTGGACATGTGCAGGACCTGGTGCAGCAGCTTTTAGAAGGAAGATTCCCAAGCAGGGGGACAAACAGAAGTTCAATGTGTTATTATAGCTGATTTTTATTTCAAGTTTTTTTTTATTGATGCTTACCTCATTATAATGTTATGAATACTACTCTGAGTCAGGACATCATTTAGATACTTTGAAGACTCTGGAATACATTTTTTCCAGCCTTTTCCAGCCACATGGTGAAATTTCATTATAATTTTTTTCCCCTCCTAAATACTAGCAAAACTACATCTGGACCTTGCTCTTTGACAGCCAAACTCCACTTATTTCAAGAATAGAAGGACTTCCAGAGAACTTTCAGGAACAGAGGGTCTTTTTCCTCTCACTCTTGTGAACTGGTCTCTTGGCATCTAAGAATATCTGTTTCAGGATCTCCAGAACTTGTTCCCCAAATTTTTAAAAATTCTGTTCTTATATATTGAATTAATTTATGCTATTGACATTTTTGGGGTTGCATGAAAGTCTTCCAGAAAAAAAAACAAGTTGCCACAGGCTGTTTTAGGTATTCCTTTGCAACAGCTGGCCTAACAGTATGGCATATGTGGCTTCCATCACACATGGAAATGAAATGAGTATTCTTTAGTTATGACCTGGCATACAAACGTTGAGAGCACTGCTAGCAGTCTCTGCAGAGGCTGTACGCCTTTAAGCACCTGTCAATGAAACCTCAGAGGCCTCCTCAAGAAATGCTTCTCCACAGCATTACACTTCCTCGGTAAAGATCTCAGTATCAGTATGTCTTTCCCCTGAGTGCCGCAACATAATGTGATAATTAGCACAAAGTGGTAAGAAATGTGATAGTAAAATACTCACTTATTGGCCCAGGAGGCAAGTGCAAACAATTCGACTTCTGTTGAACTTACATGCAGGTATGGTTTATCAAACAAATGAATTTGAAATATGATTAATGTATAAAGTTCATCATGTTCTTTTCTGACTATTACTTTGCTGAAATTACAGTGTAAACATGTTATATAAAATGTTTTGAAGTCTCAAAATAAAAAAGGCCTGGCACTTGTTATGCATGTCAAGGATTTATATTGCAAATATACATGCGTGCTGAAACAGTCATATTCCAGCATCTTATAGTGCCTTACATATGCAGTTCATCCTTTCAAAAGAATTTCATTGCATGGATGTTTTGAGCACTGCTCTATTTATATTCATCCTGAGCAAGTACATTCAGAAACTACTTCCATGACTTCAGCACCAATTTTGAAAGAACTCTGTTTTAATGCATTTATGTCTTACATACGTACTTAAATCCAATATAATAACTGTGAGTAGTTACCATAAGGGTGCGTATACCAGAGACATTATGCACAACATAGAATCATAGAATCAGCTAGGCTGGAAAAGACCTTTAAGATCATCAAGTCCAACCATTACCCCAGGACAGCCAAGACCACCACTAAACTATATCACTGAGGGCCTCATCTGCAGTTTTTGGCCGCTTCCAGGAACAGTGATTCCACCACTTCCCTAGGCAACCTGTTCCAATGCCTGAGCACCCCCACAGTGAAGAAATTTCTTCTAATATCCAATCTAAACCTGCCCTGGAGCACCTTGAGGTTGTTACCTCTTGTCCTATCACTTGTTACTTTGGAGAAGAGACAAACCCCCGTCTCGCTACAACCACATTTCAGGCATCCATAGAGAGTAAATAAGGTCGCCCCTGAGCCTTCTCTTCTCCAGACTAAACACCCCCAGTTCCCTCAGCAATTCTTCATCAGACTTATTCTCCAGACACTTCACCAGCTTTGTTGCCCTTTTCTAGACCTGTTCTAGCACCTCAATGTCTTTCTTGTAGTGAGGAGCCCAGAACTGAATACAGTATTTGAGGTGTATCTTCAGATGGACCTCACCAGTGATTTCACTCCACACAGAGCCAGAGCTGCTTTACTCTAACTGTATGATACAGACACTGTTAAAAGATCATCTGTCAATACATGTCATGGAAATTTTAGCATGTTCAGATATAAATAACAAATATAAAAAGTCACACTGAATTTTCAAACATGCAAAATCTCAAACCACAGCAGAAGCAATATTGTTTTATTTCTTGTAGGAGAGAGTAAACCAATAGCTCCTCTTTGCACTGAAGGAAATCAGTGTGCTAAAACCAGCATAACCTACTTTTTCTCAATGGCTCATTCCTACATGATAATCTGATTTCTAACATTCACATATGGGAATATTTTTTTCTGTTAAGTTTATGTGACTGTAAAGACAGTGGACACATTTCAGTACCCTTTGATACCATCATTTTCTCTTGTAAGTCACAAATATTCCATTTTTCTATTTTGAATTGAAATGTGGCCTGCAGCATGAAATCAGTATCACTGCTCATGTGTCAAATGTGAAGATTCAAATCTGAGCTCATTTGAAATTTGTAGGAACTCCAATGGGGTTGAAAGCCAAGCTCCCATTCAGATGGGTATCAAATCTCATCAAAACGATGTATATCTCCTAACTTCTTGTTAGCATTTCCTTGTTGCCTGTACTAGAAACTTCACCATAACTGGGTTAAGAACCTAATCTATCCCATATGATTTGAGGATAATGTTGTGGGTTGTTTCATGGCTTTTTCCGCTCATCTGCTTTACTGAGGGAAAGTATAGGAAAGAAGCACACTATGAAGTTAATATGTGGTAAAGCTTAGGATGTGATTCAAGGAAATCACCATGAAAGTAAACACAGGGAAGTTGTGAAATGTGGCACAGAACTGTGGTATTAATAAGCAAATAGCACTTTCTTCAGCAACTAGAAAAATAATGAGAAAATGGAATGTCTTCCCCCTTTTTTTTCCCCATATAGGTCTACCGCCTTCTAGCAAACTGCCATCTGACATTCAAGCCATTCTGTGCCTGAAATTACATAGTGGCCATACTGAACATATATTCCATGCACTGACAGAGTGGAGTGACACAGGAGCCACAGCACACGCAGGGACAGGGGAGTCCAGGAGGAGGGAGAAACAGACCTTCTCTCGAGTGTCCCTGGACAGACTGAAAACCAAGCAGCTGTAGGCATTCACCTAGAAGGCTGTTCTAGCAGGATTCTGAGTACTGCTTAAGCACCTGGCACACAGTGCCAGTTTGTCACGTAGACCCATTCCCAGCCAAGGCACCTACATATTCTTGAAGACTTCTGCCAGGAACCATGATGCAGCACTGTCAGACGCAGGTCTTGCAAAGGCTTTGGCTAGCACCCTAACCACCAGAAAATCTTTCCTCTTGTTGCTCTTTATCATTGAAATGCTGAAGAATGGTCTTGAGGTTTAACCCAAGTCAGGATCAGAAAACATGGAGCCAAGCACCCCAGGAGCAGGCAGGTGCAACACAAATTGTAATCAGTTGGAGGCACACCCATCTTAAATCAAAGGTATATTTGCTTCCTGGCTCCTGTTCCTGGCTTGGACCCTGCACAAGTCACTTGAACTGTTGGTGCTTCTGTTTCCTCACCTGTGAGAAGAACAAAACTGGCCTGCCTCCCAAGGCTACTGTGAGTTTCCACCAATGCAGGCTCCTAAAGGATGGTGAGATCACTGGTTAGGAATCTGTATATAAATGCACTATACAGTTATCATTAATGTTACTTGCAGAGGACTCAGATGCGTAAATACACATGCAATATCATTTAGTTTTATTGGTTCCTTATGTGCCAGTGAGCTAATTGCAGATTACTGTGTCCTGAGTTTTAATACTCTTTTCAGAGTTACTGAATTGCTCAGTCAAACGTCAAAGCCTGGCTGAGTATCTTTAAATAATTTGGGTCGTTTTCTCTTTCATATAAATGAGTGGCTGTGGTTTAACACAGCTGAGAATCCGGCTTCCAAATTTGTGTTAGGTAAGGTTTCAATCACTTCTGTCAGCCAGTACAAAATGTTCTAAACTGGTTGAAAAATTAATGAAAATAAATAACCTGAACTGTTAGCCATATCCCTTCTTCCACTCTGGAGCTGCCCATGTGGCATTCCAGGAGGGAGGCTGGGCAGCATCTTGCTGTGGTTAATTGGTAGGGCTGGCTGCAGTCTGGCTCCCCGCCCACTGGCAGCTCTCAGGCATTCCCAGTGCAGCCCCAACTGCTGCTGCATCACTGGTGGCATCAGCCCAGCTTTAGATGGGGCTGGGTAGTTTGTTGTTGCTTTGCCATGCAGCCAATATATTCCTGAGGAGCTTAGTCAGGAGGAAACCAGGAAATGTTAGTAGCTTACAAGCCAGCCAGTTCTCCAGAAAAGGCATTTCTTTCCCTTTGCCAAGAGTCAAAGTCTACTGTATACAAAGGAGGCATTATAGCTTCTCATAAAAAGGTCACAAGGATCTTTTGTAATGGAAAGTGGTGTACGCCTAAATATAGGATCTCTCCCAGAATTCCTATGGCTTGTAGATTAAATTCTATTTGTAAGTAATGTGTGCGTTGCTGCTGCCCTGTGCCATTTGAAACTCGGCAATCAAAAGATGAGAAACCAATCTATTCTGTTTGTAGCTCTGTAACTAGAAGGAGATAACGTTATACCTATTTTAAAGCAGAGGAATTTTAATTCATCTGCAGAATATTCCAAGATGAGTCACTGACTTCCCAGCCTCTTATGGAAAATGTGGGTGTTTTGTTTGTCTTCCTTCCTTTATTAGACGCATAACCTGTAATGTGTGCATTTGCTCAAGTGGAAAGCTCACAGTGTATGTGAGCTTTTAAGGTATACCTTAAAAATCCGTATTGCATGGAGTTCCTGGACAACACAGGCCATCATGTAAAAATTCCTGAGTGTAGAATTACATCACAAGCTATTACTGTGTCAAAATATGTAAAGATTAGCTCTTAATGGCCCCCTGGATCAATAATGAACATTTGAAATATCATAAGATACAGATTTGCAGGCTTGACAGAGTTTTTACCTAAAGATGATGGAAGCTGATTAATTACAATTAACCATAATCCTGTTTAGAAAGCAGCAGTTGTTCAATAATACATCATGTGCTGCCCAGGGAAACAGGAGTGGGGATTTCTCTCCAGTCTATCTTTGTTGTAATGTTCCTGAAAGCTTCTCAAATCCCAATCCTATGCAGTTGCCACTAAGAAAACCTCATGCTAGAAAAGTACCCTCAAGTCAACTTACCCACTTAGCCTGTGGTTAAAAAGAAAAAGAAGTATATGAAGAAAATAATGGAATTTCCAAATCTTGTATTGGCCCTGCTTTATCTAAAAATCCTGTTTGGCCTTTCAAGCATTGTTGAAAACCTGGCAGGCATCACAAAGAGCAGAGAAATACATATTAGCTGTGCTGTTAGACATGCACTTCTAGGAAGCTCTCTCCTTTTGACATTACAGATCTTGAAATGGGGGATTACTGGCAATTTTAACATCAGAAAACTGAGCCAGCATTTTCCATGGAATAGCTTTTCTCCTTTCTGGCTATACTTCCAACTACTCTGAAACAAAACAGTCCTTATCTACTGGTACCTTTTCTATTCCGCTCTCAATCATTATTCCAGCAACACCCACACTCAGAGAGTCTGCAGGTTATTATTAATAAAGATCATTAGAAGAAAAGCAGATTTTACTTTCTGATTTTTTTTTGTAACAAAGAAGCAATCATTAACTTTTAGAGTTTCAGCTTATGTTACTGCTTGAGTGAGATGGGTCAGCAATTAATTCTACTGTGAAAATGACAAAGTATTTAGAGAAGGCACATGATTTTATTCTCGATGTATATTTATACACACATGTATATATGTACATGCACATTTGAGTTATATCAGATCTGTGAGGGAAAAACCTAACAAAAAAAATTAAAAAAGGTTTTCAAAGCATGTATTTGTAAATCGCTATTTATGTAGTCATGCTATGCAGAAGACTATAGAGAAGCCCTACTGATAAATATCAAAGATGTTATTAGTACCAGTGTTCTGGATGCCAGCCATGAAACCCCACTAAATGTTCATCCTGCATTGCTTGAAGCAGTGCACAGTTGGGATAGCAGTGATTCTGACATTATCTGACTTACACCAGAAAAAGAAACAACGCCACTGACAACTGAAAAGGTGTTTTTTAGAAAAATATATGGTTGCTGGAGGTCATAATTCTGGTGCGGTGAGATTCCTTTCCTTATTTTTGCCATCTAAAAGTGAATTGTCTTATCTAAACTTGTCACCTTGATTGTCTCTTGGGAAGTCAATGGGGAAGTGGCAATTCATCTTATTCTAGCATAATGTAGTATAAAGATAGGTAGATGAGATGCCCTTTAGGTAGATGAGCTGCATCTCATTCTTTCCATTGACTGCAGAGAGCCAAGATGAATTATTGAGATTTAGTCTTTAATTTTTAGGTGATTAATGGTCAGCAAGACAAATACCACCTGGCTCCCATGGGAGAATAGACAAATCTCACATTGCAAGATCAATGGAAGGAACAAGTAATCGAGCACCTGGATATTGTAGTCCCTATTTTGGCTTCCTTGCACTGAATCATTTGGTCTGGAGGGAAGAAAAATCTCTCAAAGGAAGGTTATGGCTTTATTTAGTAATTAGGGAGAAAGATTTGGATTTCACATGCTGTCACTGCCTTTGAATCACTCTTTGATAATGACAAAGACTGGCTTTTCAAAGAAAAGGATTAGACTTTAATTTTTAATAGATCTAACAGCTGGTCTTACAGTGCTGCGAAGTCACAGGAACTAGAGATCTGTTTCCAAAAGCATTTTCTGCAAGAGACACTGGTCTTCTGTAGAGTATAACAGGTAGGTCTTGTGGAGGGGAAGTAATTGCTAATGTTCAATAATTTATTAATTATTTAGGTCCCCTATGCAAATGGTCTCTTTGGTCCTCTACCCTTTGAACTGCCAGTTGATGCTGACCAAGAGCAATTTATGCAGAGGTGAGGGACCATGTAGTAGAGATAGCTGACATTTTCACAGGTAGACACAGCAGTGGGAGATCACTTGCTCACTCTGACTACACCAACACACCTCAGGAGAAGGATTCAGCTTGGCTCTGGCATCACATGTAACTCCAGCTAACCCAAACTGAGCTACCTGGGCTACTTAGGCTTTCATGTGAAACTTACCCATCTCTCTAAGGCTTGCCTACCACTCCATTGTCTGGAGAGAACCACGGCATCGCAGACTTCACACAGGCTTAAAGGAGGAATGCATGCATGTTAATTTGTTTTACGGCAAGATTAACTAACAGAACAACACAGTGTGCAGGGCTGAACATCGATCTAAGCAGCTTGGTGTACATGTTTTATTCTACTACCCTCCCTTGAATTAGTTCTCTGTAAAACAGATGTCAAAAAGAATAACTGAAATGGGTAACTCCTTGTGATGGTTGCCTAAAAGATTTAAATAACGTGAGTAATCTGGTCAGAAATCATTGGTGACATTATCTTTGGCAAAATTCTCAAAAATACGACGAGCAAGAAACAGCATAAACTGAATACATTGGTTTCTCTTTATGGCACCATCCCAGTTCCATTTCAATACGTTGACCCTGTTGATGAGACCGCTGTGGAAATTTTGCCACTTTGTTGCACTTAGTTTAATGAAGAACTGATGGTGGGCACAACCTACCTTTTTTACACATTCCAGGTTCACTCCTGTTCATGGCAAATGTTCAGGTTACTGTTTCCTACACCCAGGAGGGCTTAGACAAGGGAGAGCAGGTCTGTATCCTGTCCTGAGCTTCTTTTGCCAGCCATATCCCAGTGCTGCCTCTGGCAGCTTCTCTGGTTTTCTCTATCTCCTCTGTCTCCCTGTGGTATTTCTCACACTCTTATGCACAGATGCAATACTCTAATCCCTTTGCCCCTGAGGCACGTCTTCATGATACAAGACAGCAAAGGCCAGCCATGGCCCATGACTGCCCTGAGCTACAGAGAGCTGCAGAAGGATACTAGTGTGGCTGTACTTCTTAAAACCTGGGTATCAGTATTATGCAGTATGTTGCACACTACAGAAATAACTCAGTTAAGCTTTCTATCACACACTAGTGACATGGTAATGGACTTGTTTTGGCTGAAGAGCTTCACTGTTTCAGCTATGCCTTCCACAGAGAAGCTCAACTGCATCTTAAAATTAATTATCCTGAGTCAAAGAGAGCTGTGATAATAAATAATATTAGCAAGGGTTAGCTTACTACATAAAAAATTATTGTAGTACATTGATAGTAACCCAATCGAGGTACCACTTACAAATCTTTAGTCTTCAAAGCAATTAAAAAAATAAATACTGTAAAAATCTGCTGCAATCAACTGCAATTTGTACTAAATACTTAACTATATTTTTTAATGAAAAAAAAGTAGAAAGAATGGTTTTTGATATCTTAATCTCTGGTTTCTATCAGCTTTCTGTTTCTGGAATGCAAAGCAAAGATACTAAGTATCCCATAAATCTATAACCAAGATACTGGGAAAGAATCCATGAAAAGCAAATGCCATAAGAAATACAAAAGCTGGTTTCTTTGTCTAGTTAAGAAATTTCTAGTCATATCAAAATAGTGTGTCTTAAAGCAGAACTTGCTTGCCATTGATCAATTGTATGCTAAAAGTTTAGATTTTTGCCTCAGAAATGTACAGTTGTGGCATGCAAAGCTTCAAGGTTTTTTCAATTGGCTTTCCTTTTGAATAATAAATGTATTTCATGGAACAGGAAATATGCATATAATGATAAATTATTTAAATAATAACTAAAACAAAGACAAACTAAAAAATGCTGAGAAAAATTGTGCCCTCCAAGAACTCTTGAAATGTTTTGAATAACTATGAAAAAACTTCAGTTATTAGTAATTCAGGCCCAGCCTATCTCATTGACTTCAACAGTAATTGATTTTAATTCTTGAAGAGGTTATATGTACTTGCAGAAATACTGATACGATACATCTTATAAATCCAAAGATAAAAAAGCACAAAAAAACATTAATCCATACCCTTTAAAAAGTCTCCTCTTGCGAGGAAGAGTTTGAACATTATGCAGCATTGCAAGAAGGTGCATGCTAACTGAAGATGGGCTCAAGTGAGGAAAATCATTTTCAGAAATGGAATGGGATTTACCAGAATGATCCACATTCAGACTTGGTTTTGCCCTGTTAGGACAAGTGTAGTCTTTCCCAAGTGCAATACTTATAATGAATAGAGTATTTCTTTTTGCTTTTTGTTTTGTTTAATTTTGGTACCTTCTTCCCGTGTGAATTACACAGTGGCTGTACTTACCAAATAGAAAAGCATGGTACTTTCCAGCAGCATACAAAGGACTCTTCTCCTGTCTCTCATCATGAATAGTTACTCTGATCTTTAGAATTTTCTTCCAATTTTTTTTTTTTTTTTTATTGGCCACTGTCTATGACAAGTTACTGTGCTAGAAGGACCTATGGCCATATTCAGTGTGGTTGTCCTTATTCTATGTCCTTACAAGAGATGTACAGAGATTTTATACATTGATCTTGTGTGTGAGTAAGGCTGTATCCCACAAGTATGGAAATGACAAACTGGCCATGTCTTAATCCATGCTGTTGAAACCGTTGGGTATTTTATTGAAGTGGGTGGTGGCCAATTTCTAAAGCTGAGCTTTCAATAGAAAATTCATTGTAGTCTTTGCTAGAAATAAGTTAATTGTGTTTGCAAGCTATTGACAAACATATTCCAGAGTTCAAAATATGACAAAGACAATCAGAAATTGGCAGCAATTTCATCTGAGCAGAATAAATAAGGATGAAAAGTATATGTTCATTGTTTGAGAGAAATTCATGAAAATTCTAAGTAATATTAAAGGTTGCATGTTCCTCTTTCTGGCTGGTAATTGATAATGATACAAAGATGCAAATATATGTGTTAGGATAATATTAAGTGGAAAATTATTCTGAATACAGGGAAGGGGCAATCCAGGCAAAACCTACCTGTTAGGCAGAATTCAGAAGGTAATCTATTGTCCTGAAAAGAACAAGGCCTTGAGACTTGTGACTTCAGAGTTGGTCCTGCTTCGAGCAGATGATTGGACCAGAAGTGTTCCAGCAGTCAAGTCTCACCAAAATTATCTTGTAATTTTATGTTCCTATGTCTTTGTCTCCTAAAAATAGGAGGAGGCAAGAAACTGTGAATAGAGAGAGTGAAATTCCTTTCTTCTCTATTACGGACTGCGAAGAGAGCAGCAGCCCATATAGTATCCATCCGTAAGGGGACATTATGCTGCCCTGATAAACATTTGAGGTTGTGTACTGGTTGAGGTTTGACTGCATTCTGGACAAAAGAATGAAGAAGAAGCAATCTGCTCTATTCCATCAAGGATTAGGTATTTTATATGTTTGTACATAGCTGCAGAACTTTGAAGTAAGCAGAAATTTTAAGGTCCTGACCAAAGGGATTTGTGAAGCTTTGGAACACCTGTAAAACAGGAAGATGCTGGGTGTGGGTTGTTAAATGGTAATTTTCAGAATTCAAATACAAGGATCATGCTTTCTCTTGAAACATGGCAGCAGCTGGTGGTAGTGGTGATGGTGGTGGTGCACTTACTCTTTTATATAGGAGCATGATTATTATAGCTCCTACACAAGTTGTAGGAAAACTGCTCTAACACCTGAGCTATAGGATTAAAGAGAATCTGTGGTTTTGTCATGAGCTATATAACTACCACCTTGGTAGTTGGTAAAGAACTTATTCAGTGGCTGAAATTAGGCATTTTGTTAACAGTGTTCTCTAGTGCCCTGGGAATTCAGAGGCAGATACAAGCAAATAAGTGATCCAGGATGATCCAATAAATCAAGCCACAGTTGCAAAAATTTCTTCACAGACCATATAGGATGCTACACATTAGGATTGATTTGACAGTAGTATTTCTGTTTTGATAAAAAAGGAAAATTCGACAAGAAAATATAATTAAACAAGATCATATTTTGGAGTGGAATGATGAAAATCTGTGGGTATTGAGTTCTGGTGGAAACTAGGGCTGGTTTTTTAGTAGTTTTTTTGTTGGGCTCTTTTCGTTGTTGTTTTGTTTTTTTTTCTCATTGAAGTGTAAATAACTATGAAATTTATCTTACAGAAAACCTTGTATCTTACCTTTTAAAATATAGTGTCTATACATTTTTTTTTTGGCAGAAACTGTATTTGCTGGTGTAGCTCTCAGTTTTGCATGATGTCTTAATATCTGTAATAAGCTATGAAAATTAGATAAATACCATGAACTTTGTCTTGCTAATTTTTTTTTATTTTTTGCTAATCAAAACAGATCTTGATTGTGTTTCCTCAGCTCCAAGACACACAACTTAAGAGGAGGGGGTTGTTTTTTCAAGAATATTTTCCCTTCCTTATCCCTTACATAAACTCTTCATGGACCAAAACAATAGTCTTTCATTCCTGAAGTGAACTGTATACGGAATCTTCAGAACACTCCCCTTAGTATTGGAAAGAAAAACAGAAAATAAAGAAAAAGTCAAACTTCTTCTCTTGGTGAAAAGTTACTTATAAGATCAGGTCTAATAGAAATACGTGCCAAATAGGGTAGGCTGAAGAATAGACCACCTTGGCTTTCAGCCTTTTATAGAGCACCAGCATCACTTTGTGATTTAAATGGGTAATGAAGACAATAGCTGTAGGGGCCCCTGATAAGGAGTTTATGGAACCCTTAAAGTGAATGAACCAATTGCAGACAGTCATGCCTGCTAAAAAAGAAGACTTCAGGAGATTTCACCTCCAGGTGCTCTCTTTGCCTTCCAGGTTACAAGAATCTATCCACAGGCTGTGGCAAACCACAATGTGGCAAACAGCACCAACAAGAACATGTATGTCCAACGGCCTGGTGAAACACTCAGGGGCAGCAATGGGTCAGCACCTGAAAACAGTACAGCTCTGTCAGTGCAGTATGGTTAATAAGATTTATAGTTAAGGCTTGACATGGTTGCTTATTTTATTCATATAGGTGAAAGCAAAATTATTTTAATGGAAATTACATTAAAGGACTCGAGAATCTCAGACTTTCAAATTTAATTATTTGTGTGAATGTGTGAAAAAAATTTTTTTCAAGAGATCATAAACAATTAAAATATAATTTTGTTTATTGTAAAAGCAAGCAAGCAAGCAAGACAGCCTTTTGTGCTTCGTGTAGGTTGTTTATTTTCTGCTTGGTATTTTCATAAACTCCTGAAGGTGTTTGGAGACCCCTTGCCACATTATAGCTACAATAAAATCAACCTACACATCTCAAACGTTCTCCAAAGATATTTGTTTCCTCTGTGTCAGGAAGGAGTGGGAAGAAGGGGAGTTAACCAGATTAATGTTTGTCTAGCTAGCAGAATGCTTGTCATCGTTGATCAGGACTCTAATTTATGTGACCACATGAGAGATAGAGACTCTCAGTCATAAACTCTCTCGCTCACTACTGGAGGAAGACTTTGGCCAAAATTCAAACCTGTTATTTATTTTTGAAAATACAAGTTCCACTGGGATTTCCCTGATGAATAACAGTGTAGCCAGAGAGGGAGGTAGGACTAAATTAACATAGCTAGAAAGCCACATACAGGGAGAGTTACTGAAACCAGTGAAATATCACATGAAAACTCAAAATGCAAAACAACAACAACAAAACCTCAATTGTTTCTTATTAATCATAATTTAATATTATGGAATTTTGAAATTCCATAAGATTTTCTAAAACTAAGTGAAGAAACTGGTTTTCTTCCTTTGAATTGAAAGTGAGTTAACAGAAAGAACTTGCCTCAAGAAGCAAACATGGAAAGACAAAAATAAAATTTGATACCAGGTCTGAAGTCCTGGTTGACAGTAGACAAGGAAGGACAGATAATGGGATCATTAAGTGTTCAGGGAAAAGAAGATTGCCAAAGCTTGAGAAGTGTCTTCCCGGGTGGGAAGAACTGAAATTAAAGCTGATGATCGGGTTTCACAAGAGAGAGATGGGAAATGGAAATAAGCTTTTTACTAGATGTAAATACAGTGGGAATATCTGTTCAAGGAGCAGAAGGGTCAGGAAGATGTTGTGCCAGAAGATACGAAACATGCAGAATAAGTTCCATCTCATCTCACTTTTAAAATCACTTTAAAAATGTTTGAGTTAGTTAGTCATTCAGATTCCCTTTATAGTCAATAAGTACTTCCAGGGAGTGAGTCACCTGACCTAAATTAGACGTCTATCTTGAGATGGGATGAATCACACACTCTGAGTGTCTATTGATATCTATTGACTATAAAAGGAACAAGGACTTGCTTAGATGCAAACATCTACATCGTAGTTGAATCTCACCCTTAGGCATTTTACAGACTACTTGTTAAACACCAAGAAAACCCATTATTTTGATCAAGCTTTGAACACTGAATGCAGGCACAAGGAATCTGGTACTTCTCTCTCTTCCTCCCCACCATGACTGGAAAGAGTGTTATTAGAGTGGGGTTTAGTATAAATCCTTTATTCAGTTAAGAATGAGGGGCCACAGAAAGGAAGGCTGATCCACAGAAAACTGTGGAGCAACAACAATTAGGCTGAATCAGAGGCTCTGCTTAAAAGACACAAGGAAGATATGTGTTGGGCAGAAGAGAGAAGGAACAAATAGTCTCTCTTCACTTTGGAATGTGGGATGCTGCACCTAATCAGAGACTGATAGCAAAGTGTTAAAACTTTATTAAAAGCAGAATCCAAACAAATGCCTTCCTCCCCTACTCACACTCCCAAATTCCTTAATGGAGACTTTAAATGAAAATAAAAGTTCAAAAAAAGTTCAGTCCCTCTTGAGAAGCTCTTATATCTGAACATTCTGCAATGAGAGTAATTTGTTATACATTAACTGGAATATTTGAGAAGCTAAATTTTAAAAAGGTGTTGATCATGCTTGCAAAAAATTACCACATATTTCTAATATCCCATACTTTAAATATCAGATGCTATGATTACACTCACAAGCTACCAAATATAATGTGTGGTTTAAAATCTTTAATTGTTCTCTGCTCTGTATTGTCATCTGTGCACAGTGTCCTTGACTGAAGTAGATCAGAATTTTGATGTTAATTTCCATGGGGCAGGATTTCACCCACTACTTGGACAATGCCAAATCTTCTGCATCTACAAGCTCGAGACTCCCACCTTCAGTAAGATTGTACTCAGTGTGCAAAAGATCAAGTAGAGGTATTGATTTTGGCTGCCTTGTGTGGGGACTGTCAGTCTGGGAGTCCTGAAGGAACCTCGGGTGCTTCTATACATTTCAATAGTTGAAATAGTAAAATAATCCACTTTTTCTTCAACCTTTTCTCAGGTAGATACTTCATGTCAATACACAGCTTCCCTACTTTACAATCAGGCTGTTGCAGTATTCCTTGCCTGGGATTCCCTCTCTTTGCAGATGAACTGTTTTCACAAATAGCTCAGCTCATTGTCTGTGGGTTTTACTGAGCTATAAGAATCAGTTAGTTGATCTCTGCAAGATTAATAGAGAACCAATGCATTTGTTGAAGGTATCTATGATACAAGTTAAAATATAGATGTCTGAGTCAAATACTGTCATAAAGCAGATATTGTACTCATAAAAGAATATACTGTGTCTACAATACAATAAGGTTACATCACTGATGACAGTAACTTTGTTTTCCCTAATACTGTACAGGGATTTTTTGAACAGGATTGTCACTACATTAGTGATACATTAGCGGTACAAACCCAGCCAATATGCAATAAGTTAAATGAAGTATATGGTAAAAATCACCCTTTAAAACTCCAGGGAAGCTAAACCATGGAAAGGTCTACATAAAACCTGCCTGCATAATTCATGGCAAGGTTTAGTATCATCTCCATTAAAGCCAATATAAGGAATACAAAGACAATTTTAAAGCAACCTGTGAAACATTTAAATGTGCCCTGCATTCAGACTTAGTGTGGAGATTCCAGTGAATCTTAGAGTGCATTTCTTAGCTTAACATTTGTTTTGCTAATTCCTCCATGTCTCCATGGATTGTATTTACTGTTCTGTTGCTAATGCATTTTAAAGCTTTAAAGCTTTTAACCTTTAATCTCCACTTATTCAAGTGAGGTTAAGTGATCTTTTTCCTTACCTTGTGTCCAAAACCAGGTCTTCAATCAAACATTCTTCTGAAAAGACCACACTCACACTTACCTGTATTGTCAGAAGCTTCCTTTTAAATGCGGAATCCTTTCTTGATGGTAATTCATAAGACACATATTAAACAGCCAGTGCAGAATTCAAGGGCAAAATAAACACTGGGCTTTTTTTTCCTTGTCCTTTCACATTTAAAGAGGGAGATAGGAAGCACACTTGATGGAGACACATGAACAGGGCTCTTCACAGCAAAAAATGATATTACATTCATTTGAAGTAGTAGTGCAATAGTGCTACTGTAATGTAATACATAGTTTTACAGAGATAAAAGCAGAGCTTCAGGGGAAACCCAGAAAATCGGACATGCTGTATCGAGGCAGATATATTTGTAAATAAATCAACTTATGAATTAGCTTTGTCAGTGTAACACCTGAGTTATAATTAGCTACACAAAGACCTCAGGAAATAGCACTGGTTTTAAACACTTAGTCTGTTTTTCCTTTGGCATTTCTCCCTGTTTCAACCCTCAACTCACTAGTTGTACTTTCTGGAGGTGCCTTCATCTTTCTTTTGATGAAGAGGGAGCCTGGGAGACAAGCTCAGAGAAAATGCCCATGCTTTAGACAGAGCAAGTTTGGAACTCATGCTCAGCCACCTCACACTACAAGGAGAGGCAGCTAAGTACTTGAAAATTCTGGGTCTAATATGCCGCCTTTCAAAAATGGCAGTTTTGCACCTTTGCTCTTGCTGTGCATGGGTAAGATAGGAATCTGACAACAGCAGAAGCAAAAGGGCTGCAGAAGAGGAAACGTGTAGGCAGGAGGCTTCACAGCTCCTCTGATGAGTCTCTTAATGGAAAAAAAAAAACACACCCCACCACTTATAGAAATGAGATTCTCAGTGTAGCTAAGTCCTATTCTCATTTACTCTTTGGCCTCTAAGCTGGAATTCCATCCAAGTCCCCAGTTAGCTATTCTGAGATTTGCTAATGGGATCTAAATACATGATTTTACCATGAAATCTCTCTTCTAAAATCTTCCACATCCTCCAACATTTGGCATTAAAACTGTATTTGAAAACTGAGATGACATGAAAGTATCAGTTTAGAGAGGTGCTAACATACTGTTTCATCCTATGTGGGTTACCAAACACAGAGAGTACCAGGCTTAAAATGATGACAAATAAATGAGAAATCTAGACATGAGAGGCTACAAAACCTGGGACTTTCAATTATCAGAGACAAATCCAAAGCTCATCATTGTCAGTGGGAATTCTTCTGTTTACCCTGCAATTCTTCAGTCAGTCTCTGTACAAATCATACAGCAAAATATCTTTCGGTATCATAGCTCAGGGTTGCTTGCCTATTTCGTTCACATGATAAAAAGCTAGGGGAAATTGGAAAATGAACAAGTTCAGTAACTTGTGGAAAGTGGAAATACAGTTCACTCTCAGATGATGTAACAACATAAATATCATGCTCAGTGACATTGCATAGCGGCAAATACCTTTTTTCAGTGACCAGCAGTATGAAAAAATGCCTTTAAAGGAATCTTGTGGCAAGTTTGTTCAAAGACAGTGTTCTAGGGTGTTTCTTTTTTTCATTTTGGTTTTAATTATAGCAATTGTTGTAATAAAAGGTTCTGAGGTAAGGACTTGTGCATTCCATTCACTCACTGCTGTGTTTAATTCCTACCACTGTTCAATCACTTGTTACTTTATTTTTAGGGGCAAATTTATAGCAAGCTGCTGGATCACATGTACCCAAGTATTTGAAGTATCTGCAGCTGCTAACATTGCAAGAGAGCCAAGCTGCATTCCTGTCATGAATCATAGATTTGTGAGGGCAGAGCCACAAATATATATTAAAAAAATGCAGCTTACACAGCTTGCAATCAGATTTTAAACACCCTTCCTAAAGGATTCATAGTGTCAGGAGAGCTGAAGCACTGATTCGCCCAGGTTGTGATCTCTCTCCTGATACATGGCGTCTTTACGTACTCATGAAGAACTTCTGGGATGTTTACTGGAGACAAACAATAGTTACACTGTGACTGCAGAAAAGGTAAATAACAAGTAATTAACAGACAATCATTCAAGACACACTTCCCAGGGGGTTTCCACTTGCAAAAGCTGAGGCATATTGCGTTTTGCATTGTCATTGATGTAAATTCTTTCCTGAAAGAATTGTTTGCGCAAACAGGTCTTGGACTTACAACTTACCTATAAGAACATCATCACATTGCACCTGTAACTTACTGGTAGAGAAATAGTTGAAACAGGAAAGCTATAATTTGAAAAACTGGTCTGTGGCAAACAGATCCACATATCTGTGAATATCTGTGTGTGTGAATGGATACGGCCAGTGTAATTCATCCTTAATCACATTCTTTGTTCTGAGAACATAGTCAATTGCCAGGTTACTCTGAAAATATTTGGAATTAAAGTTTCTCAACTGCTATTGTGAGTAGGTAATATAAATGTGAGTGACTGCTGTTAGTCACTAGTAATTGTTTTATGATTCAGTTTTAGCTTCCAATCATGAAGAAAAATATTGCCATGTGACACAGATATCAACCCAACCAATACAAACAGAGTTAAACAAACAGTTCATGAACAACATGGAGTCTGAAATTAAAGTTTTCCACCACTCCCTGTGTTTTTCTTTTGTTTACAGATTGGAATAATTCTGAAAGGAAAGAGAGTAAGTTCATACATGAGTCACTAACCAGAGAGGGCTAAACTGCTTGCATAGTTTGAAAGGTTTTTTGTATAATAAGATTAAAATAACAATATAAGCATGTTCATGCAATGAGTAATAGCAGTAATAATTATAATATGAAAATGAGAATTGGTTAGAACCCCTTGTGCTATATAAAAAACTCCATTACTTTATTCTGTAATACAAGAAGTCTTAAATACCACACACACAAGGAGATAGGACTGTTAGATCGTAGAAAGATCCAACCTAAGCAAAAGCTGTGTTTGTGAATCATTATTCAATCCTCAAGATGCATGTATTTAACCTCCAAACTGGCCACAAAAGCTTTTGTCCTTGATTTCTTTCACATTTTCCATATCTTATATCTCTTCCTGCTTTTCTTTCCTAATACACAGTGCCAGTTTAATGATTCAAACTTTTTTTTTAAATAATTAAACATTTATTTAACAAAAAATAAATGTTCAGTTCACTGTTAGTTTATAAGCAAACTGTGATCATCTTATTACTTGCATTCAAGTGGAGATATTTATAATTTCTTGAAACAGGGACAGCATCCAAACATTTGTCTTAGATGATAAGAGAAGACCGAAGAATAATAAAGAGTATTTTCACAAAGCAGTATCTTGGGAAGATGAGAGTATTGTTATTTTCACTGTTTAAAAGTCTCTGATGTGCTTGCACGTGTGCACTGCTGAAGATACACCACTTTCGACCTGTTTATATATAACAAAATAAATATGTGTCAGCGCTTTTCTAGGACCATGCATTTGAACAAATAGTTGACAGATAGGTAGACACAACACTAGTAAAACTAGTATCAAGAGCACAGTACATGATCACATAAATAAAGGGCACCTGAGAGTAACAGTGCACTTGGAAGGAACCTATGCCTTTTTTTTTTGTGGATGCCTTATCTATATTACAGAAGGATGGATAGTTTTAAGTCCAAACAAACACCATTTCTGAGCCCCTTCATGCAACTTGTCATCTGAGTTTAACTTCCCTCTAAATCAGCTATATATGTGATCTCTTAATGAAGATAAGAACAAAATGTAGAATGACTTTTGTTTAAGAATGCTTATCTTTTATTTCTGAATATTATTTTAATGTTTTACACAGGGTTTTAAAGGCACACACATCTGTTCAACGTCCATAAAATGCTATCAAATAATAACAATGACACATTGTTTCTAAGTATCGTAAAAGTGTGCCTGCAAAAGGGTTTTCTGAAAGCAACAATATATTACTGTCCAGTCCTTGCTGACCAGCAGTTCTCACACAATTTCCCACATTTGGTATGTGTGTGTGCATTTACATACACACACGCAAAAACCCTGAGATTCTTTGTTAATACCAAGAACAAGCTGAGTACAAGCCAGCTCTACCTGGAAGCTTTATGGCCCTGTCAGTGTGGAGCACTCCTGAGCTAAAATGCCCTTCCTTGCACAACACTCTTTGCCATGGAGATCAGTTCTGTTGTTGAAGAACAATATATGATTCTACAGAATTTCCTAAGGTTATTGTTTCGTATTGATGGTAGTGCCTAAAGAAACACATGATGTAATTTCCTTCAAGTTCTATAGAAAAGCTTGTTCAAATATTTGTTAAAGAATTGCAGGGCAAGCATTTTCACAGCTAATTTGAATTCTCTTTGATTTATTTTCTCTTCAAAAAATGTTGCAGTTAATGAGTTAATGAAGCAGCAGAAACAGCACCATATGTTTAATCTCAATAAAATTAGAGAATCATTTTGTAGAGAAAAAAGAAAACAAGATGTAGGCAATGCAACTATCATAATTTAGACTCCAGTGTTACCAGAACAAGAACTTCTTTTCCAATAAGCCTGTAGCATACCTATGATACCTTTTCCCCTAGTTTGGCTCAGACTTCTGGCTGCTGCTACAATATAAGTTGTATTTGTCAGAAAAAAAAAAAAAAGAAGAAAAGTCAGAACATGTCCCTATCCAATTCCTTTAAAAAATATTAATTAAAAACTATTTTCTTACTACTACTATTTTGAAATATTAGCAAAAAGTGATAACAAAAGAATAAATTAAACCACATATTATATGAAGTCATAAATGATTATTTTGCTGTATATGATATCTAGTCAGACTCAAGAACTATGTCTGCATTTGCATATCCTTTTTTTAGCCTTTGTATTTAAAATAAATGATCAATCAGTCCAGAAGAGACTAAAAATCAATAAGCAAATATATTTTCCTTGTAACTTGTCCAAAGGTTATGATTTAGTTACAGTGCAACTTTAGTTGTAGGTTCAGTTACAGCATGTACAGCAGTATAATTCCTTTTTATTGAGCACGAACCATATCGCTCACAAAACAAAGAGAAGAGAGTTTAAAAATGCCAAGTTCAAAAAATTCATTCCTATGTGAATGGAATTTAGTACATCCATTTCCCAACGAGACATTTTGCCTTGATCCGAAATCCACAGGACAAAAGAACTGTCTTTCCTTTGACTGCAGTGAGCACTGAAACAGGTTTTTGAAATTTTATATAATTAAAAAATAGTAATAAAACTGACATATGAGAAGCATTCATTTGCCAGATGCATTCCTCACATGGTGCTTCTGATGATGACAATGACTTTTTGCCATGCAGAATGCAAACACAAGAGCTATATAAAGCAGGAATAACTCACTGTGAAGAGGTAAAATCCAGATTTTCCTCTGTTTGTAAAGCAAACTTACTCTTCAAATTTTTAAAAAATCATCTTTTCATAGAGAGGACATTTTTGTCCATTCCCTAAATGAAGGACTTTGAAAACCAAGCCCACTTGGTAATAACCACTGTGCTGTATACAGATTTATGTATGTGTATACACAAGTGTATATACAGCAAGTGTAAAATGCCCCCTCCTTAAAATGAGTTGTAACTCCTGGCCAGGGAAGGCTGGTTAAGGGCAAAGGAGAGGGAGAGAGATTTTGTTACCACAGGCATAAAAAAATTCTGGCACCAGTGCTTGCAACCACAGAACAGAACAGAGTAATGATAGTTTACATTTTTTAAATTTCCAGGAGGACATATTTAGTGTCCTATGGGCTTATCACTTAAAAATATATGCCATCCATTCCTTAAATAAAACTCTTACTTTTAATAACTTCTGCTTTGACCTTGTAAAACAGAAAATGCCATAATCAATTATCCCCAAAGCTTTCCTTAAATCTCCTCTCAAATGTTGCTTACTCCAGTGAAAAAAAAATAGGATCAGGATTATAAAAAAGTCCTGAGTAAAGCAGTAAGCGGCAGGCATTCATTAAAATCAGAATGGCTTGGACATGAATTTCCATGCACCCCTCCCTAATGTCAGTTTCTACAAATGAGACCATTAAATATACCTTCACTACAGCCTGAAGTGACCTAGAAGGTCCAGACAGTGCCACAATGAAGAAACAGAGAGGTGTATATGTTCCTGGGATCTGTTTTTACTCTGTAATTCCTTAATACATAATAGGTTTCTTGTTAGCCCATCAACCAAAAGACGGTGAGATGCTGAAAATTATTTGAAATTGAAGTTACTTACTGCCTGCTTAAATCCAGAAAAGAAATTGATTTTCTAAGTAACATATGAGAGAATTTACCTATGGGATATCCCAGTGATGGGATATCCCAGTACAACTCCCCACTTCAAAATACTTTTATACCAAATAAGATAATTGTAGCAAGAGAAGCTGAAAACAAGGAGCTCAGCAGAAAAGGGCTTTTTGCTCGACATGTAGGTGGCCTGTATCCAACCTCTGCCCTCTGTCAGGAGAGAGCCCATGTCATGCTCACCTAGCAGAATAGTTTCATTAATAGTGCACAATACAAAAGCATACCTTGGCTCTACATTTTGCTCTACTCTGACCCTGTTTACAGGATCAGGCCTATGATACCCCTAATTTGAGAATCCTGCTTTGGCTTGAACAGCTTCTGTGTCTGTGAGGATTTGGACTTTAAATAGCTTTTCGAGCTGCTCACTAGTAAATATTTGGTAGGAATACTTATTAATCTTCATTTGTACATAGATCTTACAGTGTTCATTCTTGTCATTAAGAAACTGATAGCTCATCAGGGAGAACTGATCACTAGTATGAGCTGGGGAAAGAGAATAGGGTATGTGTGCGAAGATAAGTGAAGCAGCTGCTATGGAACTTCTTGTATTCTATCTCTTGCTTTGGCCTTTATAGACTCTGTGATGTTACAGTAAAATGAGAGCTCATGGTACATTCCCCAAGCATCTTACTATGGGCCAGCCAAGTGTGAAAACAGAGAACAGAGCAACAAAACCATTACTGGTAGGGAAGTGTTAAGATTTTGAGTAAAAAGTATGCCAGTGGTGTAAAAAACAGAATCTGAGCTTCAGTTTATGATAACTTCTTCTTCCCTTTCTCAGTCCTCCCCTCTCTCTCTCCCTCTCCCCTCCCCTCCAAGCTTTATTCTTGTATTTGTAATCTGTAAAAAACGCTGTTTGCTGTTTCACAATGCAGCACTGAATTTAGAAAAATGCATTAAAGATTTAAAAATTACATGTACCACAGATTCTGTAATGAAAAGACTTAGCATTCCTGGCAGATCATCTGCCAAATCAGTTAATGACACTGGATGTGGAGGCTGAGCCACTGATGGCATTTCTTCCCAGCAGATGGTATGAAGGACCATGAACCTTTTAGAGTGAGGCCAAAATTGAGCCATGAAGATGATCAGAGAGCGGGATCACCTCTTCTATGAAGACAGGCTGAGAGGGTTGGGCTTGTTTAGCCTGGAGAAGAGAAGGCTCAGGGGAGACCTCGGACCAGCTTTCCAGTGCCTAAAGGGAACATGTCCAGAGAAGCTGTGGCTGCCCTGTCCCTGGAACTGTTCAAGGCCAGATTGGACGGGGCTTTGAGCAGCCTGGTCTAGTGGAAGGTGTTCCTGCCCATAGCAGAAGGGTTGGAAATCGATGGTCTTTAAGGTCCCTTCCAACACAGACCATCCTGTGATTCTATGAGACATTCATCATCTTTGATGTAAACTTAGTGCTCTGCTCTGCCTGGGGCAGGGAGAGAATTTGAAAGGGTGTGTCCCATATATTTAAAGTGTACAGTAAGAATCTTCAAAAAAGAAAAAAGAAAAAGGCATACTTTAGGAGAGTTTAATAACAAATAAAGATGAAATAAAAGAATATGTCTTGCACAAACTTGGCAGAAGTAAGAGAAAATGGTTATTTGCTCGGGAATGAAAATATAAGATAAGAGACTGAAAATGCATCTAGAAGACTTTGAAAATACATCTTTGGTTTGTTTGGCTGCTTGGTAACATTATTTTTGTCAAATTAGGTTTTTTTAGAATAAATAAATTTTGTGAAGGGATCTGTTGCTTTAAAAGGCTTTGATCATGAACTGACCTGCTAGAACAGTATAAATCTACTCTCTTTAACATTATCCTGAACTGAATAAATAGTAATACTTTATTTTCTTTTGAAAAATCACTATTATTCCTCTATTTCTAGAGTCAACCCACTTTTCCGTATTGCAGTCCATTCTTAGCTATTCTGATGAGTCATAGGGTTGTGCTGCCAGGAGGTTCTGTTGTATAGCCAATGTATTATTCCACAACATTTCACTTAATTTTCTTTGTGCTAGAACTTTGCCTACAATAACTTTGGCACACATAGCCTTAGACTGGTCCCATCCAGGTTTCAAACACATAACTGACATAAGAGCTTCCTGAATATGAAATTGGCACTTTCAAGCATTAAATTCAGCTTGATTTACCACAATGCTTCCTATTGTCACTTCACCCAATGCTGAGAAATCCTCAAGTGACTATTAATATAAGCACCTCAGTTTGGTGGGATTAATTCAGGTCCTGAGGTCTTTAAATTGGTACTGAAAACCTATTTTTTTAAAGATGCACTATCTTTCACACAGATACCATGCCTCTGATACAAAATCTATTGGTGAGACTTACACATTCGACAGACTTGCTGTTGATAATGACACCTATAACCTTACTGATGGAAAGTGTCTACACTTAGCCTGGCTACAGAAATTTTTCATAGGTGAAAAGTATATGAAATGTGTCTCAATGGGATATGCAGCCCTGCAATCACCAAACCATGCTGGGATATGAAGTGGTTGGTTGCAAAATAAAACAAAGTTTGAACAACCAACTTCAATTTGCAAAGTTCTGTATAGAGTATAATTTGGAACAAGATATGCTAACATCCTTGTTTTCTGTAAGATAAATTTGGGTTGCAAAGTTTGTTTTTTTTTCTTTCCCTGTGTAGCTGCATTTCACTTTGCTATGGAGGCTTATTTCCTGACAAACTGACAGATGATGTTCAGCATATAGCAACACTCTGTTACTGTGTAAATGAGCCCACTACATTACAGTTGCTGAGATTGTTGCAAAAACTCTTGCTTTCTTCATCAATGTGGTTCTTTTTACATACAAATTTAATGGGAACATTTTCTGAACCTTCAGTACTTCCCTTGTCCTTTCCTTTGTGCTTGTTTATTTGTTCTTACTCAGTCCCACCATCTTCTGGCATTGTTCTTGACTAATTGTAATGGTCTGATTCCTAACACGTGTTCTCAATGGATTGTTTGCTGGCATATCTGACAATATTACTATCTACTTCAGTCTCGTATAAATTCTGGTGTTTTTATATTGTGAAATTTAATAAACAGACTGGTAATTTAGAAAAAGAAATGTCAGCAAGATGTGTGGGATAGGACAAGGCCTACTCTATATCCCATATTCTTCAAATGCAATTGTTTCTTTTGAAACAAGCACAGCTGTTCAGCAGTCAAGGACTATCTGAATCCCATATGCTAAAGCCAGATGTCAATATTGCTGTGTGCAAATTTGAAAGGCACTGTTCAGAACAGTCGGACCATATTTCAGGGAAGACATTGTCCAGGGAACTGAAGCAGGAGAGTTTCCAGCACAGCTCCCCGCCAAAGTAGTAATAAATCTTTTCTTTAGGGATTAGGCAAAAGCTTTGCATTATGTGGAAAACTAAATCTTCTTTCTTAACTAATAAAGCCGCAAAAACACACACTAATATTTTAAAAAACACTCGCCTCTCTCCACTGCCTGTGATAGTCAGAGAGTGTGAGCAGCTCAGACGAAAACATCTACTTTTTGTCAAAAGAATCCCACCCTCAGTGTATAGTCACATGTGATTATGAAAGCACAGATTTACTATCCTCCTCCCCTAGAGTGCGTACTGTATCTTCCCACTCATTCCACCCCCCTCCATGAGATATGTTCATCATACGCATCTCACCCACATTGCTCAGCCAGCACTGCTGAGGTAGGTGGAAACCTACCACCACTCCAGTGGTGACAGCACTGAAGAAGCATTGCTTTCTTGATCTCTTTCTTTCCAGTCTTCTAGTAGGGGCTCAATTTTCTCCTTGCTCCTTATCTGAGTACTATCACTGCAGACCACTTGGATGCATTCAGGGTGCCATCAACATGTCCTCTATCTGTGGGACCACAACTGTGTCAGGGCTAGAGGGGTTGGAGGTTGGAGAAGGGCCCTTTCACATATCAGGATGATTATTAAAAAAAAAAAAGATATAAAAAAGTTTGAGATTATAATGAAGATCCTTACAGAGATCTACAATTGTGATGCCATGAAACAAATTCTTTCGGGGGTAAACTAAATGTTGATAATAAGGCATAGAAGTTCCACACAAAATTAATGAGAAAAGAGAAGTGATGTGATATTCAGCCTTCTTAGGCAAAAACTTAAAATATATGCTGGATAAAAGGAAATGCATTCTTGGATTTCCTTTTTTATTGACTAAAACTCTAGGGTCACATCACATACTGAATTCTCTACAGCTCATTATTATATACATCCCACCCATGCTCCACACACAGTGCACCTATTCATCATCAATGAATAACTATCCTTACTCCATTAAATTTTTTACATTTACAACTGGGACTATTGCTGGCATGGAAGCCACAAGACCCCCCAAGATAAGACAGGAGTTCCAGTAGAAAATTGTACATCTAATCATGAGCACTAGAAGTTGCACAAACACAAGTGAATGACCTCACATTTCAAATAGTTTGATCCAGAATGGTCTTTTTAAGTAAGAAAGACTGCAGGTTTGTTTGTGTGCATGTGAATCAGTGGAGTGCACAGAAATGATTTGCATAAAGAATAATTCAAAGAGAACTTTTGCTGGGTAAACCATTAACAGTTAAGAAATACAAAGCTTTCACCAACATTGAAATGTCTCTTCTTTTTTTGATATGAATATAGCTCCTTTTTAATTATTTTCTTCTTTATTTTTTTTTCTTTGTACCATGTAAAGGACAGATGTAAATTACATTTTTCCTCTCCTGGAAGACACCAGATGGTTAACACAGAGCTGCAGGAGCTGAATTCAGAGGAAAAGAGATGGATCCTGTTTCCAAGAACTGTGTAAGCTTCTGAATTTCTGTTTGAAGGCTTTTACAGCACTTTGTTCCTAACATTTTATGGTATCCTGACTATAAAGCAGCTTTGGTATATGATCCCATTAGGATGGTAGTGTCTTGACATGTGTTAAAATTACTTCAAACCTTTGCCATCTGACTGAAAATGTTAACTTCTCAGGTGTTATTGTTAGAAAAAAGAACAATACACATTTGGCAACATCCAGAAGAATGACATCAAAATAGCTCCCCAAAAAGAAAATCACTTACTCCACAATAAGACACATTTGAATTTTTGAAAGACTGTATCTAAAAGAAAACTGCTATAAAATACAGGAGCAGCACCACAGGTCCCAATTTCAAGGATATATTCGTATATTTCTTGAAAATCCTGCCTACAGCTTCCACCTTAGTACCTCAACAGTCCGAGTCTCCATGAATGGTAACTCATAGAATCATAGAATTGTTAGAGTTGGAAAGGACCTTAAGATCACCTAACTCCAACCCCTCTGCCATGGGCAGGGACACCTCACATTAAACCATGCCACCCAAGGCTTTATCCACCCTGGCCTTGAACACTGCCAGGGATGGAACATTCACAACTTCCCTGGGCAACCTATTCCAGTGCGTCATCACCCTAACAGGAAAGAATTTCTTCCTTATATCCAATCTAAACTTCCCCTGTTTAAGTTTTAACCCGCTACCCTTTGTCTTGTCACTGCAGTCCCTAATGAAGAGTCCTACCACAGCATCCCTATAGGCTTCCTTCAGACACTGGAAAGCTGCTATGAGGTCTCCACACAGCCTTCTCTTCTCCAGGCTGAACAGCCCTGACTTTCTCAGCTGATCTTCATACGGGAGGTGCTCCAGTCCCCTCATCATCCTCGTGGCCCTCCTCTGGACTTGTTCCAACAGTTCCAAATTCTTTTCGTGTTGAGGACACCGGAACTGTACACAATACTCCCAAGTGAGGTCTCAAGAGTGGAGAGTAGAGGGGCAGAATCACCTCCTTCGACCTGCTGGTCACGCTCCTTTTGGTGCAGCCCAGGATACAGTCGGCTTACTGGGCTGCAAGCGCACACTGAAGCCAGCTCATGTTCATTTTCTCATCAATCAACACCCCCAAGTCCTTCTCCACAGGGCTGCTCTGAATCTCTTCTCTGCCCAACCTGTAGCTGTGCCTGGGATTGCCCCAACCCAGGTGTAGGACCTTGCACTTGGCGTAGTTAAACTTCATAAGGTTGGCATCAGCCCACCTCACAAGAGTGCTGAGGTCCCTCTGGGTGGCATTCCTTCCCTCCAGGGTATCAACCGAACCACACAGCTTGGTGTCATCCGCGAACATGCCGAGGGCGCACTCAATCCCACTGTCCATGTCAGCGGCAAAGATGTTGAACAAGACCGGTCCCAACACCGATCCCTGAGGGACACCACTCGTTACTGGTCTCCAGCCAGACACTGAGCCATTGACCACAACTCTTTGTGTGCGGCCATCCAGCCAGTTCTTTATCCACCGAGTGGTCCATCCATCAAATTGATGTCTCTCCAATTTAGAGACAAGGATGTCATGTGGAACAGTGTCGAATGCTTTGCACAAGTCCAGGTAGATGACATCAGCTGCTCTACCCCTGTCCATCAGTTCCATAGCCCCATCATAGAAGGCCACCAAATTGATCAGGCAGGATTTCCCCTTAGTGAAGCCATGCTGGCTGTCACCAAGCACCTTGTTGATTTTCATGTGCCTTAGCATGCCTTCCAGGAGAATCTGCTCCAAGATTTTGCCAGGCACAAAGGGGAGACTGACTGGTCTGTAATTCTCCAGGTCATCCATTTTCCCCTTCTTGAACATGGGGGTTATATTTCCCTTTTTCCAGTCATTGGGAACTTCAGCTGGCTGCCATGATTTTCTCAGATATGATGGCCAGTGGCTTTGCAACTTCGTTCGCCAGCTCCTTCAGGACCCGCAGGTGGATTTCATCAGGTCCCATGGACTTGTGCATGTTCAGATTTTTAAGATGGTCTCTAACCAGATCCTCTCCTACAGTGGGACCAAGGTATTCATTATCACAGTCCCTGCATCTGCCTCCCAAGACCTGGGTGGTTTGGTGAGAGCCTTTGCCAGTGAAGACTGAGGCAAAGAAGTCATTAAGAACCTCAGCTTTCTTCAAATCCGGGGTAGCAAGGTCTTCTGATAGTTTCCGGAGGGGGCCTATGCTGTCCATAGTCTGTTTTTTATTCACTAAGTACCTATAGAATCCCTTCCTGTTATCTTTAACATCTCTAGCGAAGTTTAATTCTAACTGGGCCTTAGCTTTCCTAACCTGGTCCCTAGCTTCCCAGACAACATCCCTTTATTCTTCCCAGGTCGCCTGTCCTTGCTTCCACCTTTTATAAGCCTCTTTTTTCCTTCAAATTTTCCTCAGCAGCTCCTTATCCATCCCACAAACTCTCTGTTAACTGCTCACCTGTCCCCAGATTTCCATACTCTCCAGCCTACCCCTAACATAAAGGGCAACTCCTCCTCCCCGCCTGCCAGGCCTGTCTTTTCTAGAGAGCCTGTAACCTTCCATTCCAACACTCCAGTCGTAGGAGCCATCCCACCATGTTTCTTTGATGCCTATTATATCATACCCCCGTAGATGTGCACACATTTCTAATTCCTCTTGTTTGTTCCCCATGCTATGGGCATTTGCATAGAGGCATCTGAGCTGAGCTCCAAATGAAGCTGGCTCATTGGCTGGAGCGGCTGGGATATCTCTGCATTGCTCCGAGCATTTATTATAGGTGCTGGCAACTGACTGGGTGTGTTGGGATGGAATGATGCCCCCCTCCCCCAACACATCTAGTTTAAAGCCTCCTTGACCAGTCTGGCAAGTCTCCTACCAAAACTGCTGTTCCCCTAGCATATCCACCAGCTCCCGGTAGACCTGGCCTACAAAGTTGGGTCCCATGTTCAAGCCATCCAAACCCTTGACTATGTCACCACGGTTTATTAAACCATTTACTAACCTGGCCAATCCTCCTAGCCTTTTTAGGCTCCTCCCCTGTATACTGAAGAATTGATGAAAAGACTGACTGAGCTCCAGAGCCCCTAACCACCTCCCCCAGGGCTCTGCAGTCCTTCGTTATGTTTTCCAGGCTGCTGCTATCTATATCCCTAGCACCCACATGGATCACAGAAGTGGGTAATAGTCCATGGGACTTACTAGAGCAGGCAGCCTCTCTGCCACATCCCTGATCCGTGCCCCTGGTAGGCAACACACCTCCTTGAGACAGGGTCAGGCCGACAGATGGGTGCCTCTGTGCCTTCAAAGTAGAGTCCCCCACTACTACAAGCTGCCACTTTTTCCTGTCAGCACCAGTAGACATCTTCTTTACCAGTGCACCAGCTGTTTGCTACTGGTGCGAGTGTTTTCTTATTAGCCCCCTGAAGGACAGCAAAGCAGTTCTGGGTGGGGACAACAGATTTAGGAGGAAGCCCCTTGCTTTTAATTGTCCTCTTCCTCCTTTTTTTGTTGATTTTTCTTTATTGCTGTTTCCCACCCACCTGGGTTAACGGCCTCCTTCTTTCCTCCATGAGCTACAGTGGACGCTTGAGGCCCCTGCACAGTTTGGGCCAGGAGCAAGCATTCCTGCTTCCTCTCAGCTTCCCTGACATCTCGCAGTCTATCAACAGCATCCCGCAGCTCAGCCCCTGCTGCAGGAGGACCTCCACCAGGGAGCACCGAGTGCAGCCCTGCCCACTGTGCACCCTCCCCGCACCAGACCAGTGCAGGCACTCTCTGCACCCCGAGCTCTGCACTGCAGCCTCCCCTCTCATCGGCTCTGTCTGGGTGCCTACCCTGGCCACCGCCGGGGCAGCCAGAGCAGAACTCTGAGCCTCATAGGCGTTTGGACACACTTAAAGTATGAAAACAATGATTCGCAAGGGATTTAGAGATTTCTGTTTGGCTTCTGAGTTGATTAATGCAGCCAGTGGATAAAATGAGGTGCTTGAGCTTCATGAACCAGCCCTCCTTTTGAGAAGAAAACAGTTGGGATACAGCCAGCAGAAGTCAGCATTGACCTGTCCATTCTCCAGAGTTTAGGCAGCTAAACCAGTATTCTGGGATAGGCACTCCTAATTACATGGGTTTCAGGCTGCTGTACCCAATCTGAGATTAGGAATTCACAAAGGCAGATCTTGCTTTTCAAATATTTTCAATAATTTTTGCAGCCTTCCTGCTGCAAAACAGTTTATTGGTTTAAACACTCATGAAGGATGAAGGAAATTTGGATTCTTGAGCATTTTTAGCATGAGGGAAGTCAAATCATATTTGTCCTTTCTAGAGCTATGCTCCAAACCTCATGCTGTAGACTAGATTCAGCTAGGCACTCTGCTTTCCTCCCATTAAGGGTTTGTTTTTTAAGCAAGATCCAGATTTAAGAGAGATCATTCCCTTACTGCTAGAACAACAAACAGGTCACTCATCTGGGAGGTGGAGACATGGTTCAGGTCCTGAACCTTGAGTCTCTTGTCCTTTCTAAATCCCATGTCTATAACACGCAAACTGCATAAACAGCTCTGGGAGGGGAACCATGCATATCCTTGAAGAGTGTCTTAACTGTGAGGCCTCAGAGCTCCTGGCATGTTACTCCTCAGCATGTGGGACACTGAATCATCCTCTCAAATGCCTAACTTTCTAACTTGTCCACCTAGGCTGCCTGAACAACTGATTTAGGTACTTTGACTTATTACCTAATCACTAGGCAGAAGCTCTGTAGGCACTGCAAAGGTAATGTTCAAATTAGTTCTAAATCACTTTTCAAAGATCTTGCAAAAGTCCTAGGTCCACCAAATGCATATGAAAAATATCACCCTGAGTAGTTTCTATTTTTACATATTTGGTTTGCTTCAGTCATTCTTGCATACATGTAATTGCTGGCAAACTGCGCTAGTGCAGTCATTTCCTAACTGGGTATGCTCTCTCTAAGTGCAGACACTTAAGTTGGCCAGGGAACTAGAAGCAGACATCATCATCATCATTGCCATGAAGATGCACAGATGATGTGGCAAGGCAGAAGACTGATTGACATTCTGTATGGCAGCATGCCTGGCAGGAGGTGCCAATTTCCAACCACAAAGGTTGCCCTCAGATTCTTCTCCTAAGGAGAAAACAAGAGAAATCAAATTGGTCATAGGGAAAAAAACACTGAACAGTACAAAGAGCAAGCCTAAAGAGAATAGCAGAGGGTAGTATAGCACTACAAGTAATGCAGTATTCAATCTCTGCTCTTGCCTCCCAGTGATTTTGTTGCCCTGCCCTCTGTACTTCACATTCTTTAGCTATTAAAGGAATTAAAAATTCAATAATGAACATTAAAAACGGCATCCTTGACCTGAAGGAATTGAAATAACTGTTGAGGCTCTCTAAACTTTCTTAGAGAAAGCACACAGAAACTTTTACAATCCTGCAACTCATCCAAAAGCAGCAAATTGTTTCCTATGTATCTTTATTTTATGCTTTTTTAAGGCTGTGTTAGTTTTATGCAAAATGAATTCCACATGTAATTCAACGTAGCAAGTGAAGATGCATTGTGGCTTCATGTGGCCATATAGATTGTCTAGGCTAGTTTTTAAGAACAACAAATTACCAGAGTTTTGAAGTATTTGCAATAAAACAAACAAGCGTTTCATCATGTTCCTTCCTGTGGCACATTAAAGCTGTGGCTGTCAGTCTTTTACTAATATGTCTTAAATCTGTGACAGCATATTGGAAGTGTTTTGTGGCATGTGGTTTGAGGGGGTGTTTGGAGTAGACGTTCTGTGAATCCTTCAGGACTATCCTATCTTTTGCATGAAATTGGAAAGGACTGGGTTTGGTAATCTAGGTGGTCCCTTCTGTCCTATGATCTTTTGGTTTTTCAAACTCTTCACCATATACTCCACAACATACATCTTTTACATTCTTGAAATAGATTACTAATCTTAAACCAGTGATGGAGAAAATGTAACTGTTTGTTAGAGAAAAAAAATATTTGAAGGGTCAAGGATGTGGACAGTATTTACTTCAAACAGTGGGTTACTAATTGAAGAAAATACATCTCACCATAGATTAAAGAAACATCTTTCTCAGTTCTGTGACTTCAGCTCTATTTTGTTTCTACTGAAGCAAAGGTATTTTTCCATGGAAGGTAAGTAGTCACTACTGTATCTGGCATTTACTTGAAATTCTATCAGGCCATTCAGATTCATCTTTGTCAAATAGTAAATGCTTTGGCTACAGCCTTATTTTCCCCACAGGTGTAAAAAAAATGCAAAACTGTAATTTATAAAACAGAATATGACAGAATCCCATTTGTACAGTACATGTAGATGCCAGAAGGTAATCTTATTGCAAATAATACAATCTTCTCACAGGACTTACTATATTATTTTCCGGGTGGTCTAAAAAGTTGTTTCAGAGAATAATGCCACAACAGCAACTTGTAGTTCCTAAGGCCAAATAGCCAGATGTGTCAATAATCAGTGCAAACTGGAAACAGATGTAGGCCCTTGTTGAATAATAAATGTAATGAAAATACTTCCTTAGCTCTGTCCTGCTTTCACACACACAAGAATTTATGTCTTCCATATTTTTTAACTGTATTTATTTGCTGCTTCATTTTTATGTCACCAAGACCTTTTCAAAAATTTTAATCATTCCACCATGAACTAATAACGATTAGTATACCGACAGCAATTGCTTAATATCTGGTCAAATTGCTTCTACCTGATATTTTATCTGGGAAATTCCTTATCACTGAGATAAGATGAAAACTGTTGAAGGCAGATGTGAAGGCCAAGTCTGGGTAGTCTCCTGCAACTGCATAGTTTCTGCGTATATATGAAAGTAGACAACCTATAGAGTTGATAACACAGTTCAGATCACTGGCAAAATCCCTGACATGACTAAATGGACTTAAATAATGAGTGAAAGTCAAAACAATCTTTCAGGAATATTTCATGCTATCAGAATCTTTGTAAGACCTTGTATAAAGCCACATGTCCAAACTTGATCTGTAACTTCAGTCCTTGCTTGCAAGTGATGACAGCTCAGTTATGTGAAAAGCTACTTTAAAACAGAATACCATCTTCAAAACCAAAACTAAATGCTTTGTGAACTGTTTTCTCACGGGTACTGTTTGCTTAGATTGTGGTATTCAGCACCGATAAAAAAAAAAACCACCCCAACTTCCTAAAATGGGAGAAGTCACATTTTTCTTACCTAAAGTAGTTTGAAGATTTTTGAACAACATTGCACCCCAGATTAAGACAACTGTTTTCACTATGCAGAAAATACAGCATTAATGTCAGAACTATAGAGCCTTTATACAAAGCTTATATTACACCTTTACAAATAAACTGGAACTACCACCTTACAAAATTAAACAGAAAACCAGGAGAAAAAAGTTGTCGTCTCTCTTGTTCCCATGTGCCAGTATGCACATCAGCATCTGTTCTGACTTTACCCGTCGTAACAGCCATTTTTATCAGAGCTTTTCCTTAACCCAGACCATTTCAATAATTCAGTGCTGGCTGTAGCTCTGAGAACAGTTGAGTCAGCACAAGTGATGGGGCCTCTGCTCTGGGATGAAAGCTGGGCAGGAAGGCAGGGAGCAGAAAAGCCAAACTTCTTACAGTGGCATTGCACCATAGCTACTGTATCCTGAAACTGCAGCTTCAGTAACAGTGTTTTGCTCTTCTGAGTTTATTGTTGGTGAAATCCCAAGTAGGTCAAATAAACCATGTGAAGGATGCACAAATATTTATACATACACAAGTTTATTACCTTTCTCTAAGACTGTGACTTAAAAACAATAGCTGTACATCAGCTCCCATGTGTCTCCTTGGGGAGATAACATGATAGAGGAAGAAAATGTGGGCAGATTTAGGCAAATGGGAACAAAGCTGTGCTCTGATTCTTGTGTTGAATTTCTAGTCATTAAGAAACCATATTCATGTGCAATTAGCGATGTGCCTAAGCTAAAAATATACCTCTTACCCTAGTTTCAAAATCTTTGAAGACAAAATCAAGTGCAACAGAGGGCTAGATTTGATTTAACAACATGAATTGTCATATAACCATAGGAAAGACAAAAATAAAATAGGTTAGTCACTTTAACCAGATGACTGCAATTCAGAAAGCAGTGACACTAAAAAAGGACAGAGAGTTCAACGTCCAGAACCACCTGAATATGATTCCAAATACAAGTTGTTGCAAAAGCAAACTAAGACATTACTCAGATACACAAGTAGGTTTATTTTAAGCTGGAGTTGGCCAGTGGCACCATTGGTGTTTGTGACATTAAAAGTCATGTCTCCTGCATCTACTTTTACTACCCTTGCTGAAATGAATGTTGAAAACCTGATGATAATTCATGCAATAGTAATCTGTGGTTTAAAAAACATGCCTTGCAAAAGCAGCAGAAAGCCATGCCCATTCATAACACTGCTCAGTCTTTGCTGTTCAGCCATCAGGGCTGCTCTATAACACAGTAACACTCAAAACATCCTATATGGGCTCATTGTGAGCTACTGTAGAAGCAGCTGACTGAAAAATTTAGGTCCCTTTCAGAAACAATTCAGGTGTGGGGCTGTTTAGGCCTTTTGGTGTGTGGCTTCTAGCTCCTCACTCACTCTCCAAGATTGCTCAGGAATGACAGAGCAGGTTCAGTTCTCTTCCCACTTCATTTTCCCACAATCTGGGTACACCTCATATTTCGTGGATGCTTTGTGAGAAACTTATACATCTCACTAAACCTGCTAACTTGGCCAAGAGCTCCTGCATCTCTCTGGAGTAAAGACATGCCACTGGTAAGGGAAATGTGATGTTGAATCTCAGTAAAACCTAAAATACCTTAAAGACAAGCCACAGCTTTTTGTTGCCTCAGCTGTGAAATAGGTGCAATACCTCTCTGTTTCACAAGGTTGTTAATGACTCCAAAGTTGCCAGACATAAAGACAGGACCTTATAGGTACCTTTATAGAAACAGGTAGGTAATAGCGGTCATGTGATAGAGAAATTAAGTTAGGTAGATTCTGAAGCTCAGAAACAATGACAGCTATTCATGGGGGCCTCTTCATTACATAGGCCCCAAAAGGCACTAGAAATTTTTTTGAGTATATTACTGAAGTAGAAACATCCTTTTAAAGGACTTCCTACTTTGCTTTAGACATCAGGATCTGGAGAATTTGTCCAGTGCATGTATAGTCTGCTACATACAAGGGTTAATTATCCTTCTGAAAAGCTTTATCTTATTTTCTGCTTAAACTGTGTTGACTTAGAAATATTAGTTCATGTAACAGCTTTGATAGATTACAGAATCATTGCAACACTGATTGGAGCAATGCCTAAATACCTTTGAATAACAGGCCTAAGCTATGTGCCTAAGGAACCATGCTGGAAAAGGAGCCTTGACTTTTCAAGTTCTGTACTGGGACTGAAATAATTTGCCTATTTTTTTCTATGAACATAGAACACTTACCTGCCTTTAGGTACAAATGAATAGATAATATTCATAATAATATAGAATAATAATACAGTATTTCTATGTACAAACAAGAACTAAAATCAACCCTTGGTAACCTGAATGCCCTTTAAATGTAAGATTTTTTTTCACTGTTATCTTGTGATAAATGATGAAGAGGAAGTCTTTTCCAAGAGAAGATGACTCATACAGATGATTCTTAGGAACTTACAACATTTAATACAGCTGGCAGTGAATAAAAATGCTCTTTTTATAATTATTTTTTTAGATCTTTCTTGTTCTAATAGTCACAAAGCACATTACAATAGTTATTTCCACAGCATACTTCACCACATTATTATTTCCAGCAGGCTATGCTGATTTGCAAGTTCAGATTATTAATGCTAGCAATCAAAAATCTAATTTCATAGGATAAATTAATATTTGCACTGAATTCTGCTTTACTGTAGTCAGACTACTTCCTGTATTTGAGATAGCTTATATGTACCTTGCAATGTAGATGTATCAGCATTAATATCAGTCAATTTGGGACATTTCAAGCTGAGCTGGTCATCCTCAGCTTTTCTCAGCATCAATAAAGAAAAGTAAGGCAATATAAGTAAAAGGTTAATCTCATACCTTTGTAGATATGTGAAATGGGTCAAAAGAATCATGTTCCTTAGAAGGTCCTGTTTGTCTCCACTGACTAGAAAGTGGTGACTAGCTAAGATATTGCTTTAACCTTTCTTGTCTAAGGACAAAGGTGAAGCAAAGTTTGTAGGTAGAGGTAATAACTCCTTTTCGGACAATTGTTAGTAATTGGTAAAAGTAGCAAAATTTCTGGACTTTTCAGTCTTTCTGATTTGAAATAGACCTTGTAGGTCTGAAGCTTTGTCTTCTTTTCCTAGCTATAACAACTGGTCTATTTCAAACTCTACCTATAAGAAGTCTGAACCATAAGTCTGGCCTTAACTCAGATGGAAACATCTACATCAGAAACATCTCAACAAATTAATCCACCTTGACGCTGATGAATGCATTTGTCAAAATGAATCTTTCTCAGTATCCAGATGAGAAACAATTACTATTTCACTTGCAAATTTGACCTCTGAATTAAATATAGGCCACGAGGAACACTAGTTCTTGTTTACACTTCTCTTACAGTCCTGTACCTTGCTTGCCTAGTTTAACTACCTAATAAATAACTTGTGCCCATGAAAGTTAGATATTCAACACTGACATAACTCTTTATGGGTAGGGAAGCTTTATCCAAAAAAAATTACAAAAATAAATACAAATTTTTAAAAAAAGAGAAGAACAGTGCTAGGGAGACAGATTGACTCACTGCTTCTGAAAGTATTGTCTTCTGAGACAAATTATTCAGTCCAGAGACACATGGCATCACCCAATGTGTACTCTGGGCAAGGTATCAAAATGCCTTCCCATGTGTAGGCAATTATTCCTAAATCAGTAAGTATAATAATATGCATAGGCACAAGTTTGATCTATATTTTTCACTCTTAGTACATAATGTTCTTAAATTTGTCTCTTCCCTTATTTAACATGGCAGTTCTTAACCTTTTCTTTTTTTTTTTCAATATCAGGCCTTTTACTTTGTGTAGGATTATGCAAATATTAGTGAGTTTTACTATGGAAAATTTGAAATACTCTACAGTTGTTACTATGGCTCTGATTAATTAGTGGACTTCTTATTGCAAGCTGTACGTTCCTCACCTGTATCTCCCACTGTGCTCTGCTAGTCAGGAAACATTGCAGGGGAGATAGTAGTTGGGATATCTGATGGGAAGATAAAAAGAGAAAAGTAAGAAAGCATGGTCTTCTCTCTTTCATTTTTCACACTTTTCAGAATGAAAAGTTAGAACATTTTTTACTGAAGAGCTAAGTGAAGAAACCATTAATTCCTCGATATCACCTCACTCTTCTGTCAAAGCAGCATTTATTAAGGGCTAGCTGAAGTATTTCTGCAAAGCACTGTATAGTAAGACACAGACATATCCACTGCAGAGACTGATGGAAGGATCCTCAGCCAAGTGATGCAGAATTATTGAATCCACACTACTCAAGTGCAGCTCTTCCAGAGAAAGCTCAGCACTTCTGATGTGGTGCAGCATACAGCTGTCTTGTGGTACTTCTTTAGCCCTTAAATACAGACACCACTCTATATATATACATATACATATGAAAATAGAATGAATACATATACGTATGTGAGTGTGTGTATACACGTATAAGTATCCTATTTAATTTGAGATCTGCTTGGTAATCCACTAAGTTTTTTTTCTTTTAGCATGAGACTGAAAATAGGTGTCGTATGTCCTGAGGTCTGGTACGAGGGCACTGGGAGGAGTTTGAAACTCCAAAGCCTTCAGGGATGTTGTTGGAGGACTGTGTAAAAAAAGGAAGACAAACCCGATGCAGTCTCATTCTTACCACACTGTACTGTGGTTTTGTTTCAGAGGACCAACTTGCCTCATTACAGAGAATGGCTTGGCAGCAAATAAAGATTTATGCAACATGTACTGTAAAGGATTGACCCAGGAATGAACTGAGGACGTAAGTTTTTTAATAGTGTAAATGTACACAGAGAAACCATAGACATGATTGATACAGGTTTGACAAATAGAAGTATTTGACCTTACATGGCAAGCATCTCCTTTTTCTACCTATCCTGATCTTGATAATGCATATAAAAACCACAGTGGTAGGTAGTATAGGATCTCTAGAGCTAGATTTCAAATACTGCTTCAGTCTCAGTCTTTATTTGAGCCAACATAGGTTTTTGAAACAGATAATGCTATTTGGTCTAGCATTTTTGCATTGTGGAGATGAGGACTTTAATAGGAACACTAAATGTAGTTTTTTCAAGACATAAATTATTCTAAAGGTTTCCAGAGAGGAATTCATTCCAATGTTGTGAGTATCAATACTCTGTTCAGCTAAAGCAAAGGCTGGAGTTGGCATGTACACAACTTTACAGCCTTGTTGTCCTACTTGAGAAAATTTCAGGCATCATTTTTCCTCATTCAAAATTTCGCAGCGAAGTCAGATGAATAATTGGTTTATTCTTCATGGTTACTTGATAACAGGTCTTTTACAGTACACATTATCCCAAACATTCTCAGCATTCACATGAAATCTGTTGACTCTGCTTTTCAGGTCTCTAGTCATAGCAGTCTTTTTCCCCATTCTTACCAAGTTTCTAAGTCTCAGACTTACACCCAGTCAGGAGGTTAAAGCACTTCTCTTTGCTTTTTTACATTCTAAAACAGGGGACTAGGTTGAAACAACTTGCTGAATATAACATAGATACCTTAAAAGACCTGATCCAATGGCAGTTGCTGAATTCCCCTGGATTTCTCAGGTTTTATATCACACAAAGGGAAGTTTGTGAGCCTGTATATAAAGGTTGTAATCTGACTTCTGCAATAAATTAATACTTCCTTTCCTTTCTTCATATCACATAGATATCTGATAAATAGTAGATTTTGAAAACACCCTAGAAAATGTCAAATGCCCATAGACACGATATGCAATGCAGTTGCATGACATTAGCCCACATTGTGAAAATGTTGGCAAAATAACTCCTCCATGTTGTTATAACAAACAAAGAACTGGCTGGCTGATTTCATGTCCTACAGATAATCGTGCTGCCTTCATACCACTTGAATAGATTATTCAATGGAGATACAAATTGATTTTCATACAAAATCCAAACCTTTGCGTGTGCAGTAAGTAATTACACACTGGAATAGCTTAGAGAATTGACAAATATTGTAACTAAACTTCAACTTCTCTTTTTAAAGACCAGACTGCAAATTGTGTTAGTTCTGATAAGTTATGGGCCAAGGAATGTATGTGTAGAGAGTCAACGAGGTTTGTCAAATAAACAGTAAGTTTATGTATCTGAATGTTTCATGTATCTGAATATTTCATATCCTCTAAAGTCTGAATTTCGAATACATTCAGTACAAATGCATATCTCTAAACCTTTCTGCAATACAATCAGTTCATGTTAGTGTATATGATTATTTCTAACTCAGAGGTTTGGCACTAGTAGTTAAAACATCATGGAAGTAATTTTTGATTATTGCAATTCCATCTCGGTTCCACTGGACTTCTTTTCCCCTTATTTTTTTTTTTTCTGAGGTTCACAGATGACCATGATGTTCATACAAATTAAGGCTTGTTGCAAATAAAATAAATCTGTACTTTGTTTTTTGTTATTCCCTTAGTAATTTTTTAATTAACTTCTATCACTCAAGAGAGTATCTCATTTAAGTTTAATGAGGTATGCCCTACATCTGTTTATTAATGTATTTCCTTATGAATCCTTCTACAACAACAGAGCACTCCTCAGTTATCACTTTATACTGTTGTGGTATTTCAGACAATTTATTCTGTAATGCTGCAAGAAGACCGGAAGGCCTGCCCATCAAAATCACACTTAACAGCTGAATGTTAAGACAGATTAGTAACGTGTAACACGGAGCTGATTCAAGTTATCTATGCTTCCCTCCTCTGGTGACAGCAAATATGTTAGCTGGAGGGTTTAGTAGGGTTGGGGAGAGACAAATAGTTTGGTGGTATTTTTTTGTTAAAGCTGCCTTTTAAGCACAGCAGCAATGGTTACTGCTGAGAAAGCTCTGTGTCATTTCAGTGGGCTTAACTAAGTACAAAGGAAATTACAGCTGGCATTATCACAAGGTATTAATTTGCTCCATAGTCATTCTGCTACTGAAGGTCTGAACCAAAGAAGAGTTCTTCACAAACTAGTTTCTTCACCAATTGAAATTTTCTTCATACTTAAAAAAATCCCATTAGGGATGAGGATGGAAACCTCACATTTCATAAAATTTTTGAAAGAAAACAGAAGAAAAATTAATTCAGATACTTTGATATTTTCAGGTTGATAATCAGGAAACATTTCCTTTAAAATCCTATGTAAACAAAGTTATTTTTATTGTGGTCAGTATTTCTAAATTAAAAAAATGAAGAGAAGTGTAAAAGCAGAGCTTTTTTTGTACATTTCAACAATTCCAAACCTTTCTTTCCAAATAATTTTCAACACTCTGAACATATCAGAACCAGCTATTTCTCATGAAAAGTTTTGGCTTTGAAGAGCTAGCATTTTTTTTTAATTAAAACCTTTTCATGATAATTTAGTTCCATTCCAAAATACATTGAAATAATTACAAACTTCCTTTGATTTCAGAAGACTTTGGATCAGGGTAGATCACAGATGGGATTTGTGTGTGTAGCGTAAAAATAAAAATAACCATTCCACTGGTACAGATTTTAAACTCAGGTCTACACACAGTTTCTCTTGACTCAGAGACAAATACAAGTAAAAGCAACATTTGGCCCTGAGATATATTTTCAAAAGTAAATTAAATAGAACCTGAGAGTTGCAGCTGAAAAAACAGCTGATTTATTTTTGTTATTGTTTATAACTTATGCATTAATGATTACCTGTAATATTACATGAAAAGAAATTAAGTCTACAGAGCAGATAAGCTTTTATTAAAGTACAGATTTAAATCTAAACGATTGATTTTTTGTTCCTGACAGCAGCTCATTAGTCACAACACAATCAGTTTCTGCATAAAATAAACATAATAGGAAGGAATGTGTAAAATCTACAAAATTCAGTTACGTATTCCCAATAAACTATTTTATGACTAGCAAGTTCTTATTTTTACTGATTTTTCCCACATTGATGAGGCACAATCCTCCGCTGTGTTTTGTTCAAAGAGGTGTCACTGTTCCGGTCCTGGAATGGGACAACCCTGAAGGCGGTCAATCTCACTATGAGCACCTGGGCTGGTTTTGAACTCACATCTCACCAGGGTTTGGCAGCATGTTCTTCGGCAATGTAATAGAGCAGCACGAGATCTCTCCTGGCTTCTTGTAAACACCGTCGGCAAAGGGAATAGAAATAGGTTTAGAGCTCATTACAATTTCTCTCACCATCTTACGTCAAGATACCTACAGTGAAATCTTCAAGGCTGTTTTCTAGTTGCAAAGTAACATGAAGCAATGAAGGATGGGACAAGTCATACAGGTTTGACATAGCAGCAATTATATTGCATATAGGTATATAGAACAATTGACCATAGGTATACACAAGTGTACATTTATCTATTCACCTCTCCTATGTCATATAGGCCATATTTCAAACTAAACTTAACTCGGAACTACTATTACATATACTGTAGTATATGTATGTTATATATGTGTACCGGTATGCAACTGCATGAAAAAGGAGAGTTTTGAGGGGACTGCATGTCAGGTGATGGCATATCATTAAAGAACACCAAATGTGTACTAGGACTTTAGATGTACAGTCACAGACAAATAGGTTTCCATGTTTCAATTTTGATCCCTTTATATGCGTATATGCATATATAAACAAAACTAAAAGGAATGTTTGAGTGCTTGAAACTTTGTCACATGTATTCAGCTACAACAGCTAGCTGTCTTTACTAACACACTTTAATTTTTTTTGCGTACATGAACATATGCACAGGTACACATACAAAGCTTTTCTTCATTGTTAATAGTAAGATACATTGCATACACAACTTCAAAATATAAAAGCAATTTTATCTTATACCTGAATTTTATTTTTTCTAATAATAGTTGTTCTACTTTATAATCGATAGTCAAATAGTTCACAAGTAAGCACCTAGGGATGGATTAATCTCATTTAACATTAAACCTCTAACAGCTCAGAAGTTAGCTTCTCAAGCTTTCTCTTCAGTGAATGGTGGGAGACAGGCAAATCGCCCCTAAGAAAGGAATCTAAAATACGTGAATCACCAGCTAAACATACCTATTTCTTCCCACTAAAGGACAAAACAAGTTGGTTACTTTAGGCAATTAAATGTTAGACAACTAATGGCAGCAGTGCTGAATCACATGCCAGGAGGCAGGCATGGAGAAGCATAGAAAGGTAGATTGGTACATGAAACTGAATGGCATTAACAATTTGGTCTCCTTGCAGGCACCTGCAGTTTAGACAGTCTGGTCTTTCACTCATGGGTAGTGGGAGAAGTGATGTCCACAAGGTTTTGAGTGTGGCTAATGTATTTGTTCAGATGACCTGAATGTCAACTCTGGCCTTTCAGCAAAACAGGGTACGTGCAGCCCATCGTGCTGCCAGGCGACAGAGGAGACCTGCTCCAAGGGCTAAGCTGTGATTTGTGAGAGCTCCCAACACAGAGCAGGGTTTGGCTGAGAGCCTCAGGCATATAGAACTACTTGGTGAGGGATGACCCACAAGATCAAAACATGCTCCCCTTCAGTACCCTTGTTGTGGGTGATGATGATGAGGATTAACCTTGCAGTGACCCTGTACCCAGTGCAATGTATGTTTCCTGGTTAGAGGTTCTGTCTCCTTTTCTTTCCCACTCACTCCTCACTTGCAGGAAGCAGGGCAGGGAGCGGTATTTCTGTGTGGTTTGATCTGTCATGCTGTCCTCAACAATTTATAGCTGATCCCCAAGCTCCTTCACTGAAAAGTATATGAAATAACGATATTCATGAGCATGGCACATTTTATTCTTTTTGCAGAGCTCTAGATAATATAGAGGTGAGCAAGGTGCATAGAAATGGACTGAAAGATTGAAACTGCAGTACAAGGCAGATGAAACCGCTCACCCTATGATGTCGTCATATGATGCTGCTGCCTAGGAACCCACCTTCATTCCTCCCTGTTATGGAAACTGATTTCTCTGAAATGATTGAAGTTCAGTTTCAAAGTTCCGCTTTTTGTAGAAAAAAAAAAACACCACATTTTGTAATTTTGTTTTTTTTCTGAAATTGTACTTATAATACTACAAATGTTTCTCACTTACATAACTGTAAAAACTTTCTATGTACAATAAAAAGCTGTAATTCAATCTTTTTGATACCATAAACCTCCAGAGTTGAGTTAACATAATTAAACACCAGAGCCACAAACTCATTTCTTTGTATTATCATGATCCTTGTCTGTTGCTTTATCATACACATTTAAAACATTTCTACCTTGAGATGCTCTTTAAGACATGTTGTCAAAGTGTTGTCAGCATTTGTTTAATGCCTGTGAAAGTTTGCACTTTCTCTCAAAACTGAACAGTCATCATGGGGCTGGAGTAAAAATTAGCATGACATTATAAACTATTGGTGAAATGGTGCTCCTAAATATTCAGGAGTCAAGCACCTGACACCACAATTCCACGTTACCACATCAGATATCCTTCTCTGTTTCTATTCCTACCTGTTTGGAGTAATGCACCTCATCTCCAAAGATAAGTGCACGTGCAACAGGACATTATTTATCAACAAGTAAAAAAAATATGCACTACATAGCTTGATCTCATCTAATATTAGTAAATAAAACATGTAGGTTAAGAATATGTTTTCTCTTTCACAAGACCATAGAAAGAAAGAAGGTGGCTTTTTTTTAAGGTAATTAATCCATGCAATTGCTTTTAGCAAATGCTCTTCAGTCCTGATATCCAGTCCCTCATGAATTAGGCCCTAATACAACTCACTCAACTGAACTTTTCAATAGCTTTGCCACTCTTTCAGGTAGAGAGGATATCATTAGGCATTTTGGCAAGAGTCTGGGAAAGAGCCAGCTCAGGTGAGCCAGATGGGAGCCTCTTGATCTCCAGGAGGGACTATTGCCTGATTTTCTCTGTGAAGGAGCAGGGCACCGTGGCTTGCTGCATTTATCCAAAATATTATGTTTACCTGTTCTCTGTCAGCTGTAGGTAGGCAGGATAACTGTGTCTCCTGCCTGCAGCTGCAAGCTGCCTCCAACCCAAACTGTGCCGAGAGGCACCAGGAGAGTAAGTTGTTTTTGCCCTCAACACCCACTTCCCTCACAGAGGGCTGGGCATCGTCTGGCCATAATAAAGACTTCAACTAACTCTTCTTTGAAGTGAGAAGTTGAGTCACACTGTCTATGAAATACTCATTTTTCATTGTTGTAAAAATGCATCCCAGTGCCAGGGTATCCCGTTGTTTATTCGCTGTTCTGGCATAGGCATGCAGGGGGGTGGATGCTAATCACAGAGCAATCTGCGAGAGGCAGACAAACACAGTAGGTGAGACTGGTTAGGAGGTATAGACTAGACACCTCCCTCGGAGGGGGCTAGTGTGTTGCCAGAATGGCTGGCAGTCCTCGGAGGCTTCAGAAATATGCCCTTCAGTATCTTGGCTTAGAAGTCAGTTACATGGGAAAACAATACACAGTTTTACTATGCCCGGCAGCACAGCTCCTGCCTTGAGCAGAATCAAGTGGACTTGCTTTTAGAAAATAATGGGGGAGACACTTTGAAATAAGAGACTGCTTAATGCATTTGCAGTTACATAGATGCATGTTTTTGCCAGAGTATCTCATTATGCAGCCACCATTTTAGCATGACGATGTGATGAAGATGTCAGTTAACCACATAATTATGAAAAGGATGAAAATAGGACTGTCTCTTGTACCTTCTTCTTCTTTTAGACGAGAAAGTAAAATGCCACCTCTACCATGGTATGTGTAACTTTTGTCATTAAATCAGGATTTCAAGCATAACTTCTTGCAGCTCCTGTCAGTGAACAATTCTGTTAATGAACTATTTCCTTGGCTGGCAATAAGTCACTGTATATGTCAATTATTAATAATTCTCTATCTGAAATTAAGATTTCAGTAGCTTGTTAATGCGAATAACTCCATAGGTTTATTACATTGTCAAAATCTTACACTGAAAAAAGTCTTCCTTTCTCTCTCTTTCTGAGAGCTACACAAGGCTGTTGAAAAAGTGAATGGTGGTTAAAAGTTAATGGTGGTGAAAGTTCCCTTTTACCTAGATCAGCTACGCTTGAGTCATGTGGAGTTCACATTTTTAAGCATTTCTGCAACCCCACTTGATTTGAAACAAGAGCTGAGATTCTTCTGTAAGTACAGTACTTCAGGAAGGTGAAGTTTGAAGAAAAATATTAGCTATCATGAGGGTTTATACCAAAATGTTGAGATACAGCAATAAAGAGTTATTTTCAGAAAAGAGGGGAGTAAACAGTCTTTAATTTAAGAGAATCTTGACCTGAATCTTCTCTCAGTTACACTATTTTCATATGATGAAATCCCAGGTTACTCCCAACTTAAATTTATAACTGATGCTAAAGGTCTATCTGTATGATGCAGTGGAGTACCATGCAAAGACCCTCTGATCCTTTTCCAAGCTCACTCTAGAACTGGAAAATATATACTAATATAATAGTAGTAATATAATAATGCAGCCCTGCTCATAAGCTAATAATATTTATTTAGAGACTGGCTGAATTGGCATGGATGCCAGTTCCTATTCTCTATCCTAGTTCACTTAGGTAGCTAATAGGTCTTAAGGATACATGTTCTCAGGATCTTAAGACATCTGGTGGGAACTGCACCTCTGAAATGCAGTCACTGAGCATTGAACATCAGTGAAAAGTAACTAGAATAGATTATTGATTAACTTGCAAAATTATATTTTTATGTATAGAAAGAAAAATCTGTAAACTCACTATGATTTGAAGACTAGAAACACATAAATTGTATTATTTATAAAATTATATTTATAAAATGCTATCAATAAGTGTTACATGGTCTTCTTTGTGTTTTATGGTGCTAAAGAAATAATCATAGCTATAATTATATGGGAATTTTTCCACATATATATAAGGTGATGAGCTTTCCTAAAGCTTTTGAATAGATGAAATGTCAAACCTGAAAATTAAATACATTAGACATTAATACAATGAACTTTTAAAGTAGGAATAAATTTTATACTTTTCTCAGGAGGATCGAAGACAATGGATTTGCTTGAAACAACATTCTTGTTATGTCCCAAAGGTTCAGAAGTGGTCCAAGTATGGGTTCCATTGCAGTCCTGTGAGCATCTGTGTTGTTCTATGTTTTAAGATATGCCCTAATCTGGTTTCAGTCCAGGCTAGTAATCCGCCAGAAGAAGGCTGGACATGGTTTAGAGGATAACATGGACCAAGGACTGTTCGTTTAAGGAAACTGTGGATTTAGTTACACTGATTTGGGGTGAGGGAGCTTTAAGTTATATGCTTGTGAGCCACATCTTACCACTTGGCCTCAGAACTACAGAGCAGTCCTGTCTCATCCACCTGTACACTTACATAGCCATTGGGCCTCTAAACATATGAGATGTCCTAGGGTGATCAAGATATCTGCATTTAACTACAAATGCCCCATCTGTTAGCAGCCACATTGAGCTACATTAGTATAATGGGAACTTAACCAGTAGGCTTCCATGTAAACACCTGTGTGAAGACATCTGCCTCCAGTAATCTGTGACAAGAATCCTGTCCATGAGACTCAAATTAACTGCTTAAGCATTGATATTTAGCACTGTTCAAACACCATATGTTAACCTGCCTGATCAAGAGCTGCTACTGCAGAATGACACAGATATCTGCTGGTGCTATGCAGGTTTCCTGGATATCCAAATGCCTTAGGTGGCTGAGTCTACCTCAGATAGCACTAGGCAGCTATGTTGAGGCAACTGAATCTTATGTATGTTAATCAAATTTTGAGTCAACTTCTAAAAGAAGTCACTTTCATATGATTGTTGGCTCAAGGTGTAGAGTAAAACATTTGAGCTCCAGATCTGCAGAGACTGACTCATGATACAAAGAGGTCTTTACATCATGAGTATGTCAACTTCTGACACGGCGGAGTTTTGTACTATAAATGACTCTGATATCTGCCCACAGAATGATGGCTGCATTGAGGTTGAAGAAAAACTTTTCATGGTTTCCCCTAAGTGAAAAAACCCATATTGATTATGGTTTACAAGAACTAAAAGGCCCAGTCTAGGCTTACCATCTGTGTGGCTCAAACTATTTAAATACAATCACAATATTGATATTGCTCTAACCTCTCTTGTGCCTCTCTGCCATCTGCAGAGCTGGAAAAACAGGTTTTCTTTATACTCATCATGACAAACTCTGTAATAGATTGAAGGAAATAATGTTTATATGAATACATAGCGTGTACACAATACATATAATGTAACTTGAACAACTTGCCTGAACACCGAGTTCAGGAAAAGACAGTAAGTCACCTCTGTTATCAAAATGCAAACACAATTTTGTCCAACCAGAACCTTTCTGGAACAGGTGGCATGCAATGATATGTTTGAAGGTTATGAGTTTATGTCAAACTTAGGTACAATAACTGGTAAGAATAGAAAAGTCTATGTAATCTATGTCATTGAAAAGTCCAAGTAATAAGGTTGAACTTTATTATTGATACAGTAAGAAATTGTCAGGGGAAGGAGAGATATTAATTTTACAAATGGTGATGAAATGGAAAATTAATATTGTCTATGTGTTACCACTAAATATTCTTTTATGTGTAGAATGGTAGCGAAGGAGTTCATGCATTCACTTCATCAACTGTCAAGCATATAAACACATAGGGAGATAGAAATAAAAGAGAGCACCTCACTGGAAAGTGTGTCTCAGAAAGAGATGCTGAGAAAATCTAATCAGTGTCTGAACACAAGCCATGTGTTAGCAAGGCTGCATGGAATATCAGGGGCAGTCTTTTTTTCTAAGTAACATCATTTTGGAGTTTAAGTGTTATTTTAAAGTATTTGCTGGTGGTTTGGTTTTTTGTTCCCATAGATGGCATTGCAGGGTGAAGAAGGCACCTGAGAACTAAAATGTCTTCCTTTGTCATTTGACAAAATACTTCAGACCTATGCCACAAGCTGCTGGGGTCATTACAGACTCAGTTGACGCCAACAGACTCTGACTCAGAGATGTCAGGTAATAACAGTGAGAAAGAGGGCAATTCATGCAAGGCACTGGGTGACATGACATGATAAAAGAGGAGAGGAAACAAGGAGACATAAACAGTGCTCATTTCAAACTGCAGGAGAACTTGAAGAAAGACAGGCTACATGTAATCCTCAAACTGCGAGTTCACAAAAGCCACAACTCTGACAAGCACTGTGGGGTTGACAGTTCACCCAAAAAGTGGCAATTCGACAGTAAATGCGCCCTCAGAAGCCTGCCAAACACCAGCCTGCTTCTGACTCAGAATAAAAAATACAACCTACCGAGTCATCAGCATCACTTCCTTCTGTACAATTCATTTCCTGAAGAGTTTCCCACCTACTCTTGCTTTCCTGTAAGATCTAGCAATGGCATGGCTGAAGATCAACATATGAAATTCCACACGGACAGAATAGTAAGAGGAAGAATGATTCTTCTCAGAGCATGTACAGCACATTCTATTCACCTATACTTTATGGGAGTGGCAGCAGAAAAGGCAATTCAATTTACAAACTAGGTCTGTTTTCCCAGTGTTTCTTTTCATGTGAATCATCACATTGAGCTGATCACATTTTCTAATTTAAAAAGTTTAAACATGCAGAAAAATGTACTTTTTTCTCTCTCTTTATCTTATCGTGTACATCATCAGCACACTACCACCCTCTTCCACAAAAAATATTCTCCACCATGCCAACTATGAACATGCCCCAGGCTTATTTCTTAAGAAACATTAAGCATTACCTCATACAGTGCACTGAAAATACGTCCAATAACAACACAACATCTAAGAAAAATGCAGAAACCATTATTTGCTGTCAGTGAGGTTAGCAAGTAATTTTCATCTTAGTCTGGAACAAAAAAAAAAAAAAAAGGTGGTTTTTGCTTTACTATTTGATTTCCTGAAGCACATTGCAGCATTTAAACTTCATGTTTCTTTCAGCAGGCTTACAAGGGAGACTAGACTGGTCAAGTCAGTCAATTTTATTGTTTGTCATTGTCAACACCTAGATTTCAAATTCTTATGGCAAACAACAGATAATAAAATCGAAGGTTCACTATGCAGTTATTATTCATTAGAGCTGACAGCTTTCATGAAGTCAAGAAATGATGAAGACTATGCAAAACTCCAATGAGTAGGATTTCCCTTTGGCAAGCTAAAATCAGCACTTACTCTGCAGTAACCATGGCTATTTCAGATGCATTGTCCATTTGCACTTCACTCTTGGCATGCCTGAATCTCACATACTTATACTTGAATTATTTTGGCCAGCTGCATCCACTAGGCCTGCACCTGCACCCTAAAGCTTCTCCACCTATTGCACCAAGACTGAATGGGGTTTCTTGCCATTACAGAATTCAGGTTTTATAAAGCTCCACAACAGTAAGGAGAGCTGGTTGGGCAACATCTCAGAGAATCCTCACAGTTACTGCAACCATTTTATTCTGCCAAAAGGAAACCCTAATAATGGAAATCTTCATAGCTGACATCCTTTCTTGACATCCTTATGCTTTCCAACATGACTCACAAGCAATGACCTTATATGTAGGAGGTAAGAGTACTTGGAGACTATCTTCAAGAATGGCTATGGAACATCTCTGAGAGCTCAAGCTTCAGATTTAAATTTTTTGACCAAAGAATAATGGATAAATCTATGGCCTGACACTGAGTCTCCTCCAGATTTCACAGATAGACACACTTCTCAGGGAAGCCACAGAGGCTGCCGGCGTTCTGGTGGTGGCATGATCTCTAGCCTGAATTGGTAGATCTAATCTGGTTAGCTCATAACACACTTAATGCAATTAGACACCCACTTAAATAGCTTCTGGCTAACTGTCTCGCTTTCTGTACTATCTGTGAAACTGGCAAACAACATTGGGGAAACTGAAAACTTTGGCCCTATCCTGATTTTAGAATAGAATTTTAGAATCATAGAATGATTTAAAAAGATCACTATGTATCTCCAGAATATGCAGTCTGGCTTTGTTGTGTCAGGGTCAGGTTCTGAAAAAAAGAATAATCAAGTAAGTAATCTGGTGCAAAAGTGAAGGTCAGACCATGGTATCTAAAAGCTCTAATGTGAGACATAAACGTGACTCTGTGCTTATGGAATTCAGTGTCCTTACTCTGCCAGCATTTTCCTATTTCATGGGCAAAGTAAAAGAAGAAAATGTACAAGTTTCATAAGTTTCTTGACAGTATCTCTTTTAGAGGTTACTATTACATTTGTCAGCATCCAACATGTTTCTCACCAGCTTCAATAATAATTTGTTAACCAGCTTGGCTAGGTGAACTAACTGTAGTATGTGAGGATACCCAAGGCTATACAAGACAGGGTTCTCTCTGCCTTGTCTCTTGCTTAGTATCTCCACCTGAAGAATACAGTCCTAATACATTTGCTACTTGTCTTGCCAAAATGAGGGTTTCGGGAATTTGAACTGCTTTTGAAGCTAACAAAATGATGGCTTAGGTGTTCGCGGGACACATCTGCCAGAGGCAGTCTCTCAAAAGAGATCTGTGGCCCACCAAGCTAAGTACTGCAGGATGCCTCATGGCCATGCTGGCTTGGACCTGCTTTGCATGAAGTAGGAACACCACAGCTCCCTTGGAGGCATATTGTCGTGGTTTAACCCCACCTGGCAACTAAGCTCCACGCAACAGCTCGCTCAGTCCTCCACTGTGGGATGGAAGGAGACAATTGGAAGGGTAAAAGTGAGAAAATCTGTGGATTGAAATAAAGGCAGCTTAATAGTTAAAGGAAAAGAAGTGCATGCTTTGTAAAACAAAACAAGGAATTCATTCACCACTTGCCATTGGCAGACAAGAATTCAGCCATCTCCAGGAAAGCAGGGGTCCATCACACGTAACAGTTACTTGGGAAGATGACTGCCATCACTCTGAATGTCCCTCCTTCCTTATCCTTCCCCCAGCTTTATATGCTGAGTATGACACCATATGGTATGGAATATCCGTTGGGTCAGTTGGGGTCAGCTGTCCTGGCAGTGTACCCTCGCAGTTTCTTGTGCACCCCCAGCCCATTCACTGGTGCAGTAGTGTGAGAAGCAGAAAAGCCTTGGCTCACTGTAAGCACTCCTCAGCAGTAAGTAAAACATCCCTGTGTTAGCAACATTGTTTTCAGCACAAATCCAAAACCATAGCTCCATACCAGCTAATATGAAGAAAATGAACTCGTGCCAGCCAAAACCAGCACACATAGTAATCATTTTTGTGTGCATTTTTTTTTCAGTTCAACATGTCTGATATGAGCACTAAATTACAGCCAGTGAAACAGTGCTTTCTGAGGATATGTGTTACGTGTTTTGCAATATGGCACATATTCATTTGGGGATACTTGGGGCATGGTTTTGGAGAACTGTGGAAGACCAAAGGAAGCATATTTGGTGAAGATACGTCCACAGTGACATCAATGAACTATCCCCAGAACTGGTTATCATCTCAGAAGAAATAAGTTGGTTCAGTCCAGAAGACATACTGAAAGTGAATTAACAAATGTATGATATGACCAACTGGGGGAAAAAGAACAGAAGGTAAGTTACTTGACACTGTAGGCATACCAATAGGGCCGCCATTCTGCAGATCCTCCTTGCCATTCCTTTCTTCACTGGAGCTGCTGCCCACCAGCTTCTTTTCTAAACTTCATGATCACTGCAGCGTTGATGGCCTAGCTCTGAATTTTTTATTGCAGGACCACAGCAGCACTTCTTCATCCTTTTCTGAGGTCTACAAGTATTGGCATCAAAAGCAGGAATTAGTTGAGTGAACTGGGAATATTTTACTGTCATGTTTACTAGATGATGAATGTTTCTTTCACAGAGAAGATAACCTCAGCAGGCTGAATTAGGTGCTCCTTTCAGCGTTAAGAAAAGGCTCGTTACTGCAGCTGTGTACCACAGGCTACATACATTAGAAGAGGCAAGCACAGCTCAAGTCTAGCTATATGACCCAGCACTGCAGAGGGTGCAAGTGTAAAAGTCTGCCTTAAAGTCAAAGTCTTCTGTTAGAAGTCCTAAGAGATGTGTTATCAATGTTCCTCTACCAAAAAACCTGTTCTAGGGGAAGGCTGACACTGCTACTGAGACTATTTTTGCCTACAGCTGTCCTTCCAAGTACAAGCCATGAGCTACCTTTAGAGAATTATACGAAGCCTCTCCCTTCCAGAGGCCAAGGAATGCAATCCACCCTTTCAGTCCCTTGAGGAAAAATTCTTTTTCCAACGACGGTCAGGACATTGTGTGAAGGAGGACTTGGCTGCTTTTCTGGTGCCCTGAAACCTTCTTAATACAAGCCACACAGGAGCCTGGTCTGAGCCAAAGCTTACATCAAGACTCCTAAAAAGGACTGGGTCTGTGGCAAGCATTGAAGTGGAACATGGACTACAGCACTTCTAAACAGAAAGGAAATGTTTGCAGCAATATTTTTCAGCTTCCTATGATCTTTCGGGAAAGGAATGGGAGACAGAATATACTTCTGGAACATGCCCCTCCTGAAGGACAAAAAGTGCTTCTGTGGACCATTGTTTTAGCAACATTGAAGGGCTAGAAAGGCAGTTCTTAAAATCAGAATACTTAGTTATAGAACAATCCTCAGTACTGGAAAAAAACATTTCCTTAACCTAACATTACAAAAACTGCTTTTGCTGATTTTGAAGTGATGAACAGAATGCTAGACACTAACACTCTCTTTAACTAAAAAAAACACATAACTAAATATTTACTAAAAAAAATTATGGCTTGCTGCTGCTTAGAGAAGAGGATTCTGCCAAGGACTTCTATCTGGCAATCACACAGTCATAAGCAAGACTCAAGGGAAAGTTGTTCACTTTTTGAGGGGACAGGCCTACCAGAATTAGAACATATATGGACCAGTGGCCATCTTCTCTATTAGCACTAAGGTTTATAGAATGCTTATAAGTTAACGTGTTCTAAGAAACTCAAGTTCAAAAAAAAAAAATTATACCATGTAGTTCTGTCACTGGGGAAAAAAGTATCCCAGGAATGTAAAGGCAGTTAAATATGAAAATTTAACTTTACAGTGAATTGGCTACTGATGCACCTAATGGCACAGGCTTCCTACTGGAGTACTAATGCTTCTTTTTAAATAAAATTAGATGAAAAAAAAAAAAACAAACCCACCCAAAAAAAACCCTGCTATTCAAGTCACTTAAATTCATAATCTAGTGCTTCTGGTTCTTGGAGCAGAAGCTATGAAGTTGTTTCTTACATGATGTGTGCAGATGTTAGGCACCTTGTAATTGAATATACAGCAGCCACCAACATGACAAACAGTATCTCAAACATTTAAAAAAGCATGGAGACAAGACTATTCTAAGCAGGTTGGATGTCCCTTTGAAATTCCTCCATAACCATAGACTCCATAGCCATCTGACTGCAGAAGAAACTTAAGCTCTTGCTTTGGATTAAGGTCCCGTGTTTGAGTTTAGGTGGACAGGACCATAACATAGAAGCCTTGTATAGCCCTCTCTGAATCTGGCTGTCCTATAAAAAAGACAGGACTAAGGCACCTAATTTATCTATTTGGGATAAAGAATTAGCTGTTTTTTCTTTAAGTGGATGGCTAATAGTGGCAATGCACACAAAATTTAAAGTATTCATCATACTTCCAGTTCATGTACCTATATTTATTATATATTCTTCATGTTCCTTACTCCCTTCTGTAACTACAGAACAAAGAATTCTTCCCATTGAAGAACACTTAGTGAAGAACAGAAATTATACAGAGCTCTGTAACTGTGAGCTAGGGAAACACTATTCCCACAAAATTCACTAAATGGAGGCCATCTAATGAAGCTACTAGTAGAGAGGTCATAAAACTTTTTCATAAAATGACTATGTATTCCATGTCCATAATGCAGAGGAACAAAAACATGAATGGGTTCAAAGTAGAGTTAGATAAATATGGCAGAAGAGTTCATCAGTGACTGTTTAGTACAACGATTTGGATTCAACTCCCAACTCATTTGATCATAAATCTGTGTTACAAATAGATACCCTACTCGTATACAGAAACTTATTCTAAGCAACTGCTCCTTGGTGATATCAAAGACAGAGCTATGGGGATATTTGTCCTATTTGGCCTGATATTTCTTACGGTCTTAGCCTCCTGAGGAGACTGACAAAGGTGGATGTGGAAGGAAGGCTGTTGATATCATAGTCATAGCACTGCATAAACAAATTATTTGGGAAGGTTCCTTGTGTTACATCTTCTCTGCACTCTTTTAACAGCTTCTTGTACCCTACATACCTCCTTAATAACCTACAGAACTTTGAACTACTGAATGCTTGTGACTGGGACTCTAGGGTCTTTTAGCAGTCAAACTGTCTCAGTTGTGTCACTTGGTCACAATTAATTTGCCATGTCACTACTTATTCCTGGGATGCTATCATGTCAGTGGTGTGTATATGCCAGCACAGTCTTTCCCATAGAAGTTGGTGTCTGCTGTCCTTATTTTGGTTGTTTCTACAACTATGTCAACAAGCTGGAGTTTCTGGTTGATAGATTTCTTTTGTTTACCATCAAGTTTCCTACCAAGGAATGCACTGCAAAATGAAAGAGCTATGATATTAGCTTAGGAAAGGGAAAATCTTCTAAGGGCAGAGGTATATTCAAGGCACCTCTTAGCAAAACTCTGGATTCTGGCTTTAGGCTCCTTCTATGAGAATAATGGATGGTAATATTTGATGTAGCTCATTCAGACATAGGTAAATATGAACAATTTCTCTCACTGTTCATCTGCTTGTTGGTTCTGGGATAGATGTGAGAAGTCAAACCTTACATTTTATCTTTGAGTAGGACAGGGAACACCAAGCTCTGAGAGAAATTGTGTGTGGACTTTTGGGGAAGGATTGCTTTTTAATGAACATGTAAAACCTCATCTACTGTCAAATATGCTACGAACACAGAAGAGCAAATTAAAATTTCTGAAAGAAAACAGTATGAAATTTATAAAAGGTAGAATTAAAATGATGAGAAAGTCATGTGGGAATTTCCTGAGGGAATGTGGAGACATTGCTTCTGAGGAAGAAATGTTGTTCATAGTCAATGATGACAAAAGCAGCTGATCACAGTACTAGGCAGGAGGTACAACTGTATTTACTGTTTGTGTAACTACAGATAGTATGCTCTATCTATACATATGCTTTCTTGTCTTCATTCCTCAATCTTGTATTGATTGAATACAGATGACAGAAAAGGTTGCTTGGTAGAAATACTGTGATTAATTATTTTCTATAGCCTTTGTATATTTTAAACATTTTTAAAATGTTATTTGAATATACATTGCTAAAATGTGCTTCCTTTTCTTATTAAAACTGCTGATAGAAAACACTTTTTTTCTAGCTTTACATGAAATAAAAAAAAGGAGGGAGAGAGAAAAAGCTCTATTATATATTATACTGAATATATATACATATATATATATAGGCTGTGCACAGCTTAAAACTTTCATTTCTAGTAAATACCACTAGCACCCTAATTCAGCCACAGTTTTTAAAGTGAGCTCATGTTTAAGGAATTATAAAGCAAATAATAAATAGCCAATGTTAAAATAAATTAAAATATATAAGTGGATGCATAGACCTAAATTTATCAGAGCTGAGCAGAGCTTGGTGTAAGTTATGGAGGTGAGGATGGAGTTCAAGAGTTCGTTCTTAAATTTCTCCCTCCCCCTCACAACTACTCATTCATTCAATTGTTAGCGATAGCACATGGAGACGTCATGTGCTACCAGAGCAAATTTCTCTGATGTCAATAAAAATTGTAGTGTAATGTAAATAATACCTTATCTGTGTTACTAATTGAGGGCTAAATTGAGACCTGAGAGATAGCAAGTGGATTGGGAAATAAAAGACTGTTTGATGACAGCAAGAACGACAGAATTTGGACCTTGGAGCAAGATTCCTCAAGTAAAGACCTTGAGGCCAAACGCAGCTCGTGATGCCTAGCCAAAGCTCCAGACAAATGAGTCTGCCTGAGGAGCGGCCTCAAATCCAGACCGGGTGAGTGATAAGAGGATAAGAGCCCTGGGATCTTACTCACACATATGCATGGGGCAGGGAGAAGTAGCTGCAAGAAGCAGCTACAAGGGCACAAGCACACCTCACTCCTCCCATTCATGTGCTTCTGAGCATACTCCTACTTGGGTTTTGACCTGTCTCTTCTTTGGGATTTTTTTTGTCTCCTTTCAAAAAGGAGTATACTTTTTTTGTTTTGTTTTGTTCCCAACTACTCTGTTCTCAGTGGAATCTTGAAAGTAAATTCCTTGAAGAAATTCCAAAATCTTTCACCCTAATTTAAAAAAAAAACAACAAAATTTGGCCCCTAAAGTACACAAGTGAAATTAATTCTCTATGCATCTAGTTTTTATGCTTCCTCTTTTCTTAAGCTGGTCCATCCAAAGAAGGTTTTTGGCTTGAATTCTAAAATTATCATAAAATTTTGCACATAAATAAATTCTTCAGACACAGCTCCATCTTTGTCAGTTGGTGAATATGTTTTAATGATTGTTATAAAAAGTAGAAATACAGAACTAGAACAGTTGATAGGGTAAGTGTACATGGTACGTTTACATAATGTACCTTTTAATAATTTGAATAAGATTATCTGCAATGCCTGTTTACCTATGATAAATCACAATGGTACATTTACACAGACAATCTGCTAGTGAACTCATTCACCAGACTTTTCATGGTCACACTGCTTGAATCTTAGCTTTATTCTTGGCCCTGTCCTTAAGAGTGTCCCTTCACTCAGTCTCTGTGATTAGTCTGCTGTAAAAAGGACTCATACTAGGCAGCGTTGCTGCAGGCTAGCCAGTGTCACTTGGCCTCCAGGTGAGGGGATGGTCCCTGTCCTTCTTTTAGACAGCATCATTTCATACACACAACACAGATGCTTACACATGAGATTAACGCATTTATTTTTTACCTGGCATTACACACATCTTTATTTCAACCTGGTAATTATGGCATTAGGTTGATAGGAAGACAGATGGGTGTCAGCACAGCAGTCAGATCTTGTGTGCCTTTCCCTAAAGTTGGCCCTTAAGTGTTGAGATATAACAAGCATAAAGCCAAAGAGAAACCTGACCATCTGGCAACCTCTGCTGGGTTAACCTGTGTGGCATGATTTTGACACCTAACAATACAGAAGGTGAAGTGAACGAAATTAAGTTATATCCTGTAATATGACCCTTAATATGTCCCTTGGAACATGTATGGCAAGGATGTTCCCTGAGAGAATGCCTTGGGTGATGGGACTCCTAACTTTAATATCTTAGTTCAGCACCTAAACTTGTGAATAAAGGCCAAAGCCCTACTGCTGTCCTTGCAGTCAAAGCCCATGCTGCATAATGCACCATCCAGTATTATTCCAGTAACAAGCTTATGTTGCATATTCTTGCATGGCCCAAAGCTTTATTATTCTAGCTGTCATCTGCTTAAAAAAAAGTAAAATATATAGATCTTCTAGTATATTTTTTATGCTACAGTTTTATGATTCATTCCAACTTGGCTTCAGCACAACATTTTTCCACCCACATAGAAAAGCATGCCAAGCCTCCGAGGTTTTGCAATATTCTTTTGTAGTATTACTTTTATCAGGCAATCAAGTAAATATTAATATAACATTTTTTTATAAGGAAAAGCAACTTTTGCTGCCAACTGCACAACTTTTCATGTGATACTATGAGGTATCAACATGTACCTTCTTTGAAAAATTCAACTTATGTATTTCTAAACATTCGTAGATTTAAACTTCTTGTGGGCATGAACTCAATATCACAGGTATTTTTACTTTTTTTTCCATATAGCTTGTGTTGATCAGGACTCAAAGTCTGTTCATTTTATTCACGTGACTATTCCCATTTGACTCAGAGTAGGTAAAACCAAGCAGCTTTATGAGCACAGTTATGTGCTCTGGTGCAAACAAACACAGTTATGCTGGCATGTATGTTTTAATGTTATTAAAGCTTATTCTAGATCCTGAATGGGCATAACTTACAGCAGTTTCAGTACTTCCAAAACTGTGATAGTGCGTTTAGATTGACATACTTTACTAGTTTAACAATATAATTAAACCAGGCAAACTTTCAGGACTAAATCTGATGTCAGAGCATAAGAATCTGCCTCATATATCCTTCAAATGATGGGTTTTGGATGATTATTTTGAAGATGGGTGACCACATAGATACATAAGAGATACTGCCCAGTTTCACAATCTTTTTGTATGATTAATCACTTTTGCCTGCTCACGTAGGTGAGTAAGTATTGTGGCACTTCAAGTGAATGCAATCCAAAGTAAAAGTTGCAGAGCAGAACCTATAAAATACGTAATATAGCAGATAAGCTTTCCAGTCATGATGTGAAATAAGATTGTTTATTATTTCCTGTCATATCGCTGCATGGTAATTTTCAGTGCATGATCTGGTGGTTCCTGCCCGGCATCCTTTCTAAGCTTTTTAATCCACAGCTACAGGAATATAGCTACCACACTTAACCCATGGCTACGGGCTACAGAGAAATCTAGTTCCCAGCTATTAACAAACCAGATGACACACATGTTCCTTATATTAGTTAAAAAACACACACATAAACACACACACATTAAAAAAAAAAAAAAACAGCAGGCTATTTCAGGTTAGCTGGAAGGAATTTATTGTAAAACTTTCAGTTCAAACCCCAAACCCCAAAATCCATTATTTGCACATTTCTATTTCCAGCACACGTAAATATGTCATTCCTGTTCACTAATAGTACCACAACCTACCTCTGTCCTTTCTTTCCTGTGAATAGGGCTATTCTTCACACTGCCAGCACTTGTTTACAACTTCCACTGCATTCGTTATGAGATACTGGGGAGAATTCAGCTCTCCTGAATTTAAACTATGCAATGCAGGTGTCTGTATCTGAACTTGTCCAAATTCCCATCAGGGTCAATGAAAAGCTCAGATGCAGTTCAGTTTCCTAAACATAGATGTCTTATTGATGTGTTAGATGCTGTGTGTTGCTACCCTTAGGCTGCTCCAGAAAAGCACAGGTCACCCCTAGGTCTTGTGTCTTATCTGCAAGTTTCCTGTAGATATCTCATATTCATGATGGCATCTCAAATGGCACTAGAAGACTGTGCTTAGGCAACCTTCAAACTCTCTATTAACTTTAATCGGAACTTAACACCTAATTGAGGTGCAGATATCTACACTGCAGACACCATAAATTAGGCTGAGCTGAATCCTGCACACTCACACCTGAGAGGAATAGACACTCGTCTGTTCTGGGGCTTGTGGAGGCTACTCTCACTAACCTATTCTGACTTATTTAGGACTATTGGGAATTCAGACATCCTTCTCATGAAATGGTTTTTTCTTTGCAGTTATACTTCAGATCTTTACACATAGATTCAGGAATCCCCCATCACTTATAGACAGAAATCCACACCTTTGGTACAGCCATTTACATCAATGTAATGCATTACTGTCTGGCATAACAAAACAACCAACAAAACACAAAGTCAAGAGGATCATCTGCACACACAATGCTAACTCTGCCCCAAAGAAATAAGCCCCAAGGAAATAAGCTCATGTGTCTGTAGGAATCTTCTCTAAAAAAAAACATACTTTTTTTCAGGACCCCCCAATATTCTTATTGCATTTTTAATTCTGAACACCAGCAAAAGCAAACCAAGGCATAAAGATAAAAAGGAAATGAGGTGCTATAGAGAAAACCACAGTCAGCACCATCTGTAGCCTAATTATGTTCAAGAGCTCATAGGAGAAAACTCACCTACAAGTGACCAAAATAAATGGACATTCCTAAAGGCTCTCAGAGCTCTAACAAAACATCTTTCAAAGACAGGAGACAAAATTTTAAGGGGCACTGTCCCACTCATACCACATACAAATGGAATAGCTGTAAATTGCAATGAGGTGGTTCTGGACCATTTATTGACTCCTCTGAGAGCTCTGCAGTAAGCTTCTCAAAACCTGAGGTATCCAAGGCTACACCTGCATTAGCAAATACAGAGCAATGGGAATAGTTGCTGAAGGAACGATGTGTATACTGCACGCATTTCAGGGGGTTGACATCAGACTAGTTCTAGTTCAGTCCTGTTGACTAAATTTCCATTAGCAAGTGTTAGGTAGTCTTCTGGAGCCTTAGTGTCATCCAAAAGGAATCCAGCTTGCACGCTTTTAGAGGCTTCATGATGCAAACCAAAGCTTCACCAGCCAGGAGGTCAAGGGAGGTTAGGCTGTGACTATTTACTCTGGTGAGACCCACCTGGTGTACTGTGTCCAGCTCTGGAGTCCTTGGTATAGGAAAAACATGGACCTATCAGAGAGGGTCCAGAGGAGGGCCACAAAAATGATGAGGGGAGGGAACATGTCTTCTATGAGAAAAGGCTGATAGAGCTGGGGTTGCTCAGTCTGGGGAAGTGAAGGTTCCAGGGAGACTTTCTTGCAGCAGTTCAGTTCTTAAAGGGGGCTTGTAAGAAAGATGGGGACAGACTTTTTAGTAGGGCCTGTTGCGATAGGACAAGGGGTAATGGTTTAAAAGAGAGGAGATCAGACTAGATATAAGGAAGAAAGTTTTTATGATGAAGGTGGTGAAACATTACAACAGGTTGCCCAGAGATGTTGCAGAGGCCTCATCCCTGGTATCATTCAAGGTCAGGGGCTTTGAGCAGCGTGATCTAGTTGAAGATGTCCCTGATCATTTCAGAAGGATTGGGCTAGGTGAGTTTTAAGGTCACTTCCAACCCATACCATCCTATGATTTTATGACTCTATACTTGGTAAGGGCAGTCAGGACATTCCCTTCAAAGTCACACTCCCAAACTAAACTAAAACATTAATAAAGATCTGTCCTTAAACATTTCCTTCTCCTATCTTCTGATTTTGGTGGTATGTTCTGGTTGTAGTTCCTGCGACACCATTGTACACTGTATATATCCATTAATTTCCAGAGGTATTTCTGTCCTTTAACAGGAGTATTCACTGGGACAAAAAAATATAGAGGTCTGGGCAGATGCAGGTAGCAGTGTCTTTATATGATATGACTGTAGTTGCCCAAGTCTATTTTCCAAATTAGAGATGTATAAAGAAGTTATCATAATTAACATTCTTCATGAGAAGTTCTGCACAGTCTCCAGGAAATGAATTGTCAGCAATGTAAACATTAACTAAATAAGCTTATGACAAGATTTTTGCACTGCATTTGTTCTGTGACTGTTCTTGCAGCTTCTTGTGCCAGGTTTGGTTGCCTGCCACCTTTTGCCAGTTCTCTGTATAAAGCAGCATACATGTATTTTACCAATTTTGTAGTCACTATCCTCTGAGCACACTTAATTAAGAGTTTTTTTGCATCTTTATGTTTGGTGATGTAGTAAATGGAGGACAAAGGGTTAACTAGTTTCCAAAGGGTGCTGTTTAACAATGGTTGCCTTTCTGAATCATGGATTAGCAAATAATCACTTGTTCTGATGATGTAATATTTGCAATTTACAGTAATGTTACTAAAGGGAGGAGTTCTGTGAAAATTGGTTTGAACTGGTCTCTCTGGTTTATGATCCTTCCTGTTCCCCTGCTTATGCACTGACTTAATCTTACTCATTGAATACATTTGTTTTCTAATTCTCCTTCATACCCTAACTAGCAAATAACTTGGAGGAATCCTACTATCAACCCCAAAAGAAAAAAAAAAAAAAAAGGAGTGTTTTAGCAGTGAAAAGCAAAAGAAAGCATTTTCGAGCTGGAAAATTGTTTACTTCCAATCATTACATTCTAACTCAGCATAAAATGAACTCCCTGGGGACCACTGGTAAATATATTTATCTTTCTAAGCTTTCATTTGGCAAAGAATCTTAAGTATATCAAGGGTTTCTTTCCAAGGCAGTCCCTGCAAGACAATACTAAATGTTACTTACTGTTAGCACTTTTAGACATCCAGGTGGAATTTTTCTTATAAGTGCTAAAAATTGATATTTTATCAGGGCTGCAGACTTTCTCAGGAATATCTTGAATACTTACTGATAAATCCTGAAATAGAAGTCTGCCTTTTTTCCCCCCTATTTCCATCTCTTTCCTGCCACAGACAAGTGAGTGTGGGAGGAGTAAGGATTATCTCATCACCTTGTACGCATTCACCCCGTCAGTGACCACTGCTGAAAAATCAGCAGTCATCATCTGTTGTCACACCTCAATGTATACCCTGTATACATGTAAAATCAATGGTTACTTTCAAGTACCATATGCCTGTACATGGAGTATTTCTGTTAGTAAAGACTAATAAATATTTACTTTCTAGTGATACCATAGTGTGTATCTGATTGTATAAAATAAAACATATGTGAAAGACTGGATGTATTCAAGATGGAAAATCAAGCCTAGACCGTGGAGAGAACAGGAAAGAGGAAGCCATTATTCTGCATGACAGACTGTGGTTGTGGATTTGACAGTTGCAGGATGGAGATTCCTGCCAAATGCCAAGCCACCTCCTCTGCATGTGGCTGCAATGTTTCTCAACTTACAAACCACCTTGATTACATAGTCCTGAGCACAGTCCACTGCTGACTCGGATCTGTTATCTGTAATAGAACCAAAACATCTTTTCTTAAGATCATATGACTGATTCCTCGCTGCTCAGATAAAGTGGACTTCTACTAGAAATCCAGTGATTTCTGTACCAGCCCTTTGCCAACAAGAAGCAGCAGAGCTGCTTTTCACTGAGAATCACTGTTTATAAATTGTTTTCCTAGCTGAGCAGTGAAGATTACGTGGACCGTTCAAAAGAAGGGCAAGTTAACTCAAAAAAAAAAAAAAAAGCAGTAAACATACATATAGGATTATGTGAGAACATTCCCAAACTGTGAAGTAACTGAAATAGATTAGCACACACTGATGCATAGGTCAGTCAAGTCACAGCATACTTTTGGTTTATATAATAATTTATTATATTTATATATAATTTATTCAATAGTAGGTACTCTGCAAACAATCATAACTTTTTTATCTGCACACTGCATAGTCAAACTATCATAAATTGATTTTTTGTTTGTGTTCTTCAGCTTATATTATATTAAAACCAATTTCAGGTTTTTCTTTTTGATTTTTTTTTTAAGGTTGGATAAGTTTCTGGCTACTTTCTTACTATTGTTAGAAAATGCTTTTGTAAATATCTATACTTATTATCCAGTTATGTTGACCTAGAACTTTTCTGAAGAGTATTCATCATATCCTTAAACTGTTAGTTTACATTTGCATCTTAAAGCCAAATGATTTAGGTAATACCCAGTAGTTTAGGGGTAATGCAGTCCATTGACCCACTACCAACAAAGACCAGTGGATTTTCTCATTATTTTCCAGCCCTTCACCCAGTCTTAAAGTCGACAGTTGATAGCTGAATAGATCTCTTGTTGCTGGGACAGAAAGGCTGGTTAAAACCGTGAACACAGTTCATGTTAAATATAATTTCAAAATTTGTTTTGGTGCTGAGTCACAACTAAACCAAACATTTTAAAAATTTCCATAGAATAAAAGGGTTTTCATTTTTACTTTTAAAAATTACCTGGAGGCAAATTCTAATTTCAATTCCACCCAAAATTGTTAGCAATATAATTTATACAACTACAGTTACAGATATTTACTGACTTATGGCTTGATTGTGGAAATCCATAATAAAACACATGCCATAACATATTATTTGAAACAGGATTGCAGGATAATGGAAAGATACGGTAAAGAGCTGGCTTCTCTAATTGGTATGTTCAATGATTATGTGCTTCTCTTGTTAAGAACCAAACTGTTTCATCAGAACAAAAACACGAGATACTTTGATCTGGAAAATAAGGTAAGATGTTTCAATGATACACTGCAGTCACAATTCATCCTTCCTAATGTTAATCACCTACATGAGGCATGTAAATTAGGGGGTTAGTCACCTCAGACTCCCTCTAATGTCGCAGGAGGAAGAGGGCACTTTCTCAGGGTGTCAGGGAGACTTGGTGGCTCCACAAGAATGGAGAGAGCCACAATGTTTGGATTACAACGCTAGTGCCTCAGTGGTACGGCTGAAGCTGAAGAGACCAAGTGCAGGTTCAAGCATTGTCTCATACCTCCTAGTTTCCAAAACAAAATCAATGAAACAGTGTAATTGTTCCTACTTTAGTATTCATTTTGAAGATTACATTTTTCGAAGAAGACATAAGAAAAATCTTCCCGATTCCACAAAAGCTTCTGTGTCATTAGAAAGTAAAGTATATTTGGTCTGACTCATCCCACCAGCTTCAGCTATATTACCAGTTCATACAGGAAAGGGTGTGCTTTTATTCATCAGCAAACTGTATCTATGACTGCAGAAATGGCCTTTTACAGGACTGGAAAGTAATCAAGTTAACTTGCCCTTTGATCTATGGGCAGCTCAAGGAGAAGAGATGATTCTGAGGGCAAAGTGGGGAGATTAGAAGGATTCCTGAACTTTAATTCAGCAATAGGCACATGAATCCCTTGGGTGGGTTTTAGTTTGTTTTGTTTTGTGGGGCTGTTTCTTTTTTTGTACTCTGAATTATATTGTTTCCTGTTACAGAAGTGTGAACTCAGAATACATTATTGCAAGCCTATGAGAACATCAACATTATGGGATAATGCAGACACCCCTACCTCATCTTGAGAAAAAAGATAAGGAAAATGGAATGAAGCTTTTATAATGCAGAAGTGACTATTGCAAATACTGGAACAGCTCAGCCAAGGCCTTTTGCAGCTGACGGTTAGAGTCCTCCAGGGATGGAGATGCCACAACTGCTCTAGTTTCTGTACAAGATGCCTAAAGACTTCAAATGTTACGAACATGGTCAGTACCTTCATTCAGCTCTCGTCCTTTCAAAATCAAAGACTGATGCAGGATGGAGGAAGAGGTTATTGTCCTTTGTATGCGCTGCTGCTCCCATGCCGAAATTTTGAGGACCCTAGAGGTGGAAGCAGTAAGAAGGGGAAGGTGAGATACTGCCTCCACTCCCCTAGCTCTAGGCAGTCTGATCTCAGAGCCTCTTACTCTCCAAAGCATTTGGCTCCTAGTCACTGGCTTTCCTTAGAGGCGTCCACCAACTCCCAATATATCTGATGATCTTTTCCTGAGGGAAAACTTCCTCTCTGGAACAATTTGCAGATCTTATATTTTCCTCTCCTAAGTGTCAACCATGTCCTGACTTCTCCTAACCCTCTTTCTACTCTTCTGCAGAAAAATTCCTCCCACTTTAACTTCCCACATACCCCTTCTCATCCTTGTAGGTTAACACCCAAATTCCTAGCAACTCAAAGCCCCAGTTTTTCCTGTCCATCCAACTTGACCTCTCACCTGTTGTTTCTCACCTGAACGCCCTTGATCCAAGCTTCCTGGCTCCTGCCAGACCTTCCTTTCCCTACACAGACATGCTGTTGCCATCTTCTGCCATCACCATCACTTCAGAGACAGAGCTTCCACTTGGTATCTAAACCAGGGCACTCTCTGCCTAGCCCCTTGTGCTTTCTGGATTTCCTTAGGGTTTCCTCTGCTTTAGGAGTGATCTAAAGATCTCACATTCTCTACCAAGAAACCACTTTGGTGTTTGTTTAGTGGGCAAGAAAAAAAAGTACATACATGAAAAAGAGAAAAAAGATGTAGATACAGTAGAAATAACCTTCTTGCCAGTGTGAATGATTTGAAATCAATATCGACAAGACAGATCAAATGTAATTGAGGTTAAGTGAGAAATAGAAGGGTCCAGAAAGGTAAATAGAACTAGAAACAGTAAAATTATTTTGCTAAATAAAAGAATTGCTGGGCTCTTGGTTAAGGTGGAAAGGAACTCAAATTGGTATTATTAAGTCTTATCGAGAATAACGAAAACTACGTACAGTTGTAGTCTGTGTGGATGGCACGTCTTACTTTGAATTCACAGACTAGGTCCTGTAAGTAGGTGCCTACCATCTGTTTTCAAAAACATACTTCTGAAATGTGCTGGTGATGCGTTAATGCCTATTTACTACAACTAAAGCTGTGGAGGACAAACTAGGAGACCAGGATTTAATTTCTTCCATTTTTTCAAGTGTCAAATCTCCCACTTATCTGAATCGAATTGAAAGGATGTTGACCAGAGAGTGTATAAACTAACAGTCCTTGAAGGAAGGAGATCTCTCCAAACCTGCTTTGTGCAGGTTACAGAATAATGCACAATTGTGGAGGTGTCTGTCAAGTGACTTGAATTTTCAGCTACAACGTAAAACAACTTCAAAAGGAAGAGTGGAGAGTGTGCCTGAAACCCCATGTCTCCCTCTCTAAACAATGTCACCCTATGGGAGGACATTTTCCTTGTAGAAACACTGGCTGCAGCCCCTTCAGTCAGAGCAAAGCGTTGAGTCCGAGTCTAACTTCCTAAGCAAATGGCTTAACCACAGAATATTGTATGAACGGTGGGTGGCAGATCCTCCTCCACTGTCTGTTCTAAAATATCACTCACAAAGCATTTTCCAAGGAGCCTTCTGGGTGTGTACTTGGTGTTTTTTGAGAATGTCTGCAGGTTTGAGCCCCCCAGCAGACTTCAGCAGAGGAATGCCTAGCTTCTTAGGTGGGAGATAGCTATCAGGCTGCTCAGGCTGCTTAAACTATTCTGGGCATGTGCCAAGGCAGAGCTCTGGACACCCAGAAGAGCTGAAGCTCAGACACACAGGTGCCTACAGCAAGATTAAAGAAAGCACCTAAGCATTCATGGTGCAACTGAGGAGAATTTCATCAAAGAAATAGAAAAGTGATTTTTCCCAATAAAGTTTGCCCCACTAAAATACCCCAAATTTTCATTACAAAATTTACTTTGATGCTGAAAATTACACCACTGACACTTTGACTAAACTAAATACGTAGACTGCCATTTCCCTGGAGTGCATTTGGGATTTACAAAGTAGGTATTTTATTACCTGAGGCCCTCAAAGATCACAGTTTTCTAGGCATGCTTAGATTATGTCTAACACATATCAACAGCACTGGGTTTGGCACAAGGCAGAGCTGCCACGGTCACTTTAATTCAAAACCAGTGGTGTGGGAGAAGCACTGGTGGTTGTGGAGGTGGTATCCACTTTTTGCATACTAGTCTATAAGATCAACAGCCTACACAGCCATTGATGACCCAGGTTCATTGAATTTTGGCATCAGACTGCAAAAGCAGATAAATCCTTCCCGGTGAAGCCATAGTACTATCTAGCAAGACTTTTCCAATAAGGTAATTGGTAGGTTTTTTTCATGGTATTTATAATGAAGTACATTTTGACAAACTTACAGAAGATTTTCTTGTCCCAGCTGACGTTTTGCATGCATGGACCAGTTTGGTCCACAGTTTAATTAATCTTTTCTGTTCAATAAGGTTCCCTGCTCTGTAAAAGAATAACTCAGTCTAACATGCCATATTCCAGATGGATGGGGACTGCATCACAGCCACCTACCCCAGCCTGTGACAAGGATGAGTTTAGCCCACTTCCACTGAAAAGGGCAAACAGTGACAGCAGCTGTTTGTTGGGACAAGATGATAATGAAGTGTGAATAACAAGTCTCCTTTTCATGTAGATATTATGCAGATTATTCTTATTTGGTAACACCCAGAGTTACTGAGAAACTTAAACACATGTTGTTTGGTTAAGTAAACTATGAAAGAATATGGGAACCCAAAGGCACTGTAAAAACTAAAAGCTCAACCTCATTGCCAGATGGAATTCAAAATTCTGCAAAGCTGGTGAACGTAGGCTGGGGAAAAGAAAAGACAGCAACGCTATCTATGACACAAGAAGAAAAATAGGAAACTCAGCAGAGGGTTTAAAGATGTCTGTGGAGGTGGGTGAGTCACTGTTGCTCACACTTTGAAGTGAGTGAGACAAGCCTGTGCGTCATACATTATTTCCTCTTAATCTGCAGAGAACAGGCCATCCCAAGCCATTGATGGAAGCCAAAAACTTTGAGCACAAATGAAACGTGACTGGACATGGGTTTCTCTTAGTCAAGCATCCTGGGAGCCTAGAACCGCAAGTCAGACTCTGCCAGCAGTTGAAATACCTTTGGTTACAGGTTAACAACCTGGTGATAAAAATGAACTGTGGCTGAAACTAAGCCTACGTGGGCCTAATGGAATTAGGAGCCAAGTTTCATACAGCTATAGGGCTGATACTACACCCACTGGAGTCAATGATAATCTTTCCATGAATAACAGAGGCAGATCCTTTCATCTCTCTATGCCCATAGTTATAAAACAGGGATAACGGTACTTTCTTTCTCTTATGTTTGCAGCCTCAAAAACATTTTGTGGCAAGGACTGTCTCTTTCTAGGCACAATGGCATTTAACACCTCAGGATTTCTCTCTTGTTTGGAATTTGAACCTAGACAAAAAACATGAGGACTGGCATGACATTTCAAGCAGATACGATGTATACAGAATACCACGGACTTGTGTAGATCTGAAGACATAAATCTATAGCTACCATTAGAAACTGTGTGAGTGCTACTAGCAGCTTTTGAAACCCCTGTCTAAAAAGTCTGGGGATTTTATTTCCTCTTCTTTGAACTACTACAGTAGTATAAAGCATATGAAAGCAGCACAGGTGTTGAATGTCTAAGAATTTCATAGGGGTCTACAGGTGCAAGGCTAACACCATTAGTGAAGATAACTGTGAGGTTGAATAAGTTGGATATTTATGTATCTCTTAGTCATACAGTACTGCTTAAATGTATAGCTCAACATATTACACTAAGAACAGTCTCTAGCACCTACAGGACATAAAATCCCACACAAATACCATATAAACATATACATTTCACGGGAGGATATTAATCTTCATTTAGGCTTAAGCAGACAGAGTAGACCCTTCCTAGGCTCTAAGCACCTGATTAAGGAATATGATCAAGTAAAATGGTGTTAACACTCGAGGAGAATCTTTCCTCAGAGTCCTCAGATGTCTTCAGTTAGATCTCCAGATCGTGTCAAACTGCTGCCACATCACAGCATACTTGAAAGATCACAGTTTCAGGAGAAAAGCCAGAAGTAACAGCCCACCAGTCCTCCACAGTTTGCAGAGCCCTTCCATCTTGAAAACCTGGTGTCTGAACTAGTTAAAAATGCCCATTATAAGGCTAGAAAAATCTCCAAATTATAGACTCTTTCAGAACTTTTGTAAGCCAAATATTTTGTTGTTGCTCTTGGAAGAAAACAAATCCTTGGGCAACTGAGCATGGAAAATAGGGCTGAACAACCTGTTTAGAAATCCCAACCTGCCTAAACATAGCAAGTTTCAGCTTGACGAAGACTGATTGTGCTGAGGATGGCCTGAAGCCCACATAACGCAGCTAACTTCCGTGTTAGTTAGGAGCTTTGATGAGCTGGAGGAGATGCTTTCATTTAAAAGGAAGGCTCCACGCAGCCATTTTAACTGGATTTAGTTTTGCTCACAAAATATTAACAAGAAAAACTAAATTAAAAAGAACCCAAACTATTGAAATAATCTAGGTGTAATTTTTTCAGTATTATAGATATCTGAGATGTTTGTCAGGGTTTTAAGGATGCCAATATCTTCCACTACTTATTCAGAAAGGTCCCAGATGTGGAAAATTTCCTTGAATAGCTCATGGTGGTGGTGGAAAAATGTAGAAGAAAGGAGCAAAGGGGACTGATTCACTGCAGCATTTTATTCCAAAATGACACATGGATGTAATACTACTGGGATTGATTGAGTCACGTAAACATAAAATTGGGTCAAAGAGGTAGTGGATTTGGCTCAAAATATCTATTAACATTTTGAGGAAGGGGACGCTGCTTCCTACTACTTCAAAACAGTGTGAAATGTTTTTTATGTAAAACAGTAGTGGCTGCCAATAATTCACCAAGCTGGTTAAAAACACTTTCACATGACTTCGGGTAACCATATGTTATAAACTAGCTGAGACCTGGGAAATCACTCTAGGCAGTGGTAGGCAGACAGGTAAACTTAGCTTCATGCTTTGCTTTTAGAAGTTCCAGTACATACTGCCGCAACCAGTTTTTGTTTTGTTTTTTTTCCCAGAGAGCCAGTCTGTAACCACAGACAAATGTTTTTCTCTGTTGAAACTCATCCTTATGGCACGACAGCCTGCCTAATTCTTGGTTATACTGCGTACATAATAAGAATGCTCAAACATAAAAGGGACGAAAGACCGAAGTGAGAGAAATCTTCCCTCAATTCCATTTTCCAGAAAAGCAAAATCTGGCATACCCAGATCTTTTTGTTGGTTCCCAATGCTGACACAGTGGAATTGAACAGCAGCCACTGATGGCAGTTAGGCTTCTTCTTTGTCAATTTTTTCTGCTTATTTTTTGTCTCATACTCTGGATCGAGCGTTGAGATATACAGACCCTTCCTTCTAGTTTCTGTTGTCTAGAATCTGTCATCTAGTATCTGTCTGCTTCGTTCACCTTTTGTGTCTAGCCTTGTAAATCATCCCTTATCTCACTTGTGTAATTGTGTCAATAAAAATTTCAATAAAATGATGTTAAGAGGTCTTAAGTTCATGTCCCACAGCTGCCTCAAAACAGTTAGCAGTTCAGGGTGAAAAAACAAAATTTTCTTCACTGCTTGGCCTAAAAATTCATCCTTGACATCTGAAAGTCAAACTGCTCTTTCTCCATACATTTAAACAGCTACAAAAATTCAACTATGGAAATCTGGCCCCAGTTCAGCAAAGCACACCAATTTGCTTAATAATGGATAAGATGAAACTGATCCAGCTCATTTTTCCGTGTATGGTCTGTGCAAGGCCAGTCAGAGCTAAGGAAGTAAGAAAATTATTTTCATAAGTAGCACAGGTGGGCACAACTGAAGGAAAACATAGTAATTTCATATTTATGCGCATTTGTGCTCCCACTTTCCCTCTGATCAGGGATCCTCTGTCCTGCACAAGTTCTCACTGCATCCCAGAGCAGGGCTGGAGCTGCCATTATGGACCAAACTGTGTATCACCAACAGGATCACACTCACACAGAACTGTTGTTCAACTACACAGCTGCACTGAAGAAACTAATGTTCTCTTGTTTAGTCGTACTCCAACTGTCTTTACTCATGGTGAGCAATCCTTTTGAAGTCAGTGTGTCTACGCAAGTAATGGCCTCAGGATCCGGCCCTTCAACAGCGTATGACGTTTTATGTTTCAAATGCTTCTGCACTGTTGTTTTTAATACTTCATTGCAATTTACCTACTGGAATTATCTTCTGAATAGCTTCTTTCCATGGATTCCATTATGTATATTATTTTATTTATTACATTTTCACTTTGATCTGCATGCCAATCAAGATAAGCTCAATAAAGATAGAATTTTAATGAACACAAGGAACTATGTGTAGCTGCAATAGCCAGTTTTACTTGTTTTAGGGGTGTGTGCATTTATTTTTACTTGTGTAATATCCAGATTGTAAGGTTGCAGTTTACAAAGCATTTCATATTCATTTGGTTGTTGTGAAGAATGAGATATCTCTATTACTTTCCTAACTATCATAAGTACCTCATTTTATCTGTTTCATATTTTTTGTTCAATTAGACAGAATTAAAGGAGACTGTTAAGAAATCCAAATACTAAATAGAATCATGACAAAGATTAATACTTTCCTGAGAGAATGCCTTTAAGAGAAGAGAACGCTAACAGTAACATGTGTACCACCTGGCTCCAGATTGATTATCAGAGAATCACTGAATACCAGATTGGAAGGGACCTCAAAGATCATCTGGTCCAACCTTTCTTGACAAAAGCATGGTCTAAACAAGATGGCCCAACACTCTGCTCAGCAGAATCTTAAAAGTATCCAACACTGGGGAATCCACTACTTCTCTGGGGAGATTACATCAATGGCTGATTGTTTGCATCCTGAAAAATTTTCCAACTGGAATGTTCCCAGGATTAACTTGTGCCCATTACCCTTTGTGTTTTCCATGTGACTCCCTGTAAAAAAGGGAGTGTCCACCTTCTTTGTAGCCACCCTTTAAATAGTGGAACATGGTGATAATGTCTTCCCTAACACTTCTTTCCTCAAGGCTGAACAAGTTCAGTTCCCTTAGCCTTTCCTCAAACTTCAGACTTCCCAGTCCTTTCGAACTTTGGAATCGGTTCTTTGATCATCTCTTTGGCCCTGTCCAGCCTGTCCACACCTTTTTTGTATAGTGGGGAGCAAGACTGAACACAGTATTCTAAGTGTGACCTGACAGGTGCAGAGTAGAGTGGAATTATGACTTCTTTATCCCTGCTGGTGATGCCCTTGCTGATCCAATCCAGAATCCTGTTGGCCTTCTTTGCCCCAGCTGCACACTGTTCACTCATACTGAGCATGTTGTCCACCATGTTCCCAGGACCCTTTCCACAGAGCTTCTCCCCAGCCGGGTAGATCCCAATCTGTGCTGCACTCCTGGATTTCATTTATCCAGGTGCAAGACCTTACACTTGTCCTTGTTGAATTTCATAAGGTTCTTGTTAGCCCATACTTCCAGCCTATCCAGGTCACTCTGCAGAGTGATTCTCCCTTCTGAAGTGTGCCTTTTCCCACTCAGTTTGGTATAGTTTGCCAGTTTGGTCATGGTACACTTAATCCCATCATCCAAATCATTTATGAAGCTATCAAAGAGTGCTGGGCCCAATACTGATCTCTGGGGGACCCTATAGATGGATGTTTCCAAGGTCAGGATCAAAGAAACTTAAACCTGTTAAAGCCCTTTGCCTGGAGTAGAAAGGGTGGGAAACAAATAGCAATGCTGGCTTTCTGTCACTTCTAGTAGGAGAAAAGTGGGACAGAATTGAGTGCAACATATGGAAAACACACAAGGAAGGACTAAGGCTTAGATGGAGATGTGCATAACTTTTGACATCTTTCTTTACTGTAATATACTTTTGATACATGGATTACCCAAGTTCGGCAATCAACACAAGCTCTTGGAGAGATGCAACATTGGATTTACCAGGTCAGCCAGGGCTCGATCAGTGCTCTGCATTTCAGCTGGGACAGCTTTGTTGCTACATGTGGGATTTCCAGGTTTTGACAAATATGGACATACCAGCAAGAGGCCTGTCTATATTGACCATAGCCGTGGAAAAAGACCAGTCTTACACCAGACAGCTTCAAGCAGAGTACATCTCTCTCTGTACTTTGTTCAGATGTGACGACAGTCTTCTGCCTTGTTTCAGGGGAGGTATTACTTTAATTTGAAAGCAGTTAGAGAATCTCTGTTAATTTTCAAGCAGAAACAATAAAGTACAAATCACTTCTTTCCCTTTACTGGGTCCTGTGATATAGCAAGGTTTGACCTCAAATCATTAGCAGAAACCTATTGCTAAAAAATTGGGATGAACAACTGAATAAAGATCCATGCAATAATTAAAAAAATATAAAATCTTGCTTACTTAAGATGAGAGTTAATGTCTTATTTGGTCCTAATGTGCTCTTCTGTATAACCTGCGCAGTTAAGGACCAATACAGTATGAATATGGGTTGGATTGCAACCTCTGCACTTCAAGAGCCAGTCCTGCTTCATTAGCTTCAAAGAAAGATGAAAAATGAAATCAGAATACAGTGCCCTACAGGCTGGGTAAATGTATAGGAAAGCTGTGCAGCATTACAGGTTCCATCAAGAAAAGCCAAGAGGAAGAAAAAGGTGCTCACCCATTAGCACAAGGAAAATGAATGATATATACCAGGCAAACAATTTCACCTCCCTTGCCTCAAAGGGAAAATAACCACAGGAGGTGTATCCTTGGTGTAAGCACACCTTCCCAGTGAGCAGGCTGGAATAGTGAGCAGCTCTCCTGAGATCCCTGCAGGTGTGTGAACTCTTCCCAAGAAAGAGTCAAGTTCAGGTTGGTGGAAATGCAATTGAAGCGGAATCCCTGGTAAAATCTCGCTGGCCAGGGGAAGCATCCCATGCAGGCCTGCTGATGGCATGAAGTTGAAAGGGAAGTCAGCGCACGTACATAATCGGTAGCTTTGACATGTGTAGGGTGGCTTCACTGAGGTGACTTCATGCCCGAGACCTGCAAAGCCATGCTGCCAAACAGCCTGCCTTGCTCATCCCCCAGGGCTGCAACATTTTCTCTGCTGCCACATCCCTCTGGGAACAGGCTTCCCTTATGGGTCGGGCTGGGAATCCATGGCCCGTGGGCTGGGCTGGGTCTAGAGCTCTGTTACACAGGACCTGCAGCCACACCAGCAGGAGGAAGGCAGACACAGATGTCTCGCTACTGCATGGGAGGTGAATGCTAATTGTGTTTCTAGTTATCACAGGAGAAGCCTATTGTATGCATCAATGGGCAGCCCACAAAGAAAAACCCCAACTAAACCCTAGGTTTAAAAAACAAATTCCCATCCTGTGACTGCAGAACCTCCTCATCCATGAATCTGTAGCAAATGATACAACCGAGTCACATCAGGTGCAGCAACATTTGATCCTTCCCGTGCCATAAAGCAGATGGTTTATCACCTAACTCTCCACAAAACAGAGCCTTCATTATTATTACGATGAGCATAGCCTTGTACTCTGTCAGTGATTAATTTCTGTGCTAACAAATGGATTTTGTACTGAGTGCTAGTGACAGGACACAACTACTTTTGCTGGAAGAATTGTGGCCTTAAGTCATAACATTCTTAAAATTACGATCACATTCAAAACTTTTTTCTAAAGCAAAACTGTCTTTCCATTTCCTTTGATACAAAAATAAATGAAGTATTTTGGGTTTCTTTTCAGTAAAATGTTAAATTTTACTTGAAATCTTCACAGTACATTTTCTTTTCAATCAATTCGAGATGATTACTTGAATGATAAAATGTTATCAAGGTACCAAAGGAAGTCAATTATTCTCACAATCTTGTCTCAGTGATTATAAGTTAAGTACATTTTTAAAAGGCAAGTGCTCTGAAACAAAAAAGTCATTGCAAAGTAATGCAAAGGAAATAAATGTGGTGCAAATGAATGTCCCTAGTGCCAGTAAAAAAAGTGCTTTGAGATACGGCTTGGAAACTAAAGAAACCGGATAAATAAAAAGTATTCAGAATCATGTATTTTACAACTAAATATCAACATGTACATTAAATACAAATGTTACAACTGTTCTGAGAGAGACTGAAACTTTACCCTGTGTGATTAGCTATCTGTGAGGAAACAGATTAAAGGGGTATTTGCCATCTAACAAACACCTATAACATTACAGAGAAACCTTCTGAAACATAATTCTGATTTAGAAAAGGCCTCCTAAAGCTTCAGTGTGAATACTCATGAAAATCACCAAGTACTAAGAAAACACTGACATCAGAATTACAAAATTATCTGTCTGTGGACAAAAAATAGGGTGCCATGCTAAAAATACACTACCTAAAAAACTCTCCCAATAATCTATTTAAAAATAGGTGCTTGATTTCAGATGCAGTTTTATGGAGTGGGTCAGAGAATCAAAGCAATATAAGGCTGGAAATTACTTTAAGAGGTTGCTGTGTTCCTACAGCATTCCTACAGGCGTTTTTCTAGCCCACCCTTAAAAGCCTCTGAAAAAAAAGGAGATTTTCAATTCCCTCAAGTGCATCTTTTTATGGTAATCTTACTGTAGTAGACTTTTATGTTGCCTCCTCAGTCTTTGCCTTTTATACCAAACAATTTTGTCCTATGGTTCTTCCTTTATATGTCATGTTTTCTAAACCTCTTACCCTGCTTGTTACCTTCACCTGGAGTTTGCCTACGTACTTGGCCAAGTGCAGTGGCAAAAGTGGGCACAGTCTTCCAGTTGAGGCTTCACCAACACCACATAAAGCTAAGCAGTCACTTCTGTCTCTTACAGATGATGGTTTTGATCACATCATGCTAAACTGGTCTTGTTCACAACAGCCTCAGATTGCCAACTTGATTTGGGCTTCACAGTAATCTCCAACTCCTTCCCTTCTGTGCTGCTGTACCTCATTATTCTCCATTTTATCTGTGTGTTTGACTTCTGCCTCTGAACTGCAGTTCTCTGCACTTCACCCTGTTTAGTTTCATTCTGTGGATTTCAGGCCACCCCTCCACTTTGCCCATTTTATTCCTGAAGCTCTCCTTCAAAGTATTTGGAGCATCATTCCCTCCCATTTCCACTCAAAGAAGGAAAAAGATACATTAAGGCTTTCACCTTGAATCATGCAATAATACTTATGTTCTAAAATAAAGCAATTTCTAATATAAATGCCTGAACTTTCCTATCAGTGATTTAATAAACCTCCCATGTTTGAAAAAGAAAAAAATTAAAGACACTCATACTACAGGTATGAATAAATACTTCTGATCAGACAGCAAAAGAGCAAAATTTACGCTTCATTTATAAACTGTTTGCTTTGGCATTTGCTATATAATGTGTCTGTACAAAGTGAAGGCTAGTCATGCAACATAATTATTTTCCCACCTATTCTTGTCACAAAGTTTCCTGAAAGTGCAGTTTCTTTTTTCAATCCCTGTACATAACTTCAAAATAGTATCTCCTGGTCACAAAACTCTTATGTTGTGTAAATATCTTTTAGGGCATTTGATCTTTTCCCTCTTCTTTCCTCCTCTTCCATTAGCAGTTTTTATTGCAGCTGCCTGAATACAAGGTAATGAAAGCTCATGTTTCTGTTTACACTAGGCCCATACTGGTACACAGAACAGGGAAGGAAACAAAAAGTCTGGGCATCGTTATAGAGACTGTCATCAAACAACCACTATTTTCTAGTTTGTACTTTAATCAGTGTCTGGAATGACACTTCAGGACCTGGCAGTTAATGCATTAAAGGGACCTCTTCCGGGATTATTTGCAAAATACTATTTTGTTTCTGTGCATGGAGAAAGGCAGCATATTTTAACTTGATAATAATTTAAATCAGATAATAACTTATAATTGTGTGTGACGCACAATTATTGAGTGATCTGTGATTGTGTAACAATTTCTGTTCTTCCAACAGGGTAGGCAACTCCTCTCAGTGTTACAAGGGGGCTGGGAGGTGAATCAGATTGTTATCTATATACCCTAGGTGTCCTTTGGACTTTTCCAGGAGAGGAATGGAAAGTCTCCAACAGTGAGAATGATGCTGTTATATCTCATGAGGGACAAGGATGATAAGAAAAGCCAGGCAGAGAGTGCTTCCTTCTTGAAGCTGTGAGGAGCTGCACCTCTCTACGTTACTGTACTAAGGCACATGGCAAGAGAAGAAAACAGGCCAACAGCAGATCTCCCATAAGCCCTTCATTTCTTGCTGAATTCCATCAGCACAATGACACAGGAGGTACTTGCGTCCAGTGGCTATTTCATCCACTGGTCCTGCAAGTTTGTCCAGTGGCTATTTCATCCACTGGTCCTGCAAGTTCTGCAGACAGCTTTTCTGTTACTCTCTGCTCTAGAGAATGACCTCACTTCATCTGATCCATTCTTGTTTTTCCATTCAGGGGATGGTCTAGGGGCTATACAAAATCACTGAGCTTCAGGCCTAAAATGTATTTTCTCTGTTTTTGTTATTATTCTGATTAAACACACTACAGCCAGGCTCATTTGAAAACAAGCAAGTAATCTTGTGTCACTGATCTTTTGAATCAGTGTGTTTACAACAGCAATATGATCATGTTTTGGTATATTTATTGCAATTAACACAATATCAACATTTCAAGAAGACAGTATTCCTAATTCTAAAAACAGTGGTTTAATCATCCAAGCCAGTCGGAGCCAGCCCCTCTGTGCTGGGCTATCAGCTGCTTACCAAAGTAGCTCTCCTTGCTCATTGATTAACTTCCAGCTTGCCAACAGCTTTCTTAGGCAACAGAAAATGATACGACTCACAGGCAGGACAAAGCTGACTGTAAACCAGTAAGACCAAATAAGAGCAATGTAAGTTTAGTACAGGCTGCATGTACATCTCAGCCAAGTAAACATTTGTGTGATTGGCCCAAGCAGAGCCCTGTACTGCTGCAGTTACACTATTAGCTAATTTATGGATAGTGTGGTGATGTTAACACCGGTTACAGTGATATCCTTGATTGCAGCACAGATACACTGACATTTACTAGGCTTGTTTTATAATAATTTCCAATTACAGCCAAAAAAGACTTTCAATCCTTATTTGTTCTTCTAACTCACTACGTTTTGTAACGTTCAGTAAAAAAAAACGAACACCCCAGTAGCAACACCTACATGCCTTCAAATGTCTACACAGGAGCTGGTCTCATTCAAAATACATGAATCCAGCTAAAAACTGGATACATTAAAAACAGGAATTTAGAAAACTGGAAAACTTACGTATTTGCAAGGAAAAATAGTCATACTGAATTGCAGTTTCAGTTGTGTCAAACTTGAAAGATCAAACATTATCAGTGCATTATTTGTATGCAAACTGATCAATGAGAGAAGTGCGTAGAAAAAATATTATTGACACAATGCAGGTAATATGAATTAAGATTTGACTATGGCACAGTTGGATAGATAGATGGATAGATAGATAAATAGATAGAGGGAAAGATCTGGAATGAGGAACTGTCTACCCTGTACAAAGATAAGTGGTAGGGGAAACGTTCTATTTGTATTCAATTAGTACATAAATATTACAGTTTCCATGGTGTTGGCATTTGTCAATCTACTTTCTAAGGAGAAGTTCAAATACTGAATAGTTAAATGACTAAGAATGTCATTTGAATGTTAGTTCAAAAACTTAGTATGTAACAATATCCACCCAAAGCATTTACAAATTCCAAACCACCACAATTATTTTTGAAATTATAACCCCTCCCATGAAATATGTATAAACAGAACTCTCCCTAGTGAGCCCTTGAAAATCTGGCCCTTTGGCCCCAATCTTTGATTCCTCAGTTAGTTAATTAATAGGCTTTTCCCAGAAAATAAATTTCATACAAATCTGAACAATGGATAAATTCATGGAAAACGTGAACAGCTCATAGGCAAATCATGACCAGCAGAAACATTTGGAGTTCTTCAAACAACTTCATAGATCATAAGACCTCCTATTTTGCATAGTGCCAGGAAGAGTGGGGTTCTAGTGCATCTGAAAGACTGTGTGGTAATAAACCTGTAGATGGGTAATGCCATTCTAGAGAGGAAATGACAGCCAGGTATTACAATTATTTAGTTTCTCTCTATTCCTGGCATTATTGTTAAATTTAACCTGTTTTTTCCTAACTCTCCATACTACAAAAACTGCAGTTCGTTGAAATATATTACTGCTCAAGTGAGCTCTGCAATTGCTATTCTCTAATTACTGCATGGGGTACTAAAGAAATCGTTACAGAGGGAGTGAGAAACATGTTTAAGCAGCTTTAAAAATCCCAATGAACTGCATCTGTATTTTTAGACACCTAAGTGCTTATGAAAAGCTAGCTCTTTGCAGATGCGTAATTTCAAGCCCATGATAGTTTGTCACAGTCAGAGGACACCATTCACACCCTTGAAGTTACACGTTACTAAGTGCTTTGCAGAGTAAGGGTCTACTTTATCTGTCAACTGGAAGTACAAACAGCTGGAAACTCTTTATTAACCAGCCGGAAGGGAGGGAAATAAAATGAGAATTTAATAAATCATTAAAATGTTCCAATGACTGGTTTTGCATGAAAAATTCAAGCAAACTCCAAACATTTTTGGATAAAAGTCTCAAAGGCACATCAATGTTTTCTGAGTAATAAAAACCCACCCTTGTGCTCACATATTTCCTTTACCCATTTGCTGGCTTCATCCTGCTCTTTTGAATAAGACAGATCTCATTAAAACTAATGGCAGCTTTGCCTAAACATGCACCTGCAGGATTGGGCTTCAGTTGCTGAAACTCACATTTACTCCCTGAAACTACCAGCAGATCAGCATGTTGATAAGACCTGAATACATTACCACAGGAGAACATACAAAGCTGCGTTTGAACAGGTGACATTTCCTTTTCAAGGTAGACCTGTTCAGAAGTTTAGCATTAATCATTTCCAAGCAGGCATAACAGAATTATCTACTATATCTGTCAACTTTCTGCTTCTTATAAAGGTAAACTCTTCAACCTGTAGAAAATGATGTCAAAAACAATAAAATAGGGCCACTGATTAACTACCTAGTGCAATTTAACAGCAGCATCAGAACTTGCTCTGTCAACAGTTGCCACATGTCAGCAATATATATGTGAATACACATATACATATTTATATACTGCTTGAAGTAAAAGACAATATTTGGTTTGCTTACCTGAGGCTCAGTTCTGCAGAACCCTGATGTCACAATTGACTTTTCACTGAACACACTGAACCCACCAGATTGGAATAGCGATCAATATCCATGTATGCTACAAGAGGGTGCAACAGATGCACCTCGATCCTATTTTGAGGAGCCTCCATAGGCTTTGTTTCAACTGCTTAAACTGCTACAACCCATTTTTTGCACCAAACAAAAGGGAAAAGCACTTGTGTACTTCTGACAATACCTCTAGTACTCTAGAAGCACCTACTACCAGCCATGGTACTGCTCATGTGGCTGAGAAAGAGGGCTGGAAAGAGCACTCAAGTTTCTGTTTGCTTTAGTGTGCCTGGCAAAGCTGCCTGATGGGCTGTGGGGTGCCGAGCAGGATTGTGAACTAAGGGGGAGCCTCCTGGACTCTGCAAAGTAGCTTTCAGCCACAGCTGGGGCTGTGCTTGCAGATTTTACTACTTATGCAGCCCAGCTGCACATAACACTAATGAATGACACTTGTATGAGACCATTCTCCAGCCTCAAAGCTGGCCAACTCACAGTGTATCATGCCATCCTTATTAAACTCTCTTACTCCCCCAAACAGGGTGGTCACACTCACATGGCCACCTGGAAACAGTCCCTGGCCTCTGCTGAGTCCCCACTTGTGCCATGGAATTGTTTCAGGGAGTGCTTGATGGCCAGGGCCAAAAGCATGTCAGCAACCGCTCTGATGGCTTGAGTTCCAGCGCCCTGGCACCATTTAATTTACTAGTGGAAAGGCAAATTCAGTGCATGCGGTCTTGGAAGCAGCCTCACGGAGGATCTCAGAGTGAATGTAGAAAGAGCCCCTGAGGCTATTGATGGGACAAGTAACTCCTCCATCTGAGCAAGATTATCAAGATCTGGCCTATAATTAACACCACTGTCCAAGCTGGCAATACATTGATAATGTATTAGGAATACTTAGCATTGCTGTAGCTTGCTTTGTTTTGATTAATGAGTGTGCATTTAACTAACAGTATACATTAACTGTTATTAACAGAACATTAATTGTTAACTACACATTGCCTAGACACTTTATTAGATAATTGCCTCTCTGTTAATATATTAATCAATATGCCTATAGCTTAAATTATTTGAAAAAAAAACTCATTTGTATATCAGAAATATATTTCTTAAATTAATACACATGGAGGATACTGATTAAAAAATTCTGAGCATTTAAATTCCTTTCTTACTGGGATATATTTACTAATCTAGCTGTGGAAATAGCCACTCTACTTGTATGATAACCAAACAGCTACCACATTCCTATAACCTCAGATCTTATCATCATCTCTACTACCTTTGCAGCACCAATTATCAAAGTTTACTTAACAAGCAGCTCCTATTCCACAATAAAAATTAATTTCCATGCCAGAGTAATAACCTGAATAAAGCTTCTTGACAACCCCAAATCCAGGAGCTTTTATTTGAAATTGGACTCTTAGGTTTCCATCTCTATTTTTCTTCAACAGGAGGCTAAGCAAAACAGAGTATGTACCCAGATGCTACTGCCATAGGCGCTTACTTGAAAGACTGAGCTAGACTATGGATGGAGAAGGCTTTGTGTTTGAAGGTGCAGAGCTGAATGAATCTCTCTGCAATGATAAGTGCCTTTGACCAGGACTGGAGAAGCCTGCAACATGGGGCTTAAATAGCCTGTGAGCACCTACATCCAAGCTTGCTTTCTTGCAACTTCCTAGTACTACTTCACAGATCTGACTTTCACAAACTCTTGCTTTTTTGACTCAGGAAGTTTCACACACACCTAGATTTGTGCCTCAGACATATTTTGCCTGTGACGAGCTGAGGAGCTTGGCCCCTGCTCAAGCCTTAGCCTCAGTGTGATCCACAGCCTGAGGAACTTTGATCCATTAGTCTTTCCTAAGGCATCCTACACACAGTCTGGATCCATTTGCCTCCATACAACAGTGTGGCTCATACCACTTTTTGTAAAACATAGCCAAATTAAGAGCTGCCAACAACCACTTTGTATACAAGAATTTAGCGGCTAGGTTGTTCATGAAGGATGGGTGATACGGAGTTTATGGTAGTTTCTCATCTGCAGAGGTGCAGCTACCTATCTTCCAGGCATCTTCAAGTTGCCAGACTGTATGAAAAACAAACACAGGCACCTAGAAAAAGAGAGAGAAAGCAAGAAAGTGTAAGATTCTGCATCCATTGCCAAGGGGAAGAGTCCTAGGTGTTGGTCCTTGTTCTAAGGGTTGTTTGTATATTTTATTTAATGACTACTTCATGTAAACAGTCCTAGTATGAGGGACAGTAATCTCTGGTGCTGATCCAAAGCCTGTTGAAGTCAATGGAAATCAAAGCCAACTGAAGTCAATAGAAAGTTTTCTACAGATTTCAGTAGGCTTTGGATCACTTCAGGAATACTTCTTGGGTGGTAAAGGCTCCATGCCAATGCACTGAAAGCATGCACCAATTGCATACTAACACACACGTTGTTGTGGCTTATTGCTATATTGGAACCAGCCTTTGAAAACTATCATAATATCCTGAGGCAAACTAGAGAGTCAATTATTCAAAATGATGGTCTTGAATGTTTAAAGGCCCAGTCACGGGCTCCTTAGGCTGTTCCCACTGCCTGCAATGAGAACTCTCTCTGAGGAGGCCAGGCAGAGTCAAGCTCTGAGACTCCTATTTGCAGGGTATTTTGGCGCCCTGGGCACAGCCATGACTGCAGCTTAATGCAGTGATAGCCAACCTGACTTGAAACTATTAATGTCGATAATGAACACAATTTAGCCATATTAGCATAGCACTTCACATGGGTTAATTAGCCCTACCAAGAGGCAGAGTTCATTAGCCTGAGGAGAAAGCTGCACGAAGATAGACTACTTCCGACTCATTTAGAGGTAGCTTTGCAAAGCAGTGGTTTGTGCCATGTAGACATGCTAACTATCTTCCTATTCCAAACAGTGCACAGCTTCAGATTCTGAGGCAGCTGTGGCAGTTGTGTAGTTTCTGTGGACCCACCTGCCCACTCCACAGAAGGGTCTGTTGTGCATTTCAGTCACCAGCATGCACGCACTGCTGACTTCCCTCTGACCAGGCGAATCAGTTCCAGGTTAAAGTCTGCATGCAAAATTTTAGCAAAGAGATTTTAATTGCTTTCTTTTTCCAGAAAACAAAAATCAAACAAACAATCAACCCACAATCTGTTCTTTTAGTGATTTCAGTAGTGCAAGGCTTAGATTCCTTCAGGCTATTTCCAGCACAAATCAACATAGTCTCATCACTGAGCCTTGACCATGTCCTTTATTCCTGCCTGCAGTGACCATTTCTCTAAGGTTGGATGGGTAGCTTTTTCACACACAAGGATTCCATTTCAGATTCCTTTTTCTAAAGACACACCTTCCATTAAAACTGTTTTCCGGGCAACTCTGCAAGTCTAATTTGCCCATTGCATTTTTAAGCTTTATTAATTTGCACAGGGTTTCAGTTAACATACAAACCACTTCAGTATCCTCACAGTAAAAATACCTAAAGCTGCCCCAGGAATAAATTCAGATAGAGTTTATGATTCTGTAATCCACTTTATGCACTATTTATACTTCAGTGTCTTGATGAATATTGCACTGGATCTGTCCCTGTCTTTGACTTAGGACCTCCTCATGGCAAGTGTGATAGTCTCAGTCCCGGAAGATGTATAATCTGTGAGAGACCTAAATGAGAACTGAAGTTGCTCAACTGAGAACCCCACAGGATTTTATCCATAAATAAAGATCAGATCTTTACCCCACAGAGATAACACAAGCAGACAGATAGACCAGATACCTGCCATGTTTCTCAAGTGAGTTGCCACATTGTGGGCATTCATATAACCAGCTGGCGAGGTGCAAGAAAAAGGAGGAGCAGCATTTGATTTGGTGTGATCCACCTTGGTTCTAGGAGAATCTCTATGGCAATCAATTTCATACTAATTGCCAGGCATACTAAAGTGCCAGACACAATACATCCGTATTCAGTAGGTAATACAAAATAAATTTCTGTACAGCCACCCCAGACTGTTTTGAGGTTGCTGGTAGAGTCATGTGCTTGTGAAGAGTGATTTTCTTCCCTGTGCAGGACATAGGGAAGATGTGCTTTCCCTGTTTTGGAGGTACCTCACACCCATACTGCCAGTGGAGCTCTCTCATGTGTGTGCTACGTGACTCAGATTACAGACACAGGGCAAAGCTGCACCTCAACAATAACTTCTCCAGAGCACTAAGGAGCTAAAGTAGCTAGATAAATACACAGAGTGCAGCAGGCATCTCCTTACATAAGACCCCCAGAAGCCACCAATGAGGCAACTGCAAGGACTCACTAAGCCCCTTGCAGGTTCTGGTTGTAAATTTGATTTCTTGTCGTGGTAATGAAAGAGTCATCTGGGGCTATGGTGAGATCCCAATGCAAAGTCAGTTCTTGACTACTCCTGCCCAAAGTGGTGTTTCAAAACCAACCCAGACATTTGCATTACGAAAAATAACTTCTCAAAAATAAGGGGTAAAGAATGGAGCTATCGCCATAACGTAGATGTATCTTTGTACTCAGGAAGGGACTGTGCCTTAGTTTTTGTGGAAAATCTGGATATTTTTGTCATTTAAAACTTTACAAGAGTCCTCAATGGGCGAACATACTGTGTGCTTGTTGAACATTCGTATGCCCAATAGGCTGAATAACTTCAAAGAAATTTACTCTGCTGCTTGCTGAAAAGCCTTTTTAACATTATACACCTTCAGAAATGTTATGGTACCTGGTGCCAAGAGTCTGTATTTTTAAAATTCCCTGCTTCAGCCTCAGTTCTGAACTGATTAAACTCAGTGAGAGTTCTGACATTGACTTTAAAGAGTGAAAGATCAAACAATTATCTGACAGACTGTAACAAGACCTAGAAATAATTAGGGAGTTTTGAAGCCTGTACATACAGGGGATTTTTCTTTGCTTTTAAATAAGAAATGTATTCATGAATGTATTTTGGAAATATTAGTTTAAACTTAGAAGTGGGGAGATTTAGCATTAAGGCAGGTGTTTGACTCAAGCTTATGTACTTGTTTCATATATTTTTCACATTTTTGACATCTCTTTTTATATAAATAAGACTAGAGGAAGCCAGGGGGACAGTTAGTTTGGAACTAATGCAATGTTCTACGTTTCTGTTAGTCAGGGATGGCATCTCACATACAAATAGATTCCAATTTTCCTTTAATAACCTTTCTTCCTGTCTCCAAAATTAATTCTAATTCACAGAAGACATCATGAGAACAACATTTTGCTGAACTGTGTGGGCTGCACTAAGACTTTTAGTATCTATCTCTGCAGTTACAGCTTGAGACCTCTTCAGTGAACAAGCAATTGCAAATTGTTTCCAAAATGTCACAGCCTCCTGAGCAGCCAGTTGCCTAAACACAGACTTCCCCAGGTCACTCAAATATGGGAGACTGGGTGTCTCTGTCACGCAGGAACAAGATAACCAGGAAGTACAGAAACATGTGTTAGTGAGAGAACTCTGTGGCTGTGCAGATGTACACACATAATCACGTTACTCTAAATGAGAGGATGGTAGCATCTTTTTAAAAAAATCAAGAAACTCTTGGGCATTCCTTGAGCATCTCCAGTGTCCCTCATGTGGGCTAAAACTTTTCAAAGTGTCAGTACTCTCTCCCAACAGCACAGAATGCCTGAGCTTTTCTAAAATGTGCTGTTATTCTTGTTAAATCTTGTCCTGACAGCAGTAGCAGTCATTTTTCTCCTTCTTAGTAGGTGGTGCAGTGCTGTGTTTTTGACTTTCAGCCTGGGAACAGTGCTGACAACGCCGATGGTTTTAGTTGTTGCTAAGTAATTTTTTACTCTGACCAAGGACTTTCTGAGTCTCATGCTCTGCCAGGGAGGAGGGGAAGTTGGGAGGAAGAAGAGACAGGACACCTGACACAAACTGACCAAAGGGATATTCCATACCACAGCACGTCATGGCCACTATATAAACTGGGGGCAGTTACCTGGAAGGGTTAGATCAATGCTCGGGTCCAGCTGGGTATCAGTAGGTGGGTGGTGAGCAGTTGTATTCTCTTCCCTTGTTATTTCCCTTATCATTATTATTATTGGTGGCAGCAGTAGTGGTTTGTGTTACACCTTAGTCACTGGACTGTTCTTATCTCAACCCATGGGAGTTAAATTATTTCGATTCTCCCCCCCATCCCTTCAGGAGTGGGGGGGGAGTGAGTGGGGGGGAGTGAGCGAGCGGCTGCATGGCTGACTGGGCTTAAACCATGACAAATCTACATACAAGTCCTATCTTTTTTACATTTAATTTGTTTAGTTCCTAGATAACAACACAAGCCCTTTTCCTACCACAATGTGCAGCCACAAAACCTAGAATAAATAATAAGGCAGTAAGAAAATGTTGGATTGTGTTTCATAGTTTGTAAAAGGCAAACTGACATGTCTTATTATTTCAACAGGACAAACAAAATAATATTTCCATAGAATCACAAAATAGTTTGGACTGGAAAGGACCTTGAAGATCATCTAGTTCCAACCCCCCTAGCATAGGCAGGGACACCTTCCATTACACTAGGTTGCTCAGTGCCCTGTCCAATCAGGCCTTAAAAACTTCCATATTGCAGACATTTTCAGGAGCCCGTCACAACAGTACCATATTGCTGTATAAGAGTATCCTACTCCTTGAAAGTGAAATCAAACATGGAATTGGTCAAGGTGTCACATTTCACATACTTATTTCTGGAAAAGGTTCAGACACAACTGCATCAAGCACATACTTATAAAAGACTACACATGTCAGTTTTCTAATGCTTGAAGTAACAGGAAAACTTGGTGTTCAACAGCCCCCACAAATGTTTGCCCTGTGGATGTAGCGCACAGCAGAATCATTTAAATAATCTGTATTTTGTCTTTTAATACATTCACTGATCGGTGTTTTCTTCCAGTTTTGACTGGGAATCGTCATCTGATGGCTAACCTTGAGGATACCTCTGCCATGACTGCTTAAAGGTGTCCAATAGAAGGACCCAAGTAAACCTAACCCTATGCAAAGGCTGAGCAGGAAGCCATTTGGAAATCCAGATAACAGAGACACAACCAAAGCATTCATTGGTAAACCATGAGAAATTAATGAGCTGAAAGGCTCCTTCTGGTTTCTTCTTCTCATGACTGAGTTGGCAAAGTAAGAAGAAAACCAAGAAGTCCAAATAAAGTTAACAAAATGAAAATTCTATCAACTACATTCCCTCCTGCACAGGAGGACTGACTTTCTGCAAGGGCAAAAGCATCAGTGGGTAACATCCAAACTTTTGCAGCCATAATTTAAAGGCATTATTTTTTTTTTCATTTATTCATCTGTCAGAGTAATTCATTGCCTGGTAACTCCAGCTATTTCCTTTCATGTAAGGAAAGGGTTCAGAACCTGAAGACAAGGACTTTGACATTTCTTTCCCTCCCCAATAAATCAGTGCTACTGTTCAGGACTGAGAACTTGTGTTGCATGCCCCTGTGTGTCAGGTGGAAAGAAGCATGGGCATGGAATTCATTTGCTTTGCAGGTCTTTGGGGAGGGCAAACCATTGCAAGCAGAATGGGTCTCTATGATCAGTAACCAGGTGAAAAACAATAAATGGAAAGACTTTCTTGAGGTACCATCCACATTCCACAAAAACATTAAATTAATGGTTCATTTTCAGGTCATTTAAAAACCAAAAACTGCCTTGAGTTCAGCTCAATTCCCTGCAATGGTAATTGTAGATAATTCCATTTTTTGTTGTTTTGGTTTTTGTGGTGTTTAGGGGTTTTTTTTTTGTTTTTTTTTTGTTGCTTTTTTTTGTTTGTTTTTTTTGCAGTTCATTCAAAATTCTGTATAACCACTCATCTATAAAAACTGAAATATGCGGTCAGTTTAGTGAGGTCTAGAAAGCTATTCAGCTCATACTGGCCTATCTACTACAAGGGAGACTTACCACATACCTCTCTGGACCCTACTAACTATGCTGGCTAAAACTACACTGACTTTGCTCCTTTCTCAGACACTTGGCTCCCATGTTTTGCCTGCAGGGACACCTAAACTTAGATGTCTACAACCTGGAGCTGAATCCCACCTTTGCAAAATATCATTCAGGGCTCAATTCTGTTGCCTAGAATTGAGGGATTTCCAAGGTGCTTTGAGGTGTTTCAAGTGACTTCCAAAATGCTCCAGCACTCCTGTGCCCTATTAACCAGCCACATGCAATCACCCTGGCTGCCCTGAGAAGTCCAGTGGCACCACACATCTATGGCTTATCATATGGAACTAGACACCTAAGCTCAGGTACCTGACTCAAGCCTTTCGTTTGCATAGACATAGCCTACATCAATGATGCCCTCATCTTAGCTAGAGGATGTGTTTTGAAGGAGAAATATCCAGCCGGATTGCATAGTCTCACTTGTTCACTGATATTTATAGAATCATAGAATAGTAGAATGGTTTGGATTGGAAGAGAACTTAAAGATCATCTAGTTCCAAACCCTGTCAGGGGCAGAGACACCTTCCATTAGACCAGGTTGCCCAAGGTCCTGTCCAACCTGGCCTTCAACACTTCCTAGGATGGGGCATCCATAACTTCTCTGGACAACCTGTTCCAGTGTGTCTCACCACCCTCACAGTAAAGAATTTTTTCCTAACACCTAATCTAACTCTATCCTCTTTCAGTTTAAATCCATTTTCCCCTGTCCTATCACTGCACACCCTTCTAAAAAGTCCCCTCCAGGTTTCTTGTAGGCCCCTTTTAGTTACTGGAAGGTTGCTCTAAGGTCTTCCCACAGACTTCTCCAGGTGGAACAGCCCAAACTCTCTCAGCCTGTCCTCGTAGGAGAGGTGCTCCAGCCCTCTGATCATCTTCATGGTCCTCCTCTGGAATTGCTCCAACAGGTCCATGTCCTTCTTGTGTTTGGGCCCCAGAGATGGACACAGTACTGCAGGTTGGGTCTCATAAGAGCAGAGCAGAGAATGAAGATCACCTCCATCAACCTGCTCATCATGCTTCTTTTGATGCAGCTCACCTTAAGTTGCCTTTCTGGAGTATGAGTGCACACTGCCTGCTCATAATGAGCTTTTTGTCAGCTGACACCCCCAATTCCTTCTCCTCAGGGCTGCTCTCAATCCAGTCTCTGCTCAGCCTGTAGTTGGGATTTCCCTGACGCAGGTGCAGGACCTTGCACTTGGCCTTGTTGAACTTCACAAGGTTCACCTGGGCCCACATCTTGAGCTTCTCAAGGTCCCTCTGGATGGCTTATATTTCCTTATGACCAGTATTTATGGAAAAGCTTTAAACTTTAGAACTTGCAACTCATACGATTTCAGACACCACGGATGCTCAGCTATTACACTGAAATAAGAATTGATACTCTGCAGCTGTTGCTGGAAACAACCTCTTACTGTATTCTCAAAAGCAAATTAAAACATTTTTATTAAGTCAGAACAATGCAATATTTTGCATTAGGCCATTCACAATTTTACAATTAGTCAAGGACCTGAAGTTTATTTACTTGAGAGAAAGATAGTTTTTAGAACTCTATTACTGGGGATCTAAGTGGCTTTATATGAATCCTGATAAGTTTACTTAGCAGGTTTTCTAAAACTCTCATTATTTAAAGCCAATGATTAATATTTATGAGTGTCTTCAGTGGCATATTCATAATTTCTTGCTTAATTTACTTACAGGTCTTATTAAGTTTATGAAACAAAAAACAAGTCTACAGCGACAGACTTGGGTTTAAATCAAACACACATATGCACACTCCCACAAATGAGATCTAAGAAATAACTTGGAAAATTAATTTAAAAATCTTTTTTGATCCCTTTGAATGAGCACATTTGCACTAACTGCTGTGTTCAGAGAATAGACCCAGCTTTTATTCTTTTTTCAGCTATCAGAGTAACAAATGAGTGGAACATTCTACTGTGGGATCAAGAGGATTCTCCACCTGAGACCCCCACATAAAAAAATGGATGTCTCTTTGAAAAGACACATCCCAGCTAAACTGCCTGCAATTCTGGAGATTTACCCATCAATTTACTATGTTCTGTTTTCTTTAATCAACTCCTGATGAAGCTACTATTGCTGTATGTTGTGTTCAAATTAAAAGACATGAGTCAAAATAGATCAAAGTGACTGATGGCTAAGTAGTCACAGCATCTCATTTAGAACATGACTTTTCCTTAAACAAAATTGATTCAGATTTTGTGTGGTAAATAGAGTTCCACACAATCTGCTGCTCTGAGAAGTTTGGGTTTTTATCAGGACGGTTTCATGGTATTTGAAGTCCTGTCTCCTCCCCCTAGACATCAATGAATCTCATCCTTTCTATGGACGGTGTTTAAGCAAATTTTTCTCTATTATGCTCCTTTGCAGTTCCTTGTCTTCAGACTGGCTTTTCTCTTTGCATACCGAAATACTAAATAACCAACACCCCTATTGTATTTAACAGAGAGCTGGCTGCTGGGAGGTGTTAGACATACAGAAGTTGTGAGTGCTCATTGCTTTGCAGAATCAGGCCAAACTTTATATGCTACTTTGTGACGAACTGGGCACTCTCCTCTTCAGGGAGAAGAGGCTGACCTGAATTAACCATCTAAGATCCCAGGGAGTTGTCAAGTGTTGTCTGTCACTCCTTTCATGATTGAATGAACAAGGTTAGAAGAAGTAACCAACCAATAGAGCAAATATGCTGTGGTTTCTTGCCAACATGGGGGTATTCATTAACAATTTAATTCCAGTTGGAGCACTTGTACTGTGAGGAGAGGATGAGGGAGTGTGGCTTGTTTAGCCTAGAGGAGAGACAGCTGTGAAGCACCCAACAGCAGCTCCCAGTACCTACAGGGTGGCCAGCAAGGAGATGGAACTAGGTTCTCCACAGTAGTACATGGCAGGGAAATCAGGCGGTGTCCTTAAACCAAAAAAAGGGAAGTTCAGAGTACTGGAACATACTGGGGAGATAACCACCGCTTGAAAGTTTTCAAGACTCAACCAGATAGAGCCCTAACAACCTGATGTGAGTTTGTGTCTCACTCTGCCTTGGGCAGGAGACCTCCTGAGGTCTCTTCCGTCCTGAGTGATTCTGTGATTCTGTACCTCTCAAGAGCACGTTTCCAGGTTTTATGCATATGTGAGTATAGTATATAAGCTACAATATTACCTTTGTCTGAAATCACTGCACTATCACGTGGCATAGAGGAAGACCTCATATTTTTGTATAGGCAATGTGAGGACAGAAGAAAGCTGTATTCACATCATCCATGTTTACTATTTTAGACGTATAGCCCAGGTGCAACTTAAAATACCTGAAGTCTTGTGTTCTTTATATAATCTTGACAGAGATAGGTGCCTCCAGAAGGTGATCAGAGCATCTATTTTGGATTCATAAAGCCAGAGTCAAGGCCTCCTCAGTCTTCAGGCCGTGGATATCATTGATTTGGATATACATACGGATATAGATACAGTTCTCTTACTCTTTTCACACATCTAGTAGCTATATATGGACACTTATTTTGATCAGCAACTGGTGCTTAGATGTAATATGTTCCTGTTGGCTGCTATATTTTCATCTGGATCGGAGAGATGTGAGTAATATGTTTATTTTCTATGTCAGTAATTTGTAGTTTGCATTCCACAGTACTTTCCACATGTTATTAGATTTCTTTTTTTTTATGCGGGATGCTTTGTAGAGTGGTCTGTTGAGATTTAACCTTAGGATGAAGATACTTTTTAAAATAAGAAACAAAAAGCTTTACATGCACAGATAGCTTTAGAAAGTAACTGGTATGTGCATAAGTTTGTTTAACCCCCTAATGTAAATACATACATTCTGAAATGTATTTTAGTCCTCTAAGAAGCTAAGAGCAGCTCTCAAGATCACATGACAAGCAAAACATTTGTTAATCAGAAAAATTACAGCCTATTCATACTCTCTGTTTGATTATTTCCACTCTGACCTCAAAGATCCCATTGTTGATTGAACTAGTTATAGTAACTTCTATTTATTTTTACAACTAGCTATTATGAGTGCAAACTATCCTTATCTCCAAGTGATTGATAGGCACATTAAGAAGCTGTTCAACAGGTTGCTTGGTTTGAAGAAACGCTTAAATCATGATTAGTTATTCCTTATCAGCCAAGAGTGAGAGCTAAGCTCAGATAAATACATGGTGACGAAAATTAAATTTTCAACATCAAGTGCTCTCTCGCTGTTTTCTGTTTGCTATTGTTAAGCAGAGGTGCTACAGCTTCCTTTCAGTTTTATTTAAGGAGCATTTGGGCTTTCTTAGCAAACTCAGTTGTCATGTTAGTGTGCTTAGGAGGGCTAAAAGTCTTGTTCAATGATAACTTTCATCAGGGCCTCTATGTAGCTTTAGTCAGTGGAGAACTGTGAGTTGTACAAATACATATTCATACTTTCTTCTATTAGAAAATTGAAATAAATTACTTCCATGGGTGAATATTTTTAAGTGTGGAATCATTAGACTCATTAAAATTCCACATGGGGATTTAAAGCTTTATTTGTGCTATTCAGAACAGTGTTTCTATCAGCTCAGGCCAGCTGTGCAACCTGAGGACAAAAAATCCCAGCAGGGCAGCAATAGGTTTTACTAATATAGTGATGTCTCCTATATTAACAGTCCGCAGATAGCTCAACACATTTCAGGTGCATTTCTGCCTTTATTCTCCAGCTCTGGTTGCTCCAAGTAACATACAGTGTGATTTGATGTAGTTTGTAAAGTCAGTATATGGAAAGAAGCACAACTTCAATGACAAATAAAAAGAAACTTAGCTCATGAGTTCTTGGCCTTGGAAAAGGGAGCTGGAAAATTCAAAGTCAGCTGTCTCAAAGGACTGCTGCTTTAACATATTTGTCAAAACGCACTCAGTTTCTGCTCCTGGAACTGTATTTGTAAATAAAGTCACAAAGCATGAACTGACAACCATGTTGCAGGAGATTTTCTGCATGCAAGGTTTGCCAAAGCAGAATATTCCCTTCTCCGGTTTTAAACCACAACTACTCCAAACAAACCTTTGACACAATTAAAAGGCAGATGACAGCAGGGACGGAGAGCTAAGGTGAAGATATCAATCTAAAAGCTAAAAATGTTTCTGTTTTTTCTATAAACATCCTACAAAGGGTGAAAGGGCTGAGCTTTCACTCCGGTGTATGCTCAGAGTACGTGAAAGGGGGAAGGGAAAGATGGTTTTCAGGTGGCACTGAAGCTATGAGGTGCTCCAACAAGCTCTCTATTTAAAAAGAAAAGAGAAGAAAGAAAAGGAACAAGAGAGACAAACACTGAAGGAAATGTGTTTGCAACCAAGGTGATGAGAACCTCTGGTAGGACTGTGTGAAGCAGCTTGTCAGCAAAGCCTTCACAGGAGGCACACACACTGGCCATGCCTCTCTGCCTTACCTAAAGGGCTCAGGACACATAGAGCAGGTAAGACAACGAACACTAAGCCTGACTGAGAAGGGACACAGTAGCAAATTCTTCAGTACTCAGTACCTCATGGTTAAAGCACTTAAGATATGAGAGTCTGCTTTGTATGCCTGAGGAGGTGGAGGGAGGACACATATAGAATCATAGAATCACAGAATGGTTTGGGTTAGAAATGACTTTAAGATTATCTAGCTGTAACCCACCTGTCACGGGCAGGGACAACTCCCACTACACCAGGTTGCTCAAGGTCCAATCTGGCCTTCTTACAGAAACCCCTGCCATCAGCTGGGGGTACCCAAGGTATGTGGATGGGCTGTCAGAACCTTCCCTCAGAAATGGCCCCATGTGGAACAGAGTAAATAAATATTCATTAAGCCACTGAGATAAAGACAAAAAGAAACAAAAGAAAACATGGTGCTACTGCAAGCAAGAGCTGCCAGGCAAGAGAGAATGCTGAATGCCCTGAAAGGTCCTGCATCAGCAAATCTGTCATTAAAAAGCAGTGACAAACTCATTAGAAGTTATGATCACCTCCAGTTTTCACAGAACCACAGTTTCCAGGGCTCCCAGATTTCCCCATGAGGACATAATAGCAACTGTACGTATTCATACTGTATGCATGCATACTGTATGCACTGTTCACTAAGTCACCAGAGATGCTGCATCACAAAACTAACATTTACACCCAGGTTAGAGATGTCTCTGCGCGTGGCTGGGCTGTGAGGCTCATATGATGCTAGTATTTTGGTAGGCAGCCCCCATTGTCTGACTTTCCGTCCCAAATAGCTGGGTGTCCATGCACAGGTGATTCTGAACTGCAGTCTGAATCCAGCTGACACTCATATCTCTGGCCCCTCAGCAGAATGCCTCAGCCACACTGCCATTTAACTGGTAAAAACCAAATTATGCTAACGAACTTTCAAATTATCATCTCTCTAGTGTTGGGTGTTTATCTTGTGCTTCTCCTTGTTTACAAATGTCAAGTCAAGCACATGTGGGATTGCAGGATCAAGGCAACACTACATTCTCCCACTGTGTCCTCAGATTGCAATTGCTTCCAGTGTTAGCACCAGGTTAATGCTCTCTGTGACACAGTCTGTGCACTTTCCATTTCTCCATGTGGCAGAAGAAAAATATTTGACCCCTGGACTGTAAAAGCCTTTTCTATGCTGTCAGTCTGCCCACCTTGAAGGTGAACTACCTTAAAGGAAGGAAGCTTCATAGGGAAATCACAGATGCAAAATGTGCCTAAAGGAAATAAGTGGTGGCAGCATGTAATTAACAGAAGAAACCCTCCAGAAAATACTTGCTACAGACAGAATCAGTCTTTGCAGGTGACAGCCGTGACAAAATCCAAACTGTAATCTAATTTTTGTGGTATGCACATCTGAAAATAAATAAACAAAAGCAGTCTTAAGAATACCTCTCCTGTTCAAGTCAGACTAGAACCTGATACAGCCATTGAACAAAGAGACTGTGAATTGCTTGGTTTTGATATGACAGATCTAGCTGAAAGTCCCAGCTCTTCTCAGCTGTATAAAGGGCTGCAGGTTGTCAGGTTTAGGCTGAATTGGATGTGGTATATGACCCGGCATGTCTTATGAAAAAACATGGACCTGTTGGAGAGGTCAGAGAAAGGCCACAAAAAATGATCAGCGGGATGGGGCACCTCTCCTATGAAGACAAGGCTGAAAGAGCTTGGGTTGTTCAGCCTGGAGAATACCCCAGGGAGACCTTATTGCAGCCTTCCAGTACTTAAAAGGGGCCTATCTTAGAGATGAGATAGGGAGATGACTTTAGCAGGGCCTGTTGTGACAGGACGAGGGGTCATGGTTTTAAACTAAAAGAGAGGAGATTCAGGCTGGATGTGAGGAAGAAATTTTTTACAGTGAGTGTGATAAAACACCGGCACAGGTTGCCGAGAGAGGCGGTGGATGCACCATCCCTGGAGACATTCGAGGCCAGGCTGGATGTGGTTCTGAGCAACCTGATCTGGTTCAAAATGTCCCTGCTCATTGCAGGGGGGCGATCTTTGAAGGTCCCTTAGAACCTAAACTATTCTATGGTTCTATGGTGGTTTGTGTCTGTCAGCTGGTAGACTTCAATAACTTCATCAACTTTCATACACACATCAAAGGAGCCAAGGAACCATCAATTTGAGTATTTGAGAATTTGAGGTCTGCACCTGCTCAGAGATTTGTCTCAGCAGGTGTTTTAGCCTATTCAGGCTACAATCCTGCAGCATCACTGAACACACGTGAGTTTCTCACAGGTTTCTACACATGACCATGCTGCACAAACACGGTTCTAGGCAAAGCATGCAAGTCTCAGCAGGTATCTGCTTCTACATCACCTGTGCAGGACTCTGGTCTCATTTACTGCAGATGTAAAACCAAGTTCTTTGCTCATGCTCTGGTCAACACTATGTCCAAGGCATTTGTCATCAGAACTTTAACAACCAAGCTATAGGACCCTTTTCAGACCAGAAGTGGAAGCATGGCTCCTGTAGAGCCAAGCACTGAGTGGCAGCACAAAGAAATTGAGCTAATGGAAAGCAGATGTTCTTCATGACTTAGTTGCTGGTACCAATGGTTAGGAATTGAAAGGGATCACGTACTAGAACCAAGAGCAGGAAATATATCTCTTCTGCATTGTCTGGAAGTCGTTGCTGGAACAAAGGCAGTGGGAAGAGGAAGCGGAGATGTGGTTTGAAGGGTGAGATGACAAAAGTCAGATCAGAGGATCAGAATGGGAAGAGAATTTCTGTGAGATGGTCCCAAAGCAGGGAACTGAAACTTAGGCTGGCTGGGTGTGGAGACAGGGAGCGATGACTGAGTATGGAAAATTGGACTAGGACCTGGGAGTGGAGAGCCAGCTAGCTGAGAAACAGCAGCTGCATCTGTACTTACTTGCTCTGCAGCATATCTTAGGGCCCTCATTTCCTGGTCATCTGAATTGTTGGGCCTGTTGGGACATGCTGCAACTCCCATCCAGCACACATGTCCAGGTTTCCATCCCAGTATGGAGCTTGGCCATGACTAAGCACACATCCAGACACGGGAACTGGGAAGCACTCTTGGCTCCAATGGTGTAAACACCGAAAGCAAGTCTAGATAAGGAGCTTGAGAAAGAGCAAGACAACAACAGTATGACCATGGTTTCTAATGGATACGAGCGGTTTGAGCATGAGGGAAGACTGGGCGTGACTGAAAAGACAATGAAATGAAGTGCTGGAGCTGAAGGACTTTGTGGGTTGGAACTAGATGATCTTTAAGGTCCTTTCCAACCCAAACCATTCTGTGATTCTATGGTTCTATGACTCTTGAAGCAAAACCCTGTGAATGGGAAGCAGGTCTGGGGGAAACATAGGGACGGAGTGGACATGGCATAATGGTCTGGAAAGACCATGGGCATTGAGGCAGACAACATGACAAGGCCAATAGGCTGGAGCAGTGTGACCAGGCTGGGCTGTAGCAAGTCCTGGTAGAGGGCTGGGACTAGCCTTCTATGCAGGGAATCAGATTATCAGGTGAGAGGCTGGATGCAGCTGGTGCCTTCTTCTGACATCATCCACTGCCTGTTTAATCCTGTTGTTTAATTCTTGTCCAACTTGTGACACACAATCAGACATTACAATGCACCCTGTGCAATAAAAAATACTTGACATATGCGATGATCTGCCTTGTTGTGGTACTTGCAAGTAGAACTTTCTTGCTAAATTAATGCATGCGTTTGCATCCATCTCAATTAAGATTACTTTGGCCAGCCTGTTTTATTTCTATTCCTAACCTAAAATACTGAATACAGATTGTCTCACTTCTTTGTTACATATGAAAAACACTGGTCACGCTTCCACAGGTTTCTTTGTCTAAAGCCAGTCTCTTGTACCTTTCTTAGATTGCTTTTGTGCTGCTCACACTATTCTTTAAAACACTTATCTTTATTATAACACTTTAAGGCTCATTCTCCCAACCACTTTAACCAAAATCCTACTAGTGCTAAAAGATTCTTTTAATACTGATAATAGAAACTGAAAATAGACTTTCCAGAAACATTATGCTGAAAGCCTCAGATCCTTTCTGTGGGATCACATCCTTATATACAGCAGTCACACTGCATATTTTCTCTCAGACCGGCTTTTCAATAAAATTGCAGTGTAAATAACCCACCTCTGAACTTTAGTCCACTGCATTTTTCCCAGGTGCTCTAGAGAGCCTATCTCCTTCACAAGTCTCACTCAGGCTAGGATTCAGTTTGCAATTTTTATATTTGTAACTGAAAAAAAAAAATATTGTTTCATTTTGTTTCCCAGCAAGATGCTTGCCAAGCCCCTTTTAGCAGTGGCAATAAGTAGTTTATGATCAGTTTCAACTAGGAAAGATTCCAATAAAGCTTTTTTACACCTCATGGCCTGAGACCAAGTCTTCCTTCTCTATTTGAGTGCTGTGACATTTCATTTCTATAAGTACCCATGACACATGATCCACTGTATTGCTACTTGGCTGGTCTCCAACCAGCCAGGCCAGTTTTGCTGTGGCTTGTTAGCTGATGGTGGAAAAATTTAATCCTGGGTTTTCCTTTTGTGAGGGGATTGGGGTCCCAGTGTGCTAGGAGAGAGCAGAGAGAATGCAACTGGCCTGATGCAGCAAGGAAGGAGAGGCTGAGTTTCTCTCTTGCTGTCTTGGAAGAGGAAATTACCTTCCTGGTAGCAGGATGGTGAGATGATGTTATGGTGGACATCCTACCATGCCACCAGCCAGACTGTGATTAGGGCTGCTGGGATCACAGCTCAGTATGGGAGGAGAAAGGAAGGAGGAAAAGGCCAACCGTGAATAATCGGGATAATCTGGTGCTAGAACTGGGTAGGATGAGGGAAAGAGAGTGACTGAGACCAAGGGATATAAAGTGGTGGGGTTTTAGGTTGCTGTGGAGGTGAAGAGGGAACTATTGGGACTAGAGAAAGACATCTTGGTTGAAGGCCCAGGAGACCTGCAGTTCTTGGTCACATCAGTGTTGAAGGGTGGATGGATCTGGGAGTCTAGCTCTCAGCTAGGGAAAAAAGCGTGCACCTCTTTTTAGGTCTGGGTTGTGGACTGTGTGGTTTTGTTTGGATTTTTTGTTTGTTTGGGAGGGCTCTAATTTCAAAGATTGCAGGATTGCAACCTACTTTAATCATGCAGATGGAAGTGCTCTGAGCCAGACCTGCCACAGAATTGTCTGTAGACATCTTAAATTTGCATTTATAATCATAACATCTAGATTTTAGATGTCTACTTTACTTCCATGTACTGTAACATTCCAGCTAAAATCCAGTTTTCATAGAATCATAGAATGGTTAGGGTTGGAAAGGACCTTAAGATCATCTAGTTCCAATCCCCCTGCCATGGGCAGGGACACCTCACACTACACCATGCCACCCAAGGCTCTGTCCAACCTGGCCTTGAACACCACCAGGGATGGAACATTCACAACTTCCCTGGGCAACCTGTTCCAGTGCCTCACCACCCTAACAGGAAAGAACTTCCTTCTTATATCCAATCTAAACTTTCCCTGTTGAAGTTTTAACCCATTACCCCTTGTCCTATCACTACAGTCCCTAATGAAGAGTCCCTCCCCAGCATCCCTATAGGCCCCCTTCAGATACTGGAAGCCTGCTATGAGGTCTCCACGCAGCCTTCTCTTCTCCAGGCTGAACAGCCCCAACTTCCTCAGCCTGTCTTCATACAGGAGGTGCTCCAGTCCCCTGATCATCCTCATGGCCCTCCTCTGGACTTGTTCTCACAGTTCTATGTCTCTTTTATGTTGAGGACACCAGAACTGCACACAATACTCCAGGTGAGGTCTCACGAGAGCAGAGTAGAGGGGCAGGATCACCCCCTTCGACCTGCTGGTCATGCTCCTTTTGATGCAGCCCAGGATACGGTTGGCTTTCTGGGCTGCAAGCACACACTGCTGGCTCATGTTAAGTTTCTTATCAACCAGTACCCTCAAGTCCTTCTCACCTTCATACAGTCTTCTTTTCCAAGGAGTCCTCGCACTCTTCCTTGTCTACATGGGCAAGGCTACTAGAGATGCCATGCTGTTGGTGACCTCAACAGTGGGCTAATGAAAAATGTTTTGTGGGCCTCTGAGTCCTTGGGAAAGTAGCTCTCCCACAAGCCTTTTATGCAAAAGCTGTCTACCACCATCCTAATATGCAAAAGGGTCAGTGTTTTTAGGCTGATCACAGGGGTACTTTTAAAAGTAGGGCAGTACTACCTAGCTGGCTATCTTTACTATTGTCCAGGACTAGGCACCTAAACTCCATTGAAATCCCAACTTTAAATCTTAATCTAGATCTAGGAAATCATATTCAGATAGTTAAAAACGTTAGTATTTGCCTCAGAATCCAGACCCACAGGTTCTCACCTCAACTGGGCCACAGCTATACCACGTCTTTTGATCAAGGTAGTTCTTAATGCTTTTATTTCCTCAGCTAGAGTATTGCAGAAGCTACTTCACTAACTTGGAACATGCAGACCAACAGTTTTACAGAGGATTCCACTTCAGTACTGTTAAAATGCTGTTGCTATGTTCTCTTAAAACAAAAGGCATCTCACTCGAATGCAAATATTAGTAAAATGATTCTGATCATTTACAAGTACAGCTGCAGGCAAGCATATTCACACAGATTCCAGCTAAAGTGCAATGCAAGCAGCCTGAGATGCCAAAGGTCTGTGTGGCAATTGCTCATTTTAAAGGGCCATTAAAAGCACTTCTTGGGGGTGGGAAGGCAGGCAGGCAGAGGAATAGTAGAAAAGACTGGAAGGAAAGATGGGAAGCCACAAGCACGCCCGTCTTTTGGGGAAGTCTCAAAGGAGGAAAAGGAGAAGGTTGAAAAGAGGGAACCAAGTCAGTAGAAGAGGTGACCAATTCAACAGCCTCATGAACAAAGGAAAGGGCCCATGAGACGATGAGGAGATGAACCACTCTGGCTTGAGTGGAGGCAGCCAGCAAATGTAGCAGGAAGGACAAAGGTTAGGGAAATACATGGATGTTGCTAGGAAAAGATAGCTTTATCACAGTGTGCTTCTCTACCATTTTGACTATTGAGTCTGCCTCTGCTTTGTGGTATTCTTATTTCAAGGTTTGTCAGTGAATGGGCAATGTCACTGTTTGATGGTGCTCCTAAAGGACTACAATCAACAGCATCCTCTGAAGGATATGTCCTGTTGAAGTCAGACTGGTCGGGTGCTAGTCAAGGGAAAGGTACCACTTTGGCCACACTCACGTATTAGAAATATGTTTTCATTTATAAAGAAGCCAGGCTGGGGTTTTCTTCAGCTCTTACCTGTTCAATGCTTTATAGATTCCCAAGGTCAGGAGCAATAAAATATTAACATCTAATCTGTCATACCACCAATGAAAACTGTAATCTAGCCCATGACCTCACGTGAGTACTGGGTTGTTAACTAAAGAAATGTATCAGATCATCCTCTAATAAATACTCCAGACTGTGACAGGTAAAATTCAGGTCACACGTCTCCTTTGAAGTTTTAATGGCCACTCCAATTTTATGATAAAGCCACTCACCTTATGTTTGTAGTAATTTTGCAAAGCCTGAAGCGGCTCTAGTCATCTTTGGTGCACAGTTCCCAAGGACAAAGCTCTCATAAAACTGCAAGCTTCAAAGGGATTAGACCTCTTCTTTTCTCTCCTTCTTGCTCTCTTTTTAATTCCCCCCCCCCTTTTTTTTTTCTTCTTAAAGGAATATTACTGAACATTTCCTCCCCTGTTTTCTACATAGCTCTCTGAGGAGGCGTCCAGCTGAGCCCCCCCAACCAGACTTCTTCACTCACTGAAATAAAATAAAATTAAAATAAAATGTCTTTTCCCTCTTTTTAATAGTAAAGCAATTTTCTGGGTCATTCTGCTTTTTGTCTTTATTCTATTGTCAGCGTGGAGTAATTTGAAGCGAATAGAGTCTGTGTATTTGCATATTTCTCAGGCTCTAAGAAGGACCACATGCAGCAGATCTGCTCCCCTGAATGCCATTTTGTTTGTTTGATTGTTTGTTTGTTTTTCTCCTTTTAAAATCAGGGTAAAGCTGAGCTGAATCTGCCAAAGCTTGAACTCCAAAGCTAACGTTCATTTTGCTAAATGAAATAGTGCTGGGGAACATTCCCAGGCATTGGAAAGCAATTATCTGCGCTGTTCAATTGTTAGCACAGTGCCTGGCACAAAGGAGCAGAGGCCATCTTTCCCAAACAATTCCCAAACACAGGCCAACAGCTGACATGGGCCGGGGTCACGCTCAATAGGCAGTTTGTGTGCAGGGCATGGAGAGGATGCCAGCAGTATGATCCTGCTCATTGCAGGAGGGTTGGACTAGATGACTTTTGAAGGTCCCGTCCAACCCAAACCATTCTGTGATTCTGTGAATGCCTCCATTTGATTTTCATCTCCATCAGCACCAGGGATGGTCCCAGACATGCTTAATTTACTAGTAGTGACACAGCATGGTTGCTCAAACTTGATACTTATACAACTACACCATTCCAAGGAGAAGGCTGCTTATCCAACTTCCTGGCATAAACATATATATTTGCTTGTAGACTGATGTTATGCATTGCCTTGGCTGTAAGACTGATTTATTTCCATTAATTGCTAAGGAGGTTTTTTTTGGACGTTTATGCTTAAATGCCGAGAATGAGACACTTGGGAGGGGCAGGAGGGGGGGAACCCATTTGTCCATTTTGCTTATTCCCCCATGGCATTAAGAAGTAGAAGTCTGAGAGGGAGCAGATCGGAACTATCTGTACTTACACGGAGCACTGGAAAATTATTCACATCCTGTGCCTATCCGATCATGGTCCAAACCATGGTTGTTCAAGCAGCATACAGTTCAAGTTTATTCAGTTTTATCAGCAAGTGAGCCAACCCCAGATGTTTCTCCAGGCATGGCATGGAGAACCAACCCATGTACCTCATGGTGCTGTGGTGGCTGGCAGTATTTGCACGAAAAGGACATTTGCTTGGAAACAAATGGAAGACTGGTCAGATGGTCACCCTCCCTTCACCAGACCTCAGCTAACACCCTGCTCCCCACCAAGGGGACAAAGTGAGTAACAACGAGGAGAAAAAGCAGGAGGTGGTTCTAAGGGACCATTGCAAAACAGCAACGACCATTGCATGTGACCATAGCTGGCCACAAGCACATGAAGGAACATCTACCAGCCGCTATATGCAACCTAATAATGCAAATGTGCATTATTTGGTTTTGATTGGAAGGGACCTTAAAGCTCATCTAGTTCAAACCCTCCTGTCATAGGAAGGGATGCCTTCCACTAGACCAGATTGCTCAAAGCCCCATCCAACAAAATAATCTCACAAAAAGAGGAACACATGGATTTCTTGAGCCTACTTTTTCTGCAGATGGTACATGTCAGAATAGCTGGTATTCAGAACTGTCTTTTCAGGGCATGCTTCTTTAAGGCTACTGAAAAGTTCCTTTATTCAAGAAATTAGCTTAAATGTCCTAAGGCACAGTATGTACTCTGAAAATACTCACATTTCATTTGATTGCTGTTGTTAATGTTTCAGAAATGAAGTAAGTTTTCCCCTGGGGACATTAAGCCTGGCTTACCCATTTGTCTGAGCTTCTTCAAAGGAGGAATGATTCTCAGTTCTAGCCTGATAACAGCACAGGAGAAAAAACAAACCTACTGTTAGGAAAGCAGCAAATTATTAATTTTTGGGGTGGAGGGGAAGCCACAGGTAAATCTAGTAATAGCATACAAATATTTGTATAAGAAAACTGCTGCTATTTCATTATTTACCTGAGAAGACTGAGAACAAGAAACCAAGCCAAACCAACTTCAACCTCAAGCATATCTGGACACATTACTATTGCTTTTTCTCATGAACACTTCATGAATGTGAGTGTCCATTTAAGGGATTCATCAGAGATGGGCTGAGGGGAAAGGTTTGGATGATGTAAGGTTCTTCCTGATAGCGAGCAACAGAGGGAATGGTGTTAATCTGGCAGGAGTTCTGCCATCCTCCACAGCAGAAATCTTACAAATTTTGCTCTTGGGAGATCAGTGTATCCAAACAAAACTGGAAAATAAATCTCTTCTTCAGGATCAAATCTGGACCTGGCCTCGGGAAAGACTGCAGTTTAAAACACTGGAATCAATAGATCTAGTATGAAACCTCCCCAAGAGCAAAACACTCAGACTTCAGGTCATCTTTTGTGTCATACTCCAGCAGTTTTCAAATTAAATCCTATTTCACCATATCACTTCAAACACTCATGGAGGTTCCTGGTCCAGCAGGAAGTATACAAGGTAGCCAGAGTCACCTCCAAGGTGATGGCAGTGCTCACCTGGTACCAGCTCTGCATTATTGCTACCAAGGGAGAAGGCTGCTCCTGCAGACCCAGACCTCAAGGACAGCTCTGGTGCCAATGCAGCCAGCAGAAACAGATTTCTCAAGCCTTCTCCAGTCATGTGAGTTACTGAAGCTGCACATTGCTTCTTCTCACTGAAGCAAAATATCAGGGCTGATCCACCAAGAACAGATTTAGCACCTAAAGTGGGGTGTAATGTAAGCACATAACCCAGAAAACCTTTGTACTGCTAAAGTTTAACCCTACAGGGTAAACTCTGTATGCCAATAAATTTATGAGTTTTGAAAATCCTTGTGTTCCTAGAGCTGTGCTTGGGCAGATATGCAACAGAGCCTCAGGCTTCATGCTGTTAGGGACTCAGGTCACCCTCATCCCTGGTCAGTATCCAGAAACAGGGTATTGCTCTGCCTAAATCCTCTGGGAGTTTTCATGTCAAAGGCACTCTTCCAGCTCACTTCCTGCATGTGTACAGGATGAAGCTTCTCAGAAGCTGTCATTGTTTTCCTTTGTGAAGTTACCTATTTGAAGGAACTTGGTGATGGTGCCCCTGTTTGATAGGCTGATCTGTGAACCAGGACAATCTTCTGGTGGCTGGGAGATGTGGTACCTGTTCCTCATGGGCCCGAGAGAGCCAAAATCCAACTTCCCTGACTTCACAGGAGATACACCAGGTCTCAGGCTACTGAGGCACAGAAAGGGTTCACTCTGCTTCGCCCCTTCTTAGGCTTGCGAGAAGCCAAGAGTGTCAGATTCCTGGGACTGGAAAAAGAAAGCCGTGAATCTGCAACCTCGCAGCGTGGGTACTGACCTGGGACACTGGGACTCTGGTCCTTCTGAGGGTGCCTTCATCATTATTTTTGGTCTAGTGATCCACCCCAATGGGTTGGAAATAATGACAAACCACAATAACAATAGCCAGCTAAACAAAACAAGTACAAACAGAAACAACAACTGAGGCTGGGAAGAGAAGTGGCCTTTGGGGATATTATTTAGAAGAGGCTTTAGACTTTGATTTCCTAGGCAGAGGAGATGGCAGATCAGCCAATGTGACCCCTCAGTTCTTAAGAAAGAGGCAAACCACATTTTCCTAAAGCTTCCTGTAGCTGAAGCGGTTGAACTGACTACTATAGTAAAAAGAGTAAGGCAAGAAAACGGGGACGTCAGCACAAAAAAGAAGGTTGGAAACCCCATGACTCCATGGTGAACAGCTAAGTAGTGCTGAGTTGCTGACTCAGAAGTGCAAGAATCCTCCTTTGCTCAGTCCCACGGGAAGAAGAAGGCTCTAATCAGCTTCCTGAGCCCTTCACTGAAAAAAGATCACACTGGGTGCAAAAGCAATTCTGAACGTAGTAGTAGCATGTGCCATGTATTGATACAGGCACTGCACATAAGGAAAAGAGGAAGTTTGCCGTGGTCATACAGCACAGGGAGACTGACAGAAAGTAAACAAGCTGTTACTCTTTATGCCGTGAATTAAGACCTGAGTTAGCTGAGATGTGTGCCCCAGGGGAAGCAGTGCAGCAGGGGGGCAGGGGCAGCACTAGTCTAAGCCCATCACCAGCTGCTGGTGCGGTGGGAAGGAGCAACAGCAGTAGCTGAAGTTGTGGGAGCAATGGGACATACAAATCAAGCCTGAGACTGATGGCCAGCAGAAATGAGATCTTGTAGAGACTGGGAAATGTAAACAGAGCTAAGGGAGGAAGAAGCAGCATGACGAGCAGGCCGAGAGAGGTGATTCTCCCACCCTACTCTGCTCCTGTGAGACCCCACTTGTGGTACTGCATTCAGCTTACAAGAGGGAAATGGACCTGCTTGAGTGAGTCAAGAGAAGGCCATGAAGATGATCAGAGGACTGGAGCACCTCTGCTATGGAGACAGGCTGAGAGAGTTGGGTTTGTTCAGCCTGGAGAAGAGAAGGGTCTGGGGAGACCTTAGAGCAGTTTCCAGTGCCTAAAGGGGACATACAAGAAATCTGGAGGTGACTTTTGAGAAGGGCATGCAGTGATAGGACAAGGGATGATGGCTTTAAGCTGGAAGAAGGGAGATTTAGATCAGACATTAGGAAGAAATTCTTTACCATGAGGTTGGTGAGGCACTGGCACAGGTTGCCCAGAGAAGCTGTGGCTGCTCCATCCCTGGCAGTGTTCAAGACCATACTGGATGGGGCTTGGAGTAGCATGGTCTTGAGGAAGATGTCCCTGTTCAGTGGCAGGGGGTTGGATCTGGATGAGTCTTAAGGTCCTTTCCAATCCAAACCATTCTATTATTCTATGATTATGTGATTCTATGAAGTCTGTTTTGACAAGGTAAACCTGAGACCTCATTTCAGGATTCTGTCTGCTGACACCTGCACAGGTTCTCCTGCAGAAATAACTCATATTTTTGACTTGCCTAGCTGAACAGTCTCTTCTTCAGTGTGAATTAGCTTTGTTTCTGCAATATATTGCCTCTCCCTCTCCCCACAGCTCTCTCTCACACACACAAATTTAGACTACTTCAAAATAAAGAAATAACCTAATCCTTGGAAACAGAAATTCATTGTTACGTTTCTCCCTCAGTACAGTACCCACAGTGGAGAAAACAGACTTTTAAACTTTCCCAGCTGTTTGGGAATTCTGTGTAGAAACAGGGGAGCACCCACTTTCTCCTCCCCTGCCACTCCTCAGCTAGGCTGTGGAGCTCGCTGCCATGACACGTTGTCAAAAAGCAAGTATTTGCCAAGATTCAGGATTGAACTGAATATGCAAATGCACATGCATGCACACACACATGCACCAATACGTATTTGCATACAGATTTATATGTAAACAGTAACTATTTTTAAAAAGCACAATAACAACATCAAAGACGTCTCGGGAACCACAGCACTCTTCATTTGCCATACAAGGGCCTTTGTTCACCGTAGACAGACTGGACTCTGCCTGCCCTGCCAGTGCCAAATCCAATCCCAAATCCCAAACAAACAGCATTGGTGAGAGTACTTGAAACACAGTACATGACAACAGCAGCCTAATGGTTAGTAGTGGAGGAGAAGAGGAGTAAGTAAACACAAGCAAAGGATGATAGTCATTTTATTAAAAGCAGATCCATCAAGCTGCTTCTGCTACTTACAGTGGCCAACAAATTCCCTCTGTCTTACTGCACTCGAAGTAGCAGGGCGCATTATTCAGCACATGAGTAATTCATCACATTCTTTCAGGTAATAATCAGTTGTTGAGCCAGACTCTCTTTCATTAAGGTCAACAGCAACACCACTATTGTAGTTGTAGAGCATGGCAGAGCTTCATGGCAACGTACTGACCAGATTAAAACAAGGATCCATGCAGGGATCCATGTAAGGAAGGTCAAAGAGTTCCCATGTGGGCACAGAGGCACATCTGTGGAGGATCAGGCCCTTAACTCACATTGAAAACCACAGGAAGGAACTCTGCACCCAGTCAAGAGGACTAGGTGTTCACGTGGCCACCAGAAAAGCCAGTTGGCCAACTGGTATTTCCCTCTTCGTGTGGAATGATAATTCAGGTGCTGAAGGATAATTGGAGAGTTGGATTTGAGGGTGGCCTCAGTACCCTGGGGGACTCTGTGCCAGCTGCTTTAAATAAAACAAGCAGGGCCTATGGTGATACTGTTTTTATGGCAGGTTTCAAGATCAGCCATGATGCTGAGCTACTGCATTAACATGGTGTGTTGCGGACATAGCACTTGCCAGTGAAGAAAGCTCCTCTGCTTTTGGTTTTGTAATGTATTTGGCCGCACGGGTCTGCTGTGCCTGTCTCTGTTTGCATTAGGTTAAACGCTCTGAAGTAGATGGGCCTAATTATGGCCTTTCATTCAAGATTAATATGAAGCCATTAAGCTGGTTTATGCAACCAGGTAGCTGAGCAACAGAAACATCTAAAACAAGTATGAGGCAATGTTGGAGGCTAAAACCACGCAATCAGCGGGCTTTCATTGTGAAAAGACATGAGAAACTCAAAAGCAAGTGCTGCCTTCATCTATGGAGTTGGGACAAAACACAGGATGGGAGAAGACCTAACTGCCCAGGACTAAAGGGCTATCAAACCCTTCACTGCTGCAACCCCAAACTGATGGGCTGAGCTGAACAGGGAGGCTCGTAGCTCCGAATGCCCCATGCTGCCATGCTGTTACTCACTTCACCCTGCACTGAGCAAAATAATCTCTGGTAGCTCTCTTTCACGGTGATGGCACATGACTGATTGCCCAATTCATTGCCAGCTTCCCATCAGAGCAAGACAGGCTCCTAAGAAACACGTGTGTTTTCCTAATGGCTGGACCAGAAAAGAGAATGCCGCAGCAGTGCTGCTGGGAGTTCTCTCTCCCTGTTTTCCAACACATCGCTCTCGTGTTTGTGGTTGTGCAGTTAGGTGAGACGCAGGCAGAATTTCTTGGTAATTAACCAGGTCTTCACCGACTTCCTTAATGCTACCTTAGGTATTTTTTTAAAAGGAGGGATTAGCTGACATGTGGGAGAGGTTAGGAGAGAAACATCAAAGAAAGAAAGAAAAATCAAAGTTAGGTTGTAAGGAAAGAGCAGAGGCATTCGGGAAAGGATTTAGGAGATCAGAGTTTACAAGAGAACAACTGAAATTTTAATAACCTGACAGTTGATTTAATTGGATGATTATAATTTGGTAGTAAATGATATTCAAACTGACTCTTTGATTGAAGTTACATTTCTTCTAAAATGCTCAGCGTGCCTCTTTTCTTTAAGCTTGGAGGAAGTGACCACAAGACAGATGTAACCCCTAGATCTCATCCACCTCAATTTATCAACAGAACCACACTTCCATCTCCCAAGGGAAAAACACTGAAAAGGAGAATCTGCTGTGGGGGACTGCACAGTCCTGCTGTGGGACCTTCTTGTCTACCGAGGGCATGAAAGGACTTTTTTTGGGAGAAACTTCTTTCTGCCAACACTATAGGTCGTCAGAAGTGTGAGTAGGTTTTACCCACTTTGAAAGTTGAAGAGAATTTGTATACTTTCATGTACCCAAAGGGTACCTTTAATTTACCATCTAGATACTGTGGACAATTGCACCACCCACTTTCAGGCTACCATACACTTCCTTTAAAGTTCCGATAGCAGAAAAGCACGATCCCTTCTCTGTTTCTACTTCTTATTTTCATCAGGGCAGGATACGGAAGTGCCAGGTACTTTCCAAAGAGACAATCCTTGCTGTGAAGAACGAACATTCTTAGCTTCATGTTGCTATGATTTCCAGCTCCCCGTGAAAACCACAGAGCTGTCCCTGTCAGGAGCTACAGAGAGCACACACACACACACAGACAAACACACATTAGGCACTTTGTTTTATTTTGCAAAAAAAAAAAAAAGAGTCTTTATATATAAACCATTTCATTCTCTCTCAAAACATTCTACAACTATACAGCTGTTTGCTCCATCATTTGCATAGGAAATACCACAATACAAAAAGGGGGGGGGGGGGGGAGGCAAAAGAAGCAAAACAGCAACCAATTCCTGCATGTTTCCATGTACAAACATTTGAAGCCTTACAAAATTATTTACATCGTTTGTCAACTATTTACATTAATAGCAACATTTCTAACTATAACAAACAAAACTATAATTTATCAAGTATATGTAAAATTGTCTTAAAAAAAAAAAGAGAGTCTATCATATACCACAAATAAATAAAGACAAACAACAGTTTTAACAAAGCTAGGTTTTCCTGCAAGATCCTTTTTTTTGGTATTTTGATTGTCTATTCTAGCCTTTGGTTGACAGCTTAATGTTACAGCTTGTGGAGTCCAGACACTTCCTAAGTTTGCTTGGTTTTCTCCTGTTGCCTGGCCAAATCCTACATGGTCTAACCTCATCTTTGGCCCTCCATCTACTATTTCTAGGCTGAACACGGTGGATCAAAGTCATTGTTAGCATAAAAGGGCACCGCCTCACTGTCTTCAGTGGAGTTTCAGCTACTTTTGTCAGCAGTAAGTTTTCCATTGCGTGTGTCAATCTCAACAGTGGATTAACTAGACTGTGCTGTAATTTGACACAAAATCACTGTATCCTTACCTTCTAGTAAATTACATGCAATATCCACACAAAACTAGATCACACTGGTGCTGAACCAGCTTAATGTGTCTGTATATGAAAATTGCATTCTAAATCCTTCTTTTTAAAGTGATACTAAGTTTAGCTTATAGTAAGAGGTTTAACATTCTGTGTTCCTTGCAACTATCCCCGTTAGTTAAGCTTCCAATGATGACTTTACGGTTCATTCTCCATGTCTTTGCCCTTTTAAGCAACTTGAAAACAAAATCCTGTTTTGAATATTCAGTGCACACCATTTTAGTTAACAGGTACGACACATCTGAATGTCTAGCTCATTTCTCTGAAGAAAAACAAAGCTAAGTCAGTATGGTTTTGAGAGGTATTTAAATAACTTTTTTTCTGTAAATGTGCCGTGTTATCAAATGTAAAACAACTGCCTTTTTTCAGATGATTGTTAGAAAACTTTTTGTATTAAACCTAAAAAGCTGATTTGCATATTTACAAAATCTTTGTCATAGCAAACATGCAACATACAGAACAAAATGTTTGTTCTATGGCTGTTTATGAATTTTCCTATGTACCTTTTTTCACAGAATGACTTAACGTTTAAGAAAAACCCCCACAAGTACTAAGTACGTCCAGTAAAAACCTGACAGATTACAATTCATGGCTTTTCCACTGTGTTCATTCACCTGCAGCCTCTCATTAATTTGTTTACTAAACATTGTCACAACAATGACAGTGCTTTGGTCAAAACACTGCAAGAGGAAAAAAAAAATGTATAAAGCTGCAATGTGTCAAGACATAATACTTGTGAAGAGATGTAACCTGCTGACTAAAGCCATATACATCATGAGAGCAAACAAGTGACTGAACACGCTGGTACTGTGATACAGTGTCTTCCCTTTTTCTGCATAAATATACAAAATATACATTTCCAGTTTCTTTCGAGATTTCTTTTAAATGGGTAACCCATACTCAAAAATTAAACTAACTTTAGTTGCGCGTCAAGAGTCAATAGGAAATTGCATAGATACAAAACAGCCTCAACGACAAGCCCAGCTTTCAGTTCTGGTGCCTCTTCATGTGGAGAGCCAGGTGGTCAGAGCGGGAGAAGCTGCGATTGCAGACCGCGCACTGGAAGGGCTTTGCCCCTGTGTGCTTCCTGTAGTGGCGCGTTAACTCATCTGAGCGAGCAAATCGCCAGTCGCAGCCCTCCCACGTGCACTTGTATGGCTTCTCACCTGAAAGAGAGCACAGAGAAATGACAATGTCAGCTGCCACTCTTCAGGAGAAAAATGATTCAAGATCATATTGCATGGCACTGCTCTTCAATTTAAACCAGAAATAAATGACAATGACAATGGAGGAGCTGATGCTTCTTCATGTATCTATTCAGTAGGCCTCAAACCAACAGCCCCTTTGTTTTTCCAGCAAATCTTGCTCTTCTCTCTCATCTCCAGAGGTCCCTTTCAATTCTATCAATTCAGTGATTCCATGATTTAACACATAAAATCTACGAAACCTTCAAACACACAAATTAGAGGCAGCTATGGTACAGAAAAATCACAGAGAAAAAAAAAACCCTGCATGAGACTGAAATACCCCCCCTTACACTCATCTCAGTGTGTGAGGGAGTAGGGGAAAAAGCAGTTGAATGTGACAATCCGGCCTAGTTTGTGACTTATGCTTGCACCTTTTTAAAATGGGTAAATTAAATTATAGAGAGTTTTTTTAAGAGGTCTGAAATGGGAAGGAAGATTTCTATAAAGATTCTTTGTAGTGTGCAGATTATTCAAGAGCTTCTGATGTGCAAAGAAAGGGGTACAGTGTGTTACAAACACCACATGGATAGTATTTTCTAAAATCTAAGGGGCAATAAACACTTGTGGTATCCCAATTTGGGCTAGCTATATGTAGGAGAAAGTACCTGAACAATCAAAGCAGTTTTAAGAATTTAACATTTAACATATACAATCAGGTGTTTAAACAGCCATATTTTAGTGCTTGCAGTATCCATCAGTCTATACTGATGTATGGGGAGCATGTCATCTCTGAGAACTTGCTGTGTTACAGCAGCTCCAAATACAGCTTCAAACTATCCAGCTGGTCTTGAACACACCAGCCCGAGCACCTAAAATGATTGCGTTCATCCATTTTAGAATCATAAATGAGGTATTTTAAGCATGCCTGTTATTTATAGGTGTTTGTTGAAATGGAAGAACTATAAAGCCACAAAGCCAAGTTGACTTCTGTGTGAAACCAGAACTTTCTGCGTGTAAGTACACCTGCTCAGAAGCGGGTATGGACATGATGTCACCATGCAAGCAAGCTTCATATAAATAAAGAGGCTAAGATTACCCATTTATAGGCTATTCCTTGATGTTGGTTGACAAAAACACTTTTCAGTTGGGAGAATGGATTGTTATCTATAGCCTTTATATTAATTTGACTCATTTGGCAAAAAAGAGAAAGAAAAATGAATTTGTCAAAGCACCTGGCAGTAGCTTCATCTGGAGCAGAATCAGAACATGCCTGAGCTTTCCAAAAAGTCTTTTCCAACACATCTTACAGAGCTTCTGCCCCTCCATCAGTCTCAGACCTTTACCCTCACAGTCTCAATCCACAGCTGAGTGGAGTGACTCCTACTTTTCCCTGGTTTATCGTCACACAAGCATGCGGAAGAAAGACAGGAGCCAGTATCCTGCAATCAGACTGTTTGTTCTGTACCAGCTATGCAGAGAACACCATCTGAGAAACTACAAAACATTACTTCAGAGGTGCTAATTTATCATACAGATGAAATTATGAAACTGGTTTTGTCTGGGAGTTTCTACTGCTTCTCTGATCAAGTAACTAGCAAATTTCTGTCTACTACTAAGAGCAAAACCAGTCCTTTGCTCACAATGGGGATGTGACTTCATGTTGGCAGCACAGTCAGAACCAGGACCAGACCTCTACAAGAAAAAATACCCCCCCCCCCAACCACTTCATTGCATAAACAGAGACTGGGATTTATTGAAATCACAGGGGAAACATATCATCCCTTAAGAAAAACAAACTTAGAGCCTGGCATCTCCTCTCACAGAGTTCAAAAGTATTTGGTGGATAGCAAATCAGAACACAAATCATTACAAATTTCTGTCATAGCTGAATATACTCTTATCTGATGCTGACTGACGACCGGAATGATCCACTGAGGACTCTTTTGCTCCATGCAACCTATACAGGTTAAAATATAGATTTCATTCAAACCCAGTGTGTAAAGCATTTATAACATCAGAGAAGCCAGGTGAGATAACACATTTACTCTTCATGGCAGAATGACAGAAAAGATCTTTATTCAGCAAGGGATCTTCTGTACTATATACATCATTCTTAATGTATTTAAATTGGGTTATTAATGCTGTCTGTAAGACTGCTGCTGCTCCCATAGGCACAGCACCAGGGAGATCTTCTGTGAGCGCTCTGTGTTAAAACACACGTGCACACAGGTTGCACAAAACATTAATCCGTCATTTGAAGCACCTTAACTTAAAGCCAGTGTATTTCTTTCTCTCCTTTCTTTCTCCTTTTCTCACACACTGGCTTCAAACTCTTCTTTAAAAGCCTTCACTTAAAACTGTTATATTATACTTGATGCTAAACTCCCAGTCTTGTGATCCTGCCACCCTAACTGCCCACACAGAACATATGTATGGTCAAGCCTCTACATACTCCAAACACCTGCTTATACACTTCACATGAGGAATGAGAAATGGTAAAGATAGCAGGAAAACACCACTAGTTGAACAGAAACCTAGCAATATCTGGACCAGATCAGAAGTTAAAAACCTTCCTTCCTTAAAGGACCAGGAAGTTAAAATCAGTTTCCAAGCCTGGCATCAAGAAGGTATAAGTATGCGCAGTTTCACCATACATACACTGTACCACAAAAGGAGTCTCAAAGCTGTCACGTGGAGTTGGTACCTCACCCTGCCTGAGTCCAAACAAAACTGCTGTCCCCTTCTAAAACATTTTCTAATCTGCAAACAGCATGAGCAGGTGATATGAAGGCTCCTAGCATGCGAACTCTCAGCTGCAGAACCCCGTGTCTTGCTGGATGCCACAGCTTCCAAGTCAACGCTTAATCAGAGACCCCCATTGAACTCCAGGGGACTCCATTTCCAGGAGACACCATCTAGAAACCATCTTGCTGTCCTGGTCTCTTCCCTGCCTGCAACAGCCACCAACCCTCCTGGGCAGCAGCGCTGCTCAGAGATAAAACTGGGCAGTGCCATGCACTGACTGCTCCTCCTGGCCAGCCCTTCTGCAGACCTGAGCTAAACCTAGCTAAACCCAGCTAAACTCAGGGGATAGGGCAGGGAACAAGCTGGTGCCTTTACACAAATTGTTTTAACAGTGTTACTTTTATGTACTGGAAAGTAAAGCCAGAATGCTGCTTTTAACCCCTGCTTTGGCCAACAGTGAGAACTGGAAAGTGTATTTTTAGTTCCAGTGTGTAGAGGCACTGATTATTTTGAATAAATCCTAGGGGTAAAATACTGAATATCTATGTTTGTAATACTAGTTTCCGTTGGAAAGTTCTATTTAAGAACTGCATCAATTTTAAATGTTTTCCTTTTGGGCAAGGAGGAAGGGGGGCAAGAAAAAGAAGGTGGAGATTATTTTCACTCCTTTAAAGAAAGCAGAACAACAACTAGCTAGTAGTATTTTCTCTCAACCTATACACATGCTTTTTGTCATTCAGCAGAAATAAGAATTTGGTTTAAGCTCCTGCAGCAAGGGAAAAAGAGCCTCATGTTACATATTTTCTGAAGTGATCCTACTTCTTTGCTGAGAAATCTCGTGATGAAGATTTCTTTTTTAAAAAGCAGGTATACACAACAAGGGACACTGAACCCTTTATCCCCTGTTTTCACTGCCTACATGGTAATGTAAGATTTGTTTACTTTAATGATTGTGGGAAATACAGTAGCTGTAAGTTTCAGAAATATTTGGTTTTCCTCCAGCAATTTAGGGCTTCTATAGGGTGTTAAAACCAAGAATGCCACTGGTCATCAAATGCAAAGGTAGTACAACACAGTTACTGGAACACGATCGCGGTATCAAACAGATATTTCACTGTAAAAGCAAGAAAACAGCTAACTCCTCCACTTCAGGGGAGCTTCCACAGGATTTGTTAGAATGTCAACACTGTTAACTAAAACACCATGGAGGAAGCTGGTACCAATTTCCAGCCAAACAGCACACTCCAACCCTTTCTTCCCAAGCCAGAAATATTATACACAGCACTTCTGGGAAACAGAACTGCTTTCCTTTAAATTATACTTCAACAGGATACGGATTTCATAAGTTTAATTGGATTTCTGCATAACCTCCTTCCAGTATCACTGGTTTAAAATGTTTTGCTAGGCATATACATCACAAAATATATTTTTAAGTTCTTGAGCTGTTAATATGCATCCATTCTCCAGTTTAAAAGAAATACATTTGTGGAGTATGAGAAACAGACTTGTACTTGAGCACAGAAATTTTAAGCCCGCTTGTTTAGTTTGGAAGCTCTTTAACAGAAAGCACCTAGCAAGAGATAAGGTAGTTTAACCTGAAAGAAGACTATTCTGCTTGCAGTGTGTGTCTGTTACAAAAAAAAAAAAAAACACAAAACCAAACACAAAAAAAACAAACCAGAATTTCTAAGGCGTGAGATTGTAAGGATGTCAAAAATATGTCTGGACATGCACATATAACATGCTAACCTAACCAGCCGCTTCAACTGATAAAACTATTCCAAGGTAAATCACAAGTTTCAGGATCCTTGTTGATCCCACAACAGAACGGTCTGGACCAGTGAGGCATATTGTGTGGGCTCTTCTCTCTTTAATGTATTTTTGGGGGATTTAGTGGTGTCAAAGGCACCAATTGCTTTCCGAACACTAATTCTAGCCACTGGCAGTGACCATCATGGCTGTGTCCATTTGGATAAGGTACAGTGCCACCAGTGGTGGTGGGGGTGACGGTCATTTTGAAGACACCCTGTATCTTCAACATGTAGCCTCTGCTCAAGAAAATATTTCTGTTTAAAATCCTGTTTGGAAAAAACCAAGTCACTGAAAACCTCCATTAATGATGAATTTCCTATCAACAGAAAATAAGCTTCCTTATTTCACCAAAGAATTGTGTGACTTTATTTCTGCAATTCCCTGCTAGGACAGCTTTCTTTAAATGTAAAACTGCAAACAAGGGCCAGATTTTCAAATCTAAAGTTACGTAACTCTGTTGGTATGTAGAAACCCCAATACAGGTATTACACCAGCCAAGGCCTGCAACTTCTCTTATTTCCTATCAGAAATTTCTGTCAAAAAAGTGAGTTTGGAGCTTCCTTGAAGAAGAAAATGCAGCACACTTGTCAAAGACTCTAAAAAGACAATACCTGATTACTGCTTGTGAGGGTATAAAAGTGTAAAGACACCACCCGCCATTCTTTCCATCATTTTAATATTACTCGTTTCTATTATGGAATTATTTCTAGTGGCAAGGGTTCAGCCTTAAAAATTACACAATTAGGTGTGATAAAAAGGCAAAGCATAGGTTTCAGCACTGTAATTGCACCAGTTATATGCATAACCTGTATTATTTAAGAACAGATAATTTTGGATTTTTTTGTGCATTTGCTTTCAATTTTTTCACATCTTAACATCAGTTGTCTTGGTTCCCTCACATGGTGTGAGAAAAAAAAAACAAACCAAACAAATGAAATGTGTTCCCTCTGTTTTAGTTTGCCTGAAATAGGTTTCCCCTAGTTTATAGCACTAAGGTTTTTAACTTTGGTCTCTTCCAGGCTGACTGGAAATGAAAGTTGCTGCTTGGGTGTATGTCTGCACTCATTCAAAAGAGGTTTTTAGCTCTCAGCATTTACCTAAAATTAGACCTTCCTTCTGCTATTGCTATTGACTAAGCACTTTAGTCATCATTAAAAGCAGCTTGTTGGGGGGGTGGGGGTTGTTTGTTGGGGGTTTTTTTTTTGCTCTTTTTAAAGACAGGGTTTTGTTGTTTTTGTGGTTTTTGGAGTGTGTTTTTTGTTTTGTTTCATTTTTTTTTGAGAAATAGCAGAAAGCTGAAATTTCAACTTAAAATGTCCATCAGGTGTCTAAAAGCACTTTAGAGCACTGAAATCCTCAGTTGTCCAAGATGGAGATGGATCAGAGGGCTGACAGTACATAAGGTACATCCAGCTTATTTTGTGAGTGACAAAATAAATTTAGTCCTTGAAACATCCACCAGTAATACAAATCCGTAACATATGCCGTACATTTTTAAACGTGGTAAAGCCTCTGCCTAGTATAGTAATGGCTAGAGAGTGACCGTTAAGTACTACTTCACGGCAAAACAGCATTTTAAGGAATCCTGTAACAGAGAGCTGTTGCACTGTGTAAGGCTGATGACTGCTAAACCAAGCAGTATTTGATCTCTTAACAGAAGCACGCACAGGAAAAAAAAGGAAACTGCCTGGTAAGCAAACAGGACAATCGAGTTGTGCATCATTCACCTTCTGACTAGAGAGGCACAGAAGGCATTATCTTCTCCTCAGCACTCCTACCAGTGCTTGAAGCACTCGTTAAGTGTTGTCTTACGCAGTTCAAGGATTACTGGGGAATCTTGACTGGCCTGTGTGATGGTTTATTTTCTTTCTGGTATAACATTTTGTCTTAACAGAGGTGGTCTCTCTTCAAGGAGATATGCAAACAAAGAGGAAAGAAATTTTTTTTTTAAAGTAGGTTCATCAGAAGTCCATGCCATCTGGGGTGCATTGCTGTGTCTACATGTCCTGCGCTGAAGAACACATTTCCTCATACATGCCCATGGTGCAAGAACACACACCAATAACACTAGCTCTTGTACAGTCAGATAAGAGGTGCTTTTAAAATGGAATTTATTCAATATGTACTGTAGACTTCCAGATTTCCATCCACTGTATGCACACACACACACATATACACACAAAAAAAAAAAGCAATACATTAAAGCAGTTTTAACTCAAAGCGAGGCACTCTACACTTGCCAAAATCAAAGGTTTTAATATGTCTTTAATCAGAGTTGTTAGAGACCCTGAATATAAATAATGCAAGCTGACAGGACAGGAATGCTGCTACCAAGATACTCAGACTAAACTAGGACATTACTTAAATGTTTCTAATCTTTCACCAATGGGAGGTGCAGGTCATCTAACAAACAACAAACACCAACACTACCCTGGAACAAGGAGTCAATCGTTCCAGTCAAGCTCAGAAATTAATTACAATAAGGAATGTCTAATCAAATAATGGAAAGTTTTAATCACTGGCAATTGCTGTGAATCTTAGGACTATATTAGCCTATGTAGGGCGGACTGAAAATGAACTATATTTAAAGCTGGTCTCTTAGGTCAACAGTTGCCTTATCAGGAATCAAATATCCTGGAACTGAAGTTTAATCCTCTCAGGGAGCAATTGACAGAAACAACAGGTTTTTTTAAGCTTGCATGCTTAGAGGGACTTTCTAGACTTTTAATCAGAAAGAAAATATTAGGCTTTTCTTTTCAGTATCTAAAAATCTAACAGGAGTACCCCTCACCTGACACCTTGGAATTTAATTCCTGCTTCATAAAAATTGTGTGCTCGACACTGACGTGAATGGCCACTAATACTTCACTAAAATTTAGGTGTGTATTGCTAAGATTTCAGCCTCTTTTGAACAACACATTCAAACATGTCTCATTTTGCTTATGGCTACAGATAAAGAACCAGATCAATTAATCCCAAGATCTGCAATCATTCACAATGTATTTGAAAAATAAAAGCACATTATTTTCCCTTAAACTGTGGTTTGCACAGGAAAATAATGTACTTCCATTTCTCATACAGGCAACTAATGGATTTAGCAGAATTCATAAATAAAAGATATCAACATATTCTCCAGCAGTGTCTAGCAACACTGCACTTTAATGCACTTTGTCAATAGTTTTATTTAACTTGCCTCTATTTTTCCTTATTGTCTCTATCAATGATGGCATTTACCGACACCTCCCTTAAACTATAATCTGTGCAACTGACTCATCTAGCAGGTTAAAGAAGCAGAATCTGCACAGAGGTATTACTTAATAGCAGTTTTCATGATGCAAAGATTTTTCCAGGATGAGATTTGCTATGTACACAGAATGCTGCAACCCTGAGCAAAGCTGAATCTTGAGGCCTCCACTCCCCACTTGTACACCATAAGAGAAATCCCCCACGTAAGTCTCAGAATTGAGTCAATACATGTTTTCAAAAGGTGCTTTTCTGCAGTAGAAGACCAGCTACTGCTTGTCCTTCCTTCTGAACAACGGGCATCCCAAATTCCCAGGCAATTCTGTATGGTACCTCCTTTGACAAGCATCCGCATACAGCTATGGTAAGCTGGGAGTGTCAAGTCCTATGGGCTGTGGAAGTCTATTGCACACAACTGGTCCTAATACCGATGTTGATCAGCGCCTAATTCTGGATCTATTGAGGCAGAGATCTAAAATAAAAATGTTTAACACCTTGAGGAACCACACAAGTCAGCAGCTGTCCCATGCTTACATAAACATTTGAAATAACTAGGAACAGTGGAAGTATTTTGAGTGGATCTCATTTAGAGAAATGCCATTTCTCTTCAGTTATCTCAGCTTCCACTTCCCATCACCAAACTAGATCTATAGATAGAGATGAAATAGTTCTGCAGTTAATGCTTGAAACTATTAATGGCAAGCCCACCATGTGACCAGACAACATGCCTGTACAAAGACTCTGTATACAGAAAACCAATATGCAGCTGGAAAATGTCCTCGATGTGTGTGCCTTGATGTGTTCAAAACAATGACAGATTTTCCTCTTAAAACCATACACAAGTCTGAAGTGTGCAGCTGTTCACAGAAATAATAAAAGGAAACCCCCACCATGGAGCCAGCAGCTCTTCTGCAGCGTTACAGGTAGGGCCCAGGTAAGGTATTCCCCACAGTGAATATCAAGGGCTCAACTTCCACAATGCGTATCTTTAACATTAAGAAATCTAACAAGGTAAGTTATAGGAATGCTGTTTCTAAGGGAGTACTTGATATATATGTGTACATACTCAGATGCCAGAAAAGGAACTGAATGAGGTTTATCTACAACACACAAGTAACTGCTTTTCAGTGACACTTGGCACATTATAGCTGTTATGCCAGAGCCTGAAGGTGGTTTTACTGCTGGACAGCCTGCAACAAATGCACAACTCCGTCCCCAATCATATACCATAGTTGCACAATGCTGGTTATGAAACAAAAACTTGTTCCATGACTAACAGGTAAAATTGTTTTAAAAGAAAAATCCCTGCTTCAAAAGGTCAAAAACTCCAATCTGTTTGAGAGATGTTCCAACAGGTACCTTAGCATACTGAATACCATTTTACCTGTTTCAGGAACAAATAATATAGAGGTAAGATATCATACTTAAGAGTTTTGAGGTATTAAAATGTATCAGACATCTGCTTCAGAACTGCGTGCAGATGGATACAAAATGTCCTGTAACTTTGCAGCATTAAAATCTTCGTTCATGTTCAATTTTAGGGTTACCTAACACACACAACTAAAATTTACTTCACAATTTATGAGTGCTACAGCATTACTTAGAGAGAAAAACCCACATGCCTGCTTCAGTGACAGGTACTCCTTACACATTAACCTTGCTTCGCTCGTTAGTGAATATTGGATTCTTCATCAACTACAAAAGTTCAGTGTAATTACACTAAATCAGCATAACTACACCAGCTAATACCACCTGACATGGTGCAAGGTAAACACCTTGGGCACACCCAAGAAGAAAAATGCAATGGATTTTTCTTTTGCCCATTTTCTGTAGTTTTATTTAATTGTAATTTATAAAGTCTGACAGTGTGTTCAGATCTGAATTTAAAAAAGGAAAAAAAAAAAGACCACAGCCTACATTCCACCTATCAAAAATAACATGTCCCTTAGGTTTGTTCTCAAAGAATGCCTACTAAACCCAGTGAAAGCCTTTCAGAGAGAAAGGCTGCTAAGTAAATACTGTGAAAAGGCTGAGATTTTCCAATACAAAAGGAAAACCATAAGGTTTGTCTTGACTTTTAATGGCAGACAAACTCTGCTGCAGGCTCTTTTATTTTAAGATGACAGATTGCTGAAAAGGGCGGGAACTGGTTGGGATGAGAGAGAGACTGCAGCCAATTTTAAAAGGTATTGTTAAGAAACTAAGAATAAGGAGAAAACAACTTCAGTGGTCCATGATTACTAAAGAACGGGTTTAGCCAGATAAACAGGTCTGCTATACCTGAAGGGATTTGAAAGAATATCATACACAACTTTATTAAAATGGATTACGTGACACTTGCTTTAGACTTTGAAGGTAAAAGCTTCACAGAAGTCCTTAAAAAAAAAGGAAAAAAAAAACCCTTAAAAAATAAATAATCAAAACTTCATAGTGCAGTATGAATTCACAGTGCTGGGGGATGGGATGCACAGAGGTACACACCCAAATTTAGCCCTCGGCATGGAGCCCTTCTCTTTGGAGATCAATAACAAGATTCCCCTGTGCTCCTGGGGGAGATGTGCAACTTCACAGGTTTCCCCGAGTTTGCACTCATTTACTTTAACGTTCACTTAATGGATTTACAGTACTGGGTAAGTCAGAGATTTTCCCCATAATATACACTTCAACCATATGTTAAAGCAGAGATCAGAATCGGTGCTGGAAATCCTCAAGTATTAACTGAATATTCAAGACAGTTAAACTAATGCAAACTGTGAAATAATGCAGGTAACAGGATACAGACTCACATTCCTGCATGTAATGCACACCTTAGACAGTTTATCCCTTCATTCACCTCCCCAGAAGACCCTTTGTATTACAGACCTGCTTAAGTTCACTAGATTTTTATCTAAAACAACATTCTTGTTTCCATGAATACATCAGCTCCTCTGACCTTTGCACATTCGTCCGCATTTCTAAGGTCAAATATCTATAGGTAAAAAAGTGAAGGCAACAATAAACATTAGTGACCCTAATCAATATATGTTAGCAACATGGTCTGTATTTCTGTGCACACAGGTATTAAGTTTATACACCCTACAGTCGTTACCAAAAAAAAAGATATAAACTGATTTTACAAAGGAAATGAGTACATTTGAAATGCTGACTATGTAATTGTTCGTTCTTAGACGAAAGCTTTGCTTTTATCTCTCTTCCTAGTTATCGTGTAATAGCAAGTGAGATATTTAAAGCTGTATTTAGTTGCTGGCTAAAGTGCGCAAGGGGAAATCACACACCCTTAAATTTACAGATTATTTATTAAAGAGCAACAGGATTATACTCGCTGAGATTATTCAGGTTTAGAGCCTCATGAAAATATTCCCTTCTTACTGAGTTTATGGCTAAGGAGTGATTACATATATCAAAAATATTTTTAACAGTGTTCTTGCTTAGTCTATTACTAATGCAAGGCAGTAACATTTGTACGATTGCTTGTAATTTTTGACTGTGACTGCAGCACAGATAACTCATTTATCAAAACAAAATTTCTATAGTAACATTTAGCCTGGAGATACTCAATTTCTTTACGATAATCCAACGATCGATTCAAAATAGCTGCTGAATAGAAGGCCTTGTTTCCATAGAGATAGCAAAACATTTTGTTAGATCATAGCTCATGTTAAGTTTTGTTCTGATTTATGATTTAAATGTAGGTGAAACCCCATTACTTGAACGGCACAGCTGCAACGCCGACAGCCTGCTTCAATAAACAAGTTGCTTCAACTCTGCCTTGTGTTTTGCTCTGAATCGAGGTCCACACAGAGAAGAGGTGGGGTTCACTCTTTGTTTTAAAAACAGGAGTCACAGCTCTCTCATTTATTTACGAGATCAGTCATGTGCATTCACTGATTTAGCATGAGCAGTTCTGTACAAACATCCCAGCTAAGAACTGTCCTAAATAGTTTCAGGCACGCTGTTGGTGAGCTACGTTTTTCTCCCATTTCTCTCCTTCTTCCCCCTGCCTCAGCGGGTGAATGCTTAGGAAAAGCACCTAGGGCAGGAGGTTCCACCTTCCAACCCTGTCCTCTGCCTGCATGGCTCCTGCACCCATGCACAAGCAACACTGTACCCAGCTCTGCTCCATGCAGGCCCACCAACAGGGACAGCCTCTGTAGCTGCTGGCAGAATTTGACTGAGGTACAAAAACCAAGCGTGACACACTGACACTTTAAATTTCCTCCATTGCAATGTCTTTCACTGACCAAAAATTAACTCTCTTTTTAAAAAATAAATATATAGAATAATTTGTCTTTAAAAAAAAAGGCATACTTAGCTAAGGAAACAGAAATATCCTGGGAATTTTCATGACATTTCTGAAAAAAAAAAAATCTAAGACTAAATAATTCTAACAGGTCAAAGAAAAAGCCCAAGCAAGAAAATTCTACCTATTTAAATGAGTCTTGAAAACTCTAATATGTTCACTACGATTAATTCATTATTCAGGGGAAAAAAGTCCTTTTTTGGTAACACTTTATATTGAAAAGGAAAGCTTTATCTGTTTATTCTTACCTATTTCAAGTTCTGTATTATAAAAGGTTTATGTAAACTGCAGCAAGAATAAAAGCAATTTTTCTCCTCATTGACTGAACCCTAAAATTTTTCTTAACTGAACAGCTAGCCTGAACCCATAGCACTCCACGGAAAGCAGGGAGAAGATGGCAGATCAAACATGCTTACTTTCTCAGAAAATGTGTAAGCCATGAACGAACAAGAGACTGTGAGATACAGTGAGTACATACCCGTGTGAGTTCTCAGGTGCGCTTTTAAGTGAGAAGATTTCGTATAAACTTTTGTGCAGCCTACAAGACAAAATAAAAAAGCAGAGAGGCATTTCAGCAGGGAGAACATTAACACTCCATGTTACATTTAGGTGCTGGGGTACTAGCTGGAAACATTTAAGTTTAGTACCTTCTGGCACCATCATTCTTTAGAGTTAAGATTTGATAAAGAAAGTTCCTAGGGCTATGTTGCTTTACACAGAGAAGAGAAAAATGCGTGTTTCTGGTAGACTTACTACCTTGTAATGTAGGATAGACCAATAGCTGCTACAATCTACGTACTGTAACACCTGCTAGGTAGGTTAAAATCTCAGAGCAGAACTTTATTTTTTAAATATTTCCTAAAGGATTTCATCAAAGCAGACTTGGAGTCACTGTCATTCAGGGCTCAGCGTAACTCTCCCACTGAACATTTATCACAAGGTACACTGAATGGGTAATACCTCACTGAGAGTTATGTTGGTAAAGGGGGAGATGAGCCACGAGCAGCAGCTTTTCTCTGTGCTCGGATGGGTGTGAGTATCTTTTATCTGGGATCATGTACTACATGGCAGCGCAGTTTATAGCCAGGTCTATCTTTCCTTCAACACAGAAAAGGATGGAAGGGAATCCATCTGTGGACAATTTTCAGGGACAACTTTAATGGATTTATGTGGGCAGCTGGATCCCGTTTGTAAAACAGAAGAAATGGCCATGGCCTCGGCTACTGGGAGCTGAAATGGCTCTTTCAGCGTGAGCAGAATCTAACTGAGCTGTGATGCACTGGACAAAGGCTCTGCTCCATCATGGGCATTAGGAAAGTGCAAGCAGGAGCTACATGGTCACACTGACTTACATTACAGGAGGCCGTAATTTTTATTGTTTTTTTTTTTCCTACAGAGTACAATTTTTGCATCATGGTAAAATAAGATCAGGTATTTAAGAGAATGATAAATGACATGAAGGGTGTATATTATTTAAACCATGTGAACATGTGCCACACAAACCAGAAAAATTTTACTTCGGCAAGGAAATATTTGATTCTCCCTAGGTGCAGACTACAGCTAAAGAAAAAACACTTATACCCCATCCACGATTATTCCCCATTTTTATTATTGCAAGAGCTGGTATTTTCTGGCACAGATCGCTTACCAGGATAGTCACAGTAGTGGATACGTCTTTTCTCCAAATCTGGGTTACTTCTCCTGTTGTATCTGACTGGTTGGATGTTCTGGGGGGTTATGGGCAAAGCTGCTGGTAAATTCGGATTGTGAATTGCCAGCTTGGAAGCTATAGTTGCAGCGTATGACGGAGGGGGGGTTAAATTCTGCAGCATCTCTGCTTGTCTGTCTGGACTTCCAGGCTCAGAGCTTGGAGGGGAAGGAGGGAAGTAAGTGGCCTGCTGCTGCAGAAACTGGTTTGGCATGGTGTAGGTGCAGGGGGGGATGCCCTGGAACTGTTTCATTGCAGTCTGTGGAACAGCCGAGGAGAGCGTGTTAAGGCCCGTCATGGCTGATGGCATGGAGACATTGTTAAGGGAGTCCATCACGGCTGCCTGAGTAGTAGTGTTGGGCATATCTAAATCCGGTGAGCTCAGGAGCTGATACAACTGGCCTTGCTGGGGTGTGACGGAAAGATGAACGTCTGGAGTAGGAAGCTCCTGCTTGATGAAAATGTTGTTCACATCAGGGGTCTGGTGGGAGCTGAAGATGCTGGTAAATTCGGGGAGGGCCTGAGTGGGGGGGGCAGGGGCGGTAGTTTCGCTCTGGTGACTGAAGACGGTGACTGGCTCTGTCTTGATGTGGGTTACACAAGGTCGCTGGGATTTGTACAGGCCAGTTCTCAGGTGGCTGATGTCGGGGAGGAAGACATTCATGTTGATGCTGTAAGGCAACCCTTCGCTGTCAGTGAAAAACTGGTCTACAACCGAGGCACTGTCTCTTCTGTATTTCTTATGCTCAGGGATGACGGGGACAGGCGGAAGCTGAGGTGCCAGGTATTTCTCCATTTCACATCTTGTCTACAAAAAGAAAACAAACCATAACCCACATGATTTGTTACCATCTGAGAAAGATGATGGCATGCAACTCACGTGAGGTTTTGCAAATAAAACAATACTGTTCAGCTGGCCACAAGCTACCTACAGAGGAAGCTATAAACCTTCACGCTAATGAAAATCTGTCTTTTATAATCGGCGTGATAATCAACATCACCAAGGACAAGGAGAAAAAGCCATGGCATGAGTCGTTCATGCACAGCAAGCACTAAGAGCGAGCCGGTATTTCAGTGCACGGCAAACTTTCCATCTTTTATGCCTACCAGACAGCGCGAGGTGCATAAATGACAGGCACTCTGCCTAATCTGCAGATCTCCCGCTCTGGAATTCACTGCTGGAGCAGGGTGACTGCCTATCTGTTTCACCCGATTCTCTTTGAAATGCTAACGCTAAAAGCCACATCCTCAGCTGGCTATTTGAATGCTAACACTTCAAATAATGTTGTTTTTTTTTTTCCTATATATACTTCCAATATCTTTCATCATCATTTTTTAACCAAAGGCATTTGATTAAAAATACGACACCAAAATGTTAAAGTTATAAATAATGCTAAATAAGAGGACGGGTTGACTGCCTCAGAGTACCCTTTGTGTGAAGCGTCTCCAGCACTATACTTTAAATAAAATAGTAATCTATACAGTGTATAATTGGTCAACAGCGTGATAAACATGTGTCTATCCATGCATGCCTCGGTACTAGGAAAGCTCTTTAATTACTGGGAAATGTTTCCCTTAGCGTAGTGGTGCGAGGGAATCCGTGGGTGGCTGGAGCCCGATCCATTGCTGGTAGTCATCGGCAAAGCATTTATCACGCACTCTCCAGTGGGCAAATGCTACATTCCCCCCTGCCCTGTCAAGAGAGCGCTCATACCAGACCCGTTTAGCGCCCCACAGGAGAAAGCAGCTGACAAACAGCAACTCTGCCAGAAAGTGGATTTTTAGGGCCTTTCTTCAAAGACCCCCGGTAAACACCACAAACAGAGCCGCCTTTCCCGTCCCTTTGATGTGGATCTGCCCCGACATGCCAGGCTACTTTTTCCAGCCCTTGTTTACGAGCCGAGAGCAGCTCGCTTTGAAGACTTATTTATTCGCTGGGGAAGGCGCTACCGAAACGCAACTCCCGTCAGACCGCTGCCCGGCACCGGGGGATCCCCGGGACGCCCCTTCCCAGGGACAAGGCTGACACGCAGCAGCTCCAGGTCGGTGTCTCCTCACGGCCGCTGCCTGCCGGGTGCCGCTTCTCAGCGAACACCCTTCGCGGGGCTGCGGCCGCCGCCTTGCTCCTGTTAGCTCCTCCAGCTGTTTGCCGGTGGATCCGCTCCCGGGACGGGTAGAAAGTCCCGGGAAGTCCCCTCTCGCCCGGTGTGCCGTGTCCCCGTTCCCCCCTGAACATGACTCCTAGCGTGGGCGAGGGGACAGGCGGCCGCTCTAATCCCGCCGCCGGGCAAGCAAGCAGGCAGCAGCTGCGGCTTTCAACACACCCGCGGGGGCAGCCCCGCTCCCCACAACGCCCCGTCAGCCGCCCTGGAGCCCGCGCCCCGCCTCAGCCCCGGCCGCCTCACCGGGCTCCGCCGGCGGGAAGGCGGGAGCGCTCTCTGCTCCGCGCAGGCGGGCTGGGCGGCGGCGGCCGCTCCCCCTCACACACGCACCCGCCGACCCAGACTCGCACCTCGGGGTCCGCTGCCCTCGCCCGCACCGCGGCCCCACCCAATCCCGCTCTCCCGCCCGTCCGTTCCTCACGGCCACTCCCCGCCCGCCCGGCCGACTGCCGGTGGGCCGTGAGGGGTTGCCCACCGCCTACCTGTACCATCTCCTCGGCTGGCAGGGTCGCGCCGCCGCCACCGCCCCCCGGGTGCTGCTGCTGCTGCTGCGGCGGTTGCTGCTGAGGCGGCGGCGGTGGCTGTTGCTGCTTGAGGTCGTCCCCGGGAAAGATCGCTGCGTCCCTGGCCCCCAGCACGGGCTTGAGCTGCGCGAACACCGGCTCCTCGGGCTGCTGCGCGGGACCCAGGCGCGCGCTCATGGTCAACACTCTGGTAGCCATGAGGCGGGCTGCAGGAGGCGGCGGGTGCGGCGCGGACGGGCTGCCCGCCCCGGCGCAGGGGGACTGCCCGCGGGCGGCTCCGGGCGGGCGGGCGGGCAGGCGGTGGCTAGTCGTGCGCTCACTCCCCAGGAGCCACAGCCCGAGCGCCCAGCCACTCCAGTGTCGTCAGTGCCTCCGCCTGTACCTGGCCGCGGGTATCTACCCGGTGATACACGCCCGCCTCTATTTCACCCTACTCCACCCCCGCCCCCCCCTACACCCCACCCAGCCCGACGAAGGGGGCCGGCCCTGCGGGATGCCCTGCCTACGGGGAGCGCGGGCGGTTCCTCCCCGCACCGCGCCCGCCCTGGGCCTCCGTGGAGTGCCCGGACGAGGAGAGCGCGGCGGTGGCAGGGCAGGGTGGCCGGTACCGGTTCCCGGCCCGCCCCCGATCCCGGCGCTCAGCAGCCGGGCTGCCCCCTGCGCTGTGCCTGTGCGCTGTGCAGGCAGGGCTCAGTACGGGGAGGGACGGACGGCTTGGTGCTCGCAGCGAAGTGAAAGAAGGTTTTCAACAAGTGCGGCGGTCTGCTGTGGCCCCTCTCGTGCTTTACTATTATTTATAAGGAAGCGCTGCTAAATGCAGACATTGGAAAATAGCCGTCTGCCCTGCCTTTCAACTTCAAAAGGGGTTTAGAGGCAGTCATTCAAATTTATTATTTTCTGTCCCGAAGGGAACTCATACTCCAAAACCTGCTGCTAATACATTTCGGTGCTGTAATATACATCTTTACCGTACGCCGGGAAAATGCTGTTACAGAAGTAGCTCGGAGGAGGAGGAAGAAGGGGAGAGGAAAAGAGCGCCTATTGTCTCCCCACCCCACCGTCCCGTCCCGTTTCCTCCCCCCCCCCCCCCCCCCCCCAGTGAGGCAAGTTTCTATTTACTTGTTTTGAGGTGTGGTTTCGACGCAGAGCGTATTTCCCCATAAGACACGAGACGGTGAGTTAAGCTCCTGCATGTTTCACTGAAGGAGGAGAAAAAGGAGGGACGCCATCCTTTAGTGCAACACGAAAGGGCTCACATTGCATGGGAAAAGTGCAACACGTAGCGGAGCCTTGGAAAAAAACCCAAACTTCCCACCTTTCTCCTGGCCCTACCAACCTTGCAGCTCTGAGAGAGGGTTTGTGAATCCATAGAGGTGTTGGCAACCTCCCCCTCCACAAACTTATCCCCTATCAATTACAGCGAAGGCTGTTTTTTAGATGTGAAAAAGCACTTTTCTGGTCAGCCTGGCACTCCTCCCCTTCGCTTTGCAGTCCACGATGAGAACGTCTCAGAGCCTGTATGCAGAGAGCTAATTACAGAACCAGGAAAGAAATCGGCATAACATTTATTTACACTAACTGTTTAGCAGTATATAGCCGCTTGATGCTTGTTATTACAAACGTAGATCTGGGTACTCCCGTCAGCATAGCATTTGAAGTCATGCAAGCGGATATCCATCCAACACTAACATGTTTAGACAACATGCGACTTCAGTGGCTTTTTCCGAGGACTCTGGCTGACGTTTCTTTACCCATTCTATCCTAGAAACAGGTGTTTTAACCAGCAGATTTTAAAATCATCTTTTGTTTCTATGTGAATGCCCTTCACATAGCCCTAGTTTAGGGTTTTTTGAATGCCCTTCATGTTCCCTGTTTCTACCCAGTTAGGATTTGAACTATGCTTTTGATTCTCTGAAACGACACATTTAGTATAAACTGCTCAAGCAGCTTTAAAAATGCAAAACTAGCAACACAGCACTACACTGTCTGAAGAATAATTTGGCTGTAATTCTTGTATATGAGGCACAATATAGGGCTAGGCACAATATAAGGCTAGGCAGCATCTGATGTAGTGCATATGCTAGTAACTTTCAGACATTTATGTAAATTGTATGGCTGTAGTAACTGAAATGTTTCTGGGACTTGCATGCTTTAATTACATGCTCTACCTCCATCTGATTAAACGAATGATAAACAGATCATTTCAAAATCGTTTTTTTGTTTTGTTTTATATATGTACATTTATAAAGGGCCAGCTCTGGCAAATGCTTTGGCAGGTTAATTAAAACAGTATCACTGAGTAAAGCTCTGTGTGTACTTAAACATTTTCAGAAGCAGCTCTGAATGTGTTCTAATGTTTTGTAAAAGGATATAATTAGGTCTGAACTGCAGGTAAATAAATGCAACCCCATTGCTATGTTTTTGTGCTAATGATGGGCCCTACAGTCTTTTGTCAAGCAACTGTCAATGGAAGATTACTAAAGACTATATAATTTTTCAAGGGTGATTTTTTTCTATTTAGGCATTTCTACTGTTACTACCAATTAAGCAGGCAAATCAGATCAACTCTTGTTCCTGATCAGGTCCTCTGCTTATCTGACCTACACAGTGCAGCATTATTGAAGCTTACAGATAGTCTAAATGCATGGTTAGAACCAGACAGAAAAATTATTTGATAGCCTATTTTAAGAATTTCCATTGTTAGATTTTGTACTTTCTTGAACAAATCCTTTTTATTTACAAATTTAAGGTCAGTAATAAGCTGCCAACATCATCTCCTGAATTAAATTGAAATGAGAGTTTGTTCAGAATTAATCATCAGGGGAAAAAGAAGAGTTTACAGTTACAATTATTTGGAATGTTTCTGTTTCTTCAGTGATTTTGCAGAGTTAAAAGTGAGATTACACCTTTCTGCAGCAGAAAAACGCGTAAGCTCTTTAAAACCCAGTACAGTTCTGTTTGTATAACTAAGACTTTTGTCAGGCGTGTTTGGGAGTGACAGTAAGTGATCATTCCTCTGCAACACAGCTCCCTGAGCATCATAAAAATGACAAGGTCTTTAGTCACTGTCTCATAGAGCAAAGGGGAATAGAACACTGAGAGATAAGCACCTTGAGCTGGATGTGTGAAAGACACCTTGCAGTGTCTTTGGTCACTGATAAGAGCAGTGCAACACTCTGTGCTAGAAAGAGCATTACCAGGTTCAATAAAAAAGGGTTAAACTTTCTGAAACTGTGTAAATGCTGCAGGTTCTGAGTGGGCAGGGATCCAGGCTTCTGAATGAATGTACCTCAATTACTTTGAACTCTCTTGTTCTGTGCATTCCTGTTCACTTAGTAGTGCTATACCCATGAGGGGAGACAGGAGAAAACAAGATCTGATGTCAAGTCCCAGGCAGTTGGGAGCTTGGCAGCAGTGGGGCACAGCACTGCCTTGTGGAAGAGGGGTTGGGAGCAAAGGTGTTTAGGATGGGTGTGAGGGGCGGACAAGATGGAGACAGGCTTCATGGTTTCCCAGCTCCTTGTCTCTGCCAGACACACCTCTTAGAGAAGGTACTTGTGTTCCTGGTGGGGAGGAGAGGGGCCAGAGTTGATGGGGACCTGCACGTGCGTTGTTTGGAGGGGTAGGGCAGGAGTGGAAAGACATGCACAAGTTGTTTCATAATAATGGTGAGGTGAGGGAAACCTGAAGACCTCAGCTGAACTGAGCCAGAGTTGGAGTTTTAGGAAGGTGGCTGGTAATGATTTCAGGAGCTTTTAGCACATTCAGAGGCTGTTCTCTGTCAGCAGATGCTCACCCCTCTTTTTCATGTAAATTTACCAGAGAAGTGAAAATAAACTTCCTTCTTGAAAAATCAGTGGCTAGCTGTACTTCTGGCCACTCATTAGAGTCCATGTCCCCAAGGGAAGAAACGGTTTCTTTTCTTACTTTAGACTTTTGAAGGAGAGCCAGTACCATCATTTCATGTCAAGAAAGTCATTATTTTTCTTATTCTAACTTTCCACTAAAAACAGGATTGCACTAGCCATGAGGTGCCATCTTAACTCATGACAGGCTTTGTGAATGCCAGTCGAGCTATATAATACAGCACCACCACAATGAGGAATGTAGCAGGGTGACTTTCTGCTAAAGTTAATTGGAAAATCATGAAATGATAGTCAATTGCAGTGTACTACCTTTACCTGTTGCTATTTCAGGATTATCTTACAGAGGTGTTCCCTTTGCTTATGCAGATTTTCATTTCACTTTACTTAGTGCCAGACCCTACAGAGAAAAGGATATTCCTCCTGAAATAACAAATGGCACTTCCTTAATTGCATCAGACTTGCGTTTGGAGTAAAAACTCCCTTCATCTTGACTTCTTTCCCTTCTTAGCTGAATGAAGATCTTACTGAAAGATGGCTCTTTCAGTAGTCATCCAGTTCTACCTTTTTGCTCTGGTGTGCAAATCTTACAATGAGGAAAATACCTCTAATTCTCCTTTGTACAAGGCTCTGTTGTGAAGCATGTACAGAAAGTGAGTTTTAATTTTGCCAGCCCCCCTGTATGCCCTAGGACAGTTGTGTAAAACCTTCCCATTCCCATTGGAGTCCCTCAGGATTTCTTTGCCACTCTGCCAAGAGTGAATTCCTGAATCAGTTTGGAATTTCTTGTTACTGGAATTGAAATGGCACATCATGTCAGGTAGAAGCGTCCTCAATAGGGTTACTCCAGCATCAGAAACTGGATTTGACAGTTTTTCAAAATATATAAAAACTGCAAAACAACCAATTCCAATATTCTATAGGCCAAGGGAGAGTCACCATTTCAAAGCTGGGTACAGACTTTATGAGTGGTGCACTCAAGTTTTTCTTCTGCACAATTAAAAATGAAGCAAAACTGTTAAAGTTATGTTTGAAGTTTGCTGAGATTACTAAAAGTACCCAGATGCAGTTGTACTTGTGGTTTGTTTTTATCCTTTAGCTAAACATATTTTTCTTCCACTGTAAGATGAGTAAGAAATAATAGCAGTGAAGGTTTGTGACACTAAAAGAAGATATGTAAACTTACCCACAAATAACCTTTGAAAAAGTTTGTTTGCAGCAACAGGTAAGGATCCTACCATGTCTGCATTTTCTGTGTTTTGACCTGTCTGGGTCAGTCTGTGCAGTATAAAGCCTAATTACAGATTAATTATAGAAATCTGTCTATGCAGAGATCTGTTCAAGTATTTTCCCTCAAGTTTAACTTGAGCATGTGTGTATACACTTGCATGCATCAGTCTCATTTGCTATTTATCAAGGCCAGTGCTGACTTGGCGGAACAGATGCTTCAAGATGGAAACTTCAACTGTTCATTACTTGAATTCTTGGATTAGGAATCATCAACCTGTCTGGAGGAAACAAGACATCTTACTCAGTAGCTGAACCAAGTCTTTACTGTGGTTTTAAGGAGTCTTCAGAACTTCAGGTAGCAACCTTGTATTTCATGGTTTCAGGTGCATTTCAAATATTTTGAGCCCATCTGAGAAGACAGAGTACATAAAAATCTTTTACTGTTTCCAGTCCCATTTTTGACCTCTGTATGTTAAACATATACATGAACTGGAGGCTGTTTATTACAACAGGCCTTTTTAAGAACAACAGGTCACTGACTCAGCTTTAGGAGATGAGCGTTTCCTGTATTTTTATCCGTTGTCATACAGCTGCTCGGCTCTGACTTGTTTCATGGTAGAGCCAGAAACTACAACAGCATGCCCCTTGAGCATGTCGCTTAATTACTTATGTACTATTAGTGCAGATGGAAATCTGTACATGGCAGTAATTATACAAGATAAAATGCATACTTAGAAAATAACATTCACGATCTGTGGAAAGGGGGTTTCCCTGTCAGGAGTTTCGGGGGAGTCAGCACCTCTCTTTTCTTCCACCTCCCCGTGCAACACGTAGTCTGCCCACTTTATAAAAGCAAATGCTGTTGGCAACATTTGTTAGCAATGGGTGGTCCTACGCTCATGTTTAACTGCTTGAATATATGAGACAAACCCACATTCTTTTCTACTAAAGAAAGCAGTTTTGGCTCCAGAGTGTTTATGCTGAAAATTTGTTAACAGACTCTTAACTGTAAAACTGCCATGCTTGCATGTCTTGGCTGAAAATCTCCTGATCAGAGAAATAACATGGAGTGGTTTGGGGTTTGTGAAATACCGGCCTGCCAGCTGGGAGATGGAGCCTTTACAGGCTGGGATGTGGCAGAGGGGATGGTTTGGCTGGACAAGCCCCTCCTAGGGCATTAAAGCAATGACAGGCTACTTGTTTAACAATCTCTAGGAGCATGATGAGGTTGGGCAGCAAATACTCATTTGGAAGTAAAACCTAATGTTGAGAGCAAAAATAATTAAGGGATGTAGTCAGAAAAAAAAAAATCCTTCACTTCTTATGCTGTGTTCTTTCAAGCATTGCAAGGGAGGATAAGCTCCTTAATCAACTGCCTATAATGTGCAGAAAGAAGATCCTGGGGACTTCAGAGTGTAATATCTGTAGGGTACTGGTAGCACTGCAGAGACCCTGACAGACCTCTTTGGCTGTCCAGAGAAGCTAGTGAGCCTTTATGTCTGTGTTCCCTGTGGTACCTGAACTGCCTTATTCAGAGCAATGGTAGGAACCTAAATTTAAGTGTGTTAAATTTAAACTGTGTTAAGTGTTAAATTTAAGTGTAGCTATACCCTCAGTGGTGAAGCAGCAGAGCTCATGCTATTGGCTCTAATGTCTTCACAAATTCTAACATTAAGCAGTAGTGTCTGTACTCAAATGATCTTGTATCCAGCACAGACAAATTCTGCACTAGATATGTTTATAATCATAAAATCTGATAACTTGTCAAAAAAAGGGAAACTTGGTGGACATCTGCAAATAATTATTTAATCATGCTGTCTATAATCAGCAGAAAGGGCTGAAACAGGAAGGTATCGACTTGGTGATTTAAAAGGGCTGATTTGACAAAACTGAAATAAATAGTAGACTTAAGCTCTGACCACTTAATAATTAGGCAGAGTCTGAGTGAGGTGAGTACAGTCCTCAAATTCTAAATCCCACAGAAGCTAGTCAAAACAAAACACCCCTTCCTCAAAGGAACGACCTCTTTCCTTCTGCCTTGTTAGAGGACATTCTGTAAAGCAGTTATAATTATAGATACTCAACAGCTGGGAAAAGAACTAGTAACAGCAAATATAACTTTGATGGCAGTGATTATGGAAAAATAATATGGAGGAAGAAAGATGCCTAAGAAGTCAATGACCCGTGTTGAAAAGAACATCTAAAAAATGTCCATGAAATGTATTAAGAACTCTAACAATTGTCTGGTTTTAGATAAAAGATGCAGAACTGTTGACAACCAAGGAAGAAAACCATACTAAATATTCCTGTGCTGTATTTGGGAAAAGAGTAGGAAATGTATCATATAATGACAAAATATTTTCCATTTCAACAGTATTTCAAGAGCATATTAAACCAGCTACTGTTAAAGGTCTTAGAGGAGTATGTCTGGATAACTTCACACCAAGAATTTTAAAAGAGCTGGTCAGTGAGCCTTCAGGATTAATATTCAGTAATTGTTAGAATATTAGACATATTCCAGAAGACTGTTAAGAAAGCTAAAGTTAGAACCAATACTTAAAAGAAAATGTAAATTAAATTATGCAGGCATATAAATTTGCATTGTGACATTAATTTGAGCAGCTTAATGTGAATAGTCAATGTGAGGATTTATTAAAATAGGAAGATAATATAATTTATGCCATTCGGTATATGCTTAAGAAAAACAAGACCTTGTTGAACTAACTTTGAATAAAGTTGATCACAAAAGATAACAGTTTATGCAAACCACATTTTTGTAAAATATTATCACTTGATTCAACTCAACATTTTTTACTAAAATTACTAATTGAGGTCTCAACTTTTTTCAAATGGAATATTGCCAGGTTGATATATAAGGTATTATGGGGATTGGTTTTTAACGATAAGAAATGCATTTTACCTTTTTTAAAGAAAACATAGTAACTGATTAATTTTATTGAGGACATTAAGCATGGGGGAGAAATGCATGAGGAACTGTAGTGATAGTACAAGGGGTAATGTGTTTAAAGTTAAACAGGGGAAGTTTAGATTGGATATAAGGAGAAAGTTCTTTACTGTGAAGGTGCTGAGGCACTGGAATGGGTTGCTCCATCCCTGGCAGTGTTCAAGCCAAGATTGGACAGAGCCTTGGGTGACATGGTGTAGTGTGAGGTGTCCCTGACCAGGGCAGGGGGGTTGGAACTTGATGATCTTAGGGTCCTTTCCAACCCTAACTATTCTATGATTATATGAAATAAGTAATGAAGGTTGGAAATCTGTCTACTGAGACAAATCCCTAGATTCCTTGGTATGTTGGATGCTTGTAAACTATATATCTTCCAGTATAGATATATATGAAGACATGAAAAGGTTCTTGTCTTAATAATGGCTAGCAACATCAAGATGATTCCACAGGTGGCCAAGCAGGATGTAAATCTCGGATGCCTAAACAGATGAAACTCATGTAGAGCAGTTCTGCTGAACTGGCACTGGTGAAGGTATTTTACTGAAATGCTTAATCCTTTTGAGCATCCACAGTTGCAGAGGGAGTGAAATCCACTCTCTCACAATTAGCGATTGACCCTGCACCTACTTGTAGTGTCTACTGAAATAGCTGGTATGTGTAGCCGATGGAGAGGGTTAGACCTCCAGATGAAGGCAGACACTATTTCCCTGTGAAGGCCTTAATTTTGTATTGATCATGAGATGTTCATTTTAAGAATACAGTTTTCAGTCTTTCCTGCTTATTCCCCTTCTTCTTAAATTAAAAAAGCTTGCGTAATGATTTTAAACTTATAACCAACAAGCTTGCTTTTCTTAGATGTTTCTTGAGGAATCCCAGTAGTTCATGTGCACAAGCTCACAGACTGACAGCTGTTTAAGAAGGACATTTTCAGTACACACTTAAAACTTATGTGCAGTATAGATGCCAAAATACAATAAAAGCTGTGAGAATGGATTGTTTGCACTATCAGACACAGATCTACCAAGGCTGGAGGTTAAATGTTTATATTTAAATCTGGACAATCTCAATCTTGATCAGTCTCCCAGGTGAGGTTGCTTGAGTATCATCATTTATGTGCCGATGTATTTTTCTTGTTGGTATTTGAGAATCACTCTGAAGCAGCTTATAAAGCAGTAATGGCGTGTACACTATATCTTAGGAATTCCCAGTTTAAGTAAACTGGTAGTGTGTTTTTGTTGCTTCATTTTTGCTGTTGCATACCCCAGTCCCATGATCGGTTCAGAGGAGCCACCCCAACTCCAAGGAGCACAAAGAATTAGGTAGTATCTAATAGTATCCTATCTAAACAGTATGCCCCTAGAGAGAGTAAAAAATAGGAAGGAACCAGCCTTTCTGCTCTGGGAAACAGCTGTAGCAGCAGCAAAAGGAGACTTTTCAGTCAGTCAGAGGATATTAAAGTTATGACAGGGTTCTCTCCTGCTTAATGCTAAGGGTAATAACCCAGTTGACCATCACAATTTTCAGCATATCCTGGTAGCTTGATTGACATTTTTTGAAAAAAGGAGGAAGTTTAGGAACAAGCAAATAATTTCAAAAAATTTCAATAGCGAGTACTGACTTTCCATGCATCTGCCTCAAGACTACGTGAGGTTTGACCTCCACTGAAAACATATTAGGCATCTTTCAATAAATGAGCTGAATGACTGGATGTCACTTATCAGGAGGCATAACAGCAGAGATTACAGACACCTACCTCAGGCTTCACTAGAAAGGTGAATCAGGTTTGAAAGGTGCTTCCCATGGAAGCTTTTGAAAGCATACTTAATTTTTCATCCCAGTCACACCATAGGAGAGGAATGTAATTTTGTGACAAGAGTATTTAAAATCCTGATCTTAGTAAAAATTCCAGAAGTCATAGAATGTGCTTAGTCTTAGCAGTAGAGATAAATACTTAGCAAAACATCAGCTCCATTTACTGATCATCACAAGTTGACTGGTAAGAAAAATGAATGAACTAAACACTGTCAACCTTGGAGAGCCCAGTCTTCCACTACAAGAAAGCTGATCAGCCTTGATATTCTGTGGCTGCACACGTTCTACCTCCTGTTCACTGGGGGCTTGCAGGATTGGTGATAATATTCATCTTGCTGGATGGGGAAATTTCTGTATTTCTAATCATGTACTGTATTGAAAAGGCACAGCTGCATCCCTCTTCATGGTTTCTGTTTGCCTCATGATGAACTCCTCCCATCAAGGAAGCTGCTGCCTCCACACAGTTTGAGTAGTTTCATTTACTTAGGTAAGGTGTAGTCAGAAAATCACCAACTCACCAACACTGGAACAAGCTAGAAGTAAGATGATAGGAGAAAAATGCCAGTGGTTATTGGCAATGACTCAAATGTCTCTTCACAAATGGGACTTTAGAACGGACACACATCTATAAAATGCACATCTTCTTCTCAAATAAGTATCATAAGATGTCCATTTGAAAACAAAAATTCAAATATTATAGAAGATGAAAATGTCTAATGGCATAGGACTGTCTTACACGTCTCACTATATTATTCCCATGAACTGCAGTGGCATTAATTTTTAAGTCCTTTAGAATGTTTTTAATTTCAGACATACATTAAGTAGTAGATTATGTTAAATAACATACAACATAGTTAAACAATTAACACAACGTTTTTTTTCTTATTATTTTTTGCCTTTCTGAAAATATTTAGAGCCTGATCAACAGAAACAAAATAATTTTTTCAGTGAGAAAAACATGAAACACTATTAACATATTGGCACCTACAGCTTCCAGTGTTATTCACATTATTTTCTTCAAAACTTGCTGGAAAACCATGCAACAAAATATTCAGTAAAATACTCAATCCAGCTTTATTCTACACATTTTAGAGATATTTATTCAGGTAATTAAGGATACTGTTTTCAAAAAGATTTAAATTAAAATCATGTTACAACCAGTTTACCTAGTTTCCACTTGTAATACACTAATAATTTTTTAAAAGTTCTTTTTTTTTTTGAAAAGGTTTTTTAAATATTAAAAAAGAAAAAAGACGAAATGCTTACTTTCAGAACAAGGGACCAATGAAAACCTTTCTCTAATGATGTTTTGTTAATGTATTTTTTCGCTAGAGCAGCTGTAGATACAAATATATATGTATTAAGATGTTCACATGTGACCTGTAAGTATCCGTGCTGCTGGGTGGTGACTTAATGAAAGCCGGTCTATGTCTATTGTGTTATGGTACGGAAAACTGCAGTTCATGAATGTATAGCCCATTTAAAATGCCTTTACCTGACTGGTTCATAACATGCTTAGTTAAGCTATGGAGCCTGCTTATGCATGAACTTGCACCTAATGTGGCCAGTTGGATGAAGCAAGACTTTGAACACCACATCTTAATCCCTGTGCTGCTTGAAAGATATAAATAAAGGAGAGGAAAAGTTGATTCAGTCTTTTAACAAAACAAGTCTTCTTTCTCTCTAGATTGCATTTTGATAACTTTGTAGATTGACAAAATACAATGGGGTTTTTTTGTGATTAGAAAACCTTGCTTCTGTGCAATTCACAAATAAGGCCTTACAATTCATTATTCTGGCACATATTATCATGTACGAATTGCCGTAAAATACAACATAACTGCATGTAACCTGTGGGAAAAAATATAGATCTGTATTTTATTGCACCAGAGAAACAAAATAATATTAAAACACATTTTAGCAGACCCAGGAAAAAAGGCTCATCTTGTTCTACATGTTTTAAAGTGTTACCATGCAGCACTACAGTTTTTCAGATTTTAAATTCTGTATTCAGATATGACTTTGCTGAAAAGGAAAAGAAGTAAAAGTGGAAATGACTAGAAGAGGATGTTAAGTCTTTTCCTTTTGCTTCATGTTAGCATTGCCAGATCATGTGAATAGAGCAGATAGCTATTGCACAAACTGTCTTTCAATACTGCACCTGCATCCATCACTGTTATTTCAGATTTTACACTAAAACAAGTATTTGAACACAGTGAAATTAACCTATGAGATAATTACTAGTCAAAGTAGGCTACACCAGCTTGGTCCACTGTGTTCTATCAGCAGAAGCATTTTGCAATGATCTGGTGCAGCACTTCCAGTCCTGGTGATGTTACTTACAGGGTGAAGCAGTGGCAATCAGCTTTCCTGGTAGCTAATTTAATGATAAAAAAAAAAAGCTCTGCATTCTTTATCCCAAGGACACTGTGGTACCATTAAACTGGTCTCATGTCAGTGTTTCTTTCAAACATATCACACTGAGAGACAGTGTGATGCAATGGATGTTTCCCTCTGCTCTAAATGCAGGAGTGAAAACAGTGCTCATGGAAACCAAGGTAATAGCCAAGTAGCCAAAGAAGTTACCTGCTCACTCTGAATTATGCAATTTAAGGAATTGCCCTCTGCAAATACTTTGTTAAACATTAATGCATTTCATATTTAAATACCTACCCTCCCTGAAATGCTATGGCCCCCTAATTTGCTTTATTGGATCAGATCTACTCTTGCTGGCAACCTAAAACTGAAACTTAAGTGCTAACTTTTGCGAAGATGAGTGTTGAAGTAGTCATGATATCCATAATCTCCAAGATTTGTCCAGAGTTCCTTATTATTTCCTGAAGTTAAGTGCTTAAGAATGGGATAAATAAAAACTAGAAAATTAGTATTTTTAAAGTAGACAACAGAAAATGAAGGACGAAGAGGAATATATTAAATTCAGTACCCTGTCAGTACTCAGAAGCTTTCTGTAGCCTGTATAAGGTGATTCAAGCTAATAGACTAGAAGCTCTGGATTTTCTTTTGGCTGTTTTTTTCCAAAGCTGAAGGGCTGAAGCTCACTCCTTTCTTCAGAAATGCTCCCATCATCATGTTGCAATATTAACTTCTATGAACACTCAAGGGGCATCCTATCCACCGCCTGAGGAAAAAGGTAACATATTTGGTTCCCTATGGAATCAGTGAAATGACAATAGAGCTCTGTGAAGCCCACAGTTCTGTTCAGACTGGGTTCCAGTTTTTGATCCAATACATAAATACTCAGGACCACACTTGGTCTTATTACCAAACCCAAGGATTGCTATTTCATATAGAGTGAAGCACTGTTAGTACTGTCATCTCTCTATATAGAAGTTGGACTTGGCATTGTAACAGCTAGAAGTCTAGGTGGTCACTTGGAATGCTGGCATAGCTGTGTATTTTGTACCTCCGTGGCTGAGTGGCACTGAAGCAGGGTGTTAAGAACCTTACAGTTACATCTTTATGTTTTCAGAAATTGGAAGTGATAGCAGTAAAGAACACAGAAAATCTTTTACGTGAAAAAATAACAAAAAACATAGCTGAGAAGGTGGATCAGGTGTTCCTGTTCCCAAAAACACCCAGTGAATCTGAAAGCTTGCATATTAAAGATCTGTGTATTTTTATGAAAACTAAGGGCTGTCATTCAAATCAGTAAATGTGGTGCTGTCCACTGTCAGCTCATGGGGAGTTTGCACCTTTCTGTGATGAACCTGACAATTACTGGAGACAGGACAGTAGATCAGATTATACAATACACTGTCCTTTGTATTTTTAAATAAAAGCAATTTCAAGATACTTTATTGGCATTTCGTTCATGACCAAAAGCAACTTAAACAGAAAGTGAACAGATGTTCACAGGAAGTTGTCCCTGCCCATGGCATGGGGGTTGGAACCTTTAAGCTCCTTTCCAACCCAAACCAGTCTATGATTATATGAAAAATATTTTGCTTTGTATTATTAAACCCAAATAATTAAACTTACATTTATATTAAAAAAAAAAGTATTTATATATTTCAGTTTACAACTTGAATAACAGTGAATTATCAAAGATTCTTGATGTTACTGCAGCTGGAAACTTAAGAACTTTACATAGTTTGTTTCTTTGTAATTTCACAGAGTTTAATGGATTGAGAATACTCTGTACTTGTTTTTAAGTCATTCAGCTATCTCAGAATTACTATCATGGTGTAAAACCGCATGACAGAGTTTTCAGCCTGTACAGATTTGGAATGGCACGTCAGAACAGAAAACCGCTATGTATTTCATAGGGTCGGGTATTTGGTTTTCATTAACAACAGACCTGAGCAGCTCACACAGGTTTCCCTAAGGGAGGTTTCAGACTGTCTCCATTGTGTAGGGGGGCACCCTAGCTGTGCGCTGAGATTAGCCTGCAGAGATTTTACAGGGTTGAGAAAGAAAGGTAAACTCCCTCCTGCTGTTGGTAAACATTGTTATTGTTCTCTGTTCCCCACTGAATAGAACAAATGCAATTTGCAAAGTTAATTACTGCAATAATGAAAGAAATGACAGAAAATGACAAGGAATTTGCTAATTCAGTAAGTCTCAAGTCATTGACATGGTAGTCCATTTATTGCTCATTGCTACTTTCAGGCACGTACTCCTTTACTTGTAAATACTGAGTGGATTTGGGGGACTTAGTATCTAAGTATTAAGTTAGTAAAATAAAGATTAATGTCTAAGAAGTGGTGCCTAATGATGTCTTAGGAACTAACATGGAAGATCTCTGATGAAGTATCTGAAAAAAAAAAGGAGTTTGCCATCCTTGCAGGACTTGCAGCATGTTTCCTTTTCAATGTCTAAGAACAAAGACTCACCAGAATTCCATTCAAACACTAAAATAATTTAACCCCCAAGAAGGAAAAGGGACAAGTGAATAGGCTGCACCAAAATACTGTATTTTTTCCTTGCTTACAGAGTATCACAGAGGAGATGAGTGATATTAATTTCTGTGTGAACGTACCTCCAGATGACAATGTGTGAATCTGTGTTTACACAGTTCCACTGGCACTGGGAGCTGTGTGCGTGGAAACCATAGGCTTGTGAACAAGTGAGTGACAAGTCTCCTGAATGTGTGGCACTGTACCAGCAATGGGGAACTCAGGAAAGCCTAGGCACAGAAACAACCCTCTCAAGATCTCAGAGAGAACTCAGTGGGAATATTTCTAACTCTTTCTTTTAGAAATGACCACTGCACTTAGGTAAAAATCCTATATTTAAAATCCACATATACATTCTAGATGACAACTCTCTTGCAGAAATCAAGCACATTACCTAGTCTGTACCTAATAATAATGCACAAAGAAACAAGTTCTTCTAAAAAACTGAGTAAGAAAAGAGAAAGTCTTGCAGGCTGCAATAGATGTTTCCAAAATTCATGACAGAAAGGAGCACTGGTATTGCTAACACTTTCAGCTGCAACACTGAATAATCTAAGTAATCCTTTTTCTACTGAACCAAAAGGAAAAATAAAAAGACTGTCATTAAAATACAGTCATAAATTCCATCCATAAGTCTTTTCCTGCAATTAAGTTACATTTACTGATCCACTACTCCTTAAAAGAAGCATTAACACAAAGACTTCAATTATTCGTGGTCAAACAAAGTTGATTCTATTGCTCCAATCAAAGCAGCATTCTCTTTTACAGTGGTTATTTCTGTAGTATCTTCAAAAAGGGCACAGTCTATGAAAACATGTAAGCTTCTGAGTAAAAGCTATTTCCATGATCAGTCCTAAGTTTTTGCTTTTAATACTTCTGCCATTTCCTGCTTCCATGGGGATGAAATTTGCAGGTTTTTTTTTTGTGCCCCTTATCCTTTAAAGGGTAAGCTGATTAAATTCACCTTTTTTTTTTTTTTTTTAACCCAGCTCCAATGTCCTGAAAAAAAGGAGTCTCTCTTTCACTCACTCAGAAAGAATTAAAGAAAGAGAAATACAGGAATTTACTGTTATGAAAAACTTCATTAGTGAGGAAAGAAAACCAGGGAACTCTGCAAAATGAACTCTGTGGAACAATGCTTGTGGTTCTTGTGCTGTCAGCAGAGGGCTTAAAGAGCTGCAGAGGGTCTAATATCCATGAAGAGCGGTACCTGCTTCTCCTGCTACTAAACACTTCCGCAGGACCTGCCATTCACCCTTCCATAATTCCCAACTACTGTCCATTTCCACTACTGATGCCACCCCCAAGAGCTGGCACCTTGTATGGCTGCTGACTGCTGCCCAGCTTCAGTCTGGAGTACCCTTAAGTGTAACTGCCTTAATTAAGCTACAGAAGTATGCATTTTAAAGGTCAAGAGTTCCCAATCCATCCTAGGAATTTAAGATGGGGATACTGTTGCCCAAAGACACTAAGCAAAACTTGATCTTCTAGAGGTACTTGTTTCATTTTCAAACCTCAATAATGAACACAGATTCTTTGTATTCTTTTGCATAGGAAAATACCAGGCATAAATTTATTTGACTCAGTAAAAATTCTGGCATGTGTTCTATCAAATGTAACGTTAAGAGAGAGATAAATTCTTTCCTCAGTAGACCTCCCTAATGAGTGCAACCCTGAAAGATGACAGGCTGTTACAGGCTCAAACTGTTGCATATAAATCTATTTTCATGTAAATGTACAACAGGCTGACAATTGATTGAGACACATATATATATATAATAACATATTTACTTCTTCAAAAGGTAGCAATTTGTTTCTAGAAAGTCGTGTTCTCTGAGTCATGTCTTCCAAAGACATTGAAGTCGATGAATGTCTACCAGGAGCAAAATAATTCTACCTGACCATCTTGCAGATGTCAGAGGTTTAGTAGAGTTAAGAGCCAAATATCACATTTTGTAGGAACTGGATATCATACAAAAGGGTAACTGAAATAGAAAATAACAGCTAAAGTGCAAGAGGTAGAAAATTGTATCCCAGAGATACTGACAAAATAGTCAACTAATGTGAATGTACACTTGTTCCTCTTTTACAAGGTTTCATCAGTTTTGTACAGAAAGTCTTGAAGAGGAGGAAGACTACAAATCCCAATGACATATTTCTTTTACAGAAAATATTTAGAAACTACAGTGCCAGTGAAGTATGACCACGGGATTCAGCAATGAACTTTCAAAGTTTAGGACCATATTTAAAAAAATAGCAATTTAATTTTCCTCAGACAAAAGGTTTCCTTGATGTGTTAGAGCTTCTTTGCTTCTAGCATGGGACAGAAAGGTGAGAAAGCAATTACCCCTTTAAGAACAGGGAAAACATCATAACCTGCTCTAAATCAGTTGTCCTTCCATCTTCCCTGTTCAATCCCTATACTTACAAAACTTGCCGCTTAAGTAAATCCAATTTAATGTATTAAGACATTTAATAGTGGATAGAGGTTTTTCTCTGTTTGCTCCCTTTGGCTTGAAAAAGAGGAACTGAGGATGATTATGTGGGTTGGGCACTTCAGTCACAAGTTGCTTACATGCATGAATACCCTTAGAAATTTCTCTTATTTTTGACTCACACATCATTGACACAAGACCTACTACAATAGGAGACTGCAAAGACCGTGAAGAATAATTTTGGAATAATTCATTTGACAACTGTGGTTGCGGGAAAGAACATCAGTAAAAATGCTGGACAGGTAATACAACTGAACCTTTTCATTACTTAAAGACAGAAAAGATTAATTTTTGCTGTAGAGCTTTTCACATTTCAGTAGTTATATTTAAGTAACGTTCTGCTTTAGCATGAAAAGCTTAGAAGGTGCCCTCCTACATAACTAATGAAGTGAGGAGACACAGGAAAAATACAGAGTCTTCATCTGGGAAAAAAATCCTCTAAACCATACTGAGATTTACACAAGAACCATGTGGATTACAAGAATTTACCAACAGCATTATGTGTTATAAGTATATGCTAACAAGTACTTCTGTTTTTGACAATGTAACCGTGGACTTTGTTAGCGATTTAAAAAAAAAACCAGCAATTTTGCAATCTGAAGAGTGGTTTATATGTCAATAAAATTTCACTATAAATCAGCCCAGTTTTCTGTCTGTTTGGAGGACCCAGATACTGACAATGCACAATTTGTTCTGTAAGCATCAAAATGTTCTTGTGTATTTTATTTCCATGGAATAATGAAACACTTTGTGTCTTTTGGATGTTAAGAAGTAAATTAATGTCACTATCTTATATCCTTATATTTAGAAATATCACCAGTGATTTTAGATTGGACAGGAATTCTGAAAACCAGTCTTCTGGTCGGTGTCAAAACCAGGTCCAATTATACCAGGTTGTGGAGGACTCTGTCCAGTCTGAGTATCTCCAAGGATGAAGATTCCATCACTTCCCTGGGCAATCTGTTTCAGTGTTTGATCACCCTCACAGTAAAACCATTTTTCATAATAGCTGAGTTTTCTAGTGCTCTAGTTTGTGTCCAATGCCTATTACTCTATTGCTGCACATCTCTGAGAAGAGTCTGGCACTGCTGTCTCTGTACCATCCCATTAGGTAGTTGGAGGCTGCAATATATTCTCCCCAAGCCCTCTCTTCTTAAGGCTGAACAAGGCCAGTTCTTTCAGCCTCCCCTTCTGCATCAGGTGCTCCAGCCCCTGATCATTTTGGTGACTCTTTGGTGGACTTCAATGTGTCAGTCTGTCTTAAACAAGCCCAAAACTGCATGCAGCACTCCGGATGTGGCCTCCTATGCACCAGATAGGAGGGAAGGATCACTTCGCTAGGATCTTGAGGTCTGTTTCTGCCAAGCTGCTTTCCAGACAGTACTGGCATACAGGGTTATTCCACCCTACACATGGAACTGCAACTGCTCTTGAACTTCGTAAGGTTCTTGTTGACCCAGTTTCCAGCCTGTTGAGGTCGCTCCAAAACCCCGTTCTCCAGCATAGACTACTCCCCTGAATTTGGTATTGCTTATGAACTTGCCAAGGGATACTACTGTTCTCCAGTTGCCAGTTGGACTTTGCATTGCTGCTCACATTGCCTTGAGCTTGGTCTGTGAGCCAATTTTCCACTTACCTTATAGTCTGTATTTCACTAATTTATCTATAAGAATACTAAAGGTGAACAAATTGTGAATACTTAAGATACCAACTAATATCTTGCCTAAAATAGCTGACAGTCCTTCTACATAATAAAATTTACTAATTATTGGGTGTTAACAGACAAACAGGGTAGTCTGTGAAGTTAAACTAGGGACTGTGAATCATATAAAATATCTATTATAAACTACATAATGACTATCTGCATATGTGAGCTGTTTCACATGAAAAGAAGTTAATGATTCTATTAACATAAAACCACAAATTAGATAAAACCCTAGACTTCAGGAAACCAAAGTTTATTCAGGAATGTCTGTACAGGTAGATTTGTGAGCCCAAAGGTTTGCCTATTGTTTTCCCAGTGAACACCAGTTAGTCTAATAAAACATACTACCTCTGCCCATGCACTTGGCCTCCCCCACTCACAGAATGCTAATTTTAAACCCGTGATGTGCATTTTTACCTCACTCTCAGAATTAGACAAAAGACCCCAATAAAGAAACTGAAGTTTACCTGTAGCAGAGGAAGTATTGCTGTGTGTCAAACTGCTGTATGGAAAATGAAGAAAAGTCTATCTAGGAATCATAAGCTTGATAAGATTAAGCTTTGTATTACACAGGAAATAATTATTGTTCATGTCCAGGTAGGAACAATGAATCAGTTGAAGAGATACTGTCAAGGAAAGAGGAGGCAAGAAAAAGGAGCTTCCTTTTAAATGAAATCTGAGCAATATTTCAGTGTACAGTCACTTAATATCTTCTATATTTATGTTATATATAGAAAGGTACCATATGCAGACAAAAGCGCTTTAAAATATGAGAGACATTTTCTATAGTCTAAATAAATGGTGGAGTGGAATAAATAAGTAGATTGTGTTCTTGGAAGATGTGGCTTATTTTCATACAACTAAATATGCCAAGTTATCCATTTCACTGTTGCATGATAATCACACATCATGGCCTAATTTTATTATTACACTGATGCAACTGTACCAGAGCAAGTGTATCTAGCCAATAAAGAATCAGTGCTGGTAATAAAGATGTATTCATTGCTTCTTTAGAATTTTTAATGCCTGTCTGGTAGAACAAATTATATCAAATAACAAATTATACAAATTAAGGCTGATAAATTATTTTTTTTTTTCACCTGACATGAATTTCCTTCATAGAAAGCAGAATATAGTCTGATGTGAACTCATGTATATGTTTTAAATTTTTATGAGGCAGAATAGTTGCAAGGAATGTGGCACAAAACACAGGGTCCAAGAAAAACAATATAAAAAAGCTGAAATATGCATTAATTTGAACACTCTAAATAACACGTCCTTTAACTGCCTGGATTATAAATGTGTACAATATGCTACTGTTTATTTATCCTTTAAAATTCAAATACATGTTAGTAGAATCATTTCATGTATTATTTCCACGCACTTTATTCATATGACAGATCTAAAAAGTATTTTATGAAGCATAAGACCATTTAACAGGTATAAAAAAAACAGTTTAAACCAAAACAGTTGTTTCCTTTTATGGTAAAAAGGGCATCATTATGGTGAAAATAACTTTCTTCCAAGAAAATATCCCCAAAGGATTATTTTTAGTAATTCTGGAAAAATGTTATGATGATGTTTTCTTCTGCAGTTTCTTGTACCATACAGGTGCCTCTTTATTTGTCTGTAAAATAAAGAAAGTTTCAATTGTGAGACAGTGAAAGTCAGAAGAAAGTCAGAAGTAAAACATGCCATCTACACTAAAGTCTCTTTCCAGTGTAGTTCACAGTGATAAGAGAGTTCTTTGCTTGTAAACAAGATTATGCATTTAAGGTTCTTATTCCTATATATCTGTATTAAAACCTCCTTATTTTTAGCTTATAAAAAGCAGATTATACAGTAGGAAATGATTTGTTTTAAAATATCTATCGAAATGAAAACATACATCAACCGAGCCATAAACAGATTTCATATGAAATAGCATCATCTGACTTTCACAGTTGAGAAGGGGATGGGACTTAAAAAAAGGGATCTTACGTGTGCTGTAATTGACCAACACTTTATGCAGAAATATAGTTCTTAACAATTAAGACTTAAACCCACAAGAATTCAGCAGTTTTATGACAGTGTAGAAAGTATTTTAATCACAGAGAATCATCTGTGAACAACTTTTCTTTGACTCCATAATCCTAAGGGCCATCGCTACACAGTCAGGATTGCTTGACATTCTTGTGGCAAATGCAGTGTTTGCTCGTATACAGAAATAAAACTAATGAAGTGGATATGGAACAAGTTAACGACTGTTCTGATGTCAGGGATGGGTATAATCTCTTGCGTTAGTGAGTACTGTCTCTTTTGTCTGTTGTCCCTATACTTGTCCTTTTCTAATTCCATTTTATATCTGCTCTCTATTTGTTCTTTCCTTCAAGACTTAAGACTTAATAACCATTCAGTTTAGAAAACAATTTAATTCAGATGGCCTTCTGGTGGGGGGTCTCTCCACATTTTAATCTCCATCTTTCTTTCTTTTTGAAGGTTTCAGTTACAAAAATACATCTTCTGTATTTGTGCAGGCTTTTTAAATTCTAGAAATTGACCTAAATTGCCAGGATTTTCACAGGACTTATAACTTCTTTCTCCATCTAAGAGGAGACCCTGCATGTGCCTGGTTTTGGTTCCCTGCTTCAATGTCTGAAAAGAATTTTTCAAACAGAAATTGGTCAGAATTTCTAAATGTAAAAGCTTCCCCCCCCCCCCCCCCCCCCTTTTTTTTCTTTTTTTTTAGATCCCTACTCCATTTCTATATCCCTGTGTAAAACAGGACAGATTAAACACTGAAACGGTGGATCACCTACAGAACCTAACTGCTAGCTTATATTTTGGCTCTGTTTTGGATCACTGAATAGCTCCATGAAAACCAAAATTTGGGGAGTATGATTTAGCACTACTGAAAGGATTGTGCATGAGACAATGCTGGGTTTGCCTGTGTTTAGTCTCGTAACAATATCCAAGCAAATTTTGAACCCCTAAAATCCCGCAAAGCCCTGGCATCACGTCCAAGAGAAGCAACCATTTCCTACATTTTGTATTATAGAAACAGTATCTGATGTGCTGCAATACAAACCTTGTATTGTTTAACACAGTGAATTTAAAGTTTCTGCCAGGGGAAATAAAAAAGTGTAGATGTATATCTGGACCAAAAGAGCACATAATCTATGCTGCAGTGTGGATACAACCAGTCGACCCTGGTAGCCTCAAGAAATGTTAAGAAAGAGACATAATGTGTTTTGTGATTCAACGCTGCAACTTGGCTTTCTTGAATCTATCAGTTCAGACACAGTTATAATGAGAAACTTCTAAACCATTTTCATGAAGCTTTTAAATACTAGGGACACTAAATCTGAAGCAGGCCACTTGAAGTATTTAAAATTAAGCATTTAGATTCTAAAGGAGTAAACCAGCATTTTATAATATCAGTTATGCTCAGTAACAGAAGCAATATTGACACTGGGCATGTATTTTTTTAGATATACACACACACAGTTTAATATACATATATAAATGAATATAAGGATACACAAATACACCTATTATCCCCTTCTCCTCTCTCTATATATACACACACACATATACTCAACTCATACATGATCAGTGTAGATTTAAAATTGTATACATAGTCTGTGAATCCCTTCGGCTTTCAAAATTTTGCTAACCACTCAATATTGTAATATTATAATGGAATTAAAAAAAAGAATCTAGTTTGCTGTGAACTTAAAATGCAGGAAGAAATTCAGAAATACTAAATAGCTAAATAACATCACAATCAGTAATTTATCTCCACAACACTGACTATTCCCATAAAAAGGTGCAAGTGTTCAGCTGAATTAATTATACATCACCTTGAAGTTTGAACCCACATTTTTCTTTTTAAAAAGTGAGGAGAATTATCAAAAAAGCTTATGGCACTTATAGTACTTACAAATAACGTTGGCTTAGGTGTAAATACATTTTCTTCTTCATGTTCTGGCAGCTGTTTTACTGAAGGATTTGGTTTGGTTTTTGCAGTCACACTTTTTACGTCAGTATGAGACTGAGGTAAGTTTTGTTCATAGTGTTTACCATGTAGACTAATTAGAATCTGTTTCATTGTGGCTAGTTCCTATAAAACCACAAAAGAACAATGCTGTTATTCAGTAAAATTACATTTGAACCTATTAAAGATTTATTTGTTACTAATATATTTATATGCACCAAACTAAATGTGTAAGCGGATGAGTAAATCTAAAAAGCACGAACATACACTTGCCATAATTAATAAGAATACTAACTGGACATGAGTAGAAGTAACAAAATAGAAAAGGCACATAGGATTTATACAACTCCAATTTTGTATTGCTTAAAGACTGTAAAAGAAAACATTTGCAGTGTAATAAGGACCCCAGTATCTCTTTTAAATTCAGCTTCCATTTGATTTAAAATAATGCTTTTTTAATTTGTTTTGTCAGGCCAAAGGAGTTTACAAATCTGATTTGAATGACTGTGATAAACCGTACTTTCGAGTGCTAGATCTTGCACAGATGTCTTATAAATAAATTACTAGAAATATATATGTGCCCTTTTATCCAGATCAGAAAAGGAAAATCAATGAAAAATCCTTAAGTGGACCTATGGCAAAAATGGGATCAGAGTAGAAAAGAAATTCTGTGAAAAATGAAAGTTCCAAAATGGGAAAAGGAAACCAGAAGTATACAAAAATGCAGACTTTTTTGGATGCGCTAACAATTTGCTTTGTAAACAATTTGGATTAAGTAAAAAAGTAACCTTTTTTTACTACTTAGCTGAACAAAACAGATTATTCAAAATGTACAGCAGAGAAAGCAAAAAAACCCTAATATTTTGTGACTTTAACTGGACATCTTCTTTTGTCATCTTACATCACCTAGTAGCTAATGGTCTCCCCCCCGCCCCAATGGATGCAATCACTAGAAAACAATTTACTGAATTTAAAGAACTTAGTAGTAGTAGTAATTGTCCTATTATTTAGAAGATTCATTACTGTAGAACTAGAACAGCAAGGTCAGTAGAAAAGCCTTTCAAAGTAAATTTTATGACAATTTTATATATATATCTTTTTTAAACTACTAATGGTTTTGGTTGCTTGCTTTTTATAAATGCTGTTTTCTTCAGTAAGCAATACTGTTAGTGTGTTAGCATTCTATATAATTAACATTCTATCTTATAATTCAGCCAGAACAGGGTGGTAACTCATATTTATAGCTGAATGACAAACATTTGTTATATCTTACCTATTTCTCAACACTTGACAGAAAACTACACCGGTGCACATTCTATTTTCATTGCATTATTAATAATGAGCTAAACCCCCTCTCAGCCTTTTAAAACATTCCTGCCATATACCTTCTCTCTGTCCAGTCCTGCCTTTAATACAAGATGGAAAGTAAAAAGAATCATGTTGTTGCCTTTAAATTGTCCCACACTAACTCGGTTATATGAATGGATGTTATACTACACAGATCAGCTATATCGAGTGTACAAATTGTTCTTGTATCTCAGTCATTTAATATTAAGCATTTGCATAATTCAGCCATGTGTGGTGGCATGTTGAAACAGCATGACTGCAGAGCAGCTGTTTAAAAGGACTGCATAGCTGATGCCAACATGTTTTTCAAAGTTGTAAACTCTGCAAAGATGTTGCCAAAGCGACACATAGACAGAATTTCTTGATGAAAATAACTCAAGCAAGTATACAGTAAATAAATACACCATCACAGGAGATTAAATTGTACATAAACAATGTTTTGACATTAACGAGTGCTGTTCCTATACTTAAACTGTGTTATTCTGTGGACCAAATAGCTGCATGTTTGAACAAGGCAAACCCCCAAAACTGTCATGCAGATTTATTTCAGAAACAGAGTTGAAACCTGTATGTGTAGGGTCAAATTCTCTTGTGTCAGGATCCACTTGGCAGTTTAAGGTCTTCTCTACTTCACAGAATCTGTCCTGTACTTGACAGCCCTGTCTGTTTTCAGACTTGGAATAGGCTCTGGAGAGTCAGCTCTCACACAAGCTTCCCCTGTGACAGGAGAATTCTCTAATGTGAAGCTATGGAAAGGAATGACAGGGAGTGGGGATGACAGATTAGCCCACAACAAATAAACTATTTTGGCATCACAGCTGAATTTATCATGAGAATTTAGCTAAAGTTGCCTTAGTATTTGTTCTAAAATCCTTCCACATTTAGTGAGAAAGACCTTAGCAAGCTTGGCAGAATAGCACAGGAAAACACTGACTCCAATAGAATCACTGGTATGTGTACTGCTGAACAAGAAAAGAAAATTGGCCCAATAAACACATTTGCAAGAGATTTGCTGCTTTCAACCAAGGAAATACTGTAAACAAAGTTCTGTCTTGAACTGCAATAATTTTACCTATCTCTGTAGATTTCTCTGCTCCCGATCACAATCTTAATTCTTAGCTTCACTTTAAAGTTCTAAACGCACGGTCATTAGCACTACCTGCCACTGTTAATGGGCTACCATGATTCAATAATATTTTCCAACCCTAAAAATTGGCAAGTTGGTCTAGAAAGCTAGCAAGAAAAAAGAAGCTCTGGAGGTTATGCTCAGCAGAAACATGTGAATTTGTCCAGGGTCAACAGGGACTTGAGAAAAAAGGGGAGGTAAGTATAGGGTTCAAAACTGATGGGAAGAGTCTCTTGTGTAGAAGGACACGCATTTGTTTCAGGATAAGCTACATAAAGGAAGATGTGAAGAACAACAGATGATCAAAATTTTTATAAATTTCTGCTGTAGCATGGTCTTGTGTTGAGGCAGCGTGATGCAAATTGTTTGCTTACAGTATTCACTTCAGTTACTGAGTGCACTATAGAAACAGTGTTGCTAAAACTCTGCATTTTCCAGTTTCTCTGTGCAGGTATTTGGTTCTTGCCACGCTGGCTCCTGGATGTCTAAGCAAGCTACGCGTCATTGTGTTGAGGCTTCCAGGTCTGAGGACTTGGCTTTGGAGAGCTGGGCAGCAATCCTTCTTGGGAGGACTATGAGTACTAACACCTCTGAGTGGATTCACCCAGCGCTTCTCTGTGCTGGCTTTACAGCTTTGGTCTCCCTGTCCCATGCTTTGTGAACACAAGCACCCACTCCCTGCTTATACAATATTCTCTGGGGACACGGCAGTGCAGACACATGGAAAACAATGCATTTAACAAGAAAAGGTGGGTTAAAATGAAACAAATTAAAAATGAGAGTATGCAGCTGGCACAAACCCACTGTTTATCGTAGAATGAAAGAACGGTTTGAGTTAGAAGGGACCTTAAAGATCATCCAGTTCCAACCCTGGCCATGGGCAGGGACACCTTCCATTAGACCAGGCTGCTTAAAGCCCCATCCAACCTGGCCTCGAACACTGCTGGGGATGGGGCAGCCACAGCTCCTCTAGACAACCTGTTCCAGTGTCTCACCACTCTCATAGCAAAGAACTTCCTAATGTACAACGAGTGTCACCCATACAAACAAATGTCAGGACTATATTATTAAATACTTTGAAAGTCTGTCCAAAGAAACCTGATGAATTTTTGTTAAGGATGCTAACCTGCTGTGCCTACCTGCACAAATGCCAAAAACCAAAGTAATGAGCTGTATGACACATAAAGTGGGATTTAATTCAAGCTTATAATAACTAAGTTTATGTGACTGAACATAATTATCTACATGAGCTAGAAATCTAATTTTCCATTACAGACAGTGTAGCTTGGCAAGAGGTTAAACTCATTCAGAAGTGGACATCTACTGGTGTGCCGGTTGCATTGTGCTGTTGTAACATCAGCCATATTGAATAGGACGCTTACCTCACCACGGATGCCCCCATTTAGATACATAAATTTAGTTGTCATAAGCTGAATCTATTTCTCACTTCACTCTCCTTATCATTTACTTTTCTCAGCCTTCTACTTCACCTAAACCAACTTTCATCCAGAATAACCAAGGTGCAATCATAGTTCTCCATGCACACATATTTGAAGTATCGAATTGCTGTGTGAAAAAGAACTGCACTTTTAGAACAGGCATTCACACCATAGATCGTGTAAGTCTTCCTAAACATACACAGGCTCATACTTTAGAACAATCTAACATCCTATATTCCACTTACTTATGCATATCATATTAATTCACATTTAGTGAAGATTACTTGAACTATAAAAGAATCATTGAAACTTTTGCACACATAACCAGAAAGCAGCCGGAATTCAAGATAAGTAAATGGGCTGAGAACAATGGGAGTGATGTAGCAGGAGGTGAGGTAAGGTAACATGCACTGCATTGTAAATATTATCAGAAGGATGTACTTGCTTGTTTCCATTTATTTTTGGCACTGTGAGGTATGACCACCTTAGTTAAAAACAGCAAAGGTGTTTTTGTATGCCAGTACACAAACTGAGAAGGAAGCACTTAGGTACAGACAAAGCACAGGTACCAATCCTTTCTGTGATGTTCATTAATTAAAAACTTTCATGTTTTGGGATTTTTATTAGGCTGAATGCTATCAGTGCTGTTTTTGTGGAACTCTTACAGTCTGCAAAAACTGTATGTCATATTAAAATCATCAAGCTTTAAAAGTGTTAAAGGAACCAAGCCAAGTAAGTGTCAATCATATTTAAAAGGTAAAATAGAAAAGACAAAATAGTTAGATGCTATCTGCTCATATTACTCATATTTCAGAAGAAACTGAGATTCTTATGACAATGTTTGATTTCAAGCAAGTAAAAATAATTTATATTTTATTGAAAATTGTTTTTACCTCTTTATTATGGATAATTGAAAGAGAGCCTAGGAAAATGTAAACTGAAGATCAGTTTGGGAATATGAAGGGTAAAATTTCATTCCTTCAGCTAGCAATGTAACTTGAACATGCAGACAAGCAAATACAAAAAGAAGAGATGCAGCAATATAAAATATAAATGTATTTTGAGTTACAAATACAAGGTGATGTTAACATTGTTTTTGTTGTCCTTGATACACGCTCAAACATACATGTACCAGAAAAGCATCTTACATTTTCCTGATTAAGTAGTAGAAATATTCAGAATTAGTATAATATTAAATATTATAACAAAATCATAAATAAAAGAAAATGAAAAAGAAGGATATGGAAAAGCTGAAGGAGGGATAAAACCAGAGGTTTGCCTCCCTCAGAGATGCTGATCAAAACTTAAGGTCTCTTAGAATTTGTGAACCAAGTATTAAGAAGATCATTTTAGATGTGTGTTCCCACCCCCACTCTGTAACTCTTCTGTACTGTTAGAGTAAAGCATGTATGTTCAGGACCTCATTGGGAATGCTTGTATTCCTGACTTTAACTGCCATATGGTCCCCATGTGGTTAAATTATAACTCAAAATAAAAATATGTATTCAGTTTGGAGAAACTTGAGAGATTACAGCACTGTTTTTAGGACCAAGAACAGTTGATTGTACAGGTCCCCTTGCATAGAGGGGACCGGGCGAAAAATGGCTTCATGAGAGACCTAGTGCACCTCAAGTCCGGAGACTGGAATCTTCTTTATGTGAAAGTCAAATATAGTAGGATAGAGTTTAGCAGTCTAGTGACTATTCTGGCTACATTACCTTCTGAAATAACAGCAGCAATAAAAACAATAGCTATAATAGAACATGCAAGTGAGGGAAGTGAGGGAAGACAGCAGTACTGGGATGAAAAACATGTTCATACCAAGTCAATGCCATCTGTCTTCACATGCACATATCCTCCCATTTAGGCAGCTATTGTAGTCTTCAAACAACAAGTCAGCACAGGGAAAAGCATAGTTCAGAAAAAGAGGTTACGGGTATGCTAAAGAACACAGATTTGAGAAACCTAAACTAGCATTTGTGAATGCTATATCCATTTGGTAGTGTTTTGTAAAGAGTGCATTTCAGAAATGATTTCTCAGTCTCTCAAGAATTAAAAGTTTGTGTTCAATATCCTCCAATTCTTGGAAGTATTCAGAGGAAAAAAATTAATTTTATACTTCCCATAATTACTTCTTGAGAGAAAGTGATCCCTTTCTGGAAAAGGGTTGGTTCAGAAGAAACTGTCTTCAGAGTGGTCTGTCTCAGAGTGTTCAGTAAAGTCAAGCTTGATGGACACATAAGATGATGTATTGTTCCTATTAAGTCTGTGCATTTTCTTACTTGGATCCCTCTTAGACTCTTGCTGTGATTTTCTGTGAAAGTAAAGGTGTGTTAAAAATGAAGTTGTACCATTTCATAGCTGATCCTAAGATGGAGAGGCATCTTTGTGAGAACTCTTGCATGTCAATTATGTGACTGGCTATCTCCAGTAATATTTAAACCTAGGCAGAGTAGCTTGTCTGATTCCTCTATATAGCTGTTAGAATTTCACAGGTTACACTTATTTTGCCCATTTCAAACAAGGGTATGGTAAATCTTATGCAAAGCGTTCGACACTGTCCCACACGACATCCTTGTCTCTAAATTGGAGAGACATCAATTCAATGGATGGACCACTCGGTGGATAAAGAACTGGCTGGATGGCCGCACGCAAAGAGTTGTGGGCAATGGCTCAATGTCCGGCTGGAGACCAGTAACGAGTGGTGTCCCTCAGGGATCGGTGTTGGGACCGGTCTTGTTCAACATCTTTGCCGCTGACATGGACAGTGGGATTGAGTGCACCCTCAGCAAGTTTGCCGATGACACCAAGCTGTGTGGTTCGGTTGATACCCTGGAGGGAAGGAATGCCATCCAAAGGGACCTTGACACGATTGTGAGGTGGGCTGATGCCAACCTCATGAAGTTGAAACCATGCCAAGTGCAAGGTCCTACACCTGGGTTGGAGCAGTCACATGCACAGCTGCAGGCTGGCCAGAGAAGAGATTCAGAGCAGCCCTGTGGAGAAGGACTTGGGGGTGTTGGTTGATGAGAAAATGAACACGAGCTGGCTTCAGTGTGTGTGCTCACAGCCCAGAAAGCCAACCATATCCTGGGCTGCATCAAAAGGAGCGTGACCAGCAGGTCGAAGGAGGTGATCCTGCCCCTCTACTCTGCTCTCCTGAGACCTCACCTGGAGTATTGTGTGCAGTTCTGGTGTCCTCAATGTAAAAAGGACACGGAACTGTTGGAACAAGTCCAGAGAAGGGCCACGAGGATGATCAGGGGACTGGAGCACCTCCCGTATGAAGACAGGCTGAGAAAGTTGGGGCTGTTCAGCCTGGAGAAGAGAAGGCTGCGTGGAGACCTCATAGCAGCCTTCCAGTATCTGAAGGGGGCCTATAGGGATGCTGGGGAGGGACTCTTCATTAGAGACTGTAGTGACAGGACAAGGGGTAACGGTTAAAACTTAAACAGGGGAAGTTTAGATTGGATATAAGGAGGAAATTCTTTCCTGTTAGGGTGGTGAGGCACTGGAATGGGTTTGCCCAGGGAGGTTGTGAATGCACCATCCCTGGCAGTGTTCAAGACCAGGTTGGATGAGGCCTTGGGTGATATGATTTAGCATAAGGTGTCCCTGCCCACGGCAGGGGGCTTGGAACTAGATGATCTTAAGGTCCTTTCCAACCCTAACTTTTCTATGATTCTATGAAATCATACCTTAATAGTGCCTATTTTTCTTTCCTGACTATAAATCCTTGGTTGATTTTCAGATGTAGATGTCTAAACTACAGAGAATTTTTTTAGTACTCTTCTTTATGGGTTTTATTTCTGCCAAACAGCTAGGGACACACTGCAGAAAGGCTATAGCCTATAACCTGGACTGAACTGTCTCCCTTTTTTGGCTGAAAGTGGCAAAAAGACCAACACTATTAGTACAGAATAAACAACACTGGACATTAACATTAATGATGATAAAGTGTGAAATAGTAGAAAGGCACTATAGAAGCTCCATTTTGATGTGACAGCAAAATGAAGCAAGTGGTAAGTTGGTCCATTCCACTACTTATAACTGCAGATGGACAGGATGCAATGGCATAAATGGTGCAAATTCAGCTCCAACAGTGGAACGCTTTGGGCTTGTGGCTATCAGTAGAACCTACATGTGTAACAGAGCTCAAAGAAGATTTTAACAACTTATGCCATTATGAAAACATCACAAGTCATGGTTTAATCCCTCACATAAGGCAGAGTGTATCTGACATAGCCGCATCCTCAATTGCAGCTATACTGGAAATATGAGAAGTCAGCAATAATTCTGGTGTGAGATTTGCACATATGGTCATCGCAGGCACATGGATACACACTGTAAAGCTGGAAACTGGAAGACAGCATGAAATGTCCTGATCAAACGAACCTGGTAACTGGGTGATGGAAAGATGTCAGACCATATGCAGGATGTTTGTAGTTTCTCTGTACTACACCTAATTCAGGAGTTCTCTATATCCCAGTGCATATAAAAGCTTAAAATGAACTGACAGATCTGTGACTATATGGATCTATGCGCTGCTTTCAGTTTTACAAGGTGAATGTATTAGAACTGTGGCAACAACAGAATGGCCCAGTCAGAGCAGCAAACAGCTTCTGTCTTTTTAGATACATAAAAATCTATTTCACTCTATTTCAGTTGTATCTTAAATTTGCTCTTAACTGTTAAATTTTTCTAAGTTCCTGGGAAGAAACAATTTGTCTCATAATTCAGAACATGCATGTCAAATTCTGGAAGGTTTTTTTTTTTTTTTCTGTTTGCATTGAAGATCAGAACTATATTTGCAATTATAACTAGGACTAAATCCCCCAATATTTTTTTAATCTGAGCCACTGTGACATTCATTTACTCAAATTTAAGTTTAATAAAAAGTATGATCTCTTGAGTAAATTCTACTTACAGGAAACAGATGCTAATAATGAAATTATGTCAAAACAGCATTACTCAGACAAATTATTATGTAGAAGTTCCTGTATTTTCTGAGAAAGTAACATTTAAGTTTGATTCTCCATGGCTTTGGTATTTCTTATGGAGTATTTAAATTCACTTTTCACTTGGTAATATTCAAATGCTACCATAAATTCAACAAAAGTAAAATTTTTACACAGCTGGATAAGCAGGAAAGTATTCACAGTCAATACAGGAAAAATGAACGTAACAGAAGACTGGTTAAATGTTCAGAAAATCTGAAGAATTTCAGATTGTCCAACAGCCAACAACTTCTTGTTTATATGTTTATTACCTTAACTGATGCTGGCTCTCACAAAAACATATAAAATATACATGCCAGTTCCATCTCATAATCATAAATAAGTTGCATTTTGCCCTTGAAATTTTCCATTTTTGAGAGCAATAATGTGTTTATATTTGACATATTAAATGACATTACTAAACCCTGTTTTACTATCATGGTCCATAAGATTAAAAAAAACACACCGAAAAGCAAGCCCAAACCCCAAAAAACCTTGCTAAGTAGACATCACTATTTAGTATACAACTGTTTAATGTATACCACTGCGAATGGAAAGATAATTGTTTAAAGAATATATATGAAAACCAGTAAGGCATTCTGAATAATACAGCTCCAAGAAAAGAATGAATGTGCCTAGCTGTCAAGTCCTTCCTCTTCTTAAATTCATTACTATTTGGAATTCAAGTTTTATTAAAGCTTGACAGCAAAAAATAGATAACAAAAATGAGAAATACTGCTTAGAAGCATATTTTTCCTTGTAAAAAATGAGCCAGAAACTTCTCTACACTCATTTAGCAATGTAAATGTCACTTTGTTTCTCCCAGCTTTAAGCTGAGAATAGCTCCAGGGCTTACTTGTGATGCAGAAATGTCCCTGTAATCTACTTAGAAAACATGCAGAACATTAATAGAAACTAGAATCTTGGAACATAAACGTAGCATAAGAAAAATGATAATTACTCTGTGGCTTAACATTTAAAAAGAGAGCTAAGCTTTGTACATCAGCATTTTTTTTTATATATATAAAACAAGTTGCAGCACATAGATGAGCAGGAAGTCATTCACTTTAGAAACACAAATAGTTTTGACTTTATCGTGTACAATCTTTTACACAGAAAAGAGGCAGAGCTAGAGCCTGTTTGAAGGCATGTGTTACCAATCACTTCTTTTCAGTCGTGTCTTCCCAACCCCTGCAGATACCCCTTCCTTCCCCTCTCTCCCAACAAAGCAGTGTTCTCCTTTTATCCACTAAGCTTCCATCCCTGATTAAACACGTACTGCCCTCCCACTTATGACTCCAAAGCTTTTTATGAGCCTCTGAACTTCTCTCTACCTCTGTTTTTTGCAGACGGCAGCTGTTGCTACTCTACAGGTTCCTAAATCCAACACACTGGCTTTCTGTCCTAGGTTACTTCTCGTCAGTCTTCTTCAGCATAACTTAATTACAGCTACTTCAAATACTTTATGTCATACTTTAAAGTATGACTAATAATGAAACATGAAAACTCATCTGGAATCCTCAAGGTCATTGCTGAGAAGGAATGAAACCCTAGGCATAGAGAATATGGCAGAGAGGGGCATTCACCAAGGGGAATACAAAAGAAAGATAAACATGAGAATATAGGAATAACTGGTGCAAGCACAGATACTTCAGGAGACCTTGCTTCTCCTCAGAAAAGAAGAATAAATGCATTTTTCTTTTCTTTCATTTTTGTGGGCCAGATAATGGGTAGCTGTTGAGAAGTATCAGGTATTTGTGTAGGAACGTATGTGCCAGCACAGAGACTGCTATATTCTCAGACACTGGAAACAGAAAAATTTTGGAACAAGGTCACAGAATTGCAAATGCTTCTGATAATTCACATGGCCATGTTTAAAGTCCAGCATCCATCAAGATTTATATAATCCTCAGGAACCTTAGCCTGATCATTTATAGAAGCTCTCTGAAAAATTCTTATAGCCATTAACAAACTATGCATATCCTAATAGAACTAATTAGTAGCTGTTCCTCCTGCTCAGTTACACTGACTCTCTTTAATCTTACATACACTTAGAAAATACATTTGGCAACCATTTCTCAAAAACAAAAAAAGAAGTCAGATTTCTACATTTGAAAGATGATGAAGTAACAATTTTCTGTTCTTAACATCACTTTTCTGTCTCATTTGTTCTTTTTCTCTGTTCTTACTTATTACGAAATAATGCTGCCTTATGTTTATCTCCTTTCCCTGCTTCCTATTAGATCATCCATTTTCTTGGACAAAATAAACTACACTTCTAATCTCATTCACATAAGAGCTCCAGCCTGCTGTGAATTTTCTTCTCTCTTCCCAGAAAATATAATATAAAAAATATATTAATGATACAGTTAAAAAAATCATTAGACTTAATTTTATTTAAGAAACTCAGTACTTTGGAAAGTACCCTTTTTCAAGAGACATGGATGAAAAAATTAATGTAAATATAAATTCTCAGAATGATGCAAGGTGAAAACATAATTTGTGAAACTACTTCCAAATTACATTGAGATCATATATAAAAAGATGACTTAGAGAAAAGGGTTAATTTGTGTCTAGTTAGGAAAAATGAACACTAAGGAGATTTTCTTTTGGGGCATTTTAACTGAAACATGTAAGGACAAAAGGATGGCTGTGATTAAGATACTGCATTAGGACACATGAACTCTTAATCTCTGCCACAAACTCTTGTGAGTTTTGGGCAAACCACCATTTCTTTCATTGTGATTGTTGCTTCTGCAAAACAGGAGTAATGACACTTTTCTGCTTGAAGTTGTGAGGATAATATTTGTGAGGTATTCGGTTACAGTGGTGAAGGCCAGAGAAATATTCAGTTACTAAACAGGATTATTTTGACATATTGTTAAGAAACCATGAAAACCTGGAAGGGGGAAGAGATATGTGGTAGTAAAAGAAAAACATTACATTTGCTCATAAATTGCGAATTATACATTAGATTTGGAAAGCTTCTTGCCAATTGAAAAATGAGTTCAACATAATAGCCACTTAGGCAAATAGCATTTTAATATTAACCTGCTAGACTGTTTTCTGCATGAACAGCTTATTAAGAGGTTTGTTTTAAAAAGAACAGGTGCTTGCAATGGCTAACCTAAATGAATTTTAACCTCACCTAGTTGAAGATTCATACCAGTTCAGGTACACATTTAGACAGATTTAGCGCTCACTTCGAGTGACACAACAGCTTACTGACATAAGCTAACTGGTTTTAAGTAAATAGCAACCAAACCCCATGTGTCTGTAGCAATTTAACTGATTGATATCAAATAGGTTTATTTAAACTACTACTACATGTTTTTGACTTTGTCCCATAGCAGATAGCCAGAGCCTGGTTTCTGGTTGCTAGCTTCACTTGAAGAGCTCTGGCACAGTAACATGTGAATGTGTCAATAAGGCAGGTGACCAGTTCAGCAAGTTTGCATTCTATCACTTGTATGCAGAGCTGCTAATCTACCACAAGTGCACAGATGTGCAAAGGAGATAAAATATCAGCACATTTTCATATCATTTTAACTAGTATAATATTCACGTGCTGATAACTGATCATGTCTGCATAAACAATTATGTTACAGGAAACTAATGAGTATCATAAACAGCTTTAAGTTGCACTGTTTACATCAAATTTTAGCCTTTTATTTCTTACTACAGTAGTTTCACAATAGTAGTTTTAGTTTCATGGATTAAAGATTATTGTAATTGCCAGGCTGCACTGCACACAAGTGATTTCAAGGAGTTTAAAAAAAAGGTAGTGTAAATTAACTTGCATATATTCATATAAACTGAAACTGATCTTAGCATTTAGAGGAATACCTATTTAAAGCCTTCTATTGATGTCTCTTATACCACTGTCTCATTTTTGTTTCTTTTCAAGCCTCCTAAAATATTTCTATTTAAAACATAAGAAGAATGTCCCCATTTGTTATACTTGCTGTTCCCCCCCAAGAACAATGGATTATCCACGTTAAAAACATAAACAACAGTTTATTAATTTTCAAGATTTTAGAAGCCACTTTCTATACTCTGCACTTCGATTTGGAAAAGTTAAAATAAATAGATTTAATTGTGCATATTATTGGTTTTCTTCCTATGATACATCTGCATCCTAAATACCAAAGAAGTAGTATAATGCCATACATCAAAGCATAGGAAATTTAAAACCTCTTAAATGTAACCTCAGAAAATGATTACTAAAACTTCTTGCCAAACATCTGAGTGCTGACAGGCTGCCCTTCCAGGTTTTCATCTGAAGTCTGCAAGCCAATGGATAAAGTCTAAAATTGCACTTATGTTCCAAAATACTAACAACTGCATCAAGTATGAAAGGCAATGGAAGTGCCAAGATCACAGAGCCCACAGTAAATCTTCCTTTAAGTGAAGGGCTGACTGTTGGAAGAGGAGAAAAATCCTCAAATGACATAAAAGGAAACATGAATCAAGAATTTCAGCTAAAAAGATTTAGCAGATTCATCCCACTTAACTTTACCACTTAGGAGAACTGCACTTTGGTGTCTTTAACTTATAGATTCCGATTATATCCACAAAAGGATAAAGTCTGGATGTAGATAAAAGATGGCACAGAAGTTTGGTGTGCTATACTCAAGAATTCTGGACACAAAATGCCCTCTTTTTCACAAGAAATACTGACATATAAATATTTTTACTTGCTCTTTTCCTTGCTGGACCCTTTCCAAAGGTGATTCAAACTGCTAACCTAACTGACAACAATTCACCTTTGTGGGTTTCTTTTCTTTTTGGTCAGGTTTCTGTCTAGTGATCTGAATGGTCCCAGTGCAGCATCAGAGATGTGCCAGAGCCGGTGCAAGAGGAGGAAAGAGAAGGAGAATCAGGAGCAAAGAGGTAAGTGTTAATAGGTTAATAGGTATTGCGTCAACGCAGGCACAATATATAAAGGAACATTATTCTTACTTGTGCTCCCCTGATTACATGAAGCACAAGGGCGACAAGGGTCCACATTTTGGGGAAAGTGCTGAAGTTAAGAGTGGGAAGAATGAAGGCTACAGGTCCTTTCCTTTTTTTTTGCTGTGGTTTGGTTACCCACAGTTAAAAGACAGAGGGTCAAAAGTGCAAAGTCCAGCTGATTAAAAAGAGAACACAGACTCAAACAACAATTAAAAAAAAAAATCTGGATTTGAAATAGCCATTTTTTTTTTAAAAAAAAAGAACACTGTTTACTAGAAGGTTACTAACGGGAGCCCCCATTGTTCCTCCAAACAATGTTTTATGCTCTTCTAATGGAGCTGGAAAAACAATTAAAACTCCTATTGGTTATCTTGACAAAACATATAAAATTTCTTAGTCTGAAACCAGATGAAAAATTTGGCTGTACTAGCTGTACTTGTTATCATGTGTTAAGGCCTTTACAAATGGCATCACAACACTGTGTACCCCAGTTCCTTCTGACAGCTCAGAGAGCAGCAGCACTATGAGGGCTTTAGTATGAACCCCTAAGAACATAATCCCATCATGATCCTGGATACTGATCATTCACGATAATGCCATTGAACTCCCTCTAAAATTGTGAAGTTTGCATTTATCCATATTATGATTAGAAATTTTGTTGTACCAGCCAATTCTCAGTGACCTAACTGAAATGCTATATTAAAAAGTTTCTCATATTCATTTACTAATTCAGAAAAAAAAAAGGCAATAGCAGGCCAAGAAACAGTTAGGAATTTGGGCCAAGCATATAGCCTAAGGAAACTAAGAAAAGCTTCAGTTTTTCTCCTTCATGAATGGACCCAACCTTTTAAGGATGTGTATAGTCAGATGGCCAATTTTCACTGTAGTTTCCCACAGCAAAATATAATCACCATCATCAAATTAGCTGTCTTCATAATTTGAAATAATGAACTACTTTATTATGTGAATAGCTAGTGTCATTTTTTCCTGTACTAAAAGAGCTTACGCAAGAGCCCTGTATAAATTCTTCCAAGATTCAGACTTTAAATATTAAACTTTTTTCTACCAAAATTAAAATATGTGGAAAACGGAGTAAGATTAAGCATGAATGCAAGTTCTTTATTTAGAAAGTATATAAAATGCTGTAATTACCTCCAAAGCAAGCATTATGAATCCAGCTGATATCACAAGGAGATAAAAATGAAAAAACCCTACCTCTCAAACTCTAAATTTCATTAAAAAGAGTTAATACAGTCTGAGACCACACAGGCTGGAATACCTTAAGTCAAAACTGTATATTTATTTAAACATGTCAGTTTAATACAGCACTAACTTTGTTTTGGAATTTTGCTTGTACTTTTAACATACCTAAACTTGATTTTATATTAACTATGGATATCTTGGACTTATCTATTCAAGAATCCCAATGTTTTTACTTGCAAACATGAGAGTAACAAGGTAATTTCTAAGATATGACAGTTCAGTATGTGCAATGACTAAACAAGACTGATTGTAATCAATGATAGCATGTACAGAACACATAAACCCATAATTCGTATTTCTCAAATTGCATAAATCTGTATTTAGAGACTGCATGTTACTTTTACTTAAAAGCACATACCTTGTCTAAATGAAGTTAAGTCTATGATTAGAAAATTTGGAATTTTTTTTTTCCTATTAGCAGGGATAGTTATTGGGAAGTGGTGATGTTACCGCATATTTAACCTTTTCCTTAAGATGGAAAAAAAAAATTAGTTGAAGCCTACCTCACTGTAAACTAAGTTGTCCTATTGTGTACAAATATTTCAATATATGAAGTAATTGCCTTTTCCAGAAATCCATAAACTGTAAAACTCTGCATTAAAAGTAAAAAGTAAAAGGCTGCATTAGGAACAAACAGAAGTGACAAATCTAAACCACATACACAAGCCACCTATTTTTGCACATTTTTATAAACCAACTTTAGCTAATTTTTGTGTTCCTTAGAGTTTTTTTGTGCATTGTACAAGCATTTCATAATTTTCTTCCCCCAAACAGACAACTTTAAATATTTCTTTTTCAGTATTTATATCATTTTCTGCATAGTAAACTTTAAAAACTGTCATCACTGTTACACAGGTAAACAACATGACTAATATGGCCTATTTTTCATAGATCTAAAAAGAATTTTGACAAAACAGTAGTAATTTTGGAAAAAAATTTGCTCAATTTCTTAACATCCAGGCTATGAGGAACATTCAAGATGTAGACTGGTTTAGACTTCATGATTTGTTTTCTTTTATATAAAGCCTGCCTCACTCAGCCTTGCTTGAGTTACTTGCCAGAGTCTGAAAATTTTAAGTGGTCAAATGACACAACATGGGTATAGGCATTGGAAATAAGAGCTATCGAATGGTTACTTCTGATCCATCCACAGATGATCCTGCCAGGTCAATGACACCTGCAGGTTGGGGAAGCACGTTCAATTACTCTTTTCTGTATTTTAATTTCTATGCATGGAGCTTCACAAGCACTAATATTCAGAGAGTTAAATGCAAAAAACTATTCTAGAAGGAAACTGCATCAGACAAACATCCAGTGCAATTCAGCACTGAAAGTAAACAACTGAAGATCATTATTTCTTTTTACTTTTAAGGTGATCGTTTCACATTTGAGATCTGCACTAACACAACATAATTAATACAGTTTTACTTAAGGCTTCCTTAGACTCAGCTGTCAATGAAATTGTTTTGGTTTGGTTCTAGGAAAAAACAGCTTTGTAACTGGTTAGCAGACACGAACTGGTTTGGACCATTACGTGAGTTTTGATTTTCTGATCTAAGAAAAGAATTTGGGGGAATAGCAAGGAAAGCAGATGGAGAACAATTCTGAAGGCAGAGTGAAAGAACTTCAAGAGGTGCATGGACAGTCAGTTTTCTATGGAAATATTGGCATTGAGTGATAATGCAATCTCTGAAAGGATATTTTAGGGGAGTTGTAGAATCTCCTTCTACAGTTCTTCTCTCTTCCCAGTCAGAAAACTGGAAGGACATATTCAGAGAACCATTGATATGACACTATGATGATCTTTCCGAATATGTAACTGGCTATTTAGGTCCCATCACCACCAATATATAACTTGTGCTGTTTTCCCTCACATTCATAGATTTTGATTCATTAATGTTGTATCTTCTCTGCAAATCCTTGTCAAATCATTTAGCAGCTCTAGGAGACCATTTAAGAACTTCTCATGGTAAGCTTTTGGATTTGTATCTTCAGTATTCTACAGCTTCAGCAACTTTCCATATTACCATTCACCTTTTTTCAGATCATTTGCATATGGGACTCCTTCAGTAAACTTTATTTATTTCTATCCTTTGCTCCAGACATTTAATCTACAGAAAGATTTTCTGTCATACTCTATGACATGTTAGTCTCTTAAGATTGCTTAGAGAGAAATCTGGACAAAATCCTTTTAGGAATCCCCATATGGAGCATTTATGTCTAAATGGCAAGATTTTGCATACTTTCAGGATTGAGAGTGCATTCTGGTAGCATCTCGATTCCTTGCTTGGATGAAACACATACAAGTACATACAGAAGTACCCTGACTTTTGTCTGGACGAAACCTGTGTGACTACCATCCTGTTTTCTCTCCCCAAATCCTATTCTGGAGATGAAAATAAACTCAGATATGTGTACTGGAAATGAATCGGACAATGCTTTGTCCAGGTTTTTGAACTCAATAACTGGGGAGAAGGGAGAGACCTGGGCCATACTGTGGCACATGCAGGTCTTGCAGGTTACATGTGTTATTAATTTCACTACCTTTACCTAAATACTCACTAAATCCTTGCAAATGCTGAATACTTTGCAAGGCACATCTGTTGTATAAGAAAGAAAAGAAAGAACAGTGAGACTAAGTCATCAAAAAGAATTCAGCAACTGAGAGTGTAACTAACTCAGAGCACAACTGAGAGCCTCCTGAGTGCCTGCCAGACATGATTACCTCTGTGTCTGAAAGCAACACAGACAAAACCCCAAGAAATCAAACCAAAGTAAACCAACTTTTCCCCATGGTTTAAGGCTGAGGAAAGGAAAAAAAAACACACTGATGGTAGTAATGCTAAACCAGGAAGATTACCTCACGGTGATTTAGAAGTCTCTCCAAATCTGCTGCCATTTGATTCTTGACACGCAGCAAAGCTGTCTTTTCTTTATTTAAAAGACTGGGAAAAAGAGGATAGGAAATACAGTAATAGCAACAGATAATCTCTTTTAATCTTGTATTCTGGCTGAAACATGCATTTTCTAAAGCTAAATACTGGCAACGAGGAAAATCTGCTCAAGTAATTGTATCAAATGATCCTTCTCTATGTTCAAGCACTGGAACTGTTTATAAATAGGCCTGAATGTACTGATACATACAAAATCTCACTTTAGTTGAACAGAAATACTACTCAAAATCATCATAAAATATGGGGGTGAGGGTAGTGTTGATTCTCTGAAGAATTTAAACTATCAGAATCTTCTGTCTTGCTTTCTTCTATGCAAAATGAGCTCATTTTATAAATAAAGTAAGGCTCCATATATCTACATTTCTATATCAAAATGTGTATTTCTTTGTTGCATGCATCACTAGTAGCGGCAAACACTATTCTCTCAGTATCACCTATTTTTATACTACTGTATTAAGGATTTTGAAAGTAACAACTACAACTACAAGGTAGAACATGATCTAACTCTCCCTTTTAGCTGTGTAGTTTCTGCAGAATTTGTAAATTTTTTTGCCTTTTTTTTTTTTTGTTTTATATTCCTGGACAATGCATGGGGTCAAGTTTATCCTGTGAACCAAGTATGAAAACTGTTTTAGCATGAAGGCATGCTTTTATAGCACAATGTCAAGTTTAACTTTAATTGTTCTTTGTTTTCCCAGTTACAGAATGCAAACATTTGACGTGTTGAGCATATACATTCTGATTCCAGGCAGCAATTCTAATATAATTAAATGTATTTTTGTATTTAGCCCCCACATTGGTTTCTATCAATAAACTTCAGACTCATACATGCATAATGCCAGTATATAATCTAGTTTGTTAAAACAACCACAGAGGTTTTCTTGGAAGACCAATGGTATATATGCCATTATCATGATGTAAGTATATAGGTTGCACAACTTGAATTATAACATAAATCAACAACTATGCAATTCTGCATATGAAGTGCAAATATGCAATGCTGAATAGAGGTCAGGAAGTTCAAAAGCAAATGTATTAAAATTTTATAAATGCAATAGAACAATTATATATGTTACAAATTATTTAATACTCCCAGTATTTAATCCAGGAATGATTAACAAAATAAATCAAACTTTTCTTTAATTGGCTGTTATCATCTGTTTGCTTCAAATAGGCAAGATCATTCTTTGCCACAGAAATTTTCCTAGCAAGCTCGGTTTTGTAAATTATGACTATCAATTTCTTCTAGGCATTCATTAACTCTCAGAAAACTTGTAAGTTTTGGCAAAATTGCTCAGTTGTCTGAGTTATTTGAAAGCAAAGTAGTAACATTCATGAAAAACTACAAAGTTTAATATTTTCAAGAGTTATTTTCTATGACATTTTTAATCATGATGAACTTGCAGTACTATATTTTTCCTGGGTTCATATGTTGTAACTGACTGATATGTCATTTTTCCTTGGATTTCTGTACTTCCTAATAGCATAAACCAATCCTTTCAGAGACTCACAAACTTATTAGAGAAGCAATAATAAAAGTTCCTTTATGCCTTAAATAGTGTACGGAATAAGCATAAGCATTAGTGTTCATGGCTAAACCAGAAGTTCACATTCAGCATTCAATTTCATCTACAGAACAGAACCTATTCTAGTTATACCTTCTGAAACAGTATGACATGACTGATCTATATTGAGCAGTTGCAACTTTCTTCTTTCTTTGTTTATGGTCAAATATAGAAATTAGACTGCTACATGACTCAGTACCACTTGATGTGTCTTATGCCATACATATGAATACAGAATTACCAAAGGGTGTGCAGACTTCAGATTTAATAGTTCTGCAACTGCAGAGAGGGGGAAATAAATACTTGTGAAAGAATACTGCAAAAGAGGCACACATACATTTAAAAGCAGTTACCAGACATCACAAAGTAAATTCATACCTCTAATGAGCAAGTAAAGCAGAAATACCTTCAAAAATTCACTTTGGAGAAGAAGACTGACCATTTCTGTCCCTCTTATGAAAACATTCTTAACAGGCAGCTTGGGTATCTGCAATCCTACTTGATTCAGTCAAGGAGGTTCTAGCTTTAAACTACCTTACACTTCATCAAACAATAGTTTAAGTTAATCCAGTTTTGATGGGCAGTGTAGCAAATTAGAGAGCAGCTTTACAGTTTGTTTCACCTGCCCTAAGTGAAAATTGATGCTGAAAAATCATCCTTCCCTAATAACATACTGGTAACCTGCTCTTTATACTGGTATCTGAAAATTTGTTACCATGTAAGTAGGTCACTTCACTGGAAGCTGTAGTCTTTATTTTTCACATGGATCACCAAAACAACTTGATTTACCATGTACAGTGGAAAAACACAGCTGAAACAAGGATGAAACTATTCCATTTAGTAACTGAGTGCCTTAACTGTCTTACTGTGATTCTGAAACCACAGTCTCTAAGTCTAGACAAACCATTCTCACACCAAGGGTTACAACTTTCATCTTAAAAGACAAGATCTTCTTTACTATCTTTAACTAACCATACTTTAAAGTTTTCATGATACAGAGATGTATTAATGTACTAGAGTACTAATCATTGAAAGAAATCTTCCAATGACTTGCTCTGGGGTGAAACTGTGTAAACACTTGGGAAAAATGGACTGTGTTGAAGTGATACAATATCCTTGCAGCTATTTAACAGCACAAACTCTGTTTTCACACTGCAGATGTAGACTAGGCTATGCTCCACACTCCTGGTCACTGACTGCTCCATCCTGAATGTGCAGAAGGCGGTCTTTGTGATACATCATATAAGCGAGGCCTCCAAAGTCCAGGTTGGAGAATTAACTGAGGAGCAATGCAGCTCTGCTTTTTCTTGTATGCCTTGATTTCCAGAAGAAACCAAATGTCTGGGAGGAGATTCAGTTTCATTCTGTCAGGCTTTCAAAACCTAACCAGGTATGAATCCAGGTGCCAGGAATGCAGGACTTACCATGGAATACACTTGTCTTATACATACACATTGTTCATAGCAACCACTGGATTGTTTTGTTTTGTCAGGATCTAAAGCCAAGGTAGCTTGGTTGTCATAAAGACATTTTTAGGTGACCTGATTTTTTTTTTTTTTTTTTTGAGAATGGAGACTAATATTTTCCAGTCTCAGACTTTTAAAACCTTTTGAATTTGGGCAATTAGCCCAAATCTCTGCTAGTTACTATATTAGCTGCTATCCTGATCACAAACTTCTATTATTAGGTATTCTGGATAATGCATTTATGTTGGACACACTAAATAAACATGAATTTACATATAACTGGGTTTTATTATTACTTCTGTTCAGGTTGAAGAAAAGAAATACGTTTAGTTTTCAGTGATTGTGTACCCCAAATGCTGTAAGAAATAAGGCCTTTCTGTTAATTTCATGTTATGGCATGGTAAAAGTGAAAACAGAAGTCCAATCTTGAGGGTTTTTTTAACATTTTATAGTCATATACAAGTATTACCATAAAAAAAATTATTATTGCTTAATAATGTTAAATTGAGTGCCTGAGGTGGCTTAAAAATTCATCCGTGTAGTGTCCAAACTGAAAAGAAATTCCTTTTACAAATTGTAGAAAAAAAAAAACCCAAGCAAATAACTTTTAAAAAGCTGTAATACAGGTCAGAAAACATTAATTTATAGAAAAAAAAAAATATATATTTCTACAAATTTTATTTGGAGCATTTCTCAGATTAAACTGGAGTAGCATTGGAATAGATGCATATTTCACAGAATGGTAGTGTTCTCGTAAGAGCTCACTGCCCATTCTGGGATAAGAAAAACTCATCTAACACTGTATGCTGAGCTTTGTAACGTTTAGATGGCAAATAGAGAACCCAAAATGTTTTAAGTAAGGAACATTTCAGTACATAGCTTCTTAGTGAGCAAAATCCTTGTACTGCTTCTGGATTTGCCACACAGTTAGGCTTTTGAGGAGTGCTTTTGGGTAAGTGAACCACTTTTAAAACCAGCCATCAGTACAGAGAAATTTGAGTAACTGCATTTAAAATAAATACCCTCTCTTTATGAATGAAGTCCTGTTTAATGTCTCCAGTTACTTATAAACCTAGATGTTTTTACCAGAAAATTATGTACTAAAACGACAGTTACTTCACTACACACATAAGAATAAAATTCAGAGATTTGTTTTCCCACAGCATGACACAGTTACAAGGCATTTCTTTTCAAAAGCAGTGCTAAATGTGATGTTTTCGTTTCTGGTTAAAGAACTGTATGCTAGAGAGATTTCTTTATAGTAATAAGGAGTCATCCTCTTACATACCACTGCTTGTATTAACCATGGCTATTTGCTTTTATTAACAAGAGTGCTATGTAGGCTAACATAAACGAGAGGTTACTTAACAGAATATTCTGAGATACAAAGACCACCTATAAATTCACCCTGCAGATGCCCTGTCAGTCAAGAGCAGAGGCTTTGTTTCCAAAGTGTATCTGCAGGTGCATGGATCAGTGCACAAGCACATGCAGTGTTCTGCTCCCAAGACCACCTCAGTTTTCCCCATAGCTAAATGCCAGCACAGCCTGTGGCCTGGATGGGAGAATTCTAAGGGGATGGAAAGGAGGGTGGTAGTGAACATACCTGTGGGTAACATCTGACAGAGGTTAGATTACCCCTAAATAACCTCTCTTTTTATCTTTGAGTGGTAATACACTCGTGCCTTCACACTTGAATCTAAGCAGTTACATCACACACCTGTAATAACCTGGAGATGGGAACCTAAGTTGTTTTTGCAAATAACTAACAATCGCTATAATTACAGCTACTCAGCTAAGCATTTACAACACTTCTTAGTGAAGGTATGGCTAAAGATCCACAGACATGTGAAAAATGTCTAGAATTGACACACTTCTCAGCAAGCCACTGAAGTATCTCCAGCTCTGGTGAAATATCCTACTTCGAGGCCTGGATTCCATCTTTTGACTATTCCTGTCCTTTCAAGGAGAGGTTATCTAGGGTTTTGAGCAAACCTAATGTAGCAGAAAATGTCTTTATCCATGGCAGGGCACTTGAATAGATGTCTTTACCCATGGCAGGGTGTTGGAACTATATGATCCTATCTTTACAGATCCCTTCCAATCCAAACCACTCCATGATTATTCTATGATTCAGTTTGGCAGCTACTGACATAAGCAACTTTGAGTACTATTTGAATAGTCCTTCGAAGTGAAGTCATTTTGATAGAGAGGGTCTGAATGATAGCTTCAGGTTTAGAGGTACGATGCTTAAGGATGAAGGCATGTAAAGCTCTCTGGTTACAGTGAACTTTGAAAGCCATGATGGAAGGAATACAGGGACATTGTTTGGGAAGCCAGAGATCAGGTCAGGAAAGCTAAGGCCCAGTTAGAACTGAGTCTTGCCAGGGATGTCAAAGACAACAGGAAGGGCTTCTATAGGTATGTCGCAAACAAAAGGCAGATTAGGGATAATGTGGTCTCTCTCTGGAAGCTAACGGAAGAACTGGCTACCCTGGATTTTGAGAAGGCTGAGATTCTCAATGACTTCTTTGCCTAAGTCTTCACTGGCAAAGGTTCTGACCACACCACCCAAGTCTTGGAAGGCAGACACAGGGATTGTGAGAATGAAGAAGACCCTAGGCCCACTGTAGGAGAGGACCAGGTTCGAGATCATCTTAGGAACGTGAATGCGCACAAGTCCATGGGACCTGATGGAATCCATCTGTGGGTCCTGAAGGAGCTGGCAAATGAAGCTGCTAAGCCACTGGCCATCATATTTGAAAAATCATGGCAGTCAGGTGAAGTTCCCGAGGACTGGAAAAAGGGAAATATAACCCCCATTTTCAAGAAGGGGAAAATGGATGACCCGGGGAATTACAGACCAGTCAGTCTCACCTCTGTGCCTGGCAAAATCTTGGAGCAGATTCTCCTGGAAGGCACGCTAAGGCACATGAAGATCAACAAGGTGCTTGGTGACAGCCAGCATGGCTTCACTAAGGGGAAATCCTGCCTGACCAATTTGGTGGCCTTCTATGATGAGGCTACAGAACTGATGGACAGGGGTAGAGCAGTTGATGTCATCTACCTGGACTTGCACAAAGCTTTTGATGCTGCCTGGCATGACATCCTTGTCTCTAAACAAGGTCTAGGTTCGATATAAGGAAGTTCTTTACTGTGAGGGTGGTGAGGCACTGGAATGGGTTGCCTAAGGAAGCTGTGAATGCTCCATCCCTGGCAGTGTTCAAGGCCAGGTTGGACAGAGCCTTGGGTGGCATGGTTTAGTGGGAGGTGTCCCTGCCCATGGCAGGAGGGTTGGAACTTGATGATCTTAAGGTCCCTTCCAACCCAAATAATTTTACGATTCTACGAATCTACAGGACTTCTCAAAAGTATTATATCAAAATGATCTGCCTAAATCTGTCCAACTCCTTCTACGGAAATAACTGCTGTCAGAAATGCCACTTTCACAGAATGATGCAGTGTGGGGAACCCTGAATACATCTGTTGCCCCTGAAGGGACCACATTATAAGTTGCTTTAGGCCATTTTGTGAAAAATCAGTAAAAATATGGCACAAGAAGTTTCACAAGGAGATTGCTGTCACAGATAGCCATCCTTATAGTTGCCTTCCTCTTGATGCCAATTTCATCAAGACTGTGTATTTCATGACAAAATCAAAACCACATCCAGCAGCAACCAACAGCCTTCTCAATAGACAAGGAAATACAAAGCGCTGCAGGTTGCTGCAAAGCATTTGCAAGATTGCAACAAAGTGCTGACTCATCATTCTGAGAAATCTGCTGGAATCTAACCACACTAGGAGGAGTACATTCTAAAAAGATCATTGACCTGCACACTGAAGCCCATTGGGGATTAAGTTTAAAAAATTAAATTCACTTGGAAATTAGTCCCTACTGATCCCTCCACACTCAAATGAAGTAGGAGATGATAAAGAACACTGGCACTGATAATACAGATGTAACTGCTCCAGTTAGGGAATCCATGACTTGCATAATGCAGAACCGCCTCTCCAGATAAGCAGATGAGATAAAAACATAACACGAAAAGAACATTCCTCTACCATAGATTCTGCACACCAAATACAAAGGCAGAAAAAGCATGATCAAACACTGGGCAGCCATGAAGGTAAAACTAAGTATTCAGTCCTGATTGTCAGGGTGGAGGCATATCAACATTACCTTAATTTTTCTACAATCTGGTACTCAAATATAAAATTTAAAAAATAATGAATTAAAAATTTACTAGTATTTTAAAGGTGTGCCTCAAAACAAGAAGTTGAACATTATTCTTCTGTTGTGAAATTGCTTTATAGAAATAAATTTAAGGTATTGTATGTAAAAAAAAAATAATGTGCTTTCTGTAACTGTAGTATGAATTAAAACTCTGGTATTAACTATTAATTATAGGTAATGCCTGAAAAAAACATTTCTCATTAAAATGGCTTTACAAATACTAACTTTTTTCCTTAGTTCTGAGATAAACCCGGCTTCATAAACCATGTTTAGTGTTTTCACTGTTACTTTTCTATAGCACCAACATTATCAGCAGAATTGAGGGCCCTCCTCGAAGAGCATTAATTCTCTGACCTCATCCTCTCAAAAATATTTGACACACAAACCAACAAAGTTCTGTTTAATAAACTAAAACGGATAGGAATAGTGGGCTAAATATTTTGATCCAGCAGAGCTTCACTTGGCATGTATTTGGTAAAGATTATCATTAATTTACTGAAATACCATTCTGACTCAGTTCTGGAATAGCTGGGAGCTAGACTGGTCCACAAAGTAATCTGAAATCACCTAAGGGATATTTTAACTTAAAACTCTCATCAGCAGATTCCTCATGACAAAAGTGTGCTGGAATGTAATGGTTCTCTATTTAGAAATCCCTTCCTCTAACCTTCCTCTCACTTAAGGGAAAGCAAAGGACCAACATTATCAATTTTATACCAGATTACGATTTCTTCTGTTCTCGAGGGAACATAAATTAACAATTTAGGACATTTGTTTTAAATTTGGAGTTATGAATAGAAAAATTAGGGACTACCTGTCTGTACCAGAAGTCCTGAGATATCAGGCTGTTTCCAAGAATTTCATTGGCCCATGAAACTACAGCAAAGTTGAGGCAAACTTGTGATAAGGAAATAATAGCTATTTTTAGTTCTCAAGAAATACTGGAAACTACAGGAAAAAACTTACCAAAACATTTGATGTGCAAAGTAAATGTTACTTTTTTTGCCACAAAACCATTAAGGATAAAAATATTTTTTTGCCAAACCACACTTTCATTTACAGAAACATGGACTGGTGGTGAGCACACGCCAGCTCACCACAGTAGAGTACTGCTAGTATGTTTACCACGAATGTTCTCACTGTGGTGCAGATCCATTTTCTTCCTTAACCTCAGGCACGTTAAGATGCCAAAAATTCCCTTTATAGTTAATGGAGAGTAACAGGCATCTCTAGCAAATGACTCACTCCATCCAAAATCTGAACTGCTTTTTAGAGATGCCACTTCCTCCATGCACTATTAAGGAAAGCTGATCTAACCAAGTTCCTAATTTAGGTGCCTTAATTTGTAGGCTAAGTTTAGGAAGACTATCTGGGCATACAGATTGTTTGTAATGAACCATAAAAACTCAAGGGAATCAATGCTAATAATGCATATATTTTAAGCAGAAATGACCACCTATTTACTCCTTTTTTTTTTCTAGCTTTTGAGAAGACTTTTGGGCCACTATGTGGATAATGGAAGATGTTTTTATGTTACCATAACCTGAACATTTAATTTGCTAGCAACCAACTCTTTGATGATTTTTTCTTCACAACTGAAATGTCAAATCCTGCATATACAGAGAGAACATTATGATTTTTCATCTGTAAAACTATAATTTACCATTGAAGTTTTTCTTATATCAAGTCTAGGAAAATATTAAAAACCACTTGATTCTGGAATAAAAAAGGATCTATTCTTACTGAATAAAAGTTAAACCTAGTGAAAGCTATCTTGTTAGGAAGTATGAATGAATATTTCAGTTTATTTATAAATGCACTGATTTATGGATAGATTTACTTGGACGATAAGCGTTTTCAGGTATTCCTCAACGGATAACGAATACTATCCCAAACTATCAAAACACTCTGAATAGATACATATGTAAGACAGTATGCAAAGCATTTAGCTGAGTCCTAGTTTTTCTATTGTCATTGCTTCAGCGGATTTGTTGGAAAAAAAAACGGTATTTTTCATGTAATTGCTTCATAATACAATCACATTAATATTTCATACTTTTTACTGTATGCATGTCCTAAACCGAGATACCAAGGATGCTGGAGAGGGACTCTTCACTAGGGACTATAGTGACAGGACAAGGGGTAATGGGTTGAAACTTAAACAGGGGAAGTTTAGATTGGATATAAGGAAGAAGTTCTTTACTGTGAGGGTGGTGAGGCACTGGAATGGGTTGCCTAAGGAAGTTGTGAATGCTCCATCCCTGGTGGTGTTCAAGGCCAGGTTGGATAGAGCCTTGGGTGACATGGTTTAATGGGAGGTGTCCCTGCCCATGGCAGGGGGCTGTAAGTAGATGATCTTAAGGTCCTTTCCAACCCTAACTATTCTATGTTTCTATGATTCTATACCACATAAACATCTAATAGTTAAAATGCTAATTCTTCTGCAGCGCAGTGCAGCCATCGACTTCCTTGAAAATCAAGGGGCAGATTGTAACAGTTTACTTGGGAACCACATGTTAAACAGTTTATGAAGTTGTACGAGGATAGGAAGATGCTGAGTGTTCAGAGTTCTGACAGCTATATATAGCATCCAATCAGAGTCTCTACTAGAGGAAGTCTGCATGAGTTATTCCCAAAATACCCTTTGCTGGTGTACTAGTCTATTATTTTTCTCTGACTTTATTTCTTTATTTTTACTTTTGTACATCTGGTGTGTCATTCTTTCCCCCTACTCTTCTGAGCTTTCCTCTATTTCACGAGACCTCTTGTCAACTTCAAACTCAGTGTAAACCTGACTGTCATTGCTGCTTTTCCATACCTAAAGCCTCTTTTTCCAGACAGTACGAGAGAAATCACAGATGCTAGAGTTACAGCATAAAGATCAGATTTAGTTAATGATGGAGTTTCAACATCTCCTACTTCATGGCCAACAAAATAATTGTTTTCTAATGATAAACACATAAGTGATTTTACTTTCATTCTAAAAATAAAGATACAGTGATTTTAATTACCTGACATCTTTTTCAAGTTGTGTAATATGTTCTTTCTGTCGACTTATTTGAGAATCTCTCTGTTGCACAGTTTCAATGAGATATTTGTGTGGTTGTTGTACTTGATTCAACAAAGAATTTGCTCTTCCAAGCTGCCAAAAAAAAAAAAGTATTACTACTATAATTGTTATAACTGATAAAGCACAATTACTTGATTATTGCATATTATTGATTATTACCAATTGCACAATAATATAGAAACCAACCCTGTTATTTAAGAACAAAATTACCCTCAAATTACTATTTAATACCGTATCCTCTTACTTTTCAGTTGCAATTACACAGTATTTTCACTGCAATCATGCTACCACTTTCGATACTTCCTAATCTGCATTTTCAAGAGTTTTAATATAACAGTTTTGACTGATGAAAAAAGTTAGTATAGACAAGGCCTCTGTTTGTTCAGCTTACTGACTACAAGTGACTTTTTCAAAACAGTATACTATTAAAATGGAATTTTCAGCTTGGAAATTGAACAGAAATTGAACTGGAAAAAAACTACAGCAATACTGTAAGTCCCCTGTCCTCTAATCAATTACTGTACATGAAAAGTGAAATCCAACAGGATGTTTACAAGAGGAGTATGAAATAGCTGTCATACCTATAAGAAGGAAATAAATTTTACTAGCTCTATTCCCTGAGAAAATTAGGACCACTAGGTTTAAAAAGCTTGCAGGATATGGCTGTCATCTTGAGCAATATAACAAAACCATTCTCTAAAATATGTAGAGAACTAAGATCACACATCAAGATTTAGCAGTTTCAGCAGCTAGACTGCATGAAAGTCAAGACTACATTGTTCTGACTGATAAATACTTCAGTAGGAAAGTGAGGTAGTGTAAGCTTGGTTTGATGCTACTAAATCATCTGTTAACTTCTAACTTCACCAGCTAAAAACCATGCTGCTGTAAGGTAAAAAGGCTATCCCTTCTCTCTCCATGGTCGTGCTTTGCTGCCTGTTTGACTTTATAAACTTAAAAGAGGCTGTCATGAAATTGTAATCAATTAAGTGTTAAATGAATTTAATGGATCAATTTTACTTATACACACATATAAACTGAACATTATCCTTGAACAAAAGCACTATTGTTTTGAAAGCAACTTTGATTTCTTTCTGCCTTAATGTACAAGATTTCCTTAAGTACTTCTGTGTCATTCTTTTAAGTGATAAATCTAATACCTTGCAACTGGACACAGAATCATACAATAATTAGGGTTGGAAAGGACCTTAAGATCATCTAGTTCCAACCCCCTGCCATGGGCAGGGACATCTCACACTAAACCATGTCACCGAAGGCTCTGTCCTACCTGGCCTTGAACACTGACAGGCATGGAACATTCCCTGACGGGACAACTCTATCAAGCTGAAAGATTTCATCATTGTTCAGCTTGATCTATACGCTCTCATTCAGAGTGAGATATAAAGTGATTTTGGTAAAAGTTTCAACTGAGGCATACAAAACGCATAAATACAATGTCTTGATGAAGGCTCAAAAAAGTAATTCAACAGCAAGCCAAATATATCAGCTTAGTAAATTTCTTTATTTAGGATATTGCTTTTACTGCATACTGACTCAATATTTGCTTTTTAAGTCAGCCAAAGAACATATTGGCCTTCTAGGCACAAGAGAGTGTCTATCCATCAGTTCTGGCACTGTGCTAAAGTGAAACTGTGCAAAGTGAATTCATTCCAAAACTTAAGATTGGACACTAAATGTACCAATTGCAGATCACTACTTTGCAGAACCTGACATATTGTCTTCTACTTACTTAAACTCGGAGTAACATTAAGTGAATTGCAGAGGCAATAATCTGATTATCAGTAGATGAGGATCTTGGATCAGGTAATGAGAATTTGTTTTACCCTAGACATGGTCAACAAACCTTTTGTAATTTTAAAATTGCAGGTCATTGCTATACAAACCAACAGAAACAGGACTTTGAGGGAAATTTCTTTTCTAATGCTGTATCATGACCTGAAAACAGATAGGATCCTGCAGTTAAATAAAGCTTGACAAACTGTAATGGGACTGGCAAGTTTTTTTTGCAGCAGCTGAGCTTCCACAGGGTTCCAACTTTCAAGCAGGCCCACTATCAGACTTTCCATCAAATGAATGAAATTAAGGAGAAGTCAATATTTTCTTCATGGTAATACTGGACTTTCCCAGAAGATCAATATGACTTTTTTTCTATAAAGCTCAACAGCAATTGGCTGTGGACAGTCCAGAAAAAGAATCTCAGAAAGAACATCCACTGTAGTTATCGCAATCTCTTTCTTTTCCTCCCTTCTTTAAAGGATTAAAAAAAAAGCTGCATGATAAATACTGCAGTGAAATAGCAGTATTAAATGCAAGTTCAAAAGAATCTTAGCATAGTTAGGGTAGGAAAGGACCTTAAGATCATCTAGTTCCAACCCTGCTGAATGGGCAGGGGCGCCTCACACCAGACCATGTCACCCAAGGCTCTTTCCAACCTGGCCTTGAACACTGCCAGGGATGGAGCATTTACCACTTCTTCGGGCAACCTGCTCCAGTGCCTCACCACCCTCACAGAACAGAGAAAAGCTGGTCCAATCACTTTGGCATCAACTCTCAATCCATGTGCTAGATTTCATGCAGATGACTGAACAAACTGTCAATCAAAAATTAATGGGCTACCTAAGCAAGATGTAGTCTACAGGGTCTCTGTTTTGCTCTTAAAAAAAGAAAAAAGACAGATGATAGCTTAGAGTAAAAAGTCTGTCTTAGCTCAGGGGATTCAGTAAAGTCAGCAAAGAGAAATTTAAGAACTTTGACTATGTAAAGAAAGATAATAGATAGCAATCAGTATAAAATATGAAATACAGAAAATTTACAAGAGGAGCTACAGCTTCAAGGGGAAAATTGATACTTGCAGGCATAAAGCTCTTAGAAGGAAAAAAATGGGAGCAAATAAATCCTAGAAACAGTACAGCCCATTATGAAGAGATATGCTAAAACTGTATATAATGCTGAAGACAACATGGAAGTTTTTCGCTCTATTTGAAAAAGTCAGATGATGGGCTTGTATAATGTAAGAATTATGAACTATATTCCAGTCCGTTAATAACAAGTGTAAACTCTTTGTGCACATATTAAAGGATGGCGAGCAGAATAGCTTAAGTAATTGTTATAAAATTAAATGGCCTATAATAACACAGAAAACTAAAAAAAAGGAAGAAAGAAATCTTATGAAGCATTCAGACCTGGATGCCAGATATGAGTTTAATAGAAAGCAGGTCTTAAAAAAGTTTTACTTAACCTTAGGATTTTGATGCTAATAGACTTAGTAGCTGTGCATTAGCTATGTGCAGGACATTTAACTTTATACGGGATGACATTCTGATTTCAGCTATACAGTTATATGATACAAGATCAAGAAAGGGCTACTTGACAATTCACAGGAAAATAAAAAATGAGGTGAAGATGTTCTAGTGGAATTTTGCAGGAAATTGAACTAAGGTCACTGGTACTGACTAGAAGTAGTGACTAGAAGTAGTCGCTGGTAGTGACCTAGAAGCAAATATAAAATAACTGAGGGCAAGAAGAAACGTATTGAAGTGGAAACCAGTAGATTTAAGTAGATTTAAGATTTTATTAACAATAGTGAAATAATAGTGATAGAGAAGAATACCAAGGATAACATTGGATTCCTAAATCTCTGATGTCTTCAAGTCAAGAAGATTTGAAAGATATGTTTTAGTCATAGATATACCTACGAATCATAATAAATTGGCTGACAAAACCCAAAACATTTAAAAATTTCACTTGTTCACATACCTTTCACTGAAATATTATATATAATCATATATATATGCACATATAAAATATTTAAATTTAATTGATTTTATGTATGTGGAAACTGACATTATTTGCACTGTGAACTACTGGATGTAGTTATCCTAATCTATAATTACCATGGCTTTAAAAATCAAACTGTTAACTGCATTCCTGAAATAGCCTAGAAATTCCATAGCAAATAGAAATTCTAATAGCAAATCTAAAAGCTCATTGGTTCTTAAGAGAAACATAGAAGAAAATTTAAAAATATTTTAAAAAAACTAGTTCACCCTAATTCTGGAAGATTTCATGCTGAGTTTTGTTTAGCATTTGTTTTCCGTGTCAATGCAATATGTGATTTCAGGTATTATACACAGAATTTAAAAGATAATGAAATTAAACTCATTGTAACAAGGAAAAAAAAATAATATGAGCTTTTTAAAAAAGCAGCTCATGTTAAATATTCCCTAGATTTGTATATTCAAAAGATTCAAGAACTGCACAACATAGAAAAGGATTTACAGAAGTACCTTCAAAAGTGATTTAGGAGAAGAGCTGTGTAAAATGAGGCATTCATTGAACAATTAACTATCAAACAGAACGAACTAGTTTGGCTAGCTGGTATTCAGTTCAGAAATCAGAACGCTGTTTGTCTGGCTTACATTCTTGTTTAGCCGGTAAAATAATCCCTCTTTCAATCTTCATTTCAAAATACAATATAAATTACTTTGAAAACGTTTAGCATAGAGTTTTGGTTAATTATGACGCCAGTTTTTGACATCAAATAGACAATAAACACTGTTCAGAAAATATTTCATTTTATGAACAGCTGTTCCACAATGTTTATAGTCTCTACAGATTTGATCTTTTTTTGTAGCAGTAATTTACCTCTTGTGAAATCTGTGTTACTTGTTCCTTCTGATGTTCCAGATCTTTTACAAGCAACGAGTTTTGCTTTTCTAGCTGCAGTAACCTCCTTGCCAAGTGCACGCTGTGCCAATAAAAAGCAAACTCAAGTTGATTTTTTTCCAAAATATGCAAAAGAAATTCTCACATTTATACTTGATTGCCTTAATTTTTTCACCAGTGCTTAAATACTAATATATAAACTACACAGTGAAACATGCAGAATGGTCAAAGTTAGAAAAACAATGAAAATACTACAAATTTTAACAACACTGAAACAACATTCCCACAGTTATGCCATTGTAATATTTTTTACAAAGTAATTGCCTATATAATTTTTGCTATATAGCAATTGCGGAAATTATGTCAAAATTTTTTTGGTTTTTTTTTTTGTTTGTTTGTTTTTTAGCAACATCAGGGAATCACTGTAATTGGCTTCTCCTTAAATAATTAAACAAAATGCACATTAATATAAATTTTGTATATTTTGTAGTGGAACACTGCAAAATGCAGTATTTTATCATTTTTAAAACAGACGCAAAATTGTTTTGTCTGACATTTATTATGGTAATAATTGTTATTGTCACTTTATGAAAATAATCTCTCAGAGAGATCCACAAATTAATTTACAAGTCAAGAGAAAGGACTGTTGAGTTACTTAAACACCTTAGTTAAAAAATTAGATGCTCAACCTTTTGCATGTTTCATGCCCAAATTCACAAGTGTTTATCATCAATTCCACAGCATAGTTCCATAGGGAACATGGGAAGGCTCAGCATGCAATTTCCAGATATCTAACCTAGTCTTTCAGGCTGTTACTTATCACTGAGTCAATATGGTCTGTAGAACCCGACTATATTCCAGTGAAATGGACTCCTAGATGGGGAAGTAGAGTGGGCTCCAAACTCCACTGAATATATTGATTAGAATTAAACCAGTTATAGTGGGAGGTTAGGTGCCCAATCTCCATGTTAAACCTACGATTAGATGTCTAAATTTATGTATTCTGTCATGAATCCTGCATCTTTGTAGGATTCAGCAGCTTGGTGGCTTATTATCAAAATTGCTTCTAGAGAATTTATCCATGTAACTGTCTGTGTTACGTACATTAGTCACCAATATATTTCACAACGTAACATAGGAAATTCAGAGCTCTAAAATGACGAAGATACACAGGGCTAATACCACCATTTAGCATGTCTTAACCACTGAACTAATGGCTCTCTACAACAATCTATCCTTCCATTCAAATGTGTGCCATTTTTCAGGAACACTGTACACTGAAGAAAGGAAGAAGTCATTCCAATGCAGATCTTAGACTTTCAATGTATACCATCCATAAACTGAAAATGTTAAGACTGTTGGTGACCAAATAATGGCTATGAAAGTGTTAACCAGTTCTTGACCACGATACTGTATCTATAAAAGTGTAAGCAGTCTAAAGGAGACCAACAGAGAGATTCTATTTATCCTTAAGGTGAGGTTTAGTGTGTAAAGCTAGATGAGTGTACAAACTTTCTCTTAAAATCTGACCAGTCATAACCTCCACCTTCTCCTCCGTAAAAGGAATACACTTTCAGACTGGGCAGAAGTCTTAATATTCACCTCTGTTATAAACCTACCCTTCCGTACAATATTTTACTTTCACCTTGTATGACAGCAATCCTTGAATTCTCGATAGCATTCACTATGAGGCTGGTTTCTCAGTTCCTCCTACAAGGAGCATTAGACTATGTAAAAAATAACTGAGAAAAAGAAACTAATTCTCAAAACTAATTATTTTGATTTTTATTTAGGAGATACAAGATGTGTATTAAGAGTCCATCTAGTGAAAACGAGAAATTAAACACTTCTCTAATGAGTTAGGGATCCTATACATTAGCTATTAGAGTGTGAGGGGAAACTCTGATACCTTCTCATAGCAACGTTGGGAATGTAGCCCATTATAATTTTCCCAGCTACAACTGTTCAGTGAACTTAACCTGAATTTGCAGGTATTTAAGGAAAAACACAAGTACATCTTTCAAGTATGCTTGTCAATATGTTTTTTGACTAGTTTAAATTACAAGCAAAGGGACAAAGACATCTTATCCTGGAAAAATCTGAGTCTGACTATACTAGAAAATTATGCAATGCTCAATAATGTGATAATTTCTTGTTAGCAAAACACTAGAGCATCCCTGGTAGCACTCTGGCATTTACTCATTAACACTCTTGCAAACAGTTCCTGAGCATAGCTGAAGAGTTAGCGTGGGCAAGTAAATCACTGCCAAAACATAGTTCACATGCAGCTAACCTACACTGAGAATTTAGTTTTATGGAAGTAGGCCATTTGGTCTTGATGCTTCAAAATGGTCCCAGGCATACTACTATGGGTGTATGGTACCTACATCCTAAGTAATTAAATAGTTGTTTCTGGCCAGTATGCAGAAGTATACCTCTATGCAGAGGTATAGATCCCCCAGTGTACTATGCTTGAATAGGTGGTTTTATACAGAGTTCCAGAGACTGAAGTGCATTCTGTGAACTTACAAGAACTCTTCATTTAGGATCCCATATGTCTGGAATTAACGAGGAAGTACTGGACTTCAAAAGAAGATTTATTGTGTAGGCAAATGATTCATATTGAACCTAATAAGGTGGGGTTCTAACTGAAACTCAGAAAAGTTCCCAAACTACTGACAGAGAAGGAAGGAACTGAAGTTCTAGGAAATAATGCTATAGAACTCTCAACAGTCTCCTAAAAGAGACATGTAACAGGCTCATGGAGGGATTTTTGCTGTCCTGCCCCCCCCCACTTTCTGTTTTCTTCAATTTTAAGCAATATGAAAAGAAATCTTACGCAGAAATAATCTGAAGAGGCTTAAGGGTATGAAAAAAATTAAGCCATGCCAAAATTAAAAACTACATAGAATCTTTACGATTTTTGTCAGCAGTATGTAACTCAGTGTGCAACAGGTCTAATCTGATTGACAATCATATTGACAGCGCTTGAAAAACAAATATAAATGACAGAAGAAAGATATGTGGCCTATAAATCTTTGTTGCAAACATGAACATACCATCATCTACCCTTAATTCTCATCAGTAACTTAGAATAGCTAGAGTTGGAAGAGACCTTAAAGATCATTGGGTTCCAACCCCCCTGACATGGCCGGGGACACCTTCCACTAGACCACATTGCTCAAAGCGCCATCTAACCTGGCCTTGAACAGTGACAGGAATGGGACATCCACAGTTTCTCTGGGCAACCTGTGCCAGTGCCTCACGACCCTCACAGTAAAGAATTTCTTCCCAATACACAAAATCTTCCCTCTTACAGTTTAAAACCCTTCCCCCTTGCAGCATCACTACTTGCTTTTATAAAAATTCCTTCTCCAGCAAACCTGTAGGCCCCCTTTGGGTACTGGAAGGCTGCTACAAGGTCTCCTTGGAGCCTTCTTTTCATGTTAAATTTTCTTTGTCATGGAGAAGGTGGTGGTTAAGAGGACAAAACCAACTTAACAAACTAATACTTGATGTTAAAAACAGCTACACGTAAGAAAAACTGCATTTCCAGCTCCTGAATGCTAGGGATGTGCACTGTGAAGCTATGGCACATGTTCACCCTGTCTTTATACTCTTCTTTGTGTGTCTGCCAATGATGGCGGAGTTTCTCATTTTGGTAGAAGACAGCGTGGCCAAAGCCTACCATTACCACAAATTATGCAGTTGACTTTCATGCATCTTAGGTTATGTTTTCTTTTTATACTATCTATACATACTTTTAACAACAACAGAAATTTCGTTGTGGTCACACTTTAAAAATACTATACATAAATCCACATTCCCAGTGTTCCCAGTGATCCATTCAAATGTCACTATTCTTTCTTAAAGAATCTTATTTTAAAATTACTACGATCAAGCGGTCTGTTACTCAGCCTACACATCGTTTTCATCTATTGACCAAATGGTATAGGTAAACTGAATAAATATAACTGGAATCAGATCCTGTATTTGTAAAGATGAAATAGTGATGCTGTGAAACCTTGGCCTTCCTAATATACTGACAGATGTGGTTTTGTTACAACTACATACAATCAGTTTTAGGATATTAAAACCTTATTTGATATATTATTATATAAATGTGAACAATGTAACAAGTCTGTTTTTACAGCTGTTTAGTTTTATACAACTAAAATTCATCCTTCTGAAAAGGCAATGAAAAAAAATCTTTAGATGACCTAGAAAAGTATGTATATGATCATTCATATGCATATGCCACATTAACAGGTCCTAGTCTTCATTCTATTCCTGTAAACTTAAGTAACTAAAAACCCTCTTTATGTTAATTAAACTGGCTGGATTCTAAGACAAAATATAATGCATCTATTTTAATTTACTTTATCTTGAAGAAGTAAATTCAGGAGGCACTTTTTACCTTTGCTTTAGTCGTCTTTTGGCAGTTGTAGGAACATTAGCGCCATACCCATATGAGAAGAGAACCCTTTCAGCTTCAACTTTATCTTCCACTGTAAAAAAATTTGCAGAAAGGTACAATTTAAGAACATAATTACAGTGCAAGAACTTATAAACTTATAAGCAATTCTATTCATAATTACACACACAGACAGACATTTTTCTAGAAGCTAGATTTTCAGTTGTTGTAACCTGGACTTGAGTGGAACAATTTTGTTCACAGTTAGCATCAACACAGTGCCATAAATTAATTTCTTACAACAGTGGCAGGCTTTTCACTTTTTTTTTGTTTTCTGATTAATATAAGACTTATGCAATATGAAAGTAAAAGACAAAAGTTCAGTGTCCTTGAATATTCATTCTATTGGTATAGTCACAAAATACATACTAATAGTATAGGTTTCATTCAGCAGTACAGGGTTAGGTTGCTCAGGACTTTTTCTCCTAAAGAATCCATTTTCTGTGCATACACGTGGAAGTAGAAGATAAAATTAGCGAGTGCTTAAGCCAACTGGATATAAACAAGTCCATGGGACCAGAAGGGTCACATGCACATCTGAGGTTGCTGAGGGAGCTGATGGCATTATGAGGCTGCTGACTATAATTTATGAAAGACTGTGGTGATCAGAAATTTCTGATAACCTGAAAGGAAACAAATGCCATATCCATCTTCAGAGAAAGGCAATGAGAATCTTATGCTTGTGCAAAGTAAAAACATTCAAATTTATCTCTCTCTCAATAAATGACTGATTTCTGAAAACATATTTCTAAGGATTCAAAACACATTGGGACTGCTTTGAAAAGAAATCCCAGTAGCAGCAAGACTCAAACATGCACAGATTTTAGTATTTCAGCTCATGTAATTCAGGTTTCCTCTCTCCTGTAAGATAAAGCGGGCAAGAGGGGAGAAAAAAACAACAGAAAAATGAAGTGTGCGTGTTAGGTAGGCAGGGGCAGAGAGAGAGGGACAGAGAGAAAGGGGAAAAGGAGGAGAATAATAATAAGGGGGCAGCGGCAAGGGTGTGAAGGAAGGAGCACAAGGGAGCACCAGCCCAGGCACCACACAACAGCTTTGATGAATCAAGTAGCTGGGAACATGAGAAACAAATTGAGGAATTGACGTGATAGTCCTATCTGACTCAGCCTTCCTAATGCTCAAGTGCCTCAAAATCAGAAATCCCTTCTCTCAACAACTTGCACAATGCTCTAGCTTCCTCACTTGTCTGATACCCTTTTAATGCTATTTTAAACAAGGATCCTTAAAAAACATTTAGAAAGAACAAAGTCTCTAGTAGAGCACTTGTGATAAGTCACATATCTAGTTACACAAAAAACAGTTCTGGTAAGTATGACAGAAAAAAGTTCACCGATGTGGCAGTACAAAGGCACCAGAACTTCAGATTTTCAAGGCTTAGTTATAATGGGGAATTCTCCAGTGCCTTAAACACCTCTGGTTCAGAAAAACATAAAAAATAATTTAACCTGCCTTTGTCATAATCCTTACTTTTGGTTACAAATTCAGTGTTGTGTGCCTCAAAAATGTCAGTAAGATTCTGCCCTATAAATTCATATCTGTCAGTAGTGTCCATGTAAATGTCAGATCATGAAGACAAACACAAATTTGTAACTGTTGAAGATACCAAGCCAAAGTAATGCTCTGTTTCAGTATGTGCTTCTCTCATGTCTTTTCAAGCTCTTCGCCTAACTTTGTGGTGTAAAATACACATTTTACAAGTTAGGGGACACTTTTTAACAACAGTTTTTTACACTACTTAGCAGAAAAAAATAATATTATATAGTTCAACTTCCTTTTCACTCCAACAAAATCAGAAAACGAAGTAATATTTTAACAGAATAGTACATTTGGAAACTTTTAATTTAAGTCATATTCTGTAGCTTAGAATATAAATTGTAATTAAAATACATACTTAATTGTTAAGAACAATTTAGTTCTGTAACAAACTGATATCCTACTATACATAAGAAAAATGCAAATCAGTATAAATAAAACCTCTGTATTCTGAACTCTACCTCCTCCTTGGAAAAAATTAAGGTAAGGTCCACAAAATTCTGTATTAATACATAAATACTCTTTAGGCAAATTTATGTACACACACTTCAAAAAACGTTACCAACTATAACATAAGCTTGTATATAGCAAACATGCTTATGGTCAGACTGAGATCTTTGGGTAGTTATGCTATTCTAACAAGTCCAAGCTGCAGTGCACAAAATTAATAAAGTATGTGCAGTCTAATTACTAATGATACCCAGACTTCACTGCATCCCAGTAATACATAATTTGCTCTACACTACTTTTTATATACAGAGCTTATGCAATTATCTTCTACCTGGAAAACATTATTTATAAATTGTTATTAATTTTTTTGAGAAGCAAAGAAAAAAAAGGGACAAGAAATTACATGAATTAGTTTGAAATCTTAAAATGCCCTACCCTGTTTACACTCAGGTTAAAAGACTTCAAGATTAGAGTCTTAGTTTCAAATCAGAAATTATTTGCTTTGTGGATTTATTTAGGCTGAGAATCAAATGAATAGAGACTTCACAGAAATTTGCCAAGCAGAGAAAAAAAAATTTTCAAGAGTAATCAGGACTGAATTTAATCCAGGGTTTAATCCATCTGACAAAAGCAACTACTCAATGTCTAATTGCTATTAATTCAACACCAGCAAGAGCTTTTATTTCTCCCCAATTCATTCAAAAATTCATATTAACCACTGCACTGTATTATGAAGCATGCAATTGTCTGTCAACAATGAGAGTTTCCTGATACTTGAAATATACTTAAATAATAGGGAAAACCTAAAAAACGTATCTAATTATAACAGATCATTTGAATAAGGAAATGAGAGATGAGGAAAAAAGAAAGACAAGGATGATTTTTAATATCTATATGTCTTCATTCAAGTTCATTTAATACATATTTACAAATCCATTTAGAAACCCATCATTCATATTTTCTGTCAAAATAGTCACTGCATCTTAATTTTCAGGCATAAGGAGGGAGAATGACAAGCACTGTAATACTTTCCAAATGCCATGAGAAACAAGACATCTTGTCATAATGCCAGAAACACCTACAGACACAACATAATTTGTGATAGAACTTACTTTCTGCTGTCTGCAGTATTATCTCATCAAGCTCTTTTTCAAGTTTTTCGTAAGTATTGAGCCTTGCTTGCAACTCAGAATTCTGTGTCTGAAGCTCAGTAATGCGTGTTTCACTAGAAGACTGAAGACTATAATATTCTTTAGTAAGCACCTGTGAGAATGAATAATGGAGAGATCAGGGAGTCAGTATTACAGCTATTTATGAAACAGGCAAAATGTAATACATGTAAAATGCTTAGCAGTATGATACTAAATCTTTGATGAAACTTTTGCACAGGAAAGATTTAAATACTTTAAAAAGCAGTTATTTTTTTAACTATATTATCTTGCACAGAGTACACTCTCAGGTCATATCACTTATGCCTATCTCCTAAGGCCTCAGTAATTCTAATAATCTCTCTCTTGAAGAAGCTACAAGAATTTTAAAGGAGAATTAGGAAAAGCACTGTAACAGCAGTCAAAGAGTGTAAATGCATTTATTCTTATTGTTTTAACTAGATTCACATATCAGTTATCTATTTAAAAAATGAAGAGTCCTTTACAGAAGGTAAATACATGAATATAAAAATTTGGTATTTAAGACATACAAGATTCTAATTATTTACTTAAAATTCTTTCTTTACTTACGATTCAATAATATTACTCAGTACTGAAAGGTAATATGCCTTATTGCTATTAAGATTTAGGACTAATGCTATTAAGATACAGGACTAATGTAAATAGCAATCCACTGAGCTTAAAAGAAAAAGCACATATTCAGAAACAGAAGCTCTAAAGGTCTTTATAAGAACTAAAGCTTGATATAGTGCTTGAAAATAGCAAAGAGCATTGACAACAAAAATATGAGAAATCCAACTGGAATAAGGAAATTCTTGGTAAGTAAGTAATCTATATGCTTTGTAGAAAAATTCCCACCAGAACAGGTAAAGTTCTGGTAATAACCAAGCAGTGCTGTAGCTAGGTCTGATACTAACTTCCCAAATGTAAATCCCAAACATTCAAGATGACAGCTGAATATAGATCTTAAGATCAGAAATATATGCATATTGTATACAGCAGTAATACCAGAATCTCTGTCAAAAATACCAAAGAATGCAGAATGCTTAGAGAATCAAGCCACTCAAATATGAAAAGATTAGTGTAGTGTCATAGACGAAAATGTATAGGTTAAAATTTGGCAACATATAAATTACCTGTTTCCTAATTTTACCATGCATAAGAAGAGAAACTTTCCTGAAATCAAAATAAAACCAAGAGTTGCTTCACAAAGCCACTGTAGCTGAGCCACAAGTTACTAGTAACTACACTATTAAGATCAATATCCTATTAGAAGAGTAAGAAAAATCTTCTTAGTGCATTGATATATACATATATATATATCAATGATATATAAGAAAGGAAAATCAAAAATTAAGAGTTCAGTCAAAAGGAATAAAAGTAAAAGCTTCAGACACCAAATACTTAAATTCTGCAAGAACATTTCTTAATGAAAGAGCACTGGTTTCAAAGTGTCTCTTTAGAGAAAAGAAGTGCAAGAAGTGTTAGTAGAACTGAATGCCAAATATACAAGATGCTACAAGATCAAATGAATATCCACAAAGAAAGTGGAAATATAACTCAGATTAAACTATCTTATCAAAGTTTAGACATGTCTGTGCAATTAAAATTCTGTTTAGCAACATCAAAGTCTAGCAAAACTGGCACTCCCAGCACTCATGACAACTAACCTCATCAGGCAGGATCTGAATGTCCCAATACAGATAAAACAAGAAATTACATTTTATCTAGAACTCTCTATTCTATTTTCACTTTAATTCCTTTTCATAAACACCCTAGGCAGGTTCAGAACTAGAAATGCAGGGACTTTAAGAACAGCATCCTTTCACAGAAAAACAAAGGCTGCCGTAGCTGGCACTTTGAAAAAAAGGTTTTTATTTCGTCCTGTCCAGTTTGCATCCTGACATTTGTTTAAGACATGCATACTGCCAATCTCATTTAAATCTCAAAAATTGGACTCAGTGATATAATTCTGAGACTAACTTTGCACAGGTGAAGTATTTGGTTTTAAAGTAAGTTTGCTCTGCTAAATACTGGACACCCTTCCAATACTAAAACAGGTGAACAGGATATGACACATTTTTGAAAGCACATGTTTGAAAGATAATAAATTCTAAGCTTATAGAGATAGAAGGGTCCAAGTCATTCAACTCTACAGCCCATGGAGGATCCCATGCCAAAGCAGTGGCACCTGCCCTGGAGGAACTTCAACCTCTGGAAAGCCCAAGTAGGAGCAGATTTTCTCCTGAATGAGGCTGACGCCCTCAGCGGATTAACACACTGGAGCAGGATACAAGTGTGAGGAGGAAGAAGTGGCAGAGAGAAGCTGTTACAGATAGACCCAATCCTCAGTCCCCATCCCTTCCTGTGTTGTTTGGGGAGGGAAAGGCTGAAGAGTCAAAAATGAAGGAGGGAAATTAAACTGAGAAGAGAAAGGGGTGGGGAAAGGTGTTTTAGTTTTCCTCTTTGTTTCTCCCCATCCAAATCTATGTCAATTGGTAATAAGTGAAGTTAATTTTCCCCAGGTCAAGTCTGTTTTGCTCATGATGGGAATAGCTAAGTGATCTCTGTATCTTTACATCAACCGACAAGCTTTTTCAGCTTATTTACACCCCATCCTCTTGAGGAGGTGGAATGAGAGCATGGCTGGGTGGCTGGCTGGCAGCTGCCAAAGGTCAACCCACCACGATAAGATTAGCAATGTTAGGTGTTTTCAACGCTTACACACCATGCTCTCCTTGACTTTTTTAGCTAGTAAAGATCTGTTCCAGAATTGTATATCAATTAAAAAAACATTTTTATTATACAATAATGCTATTGCAAATTTTAGCTTTTAGTAATGACACTGAATTCACCGTATTCTTTCCCTACAATAATCACAAAGACTGATATAAGCAGTTTTATGATACAAGCATATATGTATCTCATGTGAATGAGGTGCTGCCTTCAACATCTCTCCATGAGAAATTGTTTTGCTTTCTTCCTCTCCCCTAAGTCTTGTTTTCCATTGAACTGGTCAAACTTAAGCTTCATTATTAGATTCTGCTTCAGCAGAATTTGGTGGGGATACTCCTTCAGCCATGTACGTACTTTTCCATTTTTTCCCCACGCTTTTCCATTTTACACTCTAATTGAAAACAACTACGTGATGGTCCTTAAAGTGTCTCTTTATATAACATACCTCCAGTTTTCTCTGGTATTTTTCACATTCCATTTGGCACTGTGAAAGATTCTTAGCTGTTTCTTGTTGCATGAGTTGTACATGTTCAGTTTCAAAGGATTTTAACTTACTTTGGTGAAGAAGTTCAGCTACTTTGCTTTCTGTGCCAAGCTGCATTTGTCTATACCTAAAAGAAAAAAAGAAAAAAAAAGGGGGGAAGAAAAGGGGAGTGGGGGGGGGGCAGGGGGGGGAAGGAAAAAAAAAAGGTTATGATGATTCAAAACTCCAAGCTTAGAACATATGCTAGTTCTGTCCATTACAGGTATAAATTTCAGAAGTTATACAGTATTTCTAAGACTTTAATAGGTGTTAGTATGCTTATCTATGTAACTATTGTAACCTGTATTTGAAACATTTGAAAATTCAATACTATTATAACAACATAACACAGTATGTGGAAAACTCCGTCCATGACTTTTCTGAATATGTGGTTAATGCACAATGAAATGGCAACAACCTTACATTATGCCTTATTTTTTAAACACATCAGATCAGCGTAAATCTCCTTCTTGGTGCACAAATGGATGCACCTGAAGTCTTTTCATGGGAGAGATACTAAGGAGATGCCATCTCCTGTCTTCACCATCATGTGTTACACATGATAGGGAAAAGTGATATTAGTGCATCCCTTGGGATATCCCTTTGGGATATCACAGATACCAGCTACACTGCTTTTTCCCGTATCCAAATATATGAAGAAATGTCAGACCTCATTGGTGCATTAATTTCCACAGAACCAAGGTCCTTCTCAAAAATCAGAGATTAAGTATATTTTTTAGAATATCACTATCAGGTAATTATAGGTGACAGATAAATAATATTTCACTTAGAAGTGGACTTCATTCATTGTACTCATTACAATTAACAGGCAATCTCAAAGAAGAGTGGTAAAAAAGTTTGTTGATAGAATACTAAATTACTGGACATCAGAAAATGAGGGTGATTTGAAGAAAAGAAGAAAGCCGTATGAATCTTAGCATTAAATAATTCAGAGGAAATAGATGCAAAGTAAATCACAGGTTGTAAAAATGATCCTAACCATATACATATAAGGATGAGCTCCTAGCTGACTGCTTTCATTCACAAGTGAGATCCTGGGGTTATGCTAGATAAATCCATGAAAACTTTTACTCTGTTTTAAATAACGGTCAAACCCAGTATTTTGGTAATTAATGTGAAAGCAACAGAAAAAATACAGAAATCACCACATCACAATTCCATGCTGTTGCCTGCACACCAAATGCTGATGACCTTTCTAGTACCTCATCTCACAAGGAATTTAATAAAACTCATAAAGCATCAGGGAAGGGTAACAAGGATCACCTTTGATAACCAGCAACAGCATGCGCTTATATATTTACACTGTGAGGATGAAACTGCTTAAGCAAGCTAGGGCTCTACAGCTCGGAAAAGAGATGGCATAAGGACAAGGAAGAAGAGAGGCCTCTAACATCATGAGGGGCATGAAAAATGAGAATAGGAATTAATTGTATCTTCCAGTAGATGAATAAGAAGACATCTAATAAAGCTAGCAGATGCAGAATGAAAACAAATAGAAGTCCTTCTCCAAATAAGACACTGTGGCTGCTAAAAATTAACACTTACTCAAGAGGATACTTTACAAACTTGAAGTAGAGAAATCTTTTGACAACTATAAAATGCAAGATGGTACTTCTCACACAGAAGTCACTTAACTACAGATTGTCAGAACTGCAGATAAACCTTTACTCCAACCCAGCACTGCTGTTAGCTGACATTTGTCAAATAGCAGTTGCAACAACCACAATTCCATCCTATTTAGCACCTGATCTTTAGGTGGGATTGAGAGTGTTTAACAAAAGCAAAGGGATTACTTCAAGTATTTCCCCGAGGATTTCAGATGTAGGAATGTTTCTAAGGCAGAAAGAGGAAGCAATTTTTGGTGGAATTAACTGAAACGGAACAAACAGGTGTCATTATGATGCCTTTTATACTCACTCTGTAGACATCCGTGTATGAGTAAACAGTCCAATGCATGAATGAGATTGTTCCCACACAGGCTGCATGAGCAGACATTGGAAATTCTGCCTACTGAGCTCAGGAAAAGGTCGCTCTTTTTACAAGAGTTTTCTTTTTCAATATTTGTTTTCAAACAGTTACTGCACTCAAACTGCTAAATGCCAATTATCTATCAGGTTATTGAGTACTGCTGTCAATTTTGCTTGAGGATGCTTTTCAAGTGCTGATACTTAAAAGTATTTCATCACTGCTCCCTGACTGTATGTTTCTATTTTTATTTTACCACACAAGAATAGTTTCAGCACTCTCACATTCTCCACACTCTGCAAATGACTGGCTGCAGACATGACACTAAATCTGTTCTGTTGTACACATTGTTTACAATCCTGGGAAGACTGCTCTGTTCCAAAACGAGTAAGTCCTCACAAAGATACATGTCATCCAGCCAACTGATGTGCAATGCCACACACAAAAGAAATTTATCTAAAAGTAGTATTTATTGACTGTCAACAACATATTCGTATCTTCCTCCTTTACACAAAATAAACAGCAATGCCTTCTTGTACACAGCTTCAGACCCTAAATTAGTCTGAGGTTCAATGGCCTGTTCTGTACAGAATTTACACACTAGACACATGCATAAACATAGGCCAAGCATGCTTCTCTGGACCTATTTTCTATACTTTCTGGAAGAGTCCATAGTTCTCTGATGATTTTGTAAATCTACTCAATCAGGTGTTTCCAGAGTGAGCTTATCAATCCAATCACGAGCAGTAACTTCAGAAAAACTTTGTCGACTTTAGTTTGGAAATCTGAAGAAGCTTACATGTGCATGACCTGTTTAGCATGGGTAAGGTTATGAAGGGTCAGTTTTCTTTTGACTTTAGTATACAGCTGAGCTTATTAGTAACTCCCCCACTGTATCAACATTCATAGTTTTTGTGTCATACTTGCTTTTACTTGGTCAGATAGTATCTCTGGTTTCATGGCTACTATTTCAGCACAAATGTGTGTGCGTGTGTGTACAGAATCATGTAACACAATGTCAAAATACATTCCTTAATCTGCCTAGATGGTCTGTAAGGGAAAACAAAAGAAAACAAAACCACTCCATGCTTTAATATTACTATTATGGAAGAATATGGATTTTTCTCCACCAAGGAATTTTAGCAAGCTTGATACAATGAAAGAGTAGAGGTTTTTGTCTCACAGAAAAATGAGGGTTCTGAATGAAAAAGAAATTACAGATTGAGCTAAGGAAAAAAATGGAAAAAGGCTACATGTAAGAATAATCTGGAACGAGGTCTCAATTTCATTATGCCTCTGTGCTGTTAGGATGACCAGTCAATAATACCTGAATTTTGCTAGAACAGAGCAGCCCAACAGTTACCAAAAAGGTTACTTCTGAAGTAGAAGAGAGAATATTCAGAGAGGGACTTAAACTCTGGCTTGCAAGGATGGTATTAAGATTTTTTTTTAATCAGAGGAATGTGGTTTTGCAAATGGTGGAAACGATATAACAACTTTTCAAAATGTGCATACAGTGAGAGTAAACTGAAAGATTTCATGGTAAAATCAGGTATTAATCTGTATACTGAAGTATGGCAGGCAAGTGTTTTTTTGAATGAAGTAACTACAGACCACATCCAGCACAGCATAATCATAGAATCATAGAATAATTAGGATTGGAAAGGACCTTAAGATCATCTACTTACAGCCCCCCTGCCGTGGGCAGGGACACCTTACGCTAAATCGTATCACCCAAGGCCTCGTCCAACCTGGCCTTGAACACTGCCAGGGATGGAGCATTCACAACCTCCCTGGGCAACCTATTCCAGTGCCTCACCACCCTCACAGGAAAGAATTTCTTCCTTATATCCAATATAAACTTCCCCTGTTTAAGTTTGAACCCGTTACCACTTGTCCTATCACTACAGTTTCTAATGAAGAGTCCCTCTCCTATGAGGTCTCCACGTAGCCTTCTCTTCTCCAGGCTGAACAGCCCCAACTTCCTCAGCCTGTCTTCATACGGGAGGTGCTCCAGTCGCCTGATCATCCTTGTGGCCCTTCTCTGGACTTGTTCCAACAGTTCCATGTCCTTTTTATGTTGAGGACACCAGAACTGCACACAGTACTCTAAGTGAGGTCTCACAAGAGCAGAGGGGCAGGATCACCTCCTTCAACCTGCTGGTCACCCTCCTTTTAATGCAGCCCAGGATGCGGTTGGCTTTCTGGGCTTCAAGCGCACACTGAAGCCGGGCCATGTTCGTTTTCTCATCGACCAACACCCCCGAGTCCTTCTCCACAGGGCTGCTCTCAATCTTTTCTCTGCCCAACCTGTAGCTGTGCCTGGGATTGCTCTGACCCAGGTGTAGGACCTTGCACTTGGCATGGTTAAACTTCATGAGGTTGGCATCAGCCCACCTCACAAGCGTGTCAAGGTCCCTCTGGATGGCATTCCTTCCCTCCAGGGTATCAACCGAACCACACAACTTGGTGTCATCAGCGAACTTGCTGAGGGCACGCTCAATCCCACTGTCCCTGTCAGCGACGAAGATGTTGAACAAGACCGGTCCCAACACCGATCCCTGAGGGACACCACTCGTTACTGGTCTCCAGCCAGACATTGAGCCATTGCCCACAACTCTTTGTGTGTGGCCATCCAGCCAGTTCTTTATCCACTGAGTGGTCCATCCATCAAATTGATGGCTCTCCAATTTAGAGACAAGGATGTCATGTGGGACAGTGTCGAACGCTTTACACAAGTCCAGGTAGATGACATCAACTGCTCTACCCCTGTCCATCAGTTCTGTAGCCTCATCATAGAAGGCCACCAAATTGGTCAGGCAGGATTTCCCCTTAGTGAAGCCATGCTGGCTGTCACCAAGCACCTTGTTGATTTTCATGTGCTTTAGCATGCCTTCCAGGAGAATCTGCTCCAAGATTTTGCCAGGCACAGAGGTGAGACTGACTGGTCTGTAATTCCCCGGGTCATCCATTTTCCCCTTCTTGAAAATGGGGGTTATATTTCCCTTTTTCCAGTCCTCGGGAACTTCACCTGACTGCCATGATTTTTCAAATATGATGGCCAGTGGCTTAGCAGCTTCATTTGCCAGCTCCTTCAGGACCCACAGATGGATTCCATCAGGTCCCATGGACTTGTGCGCATTCACGTTCCTAAGATGATCTCGAACCTGATCCTCTCCTACAGTGGGCCTAGGGTCTTCTTCATTCTCACAATCCCTGTGTCTGCCTTCCAAGACTTGGGTGGTGTGGTCAGAACCTTTGCCAGTGAAGACTTAGGCAAAGAAGTCATTCAGAACCTCAGCCTTCTCCAAATCCTGTGTAGCCAGTTCTCCTGAGAGCTTCCTGAGGGGGCCTACATTCTCCCTAGTGTGTTTTTTTATTTGCTACATACCTGTAGAATCCCTTCCTTTTATCTTTAATACCTCTAGCTAAGTTTAATTCTATTTAATTAATTCTATTTATTATTTCATTTATTAGTTTAGTACTGATATTCAGATTGTTATCATATTTGTGTGTAAAGTGTGATTTACATAACATATTCAACTTTTTATAAGCATTCTGTAAGTACTGAGATAGTAACCCTAATCCATTTTTACCTAACAGAAATACTTTTTTTTTACCATTGTCGATCTCATTGACAAAACCCAAGCAGTACTCCTCAAAAGTGTAACTGAACAATAAAGTAAATTAGAAGACAATTTTTGCATTCAAGAACCCACAAATCCCACCATTAAGCTTATTAATAGGAAAGAATGCCAATTAGTAAATACAAATAACATCTTGTGAAGGAAATCCTACCAAAATTAAAAAAAAAACCACCTCTTTTTCATTTTGCAAACATGATTATATTAACCTAAAGCTTTTTCATATATACTTTAAACATTTTCAAGTTTAAAAATGAAAAAAAAACCCTTAAGTTCTGAAATCATCCTGACGCTATAGATGGGTCAGTTCCGGATCTAAGATATTTAGAGTAATTACAATATACTCTCCTATTTATACAAATGTCTTTGCTTTGGTTCAGTGCCTAACTTGCAGAGAAACCCAAATGCTACAGACATTTCCTCCCTAAACTGTCCTATTGCAAACCTCCTACTTCCAGCCCCAATATGTACTCTAATGTTCCTGCCCTCCTCCCCCTCTGTTCCCAGTGCCAGACTAAATTTCTCTTTTAATTCCTTTTACTCGGGGCATCTGTCTTTCTTCTCACCTGTATTCCTGGCCTATTCAGCTTCCATTCCAATCTTATAGCCCTACTCTCCATCTGCTGGTTTCCTTTCTCTCTGTTCCTGTATCACCCTCAGAGCTGGGCATCCTTCATCAAATCCTACCCATACTTCTTTCAATATGAGGATCAAATCCCGGTTCAGCTTCCTCACCTTCTGCAACTGAGTCTGACTGTTAAGGCTCCCTACTTCCAAACAGCCCCAAATTAAGCATGAAAGTACAGAACAGAATTTTCTTTACTCTTCATTGTGTCACTTGGAGTCACAGGAGGAGTAACAGCAGTCTAGATAAACGTAAATTAATATAAGGCATGTTACATACTGGGCATGCTCCATCCATACATGTAGCATACTGTGAGACTCCAGTCTTACATAGCACTCAAAGGATCTCGTTTTCACTGGTTCTCTTTTTGATCCTCAGTACTAAAAGCAGGTTGGCCTGTTTCTGAGCAATTAAAACATTCCCATGAATTGAGTTCACACACTAGCCACTAAGTAACTGAAAACGCAGGAACGCTGATCCTTAGCTTCAAATCCTTTCATTGCTCATCTTCCGAAACACTGAACATAAGTCTGATGAGTCATGGATCTGGCTGGTTTCATAAACTGAAAATCTGTTTTAATATTTACTACAAAATGGGCAAAAAACCTGTTGTTCTTCAATTAAATACATGTGTTTTATGGAGATTGTTACACTAACTTTACGATCATTTTCAGTCTTTTTTACCATTTATTGTTTCATCAATGTCTATCAAATATGTTAAATTATTTCTAATCTGGACTAAAATAAAAGATTGCTTAGTAACAATGAATTTAAATACCTCCAACAGAAAAAAAAGAAAACCTCTGAGGATAATGATTAAACAGAAGATGAAGTGTGCCATCAATAAATTGTTTAAACGATAAAGAAATTGTTTGCTGAAATAGTTTAAAATTTGTCTTCCACAAAGGACATGCTGGGACTTTTTTCAGCACAGTATTCCTGTTTTAGATTCTTATTAAAAAAAAAAAAATCCAGAAACATATACTTTAAATTCTAAAGGGTAAACACGATTTAACATGCAAGCTCTTGCCAGATGTTGCATTTGCTTCGTATCAAGTAATTAAACATGCAGTTCTTTCACATGTGGTTACTAAGATCTGTTTGAGAGAGAAAGCTTAGAAGCTTTGTTTAAAGCTGCTTGCTTCAAAGCAGATTTTTGTGTTTTGCAGCATTTTAAGCATTTGTTATGTATTGGCCTCTGATCCTCATTCTGTCAAAACAGCTTCCTTGGAGGCAACACTTCCACAAACTGTTTTGCAGTCTGTAGGAAGTGCTAGTGCCAAACAAACTGATTCAGCAAGATAAACAGCTGTTTCACACTACCTGTGCTTTCAGGACACCTAAACCCAAAATTACCTATGCAGTAAGTGGAGCTCTTCAGTATGTAGAACCCATGTATTCTTTCTGCCCTAACCAGACTAATGCCTAGTGTACACCAGATGCGACACTCTTCCCTGTAGTCTCTGATGAGAACATGCAGACTTCCCATGTTATTTTTGTGCCTTATGCCAGAGAAAGAAACAAGTTAGTGGTTGCTCAGATCTCACTAACTTGTAATATGACTAGTAAAGAGCAAAGTAAAGGTGGGGTTGTAGAATATACATATGAAAGGCACATCTTGATGAATTACTATAAAGGTAGCTGCTTATCTTTGTGGGTTTTTTTCCACTAGGACAGCTACAGTGACCTAATTACAATGACGGGTGTTCAATCTCCTTTAGGAATCAGAAGAATCAACATTACAACAGATGAGGCTGCTTTAGATATATCTGCTAAATCATGCTGACGGCAGTGACTGAAATACATCTTTGTTTCCTTGTCTCTGGACTATGAAATTATGCTTCCTTTTATTTGACTATGATTCTGAAAATTTAAGATTCTCTCCTGCACCGAGACACAGCTTCAACAGTAATGGTAGAGACGGCTTCAGCCTAGCCTAGCCTAGCCTGTGTTTGGGAGTTGTATTTCAGTCATGAGAATTTAATCCTGGAGCTCTGAATCCAGCCTTCCACTTCCAGAAAGTGCTCATTTACTTTAGGGCTACTGTAAAGAGGATGAGCAACTCCTGTCATTTTCTTTTAAATGAAACAGGATGTGGTTGCTACTCTGTCAACGCTGCTGATGCATGCTTGGTTTGCTCATAGTCTCTTGCCTAGACTGTTATTAGGTGATTAAAGTGATCAGCATTTTGATGGAGTTAACTCTTTTGTTATTTGAGTCAATGAAATATATTCAAAAAATTTAACTGAACTTTATCAGTATAGAGCTACTAATAACAGCATCCTTAAGAAGAAAAAAAAGGATCTGAAGAAACTAATAAGCATATAACAAGGAATGGAAGATAATTCCTGGTTTTCCTCCCCAAAAACTGTTTTTTTTTTAGATAAATAAATAGAAGACCAAAGTAACCCCAGTAATTTTTAGTATTCTAATGTTAACTGCTTTTCTCTTTGCCTATACATCTTAGTCAAAATACATGTTTAGTCTCGTTTATGCTTCTGGGGATGATGAATTCTAAATCTATGAAAAACAGTATAATAAAGAAACATAGAAATCATCGGCATACACGGTTGGTCAGAGAACACCTATCAGATCAGTTTTTTTCCGGAGATGTAGGCATAGGGATAGCTGGTTTGTGAATCCAAAAATAGGAAATTATCACCACACAACATTCTTTGAATAAAACTTCAAAACAACCCCAAAGAAAGATTTCTCTTTTTCAAACAGAAAGGCTATTAAGTTCTCTGAAACCTAGTGAAGATATACCAAAGTATATAATTTCATAGCATTCTCCTAAGTACAGGACAACAATCTAAGAGAAAAACATAGCCAAGCTAAAGGATTCAAACAAAAGCGGCTATACATCAAGCCAAAAGCAGTCAGAAGACACTGCACAGTTGTATTGTTTCTGGCACAGCCTCAATACACTGTACAAAGCTACCTCTGGCATTGGTGTGCACTAGCACATAATATGTCAAATCTTGAAAGCATGAGAAACATGATGAACTGAGGGTGGAACACACATGTGGTCAAGCAGCAGAATGAAGATGATTAGATTTCTCATTGCCTAAATGACATCTTTGCTCAAATAGATTAATACTTAAATTTTTTTTAAAAGTTCACTTTCAGATGATAGATTGAAAAGGATCCCTGCTCTGCAATATGGCTTTGTCTACTGCACAATCCAAGAGAAAACCCCACAAAGTATATTTATTAAAACCTCATTATGTCTTTAGATACACATTCTGTGCATATTATGGCATCTCAAACCATTAACTTTATTAAAATGTATTTTTATTTCATGGTTCACTTCAGTCCTTGCAAAAATTGCTATGTTAACAAAGCTGAATTTTATACTAAATCAACAAAAAGTCAAGGAACAGTAGACAGACTTATCCCTAACAATGTATATTGATTGGTATAGAATATAATTAATGTGAATTGTAACTGTGAAAGGTTTCTCTGTGAGGAATATGTAACACTTAATGACCCAAATGAAGAAAATGCCAGCAATTTCCTTGGTACAAAACACTTAAAAAGAAAAATAAAAAAAAAAAGCTGAAACAAATGCAAGATTGATAATCAAATAAACTCAACATAACTACCAAAGTTACATGAAAGTCTAGAGGTAAACAGTTTATATTCCCAATATGTCGTAGATCCTCTCCAGGGAAAATACTTTTTTCTCCTTCTTTATTTAATCAATCCACACTAGTGCCATCACCATTAAAAAAGAATACTGCATCCAAATACACATGTGCATACACAGATATACACACATACACACAAAACCCAAACTGAAATCATAAAATCATCCCTGCTAAGCTAAAGCTAGGAGTCGTTTTGACTACTTATTTTTTTCTTATAAATATCTGAAGTCACAAACTTTAAACCTCTGCAGATACTGAAAAGAAGCTACTGAAAACTTCTGATATACACATATTGGTCAAATTAAAACCATATCAGGAAGATGATTTAAGGAAATACACTCTCTGGATGTTCATGTTGACAAAATTTGTTACCTATTCTATGGCAACAGCAATACTGAATGTCTCTCTCCTTTTAACAAAATCTAAAAAGTACTAAAAACAGAGGTAGCTACAAACAGAAGAAAAATGTTTGGAATGCCATGTACCTCCTTAAACCAGTCAGAAATGAACATACAAATACTTAAGGTCTTAATTCCACAAATTTCACTGTATGTAACTAGTAATATCAAACCTAAAATTTTATTCTGTACAGTGATGAGAACAAGGAGTTTTTCTGAGGACCAGCAAGGAAAAAATAAAAAAAGAAAATGACATCACTGAAGCTTCCCAGAAAATGACAGGGAGAGAAATGAGAAAGCAGGGACAAGTCTTTTGAGATAGGACAAACTGGGAAACCATCAAGCAAAGTTCCTCTGACATCTGAAATAGGAGATATGTGCAACTACTGTATGAACAACTCCCCCTCCATTTTCCCCACTGAAAGTCTGGGGGAGTAGGTCATAAGGTTAGGGTTTAAACTGCCGTATTTTAGCAAATGATTGGTATGTCCTTTATATCACACGTAACAGGTTTGATCTCCTGATAAGCAGAGTTCAAAGTACAGGCATACCTTGTTATCTGTCAAGGATATGTTCCTCAGTGTGCTAGAGTTAGCAATGATGGACAGCAAAGCAAGTTTTCCCTTAAGAATTAATGTACTGGAGGGCCTTGGTGTTTGCAGTGACTTTTGAAATAAACAAAATCTAGATACAAGAGGCCAGCTTATTGCTGCATACTTCTCCATTTATTTCCCCTAAAATTACCCCTTAAAATAAGATCCCAACAATGCAAATGCAGAACAACATTACTGATTAATTCAGGTTGAAAAGGATTTCAGGGTATCTAGTACAACATCCTGCTCAGAGCAACGTCAGCTATAAAAATCAGACTAGGTTGTCCCAAAGACCAGATTGAACAAACCCTCTTCTCAGCCTGTCCTCATGGGGTAAGTGCTTCAGCATTCCGGTGGTTCTGCACAAAATTCAGTCCAGTTTATCATTGTGTTACTCGTATTAGATGTCCCAGACTGGACAACCCCTTGATACGTTGACTATTCTCCTGCTAATACAGTGCAGGATGCTGTCAGGGTACACTGCTGCTTACAAAAAGACAAGAATGATGTGTAGTAACACAACTTGCATTTCCTTATATGCATTTGAATGCTACATAAAAGCTATTCAAATATTAAAAACCATATACCAAATACTACTTTAACTGTACTTTCAGCAGTTCTTTTATAAGTATGATACCAGAAAAATACATGGATTTCCATCTGTCTTTCAGAATGCAAAGGAACTTATAATAAGCCACCTGCACGCCATCAGGCATGCTTCAGAGCAACTGGGCAGCTCAGAGAAGTTTTTGTTAGAACAGTAAAGGATGGAAAGACCTGATAACAGCTAGCAGAGATGGGTCTTACGTAATTAGAAGATACTATAATGACTGACAGTTAAGCAGTGGGTAGGGGAGCATTACTGGATCTGTCTTCTTTCAAGTCTAAGACATACAGTGATAACAGCTGGGACCCCATTAACATTACCATTAACAGGAAAACAAAGGAGATAGCGTGAAGACCTGTCTTCATTTATATGACTTAAAAACCAAGCTCAGCAACTGCAGTTCACCTTTAGAGACAACTATCAAATAATAAAATGTTGTATACTAGCTGGTTTGTTACAGGTATTAAGATGTAGATATCTGTGTGCAGTCAATCCAGAAATGAAACACAGACTGCTTCTAAAAACTGTTTTCCTGAATGGTACAAGTACTTCAAATCTACCAGAGAATCTTTTGAAGATACTGTAAGAACGATAAACGTTCCTAGAAAACAGCATCAATAGTGTAAGAGAGTGTGAAAGATATTCTTACAGCCCAAAACAAAAGGAGCTACAGTCATAACCTGCATGCTCTTAAAAGCTTCAAGAAGAGTAACAAATGAGTCCTGAATAGATACATCACCAAACTGTTTATGACACTAATGAAACAATCTCATTTCTCTTCATTTCTAAGCAGGAAAAGGTTGAATGAATCTATGTTTTCCTTCTATAAAGCAGCCTATCCCAATAAATTCTTCAGTTACCAAATTATCCTCTATTACCTGCTGAGACATGTGAAAAATGAAAATACTTCAAAAATGCAGTAACTATTTTGAAAAATAGTCAGTTAACTCCAAGCTGTCTCCACTTCTGAGCTCATCTGCTTTCACAACATACTTTTCTGTATTTTATCAGTTGTCTGACAAGTTTAACAATATTTTTAGACAGACACTTCGCTTTCATATAGCTTTTCTACTTTTCCTACTCCTGAATTTATTAATTTGAGAAGAGTTGTGGGAAGCAATTAAAAAAGAAGAAAAAAAAAATAAAATCCAGGTTTGAAAAGAAGAAAATAAAGCCAGAACTGACAAATTAGAGGGTACATTAACAGGCTCTGCAATATATGTTTCAAGATTAACTTCTAACAAGTCTTAGATGTGATATAACTGTCATCTGGCTCCTGAGAGACCACAGCAAAAAGCACTGAAATTTATTTTAGTAAACTTATAATTCATAGACTAATCAAGTTTTCTGTTTCTCCGCTTCTTCTAATTATGTCCAGCTCTCTTCTCCCTCCCTGCATATTTTTGTCTTAGGTTTTGCATTTTCCTCCCATTATTTCTATTCCCTCTTACCATTTAAACAATTATTTATTCATATTGAGTATCATAATCCCTGGAATAACAACATCTGAGAAATAATTTCCTTTCTTTTGTAGCAGACTGTAGAATAAACGTTTCTTCTTATGGGATTTTCTCCTCATGGGACTTGTAGACAAGACAGGAAGGGATTCTACAGCTACACTGCAAATAAGACAGACTAGGGACAACATGGGCCCTCTCTAGAACCTATCAGGAGAACTGGCTACCCTGGATTTTGAGAAGGCTGAGATTCTCAATGACTTTTTTGCCTCAGTCTTCACTGGAAAATGCTAAGACCACACCACCCAAGTCTTGGAAGGCAGACACTGGACCCTAGGCCCACTGTAGGAGAGAATCTGGTTTGAGACCATCTTAAGAACCTGAATGTGCACAAGTCCATGGGACCTGATGAAATAAATCCGTGGGTCCTAAAGGAGCTGGCAAATGAAGTTGCAAAGCCACTGGCCATCATATTTGAAAAATCATGGCAGTCAGGTGAAGTTCTCGACGACTGGAAAAAAGGAAATATAACCCCCATTTTCAAGAAGGGGAAAATGGATGACCCGGGAAATTACAGACCAGTCAGTCTCACCCTTGTGCCTGGCAAAATCTTGGAGCAGATTCTCCTGGAAAGCATGCTAAGGCACATGAAAAACAACAAGGTGCTTGGTGACAGCCAGCATGGCTTCACTAAGGGGAAATCCTGCCCTGACCAATTTGGTGGCCTTCTAAGATAGGCCTACAGAACAGATGGATGGGGTAGAGCAGTTGACATCATCTACCTGGACTTGTGTAAAGTGTTCGACACTGTCCCACACGACATCCTTGTCTCTAAATTGGAGAGACATCAATTTGATGGATGGACCACTCGGTGGAGAAAGAACTGGCTGGATGGACACACACAAAGAGTTGTGGGCAATGGCTCAATGTCCGGCTGGAGACCAGTAACGAGTGGTGTCCCTCAGGGATCGGTGTTGGAACCGGTCTTGTTCAACATCTTTGTCCCTGACATGGACAGTGGGATTGAGCGTGCCCTCAGCAAGTTCGCTGATGACACCAAGTTGTGTGGTTCGGTTGATATCCTGGAGGGAAGGAATGCCATCCAGAGGGACCTTGACACGATTGTGAGGTGGGCTGATGCCAACCTCATGAAGTTTAACCATGCCAAGTGCAAGGTCCTACACCTGGGTCAGAGCAATCCCAGGCACAGCTACAGGTTGGGCAGAGAAGAGATTCTGAGCAGCCCTGTGGAGAAGGACTCGGAGGTGTTGGTCGATGAGAAAATGAACATGGCCCGGCTTCAGTGCGCTTGAAGCCCAGAAAGCCAACCGTATCCTGGGATGCATCAAAAGGAGCATGACCAGCAGGTCGAAGGACGTGATCCTGCCCCTCTACTCTGCTCTCCTGAGACCTCACTTAGAGTACTGTGTGCAGTTCTGGCTTCCTCAACATAAAAAGGACATGGAACTGTTGGAACAAGTCCAGAGAAGGGCCACAAGGAGGATCAGGGGACTGGAGCACCTCCTGTATGAAGACAGACTGAGAAAGTTGGGGCTGTTCAGCCTGGAGAAGAGAAGGCTGTGTGGAGACCTCATAGCAGCCTTCCAGTATCTGAAGGGGGCTTACAAGGATTCTGGAGAGGGACTCTTCATTAGGGACTATAGTGATAGGATAAGGGGTAACAGGTTCAAACTTAAACAGGGGAAGTTTAGATTGGATATAAGGAAGAAATTCTTTCCTGTGAGGGTGGTGAGGCACTGGAACAGGTTGCCCAAGGAGATTGTGAATGCTCCATCCCTGGCAGTGTTCAAGGCCAGGTTGGACAGACCCTTGGGTGACATGGTTTAGTGTGAGGTGTCCCAGCCCATGGCAGGGGGGTTGGAACTAGATGATCTTAAGGTCCTTTGGAACCCTAACTATTCTATGATTCTAAGACAATCCAAATCCTCAAATATTCCCTGTTCCAATTGAGTACCTGGAGACTATAACCTTTTCTTTTTAACTTTCAGATTGTAGTGTATCATATTTTCACTGCGTAATAGAAAGATGAAGCTCCTACTACTCTGCATATTCAGTGCTTGTATCATTTCATCCCTGCCAACATCCATTCTTTCTGCTAGGAGCTTTAGAATCCACATCCTTCACACAACCAATAAAGCAAATGAAGATACAATTCTTGTACTCACTGGAGAAGTTCCCTCTAGCATAGCCATATTGTTAACATTAACTCCTTCGATAAAAGGAAGCCATTCACTGAACAGTATGTTAAGCCGCTGCTTTAACCCTTTGTATGCTTATGGTTTAAAAGAAAGACTTCTGCTGAACAGAGACTTAGATGTAGATAGGAAAAGCTTATTTCCCTTTAAACTTAAAAGAATGAACTGTTGCACTTCAGTGTGACCATGTTAGTTACCAGGTTTGTGTGAATACTAAGGTCATGACTGAAAAACAGTTGTACTTCAGTTACCCTTATTTTGTGTGATATGCAATTCTTTTGCCTTTTTTATTACAAGATTGTTTTAAGTAGATGGAGGTGTTTAATATTTTTCCACAGTATTTTAAACTCTGTTCCACACTGAGCTCCATTCTCAGCATTCCATTCCTCCACTGTTAGAAGTCTGAACCAGGTTGGAACCAGACTCTAAGCTTGTCTAAAAGCACTTAACAGGCTAATAGTTCAACTGCCTTAAGTCAAAATGGAGTCAGTCTTTCAGAAAACAAGAAAATCTGCTTACTGTCAGCTATTCTTGAAGATGCAGTGTTTGCAGGTACATGACACTGAAGCATGCTTGTCTTAGCAATGCTAATGGGGTACACAGTCTAATACTTTGCTGTTATATAACAGGGGTGGAGTTTGGCTCGTATTTTCACTTCTTCCCAATCTCAGAATTCTTGATAACCATAAATGGACATTCAAAGGCAAGCAATAAAGAGGGTGTGCTGCAAACGTGCATATAGGAAAAAAATACCTTAAAGAACAGTTATAGGTAAATTTGATTTCTGCTCCAGGACACCCACAATGTAAGTAACTCCAAGCTGTATTCCCCACAAAGTCACCATGAGTACGGGTAGGGAATCTTCAGTAACAAATGCCAAGTTACCACGCTGGCAAGCAATATAAAGGTTTCAGGAGTTAAAACCCAGCAGTACAAATCTAGTCACATTACCTCAAAAAAAGGTCAGTGACATAGCGATAAAATAAGTTAAGAAGCCAAACCCAGGACACTCAGACACTCACACGTCAACAAGTACTTCCTCACAAGGCTACCCAATGCCTGTGACGAGTAAAGAAAACCCCACTTCTGACAATCTAGTAGTACTCCTTATAGGGATCTGTGGGTTACCTGAAAAGACACAATTTCAAAGCAAAAATTTCAAGAATACTAGCAGTCTCCCCAACTTCTATGTAGAAAGTCTTCTTATAAGAACTTTACTAGTTATATTTCCACTAGCAGAATCCCCACTGTTACAGGGTGTTAGAAATTTACCACATAGATGATTCTGGCCGGCAAAAGCAACATAGCAAGAACACTCAACAGCTTTCACATCTAGGAAGTAAAAAAAAGCCCTTCTCAAATTCATTCTTAATTCATCCAAGTTTGAAGAGAAAGAGATACACCTACAACTTCCTATTGGTGTCTAAGTCAAGATTACCAATCTTGTGTTGCCTCCAAATTCTTTGAAAAGAGCTATTGAATTATCACTCCTCACTTCATCTATTCGGGAACATGCAATTCCATTTGCTAATGTGTTCAAGACTCCTGTCAGTTGATGAACTGATTCCATTTGATCAGTTATTCTGCTGTGGTTTAAACCCTAGCCAGACAGCTTGTTCACTCACTCCCAGTGAGTGGTGCCGGGCTGAGAGCAATCGAGGCCCGCCCCACCCAGGGCTCTCCCCTTCCCCCCTCCCAGAGGGATGGGGAGGAGGATCAAAAGAGTGCAACTCCCACGGGTTGAGACAAGAACAGTCCAGCAACCAATGTACAACACAAATCACCCCGCTACCCCACCAACGACAACAATGATAAGAAAAAATAACAAGGGAAGAGAATACAATACCACCGGCCAAGAAATGAGTCTGACCCAGAAGCCCCTGTCCTTCCGGGTAACTCCCAGCTACCCCCCACCCCGGGCATGACGTGCTGTGGTATGGAATACCTCTTTGGCTAGCCTGAGTCAGGCACCCCATCTCTGCTTCCTCCCGGCTTCCCCTCCTCCCTGGCAGAGCATGAGCCTCACAAAGTCCTTGGTCAGGGTAAACATCACTCAGCAACAACCGAAAACACTGGTATCACCAGCACTGTTCCCAGGCTGGAAGTCAAAACACAGCACTGCATCAGCTACCAAGAAGGAGAAAACTGACTGCTACTGCTGAACCCAGGACATATTCCTAAGTGAGAAGACCTCATTTTGATATTTGTTAGTAAACGATATAAAAATAGAGTCGCCCCATCATTATTCATATAATGATACTGAACTTATAGGCAGGGGACTTTGTGAATATTTTTCCTATTCTTAAGTTCCAGGGATATAGAAGTGTTAACTGTCTTCCAGTGTGAAGCTTAAGCCTTACATCAGCAGATTACTGGAATTAAGTCCTTAGATGAGGTAAGGGGCCTTTGCCGTTGGAGTGAAGATCTTAGGAAATGAAGATCAAAACCCAGGACATCTATCCAAGTTTCCTGTGTTTGTGAAGAAGCTCACAGACTCTTTCAGAAGAGACTTTCTGGAATTTTTAATAACAGCTCTTTTTTTTTTTTTGTCAGTGTTTTGGACCTTGCACAAAATGTCCATTTTCTCTCTTTAAAGTAGACTAAGCAAAAAACATAAGTGGCAAATATGAGAAAGTTACCTTCAATAAGAAAGCTACAGTTGGAGGTGACACCCTGGAGAAATGAAGAAAAAGCAGAAATCACGGTACAGTCCTGGACCTGCACCAGTGTAGCTCTGTATCCTCAGCTTTGTATTGAAAGGGACTTAGTATGAGAATGTAGGACTGTTGATTACAGATGACATGCATCAGTACTGACAAAGGAAACTATCCTTAGACTTGAGTGTATGAATGTGCATGTTGGAGACAAGCACCTAAGGGAATCAGTATTTAATAAAAAAAGTTTTTACTTTCTGGATGAATGCTGCTAAGGTTTGCAATTTGCTTGGCCACAGCAGGTTTTTTAAGAGATTTGGGCTTTCAGTTATAAAGAGCATTTTTCAAGACTCTAGTCAATACAGAAGTTAAGCAGAACAGTAAATTAGTCTTCACTTAAATTTGTGATGAAACTAATAACAGTGTATGAGCAGACCAGTATAAAGCTAGATCAGATATTCAAAACCACAGTGAACTGTGCATACATAGCCTTAGATAAATTCAAAAGTAACCACAGAGTAACCACAGCTTGTTTGACAAAGGTAAAACACAAGGCTTTCCTGAATTAATTCTTGTTTGAATTAAAAAGTGTTGGCAAGAATAAAGAATACCTACTTTGAGAGAAAAAGTGTCTTAGATATGTGCCAAATTCTGAACACGGATTACTTGAAGCGGCTCACTTTAGCAATTCAAGGGAACTTCTCCCATTCAGAGTAATAGGTATCAAGCTAATTCACTCAACATTGGAGAGAAACAGAATACTTAGCATTTTATCCCATCCTAAAATTGTTTCCTCAAAATAAAAGAAATTATTCTTTATGAATCTCTGTTCCCTAACCACAGAACATAACACAATTCAACTTGTTTGTTTACATAAAATATAATCTCTTTTTAAAGCCAAATGAATTATTGGTTATTTGACGCTTTCCACCACACAAAACATTATAAATTGATCAAAGAATAAAACCTTTTATAACTGCAGAATCATGCATGTTTAACCCATTATGGAAGTTTTGCCTTTTTTGTTGTCAGTGACAAGGAATACCCTTCTCAAGTTTCCTTGCTGGACTGTAAAGAATTACTTGCAGGTTTATAAAGTCAATGACTTTGACAGATATCAGATGTTGCTACTTCAATGCCACATTTAGGGGCTTGAAAGAAATAAAAATATTCAGAACAACTATTTTACTTATTGAGATAAAGATGCACACATTTTTAGTACAGCAGAACTAAAACTGTCATCACTTAAATACAATAGTGCGTGCCAAGATTTTTGGTACATTAAGTGCTGCAATGTTGAGCCTGTGCCATTACCTCTCTTGTGCTCCTACAGTACTGTGAATTAATACTAGACACAGAATTATTATATACGATGTCACATAATTCAGTGCTTTTGTCTTACTAATATTTTTCCTTTATTTTTCAAATTTCCATTTACTCTATGACCTTATATTCTTGCTAAAAATGCTAAACTCTTGTGAATTATTCCCTATAGCACATGGAATAAATATAAAGGCTCTAGATGATCATGTCAACATTAAAATAGGACAAATATGTTGCTTTGGCATAGTAAAGTCAAATCCAGGCCACAAAAGTTTGGATTATGTACAGACAACTCCCCTCTTCACCATTCCTTAGATGCTAGGATTTACACATACTCTACAATATGAAAATAAAAACAATAAAACAAAACAAAACACAACCTTGCAAATATATTTACTTAAACTGAGGAATAAAAAAAAAAAAAGGCAAAAATAATGAAATTAATAAGAGCAGAAATTAGAACTATTTCTTTCATTCAGATATTGCAGATTTACTGAATTGGAACACAATCCTTCACAACCAACATCTACAACTCAAGTACCTTTAACTCTAGTCTAGATTAAGGTAATATTAAATTAATTTTTTTCTACTTTGACCTAAGTTAACTACTGTTTGAGTGCTTTCCTACATTTCTCAGCTGTAACAGCATCTGTCATTCTTGGCTTGGATGCAAGCTCTTGTATGAATGCGAGCAATCTTTTTTTGCTTCTTTAGAAATGCAGGGTATGTTTAACAACTGTACTACGGATCTATAGGAATCTAAAGCATGTGTTTAAAGTAATTCAGTGCATGTCTCAGATCATGATCAAATACAGCAAGCAATATGACTGATAAAATAAACAGCACACTGCAGTATTTGGTACTCTTACTAAGACAGAAGGACCAAAACTTTGCAAGAGGAAAGTAAGTAAAATACACAGTAAGAGAATTATAACTTCCAAATTCATATATTTTTATGGATTTTATAAAAAGTCTATTGCTATTGTAAACATTTTTGTCAGACTTCATAATTTAAGTTACAACAACAAAAGTAACCATACTTAGTTCTCTGGTACTATTCTCCTGTTTCCACAGCTCTAATAGCATGGACAGGTTCCATTCTGCATTTCTCACAGCTTCTAATTAGTTTATGCAGCTTAAAAAAATAATAAAAAAAAAAAAAAATAGAGGTTGGGCCTGGCAAAAAGAATGTCAAAAGCAAAACAGATCTAAAAAATCCCCCAAACACAGACCATTTGACATTGGAATTGACACAAGAAGATAGAAGAAACCTTTCTGAAGTACTATTTAAAAAGTTTCCTTCACTTTCTGTGATTTAAAAACCATGCTGCCATCTTTTGCCACTAAATTTCAATAGTGAAATTGTATGCGTGGTGTTTGGGTTGTATTGAAATTAGCTTTTCCTCAAGGCCTTCTCAAACTATTATTACTTCTATAAGTATTAGTTCTCAAAGTATTATCATTATTAGCATGCAATAACGATGAAATTTCTGAAACCGTAATATGAAAACAAAGGACAAAAATAACAAAAGGAAGAGGTCTTGATTTTTGTAAAGATCTAGAAACCCATTTCTATGCAATCAGTGTTGAATGGCAAAACTATTCTTCTTCCATTTGGCACAATCACATTTCCATTCTCTTTAAATTAGGTTTTCTCCTATTTTAGGTGATTTTCCTTCATTATATTCCCTCCACAGATACATAAGCTTAACTTTTACTTTGAAAAATATACAATGGTTCTAATTTTCAAACAAATTTTTTTTAGCATTTCAGAAGATTGTTTTTAAATGGTTTTAGAATTAATGTGGGAGTAACAGAAAATGACTTCTTCTAGCCACGTTTAAAGATTATTGAACTGGTATGAAATGTGCACACATTCAAGATCAATGCAATCTTTTTCAGTGATCATACATTTACATGTAATATTTAGATATATATTTATCCGACTGTCAAACGAATGTACTAGCACACCAGTAAATGTGTTTGTAGTATGAATCATACGTTACAATTTATACTGCTGGCATCTTGGCATCAATTTGAATATAAAAAGATTTATTTGTAGGGTGGTAAGTAGAGTAGGAAGTCCAAGACAAGTACAAAAACTGCTGAAACTGCAAACATTAAGGAAAAATAATAAGCACTAATATAAGAAATAATTTAGGAATCTAAGAAGTGATGCCTAAACATGTCTATTCATTTCACTGACTAGCTATAATAAATATGAAAAATATTAAAGTGTAGGCAAGTGAAAGGTAAAAGGTACGCATATTGCTTGAACTGTAACATCATTTAAATTACTCTCTTCCTAGACCTCAGAGCATACTGAAAAGGCATTTTTACCGATCAAACATTTTCTATTTAATAGGACACAGGATAGTCCATAAAACAAGTAAATAACAAAACAAATGTGATTAAAACCCACACATTTCTAAAAGTAATATTAGTCAACATTTTCCATAACCATTAAATCTGGCAGCTGCTAAACAGAAGGTACAGAAGAATTAAAATTTATGCAATTACAAAAATTACAGAGAAACTGGTGTATTTTGTATTATGATTTTTCAAAGCTAATACAGAAAAGAAAATGCCCTGACAGGTTTGTGTGAATTGTTAAATGATAAAAGCAATTACAATTACAGTATTTGTACTCTTCACAAATGTTATTCTCCCCTACCCCACTTTAGTAATGCAAGTTCACATTGATAAGTATCATATACCAAAGCTAAAATTATAACTTCTGAAACCTAGTTCATTTCTTTCTTTAGGCATTTCAATTTTTATATGCTATTGACACATAGTCAAATAGCTGAAGATTTGGGGTAAAATATAGATTAAAAATATGCCTCAGGAATTGTTGCTTAGGCAATCATATCACATCTCAGTCTAGGGAAGGCTGTGGAAAAGAAAGATAGGATAGGAAAATAGAAATAAAACATCTTCACAGCCAATCTAGTCTTATCACACCAGTAAGGTTGGTTTGTATTTCGCATCAATTGAATTTTTCTAAATCCAATTCTAAAATTCTTCAAAAGCTTCCTCTATTAAACTGCTGTAGGGCTTAAGTTTGTCAATGGCTTGACATTCATGTGACTATCTTGTACTATACCATTATCCTACCACCTACAGCTTCTATCTTAAAGAATCCATTGTTTACTTAGATGATACAGTTCACTACTGCATCAGCTATGTACATTTAAGACCACTAAAGTGCAGAGAGAGTGGAGACAAGCTTTTTTTCAGTGGTGCCTAGTGATGGAACCAGAAGCAAAAGGCAGAAACTGAAAAAAGGAGGTTCCATTCGAACATCAGGTAATACTTTTTTTTTACTGTGAGGGAAACAGAGTACTGGAACAGGTTACCCAGAGAGGTTGCTGAGTCTTCATTCTCTCAGATATTCAAAAGCCATGTAGACATGATCTTGTACAACCTAGGCTCTAGGTGGCCCTGCCTGAGTGGAGTGGTTGGACAAGAGTTCCCTTTCAAACTGAACCATTCTGTGATTTTATTTTTTTAAACTAGGTTTACAAAGGCTTAGGCATCTACCTGTAAGTTGTGTCCCCAGTATGATTGGTAGAAACCTAGTCACTGCAGTCAAAGGTTATAAAGAGAACCCTTTGACGTACTGAGGCAGCAACCTTGATTTAGTCAGCTGAACAGCTCTCCAAACCCCACTGATTCCGCTTAATAAGTTTTCACTTACTATAATGATATCTTGGATGTCTGCAACTCTGTAGTACCCATGCTAAGTACACTTACTGAGCTGTGGCTCATGTTGAGTACTTGGGAGCAAAAAGATTCCACATCTTCCAGGGTGATGTGACTCTCTCATAGACTGGAGAGCATGATTATTATTGCTACACAAAACCAAATAAAAATTTATATATAAACAGGAGTTAAGAATAGGGCTAGAAAACTTAAAACGGTGTCTGTTTTCATCAGACACTCAGAAGACAGGACAGGACAGGATCTAGATTCATTACATGGTATCAGGATAAATAAACAGCTAACATGATCCAGCTATGCAAAAGACAGTTCCAGGAATCACTAAGGCACATCTAGTGGAAACGATGGTGTCATACAAGATAGAGCGGGAAATTATGTGAAACACTATTCAGAATTCCAGTTATTCCAGTTGAAGGAAGGTCAAGATTGAAAGAAATGGTACTCAGATGTTCAAGAGAACAAGGAATCTATCCCAGGAGAAGTCAAATAAGCTACAATCTAGGAAAATTAAGTCTAAGATTTTAAGAGGGCAAACCAACAGATGTTTAAGTATTAATGGTAGCATCAGAACTCCTTGTTATAAACCAGAAGAAAATAATCTCAGAAATTAAAACTCCATCTGAACATGACAACTAGAATAGAATCACAGAATGGTTAGGGTTGGAAAGGACCTTAAGAACATCTAGTTCCAGCCCCTTGCCATGAGCAGGGACACCTCACACTAGAACAGGTTGCTCAAAGCCCCATCCAACCTGGCCTTGGACACTGACAGGGATGGAGTATTCACAAATTCCTTAAGCAACCTGTTCCAATGCCTCACCACCCTCACAGTAACGAACTTCTTCCTTACACCTAATCTGATTCTCCCCTGTTTAAGTTTTAACCCATTACCCCTTGTCACTACAGCCCCAGATGAAGAGTCCCTTTCTGGCATCCTTGTAGGTCCCCTTCAGACACCAAAAAGTGGCTCTGAGGTCTCAACGCAGCCTTCTCTTCTCCAGGCTGAACAGCCCCAATATTCTTAGCCTGTCTCATTCACGAGGTGCTCCAGCCCCCTTATAATCCTGGAATAGCTTCCACTAGGAACACTAGAGATCAGAGGTTAATATATGAAAAGATGGTTATATGCAATGACAAAAGAATCAATGATCCAAAAGGCTCATTCTCAAAATAATGTTTATAAACTTTATAGGTAACTACTTTCCTGACAATATCCACGTTTGCAGGTTTATTTGCTAGTTTGTTGGTTTTTTTTTAATAATGGGAAAAGAAATGCAAAAGGACAATTAACATAGCTTTAAAAAGTCTAGAAGTTGTATTTTAATTGCTTTTTTTTTTTTTAAGGATCTGTATGACCAGCATTCACAAAACCAATCACCCAAATTAGTTTATTTTTCCTCTTTTGTGGCATTTTGCTTAACTCGTGCATTATATATATTAATACACTTATCGCCAATAATTCTGGGCAAAAAACTTCTAGGTAACATCAAAACTTGTTTAAATAATTAGGGAGATTTAGAGGGAAAGGACCAAGGTCTTGAACTTCCTGAGCAAGTGCTCAAAGCTTGTTACAAAAGACGCAAGTTTAGCCATTGCCTCCTCTTCTAACAGTGTACTGGAGTGAACTCAGTGCTTTTGAATGAGTTGGCCATGATCTAATAAAAACAGGCCCTTCAGGGACTTGAACAGGGTTCAAGTACCTCCCTACCCATATCAAAATAAACACTTAATTTTCCAAACCAGGAGACTTCCGAGCATGCATAGGAACCTCTACCTAGATGTGCTCCAATTTGGAATGCAGACTGATTTTAAGTGCCTCTGAGGTTAGGTGGTGCTTGAAAACAGGAGGTATTGGTAAGACTTCAGTGGAAACTAGTCAAGGAAAATCTGCCCCCAGAGATCACTATGACAACCAGCTGGAAAGCCATTAGTATGCGCAAGGCCTGTACTTATCAAACATATCAAACCAATACATTGTGGTGGATTGACCCTGGCTGGATGCCAGGTGCCTACCAAAGCCACTCTATCACTCCCCTCCTCAGCTGGACAGGGGAGAGAAAATACAATGAAAGGCTCATGGGTTGAGATAAAGACAAGGAGAGGTCATTTGCCAATTACTGTCATGGGCAAAACAGAGGAAAATGAATTTAGTTCATTACCAATCATATCAGAGTAGGACAATGAGAAAATAAAAATTAAATCATAAAGCACCTTCCCCCCATCTCTCCCTTCTTCCCAGGCTTACTTCACTCCCAAAGAACTCAACAAGAAGCATAAAAGCTCTAAATTCCATGAAATTGTAATGAAGCTATGCTGAACTCATTGAACTCGGAAAAGACAGGCGGGACTCACCTCACCTTGCTTCAAGTGCTTACAATGAGGGTATTTACATCTGAACCCATCATGTAAACTCCCTTTATAAGTCAGTGCAAAGGAACAAATGCTTCATGGACACGATTACATCCTGGCATAGGCATTTAAAGTTAGACAAGACTGATACCAGCCACAGTAAAGCTGTGCTGAAGTCCATGTAGCATGTACTTTCTTTTCTCAGAAACTAATGTTTGAACCCTTTTGCCTATCATCAATCTTCTGCAAGTTTCACAACAACTTAGACATAATGGAAGGAGAAAAATGTACGTATATTTGTCTGACAAAATAACTAAGACTCTCTATCCCCTAAACTAACTTCTCCCTCTCCTTTTTATGATTTCTCCGTGATGAATATATTTAAGACCAATTGGAGGGGTAGAGGAAGGGTTTTTAAATCGGTTTCCTTTATATGTTATACCACACAACTAAGAGAAAAAGGATCCCAGGATGTCTTTAAATGAAAGGCGTAGTAATCAAGTTTTAAATGTTTTCCACATCTTCTGAGTCTAATAAAAAGCTAAAGAAATTTTTAAGGGTGGTAATTTCAGTAAGAGCTTGCTGATAATATGGTGTTTCATTGTGGACAACAGATGGTTAAAGCTGCGACAGAAAATAATCACAGTTACCCCTAACATGCATATTAAATTGACGTGACAAATGCTGCCAATTAGAAAATATTTAGGGTGATATTTAAATACAGGCTGCAGAAATGTGAGTGTGTCTAAGCATAGATATCAGTATGTGAGCAAAGCATCTAAGATCCTAGATACCAGGAAGCTAGGACAAGGAAGTTAAAATATGAGATATTTTTAAGTAACGGATAAATGAAAATTGTCTCACCAATGGAACACTGGTGATTGTTAGTTGGTCTTTTTTTTTTTGTTTGTCCATTTGTTGGTTTTGTTTTGATTTGGTTTTAAATCTAAGTATGCCTGGTCTACCTCTCCATTTTTCTCCCACTCTACCCTCGTTACTTGAAAGTCCCTTTTAAGCATATTACTTAAATTCTTTTCTAATATTTGAACTGTCAAGGTAACTTATTAGGAAACAGATTTTGAAAGTTGTAAAACTGAGAACTGTAAAATAGCATGAAAATTTGTAAAATTCAGTCAATACATCTGAAGAAAGCCATCACTTGCCCGGCTAACGTGTTCCATTTATAACACTTTGCTTGTAACCCGTAAGGCTTTTTCACAGAAGTATTCTCCATATTTTACAGAATGGTTAAACCAAAACATGCTAAAGATGAAAAAAACAAAATAGAAGTAAGACCTCTGTAAATGCTTTTAGGCTTATCACAAAAGACACTTCTGCATTATGAAAGGTCTACTCACAATCATCATGTTAGTAAAATATTACTTGGAAGCAGTTTCTAAAACTGGATGTAACATTCACTTACATGTATCTGCCAAGTTTTTAGATGTTTTAGAAGCTAAACTAAAACATGTTGAAAATGACTCTTTGTGGTACCAGAATATGTACCGTAGGAAATAAGAACTCATTTACAAGTGGGAGAACTACACTTCATCTGTGGGAATTCACTAGACTTCCCTTCCAGTAAACATTATATTTTAAAATAATCGTGGAAAATATGTTTCTTTTAACTGAGGTTTATGAAAAGATTTAGAGAGCTGGCATAACAAAAGAGACTTACAAAGATAAATGTAAAAACTATCTTTAAAAATAATTCTCAAATAATTCTGCCAAAAGATATCAGTTTAGCAATAGAAAGATTGCGATTATTTTTGCTTATTCTAATGGTCAAACTAAAACTGTTTCATACAGTTGTTCTGTAAAAACAGATAACCATCGGAGACAAAGGACAAAAGGAAGATTTGATTATTTTACTAAAACAGACCCCTGGCACACAAATAAATTACCATAACGTGGCTCTTTTCTAACTTGTAGCATGTCAACTACTTTCTGCTCGTCCGCACACTTCAATAATGCATTACTTAAATTTTTTTTTCTTTCTTTGAAAAGAGGCATTCATCTGGAACCAAGAAAATAAACTGACATGTACCCCATATATCTATGTGTATAGAATACTTTGAAAAAAGACCAGAACTTTGACATAACACAGAAATTAGACCCAGATTTCACAATTTGTGACTGGGAACAGAGTCATAAGGGACAAATCTAAAACTAAAAAGCTCAGCCTCACTCTCTTCTAAAACAAAGTCTGAAATGAACATGGAACAGACAAAAAATATTTCCTCACATGGTTTTACATCTAAAAAATCTTAGAATTAAGGTATCAGTTGAGGCCTCATTCCACCTATTTCTGGCCATTACACAGGAGCGTGGGATTTACATCAGTCACAGTCACATTGTGTTTATCCTCTACTCTTTAGAGAAACAGTTTGTATTGAGTACACTTAGAGATTCAAGAGTCAGTTAACTGCCTGAAGTGAGAAGCATAGGAAGACAAGTGAAGGACTAGGGTTTCTAATTAATCTACTTAAGAGTACCATTTTTGTGTAAAATGGTACTCTAAGTATCATTAAAAAAAACCTAAAACTTTATCTTCTTCCTGTGGAGTTTTGATTAGGACAAATCCTTCCCCCTTCAACAACCCACAATGACTTCTAGGGACCCCAGCAATGTATCCAAGGTATATATAGGAAGAGGTAACTTTTTGAAGTATCTTGATACTTAAGACCTACATATTTTTGGAAAGGGAAAGGTTAAGATCTCAGAGCAATCAGGGTAAACATTAATCAAAATTTCAGAAGGGATGAATCAGTGCACTGCTATATCTGTTTGCCCATGGCAACGAACACTTTCCATGAAACAATTAGAATATCCACAAAAACAATTCCAGATGACAAGTTTCACACCAAAGCTTAAACTAGATTATATACATAGACACGCGGTAGTATTTATGTTAAAATATCAGCCAAGAGTTGCAGCATTTTGACAATATATCCAGTATTTGAATTTTAGAAGAGATATACAAGTAGGCTTGTAAGTGCAAGTGCATACATTTACATTTTATGTGCTTGTTATAAAATCTAACATTTTATGAAAAGATTAAATGACAGACAGGTATAAGCATTTTACATAATGCCCAAGCTTCATCTCAAAGGAACTTAAATTATATTTTAAGTAAGCTTATTTCTACAACTACACTGGTACTTGATGAAAAAAGTTCACTTTCCTTTAAGAAAAAGTTTCTGATGTTATGCTGTCTATATGCATATTTATGCTGCAGATAAGAAGCTGGCATAAGCTGTTGCACTTGGAACCTGTGGCAAATGGGGTACCTGTCAGAGGCACACATACACACAACCCCTATCCTTTCTACGCTGCATGAGAGGAGTTTGCATGGTGATCTGTGCAACATCATCTTCAGTAGTCCACATTAGTTTCAAGTACAAACCCCTGCTATTAAACAGGGTTTACAAGAAAGGGTTGGGCATTATATGCTCCTATGAGCAACATCTTCATGAATTCTACCTAACGGTAAAAACTACAGAAGCTCTTTATTACTTGTAGCAAAGCCCCCTGATTTACTCTTTTATATGCACCATTCCATTCCATTTCTGTTGGGTTTCTTCACTTCCCAGGTTCTGTCCTTACTGCCTCTCACCACGGTCCTCGTAACACACAATTACAAAACCTCTCGCTAATCATCACTAGCTACCATCTACAACAGTCCAGCACATCTACTCCTCTGAGGGGAGCACTACAAGGTGCTCTCAGAGGCCTATCAAGAGGAAATGTTTCTGTCTCACTTCAGTCTTGCTAAAGTTCTGTTTGTAAGTAACCTTTTAAAAATTTGTTTAAATATAAAACCAGTTCACACCTGTATACTCATTGACATCTTAAGTAACTCAAAGTAGTACCACCCTTTTTGGTGTCCCCACGATTCAAACGCCATGTCACATCTAAGTGCCACCATGGTTATATGATGTTTGGTAAAACTGCTGCTAACCTGTCACATTACCAGCCTATAGCTATCCAGGATCAAGGTATTCCTTGGCAAGCTCTTGAACTCTGGTTAACTATACGTTGAACATTAATTGCACATTCATTTTGCAGGTTTCACAGAATAGCCTTACAGAGTTACCCAGAGGGCCATATCATAGACACAATTATGCCTTTAGATTGTTAAGCTAGAAACACAAAGAGCGGTAAAAATTATCTAAATAGCTTTGCACTAAGTAAACTAAAGAACATGGCCTTTCCACTATCCAATATGTGATGCAATACTTCAGGGCTGAAGGCATGTAGTTTCAAAAAAAATTTACTGGTCTTCCTGAATGTAAATAACTCTGAGCCAACCTTGACAAAGTCTGGGATAAATTCTTGAGGAAATCCTATCTAGAAAAAAGACCATACAAAAGGGAAGCCAGCTCTCCAACCATGGTCTTCCCACTCTCTCCTCATCCAGAAACTAGTCACCAGACAAGCCAATCTCATGAAGAGAAAAAGCAGCAAACAAGCTGCCATGGACTCACATGGTTGTTCCATCAGTTCTGAATGGTGATTTCCTCAGCTGGGAGCACTACATGTATGTACCATATGTCTTCTTTTGGGAAGTCCTCAATATGATTAATTAGTCACATTCAATGCTGGATGGACTACTGCCCAAGGCAAAGAGCTCCCTGTGGCTTACAGCCTGAAAGTACCTTGGGCTCACCAATATACACTGTTTTGGTAGCATGTTCATGAGCAGAGTATGAAGGTTCTTTGTTTACGCATATTCCTTCATTTATTCATTTACAAATGGACTAGCTACCCTCAATTCCAGAACAATATGCTAACATTTTCCTTATTCATGAAAATTGCTTACATGACATAGGTATCACCACCATGCAAGTGAGGACCAAGCTGACAGCAGTAGAGTTAGGCTTCCAGTTACAATTAACATTTTCTCAGCACTTCGAATATGGTTCTGCAAAAGACAAGCTCTGGCCAAAACTCAGCCCAAAGTTCACTCTCATAAATGTTAGTCTTGCTTACTAACATTTCAGAGTTTCCTGTAAGTTTACTATGAGGTCCATAAGATTACAGAGCTGTAACTTCCTTCTCAAGCCGCAGAAACACCTATTTGGACAGACTGTTCTTCAACAGTTCATTATCCAGGTACAAGTACAGAATCGCATGCTTTTTCCAGAGGGTATGAGAATGGAACCACAGACTCTGCATGTAATTCTAGAAGACAATTACTATTAAAAGAAAACTTTTACGGTTTGATTAGCCTGAAATACAATATTACATATTTAGCCATCCTTAGAGTATCAAAATTTTTCTACAGCCATACAGAGAGTATGTTGAAGAATTTAACTTTTAAATACGCACTATAATTCACAATTTTGTTAGACATGCAACTAACAATCACTGCATGTATTTATGGTCGTGTGGCTATTTGTGACTTGTATTTCTTCTGTATTCTAAAATCCATGTACTTGGAGTTTCCTATAAACAGGCTCTTTTCTGATATGCCATTGAAGTGTTAATGTTTTGGGCTACCAAATGCTGCTAGGGGCTCCATACAGAAATTGAATCCTTCAAGCTAAAATGGCTAGACACAATCCAGAAGAAATATTATTTGCACAGACAACCTAATATATATATATAAATTTTAACAAGAACCCCAAAACGTTAACTTTATCTTCAGATAAGTTCTTTCATTTATATCTTGTCATTACCTCCAGCCTACACTTTTCAAAGGGACACAAAGCAAACATACAGGTTGAGATGTCTCTATTTCATAGCTTCTGTTCTGTTCTATATAGAACAGCTGTACATAGACTAGTCATAGTGTATCGGATGCAAGGCCTATGTAGCCTGATAATCCTGTCTCCAATTATAGCCAAAAGTGTGTGTTTTGAGAGGAACCAGAAAAACTGCTGCACAGATCGTATTTCTGCCTAATCCTCTGCCACTAGCATTCAACGATTTCTATCTCAAGAATTTCCTGAATTGGATGTGGTTTCTACTTGTTCAATAATTCTCAAATTAATCTCTGAGCTTTTTCAGTCTCCTTTTGAACCCATGTAAACTTAGCGTCTGAAACATCATTTGGTGATGAGTTCCTCTATTTGCTCATCCTGTCAGTGCTCATCTTTAATGAGAAGCTGGGTGCAGTGAATCACAAAAATTTGTACACACGAGGGATACTAACAAACATCACAAAATCATGGACTGCAGTGGAAGTTTCAACCCTGTAATTCAAGAAATATATGAAGTCTAAGCAGCAGCACCCTTATAACTCTTCTCAATTTTGTTCTCAAAGATCACTGATATATTTTCAACCTTTCCAGGCTGACAAAAATACTAAGGACTTAAAAGAATTCATAGTTTCTTAGGTAATCAGTGTAATAGCCATCACAGAATTTTAACATTTTGCCTTTACTGGCCTTCATGTTTTAAGATTAAGGCATTTTGGCTAGTAGGAAATAACCAGGTAAAATGAGAATGTCAAGGCTTAAGGAAAATCTTTATGATATCAGGATATGTTCATATTACAACCTTCCCAAAGCATCCTTCAGAGGCTAATAATATTTTGTGAGAATTATTTCTTAGGAGCTGGGGCAAGAGGAACTAAAATAAAAACATTTCTAAAGCTGTAAATATAATTATTGAACATTCCTTGCACAGTAAGAGAACAAACTTCAAAGCCTGCGTTCCAGATGTAATGAAGCTCAGAAAGGTCAGCCATCAGACTAACTTATCATTCCTATGAGTCTTGACATTGATAATTCTACAACATCAAGACAGTTACTGTTATGAGGTAACTGGTTACAGGGCTTAAAGCATTCACTCTGGAGAAACACTATCTTAGCTATGAATATAAAATTTTGAGATCCCTATTAGGCATCTAACAACCAAAGACAGTAAGGCATGTCCTAGCAAGTGTGCAGTCTTCCTAACATTACTATTAATTTATTTGGTCAAATCAGTTAATTAGGTTTTCTCCTTCTGTTTATTAAAATGCAATTTAACCATCTATTAAGATGTAAACTCCAAATACATATATCTTTAGAAGAAAAGGGAAAAAGAGTAGAAGCCTCCCTAGTTATTTCAGCAGAAATATCAGGTGCACAGAATTGTTTTTGTTACGGATTTCAGGGCTGCTTCTATAGCTTGGAAGCAAATTAGACCCAGTCTCCTGGAAAATAGACTTTTTCTCTGCTTCTCCACCATACTGTCACTCCTGGTCTTTTACACTGCTGCCTTTGCACTGCTGAAAGACATCCTCTTGGAAGTTCAGAATTAATTTCCATCACATTCACAGCATTTCAGTGGGTTCTAATATAAGGTTACAGCAGCTTTGGCAAAGAAATATTTTGGACAGAAGTTTTCAGCATGGATTTTTTTTTAATTCATTATTTAAATCCTACTTTTATACAAATACTTTTAGGAGATAATAGACATTTGTTTAAGTATTAGCAATTAGTCCAACACAAAAATACACTGACTTAATCATTTTAAGATTGGAATCCTGTCATTGCAACATCTGGATAAAAACACGTTAATAGAGGTGGCAATAATTAATGTTTCCATTAACAACAAACGTATAATGTAATAAATGCTAATCTAATAATCGGATTCCTGCATACTCAGCAGAGATTCTAATTGCAAAGTAGAGCAGTTATTTACTCAGTAAATTTCTCCAATTATCTTCTTATCTAAGATCTTCCTCTGGCTTGCCTGCAATTAATAAGAAGATATAGGGATCTTAATTTCATCCAATTTAAACACCCATTTTATGAGCAGGATTGATCACTTCTCTAGATCACCTACAAAGTTTAAGACAAATGACTAAAATCAGATAGAGTTAATCTCAATTCCAAAAAAATTCTAGAAAGCATCACAATTGCAAAGAACAAAACAGGGGAAAAAAAAATCAGAATATAAAGATTAATGAAGAGATTAACAGGAATCTCCAAAATGTATACATGGCTTGCAGCTGACAGGAAAGCATTAAGTAGGTAAACACAAATATACAGGGAACTTTTTGCATACATTTTTTAAATCTATGAAGCATAGACAATCACTATCAAGAAATGGCAATTACTTTTATTCTATTTTGCTTTTTATTTGAGAAAGGCATTTCTGAATACAAATACTAAAACTACTGCTAAAGGTATTTTTATCTTTAGCAGACGATTTGTTACACATCCAACAATTTTAAAAAGCTGAGCTACCTACATCATTTCAGAAAGGTTTAAATAACAATACAAAATCCTTTGAAATCTTTATGAAACCAACCTCAGGCTCTAAACTACTTTTTGTAGCACTCTTTCTGACTTCACTCAGCCCAAATAAAAAAATATTGTTTAAAAATGCTCTTCCATCATTTATGCGTATTAAAGTAAGCTGTAAAGCCGAAGGAATAATACTGCCATACACAATTTTCTTGAATACTACTCATCTGCTTACTGCATACCTGTTTTATTTCTCTTTGTTTCTCTACACTTGCCATTTTATCATTAGAAATAAAGAACCTGAATGTGCACAAGTCCATGGGACCTGATGAAATCCACCTGCGGGTCCTAAAGCAGCTGGCAAATGAAGTTGCTAAGCCACTGGCCATCATATTTGAAAAATCATGGCAGTCAGGTGAAGTTCCCGAGGACTGGAAAAAGGGAAATATAACTCCCATTTTCAAGAAGGGGAAAATGGATGACCCGGGGAATTACAGACCAGTCAGTCTCACCTCTGTGCCTGGCAAAATCTCGGAGCAGATTCTCCTGGAAGGCATGCTAAGGCACATGAAAAACAACAAGGTGCTTGGCGACAGCCAGCATGGCTTCACTAAGGGGAAATCCTGCCTGACCAATTTGGTGGCCTTCTATGATGGGGCTACGGAACTGATGGACGGGGAAGAGCAGCTGATGTCATCTACCTAGACTTGTGGAAAGCGTTCAACACTGGCCTGCATGACATCCTTGTCTCTAAATTGGAGTGACATCAATTTGATGGATGGACCACTCAGTGGATAAAGAACTGGCTGGATGGACGCACACAAAGAGTTGTGGGCAATGGCTCAATGTCTGGCTAGAGATCAGTAATAAATGGTGTCCCCCAGGGATCGGTGTTGGGACCGGTCTTGTTCAACGTCTTTGCCGCTGACATGGACAGTGGGATTGAGTGCGCCCTCAGCAAGTTCGCCGATGACACCAAGCTGTGTGGTTCGGTTGATACGCTGGAGGGAAGGAATGCCATCCAGAGGGACCTTGACACGCTTGTGAGGTGGGCTGATGCCAACCTCATGAAGTTTAACCATGCCAAGTGCAAGGTCCTACACCTGGGTTGGAGCAATCCCAGGCACAGCTACAGGTTGGGCAGAGAAGAGATTCAGAGCAGCCCTGTGGAGAAGGACTCGGGGGTGTTGGTTGATGAGAAAATGAACACGAGCTGGCTTCAGTGTGTGTGCTCACAGCCCAGAAAGCCAACCGTATCCTGGGCTGCATCAAAAGGAGGGTGACCAGCAGGTCAAAGGAGGTGATCCTGCCCCTCTACTCTGCTCTTCTGAGACCTCACTTAAGAGTATTGTGTGCAGTTCTGGTGTCCTCAACATGAAAAGGACATGGAACTGTTGGAACAAGTCCAGAGAAGGGCCACAAGGAGGATCAGCGGGCGGGAGCTCCTCCTGTATGAAGATAGGCTGAGAAAGCTGGGGCTGTTCAGCCGGGAGAAGAGAAAGCTGCGTGGAGATCTCATAGCAGCCTTCCAGTATCTGAAGGAGGGCCTGCAAGGATGCTGGGGAGGGACTCTTCATTAGGGACTGTAGTGATAGGACAAGGGGTAACAGGTTCAAACTTAAACAGGGGAAGTTTAGATTGGATATAAGGAAGAAATTCTTTCCTGTGAGGGTGGTGAGGCAGTGAAATGGGTTGCCCAGGGAAGTTGTGAATGCTCCATCCCTGGTGGTGTTCAAGGCCGGGCTGGACAGAGCCTTGGGTGACATGGTGTAGTGAGAGGAGTCCCTGCCCATGGCAGGGGGGCTGTAAGTAGATGATCTTAAGGTCCTTTCCAACCCTAACTATTCTATGATTCTATGATTCTATTATAAGGACAGGAAAAATCACCTTGAGTATATTACGTAAGCAATAAGCAACTGTAACAGAGTACAGTTTGGGTTGTTATGTTTTTTTTTGTTACTAAGAAGATTTTGTAAAATCACACCATCTATGGATAGTCTTTGTGTTCTGAGTACTTGTGGAATTTTTCAACCACTTTCCACTGACAGAGCTAACTATATGATCTTAGGAAAAGAAATTATACTCCTTAAGGTTTGAAGGAAGTGAACAATCAAAGACAAGAGATGGCTCTTGTAGGCATCCCCTGAAGTGAAGAGCTCATCCCATATTAGACCTTAGAGTCCACTTTGAACATTGGAATCATTTCAGTTTGATGTTGCACATTATATGAAACTAGAAAAGTTTACCAGTAGGAAAAAACCAAAAAGATAGGAAACCAGGATGCATTTGTTTTACTTTTTGATGCTGTTTTGCAAGAAGTGAATAACAGATTGACAGTCAATTGTTTGAAAATAACACTCCAGGAATATTCAAGAGAAAGAAAAGTTGGAACATATTTAGTATCTACACTTTACTATGCGTAGCTGATGGAGCTTTTACAGAATTGCTCTTTACACTCAACCCCTGGACACTTTCAACTGAGACAAAATACATTTAAAATTATAAAAAAGTCTTAGCCTCACTACCAGAAGTTGAAAACAAGGTGAAAATGTTTTTACTTGGCCATCATTCTTCAGAACATGCGTGACACTGACCCCAGTTTAATCCAAAACACCAAGTCATTTAAGTTTTTTTTCATTGCCACAGACAAACAAAACATGGATTCTCACATAGAATATAGAGCTGCAACAAAACTTACAACCTGACATTATAGTGGCCTACTCAGAGGCTGAAACAGCAGATTCTCTCTCAATATATATCTCTTTCATGGATATTATCACTCAAGTATTTTCTTGGCATACGTAAACAGCTGTTTATAAAAAGCTATCACAAACATCAGTAAGAAAAAATGAAAATAACTGTGCTTGACTAGAAAATTGGGTATTAGTTACACTTCTGATCACAAGATTTGCCAAGGGCTTTATTTAACCACCATTCAGGCCAGTCAACATTCCACATACTTCTGAAGCTTTAAAACATGTTTGTTTATACAGATTATGATACCACTGGTAACTACGATGAGTCACCTTGTTTTCACTAAAATAGAACAAGCTGTTAGAATCACTTAAATACGGAATTGAACAACACAGGTATTCCTTTTTTATCTCAGGAGTTTCTGGTGATATTAGAAAATGTCTTTGTTACAGAACTATCACATGTCAATCCACAGTAAATTCAGAATTTGGGGTCTTTTAAGTTGAGGCATTTATTCCATCTCATCATGCCAGTGTGTTACTTTGCAGGTCGTTTAGGTAGATGAATTGGAATGTGGAAAAAATCATGGTCTTAAAACCCGCACTGTGGTTAGAAGAGTTTTAAAGGGAGACGCCTTTATTTTAAAGAAAGGAAGTATGGGGTTTTCTACTTTCCCAAGCAGAAGTGTTTTTCTCTAAAAAGCATAATCTTCTGATGAATGACCTACTACTTTGAAGTAAAAAAAAAAAAAAAAAAAAGAAGTATAAATCAACTTATCAACTTTTTAATTTATTTAGATCAAGGAAGGTAGAGTTTACTTAATTGGAGAGATTATTACTAGAAAAAGCTACTGGAGGATAGAAGCATGAGTGTGTCAAACAAGATGGCAACAAATGGTTTATTACTACCATTCTTCTTTTCCCCCCTTTTTATCCATTTGAAAATCTTATGTTTCTCATTGTAGGGAAACTTGTCAAAAAAACAACAGCAGCAATATGAAAAAAAAAAAAGAAAAAGACACATTGTATGACTGGGAATAAAGCAGAACAGAGAAGTATTTTCTCCATGGCTCTAAAGTTTAAAAATAAATATGGTAATAATTCTAAAGTTGATATTTCCATTAAAAACAATCAAGTTTCATACTCAAATTATCATACACCAGACCTATTTTCCAGCAGAGCTTCCTGTTAGCGATGAACTCCCCACATGTCACAGTCTTATCACAATAAAACGTGGCAGTCTCATCAGAAATGTGGTTGGCTCACATAAGCATTTTATTTTGACTCAGGAAATCAGTTTTGAACTAAGTTTCCTGGTTGTCCTCAGTTAACCAGCTTTGATTTCCACATTTTGATTTGCACTGGGGAGCTATCGTCTCAGAGTTTGCTAACTGAATTCCTTTTTGAGAATCCAAGAACACCTACAATGTACTCTACCCACTAAAAGGCATTCGGTACCCTTGGGCCCCATCCAGCCCAAACTAGATTAATCTGAAGTCAAACCCCTGAGACTGAGTAGATATCAAGTCTCTGACGCACCTTGTTCGCTCTAGACCTACCCCTATTGCTTCACACCACAAAAAATAATGACTTTTTTTTGAGTCCTTAGGCAATGCTGTTTCTTCAGTAATATCACCACTGAAATTCAGGAGTTATACATAAAAATGAAAAGCTTTAATTAATTTGTGCCTATGCTTAAGTTAGCAACATTTTAATAGATTACTTCTTGGAATTAAAAACAATTCCAAGTAAGAAAAAGTTCACATCTAGTAGTTTCATTGAGGTAGCACAGTTAATGAACTGATCTTTTCGTCTTAGAAAAAAGAATTAAACAACAAATTGGGTCCAAAATTAATGACACACAACAAACTTACCTTGAACAGCTTTATTATTGTCAAAAGCTTCAAATTACCTCATAATTTACCTTAACTAATATTCTAAATTTACAAAAAGATGCTGCAGAACAGGATAGCAAGACTGCTTGTAAACATGCAGAAAAATCAGTTTCGTTCTCCATATGAATAGAATTGTATGTTTCTATAGACAGTATCTTTGATACATGGAATATGAAAGGCTGAGAAGAGACAGCAGTAAGAAAAGCAGCATGTAGCAAGTATAAGTGTTCATGACTGCTGCTCTCTAACCACACTACAAAAACTATTCATTGAAGTCCTCATCTAAGATAATTTTCTATTTTCAACTAAAGAAAAAACCCAACAGGTTCAGAGTTTGACCACTGCTACTGTACAGTATGAAATCCACATTCCCGCTGTGAGATACATAATTACTGTCTGCTTGTCTTTACAGGATTGTAGGAGAATCAAACTTCCATATTGTTACTGTACTGGTAAAAGAAAAAAATATACTACTAAAATTAAATCTGTAATTTCATTTAAACAAAATGTTTGTAATTCCATTTCTTTTTTATAAGCAGAAAGTCAAAGCAGTCATTCCTCATAAAGCTCCTGAGATAGAAATATCATTACACCTTTATATTTTTTAATGATACTTACTGTTCTAAGAGTTGATCATGTTTTCTTAAAGCATCCTTTTCAGCAATAACTGCTCTTTCTTTTTCAGCAACAGCATTATCTCTCGCTTCTCTCAAATTTCTGAAGGAAACAAAAGTTACTCTGTCAAGAATCTGTTAGGAAAAAGACTGTTTTGCTGCATGAATTATACTGACTGATCTGAACTTCAGTACTACCTTCTTCAGTTCTCACAGAATAATATAGGAGTCTATCTAGATGCCTATTCATTATACAGGCTTTACTTTAGATTATTTTCATACATACCTGCAAAGTTTCCAGTTCTGAAATTCTAAAACCAATGATCAAACCACCTATGCACATGTACAAACATATTAATAAGTTTAGACTATTAAAACTACGAATTACTTTTTATAGGCATCAACTAAATGCCAACAATTTTGATACTTTATACTTCACTAATAAATAGGAGAATGCTCTCCCCCTAGCTGAGATATTTCACAACTTTAATGACAGAGCAGGAAAAGATTAGCTAGGCATAGAAATCCTACTTCCACATACAACTAATTGGCTAATTAGTTGTAGATATACAGGTTATTTCATGTCATTGCTGTCTCCTGGTTTCTACTGCTAACATTGTTTTTGATCTGCACAGAACTGTAAAATAACACAAGCATTTTACTGCAATCAATCTATACTTTTCCAATTTTTTAACCAAGAATCAGTCAGGACTTTCAAACTAACTATTATTTCACTGACAGAAATGAGAATAATACAAACAGTACTTGTGTTAAAAAATTATACAGGTATTAGTAGCCTGTTAATCTGTTGTCTGCATGTAGCATAACATTGTAATAAATAAAAAATAGTGGAACTACTGCTTAGATAGCGCCTATAAACTGCACCTCCATTATTTAGTGCAACACGTAACAGCCAATTTGCAGACTGTTGAAGGGCTACTGAGGACCTACATTATAAACATTTTCAAGGACACTCCCAGTTTGCTCCTGTTACTTGAACACTCACTAGCATTTGGAATATATGAAATGATCTTAAAGATTTCTTTCATTTCACCTAAGAGGAATCCTGTTCATATGCTACAAATGTGAGCAGAATACCACAAATCCAAGCGCAAACTGCGAGGCAAGCATCAACGACTAGGGGATTTCCCTTGTCATTCCAAGCAGCAACAAAGATGGTAAGCAGCAAAGACTAGGGGGGTTTCACTTCAAAACCACACAAACTGTTAATGTAGATGCAACCAAGCTCTTCCTACTGAAGCTATTTGTTCCCCTCTCCTCCACAGAAACTTTCTGAATTAAAGCAAAGTGGAATTCTAGTCTCAAGCAAATTTTGAAAACATAAAAGTTAAAGATAGAGAGCTAAATGGAAAATTACTAAGCCATGTAAATGTTACCCTAGGTTGTTTTAGCTACACTAAAGGTATATAATTCTTGGATAAAAGACTACATTCTAGATGAAGGTTACGTTATCACTGGTATATTTCTGAACTCAAGTAATTAAAATGAATAATTACTTATGAAGAACCAACATCAAAATTATGTGACAGTTAACTGGCTATGAGAGAAAGAAAACAAAATTTTCTTTAAAAAATGAATCGCTGGGCCAGAGAATTTACTGATGAAATGCAGGGACTGATCATCAGAGCAAATCCTTTAAAACTGACTCATACCAAAATATAAGAACACTGTAATTATTTCTGTTGACAGCATTAAGATCAAGCATATTACGACTCGGAGAGGAGTACAATATTGTATCCTTCAGGGGAAGCAGAAGCACAAGGGCATCTATATTAGCTTTTGAAGTAAACCTCTTTAAATAAACTGCCATTTATTGCACTTCACACCCCTAAACTATTTCAGAGTGCACAAACTGTATTCCAGTCAGCTTGATCATGTCAGAAAATGTGCTCAGGGACAGCATCTAACATGCTCAAAACTACTAAATTGTGTTTGATCTGTACAAAAAGACTGCAGCTAATCCAAAGTCAAACCTCATGCAGGCATTCATGTGCCTTTTGAATCTGCTCATGCTTGCTAATGCAAACATAGCCAATGCTTACTACAACCAAGCAAGTGAAACTGATCCCAAATAAATTAAGAACGAAAGCATCACCTTATTATAGATTTGTCATCCCCATCCCCTCTTAGCTTCTTGAACTGAATCATCCAAGTGTAAAATAAGTGCCAGTAAATTCAAGGGAAACATCAAGCTCATCAGGCTTGGCAAAGTGTAAGGAGCAACAGCAACTAATATTAGATTATCTTAGCTGTACTACCATTCCACACTTCAAGCCTGAAGAGGAAACCAGCATCTTAGCTTTATTTTCATTCAAAATCAGCATCTTATCACATCACGCATTCACGGCAAACTGACCTACTCACAATTTCAGGTTGCATTTGTCTCGCCACTAAGGGGCATGTCAGATTGTGAAGCACTGTCTCATGGGGGATTTTTTTAGTATTTTGTAGAAAGAGCATATGCTAAAATTTTTTTTTTTTGCAAAATATGAAATCAAATCTAAGGAATTTACATTTCAGAAGTAATTATTTCAAAATGAGGAACAAAAGTTCTGTAAATTGGTTCCAGATACAAATGAAATATCTTCCAGTAATTTTCTCTGTGATATACAGACCCTTTGTCAAATTTCCATGAACAGTGAAGGTTTAAATTCGTACTTTGTAATTCAAAATAGATTTGCATACAGGAAGTGGTGTGGATGTATGTGTATATGCGTAATACATATATTTTAATCACACTTGCAAAACTACACGATGATGTAATTTTTTTAATTAGAACCTTTCAGTTGACTGGAAGACAGACAGCAGGAGTCATGTTCTTTTTTCGCTCTTCCGAGCAGTAACAAAACTACCTATCAGAAGAACAGATGCTGATGCCACAAATATCTTTTTACTACAGTAATTTCCTTCTCCACATAAGACACTTTGAGGACATCTGCAATGAAGTTATAATGAATTATTAAATGCTCCTTCCATTTTAAAAGAATGAAACGGGCAAAAAGCAAGCTTAAAAAGAAATGCAGTACTAGAAGTCCAAATCCTTAGATCCTTAAAGGCTTATATATGTGCCTAACTCTGCATATAATTCCATGGAATTCAACAAGATAACACACATACAAAATTCAATACGCAGGTCTCTGCAGGACTAGGGTCTTCTTCAAAAGAGATTTTAAAATAATTTCTAGGAAATCAATGCTTTCTTGAACCATAACGCTGTAAATCTCAGATAATTTGTTTTATGAAGACATAAATCTTATTAGTTTCTCTTATTTTTTCTGCTTTACTTTCTGCATCAGCGCCTTCTTCTCCGGTTTCCTGGCTCAGTTTCAAGATTGCCCATACAGCGGGACAGGTAAACCAACATATTTTGTGTTCATTAACTAAAATTGTACATCTGAACAAACTTCAGATCACTCATGTTTATCTAGAACAGGAATTTTAATAATCATAGAATCACAGAATGGTTTGTGTTGGAAAGTTATCTAGTCCACCCCCCTTGCAATAAGCAGGGACATCTTCAACTAGATCAGGTTACCCAGAACCACATCCAGCCTGGCCTTGAATGTCTCCAGGGAGGGTGCATCCACCGCCTCTCTGGGCAACATGTGCCAGGATTTCACCACCCTCACTGTAAAAAATTTCTTCCTCACATCCAGCCTGAATCTTCCCTCTTTTAGTTTAAAACCATCACCTCTTGTCCTGTCACAACAGACACTGACAAAGAATCTCTCCCCATCTTTCTTATAGGCCCATTTTAAGAACTGAAAGGCTGCAATAAGAACTTCCTGGAACCTTCCCTTCTCCAGGCTGAACCCCAACTCTCTCAGCATTTCCCCACAGGAGAGATGCTCCATCCCTCTGACAGTACTTTTCATTGACAATGTTGAATATCCATAACTTAATAATAAATATAATATATTTAAAAGTATGCAAGTGTAATTTCATTTTAGTTCTTACAAGATTGTCATCAATTTTATAACTGAACTTAAATTCTCACCTTTTGTTTACCTCTCAATGAGCCAGTCAACTAGAATTATACCTGAGAACGTAACAGTACTTGGTCATTTTTGCCCTAATTAGGTTATTGCCTGCGTGTTACTTACCTGTTTTCACGTTCATACATCTCTTTTGAAGCACTTTTTAGTTGCTCAATTTCTTGATTTGTTTTCAACCTTATTTGTTCCAACTCTTCATGCAGTCTCTTTTCATATTCTGTTTTATAGTGGTCTCTGTAAACAAACAAATACCCAACATGGAAATTGAAAATTAACTGCAATCACCAAAATATCAAAGCTTCAGATAACAGTGGTACAAGTAGAGCAAAGCACTTCTTGATTTTACATTTTATTTTTATTTTTACTAATTTTCCTCCCAAACTGCTTGAAATACATGTTAGCCTACGTTGTTAATGCAAACCAAGCAGAAATCCATCAGGAATAAACAATATTTAATTGGGAATAAATAAAAGCTTTCTGCATACTGTTCAAATTTGTTATAAGTAATTTGACATTGATTAATAACGCAACACTATGCTTAAGATTATTCCAGCAATTCTTTGTCAGCCTCTACATGAGTGTTTATATTAACTAACCACTTAAACCCCCCCAAATTAATTCCTTGCTTTCTGACGTTTTCTGCCATCTTCATCACTGGGTAAGCATTAACTAACGTGTTAATTTACAATACTGCCATGCTACTCTAGGACTTTGAGTGTACTAGCTGCACCTTATTAGGGAAAATAAAAGAAACTTTGAAGATTACATACTGCAGAGATTCGTGAAGTCAAAAAACTCCAAGATTTGGAAATTTATCTTTCAATATGACATAAAAGCTTAAGTATGTATTTTAATTAATTTATAAACAGCAGATATCAGAAGATTCCAGGATAAAAGAATTTCCTTTCAGAATAATACTGACATCTTTTTGTAACTTTGGAAGCCCATGGCAGACTGTAGGGAACCCCTTAATGAATTTCTTCTACAAAATTACAAGAAACCCAAGCCTAAATTGTAAGTACTCAACGGCTAAGGAATGTTAAAATTTTATAGTTAATATTCATGGATAATCAATCAGCAATGAAGCAACTGGTAGAAATTACAGGTTTGGAAATAAAAGCATTTTTATGACAAAAGGTGCATTTACAACTATAAAATGCTTTAGATTTCTTCTGATTTCCAACTGTGTAATAGCCCATAAGTTTTTTTATAAATCAGTACTTGAGCTGGCCAAAAACTACTGCAAGTTAAATAAAAAGCCCAAAATATTTAACTGTCAGAGGGCTTCCTGTCCAGTTTTCTTTGTATTGAGACACTGAATTTCAGTTGACCCTTTACATTTATCTCCTCGCTTTCCTCAACTGTGCCACACTACAGTAAAATATTTCATTAATATCTCTGAGGCAATTAAGTTTACAATTTAAAAAAATAAATCAACAAAACAAACTCCCCAAAACCACTGTACCAGAATGTAAGGTCCCCATTAGAAACTGATCCTTTTTTTTATGTATTATTTATATGGCTCAACATGTAGAGAAAAAGAAAAAAGACTGTGGAAGATCAGGACCATTGGATACAATTCTTACGTGCAGAACCAATGAGCATTACCATTTTCTTCACTTTCTCACACAATTTGCTATTGCCATGACTACTTGCCAAAAAAAAAAAAGAATATTCTCTTCACTGCAGAAATTCCCCCTTCCCTCCCATGGCAAGGCTGACAAGAGTCAGGAAGGTTCAGTGAAAACATTCGAAGAATCTGGAAAAGTCTTAAAGACCCACAGTGATGTCACCAGGAGATATTTCAAAGGGACACTTACCTTTATGATGACTGAATTAACAAATAGTATAGTAAAGGGCATATTCTGAGTATAGAGCTTAACTGCCCTGCCAGTGCCTTTTAATAAATACCAAGTTGCTGCTGCAGCAAAGCCCCATCAATTGCAATTTTTGTTCCTGATCTGCTGTTACAGTCTTTTGCTTGAGCAGTAATTAAAAATGGTTTTGCCTTATCAAGTTGTTTCTTCGTCTTCAAGCTGCAGGCTCTAATGAGCTTCTTTTGGGGCCTAATATACATAAGGCTTTATACTGTGAATAAACTAAATGTGATCTGAGCATCTCAACACAACTATGGATTGTGTTTTAAGATTAAACATACAAAGTGAAATCTTCTTTGTTGGTCTGTGCTTACACATAGATTCCCAAGAACAGTAGCTGTGAGCTGCTGCCATTCATCTTGCTACAGTCTCAAACTATTCTAAGTGTGTCTCTTTTAAATTTTGGCAGGTTAATCCCTCAAGTCCTAAATTCCTAAATTTTGTAATTTTCTAACTACAGTACCCCAATGCCAGCAGTTCTAACAAAGACCAGAAGGTCAATTGTTCTTTATACCTAAAAATAGGTATCACAGTATGCTAGAGATTGGAAGGGACCTCAAAAGATCATCTAGTCCAATCCCCCTGCCGGAGCAGGAACACCTAGATAATGTTACACAGGAATGTGTCCAGGCGAGTTTTGAATGTCTCCAGGGAAGGAGACTCCACAACCTCCCTGGACAGCCTGTTCCAGTGCTCTGTCACCCTCACTGAGAAAAAGTTTCTTCTCAAGTTTAAGTGGAACCTCTTGTGTTCCAGTTTGTTCCCATTACCCCTTGTCCTATCATTGTTTGCCACTGAGTAGAGCCTGGCTCCATCCTCGTGTCACTCCCCCTTTATATATTTATATACACTAATAAGGTCACCCCTCAGTCTCCTCCAAACTATAGAGACCCAGCTCCCTCAGTCTTTCCTCATAAGGGAGATGCTCCACTCCCTTAATCATCTTCATTGCCCTGCACTGGACTCTCTCCAGCAGGTCCCTGTCCTTCTTGAACTGAGGGGCCCAGAACTGGACACCATATTCCAGATGCGGTCTCACCAGGGCAGAGTAGAGGGGAAGGAGAACCTCTCTCGACCTACTAACCACCCCCTTCTAATACACCCCAGGATGCCATTGGCCTTCTTGAACACAAGGGCACAGTGTTGGCTCATGGTCATCCTGTTGTCAACTAGGACCACCAGGTCCCTCTCCCCTACACTGCTCTCTAACAGGTCGTTCCCCAACCTATACTGGAACCTGGGGTTGTTCCTGCCCAAATGCAGGACTCTACACTTTCCCTTGTTATATTTCATCAAGTTATTCCCAACTCTCCAGCCTGTCCAGGTCTCGCTGGACAGCATGGCCTTCTGGCGTGTCAGCCACTCCTCCCAGCTCAGTGTCATCAGCAAACTTGCTGATAGTACACTCAATTCCCTCATCTAAATCATTGATGAATATATTAAATAATACTGGTCCCAGTACTGACCCTTGAGGCACTCCACTAGTTACAGGCCTCCAACTAGACTCTGCCCCATAGACTACAACTCTCTGGCTTCTCTCCTTCAGCCAGTTCACAGTCCACCTCACTACCTGATCATCCAGTCCACACTTCCTCAATTTAGCTGTGAGGATGCTGGGGGAGACTGTGTCAAATGCTTTGCTGAAGTCAAGGTAGACCACATCCACCGCTCTGCCATCATCCATCCACCGTTATTTCCTCATAAAAGGCTAAGAGATTTGGTCAAGCATGATTTCCCCTTGGTGAAGCCATGTTGACTGCCCCTCATAACCCTCTTATCCTTGATATGCCTTAAGATGGCACCAAGGATAAGGTGTTCCATCACTTTCCTAGGGATGGAGGTGAGGCTGACCAGTCTATAGCTACCCGGGTCCTTCTTCTTGGCCTTTTGGAAGACTGGAGTGACATTTGCTTTCCTCCAGTCCTCAGGCACCTCTCCTGTTTCCCAAGACTTGGTAAAGATGATGGAGAGTGGTCTAGCAATGACTTCCGCCAGTTCCCTCAGCACCCGCGGGTGCATCCCATCTGGACCCATGGATTTATGGATGTCCAGATTGCTCAACTGGTCTCTAACCCATTCCTCATCGACTAAGGCAAACCGCTCCGTTGACCTGACTTCATCTAAGGTCTCAGGGGTACAGGGCTCTTCAGGACTGCCTGCAGCAGAGTAGACAGAGACAAAGAAGGCATTCAGTAACTCTGCCATCTCTATATCTTCTGTCACCAGGGCACCCATCCCGTTCATCAGTGGGCCTACATTGCCTCTGGTGTTAGTTTTATCTATGTATTTGAAAAAGCTCTTTTTACTGTCCTTGACCCTTCTCGCCAGGTTTAATTCTAAGGATGCCTTAGTCCTCCTAGCTGCCTTCCTACATCCTCTAGCAGCAGCCTTATATTCCTCCCAAGTGGCCAGTCCCTCCTTCCATGACCTGTAAACTCTCCTCTTCCACTTGAGCATACCCAGCAATTCCCTATTTAGCCACGCAGGTCTCTTGGCCCTCTTCCTTGACTTCCTACGTGTCGGGATGCTCTGATCTTGAGCTCGGAAAAAGCAATCCTTGAATGCCAACCAACTATCTTGGGCCCCTTTACCTTCAAACAGCCTTGCCCATGGGATTTCCCCTAGCAATTGCTTGAAAAGGCCAAAGTTTGCCCTGCTGAAGTCCAGGGTTGCAATTCTACTTGCTATTCTACTGGTCCTACCACACAAGATCCTGAATTCCACCATCTCGTGGTCGCTGCAATCAAGGCAGCCCTCAACCCTTACTGCTTCAACCAGACCCTCCTTGTTAGTAAGCATGAGATCCAGCAGCGCTCCTCTCCTGGTCGGCTCATCCACCATTTGCAGGAGGAAGTTATCATCCATACACTGGAGGAATCTCCTGGACTTGGCTGGGTTGCCGAGTGGTCCTTCCAGCAAACATCAGGGAAGTTAAAATCCCCCACGACGACCACGGCCTGTGACTGTGAGGCCGCTCTCAGCTGCCTGTAGAAGGCCTCGTCAACTTCCTCACCCTGATCTGGTGGTCTGTAACAGACCCCCACAACAGTATCCCCCCTGCCAGCCTGCCCCTTAATTCTCACCCACAGACTCTCAACTCGCTCGTCATCTGTCCCTGGACAGAACTCGGTGCATTGTAGTTGCTCCCGCACATAAAGAGCAACGCCACCACCCCTCCTGGCTGGCCTGTCTTTCCTGAAAAGGACATAGCCCTCCATGACTATATTCCAGTCATGTGAGCTGTCCCACCACGTCTCTGTAATTGCCACCAGACCATAGTCTCCTGACTTAACACATGTTTCCAACTCCTCCTGTTTATTTCCCATGCTGCGTGCATTGGTGTACAGACATTCCAGGGAGCGAGCTGAGCACACCGATTTCACCCTAGGATTATAGGAGGCCTCCCAGTCTTCATTAATTCTGGAGTGCTGCCCCACTGGGGCAAGCCCAGCCACAACCCCATCCCCCTTCGAATCTAGTTTAAAGCTCTCCAAATGAGCCCTGCTAATTCGTGCCCCAGCATCCTTTTGCCTCTGTGAGATAAACCTTTCCCACTTGTCATTGTCCAGACTGGTGCCCTATAAAACCAGCCGTTAGCAAAGAATCCAAAGCCCTGCCTGCAGCACCAGTCTCGAAGCCAATCGTTTATGAACTGAATCTTCCGATTCCTTCCCACATCATCAGTGGAAGATGGAAGGAGTGAGGAGAAGATCACTTGAGCCCCAGACTCTTTTACCATCCACCCCAAGGCCCCGTAGCCTTTCTTCATCCCCCTCAGACTGCGGGAAGCAGCTTCTCCCTCACCTGTCTGGAAGATCAGCAGCGGGTAGTAGTCTGTCGGGTGCACCAGGTTGGGGAGCGCCCTAGTGATATCCCTGATCCGGGCTCCAGGCAGACTACACACTTCCCTATGATGAGGGTCAACTCTGCATATCGGGCCCTCTGCTCCTCTCAGAAGGGAATCCCCTACTACAATGACCCTTCTTTCTTTCTTAACAGAGGCAGTCTTGAGGTGCAAAGTCGACCCCCTTTTCCTATGTGGCCTTGTAGGCTGGCCTTGCACCACATTCTCGCCTACCTCTCCTTCAAAATCCAGGGCCTCGAGCCTATTACGGAGGGACACCTGGGGAAGCAGGGCAGGATGGGGGGAGGGTTTCCCACGACGCCTAACTGGAACTCGCTTCCAACCCTCGTCGTCTTTTTGGTCCCCTACCTCTGCGCAACAGCTACAGGGCAGGGGGTGTCTCGAGCCACCCCCCTCTGTGTCAGAAGGCAGGGGGTCCTTCCCCTTTTGGGGGTATCTCCCTGGAACCGTTCCAACTGGCACGCCAGGGAGTGACTCCACCAGTCGATCTCCCTTTCACATTCCCTGATGGTCCTCAGTGTCTCAACCTCCTCCTTAAGTTTTGCCACCAGGCTAAGCAGATCTTCTACCTGCTCACACCTCACACAGGTGGAATGCTGTCCTCCCTCCCCCAGCAGCAGCAGGCTCTGGCACTCCCTGCATCCAGAGACCTGAACAGCCACGGTTTGGGACGGGGTCTCTGTCTGAGTTGCTACAGTCTTCTTACTGCAAGCTCTCTCTCTGGAGGCGACTATATTGGTCCGCAGCCAGACACCAGCAACAGGGTCAGCAACACGACCTGCTTGTTCCTCCCTGCGCCTGGTGGGCAGACGTCGCTGCCCTCTCAGAGGCTCTTTCAAGGCAAGGGGCAGGGGGGTGGTCGCCGTCACCGTGGGAACGCCCCCCGCCACATCAGCCGCTCTCTCGCAAGGGCTGCTGGAGCTTCGGGGATCGGGAGATGTCGGGAATCGCGATGTCTCTGCGCTGTCCCCTCTGATTTTCCTAATCTCCGTTGACCCTCGCGGTCGCTGAAGCGTGCCGGCTGCGGCTCTAGCTAGGCTAGGTCCGATCAGCTGACTAAATGGTACTTGGGTTTGTTTTCATAATCTTTGTTCCTGAACTACAGCATCGAAAAGAGATCCAGATGTGAAGTGAGCATTAAAAAAGCCTCAAATTCTTCAAACAGTAGCAAATAGAAGCTTATAACCCAAACTGATGTCATTTCCATATACAGCCGAGTACTGTATAATGTCCATCAGTTGTTAGTTTTCTCCTGCTCTACTTTTCTACCTCTTTAATTTACCTAACAAATAAATAGGATTCTGTAGAACTCTCTATAAGAAACCCAATTCTGTAGATATTTCACCTGAGAGATGGATGGTTTAAATTGCTGAACGTACAGGAATCCCCACTATGGGATGTGGCCTCAGAAGATGCACACAAACTGTGTACATGTGTGTGGGGAAAATGTAAAGAAGGGACAGCCACTGCAATACTGCAGATCACATGCAGAATTTAGAGCACTTGACAAAAGAATACCATTACCCACATTTTACAAAAGAAAACTTACATTAACATTTTTACATTTTACATCAGATCTTTACATTATGAAATGACTTATTCAAGGTTTTTCAGCAGCAGAATCACAAATAAAACTTAGGCTGCCAAAGCTGCAGAGCAGTCCTACAAATGCTGCTCAGTGCCCTCCACCGTGTTCTCTGTTATGCTATATTGTACTTGCAAAAGACAATAATGGTCACTAGAGGACAGCAGACACACCTGCATTATTCATTACGGTTAATATCTGTCCTACGAAAATTAGCATCATGAAGACAGTCACCAATACCAATGATATTGAGAAAGAGATCTGGAAATAGTGCAGGATCCCAATGACAGTATCAAGATCTCTAAAGGCAAAGTACAAGTCACAGAATTTTTTAGCTGGCATCAAAATGCAGAGGTCAAGAGACCTCTGATGTTCCAGAGGTCAGAGAAGGAGGCTTGCACAGTATTCCAAACTGTGACAGAGGCAAGCTAGATATGTCTCTTTCTAGTTTATTCATATGGAGACAGCTTTGTAAAAGTGCCTCCACATCATTATTACAGGATAAGGATTTCACAGTGGTTTTCCAGAAACAGAAATTTAGCTACAAGGCAAATATTTGATGTTATTTTGGGATATATATTGAAATATTTTTGGCATGTAGATGTAGGGAAAGAACATGAACTGGATAGCCTTGAATTTCTAACAAGAAAAACCTAAATGTGGTTTGAAATTGGAGAACATTCTTAGTCATATGATTTAGTTTCAAGTAGTACTGAGAGAAGCAGAAAGTGGGACTCAACACTCCCTTATGGGTCCTTTCTAACTTAAGATATGAAATTTTGTAGTATAGCATTACATAGGTAGCAAGATATGTAGCTGAACAGCATAAAGCTTCCTTTCAACATCCCATACTCATATATCTATATCAATTCAAATAGCATGAGGATTTGACACTATTTACCAGCATGGCTAACATACAATGATCAATGTATTTCTCAATGCTATATTTATTCAAACTGTATTCAAACTTGAGATACGAAAGACTGATAGCTCTATCAGCTGATATAAAACATGCTATGTCCTATTTTAAACATCTGTGAAAATTAAAAGTATTTTATTCTGCAATAATCTTGTCTTTCAAATACTTTTTTTTAATAAAGGTCATTTGGGGCTTAAATTTCTATATACACCTAAGAGAATAGTTGCCATAAACTTTCAATGCTGGCATCTTCACTATTTTCAGTGATGACATCTGTACTATTTCTTATGGTCTTATACGAAAGGTTTAAAATAGTTTCCTGATAGACATTAAGATCCAACAAAAGTGTTCTGTTTCTAGTTTCATAAATATGGACTAGCTTTCTGTAAGTTAAATTATATTTAGTTAAACAGAATTTGTGCAAGAAACAAGGGAAAACAGTTAAATAACTTGGCTAGTAATAGAAGTGAACACACAGTAACTTACCTGGATGCAACATATTTTTCATACATTTCTTCCCTAGCTTTTTTGGCATCCTCTAGCTGAATTTGAAGTCTTTCAAGGCGATCCTCCTCATGTGCACAGCGAACACTAAGCTCCATGTTCTGGCGGTTAAGATAATCTTTATCTTTTTGCAACAAGTTGAGGGATTGTTGTATGGTTGCCAGCTATAAAAAGCATTAAAAAGTACACTTTAACATGAACATCAAGATAAGTATTTCACCTATGTATGCATATTTATGATTTCATTTTAACTCTCTTCTGTGAAATTAGCTGAACCAGAAGACTCTATTTACACTTACGTAAGTTGGTAAAGCTTTATGCTGAAAAAGGACTTTAATAAAATTACAGTTTTACAAGTTTTTATTATTTATTTCTGATAGTTGGAACCTGAAAAAGAGGTAGAGTGTCCCTTAATTTACCTCAGTATCTAAGTAGTACTGAAGTACTGAATAGTGATAGTACTGAATAGTACTACATCAGAAATCCTGATGTCAAGTCTTGGTGGCAGTCTGTCATCGTACTGGCTACACCATTCTCAGAAACTGAAGTGAAAATTTTAAGGACACCAGAGACATTACTGCTCCATAAACAAATGGTAAAACTGCTATTTTTAGGGCTGAAGTATATCATGACTGCTGTGGACAACCTAGTGTTCCAGACCAGCACCAAAGAGCATTACACATGCCTTGTTTTGACTTTCATTTAGCATGGTGTTGCTATAGAAGGCTGAACCGATGCCAAATCAGAAACATGAGTATCTTGCGAGTCTCTAACAGCCTTCCCAATCAACAGATCAGTCACCCTCACTATTCCAAGAAGAAAGTGGTGTGGGAGCGAGTAGTCTCAATCTATTTCAGGTGAACATTGTCAGAGAACAGCCACAAAGCATAATGGCACTGATGCAGAGCAGCCCAACTCCTTAGTCATGATAGCAAAACACAGTTTTATCACCTTAAAATATATTTTGCCATTTAAGCTCCTGAGGACTTCACATGTCATGTTCAAAGAATGATAATAGGTTATACGTACATCCACAGTGAACACAGACGTCTTTGATTACTACATGAACAAAGAAATCTAGAAGTTACTACCCCTCTAATTCCTCCACCCCTGGAATAAATACTGTGTAAACACAACTGTATGCTCTTCCAACCCAGAACTTGTAATACTATATAAGCATACACAAAAACCGTCACAGACTTTCCAGGACATTCAAGTAAATCACACAGTTTGAAGGGGTATTTTAGTTTAAATTAGTGCTACCTTTATTTTCTCTCAGATCAATTTAGTATAAAGTTAATGAAAAGAAATATCATTGCTGTTACTGCAAATACTACTGCAGTATCTGATGCATAAATACAAGCTTGATGTACATGACAGTACTTTTTTGGCCATTGTTATATGCTGACAATAAACCTGTATTTTGGTGACCCCTTACAATGCTAGAGCACTGATGAATAAGCAGCCTAACAAAGCCTTTGGACCAATATCAAAGGCAAGAATATAAAAAGTATTTTCTAATAGAAACTGTTTCTTCCCTAGTGTTTCAGAGAATCTCTGTGGCTAGCTGTAAAATTAGCCAGAGGACTTCTACCCTTAAAGCAGTAGTTATAGACACTAATTTATCTGTAACAATGTTATACTGAGATATTAAGCAACACAATCTTCCCTGAATTCTCTCAGGTGTAATTGGTCTCATCTGTTTAGCTGCCAAAGTGTTAACACACAAAGATCCTTCATTTGATGAACAACCTTCTCATGCAGTACCTCTTTCAAACCACCTTACAACATAAATTCACAAATTAATTCAAAACAGCTAATCATTTTGCTATTATTTTGTTTTCTGAAAAGATCTCTACAGAAACACAGCTTAAAAATAGTCTTATTTTTTGTCAAAATTGCACTGAGCTACAAACTATCAATGATAATACTAAGCTGAAAAATTTTCTTTCTCAAGATTCAGTAGAAGTCTCTTCTCCCTCTCAAAAAGCTGTTGCAAAGCTATGCTAACATGAGATGAAGGAAAAAATACCTTAATGAGTTGTTAGTTTTGGATGATTTTATCATCCAAACATTCTCTATACATATTACTCTTTGAGTCCCTTGACCCAAAAGTTATCATACATGCCCAGTAAGGGAGCCATCACTGAAGACATTTCGTGACACTTGGATGAATGAATTACTGAACAGAGAAGCAGCTAGGGACATTTCTCTTGACCAGACACACCTCGCACCCTTGGAACAGCAGAAACACATTCCGCTGTGCAAGACTAGTGCTACAAGAATGGCAGTCACTGAGATCCCTCACCCTAGTGGAAGACCTGCCCAAAAGGGAAGCAGCACTGGAATTCTTCTTGTCAAAATGCAGTATCACAGAAAGATGGCCAGGATGGCTATCTCTCTATCTGTTACACAGAACTAACCTCTGGAAAGACAAATTGAAGGAAACTTCATGCAACTGAACCATTACTTTACTAGAGTCACAAATAAGAAAAACTATGTATTCTATTGATGTCTAGAAAAAAAATCATACACAACAAAACATAAGCCATACAGTAGCTCTGCCCTGCTGTCACTATTGGTTGGAAAAGAGCTAAAGCTAATTAGTTCTGCACCTTTTGAGGGGCAGAACATACTCACAAGCATTCAGCATTCACTGGTAGATTTTGCCCTTGGGCCTCCCAGGTTCCTGAACTTATTGCCAGAGTTCAGAAGGCTGAAGCAAAGGAAGGCTAAGCTAGAGACCTAAAAAAATGGCATCTACATAATGCTTAAGGAAAAATGAAAAGCATTTGACCAATGTTGAGGGAGACAGCCAACGCTGTTGTGAGCTTGCCCAGCTGTTTGAAAGATCATAGCAGGTGAGCAGGGCTCCTGATGACGCAGAATTCATCTTCAAGAAGGAAGACCCAGGGAACTGTAGACTTGTAAATCTAACCTCAGTCCCTGCAAAAGTTGGATTTCAGAAGGAAACAAATCCTCCTGCAAGCAATATCCATGCATAGGGAGGATAAGGTGACTGAAAACAACTAGCATGGATTTATCAAGGCCAAACTGTGCCTAGCAAACCTGACAAGTAAGTTGGCTCTATGGATGAGGGCATAGCTGTTCATGTCAGTTATGTAGACTTTTGCATGGCTTTCAGCCATCTTGCATAACACCTCTATGGGAAAACGGGCAAAATATGGGCTGGATACACAAATATCAGTTGAACAAACTAAACATGAGCCAGAAGTGTGCCCTGACAGCAAAGACGGCCAAGTGCCTACTAGGCCATTATTTAGTAACAATGAAGAAAATAGTCTCAAGAAATTTATTATTATCCTGTGTTCAGTACTTGTGAAACTGTACTTGACGTGCCATGTGCATTCTGATTTCCTCCTAAAAACATACATTAACATACTGGAGCAAGACTAGATGTCATCTCTGCCAAGATGGTCATGGACTGGAGCACATGATGTACACGGGTTTGAGAGAAATGTTTTTTTTTCAACAGAAAAAAACCTGCAACAACACTGATTAGATTTTACAAAAACATTTTCACAAAGAGGGTGGATAAACACTGTAACAGATTGTCCAGAAAGCCTGTGGAATCTCCATTCTTGGAGATTCAAAACCTGACTAAGCCCTAAGTAACCTAACCTAAGCTGGCTCTGCACTGCATAGAAGGGTTGGACCAGCTGGTCTCCTTAGAGCCATTCTAATCTAAATTATTCCATGATCCTACAAGTGATCCTGACAGACTGAAGCAGACAAAGAATCAAATTCCTGAGATGAAGAAATAGACAATTACTGAAATAAAAACGTTACCTCTTTTGATACGTCACTTCTTTCTTTAGCTTGTGCTTTGTGTGACACCTCTAATATTTCATATTTTCTTCTGAGTTCTGACAATTCATGTTCAAATGTATCACGTTCACTGTTAAAATAAAGTGAAACTGTTAGATGAATAAAGTGTAACAAACAAGATTCCTGCGCATTTATAATCCTTCAGCGTTTCTGTCATGATTCTGACTTCTTCCAATCAGTCACTCACAAGGCAATTAGTGATAATCCTACCTTCGCTAGTGATGAACACCTAGAACAATACCTTATTATATGGAAGAATTTTCATAATTTCTAAGTATTTTTAAAAAAATCCTAAATTATAACACAGTAATAATGAATTCCCATCATAAATTATTTCATTCTCCTCCGATTATTATTCTTTAGCCTATACTTTGGCCTATACATTTCTCCTCTTAACAATAAACTGTAAGTATCCTTGTCCACCCTTTTAGTTCGATGCTATTTCCTCCAACAATCTCTTGAGTCTTTTTCAGCCACTGAAGTTTGATGGAAAAGTAAAGCTACTTCTTTCCTATCTTCCTGATCAAACAGAAAGCAATGTATACTTGTTCTTAGTTGCTAGTTTCCCTTGTATACAGTCTCTTGATACCAGAGGAGGTTGTACAACTCTTTTCATGTTTAAAATACACATGACACAGCTGTAAAAATTATGTTGGGTTTCCTGAATAAGAGTGCTTTCCATATGCACAAAGAAGCAGCTCTGTCTCCACTCTATCTGACCCTGTCAGAACAGTGAAATGAATGACCCAATATGAGCTTGCAGTTTGGAAAAAAAGCTAACCAGTTTTTTATTAAGCATAGCATAGTTTTAAAACTGAGATAACTTGTAGTACACCAGAACTAGAAGATTTGACATGGCACTTTTAAAGACTGAAACAAGCCTGGAAGTGATTAACTCCTGCAATGCTCCCAAATATCCTCATGCAGTCATGCCAACAGTGCTCTCCCCTTCCCTTCATCTGTGCCTACCCAGATGAATACAACTTACTCTTAAATACAGTCTTGGCACATTCATTCAAGACTATTTTAAATGTACACTCTTAAACACTGGGGCCATTCACACGAACATTATTGCAATCCATTTATTAAGATGCAGCTGCACACAGGAGGCAAACCATAGCATCAATCCATCCTATTTGCAAAAAGCTTCCAGGTAGATTCCAAGGTTGTTTTAGTAGACATAACTGTGAACAGTTATCCAGAATAAAGACTGTCCTTCAAATGATTTTGTGGCAAAGTCATTTATGTCAGTAAGTATGCTTGAGTTCATACACTGTGAACAACTAAGGAGCTGACAGGGTGTTTTCTATTCATAATCTCAATTTTTGAATCCATTCCCCAACAAATGTGCCAAAAGCCAGATTTCATGTACTGGCAAGCACACTAAATAAGCCATTTGGGGGCTGGATTGTGAAGTATAAATCTGTATTTATAGAAAGTCCATTTTCACTATTTTGCAGTTGTTGTTTACAAGATGCACATTCAAAGCACAGGCTAGAACTGTAAAATCTGTACTTTAAAAATGAAGAGACACTGGGACTTTCTGCAGTTAAACCAATTCACTAAAGTAACCCTAAGACAGGGTCACTTTACAGTAACAGACTCTAACAGAGGTCTTATAACAGCTCTTTCAAATTCATGGTTACAAGGCTATCTTAAGTTATAAATATTAATTCCAAGGTCCTGCACTCTTTATTCACTGTGTAGTCACCACACAGTAGAGCACAGGGCCTTTTGTTAGATCACTGCTTTTACTCTAAGAAAAAAGGAGTACTTGTTCTAAGCTGCTTGGCATCAACAGCTCCCATTTCTTTGGTTGCAATGTGACTGGTAGGCTCTTCTGAAAACACAGTAAATCCCCAAATATAAACTTCCATGGAGATAATCTGGTGCATCAGAATTCAACAGGTTGTTCATCTTATAACTGTAGCATACTACAGGAGATAACTGAACCAGCAGTGGCTTAAGGTAAGGAAAAATATCTGTGGTGTACTTAAGCCAAAAAATCAAATTAAAAACTCTAGTCAATCAAGGCTGAAGTTTTTCTATTAACATTTGTATATAGGTAGATATAGATACCTACCATTTTACTTTATCATAGTTCTCTTGTCTGTAATCACCTTGCTGAATCATTTGCTTTGTATCAGCCAGTTCCAGTGTTAAACGCTGACATCTTATCTCAAGCTCTGACCGAGTTCTCCTCTCGTCTTCATAGCTCTAGAAGATAAGACATTTTGAAATTATTAAAGCTACACTGATATTTACTTAAAGCAATCACCAACTAAGTTTTGTGAAGGCCTCTTATGAGCATTCAAGTAGTACCATTTGTATCTGGAAATCTAGCAGGTATCACAAAGTAACCAGTCATATTGATACTCAACTTACTTTTTATCTTATCCTAAATAGGTGATTAATGTATCTAATTTTTTCTAACACATCTGTCCATGGGCACAACTTCCAAGACCAGTAAACCTCATATATACAGCTGGTGGTCTACAAACCTATAGTAGGAGCACAAAAGTCACACTCACTTTACAATATTTTCAAACAATTTTCCATGTGAAGACATATGCCGGTCAGTCACGAATCTTGCCAAATTCTCTCATTATATGAAAAATTTCAGCCAGTTCCTCCCAAATTGTATCTGGGAATTTATGTTTGCTAAAACATATTAGAATCATAGAATAGTTAGGGTTGGAAAGGAACTTAAGATCATCGAGTTCCAAACCCCCTGCCATAGGCAGGGACACCTCACACTACACCATGTCACCCAAGGCTCTGTCCAACCTGGTCTTGAACACTGACAGAGACAGAGCAGTCACAGCTTCCTTAGGCAACCTGTTCCAGGGCCTCACCACCCTAACAGGAAAGAACTTCTTTGTTATATCTATCCTAAACTTCTCCTGTTTAAGTTTGAACCCGTTACCCCTTGTCCTGTCACTACAGTCCCTAATGAAGAGTCGCTCCCCAGCATCCTTGCAGGCCCTCTTCAGATACTGGAAAGCTGCTATGAGGTCTCCATGCAGCCTTCTCTTCTCCAGGCTGAACAGCCCTGACTTTCTCAGCTTGTCTTCATATGTGAGGTGCTTGAGCCCCCTTATCATCCCTGCAGCCCTCCTCTGCACTTGCTCCAACAAAATATCATCCAAAGCTTTGGTGAAGGGAGTGAAAAAAGGAAAAAGAAAAAGGTATTTATTTGCTTATTTAATGGTCTATCAGCCTTAATTTCCATTTTCCATTCTTTGTCCTCCACATATACTTTGAGAGTCTACTATGCAAACTAGAAAAAAGGACCAAAGCAAGAGAACACACAGAAAGCAGAAGTATTTTAAAAACACTGGTTATTCCTTTTGAAGATAACTAGATTTCCTAATTATCATATTCCTCTCTCCCACCCCCCACAGGAATAGCAGACCTCTGTATCTTAATACTCAATCTAGACTCCATTTCTCAGATTTTTCTACAAAGTACAAATTTACCCTACAAAATTTTACACAAGTTTACCTTACTTGCTTGTCCTAAATGATGTACTACTTAGCAATTTCTTCACAAAACCAACAAAAAATAAGACTCAGCCACCTATGCTAGGGAAAACTGATGGACAGCACAAAGAACTGCCTGCTAAAACCTTGAGAATAACTTCTGGACATCCAGATTTTTTTTCCATCTTCTGTCTCTCAGAATACTGCCAAGTTCTGCTTTTTTTTTCCTGCTATAGTTGATATATGGCAAGTTCGATAATGGATTCTTGATAAACAATAACTCTATCTGGTTTTATCAAACAGGCATCACAATATTATTCACTGAAGGTGAACACTGCTTTAAGATGTAATTACTGAACTAACCATTTAACCACTGCAAAATAAATTTATTTTGCAGAGGGACATTGTATGAGTGCATAACTTTTTAACGTAAATTGAAAGCTATGCTTCATACATTATAAGAGAGTATAGCAATTGTGTCTAGCTAGTTTTTAATAGACAAGAAAAGTTTAGGAAAGTAGCATTTAAGTAACGGATGACTCCTAAATGCAGCTTCGTAGGAGGAATGAACACAAAGATAATACTCTAGGAAAGGGATGGAAAGACACAAAGAACAACCAAATTCACAGACACCATAAACTGAAAGTCTGACAGAATGCTTCTTGAAAAAATACACCTAAATTTCCGTAAGACACTACAGAAAAGCTCCCTGAGCCACCAAATATACTGTAAGTATCCTGTTGATAAATAAGAATTTTTTGGTTTATATATCACAAATCACATTAGATGACAACACTAAAAAAAGTTTTCATGAGGATTTTGGATGGTATATCATTAAGAACATGTCATCTGAAGACACAATTGTTAATCATCCTAACATACTGGTACATATGGCTTATTTTTATGTTTACCCTAGTGGATATACATTATACAAATCAACACTATAGAAAAGTTTCTTCTTAAACCAATTACCATGGTATCATTTATAAAAATGGCATTATTATAACACTAAAGCCTCGGTCTGGGTAAAGAGTGTTGTCTACAAGTTAGCTAGAATTTCAAATATGTAACAAGTGTGCAGTGCAAACATGACTAATCTTGCAACAGGAAATGGGCGTAAGGGCACTTAATTTTTAAGTGCAAATTGAAAGATTAAGTTCGGATACAATTACTCTGCAAATATCATGTGCCATTCTGCTGCTAATACCATGCTAGAATTCATAAACCCTTCACAGAGAAAGCTATTGAAGCTCCTACAGTATTACTCATTTACAACTAGAAGACAACAACCAAAAGTATACAATTAAATTGGTTAACCTCTGGACAAATTTGTCATGAACAGCTCTGAAGCACCAATTTACAGAATAGTGAAATATCTACAAAACTGTATCTACAGAACTAATTCTTTTTAACACCTAAGATCTAAAACAGCTTTGAATTTTATTTAACACATCACAGAATCATAGAATAGTTAGGGTTGGAAAGGACTTTAAGATCATAAAGTTCCAACTCCCCTGCCACAGGCAGGGCCACCTCATGCTAAACCATGTCACCCAAGGCTCTCTCCAACCTGGTCTTGAACACCAATAGAGATGGAGCATTTACAACTTCCTTAGGCAACCCATTCCAGTGCTTCACCACCCTCACAGTAAAGAGCTTCTTCCTTATATCTAATCTAAACTTCCTCTGTTTAAGTTTTAACCTGTTACCCCTTGTCCTATCACTACAGTCTGTAATGAAGAGCCCCTCCCCAGCATTCTTATAGGCCCCCTTCAGATACTGTAAGGCAGCAGTGCTAGTGTCATGTAGCAATATGATAACCCCAGAGAAGGGGAAGGAGGTTAAGTTCTACTTTTGAAATGATACTAAGACATAACCAAACAGTTTGATGCTTAAAAAAATAATTACAGAAAGGAGGGTTTGTTTTGGTTTGTTTTGTTTTTAAAGATTAACTGTAATTCTTGAAGAAATACTAGTTCTTCTACACAGGTCAACGTTTTCTAACTACCTAATCTCTTAGGTATCAAAGTTGTATTTTAATCACAAGAAGAAATATGGAAGACAAGCTAATAAACAGCCTACAGGTTAACACACAAAATCCCCTATACAGTAAGCATATCTCCAGGTAGCAGCCACACAAGCTTCTGGACTTCTATAGCAATACATCTTAAAGACATACAAACAAGGTGCCTGTGTTTAGGCAGAATAAGCCTTGCTTTGCATGTAGTGAAGTTAATTAAGTTTATAACAATGTCCATATGCCCTGAACTGACTTTAAGATCTCTGCAAAGAAACAGCATTATCTTTCTATTTACCTTCAAGAGATAGCTTGGAAATCATGATGAAGTCATGTCCTGCTGAAGCAAAAAGGGGGCTTTTAAAGGGATCAAGATACAGATCACTTTCAAGGACATGAATGAGGTCCTAAAAATAACACCAATTAATAAAAATAACTTAAGTAAGCCCACAAGTGTGAAGAAAAGATTGTGATGATCCTGCGAGCAATGTATAACTTTTCTTCAGCTTCTTATTAATTTTTGTTACTGCAGAGCAGCAAATCAGATGAGGCAATTAAAACAAACAAATCTGACGTGTGAGATGGGTAGGCAAACATTGCCTAAAGAAATTGTTAACAGAGCTGTCCAAAAGACCCAGTATTAACCACTACAGGTCATTTCTGCAAAATACATGAAGCAGTCCCTACCAAGAAGTGATTCCATTTGGTTTACAAACACTGTCAACAGATGGATGTTTTGAGCAAGAAGATTCTAAACTTCACTGATATGCACCATTTAAAAAACAAACTGGTAGAGAAACTAAAGATCTAATGACAGACCTCAGTTTTATGTTATCTTCCATCTGGAATGAATAGCAGCTTATAGCAAGTCACTTGAATAAACACCTCTCTAAATTTCAAGTACAAAAATTGGGTGACATACTTTTTGAACAAAGTTAGTGACACATAATACATGGTAGGGATTAGCTGATCTTTCAAAAAGTCTTTGGGGATAAGAAGATAAACAAAACTGCAAGGAAAAGATTAATCAGCCAATCAACCAGAAGAAGCATGACTTCTTCACACTGTCTACAGATAGGCCAGTGGAAGAAAGTGATCCTGCTTTTAAAAAGCTAACTTGAAAGAACTTCATTTCTGAAGGATCACTTACACAAGCCAGCACTTTCTGTTTGTATCCTAAGGTACTTAATGGCCCTACACAAATGTAAAGCTACTATAACTATTGTAACATGAAAAACAATTCCCTCAAGTTAGTTGGATAAGGTGCACTACTTAGTGAAGATGACATTTTGCTTTAATCCATTTCATAGAATCATAGAATGGTTAGGGTTGGAAAGGACCTTAAGGTCATCTAGTTCCAACCCCCCTGCTGTGGGCAGGGACACCTTACGCTAAATCATATCATCCAAGGCCTCATCCAACCTGGCCTTGAACACTGCCAGGGATGGAACATTCACAATCTCTCTGGGCAACCTATTCCAGTGCCTCACCACCCTAACAGGAAAGAATTTCCTTCTTATATCCAACCTAAACTTCTCCTGTTTAAGTTTTAACCCGTTACCCCTTGTCCTGTCACTACAGTCTCTAATGAAGAGTCCCTCCCCAGCATCCCTATAGGCCCCCTTCAGATACTGGAAGGCTGCTATGAGGTCTCCACACAGCCTTCTCTTCTCCAGGCTGACCAGCCCCAACTCCCTCAGCCTGTCTTCATATGGGAGGTGCTCCAGTCCCCTGATCATCCTCATGGCCCTACTCCGGACTTGTTCCAACAGTTCCATGTCCTTTTTACATTGAGGACACCAGAACTGCACACAATACTCCAAGTGAGGTCTCACGAGAGCAGAGTAGAGGGGCAGGATCACCTCCTTCAACCTGCTGGTCACATTCCTTTTGATGCAGCCCAGGATACGGTTGGCTTTCTGGGCTGCAAGCGCACACTGAAGCCAGCTCATGTGAGCAGTCCACAGAGAGTTTGCAGGTCAGGGTTAAAGGGAATATAGCTATGGGAGACATTACTGTGGGGGGATCTGTTATAGACCGCCGGATCAAGGAGAACCTGCGGATGAAGCACTCCATAGACAGGTAGGAAAAGTCTCACGCTCACAGGCACTTGTTCTCATGGGTGACTTCAACCACCCTGACATCTGTTGGAAGGACAGTACACAACTCTTTGTGTGCGGCAATCTAGCCAGTTCTTTATCCACTGAGTGGTCCATCCATCAAATTGATGGCTCTCCAATTTAGAGACAAGCATGTCGTGTGGGACAGTGTCGAACACTTTCACAAGTCCAGGTAGATGACATCAACTGCTCTACCCCTGTCCATCAGTTCTGTAGCCCCATCAGAGAAGGCCATCAAATTGGTCAGGCAGTATTTCCCCTTAGTGAAGCCATGCTGGCTGTCACCAAGCACCTTGTTGATTTTCATGTGCCTTAGCATGCCTTCCAAGAAAATCTGCTCCAAGATTTTGCCAGGCACAGAGGTGAGACTGACTGGTCTGTAATTCCCCGGGTCATCCATTTTCCCCTTCTTGAAAATGGGGGTTATATTTCCCTTTTTCCAGTCATTGAGAACTTCACCTGACTGCCATGATTTTTCAAATATGATGGCCAGTGGCTTTGCAACTTCATTTGCCAGCTCCTTCAGGACCCGCGGATGGATCTCATCAGGACCCATGGACTGGTACACGTGCACAGTATGTATTCAAAAATTATTGGTCAATACATTATTTAATTGAATTACAACAGCCCAAATATCAGGAAGAAGTTACACATAACTGGACAAATAGGACATCTTTTCCAGCATGCCGATACGAAACTGGTAATCTGTCAAGGACTCTAGATAGGGCACTCCCAGTCACTAGCAATGGTACTCTCAATTTTACAACATTCAGATACATCTAGTGGTGACTGATCCTTTAAGCAATAGCTTAGTTTGTTCTTTGAAGACCATAGAAATATTTTTCCTCCAGCTGGGAAACATTATCACAGAGAAAACTGTTAGGTATGCCTAGCTAAGCCTGACAGCTACTAATCCTGATTCAGAGACAAGCTCTTGGAAAGAATCCTTGTCTTACATACATCCAGCTTTGTCTGTAGGCTAACCATAGCTTTTAACTGCCATACTATAAATTTGATTGCAAGTCTTAAAGACAACGTTACAGGAGGAAAAAAAAAAAAAAAAAAAAGAAAGACTTAAGACTTGCTAAAACTGTATCAAGATCGAATTCCAGAAAAACACTGCCAAGAAACTCATAGCCAGAGAAGAAAGCAATACTTAATCTTCTAGGCCTACAAAGAAAAGCAGAATTTCCTTCACAGACATTCTCCCAGTCTTGAGAGAAACACAAGCAGTAAATTACATCTGTTTGAGAAAAGGTTCTAACCACTTTGGAAGCAAACAACTCTGAAAATAGTACACCGATATTCAGCATGGGAACACACACATCAGAAGCTGGTTTTCTTTCCGGGAAGCTCCTGGTAATACAACACTACAGCTGGACTTCCCTCTATCTGTACCACCAAAGGTGGAGGTGCCAACATTATTTATACTTTAAGTACTGAGCACTGTAAAAGGACCAAAACAAGTCTAGTGGAAGGTTTCCCTGCCCATTGGCGGGGGGTGTGGTGTGTTAATAGCCCTTCCAACCCGTTTGATTTGATTTTATGATTTGATAACAGATCAGTCAGCACTGCAACACAAGAACATGGCTTTTACCCATTCCACTGACTCCTCCCCAGTCTGTTGCTGCTGCACCTAGAAAAAGAGGACCACACTGGTCTAAATTACAGATGGAATCACTGTGTATAGAGCACCATTAACTTTGTGGTAGTACTGCAGAACCACTTAGCCTGACCACTTTAAAAACAGAAAGTGGTGACAGAGATTTTTTCACACTAGCTGTGTTTATCAGATTATGTTCCAGTGCTAGAAATCAGTCTTCATGCTGTTCTCTGCTACCAGTTGTCAGAAACAGCTCCCCACCCTACTGAGTCTGTGTTACAGATTCAGCAGGCTTTGATTAAATGCTAACTCAGAGCAGCAACAGACAATCAACAAGAGAACTTTGTTACCAAGTAACGTAAAGTTTTAGTGGTCTTAATCTTGGGATACTAAGAATTAAATAAGTGCTGACAGAGGCCGATAAACAGTTAGGACCTTTTGCCACTTCTGAATAAATGAAAGATAAATTAATATACCTAGAATACAAATACAGGTGATGTAGATTTGGAAGATGTCTTTCATGTCCTGATGTCAGCACTTTTGCCTACTACAAATGAATTAATGAATGGCCTAGAGACAAGAACATGAGGATTTGTCAAATCTTAGAAACTTGGTTTCTACAAGGCTACAATGACAATTCAATTTTTAGAGAACCAAGCTTTCTAGTTCATACAGCTGGATACTTATAAACTCAGTTGGCTAAGAGGCCACAATGCCAGGCAACTGACCCATTTTCGTGCCAGGTGAGGTCTGTTGTGCTGAGAACAAGTTTCTCTTGGTGGGTGCTCCCCTCAGCCCCCAAAAAACAAACAAACAAAAAAGGCAGCATATAGCAAAAAAGGATTTGGTGGGTTCAAAGACCTTGTTTTATATAACCAGTACTCAGACATACTGGCTCATCTTAATAACATCCAGACAACTGAACTGTGCAGCTTTGCCTTCTCACAAAACACTAAGGGCTCACGAGCAAAGAAAACAAAATAATGTGCCTTGTTTTGGAGTATGAACAGAAGAACAGTGAAATTAGAGCTCATTTCCTTTGACCAAATTAAAGGACTACAGCCATCCTGTCACAAAATACTAGGCAATGATTGTCTTATTTGATGAATTCATTTCACATTTAAATTTTCCTAGAACTGGCTTTGCATACTAGACAAGTTTGCATTTTCCTTTAAATTTTTTCAGTTCTCTGTTGGCTAGATAGCCTGTCCCAAGTCTATACCCAATTGTCTTGTATTTCCCACTAGTTTATTTCTAGGTGAATATCTACACATATGAAACTTACTCAAACCTAGTCCCTCAGGCATGAACAAGCAGAAAAGCTCCAAGACATTAGTAATTCTTAAAAAAAATTGGGCTAAACACGTATTTTAGTTCCTTTCTATATTCCACAAAGAAGAAAAAACATGTTGAAACTCATTAGGGAGTTTGTTAATGATGTGCAACAGTAGGGAAAAAAAATGCTTATTGTAGGAAGTGGTTTATTCTCACAGAGGGAAGGGAAAAAAAAAAAAAAGAGAAAAAAAGTAATAGATTGTCTTAACTTCAGTGATGACTGCATCTCAAATATCTGTATCAGTAGTTTCCTAATGAACTTTTAAACCCAGAAGAGACACATTGTTAATAAATAATGTAGAGAACAGAAATATTGCAACTGTTGGAGAAAACTTAAGGAATACTGGATGGCAAATCAGAGAAAGGATATGAAGAGTGTAAGTTCCTTAAAAACAGGAAAGAAGCTTCAGCAACTGTGTTTCATGTATCTGGTAATAAAGAATAATTGGAATATCACAAAAGCAGTAAAAGAAGAGTATAAGAGCTTAAGACTCTGAATAAAACTGTACTTTATTTCCTACTGATAAATTCCTTGCAATAAAGCCTGACCTTATTTAAGGAACTCAAATAAGTAAGTTACCCTGAGAGTACACCTTGAAAACACTTCTTCATAAACTGCAAGAGATGCATACGTACATTAGTTTTAGTGTATTAAGTACATTAGAGATTCTGAAGTACCCTCACATATTGGTGATGCTCCTTACTACCTGAAACAGCCTGAGGTACCTTGTTATATTGACACTCATCAAGTCACAAGGTCAAATCTGAACTTGTCAGAAGCAAAACAGAGACTTTCAAGTCTCTCTGCACATAAAATACCTCATCTCAGGTCACATACACATCACCTCTGCATAACAGATAAGGTAAAGACTTGAGTTTGGGGGAGTGTATATATGGAAAAACTGTAGTAAGTGAACTTACCCGAAACCTAAGAATCCTAAGGAGTAATTTTTATTAATAACTGTAAGCCATTTTATTTTTTTTTTAACTTGTTACATTTCAGCAACTGGATATCTTCCCCAATTGGTTTTGGCTTGGGTTTTTCCATTTAAACGAGGTATTCATTCTTAGTAATTGTCTCTCATTTTAAGCATGATTATGGAAACAGGGTATAAGCATTCAAATAACCACCTCAGTTCAACACAGGCAACATTCTAGTGCTTTTTCACCAACATCGAAAGCCTAGTAAACTTCAAACTTGGAAAAATAAAATCAGTAGGAAAGGTGGATACTGCCAACATGTGGTATAAAAAGAACAAAATTACATGTTTCTATATTAAAGAAAGGTCAGTATACCAAGAAAATTGTTTCTAGCAAAACTTTAATTATTGTTATCTACTATCCTGTTAAGCTGCCGTATCAAAAATTAACACAGATGTCAGTCAAATCTCAGAAGGCTGAAATCCTCCTGTAGAATTTTATTCAATCAAAGCACATTAAATGTACAATGAAGCAAAATGAATGCTCAGGTAAATCAGTTAATTTAAGTTATGGCTAGAGATGATTACAAAATAATGGTGAAGCACATAAGTGCCCAAATTTTACTGGCTACTTTTAATTCAATCAAAAAGAGAAATGAAAATTATATGAATTTCACAAAGATGATCCTGTACAATTAATAACTCTTTACAGCTGATTATTCCATAAGTTAATTCTGAAGAAAAAAAAAAAAAAGAAAAAAAAGTGGTAACTAAAGAATAAGGTCAGAAGTAGCAAACTGACAGTGGCATTCAAGTGCCTGCTGGCCACAACTTGGATAAATACACACTAGGTACCTGAAGCTGTCTTATCACAATTCCAGATTTATGCAGAACTAAGGTAAAATACAAATCTTCCTAGTTGTATGCATACTAAGAATATTATAAATGTTCATAAATACCTTCAAAAATACATTCTTCATATACTGTTTCAGCTCCTTTGCTCTTTGCAAATAAAAAAATAAATATATTTAGATAATTTGTTTCTCTATCTCTGGCATTTATAACATACCTGAAATTATCTTTTTCTTTAGTATAGAAATAAATAGGAAATTCAAATATAAAAGTTGAAAAGCAGAAGAGAAGAGGCAACTCCAAAGAATTCTTTAAAAACGCATTTTTAGATTATCTAAAACTAAAGGTGAGGCAAATTACTAAGACATCACCATCTTGAAAACTATACACTGAACAATCATTCCCTATCTACTTCTGGATGGATCTCTTGTCTCAGTTTCCCTGACCTGAACCTTGCCCTCAGAAAGCACAACATAGCTGGTAAGAGTCTATCCTTAACATTCTAATGAGCAAATTTTGCAGAGTAGCTATAATGCAAAATTAGCTGTTATGCAAGGGCATCTGTAGCTTGCTTCTCCTTTCCCTCTCACCTCAGCCCTCCTACCCCCACTTATTATTATACAGCAAAAGAACCCTCTTTTATATCTTATACATCAATAATGATTTGGAAAATTAGTTTTTTGCAATATATTTACACATTTTCTTAATTGAAATAATTAAGATTCACAGACCTCTGTCAGACACTTCAGTTGCGATTTGTACCCACGTAGTTCTTCTGTTAGGCTCTCTTTTTTCATCTGTAGATCACTTAACTCTTTTCGTAAGGAATGGACTACTTCATAGAATAGAATCTAGAAAAACAAGATACATATTCAAAATTGAGACTAGCAAAACTGCAATCGCAAAGCCACAGTTAAAAAACAAACAAACAAACAAAAACAAACAAAAACAACAAACAAAAAAAGCCACACAAAAACAACAATACAGACCCCAGCTTAACATTTTATGGCAATAATTCACCAAATAATTTCTAGCGTAAACAAGGAACCTGGCTGAGGCTAGGGAAATGTTAAAGCAAAGACAGTGTTTTTCTTTAAGACACTAACAGCAGCAGCAAAGAAATAATCAGTTTGTGTTTGGCACTAAATAAAAAAGGAGGAATAAAGGTAAAGATATACATGTCTGTTCAACTAAGGCAGCTCTCAGGCTGCCTGATTAAAATGCAGAGCTGCTAAGGGACCACATGTTCCCTCCCTCTTACTTGTGCCAATCCTAGGGCCTATTTGATTAATATTGTAAAAAAAAGAAAAAAGAAAAAAAGAAAGTAAGCCTATTTAGCAATAAACCAACGTGACTTGCTAACTTTCCCCAAGCCAATATAAATTTTAATGGGGTGTGTAGAAGTGGGGAGAGATTAGCTCTGTTTTCTGCCAGTTCAGTGTGCTGAATCTGGATCAAAATGCGAGAGCAAGCGCAGGAAGCAGAACAGCCCATGACCAAGAAAAGCCATGATACACCCCCCACACACACTTTCAGCAGTGACAGGCTGCTGCATGGGTTCAGCTGCATCATGCAACTATGCCTCTGACAGAATCTGCCCTGCTAAATTAACACTGAAAAAAAAAATCCTTGTAAAGGGATGAAAAAAAAATAAATAATAACAATCCTGTAACAGATACTCCTCTCTCTTCCCCCAGTCCACTCACAGGCATAGTCTCAGACAAGTAAATCTCAGATCCATAAACTCTTCCAGAACATTTGTACTGAACAAGAAAAAATACTAGAAAAACACAGTACTAAACCATAAACCAGCAGTAAAAAACAAATCCCAAACCCCTAAAACAAAAAGACAAAAGAGACAAAGAAGAAAGAGCTTTTTTGATATACACCCACACACACGTACACAGATGTTATTACTCCTAGATTAACCTGATACCTTATAATGTTTGTTTTGTGGGATGAAAAGCAAAGAACAGATAATTAAGCACTATTTTCATGCAAAAGCTTCTCCATACCCCTCTATCATGAATGCTTTGTTTGATATACAATTAAAGAAGAAATACAAGCAAGAAAGCACAGACAGAACTCAAGAGCAAGCTGTACTACACTTCCATGCAGAAGACAAGTCTGTTTTACTACCTGTAAACAACAGAAGACAAAGAAAAGTTCCAGGTATATTCCACATAATTGACAGCATACCACAGAAGCCATGGAAATTTGTGATGTAAATATAGGTGTAGTTTGCTTTAGACAACAAAGCAAATGTGTAACATGACTGGAAGACTAATAGTAAGGCAGAAAAAGTGACATTTTCTTTTTTTTGTTTTCAAGTTTTTCCAAATATTGTGCTTGTTAAAAGCTGCAGTTGCTTGAATCTGTTGCACTCAACAAGAGAGCTCCACTTTTCAGCCTTACCTTCAGATGCAAAACAAGCACAAGCTAAAGTAAGACATATACTATAAATCTGAAGCAACTTCTTATAAAAAAAAATGAATGCTTTCCCAAAATACAGCTGTTATTTTTAAGATGGTAAGAAGGGATTCTCAGTTTGTTATGTCTAAGTTTACACACAAAATGAAGAAAATGAAGGACATTTTAAACTACAGTTCATTTTAAAAAGAAATAAGGTAGGATCACTTTTTTGTTCATGTTCTGAAAATTCCAAATGACAAGTCGAACCATCAGATGCTACAGCAGCTAAAACTAGAAAACAGAAATTTTCTATTCCGAGAAGTGAAGTGCATAATATTGCTTTATTGTACTGCTTCATTACTTTTTTTTCTTGCATTATGCCAATATTCAAGGACTTTTTTTCCTGTCCATCTGTGAAATCCCATTGTTTCTAATTGGCTTGCATGAAAACAAAACAGCAAAGATAGCTTTGTGGCTTCTTTCTAACTTCCAAACTACATCAGGCTTCAGCTACTTCAAAGTAGTAATTTTTCTGTCTCTTCTCTATAGCTTCCACTGACTAGTTTGCGCCTATGTGGACTCTTTAAGAACTTGTCCAACTACATCTGAAATCAAGCAACTGATTTTTAATCAAATCCTCTTCCCTCCCCAAAAAAATATTATATTATTTTCTTTAAAAATAACCTTGACTGTCACTAATTGATGACTATTTAAAACATTGTGGGTTTTTTAAACCACACTACTTTTTCCCTTAAGTTCTTGTCTTTTTATTGTGATTTCCTTAGGAAACCTAACTTATGCCATCATGCCACATTTACTTCCCAAACTGCAACAATCTTAAAATAAGATTATCCAGTATCAAACTAGGATTTCATGGGATATAGGTATCAAGATAGGTGTATCTATCTGCACAGCCCTCCTGAGAAAACATCAATCTATGGTAATAAGAAAGTGCAAATTAATGCAGACATGAGGGGAAGGTTGCAGCAGAAGTCAACTGTTACTTAACTTGCTTGATGGCAAATAAACATTCATGTAACTCAGCAGTCAAATCACACATATTACCTCTTGTCGAGTTCATATAGCAGCAACAAAGATTATTCTAATGGGATTTCAGAAATAACTGCATATCTTAAAAAATACAAATTTATATTCATGTGCTGTAAGGAAAAGGTCACCACTTTCCAGGCAATTTTTAAAAAGTTCTTAATATGTGCCCACCATTTTTTATAGAAAACAAAGCTTAACCTAAAAATGGGTGGGCGCAGAGGATGAGGAAGTTGGCTCCTGTTAAATGAAGTCATGTTAAAGTAGTTTCATCAGTTACTGCCTTCTTAAACAAAGGGCAAATGAGCTGTAGTTAGTAAAATGAGGCCACTGAAAAACATAGCGACTGAAATTGGATCAAACAGAATTCACAGATTCCATTTTTAAACAACTTGATGAAAAATTTTTAGGAGTACACAAATGCTCACTTTACTGAACAAATTAAGTGATTCAGCTGCCAAGCACCAGTTCAATGACCTGGAGTGCTTTAAAATTTTTCTGTTTCCAAGAAAATCATTCTTATAAACAGTAAAAAAACCTCTAAATTTTTATATACAAGTTAAAAAAAGTGTGATTTTTAAGAGAAAGATGCTTAAAACATCATTATTGGAACTAGATTATCTCTAAGGTCTCTTCCAACCCAAATTATTCTATGATTAACTTAAACAGGGGAAGTTTAGGTTAGACATAAGGAAGAAGTTCTTTACTGGGAGGGTGGTGAGGTACAGGAATGGGTTGCCCAAGGAGGCTGTGAATGCTCCATCCTTGGCAGTGTTCAAGGCCGGGTTGGACAGAACCAGAGCCCTGGGCGACACGGTTTAGTGAGAGGTGTCCCTGCCCATGGCAGAGGGGTTGGAACTTGATGATCTTAAGGTCCTTTCCAACCCTAACTATTCTATTATTCTATGATTAACATTAAACATTGCCTAGTTTTTGCTCTATCGTGTCACTATTGCACCCCTTTGTGGCAGAACAGTGAAAAAACATCTCATTTGTTTTAATTCTATGTCCTGTTTGTCTATGTTGCAGTATCTCTATATACAAAATGTGTATTTAAACACTTCCTGCTGTTTTTCCATTATATCAGGTTTCAAATAAAGTGTAAGAATTATATATACAATTGCTTCTATCCTGGAGAATTGTAAAGCAGTATTTCATAATGGATAAACAGAAAAAAGTCTGGAAATTTCTTGCTCAACTCTTCTTTAAGCAAAACTTTCTCACCAAGGAGAATTTTATTCTCATATCAATACACTATACTGTTAGTCTGCCCATAGATCTGGAGTCGGAGATTTTATCTGCCTGAAAAATGCACAATTCCTCCTTAGGTGAGTAAAGCAGAAAACAGCATCAGAAAAATTACTTAGTCCCTTCAACATCCTTTTACTAGCTTTCTGAAACCAGATGGATGCATACACAGGATATACAAAACTGTTCTGTAGCCTCTCAGCATCTGTTACAGCTGAACAACTCAAAGTAGTGATAATCACCGAGCTTAACCGATACTCTCATGTTCATGCTGATCCTGTTGCCAAAATAAGTTGGGAGAAGCAGAAAACAGCATCTTACTACAAGACGACACTGTTTATGTCTTCACTACAATGTCTTCTCACGAAAAAAAAAAAAAAATTGGTTTGACCAAAAAAGGACTTCTTCAGTCCTTTCCAAAGAAAGTGACATATATGTAAAGAAAAGGACTTCACTGAACACGTAGGTAGGGGAGTTTCTGTCACAGACAAAAGTAGAATTTACCAGTTGAATGCAAGCGGAAAAGAAAGATAGATTAGAGGTAGAAGGTGGCTGTTGCCTCTCCTGCTTCACATCCTTTTTAGAGTACCCTTCTATTCACAAATACAGTCTAAGCAATCTGTGCTGTGACACCTACACTTAAAGCAGCTGGCAAGGTTACTAACACCTTGTATTTCTCCTTCCCAGCTACACATTCTTTTGTACTGACTGCCAATCAGCTCCAAAGAACTGGAGCTTCCTGCATACCAATTTCAAGCAAGCTGACAGAGATTTCAGTTTGCGTTTAAAATTTGCTTTTTCAACCATGGTATTGCAGGAATCAACAAAACCCCTGAAATACTTCTGCAGAGGGCAGGGTACAGTAGGCAACTAGGGGTAGCGACCTAAGAGGCTCCAGCTAGGTGATCTTGTTATTCGTACAGAGCCTTAAAATTTTCCCAGTACTTTCAAAAGTCCAAGTTTTAGAACTTTTGAGAAGATGTTTCCAAGCACATCCTTAAGATAAGAAGGACAAGTTAGGCTTCTCTGTACATATTTTAGAGCACAGTATACCATTACTTTCATCCAGCAAGAGAACTCATTCATGCAGCATTTATACCTCAACAAATCCACTAAGCTTTTTAAATTGTATTATTTACAGCTTCTTTAATAACTAGCTCTACAAATAAGTAAAATGCTAATACTTTGGTGGATTAAGGTTTGTATGTCCAAATCCTCTTCATTTCCAGAAGTGAGCCAGGATAGTCTGGACATATTCCACAGTCTGTGAAGACACTGTCTTTTTATTGCAAGCAGAAATCCCCCTGCCCTTCTATCTACCCATAAGCCATAATTAAAAAACTTCTTAAATCAAGAAAACGGGTCTTACAGTAGTCTTTAAGGTACACTTTATCTCCTGCGTTTAGTCAGACAGGAAATGGACAGATGGAAAACATGAAGGAAAGGTAAGAGATCTCTGCAACAGCCACCTTGACTTCCGGCTCTGGCAAGCCGAGTTTCAAATTACTTTTTTCAGCCTGCTGTGTTTTAGATCATCAGTGTGTACCCACCATGTAACTGTAACACCTCGTCTGCTTAACCTGCTTAAAATATGTCAGCAATTCTAATCCTTTCAAGACATCAGAGTCTGGACTTAAAAGGTTCCCCTCTTTACTGGAATCCTGTTGTAACAGACAGATCCAAAAGCACACCTGTCTCTGAAGTTCCCTCATTTCTAGCTGGGGAAGAGTAAGAATTTAGGAGTATAGACTGGCTTCCACTATATGCAAATACCTTTAATTCTAAACAGAAGCAATTTACAGCTTGTGGTGGGTTGACCCTGAGCAGCAGCCAAGCACCCATATTGGCTGCTCACTGGCTGCCTCCAGTGGGAGCAGGACACAGGAGTGTGAAGAACAAAAGCAAGGAAACTCAGGTGTTGAGTTTTCTCAACAGTTTATTAGTGAAGGAAAGAGAGAGAATCATAGAATAGTGGTTGGAAGGGACCTCATGGATCATCTGGTCCAAACTTTCTTGGCAAAGCATAACCTAGACTAGATGTCTGAGCACCCTGTCCAGCTGAATTCCAAGTGTCCAACACTGGGGAGTCCACCACTTCCCTGGGGAGATTATTCCAATGGCCATGCAAATACAGTCACCACCTCTTGCAAGCAGACTGATGCCCAGCCAGTCTCTGAGCAATAACCACCTTGGAAGCCACCCCCCACCTCATCTTTCTTCCTCTATTTCCAGTTTATATTACTGAGCATGACCTTAGATGGCATGGAATATTCCTTTGGCTGATTCATGCCAGCTATTCAGCTGTGTCCCCTCTCAAGCTCATGAATATCCCTTGCTTGCTGGGGAGAGGGGAAGAAGAGTAAGCCTTGATGCTGTACAAGCACTGTCCAGCAATAGCTGTAACACTGGTGTGTTGCCAACACTGTTTTAGCCAAGCACAAAGCAAGCACAAGAAGATTCAGGCTGCTATGAAGAAAGTTAACTCCATCCTAGGCAAACCCAGGATACTGCTATATTTTAAACCAATACAAAACTCAATACTCACAGAAACATATTCAGGGATAGAAAGCTGGTCTTCAGGAAGTAACTTTAGCTGCTTATAGCAATCATCTGTCAACTCCAAGTCTCGCAAACTACGACGGATATCTCCAGCCCTCTCCCTTAACTGACGATTTGTTTCCTCCAGTTGCTTCTGTCTCAACAAAATAGTTTCCATTTCTTGTTTCATTAGAGCCTGATGTTTTCTTCAAGATTGATTTGAAAACAGAAGACATTAAGTAGCAAGTAACACAAGTGACAAACCTTCACAATACGCTGGTAAGGCAGTGAGTTATGCTCATTGTAGTGGGGAAATTTTACAGAGATTAGGTAATTAGCACAAAAGTGTACACCAGCATGATTACACAATCATATCATATATGCCAGAAACTTTACATTGACAATATGAGGCTGAATCTGAGAAGTGTCAATTAAGCTCCACATGTGCTGACTTTAATTGGTAAATTTAGACTAACTTATAAATTCAAAACATTAAAAGCATGAAAAAGCTGACTGTATTTCCACACAAAACCCAAGGAACTAGTAAATCACCAAAGAAATAGTACAATAGTAAGTTACATTTGTGTCTTACCAAGTTTCAGCACATACGTGATTAAGGCCTATTCCACACACAACCCTTCATTTTCTGCCCAGTGTAATACACAAAATTGGGATCCATTTTAAATAAAACAAAACAAAAAAAACAAAAAAAATCACACCACAAACCACACACTGCAAAGGCCACTACACTTAAACAAGCGGCCCTACTGCCAGCCTTAAAATACTACCATTATTATTATCACCAGAGATATGGTATTATGCAACAAGAAAAACTGTGCATCACTTCAAGATGTTTCTAAGTGTTCACTTTATTTAAATCAAATGTAACTGACCTAATTTTTCAGAGGTTTTAGCCATGACTCTTGAAAATCTATTCAAATTAAATCATTCTTCAAAATGGACCAACTCCTACATTATTTTAAAAAGTAATATTAAAAATACTAGCTGGTACTACAAGGCAGTGTCTGGCTCACTGATTTCAAAAAGACAAGAGAAAGTCCCAGGTCATCAATGCAGTCACACAAGGAAACACTCTGTACATAGCGTGCAATACTCTTAAACAGAGATGGAAAGTGATGTAAAAGGCAGACAGGAAAACTAACTACTTTACTTTTCCCAGTCTTTTCATTAAACTTTTTATGCTTATTAATAGCAATTTGCACCGAAGTTCTTGTTTTACTGAACACTTCACAAATAACTCAGATATGGCCAACATAAAAATATTCCACTCTGGTGCAAATCAGCATTCAGAATGACAAGGCATTTTTCTGACAGTCAGCTGCTCCGAGTTAAAAGACTTTGTTGTAACTAATCCCAAATCCAGCTTCATATCCCTAAATCTGTTCTAGGCTTACTACAGAATATGACTTTGAATTAGTTACATCCTGTAAGCTCTAACATGAGACTTATAAGTAATGCTCTTCCTTCACAGGTGTTAGAACATTTAACTGACAAAGTAATTTGGAGAAGCCTGTGTGCCAGTCTATTTTCAGCTACAGGTTAATTCAAAATGTTTCAGAAAAGCAAGATGAAAAATTTCTGCATCATCAACTGATAATGTTCCTGACCAATAAGCAATCCTAACTGGGAGTGCTAAACATTATCCCCTTACCTTTCCCAAGTCATCAAGGCGGCAGAGTTATTCAAAATTCTGTTTAATTTCATGCAAAATCTGCCACCTCTACCTACTCCTTTTACTCTTTACTAGTTTTAAGAATGCTCTTACTCCAGTTCTTATTCAGTTTTGAATCCAGGTAACAATAAAACTTCAGCAAGTGAAAGCTGAATTCAAATGTATGTATATGTAAATGAAACACACAAATTCCATTTTTAGAATGCAAAAGAAATCCTATTCCTGCAATTCATAATCATTAGCTTCCATTAACTGTCAATGAATTAATTAAAATTCATATTAATAAATTATTAAAGATGAAGTTCTTAGTTTTACTCCCATTGTACCTGGAATCTTCTTGCTGTAATGCCAGCTGACTATCCAGTCGTAAAGACAACAGCTTCTTTTGATGGACTGCATCATTAAGTTTCTCTTCTAGCTCTTCAATCTAAATAGAATGAATGTAAGTATAAAACAAAGACTGGAGCTTACTTTGGTAATTAAAAAAAAACAACTGTACAAAAAGGTGGAGAGCCAATGCCGTAGGAAATGCAATGACTATCTGACAAGACCTCCAAATATGCCAAATAATAAGTTTCATAAATACAATACAGATTTTGCCCTAATGAACTAAAAGTAAAAAAGACTTAGCTCTAAACCTTATTGTTTTCAGCCAAATAGCTACTTGTTCAACTAACTTCAAACCAGGCTTAAATACAAAGCAGCAAGCCTGTGAAAGCCACAATTAGTATTTAGTAGGCCGTAAATGTGGACTGCACACAGGTGTGGCAAAGCTTTAACAACCTTTCTTAGTTTCATGCATTTTAGTGGCAACTGTACACAATAAAATCCCCTCCTATTAGCATGTTGGCGTATTCTAGCCACATCCTGATTAACAGATCATCAAATAGTATTCAGATTACTGTTCCTACTATTCCAAAGTAGAAAAGCCCTATTAAGCTGCTTTTATCAGTGACAAAATTATTCTTCATTTCTGAAAGAAAACAGGTCTTTTTCTTCTGTTTTTAGAAAAGAAAAACCTAATTAAATCCCACCTCGTTCATTTGAAATGTTGAATTTACTTGCTCAGTCAGCTAAGTTTTCCATATCTTTGTTTCCTTCTTTTCTCAAAAAAAACCAAAGAAAACACAAAAATCCCTTCCAAAAACAACTAAGCAGGCTTTCAGCATGCAATTCACAGAATTTGTTGGCAGAATATAAGTTTCTATCATACTCCAAGAGCACCAGAAACAAGAAAAGATTATACAACAAAAAGAACAACATTTCTTACCTTGGTCAGATATTCTACTTTCAGGTTGTCAATCATCAAGTTTTTCTGAGATAGTTCTATTTTAACTAGCTGAAGATTATGGAGCAACTCCTTCCGTTCAATCAGCTCCTTAGTTATTTTAACAGTACCTTCTCTCTCTTCAGAGGAAGAAATATCATCAGTTGGTACTGTGGTTTCTAAGCTAATATCTTCAGACTCAAAAGAGCTGGAAATGTTTACTTTCCTCATTTCCTTAGAGCTTTTAAGTGACATTTTCTTCTACTATTTGCAATGCTTTTTTATGTGGTACTTTCAGATGAGCCCCTGAAGAATTAACTGTAAGAATCAAAACAGTTAAGTGAAAGGCATTATGAAAAATTAAAAAGTTAAGACCACTAAGCAACTTCCCAGCATCACATGAATGTATTTTTTACACAAGAAAAACATTTTAAGCTCAAGAAGTTGCCCAAGGAGTCTGTCGCTTAAGTAATTGTTAGCACGGGGTTTGACTGCAGTAAGCTAAATACCGGTGTGAATCAAGCTTACTGGTAAGATGCTGTAAGTAAATCAGGATGTACACCTGCCATTCACGCTCTCAGAAGAACATGCACCAAAACTTCACAAGATCCATAAGCCATACATACAGTATCAGAGAACATCCAATAACGAGCATTAACAAAGCTTGCTACAGAAAACAATACAGGAATGGAGTGATAGCCACTTTTGTCTTCTCTAAAGTATCAGCTCTGGTACGCTTACCAGGCTAACTTACTCAACAGCCACACGTACTTTACAACTGCTCGGTACAGACCACGGCTTTTACTGAAGAGGTGCGCAGACTAACGCAAGCCGTTCAAAGCCCTACAGGGAAAGGCAGTGCCGCGCTAACGCGAGGGGTGCCGAACCCGCCGGGGCTGGCTCTCCCAGGCCACTGCTCCTTCCCCACGGCAGAGGCAGCTCAATGGAAGATACGCCGGATGCCCAAGTCAGCGGAAGACAACGGCCAGCAGGGTGTATAAGAGCGAGAAGAAGCTGACCCGCCAGGCGAAGAGGGTTCCGCTCGGCACCTGCAGCTCCAACGCCGGGTCGGGCGCTCACTCACCTCAGACGGCGGCGACGCGCCCTTCCGCCTTCCCTCAGGGCGGCCGAGGCGGGGCTGCGCGACGCCATCACCAGGGCGACCGGAGCGCCGCCGCGCGCCAATTCCCGCGCTCTCTGCCGCGGTGCGTGCCGGGAGGAAGCGGCGGGGGCGGGTGGTGTTCCTGCCCGCGGCGCGCGCCATGCAGACCTCGCGGACGTTCGTGAAGCGCACGCGGGCGGGCGCCGTCGTGAAGGTGGTGCGCGAGCACTACCTGCGTGACGACATCCCGTGCGGCGCCGCCGCCTGCCGCCTCTGCCCGTTGCGGCCCGACGCGCCCGCGCCCAGCCTCGAGGCGCGGCCCGGCGGTGCCGCCAGCAGCCTCTGCCCTGCCCCGCACTACCTTCTGCCAGACACCAACGTCCTGCTTCACCAGGTAAGCCGCGGGTCGCGCCTCGGGTCCCGGCACCGCTCTGGGCTTAGTCATGCGCCTCTCTGCTTCAGCCTCGGTTAAATCGTCTGCGTGGGAGGGGTCCCCTCAGGTCTTGGGTCCGGGCATCGCTCCTGGAGAGGTGTGGATAGCGTCAGCAGTGAGTACGCCGCCGGGCTCGGGCCTTGCTGTTGTTAGTGGTGTCCGGAACGGCTTGGCTTTTCTGTCTCTGCATGATACGGAGGAGGCTTTCAGCATCGCCGAATCTGGCCTGATCTTAGGCTGTATTCCGGTTTTGTATTTTGCTGCCTCAACAGTAGGAATAGAGAACTTGTTCCATAGGATCATAGAATTACGGTTGGAAGTAACCTCAAGGATTGTCTGGTCCAACCTCTTTTGGCAATGCATGACCTAGATGGCATGTTGCAGCACTCTGTCCAGTCAAATCTTAAAAGTTTCCAACCATGGGGAATCCACCACTTTCCTGGGGAGATTATTCCAGTGGTTGATCGTTCTCATCGTGAAAAATTTTCTGATGTGTCCCACCAGAATCTTGTCAGAAGTAACGTAGACCCATTACCCTTTTCTATTTTACTTCTGGTAAAAAGGCAGTCTCCATCTTCTTTGTAGCCACCCTTTAAATACTGAACAGTATTTATTTATTCGCTGTTTGTAGCCTGATACAGGTATGGAAAGTTAAGCTAGAATGGTGTATAGACTGAAGCAGCATCAGGATCTTCAGGTGGTTACTGCATTTTCCTGAATACCCATTCCATTTTTCAGACCTGTTGTAGGCTTTGGTTCTTCATACTGTGATGCTGATTTCAGGTAATGAATAGAGGCTGCTGAATCATCCCATGTGCAACCCTGGAAGCATGGGATGAACTTTATTCTGCAGCCCATTCCTAGTTGTGCAAAGGCTTGAGCCTGGGCAGTGCAGGCAGTAAAATTTCAGGCTGGGAGAATTCCCAATCTTGATGATTTTCATTGTTTGGTGTTTTTTTTGGTGTTTTGTTTTTTTTTTTAATTGCTTTGGAATGCATGGAAAGTAGAATAGCCCTGTGCTGACATTGGAGACTGGAAATAATTCATGAATCCTAACATGGATTAGTCTGGAGAGGAGCACAACACTCACATGCTTCAACTGTTGCTCATCCTGAAAGTTGTAAGAATTTTTTTCCCAAAACAGCAAACTGAGGGATGCTTTCAGTCTGTTGCCCACGGACTTCTTGGTGTCTGTTGGCAAAGTTTGTATATGCGTAATGTCGAACACTCTTAAGAATGTGCCACGGTACGCTGCCATGAACTGGAGCAGCAGGATTAGAAAGCCTTGGTAACAGCAGGAAAAGTTTTTACCCAGCAACCGGAGCATGATTGTAACAGTAAGACTTGGCCTGGTAATTGGTCTTGTGCATAGACTAATACTTGATTACTTGCCCTAGGAACATGGCTCTTAATCTGTTAGGTCATTTAAACATCAGATGAAGAGGAGCTTGGTTTGGCATGGATTTCAGTTCTTTTAGCCATGCCTTCTAGAGCCTTACTGCTGTCTTGTGCCATGGCAGGGGGTTTAGGATAGGTGATCTCCAGAGGTCCCTTCCAACCCTGACGATTATGTGATTCTATGATTCTGTCTCATTTTGGAGATGGGTTTGTACAGTTCCTTGCCACAAGCTTAGGAAATGAAGCTCACATCTTTTTCTCCTGATGGGCTGCATGGATGTTATGTGTAGACTTCTCTTTGCATGTCGTGGCTGTCAGGAGTTGGCAGAGAAAAGTGCTGAAAAATTTTAAACACGTTTCCTCAAAAAGATAGGTCTTTGAAAAGGTGAAGAGCAGCTAACAGAATTCCTGGTGAGTTGAATCTGCAGAAATGAAAACTGGAGGGCAACAGTGGGATTGGGTTTGGAGAACTTGAGCCTACACATGTCACAGGCATATTGGTGTTAGCTGTGTAACAGTAACTATTTGATGGTTTGCATTGTTCACAAAGACATACGCCAGAAAGCCTTTAAACTATGTTGGATTACAATCAAATTGCATAAAACTGTATTTGGTTTACAAAGGTAATAGTTTACAAGAACCCATCCTATGTAAACTAAATTTCTAGTGTACATGTGGCCTTAGATTTGATTGGAGTACTGCACATGTTGAGGCTGAATTTGGTGAAAATCAGAATAAGTCATGCTCTTCATTCCAGCAAAATTCAGGTTACAAAGAGGCTGGAAAATCATATTTGAACTGTTTAAGTCCTGTTATTGGATAGAATTAAACAACAATTTTTATTCATTTCCATTTTGTTCCTCAGATTGATATACTTGAAGATCCTGTTATTAAGAATGTCATTGTGCTACAGACAGTCTTACAAGAAGTCAGGAATCGGAGTATACCAGTATACAAGCGAATTAGGGACGTGATTCAAACCCCTGAAAAACATTTCTATTCTTTCACCAATGAACATCATAGGTAAGGTGTGGAATAGGATGTAACAATTGCGCTGCTAGCCGGTGAAAGAAACTGGGAAACAGAACTGCAACATTTGAACTAGGTAAAAAAATTAGGCTGGGGTGCATAGAACTGTATACTTGTAAGGAATCCAATTGGGAAATAGTTACGTGTTCCAGGAACATGGTCTGTAATTAATATAAGCTTATATATATATTATGAAAAGGTGTTCAGAATGATGAGTGAGATTTACAGACAAAACTTGCCCTGAGATATAGAATACTGATTTTCCATTTTAGTGTCCTTTTTAAAAATATTCCAATTTTTTCTTAAAAATATTCCTTTTTAAAAACATTCCAATTCCTTTTTAAAAATATTCCAATATTTTCTTAATAAGCTCAGTCTGTAGCAGAATTAAAAAAAAAAAAAAAAGTTGGTTAGTTAGTGACAGAAAGCTCTAAGAAATAAACATGCAATTAATTTGCCTTTTTTTGCCCTCACAAGCAGTTTCCAATATGCAGTATCATAGTTCTAGGAATCTTGAATCCATAGTTATAGCATCTTGAATGCAGTTCTCTTCAGTTGTCAGTTGCGAAGGTTGAGTTAGAAATTAGCTCCTCTTTCCTATTTTTCTTTACCTGTGTGTCTCCTGACCTTCAGTGGCCAGAGTATTACACATACAAAAACCGGTACAGCAGAGATTCTTTTGGCCTCACAGTCTTGCTTGTCTGAAAAATTTTTGTAAGTATGGATAGATTTTAAGATTTATTTTGTTTCATTTATGTATTTATTTATGTCTATGTGTTCATGTATTTAGAGAAACATACATAGAGCAGAAGAAAGGAGAAACTTCTAATGACCGCAATGACAGAGCCATTCGGGTAGCGGTAAAATGGTACAGTGAGCACTTGAAGAAAATAGAGGATGAGGAGAAGACTCAAGTTATCTTTTTAACAAATGACAGAATTAATAAGGAGAAAGCTCTAGAGGAAGGGATAACTGCTTATACATGTAAGTAAAGTGACATGTATGTTTTAATTTATTGCTCAGATAAACAATCTCAGCAGTCTCTTCATACCTAAATCTGGTGCACCTCTTGCATAAATTTTATGTGTGTGCTTTTGTAGGTGAGGAATATATAAAAAGCTTGGTAGCTAATCCTGAGCTTGTAGATCGTCTTGCTTGTGTATCTGATGAAGGGGTATGTTTTTATTTTCTTTTTATAAGATAAATTAAGCACAAATGGTTTGCAGTATGTTATTGGACGCTCTATGTCAGGCTACTAGCATCAGTTTAGAATATGAGGACTCTGGACTTAGTACCAATTTGACAATACAACCTTTTGACAACTGAAAAGAAAGGGAGATACATTGTAGCAGTTTTTACTGCTGCTTATGTGCCTATTAGTAATTGCTTAGTTATTTGTAAAATGCTACTTGCTTTAGGTAACTGATATAAAGATGAGTATAATAATGGTTAAAGAAAGTGTATAAATATTAAAAAATGGAAACAAAATGAAAAATGGGTATTGCAAACCATTTCAACCTCTGCTTTTTATCTGTTATTTGAAAGTTGATATTAACTTACTGATAAATTTCTATCAAAAGTTCTGATTTTTGTGGTCATGCAAGTTGTCATAAGTGTAGGCTGCAGCTCAGACATGAGCTACATCCTCTTTTATTTCCTTGTGCTTTGTGTTTATCACATGAGACTGATATAGCTAAAAACTAACACCAAAAAATGGGAAGGTTAATTTTGTCAGAGGTAGTCCTGTCAGAATAGGGTGGGACAGGCAAGAATGGAAAGAAAGTGGAGGGCTCAGTTGATCTGCTCAGCAGTTCATTGTCTGACACCTCTTAAAGTTTTAGTCATAGTAATATTTTTTCATAATGTTAATATATAGTTTATATTATACGCTTGTACTGTGTGCCATACTCTTTACCACGTAATGCTAGTATATGCAAGTCAGCATGAAAGCGTGTGTCACTTGGGCAGTATTTTTTTCAGTAACTGCAGGCAAACAGGAGAAGAAGAGGAGGCATTCCTGTAATTGCCATGTTTCTGTGTTCTTTATGCTTTTTATACTTAACTAGAAAAATTACTGCTTAATAGTTGTTTTTTATTACTGTCTATATTCATATCGAACATAGTAATTATTTTAGAGTTTGTTAGCTTGAGTGTCACATTCTTGAGTTAGTTTAAGAATAATCATGAGTACAAAAGACTGAAAATTTCTTCTTGTTTTTTGTTGCTACTTTGTTTTGTTTCATTTTGTTTGTGTTTTTTTTATTTGGCTTTTTTTAAGAAAGAAATAGAAAGTGGAAAAATAATTTTCCCAGAACATATTCCTCTTAGCAAATTGCAGCAAGGGATAAAATCTGGTAATTACCTCCAAGGAACTTACAGGGCAAGCAGAGATAATTATCTTGAAGCTACTGTTTGGGTTCATGGAGATGCTGAAGAAAAAGAGGTAAGTTTTTTATTTTACCTTCATGCTGTGAACTTTTAATTAGCCTCAGTAATGACTTAAAACGCAGTTGTTTCATAGTGACATATATTAAAATGAGCATTGTAGTAATTTTTCCTTTTCTGATTTTTTTGTGACTTTTTTCTGATGTTTTACTCTATGGCTATAGGCTACTGAAATGCTGACTGTGCTGTTAATACTTTTTCAGCTGACTAATGATTTCTTTTTTTATTAGTTTGAAATACATGATAAAAGACAGAGATAAGTTTGCAGGAGGATTTTCAGAGAAACTGATAAGCCATTGTGAGGCTGTCCTGCTTTATTTCCCCTAATATTTTCATACCTGGTGATGAGTAGACAGATTCTTTCCCTCCAGACAGTTAACCCACCTGTCTACCTACTGTTGGTACAGCTGTCCTGCTTCAAGCAGCAGTGCTTACCTCCTCTCTCCCTGTTTGTGGTGGCAGCTGGAGATGCTTCCCTGGCTCCCCATTTCTTTTATTCCTGTTTTCCAGTAGTATATGGAGTTCCCTAGCTTGCAAAGGTAGGAGGATTGTATGATTATAAACAAAACATCTGTGGAAAGCACATTATTTTTGTGGAGGCAGTTGGAATCCTGAAATGGTATCATAAGTACTGAAAGAAACCAAGGTAGAGGAAAAAAAATGTGTCACAAACATACCTTAAAATGTTCTTTAGAATGCACAGCCTGTTACACATGTATACTCTTCTGGTATACTGCTTTGATATGGGTCTTCTGTTGCTGTCATTGTGAATATTTACATTTTCATTTTGTTTTCTAAAAAAAAAAATCCAGATAGTTATACAAGGATTGAAACATTTAAATCGAGCAGTTCATGAAGATATTGTAGCTGTGGAGCTGTTGCCAAAAAGTGAATGGGTGGCACTGTCCTCAGTGGTCTTGCAAGATGATGGCCAAGATGAAGATGACATTGAAACTGAGGAGGAGAAAGAAAACATTGTATGCAGTAAATAACTTTTCACTTCACTCTTATGTTAAGAGAGAGATTAAATCTGCATTACCCTGACAGTGCTAGGCTTCAGATTTACACATCCTTTTTATACTATTGTGAATACATAAACTATGAAACTTAATTGTAGTCGTAAAGTTGCATTAATTATATGATTATGTCTAAAATTGATACTTCCTAATTAATCCCAATCAGAAATTGCCGTGTTACTTAGTTAAGCTTTAATAACTCCAAAAGTTCCTGGGTGGTAGTCAGGTAATACAAAGCTATATACTGATGTGCACATTAGGATTTGCTAGAATAGGAGCAGGTGTTGTCTCATGATAATGGTCAGCTTTTACCGGTAGTGCATACATTTGGAACCAGTTGTGAAATCCTTAGCTTCTTGCAGTAATCCCTCTCAATATGCATGCAGTGCATATACATGTATACCTTGTCCAACAAATACTTCTATTTATTTAAAAACATGATCTTCCTGCAGGTAATGTTTTTTAATTACTTGGTTTAGATTTACTGGAGAATATTCAAACAATGTAAGAGGGTTCCTGAAAATTAAAGTAATTTTTTTTTTTTTTTAAGGAATATTGAGATAGTTGTGGAGTAAACAGAGACAGTGGGACAAGATAGCATTTCTTCACCTTTTTTCTGCTGTTCCTTGATTTTCTGCAATGATGTCCATTAAAAAAACCCCACAACTACAACAGTGTAGTCAGGTCACATACTAAAAACACTAAAAGACATGCAGAGCACAGGGAAGCGTATTTCTGCTTATGAAGTCATAATAGAATTTACAGCATTATAGTGACACATAAGATGTTACCACCAAGGTTTGAGATACGTGCTATAGCCAAGCATGTTAACATGAGTTCAAAGATTTTTGTGTTTTTAACCCTTGTGTGTTCTACCAGCTGAAGACTTCTGTTAGCAAGGACATGCTGAGACCCACAGGAAAAGTAGTGGGCATTATAAAACGAAACTGGCGACCGCTTTGTGGCATGCTTTCCAAGTCAGAGATCAAAGAGGTAAAGAAACAATCCAGTTACTGTAAGCGCAGATGTTTGGGGTTTTGTTATTTTTCTCTCTAATTGAAAATTAATTGCTCCCTTTTCTGGCTGTTAATAGGCAAGGCGCCATTTGTTCACACCAGCTGATCGCAGAATTCCTCGCATTCGAATAGAAACAAGACAAGCAGATAAATTGCAAGGACAAAGAATAATTGTTGCTATTGACGGCTGGCCCAGGAATTCCAGGTATCCTAATGTAAGTTTAAGCTTTTTCTTATGAACTTTTTTCTATTCTTTCTATGTGTTATTAGGTAAAGTGTTTATTATCTGCAGTGCTGAGTAACTTCAAAAAGTGTCGATGTGAATTTTGAGTGCCATTTGATGGTGCCAACTAAGGAAGTCCCTAAATTATTTAGTTCATTCTTACCCCCAGAAAAAGATACAGATTTATCATACTCAGAAAGCTCACTCCGCCAGTTCTGCAGTGAACTTACATGTGCTAACTAAGGTGCTTTATTTAGACTAACCAGGGACCACCTTGTTTTAGTCTGGGTTCCTAGAAATGTGAACCTTTTGCTGTGACTTTGCTCATTCACAGACTGATCACTGTCTTGGCAAGTAGTTTTAAACACCTTGGCCAAATTCAGCCAAATTGACAGTGGGGCTGAGTTACAGGTAATGAAGTTCTTGAAAGATCTTTGGAAATAAATAGGAAGCTATAAGGGAAAATGAGGACTAGCTTTAGTTTGCATTGAAAACAAAGTAGGTTTTAAAGAGGCTTCCATTGGCTTGCATAGGAATGCATAGCTTGTAATGAATGAGAGCACAGGTGTTGCAAACAAGTTTAGAAAAACGAAGGAAACTTGGAATATATTGAACGACTGCTAAGGCGAAGACAGCATTGCTGTAGAGGATGAGATGTGAGAGATGAGAGGAATGAAGTAGTGCTGATACGGTATTAGGGAGTGGGCACAACACAAACCTGTAGAGAAATTAGACCTCACTAGTTTTGCTGCTTATGCAGCGATGTTTATTCTTAACTGCAAAACTGAATTGCCATGTTTACAATTTTGCAGTCTTAATTGTGGAGAATTTTATTGCCATTCAAGGAAAAGAGGGAGATGTACACATTTCAGACTTACTGAATCAATTAAATGTTTGAAATTAAATCTCTCTGTTAAAGCTGAGACAGCTAGCTGAAGAAAGATTATTCATACTGTTAGCTTAATATACTAATAACCTGTGGAATAATGGTCTCAAAATACTTCTGAGTTAACAGTGTTGCTTGATGTGCATGTATATTTGTATGTGTGCATATTGTTTCTCAGGGTCATTTTGTAAAGAACTTGGGAAGTGCTGGAGATAAAGAAACCGAGACAGAAGTTCTTCTGCTTGAACATGATGTCCCTCATCAGCCTTTTTCCCAGGCTGTCCTTAGTTGCCTACCAAAAATGCCATGGAGCATTACAGAACAGGTAATAATTTTTAAATTATTGTAATAATACCTATGTCTTCTACTTCAGATCAAGTTGTGATGCTCTTGAATAACCTAGTGCATCAGAAATAGAGGAGAAATGTCCAGAACCATTTTATCTCGGTGTAAATTTTCAGTTGGATTTCCTATGGAGACAAAGCCTCTGCAAATTTTGGAGGTGTGGCTAAAATTATTTGTTATGGACAGACAAAAAATTTTAAGATAAAAAGCATGTTACAGGTGTCATTAAAAATAAAACTAGCCTTAAAAAGCTAGAATTGAGAGCAGTCACATTCGAAACAAATTGTCCAGCTGGACATCAGTCAAAATGTCACTTAAATCTGGATTCCTGGTCGCAATCATGAGAAGATTGAGGTTGTGTTCTGTTTGTCTTCCTGTTTGCTGTAAAATGAACAAATACAAATATTTGATCATTTTTTGACTTATTTTCTATCACTGTAGTTCCTGCACATCTGTTTTGATCTTAAAAATAAATACTACTGCAAATCTTGTCCTAAAACAAACAAACAAACAAAAGCACTCTGAAAATATTTGGTTGGTTTGGAAAATCTTACGTGAACTGCCTTTCCCAAGGGATCATTTTTACTTTGATACAGAAAATGTTCTTGAAAACAATTTAATTTTTTTTTTATTTTTAATTTCAGGATATGAAATACAGGGAGGACTTAAGGCATCTGTGTATTTGTAGTGTTGATCCTCCTGGCTGTACAGATATTGATGATGCATTACATTGTAGAGAAATAGAAAACGGAAATATAGAGGTATTGTCTCTCTGTTATTATCTGGTCATCTATTTGCATTTTCCTTTATTTTACAAACAGTGCAGTAGTGGTAATAGTAAATGACATGAGCAAAGCTCAAGATCTGTTGTAAAAGAGATGAATAGTGTTTGCACAACTGCAAGATGGCAATAAAGAAAGGGAACTGATTTGCATTGCATCAGTGTCAGAAGTGGGAATTTTCTAAATTCACCCTGCTTTCCGCTCATTTGGCATGGGAAATGAACACAAGACTTACTGGCTGCCTTAGCTAAGTATAAACATGGATATCTACAGCTAGAATAAGTATCAGTGGAAAAAGTGAAGCTACTGTTTTAATGCCTAAGGAATTACTATTTTATTAAAAAAAAAGGGGGGGGGGGCATTAAAAAGCTACAGGCTTAACACCAGCACTCTACCCCCTTATATCTGATTTAGTCAGGTTTTCTTCCTTATAAATTCATCTGTAGCTGTACAAGCTGAGTGTGCAAAAATGGAAGTTCTATCAAACAGAAAACCAAAAACACGTTTTCAGTGAGCCTTTGAGAAAAGGACGGAGGTTATCTGAGCCCCCAGGCAGGAAGGGTTGCATTGGAAATGAATATAACTTTCCACTAAATGTATGGACACTCTTATTTTGTGTAATTGCTGCAACTATTTATTTTTTTAATACCAGTATGATAGATTTTAACTATTCCTGTTACTGGATATAGGAGCTGCTGAAGGGAATTGGCAGTGGGTAAATTGGGTTGTAAATAAAAACTTGAGGGTGCCTTTCATGATAAGACCTATAATTTCTATGATGCTGTTTTTTAGGTTGGTGTACATATTGCAGATGTCAGCCATTTCATTCGTCCAGGAAATGCTTTGGATGAGGAGTCAGTAAAAAGAGGAACAACAGTATATCTGTGTGAAAAAGTAATGGTTTTCTGTAGCTTTTTGTTCAACTAAGCAGTTAGGTTTTCATTGCCTTCCTCCTGTAATTCTTGGGAATATTCTCTAAACTAAATAAAAAAAAAGAAAAAGTAGGCTCCTTTGGGCTGCATGTAATTTGCCTAAGACTGTCATAATGAAGGTGCTTTCTGTCATTTGGCTTGCAGAGCAAGAAGGATGAACTGGACTTCTGTTGTAATACCAGTCTGAAACTGAAGAAGTGGCCTGGTTTGGCTTTTCAGTTGTTTTTTCTTGTGATAGCTACATCTTCATTATATATATGTTTGTTATGATTTGTATTCATTACAACTGTAGTCCTGTTCATTTTAACTTCTTACAGACCACAGTTTTTTTTCAGAAGTAACTGTTACTAAAAAGCTGATAATAAAAATGGATCTTGGAATAAATTTCTACTAAGTAGCTCACTTTTCTCTTGGAAATCTGAGCTTTATTAGCAAAAAAAAAAAGAAAAAGTTATTATTTCCAAGCATTTAGTACAGTAAAAAGTGGGAAATTAAAATACATATTTGTACTGAGTCATGATTTTTATTCTTTATTTTGCAGAGGATTGATATGGTTCCAGAGTTACTTAGTTCCAATTTATGCTCCCTGAGATCTGATGAGGACAGGTATATATATATAAATATGAACTGTACTTTGGTCTTGATGAGGAACTCCAGATATTTATATGTGGATTTTAACAGGTTTTTCTCCCTTTTCCCTCTCATAGGCTTGCATTTTCATGTATATGGGAGATGAACCATAAGGCTGAAATTCTAAAAACCAGATTTACAAAAAGTGTTATCAAATCCAAGGTTAGTCACAAATCTTACTATATTTCAAAAGAAGAAGCTTGAGGCCTTTTTACAAAAACTGTGATCAACAGACTAAAGTCTTCTTCTTGCTCTTTATTGATTTTCCTGTATTTTTCTGGTGACCCTTGAGGTCCCTTCCAACCTGGTAATCTATGATTTTGTTAGAATTAGGAAATGATACTTAAACCTTAGAAAGACAAAGTGTTTGATTCTGCCCCCTTCTTTCAAACTTCTATGGCTACAGTGTTTTTTGTGCAGTTACTTTGTTATGGTATTTCATTTAAAAAGTATAAATGTATTGAGATATCTATAGAGATACGGAGGTGTATATGACATGGTTGGTATATACCAGCTACTAATAATTTTCAGTTAAATTCAGTGGATTTTGTAGGTCTTAAATACATTTCTGAAAATTAAACCTCAGATGTATAAAATACGTCTGTATAAAATATATCCATATAAAATACATCTGTGATCAGCATAAAAAACCCACTGTAAATGTAGTATTTCTTGATGTCTTGCGTAGATCTGTCTTGTTTTCACATTATTTGAGAATTGTAACTCGGCACCTAAATGAATGGCAAGCTTTGTATTTGTGTGAACCACCTTTGACAGCAAACTGCAGTTTCTGCCAGACAACTGTGTTTTTCTTTTCATTATTCTATTATGTACCATGTCTCTTGTTTTTTTAAACCTCTTCAAGGCTTCTCTTACATATGCCGAAGCACAGATGAGAATTGATTCAGCAACTATGAACGATGATATTACTACCAGCCTACGTAAACTAAACAAATTAGCAAAAATTATGAAGAAGAGAAGAATTGATAATGGGTAAACCATGCAGTGTTGCTGTTCCTTTTTCCCCTGGTTTCTTTGGTTGGTTTTGTTTTCTGTTTTTCTTGGCTGTTTTTTGCTGTCAAAATAATTTGATAATGGTCCTGTGCGTCCATTTCTTCAACAAATGTCTTTTAAAAGAGCAGTACTTTGCCATTTCAGTTTGCATAAAATTGTCTGTCTTCATTTCCCGAAAAACAGTTAACTTGGGGTGCTTACAAGATCAATCAATATGGATCTCTTACAATCAGTATAAAAAGACAACAATTTTAGGAGCTACTGCTGATGTGAGTCAGCATTATAATTTTGGCTGATTTGAACATGAATTTCCCAGTTTTATTTTTAATTCCTGCTGTATGTTGGGGTTTTCTGGGTTTGGTTTTTTTTTTTTTTTCATTTTTATTTCTGCTGATTTTTAAATTACGTTTTCATGATAAACCCAGATATTGTGTACAGCCTTGCAATTGAGCTGTTGTCTGCTTTACCGCAATTTGCTAATAGCTCTTCCTGTCTTCCAGAGCCTTGATGCTTTCCTCACCAGAAGTTCGTTTCCACATGGACAGTGAAACTCATGATCCTATTGATCTGCAGACTAAGGAGCTAAAGTATGTGTTTTATTTTCCTCAGTTAGTTAATTCAGGGCAGGGGTGGAATTAAAGACATGTTTAAGTAGTAACATTAATAGTGTACAGAGTTCATATAATAGTTCATAATAGTCATAGAATTATAACATTACTTGGGTTGCAAGGGACCTTTAAAGATCATCTAGTACAAAGCCTCCTGCCATGGGCAAGGACACCTTTCACTAGATCAGGTTGCTCAAAGCCTCATCCAGCCTGGCCTTGAACACTGCCAGGGATGGGGCAGCTTCTTGGGGAAGCTGACCCTAGAATTCAAGAAATCCTCTGTATTTTACTGTGCTATGTGTGAACCAAGTTTTGAGCGTATGCTTCACATATGAACCTAAGTCTTTACTACTGACATAATGGAACACTAAGGTCCAAACTTTCTACACCACACTGGCTTCTCTGTGATGCTCTTCTACTGGTATTAACAAAGGAAAATAGAACTTGGAGTTATGGATTACTGAAAACTTAAGAAAAACAGAGCAGTTATTGCACATTATTGCAGAGTGATACAGTCTTACTGAAGAGTTGTAGAAATGGAGCTACTAATTCAGTTTCTGAAGATTGTTACTTACTTTGTCTCAAACTACTGCTTAGTGTCGGTGCTAAAATCTACACTTAGTTATGTAAACTGTCACGCCCGTGGTGTGCAACATGGTGTTTTCAAACTTACATGGACAATATTACAACAGTACACTTAGGAAGAAATCGAAAACTTATCTGTTGACATTTTGAGACAATTTTAAAGAGAGTTTTTCTTAAATATAATTCATAATTTTAGAATGGGTGTTTTTCTTCTGACTCAGTATCTAAACTTAATAAATGTTAACGTTTTTAGTCTTAAAAATGTTTGCCTAATTGTGTAAATGTTTAAAACAACTGGTGAATACTGTATAATACTGTTCAGGATGGTGGAATGTCTCTTAATTAAGCACTCAAGTAAATACATAGCTTAATGCTTTTCTAACAATATAAAATATTTCATGTTGGTAGAGAAACAAATTCCATGGTTGAAGAGTTCATGTTGCTTGCCAATATTTCTGTGGCACAAAAAATTCACAGTGAGTTCCCAGAGTTTGCCTTGCTCCGGAAACATCCTGCTCCTCCTCCATCAAATTATGACATCCTTGTGAAGGCTGCAAAGTCCAAGGCAAGTTTATACCATGCTAATTAAGTGACTTAATTAAAAGAAGCTGCAGGTTTTTATTCTGATTGGCCACTTACCCAAGAATAAGGGTTCAAAAATGGTGTTTTGAAAGTGTATCAGCTGCACTTTGAAATTGCTGGTACTTGTAACAAGATTAAGTGTACTTCTAGATGAAGGGAACTATTTTGTTCTTTTAAAACCCTTCCTTCAGTAAAGAAAGCAAATCACTCTGAAAGGCTTTCCTATTGTAACTCTTGTGAGTTGTATTTCTCCTCTCCAGGCCACATGCGATTTTTGAGCCAGTTTTTGGGTTCGGATCACATACGTTATTGATGTACTTACAAATTGGTCAATCATATCAAACAACATACCTCTCTTAAAGAGTCAGGAGAGAAGAAAATGTATCCCTGTGTGTTTATAGTTTCCATCCTCTCCGTAGATCAGCTAGAGTTTAATTTAGCCTGAAACAAGTCTGATTTAATAACCAAGTCTGAACTGAAAAATTACTTTTCCAGTTTCAGGGGTCTTTTATTTGAGCTAATTATTCTAACTTTCTAGACATTGTGATGTGCAGTCATATTTCCTTTCCCCTCAACTATTCACACACATGCACACCCCTGTGGGTTTTTTAGAATAAGGGAGTTTCTCTCTAGCCTCTATCAGTGCAAGATCAATAGATGAGCCAAAACCCAGCCCATTTCATGTTCCACTGCTGTAAAACTGGAATAGTCATAATAATTTCATTTGTACTCTCAAACTTATTATTAAACTACCGTTTTATTTGGAAAGCTAAATTCCCATGCATAGACAAATGTTCTTTCAGTAAACGAAAGTGGCTTTTCACTATGACGCAACCATCATGATTAATATGCTATACTTTTGTCATACTTTTAAAAATAAATATGTAATTATTTTACCATAATTTGGTCTCTAGATCATGCTTTGTGTTCAGTGGTTTACATAAAGGAGAACATTCAACAGATCATACAATGTGTGATGGGAAATAAAATGCATTCCCTATTTTCTTCTACCTACCTGAATTTTTATCAGTGAACACTGGCAAACAAGGAACAAAATGTCATATAGTTGGTTCTGCAAATTACTTTCCCAAGTATAAATTTTAATAACTGTGGAATAAGTAAAACAAAGTTGATTACTGCTTGGTCAATAAAGGGATGGAAAAGTCAAAGGAAATAAAGAACTTGCTAATATTAACAAAGTATTTCTTAGTTCTGGATGGATTTAATCTCTGAATTGCTAGGCTACTGACTTTTCATATTTTGCATAGAGTACTAGTATTAATGAGGGAAGGACCTGTGCATGTGTGGATTTATCTATCTATATTCATTTATTGGTAATAGTGGCATTCAGTGGGGTTATTTGGCATTATAGCTGCGCCAGCTGCTAAGATTAGCATGGATGTGGCTGTACATTTCTGCTTACACTCTGCTAATATTTGCTAATAATACCTGACCTTTTTTATTTTTTGATTCCCTCCTTCCAGAACTTAGAAATTAAGACAGATTCAGCAAAGGCTTTAGCTGAATCACTGGACAAAGCTGAATCTCCTACATTCCCATATCTAAATACACTGCTGCGAATTTTGACCACTCGCTGCATGATGCAAGCTGTTTATTTCTGCTCCGGAATGGATAATGATTTTCATCACTATGGTTTAGCCTCACCTATTTATACCCACTTTACCTCACCTATTAGAAGGTATTTTAATTTGGGAACCTTTCAGAGAACAAAAATAAGTGATTTATTTGTGAATAAATTCTTTTTTAAATTGTGGTGGTGTGCATTTAAAAGATACAGTTTCTGTTCAGCTTTAAATCTCAGTTGAAACAGCCATGGCTTTAGATGGTGATCAGTATTCATACATGCTCCCAGGTTCACTGCCTGTGACTTCTAAGATCAAAAGAAATCTTTAAGAAAACTCATAATAGAAATACATCCCTAGTGCGTATCTGGCATAAAAACACACTTCAGGATCAGTTAGCATTATGTAAGTCAGCAGAGACTGAGGCAGAGTTTGGTCTGTCATTTTTCAGATGTAAGCTGTGTTTAAATTTTGGGACTGTTATTTTACATATAAAAGCATTGCTGATTTGAAACTTGCATTGTAGTTAAACAGTACACCTTGGAAAATCAGAGGTTTTTTTCTTCTTTTTACCAAGCAGTATTCAAGAAAAATAATTGTCATATTTTTTTTCTCCTCAGGAACATTTCAAGTGAAATCTCTCTTACAGGAGGATTAAAATTCCTGTGCATTTGTGTGGATAATTTATGGAGCTTCTAGGAATCTTAAATTTTAGTTGCTTACAGATGCGTTAAAAGGTTCCTTGTTGAAGGTTTATTAGAAGTTATGTACAAAGATGTTAAAGTGTGATTATGCTTTGCAGATCAATGGTATTGAAACACCATTCTATATTAAATTTGGTTAAGTCATGTACTGTTGAGTACAGACTATTGGTACAAAGAAGCAGCAAAGTACAGGCTCTACTGGTAGAATATAGAGTTTATGTTGGAGAACAGTACAGTTTGTGCTGGCTTTGCAGAATGTATCTTTGGTCAGTGAAAAGAGTGATCTTGCATTAATATAGGGAGTTATCAGCACACCATCATTATTGCAAAAATGTTTTGATCTAGAAGAGTCACAAACCCAAAATTATATTCAGATTATTTTTTTTTTAAGTATGTTTTGATCATTTAATCTCATCTTTGCAGGTATGCTGACATTATAGTACATCGACTTTTGGCAGTGGCAATAGGAGCAGATGATACTTACCCTGAACTTAGAGATAAACATAAAATAGCGGATATGTGTAAAAATCTCAATTACCGACATAAAATGGCTCAATACGCACAAAGAGCATCTGTTGCATTCCATACACAGGTAAGGAGTTTTGATATGTGAGAATTAACTGTGGTGGACCATTTATGTTGATTTTAAAGGCAGAGAGGGAACACTGAGTTGTGCTTTGTAGAGCAAAACTAAGCGAGTAAGAGCAAGAGCTGCTTCTTTGAGGAAAGGCTTCATCATTGTGTTGCTTGTTCTGAAAGATTTAGAGTAATGGCATCTTGTGGATTTTTTTTGTGTTTTATATCAATATGATGGATGCTTAATACTACAGTAATTTTTATGAACAGTTTATGGGATTTCTTTATTCTGCTTTCAATACGTGGTGCATAATAATCACTAAGTATAGATTTGTATTTGAATGTTTTCATTTTTTTTAAGCCAGTATATATGTAATACAGAGAATGTTCTAGCTTTTATTCTTATTCATGTATTTTACTTCTGTTACAGCTGTTCTTCAAAGGCAAAGGAGTAGTGAATGAAGATGCATATATATTATTTGTAAGAAAAAATGCAGTTGTGGTTCTGATTCCCAAGTATGGGCTAGAAGGAACAGTCTTCTTTGAAGAAAAAGGTAAACCAACACCAAGACTGGATTACAACAATGAGGTATGTTAAATGCCTTTATTTTTTTACTTGGTAAGTGAGCAGAATGACTAAAATCTAGTTGGTTTTAGAGGGGTAAGAGAGGCTTTCCTAAACCTCTGAACATTCAGGAGTCATTTATGTTAATTTATATTCACACATAATAATTTCCTACAAAAATATTTATCTGTAAAAAAACATAAGCCATTTTAAACAGTGAGTATTTATACAATATTTGAACTTTCAGGTACCATCACTGACTGTGGAAGACACAACATTATGTGTATTTGATAAAGTTAAGGTGAACATTATGTTAGATGCTTCCAACATCCAACATCAGAAAATTCAGATGGTGTTGGTAGAACCAAAGGTAAGGCACAACATTTGTGATTCACAGAAATCATATTACTCTTCAGTAATGTTAAAAAATCAGTGTATGGTAAAATTGAAGTTTAAACCAGGAGGAAAAAAAAACCACTTAGCAGCAGATTGTTGCAGTTGCTTTGTGTCCACTCTCGAGAAGACACAGGTCTGCTTTCACTGGCTGTTGAAAAGAATAAAGGGCTCTAAATTAAATTTCCCTTCTGGGCCCGTAAGAGTTATTTCCACTGATAGGAAAGATGATGATTTGCTGAAGTAGTATCTTTTGAATTTCATGGTTCTGTAATCAAATCTCCCTTTTAAAAACCTTCCAAAACTCAGTCAGACCATCTTTGCTCCAGTAAATTATGCTGTAACTGCGATGGGCGGCTCAGAAGGAAACTATGTAATTGCTGGCTGTAAATGACAGTCCTTTCTTAAAATGGCCACAATATAAAAATTACCCCTTGATAATGTGGTAAGAACTGCAGTGTCCTAATAACTGTGTCTCTGGTCTTCAGACTTTCCGGTTCTAGCTTCTTAGTACATCTGGGACATGGGTTTTCACCTCGTCTCACACCTCAGGTCTGCTCAGTATTTTGCGTTCCATTGAATACTTCCATTAAGTTACATGTGACTTGGTAAACAGATGGTGCGATAACTGAGTATCCATAATCATGTAGGAAAAAGAAAATCGAAAATAAGCAAGAGGTCCTTGTTTTTGCAGTCAAACATTATCATTTCTCTGTTTTTGCTGAGAAATAACCTGTTTTCAGACGCATTTAAATATACTTATCTTTGAGCTGTCGTATAGGCTTGAGTTCAAGGCAGTCCTCATGATCTCAAAAAGTGGGGGGGTAGAAAATGCAATCTGTAGTAGAAAGAAACCTTGCATCCTGCTGTGCATTCTCGTGCTGAGCTACCTGCTGCTTGTGCTCACCAGTGAGGGTTTGTCCGAGCTGCTGCTGAGGGACGCACTTTGTTCATTGAAAATGGACACATATTAGGGCTGATGAAAGCTGGCTTCCCTTCTACTTGTACTAATTTCTGTGAAGGTCCCTTTTTCTACAACAAACCAAATACTATAATTTTAGCTTTTCCCTTGATACAGGAATGGCTGTAGTAGTTAAGCCAAAATACTTTTTCATCCTGACCATCAGTTACTAGTCCCCCTTCTTTGTAAGGAGCGAATACAGGAGTCAAGTGCATATACAGTGATCATTCCCTTTGTGTCCATTTCAAGCTTCCAGCAATTTGCAGCTTAAATACACAGCTCACCTTGTATGAAAAAGTGCTTGACCTTTCATCTGTTTAAAACCTAATACTATTACTTTATGACATACTGTGTTTCCCATTTACTGTTCCCATGCAACCCAATTCTATATACTTCTTTTAGCTCCTCCTTTACTGGAAACCTTTGCATCTTTGATGTTTCTCATTGCTTTTATGTTGTTATAGTTCTCTTACATGATTTTTTTTGAACTGGGAGCAGCAGCACATACGTGACGTTTGCGAGCACACCACAGAGCCATGCAGGATCACATACGTACAGAGATTAGGTACAGTGTTGTATGGTGTTATGTGGGAACACTTTTCATCTTTCAGTCCTAGTACCAAGACCAGTTTTAAGCACTGAGTTTACACACACCACCAGTTGCTAGCTGACAGTTTTACACTTGCTTTTAGAACTCTTAGATAGACTGTATCTAACCCTGCCATTAAAGGAACGCTTTCCTCTTACCCACTTTGTTCTAAACCTTCATTTTTTTAATTTTTTTTTTTTTTTACTTGTCACAGTTTTCTTGATACTGGTCTTAATTTTCTCGAGTGCTTCAAATACACTTTTATTACCTGCTTTAGGCTTCTGTTATCATCCAGCTAGCTACTGATAGAGATGCAAGGAGGAATTTCCTGCCTCTCACTTAGATTCTTTTATTACTGTTCTCAGTCTTTTTTGCTTGCCTATTTTAATTTTGCATTTATTCTTCATTTGGACAAGATTTTCACTTCTTTAACTGTTCTCTTGAAATCTTATTGATAAATGGCATGTTCTTCCTCCAAGCCTTTTTTAAATTCCATCTCACTCCCAAAAGCATTTTGCCTTTTTGCAACCCCCTTTAATAAAATTTTCATTAAATTCCTTATTGTTGCTCATGTAATGCATTTTAAACTTTGGGATTTTTATCTGTATTACAGGGATGGTTCTGTGGGCAACCTCTTAAGCAGGTCCTCAGGCATAGAGTTGTTTCTCCCTGTTCATGGGTTCCCTGACCAGTTCCCCCAACAAACAGGCCTTTACACCTAGAAACATAGACTCTGTCTAGAGCCTTCTTGCAACACTCACTCATTGAAGGTAATTGATTGTAACTACCTGTTCTCACAGCCTCTCCAATACTCTTTAGCATGTCATAATACTTGCCATTCTAACTAGCTGACCAAAACCATAACCTTTGGCTTATGGTGGTGGGTTTAATGCATAGGTGTCTGTGACATGCTTATACAATTAAATGACTATTCCTTCTACTGGTATATGCTGTTGTCACTTCCATGTGATTTATAACCTGGCATTGAAGTCCTAGTGATTGGCTTCCTTGCATCAAGCTTCTGAAATACCTGTTACCTTCTCTCGTCGGACATTAGTTTGCCCAGAGACCTAAGTGTAGAGGAGAATGCATGTGTATAGTCTTGGTCCAGCTGTCTTAGAGACATTACTTAAATGAACTCCATCACAGCTTGCTTTGCTCTCCTCTCTTTAAATACTTGTCCTGGGTTCAGCAGTAACAGTCATTTTTCTCCTTCTTAGTAGCTGGTGCAGTGCTGTGTTTTTGACTTTCAGACTGGGAACAGTGCTGATAACACTGATGGTTTTAGTTGGTGCTCAGTAATGTTTATGCTGACCAGGGACTTTCTCAGTCTCATGTCAGGGAGGAGGGGAAGCCGGGAGGAAGCAGAGACAGGACACCTGACCCAAACTAACCAAAGAGGTATTCCATACCACAGCACGTCATGCCCACTATATAAACTGGGGGCAGTAATCCGGAAGGGCTAGATCGCTGCTCAGTTGGGCTGGGTATTGGTTGGCAGGTGGTGAGCAGTTGTATTCTCTTCCCTTGTTATTTCCCATATTATTATTGGTGGTAGCAGTAGTGGTTTGTGTTATACCTTAGTTACTGGACTGTTCTTAGCTCATGGGAGTTACATTCTTTGGATTCTGCTCCCCATCCCTCTGGGAGCAGTGGGAGGAAGGTGGGGAGTGAGTGAGCAGCTGTGTGGTTCTGGGTTACTGGCTGGGCTTAAATACCACAGTACCACATGTGTCCATACTCTCAAAGACACCACAGTGTGCTTCCTGGTGACTTCTTCAAATACAAGTAATTCTGTCCTGAGCCTGACAGGAACAGCACTGCAGGAAACGCTGCAATCGTGACTTTTAAAAGCAAAATGGAAATTGTGAGGTTAAGGTCCCTTCTCACCTCTCACTCATCCCCCTGCCACTATGGGCAGCAGAGGTGGCACTGCTGCCCTTTGCGTGAGCTCTTCTCAGCTTTTCCTGCTGCAAGTGTTATATGATGGTACAGCCTCCTTTAGGGGATTAACAACAGAGTTTTCTGATGTTGATACAGTGATTGTAAAAGGTCTGTATAAGTGAACTCCAGTTTCATCATGAAGGTACAAGTTAAAAGTGTTCTGACTTCCACTGCTCTTCTTACTGTAGATACAAGGAAATGATGTGCCTGCAAATCTATCTGCAGAGACAAGCAGCAACAATGAACCAGAGAAGAAGAAAAGGAAGCTACAAAAATAGCTCGATACTGAAGTTAATAGGAAGTCACACATGAATTCTTTGTATTTACATATTTTTTTCCCTATGGACAAAATGCTAGAAACAGATTATGTTTACTTTTAAATACACCTTTTAATGATTTGTAAAACTGGCTTTTTTAAAAAATAACTTTTTAATGAATATGTATGCAGCAGTAGTTTTAAAACCATCTATGTTTTAATGTATGGCTATAGTTTTGTCTTGTGGGTGAAAATAAATGCTTCTGTGAAGTGAAGGAATAGTTGTATTTTATAACAGCCTTAAGGCCATGCAAGAGCCTGACTAAAGTCAGTTTTTTCAATCTGCTAACAGAACTTACTCTTGAATAATAAAGGCCATACATAGCCCCATACTGGCAAGTTAACAATTGTTAGTTATAATTCTCATTTTGTACCTTGAACCATGTGGTTACAGGCAAGCCACATCTCCTGCCTATGTAGTCATAAAGCATGTTTTACATGGTGTGAGGACTGATGTAGGTTGAGTGTGTGTGCTCCTGAGCGCAGTGCTGAACTTCCACCACAGGGACCCCAAGGTAGTTGTTACTGAGTTCTGCATGTTTGTTTCAATGAAACTGTCCTCCAAAGCACCTGGGACAAGAGTAGTTTTCATTGACTGGTTCTGCTGCTGCCAGCTCCAAGCTCTCAAAGGCAAGAGACTGCAGTCCCACATACTGCAGGTGTTCCTCAGCCATCTTCAGAGAGTTACAGCTCACAAACTTCTATACTAGTCACTTGGTACTTTCCTTGGTAAGGATCAGGTCACAGTTGATCAATATGTGGTTGTCACCTAGCCGTAGTTACTCAACTTCCCGAGTGCTGTCATTGTTAAAGGGCTGAATCAGGTTTATGAAGTGTGTATTTACAGAAGGCACCAAAAGGAGACAGCTGACTCAAACAGAAACCACAACACTGTCCCCCCAATGAGATGTTTGAATCCTAATCCAATTCCCATGGACAGAGACACCTTCTACTGGACCAGGTTGCTCAAAGTCCCATCCAACCTGGCCTCGAATACTGCCAGGGGTGCGTTCGCAACTCAGTTCCATTGTCTCGCCAAACCCAGCACTAAAGCACTGCTTCCCAGTACTAGTCTAACTCTACACTCCTATCAGCACTACTCTAGAAAGCTTCAGACACTTGGAAAACAAAACTCGGTTTCAAGACAGATGTGCAGAGCACAGGCTCTCTGATACCATGTGCTACAATAACTGAAACCAGTTTTTACCTGTGTACATGAGAGCAGTTCACTGAGCTCCTTCCCTGACCTCCTACTTCTGCTCCAACACCCCCCACCCAAACAGTGCACACAGATGGGTGTTACTGGCATCATTAAAGGAAAGATGCTGCAAAATGTAGCAAAGAAATAAATACCAGCTAGGTATGAAAGAGATGTCTTTATTGTTTCACTATTCAATGTATAGTTAATACATTTATGTTAAAGGACTCTCCTTAAAACTACTGTAATTAATTTAATGTAAACAATGACCTTTTTGTGCAACATGTACCAACCAACATGTGAAGTACAACCAGAGAAACAGAATGGTCAAATGATTTCCATGGTAATTTGCACAGCAGGTTTCTTAATACAAAGCAGTTACACTGACATCATGAAAACACATGCACACTTTCATAAAATAAATAATTCCCATCCAATTGAAGACTATAAAACAGGACAGAAAATACAGGCAACTTATTTGGGGGGATCCTTAATTACTTCTTACTTTCACTCGTTTCTGCTGTTACATTTCCTTTAAGAAAACACTTCAGCAGGGTACAGTTAAGTAGCTTAGCGATTGCTTTTATTATCTGCAAATACTCTGAAAGCCTCTGATCATTGAACATATCAAGAATCAAAAATTTTTAAAAAATAAAACCTAATCTTAAGTATAGGTGTTACAGGGAACAGTTCAGAAACAGATCATCATTTGGACCACCCTGCTTTTCATCTTCCTATTTACATTAACATTATTCCTAACTTTAGTAATCACACTTGCAAAAATAAATCCTTTGTACAGTCTGCAGATCTGAAATTCACCCTTTTAGTCGATTACTGTTAACAAGGTGCAAGGTCATAACTAACTTTTAAACCTCAGACAAGTTGTGCCTTGCTTTGGAGCGACAACCTTACAACCTAAGGCTAAGGGCATTTTGAAGGCCCTGTTCGATATATTCAGAAGTCCAAGTTCATTCTCTACTTCAACAAATTCGTCCCCTTAAAAAGTTACCAGTTCAGTGCATTTCCACCTTGTAGTAGGGCACTGCTTCAAGGTGGTGAAACAGACACTGCAGGATGTTACATTCAGTTACTGTGAATTCCATCTGCATTACTGAAATACTGATTAAATTGCTATGGAAGTAAGCCCACTGCATGTCCATATTTGCTGGTTAGGAATCTAAAGTGATTTTCTTAATTACAACTTTAGCAATGTGAGAACTAAACCCAAGCAACTTTGTTGATGGCACAGGAGTTTCCCATTTAGAATGTTTTTCAAAAAGCCTTCCCTGGTTAATTCTTAAACCATTTCAAGAACTGTTCTATCCATACACCACTCAAGTGCACAAGTCTCAGGCCTGAGGCATTTGGTTTTAATGCTATCCCAATTCTGCTTGCACCTCCCCTTTTCAGACTTCAGAAAACATCACCCATCACCTTCAAATTTAGGGGATGAATCTGACCTATGAACTGTTCTGGGCTTTGATACAAGCTTTTCTGTGACCTGCAGAATAGAACAGGAACACAAACTTCCACCCAGAACCCTGGGACTGGGTGTCCTTGCTACAGACAGAGCGAAGGCTCCTTCACCCAGGGAGCACCTACTGGCGTAGACTGGTGTCTTTGATTAATGCAATAAAGTTCACTCCAGAGGTGTACAAACAGCCTGGAGATGGCAGAATTTCCCTTATCTCCTCTTCATAGTCACTATGGCTACAACATTACCATATTGATCCCCTACCCGCCTCCACATTCATATTTAAGAACTTCCAGAAGGTTCTTTTAAACAAATCAAATTTAATCACATCTGATTTGATTAGGCAAAGTGAGTTCTGGGCTTCCAGACCCTCCTCATTCCAGTACTTCTGTTCATCAGTGGTTTTCTTGACAGTATCAAGACTTTGTTTATATTAATACTTTTTGCAGTAAGTGCCATACAAAAGTTAATTATATCTCTAAATGTTTATCTATTAAATATTTTGGCAATTTCTGTAAGCAACCTAACAGTTGCTTACAGTATAGTAAGCAGTACTGGGAATTAAACATAAAAGGGAAGTGTAACAGTCTACTACTAGGAAGGCTGCACCACTCGATGTACTGAGACCAATTATCTCCTTGCACCTTCTTACGTTCCCTCAAAAGGGTACTGGAGCTTCAGTTTGGACAAAGTGCTTTTAGGAAACACTGGTGGAGTCAGGTGATCCACTTCAAGATTCTTTGGGCATAAACCTTATTATTAATAAAACTAGATTTGGGGGTTGGTTTTTTTTTTCAGTTGTGGAAAGTACATAACTTCCATAACTAGAATGGAGTTTTCATGTTCACAAGGAAAATCTAACTAAGAACTAGCCTGGTATTAAAATTGAAGGCCCTGTTTTTAACAGTTTGCAGTTCAGTATAAAAACATACATGTATTCCAGGGACCTGTTTCTGGGCCACTAATTTTATTCCTTCCTCATGAAGTCGGAGCCGAGTTCCATCACTTTTCCTTTAGACTGACACAGACACGCACCCAGCCCTGCTCTCCTCACACCCCCAGCAGTTCACTCCTATCCAGCAACTCTTTCTTGGCACCACTGCTAGCATTCCTGAAGCCACACAATACATCTGATCAGGGAAAAAAAAAAAAAAAAAAAAACAAATGAAAACTAAACACTCCCTTTTCTCTTCCCCAAAGAAAAATTTCCCTCATGCCTTTTTAAGTTGTATCTTACAATGTAGGTGGTTTTACAGTTACGCTGGCTCCTATGCAAGTTACTCCAGGTTTGCCCAGCCTATCTGAAGTACTCCTTTTCAAGCTCAAGTTAGGTCCAACCTTTCAAACAAGGCTCCTCATGGAATCTATCCTAATCACTGAAAGAACACATTTCCAAAAAACAAACCTAATGTGGTTTCTTTATACCAAGTCTAGCTGCCTTAATTTTCAAAAGGGTTGCTTAATAATACCAGTACATTTGTTAATAAAACCTGAAGAATCCCACATTATTTAACCCCCCACTTAATACATACCAGACAATTTATTACACTTGCATTAAAAAACCCAAATAGTATGCGTAATCCAGGTAACTGATGTGATATACATAAAAATTTATTAGACATCACAATTTAATCTTCTCCATCACAGAACTACATATCGTTTCTGCAAAATCCCTGAACTTGGTTTTCATTTTGATGTTTCCAGGCAGAAATGTTGCAAGTTGCATTTTGACCGAATACTGTACAATGTGGTTTTGCTTTTTGGAAACAGCATTGCTTCTCTGGAGATCTTGCTCTCAGCAACTGACTGTCCTTATGGTTTGAAACAGAAACCTCCTAGGTTAATAAGGAAAAGTTCATTTTAAACCCATTTTCACAAAAATTCCCCCAAAGAAAGAAGATCCAAACTTCCTATTGGAAATTTTCTAATTATAATTAGTACCTTAACTTCCCGTCTCTCCCCTTCTGAAATGAAAGAGAAATGAAAGATGTTTTCTCTGCAGAAATCTTTGCCCTCAGCAAGAATCATCTCCTCTCAGATTGCACATGCTCTGAATGAGCCAGACTGGATTCTTTCAGCCAGCAGCGCCCATGCTTTTTTGGTTTGTTTTTTTGGTTTGTTTTTTATATTCTCTGTGGGTTCCCTGTTGTGAGAGTTGAAGGAAGTACTGAATGCCACTGCACTTAAATCCTATTCCAAAAATGCAAAGTTTGGCTTAGTCAGGATCTAGCAACTGAAGGACTAGCAGCAGGAGAAGACAGCTGCATGAACTGTCTCTAGGACAAGTTTGAGAGTAGGCAACTGATTCTTGTGAGTACCTTCAAGTCCAAAGGGTGATTGGGGCATGACCTCAGAGTAGATGGGTACTTCTAGAAGTTTAAGATAAAATATCTTTTCTTCCTGTAACGGCACATTTATTCTTGTCTTAAATGATTAGAGTTCAAAATTTCATAGAATCATATAATAGTTTGGGTTGGAAGGGACCTTAAAGGTCATTGAGTTCCAAACCCCTGCCACAGGCAGGGACACCTTCCACTAGACCAGGTTGCTCAAATCTCCATCCAATGCAGCCATGAACACTTCCAGGGATGGGGCAGACAGAACTTCTCTGGGCAAAAGGACATGATGTCCATGGTCTACCAGGCACCATCAATCTGCTCTTTACCTCATCAGATTATTGGCTATTAGCATGTCAGATACAGAAGTGAAGTCAGGGCTAAATAGGCTTACTTGAGGCTTTTCATAATCTGTTACTACTAGTCAGTACTCTCGCTCCTTCAAGGACTGTAAATGATGGTAAGTAGTAGACCATAAGCTACTAAGTTTATAAGACCACAACTGCTAAGTAAGATGATCTTTGCTCTCTCCTTCAAAGAAACTAGCCTTGCTTCCCACTCTCTAGAAGCAAGACTTTCCCATCAGTCACAAGAGCTTGGGACCCTTGCTAGGTATGTGCTGTCTTCTGTAATTTATTTAGTTTTAAGACAGGTCAAGGGCTTGTAATCATAATACTGTATCCAAGCAGAAAGTTCCCCACCAAGTCAGCATTGTCAGGTATGGGGTAGAAAACTCAAGGCTAGTTTATGAAAACAAGTAGCAGACAAATTTCTCCCCAAAATGCACTTCTCCACAGGCACACATCTAAAAATTTTCTAATAAAAAAAGCAGCAGGAACAACAGAAACAAGAGACAGACTACCATACTTCAGAAGCCATGAGCAGCCTCACAACTACCTCTCATGCGTATATCTCAGTTTCCTCTGAAACTGTCTGCCTTTGTCATAGAATACATTAATTTTACTGCTAGTTTGTCCTGCACTTAACTCCTTGTTTTCAGCATAATACTTGAAATGATGCTGCATTTAACACAGTCTCTATAATCACCTTACAGTCTCTCCCCTCAGGCTTTCTGAAATAGAGTAAAATAAGGAACAGATGCTTCAGGTGAGAAGCCTGTCACTTTTGTATCGTATCACAATTTAACTCCTACCTTTGTTCTAAGCAGCTGAGATTTAGTCTGAAACACGTTAATGTTCACATCATTTTCTCTGCAACTGTTTTGGGCCCCCGCAGTATCCATAATGCTGCTTCCACAAGTCTGTGTATTATACCCACTGTCCACCTGAAACCAAGAAGCAGGGTTTAAAAAGGTACTGCAATTTAACACCAATAAACCCCTCAGTTAATCAAATACAAGTCCTCCCAGGTAACAGAACTTAGTCCCACAAACCAACTGCCATCAGGTAATAACAAAAGCAAACCATAAACTGTCAGAATTACAGAATCATAGAAGAGTTTGGGTTGGAAGGGACCTTCAAAGGTCATCTAGTCCAACCCTCTGCAATAAGCAAGGACATCTTGAAATAGATCAGAATTACTTTGGATTAAATGTATTCCTGTGCATTGTAACACAAAAACTGCTATGCTGACTCCACTGCAAAAAGGGAATGGGGAGGAAGGATAAAAGTCACAATGCCACCTGTACGCAGCATCCACTAAGAGAAAATAAGACAATTACTTCCAGAATAGCATACATATTAGAAGTGATTATGTTGAGCTCAGTTTTAAAGATTCTTATTTTTACCTGAATACTACTGTTGTCACAAGGAATTGTGCTACTTTCTGCAAGAGGCGACATGAACACATGAGAGTTTTCAATACTGAAAGTAATCCCTGTCATAAAGCTGGTCATTGGTGCATTGCTATTGCCAATTGTTTCTTTTATCCAAATGTTTTCCTCTGACACTTCAGCTATGTCAGCCATATCTACAGTATTATTTTCCTTGGAGCCTTCCATATCCTGAAATGATGACAGCCTTTGATGACAAGCTTCTGAGTGATCTGGTGCAATAGACACAGTTGCTACCACAAGATGTGTGCCATGTGTAAAAGTATCCCCATCTTGCTGGCATAAGGTTATTCCATTATCGATTTCTGGGAACCAAGCTTCTGATGGAGAAGCATTCTCCTTGTCTTCCTCATTCTCACCGTGGTTCTCAACAGCAATTGGTATCCTAATGACAGAAGTCTGAAACTGGGTAGTTCTTCTGCATGCTCCAAGTCTCATAGGTGAAGACTTTTGAATTGGAGAACAACCATCTATATAAGGACTTCTTGTAGCTGGGGATGTCATTTTATTTGAAGAAGAAGGAATATCTGGAGAACAAAATGTGAATTTTCTTTGGTCTGTAAAAAAAAAAAAAAAAAAAAATTATGCTGTGAGATACCAGGTGGAGATAAAGTCATCATCCTCAAAGCCCTAGGGTTTTTTTAATTATACAGCTAACTAACCACACAGCATTTCACTGACCCCTGTACCCCAGCTCCAAGGCTGCCTTTGAAAAACTAAAAAATAATCAAGCAACAAAAAAATCCCCCAAAACAACCAACTCAACAAAAACCCCAAAACAAAAACACACCAGCAGATTTAAACTATCGCAGTAAAGGCAAGTTTTTACCTCACTTTTACCACCCAGTTTTGTTTCTCATTACATATTTAGCTGTACTGGTGTGGCCTCACATTTTTGAATGTCAATACTATACAACGGAAAATGTGTGAAGGCTGGTTCTGTGGCTTCTTTTCGGAACAAATATCAATGCACATGTTCTATACGCATTTAAGAAAAAAAAACAACCCCCCCCAAAAAAAAAAACAATGGGGAAACAATAAAGTTTTCAAGAAAATCAAACAAGGGAGAAAACACCTATACAATCTCGATATGGAATGCTGTTGAAATACCACAACGCTCACCAGAGTAAAATCACGTATAACCATGGCATTAAGACTTACCAGGTAATGTACAGAACAGGAAATAACTGACATCTTCTAGAGCAATGAGGACACAGAATTGTTTGTGATTTCTTCACTAGTCAGTTCCCTTTCAAGTAATCTTCACAGTCACACGATTTGAAAACTCAAACATTCTGTGTCCATATAAATCAGGTTGAGCCAAATCAGATTATGACCTTACTTAGTTCAGGCATACAACTTTAACCCCCCTCCTCAGATTAATCCTTTAAGGTTGGGTTTTTTTTTTCATTCCTATTTGGTATCAATGCCTTCTTCAAGAATAAACTGTAAAAAGCTGTTTCTAATAATAAAAATACGCACATCAAGAAAGAAAGAATAATACATACACAGTTAAACCATACCTGACAGTGGTGTCTTTCTTATGTGAAAAGCAATTGGTGAAAAAGCAGGAGAACCATTAGGGGCAGGAGACCCCTGTGGAAATGTGGGACTGGTTATACTTCCCAGACTGTAAACACTTGCTCCTCCCTGAATAGGACTTGATGAAATCTGACCCTTCAGTTTCAGAGCGAAGAAAAAAAAAAAAAAAGGCATATTTTCATGATGTAAATTTTGACTAATATGTAAATAGAAAAACTAACTAAAAAACATAATATGGCAGCCCTGAGGAAAACTAATCCTGTACAATGACAATTTCTATCATTGGTTTATCTTGAATATTCCAGTTGTAGCTCTTCACTTGAACTTTATGCCTCCACAATAAGAAAAGAGCAATGGATTTAAACTGACACATAATACCAAGTTAGACTGTAATATCCATTGTAATTAAGAACTATGAAAAGCCTTAACAGAGTGTTAATACTATCTGTGTATACAGTTAAGTATTTAATCTCAATTTCTTACTCATACCAATGCAGATAAAGGTCAACCACTATATATATTCTAATGGAATCAGTGTTATCCAAATTCAATGCAGCAGCACAGACAATACTTAAGAAAAAAGAACAGTGGTTGTGATCTTGCTTAAGAGTACAATGCAAGAAGTCACTTTAGCAGTCCTGTAGGAACACTGTAAGAATTCTTTATTAGGTTACCACAATGAAGACTTTTTTTAAGCTACACTCTAGCTTAGGTAGTGTTTTTTTCCATGTACTTCAAGTGCCCAACAGAAGAAACTGTACCACCTAAACCAGATTAGCTGTGATACATCTACCTGGGAATAAGATTCATCTGGCTTAACTTAAAAAACAGACATTATATTCTGTGTTCTAATAAATATCTCTTTTATCTGAAATCTCTGGCTCGTGGAAAAGAAAAAAGCATATTTGGCACTGCATTCAAAGATCCACAAGTAATTTCCTTCACTATAAATGAATTTAGGAGTTATAAGGGAAATAATTACATCACCTGTTCATATCAGCTAGTATTTTAGACAGCAGTTCATGGATTTATATATATATATATATAATGTTACAACATGCCTTCAGCAAATCTTGTATATGTATTGATTCCTACTTTTGTGAAATTAAAGCATAATTCCTTCTGTACAAGATAACAGCATCACAGCATAACAGTTTGATATAAGAAATCAGTGACATTACTTCGAAACTTTTATTTTTCACGTTTTTTCTGACTTTGGAATTTGGAGGGGAACAACAAAAAAACAACTCACAAAAACCACACCACCAAAATCCAAGCCACAAAAGCATAGTTTGGCCTAACACCTATGCTCTAATAAAGCAGTTGTAGCTTCTTAAAAAGACTGTTCCCCTTGTGAAGCCTGTTAGAACACAAAATTGGCCTGCTCCAAGATCTGCTCCTGTGCCAAGTCAGTCACATCCCATCCAGCATCCAAACCAGGCTACTTACTGAACTAGGTGTTTCCAGAGGGCTTCTGCACCGAACTGGAGAGATGTCTATTGAACAAAGCACTCCAAGTGGCTGATTACCACATGGACTATGTGGAGAAACAGACAAACACTCAGACACACTTCCATTTTCTTCTAAAAACAGCTTTCTTCTGAGTGATGAAGAGCTCAGATTTCCCTGAGACTGATCTGAAAATTCATCAGTTCTGATATATTCACCTAGAAATGTCAGGGAGCAGTCATTTCCAGTAAAAATGAAAGAAAAAAAATCTATTACAGAGACATATCTATCTAAATTAAACATTTAATCTAATTTACCAGTACATCAAGTAATAAGTCTAATTTAGCCACCTATCCTAAAGGATCACTTGTTATCATTACAAGAGAGTCCACTGCATCTACTAAGATTCCGCTTCTGCCTATCATGCTTTAATACTAAAGTCTGCATTTTAAAAAATTGACAGATATTGGCTAACATCTACTTACTGGCCTTTTCACATCTGTGTATTTCACATCCAGTTGTGAAAAGCAGATTATTATACTACTCAAGCAAAACTAGACCCTTTTTCAGGTCTCCCATATGATTTGATGGTAATCGTTATACATCATCCAAAGGCAAACCAGTCAACTCAAAGTCAAAGCAAAAAGCATGCAGATGTTAACAAAGACCCATTAAAATATGCTATGATTTATCATATCAGTTTGGTTTTACTCTATTCTAAATGGATATTCCTTGTAGAATAAATTTTTCCTGAATCTGCAAACTATGCATTGATGGAAACATTTGTTAAGATGAAATATGATAGCAACCAATATTGCTCTGATTTTCTGTTTTAATTTTGATGGCACACAATGAGGGCTGTCACTACAGGGATAGGAGTGTGCAGCCAAAAACCTCTGAGCTAGCTATACCCACTATTTTCACATAGAAGCCCCTTCCTGAGAAGCTGACAGCAACTGCTTGATAAAGCACTTACAATCAGACAATTAATTTGGACTCTTGCCTCCCCATTCAGTGGTCACAGCTTTTTTGCCAACACACAACTTCTAGTCACCACTGTGGCTTCAGTTCAATGAAAGGCACAATCAAAGCATTGCTTTGCTCAAGGCAAAGTTGAGCTATGAGCCTCATGGCTGGCAATGTGAAGTTGAACAGCTCTCAGTAAAAGCTCTTTTTGCAGAAGGCAGGGGGTGCCTTCTACTTTGCAATTGTTCTCCATATGCCTCCTCTTTTGTCTTTATGTCTATACTCAAAGTATATCATTTAAGTCAGCTGTCCCATAAAATATGCAGTAACTTGTTTATTTAGACCACAGACTTAAAACTTCCATTCATACATTTTCAATATTTCATAAGACAAGAAAACCCCAGCAAACGACACAAGTTTTCTATTTAAACATTCATAATTAAATTTTGATACAACACAACATACCTAGTATTTTCTCTAAATTAAAATCCACCGGCAAAGACAGTACTGTCTGACAAGCAGCTGCAATGAATAAAGCCAACAAAATTAGCTTGCAGTAACCTTTGACTAAAGCAGTAGAAACAAAAATCCACTTTCAAACTGCATTGCAATTAAGCCATTTAAGATACAGTTGCAATAAGGAAAAGTGTTAATTAAAGCTAGGATTCTGATTTGACAACAACTATGCACAGCACAGTCAGTCCTACAGGTAAACAAAAGGGTTGTAACATAAAAGTCTCTAGAAAGGCATTCTGAACTGAAGAGAGATGTCTCTGAAGAAAATGACTCAAAAGGAAATGGAAGAAAATTCATCAAAATACCATGGGGAAAAGCATTGATTATTTATCTAAAATGAAACAGTTAAAAAAGATTTCTGCTATTTATATTGCAGAGAAAATAATCAAGATTCTCTACCCAAAAAAATCCAACACATTACAGGCTTCTTGAAACTGTAATTTACCCATAAACCTGAGGCTTAGATTCACTTTTTAATTCAGAAAAAGGGCATGCACTGAGTCGGAAAAAATGTACTCCACAGATGACTTCAGTTTTTACTTTGGAAAAAATATGTAAGATTGTAATAGAATTAAATTACTATCAGAAACAGGTATTAAAGTAGTAGTACCATATGCTACAAAAGTATTTCTACAGGAATATTAACAAAAAAATTACTGCCTTTTGAAATAAAAGCACCATTAAAAAATGGGTCATTTTGCTTCAGAAAAAGCTTGCAATTTCAGACATCGTCTTTTACCCACCATTGCTTTTGTCAGGGTGCAAAGTTAGCTGTCTTCCAATTGGAGAAAGGCTATTTAGATCTGTGGCTGTAAAACAGATAAGAACTTAAATTTAAGCACGCATTGCACATAGTTTTGAAACCAACCAGCAGTTAAGTTAGAGTATTTAACACAACTAAAGGGAGTACTGAAAAAAGTTACCATTATAGCTGATTATGAGAATTTCAGCACCTTTCTATTCAAAAAAAGCTTTGTAAAGTAGCATCAACTTTGCCTAAATCTTTGTCTCCTGCAGCCTCCTCTACATTACATACATTTAAAACAAACTCAAGTTTGTGCTTAGCCAAACAGGCGGTGTTCAAGTAAATTTCATTTCCAGAAAATCATGCAATTTGAACATGAAGACGAAGATGAAGAATCTGCTATTCTACTTTTTTACACAGCTAAAGAACACATTATACCATCTTCTTTCAGCACACACTTTCCCTAGCTCTAGTACCATGGCTAATGTTCTCTGACAACTAAAAATACACTATCCACAAGCTACATTTCCTTGATAAAAAATTTTAACAATTTAGCATCTTCCAAATTTTGCAAAAAAACCCACGCACTTAAGAGTCTCCTACCAAACAACAGTGAATGCAAACAATATTTTATAGCCGACATTTGTCCAATTTGTAATGCATTTACTATGTATTCTATTAGTTATATAGAAACTTTAATAACAGGAGCATTAATAATAACATGGCATAAACAAAATAAACAGAACACCCATACAGTGACAGTGAACTAGCAGGGCACAAAGAGAACAGGAATTTACATAGCAAGTAAGTAAAAATAGAGAAGTAAGTAGAAAAATACAGAACTCAGTTTCCCATATACTTATACTGACAGGAAAGCAGTCAGAATAATTCAGAGGTGCAGCTACCAGAAAACTGAAGTAGAAGATTTTACCAGTACTGATGCAGCAAAGTTGTCTGCTTGAAGACAGGTTACAAAAGAAAAAAGATACAAGAACAGGAATCAAAAATAACAAAAAGGGAAATTGTAGAAGATTTTGAATTAAAAAATAATTTTTAAAAAAAGAAAGCACTCGGAGAGAACAGCTAAAAATCTACCAGTTGTGCCAACTTTTATTACTGGTTCTTAAAATTTAAATCAGAGTTGAAAAAAAACTATGCTTGATGGTTTCTCCAAAAGCTAAGTCAATTGTGGGTGACACACAGAAGCAACTTACATTTACCAGAATTAAACTGTGAAACTTGCTTTCCTTCATGTTCTGTCCAAGGAGAAGGAACTATGAGCCTTTTTGTGAAAAACTAGAATAGAAACAAACCATATTAGCACTTTTAAAAATTGAAGGCACTCCAATTTAGATTAGTATGCTGAACAAGAAAAAATTAAGTCATACCTTTTGCTACCCACAGATCTATATTTTTAAGAATTTTAACTCTTCCTTCCCCAAAACCTAAATCCCTTATACCCGGCAAATATTTCATTATTTTATGTCTAGAGAGGTTAAAGAAAAAAAAAAGTGATTTAAAGACAGCCCCCAAGCTCCTTACGACACATATCACCCCAGATCTTTCAAGCCTTCAGAGGGAAAATTGTGCAAGTTTCATTTAACACCGATTACTCATTTTAAAAGGGAATTGTCTCTACCACACTTATTGCACAGTAGTTTAACATAATTATTTTCAATTTTTCAGTTTGTTGATTTTGACAATTAAGACATTTTGCAGAACTGCTAAAGAGACAGTGAAAGGAAAAAAAAGTGGACAACCAAGGCTTACGGCAACCTTATCAAGTGTATTTGGCTAAGCAGGTTAGCAGTGAAACATTTATGAGTACTGGCACTTAAGTCTCTTTCTTTGAACCAGAAACTACCTGCTGTGACAATCCAGAACACACTAATGTTTAGGAGATGAACATTATAACATAGCTTCACAAAATACATGGTAAATCCTGTTCTCACAATAAAAGACTCAAAACAAATGAAAACAAAACAGCTTGAAACACCCAACTATTAAAGGCATAATTTTTATCAGTCATGGTTTCAAGCTGTTTAACTGCAGAATTCATTAGTTTATACCTAACAAAGAATAAATACCCTTTTAATGCAGATTTAGAACAATAGGGCATCTTTGCTGCAGGTCAATTACCTAGCACCTTTATGGAATCATAAACCATTTTTTTTCATAGAGACAGAAACTCATAATGGCATGATACAATACGAAAAGGTCAATAACACTGTCAAAACTTCATCTTAATGGAAATAGGACTGAAGAAACACTTTTTCTTCTCTGCTAGACAAATTGATGGTAAATAATAAAATGAAAACAAACAGAAAGAATTACACACTAAAGGAAGTAAGTCTTGCCTTCAACTAAGCAGACTTTGGAAGAAACAAAAAAAAAAATCAAGGTTCTGCTATATTTTTAAAAATGCGATAAATTATGCCATCTAACACCAGAAGTTACTGTAAATCCTAACATACTCAATCATTTTTAAACTGAAATTAATTATTTTTAAGAATTATCTTACTAATACATTCCCACAAGCCAAGCAACACAAAAGAAACAGTATTTGCTGATTTGACCTACAGGTGTGTGAAAGAAGATGGGAAGAAAAAAGACCACATGGGTTTCAACTACATCTGCAAGTGAGGAGGACAGAAAATTACTTTCTTACTGATCAGTAAAATATAATAGGGTTCCGGTTTTTGAAATCCTATAATATATGTGAATCTTTTGCAGATATGTAGCTAAAGCAAATAAATACTTGATAGCATAAAAATTTTATTACCTCTTCAATGGCTTTTTGCCTTCTGTCTTCTGTCTCCTTATCAATTCTAAGCGACAAATGAAAACAACTCCATTATCAAAACCATCACATAATTGAAAAAAAAAAGTCAAGTCCAACGATGTCATCTTTTATAGATGCTTAACAGAAACATTATAAATGAAATTGCACTAAACAATAAATCTTTTTACCATTATGTGCAATAACCTCATGCTATAAATCTAGAAATATAATGCATTTATCTGTTACTCCAGTTCATTTGAAAGATCTGTACCATTTTTAAGTACATATTTGCAAATCTTCTATTTATTTCTTGTATCAGTAAGTATTTTTATCTGGATAAAAAACAGACAAAAAAAATCATAACTGGTCTTCTAAAATTATAACAGAATCATGGAATGGATTGGGTTGGAAGGGATATTAAAGATTATCTAGTTCCAAACCCCCTGCCACAGGCAGGGGCGCCTTTCACTATACCTCAAAGCCCCATTCAACCTGGCCTTTAACACTGCCGGGGATGAGGCAGCCACAGCTTCTCTGGGCAACCTGTTCTGTTGCCTCACCACCCTCACTTTAAGTCTCACCTATACCTTTCAAAGAGTACTGGCTTGCCTAGCTAGCTTTATCAGCTCTACCCTTCTGCAGGAGTCCCAAAGACCAAAGCAGCCTACACTTCATAGGTGTTAGTATGGAACACTCCAAGAAGATAAACTGTGTTGTGACAAGGAGCAGAAGAGGTAGCTTCGTAACAATCACTGGCAAGACATTTTCTTGCTTCTGTTGACTGCTTTTATCTGGCTGTCTTCCAAACTGCAGTCAGAGTGGATTAGCAATTCTTAACATTAAAAAGAGTGACACAGAGGCAGCCTCATCTAAATATTATATCCACATTAGGGACACATGAAAATCTATGTTAAAAGATTTGAATAAAAAGTCTTCACTGCTGCGCTGAAATGTCAATAAAGCAAAAGAACAGTGTTCTAGTATTCAAGCAAGGTAACTGCATAAGAACAGACTGGAAGTTACCTATCATGACTCAGATACATTGCTTGACGTTGAACATCTTCCAAGTCAATTTCCACAGGATTTATTACAGCAAGCTGATCAATAGACCATCTAAATTTTCCTGGTGTCTAAAAAGAGACATGAACATTTTAGTGCTTCCTAGTCTCAAAAGATAAAATAGAACCACAGGACAAACTTGAACAATGCAGACATAACTTCCATACAGTTTCTGTCAGAGACTATCAAAAGAGTTTCCATTTAAATTCTTTATTAAAAAAGTCAATCAGGCTTCTTTATCCTGGTAGTAGTATTACAATGATTTACAAGATAATATAAAGTAGAAGGTCATACCTAGACTTTACAAACTGAAGTGTCAAATTCTTTTCAATTCCTTAAGATAGATGTACTAAAGATAGAGAACTTTGGATAAAATTTAGTCATTTCTGGATTGCCACAATCAAAACTGAGGTTCCATGAAGATCCCGTGCCTGCATCTAACCCAAATTTTCACCTTTCACCTCGCAGTTCCAATAAGACTTAGGATTTGCAACCCCATATGCATCTTGCAAAGTCTCCCTTGTAATGCCATACATAGCACGCAACAAAATCAAATTCAGAAACAAAGCAGTTTCAGCCCTTTATTTAACATTTAATTACAAAATACTGCTCAAATATCTGTTTGAAAAAATATCTACCAAGTCTTGGTAGATCACTCATTAGCACAGCTGTCCTGCTTATCAGAAAGTAATTCCAGCTGCAAAGCATATGATTTGCATATGATAATTCCAACTCCAAAAGCATATGATTTGCAACTAAAAAATGTTATATATACACAAAATCATCAACTTGATTCTGTGAATATACAAACAACCCATAACAGAAGTGAAATTATGTTTTACTCGCATCCAGCCTGCTTAGCATGTAAGTAGGAACTGGAGTACTTTTCAGCTTTAGGTAGGACAAGAACACCACATCCAACAACTGTCCTTTATCTGCTTTCAACTGGTTTTAGCACTTAGCAGATCGGAGGAAGACAGACAATGTCAATATTCAAAGCAGCATATTCCTGTAATCAGAAGGAACGGCAGATGCCACCAAAATTCTTTGGCTTAGCATATACATTAAAATACACTAAATAAAATACACCTTTTAATGCATTTCAAAATGTTAGCACTGCATTTCTGTAGCTACACAACTAAAAACTAGATCTTACAGGTGAGAGTTTTGTTGATTTGAAGACTGAAGGACTGGAAACAATCTGCTCCTGAAGAGTGTAATAATCACTAGGACTTTCAAAAGGATTCAGGATGGTGACTCGTCCTGGAGTTTCTGGCATTATCTGCATTTTAGCTTCTTTTGTATGAGCCATAACAGTAAGAGATACCTTGAAAAGAAAGAAAAAAAGGAAAAGAAAAAAAAAGCATTTATAATTCCGATTATAATTTTAGGGTCATCCTGAAGGTTTTTAAAGAGCCAGAAACATTTAAAAGACTAACAAAAGCAAAGCTATCTTTGACGTGTTAAGCTAATAAATAAGGCTGATAAGAAAAACAACTAAAAATAAATAGAACCTACAAAAAGGAAACAAGAAAGGGCACTGAAAAGGAGATTTAAAATAATCCAAACCAAACCACAGAACCAAATCCCCCCCCCCCCAAACAAATGAACAAAAACACCAGAAGCAAACAAGCACTGAAAGCAAATACATTCCTCAAAGGCAGCTCACATACCCCTAAAACTAGCACTCAAGGGCTTCAGAAATAAAAGTAAGTTGGATGGGACTTCAAACAACCTGGTCTAGTGGAAGGTATCCCTAAAGAGACTGGAACTCGATGATCCCTAAGGTTCCTTCCAACGCAAACCGTTCTGTGATTCCAAGATTACTAGAACGGGGGTAGCACAAGGGTCAGTCTCCCTCGGTGCCACCCCCGCCTTGCGCAGAAGCTGTGCAGCCAGCACAGAAGCAAACGTAGAACCACAACGGCTGCCGGCCAGCAACTTGCCCTGTTGGCCTACACCAGCCAAACCCTGAAGCTTCTGGCGAAGGCAGATTATCCCGGGACTTTCCTGAGGGGGGCAATAGCTCCCTCAGGAGCTAAACCTACCGGCCTAAAGCCGGCGCTAAAAACCACCAGCGCACCCTCTAGCCCCAAGGGCCAACTCCCTAGGGGCTGCGGGAGGCTCCACCGCTCCCTCCCGCGGGGGAAGGAAAAAGGACGGGAGGGTCTACTGCTGCGGCCCCCACACCCCATCCCTACAGCCCTCCCGTCAAGCTATGCCCCAGCAGCTCCCTTACCTGAGGTGGCAAAGGGACCAGAACACCCTCTCAGCCCGCCCGGAGAACTGCTCCTTCTCCTCCCTCCCCCCAGGGCAGTGTCACCGAGCCTCTCCCCCAGCCACTCTCCCACACGCCCGCAGCTAGTGCGGTGCTAAGCTCCCCAGAACAGGTACCTGCTGCCGTTACCCAGCTACTCATACTTGCCTCAGATCACTGCGCTAGCCCTCACCGAGCCGCTGCACAAATCCGAAATCCCGCCCTTTTGCTTTCTGCTGCTGGGTGGGCGAGTTCCGTTTGGAGCGTCACGTGGAGCGGGATTGTTTGAACGATGTCGATGACCGGGAGGGAGGGAGCGGGAAACGGGGCGGGCAGCGCGAAGGGTGCTCCTTCCGCTTCCGGGTGGGAGGAGAGGGCCGTCATGGCGAGCAACGCCGCCAGTCTCAACGCGGTGCGGGAGACCATGGACGGTGGGTGGCACAGCCGCGGGAGAGGGGGCCATGCTTGCGGCACTGGCCACCCTGAGCTGGGCTCACCTTAGCGCTCCTGCCCTCGCCCCTCTCCGCAGGCTGCGGGGCTTTGGGCTGGGTCGTGCCTATACAAGCGACTGACCTGTGAAGGGGATAATGGTTTGCTGAAGGATTTAGCGCATGGCAGTTTCTTTTTACTTCACGTACGTGTAGTGCCTGAAACACTTCAAATGCCCATGTAGTGATAGTGTCTTTGGATCTCGTGTGACTTGTCTTTCCATTTTATATAGCTGTTAAGTATTTAACTTAGCGTTTTTAATGTTTATAAATGTATACGTTTGCTATTCTTTCTTATTACTTCAAGGAGTTAATGCAGATTATGTTATCTGGCTCTATGCGTCTTGAATTTAATGGGGGGGGGAAGTGCATGGAAAGGAGAGGAAGGACCAACCTTGTAGTGCTGTAAGTGGCAGCATCCAAACTGTGGATGGCTCATGTTAGAAAGCCATCATAAAACCAGAAGAAACCCAACATAGTGAAAAAGTTTTGAGGGGAGCGGTCAGTGTTACAGAATTAGAGCAGTTTCTGGTACACAAAAATATTGTAGAATGGGGAACCATAGATTCACCTAGGTTGGAAAAGACCTTTATGATCATCAAGGCCAACTTACCCAGGCCTGTGTCAAGTCCACCACTAAACCATGTCAGTAATGTGAGAGAAGTGTCACTGGGAGTAGCGAGAGATACGCCAGAGATCTATAACCCATGAGAAATGTGAACAGAGTGAATAAAGATCACTTTCTCCTCCAGCCTGATGGGGAGGAATCAAAGGTGGCAGGTTAAGGAGGTGTTTCTTAGCAGTGTGTAGTGGAAAACTCTGGAATTCCATGGAATGGCTATGCCAGCAAGCTTACATGGATTTCAAGCAGAGTAGAAAGCTGCCAGGAAGTCACCTGAGTGGTGTTAAATATGAAGACTTTCCTGGAGAATGCCCTAATGAGAGGCCAGAGGCTAGGGAGAGTGTTCTGGGGGTACTGCTTTTTGTTTCTTATTTTCTCATGCCCTTACCTTGTATTCTAGTTATGGCTACTGTTACATGAGGACTCCATAGCAGCAGAGACCTTAATGAGCTGAACTGATGTGAAAATGCCTATTCCAGCTGCTCAGCTACTCTCTCTGACCTGTTGCAGGAGGAAGGGCAGGACTAGCAAGGTTATTATGGCTTCTCTGATGCTCCAAGAGAATAAAATCATTCTGTATGGGTGGAGATAGATTTGTTTGGGAAGGACAGTGATTCTAAGTTCTTGTAAGTGTTGTCTTGCAGGACTTGTAAGTAAGTCTTGCAGGAATGTTTTAGGTAGGAGGGACAATATGCAGATATAAGGACAAAGTAAGACTTTTGAGAACTGCTATGAAAAGTGTACTACCCTTGAGATTTAGGAGACCAGGCTTCCTGTGTAGTAATGTGTGTATTTTATTTAGGATAGATGTTCATGATATAATCTCTTTCTGACATCAGGTGTTTTTAGAAGAAAACAAATTTCCGTAACTTAAACATGCACTTGATCTTTAAATATTTACTTAGAGCCTTAGAAACACCCTCATATCTGATCTTTCACTGCATTCCATAACTAAATTGGCTTGGCTTTTTACTGTCAACAGTAATCTTTTGAAATTTTCATTATAAGAATATGTATTTAAAGTGGTTTGGTGGAGTGACTTAAAAAGTAACACACTGACAATTGTGTCCATGTAATTAGATTTTTCTTGGTGAGGGCCTAGCATAATGAATAGACAAATATTTGTAGGATAATTTTTTTTTTTTTGCTTTTTAAATAGAACATGAAATCTGTGTTGTGTATTAACTTGCTGAATAAGAAACAGGCACCTAATGGAAGTCAATGGCTTTAAAAGAAATGGCTATAAAAGAAATATTCTTTTATAACTATAGTAGCTTAGAAAAGTGCTTAATGTAGAATGTCAGATATAAATATTTAGCAGCTGTTCTCTGCAGAATCTGTTAAGAGTTCAGATTTTTTTTGTGGAGAAGCTGCTACATCTCTCTGCCAAAGATGCTGCCTCAACACCTAATATTTTGTTTTAGAAACTAGTGACCACAACTCTTGCTGACATAGGAAATAGGAACTTATCTTTAGTTAGATTTACTGCTCTGCCTTGAAATACATCACATGCTTAGTAAATTTCACGATAAATGTTATGTGGTTAAAGAGAGTAAGGATTGTTTATTTCTGGGAAGCTGTCAGTCTTAGTTCTGTAGCTCTTAATGTTCAGTGGCATTTTTATTGCAAATGAATCAATTTGTGGTTGCTTTATTTGGCTGTTGAAGATGCTTCTGTGCAGACAGGATGCACATAAGTAGTGTGTTTGGAATTGTTTCCGTTCAAGTCAGTGGGAAGAGAAAGCCTTGCTGGGGAGAAGGCTTCGCTTGTGGCTTATAGCTAGGGCTTTGGTCTGACAAACTGCTTTCATGTTTTAAATTTATGCATATTGTTAATCCACCCTACTTGTGTGGGCTAGGTGCTGTCACACGTAGAGGGTTTTTTTTCCATGGCATCTGACATTTCTCTCTAAGTTCAGTGCAATTGGCTGGATACATTAGGCCTTTGATATCTTGGCCTTGGTAAGTACGACTCTTAGGGCTCCTGCAGTATGTCTTTGGTACACCAGAGCAGAGTATTTTCATAGTTGTCAAGTGGACAATAGTCACCATGCTGCTTCACTTTCTTCTAGCTTAGTGGAGGTTTGATTACAGAAACTGTGAATAACATCTGTACAAAATCAACCTGTATTGCTAGGGTCTTAGCCTCAGGATGGAGCTTACTGGTGCAAACAGAAATAAAACCTCCATGAGTTGTCTGCTACTTATGTAACAAGCTGTTTATTAGAATGAAACAAAAGAGGCCTTTTAGGAAAGGTTTGGAAGGGGAGAGAGATCTTTGCTTCTGCACAAAACTAACTGGAATCTCTCCCCCAGAAGATGCCATGCTGGCGTGTTGCTGTTCTTGATATTGTGTAAAAATTAAATAGTTCTGCTTATCGTTAAACCAGTGTTAATATTGGACATAAACCAAAGTTTAGTCATGGAAGGAGGTGGCTAGAAAACTCCTGATGTGTTTCCAGTCCATTTTAGTAGGGCTTCATCAGTATCTGTAGTTCAAAACCATGGATTATTCTTATAGCCTACTTCTTACATAATTGGCAAGAATGTTAGTTATTGATTTCTTCGCTTATTTTTATTTTTAAAGCCTATTATCCAGTATTAAGTTTGCTGAACCAGAAAAGCGTGGGTTTTTTTGTTAGAAGCTGTGGCTTTTAGCTTGTGCTGGTAAACTGAACATAACTGTTGTTGCTGAGGTTCAGACTGCAAAGGCTTTCCATAACTGCCATGTTCTGTACTCTGTAGAAATTAAATGTTGAATGTTTTTTGTCATTGAAATTTAATAGTCTGTAGGGACTAAAGTGCTTTCATTTTTTCTGTTGCAGTTCTGTTTGAGATTTCAAGGATATTAAACACTGGCTTGGATATGGAGACATTGTCTATTTGTGTGCGGCTTTGCGAACAGGGGATAAATCCAGAAGCATTATCATCTGTTATTAAAGAACTGCGTAAGGCTACAGAAGCTCTAAAGGTAATGCTTTTTATAAAAGCTTATAAATTAGTTTTTAAGAGTCAGATGTATTTTCAACTTGCTATACTTCAGTTTGTAAATTGCACTGAGATATGACTCATTTTTACATCAAGGAAATTTAACTGTTCCATAGGAAAGGCAATGAATACAACTGAATGAAACATGAAGCAAGAAATGGTATGAATAAAACCTTTTCAGTAATAGCTGGATTAACTTTTTTGAAGGAAAAAAAGACCAAACAGCCAAAATCCACTGATTTTTATTCTGGCCATTTGTAGCAACTATTTGCTGCCTTATCTGCATCATATCACAGTTTTCTACTTTTTACTTTAACACATATCACCTTATTTGTACATCCTCAGGCCTAATAGTATGTAGCAGTAGATGCAAACAGGTACATGCAGCTTGCTAATGTAATCTTTGCATACCGCTTTTATCACATTAACTTGTGCTTTCGGCCTCTCCAAAGACAGACAAGAGGGGATTTCATGGTGTATATGTATATATAAGGCTATTTACCTGTTTGGCTAGTGGAGAGGGTAACTATGGTTAAAAGAAAAAAAATCAAAAAGAATCTTCACTTGTCTTTTAAAGGATTTTATTCTTTACTGACTACCTAAACATCATGATTTATTTTCCCCTGTACGTTGTATTTGTTTATTTATGGGAAGGTGGAGGGGAAACCTCTGTCCAGTCTGCCTGTTCTTGTTCTGCAAGACTGGATTTTGATTTTTAGATAATCCAACTTTCTGATATTTTTACTAAAGACATGCTAGTCAGGGCTATTTTTCACCAGTTTTCAAACGGTTTACTTCATTTTTAACTTAAAATTTTATATGCTTATGCATATTTTGTATTTGTGTACATGCTTAAATGTGTGCATACGTATGTGTTTAACAGTGTATATAAGTATTTGAGGGCTGGTTTTACTACTTCCTTTGTTTTTATTGGTTTATCATTCCCATTGCTGTCCTTTGCCTGTTTGTCCCATAACTGTCTTAAAATCTACCAGTGTCGGTCTCCAACAACCGTACCTTGCTGGCTGGGTTGGGTTAAGTAAAAAAGTACTTACTGATGACCTTAATCAAAAAATTAGCAGTGTGATTTATGCAGTTATGATTGGTGGTATTCCTCCAAGTTTTATGTCAATTTATCTGTATGGGTGGGAATAGTAATTACTATAAATTGTATAAAGAAATAAACTTCAAAGGGGAAAAAAAAAAATGGTGCATTTGATCACTTCTTGAAAGCATTAGGGTAAAATGTGCAGGATTACAAGCTGCTCACATACAGGATATACAGTTTAACACAAGTAAATAGTAATGGCTATGTCAGTAAATGCTAAGCAGTCAACAGCATTTTTTTATATTTTATTTTTTTAGAAATGAAAGAAGTATTCATTAGAGAACAAGGCTACACATCTTATAATTTTCAGCTTATGTTTAGATTTAAGTTCTCTAGTAAAATTAAAATAGTCACAAGAATGGAGTAAATTTGATCTACATGGTGCCTATTTTTGGTGATTTGTAATAAATGTTTTTTCTCATTCTAGGTCGCTGAAAATATGACAGGCTGACATGGGAGGAGATTTCTGCATGAGAAGAATACCAGGTCAAAGTTAACAGAGGCTTTGAAGATTGTTACTATTTAGGAAATGAGTGGAATAAGTGTGTGTGTGAGAAGGTTTCAGAATATTTGTTAGCTTCTTGAAAAGCATGTATGTATAGTATAACTTTGAAAAGTTTTTAATGAGATAAGTTCATGTGTAATCTCATTGCTTGCTATTTTTGTGATATTTGTGAATACAGTGCAATTGGTTGTGCATTTGCTGAACTTCCTAGTGTGTAGCAACAAATATTGCATAATGAGTATAGCTTGTTAATGCATCCTTTAGAAGTGCTAATATATCCTGGGTTTTATCTCTTGCATAGAGGAAAAACTGCATATACAATTTTAGTTTCATTTTATGAAGCCCATCCTGACTTTATTTTAATTAGAATGATGGTAGTGACTTAAGTCTTAACCTGAAAGTAAGGAATAAAGCACTTTTGATAATGTAAGTAACGAATGGTCCTTTTGATTTAGATTGCTGGGGAAAGTGTTGTGGGGGTTTCTTTTGGGGCTGTTTTGTTTGTTTGTTTATTTGCTTGTTTTTTATCTTGGAACTTCAGTTATCCATGCAGAAATGTATGCAAATTTAATGCTAGATTACATGGAATATTTTATGGAGTTCAGATGATACATTTGTTACACTTATTCTGGCTACTAGACCCAAAAATATTACAGCCATATTGCTACTGCCTAGTCAAAGCATACATAGGAAGCATCAGATTTGGTTGGTGGGAACCAGTGAGTCTTCAACAGTCATTCGGTATAAGAATGTCTTCTCATTCAGCACTAGGAATCTTCACTGATGCCGAAACAAATGTTTATAAGTAACTGTTATACAGTAAACTGTTTTACTGTGTTACTTACCAGTAAATATCCAAGAGTTCTGCTTCATAAGAAAATGTTTTTTTTTGTTGCTTCTTCATCTGCTGCTATTTAAGCGCTTTTTTTAATTTTTTGTTCTGTTTTTGCTAGCATGGTTCCAAGATGTAGCGTTAATGGGACTTAACCTCCAAGGTTAATAGTTTGGAGCACATTTGGAAATGAACCTGGAATCTTAGTTAATCCAAACATTATATTTTTGCAGAGAAAAAGAAGCTCTTTCTACTTTAAGAGTTTACGTTGTATGCAGTCTAGGTCATAGTTCTACAAAAAGTGATTGAAGGGGCTAAATATTTCAGTTGCTGGCAGAGAGAACAGAAAAATAGTTATGTTACGCTGAATCATTTACTATTGTTTCCAGTTAGGCTGACCAAAAAAATCATTCCAGGAAGGTGATGTGAAAACTTCTGTGAAGTGGTGGAGTCACCATTCCTGGAAGTACGTAAAAGATGTGTAGCTGTGGAACTCTGGGACATGGTTTAGTGTGGACTTGGCAGTGCTGGGTTAACAGTTGGACTTGATAATGTTCAAGGCCTTTTCCAACCAAAAAGATTCTATAACCAAGCTGGGAACAAGTGTTCATGAGTGAGCAAAATGATTCCACGTAAAAATCCTTTGTACATTGGTGGTGTAACTTCAGATTTATAATACTTCAGATTTAGAATATTGGGTGTAATGGTTTTTGAAAATGCTGAGGTATCTCTTATATGAAGAGATATAAACAGTGAAATTTATCCTAGGGAATCTTAGAAGTCATTAAAACGTCATGAAAATGCCAGGTCAGATCAACAGAAATTATCAGTTAGCTTGTACACTTAATTTTATCTAAACTCAGTGCTGCATGTCAAAAATGAGAAAAGACCGGGGAGCTTTCTTGCTGGTTTGGGGAGTTGTGTCTAAGCCTGTGAGTTCTCACTTGTGAAACCTAGACTCTGAAAGTTTTCTGTAAACTAAAGCAAATGTGCCCTTCTGGTAAGAAAAGAAAATCCCTGTAGCAAGGAGTTTCATACTGGAAATGTTTCTCTGCCCTAAAATAAGTATCACTTTGTTGGAATCCCAACTATGTGAACGTGAGCATTGATGGCTCAGAAGTCTTGGCTGCATTTGTAACACACAGTCTTCTACAATGTTTAACTAAGAAGCTGAGCAAACAGCACGTGCTCCATACTTACATGCTCTTGAAACTCTTGAAAAAATAAACATAGGAACAGCTATACAGGTCTCAACCAAAAGTTTTTCTAACACAATAGCCTCTCTTTTAGTCAAAAGCGCTGCCTAGGAAGGAGAAGAACAATGCAAGCACATTTGGTTCTTTTCCTTCTGTGTTCTCCTAGCTTCCAAGTGTCTTCTATTCCAGGCTTTCCTGCACATCATATGGTTTGTCTATTTAGTAGTCCCCCGTGATTCTTTTTCCAGTACTTGTCCAGTTTCCCTTCGGCCATATATGCTTCCTGAATAACAGTCACCCTCATCAATTGGTATGTTTCCTAAAGAATTGCTGTTACTTGTTTATTTTGAACCTGATTTGCACTAGCTTAGCTTAATGTTCCCTGCACAGTAAGCTTTTACCTGCCATGCTTGTGCCAGTCATGGATCTGCACATACATAACATTCACGTTTAAATTTCCTCTTCTAAACTGAAATGCATTAGTTAAGCTTCTGTATTTATTGTCCTTTGAAACTTTTCTGAGTCTTATGTATTATTTTCTGAGAGCAGAACAAAAACAGCGCACAACATTAGGCATGCAGTTAAGTACTGGCCTGTTTGTTTACTTTCTTGTTCTTTATTTCTTTCCTAGTAGTTCCTCATTTGAGTTTTTAAATTTGAGCTGAGCACTGAACTGTCTTCATGGCATTATCTGTTGTAACCACAGGATCTCACTCTTGAGCAGTAATGATAAGCTGAGAGGCTGTTGGTTCACAGGTGAAAGTACGGTTGTTTATCTCCATGTATACAATTTTTATTTATCTTTGCTGAATTGCATCTGCCATTTTATTTCCTAATCAGTCTTGTATGTCTTTCTGCAGCTCTTCACAGTTTGCTAGTTGTCTTACTACTGTCACTAAGTTTATCCTTGTCAAATTTTGCCACTTTGTCCCTTTTTAGAGATTAATTACGAATAGGTCAAGCAGCACATGAGTTAGCAAAGGCCGCTGGTAACCTATGACCTTATTCCCATTGATTTTCAGTGATTGTGAATAAAATGCAGTTCTGCCTACTAGTGCCTACTTATTCTTAAACCCAGTATTTTTAGTGTCACATACAGCACAGCTGTGAGAGACTAAGCACAATCATGAATCCAGCCTGGCCAAGCCATTGCATTCTAGATAACTAACAGAATCAGTGCCATTTTAATTGTATAATTAGGTTTCATCGATATAAATTAAGTAGAAAAATAATTTTACAGGAAATTGTAGCATACCAGAAAAGAACACAAACATGATCCTGAAGTATCTATCTTAACATGACTATCTTAACATTAGGAGTTGTTATTTCTCAGGTAACTGTGTTAGCAAAAGCAAAAAAAAATCTGTTAACAAGAAGAAGAAAAGACAAAAACATGAAAACAAACAAAAAAACCCAACCCAGAAATCTGGATGATGATCAGGCCAAGACACTTGACCTAATAGATCTGTACCCATAAAAAGTGCATGTATATTTGTCAGCTATTTTTCTTTCCAGCTGAGCAAATACTGATTTAGTCTTAGACTTTCTTGTTAATCCAGTCAGCTAGTTCCCCCTGCAATGAACCTGAATGCTCTTGTAGATATACTTTACTCCAGGGACTGCTCCTAGTAGGCTGCGCCAGGTTGGGCCCTACCATTCTTCCCCAATGCTTTCCACTTTCAAACACTGCCATGTACTTTTGCATGTTTATACTTTCATGCTATAGAAACCCTGCAGCCCTCATTATTTGACTAGACATCGTGTTAAAAGAAAAAGCACCAAAAAATGACAATAAGAATTAGTGGTGACCCATGACAGCATGCTATGTAGTATGTGTGTAGAGAGCCCTCTTTAAAGAGAGGTAATGCCAAGCAGTGGGACTTCGCAACTTCGCATTGCTATGCATCATCTGAGCTAGGGACTTAGGCAGGCCTTTAGTAGTGGAGATTCACCTCTTTGAACCGCAAATACTACTTTTAATTAAAGTTTGGAAAACCAATTTCCAAAGATTGAAAGGTGTGCCAAATTAATTTCAACCTTTTAAAAAGCAAGGCAGAATTGATAACAGAATTGAAGACCAGTCACCCAGCATCAGCTCTTGTAAACAGTGAACCAGTGAACTTGTGATTTTATGGGCAAAGAATGAGACCAAAAAAAATGTACTGAGTTCCATTTGAACCTTGCTTGGTGGAAATGTCAGTGGACTATTTTTTTTCTTATTTATGGGTTTATATGCGAGATGTTGGTGCAGTATGCTTCAATTTATGCATCACAATTTTCACTTGAAACACACCATTAGCATCACTTAGTAAAAACAAATGTACTATGTTGGTACCCATTTTGCTGTCTCGTTACCTCAGGAGTGAGATTGACAAAAAAAAAAAAAAACAAAACCCAAAAAAATAAACCAAAACCCAAGCTTTAAAAATGTAAAAACCAAACATCTCAGTTCTTAAAAACTCTTTATCAGGGTCTGTAGCAATAGGACAAGAGGTAATGGGTTCAAACTTAAACAGGGGAAGTTCTTCAAGAGCGGTGAGGCACTGGAGTGCCCAAGGAAGTTGTGAATGCTCCATCCCTGGTGGCATTCAAGGCCAGGTTGGACAGAGCCTTGGGTGACATGGTGTAGTGTGAGGTGTCCCTGCCCTGTGGTTGGGTGATTGGAACCAGATGATCTTAAGGTCCTTTCCAACCCTAACTATTCTATGATTCAAAGTCATGATTTAATCCAGTTTCTAGGGAAATGTCCCTAATGTCTCTCTGCAGGATGTCAGATGCACTAGTTGTGGCAGTTGCTTCTGCCTGCAGAGTCCATGTAGGTTGGTGTGAAACAGCTCTAAGTAACTTGAAGAAAATTAAGAATATTTAGGATGAATATCAGTAATGTTTCTGTCAGAGAAATGCAAGCTTGGTTTCTGAGACGTTTAAACATTACCTGATAAGAAAACCCCAAACAACACAACTATTAATTATCTGAACTAGCAATCTGGAATATATTAAGTCCAGGCACTTTTATTATCACTTCATAAATATTCCTGTTTTCTCACCTCAGATTCTTGTAAGGAAAGAGCAGCTCATGAAAATATATCTCTGAAAGAGCTCAATAGTGTCATTGCATGGGCGAGCAGGTTTTTTTAAAGCTCAGTTGTAACTTTGAGTAAAGGAGATGGAAAATGTGGGAGTGGAAGAGGCGGCACTTGGCCATGCTGTGGTTCCCAGGGCAGCAGCCAGGAGAACCCCTGGGCAGGGAAGGGAGCCGTGAGAGGGTGAAGAGGCTGAGGGACATCCCAGCTTGATTTCATTTGGTTATTTTATTTGTACGCTAGATTCAAAATTGTTGTCTTTGAAGATAACAGCAGGTAAGAATTATTTAATGGACAGGAGATACAGGATAGAATACTGTTAATAGATTGTCGTATCACCCTACTCCCACCCACAGGTTCAGTTCCTTTAACAAGAGATTTTACGAGTTAGGTGGTAATTCATTAAACACTCTCCACAATGCTGAAGCTGTGTCAGGGTACTGTGTGAGCCCAGGACTCCTTGAGGGCAGGGGACATCAGGGCAGGGCCTGGCACCCCAGGCCTGTCTCACCACCCCAGCCAGGGAGACGTGGTCGGGCCCAGCAAGGGGAACCTGGGATGGCCATGCTAAATCATTTTTGACCGTTGCATGTTTCTTTGGCCTTGAAGCTGGCAGTGGTAAGACAACAAGGCTGCCATCACTACCCATTGGCACAACTTGTGAAGACACCACATGAAGGAGCTGAATCATCAGCTGTCACTCCACCCCATCTCAGCGTTTGCTCTAGGCCATCTCATCAGCTGTCACTCCATCCCACTTCCCTAGGCTCCCACACATTCTTTGTGACATTCTTCCTGCCTTCCTGAAAAACTGCTTGGTACACCCTCTGTTTTTGTTCCCAAGCCATGTTACAGGGGCAGATGACTGTGAATGGGATGAATTACAATTTTGGGACGGGTCAGCTCATTGAAGAGAGAGAAATAGTCTCATTCCTGTCACCAGCGAACTTGTGTTGAACTCAAAGTGTATTGTGAGCAGCAGCAGGTGGTTGTTTACTATGTGTGATTTACAGCTGTGAAAAACCCAAGATGTTACAATAATATGCACCTTGCCCTTAAAGGTCAAGACTTTATGAGATATAAATGCTGCAAGAACAACGTTAAGGGAAAACATTAATCACTTGTGAATACAGTACTCTGGCATATGTAAGATTTAATGAGAGATTTAAAGAAGGCACTGGTCTTACACGTTTTGAAGATGCATGCAGAAATATCTGGACAAACGTTTCCTAGGACATATAAAAAGAAGCCTTGCTATTTTCATACGGAGAACTCAGGATACAGTTTGAGTTGTATAGGATATTATATGTTGAGGGATACAAGCTGAAGTAAAATGCAGGCTCTTTTCAGATAAAGCACTTTTCTAATTAAAAAATGAATGATTTGTTTAGGTTTGCTGTTCAGATGAAACCAATCAAGACACAGGAACAGCTCAGCAAGGTACGTGCACAGCTGTTTATTCCTCTGTGCTGTGACGTTTGCACTCACATTGAAGGCAGAAAAATATCTATGGCACATGCACAGACTGATAATCTAGCCTGTATTTTTAGAATGTTATCTTGGGCTAAGCATTTCACTGTTAAGAATGACATCAGTTATAAAGCTGCCAGTCTTAGTCACTGCTGTCTGCTCTGGTTAGATGACTTTGCAGCAGCCATTCCATTTTTAGAAGTGCTGGGCCAAACTTGGCATTGACTTGCACCCTCTGAAGTTTTATTGAAGTTGGTGAAATAGCAGTACAGGGCATGAACCCACAGTTCATCTTATCTGTGACTGAATGGAGGACATAAAAACATTATTTTGTTTGGGCAGATTCTTTAACTTTCCCATGGGAGGACACTCTAGTTAAAATAGGTTGTTTTCCTTTATCAAAATATTAAAAAAAAAGAATTAAAATTAAAGATCAAAACAATTTTACTAAAGTCTTGTTTAGTAAAAGATTTAAAGATTTTCATTTAGTATGGTGTTATTATAATTTGTCATGCTAGGTCTTGTGCTCCCATTTCTTTTTGGTGAGCTGAGTTTTCTGCCCAAATATATCTGCCACAGTTCATCATTGTCCTCTCCTGTTTTAAAGGGGGTCAGGCTTCAATATTTTCCAGTTTTTCAGCTGTCATTTCTATAATATTTCCCCAAGATGATCAGGCACTGTTCAATAAAGACTTTTCTTGGCAACTCGTTTGTCTCCTGGAAGCGATTTTGATGTAATTATTTCAATTGGTGCTAACGTGCACAACTGCTCAAGAAACTGGAGTCACATAGTATTCTGCATGGCCAAATCTACTTAGTCTCCTGGTGTACAAATGTTTGTACTTATGTACCCCTAAAGTACCTTTAGAGTGTCATAGTGTGCAGTGTAGGTATCCAGTGCATCAGCATATGTATGCTATGCCATATGTGTATAGAGATATCACATAAATATCAGGGATAGTGTTCATTCTTCTAAAATACAACTTTTATTTGCTTTATGTAATGACTATGTAATATGTCCCATGTCAGATACCAGGTATCCAAGTCACATTTGGTGACACAGGTGTAGGCTTTTCAAAAAACTCTCTAGGAAAATATGTCAGGCAGAACAAGAGCTTTGCCCTGTTTTCAGTATACTGGTCTTTCTCTACCCCAGCCTTTGTCTCACCTGATACAACCTTATTTGTGTTACAGACCTTTGTATGTACAAAGGTCTGCCTATTTCATCTTTGCAGCAGTTAAAGTTTGTCTTTAAGAATTTTATGAGCATGGTGCCATTATCCTTCATGCCTTTCACGTTTACTTCTGTAATTATTTCTTTAAAAAACTTCCCGTAGTTAGAGCAGGATAAATATTACTGGAAAGGGTTGCATATTCCACTAGATGGCAGACAAACATTTGCAACCACTGCTGCAGCTTTGTAAAACACACCTCTGTTAGTTTTGCGTGGGTTCTAATAAATAGAATTTTATTATCAATTTCTAGTTTAATGAAGAATTGTTGCAATTTAGCCTTTAAATTTATTTTTTTGAAACATTTTAAAACTATAAGGAAGAATAAAAGATATGCTATTGATTGCATGACCTTGGTTCACAAAAGAGAGCTGAGATTTAGGCACTTAGCATGTATTTTATGCATTTAACTTTTACTCATATGGGATATACCAGTAGTAAAATAGCCACAGTTGAGGGAGTTTTCAGCACAGCTAACCAGTATTGTCATCTTTTTCTTTTCATTCAGAGTAGTAAAATGTACACAACTGTCTTAGTGCACCAAAGGAAGTTCTGCAACCTTCTGTGGTTCATAGCCATTTTAGCTTTTCCCTTTTGGTGTTTATGTACTTTCTGGCAGTTAATCATCAATCTACATCATTTAATACAAGAAGGCACAATCAAGATAAGGGTAGCACGTAGACTAACTGTGTGTAGGAAGAGATGCCTCCCTGACGAGGATGTACCATAGGAGCACCACAGTTTTAATCAAATACCAACTGAATAGCCACATTTATTAGATGTGGTAGATTAGGTAAGAATATTTTCCAATAGCAAAAATAGAAGGGGCAGGATGAATTCTTCCACCTGCCTGCTGGCCAGGAGCTCATCTATGTCTGTCAGGTGTTTCTGGTTCTGTTTCTTGCCTGTGGTCTCCAAAGTGAGACCACATTAGAGGGAGGATAGGGGTTTCCTAAAGTAGGATATTTAAGGGGGTGGTAAAGAAGTGACATGTTAATCTTCAGCCTCCCACCATAGATGACAATCTCTCAGGGAGAAGATGTAGCTCCCTGCATAATCAGATGAGGTTATCAAGGGTTAATTAGTGAAAAGAGAGCTGTCCCCATCTCCATCCTCCCCACAGTTCACCCACTAAGCCCTTCCCAAAATCTTTAGTAAAATTGTCATTTTATACTTTAGTGTGGTGGTGGTTTAGTGAAAAACCCAGATGATTTCAACTATCCTTAAACCTCTGTTTTTCTCTGCAGTCAATGGAGAGGCAAGCTCTTTCAGTGGAGAGGGGCAAATTGGAGCACTAAAGTTATTCTTCATCTCTGAATTGCTCTCTAAAGGAAACTCTTTTGACTGAAGAGGTAACCCAAGGAGAGTAGCATCCTGAGGCTAAGATTAGTCTTTGCAGATATTCCCATTAGATCATCTACTCTGACTTCCTGTGTTTCACAAGCCTTTGAATTTCACCCAGCAGCCTCTCTATTGAATTCAATAACTTGTGTTTAGATAAAGCATATCCAAAAAGACATTTATTCTTGAGTTGAAGACATTAATAGAGATAGTGTATCCATTGCTTCCTTTGTTGGTTTGTTCCGTAGTTAATCATCTCCACTATTAAACTTTGTGTGCCTTATTTCTTTTAATTTATCTGACTTCAGCTCAGTACACAGCTGCTTGTTATGCTTTTTCCTTCTTAACTAAAGAACCCTTTAGTCTGTGGGATTTTCTCCTGAGGGAGCTATTATAATCAAGTCACCACTCTATATTCTTTTTGATAAGCTGAAAGGATTTTCCTGTCTCTAAAGCGTTTTTCCTCTTTTCTCCAGTGCTCATTCTGGTCTTCTCTGCAGCCTGTGGTGGTTTCGCCTTCCCTTCTGTCTGATAGCGATCTCACCTGTGCTGTGGGTGGAGATAAGATCAGTCTAGCCTATTCACTCTTTTGCTCCGCTATCACACCCAAGGTTCCCTTTGAGCTATGCTTTCTCAAAGATCCCCTAAGTCCTTTCTGGAGTTACTGTTTTGCAGAATGTGATCCTCCATTTTTCACGTATGGCCCAACTTGTTCCTGGTTGTTTAGCTTTTCATGTGTCTGTGTTAAAATAGATTTAATCTGAATCGGTCCACTTTTTGAACAGGTCAAAATCCTTCTGTCTGTCTTGTCTTTACATTTACCACTCTGCCAGTTTTTGTGTAATCCACAAATGTATCAGCAACAACTTTTTCATTTAGTTCCAGTTTATCCATGATAAAGTATCAGCACAGCTACTGAACCTTGCATCACCCTGCTAAAATCAGGATGGGTGCTCCTGCTTTATATAACAAGAGTGTGCTCTTGCATTATGTAATACAGCCACAGTGTGTGCTTATGTATATGTCCTGTCCTTAATTAAATCAAATCTCAACAATATCTTTGCTTTTGTGAACTGAATTGTGGAATATTTAACCATTTCTGAATCCTGTGAAAGGAATTTTTACTGTGATTGTTTAGGCCATAAGACAAAACAAAAAATAAGAAGAAAAAGCTGTCAGGCTTTCTAAAGTTGAAACTCCCTACAAAAGTCTGAAAGTATGCTGTTACAGATAGAGTGACTGCAGATGGAAGTGTCTTGATTATAAACCAAATTAAGCATGAAGTTTTATTTAACAAGACCTATTTTCTACAAAACCATGTTGACCATCGTTAATTGCATTCATTCCTTTAATTTTTGTATTAATTGAATCCCGCATCAGATTACTAGCTTTTCCATTAATTTTCCCTGGGTTTTTTGTGATAATTACTGGCCTTCAGTTAGCTGGGTCGTCACAGTGCCCTTTCAAAAGAATGGTAAAATATTAGTGCTAATTCAAGATTTCTCGTATTTATCCAGATTTTTAAACATATAGCACTAGACTAAAGATCTTTGCTTAAGTTTTCCCACTATTTTCCCTAACTGTACGTAAGTAGCTCCTTTGTAGTTCCACGTATGTGTACATTAGTATATGATGTATTTTAATACTTTTACTGTTTGTATTTTTTTTATGTCTTACACTTTTGACTACTGTTTATAAAAAGTAATCAGAGCACTTCCCTGATACAAGACAGTAACCAAGTATGGAAATGAATTTGGTTTTTCCTGTTTAAAATGAAAATTAAGACATTCCTAATTATTGTGGATACCTTTTGTTCTACAAACTTAGAACTGTTGAAAAAGAATCCTGTCATTAGGGCTGTCTGTATGGGCGTCACCAGATGGCACTGTTGCAAGTGTCTTGTTGATTCTTTTGTCTAGAAGAGACTATATAAAAACAGGCCTTGAAAGCTATACTTATTTTTTGTTTATTTTTCCCTTACAGTAGCATAGCCCAAATCTATCATAAGCTAAATATTTTCTCACAGGCATTGTAGTAGTCCAAAGATTTTGCTTATGAACTAGCTAAACATACTCTCAGACTACAAACCTCTCAAGAGGCAGGCAGCCTAAGCGTTGGCCAAGACTATGATGTTCTTCAATTATCCACAATGTTTTTGGAAAGTAAGAGTCATTATTTAGAGTGCAAGAAGTTTAAGCAGCCTAGCGACATTCAATGCATGCTGAACTACAAAAATATGGGAAAGACATTCTGTATTTGCTGCTCTGAGTCAGAAATGTAGGGACATTTATAATGTTTCGTTATATGAATTGAGAAGAAAAGGGGGAGTGATAAAGTTATTTTAATGTAATGCAGCTTTTGATAAAGTTCTGAAGAAGTTCACAAGCCAATTTCAAATCTGACACACAGAGAAGAATAGTAAGTCAGGACTGACAAAGACAGTGACAGTAGAAGTATGTGGCTGTGTAATGAAGCTCGTACAGCTCTTACACTGCTGTACTTATCAACCTGCTCATTGTTGTAAATTAATATGAAGCATAAAAATTGAAGGAATATAGGGAATACTACTGCAACTATACATATGACTTTTATGGGATTTGTATTGCATATTTCCAATAAAATTATTTTCATGTGTTTGTAAAGCTGTCAATCTAGCTCCACCTGTTTAGAACCTCTATAATTAAGCCTTATTTATTTATTTGCTACTCAGTATCAGAATTATGCATGGTTATGTACATTTGAAATATTCTTGCCTAATCTTTATTTTGCAACATACATATTATAAATGTGGAGCCTAGTACTTGACACTTATTTAGCACCTGGTTAAACACCATTAAACTACTTGACACTGAATGTGTGATGGTATTTTCTCAATTAAAATGTCTGTTGGCATTCAGTAGAATAAAGATAATCAATTTCATGGAGAAGGTCCTCATAAAACATCTGTCCAGGTGTAACCTATCCCAGCAAAGCAAAAAGAAATTTTAATAATATTTATCAAAATGCATAATCTTTGTATTTTATATATTATATTCCTATAATGTCTTATTCCTCATAAATTAGACTCCCACCTCAGCATAATTCCCTGAGGAACTGTTTGGTACATCAGCATTCATAAAATCCTTTTTCATATAAAACAAAGTACAGGAATGTTGGTATATACACTAGCATAAAGTTTGGGTTTTAAAGTCATGTCCAGAATACTTGCTCTGTAAATAGCACAGAATACCATATGTCTCACTAGAAGATGGAGGCCTAACCAATGCTGCCAGTCTTGTACAAGTGTTTCCTAGAGTGCAAATGTTTAAGATGGAATGTTAAATTAAACAAATATTTTAATTGCTTCTGTAAACTTATTCGTAGCCACTTCAAGATCACTGGCTTGCTATGTGTCAATCTGACTTTCCATTTTCAAGTAGGCGGCCATGTTATATGCCAATGATTTTGCTACATCTGCAAGGAAATAAAAACTATTGTTAGAACACAATATTGAGCTATATATGAAAAAGAAAAATCCCTCATTATGTCAGGAGCAAAGTGGGGGAGGGAGTTATAATTTCTTTTGAGGCCAAAGCAACTACCTAGGCATTCAGGAGCATTTCAGCAGCTAACATCTCTTGCAGCCCTGTGCTGTGAGTAGTAGGAGTCACTCTGTCTTTTATGAGGCCCTGGATATAGTTTTCTAGCTCTCCTGGATGTATCTCAAATTGCCAGTTTAAATACATTGATGAATAAGGGCCTTCAGGTAAAGGTACAAAGGTGTTTCAGATACTAGGGAGATAAAAGCCACATGTAAGTTCTTCAGTGGATTTCTCCTGTTGTTTGTCCACAGCTGCATTTTTCCCTGTATCCTTAGCCAGAGATAATCGTACTCATCTTACTCTTTATGTTCTTTAGTGGTCGTTTACATGCCATCCTCACTACACTTTTTACTCATTTATGTGCTTGCTGTTGCTGGGTTAAGGATAATATTTTCTCAGGCCACAGCTGAAATGCTAATTCATATAGTACTTCTGTCACCTCCAAGGTGGATTATTGTAATTCCTTTCTGGTGTCTACCTGATTGTAAAACTTCACAAGTTCTGTTTTACATAAAATGCTTCAGCTGACATGCTTATTCATCTTAAACCAAATTAGCATATCATTCTGGTCTTTTGATCCATGCCATGGCTGCCAGTTAGAGTAGTGCTTCCTTCCTATACGACCTGGCATGCACTGATGCATGATGATGGATTCTGACCACAAGTATTAACACAAGCATACGGTTTAGACTGTAATATTGCCTTGCTCCTTTTGAACACTTTGTCTTTTTCTTTGCTTTATGTTGATGTGCTAACAATTTTAATAGCCATGTTCAAGAATAATTAATGCATTCCTAGATGTTAGGAATGGGAATTCCTTAGGCATTTTAGTTTAAGTAATATGTTCTCTAGCTGTAGAAAATCAGGTTGTAAAGTGCTCTTCTAAATGAGGCTTTTACTAGACAAACAGGACTCTGCTGTTTGCTATTTCCACTGTAGGGAATGAAGCCCAAATGTCATTTCCCCTGAAACTGAAACACTTCCATGGTGAATATCACTGAAGCACAAAACTGTTTCTATTTTATATCTACAGGAAAATAATTTGAATTTCACTGATCAAAATATAATTAATAAACTATTATTATTTGAAATGATCTTATTTAAGAAATGTTGATGATAAGGAACGAATTCCTCAGAGTGTTAGTGGATTCTTTCTCCTATATAGCCCATGAAAGTGTTCATCCTGTTTCTGCTTTGGATTACATTCCTGTCTTGAATATGTTTATTTTCCCCTTATAAGTTACAGAAGAATTCCCATGCACTTGAATATTTTGGGGTGGAGGCCTGTTTCCCCCATGCTAGAACCTGACTTTGCAGATATTTATCTTGGATGTTCACCGTGACTAACTTCACATTTGAGGTTTACTGCTGAGCTAGTTGCCTTGGGCATGTTTGTTTGTTGGTGGAGAGACACAGTTTTGGGGCACAGTCTGACTTGTTTTAGATTACTGTTATGGATAAATCAAATTATATTAATCTGCTAATTATCTATATTGAATGAGACACAGCCTTTTCTTATTGATCAGATGAATTCTATTCTCAAAGGCACAACTACCATTATTCATGTAGTACTTCTGCTGAGTTCAGTGGTCGTATGTATAAATGTTCACAGGCTGAGCAGCTTATACTACAAATATCTAAAAGCTATCTGATTGGGAAACTGTCTGTAAATCACATAGTAACTAAAAGACACAAAAGTAAATTCTCAACTATTATTATAATCTGACGGCTATTCAGTGCTTTTTCCATACTTACTAGTGAATTACACCTATATTAGGTGAGAAAAAGAATAAACCTGCAAAGTACAGTGCATATATATATATGTGCTTATACAAAATAAAAATGTTACATGTGTACATAGTACTATGTATTTTTGATTCTAGTCTATAGATTGAAAAAAAACCACAACACAAAGGGATGTAGTCACTTGGTAAACAACCTGGGCCACATTCTCCTTGTCCTACATGAATATGTGCATGAATAATGAGACCCATTTGTTTTTGGCCTTCTTTGTAGCAGAACTAAAATTAAAGAGAAGAGCATCTTAAATTCCTTCTGCTATAATGCTTTTAATCTCAGAAAACTTTAGAAACTTGCGTGATATGAAAGCCAGCATTTTTATACTTAGGTATAATTATTTGAAAAATTAAATTGAAATATAGCTTTGAAAACACTGAAATAGAGTTGTTATTTAGTAAAATGGTTATGTTATTTTTGGTTAGATTGCCCATGCCTCACAAGTAGTGAATAAGTCATATTTACTTTTTGCAAAGAAATTTAAGCAATTACATTTTCTGAGCAAGTACAACATTCCATGTTACTTGGCTATTAAGTTTTCTCATACACACTGCTATTTAGAGGTGAAAACAGAAAAAGGTCAAAAAAGTAAGAATATGTAAGTAAGAATGTAATATAGGTTGAAATTCCTGAAATGTCTAACATAAACAAGTATCTCTAGAAAGTTACTGTGTATTTTTTCTTAAATAAGCTCCTACACACATATATGCTTAAATATACACTATGTAGTTAGATTTCTTTGTACTATTGCATAAAGACTGAAGTGCACTGGCACATCTACTATTGATCCTGTTTGCCATGAAGATTAAATCTTGATGTATTCATAGAGTTACAATGAAATACAAACATGTATGCACACATATGTACCACCAATTATAAAAACTGATATACACAGTGGAATATTCTAATGGGCTGGTCCTCTGTTTATTCTCAAAATTCTTTCCCTCAGGCTCCATTTCTGCTACTGTACCATCTCAAGTGGATTTGAATTTGAAAGCGTTCTTTAGTTTTTAATGTTAATGGATGTCATTGCACTATGGCTCTACAAGAGAGAAGAATATTACTATCAAATAAAAATACTAAAGTTTTGAAGAAGATGTTAAGTCACAGCTCTGATAAAAACAAGAATGCTTTCATTTTTGCACATGCAAACAAATTAATCTTGCTCTATAAAGGGAATTTATTTATTTATGCAGAAGGTATACGAACGCTTGTTTAAATGTGCAAAGTAAAGTAATGGGATGAAATTACTATTGATAAGAAATTATAATTCATATTACAGTAACACCCTGAACAAAGTCAAGACCTATTCTGAGTTCAGCATAGAATGAAAGAAGACCATTCTGGTGTTTCTTAAAATTTGACTTATCCTAGTAATGGATATTAAAAAAAATAATAGCTAGGCAATAATCCATCCTCAATGAGGATTCAGTTAAACCTTGTAGCAGAAATTGCTTTTTGGTTCAGCCTATTTATTTTAAATCTAGGACTCTCTTGTTTGAGATTTTAGAAGAAAACCGTTTTTTATGCAGATTGCAGTGTAATTGGTGAATAGTGCCAGTATTTGTTTACATAAGATTTGGTAGAAGGAAAGTATCTGAGTTCATACCAAAAATACCAGCAAGTTGTATGCTATACCGTAAATCATGCTGTACACATTAAAAGGTTTCATATATTCAAATGTTATTTTCAGAAACCAGACACTCTGGGAGAATAACATGTAGGTCATGAATTAGGTTTTGTCTTTTATTTTCCTATTAGCACTTGTTGTCTTTTTTTTTTTTTTTTATATTTGGTACAAAAGTAATAGAAATTATAAATGACCTTGCATTTCAAGAGCTTGGGGTCTGGATATTTTAGCCCTTGCTTTTATGAACACTTTTTATTCCCACAAACAAGCCTACCGGTGTCTGTAAAATTTTGCATGTTGTTATTGCTCATTTTAGGAAAGAACTAAGAATTGTGCCTTTGGACCTTGCACACATGAAAACGAAGCTGTAAGGGAAATCGGTATGAATCAGAGTTTTGGGATTTTTTTCGAAAGTATGGCAGAGAAAAACTAGTAATATTGAGTGTGGTGCTCACCGAAATGAGAAAAGTAACAATGAAATACGAACTTCGTATGCACTTTGACATTTGTGTGTAGTGAATTAATGCTAGAATGCATAAAATATTTTGTTCTGATTATTTGCTAGGAAAAACCCAGGCAGCCAATGGTTCAGTTATTTAATATATTAAATAAGAAGTTATGTAAGTATGGTTTTCCAGCTCTCTCTCTCCTTGATCTTTGAAGTGTGTCACTCTTTCATTTTGCCATTCAACAGCCTGACATGCAAAAGCTTTGTTCAGACAGTTTAATTTAATCACTGCCACTGGTTCAACAAGATGATAAAATCCCCTATGCTGTACAACATCCAACATCCAGCTCACTGTTATCTGATAGTGTTTGAAGCTCCTCTCATGAATGTATGCTGATAACACAAGAACTCCAAACATGTCATAAACAATATATTAATACCCTTGATTGAATTCCATTAGAATAAGAACGAGATGAAGTTTAGGCCGTCCAAGCGGGCCAATGTAATAAAATGTAATTTGGACTAATCTTTCCAGAGAATGCCTTGTTTTTGAAGCTGACAGTCTCCCATCACAAGCAGAAGTAATTGCTTGTTGAATACACTGGGAACTCCTTTGAATTCTAGCCTTTGTACTTTGTGCACCTTCCAGGTGTCTCCTGCAGCAGACAATCTACCCTTTTGTTTCAGGGGAGAGACGCCAGGACCACAAATAATGAAATAGGCAGGGCTTGTTTTAATGAACGGTGGGAGGCCGGATGGAATTTCTGGGAGCTTAAGAGGGGCTGTTTGAGGCAAAAACAAAGCAAAGGACTTGATAGGTAATGTTAATTCAAGTAATCCGTTTCCTTAAATTGAATCAGGAAGAGGTAAGAAAGTATTTTAGCCAGTGCATACCTATAGATATCAGAAAGAATACAAATCAATCTGTCTCTGGAGCAGATCTTTTCACAAGGGAGGAGCAACACCAAGAACTTGTTTAGCTGGAAAATTTAACTGGTTTAAACTGGAATTTTGAGGGTGTGTAATTTGTTAAATTGATATGGTTTACATACAAAACATTTTTCTTGGCTTTTATTAGCTAACAAGAATTTCTTAGATTATTTCAGAAGCAGTAAACTAAAAAAAGGCAGCACTATGAATTTGTTATAAATAGTAATGAATTTGTTACTGATTTGTTTTCAGCAATTGCTACTTTTTATTTAAAAATTGGCAAGCACTGACAATATTCCTCCTGCTATAGAAAACCTATGAAGAAAGAGATATTTATAAATTAAATGCTTAAAGAAAAAAGAGGAGTCTCTGCTTAGAAGAAACTATAGCTTTACTTTGTTTTGCTTGTTTTCTGTTTAGTACAGCTGGGTCACTTCTAAATCTCAGGAGCTGTAGGATAAGGACAACCCAAATACAAAGAAATAGTAAAACTAGGTGTTTGGACAGCAGTCACTGCAAATGGTTGCAAGTTTATTCATAGATCAGGTCTGTGAACATTTATATTGCGCTCTTTGGCACTTTACAATCTGGTCCTGTAAATGGTTTTTTAGTCCTTCTTCTCAAAAAAAAAAAAAAAAATCAGAATTGCATCATCATGGTTATGTATGAAGAATGCTTGTTCCCTATTCAAGAAGCATTTAATTCCAGATGAGGAAAAGTGTGTTTCCACTACAAGAAGCTGACTTTTCAGTTTCAGTGTGGACTTTCCCTCATTGGAACTCAGACTACTGCCACGGGATCTCTACCTTTTATCCCAATTACAGATTGTTGGTTCTGCTGCTTGCAGAATTCCCTCACAGCTGGTGAATGGTGCTACAAATCCACCTCTGCTCTGAAAAAGTAGGCTGGCACTATTTCCCCATTCAGACTCTGTTTTCTACCATTTACCAAGCTTTTAGCTCTGTTACGTGTACACCAAAATATCAGCTGAGATTATTGAGATTGCTCTTGTGAAAATACTTGATGCAACTAATAAAATTCAAAAGCATCTTAACAGCTTGGTACCTTACTTCCTCATAGCAGTTTGTGCAGGTGGATTAAATTAATTTATTTTTCTCTCCCCCTCTCCCATAACTGAGGAGACACAATATTGGTTTTGGCAGAAGCATGGCTTCAAGGTTGTTCTGTTTATCTCGGTAAATACATGTAGTTCTCAGCACAATCATGACAGTACTTTCAACATTTCCTATTCTCTTTCCAAGAAGTTGCAAAATACATCTACTTGAGGAAGGGTAATAGCTGTAATCTTAATCTGGGGCAATTTGAAATAAATACATCTGGCATAGCACACAGATAAACACTGATTATGACAGAATTGTTTTCTGTAATATTTCAGCTCCTTTTAGGCTGGAATCTGCAAACACATATGCTCAACTTAAAATCTGTGAAATCAGCTGCATCTCACTGTAGCTGCTTGTAAATTTAGAGGAATAAAATGCTTGGGGAAAGGAAATGTAAAGTGCTGGATTAAGAACTTCAGTGCTGCGTTTTGGGTGTTTGTGATATGCACAACATATATCAACAGCTATTAAAATAAGTTTCAGGAAAGAATTCTAGAGATTGATTGTTTCTTCAAAAATTACTCCAAAAATCAATCAGAACTGTCTTAGAAATATGCCTACTATGCACCAAGATCTAGTTTTCCTTTTTTTTAACAAAATTTATCAATCCATTAAGAGGAGACAAGTAAACAAAAATGAATTGTCATTTGTGTTATTTTATTAGTGTCACATGAGATTACAGCATATTATTGATTTGAGAATATTTTACCCAAGGAGACTTGTTTTAACATGAACAAGTCAGGATCAATACCGGATATGCATTCATTTTCATAAAAAGCTACAAGGCAATATTTTTTTTACAAATCCCATGACTATACTTATAGCTCTGTAAAAAAAATATCATTGTGACCAAATGAGGACCTAGCTAAGATTTAATTATTAAAAAATGGATTATTATTTGCGCTGTTGCTTACTTTCCCAGGTGTATTATTTACCGACCAAAAGTAATTTATGTGCTCACCCGGTCATAGAGTGAAGTTAGATTGCCTGTGCAATTTTTGCTGACTTTGCTGCCTTAGCTTACTTTATCAATTCTCTTTCCCCCCCCCCGCTTTTTTCATTAGAGATCGCATATAGTTTAAGAGCTGTAATCTGAAACCTTACAGCTCTAGTGGATACTTAAAAGACTCATTGATACACTTTGAAACCAAGTCAATTGAACAGCATTAGCAACAGCAGCATCTAGCCATTAGGCCATTAGGATCATTTGCCGAGGCACTAAAATTAAATATAGGGACTCTAGCAATTCCCCAATTATATTGTGTTTGTATAATGGCAGTGAAAAGGATATTATTTTAGTCAGCTCAGTGCTACTATTGCAAGAACCAAGATGCTCTCCATTTTGCAGACGTAGATATGTATTGGCCAGGACACTGACATTAATTCCCTTTGCAGGCAGAATAGATCAACACCATGGACAGAATTCAAATACTACTAGTCAATAGCAGTTTTTCAGAGTCCCCATATTTAATTTTTTTTTGGGGGGGGGGGGGGGGGGGGGGGGGTGGGGCTGTCAGCATTTAAAATAATACATGTAGGTTAAAATACCATCTAGAAAAAGATATTGAGGAGGGACAGTATATGATGCAGAGTCAAGGGAAGGAAATTCCTTACCTCAGTTAGCTGTCCCATACAGCTGTGACTCTTCTGGTTTAGCCTCCCACATGTAGCTCATATCTTCACGATTCCCTGGAGATAAAGCTTCCTAGAAAAAGAGAAAATATGATCCACAATCATGAAAAAAAAAAAGATAAGGGAAGTTCTGATGTAGGGCTAGGAGTCAGCTATAAACACACTTCTTCCATTTTGAGTTGAGTGCAATCCTCTATTGCAGTAAGAGAAAAGGAAACTATTAACACTTCAGTCATGAGTTACTTTTGTTTCCCAATGCACACCAAGTTGTACTAAAATTGAATGGTGGTAATAGCAATATAAGAATGGCTGTATTGTGGTGAAGAAGAAATCCCATTAGCCAAGTTTAACACAGCCAACAGCAAGTGCCTAGAGTAGTGCGTGAGGGGATACATGCCTAGCACACCTTTCACTGATTTGCAGCTCAGGGACTTTTGGATGCAATGGTCAGATTTTTGTACATGCTAGACTTTCATTTCTTTCTTCACTAGTTTGTCCCTTTGCTTTTTGAACCTATATAACCATTAAGCATCCATAAAACTCTTGTGGTTAAGTGATCTGCAGTTTAACTATGATTTATGAGAAAAAAAAAAACACACCCTTTGTTTGACACTTGTGATCTGCTAATTTTGTGTAAGGCTCTTCCCATCTTTTATTAAGAAGAACAGCGTGGGACTGCTTTATTTCTCCTAGACACTCAGAATTTATAAACCCTGTGGCATATCTTTTCGGTGCTGAAGGATCCTAATTTATTTAGCTGTTCTTTGCATGGGAACCATTCTATACCTTTTTCTCTTTCTCACTCCTCCCTCATTTTTAGTGCTACTGTATCCTTTTTGACACTGGGTTCCAGCACTACATGTACCATTCAGGGTATGCATCCATCAGTGTCTTGGCAATGTTTCAGTTTCATTCTTTCCATTCTACAACTCATGAGTTCAGCAGCTCATCTGTTTTTTCCATCTGTACTAGTTAGACTAATAATTTTATTATCTCTGTGTACATAACCAGATAATGACCACTGCAGTGCTATATTTATCTGAGCATGAGATGATGGTTTTATATCTCTAATACTGGATTTAGATACTGCTATACAGGCAGATTTTTTCACTAAGTGTTCCTGAACTATGAGATGGTGCTAGTTTACATTTTCTTTCAGTGAAAAATAAAAACATCATAGAAGACCAGAAAACCTGGTCTTGCATCAAGCAGTCACAATTTAATTCCAGTTTAATTCAGTGGAAGAAAAAGCTGAATTATATCTGTAGCTAGGTATCTTAATTTCTGAGTGGATTCAGGCAGTCATATCTACAGCAGACTTGTAATTTCCTTTAGTTAAAAATACAGAAATTGGAGTTTGTATGCAAAGAATATGGAGAGACATGTAGGAAAGTACCCCAGTCTGACTGGAAAGATTAGATGTCTTGAAAAGAATTTTAAGGAGAAGCAGAAAATATAAGTGAGAGGTGAAAGAAATTTTCAAGGAAAGAACCTCAGAACAAAAGTGAATTCTGAAAGCATAGGAGCCATATTCCCTGTAGCAAGTACTTACACCTGGGATAGCGAAAGGGTAGTCCTAACAATTCATGTCATTCCCTCTAGTTCTGGTTTTCTTACTAGTGCTGTTATTCTTACTTTTCTCTAATGCTGCTTCTCTACTGCTTTTCATCTCTCTGACACTCTTCCTGTGTTGTTTATTTTCAACACTCAGTCAGGTTAGGCACCTCCACTGAATTCTGGCAAGGAGTTAACCTTCTTCTTTCAATACAAAATAATTTATTCACCAGCATATAGTTCTGTGTCTTTTCATTCTTCCTCCTATTGTCACTACCTTAATTCAATACCTTAAGAAAATGACCTCTTCTTTTGTCCCCTTTCAGTCTTTCTCACACAGTCCTGGTGGTTACAGTTGTAGTCTACTTTATTACTGGAGTTAACATTTATTTTAATTTTGGTATTTTGGATTTTTGGATTAGAAAATCCCTTACCTTTTCTGTAAAACACATTTGCCCAGAAGATGATGGTTTCTAAACACTACTTTCATTTCTGACCTTCTCTTCCACAAAGTACTTGAGAAAATACAATTTCCTCACCTAAGCAGTCATCTCACAAAACAGCATTAAAAAAAACAAATAAACTAAAAAAGGCAGCTTTCAAATGGTGTTTGTTCTTGTTCTGGCTAAATGAATGGTTTACAGAAAAAAAACTCCAAAAGGCTGTGTTGAAGTGGGAAGGCCTGGAGAAAGAACAAGGAGAAAGGGGAGGCCTGAGATGGTGAGAAGACCTGCTGTAAGAAGATACCCCCTCCCCGATATAAGGTATATTTACCTTACATGTAATGCCACTCAAAACTGGGCACAGGCTGAGCAGCTGAAAGTGATGAGGTGCTAGAGTTATACTATGGACTAAACTAGTCTTATGCTTTTTTTAAAGGGAACTGATAGTCAATCAAATACAAAAAAAAAAAACAAAAAACTTTTTTTTTTCCTTTGTTCTTTAAGTACATTTTTGTACCTTTTTTTTGGTGGCTTTTTGTGAAAAAGGGCTTGTTTAATTACTAGAAGAATAGGTTGTTTCTACAGACATTTGAGAGAAGGCATTACATTTAGTTTAAATTTGCATTACATTTAATTTAAATTTACATTACATTTCAGCTTGAGACAACTTAATATTTTAATCTGTCCTGAGACTGTGAATGGAAATAGTGGGTGGGAAAGCTATAAGGCAAGTTAAAATGCCATTCCACTGCAGTGTGTATAAGCAGCATGTTTTCTCTTGTTAGAGAATTTACAGCAGCTCTGAGTTTTCATGAAGTATGTAATCAACCTATGGAGCAAGGAAGCAATAGAAATGTCTGGATCAATGTTTCTGAGTTTAGTGAGGGGTTTTGGAAAAAGAACATGGAGCTTTTCTGTCAGGAGAGAAATATTACCCTTGTAGCAGACAGCTTTTCATGGCACTTTACAGCTTTATTTTTCTTTTCTTCTCCTTCATACTGTAAAAATAGTATTTTTTCCTGCAAGCACAACTCAAGAATGTCCTCTAGACAAAAGCTAAATTAAAAACCTTAAAAAGAAAACTAAAAATAAAGTTTGTTTGCTAGTGTTGATATACAATGCACAAATTATTTCTATCTGCCCTTGATGAGCTTGCCAAATCTTCAAGAGCAACGCAAACCTTAAAATTCTGACATTAGTTCAGACTAGAGCAATGCACTGTAGTAACAGCAATGGATTTTTCTTCATCATCAACTGAATCACATTGCTCATAGCATTTGCTGGACACAGCATTCATGAACATTTCTAAGTCTCAGCAATTTAACAAAAGATTTTTGAATGTAATTTTGTGAAAGATATTGTGTAACAGTGCTTTATCTGAATCAGTACCCCTTTTTTATTCATTTTTTGTAAGTAGCCTGGTACATAGGCTTTGTAAATCTCCTATATGAACTTTCTATGAACAGAATTCCTGTGTTTTGTAGTAAATATAAATCATAACAATTTAGTGATGGCCTTTGTCCAGATACGCAGCATTAATTAATAAAGTACACAAGTGAAAAGTTGTCAATCTTAATCGATCTTCTTTGTTGTGTGGAAGTGTATTGAGAATTAAATATACATTAATGAAGGCAGAACTCAGAATATTCCTATTACTCTTCACCTGCAACCACTGAGTGTATCTGCACAAGTAAACAACAGTTCTGGGGCCTGGGCTTAAGCACAGCCCAGAATCACCCATCTTCTCCATTTGCACAAACAAGGACCCATTCCAACTAGCTCTCTGTCCTTACCTCTAATGATAGCTCAGCAGAATTCTGCTTGAGTCAAGGGCTTTTCTCAGCAAGAAGTAGAGACAAACCTATTTTGTTTGGAGGCAAAGGGATTTTAGCTGCAGAGATCCAAACAACAACATGCTTCTTTCCTACAAAGCCAAATAATTGGTACTATCCTATGTTATTTACTTTTATGGATGCATTCACGGATGTTTCTCTTAGACTGCTGATAGCAGAAGGGGGATAGCTGTAAGATGCAGCTCTCGCATGGCCACAGTCTGCTACAGTCTGCCAAGATGCCTCTTACATACATACGTCTACACCTGACCTAGGTGTCCTAGCTGCTTTTGTACTCAGTGCAGAGAAACAAGTATTCTAATGGCATAAGATATTTATTTCAGGGTGGGATTAGTCACACCTTTTTTTCTTTCTTTTGGTTGTACAGGCAGCTTACTCAGATACAGCTGTTGAAGAGGGAACTGTAAATGTTCAAGTCAAATAAAACCTAAGGTTCAGTCACTCTCATGTCTCCCTAAACCCTTAGGCCAATGGAACTGAACTTCTTTTCAGGCATGTGATTATCCAAAGTACCCGTGCAGAGATGGATTCAAGGAGGTTAAGACCGTAGTTCTTTCCCCTGTTAGTAGTCCCTAATGTAGTGTGTATACCCCAGGTCACTTGGTGTGCTGGGTACCTCCCTCCAACCTGGTCAGGTCTGTGTTTGGCTGGGAGCATATCATGTACAATTGTCATCTAGTGACAGATCCACCCACAGAAGGGCACAGAAAAGGTGTGCCACTACTCCTTTGGAGAGTCCAAAAAGCCTGCTGAGCTGGGTGAGTGCTCCATATGTGAGTACTTGACTTCCTTTAGCCGTTAGAGGTGTAAGAACCTGTTCAGCCACTGGTCCCAGTAGCATGAGTTTCTCACCCGTACGTAAATGATGGAATAACTGGTTTCATCTCTATTTCATTGGAGTATGTATCAGTGCTGGTTCTGTATTCAGTCAATTAAATCATGTGCTCAATTGTTGTAGCACACTATTAAATATTAAGAGAAAGGGAAATTAAGTAACACTTCAGCCTTCTTAATAATTTATAAGCCCACCTAACCTTAATGACAAATTTGAGTGGGATGCGATGTGTTAGGCAGATTTAATGCAGTGCAGGATTTACACTTGGCTGCTGCTAAAGCAAGTTAGTGCTAACCAGACGTGGGCAGGGTGGGGCAGATTATGTGAACCCTTCATGGACAGGAGAAACTCATCTAGAGAGAGAGCTAAGGCAGTTCCAGCCTGATTCTTTTTAATGTCACAGTTCATTTGCAGAACCATAACTGGAATCAAGAATTAAAAAGCCTTGTATAAAAGTCAGTAGCATTAAACCTTTAAGACTCATGTTTCATGTGTCATAAAAAGTCTATGAAAGGATTTTATATTCTGTACAATGTTTTAGCACTTTCAATCATTTTTTTTTCCAACATAACTTTTGTGAACACTTTTATAGCCTCTAAATGAAAAACTAAACTATGTGTCATTCAAGAAAAGGTTTTATGGATCACAGAATTTAATATAAGTTCTGCACCATAACAAGGAACTGATAAACCTATATTAGAATTAATTTAAAATGTTGGAAAATGTTTTGGAAGATCATGCGTCACACGTTGTGGTAAACAACACTAGTGAATTAAAAAATTTATTGTATACACACACTCTTTAACTGCAATGTGAACTGAAAATTACTTAAAATAACAGAAATGTTGGTGGTTAAAAAATGTGTTTACATCATGTATATTAAAATCACAAATTTTCATGCAAATGAAAATGTTTTCCATAAGTGGAATAGAATAAACTCTGAAAAAATAATCAAACGTACATGATAATAAAAACCAGGTTGAAACTGTGTCCAAGAATATACAGTATGATATAAGGTCTAATCTTTCTCCAGGGAAAAGATTGTTACTCCTTGGTATTATTAACATTTATGAATTAAAGCTTCTTTATGAAACGGCAAAATTAAAATTATATTCTTCAGGTGCTAACCGTATATTATGCATCTGTTTTACACTAATGGGGAATGTCTTCATTCTTTAATACATGATGGTTGTATGCTGTTATCAAAGGAAGAAAGTATCATAGGAAATATGTAGAAATGTAACAATTTGCACATTTTGTCCCCTTTAAAATGCTGCACAGACTTAAACAGTAATTTCCCAAACACTTTTGCAAGGTAGGTAAATATAATCTGCCCAATATACAGGCTGTGATGTCTCATTGATTTTTTCCTGTTTCTCATGCTGTTTCTGTTCAGGCCTATCTGTTCCTGCTGCAAGAGGGCCAAATGGGACCTCTCATCTATGCTTTCTGTTTAGAGAGTCTTTCTATTTTTGGACTATTTTTCTATCATTGACTATGACTATAACTCCGCAGAACCACACCAGTAATATAAACTGTAACAATACATTATTAGTGACAACAAAGAAGTGCATAAAATTAAACATCACATTCATTCCTCCTAGTTTTAGCTGTTTGTGAGGTAGTCATCTGGGCTTCGTTTGTGGTTCATGAGGAAGCAATTGTTCATTAGGGCTGAAACTGTGCCTGTTCATCCACCATTCCTTCATGGGGTGTGGAGTTCTGGATGGTCTCAACAAAAGACAGTCTATTTGAAGACCGTTATTTTTAAGTGATGGGCAGTTTGGTCTTGGCTAAAAGTAACAAAATAGGAAATGTGGGAGTCACTTGAGATTCTGTTATCTAACTGTATACAGTTAGCCTACATTACATAGAACACTAACCATTCTATCATTCTATGATCCTATGATTGCAGACATGCATACATGAGCTAAGTGTTCAAGCTCACAGTATAGTCAGTTGCCCCATTGATGACCCATGCATACGTGCCCAGTTCTGTTTCAGGTGGGACCCCTTGAAGTAGCAGTATGATGCTCTGGGATTTGCTGGGGTGCTCCAGAATGACTCAGGTGGCACTAGAAGCTGCAACATATGCGATTACATCAAGCCCTGTATCTTTCTGTTGACTAATTGGAACTTGGACATCTAGCTCTCAAGCAGATACCAACACGTTGTGGCTGAATTTAAGTGAGTGAATCTGAAAAAAAATCCTACTCAGTCCTACCCTGTGTCGGTGGGAGGAAGCAGGAGCACACTAGAAGGAGCACACACAGGAGCATGTGCCATATTGTTAGCATTGCATGATCGTGATCACAGTACAACAAACCATTGGTTGACTTAAGAAGAAGTTCCTTTTAGTTAAGTGTCAAAACCCTATCAGTGGTGTTACCTATGGTTGGAGACATCATTTCTTATGCTGACATGATCTGCCCTGTTCCTAAGTTTCCTTTTTGCTATCTTTGAGAAGGTCAGGGACACTTTATTTTTTTGTTATTTTTATAAAGTACAGTTTGGTGATTTTGCTACTCACATAGTTTTCAACTGGTTCGCTGCCTTTACATTTTAAAGACAGGAATGGTAGACACAAATTGGTTGAGAGAAGAAAGCAGTGAGTATATGTACTACTTGTCCTTGGCTTTGCTGTCTACCTGTGCAGACTGTGAAGCAGCAGTGAATTATCTCACATATTATCTTTGTCAAACTTTGTCAGAGGGCCACATACTTTTTTATTCTTCTTCTATCCTTTTTTATGCTGTGGTGTCCCAAAAAAGCCTTTGGTCCAGTCACCACAGCATGCAAATTCTGGTGTGTATTTCACTTTTTTGTCCACCTTCCCTCACATTCGCATTAATATTACAAGGAGTTATTTCTGCTAAAACAATACGTATTGAAACATGTCTGTGACTTTCCTGTTCAGTGAGGTACCTAAACATGTTTAACTTCTGGGCCTAAAGAGTGTTCTTAAAGGCTTTACTGAATTTGTGCCTGAATGAACTGTTCTGCTAGTTACTGCTTCTTGTTTTGTTTGCTCCACGTCAGTAGCAATAATTTCAAGTTGCCATGTGTCTATCTTCTGCTAATTCACAAGCATTTCATTAGATGTGATTTGACTTTAAAAGAAATAGCCTTGTGGCTGTATAAATCTTCTAGGGAATTTAAGCGACAGGCTTGTTGGCAATGTGTTACTTCCCTCAAAAGTCAACCTTATAACTTGTATAACTATGCCTAACCTTAGCAATACTTTCAAAATTACTTATACACATGTCAGCTTCCCTACATGTTTTGACAAATGACACATTTCCTTTGGTGCTTCTTTGTGGGTAACAGCGTGTGAGGATATGGTAGTGGCAAAATTTATTACGGTTATTTTGTAGTTGATATTAAAGAACATGATGTATTGTATCAGGTGTCTGACCTTTAAAGATCTTAGGACCCAATTCATTACAACATAAAATTTACATATTATTCAACATTCTATGGTCCTTTTATGAAAACGTCATGATGCATACGTACATGAGATTTAAAGCAGACAATCTCTGCACATTGCAGATGTAGAGATTGAAGACAGTGTGAAATGAAAAATATTGTAGGTTGGAAAATATTCACTTTTTTAACCCATGAAATAGATTACTCTGGCTGCACCTTTTTGTACAAAGTCTTAGGAAAAATAAATGGAGCACACAGAGGCAACGGTATATTAGATACGAGCTGTATTCGTGTGTCTTTCGTAAATCCTGACAAGACCTACCTGTCGCTGTTCCTGTGTGTGATGAAGTTTTCCACTAATCTGATATATGAAGAGTCAACCTGGGGGATTTTGTCAAGGAGAAATTGATGAGTTCTTCTGTGCATTGTGTTTGCACATACTCAGCTGGAGCCCACTCTGAATATTATACCAGCATTCCTACCTTTTGTGCTCTCTTATTCATATTTCGATGGTATGAACAAGCATTCTTTACCACAGGAGAAAAGAGCAGCTGCAGTCTACCACTTCTTATAGCTGCTACACCTCAGGTGTGTAGCTGATATTGTGCACCTGGTTGTTGTGCAGTCAGTTGTGGATATCTGGCGATGCTCCAGGTGTTCAGACCAGCATAACTGGGCTTGCTTTTATGCTACATCTATGCCAGTGCTCAAAGATCTTCCTGTTGGAGAGTGCCCTATACTTTCATACCAGTAAAAGTACAAAAGCAACAAACGGAGTTAGGTAAGACACTTGATACAGCATCTGTAAATGTCCAAGTTGCAAAATCCATGTAGAGGTGTGGTAATGACAAACAAACAGTACACATTTACTTCTTTTTCAAATTGGGTACCTCTTTCATTCCAAACATTCAGGTATAATCTCTTCTCAAGGCTGGGCTGGCTTCTCTACTGATTTTTCTAACTTTGTTGTCATATACAGCACCCTGTGACAGCCTTTTCCATAGCTCTGGAATTTATTGACAGATTTCAGTGTTGTGTCAAGATATATATATGCTCGCCGTGATTTTCACATGGAAAAGGCTGGGTCAAGCATTTTGCTTTCTGTTATTCTAAGGGTCAGACTCTAGGTGTCGAGTAAGATCCAGATGCCTAGATTCAGGCATGTAGAGTTGCTTTCTGAAACTCTTTAAAACCATATATTTCTCTCCATTAGTTAGACAGAGGACATAGGCATTTAAGATAGAACTGATTTACTAGACTTGCCAAAATTTGAAACCAGGCTTGGTGATCTGGCCATATCATGGACTGTCTTATCTAAGAATTGCTGCTTATATAGCCTTTAGCAAAAAGTTGGACCTGAGCTTTGAATTTGAACTGATTCCCTATGGTTTGAAAGTTTCACCCTCTGTTACGATACAGAACATGGGTTCCTTTATTGTTATCACAAAATGTGACAATACAGGCAGTAATATGCATAGGAGATGACAAGGAGGACTGAGACAAGGACATGCCCTGCCAGAATTAAGCAGGGTTTTACTTGCAAAACCAATGTTGAAAGAATGTGACTGAGGTACTTTCAGAAGCTATATAGACTGATACAAGGCTGGGAGTATGGTTTAATTTACCCTTGCTGGACATGTGCATTATGAGACTATTTTATTTATGTGCTCCACATAGGTAGCTTTTGCTGTATTTAGTTTAGAGAGTGAATCTGGGCACATTTATCAGATTTTTGTGAAGGATGATGCTATTTATTTTCTTACAGAAAACATACTGGGAAGGATTTTTTTTTTACCATAAGTTAGCCTTCTAAATACTGGGTGTTTATTCTAAGCTAGTCTGGGATTTTTCTGTAGTCAGAGGGAAAGACAGACACCTACTATCCCATCCATTTATCCTTACAGAGGGTTAGTTATTCAGCCTATCTCCCTACTGTCAACAGAGAGGCATGATGACCAGCTCATGGCTAACTTCTAGGTGTTTCAAATTTGCTGAAACAATCCCATGCATAGTGGCCAAAATAAGAGACTGGAAAAAAAGAAAAGAAGGTGTCATGGTTAAGGGAGCTGAATGCAACCGCAGGGAATTTTACTCTATCTGTGCATCTGTCAGGGAATTCCTGTGGGATGCTTGGCAAGTCACTGAACAGGTGGTCAATAATGGTGTGTTTCTTGTGTTATGGGTGTCTGGAGTCTGATTTACAGAAGCAATAAGCACTCACAACTGAAATTGAAGTAAATTGTAATTTTATTGTGGAATGCTACATGCTTATAAATACCTAGTCCTGTTGTTCTTAAACTGAACATCCCAAATGAGTGAATACTTTGGGCCCACATTTTTTGTGTCATTATTCCCAACTGTAAAATGGGAATAATGACACTCATCTCCCAGAGGTGTTGGGAAAGTGAACTTACTACTGTCTAGGAAATATTTAGGAAAGTTTTACAAAGAAGCCTTTGGGGAAATTAATAATTCTGTATTCAGAGCAGGATTTGAACGGCATGCAGCAAAACCTTGGTCCATATACTGAACAGTTAGGAAAGAACAATATTGAATGCCTGTCTGTTAACTGAGCATTAGCCTTCACATGAATTGAATTGAACAAGGAGGGCAGAAATAGAATGTGATTATGCCAATTTACAGACTTCTTATAATACAGACACAGAAGTAAATGAGAATTCTTGGAGGTAACCTAGATTTTGAGTGTCAGACTTTTGTCAAGTTTTTTTACCACATTTTAGTTTATTTCTAAGACAATATACTGAAAAAAAGAAATATCCCACCCAGACATGTCATTTTATGTCATATGAACAGCCCTCAGTAGTGCTTTCTGCATGGTGGACATCAATCACAAAAATGCTAGCCACTTGAGTTAATGGGTAGGAATACTAGATTTCTGTGTTTGTCTTGTTAGCTTAGTGGGTCCACCCTCTCCACTGAATCTATCAAGAGTTATGTGGGGCATGCAAATAAAGATAGCTTCACATTGCAGATGTCTTGTGGGGGCAATGTGGTGGATTTCACAGAGATTGGGTCTCAGCAGACCTAGAAGTATTGGGTTTCTTTCCACTCTGTAAGAGTAGTGCACTTCCAGGCACAAACAGTGCATATATCCACCCTTAGTCTGAACTTGCATTACCTTCTTCCTCTAAGTTGCCCTTTTCTACATAACTTATTTTGGGACTTACAGTCCTAAAACAACAGCTTCAGTCTGCATCAGACAATGGGAAGTGCCCCATGCAGTTCCCCTGTCCAGTGCAGCAATGAATTTCTGATGTTCTTCAAGAATATCTTTGTCATATGTCAAAGATGATGGGAGAGTTTCCCCATTGCCCTTCTCCCCCAAGCTGTGCTTCTGCATGTGAAGGATGTGGGCTGAAAGGGGAAGGGTAGAGTGCAGCAATGCAAGAAGATGCTTGGCACTGAAATTTTCACCCTAAAAAAATAATTTCTTTCTTACAAGCAAAACAGTGTCTTGCAAGGAAAAGTTTGGGTAGCCCGCTGACAGATAGTACCACCATGCCACCTAAAATGTTCTCATCTTGTCAGGGACTTGTACTTGTTAGATAGTTCTAAAATTATTTCAAATTATTTTAAGATGCTAAGTATGTTTTATGCAAATAATCAATTTTTTTTTTTTAATAGGCACACTAACCCAATGAAAATTACCCTAAACGACAGACACGTACCCTCTACACTTTTCCTGATCCTTGCAACCAGAGCATTCAACACACCTTTTTTCCTCAGCTATTATAATAAGATTTTTTAAGTTTGAGAGAAATAAAGTGAGCACGTAAACAAGGAAATTAAATTAATGACCATTTGAACACAAGAAAACACAAAATATTATAACAAGTTTTATTGAAATAATATAAACTAGTAATAAAGCTGACAGTACAAGATTGCAAGATATCTTAGCAGAACATGTAAGTACTATAGAAAATCTACTGATAATACAAGACATTATTTTCTGTAACCAGGGGAATAAATTGTCACACAGAACCCATTTCAGGTTTTGATGCATTAGCTGTGGTGTGAGGACAGTGTCTGAGCAGGCATTTTATAGATGAAATGTCTGTTTATGTCCTATTACAGACTCTCATGATCTAAGGAACTTTGCTTTTAAGACCTAAGCACAACTTGCAATTCAGTAACCTTCATTCGAGCCAGCAAGGTGTTTCTCAGCACTGAGCTAGCTGGTAGCCATGTTGTGAGCACAAAGGTTGCTTTAGCCAAGATGCTTTGTCTCCCTAGAAAACGTTAGCCATTATTCTGATTTCACCCCTGTCAGATTAGCACTAGTTGCAAACTACTATTTGAGAGCATTTGCTCTGACTGGGTAGAAATGTAAAGGAAAATCATGCCTGTGAAACCAAGACAGGAAAAATGAAGGAACTGCCGTGAAAGTAAATGGAAAAAAAGTTTATTTTTTTGAGAAAAGGATTGATGAAATGATAATGAAGGTGAACCCCTTATTTAGCCACTGACTACACCTGCCTAGGACAGAGACCTAGAAATTTGTGTCCTTTTGTAAGTAAAATATTTCTTGTAATTCTGGTGCCCCATTAGTTTGGGATATTACATAGATTTCCAAGGATATCTTTGATCTGGATTCTCCTCATCAGCCAGTTACTCCTCTGCATGCCACCAAGAAGATCTCTCTCTTTGACTGATTGCAATTTTTTTTGGTGCTGGCCCTAGAATCTGAGTCTTTGTGTCAATGGAAGTCTCTTGCTGCATGGATCTAACCACAGGATCTGACTTGGATGAATATGCATAAATCTCACAAAACTTCACAGCACTTCAGCTAAATGCTGACCCAGACTCCTTGGCTAAGAGCAGGCTTAACTTGTGGGTCCTAAAAGGAAATTATTAAATAAAAATACACAGAAAGACCCTGCTGTGCAAAATTGATAAAAAGGAGAAAATTTAAAAAGTGTTTTCTCAGCAGTGGCAGCTGCTGGGATTTTTAATCAAGGTTTTATCATAGCAGTTTTTAGGAAAACTTTCTTCACAGAACTACTTTTAAACTGTTCATGTATAGAGAAAATAATACTAGCCTTTCTGAGTCACTGGTTCTTTTTTTTTCCCCACTACTAGCAAAAAAGCAAAGGCAATCTGCGTGTTGTGTGTATGTGCCCATGTGTGTGGGAAGTGGAGTCCTCAAGAAGATAACATCACTCATTACTTTAGGCTTAGTAAAAAAGAAAAAGTTTAAAAGTATCAAAAATTACTGTTCCAGATGATAATTGTAGTAAAGATCTCAAAAATGAACAAAGGGTCTTGCACTGTCCTGCACAGTACAGGACTATTGGTCCCCTAATCTGCAAGAAAAGAAGTCTATTAGAGAGGAAAGAAAAACTGAGTAAAATTTAAATTTAACAGAAAGCTGTGAAAAGAAGCTGGAGGAAAGAGAATTGATGCAGAAACCACTTTTTGATGAGAATGTTTTTGAAAGCTGCTAATATGAAGTGCAAAGCACAGTCTGGCTTTGGGGTCTGTCAGCAGAAGCAACACACACTGCAGAAGACACAGGGAAGAGCAAGTTGGCTCTGGCTGCTCGCAGGCTACCCTTGCCTGGATCTGCACCCCGTTGCTGGAATCAGGGTGGCTGTGTAGAGGGGGGCACAGAAACATTACATGTGATGGAAGACCCAGCACAGGCTGTTGTGCTGAAAGTTCAAAACCTCTGCTGGGATCAGCTGCCACTGGGATGTCAGTGAGTGTGGAGAGAGGAGTGATGCCCTGCTGGGCTGCTTTAAAAGACTTCTTGCAAAGAGTAAGTGGATTTTGTGGAACACCCCGTGTGTTTATTTAGTCTCAGAAGTTCAGCAAAGAAGCATGGCTTCAGAGGAGTCAGTACTTCATTGCGTGAGCATATTTGAAAGAAAATCCAGCTGTAAAGATGGGAGCTATAGAATAAATGCGAATAGCGTGGAATTACCTGATGCGAGATAAGCACCACTTTTCAAAGCCGTATCACAAACTGGCCTTGTCTTAAAGCCGCTGGGTTTCCATGTCCCATTGCCTAGTTACAGTAAGTTTGTTTTGACCGAATACTAGTACTTTCCCTTTTAGAAAGCCTGCAAATCCACATTGCAGTTTGTAGGGGTTTTGGTTTGGTTCGTTTATTTTTTTTCAGCTTTCCCAGGTGAACGTTTGAGACTTGATAAAAATAATCAAAGGCAGGGGAGAAAAGAAAAAAAGAAGAAAAACGAAAAGTGACATTATTTTAGGTTCGTGTTCCCGGTGGCAGGTGGCAAGTGGGTGCTGGGGCCCGTGGCGAAGAGGTAGTCTGCCCTCAGCAGAGGGTGCTGTCTTCTCACGCTAGCGCCGGCTGAGCGAGAAGGTCACTCAGCCTATTGATAAATCACTGCGCCGTGATTCCTAACTGACAGCTCAAACTAAAATCAAGCTGGATGAGAGAGAACAAAAGGCCATCAAGCAGCCATTTTCTTGACACTTTTATTCAATCACCAGCAGATTGCTTACGACAGCAATAGCAGCTGTTTTGTCTTCATCTTTCCACATTTGATAAAAGGTGTCAACTCAAATTTTTGTAAATAATTCACTTACCCCTACTGCACACACCAGCACTGCTCAGCATATGTATTCTGTGCGAGCAGATCACTGAGGCAGGTCAGGGCTCAATGATATCAGCTGAAGGTCATCTGTGATCTAAACGGAAGCACTGATAAAGCTACAGTCCCTCAAGGTCAAAGATAAGAACTACACTGAGATATTTGTAATGTGGACAAAAGATTAAACAATAGAGAGAAAAGTATGGTATTGTTTCAGTTAACACACTAATGATTTTTCTATTGTTCTTTAGGAAACTGCTCCAGCAGATTCAGATAGTTAACCCTTCCCAAGTATGGTGTGTATCTAAGAGCAATTACAGAATATCACTTCCCAAAGTTGGTAATGTCAGGTAATAGCTCTCAGCCTTAATATGCTGCTGCTAATACATCTGAACTGCAAATGGGAGCAACAGCAATTTTTATTGCAGGCATTGAAAATTAAAAAAAAAAACACAACAAAACACAAAACACAGAAAATCCAACCATGTAGTGTATCAAACAACAGTTAAAAAAGAAAATTAAGTAATATACAGTTTACCTTGAATTTCTCCTTAAACTAAATTTAGCTCCCAGACCTAAGTAGAATTAGAGCATGTGCCTAGCATTTCCTGTTGTAACAGCTTCATTTGCTTTAAAGGCTCAGAGAAACTAATAGAAAGATCTTTGAATTACTGCAATATGACACTCTATCTGATGCTGGCAGTAGCCAAAGCACTGAGATTAAAAATGATACATCCTTCAATACTAGGCTGTTTTTTTTTTCATCCAGTTATATTACTCAGAAAATAAATCTAAACAACAGATAGTCACTGTTTATCACTATTTGGTTTATACTTTCTAATAGCCAAAGTATATGTGCATTTGAGATTCTGTCTGTGCTCAAGCAACAGGGAATTTATTGCATGTAATTGATGTACATGAAGATCAGAGAACAGTTGCCTCACGTTTTCCTGTTCTTTCTCCCTCAGTGCTGTGGTAAAAGCGACTTTCTTTATTCCAGTGTACTTGTGATAGAGAAATAACAAAATCTGAATGAAAAAATGTCTCTTTTGTTTTTTAACTAAGCAAGATAGTACAGGAATGCTTTCTTGCAAAAAGCAGGAATCCTATCTGCATCAGTGTCATTCCCTATCTACCCAGTTGTATATGAACAGAAATAGTCTTAATTAGAATTAATTTTCAGCAACTAATTTTATTTGTGGCCATTGCCTCATTTTCTTCTTGTGGAATATTTACATTACAGTTTCTTCAAAGATACCTTTTTTAACTTGCTTAGTGATTTGAAAGGTTTTAGTGAATTAATTTGGAAAGCTTTTTAGGGAGCTTAAATGCTAAAAAACCAAATTGTGTTTCATGGCACAGACTGGCCAAGTAATTCATATGGAATTATTTCCTCCTGTTGGTGCTGTGTCTTAGAAGCAAAAAGATGTCTTCAACCAAAAACAACACTAGGATTTAGAATCTGTCATCACATACACAAGATTAAAAACTTCAGAAAACTTTCCATTTTTGGTCTTGCTACTATCTTGCTCAAAGTATCATTCTTATAGGAAAATAGACCACTAAAAATTAGTGTCTGTCTGAAGAATTAAAATGTGATGTTCTTTCATCACAAAGCCATTGCTCGTGAATGCATGCTCATAGCAGTGAGAGGTGCTGTTATATTATTTAATAGTCATTGTAGAAGAGCACTAGTAAGGATCTATGGGCACACTAATCTTTGTTTTAAGTTGTATTATGTTATGTAAAAGCATTCAATGCATTCTATTTACCAGTTTCCTAATTTTGCATTTACCAGTCTATGCATCCTGACCCATAATAACTGTGGAGAATAATCTGCGAGGTTTAAATGTTTTCATCATTAATATTAGCTTAAACCTTTTCTTCCTCAAGCATTAACACAGGCAAACCTGCATTAGTCTTTCCATGAACATACAAGAAATATGTGTCTATATGAAGTGAATTCGTGCTCTATATAATTTTGCAAATAGTCAAAGAATTATTTTTCTGACATTTGCTTCTGGAGACAGCTATGTATTATGAAACTGCAGTCAGTATGAGTAACTGTGTCAGAAATTATCCTCCTGTCCAAGACCAGTTCCACTGCCTATACCTCATCTTGCCCAGTACCTGCCAGTCTCTCTGGAATTTTACATGCTGCATATTTTAGAGAAAATAATTCCAGGAACAATTTTAAAGTTCTGAGGCTAGTTTCTTAACCTGTATAAATCAATATATGGTTTTTTTCAACGTAAAAGAAGGAAGAGGGTGAAGGTCTGTTATTGAAGCTTGGACTGAAGTAGGAGGGAAGATAACAGAAAAGATAAAATGTAGAGAAATGGGAAGGGAACACAAGAGTGCTGAAGAGTAAAGGAAAGAAACATGTAAGGAGCAGAGGCACCAAAATGTGCATGGCAAGTGCTATGGGACAAGGAGCATGGATACAGGAGACTGAGGCTCTGACTGAAAGAGAGTAGGGTACAGCAGAGGATGTAGTAAGATGGAATCTTCCTTCCTTGTATTGAACTTTAACTCTTCCTTTTTTTCTAATTCTAAACTATAGGCACTTGGAAAGAATCACCGGCTATTGTTAATTTATTGCAAATAATGTGATCTTGGCTATGACTATGGGATCGTTTGTGATAATTGATTCTGGATGAAAATGCCCCTTTCTCATCCCTTAGCTTGCACCCAAGGTTAAGAATTCCACTGAGCTCCAAGCCAGCGGTTTTTTTACTCCATTCTATGTCCTCCATAATCTTTATTATTAAATCTCTGGGTAACTATTGCTCACTCATTTGACAAATATGAAAAATAAAAGCTTGACAATGTTGCCAAATTAAATCTATAAATGGAATGTATTTTACAGTATAGCAAACCCAAATGCCATTTACTGTACTGCAATTAATATCAAAAGGAATAAACAGAATGATGTGCTTATGTAGCACATAAATTTCCATATTTTCTTATAAAGAGTGGATCATGATGCCTAGCAAAAAAACACCATGAGCACTTACGGTTTTAAATACAGAACTCCAGGTTTTATCCTTACAGAAGATCAAGCTTGACTATGATTTCTGCAATTCTTAGTCCTCAATTCTCTTCCAAAAGAACCCAAAACCAAACATATGTCCCATATTCATTTGGCCTTTTCAATACTTTTCAAACTTTGATGTCTGTGTTGTGTCTGTGCAAGGCCAGATCTAAAATGATGAAATTTAAATATTTTAGGACTGTTCTCTGGCACCAAAGCTAATTGATGCAGAATGGCTGATATACATGCTGTTTAAATCCTTAGCCCCAAAATAGAGTAGCCACACATAAATTGCTACCACTTAATCTTGGTCCTTGGTGCTTTCTAGCTCCTAAATTATGCCTAGGACTATCTGGGAGAAAGTTGTTTGGCCTGGGCCAAAATCACAGCAGAAACTGTTCTGATGGTTCAGCAACGTGAGGAACCAAGATCCAGAGCCTGGAAATATTTCTAGGCAGTGACAGTTCCTGAGAAAGCACAGCAGACTGCTGCTCTCCTTCCCAGCTCTCCATGCAGTCACAGTTCCTCTCAAGAGTGAAAACATAAGATCTTCTATGACTACAAAAATGTTTTGGTTTGCCTATGTACAAAAAAATACAGAAGTTAATACAAAGCCCTTACAAAATTGGCTGAACTTTTAACTTGAGATACACACTTAGGGAGCAATCTAGGGTAATATTTTTTGCAATGCTTGTTTACTACTTAATGGAAGTGGATCTTTTAGGAAAAGTTTGAAATATTTAATTGTAGAACATGCCTGGGATTGAAAGCAATGTATGTAGGAGATATTACCTTTGTGTCCAGGGGGTGGGCAACCTTGTCTGAGTGCTCAATAAAGGTCAAAAATTGAATTAATAAGCTTATCTTTCCAGAAAACAAGCTTCATTCTAGAAGACATAACATTAGTGCTTACTGGGCTGCCCTGGGGAATCGCTAATGATGTACAAAGCTTTCTACCTATAGGTCACTGATTTTAATTCAACCCAGCTCAGCAAAGACTTAATTTTTCTTATGAATGACTTGTGGTTTATGTGTAAGTTGAATGGGTTTTCCAGATATGAGACATACTGATAAATACAGTTATAAACTTCTAATCTGAAGCCTGCTTGTTTTGCATAAGAGAAGCTTTAAAAATGTTCCAAGTGGCTTCTACATCAAACCTTTAATATTTGGATAGCTAATGATTTTTTCAGAAAGTATCTAAATTAAATGTAAAGCTTTCAAGTGATAGCGTGTCAGCAACATCTCTGAAGAAATGGTGCCATTAATTAATTAATCTGATTTTAAAAATACCTTATTTCTAATTAGAATTGGTTGTAAGAAGCAGTGTTATAAGTTCAAATCCCAAATCCCAAACTCTCCTCCTGTCTTTGGTCTGTGCTGTTAGGTTGAGACAGTAGTTACCTCACCTCCAATGTTTCCATAAAATGCCTAGTGGAAAACCTTGTATCAGGAACCTTAACACTTAAGCTGTAGAAACTAACAAATAGAAAACAAACAATTCAGGATATTTCTGAAGAGTGCTGGAGATGACTTAATGCACGTAGTAGGTCAGATGATGTCCTGCTGGAAGAACTGGTGGGGGGTGTGATGATCAGTGGCAGTCTTGGGTGCAGCTACCATTAAGCAATGCATTTCAACATCCTAAAGGCAGCGAGGAAGGCAAGGAGCAGAGTACAGACCATGAGCTTAAGGTGACCAGACTTTGGCTTACATAAGGAAGGTGATAGATGAGGTCTTGTGGGAGACAGCGTTAAAGGAAGAACAGGCTTAGGTCATTAAAGTTAACCTCAGGTTCAAGTATAGTCCACTCTGAGACTCAAGTAAGCTGCTTGATGTTATCAGGAGACTGGCTTGCCTGAACTTGGAACTCATGATCAAATTCCAGTACAAAAGGCAGTATAACAGGTGATGTTAGAGAGGACAGGGTGCAAATAAGGATATAGAAACACTGTGTGGAAACATGATGGATTTAAAACTGTCAAAGGGCATCAACGCAACAAGTGGAGCTTCTACCACCCACTACCCTGCTGCTGGGTTTCCTGCTGAGCAAGGAGGCTTGACTTGAGTCAACATTATGTTCTGGTAGTGATGGAAGCTAACAGCATCCTGGGCAGCAGGAATGTAGATAGATGATAGAAGAAAACAACTATTTTCATCAACCATTAACTTGCATCTGGAGTTCTGCAGCCAGGTCTCACACACCACCCGCCCCAGAACAGGAAAGACACTGATGCACTGAGGCGAGTTCAGCGGAAAGCCACCAAGATTGGGCCTTGTGAAGGAGAGCCTGATGGACCAGGGTTTCTTCAGCTTCTGAAAAAGGCAGCTGCAGGGGCACTTAACAGTACACCAGTGACTATGGGGTGGTTTTGGAGGTGATGGACCATAGATAGATATGGCAGGAAAAAGGCGTAAATTGAAGCAGAACTTCCAACTAGGTGTGAGGAAAGAAATTGCACTCTGAGGAGAGCCAGGCATTTGAGCAGGTTTCCCTGAGAAGCCATGGACTGTCTACCCTTGGAACTTTTTGAGGCTTGATTGTATAAAGCCCTGAGCAACCTGGCCTGGCCTCAGAGCAGGCTCTGCTCTAAGCAAGAGCTTGCACCAGAGACAACCTGAGGTCCCTTCATGCCTGCATGATTCTGTGATAGTGCCAGTAAAGCTGGCATTAATTTAGTTGTCAGTTGTTACAGAGTTCAAAGCTTTGAAGATAGAAGTAAACCCCACAGTCCATTTTTTTTTAAATAATATTGGTGAGTTTTGAGGCATTTGACCTATGATTTTTGTAGTTCTGTAGTAAATATGGGCTGGACAGTGTAGCAAAGTGGCAGTTGATCATTCTCGGTCCTTAGTTTGAACAAAAAGTATTGTTCATCATCAGTTATTATTACCTGCTCACATTAGAACAAGCACGACCTGGTACATAGCTCAATAATCTCAACTGAGCAATCTGGGAGCTGAATGGATGGGATGCTAAAGGGAGCAGCCCACAGTCTCCAAGCAAGTGCAGTTGATGGTTATTATTGAGACAGCATGGGAAAAATGTGCTCAGCCAGTGCTGGTGATGTACCTGTACTGTGGTTTAATAGAGCACTTCAGTCTTTGGGGCTGTCAATTTCATAAGGACTAAATTTACTTAAAAAAATAACTGACACATGAATTCAGAGAGCGTTTTGTTGCTCCAGCCCTGGAGTGGGGACCAGGAGACCTGGGTTCTATTCCCATGTCTGTCACAGACTTCCTGGACCATCATCTTACATCTTTGTTTCTCAGTTTCCCCTTGGGCATAATATGGATAATACTTACCCACTTTACAGGGCTTAATTCATTAATGTCTGTAAGGTGCCTTGAGATCTGTGTGCACAAGGCACATTAGCACTGCAAAGCATTTAGTATATTATTTTATTATTTAAGACATCTGGGACCATTTTCACTGATGTGCTCTATCCATTTTGCACTGCTTTGGTGTTGCAAAGCAGCCATATCCCTCTTTAACAGGCAAGTGAGGCTGAGTTTATGACTGGCTTAAAATACCAGCCATCCAAAGCATCTGAAGTGTACTATGAAATATGTCTCTTCTTTTTCTATCCATCTGATAAAATGGTGACTACTGATTTTTTTTTTCTTTGGAAGGATGTGATCTGTGGTAAATTTTGCTTGTTTAGTGATGGAAATTATCCCACTATAAATAGCGGTGAAATATTTTGGCTAAGTGAAATACAAGAATGACATAGGTGCAAAAATATATATGTGTACATGCTAGGTAACTTCTAAAGGTTAACTTGCCTGAAACTCTAACATGGACAAGAATGTGGTGTCTTCTGGCAATCTGGGATTGGCCTGAAAAACCAGTGGAGAGGTACTGGTACAAACCCTCTTAAGTTCCATGCACCATTATCCAATCTTTTTCAACTTTTTCCTTGAAATGTTTTTTTTCTACATTGCCTTCATAAATATAGTCGCTGAAATTTCTTAAATAAACCTGTCCACAGCAGTTGCCATTTCAGAAGAATAACAACTGCGTACCATGGGGATGATTGTCATTGAAATAATAAATATTAATTCAACTTTATAAATGTTTGTTCACACACACGAACACGTGTGCACATTCTTTTTTTCAGTGTGTGACACAAAAGGAGAGACCTAAATATCAATTAGCCACTCCTAGGTCCTTTGAATGATAAAATTGCCATTCATTTATTCAAAATGACAATTAAAAGGAATGGTTTAGCAGGGTTTTTACCCTTTTGTGGGACACATGGAATGGAGCCTAAGTTTCAGCACAATCTTGATATTGATCTCTCTCAGAGAGAGTTAATTTGTCAATGACTGTAATTTGCCAAGCTTTATGAATCCATTCTTCTTTCTTTGGAGGAATATTTCTCTTCCAGATCTGTGCTATTACTTTTTTTTTCCATTCAGTAAAGATAAAAAATGACATAAATCTCTGAAGTCTTTCATATACACAGAAACAAGTATGAGACTAGTAAAAGAACATGGGACTGGAAGGTGTATTGGCAGTCCTCTGTCCATCTCCTTGCTTTTAAGGGCTCTTTGCCATGTAATATTAGTTGTTGACTAATATTACCATACTCCCCTTGGAAAACAGTAAAAAGTTTTGCCCTCACTTCTTCTATAAGAAAGACACTCCCAAAGCTCAGTACTCAGAAGGACAGGAGAGATCTTTCACCTCCCCACACCTCCATCTCCCAAATTATATCATGTACAGTTCATGTCCATGTTAGAATTTCTAACCCTGTTCTTTACCCTGAGTGAATTCCCAAGGAGCAAAGCTGATAGGTCTGGTGTCCAAGTCCCCTGGGAGAGGTGGGCTGTGTTAAGCAGTTATGGATAGCACGTGGCTGGCTTTTCTGCTCTCTTCTCCTCATTCCCCTGACTATTTTATTAGCCTTTCGCTAGACTTTTTTCCATTTGAATTAATCTTTCCCAAGTAAACAGAGCAGCACACAGTATTCCAGGTGAAATGTGAGTTGCATGAGATAACACTAATATTTTCCTGTCTTTGCCAGATATATCCTCCCTGACATGCTCTAGGAACTGGCTTTTTGTAGCTGTAACACACAGGCACACACAAGTATTCTGTGATTGACTAACACAGCCCATTCCTTCTCCTCTGTCATTTCCAATTTATAAGCTCCCAGCTCATAATCCAAATTCTTGCTACTAGTTCTCAGTTGTTTGGCCTTGCATTTTTTTTCCAGTAATCCATTTCAGCCCATTTCTTGTATTTCAGCACTGAAGGTCACTCAGTCTTTCCTGTAGGGTATTTCAGTACTTCCCTGGCCTGGTTTTATCTTATGGTGAGGGCACAGATGTTGAGCTAGGTGGGAAAGCTGAGCTCCAGTGGTCGCCATACATTCCTCCTCAGAAATATGCACCAGAGGCTTGGTTCTGCAGCTCAGAGGGTACGAAAGTTACTACAACTGCACTTGTTGATCCAAGCCACCACGACACACTAGGTTTCTAAAGAAGCTCATAAATGTGCTGTAGTCGCTGCAGTCTGGACAGGTGGGTACACTGACTTTACAGAAATTATCTTCACCTCATGTTTTGACTAATGCATGAATACTTTTTCAGTTATTAAAATCAGTGAGTAGACACTTGCATAGAAAAATGTTCCCCTAAGCCAACATCAAGAAAGATTTTGAAGTGGCATTCAAAGTTATACTGGAGACACAATTTTTGATAACCAAGCCACTAAAAAGATTAGAGTTGTTCTGGACTGGGTTAAATGCAGATAGGGAATAATCCCTCTGTTTGTAAGACCAAATGGATTCCAGTCATGTAATCTTGTCACAAATTCACACCTGGTAGTTACCTGAGTGGTCAGTACATGTATAGTATTGTCAGGCAGCATGCAGGGATGCAAGAAATAATTATTGATTGACTTACCTATGCAAGTGAATCTCTCCACATTTGTTTTTGTTATATTTGAATATGATCAGATAGGTAAGTATTACTGAATTTTTGTTGCTGTATTTGCTGACCAGGTTGGTACCTTTTGATCTTATTACAAGATCGTGGATGTAATTTTAAATCTCTAGCTCTGACAGTTGCTTGTTACAGTTTTACTCCAAGCTTTTATTTCCAAAGGTCCTAAAAATACTGATCTTTAAAAGCACCTGCAATTCATAAGTCTATTGTCATGTCTGTAAAAACTGAGACAAACTGAGATAAGCTTCAATCCTGATAGGTTGCTTTACATGATAGGTTGCTCTACTTTTTTTTTTTCTGTTTTCAAAGGCAGGCATTTGCAAAGAAAAGCTCTGGAAATCCACGTTATGAAAACCTGACACTAACTATAATATTTTTCAGACCTTTGAATGAAGGTGAAGGGTTTTAATAGCTTTACATTTTTTATTTACGTTATGAGAATCAACCACCCCAATCACATCTTCAGCTTCCATAACAAAAAAGTCTGATGACCTGTAGAGTGGTCAAAGGGCAAATGTGACTGACTTTGACCAGTGAGTCAGTTCTTTTCTTGACGTAGACTGCCGGTGTGGAAAGAACAAAGATACTTAGCAACCACAATCATTAGACATAACCTTCAGTCACGCAGAAACATTGGTCCTCATTCCCTGAAGCCCACATATTACTGATTTTAGAATGAAGAAATTGTAGATGACTGGTAATCTCATAAAATATCACTTTATTTTTGAGAGCTTTCATGATATACTGTTCAGAGAAATGTGGGGAACTTTTTATATAAGTCTAAAGCAGCATCATGATTAGAAACACTGCTTTGTGACATGGTATTGATATTTAGGTGACATCAAGTAACTCTATCCCTTGCCTGAAAGTGCACATTGATAAAGACAATAGACAGACATGAAATGGGGTGCCTTCCTCCAAGTAATGATTTAGCAGTCACACTGTGTTCGATACAACATACATTTACAAAACAGAAATGGTTGCAAAGGAGCTCACATGATAGTATTTAAATCTGACTGTTTCTCCATTATGATAAGAAGAACTGCAGCAATGTCATTACATACAGATGCATTATGTATTTGGGAGCTATACTTGGACTGTAATGTTGCTAATGATCAGCAAATTGAAGGTGAATATGGAAAGAATTTCAATTTTAGGGGCAGAGCTGATTATGCTTCTGTATGCAAATGCCTGTGATTTGTTTCATGCCTTTAAATACCTGCCCACACAGTGCAGATTTTCACTGAGTTGTGATGGTGCTTTCTCTGAACTATGGCAAGATTTGTGGGAGGCTGTTATCCAAATTATATTTGCAGTGTTTTTGCAGTTGCAACAGCTGAACTTGACTACATATCCCATGCTAATACCAGTTGCTGCCTACGATGCACACAAAAAATAAAGTACACACTTGATGTTGAGGTTTTAAAATGGGTAGATGCACTTAGAGTAATTTTCAACTTCACTGAAAGCACTGCAGTTAGTACCTCTCCACCTCCACATCTGACAGGCAGATATTTTCTTGAACTTCCGTTACACAGCCTCCCTACCATAAAATCAGAATTCAAGGTAATTCTTGTCTCTAAGATACAGTTCCGCTACTCCTACTTTGCCTTTATTCTTGCAGCATTAAAAACCCAACCAACCAACCAGAAGACAAAAGTGTTTAAGAGTTTGCAGACCTCTAGAACTAGGTTCAGCTGCCCACACACAGGTGTGCATTTACCTGAGATACCTCACCATTTACTGAGAATTTGGACTCCAGCAGCTGTGCCAGAAGGATCTGAGTTTCCCATAGGTCCTGTGTCATTTCTCTCAGCTCTGTGTTGATACCTAGGACACCTTAAAAGGGACTGGATGCCTATGAATGTGCAGCTGAGCCATGCCTATGGTTTCCACAGGTTGTGGTTTCTATGCTACCACTGTACTCAAAGAAGGTTTATGGTGACATTCATGCCTAAAAATAGGTAAATACTGCCATTGTGGACCCTGTGATGGATTTTTCTTATTCCAGTTTGTCCTGGGTTCAGCAGCAGCAGTCATTTTTCTTCTTCTTAGTAGGTGGTGCAGTGCTGTGTTTTTGACTTTCAGCCTGGGAACAGTGCTGATAACACCGATGGTTTTAGTTGTTGCTAAGTAATGTTTACTCTGACCAAGGACTTTCTGAGCCTCATGCTCTGCCAGGGAGGAGGGAAAGCCGGGAGGAAGCCGAGACAAGACATCTGACCCAAACTGACCAAAGAGGTATTCCATACCACAGCACGTCATGCCCACTATATAAACTGGGGGCAGTTACCTGGAAGGGCTAGATCTCTGCTTGGGTCGGGCTGGGTATTGGTCAGCGGGTGGTGAGTGGTTGTATTCTCTTCCCTTGTTATTTCCTTTATCATTATTATTATTGGTGTAGCAGCAGTGGTTTGTGTTATACCTTAGTTACTGGGCTGCTCTTATCTCAACCTGTGGGAGTTACATTCTTTCAATTCTCCTCCCCATCCCTCCGGGAGCAGAGGGAGAAGGGGCAGGAGTGAGCTAATGGCTATGTGGTTTTTCTGAATTACTGACTGGACTTAAACCACAGCACAGTTGCTGATCCAATAGGGAATCAATCTCCCAGAAGTTCTGTGCCATATCTACCAGCCCTGTGAGGATGTTGCGAATTCACAAGGAGCTCTGAAATGGCCACAACTGCCTTTGTTTAGGAAACTGAATTTCACCTAGCATACCTATTTTAGTGTAAGTCGAATAGCGGTCTGTTTACTATAGGGTACAGCTGTACTGACTGTAAAGAGATCAGACACATAGGACAGGAGTGAGTTTTCTGAGAAGAGGTGTCTTGTGCTATGTGAGACATGCTTGGCATGCACACAGGCTGTCAGAAATGGCATAAGTCCCATGGGAGATCTGAGCACCTCTGGAACAGCAGCTGGGTCTTCCAACCCAGACACTGTTCAAATGGCACCAGATATTGACATACACTAAGCTGAATCAAGCTCCTAGCTTAAGTGGAGATACATAAGCAGACATGGATGTATTGAAGAGCTGATCTCAAACCAAATCATACTCTGCAAGCAGAAGTTAGCTGCCTGAGCATGAAACTGCTGTCACTTCAGTAACCAGTTTTCTGCTTAGTCCTCGGCTGCCAATCCAGCCCACACTTCCTGTAAATTTTGTGTCATGCCTCTCAGGTCTGTAAGGTTTCTTAGATACCTCAGACATCTCAGGTGTTGCTTGGTGCCTCACTTGAATGACTGAATCCTGTTGAGCTGTTGGTGTTGAATCTGTATTCCTTTAGTCTATAAAAATCACCAGCTTTTTCCTTAACCTTACATTTGCAAGTCCCTGACCCTTGTTATACACCAGCAACATGTTGAAATGAAATTTTACAAAGTTTTACAGATATTTTCACCTTTTAGGTCTTAATGACCTACATCTGGACCCCTACAATGCATCTAGGATGGAGAAAATCCAAAACAAAACATCCCCCAGGCCCTTTAGAAGATCAGTGAATCTTCACAGAAAAAAATAAATTTAAAAGATTTCTTTATTCCTCAAATTCCTATGGCTGATATGCAATCTTGATAAAGGAGAAGGCTTTTAAGGAACTGAGCCTGATCAGCCTTTCTTCTTTTAACTGAAGATCTCAGGTAAAATATTGTGCTTCTTTGTGCAAAAATATCTTCCATGCTCCAAGAGAGAGCATAAGCATTTATTCTTGCCAACTAACTCCATGAAAGTAACCAATTTGCAAAGCTATCTGAAAAATATCCCTGAATTGATATCAGAAAGAAGCAAATGGTAAAGAGGGAGACATTTAAGATAGTGTATTAAGGACATGGCTGTGTTTTAGAGGTTCATAACTTAGCCATAAAAATTTGCTCCAGGCTGAAACTTGGCATGGAAAGCTGCCATATTTGCAAATAGGTTATTTCATTTTAGGTTACATTACTAATACCCTGATGAAATGTGAGCTGTTATATTTATTAACCTGCATTGATTTTTTCTTTTCCCCTTAAAAAAGGACAAAAGTACTCTTTTCCTGAAGAACTGTAAAGGGGATAGATGAAGCTAGAATTTTCCTTCCCATGTGTCAGCCAAAAAGGAGGAAATGGGAGATAAAATTGATTTTTTTTTTCATACAGAAATAAAGGAAAAGGCAGCGTTTGTTTTCCAGTCTGGTTCTGGGACATTGTGAGAGCATGTAAATGACCCTTTTTACTTTGTATTATTGATAAATTTACAGCTCTGCAGACAGAATTATCTGCATAGAAAAGCTCAAACCTTGCTTTCAAATGATGCAGGATATCGAGATCTACTATTAGTTTTTGCAAGATTTTTTAATCTTGGGAAAATAAAAAATATTTTTGAGAAGATATTGAACCAAGTATGAAGGGGTAGGGGCTTCTAATGATACGGAAATTGTCTTTAAATCCTTAAAAATCTCAGTTTTGGATGACTTACTGGGCAATGCTGAAATACAATATCTACAGCAGATTTCCAAGGAAGGAAAAGAGAATATAGAAATAGATTTTTCTGGGGCTTGTGTAGAATTCTCTAAATATTCAGTTCCTTTCCAAAACACAGGCCAACTGCCTCTCCTGAAGATTTGCCTGGTAGAAGCCTTGCCAGAGCGTAATTTTGGTGAAATTTCTGTCACTGGTCCCTGTCATGAATATTTATTTACTTTCCAACAGAAATCATTGCTCATATGAAAAGGAGTTAACAGTTCTTAATAGCCTTTTCTGATTTGATTGATGTTTTTGTCACTTCCTCCAGTAAATAGGTTTCTATTAGCATACCAAATATGCTATCTGTCCTTTTGCTTCTGCAGGCACTTAACTGACCACTTACTTCAGATTTAAATATCCCTCCTAGGGGTTTTCTGTCAGTACAGGGTCTGGTTTTTCACACTAGGGGGTGAAGGACTTCCTGCCGTGAGCTTGGATCCCTTACACAGCAACAAATTCAGATCTATTCAGATTGGCTACTTGGAGGAATTCTGTAAAACTGACAGAAATTTGTCCATAGCTTATACTACAGACTTGTGAGGAGGATAATATTAGTAGCTGGACAATGTTGACAATGTTCATGAACATGTAACTGTATTTTTCAGTTGTCTAAACATATAATGGGATGAACTTCCATAGGCAGAAGAGAGGCTGGAATAGACTTTTCATGGAAATATGCCCCAAAACCCTGTATCATTTATATGTCACATGCTAATTTTGAAAAAGAGCTTGCAGTGTAACGTCGCTGCTAAAAAATAAACTCTTTCCATTATTATCCACTGATTTCATGGCTGCAGGCTCCTGGTTCCAAAACAAATGCCTCAATGTTTCTCAAGTGTTTTTAATACTGCAAATAATGTACATTTTGTGTATCACAGTTGGCATAATGGAGTTGACATTTGTGTCTTTCCTGGTGTAAAACACTTGGTGGTGTGGGGCCGACGCATGTAAATTGCTGTGTATGTGTCAAGCAGAGGGATCTTCCGGATGCTCTAGACAAACCAAAGTGAAAGAGTTTTCTTTTTTATTAGTGTGAGCAGTTTGAGGGGGAGGGAGGACTTACATTAACAAGTGTTTTAAAGTAGAGTTGTCTGCTAGATCATGTAAATATTAGTATTATGCTGTAAATCTGCATTCTAGTGAAGATAAAAGAACAGAGGAAAATGGTTTATGGAAACGTAAAACAGGATACACAGTTGTTTGAGTAATTTTTGGATTCAAATCCAAACTAATTTTTGGATTGTCCTTCTCACTTAGCAGTTTTCTGCCTCAGAAATTAATTCTTGATTGCAAGCACAGTCCTGGTTCATCCCCGTGAGGAACATGTAGGGCAAGATGAAAAAGAAAAAAAAAAACAGGTGCTTTTTGAAGGGCTCTAGTGGAAAGTAGGTATCTAAGTAAAAGAAAAGGAGGCACAAGACCATTAGCTAGTGCTTGAAAGTCTTTGTGTAGGCAAGCATGTATTGATAAAGTCATCTAGGCACCCTTGATTCCTAAGGGCCTAAAGACCTTGCCTAAGCAGAGAGCCTTGCTCATAACTGAGGGGTTCACAATTAACATTTCCAGGTCTGCCTTAACCAAATCCTTCACAGTGTAAAAGACTTCTTTGAGCTAGTTTTAATCTAAAGGAATATGTAAGAAAATATTATGGGATACTTTATGAGCAATGGAAACCCAACTTCACTGCAGTACTGCTAGTGTAAGGAGAAAAACCACTGTATGTAGTTCCATTTGTTCCTGGAAATGGCAGAAGTGTTACAATTTTGATCAGGTAATTTTAAGATGCTGTGATTCATTTAGAATTACAATGGAAGCAACAATAGCATGAATTTCATGTAACAGAATGACAAATTAGAATCAGTCCTGAAAACGATGTGCATGCTACTGTGATAAACATTCTGTTGCCTTTCACTCTAGGTTAGACCACATCTCCTATCTCTCTCTAATATAATTTCTTGTGAAGATGTGTAGTCTAAGTGGTCCATGGCACTTGGCCTTGGACCAAAACTCCAAGTTCCTGACTTAGTATTATATAGTGGCATGGATATTGTTTCGTTCCTCACTATAGGGCCAATTTCTGGATCAAACCCTTTTTGATTTATTATTCTAGATTAGGTATGGGTTTACAGTGGCAAGGGGAGACAAAGTCCTTTGTCAGCTAATACTGTCTACTTTCATACTTACAGCTGTGCACAGTGCTGCACATAGTCTTGATCAACTAAGCAGGGAATTTTGATAAAATAAACTCTCCCCAGATAGGCAAAGACCTTCAGTTTTATCTGTGACTAATCCTGCATTTGTTTAAGATACACAAGGGCAGTACATTTGTTATCAATATGGTCCATCATATTTTGTTAGGCTGGAGACAATCAAGACTACCACATTGCCTGAGTTAACCTTGGGAAACTGGGTACTGCCAACATTAATGGCTACAGGCAATTTTCATGACTCACGCTCCATGACTCCAAAATACTGTTTGCTAAATCAAGATGTTAAGTAGGTTGAAGTCTGATGCTTTTGTTCAATTATAAAAATTAAAAAATGTAGATCTGTCATAATCTTTTAGCAGAAGGAGAAAAAACCTTTGGTAGTTTATAGCTATACCAAATTTCAGCACAGTATGATTTTACCTAATATAAAACCAAAGAACACCAAATAGTCCTTCACTGTACCAGAGCTACAGCAGCACTGTAATGTTTTCTGCATTTTAGCTATTTTCCAGCGGAAAAACTAGAAAGCAGTACTTAGGTTAAAAGATAATCCTATCATCTTTACATGAAATATTGATAAGAAATAAATACTTTGTATCCCTGGTGTGAGTTCACTGGACTTCACAAAACCCTAATATATGGATTAAGAAAAGTTAACATAATCCTTTTATGGAAACTAAAATCAATTACATGTCAGCTTTGTAGTATTATAAATGTATTTAGTCAGCATAGAATTTTTCCAGCAGCGCTCATTGCAGATTGAAATTGACTAACCAGATGTTAAATATTAAATAGAACTAATCAAAGTATGGTTCAAGAGATTTTAAAAACAATGATCAAAGAAAGCTATTTATTACCTGATTCATGTTTCTATCAAACACTGCTCCTATGATGTTGTATCTACCTGAATTTAGTTTTCTGCAAGCTATTATTTTTTTTTCAGTTTAGCATGAATGAGAAATATAATTCAATAAAAGTATGTTAATGCGGTACCACAGACAGAAAGGCAGGCACAAAGCTCGGGGAATTATAAGCAAAATTTGCTGGAGCAAAGTGTATGTTAGGAACAAAGTGAACCTTGGGCTTATTGTGAAGATCACCAAATGCTGAGATATTCTCTCTATTGACTACATGGAGTTTATTTTAGACCCATCGTATAAAAAGTATGTTTGATATGACTTACATAGTACATATCATGCATAATTGAAGCAATACAGTAATAATAAGAATAGCCTCTGAGTTTGCCATGAAAGCAGGAGGCTCCCAGTCATTGAAAAAGAAAATAAGTTTTATGCTTAATTGCAGAACATTTTTATTACAGAACATAGAAGTTTGGGCTCCTAAATCCACAGGAAGACACACAATTAGCCTTTGTTTTCTTTTTTGAGAGAACCTGAGCATTTCAGTCTCACTGAAGCCAAGAGAAGTGCAGACAAGGGGCTGGCTGCAGCGTGCAAGGACGAAGGAGCTCTCCCTCTTGTCAAAGAGCAAAATTTAAAATGGATCAAAGGAAATCTTCTTTTACATAATGCATAATTAATATGTGAAATACATTATTATGAGAGACAGTGGGGGCCAAGGGCCTGGTATTCGTTGCAAGAATAACTTAAAAGCTCAAAATGACTGTGTGTACTGTTGTGTGTGATAATTTTAGAGTGTTTGTCCCTACCTGTTTTATAGTTTAAAGTACAAGTCATCAGAAATGTCAGAAAAAAGTGCTTTCCAGAGGAAATTTTGTAATTGTCCGTTGGGGAGTTTATGTCTTGATTTAACCAGCAGTAGATGCTATCAAAGGCAGATGACTCAAACAGATGGAATATTGTGCTGATTGTGTGGATTCTCCTGTGCGGTAAAGATGAGCTGCTCCCTGGTTTCTTCACGCAGTCACAAGCACCACAGTCAGGAAAAATCACAGCAAATATTAAGCAATTATCTGTCATGTTTTGTTCTTGATGCCTCTTTCCCTTTTGAAACACAGCAGCGTGTTAGGAATGTGGCACAGAGCATAGTCCTCCAGATCCACAGCCAAGGCCGCTTTCTGTTGCTGAGGAAAATGACTCACAGATCCTTGAAGTCTTTCTCTTCCTTCTTTTGTATTACAGAGAGCCAGCTGGGCACCTACCTTGAGGAGACTGCAGCAGAGCTGACAGCTCTGTCAGCAGCTGAGGAACCGATGCAGGTCCCAGACCAGAGCAAGAACTCAAGCCCTTGGACGTGGTGGTTCAGCTGCGTCCCTGTGGTGGGACCGCAGTGTAGCAGGCATGCCAAGGTGCACCTCTGGGCTTCCAGTCTGTAAAGCTTGGTTTGGTTAAAATGTGTAATAATAAACAGAAAGAAAAAAATCATTCTGTCCTTAGAGAGTATATTCAGTGGCACTGCTTAAAGATCTGAAATAAATACCTCTCTCCATATTGTGTCTTTCTGGGCTGATTCTTGGTTTTCTCTATCCTGTCTTTCCAGAATGGCAAGATTCATTTCCTCACAAAGCTGTGCAAACTCCATGCAAAGCTGTGCAAACTCTGGTGACAGGAAAAAACCTCCTGCTTTCTGTCACCCTCTGGCTCTGCAGTGGCCTGCCCCAGTGCTGCAACCAGGTCCTTTGCTCCTTCAGAAGCCTCCAAACACACACAGTGGGTATCTACATCTTCCCATTTTCATCTCCTTCAAAAACATCCCCAGGAAAAAAATCTCATTCTCAGGAAAGGTGCAGCCCTTTCTTTCTAGATGTTTCACCTCTGCCACAGGGGAGATGTCAGAACAAAAGGAACAGGCAGCCTTTCTGCTGCTCAGGCACACCTTTGGTAACAGTAAAAAAAAAAAAGGAACTCTCTCTGGGTACAGGTGAGCAGTCCACAGAGAGTTTGTGGGTCAGGGTTAAAGGGAATATATCTATGGGAGACATTACTGTGGGGATCTGTTACAGACCGCCTGATCAAGGAGAACCTGTGGATGAAGCCCTCCGTAGACAGATAAGAAAAGCCTCACGCTCGCAGGCCCTTGTTCTCATGGGTGACGTCAACCACCCTGACATCTGTTGGAAGGACGGTACGGCCCGGCACAAGCAATCCAGGAGGTTCCTCGATTGTGTAGAAGACAACTTCCTTCTGCAAGTAATAGAGGAGCTGACAGGGAGAGGTGCCATGCTTGACCTCGTGCTCACCAACAGGGAAGGGCTCGTTGGAAATGTGACGCTCCAGGGCAGCCTTAAATGCAGCGATCATGAGATGCTTGAATTTGAGATCCTCAGGACAGTGAGAAGAGCGTGCAGCAAGCTCACTGCCCTGGACTTCAAAAGAGCAGACTTTGACCTCTTCAGGAACCTGCTTAGGAAGGTTCCATGGGATACAGCCCTAGAGGGCAGGGGGGCCCAAGACTGTTGGTTGATATTCAAGGATCACCTGCTGCAAGCTCAGGAGTGTTGCATCCCAACCAGAAGGAAGTGCAGCAGGAGGGCCAGGAGACCTCCTTGGACGGATAAGGAGCTCCTGAGGAAAATTCAAATGAAAAAAGAGGCTTATAATAAGTGGAAGCAAGGACAGGTGGCATGGGAAGAGTACAGGGATGTTGTCCGGGAAGCTAGGGACCAGGTTAGGAAAGCTAAGGCCCAGTTAGAATTAAACTTAGCTAGAGGTATTAAAGATAACAGGAAGGGATTCTATAGGTACATAGCAAATAAAAAACAGACTAGGGAGAATGTAGGTCGCCTCAGGAAGCTCTCAGGAGAACTGGCTACACAGGATTTGGAGAGGGCTGAGGTTCTGAATGACTTCTTTGCCTCGGTCTTCACTGGCAAAGGCTCTGACCACACCACCCAAGTCTTGGAAGGCAGATACAGGGACTGTGAGAATGAAGACCTTGGGCCCACTGTAGGAGAGGAACTGATTTGAGACCATCTTAAAAATCTGAACGTGCACAAGTCCATGGGTCCTGATGAGATCCATCTGCGGGTACTGAAGGACCTGGAGAATGAAGTTGCAAAGCCACTGGCCATCATATTTGAGAAATCATGGCAGTCAGGTGAAGTTCCTGATGACTGGAAAAAGGGAAATATAACCCCCATTTTCAAGAAGGGGAAAATGGATGACCCGGGGAATTACAGACCAGTCAGTGTCACCTCTGTGCCTGACAAAATCTCAGAGCAGATTCTCCTGGAAGGCATGCTAAGGCACATGAAAATCAACAAGGTGCTTGGTGACAGCCAGCATGGCTTCACTAAAGGGAAATCCTGCCTGACCAAATTGGTGGCCTTCTCTGATGGGGCTACAGAACTGATGGACAGGGGTAGAGCAGTTGATGTCATCTACCTGGACTTGTGCAAAACATTCGACACTGTCCCACACGACATCCTTGTCTCTAAATTGGAGCGACATCAGTTTGATGGATGGACAACTCGGTGGATAAAGAACTGGCTGGATGGCCGCACACAAAGAGCTGTGGTCAATGGCTCAATATCCGGCTGGAGACCAGTAACGAGTGGTGCCCCTCAGGGATCGGTGTTGGGACCGGTCTTGTTCAACATCTTTGTCGCTGACATGGACAGTGGGATTGAGCGCGCCCTCAGCAAGTTTGCTGATGACACCAAGCTGTGTGGTTCGGTTGATATGCTGGAGGGAAGGAATGCCATCCAGAGGGACTTTGACACGCTTGTGAGGTGGGCTGATGCCAACCTCGTGAGGTTTAACGATGCCAAGTGCAAGGTCCTACACCTGGGTCAGAGCAATCCCGGGCACAGCTACAGGTTGGGCAGAGAAGAGATTCAGAGCAGCCCTGTGGAGAAGGACTTGGGGGTATTGGTTGATGACAAAATGAACATGTGCTGGCAGTGTGCACTTGCAGCCCAGAAAGCCAACCGTATCCTGGGCTGCATCAAAAGGAGCATGACCAGCAAGTCGAAGGAGGTGATCCTGCTGCTCTACTCTGCTCTTGTGAGACCTCACCTGGAGTATTGTGTGCAGTTCTGGTGTCCTCAACATAAAAAGGACATGGAACTGTTGGAACAAGTCCAGAGGAGGGCCACGAGGATGATGAGGGGACTGGAGCACCTCCCGTATGAAGACAGGCTGAGGAAGTTGGAGCTGTTCAGCCTGGAGAAGTCTGCATGGAGACCTCATAGCAGCCTTCCAGTATCTGAAGGGGGCCTATAGGGATGCTGGAGAGGGACTCTTTATTAGGGACTGTAGTGACAGGACAAGGGGTAATGGGTTAAAACTTAAACAGGGGAAGTTTAGATTGGATATAAGAAGGAAATTCTTTCCTGTTAGGGTGGTGAGGCACTAAAATGGGTTGCCCAGGGAGGTTGTGAATGCTCCACCCCTGGCAGTGTTCAAGACCAGGTTGGACGAGGCCTAGGGTGTCCCTGCCCATGACAGGGGGGTTGGAACTAGATGATCTTAAAGTCCTTTCCAACCCTAATTATTCTATGCTTCTATGATTCTAAAACACACATATACATATACATATACATAATTTGTATATGCATACACATATATACGTACATATACATACATAGCCATATGTAAATAATGTATGCCCATACATGCAAATATATATATGTATAAAGCCACACAAAAGTAAGCAGAGCAAATAAAAAACCTAATGATTTCTCACAAAAACATTTTTTTCATCCCACACTAGGGGCTAGGAAGGTAACTGAAAATCACAGTTAGTGGCTAATAGTCCCTAGCTAAATGGGAAAGGTTAGCCAGAAAATCATTCATCTTCTGAGTAAAGGATCATTTTAGCCTGAGTTTTATGGTTAAGCAGATCAAATGTGGGTTTGTTTTTTGTTGGTTGTTTTTTTTTTTTAATGTTATTCTCTCTTTTACAGTTTGAAAATGACTTAAGTAAAGGATTTTTTTTTCAAATACTGTGGTAAACCTGCTTAGTCAAACCTAGGTACTCCTTGGGAGATAAAAAGCAAACTAACCACTATTCCTAAAAGCTACAAAATCAGTTACCTACTACACAAAAAGGCCCCAAACCTCAGAGCTATGATTCTCCAAATAACTGCTTTCTAAGCTTGACTGATTGATTTAAAAGCTTGCATGAGATCTATAATTCACAGTACAAGCCACCAATTTTTTATTGAAGTCAGAAGGCTACTTTTAAGTGACAAAAATCTTTAGACCTAACACTGGACTCAGCAGGCGATCCAGTGTACACTTAAAATTAAAATGGTGGCATTTTGCCAGCACAAGTGTTTGAAGCAAAGTTTTGAAGGACACACACAATACACTTTACCTGAGATTATTGCAGAAAGCATTGAAAATTATGCCAGAATTTTCAAAGCTCCCCCTCTCTGTGTTTTATGCAGTAGGTATGCAAATAGCTGGATGATCAGTATTTTTCCACAGGTATTCTCAAAGATAATTTTAAGCATGTGCCTTTTGAGATCCTGTACAGATGGCCAGAATTTGAAATAAGATTAATTACTCCAGTAATTTTGTGTTGGTCTAGGAGCAGAATTACTTTTGCAGACTTGTTGTGTGGGGGGGTAAAGAAACAAAAGGAGGTTCTGCTGTACAGTGGATGTTACAAACTACATGCACTCTTCCACAAGTTAATGAAAACAGAAAAGAAAGTAGAGGAAGAAGGAATGAGGGTGAGAAGTCCTTTAAGGCAGACTCAAGGAATTTTAATCCTTTTTTTAAATTATTATCCGGAAGAGTAAGATCTTGATAATAGCTTTAAACTGATTTGCAAAATGCACAGAAATAAATAGAAATGCCACATATTTATGTGATCTATGTAATTTATGTGAAATTTGGATTTTCTATTTTAGATTTATTTGACTATGGAAAACATCCTATGATCACAGCTATCCAGAACATATTTCAGCATCTCCCCTCTTTTTACCTTTGCATGGTGTGCGTTTGGGAGATACCTAGATAAGCACACTGCTTTGCAAATACATGAAAAAGGATCCCCAGAAGGCTTAGGAGAGAGGTTATTGCTTCATGTCTTCTGAGGCTGAATTGAGGACACAGTGACTGCCCTTCACTGTTCTGTAGGGTGAGACTGGTTAGACAAGACAGCAAACTTGCTGAGGTCACTATAGTTTCTAGCCACAAGCAATAGCAAACTTGTTAGGGATACCTTGTCAAAAAGGCTTCTCCAGTGTGGTAGGGCTTTATAGGGGAAGTTACTGTGCTAGCTAGCCTGCATCTGGGGAGATTCTGCACCTCAGGAGTCCCCCATCTTGATCAGGATGACAAGAAAATATTTGACATCAACACTCAGTTCAAATGGGAGTTACCAGAAGTAAGCCCTATTGACTGTCACCTGTTCCTTCTTTTCATATATATGTGGAATTGAGTATTGGCATCACTGCCAGCTGGCATGAAAAGACATCTTGAACCGCACCAATATAATAAATCTGACACTAAGTATCTTAAAGCTTCCCCATATTATTTCTACAGGATATTCTGCCTATTCTTCCCCTTCATTCTTCAGGTAGAAAACTTCCCAAATGTCTGCAGTTCTGGGTCAAGTGAATTGCTCCCAGAATCTTTGTGTTTAGGGACACCATCACAGGCATTTGCCTTATATTTCTTTATCCAAGATACTTATGAGCATGGTAGGAATTTTCTTCCAGACTTAGGGCTGTAAAAGCAGGATGGAAAGTTAAGCCATACACTAATTTCTAAAGAAGATTTCAATGTTTTTAATACACTTTTTTCTCAAAGTCATATGACTTGTGAATAATTAGTGGATGAGGTCTTTTGCAGGCAATAGAAGCCTAGAGATTTGGGCTTCTCAAGATTCAGATGATATGTGGTGTACCACTTCTTCCACTTAGATGACTATCTCTGTGCAGAGGAACATTTTATAGCATTTTCTAAGAACAGCAAAAAAGAAGAAGATTCCTTTTAATATTGTTCCCATCACAACAGATCACATATGCTTGGGAATGATAATACAGACGCACAGAAGCATGCTCTACCCAGAAGCACATCCCTTGGTAATTGTGACAAATAGAGAAACACTGTTTTATTGCTTTACATATCAAAGCACCACTTATTTTCTATTTTCCTGATGCAGAGATTGAGGAACAGGGTCTTGTTTTCTGTTTCATTTATCATGTAAGCTTATAGCAAGATGATAAGTCAGGTTGCCTCTGTGTTAGTTAAAGCAGCAGGTCTCTGTAGTCACAAAGGTACAGACTGACACACTATAAACAGCCTTGGAAGGGCCTGGTTGTGATTCCCTGTGCATCACTGAAAATGAGTCTTTAAATCACAATATGTGAACAAAGTGACAACAGGGAGAACCAGAGTTCTGGACCAAGCCATAGGTGTGAGGTCCTCAGATGAATTAGGCCATAAGCAGGCAAAACAGCACTCCTGTGCTACCTGTTTTTTGTATTTAATTCCCCAGCAGATGGCAAAATCCTATCCATAGCCACTTATTTATTCTTGACTCTTTTTCTTGTTGTTTAAACATTTTATAGATTTTTTTCCTCCCCAACCGTTCTTTCATGTAACCCAGCCCTTAAAACATCATAGAAAGATCTTAGTCTTATTATGGTCATTCTGTGACTTGGTGCCACAGGTATCTCATTTTTACCTGTAGTATCTTCCAGCTTGTAAGTACCTGATATATGTTTAGCTCTCAGTTTGCCTTATTCTGAGAATCTGGAGTAACTGCACAGGCTATTAATCTCCCTACAAATTGGCTGCAATATCTTTTTCTTTAGAAGGCAGTTTTTAGTCCTTTTATCCCTTTTTAACCCAGGGAGTAGTATTTTATATTTAAAACTTGAAAGCTGAAAAAAAGAAAGCCGAAAAATGAAAGCCTGGATTAAAATACTTCTGGAAGAATCTGAAGAGAACGGAATATTTTTTTTCTAAATTTGGGACGCTTGCATTTTCTGAAATGTTTATGAAATGTCTGCTCCCTGTGCCCCTGCACCCCACAGTGACTTATTAGCTGTACATTACATGTTTATTTAGAAAAAAGGAAACCGCTATGAAAATTATCTATATTAACTGTTTCTCACTGACTGTTTTTCCTTTCCCTTGTTTAATGTTGCATGTCTGATAGCAGAGACATCTTAAACAGGACCTGTCATTATTTCAATCCATTAAAAAAAAAAATATTTTATTTTATTTTATTTTTTAATTTTATTTTATTATTTTGGAACTATTTGAGACAGGAAGCCAGTCTTGTTATGTGTCTGATGCAATTCTCCTACAGTCACATCTCAGTCCTCGTTGGTTTCTGAATGCTCTGGCAATACAAACAATACAAAGCATTTTTTTAATTACAATTCAGGATTCAGGTCGCAAATGATTTGCATTATAGCTTTTAGCATAGGCTAGATTTACAGCAAACACATTAAAATAATTAGCATTATTCTTAAATATGAGTCAGTATAATTGAAAGTGAGAGACACTAAGTTGATGAAGGTAATAAAAAAACCTTAATCTAGTTGAGAGTGGCTGAACAATAAAAAATATACCTTTTCAGAGAACAAATGTTTCATGCCAGTGAGTCTGCAGAGAAAGTGTGTCCTGGATGTTTTCAGTCTGGGCAGTCACTGCCACTTCTGTGCCTGCCCAGGTTAAGTCCAGGCTCCCTCTGAGCTGACCCAGCCTTTCCACATTTTCAGATCCTCAGGAAAAATGATGGCACAGAGCTGCTCAGAAGGCTCTATCCTCGCAGCATCTTGGATCAATACCTGTTTTCTGAGCTTTGAGGCACGCTGTGAGCTACGAGGCAGGAGAGGGAATAAAGCTGAGTTGTCAGTTACTTGAGCATAGGGAGACCTGTGATAGATGGCATGTGGTTTACGCGTTTGCTGGCTGGTTTTTCATTAATGTATGTCATCTTTTAAAGAGGTAGCCAAGAAAAGCAGCATTATTTCCTTTATTTTGCTGGACGTATGGAAGTTGTGGGAAACTGTGTAAAGAACAGGGAGAGCTTGGCTTATCCCTGGGAGTGAGTTATGGGAAAACTTTCCTATGTACCACCATGGGCAGGCAGGGAGCCTGACAGGAGATGGGCATGGCTGTTGCCCATAGAGAGTGGGAAGCCCCTATGCAGTCTGAAGTATGAGTGCTGAAGCAGAGACTCCCTCCCCCACCTCTGACTTCTCCCAAGGACCTGGGAAGACACACAGAGCTTGTTGCAATAGAAAGATATTGGACAAAGTACAAGCCTGAAGAAAATAGCGCATCCTGCCAGTGGGCAAAGAAGATAGTGGTTTATCAGCCTTTTCTATTCTCTATCATTTTCACTGGTTTTATTTCAAAAATTCCAGGAGACCCTGGGTTTGGAATTTAAAATCTTTTTTCTTTTTTTTTTTTTTTTTTGAGCCAGAAGAAAAGGATTTACAAAGATTCACCTGAAAGGCTCTGGCTGAGCTAGGGTCCTATTGCAGGCCTGCATTAGTTAGGATAGTATGTCAGCATATTTTTTTTTTTACAGGCAGACTTTTATTTATATGAACTTTTATGTGTGGTCTTGCTGCACAGTAGCTTCACACAGAATATGCAAGGACAGGACTTATGGGTCCATAAATAGCATTATGTGTGAACTGTGTTAATGTCACCATGCAAAGGCTGCTCTGTCCCATCCTATTGTTCCATCTACACTATTCTTTCTTGTTGCATGAGCTTCCTTTCCCAAATACAGTAGTGTATTCATACTGCCACCTGGAGAAGTGCAGTACGAACCAGGATTTGAGTGGGTTCATCCCTCATAAAGCATGAGTTGGGACAGGTGACAGTCACATCTTAATCTTAGCATGAAATAGAAAATTGAGGCAGAGTCCAGACACTTTTTTTTCTTTTGCCTGTTGTTTGTTTTTTTTTAACTTAAAGAACAGCAAACACTAAGAGCATGCCAGTGTTTTTGCTTCTGAACTGGACTGCATCAAGGAGTTCTCTTTGTTCTCTCTAGATTTCTGTAACTCAAAAGAGTACCCAAATGCCTCGGTTGATCTAACGTAACTCGAGATCCCAACACCTGAGAGCAAGGAGAATTGCTGTGGGAGTCTTTCATACTCATGTAGATGTCAAGGGCTGATACTGTGTGGTGTGAGCTGGGAACCAGTGCAGCTGTAAAGAAATGGGCCCATGGAGACTGCCCTAGCTTATCTCACCTGTGCAGAGGTATGAGCACTTGGAACAGATGAGGACTGGGAGGAGTGAGAACTGCTCAACCTGTAAGATCAAACACAGAACAAAAATCACTCATATTTTCACCGTGTTTTACATGCATCTCAAAGTCTGGACAGAATTCTGTTAACTGTAGATAACTTTCAGCGATAAGGAAATGTAACTATAGTTTTAAGATCAACCAAAATAATATGTGTGGAGTGTGGAGAACACCAGCTTGTAATTGCAAGGACAGGTGATGGCTTCCTTTAACAGCTTGGAAACCTGGTCTGTGGGATTTGAACAGTTAATGAAAAACACAGACATGGTTTTGAGACCTGTCTTGATATATTTTTAGCATTATAGAAAATAAAAATTGGTGAATTTTGAAGGTGAAATTTAATCTTAAATTCTGGTCCTTTTTTTTGTTGCACGATGTTACCATAACCCCTAGGTGGTATTCAAACTTTATAAATCAGATTTGTCTGTTATTTATTTCATTTGCATAACATTTGATGTGTAGTGCAATTTTCAGAGATTAAAATGATATATCCCTAATTCTTGGATGCTCTTTGATCATGTTTATTCCTTTACTCCTTTAAACATTGCTGAATAATTGTATATGCATTCATTGGCTGACAAGCACATTCCCTGTTTGATGGGCTAATTATGGAGAGACACTAGTCTCTTCATAGTTAAGTTTGTAACTAGCTTTGAGCAGTAAGGCCAGTTTTGATCTCTTTTTCAACTATACTAGAATAAATCCGTGGAATAGAAGCTTAAGATGCATGGTACAGCTGGAGAAGATTTTGTGAAGTTTTGAGATTAACCATATGATGTACCTGACATAATTCAATATTGTACTATTAGAAAATGCTTTTCCACCTTGTTGTCCTCTCAGAAATATTGCTGATGTCTGTGCTGGTAAGGTATGTCACATTAATTTTGTAACTACTGGATATGTTTAGCCCAATTCTGAATGAATTTGGGACAATATATCAATCACAAGGAGGGGAATTTCAGCATTTCACTAGTAATCTTTTGAGGATTTTGTACAAATTTCTGCTAGACTCCAAAGAATAGCAAGCACCCAGACCCCACAGGAGTGGGTTATTCCCTGTATGACCTCCCTGTCTTTGTGTGGAGGTATTCCTTACAGCTTTGTGGAACAGAAAAGCTAAATGAACCCTGCAGAAATGAGTTCCAAATAGCAGTGACACACAAAAACCTTCAGTCTCTCCTGAAATTCCAAAAGAAAAGTATTATTAAGGCACAGCTGAGTGAGCAAAGCCAGCCCTGAGTATGTACCTGGTTAGAGGCGTGCAACTTGGCTAAATGAGGCTGCTGTAGACGTATTTAACAGCTGTTAATCTCCCTGGAGTAAAACCAGCTAATGCTGCTGGCAAAGTTGGATCTCACCCTGGAATAATAACTTCTAATATGGTATACAGTAACAGCCATACTTCCTCTGATCCATTCACAAGGGACTCTGCTGGGACAGGAGACACAGCAAGACACAAAGCATTTAAGGTGCAGAAAGATATTATTCCTTGTGCTGCTATATATATGTATCTATCTGCTCAGGATTCAGCTGCTGGTGTCCTACTGGGTTGCAGAGCCCTTGGGGCCCTTCGAATGTCCTTGTGAAGCAGAGCTGCAGGAATGCTCATTTAAATACCAGCAAAACCAGACCTGCTGGACGCTGAGTGGAAGGCATGGAAAAAAAGCCCCAAACTACACAGAGCAGTTTGTTGGTATGGGAAAAATCCTTCCCAACCCTCACACCTGGCGATCAGCCTTTCCATCTGCGACACAAGAAATCCAGCAATTAGATGCAGGGAGAGACTGAAGCAGACAATTGTAAGCAGCAAACCTTCTGAGGACAGGGCCTCCTGTCAGGAAACTCACTGAAGGGGAACCAGTAACTGGCCCAATTACAGGGTAAAGCTGTTTCTGGGAACTTTCATCTCAGCCTAACATTATAATTCTGGTAGTGTACGAGGTTCCGCTTTCACTAGAACTCTGTGTTGCTGTTACCTGGTAGAGGGGTCATCTTTATTTTTTTGCTAATATAGTGACAGACTAAAACTATGGATACAGTTACATGTACACATATGATAAATGTGTGTGTTTATATGTGTATGTGTACAGAATATATATGAAAAATGTTCTGTACCAGGGTAATCTCTTTTCATGCTGTAAGGAGTGAAGCATGGTATACATATGCACATAGGTATACATTCTGACTGCATTCATGTTAGGGTGGGGACTATACTAGAAACTTCAGCTCTTATTTTGTGCTGGCCAGAATGTGATTCTATTTTTCTCAGTATTTCCATTTTAACAAAGGAGAAGTGTAGAGGCAGTGACAACAGAGAAGGAAAATAAACCTGCTTTCACTAGTAGAGCTCCTTTTTGAAGAGCTGGCTTAAGAAAGTTTACTAAGTAAAGCGATCTTTTGTCAGCATAAGCTCTATTTATACTGGAAGGGCTTAGTGGAATAAAACAACAAACCATACTTGATCTGAAAACCTCACCAGGGGTTGCACCACTTCTGTTAGTGTAGCTTTTCTGGGCAGAGAAAACCCTAGTGAGGTATTCTTTCATGCCTCTGGACATTGAAGGTTTAATGAAAAGGAGGTACGTATGTGTCTGTTGGTCTCGCACTGAATGAACACCTAGCTAATTATCCACAATATAGTTTTCCTCATTCTTTTAACCATTTTTGTGTCAAATTATGTAGTTTATTCCACAGACATTCTTGTTGCTTTCTCCTACTCTGTTTGCAAACCGCATTGTTCTTTCTCTGGGAGACCAAATATGAAAAAAACACAAAAAATCAGTACTCCAAGCTGCAGTGTCATTCTGGCACAATGTTCATTAATACATAGTGTGGTGGTGTGGTAAGAGCTATTAATTACATTTCTTTCTTATGGTCTTCTTTTCCAGGAGAAGCTCAGTCTGTTTCATCTTTTGAAAGTCTAATAAGTATTTTGAACAGGCTAGAACTATAAATCTAGTATTGCTAAATCCTACAGAAAAAAAATGCTTATGAAATATATTGATTACAACTGATAATGATTTTTTTTCCCCTTTCTCTTCACTGAAGGCAAATAAATAACTATGGAAGTACAATGGAATTGTCATGGCTGGAGCTTTTGCTTTAGTACCCTGTAGAAGCCTGTGAATACCTTCGACAATAAGCCTTATTTTTCAGTGTGATAAAGTCCATTGCCTGAGCTTTTAAGTTCTTACTGAATTTGATAGTGAATGCGAGTGATTAACAATTACATGTCCTCAGAATTCCTGATATGTTTCCTGTGTCAGGGCTGTGAGTCTATTAAGAAGCGATTAGGGAGGATCTCCTTCAAGTCTCCTTCACATCAGGATTCTCCCTTTTTTGGTTCAGTTAACTTGAGGTGGGAGTTGCCTGTGATATTTTCTACATTTCACCTTCTGAGGTTATGGGCACTATTCATATGCCACATCTCCCTCTGAGATGAATAAGTACGACTTTTATGAATTTTTCTTCACTTGTAGAATTAAATTTGCATGAATAATTAGAGAGGGATGAGTTAAAACTCCTATTTAAAGAGGTAGCATCCTTTTGTTAGCCTATTGTCTGACTTTGGAAGCCAATTGTTTTAAAAAGGATCTGGGCTCTTCTCCGTAGGGATTTTCATCTTTGTAGTTTCTCCTTGATCTAAATGAGCCTGTTGTAAAGCAGATTTTGGGATGAGGTTTGACAAAGAAGACTGCTATCTAGAGAAATAACGGGACCTTCAGTTTTCACTCGGAAATGTTTACTGGCTTCTTTTTCTGATGTGGCCGGAATTTGCTACCAGATTTATGACAATATTGTTTAATTCATACATCAAAAATGAAATGCCTAACTCCATTTAGTTATTTGCACCATTTCCTGTGTTGTTAGGACTTTAATGAGCCCAGCTGCTCTGTGTAGTTGCTGATGGTGGAAGTTGGCCTGGGAGGGGAAGGAACAGCTTTGCTTTGAAGTGCTGTTGTGGCAGGATCACTAAAGCAAGACTTCAAAAGGGAAATTCCTGTTTCCATTCATATCCTACTTCATTGGGTTCTATGGCAGCAGTTAAATTAGGGAGCTGCACTAAGGATTTCAGATTCAGCTTCTTGGCTATTTGATGCCAAGCTGCAAATGGGAGTGATGGGAAGAGAGAAGAAGAAAGAGAAGAAAGAGAAAAGAAATAAAAAAAAAAAAAATGTAGGGAAGAGCAAGATGTTTATAACAGCTCTTTACCCAGACCCAAACCAGAGCAGCACCCACTGTGCCTGTCCAACACTCAGTGTTGGAGTTGGAAATACTAAGCTTACCTGTATTTGTCAAGATCTGTTTTTCTAACACTAAAAGCAGCCACTGCGAGAGGAGAGGCAGCGCAGCTGTAGCTCTGTTAGGTAAGGGAAGAGGAAGCTGATTCCTCATGGTAAATGGTGTCTCATTGACATTCAGAGGGCCGCACAGTGTTTCATAGGTGTTCTAGAGTCAGGTGTTAATTCCAGTTAAATTAATTTACAGCAATTCTTCTTCTTTTCTAGTAATGTTTTTGGTGAAGAATTATGGTCAAAGTTGTTTGCAGTCTTGTATTTGCTGAGGGCAATTAGCTGCCCTCTGTGTTTTGTATCTACATATGTATATATATGTGTGTGAATAAAACCTGGTTTATTCCTCCTTACTCCCCTTCAAATTTGAAAATGGTCTGCATGACCCTGGCATCCAGCACTACTCAGCCGATGGCCAAATATTTGGTCCTTGTAAAGACTGCCTTCAAAGACTCCCGTTTATAGATTCTTTTTTAGGGTGACTTACCCTCTGAATGTGCTTTTCCTCCTTACTGTTAATGAGAAGATGCTGGATAGCCACCTCAGATGAGAAATTTATTTTTTAGATATCTGAAGTTAGCTGAGATAAATCCTTTAACAGTGCCAAGCCTGGAGAGGCAAAGCTGTAATGCTGAATCAGCTGTTCTCAGCAAAGTACCTTCCAAAGATTGCCTCTTACACCTCAGAACAGAAAAACTATGTTGTGGAGGAAAGGAAGGAAGTTAAAGAATACAGTAAGATACTCATAACAGTGTTATGTGTCTGCTGAGGAACCTCAGCAGTCTTCCTTCTTTTTCCTGAATACAGTCAACTTTCTGGTTACACGTGAAGCAGGTGTTAAGTAATAACAGCATGTTACTACAAGGAAACTACTTAAAATTGTAAACTTTAAAATTTAAATTCTAAAATTCTAACATAGCTATAGAGCAGAGTGCGCTTGTTCTTACAACGTCTTTAAAATGTCTTTTGTACTTGAACTATGTGTCTTATTTAAATTTATGGGACTAAACCAACCATTGGATTTAAAACCAACACTTTACTTTTTCTCCACAACCAATGTTTCAGGGAGAGATTGGTTATTTTGTACCTCTCTGCTCCAAGTTTCATGGTTAACTTTCTTAGGAGCATATAGGCAGTTAAATCGGCTCTGTCTGTGCTGTGCTCTGCTGAAGTCTGATGGATCTCATCCTTTTTCTTGGATACTTTACTGTTTATGACACAGGGAACTGTTCTGTGGTCTGTTGGGTGTGGTGGTTTTGGAGCAGATTCTCAGGTAGACCTCCTTGAGCCCAGCATCCGCTGTCCACAGTTCTAGGCACCTAGCCTTAGCGATGTGCCTGGTCCCTTCTAGTCAGAGGCTCCTAAAAATAGATGGCTGCATCAATACTACTGACTTGACACCTCTTTCCTGATGTGACATGTTTAAACACATGCCAAGTATGGATGGCTTTGCAGTTGTTGCATGAATCTTCTGCATGTTTAAACTTCCTTAGTGTGTTTGACTTCGCAATGCTGAGATCTAAAATGCTTTTTTTATCTTAAGCATTTTCCATTAAATTTGTTCATCAGTGAACTTTTTTTTTTTTAAAAAAAAGGGCAACTGTATTACAGATGTGAAATTGCTCCCAGTGGAATATTGTTTTCTGATCCTTCTAAGGGACTTCTTTCTCCTAATAGAAAGACCTAGAGGCATTCTGAAAGCTCAAAGGATTGAATGGAAGATCTTTTCCTTTGATTTTTACACATTTGTAGTATCAAAACCTGCTCAGCTCATTCTTTATTCATCTAAGTTTGCCCCAAAATCACAGAAGACACCTTAACTGTATTCTTTGACCTGAATTACAATACAGATAATACTCTGAAATACAATATGCTTCACAACACGGTACAAGGTAGTATGAATTTACATAGTTGTTTTTGCTATACACGAATGTACAAGTCTCTACACTTTTTTTGCTTCTAGGTCTTGGCTTACCTGGAAACAGTGAACGTGTTATTTTCCCATTCTCATGTGATGCTACAGGTTTTGAAAATTTTAACCGATAATTTCTTCCTGACTCTATTTTGTTCCTTGTTATTTTTAAGGCAAAGGGGAAAAAGCAATTTATCACGTATTTTTTTTCCTCTCTCAGAACTTCAGTCAACAGAGTAAAGAAGTTGATGGTTACCTTATAAATCTTTTTATTATTTGGGGAGGGGAAATGAACCAAAACAGCCAGTTGCTTTCATCATAGGCTTGGTATTTCCTTCTTGGACTTTTGGTGCCACAAATAGCTATTTCTAGAGTGCCCTACAAAACCAAGAACCAACTAACCAAAAAAAAAAAATCAATGGTACCTGCCAGGATTTTCCTTCAGTTTAGTTTTTCTCTTTTTCTTCTAACAGTGTTTCTTATCTCTTCTCTGTCTTATTTTATGAGCTGTTCATGTTCCCAATTTATAGGATCTTTTGTCTTGGCCTCACAAATTTGTCCTTATCCTTAGATTCTCAACATCTTCTTGAAATCTCTGCATGACATCTACTAGTCATTTCCATTATTGATTATTCTCATCTTACTGGAGAAAAGTATTAGTTTCTGAAATCAAGTACCTGTACATGTCTCTCAGCAAACATTTATCTCCCTTCTCCGTATCTACATATATAAATCTGTGAATGCCACATTTGCAGCTGCTTTGTGACTCTTCATTCCTCCACTCACATTGCGTATTTTTTATGTCCAGTGACGTTATTACTACCTACAACTGTAACTTTTGAACATCTCTGCATTTTTTATCATCTCCATAGGTTTAACTTCTAAGTTGTTTCCATACCTCTATTTGTATTTGCTGCTTCAATCACTATTGGACACATCTTCAGTTTCAATTTCAGCACTCTGGCCTTTCTTGGCCTTCTTGGTCTTGGCTTCTTTTACCTACTTATGCTAAGACATAACCTTGACTTTCATATCTAAAACACGTTAAAGTCTAAAGCACTTCTCTTCTTTCCTCTCAAAAAATAATGCTGATCTTATTTTTCCTCCTAGAGATAAAATTCTTGCTATACAACAAAAACAAATTCTCTGGTATCTACAGAGTTTCAATGCATGTCATTAAGATAACAATTGGCACAGTGTCCTATGCATGTGTTATGTCTTGTGTTGGTGGTTTTATCTAACATTAACAGTTCTAAAACACTTTCCTTCCATGATTTTATGTAATTGCTTTGAAAACTATTTCATTTAATGTGGCTTTGTTTTGATGTGGCTTCTGCAAAATGCAGTATGAATTGCACAACTTAGTTGTGTTGTGTGAAAGAATGCTTCCTTTCTGATTTATTTTTTCTCCCCTGTTGTCTAAAAGTTAAAACATGGCCAAGCACTTCAACACTGTGATTAAGCCTAGGGGAAAAAAAAAATAAAAAAAAAAAAAAAATGCATCACTTGCTATGAAATTATGTAGAGCAGATTTGGTCAAAAATTTGGTAACATTTTTGTGTTTTTTTGGTTCTTAAAAATCTTTAACAGAATATTGTAAATAATAATCCCTGTTAAAAAACAGTTGAAGGTGATCATTTGTGGTCAAGGTACAAACTTCTAAAAATAGGTCTGACAGAGTAATAGCTGTTTCAGAAACTGATATTATAGACCAGTTAACCACTGATTATCTTTAGACACAAAGGAAAGAAATAGATTAGTCAGCCATCACACAATGACAATTAGACAGAGCTGGTAGAAACTCAATGTCTTTTGAAATCTCTATGGAGGTATGAAAATGAGGGGTAGAAACAGCTGAATTTTTAAAATGTATTTAAGGAAAGGGAAAAAAGACCGCAAGTAAATGTATTAAGCAGGAAGTCACCGATAATGGAAACACTTGTTCAGGTTAAAAAATCATTTGCTTTGAGGTTTTATTTGTTTGTTCAGTTTTGTTTTTCAAGAGATGCATGTGCTTGCATCCTTGTATGTCTGCAGCAAGTGGATTCATTATGTTCATTAGTTTCCTGTGGTGGTGTTACATCAGGTACATTTTCATCAGTACTGCTGCTAATATCACCAGCTAATGTGAAGATAAACAGATTATTTCCTTGGATAGTCAATATGAGTCTTAATTTCAGGGAAGATGAAGGGCCAAATCCCAGGAGGGCCTAAGTACCTCCACCTCCCATTGGTTCATCCTTTTCAGCCCTTCTGAGCATCTGGGAATAGTAATAATGCCACCAAATTGCTGCTTATATCTGAATGTAGTGCATTAACAGCTTTGGTTCATGAGCAAAGTTTCTTTCTTTATTTATTTATTTTTATTTCTTTCTAATTTAACCTTTTTAGTCCTTTCAGTTCATTACTGAGTCAGAAACATCATTGTCTAGTGTATTTCCTCACTGTCTGCTATCTCTTCCTCTTGCATTTAAAGAAACAGTTACTGATTCACTGTAATCATTGACATTTCCTCTGCTTTCATTTGTTTCTGTACCACTAGCTGTTTCCTCAATTTCATTATTATCAAACAGCTCTTCAGTGATAGACTGCTGTTCCTTATCTTCATATTGATAATTTTATTTTCACATGCATCATCCTGATTTTCAACATCTTCAGTGCAGTCCTCAGAAGATGAGTCATTTGCAAAAGACAGATTTTCATTACTGGAGTCATCTTTAGAGTCAGAATGTGTTGGTCTATTCTCAGGGATATTGTTTGCTCCTCTACGTCTTTCATTATCTCTTGGAAGGGATGTGCCTGATGTACTTGCTTGGTCATTATCCAGATAATTAAAATCAAATGTACTTATTTTGTAGATTAAGCAGGAACATTTTTTATTATGATTGTTTGTCTTTGAAGCTTTATAAACATCTTAGTATAAATGTTGAACTTAATTTCACTGTCTATTTAAACATTTAATGTAAGAAATATTTTCATTCAATAAGTAAAACAATGTTAAATTTTAATAGCTTTGCTTCATGGAACTATATATATTGATATAAAGCAATTTTTGAAAATTCAAAGTGCAGGTTCTGGTAGCTTCTGTATAAAAATTGTCATTTGCATACAGTCAGCAGTTACTGGTAAAGGCCAGAAATGGTAAATGGTGAGAAAGTTAAGTGTGGCTGCAAACTATATGTGGGTAACATTTCTAGCCAGTAGAAGTCATAGGAGAAAGGGCATATATGTAATAAATTAAAATTAGAAGAGTCTGAGACTGTCTCAGCTAACTTGCCCAGTGTAACCTAACAATGTTGACTCCCTCCACAGTTCATGCAGAAAAATTCCTGTGGGACTGCTAGCCCACACATTGTAGGTGTCTGAGCAGAAGACAGATTGCTGTCTGGAGCTATTTCTCTCTGTACACTGATTATGGATTGATCCTACATGTTCAGCTGCCAAAACCAGGTAAGAAGGAGCCTTCCTAAAGACACATTAGGTAAGTTAATAGCTTTTGCAGATGGAGAAGTCCATTCCTACTCAGTTGCTTTTGAGGGGTGTGTTCAGCCACCCATCCCTGGAAGGTCAGCTATATTGCCTAGTTATTGTTAAATTTCCTTTTAAATCTATGTCGCACCAAGCTTTTTGTATAAATGACAGAAGTCATGTAACACTTTGACTTCCCTTGCAGCTTTTCCTCTTTGTCAGTAACTGTGTTGCTTCTTTACTTGCCAGTAATATAGGGCTTTTTTTTATTACTATTATCAAGTATTTTAGAAATAAGTTTTGTTTCTTGCTTGATACTTTTCTAGTTAGAAATAATGTTCTTTGATTTTTGACATGGTGAACTAGAACAAATGGCAAGCTCTTCAACTGCGTCTTCTTGCAAATGGCAATATTTATGTTAAATCCTATCAAAAGCCCATGCAAAGTCTTACAACTTTATATTTATAACATACCCATCACTCCAGCATCTACTTCATTTGACCTGTGATTTTTTCCCAGGAGTATTTGTTACATAACTTTTCAGGGGGACTGAAATAAGACTGGTGAGCCTGTAATTTCCTGGATCCTCCTTTAAGCCCTTCTTGTAGAAGAGTGACATTAACCTTCTTCCAGTCTTCTGGGATGTCCCCCTAGTCTCCACAACTTCTCAAAGATTATGGAGAGCAGTCTCACAATGACATCAGCCTTTAACACCCTCAGGTGTATATTGTCAGGGCCCATCAATTTGTATGGGTCAGGCTCCTGAAAGAGTTCACATATGAATTTTTCCTTCCCTGATACTGTGTCTGTGTTTGCATCAACTTGGATTCTTGTTCCCAGGGTCTGGGGCCCAACAGTGCTTGTAAAAACAGAGGTAAAGAAAATGTTGAGAACCTCTGCCTTTGCAGCATAATTGGTGACTAATTCACTTTTCCTGGTTTTTGTTGCTTTTGTAATCATTTCTATATCTGGGGAAGTAGATTTAAACTATTAACTTTATTATGCATATCTGCAACACTCATATGAAGATTGAATCAATATGTTCTGTAGTACTTAAATCCCATCAATGTCAGCCTCCCTAAAATCACTGTGCTTGTATTTTCTTGTACACATTGTGTGTTCCAAATTTCATAATTCTAATACCATTTGTACAAGATGTTCTGTAGATGCAGCCTTATGGTGCTAATCATGGTTGGCTCATTCCCTTGAACTGGGTCCAGAATAACCTCATTTTGTGTTAGGGTTATCCTGTTTGAAGAGTCCTTACATCCGATGGAGTGATTTAGGGCCTCAGAGAATGTGATCTAGCTAAGGCAATCCCTCTTCATATTTTTACATAAGTAAGTAGGGAGGGAATTAAAGAACTGTTAAGTTTCAGCTAATGGAAGGGAATTAGCAGATCACAACAAGTTTTGCCAGCATTGCTGTATTTTTTTTTTTACACATATATCTTAGACATTTTTCATTTTATTTTTGTTCACCAAATTCCTTTTATGTATTTTCTTGGGCTTTCATTAACAAAAAAAATAAAAGAAAGAAAAAAAAAGCACCTTTAAATCTCTATAGTTTAAGTTAAAACAGGACAAAAGGTTATCCTGTGTCCTTTAATGTACATAATGTACATTTTTATCCTGATGTAGTTGCTAGGAAAAAATTTCCTATGATTGTGGAAATGAGTTCTTCTAACTTGAGGTCCTAATACACATTTTGAGAAGAATGGTCATTTTTGTGTTAAAATACCAAGTTTTGAGGCAGATTTCTGCCAGCCTCTCTTGAGCTTTTGCACACAAGCTTGCTCTTCTGAAAACCAGATATTTATTTTTTCCTCCTCTATTTTAATATCTAAAAAATCCTTATAGTCTGATTCTTTGCAGGTTTTATATAAGTATATATAAGTGTAAAGGTGGTGCAACTGAGAATAGTAACGTGAAGAGATAAAGCTCATGGCATTGAAACTGCCTGAGAATTACCATCACTTTTTTTCATATTCAGAAAAACATCTGAAAATAATGTAAAACTCAGAGAAAGAATGGGACATTGTCTTTGGAAATATGCAGAAGTCAAATAAAATTATTTCTGGCAATAACAAATTCTCTAAAGAGAACCAAAAACTGTTTCTGATTTTGGTGAATGAAATTGAAAAGAGAAAAAGTTTTACTTTTTATTATCTCTCGTTCTTATGTTTCAGATCTTTGGAATGGAATTTGTTACTATTAAATGAGAAAAAAAAAAAAAGAAAGTAAAAAGAAAAGAGATTTAGAAAAAAATATTGATGACTGAATTAATTGAGCCATGTCAAAACTGATTCCCATCTCATTGTAACTAGGAATTTTTTTACATTAAAGTTGATCAGTCATCTGAAGGTTGCATTTTTTCTCCAATCTGGACAGTGTACATTACTTCAAAATGCCTTGTTGGCATTGTCATGCCAATCTGGCCAACCAATCTGCTCAAGGACTAAGCAACTGCAAAGGTTTACCTTTCAGCCTGGCTTGAGAGGATGTTGTAGAGCAAGCCAGGGACATTTTGGCAGGTTAATATAGCTAAAACATGCAAGATTCAGCACCTAATCTCAACTTTCTGCACTAGCAGCATTTAAAACATCCCAAAAGGCTAAAGGCATTTAACATTTTCATTATCTCTGCCTCTAAGAGTGAGTCTATATTCAAAATAATACTGGAAATGCTTCCTTGTAAACATTATTCCTATGTGTTATCCTTGAGACCAGTCCTTGTCAGAGTCTGGAAGAAGCCAGGGATATGTTAACAGACAGTATGGAAAATCATGGGAAAAAATTTGAGCTTTTATGTTGGCCTTATTTTATTTACTACTAGAGAGACATCCACTATCTCCAGGACAAAGCTGAATCTTGAACAACATCACTGTCCTCAGCTTTTTTGCTGTTGGATATACAAGGGAAATATTGCAAAAGGTAGGGACCTATTCTCAGGAAAGGATTTTGGGGTCCAAACAGCAAAAGCTTACAAACATTAGCTGTTTGCCTAAGCTCTTGGAAAAAGCAGAACTTCAATGTCACCCTTGTGCTTAGTATTTATTACTATTTAGGAGGCTAGAGACCTAGTTCTAGGTAAGATTCTAAATGTCCAGAGAGAGAAGGTGGGAAGCGAAAGGAATTTTGTTCTGTGCACAATGATGCAAAATCTTTATCAAGCGGCTCTTGGTTGATTTAGGACAAAAGTCCCCAGTTACCTGATCAAAAAGGAGATCCTGTTCAGAAAATGACAACGGAGGGGTGGGAGAAGCTGGGGCATGAAAGGCTTTGCTTGTTTTCATAGATGTTCCTTTCTTATCGTTCTGCTCCTGGCTTTGCTAATGTGACCTGGTCTGATGATTGGTCCAGTACTTGTGAGGGCCTGGATAAAGGCAGTACAGGTGCAAAATATTCTGGGTAGGTGACTTTGTGCGTCTCCTTCATTATTCTGTGAATCTATACCTCACTTGGGAAGGGAGCTGCTTTTCGTATGACTGGTGAGATGATTGATTTTCACCTGTGTTTGAAAAATTCATACATTTTTGGGAAATGAAAAATAAAATACTTTCATGATGGTCTGCTGTAAAACATTGCAGCTATTTGCCATGATGTTGACTTTCAATAACTGAAAATTAAGGGTCTACTGAAATAATTTTGCTCCCCAGTGATTTAGAGACCTGGTCTCACCATAATTTAGAGTCAACTTTTCGTCCCTGTGTAGTTCCATGATTTGCAAGCTGTTTCTGGCAGCCATCGTTGTCAAACCAATGATATTTCTTTTTCTCTTCCTCTCTTTTTGGCCCTTTTCCCTCATAATTAACTTCTTCATCAGATTTACAGCTATTTAGGTCTACCTTCCTAAGGGATATAAACTCCTGAATGAAAAAACACTGTGGTGAGTACTTTTTTAACAACTTCCTTGCCTGATATGATTGTATTTTTTATATACAAAATTGAAATGGAAAATTCCTTTCCTCATAAATGTACAATTTTATTTCATATACACCATAGTCTTAGACATAGTAAAACTAAGGATTCATATCCTCAAATTTAAGAGTAAACTGCATGTTAATAAGAGTTAGGAATGCATCTGGTTTTGCTAATGTACCTCTTTTAATAGAAAATTACTATTAGTTTTTAGGCAAAAATTAGGAAAACTAAGATAATGCTGCATCTTGGATCAAAGTGTTTGGGAAACTGCAGTTAACTTCAATGTTGCTGAATCTTCTTGTAGCAAGCAAGTGGCCTGATGCATGTTACAAGTGCTGTACTCTATTTGCTACTCTCCTCTTTCTCATGTGTAATACCTAGGGGTGACATATCTTCATGGGATTTTGTGTTTCAAAATATTAAAAAGGCAACAGATCAATCTAAGTTAAAATAAACATTAAGTCTGATGGAAAAGGGACAAGTAAGTCCTTTGGGGTTGTTTTTTTTCTGGAATTCTAGAAAGGCCCCACCTTTACCTACAGTTGTGCCTTACTTTTCCCCTTTGAGACCTTCAGCAAATTTTTGGGCCCAAAGCTATTGCTCTGCCCTGAACGGAGTCACTTTTTAATGTCATAACTGGGTTCATGTTTCCAGCATTTACATTGCCAACTTCATGAGGCCAGTTGCTCCCTGAGGTCCTCAAGGCCTGTATATGCTGTTATACATCTTGATTGAAAAGGAACACTCCTATCATTATCTTTGAGAGTTAAAACTTGTACTTTCATTATGACCTGCAGATGTTCATTTCCATTGAGAGAATGTGATCTAATCAACTGTGAAATAAATCTGATAGGTGGTGCTCTTTAACACAATTTATTTCAGAGAAATCTACTCTTGCAGAATATGTTTTGCCATCAAACTCGGTGGAAAGTGCTGCTTAACAGTATGTATCATATAACACAATGCTACTTAAAAATTCTGCCGAGATGTAGAGCTCTGAGCCCATTCCTCAGTGACCAATATATTTGTTCATCTCAATCAACACCATTTGGTACCTTACAACTTTCATTAATGGTCCTTCAAATTTAACAAGTAGGATGGCTAACAAGATACAAAGTTGGATTGAGAGGCAGAAGTTTCAATCTATTCTCCAACCTTGAAGATGTTCTATAATCTGAAAATAAGATGCTTATAATCTCATAGACAATGTATGAAATAAAGTTTAAACTTATTCTCATTGGCATGAAAAAACCCTGTTCTGTCCACCTTATTTAAATGACTGTAAACCACTGCCATGAACTATGACCCAGTTGTGCTAGATGCTGGACAAAATCAGATAAAATGTTGGTGGCGGATATAATGAGTTCTGAATCAAAACTGAAAAGCCACAACTGATTGATATAGACAGATGAGGGAGTAGAAGGAAACGATAAGTCAGTGCGATGAGAAATATTGCTAACACTACCAACCTAACTGCTATTGGGTCTTTCACAGGCCTTGCAGCGAATGGATTTGAAGGTGTATGTTTGTGGAGAGCTCCAAAGCATGAAGGGTAGCACGAAAGAAAGTGTTTGAGGATGAAATGAATGATAGGCATGGGCACCATTCACTGGTTGGTGCTCGGACCTGACACTCTGAAACAGGAAGGGAAAAAATAGCATGAGAGTTAAATCATGAAAGGCCTAGGTAATAAAAGATGTAGTTAGGGGAGGGATTTATAAAAAGAGGTGATATGGTCAAAACAAGAGCCTAAAAAAATGGAAGGCTTGCATTTGTGATTAATTTGGTTATTGCAATAACCAAAGTCTGAGAGGATGAAACCCTGGGCAAAAATTTATAATTGTGTGAACATGTAAGAAAGACTGTCTCTTAAAGAAGATAAGCATACAAAATGTGCAAAATTTAAGTACAGCTTTCATCTGGGCTATAAGCATAGGGTGGTGAGGCACTGGAATAGGCTGCCCAGGGCAGTTGTGAGTGCTCCATCCCTGGCAGTGGACGAGGTTGGACGAGGCATTGGGTGACATGGCTTAGTGTGAGGTGTCCCTGCCCATGGCAGGGGGGTTGGAACTTGATAATCTTAAGGTCCTTTCCAACCCTAACTATTGTATGAATCCATGATTCTATTTGGGGTATAGACTAAAGTTCTATCCAGAGAAGCTAAAAAGGAATAGCAGAGAAAGAATAAGAATGTTTTTTGCCCCTTTCGAACCAAAATGACAGAAAGACATTTAGAAAGTGGTGCTGGAAAGAGGAAAACCAGTATTGCTGTCAAATTGTATTGGCTGTGACTTAACTGCACACACCTCATCACTAAATTTGCATTACTAGGTGACATTTTCCTAAAGCTACAGTAACGGAGGCCCTTGTACCTTTATGATCCTTCTCCATCCCCACAGTTAAAGGCTGAATGACAAACTCTAAAAAAAAAGAAATCAAAACAGACTGGAAAGTCAACTAAAGAAGTAAGAGAACTAGGACAGCAAAGTGTGTCTGGGTGGTCAAGGGAAGACACTATTTGAAGACTTTTTGAGGACTAAACAAAGGTTGAGGCTGAAATTTGCCCGTGAGGAAAGAGAGACTGTTGAGAAAGAAGTTCCAACAGAGGGCAATTTTAAAGGTCTAACATGGATTTGGAAGAAAGTTCTCTATGGCAACGGTAAACACTATATTTTGTGAAGTCAGAGATGAGGGGGAAGGGCAATGCCAGGCACAGATGAGTGGGAGGCATAAGAGGTCAGAAGTTTCAGCACTGGTGAACACACATTAAACAGGTTTAATGGAAGCATTATATGTGGTCATGTTCACATAGCAACACATAGTAATTCTTGTCACAGCAGGTTGCAAGTGGCTTTGCTCTGTTCAGCCCCTGATCCCACAGCAATCCCAAGTGAAATTAATTTGTCTAAGATGTATATGGTGTTAAGTGAACTAGATTTTCTAAACCAAATACTGAAATACTGGAATATGCTAGCATTTCTCTAATTATCCTTTACAGTTTCACTACATTTTTTTTTCCAGAGTGTTATTGAGAAAATTAGGCTTAGTGGGATCATCTGTTCTAGTCTTATTTCTGTTTCACAATAACTACACCTAAAATTGTTACTTCCCTTAGGGCAACTTAAAAATAAAATCTAAAACCTGATAAAACACAAGAAACACTTTCTCCTGCAAAAAAAATTGAAAAATGACAATTTAAAAAAAATTACTACACTGAAGTTATGCAATTATCAGCTCTCAGTTTGACATATTTCATGCTTGAAGATGTTTCCTTGAATTTAAAAAAAAAGCGAACCAAACATTTTATATAGCAAGTTAAAAATAAACCTTCATGGTGATTTAGTAGCATGAACTGAGATTAAGACTTCAAAGACAATTGTAAATGTGATTCAGTTACTGTACACGTGACTCTTTGAAAACACCATTCTGTAATTTCAGAGTTAAATGTCAGCGCTCTTCATTTACCACTGAATAGTACAGTTGGCCCATGTTCAATGACACTAAGGGAACAATGCTTCAGTGTATAATTTTAAATATATTTTCCTTGTGCTTTCTTCTCCTCCACTCCTCTTTCCCTTGTATCTCACCCCCCCCACTAAACATTCTGTGATAAAAAGACCTATTACTGTATGGTAAAAGCCTGCTAATGTGAAATATACAACGAACTAAAACTCCCACCTTCTTTCTGGGAATAAGATAATGAACTAAGAAGTTGAAGCAGTGTTCAAAATGAGGGATTTGCTTGTTGAATAGCTGGCTTGATAAACTACTGCTGAATGCACATCACCAAAGAGAACCTGACAATGCTAAATACAGATTAAAACAAAAGCTATATAATTTCCAATTTGCTGTTGAATTTTCAAGATTTCTACAAATGCACGTATACTTTATTATTTGCAGGTTTTTCTTTTTCCTTTTTTTTTGTTTACTTGGTTTTTGGTGTTGTTTTTTTTGTTTCTTTTTCTACCAGGGCCTGGATTACTACTTTTTATCAGGGAACATTGAGTGCAGTTTCTACAATGACAGTAGGTGAGTAACAGGTATGGTAACATTTCCTCAAAGTCAGCTATTGGGAGACTGAATTTATGTAATTTACTGCTTGTCATGCTAAGGATTCCTGCCTCCTTTGTAACATCTAAGTTTAGCGTGCAAATATTCGGAGTCACGGGGTAAGGATGAAAGCTGAGGAGCCTTCTGTCCCTTCCTCTTTTTAAAGGAATTCTCTGATCTTCTCTTGGCACTCAAATATTGCTTCCATTTGCCATTCCATCCCACAAATTCCTTTGCAGAGTTATGTTTTTGTAGAGGGTGATTTAAGATCATGACATTTCTGCTTTGTTCAGGCAAAGGAACCCAACTGCAGGTATTCTGGTAGGCTACTTCATGCTTTAAAACTGTTACACAGCTCCCTTCTGCATCATGTCACCAGGAAGATCCATACTCCAGGGCTGGGCAGAGCCACAGACTGCAACTTGATCGCACCACTGAGCACAAGGCACACTCCAGGAGCTGGGCACTGGCACAGCATGATAGCCATGAGTACCTGTTCATCCTGTCCTAGTAAATCAACACTTGCAGATGCTGGTCTCACACGTGCATTAGATAATACCAATCTGTCTTTCTGTTTCTTTGTACCAGCATAAAAAGGAAGACAGCAGTGCACATGGACTCTCAGATTATTTTAAATTTCATTAACTATACTCACAGATTTTTCTCCTTTTTAAGCATTGTCACAGCAATACCTCCTCAAAACACCACCTAACCTCTTAGGTCTGGGCACATTTTCCCAGAAGCTATCAGTCAGGACTGTGCATCAGACTGCACATCCCACACTGCAGCACGTTTGTCTGAAGTACAACAGACAGCATCATGCCAGCAAAGTTTGCAACATGTTTTCTCATTTACTTTATCCCTTTATTATAGAAGTTACAGCCACTTGCTTCTCCATATGCATTAAATAGAGGAAATCAAGGAAGGTCATTCAACAGAAATTGAGGAGTGAAAAACAAATGATTGAAATAGAAACCAAAGTATTGTGAGGTTTTGAGTGTTCAAAGGATTGAAGATTTCTGTTTCCCATTGGTATCTGGGATATATGTACACCATAAAGGCCTGTCTTCTCAGTATCTATAACTCTTACAAAAGCTCACTTTTAATTGTAATTTAGAAGATGGGCTCTTTTGCTCATATCTCATTCTGCTCTTTTATAAGTGCCTTAAAAGGTGGTCCTATATTGTTGAAGACAAAGGGTAATGAGAATGGGACATAAATGTCTAATCAAGTGTCTAATTTCCACCCATACTATCTGCACCTCACCTCCCTCCTTGTCACTGGCCTACTTAACATACTACTTATCATACTACTATCATACATACTATTTATCATACTACTTATCATACTACGTACCTCCTTATTATACTACTAAACCAGCATAGGAGAGGAAAGGATGACACTTTGTTCCTTCCCTTGCTGCATAAACATGCAGTAAGACTCAGTTACTAATCCATTATCTGTTCTTTTCTATGGATTTTTATTTTTATTTTTATAATTATTATTCTACCTAATGAAGCTGATATCTGTGCATTGAGCACTAATGAGCTTGTTTGCTGGAGACAGAAATGTTGCATTTGTGTTATATTTGCCATTTTTCCTCAGAAATGGAAATTTTGCACTGAAATTATCGTAAAAGCTAATAAGTGCATTGATCGCAGACAACAAATCATTTCATCCTGCTTATGCAATCTGTGGTTTTGGTCAGCATCTCTTTTCTTTCCCAAAAGAATGATTACATTGCACCATTGTCATCTCTGCACAGGCTGACTTCTGTGTAAGATATCTGAAGCTGATGTAGAACCTGGTGTACTTCTGTGACCACGATAATAAAAGAGGTGGGGTTTACACAGTAGCTGCATTGATTTCCATCATTTGCCTTGAATCCAAAGATACAGGAGAGGGCACACAGAATGGTAACGGAGAGAGACCTTTCCTGAGTTTATTGCCTTTACTGTTTTGGTCCTCCTGTCTGCCTGCCAGAATCCTAAACCCTATCACCTGGTGAAAAATTTCCACCTAGAAGCTGGATTTATGGGGAAATAATCCTACATATCATTCCATCCACTAGATTAATGAACTTCTGTGTCATTGATTAGCAAATCTGTCCTCTGTACGTTCTTAGTCCAGATTCACTATGAGTGCATTCAGGCACAGTAAATGATACTGACTAACAGCTGCCATATATTGCTTCTGTCATCATCTTTTAGAAGAAGTCAATGAAACAGAAAAAAAAAGTTTTAAAATGTTTTTTAATAGCATTCATGTATTCATAAGTATATTAGTTTATGTCAGAACAAGTACATAATTTAACTGAGGAAGGTGAAATTTGTTTTGGTTCTTTCTGTGGATGCTGTTCTGTGGATACAATACTGGAACTGCATGAAGACTTCTGAAAAAGTTTTACTTATGTTGAAAGAAGTTTGTGCCAAAGAGGAATACTGTCTTCATCCTTTTCTTTACATGATATTCTAGTATGCCTAAGTCTGAGCAATAAAACAGGGAGCAGCAGAAACATAAAAATGTATTTGCAGTGATCAGTGTAATGTCAGTAATATATAATATGTGTCGCTACATACCTTTTGGACTTAGGTGCTGAAGTGTTTATGCCCAAGTATCACATTGCTGTAGTATAGGCAACATGTGACAAATGTGAATAATTGAGGCCAAACCACAATTTTCTAGCATGAAATGGAGTCACTGAGCCAGCTGGAGAGGGAAGAAAGCATTTTACATGAGCTTTGCCAGATAGGCTCTAAGGAAGCTTTCCTGAGGCTGCACCAGGAGCCACAAATGTCTTTGCTGGAAGATAAGATTTTGAGCACCTTACACCAACATTTTCCGATTGCTATCAACACTGCCAGCCATAGGCATTAAAAAAATCATGAATCAGAGCCCAAAACAACCTGGAACTGACTTAAAAATGGTAATATATGGGGGACACCCCCCTTCCCCCCCCAGGTTTTATAGATCTTTCTGAGCTTCTAGGTTGTTTCATGATTCCCCCTCCTTTAGCTTTCTTTAAGGGGATGGATTTCATTAAATGAAAATGAAAAGTAGAATTATTTTACTCCAGGTTCATGAGAAAACCTCAGAGTTCTGGAGGCTGGAGTGAAAAATGTGGGGTTCTCTGGCACCACGAAGGGGCCTGCACAGGTCTGACTCCTCTGCAATTAGCTAGTACTTGAGTGGACAGCTGAGGGAAGGAGAAGGCAGAAAGTTGTGAAAATATCCAGTAGGGAATAGCTGCTCATTTGGAGGGTATAAAAATTTCTATCACTCTTCTTTCACAAATTTTATCACTAGGTGAACAAGGGTTGAAGAGCTGGATGAACACACTACAGCATCCCTAAAACATTGCCACATAGTTTGAAGGAATCTAGCAGAAGATGAATTATGTGAAAACTTATTGTCATGACAAAGACCATAAAAAATGGAAAATGAAACAATTAAAGACTTTGTGACAAATTTTATAATGAGCATAGAAAATAACAAAAAGGTAATCCATAGTATTATCTTTTCAAGGTTCTTCTTAGATGTTGTAAATAGGGTTTATAGTGCTAGCTATTTTTTTTGCTACTTTGCCATCAATCACCCTGAGGCATTACTAAACTGTTACTTATCTGCTGACAGGTAAAACGAAACTTTAGTACTGATATTACTCAAGTTTTATTAGTGAGCATCAAGAGCTCAATAGTAACCAGGAGAGAAAAAATATCAAACTTTGTTAAAATATTATGCTGAGATTTTTAGATTGCTCACTTTTATTTTGTTCTAATGACAATTTTTTGTTTGAATCATTTGAACTGACTGGAAAGAGAAGATAATTGACCTTTCAGTTACTCATGGATGACAGTCTTTGTTGTTGTGGGTTGGTTATTTGAGTAAGCATTTTATTGTACTTGTTACCTGATACCGAAAGGAACTTCAGGCGTTGGTCAACTACTCTTTTATAATGCGTATATATTTATTGTGGTTTTCGTTCAGGTTTTCAGTTTGTCAGATCCTGGTTGCAGGAAAATTTTACAATAGTTGACAATTAATAATTTGAATAAAAGTATCTTTATTCTTATTACTAAATCAGTAGATTTCTGAAAGACTAATAAGTTTATCTTTTCTTGTTAACTTTGATAACAAGTTGATACAAAGATGATGGCTCAAAGGTAAGTATTGCAGGGAACAATAAATAGTTTAACAATAAAATAAATAGCTTATTAAATAGAACAAACAATGGTTTAAATAGTGCCACCAAGTCAGGAAGCTCCCTGAGACTGTGAATTGTACTAAACACAGATGAAATAGGGTAAATTCCTGATTATAACTATAGAGATTATCTGTTGGTGAAGACTCCCTCGAAATACATCTTACCCAATCTTCTCGTCTAGTTCAGCACAAAATGAAGCTGGCTGAATTTCACCATTATTTGTCTCTGCAAGCATAAATTTTAAATATATTGAAGCTTTATTTTTGCTTCATATTTTTCTTTGAATAAAAAAGACCAAAAAATCAATCACATATCTTCAAATAGAGGTCAACTGAATAAGATCTGGCTAGGTATTAAAGATGATCTACAATGTCAAGGTAAATGTTTAAAGCAAGCAGTTTTTAAAATACTGGTTTTAATAAGATGCGTGACCCTGATGCCTGTTATTTAGTCTTGCACATCTTGCTAACATTAGATTTTCTAGACTAGGCCTGCAGAGAACCTACTGTCATTTGCTTCAGCAGCAAATGTACATATTAAGTTTCTCCATAGAGCAATTTTCTCAGCATACCAAAGTTCTGTCCTCCTGCTTGATCCAATGACAAGATGAGCCTGCAATTATATCTAACTGAAAATTAAAATTATTTTACTACTTCATTCTAGAACTTCAGCTTTTAACAAGTGTAGTTGTTCCTTTGTAATTTACTAGTGATATGCGCATATATATTGTAGCCCTAACAATAATGTCTTTTACCTTGACTTTGGATGTTTCTGAAGGCATGAAAATACATATATTTCACAGAAAATGGTAAATTGAGATGACATATGAAAATCAGTATGTGCAGAAGACAAAGCCATGAAACCTTACAGTGGTTCAAGTACCAGCAGGAAATAAAATTAAATTCATCTTTAAAAATTATTTTGAATGATAAAAAGAAGTAGTCTAAATGCATGGATAAGAAAAGAATTTGGATAAAATCCTGAGAATACTGAATTCTGCAGGAGCTTTGCCATTTAATCAACTCAGCCAGTACCTAGCCCCTGGCAAATAATACTCCAGGAGATCAAGGAATGGTAGATGGCAATAAACTAAGTATGACGTTGTTGTTTGAAAAAGTTTGCTTATGTAGGCACATTGATATGTTGGGTACGTAAATATCTCCAATAAAGAATCCAATCCAAAATAACATATTCTGTAATTGGTACCTCATTGGACTTTAGCTCCCATTTCAGCCACTTCATTCATTTTGAACAATGCACTTATCTGTGTGCTACTTTTTGTATTTCATACAGTCAAGGGTGACACTGCACTTAGTTTGGATATGCTGAGCACAGCAGTATGAAGAGGACTGTGCAGACCTTTATGTGATCAGTGCTCCTATCACAGCATTTGTGGTGCCTTTTGAAGTAGAAAACAGTCTGCTATGTAGTTCACCTTGAGTGCTTTTCCTAATGGAGGTCTTGTGGTTTCTGTTCAAAAAAGTCTGTGGTTTCCCTCACACACTGTTCTGCTCTCTACACATGAATGCTCAGAAAGTTGGTACGTCATGCTCAGTGCACCATGCTTTCAAGATGACCTTGAAACCCTCTCATAGAATCTTTTGGGTTGGAAAAGACCTTTAAAAATATTGAGTCCAACCGTTAGCCTAACACTGCCAAGTCCACCACTAAACCATGTCCCTAAGAGCCCCTTAAATGCCTTCAGGGATGGGGAATCAACCATGTCCCTGGGCAGCCTGTTCCAATGCTTGACAACACTTTCAGGGAAGAAGTTTTTCCTAATATCCAATCTAAACCTCCCCTGGTGCAACTTGAGGCTATTTCTTCTTGTCTTGTCTCCTGTTGCCTGGGAGAAGGGACTGATACCCACCTTGCTACACCTTCATTTTGGGTAATTGTAGAGAGCAATAAAGTCTCCCGTAAGCTTCCTTTTCTCTAGACTAAACAACCCCAGTTCCCTCAGCTGCATCTCATAAGACTTGTGCTTTAGATCTTTCACCATCTTTGTTGTACTTCTTTGGACATGATCCATTACCTCAATGTCTTCCTTGTAATAAGGAGCCCAAAACCGAGTATAGAATTCGAGGTGCTGCCTCAGCAGTGCCGTAGTATTTGAGGTGCAGCCTCACCAGCGCCATATAGAGGGGAACAATCACTTCCATGGTTCTGCTGGCCACACTATTTCTGATACAAGCCAGGTTGCTGTTGGCCTTCTTGGCCTCCTGGGTACAAGCTGGCTCATATTCAGCTGGCTGTTGACCAACACAACCAGGTCATTTTCTGCTGGGCAGCTTTCCAGCTGGATTTACATCCATTCATCACCACTTTTTGGGCTTGACTGTCCAGCCAGTTTTTTACCCATCAAACAGTACACCCATCCAAGCCATGAGCAACCAGTTTCTCCAGGAGAAACAGTGTCAAAGACTTCAGTATAGTCCAGGTAGACAAAATCCACAGCCTTTCCCTCATCTACTAAGCAGTACACCTTGTCATAGAAGTAGATCAGGGTAGTCAAACAGGATCTGCCTTTCATAAGCCCATGCTGACTGGGCCTGATCACCTGGTTGTGGTGTAGGTGCCATGTGAGGGCACTCAAGATGATTTGCTCCATAACCTTTCCCAGCACTGAGGTCAGACTGACAGGCCTGGAGTTCCCAGAATCCTCCTTCATCCCTTCTTCTAGGTGTCACATTTGCTAACTTCCAGTCAACTGAAGGATGTTCCTTGAAGCCCATTGCTTCACAGTTATGCCTTTTTTTTTCCAGAGAGACTCACAGAATCCTGCAGGACTGCTTGCCATGCCACCCTTTTTAGCAAATATATAAACTATATGATCAGTGTACTGCCTGCAAAACATCCAGCTCTTCCATTGCTGGTGACATGAAAGAAGCACAGCATCAAAGCTGCACTTACTTGTAGGATTCTCAAAGCCAAAATTGCATCCATGAATATAGAGGACTAGAGATGTTCCTGATCGTTTTTTTGGGGAAAAAGGCTTTAGTGTCTCATGGGCAGAAATTCTTATGGTGTTCAAATGTTTTTTTACTGAGAAAAGTTTCCTGTAAATAAAATTTTTTTCTGAAATCAAGAGAATGAAAAGACACTTTTTTTTTGAGGTTCAGTGGACCAGTGTTGTGCCCTCTACAGCTAGGCATGGCCTTTTAAAATGCAAACCAAATTGCTGCAAGTCTGGGGGTGGAAAAACTTGAGGATTGTTTTCCCCGAAAAATTAACAGAGGTGGAGGCCTGGTATAATAACAAGATGAGAAACGTGCTATCATTTTGCTTTTCTGGTCAGAGATACACCTAGAAAAGTGAAATGGAGAGATCTAAGCAAGCTTTATTTTCATGTATATCTTAAAATATTTTGGGAAGTACTCTATTAAAAATAATTAGACTATAAACATAAAAACACAGCAAGATTTTCAGTCATGTTGGAGAAAACCTGTGCAAACCAGATTTGCTTGTCACGCCCAGCCCAGAGAAAGCCAACCTTATCCTGGGCTGCATCAAAAGGACCGTGACCAGCAGGTCAAAGGAGGTGATCCTGCCCCTCTACTCTGCTCTCCTGAGACCTCACCTGGAGTATTGTGTGCAGTTCTGGTGTCCTCAACATAAAAAGGACATGGAACTGTTGGAACAAGTCCAGAGGAGGGCCACGAGGATGATCAGGGGACTGGAGCACCTCCTGTATGAAGACAGGCTGAGGAAGTTGGGGCTGTTCAGCCTGGAGAAGAGAAGGCTGTGTGGAGACCTCATAGCAGCCTTCCAGTATCTGAAGGGGGCCTATAGGGATGCTGGGGAGGGACTCTTCATTAGAGACTGTAGTGACAGGACAAGGGGTAACGGTTAAAACTTAAAACAGGGGAAGTTTAGATTGGATATAAGGAGGAAATTCTTTCCTGTTAGGGTGGTGAGGCACTAGAATAGGTTACCCAGGGAGGTTGCGAATGCTTCATCCCTGGCAGTGTTCAAGACCAGGTTGGACGAGGCCTTGGGTGATATGGTTTAGCGTAAGGTGTCCCTGCCCATGGCAGGGGGGTTGGAACTAGATGATCTTAAGGTCCTTTTCTATGATTCTATATATTAACATGTTGCTTACATCCTTCAGCTGAGGAACATTTGTGTAAATATTTTTTTTGCAGTTGTTTTTTGTAAAAGAAAAAGGGGAGCCCATTAGTACTTGTTCGTGACCTTTATGTCATAGTCCCCATACCAAAAGTCCTTAAGGTGGTCTAGCAGCCAGTAGCAGAAGTAGTCTAGAGCAGTTGAGTTGAGCTCAGCAAGCATAAGCAGCTAGTAGTGCAGCATGCAGAGGAAATAATTACTTAAAATGGCATAAATATTTAACAGAGTTATAGAACCTGCTGAAACATATTTTCTGACTGCTTATTTTTCTAAAGGGGCTTGAGCCAGTGATTTTTTTGTTTGTTTATTTGTTTGGGGTTTTTAGTTTTGTTTTTAGTGTTTTACTCAGCCTCCCAAAACTGAAGCTCCAGAACTGACTGCAGAAGATTCACAAATTTTTTTGTGTGAGATTCCTCACTCATGACAGTGAGCAGAGTAGGTAAGATGTTCGTTTGAAATAAAAGTCAATTAATTAAGGTATAGGTTAGAATTTCAGAAACTTCTACAATTCCTATGAAAATTTTTTAGCAGTCAGGCTGTTGGGTTATTTTCTGTAGTTAGTATTTTAATTTGTGAAAAAAAAAAGAGATATCCTAAAGTGATATGGAATATATTAAATTTTTCAACTAAAAATACCCATTTTATGTCTTCTTTTACCTATGCAGATGCATTATTTATTCTTTTAGATCTAAAAAAAAAAGTTTGGGCAATTTGTATCGTGAATCACCTGATTCACCGGTGTAATAAATAAGAAATGCCCTTGCACAGTAGTTCAAATAATCTATTTCATATTGGAGGTCTACATAAGAAATATACAAAAGACTTAAAGAGCATAGCTGATAAAGTGAAAATAATTTTGGAAGCTCAAAATGCAGTGCGTTGCCTGGAACATAACATCCTGAAATAAGTGTTGGATTCACAACCAGCTTAAACTTAGTGTCTGTGCTAGGGCCATGAAGAGATTTAAGTGTGTCTTGTGCTTTTTTTCACAAATCAGAAGTATATTAACTGTGTGCCTCAGCAGGACCAGATTAGAGATACTAAGAGTTTAACTCACAGAATGATTTGAGGTCCCCACCTGTAGAAATGAAAATGCATAAATGTCATAACTCTTCCTAAGCTCTGTAGCAGAGGCACCTTCACTGCAGTACCTCACCCTGCCATTTGCTGTCTGATATATTTAATCTGCCTCAACTGTCCAGTGTCTTGCTATGATTCATTTCCTTAATGTATGCTTGTCCTCACACACAATTTTGCTACTTTACATAGAGAAGCAGCTCTTTCCCCTGCTGAAATACAAATACTGGAAAATTTGAGGAGTAAAAATTATATTCTGAAATACTGAAATTAATATATGCCGCCATGTTTTGCCTTTGTCGTGGTTTAAACCCAGTCAGGCAACTCGTTCACTCACTTCCCCCCCTTCTTGCCCTCCCTCTACTCCCGGAGGGACGGAGATGAGAATCAAAAAGAATGCAACTCCCACGGGCTGAGATAAGAACAGTTTAGTAACTAAGGTGTAACACAAATCACTGCTGCTACCACCAATGATAATAATGATAAAGGAAATAACAAGGGAAGAGAATACAACACCTCACCACCAACCAACCGATAACTCAGCCCCCCAGCCTGACCAAGCTCTGACCGATACCTCCTCCAACCCTGCAGTCTCCCAGCCCTTCCGGCTAACCCCCAGTTACATCCTGGGCATGACGTGCTGTGGTATGGAATACCTCTTTGGTCAGTTTGGGTCAGGTGTCCTGTCTCTGCTTCCTCCTGGCTTCACCTCCTCCCTGGCAGAGCATGAGGCTCACAAAGTCCTTGGCCAAACCAAAACATCATTGTTATCAGCTCTGTTCCCAAGCTGAAAGTCAAAACACAGCACTGCACCAGCTACCAAGAAGGAGAAACATGACTGCTACTGCTGAACCCAGGACAACCTTCATAAAGGTTTGAAATATATCTAAGACATGAAGCTGCTCCTGGATCCCACTTAATACTTACTCAAAAATTACCACTTGTACCCTCACATAGATTTCTTGTTGTCATCCTCACCACCACCACCGGTACTTGTCACCAATCCCTTCCAACCTTCCAATTACCCCCACACCTAGCACTCGTCCTAAATATATTTACCCACATCTCCTGACACTGAAATCTCCTTTACTTTAAATGAGTTTAAAATTCAAATGGCTTCTTAATAGATCTTAGTGAAACACAATATTTCCACCATTTGCCTTCAATAAAACACCATTTGTCGTTACTGCTAAAGCCTCTGTTCCTCTTCCACAAAGTCTGCTGACAGGAAGGAGGTGTTGCTCCCTTTGCTTCTGTCACATGTGCTTTGTTGTTGGTCTGTTTTTTTATTTTCCCATCCCTTAGGGCTTGCTCAGATGATGTCTGGGTCATGGTACTTCTTCAGGGGTGGAGGTTCTGCCCCTCTACTTCTGCCATCCCCAAAGGTGTTGAGAGACTGAGAGAAGTAGAACCTGTTCCTTCTTTGCCAATGCTTTGTCCTTCAAACAGTACAGAGCAGGAGCAGCGCAATACTTGTAATATTTGATTTTAACACAGCCCTGAGAATTTCAGTTACTGTACCACTTCTTCTCCCAGGGACTGATCTTTTCAAAGCTATCACATTGCAAGAAGGACAAAGGAGCTCTCTGACTTGCATTGTCTGCCCAGCTACCAGGGCTGGTTTTTGTTAGTCTGTTTTTACACAGGAAAGCATATTATCACCAGCACATAACAACTTATGCTAGGCACCTTAGGGCCCCGTTTACTTTAGGAAAGTCTTCACAATTCAGCATTAGCAAATGGGTTTCTAAGGCAGTTTATGCAGCAGTGTCTTTTCTTCTTCCTGAGGGAAACAGACTGTAGAACCATTTTGTGAATTTACCTTGAGATTCCTAGCTAAGGGAATTTCAGTGAAGATTTACTGTTTTATAGACAAAAAGGTTTCAGACTGAAGTATTTTAAGTAGAAAAATGAAGTGCTCCTGATTACACATAAAGAAAACACAGGAGAATCAAGTTTTAAAAGATTTTTTTTTCCCCATTTTTCACAGATACTGTTTTCAGTATTAAACCACTTTTAAAAGAAAAGAATCCAGGCAATACTTGGGAGAGGTCAGAAAATATGGATCATGAACTATGTAGATATATCTCTATGTAGGTATATCTGTATCTACAACTAGAGCACGTCTGGAGAGCTTGGAATTTCTTCTTTTAATCAGATCTGTCTGTTGCAGTGATCTTCCAACTGAAGTTAACAAAATACTCCCACAGGTTTCATTGTGTGAAGGATTGAGCTCCAAGGGCTATGTGTGGTTTTGCAGTCAGGTACTGACTACTTGTGCGTGTCTGGTAGTTCATTTTTTTCTTTACCCATCTAACCTTGCCACACAGAGATTGTTGGTAAGCCACATAACAGAAAGCATATAAAACTAGTTTTCAGTAGAATACAGCCCTTATGGGTAAATAATTTAACTCTCCTCCCCCAAGTACTGTGTTAGAAACAATATTCAGCATAAACTGATTGTATAGATAGCCTGATTGTAAAGCAAGATTAATACAAAAAGGCAAGAAGCCTGCAATAAAACCCACAAACTTAAATCATTCGCGTTTGCGTACAAGCATTCATATTTAGCAACAGTCCCAAGGCTGAGATTAAAGCTGTTTGGTAGGTTACTTCAAGGCCTTTTTATTGCTAAATCTTATTATGTCTCTAAAATGTAGAAATTAATCACCTGTCATCAAAGCTACAGTGGATTATTGACTTCTAAATGTCTCTACAAAGTGATTCATGACAGAATGAAACTGGAGACTGAACTAGCACTGAAATTCTTTTTGCATGTGATAAAAAGGGTCTATTAAAAGTGTTTGAACAAATGTGGCTCTTAGGTAATCATCACAAAAGATTTTATTATCAAAACATGGTGTTTCTTGAATAACCTTGTTCAGTTACATAGATTTGCAACACCAAAACTCAAGTGGGGAAGTTGTCTGGAGAGTTTAGGTTGTTCATTGAGAAGCCTGACATTAGGTAAATTGCAGCAGGATTTTCTGAACTACCTGCAAGCCAGTGATGGTGAAATGTTGTCTGCACTTTACCCCAGGTGCTTTAACCCAAAAGCAGGTGGGTATTCCAATTCAGAATCATTGGGTTGCGACAGGAAAATTTCTTATGACTTGGAAGTTCTGCTGTATATTCGATGTCAGTTTTTCTTTGGAGCATGTCACAAAATGCCATTAGGATTTACTGTTGAGGGGAAGAACAATCTGGCTTTCATTTAAGTCAAAGTGTGTTTCTTAACGGGTTGATAACATCCCCATTCAGTTACAGCTATCATGCAGCTGCATAGCTCTTACTGTAGTGTCATCTGAGGATGTGAGCTGCACTGGCTGGGTGTCTCTGGGAGAAGTCCACAGATCCCAAACTGCTTCTGATAAACCTGTGTTTGTCCTACTCAGAGCTCTTTCTGGACATCAGAAGGAAAGTGTCAGTAAATGTGTGCTGTTACATATTTCCAAAAAGGGAACCACTAAAGTTATTTTCTAAGAAAATCAATATGGAGAACATGAGAGTCTGTACAAGTACCCTAGGTTTTTTAGGCTATAAAGATCAGAAGACCAAGTTTACAACAATGTCTTCAGAATGATAATTTTTAATGGATTTTCAGAGTTTCCATTAGCCATATTATGGGCCTGCAGAGTGTGCCTCAGTGTTCTGCTTTCAACAGGCAGGATGCTAGGCTGAAAGGTAGTTGCTCTCTAAGATTTCACAGCATGTCTCTCATGTACTCTTTGCAGGCTGGCAGCAAGTGTACCTCAGTTTGCCTGTTCCTTACATGTGTTATAAGACAGAGACTCACTGAATTTTCATTTAGAGTCACTTTGCTGTCTAGTACGAGTTAGGGGAAAATTAAGGAAAGCTATATTCAGCAAGACTGAGTATTATGCTTTTGAGATTAGGGGAAAAAAAGGTTATAATTAAAAAAAAAAAAAAAGAAAAAAAAGAAAGAAACCCAGAGGTTCCCTCTAGGTGATTTTAGTACCCTCATCTGCAAGTTGTTGAGCATACCTTAGCTGCTAAAGCAAATAGTTTTAAGTTCCTTCAGTCATCCTGGCTTGTGATGGCTTCCACAGGGCTCAGAAACTGCATCTTCCTCTACTCTTGCTTGTATTTTGCACATTGATTTGTACAGAAAAATGGTGACATTGATTTGGATAAAAATGAAAATGCTTTTGATGGCACCATGTGGATTCAGGCGATTAGGGCACTTAAAATGATTACCCTTGTTCAATCCAACCTCCTCACATGGGGATTTGTGTGTGCATGTGTCTGTGTTTGCTTGTTTCCTGCGGCAAGTGAATGGCACTTTTTGTAGCTTTGGGTTTTGTAAAGGGTTTTATCTTGCCAGCTTGCTGCTTCTATCCTCACTGTCCTAGCTGGGTTGCTCATTTTGAACACCTATGGCTTTGTTGTGACAAAGAATATTACATGAGACCTCTTTAGATGTTCATACATGCTGTGCATGTATACTATGGGCTCATGATCACTGCAGCGACCCCAGATTATTGATACAGCCTATATAAACAAATTGCTCTACCTGGACATGCCAGTATGAGAAAATGCTTTTTGTTCCTATTCCTGTCCCCCTTGATTTTAACTGGTTTTCCTACTTTTAATAGTAAAACACAGATTAAAACATTGCTGTCACTGAGTTCTTGTGAAGATATTTGCAGCCACAGACTGGCTAGAGAAAGTGGCCTAAGATGAGCAAAGGTGAGCATGCAGCTTCAGAAATTCAGAGATGAGGTAACTGCAGAGGCCCTGTCATAATCTCCACATCTCCTAGGGTCTTCTGTAGTTTCTCCTCTCTGATAGGCACTCTCTTTCTTGGCTTTTGATTCTTCTTTCCTGTAGATGCTAACAAAATTGTGGGAAGAAGTAGGAAACAAAACCTCAGGTCATCTGCAATAGCACACCTATGTGACAGGGAAAAAAATAGTTATTGGAGGAAGGACTTAAGAAAGGGAGAATGAGGATTATAATGATAATATAGATGACTCCCAGGTGATATTTTCATTTTTGGATGGATGTATGCATGTGTATGTGAATCTGTCACGGGAACAAAGCATGCTTGTTCCCCTTGCAAATGCTTGCATAGCAGGTGTATGACTTTACTTAAAATTGCCTGTGCAGGGAATAAACACAGTGAAAGCTTCTTGTGCTGCATTCTCTAATGCAAGTGTTATTGTTAAAGTGTGTATGAAAAAAAGGTACAGGTACTGACATTTGTTGAAATTATAGTTTGAACAAACTGGTTTTAACAAAATTCTGGTAAAATACTTTGTGTGTGGAATATTTAGTCACACTTTTTGTGCTGTTTAACAAATTAGTTACTGTATAGCGCAAGAATTCCTTGGGAAGATAAGAGTTTAGGTTCACAGCCATTCTGTGCAAACAGAGGTTGCTCTTTGGAGCAGCAATCACTTGCAAAGTGGCACTAAATTCCAAACCTTATTCAGAGACCAGATTCACTATCAGTCAGTGGAAGAAAGTAGGCACTTCTGAGAGCCTTTCAGGCCCTCTTCTCTGCATTACTACCTTATTTGACTAAAGAAGTAGCTAGGCTTCTATACAACATGAGCAACCCTCTCAGACCTTGCCCATCTGAAAGAGTCATCTTTTTAACATGGGGGACCTTCAAGGCACACATTTTTCCTCTAATCCTAAAATGGCAGCTAGGAAAAGGGTTCAGGTGAGAGCCTCTATAACTATGGTATACCTACCTTAATCTAAATAGAACACCTTTGCAAAGAGAATCTGCTGGCAGTGCACCACAAAGGTGCAGTTCATGAATGGTTTTACTGAATGGAGTGTTAGGCTGATGTAAAATATGTATAAGTGAGATCATAATTAGGTTCATTAAATTAACTAATAGCTACCCTAACATCTCATAGTCCCATGGCATCTGGCACTAAAATACATGTTTTATTAGTTAAATCAAGGGTGGGGATGTGTTTGCCTGTTTACTCACAGTCCAGTAGGTCAAAGGAGAATTTCTGTGAATATGTCATACATATTTGTGCCCCCAAGGCACATTCTCCTTTGTTTCCCTTACACTAACCCATTATAACATCTCTGATGTCAGATGAGTTAGTTGTCCAGAGAATGGTGTTCTCTACTGGATGCTGGATTTATGGAGAGAAAAATCTGGGCCCTCATCCTTACATTCTTTGCTGTATTTCTTTGCAAGTTAACTTCTTGCTTCACTTTTGATGGCACAGTTGGTGATCCCTGAATCCTTTTACAGAGCTACATTTTTCACTAGTAGCATATGTCTATCTAACAGGTGGAGCACACACTATAAATGAGAATTTGCCTTTGGGTCTTTTCATACTTTAGCTGCTGTGAATTTGGCTGTTGCATCTAATGTTCTAAACTCAGTTATTTTTTTACTCATCTTCATCCAACATGTTTCTGTTGCATCTGAACAAGTATAAAAGATTGTAACAAACTGAAAAGCCCCCATGTACAACTTTGCTTCTCATTTCTTTTACTACTCCTCCCCCTTTGCTATCATGTTGTTTTGGTTCATGATACCCTTTTAGGTGTGGTGCTGCCTTTTTCTTGTCTCTTGCCAAAGCCATCTAGGCTCCTTTCTCAATGCTTTTCCTGCCTTGCCTCAAGGTTAGATCGCAGTTTGGGTGTAATATAGTTGCCTTGTCTCCTGCTTCTTTAGAGCAGGAAAGGTGGGCAAGACCCTGAGTGTCTCACCAATAGCTCAGAGGAGCCATTGACCCCACCAGACAGGATAAATAGGGTGGGTTAAGGACTACTTTGCATTACTAGGCTCATGCCAATTAACGAGTGAATCTGACCCATATCTTTATACACGTGTATAGCATCAAGCATAATACTGGGACTTTACAGACAATAAGATAATGGATGCGTTAAAAATACCTATGACAAATTCAATACAAGAATTGAAATACAGGGTGAGTGGAAAGGTGAAGTGTTGGTGAAAGTCTTAAATCTCAAGCTGACCTTTTTTTTTACCCATAGGACTTGCCTTTGCAACTTCTGCTGCTCTGTGGTAGCTTTAATTTATATGACTAATGACATGAAAGATGTAAAATCTGTAAAAATACAGTGTTTGGCTGCTTAAATTAAGTTTATGAGTTTTTCTTAAGCCTGCCAAACAACTTAAATATTTCATGGCTTTCACAGGCTACAGTTCTAATATTTATAACTCTTGTGTGCAGATTTCAAAAATTATAATTACAACTCCCAGGATCCCAGATATAGCAGATGTTCAATATTTTGTATGATGTTGGCAGAAATGCTTTTTATGCTCTTTTTGATCTCAGTACCCCATGTATTGTAGCTGCTACAACAAGCTGTTGATAGGAGAGTTTATTGTTATTTCCCTGTAAAAGACTCTGTAGGGCAGATTTGGGATGGCATATAAAGGAGAATGAATGGGGATTCAGCCCTAATGAATAATGAGGAACCCTGTGCAGTATATTCTTTCAAATGCCGCCCTAGTAAATGACATATAGGATGTCTCTCATCGTGTAGATTCACACAGAAATTTTAGAGTTAATGTGACCCTTTCATTGTACACCCTTGTCTCATTTCCCTGTATTGATGGATCATGTAATTTCCCCTTCTTTCTTGTATATTCACCCCCATGGTGACTGTGTTCCCTCTATGAGAGTGCAAGAATAGCCTTACTTGAGTCAAATGCCAAAGCCCATATATATGTTTTTATCAGAGTGTTGATGTGTGAGATAAAATTATGGCGCTGATTCTGATTTTTCTAATGATCTGTTGCATGAAGAGAAATGAGCTTTAAGCAGCTGGGCTTTTCTCAGCTCTTGCCATGTTTTACTTATAGAATCATAGAATCATAGAATAGTTAGGGTTGGAAAGGACCTTAAGACCATCTAGTTCCAACCCCCCTGCCATGGGCAGGGGCACCTTACGCTAAATCACATCACTCAAGGCCTCATCCAACCTGGTCTTGAATACTGCCAGGGATGGAGCATTCACAACCTCCCTGGGCAACCCATTCCAGTGCCTCACCACCCTAACAGGAAAGAATTTCCTTCTTATATTCAATCTAAACTTCCCCTGTTTAAGTTTTAACCCATTACCCCTTGTCCTGTCACTACAGTCCCTAATGAAGAGTCCCCCTCCAGCATCCCTATATGGTATTCCTTATTATTGTAATGGGTTTTTTTTTCTTACAACCATACTGGGTACTTAGTTAAACAGTTAAACTTCACTGTTACTCAAATAATTGCCCAAAGTTACAACACCACAACTGTAATCACACTCTACCCTTTATAGGCAGATACTAATGCAGTCCACAAAGGTCAGAAAAAGTAATAAAATATTAGTAGGTTAATGCAATATCTTACAGTATTACTGTAAATGCATAACAGTACCACATAGTAGAGGTCATTATATAAATGAAATTGAATAATTTTAATTATAAAATTGTTTATTTAGATCACACTTAAAAATTTACAGAAAACATTAAAATTCACACTGTTTTTTAAGGATAGTTTATAAAATGTTCACTGTAGGTACCTGTCATTAGATTTGCAGTATTACCTTACAAATATCCATGCAGATATAAAGAATAGATTGAAAACATCATAAAACTTGAAAACAGCATCATGTAATGATATATGGACCTCTTCTATTATCTCTGCTTATAGTACAACTGTAAGAAAACTAATATACCACATTTTCAGGAACTTTTTTATTTGTATTGAAGAGAGTTATTTGTTGTTTGGAGAAGAGAAGACTGCGTGGAGACTTCATGGTAGCGTTCCAGTATCTGAAGGAGGCCTACAGGGATGCTGGGGAGGGACTCTTCATTAGGGACTGTAGTGACAGGACAAGGGGTAATGGGTTAAAACTTAAACAGGGGAAGTTTAGATTGGATATAAGGAGGAAGTTCTTTACTGTAAGGGTGGTGAGGCACTGGAATGGGTTGCCCAGGGAAGTTGTGAATGCTCCATCCCTGGTGGTATTCAAGGCCAGGTTGGACAGAGCCTTGGGTGGCATGGTTTAGTGGAAGGTGTCCCTGCCCATGGCAGGGGGTTGGAACTAGATGATCTTAAGGCCCTTTCCAACCCTAACTATTTTATGATTCTATGATTCTAAGTTTGCTTGTTTGTGGTTTGGTATTTTTTTTTTGGTTGTTCAAACAATGAAAAACTCAAACAATTAGAAATATTGTTATTTTCCCCTTTTCAAACAAGGAATCTACCAAAACAGCTTTTGTACTATAGACAAAATACAAGATGCACGCAGTATGGGAAACCCTTGAAGCTTCAAGAGATTGTTTGGAGAAGGTGATGGCTGTGAAAATGTAATTTCAAAATTGCTGGTTTCAGATCTGGACACCAATCAGTTATAAGTGATTGTATGACAGTTAAAGTAAGAGATAATTTTGTGAGTTTGAACACCACTAATCCAGTAGAAATAATAGATTTAAAGTTGTATTACTTAGGGAATGTTTAAGGGCAATATTTTATACACTAAATATAAGTTGAGTTTAAAAAAATGTTTCCAGTGACTGCGCAGATAGATAACTGAGGAAGTGAATTCAGTTAGATATTTTGTACTTCTCTGTTAATGGGGCAATAGAGAAATCAACACTGTGTTTTGGAATTCGGTATCTGGAACCATAGCAAAGATTTTCAGCAGGCAGCCTCTCACTGGTTTCCCTTTCTCACCACCATCTTTTTAAACCTCTTGAAAGTCCAGTGCATTTGCTACCTTTCATAGTTTAGAATAGGTGTCCTTTTGCTTCTTCAAGCTACAAAAGCATCTTCAACACAGATCTAAACGTCAGTGTTTTCTTTGGCACAATTGCAATACTTTTAGTTCTGTGATTTTGGTATCCAGTATTTGTAAAAGAAAAAGATACCTTGCCTTCTGAGGTAGGGTCTCCTGTGAGCTCTCAGTTACAACAGTGTTTTTAACTGTGTCTCTCCAGAAGATACATTGCCATCCACAACTGATGCAGAGGAGTTACTCAAAAGCCTGTAAAATTAACAGCATAGCCATGGGCAGTGCACTGAAAATGCTAATTAATGTAGCATCATGGGCTGTGGAACGAAGCAAAATTCATTATGTCCTGGCTCTGCCATTTAGTTCAGTTCTGGAGATTTTATATTTTAATGTAACTAGACCTGTACATCTGGATGAACTTTGTTAAATTTGTCTGTTCAAATTTTTGTTAAATAGTCTATTCAGAGAACATTTTTGCATACTTCTGTGGAGATTAATCGCCTTACAGAAGCCTCTAATTTTCTCTGGATAAAGTTGTTATTTATGGGCATTGTTAAACTCATGCTTCACTCTAGCAGATCAAATTGTTTCCACATTTCATCTTTGTCCAATTCTAAGTTACAACTTTCAGCTGATTATTATACCAGACTTGAATTTTCTGGGCTGTCCTTTGCCAAGAAGCGAATTTGACTGGGATGTCAGAACAGAAAAAGTTCAGCTGTCTTTAAAAACCCAGACAACTATTTTTTATTTATATTTTGGTATGAAATTTTAATGCTTTATTTAATGTACAATCTTACACTTTCTGTGGATTGATGTATTATGTCAGTAAGTGATTAATAAGAGTTGACATTTGGAAAGGAATAAGCTACGTTTTGTGGCTTTTTAGGATCTTCAAAACATATTTCTTTTATATGCACTAAATTTTTAACAGCAGATCTCTCATTTAGTACAAATGTTAGTTTGGTAATAGTGAACATGTGCAGTATCGGGGGAAGTCTGTAAGTTCTGCTGTATCTTTGACTACTGAAAATTGTGCAGATATGAAGAATGAAGCCACAGCATTGTGAAGACTTTCCCTTCCACTTGCCATCAAAAGGACCATCCGAAATAAAGCAGGTGCTGTGTTTCAGTGGAACAAACAATTGAAAATTCAGACTGCATTCCTATACCCCAAAGTGTTGCAAGCATGCATGTACCCGTTAATGTTTGTGAGGTTTTCTGACACTTCTTAGATGTGTCATAAAAACAAATCCTATCAAACAAAACAATACTTTTTTTTGAGGTGGGGCTTGGATGTTGCTCGGTAAATGAGGCATGCGATTGTATTCTGAGATATGAGGCTAGCAGGAAACACAGAACAGTTGTGTTATTTATGGAGCATTGTGCATTGTGTAGACCAAATGTGGGAATTTTTCCTATGGAAATATATTGCCCAATTTTATAATAAACCACTCATTAACATAAATATATCAAAAGAAACAATGACGGTTTTTAAGATTAATTTCCTGACTTCTGATGATTTCTCTCTGCAACTCTGAAGTAAAATTCGCCATAAGAAAAATAGCCCTCTGAACACAGCCTCCTAAATAGGTGAAGCTGGTGTAACCAGTTACGCCGGTTTCTTGGAGAGGTATTCAGCCCTTCATAGAACGTACTCAGTTATTGCTGAGATTTCACATTCTTTTCTCTAGATAGTAATTAGTTATGATTTTGTAGCTCCTTTCTAATTATATGATTGATGATTTCTGATATGTCAAGAGAAAATGAAACGAATGGAAATCAATTGGAAAATGAAGCTGGAAAAAAAACACAAACAACACTACGGGTACCCAGGGTGTTGCACAGAAGCAAAAGGGGTGGTGGAGATAAGTTCTGTATTGCATAGAATCATTCTATTATTATAAAGGCAATAGTCAAAAGTTAGAACTGCAACTAAATAAAGTCCTTGTCTTCTCATGGTTGTAATCCCAGTCTGTGTAGACGAGCTTGTTCCTCATGCCTATGATTACAGCTTAATGAGTGACAAAGCATTATATGGCACAAGAGACTTGTCTGGAATCTTTCATTATTAATATCCAGGGTTTCTTTAACATTCTTTCTCCCTACCCTCCTCTTCCTTCTCCACTCTGAGATCTTAATGAGACTGCCTTTGAGTATTAGGTGACTCTGCTCTAACATATTTTCATTGTTAGCTTTAAAAGAAATGTTTGGAATATTTATCTATTGTGCCCACGAGAGGAACTGCATTATATGATAATAGGTGAAGCCTCTTACTCCAGAAAGCAAGATTAATATCTCCCAGAGTGAGAATAGGAGGAGCTTTTGTATTTGATGATCTTTGTAAAGCAAGTAATGGGAAGATCATGAACGCGAGAAATTCAAATGGGGCTGTATCCTAGGGAGCAAAAGAGATGCCAGCAGAGCCATTGTTGGCTTTACAATGTGAACTTTAAAGGCAGAGGGACAGAGGCAGTTCAGGATGTTGGACACATGTTGTGCTCTCTGTTTCTCATAAAGAAAGAGAGAAAGAGGTGAAGGAAAACAAAAAAGAGTAAGGGTCACAAAGACCACTGCACACACAACAGCTAGAAGGCAAGCAAAGACAGAAGTGCAAAAGGACACTGGCAAGGCACATTTTTCCTGTTTTAAGTAGGAGGGTAAAAGTGACAAGCAGCAGGAGTCTCACAGTTGTGGGGCAGTGATCAGCAGGAGAAAGGGAACTGGCTCTAGATGGAATGGGAATCATCAGCTGGCCAGTCAAACTATTTTACAGTCTGCTGGGAGGTCTGGCCTCCTCTTTTATCTCAAGGATCTTGTAAGAATACTTCTGAAAAAAAGTGGACAGAGGTGTTGCAAGATCTTTCCTCAGTTCTTCTGAGACTGCATTAACTTGTTTGTATTTTTTTGTGGACTTGTTCTTTTATGGATTTTATCTATTTGGGGGTTTTATGTGTGTGTAGGGAGGTAGTGTTTTGGTGTTATTTTTCCTCCTCCCTCCTCCAAGGTAACCTAAAACCTTGATAGGTGATTTGAATCGTGCTTTGAAAAAAAGACGGGTCTAATACACCGATATCTATCTTTATTTCTATAAGCCAGCATGTTCTGAAAGATCCTGCTGACGCATAAAACTAGCTGTGTGCCTAGCTTGGAGGAAATTTGATTCAAACCATTCAAACCATTCAAACCATTCAAACCATTTACTCTTGAGATGATGTTATCAGTGGTTTCACAAAAAAAATTTTAAATGGCTGTATAAATCTCATAAATGGGAAAACCAGTTGCTCTGATTTGTACTTAGTATTATAGTAGATTTTCTGTGAATAAAAGAGGTTGCTTTACTACAGGATAGATATCTGATCACTGACATTTAACCCAATGACTCTTGAGCCTAATAGGAAGTCACTGATGAAAACACACTTAGTAATTTCAGTTTATCTTCTTTCCGATGGAAGCTTATAACATCCAAAACAATTACATATACTGTGGTACGTTCATAGCTAGCATAAAGTTGCATACAAAGATGACTCTGAAAATACTCCAAATTGGAAAAGTCTACAGTAGCAGGAAAACTATCATTGTACGGCATTAGTCTAGTGCTGATGCTGGAGACTCTCTGAAGGACTGGAAAACTCAGAGGATCTGTAATAGACAGCAAAGTCTCTCATCCATAAGTCGTAGTTTCAATCAGTTCAGGTCAGTTGCAGGAAAAAGTCATCACTTGACTCATATATGTGATAGTCAGCATACAATGAGCTGATATTTTTCTTTCGGTCACATGAAACAAAACTGGCAAGCCAAAATCTGCTGGCCTCACCCATCTGAGGATGTGAACAATCCCACCACTGCCAAAGGGATTACACAAATTAGGCAGTAGAGGTGTGGCAATAAAAATCTCTGCAGCTAGAGTCAGGACAAACCCCATGAAGCTAGGCTTCTATAGACCAATGGGTCCCGTCTGGATACTCTGGGATCCAGCAACTTGGGAGCTGCTCTTCTTTTGGCTGGAGCAGTCCTTGCTGCTGTCTTCAATGAGGGGTCTTCTTGTGTTTAACGGAGACAAGTTGCCCTCATAAACTTATCCTGAATACAGACATTAATACTGATTGTTTCCCACATGAATGAAAACTCCAGGAGTTTATCAGATTGCATATGATTGAAAATACCAGTGGCTCCAAACATCTAGGGACCCAGGTAGTGAGGACTCAGGCTGATACACAGCCTGTAGTCTGTATTTTTGGATATTGAAATGGAAACTTAATTTTGCAAGACTGGAAGTATACTGGCAAAGTGCAGTAGGAGAGACTGATCTTCTCTTGACTTTGTTAGGCCTTTCTGTGATCTGTAAAGATGGATATTTTTGTTATTTGATTCAAGTGGAATTGCATAGAGGGATGACTTTGCGTTCCTCTCAGCAGGAAGTAAAGGTGAAGCTTCAATGAACTTGTGTCGCTTTGTATGGGAGTAAGAAAGTGTACATCTCAACTGATAAATGGTGTCTGCAAGCTGATGAGGTAGTTTCTTTAAGCCCTTCAAAGCAGATTGCTGGTATTCACCCTCCAGTTTTAATTCTGCAGAAATAAGATGAAGAAAGAGGAACAGGGAGGGAAGATCAGTGTACTAGGTTACTAGTTGTGAAGGAATCAGGCATGTTTCTTGTAGGTCACTTTGACTCTTCACAACAGCAGGTTTTCTGCTTATTAAAATGAAATAACTTGATCTGAATAGTATCTGATGAAGTTCTCTCAACTGCCTAACACAGTTGCAAAAGAAAAAAAATGGCTAATAGCTGCTTTGATGACAGAAGGCAAAGGTAGTTCTGTAGCTAAAGATGGTGAGAATACAACAAAGCAGAATGGGTAACAACTTGTAAGAAAGAGGCCTGTACCCAGCAGTTCTTGAGGTGTAAAACATAAAAACTGAGCTAGATAGTGACAGTCCTTGCTCCCTGACCCTGACTCTACAATGGGCTTCTCCTTTAACATTTAAGTGAATCAAGTGGCTGTATCAGCAGGGTGAAGTAGTTCAGCAGGATGAGAAGATTTTTTTTTTAATTTTGTATTTTTCAGAGTTTTTTTTTCCAATGGCTTACTATAGAATCATAGAAAAATAGAATAGTTAGGGCTGGGAAGGACCTTGAGATGCAGTGAATCAACTCATCCTGCAGCCACTTGGTTATCCAGGGGGTGAAAAAGAAGGAAAATGAAATTGCAGCCTTTCCCACAGCAGCTTGGATTTAATTTGAAGTAACTGTATTGTTAGTATTGGCCTACAGGCATTGGAATGAAACAAAATGACGTATAATGCTCAGGTAAATCCATTGCTTATGTGTATTTGTTGTATTTTACCAGATTCATTCTTTGTTTCATACACACTCAGTATTTATCTCCAGGGAAGCACTACATTTCAGAGATGCTTAGAAAAACATCTATTTTTTCATAGGTGGTTGAGTAAGCACGAGTGTGTGTGTGTGTGTGTGTGTGTCCGTGTCCACATGCATGTGTGTGTGGGCTCACTTCAGGATGAATATAGGGATGCTTGAACCCACTACTTCCTCTTGGTGATTGTTCCATCAGAGATGTGTCTTATGAAGACAAATATTGTAAAATAAATGCCTTTTTTATATTAACCATTATTAAACATCAGTTAAATGTTTAATATATTATGAAATTATTTTTAGTAGTTTAAGGGTATTTTTTCAATGTTTTTTGTAAAGCTGTCTTTTCTGCATATGATCCCGCCCTCATTCTGACAGTATCCAAAGCATTTAAGACTCCAAACAGCAAAACATTTTTCTGCATCTTCCTTCCAGGTCTTGGGGCAAGTATCTTATCTATGTTAAGATGCTTGTTTGTCTTTTAAGTGGCTTGTGAATCTGTTTGAAGGACATATCAAAGGAAACCTGAATAAATGAAAAGCGATTTGATGTAGGAAAAAGGATCTAATGGTTGTGATCTGTGTTTGTGTTTCTAACCAAAGAAAGAAAAACCAAAGGAAATGAGATGAAGCCAATAGCTCTCTGCTGATGTCTTCACCTGTGTATCAGTATCTTCTTTAATAAAAAAATCAAAGCTGCTATTGCATCTGTAGGAACAACTTTAGGGGGACAAAAGGAAAATTCAGAAACCAACATTTGTTTTTGGAGATGATTACAGGAAGAACAATCTCAGGTTTAAATCTCAGTACTAGTTTTTAAGCACACACCTGGGGACTTAAAAACCTCCAAGGTAACAAACATTTCTTCACATTCAGGTAATCCTATCAATCTTATCAATTAAACTTAGGAAGATACAGCTCAGTAAAGAATTTTTTGCAAAGATAAATAAAGGTACAGTGTTGCTTTCATCACAGTCTGAGGTGTGGAAAATTCAATCCAGGCTTGGATGTATAAGAAAAGAGACCTTCAAATTTGTTGAAAAATAATTGTTTTTACTGCAATTTGTAACTCTCTCTCCTTTCCCTCCTCTTTCTATCTAGACAACCTACTGCTTTTACAATATGTTGATCCCTTCATGTGCTAGAACATAGCTGAAGAATAGAGTTATGCATATTTTCATCACAGTGCTCTGAAGAACTCTTTTAATCATAGTTTGTTCGCAGGCTTAGGGAAAATTTCCATAATCTTTGTTGTTAAATTGATATTTGACAAATTGGTAATCATGGCTATCTTGATTAAAACATGATTAAAATACTCTTCAAAGTAGGGAAAAATATGTATATTTTCACAGCTTACATTGCCTATACATTTTAAGATCATTTAGCAGGAAATCAGTTTCACCTCTGGAAAAAACCTTGGTAATATACTGTATATTATTACATATCATTATGCTCAGCTGTGTTCATTATAGGAATGGAATTCATGTCACTTAAGATACCCAAAAGGTTCAAGTGCATGGGTCTTTTCACAGAACTGCATAGTACTGGGCAGGATGAGATGATATGAACCTAAGAAGTACGACCTAAAGAAGTGAAAGAAACTTGTTGGTTGGAGGTTGTCCTTATGTTCATCTCTCTGTGGTCCTACAAATACTTAACTATACAAACTAGGTGAGTTTCAGAAGTGAGTATAAGAGATCCAAGGACTTTTGAATATCCCTTGCCATTGAGATGAAAGATCCGGTTTTGTGTCCATAGCTTATTTTGAGAGAGTATATCCACTGCCTTTTCTGTAGCTACATCTAAATTAACAAATGAAACTGGCCTTTGATGTTGCATCATGATTCCACTCAACAACGCATGTCTCCCCTCTTCTCATCCCATAATAAAAATCCCATAGTGACTGTGTTTGAAATGAAGACTACAGCCCTGCTCTCCCACAAAACAGGCATGATCATTGCTCAGGAGAGCTAAGAACTTCTTTATGGTGAGGGTGACAGAGCACTGGAACAGGCTGCCCAGGGAGGTTGTGGAGTCTCCCTCTCTGAAGACATTCAAAACCTGCCTGGATGTGTTCCTGTACAACCTGCTTTAGGTGGCTCTGTCTTGGCAGGGGGGGTTAGACTAGATGATCTCCAGAGGTCCCTTCCAACGGTAAAGACTCTGTGATTCTGTAAACTCTGCTTGGGATAGATCAAACTCACGATTTTGATGATTTATTGTTGACAGGGCTCAGCCATGTGCTCTGGCTTCATTAGCTGTCATCCTTCTGACCATCAGTTTTGCCCTGGACCACCTACCATTTTTGGGATTCCTGGGTATATTTTTTGAACCAGCCACACAGTACTCTATTTGGCCAGATTATGAAAGACAGGTAAGAGATGGAAAATATGTGGAAAAATTAAAAGAGAATCTCTTAAATTGGGAAAATAAAGGAAGTGGTAGGAAACTGCAGGAAAAAATTTCTATCAACTCAACTGAAAATAGGTTAGCAAACTAGACATCGAAGTTCCGCGTGACCCAAACTATCAGCAACAATGAAACCTCTGTGCTCACATTTATAGACTATGCCCTTATGCACAGTATTCTGTATGGAAGATACTATATCAGTCACATTGTAAAAGACCTAGATCAACTTAAAAAAATAAAACCCAATAGAATGATTACAGCCGCTGTATAAAATGACAAGTATTATCAACAAAAATTAATCAGGCGCATCTTTTAGTGAACTCAATTAATAATGTGCAACAACAGGGTCTCTTTTCTTAAGATGAAAATTAATTAGTGGAGGGAAGGTCACTCGGAGATGCTGACATCACTCATCAGAATGCTCTGGCAGCTCTAATTATTTGTCTTCCAGGCTTGGGTGATCAGAAATTATTGCAATACCTGAGCAACATTTTGAAAAAGCTTTGTGCATGGCTCTTTTAATTAGACCTGGTATTTGATTAATGCAGTGGAAGCATTCAGATCAGCCTCTTATCATTGACTGACTTAGAAGTTTTAGGGAATTACGCTGTGTGACACAGGGTCGCTACAGTAGATTTTTAATTCAGACCTGAAAAAAAAACAGCTTTAACCATTTAAACGAACATATATGTCTTTTCCCTCTTTTACTTTATCATTACCTAGAATGAAATTACATATTTTTCAGCATCAAATGAGGTAAACTGCACACTGTGTGAAAATACAATTCATGTATGCATAATAATGCAAGATTTACATTTATATATATAAATTTTAAAGCACCTGCTAAATTTGTGGAAGCTGGATTTATATAAGATTATAGCAAAGCAGAACACTGAGCTACAATGTGTAATCTATATTACATTGACTTTTTATTTATTTTGGTTTTATTTATATGTAGAAATATACACACTTGTGTGAATGCATAAATATGTAAGAATGATTTACAGTTAGAACTGTGTGAATAATTTAGAGCAATCTTCAAAGTCTTTGAGACCAGGCATGGGCTCTTGTCCTGCTGAGCCTATCTGGTGGTACAGGTCATACAAGCAAGGGAGTAGTAGGCAAACACAAAGAATGTGAATATTATTAAATTCAATAAACAGAATAAAAAAAAAAAAATTACACAGTAAGAATAAGAGAACAGTGGTAAAAATAAAATTCATCAAATATCACAATTTAGCAATAAAATGCCACCATGGGCACTTAGGGATCACAAAAAACATTAGTAGATGGCAGATTTCCACCTTCTGTACCTCTGAAGACCTGCCAGTTACTCTGGAAATGGAGCATGTTTTTTCCATCCATGGCTTCTCTCTGGCCAACAGATCTAACTATTCTGAAGTGTTCCTAGAGCAAATCTGAGCTTCTAGTATAACTGACTAAGTACTCAGAAAGTGCAAAATAGGTTGTGTATTGTTATAACTTGTTCTTTTTCCCAATCAATGTTGATTAGGAATAAAGTTTAAATGTAAATACAGAATACCATTGAAATACAGAATACCATTTCATAGGCAAGCAAGAAAACAAATCAGTAGAATATTTTCTCTTTGTTTTTAAATGAAAATAAACTCTCAAATGAGCACAGTTCTGTGGAAGTTAATGTAATTGTTCTGGCTGAAAACTAGATTTGGCCCATTATGTTACATTCTCTCTCTGATTTCCTCCCAGCATGGTTTTATTATGACATGGCTTTAAATCATAAACTTATTCACTCTAAGAGACTATAAAATAGAGTAATCAATTTTTATTTTTTATGTATTTGGTTATTTACAGCTTCATTGTCCAGCTAGGGAATATACAGCACTGATACACCATCACTGACTTCAGTAGAATTATACCCTTCTATACTGAGGCTGGATTTGGCAATAACAGCTAAAAATGAATATACCCAGAAAAGATAATAAATTGTAATTTCTCATAAAACTCTGTGAAATAAATAGCTTGGAATCTCCTATTACTTAAAGTTCTAAACAAAAAAAAAAAAAGTATGCTATCAGGTGCAGTGTGTTAGCATTACCCATACAGTAAGGGGTCTAGAAATTACTTCCTGGGTGGAAGGGATCATATCCTGAAAAAAAAATATTCTTTCAGAATCATTTTAAGAGCAGTCAAGACCACAGAGGATAGTTTACCTTGAAGTTTATGCTGTGGTAAGTCTGTTTTATTTCACTTGCCAGCTGAGATATCTTTCAAGATGAAGGGGTGTGTTTCTGTTGCTGGGACCTGCAAAAGGTTCCAAACATTGATTTCTCATTGTCTACCAAAGCTATTGTCATAAAGCAAGTATAATATTTCTCTGCAGCAAGGCTATACTAACGAATAGTTTTTAGTGAGCTTTTAATTATTTTTGTAGTAAAGTTTAGTTTTTAAATATATTCCTGTGCTACTAAATGAATATATATTGAAAACATCAAGATTTTCAGATACAGCTAGTGCTCTGAAATTTATTTTCTATGAGGGAAGAAGCTCTTTCTGATAATTTTATTTAGGTTTACAATGTATATGAATTGGGAACAGCTGTTCGGCTTTTTAGAAAATGCCCTGGCAAAGTTCATAAACATTTGTGAGGCAAATCTTGGAAGATTTCATATTAAATGGTGCAAAACATTCCTTTTTTTTACATCAGAGTACATGTATAAAGATGCTAAGATGTGTTAAATGTTACCTTTGACAGAACAGAGCAGAGCAAAGAAAAATGTGGCAAAAAAATAGAAGTTAATTTCTCCTCAGTTCTCATTTTGGGTAATTTAAGATTGATCTTTCACAGCACTGCACCAGCTACTAAGAAGGAGAAAAATGACTGCTACCTCTGCACCCAGGACAATAACCTAGCTTACCTGAATAACATTGCTTTGACATTTTACTATCCTACTAATTTTAAGTTACTGTAGTTCTCCAAGTAGTACACAGTCACAGCTGTTTTCCTGAAACGTGTTTTAAATTTATGGGTAGAATTCATCACACACAGTAGGGGTATTATTTAGTTGCTTACTCACGGGAGTTTAACATCATGCAAGATCCTGTATGATATCTCCTCCACCTCCAGCTGCTGTTTCTGCAGGTCATCACACCTCTACCACAAGTCTTGGCCCAGGCAGATGCAGACACAGGGTAACCTCCGTCAAATGGTATTAGGTTTCTATGCTAAAAGAACTCAGTCACACTCTACTTGTTCTGGATAACAAATTCAGCCTCTTAAGATGGACAGGTCTAGCCTGTGTGACCATCTGTAGCACTTAGGTAGAACAACTAGGTCCATCCTAAGGTAAGTGAATGAATCTTTCCCCTGAAGTGACTGTTTCTCATCAATGACTTCAGAGCTCAGTTTAGATCCCTGGCAGTTAGCTGTTACATGACGTAAATCCCACACCAATGTCTACCTATTATTTTACTGTAACTGAGATCTTAATTTGAAGGGAATGAAAATTCACAAATAAATGGCTGGAAATATACCAAATTCCAACACTAGTCAACATGTCAAGATAAATCAATGATGGAAATCTCCTTGAGCTGCACGCGAAACAGTGTCAGGTCCCTGAAAACTCAGATAGATTTTCTGGCAGTTCTATTTAGCGGTTGTTTCCAGTCATTTTATGTTTAGAAATACATTGCATGTCTTTATTCATTTGTAGCTCTCTTATTAATTTTTCTTTATCACTAAGAAACTCCTAGGACTTTATAGCTAAATATTGATGTCAATTTACTTAGGTAAATTCTGGGATAACATTAATCTAATTTACAACTGTAAACTAGAGAATAGACTTTAATCTCAATAATGTGGAGAACTTCATAGGCACATGCCAATAAAAAATAAACCTAGAAAGTGGACTAGTCAAAGTTCATTTTACAATCATTATTAGTTACAAGTTTTCCCCCCATACTTCATTGTTCATGAATAGATAAATTTCATTGAAAATCATACTTTTTGATTTTTTATGAAAAATAGTTGTGTTCAAAATACTGTTGCTTCCATATTTTAAATGTCATAGATGCATTTGGCACATGCTTATGCACATTTTGATGCTTTCTTGAAGTAAATCTATGAAATTTTTTAAAGGACTGGCTTTGCTTATTGTTTAAAATGAGTTCCTTTGTACCAGATGCCTAGTGTAATTTATGTTAATGTTAATTAACAATATTTGAAGCAAATCATGATAAATAATGCCCCCCAAACATTATGCATCTAGTTGTCTAAGTAATCTGATGAGTTACGAATCAAATTAGCACAAGCTTTGCCAGAGTTGAGACATAGGTCTTTATTAGAAAAAGTATACATCATTTCAGCTGTGATATTTCTTATGCTTATTATTTTGATCAAACCTGAATCACAAAATTATTGTAAAGAAATTTACTGCCTTTGGAAACCCCATTTATCTCTGATTCTGGAGGGTAAGATTTATTTCTCCTTCTTGGAAACACAAGATTAAATTACTCTGCATTTAAAAGTTAATGCAAAGTATTTTCTTTTATAACAAGCCTCTGTTAAAAGGCCCTCAGCTTTCACAATAACAGTAAACCCAGATTTTACCATCTATTTTTAAAAAACACAGAAGTCTGTTCTTGAGCTGCTTTAGCAACAAAACCGTATTCTGAAGCTAATTTTTTAAGTTTTTCAATGTTGACCTCCACACCAAATGCTAACTGATGGAACATACATATATATGTAAGTTGTGTCAGTATTGTATTTCATAGCAATTAGATAAATATTAAACCAATTCCTATCACCCTTTGTTTAGCTATATGGGGCTCAGCTGTGTTGCTTCTAACCCTAACTACATCACTTCAAATTACCGGTAAATTAACAGAGTAACACTTTCAACCTCAGAGCAGATTTGATCCAAATAGTCTTTAAATGCCATTTCTGTTCCTATTAACCTAAAGATCGGCATAGCAGATATTTTCGTAAGGCTGCCCAGCAATACAGGGCATTAATGGCTAAGTTGTGACAGCACTTTTCATGATGATTTATGATTCAGTGTTTAACTTGATTACTCCACTGCTGACTCTGAATACTATTTCAATTAGTGCACAGAAGGTCACATCACAAATATTCCTCTATAATCTATTCCTATTAACACTAATACACAGAGTAACCAAATCTTTTCACCCTTGTTGATTCAAACCATCCATAGCACTAACTGCAGGCTTGTTTACCAGTTTACTGCTCTGGACACATCCAAAATGATAATTTTCGGTCCTTTGAGTATCATTAATAGCTGTACCATGACATCATGAATAAAGCATTCCTCTGCTGCTGTGTGTGCATGGATAATTATCAAAGGCTCAGATATTTTAAATGGAAGGTACACTTTCAAAAAGGATCTCCATCTAAATTGTTATTTCACAGCTAATCATGAAGGGGAAAATAACAAGTGGAAATAGTTAAGAAACAACAGGAGAGGTGAATTAGTAGAATTCAGGGTGATGTATAAAGCTAAAACACTGAGAGTAGGAGGCTTTGTAAAGATAGGATTTGGGAGCAGTGTTTTGCATGATGGGTGTCTTGCACATTCTTGCATACACCTGCATTCTGGTGTTGAGGGCAGTAAATGAGGAGCAATTTAAGCTTCAAAACTCAAAAAGGAAGTATGAGAAAGCTAGTAAATTCAGACAGAAACCTGTTGACTGACCTGGTCCTGCTCATACCTGCCTTCTGCCTAAGAGTATTTAAGAAATATTTTAGTGCCTCAGACTGGTAGGAGAAGTCTGAGGGTTTCCAGTTCTGGTTCTGGCTGCCTCACTTTTGGCAGGATGGACAGTCTTTATCTGTTTCATATTTAGCTTTTGTTGCTATCACTAAATATCATTTTTCTCTTTCCACCTTCTCCCAGGGACATACATCAGTGGACATTTTTAACAGGCAGTCTCTACCAAAACCACAGTAAAGCTGCCACCCCATGTTCTTTTGAAAATGTAGCCAGTGCCTTTCGGGTTATTATTTTAATAGCTCAGGGGCTAAAGCACTCAACTAGACAATGGGAAATTAAAGTGCAAACCCACAGGGAATGCAATAAATGCCCCTCCCCCTCAAACTTCAGCCATCCATGTTACATCTCTTTTCTGAGTTAGCTCCCCTAGTTCCCTTCATAACCAGGGGGTAGAGAGACCGTGAGGGCAATCCGTGCCATGGCTAAAATAATTGCCAAGTATTCAGGGTCACTTGAGGTTCCTAGAGGTGTTCTACTGAGGCCTCTGTCTACCACTTTAGTAGGGTGCAGGTGTCCTGTGATATCTGCACTACTTCTGCTAGCCCTGTATGCTTTGGATCCTCTGAGGCACTTGAATTGGTAATGGACCCTAGTGTTTAGGCAGTTGAATTCCACTTCAGATTTCCAGCTTTTGGTTGCTGCAGGTTAAATGAGATGATGGGCTTTGCAGAGATGATACATGTTCTCTAGGTGAAGGTCTACATTACATAAACAATAACATTTTTTACTGAGCAGAAAAAGCAACAGAATTCCCATGGGTGGGGCATTGACTGAGCAATAGAGTGGGACTGCTTCCCAGCTCTTGTTCTGCAGACGATTTCTGCATTTAATACAAGTCGAGATCATGTTGCTACCAAGTAGGACTAGACACCCTTATGGAAATAACCTGGATTTCTAGCCTTTTAAGTGTTTCAAAAATACAAATCTTATTAGTGTTGTTTTGAAAAATGCATTCACAGTCTTATTTCTTGAAGAAAAAATTTCTGGGTCTGTGGACAGGCAACGCTTTCAGTTGACTGACCGACTTTAGTGTATATGACTGCATTAATGTTTTAATTCTGATCAGGAATACACTTTTAAAGTCAATATCCAAATTGTTCCTGCTTTCCATGTTGTGTTTGGTGTTGCAGAGCAGCTTTAGAGTCCATGAAATGGATTCCCTTTTGGATGAAGCTAGCACAAAGGATGTGATCTAAGAGTCATCAAATAAGACCCAGCTGCTAATTTATGTTCATCTTGTGGACCAGATTAGAACGAGTCCAAAGTAAAATTCCTCCAAATATTTCTGTGTATGTTAGGTTCTTAGTACCAGCTCTTTTGCTGTAAAGACATTGTTTGTAGGACAAAACAAGTGTGTCTTTAGCCATTAAAGAGCCAAAATTAAAACTTGAAGTTAGTAATTAATATTTGTTTTGCAAGCACTGTATACACCTGGAAGGTAATAAGAATGTTTTGAAATTGAATTAAATTACTTCATTATTGCATATTTTTTTTTTATGCATAAGTTTCTTCTTTTTTTTTTTTCCCCTCCTAAATATTGCATTCACAGCTAGCTTACACAAATCTGTTGCTAATTTGCACACAGATGTCACTCTCTGCAGGACATAGAAACAAAGCAGAGATAGCCAGCAGTACTATTTGTTGTGGCATCATACTTACAGAAACAGCCTGGCTTTCATGTGTGTTTTTTATAAAACAAAAGCAAGCTCTCTAGACAGAAAATGCATAAAGCTCTGATTTGCTGTTCACATATATTTATGTAGGTATCTATTTATTTGCTGTGGCACATGTGCTCTTTTTGAAAACAGAATTGCTGAAAATTGAAGTGCTGGAATTGTTTTTAGAACAATGATACTGTTTCCTACTGTGTTGCAAAATGTGCCTGACTACAATTTTGGACAATCTTTTTTAGGGGAATAAAATGTTGACTTTTCCTTTTCCAAGTTTTATCATGCTGAAACTTTCAGCAAACATTCTAAAATGAACCACAGTGACAATCTCTTTTCTCACGTGCCTGGTATGAACTGGATTGAAATCTGGTAGTTTGCATGGATATCTGAGAGTAGCAAGACAAGAATTTGCTTTCAAGAATTACTGTTTGGGAATAGATGTGTAGTGGTCAGTTCCAGACAGAGGTTTAGAACAGTCATCTACTGACATACACCTCCGGCAAACTGCAAGGAAGCTTATATGGATTTGTTGAAGTCCATTAATCAACAAGTAACCCATATAAATAGCCTGAACTTCTAGCATCTAAGGATGCAGAAATTCAAAATCGTATTAGTTACTATGTAGAATAACATTCCTTGTCTCCATTGTAAGAATTTTGCCTTTACTGTGATCAGTGTGAAAAAGTACATGATGGCATAAACAGCATCATTTCTGTACTTCACCCCTGTTATTTGTGGTTACAGCAGAGTACAATACACAGAAGTATTAAAGCAGCAGTGTGCCTCAAGAACTGCAAAAGCTGTAAGAGTAAAGCTCTGATGTTGTGTAGAGTTTTCCCTTTACTGAATTCAAGTACATAGGAATATATGAAATGATGTTTCAACTCAAATATCATGTCATTATTACTTTTTAGATTTAGAATACAGTTCAATAGGCTTCTTGATAGATAGCAGGGCCTTGGATTTGGGAGGAAGCCATGAGCAGGTAGAGTTGAGTGTTCATGACCTGATTTGCAGGCATTAAAGCATATCTGGTAATAATGTTGCTTATGAAGCGTCACACAACATACAGTGTTGTAAAGTTAAATTGTATTTTTAATTTCTATCCATATTGGTAAAATACGAATTCAAGGACTAATAAGGGTTTCTGCAGATACTTCGTGACATAAGAATTTTGTTTATTATTCTATATTAACCTCTTTTTTTTTTTGTGATAAATATAAAGGGATACCAGTAACAAAAAGTCCTTTACATCTTTGGTACCCTCTGTGAACTCCTTTATTATTCAAATTCCTCTTTTTTGTTGTATGAAATGTCAAAGTGATATGAAAAAGGAACAAATTCTACCTAGAAATAAATGCAGGATAACTGCAATTAAATGACAGGACTTAATTTCCCAAAATAATTACTACTGTAAGTCTCAAATACAATGCAAAAAAACCCCAAAGCAACTAAAGAAACCAACATTTATGTATTTCTTGCTCAGTGTGAATTCTAAAATGTCTTTAGACAATTCAGCATTGCATGTAATAGGTACCCAAAAGAAATATTTGTAAGTACATCTATGGGAAAGGAATTGGTGTTTACTGGGATAAAGCAAGCCTCATTACTTCTACTTAGAATTCACTAAGTGAATGTGGGACCACTCCTGATACATGTTACAAAAAAAATGCTAGTCTTTTTAGCTTGTATTTAACATCAAAAGTCATCCTTAGTTTTTTAACTAATGCACCAACATTTTCAAATATCAAAAGTGGCATGAATCAATACAGAAGAGAGGGAATGAAAACCAGAGAAAGGCAGGCTAGAGGGAACATGTACAGAGGTGAACAAAAGAAAGGAGAGTTTGATAGGAATAGAGAGAGGGAAAGTACTGGCACGGGTGAAGCAAGAGAGAAGCTGTGTGTGGTTATCATCAAGGGCATGGAAGGAATGCCTGTAAGCGCCAAAGGCTGCTTCTCTCTAGAGCCTGAAAAAGAGTAGCTGAGTTGCAACATCCCACAGTTGTATGGAAAAAGGCTGCACAACTGAAAACAGGCATTTCACTCTCACTGGAATCTTGCTCACAAAGAAGGCTGTTTTCACTCTTCATGGTTTTGTATGAGGTGTTTTCTAGTTCTTTTTTCTTTTTCATTATTTTAATTTTTAATTGAGAAATCGCATGCTTAAGCTACGACAAATTTGGACTTTTTTTTAGTCTACAACCTATGCACAAAGAAATGTGATAGTTTTCACAGATATAATAACTTCCAAAATTAATACTGTTGAGTTCAAGAGATGTAGAATTTGCAAGTGACATTAACATCTGTTTAGAAATTTGCTTTCCTCTAATATTTGATGTTACACAAATCTATTGATTAGTGGATGGCATCAGGAGGAGAACTTTGGGAACTCAAACTGTTCAAACTATTTTAATGACCCTCAGCAAGGGTGCTGAATTAAGGTTACACAGGTGCCTTGCCATTCCTTAAATCTTACATGAATCTTCAGGAATTAATTTTTCAGTGACCCACTTTTTGTAGGTAATTATCCTTTCTGTTTTTTTTTTTTTCTAGTACAGGGAATACCTCAGCTAAGAATTTCGTCCTGAGATTTGGCATGTCTGTTTCCAGTCATCACTACAATGAAGAAACAGTGAGAAGCATAAATATTGGTTTTGGAAATTGCTGACTTTATCAACTATTACATATTCAATCACTTTAACTTTTAAACAAAGAACCACAATATTTTTACTTATCTGGGTTTTGTTGCTCATGACTGAAAGCAAATAAATGCATAAAGCAGCAAACAGGGAAAAACTTCCTTCTACAACATGAAAATCATCTTTGCCAACAACTTGATTGTGTCCTAGGGACATGCAGAGATGGAATTAAAAGGAAAGATCCTCTATCAGCTCCTTTTTGTTTATGTATTTTTTGTCACTGTGTCCGTTTATTAGCCTGGAGATAATGTGACAGTTGACTCTAGCAGTAGCACAGCACTCATTAGTAAGCTTGACAGGGAGGTGCCAGCAGCTACTTGAGATTATATTTTATCAGTCTTCATGGCTCATTTGGGAAGCTTGATACACTCTGATCTACTCCCAGTGCTCACTGGGACAGGGGCAAGCAACCACAAGTACTTCTAAGAATGGGGAACCTGAAGTTCTTTGTGATAATGTAGATACGAGATAATCTCATTTTAGTCAAAAAATGTAGTGCTGACCTAGCAATTGTGCAACTTCTACCTGACAGATTTGATGTCAAAATTAGACAACTGTTATAGAGTTTTTAATGTAAATTTTCTAACATTTCTAAACCCCTTAGGATAGTTATTTGCAGAATTCACTCTGAAATAAAAATGGAAAAGATGTGTACAAACATTATTGCCACTCTTGAAACTGTCATCAATCAAAAGAAGCAGTGACAATACTTTACAGATTTTGATGTTTGCTCTCTCTTGACTTTTTCCCATGATATTTTTGGTAGATTATGATTTATTTTTTTTTTTTAATTTTAAGATGCTGTTGATTTGTAGCACTGCGATTTATCACAGTGGTGCCAATCCCCAAATTAAAAGATTTTGAATCATTACTTCTGCAGATATTAAACTGTGGCAAATAATGTGAGATAAAATAGAAATTAAAAAAAATTAATATTTTTGCTTTCCTCTCTGTATGTTGAGCTTTTCAAAGGCATTAGGAACATGTTTTCAGTGCTCTGGAAAAGATAGTGACATATTCATAGAATACACACAAACTTTCTAATTAATTTGCACTATTCATGAGTGGGTACTTTGGGTAAAAAATAAACTGTTACATGATTCATGATAAAATCATGACACTTGGCAAAACTGGTGCTTGCTGTGGGTACTGGTGAAATACTACGTGTTGATACAGTTTTCTACTCTGCATGTTAGTAATATCCCCTCCATTACCAGCTGGGAAAACAGAACGTCAGCTTTTGTCATGCAAGAAGAAATGCTTTAATCTGTTTAGGAGGTTGGTGCAGTATGAATTACTGAGATACCATATGTCCTCTGAAACACATGGCAAATTCGTCTTGCCTGAAGAACAACAAGGAAAAAAAATTTGGTTGTGTGGTTTGAAAGGGGGCATTAAAAAAAAACAACAAAAATTACTATATGCTTATATATCATCTTTAGCAATAAATTTCATATACTGTTAAGAATAACATTAAAAAAGTAAAGAACATGTATGGAACAGTCTGATTTCACTTACTCAAATCCTTTTCATGCACTTACATTATCTTGAGATTTCCCTTTTTCCACATATTTGAATATTTTATTAATACATGTTTTTGGTTTTTTTTTTTATAACTGCTAAATCAAACACTTTCTCAAAAAGGATTGTATCATCTCTGTCCTAGACAATGACTAAACACAGGTTCCTATAATAGGAAAAAAGAAAGAAGAAAAATGCCTCAGCTCAATCAGACTCACTGAATAAAGACAGCAGATCTGAAAGTGGCATAACTTAGGGACTTGAGTAAAAGAGGGAGATCTGAAGATTACAGATCAGGTGAAAGAAAGATACAAGGCTGGATGCTTGCTTGAGGAGCATGAGTGCATGTAGAAGGAGAAGATTTTGAAAATGAAAGAAAGAGCCATTCCTTCAACAATGAATGCTGAATTCTAAATACAATTTGAAGCATAATAAATGCAGTATTCCCTGTGGTATCTAAAACTATACTCTTTGAACTGATTATGCTCTTTTTATATTGATAATTCATTCACCTGTTGATACTAGTACATATTTTGGTTTGAGATTCCATAAATATGTATAACCTGAATTTTGGCTTTCAAAGCTAGAAATCAACACATGAATTAATTCTCTCAACAATATCATCATTGAAGTAATGTTATGCCTGTAGCAGAAAACCATCAAAACAAGAAAATTCACTGCTAGGGCTGCACCATGCCATATGTCCTCTAATACCTAATTACAACAGGGGCACAAAAAGCAAGTCATTAAACTTGCATCCTATTGTGCATAGGTATTAGAGGACATATGGTGCATTTCAAATGAAAGTATGATATTCCATGCATTCTTTTATTTGTGGCAACTGTTTTTAACATAGGAAACTTTTGTTGCTATTTTGGCTTTCTAGGAAAATTGCCAATGTTACAGCTTTTAGTAAAAATTATTAAAAAAAAACCAAGCCCTCAAACCTCTGGAACTTGCAATGGCTATTTACATTAAATATGCATTAATTTTCTTGTAGATGTCTGTAAAGTTTTCTATATTCAAAACTTCTGACAAGATTTTTCACCATTTAAATAAACGGAGTTGACATAGGATAGGAGCAAAGGTTCCTTTAGGAAACTTGGTTAAAGCATAGCAAAGGACCCGCCTCACTAACCCCTTTTCAGAATAGAGATAAATTCATACTGAAGTACAACATGGCTGGTTGGTTGGACCAGTTTTATTGAACAACTTCATCAATGACTGGAGAGGGAACTAGGCTAAACAATCTCTAAATTTGCAAATGATACCCTTTTGAATAAAATATTACACTAATGATAAGGAATTCCAGAACAACTTAAAAAATCTGAGTCAGTGGCAAAAACATGATGAATGAAGTTCAAGGCAGATAAATATAAAGTGTCTAGGAAAAAAAGAATCTGAAGACATCTAAACTATGTCTTTATGATCCTGACCATAGACCTAGAAGTTACAGCTATAAGAAAGGTCAGTTCTTGAAGTCATCAGCTTAGTGGGCAGAAGATGTCCAAAAAGAAGCTTACAAAATGGTCATCATCAAAAAAGAAAGGAAGGGAAAAAAAGAAGCTCTCATTTTCCTACTGCATAAGACTTTGTGGTTCAACATCTTGAGTAGTGGAGGTAGTTCTGGCCTCTCCATGGAGGACGTACCAGGGTTTAGAATATAGAGAATTAGGAGACAGAGTAGCTGATTTACGAGGAGAGGTTTGCAAGGCTTGAGTTTTTCAGTTTGTAGAAGAGAAGGTTGAGAGTGATACAGCTGAGATTCACAAAATCATTACAGTGGAAGAAGCTGGTTAATTAAGTTTATACATAGCTGAAGTTTCCGCTTTCAGATAGTCCCACAATTCGAATATATCAGAAGTATTGTAAGACAGAATTTCAAAGCGTGATTTCAACTTTGAAGATCCCTTGAAAGAGAATGACGGCTTAAACTCCAGGCTTGAGGAGTTTCCTATTATTACTGCTGTTATTATTGTTGTTAATTTTTTTTTTTTATTCTGAATTTTTTTCTTATTTCTCAGTTTCAAAATTCTGTCTTGCTGTCCACTATGTAGATTTCAGTTCTTCATTAAATGCAGACAGAGTGGCCAGTGTTAAACAAAACATAGAAATTAATACAGTCCTTTATGGTTCACAGTATCAGAATGTGAACTAATCTAGGTAATGCTGTAGTTGACACTGGACAATTCTTCAGTGCAACACCCAAAAACTTATTGGACAGCTATGTATAACTCAGAGCTAGGTAGAAACTTCAGATACGGTCTGAAGGCCTTGTTTATATTTATTAACACCCCCAAAGGTTTTTGTGATATTTGTATACTTGCTGTTTTCACTTCTCCTTTTTTAAAACAGCTTTATAAGCATGGATCCACTTATTTTCCTTTAATTTTTTTTGTAAAGGGTTCCTTGGACAAATATCAATCTTTTCTCTTGATGCAACTCTTTCTGTAGTTTCTGTACATGTGCAAGAAAGGATATATTTACTTTCCATGGCAGAGTATGCTTAGCACAGATTTTATTAGTGTAAAAGAGGAGGAAAGTAGAAACCAATTATGTTCAAGTATCATTGAAGTACAATGTAATAAAGCAAAAATTGCGCTATTAAAATGAACTCATTCCTGTATTAACCTAGCGTCTGATTCAGGCTCTGTTTACAAAGTGTTTTTTTCCTCTCTCGTGCCCACCTGCAGACATTTGAGATATACAGAACAGTAATATGAACTTCATGAAATGTCAGTAGTTGCTGTGCATTTACACAAACTTGTTGTCTTAAACATAAAAGCCTTCTTAGATTTCCCACTCACACATACAAAATAGGTAAAGAGATTAGCTCACATTAAGGTCCAGTGGCTTGCAAAATTAAAACTGTTGGAGCAGAAAAAATCCCTGATCAGATATTTTAAAATCTGAAAGATAAGATCAACAATGGGCTACCAATAAATTTCAGAGGTTTGGAATAAATCATTTTATACCCCAGGTTTTTTAACGTTAAAAGAATATTTCAGAAATCAGTAAATATCTAGAAGCAGTATATGAAAAAAATTACTTACCTACATTATTTGGTCCATTAAATTAAAGCTCCTTGAGGTTTTCATAATAACTGACCTATTTCCAAAAGTTTTCCACCATTACCATTGTTTCAACATAATATGCTAAATGAATGCACATGTACATGTGTACCAGCAGCACTTACATTATAGATGTCGATATTGCTACTTTTCATTAATGTCATGGAAGATGCACAGAGAAAGAAAAGTGCCTGCACTGAAAGCATTGTGAAAAGCAAGTATCTGTGAATGTAAAAATATGAGGTTTTTAAGTACAGGAAATTCACTTGTAGTCTCAGAATTTAAAAAGTTTGCATTTCTTTTGCAGTCTACACGTTCTTACAAGTAGGACCTCCAGTTATATTGCTTTATCCTGGATTACTAGGCTGATGGTGATATTCTTTAGCAGAATCATGCTTTTCATTGTAATTTTTATTCAGGCTTTTTTGTGATATTAGTCATGCCAGTGTCAAACAAATGTCTACTTGTTATTGGTTTTCATATGGTTGGTTGCTACTAACCCATAAAATTAAGATCATATGAGAAGAGGTAGCACTGTAGGTAAAGCGACTGGTGCTGTTGTAGAAAAGAAGCATCCTGTAAGAATGGAAATTACCAAAGAGATGGAAATTATTCTCATGGGAAAGCTTTCTTTGTTTTTATGATATATATTTTCATTGCACACCAATTAAATGTCAAATAAGAAACATAACAATCATATCCTCTCAAGTACATTATGATCTTGGATAAAACATACTAATCCGATTCTGGAGATGACAACGCCCTGATGCAGAGATAGTCCTTGATAGCTAGATTACAAAACTTTAAACAGTGTTTAAAAAAAAATCAGCAGCATACAGCTTAAATTTTAAGCAGAAAAATTGCTATTACAACAAATAACTGAATAAAAACTTAGAAAAATATATGTTTATCTATTAATGTTGTGGGTAAAATGCCAAAAACAAGTTTACTGTGTCTATTATTTTTATCTTTGACTGCTTGAAAATGCAATTGGGAAAACAAAGCTGTCTGAAATCAGAGTACACAGACTTTCAAGTATTCAAATACTGTTCATCCTCTAGCTCATCTGTGACAAATCTTGGATTTTTGTGCATGTAGGAAGAAGTGGTTTGTAATTATTTTGTTTTCAGGGGTTGCTCGGGTCTTTTTCTTTTTTTGCAATTCACAGCCACAAAATGATATTTTAATGTTTAGAAACTGTGTTTTGGAAATTTTTAGCTTTAGTCCTAGCCTTAAAATAGACTATAAATGATTGATCTATACTTTGTAAGACAAATAACTCAAGCTTGAGATAGGTTCCAGCCAACATTTAAAAAAAATGCTGATTTATGGGGTGGATAATTCAAATTGCCTTTAAAGTGTCTGTTTTACACGAAATATTCTGAGACATGCATTAGCCTTTGAAATGTTTTAGTCTGTGGGCCAGAATCACAAGTCACCTTTGACAATAGTGGTAGGGTTTTTTCTGAACACCGTTACCTTCTCACAGAGCAAACACTACAACAAAACTTTTTTCTTAACAGTGTCATGTTATCTGCTTTGAAGCGTTATTTGGTATCTGTTTAGATATCTAATCCCTTTGTTGGATAAACTGTGTGCTCTGTATGGGCTGGAACAAAGCTGCTCAGGAAACCAACAAAAAGCTGTCATGCTAACCTGTCAGTTAACTAACCTTTGCAGAGGAATTGCTCAAAGTGTTATTCGAGAGGGTAAGGAGGGCATATCAGCTGTGACACTAAAATCCATAGGAAACCGGGCTTGTTTAGCTCTGGTACTCTCAAACCTGTATACGAAAGTATTACTGAATCTGTTATGTATGAGAGTGTGTATATGTATATCCCTTCAATTAGATGAAGGCAAGCATTGTTACTTCCTAAATATATGGTAGCAAGAATGCATTGGACACCGCATATATGGCTAAAGACAGGTTTTGCTTTGCAGAGCTGGAAGTCCTGTGGTTACAACACTGTTACAAGTAAACGTGGATTCAATTGTAAATTTATAAAAAGATATATTTCAAATTGTTTGCTAGAGATCTCATACTGCACTTCCTCTACTATTCTTTCCAGCTCTATAACAACCACATAACTTTATATAGCAAGATTTACTGTCTCTCAAGTCAGATTTCTGAGTGTTCCTGCTTCCATAAAATACTGTGTCTACAGCTGCACTGTGGAAAAGAAAGCTAGAAGGCAAAGAGGAGCTTCTATCTCTATTATATTCCTCTCCATTTTAAAAATATCCAGGTAAGTAGTATCACATAATTCTGATGCTGTTTAACATAAAATTTCTCTGTTCTGTGTCTAGCAATGGGCATCTAAGTTGAGCAGGCATGAAGAAAAGTGGCTGCACCGTTACGTTTTGTAACATGAGCATTTCTTGAAGACTTTATTAGGGTTATTGTGTTACTTTGCTTATTTACCACTTATATGCATTTGATTTACTGCATAGTGTCTATTTCTTATTGCTTTCATTTTTCCTTTGGAGAAAAAAAAACCCTCTCTCTTCCTATTCGCAGCTTTTTAACCTTTGTCATCTATAACATACTTAGAGAGTCTGAGCAGCCATGTGCTCTTAAACTAACATCAATTAAGTTAAGGATTTTTAATATATCCCCATTTTTTACACCATCTCAAAAATAATGTGGGGATTCTATAACTTAATTAACTAAATCTCAAGCTCCTAAAATGCATGTCACCTGGACCAGAAGAACTGAAGAACCATCAGTCATTTAAAGAAATGTACTTCCTTCCTATTAATGTTCTTCTGTTACAGACTCTGGCCCAAACATACCAAGATGTTAAATGAAATGTAATTAGAGAAAGTTCCAAGTATTATCTGAATATTTTAGATTGCTTTTGTTTGATGAAAATAAACTTGACAACAGACTTTGCTGAAAAAAGGTCTAAAATCACTAGTTTGTAAATTAAAACCTTTCTATACAAAGTACTAGTTATTCTAACAGTACATTGGCTCCATTCTGCCCATTACACTTCCTACAGTGTAAAACTGCTCAAAGTGATGAATCTGTATTTGGATTGGTAACATATATCTATTCAGTTCCTTCACTGTATTTCAGAGAATCAAGGCATAAACATTCAGCATGGAAATCTTCCAGTTTGAAAACCAGGGTTTATAGTGGAAACAGCAATTGGGTGACCCAGTGAAATTGAGCTGTGCAGTAATGAATGTTTCCCTCTGCACTACTGGATCCTCTCAAGCTGCAGGGGAGGGCTTGTGAGCCCTATGGACATTCACTTCTCCAAGTGCTTAGCCAGATCAGTAATATTACAATGTAATTCAGCCTATTCAAATAATCATAGCTGAGCCCTCTAGAGGTTTATGTTTAAAACCAGTTTCTACAAGAAAAACAATCCAAAAGTACATGTTTTCTCAGTGGTGCAATGAGTGTAAGAAATTACTTTTGTAATGAGGTAGATCTTTCTTTCTCCATGTGAAACACTGGTGGAAATCACAATAAATAAATACAATGTCAGGTTAGAAAAAATGTTGTAGTTTCATGTTATTGGTTTGCAAATTGAATTTTTACATAAAATTTACACTAAATGGAACCTCATTATACAGTGATGAGGTCCAGTATGATCCAAATCATTGAAATCACTGTACTGCTTAATGATTCACTAAGTGGTACTGCAGTGCCATAAATTTAGCACTAGTTTCATGATTCAAAACACCAGACTGAGACACCAGCAAATCGTATGTGGATCATTAAATTTACAATGAATGTCAGAGATGAAATAAGGGGGAAAAAACACTTTGAGAGATAGGGATAATATGTGCTGTAAGGTGACATCCATCAAGACAAATGATCTTACACCACTTCTGCTTGGATAATAATGGGGGGTTGTTTTTTTGTTATTCTTCATTTCATAATTTCTAAAGGGGCTGGAAGTCTAAGCCCTTAAAGAATTAAAGTAGCTGTCATTTTCTGAGTACCTTGTGATCTGGTTTATTTGTATTTATACAATATACATATGCCACTACATTCCCCTCTGACCTCATTTGCCCAGATTCTCCCCTTAGCAGGATCTACAATACTGGGTTACAATAGCATAAATCACACACATTTAGTACTGTCAGAACACCAGAAAATAATTTTTGTAGCTATCTATTTTAATAAAATATCAAAGACATTCCTTTGAATAATAATATTAGAATTACTCTTTTATATTGCATTTGTAAGTACATTCTGACTTGCATGTGCAAATATAGAAAATGCTTTCCAAAGGAGTAATATAGTCTTATTCAAGGATTGAAGCATGGAATACTTCAATCTTTCATTCTTAGGTGAACGAAAATTTCATTTTTTATTTGATTGAATGTTTTATTGCTTTAACTCTCCTCCAGCAGTTATTTCCTATCATGAATCAGACAGCATCAAAACAGTATATAATATCTTATCTGCATTTTTCAGAAACAACACATCCTAAGTGAGGTTAAGAGTAATGAATAGATTAAAAAGATTTGCATGGATTTTCAGAAAAAAAGTTGTTAGCCATCAATGTGACTGAATGGGAGGATTTACAGTTTCATCCAGAAACATGTAAATTGAATAAAAATAAATGTTCTTAAAAGTGTTATAATCTTTGTGAGATTTAATGATACTGTTTGGAGAAGTAAGAATTCTGAAATTGCTTACCTAGGCAGGTAAAAGTAATCAGACGTTTCTGAAATTTCAGCTCACAACTTTTATTAAAAATTCTATTTAACATAATTGCACTGAGATGCCAAAGGCAGCAAAACATAGGACATAATTGCTATGAAATACAACACTTCACCAACAAAACCGTAAAGTATAGAATGCAAAAATAAAAAACAGTATTATTATTTGAGAATCTATATTCTGTTTCCTTAATGCCAACCTATTTAGCATAGAGCATGTGAAAGATATCCGGAACTTGCTTCCTCCTTTTCTCTCTTTGTAAAAGTAAACAAGATATTTGCCATGAATTATTTTACAAAAAATTAGCTATGCAGAGATAGTGACCTTAAACTCACTTGCAATCTAAGTTCCTATTATGTGAAGCTGACAAAAAAGAACTGTTAGGAAAATATAAGTCCACAGTATCCCTCTGTATCTTTTTGTATCTCTTAGTAACGAGACTCCTGTAAATGCTTCTGTCCACTGTTTTTGCTGTTCTAGCTTCATAAGCCAACTATTTCTTCCAGCACATCTCTTTTTTCTTTGAAAATGTATGGTTTCTGCTATTTTTGCTGACCCTGCTCCATTGAATTTTCATCAGTCCACAGGGCTGATATCAAATTCAGTCCACACTTTGCATGATGGAAACATTGATTCATGTAATTATAATAAAACAAGTTTAGGATACATATAATAACACTTTTTGGATCAAGTATCAGACCAGAGAAGAAGGAAAGTTTCTGGGTTCATATTCCTTTCTTTTGCACATATGAGAGCTTAAGCATTGGAAAAGTGTTCTAGGGCTAAACAAGTCTTAAAATAGTTTGAAATATTATATTACACACCCATTTAAACTCACTGAAAGATATACAATTTTACTAAAAATACTGTTTATAGCTACAGTGTCTGTTGTAAGGAGTTTGCAGATTGTTTGCATTCTAAAATTGTATTTAAAAACAATTTATGTCAGCCAATCTGAATTATTTATTTATTTTTTCCCCTTCACACTGGTCTTGTAAAGTGGAAAATGAGAAGAAAGGAAAATGAATTCATTTACTTTCAGACACAGGAAATGCTACTAAATTTGGACACATGAAAATATTAAACTTTCACTGGGGAAAAAAATAAATGATTTGAGGCCCTAGTGATCACACAGAGGATCCAGACAATTTGACAGGTATGAATTTATCTCACTTGTGAATGAATAACCTTTGGTAACTCACTTGAGACTTAAATATTCTGAACACGTTTTCTCTGGAACACTTCAAAAGACACAGTTCATTTCTGTTTCTACCAAAGAGCCCCCTTGGTTACTTTCAGTTTACTGTGTTTTTTGCTTAGCAAGTTTAGAAGATTAACATAATAAAAGCCTACCAGTGAGTTTTAGACATGTAGGAATGAAACTAGATTAACTCTTTGATTATTCTAAAGTCTATACAATATTTTTTTTGTATCAGCTGAGAGAGGTTTCATTGATCTCCTCTAACTCTTTCTTCAGTTGTACATGGAAATTCACCTCACTATGAAATTACAGGCATACGTTTCTAGAGCAATGTTTCACTATATTCAGTGAGTGACTTCAACATAATCTGTGTTTTGTGCAGCTGAAAGGGAGACAACCAGTTATGCCTCCATGGGATAAAACTACTGCCTGGGGACTTGCCTCGAGATGCATCAAGGTACACCACTAACAAATGTTCCATACCCTCAGAGAAAGCAGAGAGCTGTGGATATAAATGAGAGTGGAGGACAGGGAGTGAGCCTCAGCTGATGCTCAAAGCTGTACATGATTGGGTTGTAAGGGATCACAGCTTTCTAAGTGTGATTTGTAGATGGGTGAAGTCCATTAAATTTGTAGATTAAGGTTACTTTGCTAATGAATTATCTCCCTTCACTGGTCACTGACTATCAGCTAGCAACCGTAACACATACAGGGGGATTCAGTTTCTCATCTAGAGCATGCTTTTTCACAAAAATATATAAAAGAATTAGAATTTAAAACTTGAAGAGGTAAACAAAAAGGGACAATAAATATGACCAGCATTAGTACTTTAAACTTTGATTTGTGTTTATCAAGGTTAAATTGCTTGCTGTGCAAGGTTGCTCTGCTTATGCTAAACTCGTGATTCAATGCAAATTTCCAAATAGTCTTGGGTAATATGTGGAAACAATGATTTAAAAGTTTTCAGAAGTTTGAAAGAGTTATTAAAAATCTTTTATTGCCTCATCATTTTCTGCTGGCCAGACATACGAACCTGAGAAACCACAAGATCACAGAATTGCTGAGGTTGGAAGGCACCCCTAGAGATCATCTAGTCCAACCCCCTGCTGATGGCAGTTTCAGCTGGTGCAGCTTGCTCAGAGCCGTGTCTAATCAGTTTTTCAATATCTCCAGTGATGGGGTTATTGAACACTGGGCAACCTGCTCCAGTGTTTGACCACCTGCACAGGAAAATATTTGTTGCTTTTTTTCTTATGTTTGAATGGCATTTCCTATGTCTCAGTTTGTGCCTTTCACCTCCTGTCCTTTCACTGGATATCGCCTGGAAGAGTCTGGCTCTATCTTCTTTACTGACCTCCATTACATACATTGACAATATTCCCCTGAGCCTTTTCTTAACTCCAGGTTGAAAAATTCCAGCCCTTTCAGCCTTTCCTTGTATGTCAAATATGCCATAGGTATGAAGGTATCTGACAACAGAACCCCATGTTTTCCTATGTTTACAGGAAAAGGGAAATCCTAAAAATTACCAGGTAAACTGAGAACAATTTTAAAGATTTTGGAGAAAGTATGTGATCGAAAGAAAAATGTTATAAGACTGATAATAAACTGAGTCAAATCCAGCCTTTTCAAAACTCAGAAATAATTTGACTTTGGTTTCTGCTATAGACAGCCAGGTTGGTCTCAAGAAACTTTTGGAGGGGTATTCCTGAATTATTTTTAAAAGTTAAAACACAACTTCAGTTATCATTCAGCTGTAGAAGCCTCCCAAGCTGTCCAAGCAGCATTGATATCACATATTCCTATCTCTGCAACATCCTTTTATTGCTCTCTTAGCTTTAGTGGTCTGTCCTCACCCAACAGCACTAGACCCATTTTCCTCAAAGGGTACAGGAGAAAAAGTCTGGGAGGAATGTGTTACTACTGCAAGCAAGTTACTACAAGTTACTACTAAGTCACACCAGCACAGTTGCTTCATGGTCATGGCTCGTGCACAGCTATTCACATAACTGATCATGCTCTAGTCTGTCCCTAGGTGTGCTGGTTTTGGCTGGAATAGAGTTAATTTTCTTCATAATAGCTGTCATGGGGCTATGGTTTTGATTTGTGCTGAAAACTGTTGATAGCACAGGGATATTTTAGTTATTGCTGAGAAGTGCATGCACTGAGCCAAGGCTTTTTCTGCTTCTCACCCCACCCCACCAGCGAATGGGCTGGTGGTGCACAAGGAAGTGGAGGAGATGCAGCTGTAACAGCTGATCCCAATTGACCCAAGGAGTATCCTGCCATATGATGTTATGCTCAGAATATAAAGCTGGAGCAAGAAGAAGGAGAGTGAGGGCTTATGGAGTGATGGTGTTTGTCTTACCAAGTAACTGTCATGCATGATGGAGCCCTGCTTTCCTGGAAATGTCTGAACACCTGCCTGTTGATGGGAAGTGGTGAGTGAATTTATTGGTCTGCTTTGCTTGTCTACATGACTTTTGCTTTACATATTAGTCTGTTTTTATCTCAGCACATAAGCTTTCAGACTTTTACTCTTCCAGTCCTCTCCTGTGTTGCTCAGGGAAAGCAAGCGAGCAGCTGTGTGGGGCTTAGTTGCTGACTGGGGTTAAATCATGATACCTGGCTACAGGATTTAAAACTTCAAGGTTTCCATTTATATACTGAGTTCATCCTGTACAGCTAACAAGCAAGAATGCTTCTCTATACTTCTGATCCCTGTGACCATAGAACTATTATGTGTTCCCAGAGTTAGAAACACAGCCCAGGGCTGACACTCATCTTTGGATTCTAAATATCTAAATTTAGGTTTCTAAATGCAAGTACCAATTTGTGAGTTAAGTATCTAAACTTCCATCTAGTCAATACAATTAGTAGATTCTGGAGAGCTCTTAAAATCACCCCGAAGTATCTAATGGCATTTAGTCAGATGCACAGACTTCTTGCTTTTATTGACTAACATTCAGCTGTCTGCAGTGGGCACTTGAGAGACATAGTTTACATATATATACATACTGACATTTAGAAACAGATTAGATTTTGCAGCCTGCACTGCATACCTCTTGGAGATGTTGATCCACCATGTTTGTTGTTGTCTACTTTGTGCTTTGGGAATGCACCAGCCTTCTAGGTTTCTCCCCATACAGTATCATCCACTGAGAGAATATATACGTGTTTTCCCTTCCCTCTCTCCAAAACTCCTTCTTTGACTGCATCTGAGGAGATCTGCTCTGCTGAAGTGGAGATCTGCTCTGCTGAAGTAGAGATCTGTAGTAGAGCTGAAGGAAGTACACTGATGACAGTTCTTTTTATATATATTTATGAGACTAAGTGTAACAATTTCTTAACTGTAATGGTGTCCTTATTGGGCAGCAGTGGCCAGGCAGAGAGGTTTTACTTCTGTGAGTGATATGCATCAGTGCTGATGTTCCTGTAGTCACCTGAGTAATTGTCCTGGGTTCAGCAGTAGCAGTCATGTTTCTCCTTCATGGTAGCTGATGCAGTGCTGTGTTTTGACTTCCAGCCTGGGAACAGTGCTGGTGATACCGATGTTTTCGGTTGTTGCTAAGTGATGTTTACCCTGACCAAGGACTTTGTGAGGCTCATGCTCTGCCAGGGAGGAGGCGAAGCCATGAGGAAGAAGAGATGGGGCACCTGACCCAGGCTAGCCAAGGAGGTATTCCATACCATAGCACGTCATGCCCAGGATGTAACTGGGAGTTACCTGGAAGGACATGGGCTTCTGGGTGGGACTCGTTTCTTGGCCAGTGATATCGTATTCTCTTCCCTTGTTATTTTCTCTTCTCATTGTTGTTGGTGGTGGTAGCGGTGGTGATTTGTGTTGTACATTGGTTGCTGGACTGTTCTTGTCTCAACCCGTAGGAGTTGCACTCTTTCGATCCTCCTCCCCGTTCCTCCAGGCACGGCGAAGGGGAGAGCCCGGGGGGGGAGGGGGGGGGGGCTCGATTGCTCTCAGCCTGGCACCACTCACTGGGAGTGAGTGAACAAGCTGTCTGGCTAGGGTTTAAATCACGACAGTAATGCATCTGCTACAGGTCTGACCTTCTTCTGAATCCACATTAATGAGATGACTATGAGTCGGGTGGCTGATAACAGCTGATGCATGTACTTCCCAGATCTGATGCTCTCTCTGCTTCTTTTCTTCTGTAAAGTACTAAAGCTAAAAAGAAAACATGTCACACATCTAAGAAGCATTATAAGCTTTCATTGAAAACAATATGTAATTTAAACAGATTAAATCAATAACAGATATACATATCTTCAGCTAGAATTATGACACAATTCTTTTGTATTTAGAGTGCATTACAAAGTAGTCAGATGCCATACAATATCTTAACCAGGAAAAAAAAATAAGACATATCAATCACCTTTATTGTGCTTCATCTTCATACGACATTTCAGCTCTTTGTTTAGGTAAGAATCATTGTACGCAACTTTGTAGAGCATTTTTTCTTTAGTCTACCCATGTCTAAAGAACTGTTATATTTAATAGGATTTCTACTTACAGTATAATTACACTGTATGTGTATAATTAGACTAACACTGCATTAGGCATTGATTGACAAGACAAGATGGGATGAAATGTAACATGAATAGGCTTCATGGTAAATATCAATGTTTACTTTACAGCTGTAAAGATATTTTAAAACCTAGTTTAGTTAAAAGTGGTAATTGAAAATTATAGCAATTGCAGTACTACACTACAACTAATACACTTGCTGGATCGAATCCACAGCTTGAAACTAGTGTATCAAGATACGGAATTAGCTTTCATGTTATACGCTATTTATTTCTACATTAAAAGAGGTTTTATTTATTTATTTTAGCTTATTTATTTATACATTAGGAGAGTTTTCCATATAAATACTTATTCTCCAAATGCAATACCTAATTTTAAAATTATATCTTACAGAAATGTATATAAAAGCATTGAAAAGGTAAGTCCTGTGAACCCTTTTAGTTACTTCGTGCTAAACCCTCACAGCTCCATGAGCAGTCTGTTTAAAAAAGCCTAGAAGAACAGGTGTTTGAAGATAACAAGATCCAACCTAATCAAGAGAGAAGGAAAGTCCTAGAGCAAAGTAGATCTCAAGGTACATATCTGGGTTTGCACTTTTAATTAAAGTAATTATAAACTTTGCCTAGAACAGAAGGTTGTTCTTTGCCATGGTAAATTCTGATCTGTAGTCTATCATTGAATAAGTTAAGAAACAAGTCTCTGTTACAAATATTCTATTAATTAGAAATGTTAGCTGATTACATAGTAACAGCTTAAAAAATACCAAATATAGATGAACTCCCATGAGAAAATGTTGCTGTTTTTAACTGTTAGAGCACTGCAAGGGCAAACACTTGAAGGTAGATTTGCTACAGTAAGATCAGAAAGTGAAGGACGACGGATCTCACACAGTCAGGAACATGACTATTCGCAGTTTTATGGTTCCAAGTGACAACTGCAAAATTTCTTTGGGTCTTTTTATAGCTAGCAATGCCAAGGTTCATGTGTTCTCTCAAATACATTACTTATTAAGCAAGCCCACTAAGTTCTGCCTTTTTGGGTAGTTCTGAGTACTGCCATACACCATGATTTAACCTGGAAGTGAAAAAGCTCTGGGTTACTAGAGTAACCTCGTGGCCCTCCTCTGGACTTGTTCCAACAGTTCCATGTCCTTTTTATGTTGAGGACACCAGAACTGTACACAATACTCCAAGTGAGGTCTCAGGAGGGCAGAGTAGAGGGGCAGGATCACCTCCTTCCTGTTGGTCATGCTTCTTTTGATGCAGCCCAGGATACGGTTGGCTTTCTGGGCTGTGAGAGCACACTGCTGCCTCATGTTCATGAGAAAATGAACATGAGCCAGCTTCCCCTTTCCACCTCCAGGGGACTGGAGCACCTCCCGTATGAAGAAAGGCTGAGAAAGTTGGGGCTGTTCAGCCTGGAGAAGAGAAGGCTGCGTGGAGACCTCATAGCAGCCTTCCAGTATCTCAAAGGGGCCTACAAGGGTGCTGGAGAGGGACTCCTCGTCAGGGACTGTAGTGACAGGACAAGGGGTAACGGGTTAAAACTTAAACAGGGGAAGTTTCGATTGGACATAAGGAAGAAGTTCTTTCCTGTGAGGGCGGCGAGGCACTGGAATGGGTTGCCCAAGGAAGTTGTGAGTGCTCCATCCCTGGTGGCAGTGTTCAAGACCAGGTTGGACAGAGCCTTGGGTGGCATGGTTTAATGGAAGGTGTCCGTGTCCATGGAAGGGGGGTTGGAACTTGATGATCTTAAGGTCCTTTCCAACCCTAACTATTCTATGATTCTATGATCTAATTTCAATAGAAAAGGCAACTGGTCATAAGCCACAGCATTGCCTGAAGCTTATCTAATAGGAAACAGATAATTGGGTAACATAATATCTGGCATTATACATAATCAAATTGAATGACTTGTGGAATACAGATAACACTGGAGTTAGTCACTCGTAAGGCTCCTCATTGACTTTCCCAAATGAAAGAAATTTCCCAAAGCAATCAGAGACATGGCATGGTCTTTCATCAGATATGTACATCTTCATTGTCCACATGTGAATTGCCTAGCTGCTTCTGTACACTGTTCAATGCTATGTATTCTCAGGATGTGAATAAACATATCCAAAATAGATACCTAAAATAAGTAATTGAATCCTATAAGTGCCTGGTGGTCTCTACTGTCTGTAATTGGAATCTAGTCTAAAGTTTGCTTGAGTGGAGTGATATTATCTTGTATGACACTGAGAGGGCATTGACAGGGATCGTCATACTTCACTTCCTCACACTTACTTCCTGTTCCTTATCATCTAAAACAGTCAGATAACTGGACTGCAAGCTACATTTTGATATTATGCTTAGGATAATGACGTCACAGGCAGGAACCCAAGTAGATGTAACCGATTCATAACTTGTCATGGATTTTTTTTCTACTTTGGCTGTTTTCTCATCTCTGATCTTTGTTGGATGAAATGGATTTTTTTCCCTTACAGTTAGAAATATATTCCTATCTACATATGATAAGTTTAAACAACTTTCTTGAAGTAATCTTTTACATATTTTTTCAAAATCGCTGATGTTTCCACAGCTAAGTCTAATATTTTTGTCTCCTCAGGAAATGTTCTTTGCTGTGAAAAAGTTCTGGAACATCAGATCAGGGAAAGTCCTCATCTTGAATTGTTCTTAGGTTCCTTCACAAATGTACACCAGAAGAGAAAGAAACCCTGTAGAAAGTGTATCCAAAGTAATTTCCAGGCTTCTGAGAATACAACTTATGGGAATTAATCCATTCTTTTGAATCAGTATAAACCATTTGAAATCGGCACTACATGGTAACCAGTGAGGGTTGCCAAAACTGATTCAGGGTCATGCAAACATGAACGATCAAATAGTAATATGAGCTTAGTCTTTTTGCGGTACTGCATTTGGGGCTAATAATTTTCAATACAATTATCTCATAGGAATGGCAGATACTAAGTAGTACACATGAAATCTATGCATCTAGGAATATAAAAATATGTATACTCATGTTGAGCTTGTCTTTTGAGGTTAAAATGTGCCTCATAGGATACTTTCATTCATGAAACAACATGCTGGCAGCTGACCTTGTAAATGTTTGTGCATTTCCTTCCGTTTTTTCATTTCAGAGGTGTCCTGATTAAGTGCACTGGAATCACTATATATTAATGTGACAGCTCAAATTACAGGCAGCTTGTAGAATAAAACAGTAGATAAATTGGATTAATGGGTTATACTGGGATAGGTAAATGAATTAAGTTTCTAGGGGAAAAACAGAGTCTCTCTAATACTTAAATATCTGGAAGGTGATTATTTTAAAATAAATAATGCATAGAGAATACTTTTAATAAATGTAGTTGGCCAGATTTATGATTCTCTCTGCTAGCAAGTATTTTGCAATAATTTCAGCAGAATGTTCCAATCTGACATCTAACCTAAATCTTCACCACTTTGCTCATCCTTTTCCTCCAGTTTTCCAGATTCTTGAATTTGTGAGTTGGCACCTAATAGTAATGACTGCTATAGGCCCTTTTGTATTTACAGGATAATGAAATATGTAAATAGAACCTTACAATAATGCCATAATGCCTCAGTCTTGTTTTGGGATAGATGTTTTGAAGGTGAAAGAGAGGCTTAATTTTGTCAGCCTTTCAGTCCTTAACTTCTCACTCTAAGATTTTTAAGTGCTACAATGTCAGAACTCCTGTACCTATGCTTTTGTATTGTGGCCTTTGGTCCACCATGGCAGAAACTCCTGTAGTAGTCACTGCTGTCAACACATAAGGATTTTCATTGATAAGAAGTATGGAGGAGTTTAAATTTATGATCAACAGATGGAAGGTATATTACTGTTTTAAAATCCTAGCCTACTTGTCCTGTTCCAATTGAAGGTTTTGAATTGTGAGATTTGTTTAGAGTGTCAGACAAGCCTAACAAAATTAGGATTTACAGCTCAGTTTTGCCTAGTTTGGCAAGATACTAAATAATCACATTATTTTATGTAAGAAGATTGTCAGAGTGCCATATGAGGAAGAATCAGTCCCTAACTGGGGCAATTAAATCATTAAATACCTAAATAAATCATGTTCCACTTAGTGTATTTGTGTCTTCTTAATGATCTTTACTATGAACAGTTAAATTGACGTTAATAATGGTGGCTCTGTTTGCTAAGGTAGCATAGGGTTCTCACTAAAATTTAGCCATTTCTACACTTGGAACATTCTGAAAAAAAGGACCATGTTCCTGTCATGGCAAATTAGGTCAACATGGAGAAACACAGAGTCATGGGATGATGAAACATTAAAGAGTACATTATTAACTGATGTATTTTTTCATTTTATTTTCTTCAGTGACATTTAACAAATTGAATGTTAAATGCTGAGAGACACAAAAATGCTTTGTTAGATTACTAAAAAACAAGGAGAAAGAGTTCCCTTAGCTGGTGTATAATGCAGTCATATAAAGCTGAGTTTAGGGATAGGCTTTGGAGGTGCTGCTTGAGGTCCCTCATCCCCCAGATATGTTAGAGATTGTTGCTCCGAAGTGCAGTCTACATGATTTATTAAGTTTCTTGTATACTTTTACAGAATTACTTCAGGGAGATTTAATTTTGCTTTTGCCATATACCATGAGGACTTTTTAGAATCTCAAGATTCCGCAAGAAGAAATGCAGCCATTATAGCTTGGAAGGCATCTCTGTCATCAGCACATATCAGTGTTTTGAGTCAACAACAGTTTTTCTGTGTTAAGTATGGTAAGAGAATTAGTAATGTTACTTAGAGGTAAACATTAACTGAATCCCCTTGCCTACTTGCAAGGGTGAATGTCACATTCAGACATAATGAGAGCAAGAAAAGTTAACATGTTTGAAGCTTTCTTCTAAGGTGTAAAACAGAAAAGGCAAGATAAGTTTCTGCAAAAAACAGCAAAGATCTATTAGGTGACAATGAGATTTGTGTATAAACTTCTAGAGCTCCAACTGGGGGTCTAACATTATAACCTCCAAACTCATCCTTCAAGTGCACATCTATTATATTTTAGATGTTTGTTATACAAGATAGTATTATTCAGTTCATACTAGCAGGTCATAAACTATAACCATTTACATTGTAGTTCACTATGAATGCTTCTTTGTTAAACACTCAGACAATGAAGTCATTCAAAGGATTATCACAATATGTAAATCATGAAGTCAGTATACATCTTGCTGTCCTGTTAATAAAAACAGTATTTATAATTAATAAATTAATAACCATTATAAATTAAATCACCACTTTTATTAATAAAAATATATATACATAATTCTAGTTCTGAAAAAAAAAACACCAAACATGCTTTGGGATTTGTTTACTTGGAAAGAAATTATGGAGTTTGAAATAGTAAACAGGTCTCCTAAATTCTGCTCTGGCTCCTCCTAATTAGATCACACTTTTGAATTATAATTTAGCTGTGTGACTAATGACACTAGGGGCATGGGACAAGGGACTTGAAAGTTTTTCTGTTTCAGGACTCTAATTGTTTACCTCTATGTGATTCAAACCTTGAAATATCTTGTTACACCGCTGTGTTTATGTTATTCATTTGGGTACAGTTCACTGACTTCTCATGAAGAGGTTACTCACTTTGTAAGTGGCAACTGGGGTGAAATGGGTAAACATAATTTTTGATACCTATGCTACTGAATTCTTCAGAGATGTTTGATTTTTTAAGATAAAAACAATTTACTTTGAAATGCATAAATAACTCAAAGTATATTTTGAAAATTCTTTTGTATGTAATAATCTGGCATTAGATTGGCCACCAAATGAAAAGAACCGTTGTCCTTAGTGGTGAGGGCTTTTACATATGAGGATGAATTGACTCGTAGTCATGGTGATGCGTTATGTGAAGTGTGTAAATTGTATCTAGCCATATGTGCTAGATTATCATTCTTGTACACGTGTCTCAGTTCTTTCCCCACTTTCCCTCATCTCACCAGAACAGGAGATCCTAGCTCTGAGATGTTGTGGTGCTACAGATGCTTCCTGGAAACAGTAATCCATAAAATTGAGAAGTAAGGCTTCAGGCAGGATCAAAGAACTCAGCACATCTTGCTTGTTCATGATGCAGGAGTTTGAGAAATACAAAGCATGGAAATGACAGACTGGAGATACACCAATATATGCTGAGGACTGCCTACCTGGTAAGCAGCTTTGCAGAAAAGGACCTGGAATTCCTGATGGACAGCAAGCTGAACATGAAGCAGCAATGTGCCCTTGCCACAAAGAAGGCAAACGGTATCCTGGATTGCATTAGAAGGCTGCTGACAGGTCAAGGAAGGTGATCTTTTCCCCTCTACTCAGCACTGACAAGGCCATTACTGAAGTACTGTGTCCAGTTCTGGGTTCCTCAGTACAAGACTCATGAAGCCCAGGACATGAAAATGATGAAGGAACAGGATCACCTCTCCGATGGGGAGAAGATGAGACCCTGGAGAGCTGCTCAACCTGGGGAAGTGAAGGCTCTAGGGAATCTTATCCATGTGTATACATCATGGCAGGGTGCAAAAAAGACAAAACCAGGCTCTTTTCAGTGGTGTTCAGTGACAGGACCAGAGGCGATGGGCGCAAACTGAAACACAAGGGCTCTGTCTGAACATCAGGGAACACTTTTTCACTGTAAGGGTGACAGAGCACTAGCATAGGTTGCCCAGAGAGGTTTTTCAGTCTCTCTCCTTGAAGATATTTAAAAGCCGTCTGAAGATTGTCCTGGACAACTGGCTCAAGGGAGCTGTGCTTGAGCAGGTGAGTTGGACCAGATGCCCTCCAGAGGCTCCAACTTCAACCAATTAGTGGTTCTTTGAAAGGCTGAGGGGCACGTGGCACTTGGGATTGAAATCTTTACTTTGAGTTGGAGGGATAGAGAATGGCGATGCCAGGAACATTATGCTGGAGTCTTAGCTTAGGGAAAGAATTTGGAGGATGGTGGCTGTCCTGGGTTCAGCAGTAGCAGTCATTTTTCTCCTTGGCAGCTGGTGCAGTGCTGTGTTTTGACTTCCAGCTCGGGAACAGAGCTGATAACAATGATGTTTTGGTTTGGTCAAGGACTTTGTGAGCCTCATGCTCTGCCAGGGAGGAGGGGAAGCCAGGAGAAAGCAGAGACAGGACACCTGACCCAAGCTAGCCAAAGAGGTATTCCATACCACAGCACATCATGCCCAGGATGTAACTGGGAGTGAGCCGGAAGGGCTGGGAGACTGCAGGGTTGGAGGAGGTATCAGTGGGTGCTTGGTCTGGTGGGGTGGGGCGAGTTATTGGTCGGCTGGTGGTGAGGTGATGTATTCTCTTCCCTTGTTATTTCCTTTATCATTGTTATTATTGGTGGTAGCAGTAGTGATTTGTGTTATACCTTAGTTACTAAACTGTTCTTATCTCAGCCCGTGGGAGTTGCATTCTTTTCGATTCTCCTCTCCATCCCTCCGGGAGCAGGGAGAGGGCAAGAAAGGGGGGAAGTGGGTGAACGAGTTGCCTGACTGGGTTTAAACCACAACAGTGGCCATGCACAATTTTACAGTGCCTTTCAGAAGATTTTGAAGATGTATGTTGTGGTTAGATTGATCTTTTGGGTGGTGTGGAATATCATTATTGCAGGCACAGGAAACAACTGATTGCTGACTTCACACATGCTGGAACAGAGGTTTAACTTAGGTAAAAGAGCCTTGTGTGAAAGTCATCACCCTTATTGCTTTCTATTGAAATCTTTCTTCTGCCTCACACAGAAGGGGATAAGTATCTCTACCTCCTGGACACATTATTTTGAAGCACAGAAAGCATCTTCAGTGCCTTCTAATTGCAGAGTAAGCTGTTAAAACGTGGCCAGATTTCAATGCACATTACCTGTTTAGCAATAGCTAAAGCTTTATGGTGGCTAGAATAAAGAGGCTTCCTACAGAACTTGCTGGCTGCTGTGAGGCATCTATGTGCTCCGAGTGATTTATACTGTTATTCCCACTAAGTCTTGGTCATCTAATCCAGGACCTTGATAGCAGAAGGGAAGTCAAGCAGCTTAAAAGTTTAGGCATTACAAATCCCAGCACAGCAGCACCCAATTCATTTCGTATATCTTGCCCTTAGTCTCTGATGCATACATTTTATCAGCAGCTTGTAGGGCATGCAGTCAGACAATTTCCATTATGGTCAGTGAAATAGCATGGTTAAAATCCTGTGCAATGCTTTATAAATTTAAATTTAAGCATAAATGTTCTGTAACAAGATTATTGTATCTGATCTGATGGCTGGGGAAAGCTCACTCATTTTGTACTGTCAGCACTTGGAGCAGTCATTGATGTATTAAGCTGCTACACAAGTCATGGCATCTTACTTGAACCAACTTGCAGTTGCAGGGGATTTCAGTTGAAAGAATAAATGCAAGATACGCGTTTATAACAGTGAGGGCAATCAGCTTTGCAATGGATTGGTGAAGAATATGGTAAATTCCCTATAATTTGGAGTCCTTTTATCAATGTCAAATGTCTTTCTAAAAGAAACAACCTACTTCAATATCACTTTATTAATTTATATGCACAAATTAGAAAAACCTACAATTTTCATGCAGAAAGGTAATTTAGATTAGCACATTTTCTATTTTTAGCTATTTAAGGTATTTATGCTTATTAAGCTTATTATTAAGGTTAAGAATTAAAAAAAAACAAACACAAATGGAAGAGTTGTAAAAACTACCAGTTTCCCTCTAAGCCACTAAACCAGGAAGTGAGCTGTAACAATCTTGTCCTGAAATTGCTGCTTTAACAATGGTGCCTCCTGTAGAAAATCCACTTTAAATCCAGGCCAAATTCTGGGAAGCCTGACACCATAAGAATACTCAAAAGTTTTTCTTGATGGAAAAATTTGTTCATATATTTTGACAACATTGTCATCTTTGCATGCATGTGTGTCCTGGGTTCAGCGGTAGCAGTCATTTTTCTCCTTCTCAGTAGCTGGTGCAGTGCTGTGTTTTTGACTTTCAGCTTGGGAACAGCGCTGATAACACTGATGGTTTTAGTTGTTGCTCAGTAATTTTTTACTCTGACCAAGGACTTTGTGAGCCTCATGCTCTGCCAGGGAGGAGGGGAAGCCGGGAGGAAGCAGAGACAGGACACCTGACCCAAACTAACCAAGGAGGTATTCCATACCACAGCACACCATGCCCAGGATCTAGAACTGGGGGCAGTTATCCTGAAGCACTAGATCACTGCTGGTGTTGGGCTGGGTATCAGTAGGTAGGTGGTGAGCGGTTGTATTCTCTTCCCTTGTTATTTCCCTTATCGTTATTATTATTATTGGTGGCAGCAGCAGTGGTTTGTGTTATACCTTAGTTACTGGGCTGTTCTTAACCCGTGGGAGTTATATTCTTTCAAATCTCCTCCCCATCCCTCCAGGAGCAGGGGGAGGAAAGGAGGGGGGGGATTCAGCAAGTGGCTGTGTGGTTCTGAGTTACTGGCTGGGGTTAAACCACGACAATGTGATGGATCTAACACTTACCTACACACAGGATAGAAGTTTCTAAAGCAAATCACTTTTGTCAAAATGGGCTTTGCAAGCATAAACTCTATTACTTACATGTGTGAATGCTTATGCCTACATACTTGAAAGCCCCTTTCAAAATTTAGTCTATTAAATAAACACACAAATTAACAAGACTAGTATGGCTCTCCAGCTGAAAGCTTTCCTTTGAAATAAATGTGGTATTTTACTAGAAGTAAATGGAAACACTTAAAGATGTGGGTTGATAAACAGTATTGAGTTGGAGTAGATTTCTAGCAATTGATGTTTTGACAAAATTGGAGATGCTGAAGCAGGCATTTTAGCTTGACTTAGCTACAGTAATAAATTGCAGTAGTCCAAGCTAGACATGACAAAGGTATGAATCAACTTCTCCATCTTTTTCAACCAGAGATCTCAGGCTTGTACTGTACCTATGATGGTGAAAAGGGGTTTGAATATTATATGAAGATGCCTGTCAAAAGGTAGCTCTTAATTCAATATCACATCAAGAATTTTCATGCTGACAGAATATAAGATTGCTGGTTCCAGAATAATACAGAAATAATATAGAGAAATAATTCTGTTGTTTGTCTGTTCTTTACCACAATTAGCAAAGTGCTGACTTCTTTTGTATTGTGATTTGTTAAAAAAAAAAAAAAAATCCTAGAAATACCTAAGGTGTTTTGAACCAAAATATTCAGATATGTACTAGTTTAGATGTGGAGGTCATGTCTACATACTACACGGTTACTTCTAATGCTATACTGTATTCCCCCAAAAGACATTTTTTAATTTTTTACTTTTTGTTTATTTTTCCTCGTTTTCGATGGGATTCATGACTTCTGTTCAATGAGCTGAAAATGGACATACAGAGTCCGGCTATATGGCCTGTACTGACCATATCCTGAGCTGCATCAAAAAGGGCATGGCCAGCAGGTCAAGAGAGGCGATTCTTCCCCTCTACTTCACTCTTGTGAGACCCTGCTTGCAATACTGTGTCCAGCTCTGGGGCACCCAGCACAAGAAGGGCGTGGATCTGTTGGAACAATCCCAGAGAAGGCCACGAAGATTCTCAGAGGGCTGGAGCACCTCTACTCTTAAGACAGGCTGAGAGAGCTGAGCTTGTTCAGCTTAGAGAAGATAAGGCTCCTTCAAGCATCCTTCCAGTACCTAAAGGAAGCCTACAAGAAATCTGGAGAAAAGCTTTTTATAAGGGCATGTCGGGATAGAGCAAGGATTAATGGTTTTAAACAGAGAAAGGGTAGATTTAGCTTAGATATAAGGAAGAAATTAGGTGAAATTTCTTCACTGAGGTGATGCTCAGGCACTGGAACAGGCTGCCCAGAGAAGTGGTGGAACCACTGTCCCTGGGAGTGTTCAAAACCCACGTAGATGAGGCCCTCAGTGACATGGTTTAGGGGTGGTTTTGGCAGTCCTGGGGTAATGGTTGGACTTAATGATCTTAAAGGTCTTTCCCAACTTAGTCAATTTTAATTCTATGATTTTACTATGAGAGTGGCACTGGAGCAGGTTGCGAAGAGAAGTTGCAGATACTCCATCCCTGGAAGTGTTCAAGGCTAGGTTGGATGGAGCTTTGAGCAACCTGGTCTGGTGCAAGGTGTACCTGCCCATGGTAGAGCAGTCAGAACTGATGATCTTTAAGGTCCTTTCCAATCCAAGCCATTCTATGATTCTATGATATATTAGCTGCTGCTAGTTTTAACAGCCCAGGATAAGAAAACTTCATGTTTGGACAGGAATAAATCCTGGATGACCTTTAGCTATTAGAAAAGGTGTCGTAAAGACCTTAATCTAACACAGCTAGGAAATGTTTAGTACTGTGACGGGTTTTAGATCTTTCATTTGCTGTTCTCAAAACAAGATGCACATTAAAACAACTTGAAAATAGACACTACTCAGTAAAATGTGCACTTTTCCTGTTCTTCAGTTACCTTGTGCTGATTCTGTCCTTAAGATTACATCCAAATGAATCTATAGCCTTTCTGGGGCATAGCAGTCATTTTCCCTTTGTCTCCCCTCTTGTTGCTACATGTTAGTCACACATGCACGGTGTCTGCGATATCGTATAATTCCATAAGATTATCAGATGACGGTTATAGTGAAAAATACTGCTTAGGAGAAAATGGTTAGGTGTTTGGGTTTTGTTTGTTTGTTTGAAGAGAAACGAAAGAAGACTACTGAGAGGTTACGTCTATCATAATTTTTGCCAGCATATAAGATTACTGTAAAGAGCGCTCCTTGCTCACTGACCAGGTGAAAATAGTTACCAAGTATTTATTATACATACTGATAGGATTCCTCTGAGCCTTCTCTTCTCCAGGCTGAATGGTACCAGCTCTCTCAGCCCTTCCACTGTATGTCAGATTCTCCAATCGCTTAATCATCTCTGTAGCTCTTTGCTGGACTTGCTTCAGTAAGTCTATGTCTGTCTTATACTTGAGAGCCTAGGACTGGTCCCACCACTCCAGGTGTTCTCACCAAGCCTGAACTGAAGGAAATAATCACCTGCCCTAATGTGCTGGCACTGTTTTTCCTAATGCAGCCCAAGGATGTTCTTGGTGTCTGCTGCAAAGATGTATTGCTAATAGTCAACTTGTGCCCACCAGGATCTTCAGATACTTCTCTGCCAAGCTGCTTTCCAGCTCGTAGCCAGTGTTATTCCTGGTGCATGGTGTTATTCCCAGTGCAGGACATTGCATTTCATTTTGTTGGACTTCTTGAGATCACTGTTAACAAGGTTTGTTATGTTTTAATAATGATTAAGCTTATGTACCTAATTCAACTGTTGACGTGTCACATTTTACTTCTATACTGCTGAGTGTTTTATAAGTCAGTACATAGCAAATATCACTTTAATTTGCCATATTTTTTCTTTACATAGGTAATTAAAAATGAATCAGTAAATTTGGGATACATCTCATTCAATTAAACTTCTTCAAGTTAGCTATACAGACCAATTTTCAAGCTTAATTAAATTTACCTTAGGAAGGATTAGGGAAAAGGAAGATCTCCAAAGTAGGTTTCATTCCATACATAGAAATGCATCTGAAATGTATCTGTTGTATCACCATCTGGAAATCTTTTTTCTCTTGACTGACTACAGATGGAATTTGTGTGAGCAGTTTAGATTTGTCAACTAGAGAGAAATGAGAAGCAGTCACCCCAAGTAAGGGGACCTGGGGATATATTGTCATTGTTATCTAACATGGTTGTGAATGTACCCATTAGTTAACAGCCTTGTATAGAATTCTAAAAATTTCCCAGCCTTCATGCCATAAAGTGATTAAAAAATAATAATGAAATGAAATTTTATAAAAAATTATTTTAAAAGTATTGACAAAGTATCCCTAAATTTTAAAAGCTTGGAATTATTCAGCAGTGCCTTTCACTGAGTTTTAAATACTCTAAAGCAAAATTTCATTATTTTGTCTGGCCTTACATACTAAAATATGCTCTCTCCAAGTTATCATCTAAATTATTGTCCATACTGGTTTCCAAAGATTGATCCATTTCTGCCCTACAAGAAGGTAATAAAGAATCAAGTTACATCTGGTTTGATTTCCCTCTAATGAAACAGCCAATTGCCCCATGTCAGAAAAGATGTACTGTAGGTAGTCTTCTGGGATTTTACCTGGCTTTTGCCAGTCAATAAAGAAATAAGATCTAACATTTCATTTATAAAACATGAATTCCACTGGGTTAGCGGCATCAGGAATGATAACAGGTTTTTATTCTTACATGCAGAATATTTCAGAAGAATTTTTTTGCTATCTACCATTAAGGAAACAAAAAAATACCATCCTTTGTGATTTTTTCACTGATGTACTTATTTTACAATGCAACAAAATAGTTTTCTGCAGTGTATTTTTTGCAGATGTTATCACATGTGTCAGAGACCTGAGACATGGAAAGCTACCACCATCCAAGTAAGATCAATTCAGAGTGAATCCCCTAGAAATTAAGCATTAGTACTCTTCTTTATGCATTCCTCTTTGCATCTTTTTTGGTTTTAATAAAACCAGATTATGTCTATATAGATGAAGTAAATATATTATACCTAAATGACATTCAATATAATGCCAAGTCAGTGCTCCAACCACTCTTATTAGCTGTTTTCAAGGATGTTTCAAGTGACAAGTTTAAAAAATTACCAAGAACAATGCTTCAGAAAGTCAGATGTGAGTGACGAGCTCTGAACTAGCACACTGGCATTGCAAATCTCGTCACTTCATGTATTCCTTCTTGCTCAACGTGACATCACACTCACTGAGAAATAAACTCTTCTTATCCTTTCAAATTTTGACACGATTGCAGGGTTGGGTTGGAAGGTGAAGCTTTAGAGGAGCACTGTAATTTGCCATTGTGCCAATTCTGTGCTTTAAATTAAGGGTTGCAGTGACAGTAACTATTGAAAAAATTAGGATGCTAGCATCTGAAGTCTTTTTTCTACTACAGCGGAGTATTTAAATTTCTTACTACAAGTATTCAGCATTAATACATAAGTTCCTAGCATCAAAGTGGATGCAGAAAGTAGCTGGTTAGAACATGAATTAATCTTTATACTGCAATGGACAGAAAAAGTGCTACATAATGAGATAGGATGGAAACTTTCAAGTTGATTTTCTTTCAGGTTCATAGTTACATACTATAGATTCACAGATTATATGTGCTATATATTATGATTTCCTTGAGTCACCTATTAACAGGGTTTTGGTTTTAATTTCAGCCAAATTCAGCCTTGTTTCTTGAAAAGTTTTCTTCTTTACATATATGAAAGAATTGCTCTGAAACATTGAGATATTGTACTTACTTCTATATTTTTGTCATATATCTGTCCGTCAGTTGCTTTTGCAACGTTAGCTTGGGTGGCACTCCTTTGAAGGGAAAGGTCTTCTATCTAAAGAAGCTCAAGCATGAATTTTTTCCAGCAAGCCAAAAATGTAAGACAGGTATTTGTAAAGTGTGAAGTAAAATTTAATTTCAGGCATTTTTTTTCCTTTAGTAAAGCATTATGATGTTACTGAAATATATTAGGTTAGCATAGAGAAACATTTTTAAACGAGACAATCGTTATTAGAAATCATATCTACTCTCCATAATAGTTTATTTACGTGGTGTAGATAACACAGACAAAACCAGTTGTGAATAGATATTATTTTGTTACATTGTTAAATTTATCTTTGTTTTTCTAGGCCATTTAGGCTGTATTGAGCTTATCCTTGAATTAAAGCTTTGTAAATTGCTTCAGCTAGCAGTCAAGTGATTTTCCTGTTTTCTAATTACTGTACTATACACTGCAACATAATTTCTGGGCTGGTTGTGCGTGGCTCCTCCTAGACTGGTAGTGCTCCAAACTTGGTAAACAGACCTGTGAAGGTTTTGTTATGGGGTTTCATGTTTCCTTTTCTTAAAAAAAATGGGCACTATTTTTAGCAGCAGCAGGAGCTTTCTGCCATAAATAGCTGCTTTTCAACATATATTGAACTCATGGTATCCATATCCATGTGCCCGGTATATTTTTTCATTTTTCATTTCTGAGCTTACATTGCTCAGAAGGAGGTTGTGAACTTACTTTGATAGACACAGAAAATCTAACCTGTGAAGTCTGAGAAGCTCTCTCTTGGCTTTTTTTTACTCCCTTTAAGATGAATGCTTACTGCCAGAGGACCCTGTTTTAGCCGTAGGAAAGGAAGGATGGAAACCACTCCAGTTAGAAACTGAAGTGAGATCTTAACAGTAACTAACTGTGATGGTTTCAACAATAGTTCTCACAGGAATTGTGCAAATGGAGTTTTTTAATTCCACATCCTTTCCTGTTGCTCACAACCATGAACAACATCTTAGTTTTAAGGGTTTCATAAAAAATCAAACAGGATTTCCTTTTACTGCAAGTAAAGGCAGCTTTTTATTCTCTATGCCTCATTTTGAGGCACTTTCTTTTCTGGAAGATCAATAGCAAGATGTGGCCTGTCCCTATTGTTGCTGATACACCTCACCATTTGACTCATTTGTTCATTACTAAAATCACTACAAATGTGATTTCACTAGTTTCAGAAATTTTAGCATATTCCCAAAGCTATCAGTAACAAGAGGAATATAAACTCTAGAGTTAGAGTTTAGTTTTGCAGTATCTGTTTTATCTTTTCCTTCTGGTTCTTGTTTTTCATCCTTATTAAAAATGAAAATGTTCCATTATTTAACCATATACAAGATACTTATCAGAATAATATAGTGTTCTACACCCAGCTTTGTGTTGTAGTTTGTATCACAGCTTTAGTTTGTACTTCTGCTGTAACGATGACTTATTTTATGTTTTGCCATAATAGTGTTATACTGCTCCTATACACACCATAACTGTAAAACATACTGTGCTTCTGCATTCATTTGAAGAGCAACTACTTGATAAGTACAAAGTAATTAAGCAATAAGACATGACAGGGAGTGCATTTCTGGGGAATTATTGCACTTCTCAGATGTCTTGAAAGATAGGAGGCTAAAGGTTGAGTGACTTTAGCCACCTGAGAAGTGGAATAATCCCCCAGAAATGCATTGCTTACAAGAGTTTATTGCTATTATGAAATGGAAATTATGAAACTAAAATAGGAGGAAAAGATTAAATCTGTTCATTTATGGAAGATTACTTATACAGGCATGACATCACTGCCAACTATATATGTGTCCAGAGAGTTCTTAAAGACACTTCAGAATTAGCACATGAACAACACAACTTATACAAAACTGCTGTTTCAGCACTTTTTATTTCCAACTTTACCTAGACCAGCCCCCCAACATTTTCCTACAAAATCATATTTGTATTCTCGGTACAGACTTTGTCTCTTATACAAATCACACAACCTCAGGGGGTGTGGTTATTCTGAAATAATCATACCCCCTGGAGGATTAGAGGCATTTGGCTGCTTCCTTGCCTTGTAAAACCCCAAGGTCATTATCTCATGATAATCACATCTCCTGGAGTTGCCTTATTGCTTAAGTGTAACACTAAATTTTAATTACAATGAAATAGAGCTCTTCTGGTAGTTTATACAACATCCTGTGTGCACAAAGCCAGATGGAAATAATGCCTAGCTTTTACTGTAATAGCATGTGGTGGGCTTGTGCTCCAGTGCAATAAATAATGATGGTTTTGTTGGGTTTTGATGAGAAAATAATTTTGTACTAAATTTGCAGTACACTACTATAACGTTTAATTTGGGATCTCATTTTTTTTCTGATTTGTTATAAATTAATTTTAAATTAAAAAATATAATGAAAAAATACATTCCAAATAGCATTCCAAGTCTCTGATACTAGCATTCACTACCGAGTTACACTTGAGTTTGCTGAGGTAGGGAGTTTAGTATTTAGCTCTTTGGACACCTCATACAGTCATCAGTAAAAAATTACTTTTGTGCTGAAACTTGACATACCGAGTTTCAAAAATGATTCAACATTTCTGTTTCTTTGAAAAGACTCAAGCAAAAAAATAAAATTAATACAGAATTCATATAAGGAGTGCATTTCTCATTCTTAACTCTTGAGCTCTGAAGGTGGAAACAGCATCACATTATTAGAGGTTTCATGAGAAAAGTTCAATTTTTGAGATGGAATTTAGATTTCCAAGTCTATGTGGTTCTTCTCTTCTCAAGCAAAGTGGACTACTAGATGATGGTTTTGCTTAAGAACTTGCATACATATATATATGTTAAATATTTTCAATTGTTTACACCACAAAATCTTAAAATATGTTTAAACCACTCTGATTTGGCTGGATTATTGTATTTTGCTGTATTTTGTATTTACCAGTCCCCTGACAGAATGTTATACTTCTGTTCTGTACTTCTATCAGGCAGGATGTTTTACTTCTATACAGGAGTAGAGAGAATGTAATTTTTCAAACCAAATAGCTGCAAACATATAAGACATATTTAAGTCCAATAATTTAAACAACCACACACAAAAAAAATCCCAGACAAAATAGTCAGATCTGTTGGACTACATAGTACTATCTGAATGCATTATGTATATAACTGCTTCTACACTGTTTTAATCCCAGTTAGAACTGCAGTTATGTCTTGAGGCATTTAGAGATAGATATTTGCTGTTCATTCTTAGTAACTGTCTTGTAGCATAGCACTTTTTTTTCAGAGAGCTTTAAAAATGTTGTTTTCATTCTATTGTTTTTTTACGCATATTTACAACAAAGATTATGACATTACTTATGAGAATGATTAAACTATATGATCCTAGTTTTATCATGTTTTATTTTATTGTATTTTATCTTTCTGTACTGCAGCTTAGGCAATTAAATGTTAATATTGAATTTAGCTCTTGAAGGTGCATGTCCTGACATTTTTATTGTTATTAGCATAATTTTTATTTCATTATTAACTCATCATGAACATAAAAATGTTATACTCATATAATCACAGGTTAGGTATGCTGCTTAAAGTGGAGTTCCTAGCTATTTGCTAGCAGAGTTGCAGACAGATCATTCTGCCTCAACAAGTCTGTCAGTTGATCAATGCCTTTTCTTATGCCCAGTGAAGCCTTCTTGGAAACCAGTGACCACTTTCAAACTGACTTGTTAGGAACGGATATTACGAAGATACTAAGCTTCTACACAGTCCATGAAATGAGTGGCTCTCGAAACAGGGAAACCTTACTGGTGTTCCGCATCAGGATATGAGGAAAATTATCCTAATGAGGAAAATACTAACAAAACATCCTTTAATATGCCTCAAAGGACTGGTATGGGGGACATGTTAGAAATTAAATTTCATTAGTTCTAGTTGCTATGGGTTTTTTTTAAACCCCACCCCACCACACCCCATCATTCCTCATATGACTTGTGAATCAGTAAGTCACTTCAGGAAGGGTTAGCTCTAGCCTGTGATAAGAGAGATCACTAAAATTTTAGTAAACTTTGACCAATCATTCTGAGACAAAGCTAAATTGATTCTGTAGTATACAACAGTGAAATTTAATCAGGTTTTGCTGTGCTGATACTTGCTATCACTGGCTAATGTTAATTATTTTTCAGTAGTACTGATGTTGAATTGCTAATAGAAATTTTTTATTTTTGTCATCGTGTTCAGGATTTTTAGCAACAATAAGAATAATAGTAATAATAAAAGTAATTATAATGATAATAATTATAATAATAGTAATAACTATATCATGTTAGGAGACAAAATTATAAACTGTTGCACAAAATAACCATACTGTGAATATTTCACCCTTACCAAAGCCTCTTATCTTGTTCTGCTCTTACATATAGGTCATATTATGCACTGCTTTGTGCTAGTTTGACAAGAACTAATGTGGATACTTAAATATTTTAAAGGCTGCACATTTCAGAATGATAAAATACTCAACTGATCTTCCTTTCCTGTTGAATTTGTGGTTAACAATACAACAATTTAATCCTTTTTTTGTCTATTAACGATTTTAACAACAAACACTAAAAGTTCTTTTGGGGAAAAATCTTCAAATAAGGCTACGCAATGACACTTTTTAACTACAGTTGTTTTTTATTCAGCCGTAAAATCTATCTTTCATATAGAAACCCACTTACATGTCTTACTTCAGTGAAGGTTATTTGTAGACTGAAGGTCTTTTCTTGTCAAGATATGATGAATACCATGTGTGAAGACAGAAGAGCATCAGGACCTGTATTAGCCGGAAAACCCACTGATCTGTGAATAACCTAAAAAAGAAAACCTGAATATTAGCAACGTCGCTTTTAAGAATGATCCATCAAATTCAACAAGCAGATTCACAGAGATGAATCATCTAGTTCCTTTTACTCCAACAATACAGTAAAGGTTATTTTCCTTCCTTACAAATAGAAGTTCTGAAATACAAGAAATAGAGACTTGTGAGTCTTTTTTCAGTCATAAGGAAATAATTCTACATTTTTCATTCAGTGTGCTTTTTAAACATTTTTTTTCCTTTTATTTGTCAATTGAAGTAGGTGTGCCTTAGCCCATCCAGTACACAGATAAGTTGTGTGATTATGTCCCATTTTTGATGAAGTTATATTTTCTGTGAAGATTAAATCCTCTGTCAAACCCATTTTAAAGATCACAAAAATTATTTTATCACATTTTATTAGTTTATCACAGCATATAAAACTATTACTTCCTCCTAGCTTAAAAATCCAGTGAGACCATTGTAATAACCTCCTCACCTTCTCTGATGTCTGATAAAAACCTTGGAATTTTCCTTAGTCTCTCCTCTCCCTCTCCCTCTCCATGTAAAGATGTAAAATCCACCTTGAATATTTGGATATTTGAAAAATAATATAGAGAACTTAGATGTGGGGTTAATTTTATAACTTTACTGTATTTAGAAAGCAGATGGACTATCTCCAACATCATCTCTTACATTAGGGAAAGTAGGGTTGCTGGGTTATCATTAAGAGCTAAATGAAGAACAAATTAAATAGAGTGTTTAAAAGAAATTACAGTAAAGCATATTTTTTATTTCTTTAATGGGGGAGAACAGGAGTGAACAGTCAGTGACTAGGTCATGGGAAGCAATTACTTTTTACAAGGGTTATGAGCAGAAAGCAAAATTTTATCAGTTAACTTTCATCAGTTAACATAAAGATATCATAAGTAAATTTAAATATAGTTATCATGCAGATTTCTGTACACCCAAAAGGGTCCTCTGCTTGTGTTTCCTGAAGATGCCCTTCACTATGCAAAACAAGCATTCTGCCCTTTGTTAATGCTAAACAAGCATCAGTGCCATAGATGTTTGTGTGGTAGGGAAGGGGTAACCAATATGATACTTGGCATATCAAACAACCTGAGGGATGCTGAGCTCAGAGCTGCTCCTCTGCATTTCTGGTGCTTGGAGACACAGGGATCCTGAATTCATCAGTTTTAGGGTTTACTGACAGAAGTTAAAAAAAATTCTTTTCTGGTAATACACCACGCTTTAGCTCAAGGCCAAGATTTGGACCAGTCATGTATTAACATGCATTCTTTCCCTAAAATAGTCTTCCTAAAAAAGGCCCTAGACAAACAACCTTTATGTACTTCCTGCTTTCCTCTCATCTATGTAACTCCAGATTTTACCAGACACAATAAGTTTTTCAACTATGAACAAGGGAATTACAATAATTTTTAGGAGTCTTTCAGTGACCAAGTTCCATTTCTCTTGCCTTTAAATAGCTAGTAATTATTTATACTGCGATATGAAGCTTTTTGATAATGTTATTTATATAGTAATATTCATTATGCAAATTATATAATATAATAGCAGCAATGTAACATAGCTAATGATTTATAGTTGCAAAAATGAGAACCTTATGGCTCAAACCATCTCTGAATATCTGGAATAACCTTGAGGGCATTTGAACACTTAAGTATCATCCATTTAGAACTCTTAAAACAAATAAAAGATGAGCACGAAAGCTAATCTCAGGTATTTGTAGTAAATTTACTATTTAGAGGTGCTTCAGGATGTGTATTTAGAATTTAAAGTTTTGTGAGGCCCCGGCATATTTAAATATTTGTTTTTTTTGACATCTAAAATTAACTAATTATAAAAATGCCGGCTTTTGTCCTGGTGACATAATGAAACTAAGCATGTCAGCATAATCAAAAGAACTGCACAAGAGAGAAATTCCACTTATTTTAGGAAGCTTAAACAGTGAAAAGGCCTTGAAACATATGTCCTACGAACAGGAATAGTCATAAATCATATACAAAAGCCGCAGAGACTGTCGATGGTGCTTAAATGCAGGACCACAGCAAAATGAAAAGCATGGTCAGAATTTGTCAGTGAAAGGCTACCTGTATTATTGATTTGAACTTGAGTTTAAACAGCCACCCTTTCAATTTAATATCCCATTCTGCTGATGTTAAAGCAAACTCACTTCTAAATAAAACAGGGAGTTGAAGAGACATGTTGCTCGATATAACAAAACAATGAAACAACTTAATTAGGTGATAATGCTTCTGGCACTGGAGTATACACAGTAATAAACTTTTTGCAGTTGATTAAATGCTGAAGTGAAGCAGAGCATGAAATCTCTCTCAGAGGAAGGAGCTGCCTCTGGATCTTCCTGTTACCTGTAGATCTCCCCACTCCCCACTTGATAGCAGCCGGTCTTGCTATCAATTCTTGTGTGACTCTCAGCTGTGGGGTTTGGCAGTGCAGCCTTTGGAGGATCCAAGAGATCAGCAATGACTTTGCTTCTGTTCATTTTTTCCATTACTGTGTGCCCCTGTGAGTAGTTCCCGAAGTGACTTTTCACCCACAGGTTACTTACCTTCTGCTTTCATATATAACCGGGTAAAGGTATTGTAATAAAGGTGAGGAGATACAGGCACTCAAAAGAATACACGTGCTCAGCAACGGGTTTATAAATTTAAATACTCTGAACAAATAATTTGGTAACTTGGCTTCCTTCACTTTTACAATTAGGATACAAATGCAAAATACCTTCCCATTGTTCCCAGAAGGAGAAAAGCAACTGAATATTTCTAGGAACTGAAAGCAGTTTTGCATCCAGCTAATTGTTCATGCTATTTCTAAGGCATTAAAGCATATCTTACTGTACATTATCTGCATTATTGTCAGGTCTATAGGTGCTTATCAAGCATTCTGGTGATCACTATAATTAATAACTATATAAGGATATGTTGGATCATCTGTTTTTTCCTCTGTGAAAATACCAAGTTATTCCTTGTAAGGTAAGCTATAGAAGACAAAGCCATAATTTCAATTTCTTTTGGTAAAGGAGGGTTTGGAATAACTATTGGACAGCATGCAGTTTTTCCCCCCAAATTTAATGTCTTTTTCTAGATGCATTCTTATTGTTAGTGGCTATACTGTTACAGCATAGAAACATTTTGTGGTGTAGATCATGGTGGAAGAAACAATCTCATAAATTTAGGAAGAATAATTTCTTAATTATGTCCATTTTAATTTTATAAATGGACTAAAACTTCTGTTTGAACTCCTGAAGATCATAGATGCATATCCCCAGAATTCTGCTACTTTGTGTAAAAGTACTTTGCAGACAACCTAACTTTCAAGGAACGTCCTTGGTTCGGCCATTACATAATTCAGTACTTCTGAATACTTCTGGGATGCTCTGAAGTTACATTTTTATATTTAAAAGTCTAATTGCTAAGTTCCTAGGTGAGCTTTTTAAATGCAAATGTAGCACATCTACCACTTCCATCCTTCTTCTGCTCCCATGATCATCAAATCAAGCACCCCTCTGTCAGTCTAGGCTTCCTTCAGATTTGTAACCTGAACTGAAAACTTAATGGCTCTTCCAACAATTAAATCTTTGACAAAAGCTGGTATTTCTTCTCCACAGAATGGCATGTTCAACAAAATGGCTTCCCTGGGGCCCAATCTCCATCTTTAAACAAAAACAGTTCTGGTTCTCTGGAGACATTATATTTATTGAATGTAAATGTCATAATAGCTTGACAGGTGTTGAAGCTTGTCTGAATTTTGTGATCTGAAGCTGTAGTATCCTACTGCCTGCCCCACAATTAATCTTCTTGTCTTTGTATAGTCCCAGGGTCTATGCCCAGATAACAAGGGGCAAAGTGACCTGTCAGTTAAGCTTAGAAAAGTGCTAAATCCTGAAAGAGCACTTAAATCCAGCACTTAAAAGGACCTCCTGTACTGAATTGCCTTTCCTACCTTTCAACACTTTCCCTAGATAAGATGATGGAGAAAGGGCAAAAGAAAATCAAAAAACAAACTTGATAACACCTTCCCTTCCAAAGACCATGATTTATAACAAGATTGTGAGCACATTCTGAAGCTATTTCATCTTGAATTACAGTATACCTTTACAAGTGGCTGCTAAACAAGGAGTTCATGACAGTACTACTTGTGTTACCCTCATACCGTTCCTTGTGCTGCCACTAAAATTTAAAATGTGGTACATACAAAATAGATCTATAAATTTATATAGTAACTATCCCAACAAATGCAAACTCCTTCTTAGCAACCATAAAATTACCTTCTGTTATCTATCACCCAGTGAATTATAGTTTCATCACTTAGAACAGCCAGCAAAACTGAATAACACTGCCTGTCTACCCACTATTTCACTCTTATATTCAGTGCAAGTGCTGCAGCTTGCAGAGAAAAAGGATAAACAACAAAAAATTAAAGCTGAATATATGGTACGGTAAATAAGGGTCATGTTATCAGCTCTGCACTGAATATAATTTTTAAAAGTCAGTATCTACCTCTTTAGCTTTTAGTCTGAACCACAAATAAATCAACATAATTTTGGTCTCTAGATATGCCAATCAGGTTCTTATGTTTATGGAGCATTCCACTGTCAAATTACTTGCATTAAACGTGGCAACAGAATAACATGCAAAGTCCATAGTTTTTAATATGGTACAAATTGATATAACTGTTTATTTGACAGAGTACTGGGAACAGTAAACACATTGTTAGTAAAACCGTCACCAGGTGGTTGAGATATGATCACCGAAAATTCAGAGAAAGATGTGGTTAAAAATTACAGGTATTTGGTGTATGTTTGAAATAATCATTGACTGCTCATGTGTATTACAGGAGCATAAAAAGCTGAATTCATTAGCTGAATTATTTTTCACTAATTATTTGCGCAGTCTGGTTAGCAGTGCAAGTGCTACAAGTGAACCTAGGATCTGAATTTGTACAGAGGAACAGCTTTTGAGGAGCATTTCAGTGGAACTCTTTTTTGCATTCTGCCTTCACATAGCTTTGTGTTAAGAAAAAAAATTTAAATATACTGTCATTTGGTTCTTGGAGAATGGAGTCCAAACATACATTTTATCTAGCTTCTATTCCCCAGAGCATCTGTCGTGATCTTGTTTTTCTCAAAAATGTGATAAGAAACATTTCAAGCTGTATTTCACAATTTATCTAGATCTTATTCCTTCAAAGTGTGATAAGACCTTTTTTTTTTTGCTTTCCAAGTGTGTAAATAAAGCTTGACATCAGGCAGAAATCTAGGTCTTTTAACATTAACATTTGAAAATTATGAATTGTCTGCCACATAACTTTGATGATAATGGTCTTATAAAGGAATAAACAGGAAGGTCAAGCTGCCAGTGCCTCATATACAAAGAAGAACTAGAACATGCTGCCTGAATAGAACTAAGAGTAATGTTAACTGATCTGCTACAAAGCACCAGGAATAATTTAGCATTTTAACCAAGCAATTGAAAGAGCAGATGAATACTTTTGCTTCACAATAGAGGACTTAGACATTTGGGCAGTGAACTTCCATAAACCGTACTTCTTTTGGTTTTAATATTCATATTTATTATCCAAATAGCCTTCTTTTTTTTTTTTTGATAAATTAGCAAAGCTTACTAAAAAAGCTCGAGACAAGCTCAAAGGATGGAAAAAAATCTCTGACATTAAGATAAAATGCACATTACCAACCCTATTTTGATTGTTTGCTCTAATGTGGATTTGCTGCGCAGCATCTGACTTGTCCTTTTAAGACTGAATATCTCTGCCTTATTATGGTCATTTCCTCTTCATTTCTTCTGACTTCGTTAACCCAAGTCTCCCTGCCCACTTTCTTTTTTTTTTTACATCTTTCCATTATCCTTACTCCACCGCTCTCCTTCACATACCCTGTTAGAATAGATGGGAATCTTTCTTTCTCAAACTTTCTCTTATTCAGAGATCCTTAGGGTTTTTTTTAGAAAGATTTTTTTAAAAAGCAAAATGAAAGGGACAAAAAAAATTTTTTTAAACCTGGTATATTCACTAAGTTCTTGACAACTGGCACGTCTCTGCAACCTCTTACATGAGGGTTTTGTTTCTTTATCTAAACGCCTTGCAAATAAGACATCCCTTCATAGTCCTCAGGCAAGGTACTTTGGCATGGAAGTTGTGTGGAACAGGAACTGGGCTTTTGTATAAATGATATGTGCAATACCTCCAACCAAAATGGAGCATTAACATATAATTAATTCTAAACTTGAATAGATATAGTATCGGTGCAGCATTTTACACAGTATTTTATGAAAAATTGCACCCTGAAATACTTCTTTTATTATTAAATACAGCTGAAAAATTGAATAGACTGTAAAAAACCTATGAAGCAAATAAGTAAAACCAAGAACTTTTTGTTTTCTATGTCTATTCCAGTACAGCCAGAATACTCAGAACTAGATTGAGAGCTCCACTGAAGAAGCTGAAGAACTGCATTTGGGAGAGTAGCAGTGGCCATTTTATATAGCAACTATGGTTTCTTCTTTAAGGGTTCTTTTCTTTCTGTCCCCACCCTTTTTTTTTATTTAATCAGACCAGCATAACTGTGTACCACTGACTGTTCTGCCTTTTCCTAATAAGCCTTAGTTTTTACCTTGCAAAATTAAAAGAACACCAGTATCCTGTTTCCCCCCCCCCCCCCCCCCCAGTAGGCTGAGACTGCTCTACACAACTGCAAGTAGACACCAAGCTTCTGCAGGTGGAGGTAAACACTCATCTCCTGATAGGGTATTTCAGTAATGGACAGGAGTGAAATATTCTTTTCAACAGACGTATCTGCAGCTTTATTTACAGATTATTCTCACTTTGCAGATGGATGGCAGTTTTTCAGAGCTAATCAATTTGCCTAGAGGTTTTAAAAAGATCATGATCATAATAATAGCACAAGTGAAACTGTTTAAATGCTTTTTCTTCCCTCTAAATGCTGCTGTCTGTGGAAAAACAAAGAAAACATCACAATGTCTAAAATACATCAGGTGCATACTAGAGTTAACTGATTCCACTTAGGTGATAGGTATTTGAAGGAATTTAAATGACAGCAAAACAGATAATTAGACAAATCTATTTAATAGTACCCGGGACCCAGAAATGTATCAAATCCCCATAATTTGTTGTACCTTTATTTATCCAGAGTTGTTGAAAATTTCACAGGTTAACAAGGTATTTATGGGAGTGAAATACTAATTCAAATGGTTCAAGGACTGTCATCATAATTGCAAGTATCCAAACTGAAATGTCAAGTTCCTTTCCAATATATTCTCAAAAAATAATTTTCCCGTAACTAATAACATTAACTTGCTTTTTTGGCTGTTTATGAATTTTCCCCCTCTCACAGTATGAATGAATATTGCACTTAGTAACTGAACATTGGAAGGAATTAACACTTTAAATAGCAGCCATGGAAGTGGGTGCTGGTGTTGTGTGTAGGTAGGGTTGTTCACACTCCCATGTTTTAAGTTAGCATACTTCAGCTTACGATGATGATTTTTAAACTAAGATGAAGGTTATTCCAAAACTGTACTCAGCTTTTGTCAGAAGAACTATGCCAGCATTATCTTCTAAGTATTTAAACTTAAAAAAGGAGCAGTTGCTTTCTCTGGACATAATACAGCTGAAGACATACACTATGGGAAAACAGAAGAGCTTTTTAGATGTCTTGGTGTCAGCCTATTTAGGTGTATTTTTTTGTCATTATTTATTAGTTTCTTTGAATGATGAGTTGGGCCTCTATTTTAAGCTAATCAATGCAAATATTTTTAGTAGTTTTGAGGCTATCTTCCATTTGTTTTATCTCTGTTTTCTGAATCATCTATTCTACAAAATTGCATTTTAGATAGGACGAACATTACTGCACAACATTACAGCTGTACCTGTACAAATAAAAAAAAACTTGAATGGCACAACCCATATCTATGCAGCAAATCTCTTTTTCAGTTTACTGCTATACATGTCACCAAGAGGCTGAAGCATGAAAATAATGCTGTTCTTTGTTTATATATTGCATCACACGAGATGTCATAAGAATACATAGAACTATGTCATGTGTAAAAAAAGACAGAGCTCATTTGTATTATACAGTCTACCACTTCAATATTAGTATAGACATTTACAACATTTAGTACTCTAAGACTATGGAAAGACCTGGCATAAACCCAAAGTTTGCAAGTAATGCAGAAACTTTAACTTAGACTGTTACCAGGATGGATCTGAAAGGTGAATTTTGTAAGTGTTAAGGTATGTAAGAAGAATTTACAGTACTATATAAGTGCACATTCTGTTCTGTCCCTTGACTCATCTTTCCCAATCTGCCTTACCTTTCAGTTTGCCTCATCCACCAGTTATGTTTTGTCTACTTACAGCTTTTTGAGGGAATGACTGATATTTTAACCTATTTCTGCACAGCAGCCGTACCAACTAGACTCAACATAACTTTGACTTTTATAAATAAAAATAAGATTAAAACCAAACATGAACATTTAGATAAATGAAGAACATTCAACAGTGTCACTGAATATGGATAACAAAAAGCAGCACCCTTTTTCCACCTCCCCTGTTTCCCAGTTGAAAAGAAAAATGAAATTAAAGCTCTGCTTTATGGTTCATGCAAATCTCTGGATAAATAGATTGCTAAATTGGATGTCTTGTGTGTCAGTAGTGCTAGACTTCATAGATACAGGTAATATCCTTAAGGAACAGACATGGTGTTTAATGGGTCTGATAGATGGCCTTTTACACTACAACAATATTGAGGACTCCATGACAAACACCCGACAGCTTAAACAAAGTTCAGGCATGCACAATAATAATGAAAAATCTTAAAGCATTCATAGACTTTACAGTGGAGTGTCAAAGGTCTTTTGTAAGTCATTGTATCTCTGTAAAACAGGAAAGTGTTAATCAGGAACTGCATCAAATAACCTGTCAATTATGTGATTTGATTTTTGTGGTGCAGCTTGTCTTTAAGATTGTTTTTCTGGAACTATGTCAATATCCTTAAAGTTCCTACAGTACAACATGCCACTAGCTGCTGTTTTGGCACAATTTCTGATACATTGATGCTTATCAATATAATCATGTAAGGCTCAAAGGAAAACCACTGAAAGATCATAGCATCATATTTCACAGTGGAGTGGCTGTCATCACAATATATCATGCATGCATGCAAAGGTCATACTGTAAATCTGTTTCAACAGGGCCAAACTCTTACTGCCCCAGAACACAGAAGGAGAAGCCTGTACATAAGGGAATTGCTGATGTTACAACCTTAAAGAATTTACTGACAACATGTAGCATCCCACAGACATTGCTGCCTTTACTACATATTTGTAACGTGATTTTTTTATTTTTTTTTATGGCTTCTTTCATATCTACAAAAGCTTTTATTCTGTGAAATAGGAGTCTATGGATTGCAGGTGTTTGTCACTGAAGACAAACAGTAGGATGTTAAGATAACGTCTGTTAAGACAGAAGTAGGATGTTAAGATAAGGTTGGGGGGGTTTTAACCTGCAAACATTTTAGTCTATTCTGCTTTCACAACAGCTTACCTCCTTACTTCTATATTAGCTTTGGCTATTGAAGTGAGCTATATGAACTCCACATCACTGAAAGTTTAAAAGACAATTTTGAAGAGTCCAGACCAAATGTTACCAGAGATCATAGTGGTATTTGTCACATTGTGTTCTAGTTAGCCCATGTGACCACTGGCACATGGGTACACTGTGATTCACATGATGTTTTTCAGTAAGGCATTTGAATCATGGTCACTGATTTAGTTGCATATCTATAATTGTGTTTTTTTTTTTTTCCCATTGGTCAAACTTAAAAAAGGTTGCGAGACCTTTGACTTATGTTTCGGTAATGGCTATTAAAATCAATTCTAGCATTAAAGTCTCTAAGAATGAACAATGCATTGAGTGGAAAATTGATTAAATGGTCAAAGAACAGTCCTTTGTGGCCTCGTTTGCTTTTTCAATTAGTACAGATGTGACAGCTGGTCTAGGTGGCTCTCCAACTTTCACAAAAAATGTCCTTGAAGCTCTGTCTTTTTGTGAGCCTTTTTCTTCACTGAAAGATGGTTTTGCATTGAAGTTAGCACTTCTGTATTTTTTTATACTTAATTTTTGCATGAAAGCAAGCAGTCACATGCATGAATTGTGCATTTGACTGATAAGACACTCAGGAAAAAAAGTACTGCTAGGTGAACCGCTGTGCTTTTGAGGAACTTGATTTCTATATTCTGATGTGTTTCCCAGGTATTTGTTTCCCCGCTTTAGGAATGATGGGTGAGTTCATGCATATGTTTGGCACCAGACAGCTGACAGGGAGATGACACATAACTGCAGCTACTTCAGATTGCTTTTGACAAGAATTTCTGGGTCTACAGGTGAAGAACTGATGGGAACATGTGTGAATTCATTTAGGGGAGCTCCTGTAAGTCATGTGATTAAGGCACTTAACTGGGATTTAGATGATTTGAGGGCAATTCTAATCCCAATTCTGACGCAAACTTACTATCTGATGTTGAGAAAGTCATCCTAGGAAAGATTTTTCATGAGCTTTTAGCGCTGGCCTAATTCTGCTCCCATTGACTTCTACATAAAAAGAGATCCCAGTGTATGCCATGGCATGGCATATCATGGCTGTATTGGTTACCTATTACTTGTCTCTTAGAAACTGCAGGTAAGGTAGATAAATGTCTAATTTCACTGCTTTAAATAAAAATATTATGGCTCAAATTATTTTCAGTGTGCAAATATGTGAGAGAAACAGACAGAAGACTGTAACATTAACTGTGCTTTATCTCCTTGTCCTATCTGATTGCCATGTAACATTCATAAATGCAAACACTGAGATTGTTTCTGTATTTTAACTATGCAAACAATTTAGTTATAATAGGCAGTAGGATTGTTTTTTGGTGCTCCAATGTTTTATTAATTTAATTTTCCACAGTCAAATTCTTTTTTTTCATTTTGCCTTATAGCCTGTATTTCCCTTGGTATTTGCAATTATAATATTTGTTTGCGATTATTCTGCAACATGCTGTAATTCTCAACCATCTGACAAGGAACTAGAATTTGTATATAGCATCTTATTAAAAAAAATAGATAATGACATTAAGATCCCTTAATTTATTTTTGCAAATTCAGAAATAAATTCCTTGATTAAATTTAATGCATTTAAAACTATACATTTTATCAGATGTGTAAAGCACATGAGCAAAAGTCAGGTCCCCTATTGAGTGGCTATAACTACCAACTAAGCTGCTGCAAGTTGTATCAACCTGTGCATGGACTGAATTCCTCTCACAATATTTAGAACAATAGAGAACTACAAAATGAATTAAATGGATGGCCTTTCGAAGTTAGTGACCTGCTTACAAATGAAAACACTGCTAAAGAAATTGGGGATATCCCCCTCAGAACAATCAGATAATTCTGCAATTTAAACAATAAACCAAACACTTTGGAACATCAGCTAATAATCGTTTAGTGTCCTAAATGATGAGGCTTATTTAGAAATAACATTATTTTGTATTGCATAAGATAAAAATTGCATTAGTCTGAATTCTTCCAATAGCCTCTAAAAAAATCCATTGACTAACATTCCACTTCAACAGCAGCAGGTTTTTCGGTCCTTCTACATTATCTCTTGTTCCTTCAGGTAACCCAAGATGAGGTAATTTTTTTCTTCAAGAGTAGCAGTAAGGGGTGACATTGTAGATAAACCTTTATATCTGTGCCTGGGAACAAAGTAAACTGGGCTTTGAAATGATATAATTTGAATGAATAACTGGGACTGTCTTTGACCATGGATTTTCACTGTGTGATTGTTGTTCTTCCCATTTTAGGGATAGACTGTGGAAAACAACTTCCCCAAGACACAAATATTTTATTCCAGTTTGGATAAAATGTGTCCAGAATGACTGTAGTACATTTCACTTTTACTAGCAATGAATCCTGACCTTTATTTTTCAGGTGTCCTCTGGGAAAAGAACTCGTCCTGGGACATGAGACACATAAGATATGGTCAGATTGAAAGGTCTAATTCTTTATATTTGGGGAAGAAGAATTACAAGTAGAAAAAAAGTGCTGTTACAAGAAGATAATTATTTTTTTTAGTCCTGAGCCCTGAGAACTCCTATGTTATCACAACATTTTTATAGGAAGCTACAGCTAGTAATGAGTAGGGTAATTTGTTCCAAGGCTCAAAACAGGACTGACTTTTTTGAAGATCCCACTACAACAACAATCTTCTTTTCCAGTCAACTCTCAGATTGGTCAAACAGCACAGCTCTCTTGGGATATGAAAACCTGTGGGCTAAGATTTGGGATGATTGATTGTTACTGGTGAGGATGAGCAGAAGGTTATGAACAGTGAAAACCTGAACTAGAATGATTAGTTCTTGTGCAAGGGCTCGTGTTTTATTTGTATTTTGCAAGGAAAAGCTATTGAATGAGATTGTACATGGTGCTATGGCTAATAACCAGTCAAAGCTACCCATAATTTGAGAAAGGAATAATACGCTATTTCTGCTGTGAGGATTAACATGTGATTGTTGAGTGTTAGAGGTAAGATTTCATCAGCTATGCAGGAAAACTTCTGATTTTACTGAAGATAGTGTACCAAAGTCATGTCTTACAAACATTTCATGACAGAGGCCGCTTTTCTCTGTCACAGTTCCTACCTGAGCTTTACGATTCACTCTGCAAACCTTGAGATAGAGCTTAACAGCTGACATACAGACAAATCTGTAACTCTTCCCTCCCTCCCTGGACTTTACTAAAGTCCTTTGCTGATATTCACTGGTATTCCTGTTGTTGGTAATTTTCAGAGCAGTATAGGTTGTTTTTTAGACTACCATAACAAATAGGAGGTTATGCAAGTGGCAACTTGTTCTATAGTACAGTGTCATCAGCAAACTCTGCCCCCTTGCAATCCACTTCAAATTATTTAAAAAAAAAAAATTAAACAACTTGATCCTAGTACTGACCCCTGAGACACTCGATTATTAATATCTCTCTTCTTTGAGGTTATAACTATTTATTTCCTATCATTTAATCACTTTTTAATCCATGACAAGCCCTTGCCCCTTACTTCATTGTTATTTATTATCTTTAATATTCTTTTATGAGGGACCTTTTCTAAAGCTTTTTGAAATCCAAGTAAATTATGTCCACTGGGTCACTTTCATCTACTGTCTTATTAATATTTTCAGAACCTTCTAACACATTAGAGAGGCACAATTTTTTGCTACAGAAAGCTCGTTGGTTTTTCCCTTGCCATATATATTATGATTACCCAAGTGATGCACTATTTTTTGCCTTTTGAATTTTGAGTCACCATAACAAACTGTAATTCTCAAGGCATCCCCCTAAATTCTTTAAAAAAAAAAGAAAAAAATATAAAAAGTATCATGCTAACAACTTCCCAGCTCTCAGGAATGCTGTGACTGGTAATGGTAGAGTGTGATTTGTTGCTAAGCTACTCACTCAGTCAAATAATTTGAAGGATGGTTCCAGAACTTTCAGTGAAGAAACTGATAGGTAGGGATGTAATGATTCCAAACAGATGTTCTCTCTCTCCAGAGGGAAAACATGGGAAACGCAGAGTCCTTCCTCTCTCCTTATTCCTGAATGTAGGGATCAGGGAATGAGGGGACATAGAATTAAGGACAGTGCAGGGCCAGAAGGTACGAAAAAATGTCCTCTCTTCAGAAGATGAGAAGGACTTTGGTGTCCTTCCAGGCAGCTGCAGGTATTCTCAGTCTGCCATAGAATCATGGACATGTAGACAAGGCACTGAAGGTAATTAGTAACTGGTGAAAAGTTCAAGGAGAGCTAGGTCTCAAGCCACACCTAGAGTGGGGCCAGAGTAAGATGCTGTAGCTACCTGGGGCAAAAAGCCAAAGTCTGTCCAGCAATTGGTACAGCTTCTCCAGCCACTATTGAACTGGAGTTCAGTGTTAGAGACCTAGCAAGAATATAAAAATTTTATAGAATATATGACTGATATGGTTTTTTTATCCAGGTTATAAAGTTACCTGTTCATTGTTGTTATTTCTTGGAAATGGTAGATTGGCATGCTCTATTGAGATTATACTCTTAGTTTCTTTTATCATTGGACCTAATAAAGTCTGTTTCCAGGGCTTCTATTCCTTTGTCAAAGCAACATAGATGGACTTCTTCATAGCTTGCACAGCATTTGAATAAACGTTCACACATCCATCCCCCAGCTGGGACTGTGCTGCAGGAAGCAAAGTCAGTTCATATGGCACAGTATTTGAGTGACTGTCTTATCAGAAAGTGTTTGAGGTCAAGGCAAATGATTGCGTTTTGGGTACTAGTTGAGTGTAATTCTTAAATTGCACGGTTTTCCTAAAAGCTGTGTAACTAATACAAAAATAACCAGAGCCATCTACTCAATTCACCTTGCTAGCAGCATGGTCTTTTGCCACCTGAACAATATCAAATTGTTGAAGTCTAAGAAGCTTAAAACGGTGACGGACAGCAATATTCATGGTCCCCTAAAAAAAATGAAAATTACAATAGTAGGCTGGGTTTGTTGTCAGTGGAACAAGTAAGGTTCTGAAAACTAGTTTTTAAAATCAGTCAGATTTTCTTTTTTGATGCAGAATTGTTCAGAATCATTCATTAAAACTGACAATAAAGTAGAAGTTTCCATTGAAACTAAAGTCTTCTGGAATTTCCCTTTCTTCTGGCTGATTTTCAGCATGTTCTGCTTTTTTCATTGCAAGCAGTTCTTATCAGCTTTGCTGTTTTTATTACCTAATAAATCTCTAACTTAATTATAGTTAATATAGTGTTACCAAATATTCAGAAATCGTGAGTAAGACTTCACAATTCACAGGTTTGTGGGTTTCCATTTTTCTTTTTTTCTTTTTTCTTTTTTTTTGTAATAACCTGTTTGGGGTTCCCCTTGTTTGACTTCTATGTTTCACACTTCTAGGAAATGCTCTAATTTTTTTCTGCTTCAATATCAGCACTGGAAGCAAGGTATTTTTTTTTTACAGTTAATAGCCTCCTAATTAGTATATATCTAGGAGATAGGTCTTTAAGAGAAACATCAAATATCAGAAGGCTAATAATAAAATTGCAAAAGCTGGCAATATTGTTATCCAAAAATGAATTAAGATTCCTTATTTTGCCAGAACAATAGTCATTTGTCTCCAATTTATCAGTAGCCTTTTAACTTTTACAGTTATGTCAGAGGTGTGGAAACATTTATTTTTATTTCTTACCTACAATTTACTTGTCTCTCTCTTAATGATGTTGTCTGGGTCTTCAGGCAAATTATTACACATCAACTTGTCATTAAGTCACAGTTTTGAAATAGTTCTCTTTATCCTGTGTATCCACTGATAATTAAATAGGTATGCCAAAGTTCTTCCTTTACAAACAAGAACCTCTCTTTCTTTACCTTTTCTTTGATTTTAATCTTTCTCTTTTATTTTTATTTCCTTTCTTTTTTATTCTGTTGTGGTTTGTTCTTTTTTTTTTCCCTGTTATTCATTCACTTTTTAAAGTCTTTAATGTCCCCCTGCCTTGAGAATAGAAAGAAAAAACAGTAAAATCCATTAAAGTGCTAGCTGAACTGTTAAGAAAGTTGTTGACACAACATGTCAACATTACACTTTATTTACATGTTCAGGGCAAATTAGTACTCTGCTATGCCGGTTCATACAGGCTATATGAAAATATCTGTTTGGTTTGGTTTATTTTTCTCCACATTGGTGCCTGTCAAAACATAAGGAAAAACTTATACCAACAGTTTAAAACACACTCCTTTGTAATTTTGTCTGCATACTACTGATGTGTGCCTCAGCAGAACATTAACACTGCTGGGGAAGTATTCGGGTATACCTGGAAAGATTAAAGATTATCTGTTTTGTAAGAGATTAAATACAGCCCCTCTGTGCAGAGCTGATGTTATTTGTCTTAACCAGGCAGATAAAATGGAGTTCGACTGTGTCAAAAAGGAAGATCTGAACCTGTCCTTGTCTTGTTCAGGGAAACAGAGAGAGGTGGGGGAGAATGAAGAAAGAACAGAGGTAGGGTGGAAAGCCACAAAGGAGGAAAAGCATAAGAAACTAAGCCCTGAAATAAAACTGCTGCCCCTGGGAGGATGGTAGAAGTAAAAGGCTGGGGTAGTGCCTGTGGAAGGACCTAGACCAAACAGCCCGGCAGCTGTTAGAAGATATCCTGCTTTCCCCCACCCTGTGCTCAACTTGACTATAAGATTATATTCAACGTCATTGTAAATGCCCCAACATTGAAAAATGCCAATATGTGCTTTGTTTTTACCATTACCTATTAATGAAAATATCTTGCATGCTGCATATAGATTGGAACTGACCTGCAGAGGGGTTTTTTTCTTCCACTTAGTGTTCTGTATACATCCCTTTAGAAGACCACTGAGGTGCATAAGTACCTGTTGCTATCCATTTAAGAAGGAAAATCTACTTAGGTGCTGGATATTAGAAGACCAGATTATTACTTCTTAATTTAAATTATGTATGTATTTACAATACATTAGATTAGATTAATTACATTCTTAGTTTTATTTCATACCAAAAGGACTGTAATTCACTATAGCCACCAACACTTCAAACACAAGACTGGGAATTTGCTTTGGACACATCTATGATCTTTGGTAAATCCTAGGAAGTCTCTGCAACATATTTTTAGCTCGTATTAAAAAACACATTGAAAATAATTTCACTACAGGCCAATATGAAACACTAATTTAGAATAAAAATAAATTTAAAAAAAAGAAAACTTTCTCTTTGAAGTAGTAAAGTAAGTGTGGCCTCTGAATTTTCAAATATTTTCTCTCTGATATATTGAAACAGTTCAGCTCTTCCGTGTTTTTATTTCTCACCTGTTGACTTGTGGTGGATCAAGCATATGCTAGATCATGCAGTATGTTCTGGGACTCATCTGTTTTACAAGATTATGCTTTGCTTTTTCATGTTCAGTAAGAGTAACAAGCTATATACAGGAAAAGTAATAGCAAAAAGCAGAACACAGGCTCACTGGTCCTTCTCATGTCTTCCCAGTCATGGGTTTATAATTTCTTCCCCTCCCCTGCTAGCTTCCACATGTTCAGATTGCAGATTCTTAAAGGAAGGTATCTAAAAACACGTTTATATTTTATATGATTTATATATAATATATATAATATATATATATCATAATAATATAATAATATATAATAATATATATATTATATATTATATATATATATATTATATATAATATTATAATATAAATATAATAATCACACAGTATCACAGTATGTTAGAAATTGGAAGGGACCTCGAAAGATCATCTAGTCCAATCCCCCTGCCGGAGCAGGAACACCTAGATAATGTTACACAGGAATGCGTCCAGGCGGGTTTTGAATGTCTCCAGGGAAGGAGACTCCACAACCTCCCTGGGCAACCTGTTCCAGTGTTCCGTCACCCTCACTGAGAAGAAGTTTCTTCTCAAGTTTAAGTGGAACCTCTTGTGTTCCAGTTTGTACCCATTACCCCTTGTCCTATCATTGTTTGCCACTGAGTAGAGCCTGGCTCCGTCCTCGTGACACTCCCCCTTTATATATTTATAGACACTTATAAGGTCACCCCTCAGTCTCCTCTTCTCCAAACTATAGAGACCCAGCTCCCTCAGTCTTTCCTCATAAGGGAGATGTTCCACTCCCCTAATCATCTTCGTTGCCCTGCGCTGGACTCTCTCCAGCAGCTCCCTGTCCTTCTTGAACTGAGGGGCCCAGAACTGGACACAATATTCCAGATGCGGTCTCACCAGGGCAGAGTAGAGGGGAAGGAGGACCTCAATTTTTTTTTTATAAATATTATATTCATTATGACATTTTTGGGTTTATGCTTTTATATATTTATTATATATGTGATATATTTGAGAAATGTCTTTGCATACTAGAAAAACAACAGCCTCCCCCCACAACTTGCCCATTGCCATTTCTGTTCCCTCACGTTTTTGCAGTAAATTTTATGGTGTCATATAATACTTTTTCATCCAAAGTGTTGTGCAAGTGTATGCAGGATCATAACAATAAATGCCTGTCAACACCATTTAAAAAGAAAGATAAGCAAATCCACTATGGATAGTTTCCAGTAAAAAGTAAAAAAGGAAAGAGGTCTGGGAATATTAAGATGAGCTAAGTGGAAGTTCTGAGTTAGATCTACAATGCAAAAATTGGATCCTTGGTTTAGTAGACTACTTATGAAAAAGAATTCTAAGTCATTTAAGTAACACCTTCCTTCACAGGTTTTGGAAGTCAACCATCCAGGGGGATGAAAGCTCTATGGATAGCTTGGCAGGTCAGTGGAGCTCAGGTCAACTAATTGACATTGTTAATCTGTGGAGGGGATACAATTCAGAGTGTCTGGCCTAGTCCTTGTGTCATCTGCCTCTCCAAGAATGTAAAATCCATCTCAGACACTTGAACTAGCATAGGGGATCTGTTTCTTTAGTAAACCAGTGTTAGAAAAACACAAAACATAAAGTGTCCTCACAAGGAGGTGGATGCTGGAAGCAGGACTCTCAAAAGTCTAGTTTGTGCTTCCTAACCATTGTTCAAAGATGGTGGTGGATCACCCACCGAGGGCCAAGGACCTGATACCAGAGGGAATGAAAGCTAATGGCAGCCCTCCTGCAAGTGAAAAGAATTAATGAAAAATTTATGACCTGTACTGTAGAAACTGCTGCTGGATAGTCCCCAGATAAATGAAATTAATAAAGTTGCAGCATAATTAAGCCATATCTTTCTGTTTTCTTGCGTGGCTGGGGCGATATTGCAAACTCAGCAGAACTAAGGAAAGGAAGGATAGAGTTTGAAGGGATGAGGTTTGAAAAGCGGAAAACTGTGTGTATTAAAAAGAAACTCCAAATAAAGGATCCATAGATAATGGCAGAGGGTTTTGGTTACATCATAATGATTAATTTTGAGAACATTTCAGTTTATGGAACTGTCTTCAGAACTGTATTGAAAAAATATTTTTGCAGTAAAGAACGAAGAAGGAATTGGCCCTCTAGACACTTTTTTATTGAGTGAAGTAGGTGAGTACATTTTGGAAGGAAGTGAATGATACTACAGAATTTTAGGTGCTGGACAACAAAGAACAAAACTTTCTTTTTTTTTAATGTTAAAAACCCAAACCTGAAATATGTTTAGAATTTATCTTTCATACATAAAATAATACAGAAATAAAACATGCGGTTTTATAGAATTTAGGATTATAGAATTGGCGTTTGGGTTTTGTTAGATTGTTTTACTGGAAGCTTCCAGAGGGAGTTAACTGGAAACTTTTATCGCTCTGAAATTGCCTTTCTCTGAGAGTTTTCTATAGACTTTTTCAGTTATCTTGAATTTCATACTATGCAAATATATTGTATTTTGTGTGATCCCTTCATTTAATGTCTCATTCATTTTCACATGTTGAATATTAACTTTTAAAAGTTATAAAAAATCCAATATTTAAAACCACTTAATTGAGATGGAAAATGTATTAGATTATTCAGAGAAAAAAGAATCATTAATGCTGAATTATAATATCCTGTTCATTAGCTAAGATGTGATATTTCTCATAAAATAATTTCTATTTTTACACTTTAAAATTACTGATTAGGATGGTTTATTTCTTTAATACGATTCTTATGAAAGAGTATTTATTTAAATGGGAAAGTTGAACTTGCTTTTTAATGTAATTCTTGAACACAGACCTAGAATTCTTCTTTAGATTTTTGTATCTCTGAGGAGCTTTTCCTGAAAACAAGTAGCAACAAAATATGAACTACCTCGAATGCCCTCCATGCACAATTATAAAGTTCTTAACCTTCTCCTAGATAGTTTAAAACTTTAGTCTTCTTATGTTTAAACCTAAAACTCTCTACTAAGCACAGGCATGAAAATCTAACTAAGCTAAGATTAACTGCCATCAAATGCAATAATAAATCTAATAGTAACATTTTTAGTCTTTTTAAAAAAATGTTATAAATCTTACACCAGAAGTGGAGGTTTCAAAACGGTTTTCAGTCCTGTTGACTTCAGGAAGAGATCTCCTGCTTAGAGATGAGGTGGTGTGTAAGGTCTCACCTAAGTACGGCCATGGTAGCAGTCATGATCATGTCCACAGGCATTGAAAAGTTAGAGTTGAAGCACAGTGCATCCTTCTTTGGACTTGACAGCAGCAGCTGATAGGACATTCAACTCATAAAACTCACGTTTTGTTTTCCTTATTTTTTTTTTTCTTGTGGCTTTATGGAAATAAATTCAGCTGCTTACTCCCACTTGCACAATTGTGTTTACACATTTCTGATACAATCCATGATATGTTATTTTGTGATTTCCAAAGTTAATAATATTTGCCTTTTAAAATATTTAGTTCTTAGTGAGTTAAGTAGTTTGGCTAACCAAGCAACATAGAGAGAGAATAACAGTGTATGAACAAATTTTTTGAGTGCAGTGACATATTATCTGTTAGCAGTAAAACTACATATTATGTCTACATTCTATGTAATTAGTCTTTGAAGTGAAAAATTTGCAGACTGAACTTTCTCAAACTTTCTGACACAAATTGCTTTACTAGATATTGATTTAAAATTAGAAGCAAAACTTGTGAGAAAAAAGAACATTTGTTACTTGTCTTGACAATGCACGGATAAATTCCTTACTTTTCTGAACTTCAGTTTTATTAAGTAACTTTCTATAAGGCAAGTTTCAGCAGATCAGCACAAAATTTTCTTAATTTCATTACAGACTGTAAATTAAAATTAATGAGGCTGACACCCACAATTAACAATGAAAAATGCAGATTGTTATAATTACTTAAGCAATAACATTGCTTTACATAGAAGAGTTAAGGTGCTCCACAAATTATTTACAAGTGTTACATAAAACACAAAAAATGACAATTTCAATTTATTTTGTCAGTATAAAAACCAAAAATCCTTACTAAAACCTTTCTCAATTGGGAATCTCTTGCCATGCATAATTAAGCAAATTTGATTGCAATTAAGCCTGGCTTCTACAGTGGAGTTTTAATTAATGCAAATCTGGCATCTACATCTATAAGATTAATTTTCATGAATTAAAAGAAAACAACAAAGCGTATTTGAAAATGCAGTTGTATTGTTGAAAGGATGGAATGCAAAATCTGATTATTTTTCAGTCTTCCATGTGTGTAGCTTTTGACTTGACTTATACTTTAAGGAGGGATATTTTATTTGGATCTGTTGTTTCTCAAGATATTATTAAGCAGGATCATAGCAATTACACTGAGCTTCTTTTAAAGAACATCTTAAAAATGTAATTATATACATTTAGGAGAAGAAATTAATTATAATATAGGCTAAGGACTGAGGGCACCATTACACTACACAATGCTTTTTTCTCAAGTCATCATCCTTGTTGCTCATTTGGTAATATCATGTGGTTTCTGTGTGACTGCTTGAGATATTTTCAGATATATTTTAGTAAGATGTCCTCTTAAAATGCCAAATATGGAATGACCACTGAATGACTTATGGGACGAAAAAAAATAGTTTTTTTTATTCATTTACTAGTGTGCTTTGAACTGTTTAGAGGTTTTTTAAGTGTTTTCTCTGTCTTAAATTGGTTTGTAACTTAGTATTTAAAAAAAAAAACTACAATGGGAAATCTTTTCGTTTGAAACTGTCCCGTAAGAGTCACTTATTCTGTCATTCTTTCCTCATAGAATCATAGAATACTTAGGGTTGGTAAGGATCTTAAGATCATTAAAAAAAAGTTCTGGTTTTAGATGCCACATGGATTGTGGCTTGAGAAGAGCGTGCAGCAAGCCCACTGCCCTGGACTTCAAAGGAGCAGACTTTGGCCTCTTCAGGAACCTGCTTAGGAAGGTTCCATGGGATACAGCCCTAGAGGGCAGAGGGGCCCAAGACTGTTGGTTGATATTCAAGGATCACCTGCTGCAAGCTCAGGAGTGTTGCATCACAACCAGAAGGAAGTGCAACAGGAGGGCCAGGAGACCTCCTTGGATGGATAAGGAGCTCCTGAGGAAAATTCAAATTAAAAAAGAGGCTTATAATAAGTGGAAGCAAGGACAGGTGGCATGGGAAGAGTACAGGGATGTTGTCCGGGAAGCTAGGGACCAGGTTAGGAAAGCTAAGGCCCAGTTAGAATTAAACTTAGCTAGAGGTATTAAAGGTAACAGGAAGGGATTCTACAGGTACATAGCAAATAAAAAAACAGACTAGGGAGAATGTAGGCCCCCTCAGGAAGCTCTCAGGAGAACTGGCTATACAGGATTTGGAGAAGGCTGAGGTTCTGAATGACTTCATTGCCTCGGTCTTCACTGGCAAAGGTTCTGACCAAACCACCCAAGTCTTGGAAGGCAGATGCAGGGACTGTGAGAATGAAGACCTTGCACCCACTGTAGGAGAGGAACTTGTTTCCAGACCGTCTTAAAAATCAGAACGTGCACAAGTCCATGGGTCCTGATGAAATCCATCCGCAGGTCCTGAAGGAGCTGGCAAATGAAGTTGCAAAGCCACTGGCCATCATATTTGAGAAATCATGGCAGTCAGGTGAAGTTCCCAATGACTGGAAAAAGGGAAATATAACCCCCATTTTCAAGAAGGGGAAAATGGATGACCCGGGGAATTACAGACCAGTCAGTCTCACCTCTGGGCCTGGAGCAGATTCTCCTGGAAGACATGCTATGGCACATGAAAATCAACAAGGTGCTTGGTGACAGCCAGCATGGCTTCACTAAGGGGAAATCCTGCCTGACCAATTTGGTGGCCTTCTCTGATGGGGCTACAGAACTGATGGACAGGGGTAGAGCAGTTGATGTCATCTACCTGGACTTGTGCAAAACGTTCGACACTGTCCCACACGACATCCTTGTCTCTAAATTGGAGAGACATCAGTTTGATGGATGGACCACTCAGTGGATAAAGAACTGGCTAGATGGCCGCACACAAAGAGTTGTGGGCAATGGCTCAATGTCCGGCTGGAGATCAGTAACAAGTGGTGTCCCTCAGGGATCGGTGTTGGGACCAGTCTTGTTCAACATCTTTGTCCCTGACATGGACAGTGGGATTGAGTGCTCCCTCAACAAGTTTGCTGATGACACCAAGCTGTGTGGTTCGGTTGATACTCTGGAGGGTAGGAATGCCATCCAGAGGGATCTCAATGCGCTTGTGAGGTGGGCTAATGCCAACCTCATGAGGTTTAACCATGCCAAGTGCAAGGTCCTGCACCTGGGTCGGAGCAATCCCGGGCACAGCTACAGGTTGGGCAGAGAAGAGATTCAGAGCAGCCCTGCGGAGAAGGACTTGGGGGTGTTGGTTGATGAGGAAATGAACATGTGCTGGCAGTGTGAGCTTGCAGCCCAGAAAGCCAACCGTATCCTGGGCTGCATCAAGAGGAGGGTGATCAGCAGGTCAAAGGAGGTGATCCTGCCCCTCTACTCTGCTCTCCTGAGACCTCACCTGGAGTATTGTGTGCAGTTCTGGTGTCCTCAACATAAAAAGGACATGGAACTGTTGGAACAAGTCCAGAGGAGGGCCACGAGGATGATGAGGGGACTGGAGCACCTCCCGTATGAAGACAGGCTGAGGAAGTTGGGGCTGTTCAGCCTGGAGAAGAGAAGGCTGCGTGGAGACCTCATAGCAGCCTTCCAGTATCTGAAGGGGGCCTATAGGGATGCTGGAGAGGGACTCTTTATTAGGGACTGCAGTGATAGGACAAAGGGTAATGGGTTAAAACTTAAAAAGGGGAAGTTTAGATTGGTTATAAGAAGGAAATTCTTTCCTATTAGGGTGGTGAGGCACTGAAATGGGTTGCCCAGGGAGGCTGTGAATGCTCCATCCCTGGCAGTTTTCAAGACCAGGTTGGACGAGGCCTTGGGTGATATGATTTAGCATAAGGTGTCCCTGTCCACGGCAGGGGGTTGGGAACTAGATGATCTTAAGGTCCTTTCCAGCCCTAACAATTCTATGATTGTCTGGCTCTTAAATACAGTACTACTTAATTTTATTTTGTCATTTGTGCAATAAGACAATCATATGGAAACAGACAATTAGCAAAAGCAGCAGATATTGCATTGAAAACTATTCTTCTCACTGACATGCAAAAAGGTAAATCACTCCTTTTTTTTTGATTCAGTGTCTCTGTACAGCTGTTATAAGTCAGGCAATGTCAAGAGGGCATTATCCGGTTGGCAAAAATGCTCTGCCTGTTGTGAAAAGCTGAAACTCTTGCTTTCTTGAAATATATTCAGGTATTTTATTTTAACGTTAACCCTAATTGCTGTATTTTTCTTTTGTCTTGTCTTTTTAAAAAAAAAAAAATAGATGTATTTTTTTGTGCATTAAAAAAGACATGAAATCCTGTTCAGTCAAGGGTGAGAAGGCTGAGCCAAACCCATGTTGGAGGAAATGTGGGTGCCAAGATACAAGTGCTTCTGAGAGAAAATAAACCACCAAACCCGTTGCATGCAGACTGCTGGAGATGCATGACCCTGATGTGAGAAGTGAAATTAGAAGCAGCGTAGCATTTTTCCCTATCTACTCCATCTGCTTTCTAATGTTTTTCTTCTTCTCTTCAAAACCCAGATATCTCCCTTTCATTGCATGAAATACCATCTGAACTGAAGATTTCCCAAACATGCTATATCTGGGGAACTGTTCTTTTATATCTGTATCAGAGAGAGTACAAAAGCATCTCCTCAAGGGGCTGTAAATGCTACCACACTTGTTTCCCACAGCATAATTATTATGGCTCCCAAAGGTAGCTTCCGAAGCACCACACTGACGGTGCTCCTAGGGCAATAGAAACAGCAGGAGGTGACTCCAGCCTTACAATCAAATGCACTGCTTTTGCAGTAGGGGATTTACTGACATAAAGTGAAGCATTCTTTTTATTTTGATGTGGTTTTCAACATAGTCATATTCACAATTTTTTAATTAATTACTTTTATTTTCAGTCTATTAAATCATGATATTTATTCTGGTTGAAGTTAAAGTTTAGTATTACAAAGTATTAATAGCAGATATAGACAGCAGATTTCCAACCTGATTTGTTAAATTATCAGCTCCAAAATACAAGGAAACTAACTGGAAATTTCCTGCAAGTTTCTAGTTATGGATCAGCTTCTGCCTTTGAAGGTCTGGAAGAGCAGCAGTACAGGTGCTTTGTGACTTACATGATAGTAACTTTTTCACTGAAGTAGTCAAGTGTCCATCACTGTCTCCCCTCTATAATTTAGACACAGTTGGCATGGAAACACTTTATTTAAGCACCTGTATTCCTCCCCTAAGGTTTGTGTTTGCATGTTTTGGTTTGTTTTTCTTTTTGTTTTTCCTCTGTGTGTGCAAAAGGAAGATATTCATAGTTATATTGTCTGTCTGTATCCAGTATTTCATAATTTAGACAATTTTTCGAAATAGGCTCCTTAATCTGTATTGAGACGTAGAGGTATTTGAACATGTTTTGAAGATTGCTGAGTATTCACAGCTCATTTTGTTTTCAACTTATGGACACTCAAATTTTCTGAAAGACCAAAGGAAAGATAAAGGCCAGTTTAAATGATGGTAAGGGAAAGACTCAGGCATATGCTACATGATTCTCAACAGGGATCCTGCTGTACTTTAAGTACTCAGCCCCGATCTGGCTGAGTAAGCATTAGATGCCTATAAATTATTTATTTAGGCACCCTATGAGTTCTAGAAAACTCCTAGCAAAGTTCTTTTATAGCCTTGTTTCCCTTTTCCACATTTTTTCCTTGTTTTACTCCTTTTCTGGTTTTGGTTTGGCTTTTCTGTTTTTTTTTGTTTTTTTTTTTTTTTTTTTTTTTTTTTTTTTTTTTTTTTTTTTTTTTTTTTTTTTTTTTTTTTTTTTTTTTAAATTGTCTCCTTATTTTTGTAAGATCTGGTAAAAGCAGTCACCCCTGCTAGAAACTGAGAAATGGTGTTTGTTTCCCAGTCTGAGTGTTTCAAACCTTTACCATTATCATTCATTCTTCAGTGACACTTTCTAACCACCAGGGTAGCACTAGTTTAGCTAAAGGCTACCCCTTCCTCTGTTAAAAGAAGTGAGGAGGCATCAAACAAGAGATTTCAAAGGGGCAAGGTAGAGTAAGTTTGTTTCTATAGCATCATGCTTAAAACAGTCTTCTATTGCAAATCAGCGAAGTTTGGGTGGAGGTTTTTTTGTTTCCCACATTTTTGGTTTTCTAATGATTTTCTGCAGTGTTGTGGTTTAAGCCCACCTGGTAACTCACAGCCACACAGCTGCTTGCTCACTCCCCCACTTCTTCCTCCCTCCCCACAACAACTAAAACCATTGGTGTGTTATCAGCATTGTTCCCAGGCTGAAAGTCAAAAACATAGCACTGCACCAGCTACTAAGAAGGAGAAAAATGACTGCTACTGCTGAACCCAGGACAAGCAGTCTCAGGCATGACATTTTTCCACATCAGCTGTGTAGGAGACAAATTTTGTAGGCATCTTATGGACAAGTTAAGGTGCATGCACACACACATATATATACTCTTGAAAAGAGGCGCATCCAGTGCATTGCAGATGCAACTACTTTGGTTAAAATTGTGGTCAGAGGAAGATGTTGTGGTTCCCCTTTCTTTCATACAATTAATCAAGCTTTTTCTAAAAGTTTTATAACATTGTGGGTAAAGAATGAATCAAGACATCAAAAATCTCAAGATCAGAGAAAGATCATCAAAATTAATGAGAATAAGGAAAATTAAGAGATCATTAATAATAATGATACCAAAATGAGAACTAGGAAACCAGTCCAGGAAAATCTAGATACCCTTGTGCTAGTCATAAATCTGAAGACTATGATTAAAATATAAGAAGTGATTCTATCAGCCTGTTGTGCAAACATGCTGAGAACATACCTCTTCTGGCTTGAGTTTTAAAAAGAAGCCTCGGGCCATGAGGCACCCAAATCCTATTAACAAATCCTTGTCTTGATCTACCCCTTTTCAACATCTGAAAAATAATAAAGGCACATTGAGCTGGTATTTCCTGTTTAATGTTCATTATGCATTGAAGAGGTATTGAGAAATAGTTTTTCTACTGCAGTTATGGAAGAATTATAAAGGTCTTTCCTGAGTGAGTGAAATAAGTGCAGATTTTGTGAGTCTATGCCAAAATCTATTTAATGAAGTCATCATTCTTAGGAAAATAATGCACTGGTAGCTTTAGGGAAAGTGCAAGTGAATTAACTCTATATGGTTAAAGGAGCACCTTCTGAGGGTCTCATTTCATGGACAATTCATGTCACTGTGACTGCTACTATATGCATCCTAGAGCTTAAAGTTCTTGTTGCACTTGTCAATTTTGTTTTGTTTTGGAAATACCTTGTTTTATATGGGCACTGATCAGAGCAAGAGGAAAAGACCAGCTAGGTGGGGCAAAACTAGCAGAATTGCCCATGAGTAATGAAATCCAGTGGAGACGATGGAAATGAAGGAACAGAGAGGACGGGAGAGAGTTTTGAGCAGGGTAGGATGGCTGGGAGGAAAGAAGGAAAAGGAAAAAAAGTGTAACACCTAATTATAAGAATAATTAAGGGCTTTCAGATGGAAAGTAGCAACTCCCATGGCTGTGTTTCCATATGTTTGAGAGCTTTCCCACCTCAGTCTGGAAGTGAAATATTTTACGTGTTAAGGAGGTCACGCTAAGTTACTGCGTACTAAGAATAGAACTTCAGTAGTTTTAGTTTGTGTAGATAAAATCACAATGCTTTTGCTAAAACCATAGGAGATATTCTGACTTTAAAAAAAAAAAGTTTTCTAATATTTTTTTATACTTTAATAAATTGATTTCTGGAAAGAACATCTTTTTTGCCTTTTTTCTTGATAGAGCTGGGGTTTTCTTATCTTCCTGACTATGGAGAGAGCAACTTTTTCCTGAGCTTGTGGGGAAAAAGGGGTGAAGGGCAATCATTTTAAAAAAGGAGAATAATAATTATGATCTGATCTCATCCTATTAAAACAGCTAGAGATAGCTGAAAGAGTTGCCCTCTTTTGAGGGCTGTTATTTGAGTTTCTGTGACATGCTTGTCTGGTTTGTGGTTGGTTGACTTGTTTGTTTACTGCTAATGGTAAAGCAGTAAATTGATAACTACTGTAATCAGTAGTTAGGATATGAAAGAGGGATTGGGAAGGGATTTGGAATGTGAGGAGGGGAGAAACACAAGAAAAGCTAGGAAGAAGAAATGAAGAGAAAGTGGTGTGTTGAATATGGAGATAAGGATCTTCAAGGGATGGAAGAAATAAAATTGCTGGATATATTCACAGCTTGGAGGGATCTATGGAATTAAGACAAATAGTAAAAACTCATTGTACGCATAATCTGCTTTCTGGTGTGTTAATGAAATAAAACAGCTGAATTTGGCTTACCTAGCCAGTACTCTACATTCTGTGCTGCTCCAGAACAGCATAACGAAGTGAGAGAACACTGAAGACATTTATCTGAGTTAACCTTGTTTTTTAAAAATGGGAAGTTAAAAAAAAAGAAAAAGAGACTGGTGCTTTCTACACTGAAATTAGAACTATCACTTGGTAATTCCTTGTTTGAAATTAGTGTCTGAGACTTGCTATTTAGAAAGTTGAGCTTTTACAGAAAAATGTGACCTAGAAGTGCATTTGCATTTTCAAACTTGCAAATGAATAAGAGTAATTGTGATGTACATCTGAGAAAAGCTGCAATTGTTTCCAAAAGGAAGTTTTGAAAGTCCAAGTATGTAGGACAAGAAGAAGGAGGAAAGCATAACAAAAGGTAGAAAGAAATTTAGTGCGTATAGTGATGGTTGTTTTCATGCAATAAAACAATTGTAAAATCTAAGATTTCTTCATTACAGGACTGCTATGTGATAATTACAGTATACTTGTAATATATTTTACCCTAGTTCGGTATCTAGAAAGACTATAACCTCAAAGCAAAATATAAACTTATTTTGTCCAAATATTTTGAGCGTTCTTCTTTTTTTCTCTCCCATTAATTGATTTGTTGATTTAAAGTTACTGACATGAAAGCTTAATCAGTCTAATATGTGATATCTTTTCTTTCACCTCTTCTCTGGGCTGCAATGATTTCAGTGAAAAGGTGAAGACGATAAAATTTTCTTACACACTGAAGTTTGAAAAATGAACAAATATACTGTTAAATTAACTTCTACATTCATCCATTATCCTTACAACCCACAAAATAATTTTACATGCAGTAATTTCTCCATATTCCTATTTGCTGAAGCATAGGATCAATAGCATATTTTGCCTATTGAGTTTTCATGGTATTTTTATATTATTTTAAAAGTATATTTGGAAAATTCTATAGGATTCTTTACAGCATTTTATTATTTCATGGTCTTTTCAGATTAGCCTCATTCTTCTTTTAATAACATGCATTGCTCTTGTTTGTTAATACCATCTCAATTAAAGGATTTATCATCTATATCAGTATTTGCTGGAGACTGGGTTGAGAACAGTGTATTCTGCCTTTTTACTTTGTAATAATGATTTTCTTTGTTACAGGACTTTCAGTGACTAGAATTGTGCAGTTAACCCAAGGGAAAAGTTTAGAACAGAAGGTGAAACATAATTTGCTCATGAACACACTGCTCTGCCATCTTGAAAAATATGGTACAAGGGCCTGAATATACTAGTTAGCTCATGATTTTGAGTCAGGGATCATGGCTGAAGAATATGACAGTTTAAGGTCTTGCAGATGAGTTTAGAAAGTTATTCATAAGGTGAATCTGTACTGACAAACCAATTACAGCATCAGTATTATTAAATTTGTAAAGTGCTTCTGTAGAATTTTTTTTTCTGCTTGAATTGCTGTTTATAACAGAGAGAAACATTTTAGTAAGTTGAATTGTGAATGGTCTGATGTTCATGGAAGGTATTTTATAAGAAACTTCTGTAACATTTTTTTAAGTAACTTTTCTGGAAAGCTGTAATTAATATGACTAGTAAAATCAGTATATTTCAGTAATTAAATGTTCATGCCTCTATTACAGCATGTCACTAGATGTCACTCTGGATTCCATTATTTGATATTCTGATGATTTCTACCTTTTTTTGACTTTCTGTGTCTACTTTCCCCACAACAAACGTTAATAGACAATGTAAAATGTGCATGAATGATACAGAATTGCTGACTGAATGTCAATTTTCTAGTGTGTGACTTCTATTGATTATTCACTATTGACATGAAGGTCTCTAGTGTCTCTTCTTTCCTCTTTAAACTGTATCTCAGCTAAAATTTCCAAACAACAGAATCAGAAGGCCTTGAAGAACAGGATGATTCGGGTCTCTTAGGATGTTTTACAGAGTACTTTGACCTCAGAAAGGCATCAGAGGTACTTTTTATAAAGACTCAACAACTGTTTGGAATAAAAATTTAAACACTGGTAAAAAATCTCCTACTTAAATTGAACAGCTTTCATTAACACTTTTTTTGGTGTAAGTATAACTGACTGCTTTTGGCAAGCATAGGGACTTTTTGAAACAGTTTTTTAAATGTATGCATTTCCCTTCCTTGTAGCCAATAAAATATAAATAGCACTTTCATGTTGACGAAATACATGTAGTACAGTATTCTATGATCATGGTTCCAGGATTTTATTTCTTTTAGCTTTGTAGACATTAATTAAGTATACACAATCAGGGCTGAGTGCAGAGACAGCTAAATAAACAAATAACACTGTAGAAAGGTCTTTCTGCATACTAATCATATCCTACATCTGCAAGCAAAAGCTCTATAAATCGATTTGCTCTTTCACATCAAAAGACAAACAGTGAGGCAAGTCAGCAGTTCCTTTGTCAAAGTCACAGAGATTGCTGTTCTTCACAAATGCATTTCTACAGAGCTGAATTCAACCATTTGATGATTAGCATTATTGGCAACTCTTCAAAGAAGATTCATCAAGTAATTTGCAATTGGATTCGTTGCCATTTTTGTGATTCTACCCCATGAAATTGAACAAAAAATGATTGACATTTGAATTCTTACTTGGAGGACAAAGTGAACTAACATAAGAAAAAGAAGCAATCAGATTCCCAAAAGGCCGGGAAGATGCCGTGATGACTCTGGTGATTCCCACATGGACCAGATCAGATAGGTCTGAAAACCATAAGAAATGTGTTGGCAGGGCAGAGGCAAGCAGGAAGAATGTAGCTTCCTGTGAATGTAACAAAGAATAAATAGGCCCAAAGTGATAAGTTTGTAAGATGTGAATGTATGTACCTGGATGGATGTGCTTATGTAACCCCTCTAAATATTCCAGTCATTTCTGTATGAAAAATTTCACTAAGAACAGGAAGGGATAATCAGTCTATCAATTCACATGCTTTGTGTCCAAGAATTGTATTTTCTGCTATCAGTGCACATTAGATATGTATTGCAAAATGAAAGAATAAGACAACATACTTTTATGTACATGTAAATAGTATGCAGCTGTGTGAAAAATGGCAAAGTATTGTGACTGAGTATGGGAGCTATTTAGTCATTGATAACCTTACTTGCTTCCAGTTTTCCATTTTACAAAACACACACAAACCAACACCCCCCCCTTCCCCTTGCTGGAGTTTATATATTCTGTTTTCTACTATCGCTTTTTCTGAAATTGTGAATCAGAGCCTTCTTTCTGCCCTGGCAAAAGTAAAAAGATGTTTGGATACCTCCTTTGAGTGTGTTCTTCCAAGAAGCAGGAGGAGGACGGAACATAATACAGAAAGGTATAAAGAGAAAATGAAATGTATGTGAGCTCATTACTAATAGCTCCATAGCTCTCTTCTTCTGCAGGGTATTTACTATATGCTTTTTGTTATGATGAAGATCATACTTATATAGTCTCGTTTTTGGAATAGATTTTCTCTCCTATTTTTTGATCTTTTTACTGCCTACAGTTATTTTCAGACACACTTATCCTTCAGTTACCTATTTATGCTACATAAAACAGACAAACAAACAGCACAAAAGAAAACTAAAGAAAAATCACTTCAGGCAATTAGTGTCCTTATTTATAAGTTATATCAAATAAACTCAAATCTTGTGTTAAATTGAGGAAATTCAGCAAAATAAAAACACGGAATCTGCCTAATGACATTAGTATTTCAACATTTTCACAGGAAATCTTATTTACTTTAAAGTGAGCAAGTCAAGAGAGCAGAAAGAATCAGCAATGCTGATTGATTGGTGCTGATATTCTAATGGCTTTGATCTTTGTCTCACTATGAGATCACCCACAATGTAATTGGATATTATGAAAAACAATGACAATACATCCTAAAAGATCTGTGATTATTGCATATGTGGCCTTATTTAAAATATAATTTTACATCTTTGTTGGTTTGATTCATTCAATGTTATATTCAGTTCCAGAGTAAATAGATGTGACTTTCACTGAAATGAACACGTCTGCCTTTAGAAAAAATTCACCCTCTGTAGCAGACTGTGGATAAAAAATTGCAGTGATATCTAAGGAAAATGAAGGTCTCAGTATTACTTTCTTTAGTGAGCTGGAGGAAAATCATTCATTGGGTATTTTACCAGATGCTAATTCTTGTATGTACTTTTAGCATGTCATGTGTATTATTAGTGCATGCTCTTCCGTACTTGTCTTCAAAAAGAGATTCATTGCCTTGTTGATCCAGGTTTTGCGTAATGGTATATGAGCTCTCACAGTGTCATCCTTGCTGTTCAGAAAGTTAGTTCTTTGAGTATTATATCTCCAAATTATACTAGCATTAGAGAGAGATTGTTTTTATGAGCGGAAGTCAGGATATCACTCATATTAATTGGCTAGGTCATAAAGCTGTGAATTGATGAAACTAACTACTGTTCTAAGGGGAATACTATGGTAATGGATTTTAAGAAGACATCTGATTCTGAGGATTATATTAGCCAGACTGACATCATTCAGTAGCTGCTCAGAGATTACTGCAGTGATCTGTATTTTCCTAACTACAGCGCTGCTAGCCATTTTCAATGCATTCATTGTAGTTTACAAAATCTGGCCAATGTTTACAATCAGATGTAAAGCATCAGGGTGTGTGAGTTACAAGTGTCAAACAACTAAGGTTTCCTCTGCTGAATCTGCTCATTTTTCTTGGGGCTCAGGTGTAAATAAACTGACCAGTGTACTTCTTGGCTCACTTCAGATCCCTCGGTCCAGTCACTGAGCATTTAGCCTTCCCACACAATGCAAGTAAAATGTAAGGTGGTTTAAAACTAGACTCACAATGATTGTATCACCAAGCTCCTAAGAAAATGGTCTTCTTTTCCTAGAACAGAGAATCTTGATTAATGGTTAAAACTTTAAAGATTATTTTTGTATGAAATAGAAATGAGATAAAATACTTAAATAGTCTAACAAGTGGTTGAGTGCCTAGTGAGATTAGACCAATGTTACCTCTTCCAGACATCTTGAACACCTATTACTGATGATAATCTAATTTCAACTAAAGAACATCATGTTTCTATTTGGACAGTTTTGTCTAGTAGATAGGGAACTTCCTGACCAGATGGAAGATATCAGTCTTGTCCTTTTGCCAAAGGAGAGATCCCTATCCATCCGATCAATTCTCTCTCAACAGTGGAATGCAACAAAAACTAAAACTTGTGCAAGAGCACAAAGACTATCAGGATAGTGTATAGGCTGGTAAATAAAACATATTCTTAGTTCATAGGTTAATTGTGCTATCCTTCTGAATTAGCTAGTCCACGGCAGGATTTTTTTGACAAGGAGGTGAAATTAAAGTCCCTTGGATCATTCTTTGACTACCCATGGCATACCACAATGTCCTGGCATCTTACTGCTCACTATACTGTGCTACAGTTCTCATCCTGCCATGGGCACTGAGGATAGGGAATAGTTCTTTTTCCCTCAAGTGTTCTGAACACTTGATGATACCAATATGAGCAGGACAGTTTGGAAAAGATAATGCATGTCCATTTAACAAAAAAAAAAGTAACATTTTTTGGACAAGATTCTATGTCCTAGGAAAAATGTAAAAGGAACAGCTGGAAAATTTCTTCTCTTTTCTCCTTTCTTCTCTTTCCTTGCTAGTAAATTTCAGCCCAGGAACTCACAATCATTTATTTCTTTTTGCTGTCTCCTGGGCACTGCAGTGGTTACTAGTCAGGTGCAGTGTTAATCCATTTTCTAAACAATCGGTGTCTTTATAAGGAGCCATCATAATCAGTACCATCGGTCATAACAGAGAAAAAATTGTTCTGAATACTAGAATTATCTTTCTCAGCTGTGGCTTGAGCTGTGTCAGGAGTGGCAACCTCATTCTTGGTTAGGATAAACAGAAGCCATGAAACCACTAAAGTAAGCAAGGTGACTTATCAAAATCAGTGTTTCAGATTTCAGGTCTGTGTCTTAAGTTGGCTCCACTCTAGAGAGACCTTTATTTTCTTATAGTTGAGCATGTACAAAGAGTGACTGTAAGTCATCAAGTGTTGAAACCTGGGACATACCCTTGATTAATGAAGTGAATGGCATGATGCCTCTTGAGCCGTGGAATACAGTGCTGTAGTTTATGTGCTTATACATTTTTATGTATTGGAGTAGACTCTGACTCTTTAACTTTTAACATGCCAATTAAGTGTATAGTCTAAACATCTTAAATAGCTGTCTTCAACTGCAAACCATTAATTTATCTTCTACTGATAAATGGAAGTGTTTAGCAAACGGCTGGAAAATCAAATTTTCAAAATTAACAAAATTACCTTGAATTTGCTTACGGAGCTAAATTTGACTTTTCTCTGCACCTACAACAAAATATGTTGGATCTTCAGTGTATACTGTTCTTTCCTAGTACACCCAGCACAGAAAAGCACTAGAGTTACAAGGCTCTATTTTTCCTATTGTTCAATTACCTCGTGACCTAAACTCTTATTGCAAAGAAAAAAGGAAAACAAACTGAAAATACTTTAACAAATAATACCTGGCTTTCTAGAGCTTGTGCTAAAATATTTCTGAGCATCCTAGTAAATTAAAAGGCACGTGTAAAGATGTGCTTCTTCTCCCAGCACCCCAAGTTTTCTCCTGAAATATTTGTGAGTTTACCTGTTTCTATAAAACTAATGTTGACACAAAGTCATTATTAACAGTAAAATGAGACTGGACTAGATAGCTAGGATCTGGAGCTTGAAAAAAGCGCTAGTAAGTGTCTATCTCAGCTCAAAATAGTATACTTGTCTATGAGTCACAGATTTATCTGATGTCTTTTGGTTATCTAATGTTGGTATTTTTATTTTTGCAATTCCAAACATTTTCTTTTAAGGTTTATAGTTGATTGAGGCATGTTATCACTTAGAGTGTACTGACAGGTTTCAAGAAAAAACGTAGTACTAAAATATTTACATTGCTTTTTCCTTCTAATGAAGTAATTATTTGTAATATTATGTATTATTTGTTATAAAAGTTACGGTTGCATAATGTCTGGAAGTAACTGAGAAATTACTTAGCTCAGTAGAGAAATTTAGTAACTGAGAAATTAAATAGCTCAGTAGAGGAAATTTAGCCTGATAATCATAGAATCATTGAATGGCTTGGGTTGGAAGGCACCCTTAAAGGTCATCTAGTCCAATTCCCCCTCCAATGAGCAGGGACACCTTCATATAGATCAGGTGCTCAGAGCCTTGTCCAACCTAACCTTGAGTATTTTCAGAGAGAGGACATCTACCACCTCTCAGGGCAAAACATTCCAGTGTTTCATCACCTTCATTGTAAAAATTTTTTTCCTTGTGTCTAATCTAAATCTGCCCTATTTCAGTTTAAAAGCTTTACCCTTTGATCTGTCACAACAGGACCTACTAAAATGTTTGTCCACATCTTTCTTATAGGCCATCTTTAAGTACTGAAAGTCTGCAATAAGGTTTCCCCAGAGCCTTCTCTTCTCCAGACTGAAGAACCTCAGCTCTCTCAGCCATTCCCCATAGGAGGAGTGATTCAGCCTTGTGATAATTTTTGAGGCCCTCCTCTGGATCTGCTCCAGCAGGTCCATATCTTTCCTGTGCTGAGGACCCTAGAGCTAAATGCAGTACTCCAGGTGGGGTCTCACCAAAGTGGAGTAGGACAGAATCATCTCACTCCACAATTTACGCTTCTTTTACCATGCAGGACCTTGCACTTGGCCTTGTTGAACCTTATGAGGTTCACACAGGCCCACTTCTTGAGCTTCTTGAGCCCAACAAATACATTATATTCATACATGACTTGTAAATGTAATTTTTCCATGCAACATAACATTACTGATAAGAGATGCTATGTTTTAGTATAGATCTCTTACAAACTATATTTAGCGAACAGAGTAAAATTTAGTAACTTTTTGACTTCTTCCTTCCAGCTGAGGGAAATATTAGTTGTTAGAGGTTTTTTAATGACAGTATATTAAAATATGCTTTTATCATCTAGTTAGTAGCAATAACTTTTTCGCTATCTTTAATTCCTTAGCGAATTTCTGCTTCTTCTGCTTTTTAGGTAACTGAAAATTGCTGTGAAATAGTAAGGATCAAAGAATATATTTCCCATCAAACTTACATTTTCACTTTAAGTTTTTCTTCATTCTTTTTTTCTGAATTTTATATATATTATAATTCATATATTATATATGCCAGCTATGATGAGCAGTTCATCTGGTGTAATATTTTTCTAAAATAGTGACTGATATAAGACGTCTCCAAAGAAACTTCAGAAAAACATGTGACAATTGTAGAATTGCATGCATCTGAAAGTTGGAACTTCTTTTTGGTTTGTGCCTTGAGGCACCTTCGTGTTTGTCTCTTTCTGTAGATGGCCTTCTAAAGCCCAAAGAACGCTGTTCAGAAGTCACTGTTTCAAAGAGTCAAAATTAAACAGGCAGAAATAATATGTTTTGACCTCCAAGCGTATGTAAGAATTTTCTGAAGCAGGTATTTTTTCAAATCCCCTGTATAACTGAGGCTGAAAAATACCTGCTGTGTAATGGAAGCTAGTAGAAGGCTCATCTATCTCTTCATAGAAAATTCAGTGGTCGGGAGATGTCATTACAGTACAACACAGTGTGGTGTTTCTTCAAACAGTTAGTTGTATAAAACTGTCTGCCTCTTTAGCCATTTTATCTTTTCTGTCTCTTTACCCTTGTGTTGTTGTCTTCATTTATCATCACTTTCTTCGTTCCCTGAGACTTCAGGATTTTTCTTTTCAGTCACAAAATGTCTTCATCATTTTTGTGTTAGTCTTTAACATCTAGCAATTGTTTCCTTACCCTCTTTCATTCATTATAATGAACAGAAACATACTTTAACTGCGCATAGATCAAATCTATTAGAGGTTTGTTTTGAAAGTATTTTGAAAGCCACTGCAGAAAGGTTACTAAGCATTGAAAATAGAAAAATTTTAACCTTCACAGAGTCTATCATGTGCACAACTTTCACACCCAGCTCACTTCCCTCACTAACAAAATCATACCCCTGTTGCATGTTTTCATTTTATTGTCTTTAAGGGGAAAGAATTTATCACCATAAATCTTAAATATCTCCAAAAGTACAAGTAAAAATAAATAAATATATGTAAAAGATGCAGAATTGCTTCCTGGGATGCATGTATTTTGCATACAGAACTGTCATAACATCCCTCACACAACCACATTTTTTCCTCTACTCATGGTCTTTATACCCATCTCATATTTTGACAATGCACCTGGATATAATGTGGATACTAAAATGTAACTAACACTATAAAAACATATTTGCCAGTTTTTTGAATGTACTTCTTTATATAAATATACAAACAAATAAATCATCCTAGATTAAATAAAGCAGTAACCGCACAAGAGCATTTCATTTACGTTTTAACCAATTTACTGAAAATAGAACCATGATTCTCAAGAAATGTTTGTCTTCTGGATAAATGAATAATGTAAGTCTAATCCGCGTGATACAAATATACAATTTTGTTAATAGCTTTCATTTTAGTAGACAGAAAAAGAAATTATATGTTACTTTTATTTTACAATAAATCTCCCTAAGTTTGCCAAAAAAAATATTGTAAGGGGTCATATTCAGATGTTGATCTATTTCAGTCAAATTCTTTTTAGCTCAAATATGGTATGTTTTCCTCGAATTCAAGAATTATTTTTTTTTTTTAAATTCAAGAGCAAATTATTTTTTATATTTCATGTACTTGGCATTGGTAACTTCTACTAAGTGTTTAGAGGTGTGAGACCACTGGAGAGAGTCTGAAGAAGGGCCACAGAGATGATGAAGGGATTAGAGCATCTCTCCCATGAAGAAAGGCTGAGAGAGCTGGTACAGGTCAGCCTGGAGAAGGATCAGGGAGGGGTCCTATCTATGTGCATAAATAAATGATGAAACACAATATCTGCAAGTGTGCAAGGAGTTACATCTTTCATGGAAGTAAAGAGAACCAAAACAAAAGCAACATAGTTGTGCACCTCGGTGGACATCGAAAGCTTAAGAAGAGATCTTAGATTAGTAAAGTCTTGTCAGACTTCATGAACCGTAGTCTTGGACAAAGGTTCTGGTTTTCTGAAGAAACTATGATTTAAGACTATTTGTGTCATCTGGTCCCAAGATCCTTCAGATGGCCTTGATTACCCAGTGATACTGTATCTAATGTGAATTATCTACTCTACAACCTATGGGCTACTTCTTTTCTGAGAAACCTTTTATAAGGTTGATCAAGAAATTTACCTTATGGGTTTATTTATTTTTTTATTTTGATCTGTGCATTGCAAAACCTACAGTGTTGTCATGGTTTAAGCCCAGCCTGTAACTCAGAACGGGTTGAGATAAGAACAATCCAGTAACTAAGGTATAACACAAACCCACTGCTGCTACCACCAGTAATAATAATGATAATGGGAATAACAAAGGGTCGTGGTTTAAACCCAGAAACCATGCAGTCATTCGCTCACTCCCCCCCCGCCTCCGCCTTCCTCCCTCCACTCCCAGAGGGATGGGGAGGAGAATTCAAAGAATGTAACTCCCACAGGTTGAAGAACAGCCCAGTAACTAAGGTATAACACAAACCGCTGCTGCTACCACCAATAACAATAATGATAAGGGAAATAACAAGGGAAGAGAATACAGCTGCTCACCACCCATTGACTGATACCCAGCCCAACCTGAGTAGTGATCTAGCCCTTCCAGGTAACTGCCCCCAGTTTATATAGTGGGCACAACATGCTGTGGTATGGAATACCTCTTTGGTTAGTTTGGGTCAGGTGTCCTGTCTCTGCTTCGTCCCGGCTTCCCCTCCTCCCTGGCAGAGCATGAGGCTCACAAAGTCCTTGGTTGGAGTAAACATTACTGAGCACCAGATAAAAACATCGGTGTTATAAGTGTTGTTCCCAGGCTGAAAGTCAAAAACACAGCACTGCACCGGCTACGGAGAAGGAAAAAAATAACTGCTATAGCTGAACCTTGGACAAATAGTGACAGGATATTCTCCATTCCCTTCACTGGATAATGGAAGCTTTGTAAGTTTTCCCCCTATAAACATTTGGAGCAAACAAAAAAGTAGCACTGAAGTCCTGCATACTGGTGTAGGATGTGCACATTCAGAGGCAAAACATAGAAGCAGAGGACAAAGTTTCAAGGCAAGTAAGCAGGTAACGTCTATTAGTATCATTGTTATATTGAAATTGCTTTTTGACATTAAATTTTAATGTACTAGGAGTCTCCTTGAGAACATTTCCTCTTTTATTTAACAGAAGTTATAAAAAAATTATTTATTTTTAAAAATGTTTAAAGTTTATTTTTAAAACCGTTTTAAATATATAATGTATTGATTTGGTGACCTTGCATAAAGCCTAATGAATGAAACAAGTTGCTGTGGTCTTTGGTAAACTCTCAAATGAATGGCCAAAGATTTTTAATGTCTTATCAGTTAAATGCTTCAATGAAGTCTGCTACAATGGATAGGATGTTAAACATCACTGACTGAGTGGCAGATGAACAATAACTAAAATTATTCAATAATTTCAGCAGGTAAATGCAGCATTTTTTTTTGTGACTTTATTTCATTTCACTGTCAAACAAAATGACTAAACATGACTGCCTCTGTCTTGACAGATTCATAATGTGTGTTACGAGAGACACAAATACTGTCCTCAATATTTTTATTTTTAATTGTAGCTGATTTCTAAAGATATATATGAGTAAAGAGACTTTGGGGACAACTCTGTTAATAAGCACACACACACACATACACACACTGCAACCCTTCATATCAACAGTATTAATAAAATGTTAACAAAAATGTATGCAGAAATTATAACATTTTTAACAAATCATTTCTGAGTAATGTTTCATTTTTTTTTTTATCATATTGCATATATAATAATATGTACTGCATTCAAATTAACCACATGTAATATCACAACTCTTCTTCTACCATACTTTTCTTCCTAAGTATGTGATATGAACCATGACATTACAATCTTAAAGCTGTAACAAGAATGAGTTATGTTTGTACTATTTCCCATTCTCATTATATTCTTTGTCACACAATGAATTAATGTTGTGCCATTCTCTTTTCTCATTACAATCTTTTCCTTATGAATGGGACATCAGAATTTTAATGTCTTTTGTAATCTCTGAGTTATAGGAGTGTGTTACACTACTATGACCTTGTTAATATTTCGCATGGTGATTGGCTGGCTGCACACTGCTGCTCGTGAGGTTTCACTGAGCAGCCAATCAAGTGGTTTTGACAGTGGCTGATTCAAAGTGCTCCACTAACCTGAAGTAAAGCCCTGAGTGCGTTACTGCTGCTCCCAAAGACAGCCAAACACAAGAAAGAGTTCATTCCCTTCCCAGGTAGAATCATATAGCAATACTTCAGCTTCCACAAATCATGAATCACTTGCAAGAATGATAATATGCAAGTGTATGCACTTTTTGCAAGTACTTTTGTTCTTCCCTTGCTTGTACATTTTTTCAACAGTTTTAAAAACTGTTGTGTATTGCTCCATATAAAGAAAAAAAAGAAAGACAAACAAAAAGCAAACCACAAAACCCCCCAAAAAGGTCCTAAGTTTCTGTTGTTCTTAAATTGAAAGAAGTTGGAAGTTACTTAGGACTGTAATTACGTGCTGGATCTGATGCACGAAGTGTATGACTGACAGATTAGAAAACTTAATAAATGAGTGTTCTCCACTGTTGAAACCCAGAAATAAGGCATATCTACTTTCAGTTCTCTGTGCTTATAGGTAAAATTCTGAACATTTTCAGTTATGTATTTAAATGCCTTCTTGTCTTTTTAGAGTATCTCACTTGATACAGACTTTTACAATTAGTTTTAAAAAAAGAGGTTATATTTAAATAATAACGTAGTCTGATATAAGTTGGAACATGTTGCAGAAACCCAGAAAACAAAATATAAATTATAAAAAGGATCCTTGTTTATCAAATACGCTTTTCATGTTAGTTGATTCTTGAAAGAGCTTCCAGTTTACCCAGCGTTAATTATATATATGATACTGAATAAATGTGGATTTTCTTTCTTATTTTTCATTCTATCATGTAGCAAATATATGTTCTTCAGCCTAGGGAGGTGTTATTAGAAATTGGTTTGTGCAAAAGATTCTAAATCAGTTAGGAAAATGTTAATACTGGCATGTGGGATATGATGACAAGTAAATTGGCATATGTCAGTCAGTACCATGTTCAAATAATGCCAGTAACTTAGTCTTTTGGTGAGTGTTGAGACAAGAGGGCACAAAATCACAAAATGGAATATAGAAACCTTTAGAATTAGTTTTAAGTAATGTTAAGTTTGATGGCTTTGTAACAGTAGCAATGGGAAATTACTGAGGTGCATGATACATAGAGAAAAAAATAGAGTACAGCTAGAGAACATACTGAGAATTATCACAGGATAAATTGTTATAGTTGTGACATAGTTTAAGAAAAACAGTCTAGAAGAGCAGGACACAGGGATAAGGAGTATCTGGGAACTGCAGGTGTCTAGGATGGGCTACAGTTAAACTAACTGATAAGTAGGAGGATAGGAGGATTATTATGTCTCTGGTGCTAACGAACCAATTAAACTGGTATGAGCATCTACTGCACATGCTTCAAAGGCTGCCAGAAGTGATGAAGATTGTTGGAAGAAGTAAAAGACCCTCAGAGACCACCACCACAATTCTGTACGCATGCAGGGAACTTTCTGGAAAATTATGTAATCCATATGTAGCCTCATGAATGTGTATGTATGCCCAGTGGCTATAAAAGGACAGCTTGTGTGGCAATTGAGAGGCATACATTAGGAGGAGCTATCCCCCGTGTCTCCCAGTGCCACAATAAAGAATGCTTGCTTGTCAGCTTGAAAATTTTGTTGGCAAGTTTGTTCCTGGAGTTTTCTCCAAATCAGTGTATAATTTTCTACTTAATAGAAAAGCAACTATAAACAACAAACTGTTTTACATAGGTGATGCTGAAACCCATAACTAATAAATCACAACCCACCCATCATTCTGAGATATGTAAGTAGGTTCCTTTGGTTATGAAACTGTAATTAAGAATTGTGCAAGCCACTTTGACCTCAGGGAGACTGCAGGAATGAAAACACTCCCTGGAGCCTGAGAATTTTACTGTAAGTCTCTGCAAAGAGTATACAGCGCAAATAATTCTTTACTTGTTGTCCAGTTTTATTTTCTGTCCTGGGATGGTAGAGTGGTGTAAGAAGCACTGCTCAGCAGTGGTTCATACACTCAGCTTCTTTATTTAACTGGTTTGGGGTTTTTTTAAATCATCACTGTGTATTCTCAGCATCTCACAAATTTTAAATTAATTTATCCTTATAATGTTATCAGTAAGGTAAAGAAATATGTGATAGCTGTCAAACTGAATGTAGATTAAATTATTTGCCTGACTTGGCCTAGTAGCAATAGAATTAACTTTGTCTCTTTACACACAGTCAGGCAGGTGAAGGAAAAGTCAGGATCTGGAACCTAACCACTGACCAGTTCAGAGAATGGAGACTAGTGGGCAGGGTTACTTTTGTTATTTCTGAAGGATTTGACAAAAAACACTCTATTATCAGAATTAAGAATATGAGGCAGAGGATGCACAAAAGAGCTTCTGTAGTGGAAAAGCTAAATCCAAAAAGCAGATCCAAACTGTGAACAATCTCAGCAGGCATATATTTTGGAAAATCATTGGGCTTTATCTCCTCTGCATAAACATTTAAGAATAAGCCACAAATGGATAAGAACTTCTCTCCCACGCCTGCATTGACATGTTGTTTTAGGAAGTTACATCCAGGAAACCAAACCTACCACTTTCAATTGGCTTTTCTGGGAAAAAATAGGAGAGGTTGTGCTGTGACACAAGATCACAAAACAATATTACAGATCTATTAATTTATGTGAGAGTCAAAGGGCAATAGCCTTCATAAATTAGCTCATTTTTTCCTAAATAAGTATCTTTAAATATTTTTAAATTATTTTTTCTTTTGTTTGCCTCTTTTCACTTATTCAACACCTACTTACACTCTGGTCCTTTGCACTTAAATTGTATGTTCCTGTCAGCATTTAATTACTAGCAAACTCAACTGTGTAACAAAGTCAAGTGAGGAATATGTGTTGAGTTTTAAATTTGTCTTTGGATACGTGACTTAATTTGATTTGGGTGATGTAGTTAGGCTAAATGAAGTTCACATAACACAAATTCTGTCCCAGAACAGTGGTATTCACAACTTATGTGAGGATGAAAGTTGGAACTTTGAAGAAGTTGTTTTACAGGTGAAGCTCATAATTCTGAGGTTTGTTTCTATCGTGTTAAATATAATAAGGTAGATGTTTTATAATATTATCTACAAGTTAAAACATGACTTCAGTTTCCAAAAATTTTTGGTGACTAGGTCTGAGACTGCATCTTTTTCATCTGAAAGTTTCTGGCTTTTCTGAACTAGAACAGAAATACTGACTCTGAATTTGTAAGACAGGGGATGAAACAATGGTATGTATAAATGGGAATTTGTTGCCAGATGTCAGAAGACCACACTGACTGAAAGAAAAAGACCTAATCCAGAGTACATGATGTGACCACAAATAAGTTTGTTTGCATTCAGAAATCAAATTTCTCATTTATTTGAAGGATTTGTGCTAATGTATACTCACAGGTCACTACAAGTTAAGCTTCTGTGAAATATATTTTTTCTGAAAAACAAGGGAAGGACAAAAAAACAATTTTCAGTAGCTTTGGCATTCATGTAATAAACATAAATGTCCACTGAGTTTAGAAAGTTCTAGATTAAGCCCAGCATCATGCAAGATTTAATTGACATGTCTGCTGTTAAAGCACAGGTTTTACCTGTTTTGTCTGTTCATCGCAGACTCAGCCAACTTTATGGCTCTGAAAAGCTTTTAAGGCTCTGAAAGGCTTTGCAAATTTTGCAAACAAACTGTAAATTTTGAAAGAGTGTAAAATCACAGTCGTTTCTTTCCTACTCTCTTCTCTGCTTCAGACAAGACTTTTTAAGTTCACTTTTGTTCTGAAAGCATATAAAATATATATTTATATATATGAATTACATGTGTGTGCATATATATATATATAAAATTCAATTTCCTTGAGAGACATCAAGTCTTTTAGGCTTTCTACCTGATAACGACTTCCTTTAACTAGAAGTTCTCTCATTTCTGAAGTTTGTTTTGGTTTAAGCCCAGTCAGCCATGCAGCCATTGTGTGTAGAATAAAAAAATTCTACATCAAGTTTCTCTACAGTGATAATTTGTCCAATATTCTCTGAAAGTGAAAATTCTCATAAAAGTAATGACCAAAATGTGGTCACCTCTGGTTAGAAGTACACTAACATGGCGCTCCTCAGCAGTTTAGGGTGTGAAGCAAAACAATAAATCTTATTCAGTTAAAATTGTGAGGGGAATTTAGATAAGCAGAAGGTAATTATCTAGGTTAGAATTTGGCTGTTACACCAGAGCTGACACCTCCTATCAAGAGGTATGTAATCACACTGGGTGATTTTCTTCAAGAAACAGTGTACAGAGCAGTGATAATTTTCAATGTTCTTGTGAACAGTGTTTTACAATGTATGTTATTCAAAACTCCCTGAAAATTCTCTGTAACTGCTCTTAAGACATTTCCCCTAGTGCAGAGATATTTTTTTTTCCAAAGAACACATTCTGGAAAGCACTACCAGCCTCTTCAGCAGAAGAGCCAGGATTGTCAGCCATTGATGCAAAAACCTGAATCTGCTTTGACACCCCAGAATAAGCTTCTGGCAATGTTATGTCTTTCTTTTAGATGTTCGAATAAGTCACACAGCTCAGAATCTGCGTCATACATTATGCCTAAGTTATAAACAAATTCTGCTGAGGTAAGGATATTTCTCAGTCCGATGTACTGAATCTCTAGATGTCACTTAGCTGCATCAGCAAAATGTTTGCTCAGGGCTTGGTTCTGTGTTCCAAGCAGCTTACATAGATCTTCCAACTAAACAGATGTATTATTGCTCACTCCTTTCTTAAGCACATGCATTTCTCTACCAGCAGCACAGTGTTTGAAGCAGCTGCTGATCCAGAGAAGATCCTTTATAAAAGAGAAAGAGAAGAATTTGTGTCAGGGATTGGTGCTGTTCTGCCTCTAACCTCAGCCAAGCTTATGATCATGACAAGTGAGAACTTTCTTTCCCCATGGCTGTCCTGGCTTGACACCTGATTACTATGGATTCCTCCCTTCATGTGGTTTGTGGTTGCTGGCAGCTCACCTGTGCTGAAATGAAAGATCCATTTAGGTGTAATGGTACTGTTGAAACATTTATGAGCTTACTTCTCTTTCTAATGACGGTTTAACTTTTTGGTTTGTTCATTTGGAGCACCAACTGCATTGTGTGTCTGTTCTCTTCAGTCCTGCAAGGCCCAAAGCTTCGGTGTGTACTCCTAGTCAGGAGCAGAGGTTTGGCGGAAGTAGTGTTGGAACAGCCCTGCAATAAAACCACTCTGAAGGAGGATTGCCAGGGCAACAAACAGTATTGGAAAGATACACAAAATCTTATCTTTCTTCTGGTTTAAGGGGCCTTTTCACAGCCTTGAAAAGTGTGTGTATGTAAAACAAATACGAGGCACAAAACTACCTTCCCTGCTCAGAGATCAAATTTTATTTTTTTCATTTTATATTTTTTTAATAGCATGGTGTTTATTCCCTTTAAATTTGAGTATTGAAAAGTATTTTTTCATGTTTGGTGGAGTGGGCATCAGTGGGAGATGATTCATCTCACTTTGCACGTGTGGCATCTGCAGGGGATTCTGTTTTGAACAGATTTTTTCCATTCACTATAAAAGGATACTCAGACTAATCTAGTTATATAGGCTGTAACTCCTAATTGATTAAAGTTATGCACCATGAAAAGCACCTACGGACATCTGAATTACTATTTTCATCTTATAAAAATGTTACAGTGCTACCCACATATATATCTATATATATGAATTAGAGGATCAGTGCTTTAGGATGCCTTTATTCCAAGATGCTGGAACATGTGTCTCCCACTTGGATAAATTCCACCACTTGTGCCTGTATCAAATCCATCACAACTGACACCTAACAGTTACCAAACACTAAATTGTTTGGGAACTGTGGCCCCACATGCTGACTAAACCCATTACTTATCCTAATCTTCATCATGCTGCAACCACAAATGACACAAAACACAAAACACACTAACTATGATGTATTGCTAATAAAATAAAGCAAAACATTTATTCTCTATATTTCTATTTCATACTTTGGTTCACCCAGAGTTTTGCTTTATGACTTCTGGATTTAATATTTCCACTGTTGCCAGATGTCTTACTTCCAGGAGAAAAGCAGGGAAGGATGGAAGTGAGGAAAAGAATTAGAACTCCAAAGGTGAATTAATGAATGCTGATGTTCATCTGGCATATAACACCACAACAGTCTACTTTTTCTTAAGACCTTTCTCAAAAAACAGACATTAGATTTTCAGCACATGAAGGATCATATTTATTTCTTGCTATATATGGTATATTTTGCTGAACATCAGATTTTAGGGGAAATGAGAAGCTTAAAAAAATCAGCTATCTGTATGGGAGGCAATTAGTTAAAGTCAGCATCCATTCTGTCTCAAGCGTAATGGAAAGAGCTGTAGATATCTGGAGCAAATCTCCTCAGAAGCTCATTTATTCCACCTAGATTAGAAACTTGTATGGATTATATCACAGGTTGAAGTGCCATTCTCTCTGAGTTAACAACAAAGGACATTAAGACAGTTCAGTTAAGCTAAACGTTTAACTTTTTGATGAAATAAAGTTAAATGGAATGAATGTCAACCCCACCTGTATCTGTTGTTTGGTTTCCTTTGGGAGAGAGTGGTTCAGAGACTTACAAGACTGTTGAAGAATGTGGGAAAAGCAAATGAAGCCAAACGAGGCAATGGCATGATGATGACCAAAAAGCGTTGAGGTAGTAAGTCAAGTGATAAAAGATGATAGATTCAAAAAATGGATTAATACAAACATAATGATACCAATGGGTATTTTGTCATTAAAACAATCTTGTGAGACAATAGAAGGACCACAAATAATTTAAAGACAAATATGGAAAGAGAATAGAGACATCCAACCCTTTTGTTGACTTTTCAGAAAATAAAAAATCACTCAGGGTTTGGGCAGGAAAGTGTGACAACATTCACCTCCAGATACCCAGCTAGTGTTGCAATAAAAACCAGAGGTTTCCTAAATAATGCCAGGGAATTTCCAGAACAGCTCAGACACACATGACTGTGTTTTGTTTACTATAGCCAGAACAAGTTCATGAGTTTTAGAAAAGAATCGAAAATAAACCAAAACTAGTGATGGCAAACTTTCTTTCCTCTATTAGGAGTGGGTAAGAAAATGGGGACAACAGTCCTGAAGACTATAAAAGGTTGACAACAAATTTATGGATGATTAAGAGACTGCTTGCTTTACTTGGGCTTCAATTTAAGCAAATAATAATAATAATAAGAGAAACTGGTTCAAATTTGGGGATCCTAAGAATGATCTTTTACTTGGTTTGTTTTGCTTGGTTTGATTGTAGGAAGAAAGTGGGATGATAGTCCTAAAATCAGAGCTGAGATTTACATGGAGTTGTATTGCATCCACTGTAAGACTCTGTCCTGGGTTCAGCAGTAGCAGTCATGTTTCTCCTCCTTGGTAGCTGGTGCAGTGCAGTGTTTTGACTTTCAGCTTGGGAACAGAGATGTTTTGGTTTGGACAAGGACTTTGTGAGGCTCATGCTCTGCCAGGGAGGAGGGGAAGGCAGGAGGAAGCAGAGACAGGACACCTGACCCAAACTGACCAAAGAGGTATTCCATACCACAGCACGTCATGCCCAGGATGTAACTGGGAGTTAGCCGCAAGGGCTGGGAGACTGCAGGGTTGGAGGAGGTATCGGTCGGTGCTTGGTCGGGCTGAGGGGGGCGAGTTATTGGTCGGCTGGTGCTGAGGTGTTGTATTCTCTTCCCTTGTTATTTCCTTTATAATTATTATTATTGGTGGTAGCAGTAGTGATCTGTGTTATACCTTAGTTACTAAACTGTTCTTATCTCAACCCGTGGGAGTTGCATTCTTTTTGATTCTCCTCTCTGTCCCTCCGGGAGCAGAGGGAGGGCAAGAAAGGGGGGGAAGTGAGCGAACGAATTACCTGACTGGGTTTAAACCACGACAGACTCTCTTAGAAGAAAGTGTGGAGGAAGCTGCAATTACATTGAAATATGTAAAGTATATATATATATATATATATATATAAAAATATATATATAAACATATATAAACACTTCACAATGAAGTGAAGTGTTTATAGATATCTGTAAAAAACAGATAAGACAAACCAAAGTTACTTATTAACTCTGAACTGGTGGGCAAAGCTGAAAGAGGCTGGAGTGATCCTTGTAAGTGAAATAAAATTGAATGTGTCCCTTCAAGTAGAGGTGAGAAGATATGGAGAATAACATCATATGTCAAAACACAGTGGCAGATGGGAAGACTGCTGTGACAGCAACATTTTTTGCATAAAGTTATTAGCAGCAAACAAATATATAAAAAGAAATAATTACAATGTACTTCCACTGCAGACCACCACACAGGAGCAAATAAAAATCTTAAAGCTGCTAGCTTAGCTCTTGAGAGATAGATAGTCCAGAATACTCAAAAGAACACAAAAAGGAGATGTGGAAACAAATACACACAATAAGTTTATACAAGTCAGGGAGTTTCAAAGACAATACAAGGGTTTATAAAGGGTATTAAGATGAGACATGCTATAGAGAAAGTAGAGGGATACTTATGGGGAAGATACTGGCATCCTAACAGCCTCCTGTATGCATTCATGTTTTGATTACAGTTTAGAATTCATGCTATACTGTAATCAAATGGGATTAAATATTTATACAGCAAGATATTTCTCTTTAGTACTGACACTGGGAGTGGAAGCAAGTTGCTGAAGTTTATAAATTCCAAACATTATTAGGGTACAAACACTCCATGTGCCGATATTTGCATATATGAGCACTAAGTGAAGCCCTAAATACTGAGCATAATGCCTCTTTCTTGGGATCCTGAGTGCTCTTGGACCCCCACACTCAAAATATCACTATCATGTGAAAATGAGCTGAATTGTATATTGATATTTATTCAGTGTGAACAAGGTTATAAAACATGCTGCTGTTATTTCCACTTCCTGCAGATGAGATCACTGTTGGCTGCCTGAGCATCAACTCTGCTCCAGCTTAAAATGAGGCAGGTGAGCTTAAAACCTGGAGCAGACATGCAGAAGGCATCACACAACCACACAGCAGGCTTGGCTAGCATATGGCGACCAAAAGCACACCTGCGCAACTGAAACTTTGCCTCCCTGCACAAGATACTTCTCTGGAAGAAACAAAAACCTCTTGGTTGGCACAATTCTCACCTGGGAGGCAGCAGCTACCAGCTGAGAGGCAAATCCAGAGCCTGCTGCCCTCCTCCAAGACATGTGCCTGCCTGTATCCTCATCTGGAAACAGCACTGGTAAGTTGCTTGAGGTCACGCATGCAGGGTAATCACAGAGTCCTATTGTAGTGCTATGGAAATAGTCCAAAGGAAAGAAAAGAGAACAGTAGATAAAATGCATGCAAGTTTTAGTTTCCTATACAAAAAACAGCATAGAAAATATTTTCAGCCAGGATCATTATCATACGAATTATGGGCTGTGTGGAAAATTATGTGACAGCCAATTGATGTCAATTTTTCCTGATATGGGGAAATATCTTATGGAATATTGGTGGGGTTTAAGTTCAGTCTTCTATCTAACCTTTACATTAATAATTTGGAAGACATAATAGATTAATCAAGAGGATTAATGACAAAGACAAAAGAGCAATAAGAGGCATTCCAGAGAGATTAGGGTAGAAATCAGCAAAGTCAGTTACATGCTGAGCTGGTGTGAATCAACACAAGCAAAATAATCTGAAATACCAATGCCATATGGAAGGCAGAAACTGAACGGATTTTATGAGGGGTGAAGAAGCACACTGAATGTGAAACTGAACTGTGATGTGATAGCCAAAAAATGCCATCCATTTTGGAATGAAGCACCTCACCAGAGAGTGTAAAGGTAGTATTCCTTTTCACTAGGACTGTGGCTTGATCCCATCCACAGTACTGCATTCTTTACTGGGTATCTCATTATCAGAATTACAGTCTGGAAAGAGCCAAAGTAATTAGGAAACAAGAAATTGTTGACACTGGGTGGCAGGGGTGGAAATTAGTAAGCTAAATGTGGAGACTTAGGTTGCAATGTTTAAAGGAGGAACATAACACATTAAAAATGTCCTGAAATTGCCAGGGGTGAAAAAGAATTGGCTGGTACAAATCCTGGTGCAACTGAGCTAAGGCTGCAGAAAGAAAGAAAAAAAAAAATTTGAAAAAATAGATAAATGCAGTCAAAATAACCAGGTATATCTCCTGCCAATTGTCTCTATTAGGCTATCTTCCAAGGGAAGGTTTTTCACTTGGGACATTAAAAAGTGGATTGGGCAGAACTCTGTGAGATGTAGTGTTTTATTTAGCTTCATAAGTGGTTTCTGTCACTAATATCGGCCAAATATATCAAGACTGCATACAGTTCCTGATGCTATTAGAAACAGGTATTCAAGCACAGAATGCATTTCTGTGATTCTTCTATGGTGTTCATCAGTGAGGTGCCCTTGCATCTACCGTTTCCTAGAGATCTTTGATCTTTTCAATGACATGTAATTGGCTGTAGGGATCAGCGAATGCAGCGTTTCTGACTGACTTGTATTTAATGTGAGATTTCTAGCTGAGAGAGTGGGACCATGTTTGAGTATGTGCTGTTTCCAACTCACTAGACTTATTTGCAGTTTATACCATATGTTTGGTTAAGAATGTTCTCAGACACTATTCTAAAATGTTATTAATCCTTTACATTACTGTTTTTAATCATTGTGGGTACATACCATGTACCAAGAATAGGCTGTGGGGTTTAGTTTTCTTGCCTGATAGTTTCATAATTCTCTCTTGAATAAGAAAATTTGCTTTCAGAAAGATTTATCAGGTTAAAAAAAGGTTTTGATTTAATATTTGAAGATGGAGTTAGCCTCCTGCTGTGCTTTAAGCATTTGAAAACCTGCTGCAAAGTGGCATTTCAAAGACAGCTTAATATTAAATTCAGTTTGCAATATTCATATCTAATTGTTGTAAGACTCATTCTGTTAATAAGTGGCTGAATAACAATGTTATTCTGTTTGGCTTTCACACGCATTTTTAGACCTTTGTTAAAGGACATTGTTCTTGCAAAGGCTTTCCTCAAAGCAAAGAAAAACATTTACATATACAATAGATAAACTCCTACAGCTTCAGAGCAGTCTGGGTGTTTATCATCTTGTGCAGAACTGATTTGAGTGTTATTCTGCTCAGCTATCCTCAGAGTACACATTGTATTCTCATTTAAGCATTCGCTAGTTGTGTTATCCAAATCACTGCATTATGAAAATAAAATATCCAAGAATATGAAATAATATGACTAGGAAAATATGTAATTTTTTATGAACTGCATGCAATCTAGTCCTCTGTGTTTTCTTCTACAGCAGAGGTAATGTAATAAAGAATTTCATATGACTTCAGCACTGATGTTATTGAGTGATTTAAAACCATTTTCACAATGTAACTCAGCTTTTCTGAATTTTTAGAGATTGTTTTTACCAATATTACCAAAAATATCAAGAGAGCAGTTGCAGAAGTGACACTGGCTACTTGCTTCTGTTGGATGGCTTTTATCTGGCATAAAACTATTAAGCATACAGTCATTATGAATCATTAATAGCCTGACAGCAAAGTTGACTGCAGTGGGAAAATCAAGTCAGTTTTATTATTCATTAAGACATTCCTGAAGGAGCTAACTTTTCACAGAAAGAATAGACAATAGAATTATAATATTTCATACTTATGAGTGTGGTCATGTGCTAAACTACTTTGCCTTCTTATAATCAGATTTTTTTCAGTTACTTATGCTAATCATTTTAGTAACATTTTTATTTCATGCACTCTGATTAATTCAAAACCTGTCTTCCAGGATATCAAAGTAGTGTCTGAATTTCTTTGTAATAGTTACATTATACACACCTTCCCATATTAAATTTTAGTTCCTCAAAGGAGTTTTGTAAACTAAAATTAGGCTAACTATGAATATAAACCTAGTCTGAACACAGTGCCTCAATTCCTCTTCACACAGGTTTTATTGTTTCCCAAACAGAAAAATATCACAGATTTTGAAAAAATTTGTACAGTTGGATGAAGAATGAAGTCAGAGGAAGAAGTTCGTTACTGTGAGGGTGGTGAGGCACCGGAACAGGTTGTCCAGAGAAGTGGTAAATGCTCCATCCCTGGCAGTGTTCAAGGCCAGGCTGGACAGAGCCTTGGCGACATGGTCTAGTGTGAGGCATCCCTGCTCATGGTAGGGGGCGCTTGGAACTAGATGATCTTAAGGTCCTTTCTAACCCAAACCATTCTGTGATTCTATGATTCCGTATACCAATGGCCTGATGTACACTTTCCAATAATCACAAGAGCACTGAAGAATTTAAACTCCTTCCTCCCCCATCCCCTTGCCTTTTATTTATTTTTTTTTTTATTCATATGTATTTAGGCCTCCTTTTACAGGGGGTAGTAGCAGCAGGTCTCAGGTTAGAGCCAGAGAATTAATCTTGGTGTAGGGTGCTCTAGAGATATTCCAGCTGTTCTTAGAGTAACATCTACAGCCATTTTCTTGTGATTCATGAATTCAGCCTAATTTTTAGAGATACTTTGGATACCTGTCCATGAATGCGACCTGTAGTGTGGACTCAGACTTTAACTGCCTCTATAAGAGTGAAACATGCCCCTCTCCAGAATCCTGTCTTTTTAAGCCATGTACTCAGTCAGCAGCCCAGTCTCTTCTTTTTGCCGTCTTCAGAATGTGAATTTCTATACATCACAAGGAAAACTAGAAATTGAAAGTGGTTTGATATTTTTGGTCATAAATTTAGAAATGGATATTCCCTTCTCACAAAGAGAACAAAAATGAACTTCATAGATCAGATCCCCTGATATCCATGCATGTGGAACAGTGTTTTACTCCCTGCTTTTCAGCTGGTCCAGTTTCTAAACTTGGCTGGGAAGATGAGCTTACGTGTCTGTGCAGAAAAAAATTACTTTAAAAGAGTAATCTCTGTCTTAGATATTAACATTACAGCTTGGGAAATCCAATGTTATCACCAAACTTGGTAGATTGTTCAAGAGTAGCATTTTACGATAAAGCTTACATGAAAACAACATGATTTAAAATATCACCTGTTATAAAGGTGCATTCCAAGCAGCCAGAACTAACATATTTAGAGTTCTAATTGCTGAATACCTGCTTGCAAATGTTGGTTCAATCAAGTTGTTGTAAAATAACACTTTAATGTTAATCTAAGCAATCTTCTGGTCTACGGAACATTCCATCAAAGGCATAGACAGTGTTATTCATAATTCAGAAAGAGAGCACCAAAATTAGAGAAGTGATACTAAAACAGCACTACAGAAAAACTAACACATCCTGAGCACAATCTGTCTTCAAGTAGGTTCTGAATTAAAATCACAGAAACACAGAATCATTTAGGCTGGAGAAGACCTTCAAGTCAAACCACTGACTTAGCACAGCCAAGTCCACCACTAAACCAAGTCCCTAAGCACTACTCCTACATATCTTTTAAATACCTCCAGGGATGGAGAATCAACCATTTTCCTGTGCAGCTTCTTCCAATGCTTGATAATCCATCCTTTCCTCCCCTTCCTTCCAAAACCACCCTGTCACAACTTGAGCCATTTCTTCTTGTTCTAGTGCTTGTTATTTGGGAGAAGACACTGACATCCACCTTGCTATGCCTTCCTTTCAGGTAGTTGTAGAGAGTGATAAAGTCTCACCTGATCCTTTTTTTTCTCCCGACTAAACAACCCCAGCTCCCTCAGCCACTCCTCAGGAAGGAGTGTGTATTTGACAATGTGAGTGAGTGGAAAATAAGTATATTAGAGATATTATGCAACAACAAACTGCTAGACTTGAGGAAGGCATTGCTAGAAGGTTAATGATACCTTAGTCAACAGTGACAAGGGGATTATGGGTCTGAGTGATAGATAGGATGCTACTATGCTTCAAAGTGATTAGAAAGAAGATAAAAAGGGAGGGATTTCAAGAGGAGAATATCAGTGCTATTTCAGCCATGTTCTATCATTGTTCTCTATGCTTAGGTGAAGAGGTTTCACTGCCTCTTACTACTCCACAGTGTACCTCTGACAGCTCATCCAGCTCCTTCCATTTAATCATTGGCTATATTCTTTCATCTGCATTTTCAGGCAGTGTCCCACCTCTCTCACTCATTTCCCACATACCCCTCAGAGAGCTGCTTTGGTTCCTGACCTCTCAGCTTCTCACTCCACTGGCACATAAAGTCCATTTGCTCCTCTCTCACTTTTGTCTTGTAAGATTTTTTAGAAAAACTTTTTTTTTTCCAGTTATTTACTGCAGTATATATGACAACTCTTTTTAAGAAAGTTCCTCCCATACCTTAATTTGGAAGTGCCTTGAGAACTGTTATGTTCAAGACACAAACGTAGGCACATGATATATACTGATCTGTGGAGCAGAATGTAAATCCTCAGAACAAAATCATCACTTCATTGCTGGTGTCATCCAAAGAATCTATAAACCTGGATTTTATATCTTCAACACATAAGTAAAACCTGGCCTGTATTTATTTTTAACATACCTTCATTCTAGTCATTCCTTACACTAACTGTAAGCGTCTCAAACTTGACAGCTAGTTTAGCATTAGACAACAACAGAATATTTCATTTCTGGAAGTTTACTTATCTTGTTAAAATTCATATTTGCTTGTAAAATGCTGAGGAAGGCATTTAATCATTAGCAGTCAAAATACCAGGCAAGTTTTTACATCAAGAATTGGTAAAGTTAAAGATTCTTCTTAAGTATTTAAAAAAGAAAAATATGTAAGATATATTTTCATACAGGCTAGAAAACCAATAAACCATATAGCTTTTAAAAAAGAAGGAATAATTCAAGATAAAGATCGAGTTTGCAGCTCCATGGGATTTTGCTACACTCAGCTTGTACATGTGTGGTAGGGCTGGGGGTAAGCAAAGTAGATAGGATTTTCAGGCCTGAGCAAAGAGAAGAACCTGAAAGGGGGAGCTGCCTGAGGTCAGCTCCTGCAGGAATCACATCAGAGAGAATGCAAGCAGGATGGAAACGGGGGCTACCATATGCTGCCAAGCACAAACATATATGAAAAGTCTGTAAAGGACTGAGAAGGAGGCTGAAGAGGAGGAGGAGGGAAAAAAATTTAGTTGAAACAGCTCTTTCTGTTGGCAAAACAATCTTCTCTACAGAATCTTCTTAAAGCCCCAGCTGTTTTCCTCACTACTGCTCCACTGTGATTGCTCTAAGACCTGTATGGAAAAAGCAGCACAACTATCTGTGGTACCTTTATTATTAATATGAATACGTTATCCATTCGTATTTATAGGCCATCCATGCCCAAGAGCCTCTGGGCACATAACAAAATATAACTAAAACACAGCTTAGTTTTAAAAAAGGCAACATGGCCCAATTAATTCCCCAATTAATTAATTTATTCTGCATCACTTTGAATTTTGGTCTAAGGATCTTATGTAGGACATTAAAAAAAAAAAGAAAAAAAAAAGAATGGTTCCACTGACAAGACAGGTAATTATTTTATTCAATAATTTTTCTCAATGCAATGCTATTAATAATTGGATCACTAGTGGGGGGTCCAAATTCTGCCCTGAGGTAAATCCAGAACCATTTCACTGACTTCAAGGGAAATTACTCCTTTACTGGGATCAGAACTGGGCTGTTAAATCATAAGTGCCCAGTTATTCATAGACCTGAACTAAATTCTTCTTCTTTTTCTTTTTTTTTCCCATTTTCTTCAAATAGAGAAAATAGCTCTAAATCACAAAACCAAACCTGAAGTACATACGATAATATAGATATAGTTCCCCTTCTAAGAAAAAGAGGAAAAGTAAGCTCCCTCCCAGCTCATTGAGAAGCATCCACAGAGCCTGCCTATGTCCACACAGTTCTGTAAAAACACAGCCAGGGCTTGGCAAGACTTCAAATACAGTTCACATTGTCAGAAAATAAATGACATATGAAAGGTAAGAGGGCAAGGAAAGGCAAACATGTTCAAATATTTAATGTTTAGTGTACAAGGCTTCACATCTTTTCTCCTTCGCCGCCCAAAACCAAAGCTTCTCAGACATTTGTTACAATTACATCATTAAGTATCACAAGAAAAGTTCACATGTGTTTTGATTAGCCTTTAGATGTTCTGAAGGGGAAAAGGATTTAGGTTCTTGGATCACTGTGCCCATACACTAACAGCATGGTGGACTCCTCATTCCTGCGAAGAGAGGGAAGAGGTGGGGAAAGAAAGCTAGTCTGCCCCTCTTCTTGGAGGGGAATTCACATCCATGTGCTTTCATGTGCCCTGTTATGTTTAAATAAGGCCTCATTATCAGGTAGCAATAATACTGCCTGTTTGCCGAAATTTACTTCCTTGTTTGGAACAAGGATCACCAACATGCTTAGACAAACACTGATAAACAGACATCAGACTGAAAGGGAATTTGTGTCTTGTACATCCTTGAGAGAATGGGCATTAACATTTTTCTGTTGCACAGAGAAACTTTTCACCATAAGGTATTACCAGGTAGTCCTGCATTTTCTGTCATATGAAATTAAACGTGTTTGTGGCACACTTTTTTCACCTTAGCAGAAAAAGAATACCTTCTTTTCATTGTTAACATCTTTCATTCCTTTCCATCCTCTGCATGCCTTCTTATTACAGATGGTGAAAACAGTCTACAACCCACTGAAATTCAAACTGGAGAGGAAATGTGATTTAATAACTTGTTAACTTGGGACTAGAAAAATTCATTTTCCAGTATTATTTGAGAGTGTTCAGGTGACCTTGAACAAATCCTTCTATCCCTCTCTTTGTCTAAATTCCCCATTTATATAAAAAATGATTTGGATGTTCTGAAGGGTGTCACTTTAATTGTCACTGTAAGGATAAGTACAAAACCATTATAAAGCTGTAAGTGAAACAAAGTAGAGTATCTCAGCAGCAAATATTTGCAAAAGAACAATTTAACTTTCAAATATATGGCTTCCTCCCTCCCTTCTCATCTCAAAAGTTTTAGAAACAGAAGAGTTAGCAGAATTCAGTCAGTAGAATCTGTTGTAGAATTAGGTCTTACTTATAAGTTTATAAAAAATAGTCATGTATGAGGCAGATTTAAATCAGCATAAAAATGAATGAAGACATTTGCTTTGTTGGTCGTTTAAAAACCACTGTAGACACCATTTATCAAAACCAAACTGCAAAGGAATTTGCCACCACTGATAAATTTACAAACATGAAAAAAAAACCCTACTGAAATTTGAAAATGTATTTTTCACTACATAAAGCCTATTGTAACCAGCAGAGCTACACATCTATAGAATGCAAACTATACTTAAAACAAGACTTCTAAAACCTCATTGGCAAGGAGTCCAGTCATTATTTAACTGCGAAACAGGACAGGAGCATCTATGTTCAGCCCACTGGGGGCTGAATACAGTTTGTATTTCATTACAGTCTATAAATGCCCCACTTTGGAGGAGCTATTATAGTTCAGAACATTTCAGAGTACTAAAATGCAGTCCACCAAAACTGTTTGAAAGACAGAGGAAAGACACCCTTGAAGTAAATAATACTGAATAAATATGAAGAGAAATATCTATTGTGTGAGTAAGTGTAGAAATCTCAGATAAAAACCCAGGTTGTGCCACAGTTACTACACAATGCTTCCAATCCAAATAATGTGTTGTGTTCGGTGGGCATTGTGAGACCTGCTAAGATACATTTTTTTGTCAACTATTTTTGTGGGAAAAATCATTATGACATTGGTGTATTGCAGAGAATATGTGCTGAACTCACTCTGGAATTTGTGTTGTGACATTCTAAAACTTATTTGACACTTGTGGTATGGTATTCAATGTCCTTGAGCTTTTAAATTTAATAATACCCGTGTTGTGAAATCTTTGCTGCACACCCAGTTAAACTATTTTCTTAAGCATGCAGGAGCTGATATCATGATTTTCAAGAAGATAATCTATGCATTCCAAAATGAATCTTGTGTGTGTGCTACATAATTGTTTTGCAAATGATACTGTAAATATACACTGAATTGAAGCTAATAATATTTTACAACCCTAGAGACTAATGTGCTATTTTTGTGGTTGTTTTACTGTTTACTGAAGCACAGGTAAATGCACTGACTTCTTACTAAGATCGCAGAATCATAGAATAGTTAGGAGTAGAAAGGACCTTAAGATCATCTAGTTCCAACCCCCCTGCCATGGGCAGTGACACCTCACACTAAACCATGTCACCCAAGGCTCTGTCCAACCCGGCCTTGAACACTGCCAGGGATGGAGCTTTCACAACTTCCTTGGGCAGCCCATTTCAGTCTGTAAGCAATTAGTGGGAGTCCCAAATAAAAAGCTTTAGTATCACAATCTGTATTTTTTTCATTAAAATTAACATTTCCTTCAGTCGCTCATTGTGAAGAATTGTATCTAAAAAAAGATATGCAGATTCTCCTGGAAGGCATGCTAAGGCACATGAAAAACAAGGTGCTTGGTGACAGCCAGCATGGCTTCACTAAGAGAAAGTCCTGCCTGACCAATTTGGCAGCCTTCTATGATGGAGTGACAGAACTGATGGACAGGGGTAGAGCAGTTGATGTCATCTACCTGGACTTGTGCAAAGCGTTTGACACTGTCCCACACGACATCCTTGTCTCTGAATTGGGGAGACATCAGTTTGATAGGTGGACCACTCGGTGGATAAAGAACTGGCTGGATGGCTGCACACAAAGACTTGTGGTCAATAGCTCAGTGTTCAGCTGGAGAACAGTAATGAGTGCTGTCCCTCAGGGATTGGTGTTGGGACCGGTCTTGTTCAACATCTTTGTCCCTGACATGAACAGTGGGGTTGAGTGCACCTCTGCAAGTTTGCCGATGACACCAAGCTGTGTGGTTCCGTTGACACTCTGGAGGGAAGGAATGACATCCAGAGGGATCTCAATACGCTTGTGAGGTGGGCTGATGCTAACTTCATGAAGTTTAACCATGCCAAGTGCAAGGTCCTACACCTGGGTTGGGGCAATCCCAGGCACAGCTACAGGTTGGGCAGAGAAGAGATTCAGAGCAGCCCTGCGGAGAAGGACTTGGGGGTGCTGATCGATGAGAAAATGAACATGAGCCGGCTTCAGTGTAAGCTCGCAGCCCAGAAAGCCAACCGTATCCTGGGCTGCATCAAAAGGAGGGTGACCAGCAGGTTGAAGGAGGTGATCCTGCCCCTCTACTCTGCTCTCCTGAGACCTCACCTGGAGTATTGTGCGCAGTTCTGGTGTCGTCAGCATAAAAAGGACATGGAACTGTTGGAACAAGTCCAAAGGACCAAAAGAGTGATCAGGAGACTGGAGCACCTCCCGTATTAAGATAGGCTGAAGAAGTTGGGGCTGTTCAGCCTGGAGAAGAGAAGGCTGCGTGGAGACCTCATAACAGCCTTCCAGTATCTGAAGGGGGCCTATAGGGATGCTGAGGAGGGACTCTTCATTAGGGACTGCAGTGACAGGACAAGGGGTAACGGGTTAAAACTTAAACAGGAGAAGTTTCCATTGGATATAAGGAAGAAATTCTTTAATGTAAGGGCAGTAAGGCACTGGAATGGGTTGCCCAGTTAAGCTGTGAATGCTCTATCTCTGGTGGTGTTCAAGGCCAGGTTGGACAGAGCCTTGGGTGATATGGTTTAGTGTGAGGTGTCCCTGCCCATGGCAGGAGAGTTGGATCTAGGTGATCTTAAGGTCCTCTCCAACCCTAACTGTTCTGTGATTCTAAGATTCTATATGGGTATGGGCTGCCTGCCAAGAGTTTTGGGTTCTTAACATTGTTTTTCCCAGTGGGGTCAGCTCATATCTGCTTGAGACATCCACTTTTGTCTGCATTTCCTGAAACAAGTTACTTACATGCCTAACTCCTATACAGCTTGAGTGCTTAAAGAAGAGAGGCATGTTGGTAGTGCTATCACCAATTGTTATCAGCAATTATCAACCACACTCAAATACACTTTCAAACACTTTTAAATCATTGTCTAAATGCTGTTCTAAAAATAGCAACTTGTTGCTGCAATTGCTTGTCAATCACTGCCCAGTGCCACACTTCATCGATGAACCAAATGATCCGAGACACCATTGAGCCATACTATCAAATGGACTGGCTTCTTATTTTGATGAATCTCCCAGTAAGTCCTCATACAGGAATTTGGACATGGATCAGATTAGGCTTTACTGTTTAACCAGTCCCCTGTTTCACTACAGGTGATCAGACAGATGGGCTGTGGCAAACATGATCATGGTAGACACCACTGACTTCACCCTTGGGATTCGGTGCTTGTAACATCCACACGTAAGAGAAGTGTGATATAATTTAGAATTTACATAAATTTAAAGTAGGTCACTGGAAGACATATTTGGAACTGATCTTGGCATTTTTTCTTTTTGACTGAACTCAGGTTGTTTGGGTTTTTAGCACCTAAAACTTTGCATGTTTTTTCAAAACTGCTCTTCAGTAAGTCCTAGGAATTACAAGAGGAATTGATAGACAGAGTACTCTATATCATCAGTGACAAATATGACAGCTTTGTGTGGACGATCTATAATTTAAAGACATCTAAGATTTTTCCTGCTATGTATGTTTATGCCCCTGAATAGGCACCACAATGTCATCTGTAAGACAGTCTATTCTCAGACCTGAGCTTTCTGTTCATAAAGTGCTATAATATAAACATATGGACCCTGAATTGTGGTAAGAGTATTAATCGACTCTATTCTGTATGCACTGCAAAATTTATCTGTGTTTACGAATTTGAACACCTGGTGGGTCTTTTTTTTTCCCCTATTATAAGGACAAGACTCAGAAGACAAAAGGAGCTTGGTGTCAAACTGGGTTGTAAATACAAGTGTAAATCTTTGTTTCTCTTTTGGAATGTTGAATATGTAACTTTGTTGAAAACATATTAATGATATAATGCAAATTTTCAGGATCAAACACTGTTATGTAGTGTCCTCCCAAATGTACTATCTAATATATTACCCAATAAACCAGGAACTAAGCAAAGTTCACAATGAAGGTGACTTCTCTTTAGAGTGAAATATATTGTCAGTGCAGACATGTGGATTTGGAACCTGAAGAGCAAGTTTTCATTTCTTTCATTTGTGGATAACAACAAAAGAACTAGTCAGCCTTTAATTTTTGAAAGATGAAAAACAAACCATGACAGCCACTCACGGTACATAAATAGAACATCAATGATAAATTATAAACCAGATAATTTTCTTTGGTGAATAATGAACAACAAATGCTGAAAAATTAACCATTTCATTTATGTTGATGGAAAACTTAAGAGCATACCAACATTTGTTTGAAGTGCAGAAAATGGATGACAGTTTCAGCCTCCTGTTCTGGGTTAATTTGCAGTGTACTTTGCCAGTGAAATTCAGGAAATGTATATGACATTGAATATTCTAGTGATTTTTCTGAAATTCTAATTGGACTGGGAGTTTATCTGCTTCTGGACATGTCATCTCTATTCTTGTAAAAGTATAAGCTGATTGGGAAATTCAAACATGTATTGTATCATTTAGTTGGAAGCTTGAATAATAGTTTTATGTGAAGAAAGAGCTAGGGAAACTAAGGGAATTTATCTCTATGAATTGTGCATATGTGCCAATACACCATAGGGCTGTGTATACTTTAAGTGTGTATACCTCAGATGTTTTCATGTTTGGAGCATATGTACCAACTATGTTTAACAAATTTGCACCTCAAAAATATTTTTCTTTGCAGGCCTTCAGGTTATGTTTCAGTTAAACAGCAGTCAACACACTTTTTCAGTTGTATGATTTTAGTCTGTGAAGGTTGCTTCAGTTTTGTCTCTTTACACAGTATGATGGTGCTGTAAGCAATACAACCTAGTGCTACGTGGCCTACATTCAGAAAGTGTATATCCATATCCATTCCAAGACAAAGCTTTGCTCAGTGAAGGCGGCAATTTCTATAATACGTGCATACATATATGTGAATAATGTATTTCTGCACTTAATTTACTATTTCTGTACATTCTGTTTAGGTGTATGTGAAGAAAAAGGAGACAAAAAAATCTTCATTTCTCACAGAGGACAATTATTTCAGAAGAGGAGGGAAAGGGACACAATTTTTTCCAACATCAGGTAGACAGTTCAGTGCTGTTTTTTGTCAAAAGCTCATTTTACATTTCCCACAGAGGCTTCTGACTTCCATCTCAATGCCCCAGTATCTGAGTACATCTGGAAGCTGTGGGAACTTGATGTTTCATAAACCTTTCATGTTTCTTAACGTCTTACAGACACTGCAAAGCTTTTTGAACCAGTATTAAGGGTTCAGCTAAAACCATAATTATCACTAACAGTGCCGAATAGTCTTCAGCAGAAGGACTGAAGCAATCTTTTAAAATTCTTTACTTTTTCCACTTTCCTCCTTTTTTTGTCAAAAATGGCATTTAGTTTTCATTATTTGCACCAGATGCCAAGCTAAACACATTTCTCCATCTCTTTTAGGGCTGGCCTCTTCATTAGAAGGTTCCTGGAGTATAGGTCCTGACATAGCTGGTGAGTGAGCCAACTAGGGAAGGTATGCAGCTGCACCTGTTGTTTGTGAACAGAGTAAGCCTCAGGGTGATGTGATGGTTGGAGGATGTCTTATGCATAGTAATCACAAAATAACAGAGTTTTTGATTCTTGGAGAAGTAAGGAATGGGTTCAGCAGAGCTACTACCTTGGACTTCCAGAGGGCAGACTTTGGACTGTTTATAAGTCTGGTTGGCAGAGTCCCTTGGAAGGAACCCTGAAGGGCAAAGGAGTCCAAGAAGGCTGAGCATCCTCCAAGAAGAAAATCTTAAAGGCACAGAGTAGCCCATCCCCATGTGACAAAAGACAAGCCAGTGGGGAATAAGACCAGCCTGGCTTGAACAGAGAAATGTGGCTGGAAGTCAAGAAAAAAAGAAGAGTATACGGCCTTTGGAAGAAGGGGCAGGCAACTCGAGAGCACTACAAGGATGTTGTGAGGTTATACAGGGAGAAAATTAGAAGGGCCAAAGCCCAACTAGAACTTTATCTGGCTACTGCAGTAAAAGACAATAGAAGGAGGAACAAGGAAAATCTCCTTCCTTTATTGGATGCAGGGCAGAAAATAGTGACAAAGGATGAGGAAAAGGCTGAGGTACTTAATGCCTTTTTTGCCTCAGTCTTTAATAGTAAGACCATTTGTTCTCTGGCTATCCACCTCCCTAAGCTGGCAGGCAGAAGCAGAGAGCAGAAAGAAGCCCCCATGATCTAAAAGGAAATAATCAGTGACCTGCTACACCACTTAGACACACACAAGTCTAAGGAGCTGGGTGGGATCTACCCAGTGGTACTAAGGGAGCTGTCTGAAGTGCTCACCACTTTCAATCCTTTATCAGCAGTTCTAGCTAACTGGGGATCTCCCAGCTGAGTGGAGTTTATCAATGTAACTCTACACTCTACAAGAGGGGCTGAAGGAGGATGTGGCAAAATCCAGGTCTACCTGTCAGCCTGACCTCAGTGCCAGGGAAGGTTAAGAAGCAGACCATCTTGAGTGCCATCATACGGCATGTACAGGAAAACCAGATGATCAGGCAATTCAGCATGGGTTTATGAAAGGCAGGTACTGCTGGATTAACCTGATCTACATCTATGACAAGGTGACCGCCATAGCGGGTGAAGGAAAGGCTGTGGATGCTGTTTAGAATCATAGAATCATAGAACAGTTACGGCTGGAAAGGACCTTAATATCATCTAGTTCCAACCCCCCTGCCATGGGCAGGGACGCCTCACACGAAACCATATCACCCAAGGCTCTGTCCAACCTGGCCTTGAACACCACCAGCGATGGAGCATTCACAACTTTTCTGGGCAACACATTCCGGTGCCTCACCACCCTAATAGGAAAGAACTTCCTCCTTATAACCAATCAAAACTTCCTCTGTTTAAGTTTTAACCCGTTACCCCTTGTCCTGTCACTACAGTCCCTAATGAATGGTCCATCCCCAGCATCACTATAGCCCCTCTTCAGACACTGGAAGGCTGTTATGAGGTCTCCACGCAGCCTTCTCTTCTCCAGGTTGAACAGCCCCAACTTTCTCAGCCTGTCTTCATACGGGAGGTGCTCCAGTCCCCTGATCATCCTCGTGGCCCTTCTCTGGACTTGTTCCAACAGTTCCATGTCCTTTCTACGTTGACGACACCAGAACTGCGCACAATACTCCAGGTGAGGTCCCAGGAGAGCAGAGTAGAGGGCCAGGATCACCTCTTTCAACCTGCTGGTCACCCTCCTTTTGATGCAGCCCAGGATACAGTTGGCTTTCCGGGCTGCGAGCTTACACTGAAGCCAGCTCACATTAAGTTTCTCATCTACCAGCACCCCCAAGTCCTTCTCCGCAGGGCTGCTCTGAATCTCCTCTCTGCCCAACCTGTAGCTGTGCCTGGGATTGTCCCGACCCAGGTGCAGGAGCTTGCACTTGGCATGGTTAAACTTCATAAGGTTGGCATCAGCCCACCTCACAAGCGTGTCGAGGTCCCTCTGGATGGCATTCCTTCCCTCCAGCGTACCAACCAAACTACACAGCTTGGTGTCATCAGCAAACTTGCAGAGGTGCACTCAATCCCACTGTCCATGTCAGGGACAAAGATGTTAAACAAGACCGGTCCCCGCACCGATCCCTGAGGGACACCACTTGTTAGTGGTCTCCAGCCGGACATTGAGCCATTGACCACAACTCTGCGTGTGGCCATCCAGCCGTTCTTTATCCACCAAACAGTTTACCTAGACTTCAGAAAAGACTTTGACACCATTTCCCACAGCATTCTGGAGAAACTGGCTGCTCATGGCTTGAGTGGGTGTACTGTTTGCTGGGTAAAAAAGTGGCTGGATGGGTGAGCCCAAAGAGTGGTGGTGAATGGAGTTAAATCCAGTTGGCGGCCCGTCACAGATGGTTTTCCCCAGGGCTCAGTACTGGGGCCAGTTCTGTTTAATACCTTTGTCAACTATCTGGATGAGGGGACCAAGTACACCCTCAGGAGATTTGCAGATAACATCAAGTTGGGTGGGAATGTTGGTCTGTTTAAGGGTAAGAAGGATCTGGACAGATTGGATTGATCGGCTGTGGCCCGTTGTTTGAACTTCAACAAGGCAAAGTGCCAGGTTCTGCATTTGGGCCACAACAACCCCATGCAATGCTACAGGGGAAGAGTGGCTGTAAAGCTGCATGGTGGAAAAGACCAGAAGCATTGGTCAGCAGCCAGTTGAGTATGATCCAGCAGTGTGCCCAGATGGGCAAGAAGGCCAACGGCATCCTGGCTTGTATCAGAAATATTGTGGTCAGCAGAACTAAGGAAGTGATTGTCCGCCTGTACAGGTGAGGCCACACCTTGAATACTGTGTTCAGCTCTGAACCCCTCACTACAAGACATTGAGGTGCTGGAGCATGCTCAAAGAAGGACAATAAAGCTGGTGAAGGTTTGGTATAGAGCACAAGTCTTATGAGGAGCAGCTGAGGGAACTGGGGTTGTTTAGTCTGGAGAAAAAAAGGCTCAGGAGAGACCTTATCACTCTTTACACGTACCTGAAAGGAGGCTGTGGTGAGGTAAGAGTTAGTCCCTTCTCCCAAGTAACAAGCACTAGAACGAGGGAAATGGCCTTCAGCTGTGCCAGGGGAGGTTTGTATTGGATATTAGGAAAAAATTCTCCTCTGGAAGGGCTGTGAAGCATTGGAAGAAGCTGCCCAGGGAAGTAGTTGATTCTCCATCCCTGGAGGTATGTAAAAGATGCGTAGATATAGTAGTCAGAGACATGGTTTAGTGATGAATTTGGCAGTGCTGGCTTAACAGTTGACCTTAATGTTCTTAAAGATCTTTTCCAACCTAAACGATTCTATAATTATTTATAAACTTCATCTCTGACCAAAATCATCAATTTTACCTTTTACTAAGTGGCCTACATCCTTGTAGCTCTCCTTTAAATAAAGCAGACCTTGAAAACCCATGGGCATATGAATGCCTATACTTTGAGTGCAGGCTGAACTGAAATGCAGTTTTCAACTCCGTGCAGGTTTTCAGCTCCATCTTTTTTTTCTGTAAAGAATCCAGCTGCCTGGTTGCTACCATACTACTATCAGTATTGCATCATTTATCTGTCTCCACCATACTACTATCAGTATTGCATCATTTATCTGTCTCCAGCCCAGATCTACTTTTCTTACGTTCAAAATTATGACGTGAATAGAGAAACTCTTCAGATTTCTGTGGTTCAAGCTACCAAAGGTTTTACAATCATATAAATTGATCAACTAAAGTTTTGCCTGTAACAGAAATTCACTCAACAGTGGTTCCCACTGAGGTCAAGAGCTGTGTTTACATTAGCATTGTTTTTGAGTGCAGTTTGGAGGTGGCTCCCCCGTATCATGCTTGGGTCCATTTGCACCATGGTGCGGTATGACGAAGACAGATTCCTTTCCAGATTAAGTACTGTCCAAGTGAGAAAATCCTGAACGTCAAATAGGAGAGATGTAAAGCTCCCAGCAAAACCAGCTCTGATCCACTTATCCATTCCCACTGTGCCCAACTCTTAGCTAAAACAGACATAGTCAAAGGGACTTTTGACATATTTCATCTGATGATAGTCTTACATTTGTGAAATCAAATGGTCATTCTAAGAAACTAGAATAGATTTGAAAGTTAACTGATTAGTTATGTGAAATAAATTTATTTTGGAGCTCTTAAAAAAAAACTGCTTGAAATGTTGTTCATTGAAAAGATGATGTTTTGAGAAGGTCACTGATCTCTACACTGTATAAATTAGAAATCCCCTCTTATTTACCTTCTTTAGGAATCACAGAAGTTCATTTTATGTATCTACATGAGTCCTTCCAAATTATAGGGGAAATTTTCACTTTCTCCTTTTCTCAATATTTTCCTGTTAATATATATTCATTACCTTTCATTATCCTTCAGACTGACTTAGGCTTACTGTCATGAAGAGCTGTGCCATAGCACATATGCAGAGTCACCCATGTGTATCTCTTTGCAGTGGCTGTTGCTTTTTTTCATGTGTACTTGTAGCATGCATCCACTTACAGCATTGAAAATGCAGTGCTTTAAAGATCCTCAGAGTGGAGCTCAACCACAGCCTACCAGAAATGTAGGATCGGGCACTAGCACCTTGGCGCAAGGTCGGTCCAATTCCCTTCCTGTTTTACTTTTTCTGTTTTATCCCAATGGGAATTCAACAATACAATCTTGAATGGAGTCTTCAGACTATACCATTAGCTTATTGAGTAACTGCACCTGCTTTTAAATTTTAATGATGCATCTTTAATATGATAAATGTATTATACTTCAATGGGTTTATATGCAGGTTGAATAAACTATGACTTTTGTTACTCTTCAGATATTACTTTCCAAAGAACAGCCTTATAATTGCATAACTTATGTAGTTGCACATGTGCCTGGTAGTCCGAAAATGACTGTGGTTCTGTACCAGTGAACACAAGCTACTTTTGACTGCAAAACGGGTAGTTAATTTTTTGGGGGAACTTGAAAGCAATATTACCTAGAAGCTTATAAAGTATTTAGTCTGTATGTCCCCTAGGGAAGGGGATTTTTTTTTTCTGTCTGTTGATTATAGCAGAATTCAGTAAAAAAAAAAAAAAGTTTCCAACATTTTGTTTGAACTGAGTTACTGGAATATGTTTTTGATGCACATAAGATACATACTAAAGGAAGAGTTTGAAAACAATCATGAAAATAATTATTAATTTCACAGAAAGAAGTGGGTGACTACAGCGAATAAGAGGAATTCTACTTTTTAATGTAACTACCAAGCATAGTTGATCACCAAAATACTGGAATTCAAGGTACAGACATAGGGCTTTGCTATAAAATCCACATGTATAAAAGAAAACATTTGTAGCTATTTGTTTTAGGTCTCTGTTTCAAGTAAAGTGCACTTGACTTGAAATATTCCCAAAGAATTATTACTGAATGTCTTGTTTATTTACTATAGAACAAATACACTTTAGCACAGTTTTCTCCCCACTACCTTGTCAAATTCATTAGTGCTGACCTAGAATACTTCTGCATGGTTCAGATTAGTTGTTTAGACTTTTTGCTGATTCTCAATAGTTGATTCTCTTTTAAGAGTTTTAATAAATGTGCCACAGGGATAAAAGTGCTTGCTTCTGGACACTTATGTTCAAGGAATTAAACTGAGACCAGAAGCTCAATTTTGTTTTAGTGTAATGAGTTCCAGTTGTTGTGTTTTGGTATGTTTTAATAAGATTAATTATCCTTTGCCTAGGCTGATTCTTTCCTTCATTCCAGTGGCTAACAAAGAATGGGCACTCACTGAATTACCTGAGCAAAAGATAATATCTAGTGTAGGAATATTATCCAGCTGGCAAATAACTAATGTTACTGGTTTACACCAGGCCCCAGGCAGAAATGGAGTCAAACATCTGTCACATTGCAGCAATTTTCATCTGGTTAATGGGCTACTGGCTCTATATGCCAACTAGTGTAACCACAGCTTACATTAAAGTATTTCAGACCACTGCAAGATGATTTTCAGAATAAAAAGTTCTTAACCAGGTCTTAGTTGTTGACTTTCCAGTATTCTCTATAAGTAATGGATGCAATGGAAAATGCTTCGGCCTTGTTAGGATTCCCTTCCTTTCCCTTCCCTTCCTTCCCATAGAATAGATATAAGATCCCTGCCAGAAAACATCTGAATTCATGAATGCCTCCAGTGCTTGAACATTTGGCAGAAGTTGCATTAAACATCTCTTTAAAGTCTACAAGATTAATCATCTCCCTAGTCCAAGCATAAAAGTGACTACAAATGCAGCTCATTTGGTTACCATCAGGCTCTTCATAAGAATAAGGTCAGACACCTTACTGAAGGATGGTTGACTACAAAATTGCACTCAGTGACACTGATTCACTCCAGCACCTTGGTCATGCCCTATCCCTCATCCCTCAGACTGTGAATGGTGCTTTGTTAGTCTTAGTGGGCTAATCCTAAGTATTTGAGCTGTACATACAAATGCCACCAAAAAATTACAAATGTCTCTAACCTGTAGCTTAATTCTGAATCACAGTATGAGCAAGTTGCAACAGCAGCTGGTCCAGTGTGTATATGATATTGGGTTTGTTCCTTTCATAAAATGTTTATGAAAATTGTGAGCTGAAAGACTGTTTATAGATCGGAAGTGTGGGCCTGATTTGTTCCTGAGAGTTACTTGGTGAAATTTTTCATTAGGAAAACTGAAATTACATTTCACAAAGCACTATTTTTGGTTCAAGCCACCTTCTTTCAGGGTTGGAATAAATTGATTTGGGGCAAGGGAATCTGTGAAATTAACACAAAATTCCTTCCTTCAAAAGTTTGGATGTGATATATGTGTGTTTTCCTCCGCAGCCTGTATATTTTCACACTACTAATGAATGAGTGCTTAATTGCCACAATGAAGCTGTCTGGGGTCACTTCCCAGCAGAATCTCTTGCCAAGGCCAGATGGAATTCAGCTTGTATTCTGAAGCTGCTTAAAGGAGGTTGCTGGTATTAAACATAAGCAAATAAGAGGCCCTTTCCCCCCTGCCCCACCCTCCCTCACCCCCCCCACCCCCACCCCCAAAAAGAAAAAAAAAAAAAAAGTGTGGAGTTCAAGAAATGTGTAGAGCTTCCCTGGTCAGACAATTTTCTTCAAATTAGAAAAGTTGATAGTGGATCAATACAGTGTCTCCTGTTATATCCAGAGGAAATAACTAACTGCATTCAACCTAACTAGTTACTGAATACCACCATTTTCCCACAGAAAAACAATTGAAATAGCTTTTCTCTGACATTAAGAGATCAGACTGTTTTTTTCCACCTGACAATCTTGAAGTGCCACTTTTGAGCAATACGGGAGGCTGGGTTTTTTTCTGTTTCACAGAAACAAGAACTGTTCATACTGATTTCTCCCCACAGATTTGTTTGTTGGTGTGTTTTGTTTTGTTGGTTGTGTTGTTTTTTTTTCTTAAATATTTAAAGCTTGAAAATTCATTTGGATGTGGCTACAAGACACTTACATAAAACACTAAAAATGCATACCTCAGTTCCCTGCTAGATTCGATTCCGTTATTTCTCTTGCATTATATATAAGCCTTGGATATCCTTGGGCTTTGTGTAGTAGGACTCATCTGCCCTAACAGATCCTCTGTTAGAAGTTCAGTAGAAAAATGGGGGCTTTTTTATTTTAAAATTAGGCAGGCTTTTTGAAGGTTATCTACATCAAGGAAGAGATGAATAGTAAGTGCTATGAAAAGTACTTTCTGTATGTGGACTGAAGGTTTACATAATACACATGACAATTTTAAAGATAACATCTACCTATGAAACCTACTGATTCAGTTGGTGGTAGATTTCAGTATAAATACATGACTGACTAGAGAAGATATGATGTACCAATACAAGCACTATTTGTCTCTGACTTACACAAATAACTGCAGAAGTACCTACCCATAATCTTTGAGTTATGTTAGTACAACACTAATGTTTTTACCAAGAGAAATTCTTTGCTAAGAGATATAAACTGTAACAAGTATCAGCTGGGTGCATGTGTCTGCTGATTTTAAGGCAAAGTGAATGAAAGGAACAGCTTTGATTTCCAAAGCAAGAAGTTACCTGTATGTTTGAATGTGGCTGTTCTAGCAGCTATTTCTCAAGCCTGCTTTCTGCAAGGCAAGAAGAGTCCTAGGGTTCTCCCTGTTATGAGCAGAATGACTTTCTCTTGTTTTCCAAAATGGAAAATGATGGTTCATGCAGCAAGCTGCTGCTTAACTGTGTAGACATCTAGCAGCTGGGATTTACAGAAACAGACCTAAAGCTGCTGCCCCTGGATTACTGATTTGTTGTTTTTTAATCTATTTCTAAATTTTATTTGAGAAATTTTGCTGGATAGTCTGACAGTTTTCCAGGTGGGATGGGGACCCACAGGACTCCTGGCCCTTCTCCACCACAGGGCATTCAAACCCTAGTATGGACGCTGGGAGATTCATCTGTATTTCTGAAGAAAGACCAGGAGGGATCCTTTCCCAAATAGTGCGTGTTGCCTGACACCCACACTTCTACCTACCTCTCAAATGGGCTGGTGTGACTACACTATGTAGCACTAGTTGCTGCTGCTCTCCACAACAGTATTTTAATAAAAAAAAAACAACCTGCACAACAAACAAACACCCCACCACCACCAAAAAAAAACAAACAAAAAAATCACAAAAAAAAGAAAACAACAACAAAAAAACAAAACACCAAACCAAAACTAACCAAAACCCAGTGTTTTAAATTAGCATCATTCTTCAAGGGGCAAGGACTGTTGGAAAGATACTGGAGGACCACATAAGATGGAAGGATCTGGACCTGATGCAGATTTGGTCATTCTGTCTTTCTGCAGCAATCACTTCTTACCAGTCCCCAGATGATACCTAGGCTTGTCTACAAGAGCTAGTGAAGTGGTGCAGAGACATGGCAAGGGGGAAGTTAACAGTTAAATGGAGTGGTTGGTGAGTGGTCTGATGTTCAATCTATTTTTCTTCTTATCTTTTATTCTGCAATATAAATATTCCCTTAAGTCTGTGACTCTGAGACAGACCAAATATTGCAGCCCATGAACTGTATGCTCTATGCCCTTGAGGTCAATCCTTGGAAACAGGTGCAATACCTGTAAGACACCTTATTTTGGAAACAGCATGTTCTGATGCCTCTGCAACAATGTTTTTAACAGAATTTCTCATTTATGTGGAATTTGGAAAATGAAGATATTTGGTGTTCCTTAAATTGTAAATTAAAAAAAAATTCTCATTGAGTGAAAGGTCTGTTTGGCAACAAATCTTTAAAATATAGGGGAGATTTCCATTTTTCCTTGTTTATTGAAAGACCATACCTTTAGAACATCTATCTAAAAATATAATGTCAAGATTATGCAGCTTGGTCTTTTAGGTTATATTTATGCAAAGTTCTTAGTTATAGAAATAATCCAATTGGCTTGCTTGTGAGAAAGAGAGATTGCAGGGTTTCATTGTTGTTTTACATACACATTTACTTTCACGAACTTTAGAATTTAAAAGAGAGAGTAAAAATTTAAGCTATCCTATTAATCATTGTTTTATTACATTCCCCCAAAAATATTTCATAGTGATCTTTCCCTGAGTCTCTCACTATAAGCATGCGTGCTTATATGGTTATGATCCCATTTTATTGTAATTTGTACTGGGGTAAACAATGAATAATATCAGATGAGATTAATTCATGTGTAAATGAAATAAAAACTCAGCAACTAACATGCACTACCATGTATTAAAACTACATGTATTAAAACTTAAACTACCATGTATTTTAAAAAGATCATCTGGCTTCTTTTTTTTTTTTTATTCTTCTCCACTTAACATCTGTTGGTAGCCTCACCTAGAGTTACAGTGAAAGGAAAAGGATAGGTTTCTCTAGAGAGTGATTCATTCCAGCCTAAGATAGGTGTCTAAAACAGGTTGGATGATTTATCCTCTCTAGAAATGTCTATCTCTTCAAGGACTAATGAAGAAATAGGTGGTTCTCAGCTTTTGATCTAGGAAAGACAAATAAAAACCCCATGACTATTGCCCTCAGAACTGCTGACATGAGGATTCATACTGCTTTGGGAAGATCTGAGATCCACAAGCTGAAAAGAGTTTAAAATTGTAAATGGAGTCTGAATGACATATTAAGACTGAACACCTGCATTTAAAGTTGTGAATTTAGTAGGAAATAATGATTTATACCCATTTGCTATACCTTGTTGTTTCTCTATAAAAAAATTAAGGATGGACTTTTGGGAAAAGTAAAATATTGAGAATCAATTGTAAGCTTTTTTTTTGCTGAAAATAAATGGGATATTGTGGAGATCTTCACTTGTTATACTACTAAATGGTCTATAAGTCATTTAGGTCTTACTGGGATTTCTGCCAGTACAATATATCATTCTTTTTAATTAAAATACTAGTACAACCCAAAAGCACTAAAACCCATCAAAAATCTCAAAAAATCCTGTCCTTGTAAATGTGAAATGTTACTTTGACTGAAGCAGGGACACGATTTTTTCCATGATATCATCCCAACAAAAAGAGACAATGTTTCATAAGACATTACTTTATACATGTGTATTTTTATATACAAGTATATAATTTTTTCAAGATATATTTAGAAGAACATTTTATCATATTTAAGCACAGATTCTTTCATTTTTATGACTGAGTTATGCAATGTTTCTTTCCATAAGCTCACTCCTTAAGCAAATCATTTATAAAACACTGTATTTCAGGACCAGTGTTCTGATTAGTTAGTTTGTTTGTTTGTTTAGACACAAGAGTTTTCATAACTGTCACTGTGCATTGAGTTTCTTGTATTTGCTTTGGACAGCAAACTGCCAACTACCTGTAAATGTTAGCAATTTCATACAAATTTTTTTTTAGCAAAAGGTCACCATGTAGAAATTTTTCTGTGAGATGTAGCAAGTCAGATTTAACACATACTGCCCTCACTGGAACTAAGGCTCAAGTTTTTGTTTCTACAATTCTCGTGAAAGTTACAGCAGCAGAGACAGATACGCTAGTCAGGTTGCTCTATTCTTTCACTGTTAAAGTTTACTGCACTGTTTAATTTCTGATCTTGTCAAAGACCTGTGTAGCTCCTACAGTTAAATTAGATCTGATCGTAGGAAGAGAACATTAAGTTAGATTTTAATCTCAGTTGCATTCAGAGCAGTTCCATCAACTGAAGTTAATATATTTGCTTTTATGTAAATGAGTTAAGATTCAGAGTCTTACTGTTTGTTTTTATTTTTGGAAGGAAAATTTAGCAGTTCACATTGACACCCAATAACCCTTCTTTTATCTGTGCATCGCTGCAGAAGCAAGCGTTATTTTCTGTTCTCCTCTGTTGTTATGGCAGCATATTTTTCAAGATATCATATTAGACTGTTTTTTTCCTATAAAAAGCCTTATAGATAACAGGTATATGTCCAGCTTGAGGTAAATCAGATTAAAGAGATGAATGTCTTGAACTGCCTCTAAAAGTATCTGGAAGCTGATACTGACATTTTCTAATTCTCTTGTTCTTCCTTCAGGCTTCATTCCCCAATACCCATGCTTTGTTCCCCTTTACCTTTACCCCTTTACCTTTGTTCCCCTTTACCTTTACCAGATATGACTTTTTGAAGTGTTCTGGATGAGACAAAATGCTCTACCCACAGAAAAACATGAAAATGCATTTGGCAGTCTTGCCCCATATAGTACTCTTGCCTACAGACTTAAATGTGAATCTGAGGTAGATTTTAGACATGTCTATGAATGCTTTTCTTTGCACAGTCATAAAAAGACATTCAAGAACCATGCATGGTCTAAAAACACCCTGCAATCCATAAGACAGAACCTCCCTGACATCATGGAAAACGATGTTAGTTTACAACAAAGTATGAGCAACTTATAGCCAAGAGCTAGGGCCCGAGGTTTGCTAGTTCACAAGGAATCAAAGAATCTTCCTTATGCACACATTTTAAGGAAGTGCATTGATTGGGTCATTATTCTGACACTGTCATGACAGCCATTTATAATCATGAGTAACTTAATGTATGATTAAGTGGCATGCTGCCATTAATGAGAGCATTCACAAACATGCTTTTTTTAATGTATGTCTCTCTATTTCAGTTACTGAACCATTTGCAACACCAAGGAAAAGCTTAAACTGGAAGGCAATGAACATTCCCACCCACAGCAGTCTCAGATCTCTTGGTTAGGGCTTTTTCTGGGAAAGTGGGTGATTTAACTTTGGACTAAACTTGTTAAATGTTAATCAAGTTACCCTTTTGTTTTTGTGTAACGGGCGCATACTCCTATTTACAGATGCTTGCTCTCAATCCCCATCAGAATTTCTTTCCCCTCTAACAAAGCCAGCATACTCAGCATTTCATGCAACTGTGGAAGCAAAACACTCTTGAAGGAATCGTGGGACAGGGAAAAGAAGGTGGAAGGTGGAAGGAGGTGGAAGGTGGAAGGAGGGCTCCTGAGGTGTTTTGGCTGATGATAAAATAAATGTTTCCAAGAGTAGCAGAACCCACCTCAGGGCATTTTGTCACTCCTCCAGCTTCTTGTTCCTTTCCTTGTCCAGTCAGGCTTTAATCTTCTACTTAGGCCAACAGGTGAACTGTTTGTGTGGCAGTTCTCTAACTAAGAAAAAAATCCTTTAGGGAGAAGGTGAGAAGAATGTATTTTTCTTCATTTGTTTGAAATTGATTACCAGGTGGGCTTACAAAGCAAAATAACAATACTGGCATTATTCTGAGCTTTCTCAAACTGAGGTTGTAACTGAGTTGCGATTGTTGCCTCCCTGGTGAATCCTCCAGCCACAAGGTTAAGAGATAAAATGGTACTTGCTACCAGGTGTTTTTTGCCAGCAAGAAAATGGTGCACTGTCCTCACTTCCTTGGAAGAAAGGATAGTGACACTGATTTTCAGAGGCAAGTTCTGACTGTGTATTCCCAGTGAACATAAATGCTTTTCTGGATGTCTGTATGATGCAATTACTCCCCACTACTCATGTTCATAGCCATTATTTTGAGTTAGAATTCAGGGACTTGACTGTTAAGTTTAAATGAGTTGCTTGTGGATACTCTGTGCTAGAAAAGTAAGAATGCAGGTTAGGAATAATTGTCTTCCTTGTCTTTTCTTTTAGTCACAAATACCACAGTGAAATGTCAAAATGAGCATTGGAAAATAAATCCCATTATTGCTGGGAGTTACAACAGTGATGTAGGAGCAACAGAGGCAGAACAAATTCAGAATTTCACAAAAGGCCAGGGTGAAGGCTGTATTCCTGGCTCATTACATCATTTTCTTTCTTCCTTTGTTTTTCCATTCCTTCTTTTGTTACTTTACATTTCCATGTCCTTCAGAGGAGTATGTTTTATTGGCTATGTGTTAGGAGTCAGAACAGTATGTACCAGCTTTCTTGTGGTCTTGCTCTTTAGGGAAGCCACTTACAGTTTTCCACATGCCACTCATAAGACAGGTTACTAGAACTTATTTATAGCACAGGTAGAACTAAGCTAAACTGCAAAGTGTTTTGATATTCTTGACTAAAAGGTGCTGCACAAAATGCAGATTACTGTTTCTCTTTTCATCACGACACCTCTTGGCTCCAATTTTACCACAGTATGCTCTTCTGTCTCTCCTTACAATTGTGTTATATTGTTCTCCTTGCTCCCTCCTATCACCTCATCTTTCCTTCCACATCAAGGAACCTTTCTCAGTAATAGGTCTGGCATTTGGGCATAAGGAGCATGCCCCACTCAGAAGCATAATAATATTAAATCACTATAAAATGTGGTTATCTTGGGTTCAGATCTGGATGTCATTTACAATAGTTCAATTGAGTATTCAGTAGAATAGCTGATGATAGGCCTGATTCCTTTCATTCATGCAGATTTACTTCTCATGTAACTCCATTGCCTTCAGCAGTTGATTTTAAATGAGTAATAATGCAATAAATATAGCTAAGATTTTTTTAAGTGCCATAACAAATGAAGTGAGTACTACATCAGTGGGTTGCACATTTTCATTGTTACCAGCCAAAACAGTGAGATCTCTACAGTCTCCAAAGGCCTTGATAAAGTACATCAGCACTAAGGGAAAAGCCTATAGTACTGCTATTAATTTTTCGAAATCAGGCAAGAAGAACTTGCCTATTTCATTGAAAATTACATGACCTTACTTACTGACAAAGTGTTTCCATTTTAACGAATATGGGTGCTGCTAATACAACTTCCTTCCTGTAGCTTCTTTCCATGGAGAGTGGCTTAGAAGCACAGGGGAACAGAAAATTATTGGCGTTATTTCACAGTTTTCACAATACTGAAGCATTAACTTGAGCACAAATAGTGAACCAGATAGGAGGATTATTGCTAGGCTTGCATCAATGATTTCCAGCAGCATTTGCTATTTACATAACACTAGTAAAATATTTTTAGATGCTTTGTCCAACCAAGTTTGTCACCGTGATCTCAGTGAAATCAGTTTTTTCCATCCAACACAATTTCCTAAAGGGTTTCTAATAATTTTTAGTTACAGAAGTAAAGAGCTATAAAACTATAGATTACAAAGCACCAAGAGGCAAAATAAGAAATTAGAATTTAACTTCTTCAATCAAAATATTCAGAACCACCTTTTGAGTTTAAATGAAAGACTCCTTCTTGAATCAGTGATAATCAGTATGGACTTGGGCTATAAAGGTCACCCATAACTAACTTATGGAAGTTTTTTAAGACATTACTGCCATGATAGGTAAGAGAAATACAGTGCATGTAGAATCATAGAATAGTTAGGGTTGGAAAGGACCTTAAGATCATCTACTTCCAACCCCCCTGTCATGGGCAGGGATGCCTCACACTAAACCATCTCACCCAAGGCTTCATCCAGCCTGGCCTTGAACACTGCCAGGGATGGAGCATTCACAACCTCTCTGGGCAACCCATTCCAGTGCCTCACCACCCTCACAGGAAAGAATTTCCTTCTTATATCCAATCAAAACTTCCCCTGTTTAAGTTTTAATCCATTACCCCTTGTCCTATCACTACTGTCCCTAATGAAGTGTCCCTCCCCAGCATCCCTATAGGCCCCCTTCAGATACTGGAAGGCTGCTATGAGGTCTCCACTCAGCGTTCTCTTCTCCAGGCTGAACAGCCCCAACTTTCTCAGCCTATATGTACTATACTTAGATTTTTAAAAGGCAGATGGAAAGGTTCTATACCAGAGGTAAATTGCTCAGGTAAAGTCGTGGAATAGCAAGAACAATGGGGCAATGGACAAAACACAGGTATAATAACAGAACACAAAAACATACCTGAAAATGGATGTTTCATCCTATTAAAGAAGAAAGGAGTAAATACATAAAATAAGAATAAATTTGAAAGAATAATCATCTAGATCTCCCAGACTGGGTAGCGTGCATGGTTACAAAAGGGAAACCAAATACTGAATGAATCCTTACTCCAGTCCTCACAGTGCAGGAGGTGTATAGACCTGCCTAGGATGGTCACACAGATGGAATTTAGATCTGTTGTGCCTGTCATTAGTAGACTAAGGTAGCCTTTATGATGAGATAAGCAGTTATTTAAACAAAGACAAACAAGTTTCCTAAGCTGTCAGTGATTTTAATGTCAGGCAAGCAATGACTAACAGAGAGTGCTTCCACCTCCCCCTGTTCACCACAAAGCAATAATGATAGGCATCAATGTTCTTCCCATAAGCAAGGAATGAGGAAGGAGTGGGTCTGAGGCAAAGGAAAACTAAGCCGCCAAAGCCACAAGGCATGCAATGGGTCTCCAAGTAAAATGAAATGCAAAGTCTGCTTAGTTTTTGGGTCACAGAACACTGTAGTGTGGATGAAAGACTCTACTGCTCCCCTCCTCTAAGTTCTACTTTGAAAAGTTCTTCCACTTGTTTTTCTGGGGTTCACTTCTGTACTATGTGTGACAATTATTTTCCTGTAAGACATAAATAAACTCTTTAAGACAAACATAAATACAAAAATGTAATGTACATTAGCAGTAACTGTGAATTAATATGGTATTACACTAATGGTCCAACAATAAGATATGTTGCACTAAAGTAGTCTTGGTAGCACAGTGTAACCAAACTGTTGTATATAGGACAATGATGGGAAAACAGCAAAGAGCATCTGTGAGTTCAAGAAATAGGTATGTCTGTTTGTGGAAGAAAAAGTATTAAGGAAAAAAGACCACAGTGCAGATATGTTGGTCTGGATAAAACTTCATGGTCTTATGTCTTTATTAACTAGCCCTAGGTGGCTGAAGTTACTAAAGTATGTAAATAAAAGTATTCTAGGAGTACTGTGAACAAATAAACAGGATAATTATTCTAAAAATGGTACTCTCAAATCTTAATCCATTTTTTTATTAAATGCAAAAGTTATACTGATGTAACATTAGGAGTGAGATTTTAACTGAAAGATTTAAACCAAAGGTTTCTTCAGAACCCCTCACACTATCCCCATGAGTATATGCATAATAATAGTCTCTTTCATTATGTACAGGATTTTTGCATCAGTCACTGAATAATAATTATTGTCTACTGTAGCTTCACTCCAGCCTACCTGGAGTTTCACAACATTGCAACAGAAAGTTAATTTCTAAATAGGCAGCTCCTCAAAAAGGCAGTGATCTACCAGATGCTAAGAGGATACACAGAAACATGAGGGAGGGCTTAAGCCAGTATATAGGAAAGAAACCAGATGTGTGAGAAACATTATGCAGGCACTGTCAAAAACAAGGAAAGAAATATCCTGAAGAGGCATCTTTGTCCTGAAGATGAGTGGGCAAAGTGACAACAATATAAAGCAACAAAATAGACAACAAAATGCCTACAGAGAGGGAAGAAAAACCAAAAAAAAATCCAAAAAATGTTCACAATACTTGAAGAGATAAAATAAGTAAATATGAAAATACTTTAAAATAATGAGGCACTTGGTTTTTTTTAAGATGTGTGTATGCAAATACAAGAAGCATAGCAAAGATAACTTCAATAATAATAATAATAGTTATGGCTCTGAATTCAGCAGGGTCTTGAACAGGCTAATGACTGGTATATGACTGTATCTAGAGTTATATATGGCTGCAAAATGGAAGGTACAAATACCTAGATATTTTTAGGTACTGTTTGGAAATTTAATTTTAAAGTACACAGAAGTTTTAAGAAGCCTTTTACAAATAAAATGGTGCAATCTTAATTAATTTATAGCATTTTTTAAAATGCATAAAAGCATCCATGCACAAAACCGTACAGATTTTGTTGATACTATGCAAACATTAGTGTTACCTTTAACACTTAGTTCACATCATACAAAATCTTGTATAGATAAATTACAGCTGGTTTGCAGCTGTCACTATTTGAAAATAGCTGTATTCAGTTTTCAGTGGACCCTAAGGTTCCAACCTCAACACTGCAAATTTTTTAATTTATTTATAATTTAGGTATTTTCTCTCGAAAGTCTCAACAGAAGCTGGGAGGAAGAAAAGGATATCAGCCTAGAACAGATTCATTGGTACAACAGGCTTGATCTGTGTCTGATAAATGTTGATACCCAGGCAAGGGGAGTGTTTGAAGAGCTTTTTCTATGGTTCTTTACATCTCATTTGCATGAATTAAAATAAATGACCACGTACAAAGTAAATTAGAATTCAATCTACTATACCTTTGGATGGCATAACATCTTTGAGTAGCATTAGAAAAGCAAGTTGGCTAAAGGAAATTTGCTTATTTACCATAGGATGGAAGCCAGGGAATATTGTGAAATGAACACAAAGTAGACCACAACACGGAGGAAAAGGGACAGCAAAAGAAATTGTTAGGTTGTTTTGTTTTCTTGCACAGTTCCTATAATCATTTTAATGGTGTGACTTTTGAGTTATGTTGTTCTAGAACAATCAGAAAGGAGAAACGAGTATTATGTTAGGATAAATTGACTAATAAGAACAAGACATCAGCAAAAGAAACAATAAGGCCTCAAAAAGATAGTGAAAGTAATTTATTGACAGTGTAGGTAGGCACTGCTAAAAATTTTAATGAATTCTGAACCTCAGAGTTCACAAAGGGGGATTGGGAACAGATGCCAGAAACAGACATAAATTTAACAGCAGAAGTGGAAGGCATACTGAAGTAACTCAAGATCGTGCCAGAAGAGGTGACCTAGAAATTAGAACATTTAAAGACTGACAAAACTAAAGGACCAGAAGGTACACGTTTGATGAAGCGTCCCAGAAGAGATAGGGAAACCTTTAGCAAGTTTATTTATAAACTCTTTGGAATTGAAAAGGGCAAAGTAGCACATATTTAAGAAGTGATCTAGCTAAAATCTAGAAAGCTTGACTTGTAAGATGAAAGGTGAACCAAATACTTTAAAAAGTAAAGACATCAATTAATTACATAGACTTTTTTAAAGCTATACAAGCCCACATATGTGAATTTCAGTTACTCAGAACTGTATTTCTATCTTAAAACCGTATGAATGGTTATTTATCTACTAACACTTTAAAGTTCTGTGTTTTTCACATTATAAGCTTTGCTCCTTCCCCTCTGGAGAAGTACCACCAAAGTTTGTGATTTTGTCACTATGGCAGGACTGTGTCCCTGTAATTGAAGAAACAGGTGGACAAAGGAAGGCCATGAAGATGATCAAAAGACCAGAGAACCTACTTTATGAGGAGAGACTGAAGTAGTTAGGTCTTTTCTGCCCAGTGAAGAGATGACTCAGAGTGATTTTTTTGCAGTATTCTAGTACTTAACAAGCAGTTACAGAGAGGATGGAGGCTCTCTCTTCACAAAGATGCACATGGAGAAGACAAGGGGCAGTAGGTGCAAGTTGCACCAGGAAAGGTTTCAAAGAAATTTTTTACAGTAAAAACAGTCAATGGAACAAGCTCCCCAGGGACATGATGGAGGCCCCATCTCTGGAGGTTTTCAAGATGCAATTAATCTCACCTAGGCTCCCTTTCCCATGAAAGGTTGGACCACATGATCTTTAGAGGTCCCTTCTAACCAGGACTACATTTTTCTATTCTATGATGAACTGGCTCATTTGCCGTATCCTTCAGTGAGCTGTGGAAATGCATATATGTATTTGCCAATGCTAAGAGAATGTTTACTAATACACATAGCCATATATTCTCAGTTTTGTGTGCTGGAGACTTTTTTGGCATTTCTCTCCTTCCAGCCACATGCTTTTTTAGGGCTGAATCTCACACTGACAGGCATTTTCTCTGTAGCCCAGAATCATCTAACCCATGCACCTGCAGGATGCTTGAAATGGCTATGATTTCCAGTCTACAACTTCTGTTGCTGGACAGCTTTTCTTTAAAAACATAAATCTGACTTTTTTATATGGTTTTATAAACCTCTGTAAATACCAGCTCACTGAAATTTTCATTTATCCTGGATTTTATCAAAGGAATTTCCTGTGATATAAGCCTCTAATCCAGATGTCTTATGAACTTAATTAAATTCAACAAAAAGAAATTATGACAACTACAGAATTGGTATATTTTGCTTAGTTTGCAAAGGGGGTTTTAAAGAAATTCAAATGGATTAAAATTGACCAAAGCTATAGAAAAAATTCTCTCCCGAGTTCTTAGCAAAGTTTTTTCAGGGAACCTAAGAGAAGTTTTCTGCAGGCCTCGTGATATATGGTACTGGCAGTATGTTACTTTAATGTCCTAAGAATTGACATGTATATTATAAAGGGTAGTTATAAGTTCTAACAGTTGTGAATGAGGGAAGTAGCAGACAAGTATAAGGCCAAAGGATCACTATTAAGACAGATTTTATTCTCCTTATATAAAAGTAACCTGAAACACAGAATGTGCAGTAACAGGCTGAAATTTGATGACTGCACAAAACTGGAAAATAAGTCAAAATGAATGAGGTAGACACTAAAATGAAGAGCATTTGGAAAGGCTAAGATCAAGGACAGATATATGGTTATGAAATAATACAGGAAAATATAAGAGAAAGACACTGGAGATGAAAAGAAAGATTTTCAATTTTCAAACAGTGATACAGAAAAATCTAGCAGTAGTGGAATATATCACATAAACCTTTGACCCATTGCTTATAAGCAGTAAATTGTAAGAAAGTGAAGCTAAGGCCACATAAGAAGGCTTGGGAAATGTAATTGAGCAGGAATTATTTGACTGATGTAGAAATAGGACCAGGAAAACAGTTTTTTATTGGGCATAAACATCACAAACAAAGGGTTAAAAATATTAAATAAGGAAGTTCTGATAAGGTCTAAATTCTGTCTTGGGAGAGGTTTCATTGCAATAAATAGGCTTCTGCATATATCTCCATAAAAAATAAAGCTGATATAAACTGGGTAGATTTCACTTGGTTTTAGCTAGCATTCTGACTACTTAACCCAATACCTCAGGTAGTTTATCATATAGCGTTCAATTCAGTGAATGTAAGTTAACTGAAGTTCACCTTTTAGGAAAAAAAAATACTTTCCCCAATGCCTGGAAGAAACAGGTATTTTTTTTGATAAATGGCTGCATCTAACCACATATCTAATCTGCTTAAGTTATTATTGTACTGTTGCTGTAGGTGACCCTGAAAAAACAGGTCCAAAGGTATGCTTAGTTTTGGGACAGCCACACCCAGGACTCGGTTGTCCAAGATCTGAGCATTTTGCCTTCAGTTTGAGCAGCAGAGCTGAGACATCTCAGAAGCAGTCAGGAAATTGTGTGTCCCCGAAGGTAATATTTGTTTCTCAGTGGCTGGTTCTTCCTCTGAGAGTTTCTGGCCAACTTTCTCCTGTAATGGTCCTGAGGCCACAGACCCTGGAAAAACTCATCTTTCCATTCCCTAGTCATCTATGCAGCTTCCTCTGAAGTCCTTTTCTACTGAATATGTCTAGTTTATCACCCCAACCGTGAAGGTGAGATTTATGCTTCTGTTTTACTTCACTGAGACTGATGGGAATATCTGGTGTATGTTGCCCTGTACATTCCCAGCGTGAACGCCTATACACACTGACCCGGATGAGACTGCGACTGATTGTTCCTGGTTCTTCTGCCCATCTTCAGATATCCCATGTTGTCATGTACACATGAAAGAAATGCAGGGTATAAACAAGACAAAAACCCTGGATTGGCTCCAAACTATCCCCACTTAACTGCATGTCTCTCACATGAGCATGTAATTAACCAGCAGGTAGTTCAGTGAATTTCAATGTAACCTAACAGACAAAGAAAACACATTAGACACACTGAACACTTGGCAATATTGTTAATGTTTTACCTATAATTAATAAGTGTGGTTAACAGGTTTTTGTGAAATAATAAAGTGGACAACATAAAGAAGAGGTAGTGGATTTTTTTTAATTTTTTTTTTTTTGAGAGATCCACTTTTTATAGTAATTGGGATATAAACACCTAAAATCAGGATTTTATACTAAAAGGGCAAGCTAACCTTACTAATGGTGATTACTCACTGTATAATAGAAAAGGAAATAAAAGCTTTTTTATAAAATGTATCAAATCCTAAGAGTGCTGTTAAACTCATTAAAGAAAAAATGAAGTTAGAGAAACTGGTCTTATTTTTTTTCATTCCCAGTAGAGTTCATTTCTACTTCAACAACTAAGCCAAGGTCACATTTAACTCACTTCAATTTCACCCAGTGCACAAGCTAATGTCAATAGTACAGCTGCCATGCAGAGCTAAAGACTGATGGTTAGACAAAGCCATTTACACAAGGCTGGGTCTTTCATCTTCTCTCAGCTAGTGACATAAGAAAGCACTGAGGTTATTCTCAACTAGAGACTAAAACTGGCATATTAGAAAAAATGTTATTCTCCTTAGCTGTCACACAAAGGATCTGAAGAAATGTAGAAATGTTTTTTTCTTGGTCATCTAGGGAGATCACAAAGTGACTCTAATAGCCTTCACTCTGAAAATTTCACATGGTTTAAGTGATTGCCAAGTCTGATATTTTCCATTTACACTTCATTGCCATCAGAAAAAGAAAAAAATCAATATACCTACCTACTCAAGTGTGTCACAGGATGAGCTTATAAAAGAAGACATCAGTCTTTTTAGGGCATGAAAAATATACTTATTCAAATATATCTTATTTAAAATGACATAAATTGCAGTGGTTAGTCAAGATTCGATTTCCTCTAAAATATAAGACTTAAAATATTCCCTGACTTGCCAAGGAATAGGAATCCTTCAAACTGTTGATATGTACAAATGTACTCGATTTCTCTTGTAAGTTATACCAGCCACTGTGTACCGATATTAGTGACTAGGTATTTTAAAGGAGAGGTGAGGTCTAACATGTTATCATATTTCTCTGAGATGGTACAAATAACTGGAACCTTGTCAAACTTGGGAGTCATACTTTTTTTTCTTTTATTTCAGTTTTACTATGTTTATGAATTTGAATTGCCTTAACTTATTGGCCCTAATATGATTCCACAAGATGTCACGCATCTCTAACAAGCTCAAACACCCTAAGTAGAGCTATCTTCCCTTCACATGCTATAGTTCTTACATATCTTATCTGCCCTACTAAAGGTTTCTAGCAATTCCCATGCAACAATATACAATGTCTTTGGTTTAGATTAATAAAATATCATACGTACGATGAAATTGTCTTTTCAAAGATTTGACTGCTTGGCCATTGTCAAGAACATTTGACAAGTGAGAGCCAAATTTGTCCCTGACTGCTCTGCTCTCAATGGAAGCTGACAGGTCATCATTCACCTTATGATGTCGTTTCAACCCCATTATCTTTTCTACCTTGTTTTAGCACCTCTCTCTGGCAAAGGGAGTGAGTAAGATGTTGAAGAACTGAGGTATTTCAGGCTATCTGCCAGCAAGTGTTAAGTAATAATGGAATTTGTTTGCTTACAAATTGAGCAATTGAATTTAGAAATTGAGCAGGTCACCTCTGTGATTTTTCCCATCCCCAGCTGGTCAATCATCTAAAAAGGCAGAATCACTAGGGTCAATCCTGAAACTCTTTCCCCCATGTGGTAGCACAACATACCAACCACACAGCTACTAGGCCATCCCCCACAGTTACAAGTATTTCAAGGTCAATTTATCAATTTAACAGCTTCATCTTCTTAATCACTAAACTTCTGTCTCTTTGAGCTTGTGCTGAAAGACTGTGGCTGCTAATTAAAATGGAGCTTTACTAGCAAGTACACAAATTAGATCCTGTCAGTAAGTTTATTCTAACTATTGGTCATTTCTAAATGCCTTTTTAATCCCCTAATTTTTACATTAAAATTCAAAAGCCTAACAATCTTAATCACCCCTACATCAAATTCATCATTAAGAACAGGAAGCCAGATGGTATAATTTTGATTTACCGGACTTCAGCGTGAATTAATGTACTGAGTGCCGATAATGAATACATCAAACCTGATATTGCAGAAACCTATGAATCTGGCATGTTAAATTAATAACACACTTTGCACAATGAAAGCATGTAAGCTCATATAAAACCAAGGAGTAATGGTCCCTTTTATTTTAAATGGTCTTTATTAGCCTGCAGTTTTGACTCTTTAAAAAAAAAAAAGGATGAACATTGTGCTTAGGAAAGTTCTGTCTTCTCCTTATCTCTTCTTTTTCATGCCTTTTTTTGTAGGCATGAAGTGAAATGAAAATGAAAATCAAAATCTACCTGATTACAAACTTTATAGTTGTGAAAGATATATTGGTGGAGAAACGGCCCTACTGAATTGACTGAATCCATTCAACTTATGTTGAAATTACAGTTAAAAGTTTGACTGGCATGCTGAAATTCACTTATAACAGACTCTCGTAGTACAATATTGTTTACTACATGGAATATGTAATGAATTATGCAGATTATGCCAAGATTTTTCTTTTATCCTTTTCATTCTACTGCTTATTGCTTCTTGTTCCAATATACCTATGCACTGTATAGTAAATATGAAGCTGAATAACATTTTTTAGAACAGAGTGTAAGGAACTGCTTTTACTGAAAAGCAGAGCAATCGCATATGCAGAAATAGCTGCTACAAAAAAAAAAGTACCAGGTAAGTAAGGTCCATGCCTACCATATATTCTGATTATCTAGCTATTATATAGCATGGAGATAGCATAGAGATAAGCAGTTTTGAAAGAAAATTGATGGATAGCAGTTTGAAATACTACAGAACATTTGAACCAGTAAGCAGCTTGTGTTCTAGCAGTAAGAGGTTACATGGGGCTGAAAGTTCTTAAATCACTTCTGAACATGTAATTTTACATTTACCTACTGTAAATTAAAAATATGGCAGTCATTACATATTCTGAATACAAGGACTCAATTCCTGTTCAGACTGAAGACAAAATTGTCTTTGATGCTAATGACAGCAGGATAGGGCTCAAATACTTAACTGGAGGATCTGCAACTTCCTTTTCAGATATGTAACAGCAAATAGAATTAGATTCTCCAATATGAATTCTAGCTCTGAAGTATGTCTGAGTTCTATAACTTCTAAAAAAAATACAGTTTAGAATGGTTTTATATTTATATTTTATTCTTGGAATGGTTTTATATTGAACAACCTAAAATATAAGGTGTAGGCCTATAGATTATAAACCAGAAAGGCAGGATAAGAGTGGTCACTGTTTTGGAAACCGTAGACTGTTTGCTGCAAAAGCATTTAGAGAGTTAGAAGATTCCTAGTCCAGGCCTGAACAGGATAAAGCTGACTGAATAGGTTAACATGAACATAAACTTTCCCCTGACTTTATTTTGTCTCTGTCTCCACACACAGTAAGTGGATCCTTCCACGCTCTCAGTGTAGCTGTAAGACGTATATTCAATATAGTGAAGGTAGGATAACGCCAGGGAAAACATTGCAAAGCAGACTTAGGTGCTGCTTTCCAGCTAGATATCCTTATTGCGCAGGGGTGTTCCTGCGCTTACCACTGTGGCACATGATCTGTACTGCTTAGAGATAAACTGCTGAGATTGATTACTAAACAAAGCAAAGGCTGTATTATGGATTTATATAGAGAGGATATGAAAAACCCTCTTATGCCTCTTCTTTATACATTTTAGTGTTTTTACCTTTCAAAGAAGTAGTACTTTACTAAAATCTGGGGAAGGAAGAGGAAGATAGCTGTTCCCAAAAAAGAAACATACACTGCAAACCATTCTAGCTACTTGAATAGATCAAATCAGTTGTTCCTGGATGGAAATGTTTCTCACTCTAAAATCTCTAGCTAAAGCTCATTTGACAAACCTATTATAAAATGAATAAATGTAGCTCTTTGTGATTTGTCCATTGTCTACATGTTAACACACTTTATTTGAAGGTAGATTGATGAAGGGTGGCTGAAGGAGTTTACCCTCCTGAGTTAAAGAATAGAAAGCCCTTTTTTCTTAGCATTTTTCTTTTTTTCTTAGAAGTTCACAAGAGTAGATATACAATTATCCTCGACTTGCTGATGCAAAGGAACAGAGCATTTAGTTTCTTGTCACTGTCTCTGAAATTCCTAAAGGTACAATTAGCATTTCATTTGACATAATGTTGAAAGGTTCATAGATTGATCTTCCCTAAAATGCAGCAAGAATTTTTTGAAATGCAAATTTTGACATTTATTAACTTTTATTCCAGATCTGTTTATAGACTGTAAAACTGTGCATACATTTAATTCAAAGAAGCTAAAAGGACAATGTTTAGGTGGATACTCTGTGTTATAATAAAAGTCTATTTTATTGTTTCAACAATGAAATTTTTATTATCAGAGATTTATGATATCAGCACAGCAGTTTTTACTGCATGATTCACAGTGTTTTTATAGATGTATATTCAACAAAACAAGGAGAGAAATTGTACTGCAGTGCTCTCTCTCAGGAGTGCATTTCCCCATTGAAATAATGTCAGCAGTTTTCCACCTTCAAAGCCCTATGTTTTCAAATCAATTAACAATTCTAATTGTGCTGGAACAGTTGTTCACTTAGCTTGGCAAATGGGACAGGAAACATTATTTCCTTTCTTTGCCTAAAACGAAGACTTTAATCTGCTGAACCATATTTAACATATAAAAACCACACAACTGAAAAGTTCGACAGTTTGGAAACTCACTCAATTGTAACTATTGTTTTTCTTGGTGTTCAGGCCTTGGTAGGATAATGGAGCAAGAGCACTACAGTTTCCTCTCTGGGTGCCAACAAGCCATCTTAGGTTTCATTCTGAATATTTCAGGTGAGATTTCTATCTATCTGGACAACTGTAAGAGTTACTGCTTTTGCAAGATGGTAAGACAAACACTGATTCTGACCAAACTAGTGATACTAGAATGCAGATCTCTATCATGTTACACAGGGCTGACATAAGGTAGGTAATACAACATGCCAGAGCCAAGACTTGAAGGCCAAATTTGCATTCCATTTTATTTATATACATATATACTGTATGCTTGGATAGGGGCATAGTGAAAGATATAATTATTGTGACTTCATTCAGAGACTAGCATCCAACAGTTAAAATAAATATGCCTTTTTCTTCTGCAAACCCCAAAGTGATTTACCAGATGGACAAAATAATATTTCTCCATTTAAAAAATAGAATAATCTCATGTTATAACATAGGATGACACACAAGCTCTTTCCAGGATTAAACAACTCAGGGATTTTGCAGCTGAACATCATCCAAAGGGCTCTATAATAAAAAAAATTAGGACCACCTAGCAAAAAAAAAAAAAGTACAAATACAGTTTTTTTGTATCTTTTCATAACACACTCGCATTACCCAGAAGGTCACAAAACCAGTATTATTTGTGTGTACAGTTCATGTCAAAAGAAGTACTCAGTGCAGATTATCTGTATGAAGAATCTGATGAGCTTTAAAATGTGTATTCACCTCAGTCCTAACCCTGTGTAGGAACTTGCCAAGAATATAGTCATACTTTGTGCATGAAACTCAAACTTAGCAGTCTTCGCATGAATAACATTGTTGTGGCTTACAAGAAAGAGCTAGAACAAAGTTTTGATTTCCACGGTTGTTGTTTGTTTGTTTGTTTTCTTTTAGATTTCTGTGGAGTCATTTAGATTTATTCACTTTTTATTTATTTGTTTGTGTAGTGGTGCATTCAGACAGGAAGTCAAAGTAAAAATGTAGAACTTTTAGGATTAATTAGGAATTCAGGGTCTGGAGTTGAGCTCACTTAAGTACACATAGATTACATAGTTTTTTCCCATCTCTCCTTCTGTTTAACGCTGTTGCAGTTATTGTGCACCCTCATGACTAAAATTAATTGTGCACTGCTGAGAAGGACAGTACTTTCTTATTGCACAATTTTATTCACTGGTGAGGAAACCGTCTCATTTATTGCATCTTCTAGAGGAATGGCATCATACAAAAATATTGGTTCAGGTAGCATTGTCAGGTTTCTGATTCAGAGTCTGAAAATGGACCCAAAACAGAGTGAAAGCTAGATGAAACTCATCAGGAACTATGGTCTCCTGGGGTGGGGAAGGAAAGGCTGTGAGAAACAGGTGAATAATGGTCAGTTCCTACCTGCCACTCTTGAAATAATAATAGTATTTGGCATGGATTTAGTTCTTTTTGTCTGCCTTATCATCATATACCTCCCTGCAGAGCCTGGTATCAATTCCCTGTTTTGTAAATGATGAATTAAGCCAGACATTATTCAGGGTACTTAGTCACTGTGACTACAGCATCTAAATTCAATAAAGCCTGCCTGCCATACAAGGCTGCCAAATCTTCACTTTTTCTGTCCCCTCAGTGGTGATGAGTAGTCATAACACCTAAACTAGGTAATGCTAGGAGACAATGTGATTTGCTCAATGATTTTGTCTAAGATGATAGCAGACATTCAGTAGAACTCAGATTCATGTGTACCACTGCAGATGCATAGACATGTTGCACCCCACGTGACTATGCTTTCGAAGTAATACTAGTCCTAAGAATAAACTTAGGCACCTAAACTGAGAGGAGGAAATAAGATCAAAACCGCACTCTTGTAAATATTTGTTGCTCACTGGACACGTTGATTTATCACTTTCCAAGAACAGCAGGAGGCACACTATGATGCTCTAGTTCCTGCTTGTCCTGGGTTCAGCAGTAGCAGTCATTTTTCTCCTTCTTGGTAGCTGGTGCAGTGCTGTGTTTTGATTTCAGCTTGGGAACAGAGCTGATAACAATGATGTTTTGGTTTGGCCAAGGACCTTGTGAGCCTCATGCTCTGCCAGGGAGGAGGGGAAGCCGGGAGGAAGCAGAGACAGGACACCTGACCCAAACTGACCAAAGAGGTATTCCATACCACAGCACGTCATGCCGAGGATGTAACTGGGAGTGAGCCGGAAGGGCTGGGAGACTGCAGGGTTGGAGGAGGTATCGTTGGTGCTTGGTTGGGTTGGGGGGTCGAGTTATCAGTCGGCAGGTGGTGAGGTGTTGTATTCTCTTCCCTTGTTATTTTCTTTATCATTTTATCATTGGTGGTAGCAGTAGTGATTTGTGTTATACCTTAGTCACTAAACTGTTCTTATCTCAACCCGTGGGAGTTGAATTCTTTTCGATTCTCCTCTCCATCCCTCCGGGAGTAGGGGGAGGGCAAGAAGGGGGGGAAGTGAGTGAACGAGTTACCTGAGTGGGTTTAAACCACGACACTGCCTAACATTCCTTTTCATTGCAGAAGTTGAGCCTCTCTTTAAACTTCCTTGGGGCTCCACTCAGTGGTTTTTTGTACTGATTTTTTTTCCAGGACTAACAAGTTTCCAACAAAATAAAAGGCAAATCTTGCTTTTCCTGAAAAAGAATGTTCTTTTTTCCCCACTGGCTTGAGCACCCATACAGGAAGTCCCTGTTCCTTCACGTCCTCCTGGGAGAACGTTCTAGTAACTCATATAATTTGCTAACACTTCTGCTCAGTGTGATTGTTTAGGGCACCTATTTCTGGGACAGCTCTGCATTTTTTGTTCCTGCTTGTAGTCACATTGCTGAGTTTTGCATTCAACAATCATCTGCTTATATGCCAAAATGCCAGACATTTTGTAGGACAAAAATCAGAATAACTAAGTAGTCTTACTCACCAGGCTAGAAATCCGTACTCTTGTTTTTCCCTTCTGGCCCAACAAATCTGAAATCCACATTGTAACAGAAAGGCATACCTTATAACCAGGTTAAAACAAGGACAATTTTTCCAATGTGTTTTTAGCTTTCAAGATTGAGCTTTTACAGAAGAAATGTAAAAACATTTGAGTCCAGAGCCTTGCCTTTTTTCCCATTTTCAGTCAGCTGGTGTAATACATTATACGTTTATCACAAACCTTGGTTGTTTTTTTTTTTCTTGCATGATTTCTTAGGGAGGATGAGCAAGGCTCCTTGCCCAGAGTAGGTCTGTTCTCCTAAATAAAAGATGATAACACCAGAGGAGGCTTCACTGCGGAAATCTAGCTGTCCACACTGCTTAACTCTTAGTTCATATCCTATTTATGCTTCCTGCAGAGTAAACCTGCTCTAAAGGAGACTATCCCTGAGGAGTATAAAATCTGCTAGCCAGAGTCTTGTGGCCTCAAACCCAGAGACTGGTCCTTGGCCTTTTTTTATTTACTGCTATAAATGCTCCCAAACTGGCTGCAGTGCACTACTGCAAGAAATAATTTTGAGGAGTGTGCTATTTTGATAGCTACACAGAGGTATCTTTTTTCTTTTAAAAAGAAAGAAAGACATTATTGAAGTATTAAAAAAAAAAAAAAAAAGAAAAGCAAAAAACCCAACAAAACCCAATACCAAAATATGAAGGAGCTTTTCTTCAAACATCAGTCTTGCAGTGTGGATTCTAGGCAGCAAAGAGCCTTTGTACCTTTCCAATGTCCCCAGTGAGACATCTGAACTTCAGGAAGGCATGGGGCTTCAGCTAACTGCAGCCACTGTTGTTTCTCAACCATCTTTAGCTGTTCTGGGTGTCTCATTTTGAGAGAGGGAAGGATCTCAGGTACCAATATGGTGTTGTGAATTTTGGTCTGGAGATGCTGCTAAAGGTTAAGAAATGTGATATCTGTCTCTGTCCTTTACCAAGCCTAGCATTGCCACAGTTTGACCTTGAACAGACTTCCATGACCTGGAAGCTAAAGCTTGTACAAAACCTGCCTCTCATTTGCACCTGTGGAGAATGAGCTATTCACTTTTGCTGCAAGGTTTATTCACTCTATGGTCAATTCTCAAATGTCTGTGAGAAGATTGTCAGGGTTATGGATTATACATGTCAAGAAAAAAAAAGGAACTGCTTTTCTGACCTCTTTCCATGCTTATAGTCTCATTCTTAAAAGGTAAATATACTAACTATAGTAAAGTACTAGCATTTACTGTATGTGCATTCTGTTTTATCTGTGCTTAACTTTATTTGGTTATCCTGCTCCCTCCTTTCTCAATCTTCTTGGGGAACTGACAATAATTATGCTTGAAATCTGCTGCTATAGAGTTACATGGGGTTTTGTATCTAAAGTACCATGAACACTTGCAGCAGTGTAAAAACAGTCATCGCTATTTGGGATGGCTTACTCTTGACCACTCTTTGCCCCTCCAGTGTGTAACTCATTCCTGGTATTCCCTTTTCCTGTTCTTTGTACCTGTAAGTAACTGATTTATTTGATAGGATGGTTGACTGATGTTGTCTTGGCTAGATATCTGAGCTTTTCAAATTTCTTTTCAGTGTTTTCAGTGCTTTCTACTGTGGTAATTGTATAACACATTTGTGTAGAGGCGCCTGAGACAAGATTAAATAAATTAAATTAAATGTGGTATGAAATGCTATCCTTCTTTGTTTTTCTTCATATATTTTGGTTTATTTAATGATTAGCTTGCATTTTTCAGCTGGTACTTGTTAGGTATTCAGCATAATAAAAATTTGGGGATTTCTATCATGAATGGTTTTTATTTTTATACAAAGTATTGTATGACACTCATTCCAACTAAGTTGATTATTTTGCCTGTCATTTATTTATTATAGTTCAGTGTAACTGAGATACACTTCATAGTAATAGGATGATAACATGCTTATTGATCTTATTTGAATCCTTCAGTTTTCTCTTAAATTATGGAATTAGAAAAATGATTGGTTTCTGCCTTCTTTTTATCGATGTTTATTGCCAAGAAGTCCTATCTAATGAAAATATTTCATCTTTTTTTACGGAATATTAGTCATTTAACAGAAATTCAACTGCATTTCTGGACCGCATATTCAAATACATACGTATCTTTAATATTCTGGTAAAAAAAAAATCAACTATTCAGGGGAATGATGCATCAAACTTAATATAACCTGCCCACCATTTGTAAGACTGTATGAAACAGTAACCACTACACATTTGAAATAAATTGACATGATTTTCCTTTAAAAAGTACTCTGAATACTGTCATAAAGCATTGTCGTTTCACCCACTTTAATAGTTGAAAAACTGAGGTAAAGTATTACAGCAAAAATATGTCTGTTGTTGCCCCAAGAGAAGTTCCTAAAGGCAATGAGGCTGGTTTTGATACTGTGACGTTTTCAGCAAAGGAACTTGTGTTCAACAGCGATACTCTGAGTTCATCAGCATCTTCCAACATCTTTCGTTTTCCCATGACCCCTTTCTCAGGCTTTTGCAAAGGCTTTTGCCTAGACTTAGTTTTGCATGCATCCATAAACTCAGTGTTTATGAGAAATATTGGTATCAGTGAGGGAATTTTTTAGTTGCCTTGCCAATTATTAATTTTGTTATTTAACAAGTGTGTTTGGGTGTGTGTAGGGAATTTGGTCAGTAGCCTGTACTAAAAAAATCAAACACCCACTAATATTTTTGTTTTTCTCATTAATCATTCAAAATGTTAGTCATGCCATTAGGATATTATGTAAAAATTAAAATGTCAATAAATACATCATTGCAGTACTTTATTAAATTTGGGGAAGTGGGGGGTAGAGGGGGCATTTGTGGTCCTTCCATAACTCTACAGAGGACAGGAGTAAGTATGAGAAGTAGGTGAATGTTGGAGACTCAATGAATATGCCTGAAAAGCCTTTGCTCAAAACTGCTCCTTCCTGTATGACCTCTGCATTATACACCACTGATTTAGGTGATGATCCAACAAATATTCACAAGCTTTTTTTTATTGGATAAACTGAGTGAATTTAAAAAATTTAGTGTACTTGCAATGTTTTCCAAGTTTAAGCCTTTTACCATGGAAATAGTGAGATCTTCATTACTTTTTCATTTTTCTTTATTTTTTAGATCTACCAATAGTGCTAAAACTTAATATTACAGGAAATTTTATTGAGAAAACATGCTGATCTTTATGAAAATCTAGATATCTTAAGTTTTCTTTTACTGCTTGATTTGAGTACAGTTGTGTACTGTCTTCCTCCTTTATCGGGCACCAGTTACTGCCAAAACATGTCTGGAGATATATATATATATATATATATATATAAGGCCACCATTCCCTACTGAATTATTGTGTATAACAGGAGTACAGGAGCTTTGCATCTGTCAGTTTTGGCTGATTTTCAAAACCGTGGGCAAGTGTCAAAAATATGACCTGCCAGTCTGTATTAGTGATTAAGGTCCCACTCATATTCTTCAGTGATTTAAAAAGGGTGTTTATCCTTGAAGGGCTATTCCTGTATGAATCTGTCCATCTCATACCCAGCATGTGAAAGGTTTACTGTCTGAATTAGAAACAAAATGATAGCAACAAAATGATAGCTCCAATGACAGTAGCACAGTACTATTCATTTTGTAGCTAGTTTGAAATCACAGAGGACGAAATACTGGCCCTATTGAAGTCAGTGCGAGTTCTGTCATGGATTTTCAACCTAGATTATTTCTGTCAATTAGCTGTACCCCCTGGTGACCAGTATCACAACAGTCAGGTGCTTTTTGTGGGGACAAAGCTGTTCCCTACTGGAGCAATGCACTTTTCCTAACCTTAAGCACCAGAGAGATGCCTAAGACGGGCTTCCTAAACTTTGTGTAGATTATAGAGAGAGAGATGGGATCCAAAGTCACCTCAAGAGGGTGATTGAGAGCACCTACATTAACCTTTTTCTTCGAAGTCTCCTCTGAAGAAGTGTATTCTCTTCATGTTTGTTGAACATACAGAAAGCCTGAGAAGATCACAGACCTCAGTTAGATGCTGAGATTAGACCATAGAAACAGTATGCTCCGTCAGGGCATTTTGGCTGTGTATTAAGGGATGTCTCATGGCAGGCAAAGAGACACCCTCAATGTCTGTGAAGACCTGAGCAAGTATTTCATTGCTCTTGCTGCAGCTTGAAAATAGGGTTAGTCAATTTTCTCAGCTAAGGATGAGACATCTATTGCATCTTCAAAATGCTAAATGCAGTTCAGTGTCTCTTTCTCAACTCCATTTCTTTACCTGGCAGTCTGAGTGTAGGCATGACAATGGCAGTATGCTGGGAATAAGAGTTGGTGAGGCTGGTGAAACCTCTTGCTCTACTGTTCATTGAAGACATTCCAATAAAATCATTTTGGTGTACGCATTGACATTAAAGACAGATACACCAGTTAGACAGAAACAAAATGTTCACCTAGCCTGCTACCGATCTAACACACGGTATATGATGATAGCTTAACATATTGACGTCTATCCAAAGAACTCAGTGCCCAAAGGCATTTAAAACCAGTATTCATTCAAAACATGTATCTCTGCAAATGCAGTCTGTGTGCAGCAGGAGGCATAACCTCCCGACAGAAGCTTTAAGATACCGACAACGCTTGAAATAGCTAGGAATGCTCCACAGGACCATAGTTAAGAACCAATCATAAGTGTTTTAACACTGAGCAATTCTATTTCACTTGCAGAAAGGAACAAAGAGATGAGTCTCTCTCCTACTTTCCTCTGTGCTGGACAAGAGTTATGTATTTACAAGAGCAAATAGACGAAGAAACACTGAGTGAAATTGTGCTTAATCTGAATAAGTAAATGCTCCATCCTTTCAACAGGAACATGTCTTTATCTTGCACGTTTTGAAATTTTACAGATTTTCTTGTGGGACTTAATCTAGAAGGGGCTGAGTCCTTCCGGCATGCAAGCAATAACTCCCATTTCCTGCTCAAGAGAGATCTACGTGTTGTGGTTTCTTTTATGCTTTTTTTTTTTTTTTTGATAGTAGGAAGAGTTGGGGTTTTTTTGGTCCTTCTTTCTGATGAAAAAGAGGGAACTACATGTATCACCAAGATATAAAATCAAGAGCCTATACCTGAAGGGAATTACAGATTTTCCCTTCACTTTCTCTCAATGTTGTCTGTCATTGATTATGTCAATTTTTTATCTTTTTATCTGCACACCTTTTTCACCATGCAACTCTTTTCCTTGGGCTCCACTCTGGTTTCTAAAATCTGATAGAACTCCTACAGCGCTGGTTATAGGGTTTTGTGGGAGAAGGATTTGGTCAGATTTATTTCAGATTCTTTCTCCAAATGTTAAAATTATATAAAATAAAATCAAGTCCAAATGGCTTTTATAAAGCTGATTTAAGAATTTTTGAATGGTGTTGTACCTGTAATGCAGATTTTAACCATGTTCTAGACACAAATAATAGAAATCATCTAAATCATCTCTGCTTACATATTTCCTTTAGAAAACATTTACTGATTATACCTGACTTGTTTTTCTATGTCACTGTGAAGACAAAGCAAATGCTGATTAAAGCAATTAAAACTTTCCTTTGTTTGCAGAAAGAGATGTATTCAGATATGGCTCTTTTCTTTGTAGACATCTTAATAAGCACCAGCAGATTGAAATGAAATCTGTCATCAGTTATATTTTTTCTTAGACTGTCTACTTCACATACATATTAAGAAAGATTTGTTACCAAAGCCTCCTTATATGTTTTGTATTTGTTGTTGTAAAATGGTAAATGTTGAAATAACACTAGATCTATCAATCTGCTAATATAATGCAATACATCTGACAGCTGAAGAGAAGAAAAAAAAATGTAATGACATATAGTATTTGGAGTAGTGCATTTTTTCGTTGTTATAGTTTTCTTCAAAAACATAACTGTGCTGTTTGGGTGTCTGCCACCGTGGAGGGATATAAAGCATTATTGTAGATGGAGGATTCAGCTTTAGCAGAATATAAATTAACTGCCTTGTAAATATAAACATCAATTAAGTTCTGTCACTTGTTAAATATTTATTTACTAAAATGATTTAAGCAGAAAAGCTTGCTGAGGGGAAAATTGTCCGCTTCTATCTATACACTGCCGGTACCTCTTAGGAGCCTGCTTTGTTTCTTTTGTTTCTTTATTTATAATCCCTTACGTGTGGTTGCAGAGGTTGCTGTTTCAAAAGCTGAAAATTTAAAGTGCATTTCTCACCAACGTTGAGCAGTATAGGCATGTAACTCCCATTAATGCTAATGGGAATTAAGCAGATAAATACTTTCTTGCATTTGTGGATAAGTGGACTTCTGTTTTCTAAGGTGATGTAGATTTTATCTGTGCAACTGGAACATGAAAGGATCAGAGAAGTGCTTAGGTACAGAGAGGAAAAATAAAGCATCTGGAGCATATTTATCCTTTTATTCTGATTGTCTCATCAGACTAAACTGTCAATAGCTTTCAAAGGATGATTAGGCTTACACAAACCCCTGTATGAACATTGTGAATTTGCATGGCCCTTTTACACTCTTGGGTAGATGATATATGAAGAAATACTTATGATACTCACTAGTCCCTTATTCTTTCTCATATTAACAACACTGTTCAAAAATGGGTTTCTCGTCACTTCTATTGTCGTAAAACACTTACATCAGAATAGAGTCTCATGAAAATCAATGTTACAGAATGAATCATTTATACCACTGAAATATCCACATGGTATTTTTTCCTCCCCAAAAGAATAATCCTGTTACTGTCATTTGCTCTTTGTGTTACACTGGATCCCTTATTTATTTGGCTAAGGTAGATGAGAATTATTTCAATGAGAACCTAGATATTTTTAAGACATGTATATATAAATGCAAAAAAAAAAAAATATTCTGGAAATACAAAGTGATTGGAAGTAAATGGAGCCCCACAATGACACTTTCTGGTTTATGAGTTAACTTCATTTCAGATCAGGTTTAAAATACAAAATGCCTCCATCTGATGTATAACAATGAGTGAAATCAGATACACAGACACTGAGAAGTTCCAAGCAAGCATTAAAACATTAAACTTCATGTGCAGAAAGCCAGTTCTTTAGAGCCATGTGGAAATTTTAAAAGGCAAATCGTATTTTTTAAGCCTTAACTAAGTTCAAGTCTAGGCACATACTTATTCCTAGATTTACTTTTTAAATATCTTTTCGAGTACACCTAATCATGTCCACACAGAACCAAATTAGTTTGTACAATCCACAGCAAAAACTTTAAGTGGTCACTGTTAAAAGGCCCAAGAGGTAGGTGCCTAATTGCCATAAATGCTAATTCCCAGACGTTCTTTTTGCATTTCCAACTGAATTTTCAATAATGATAGGAATCAGACAAACCATTTCAAAATCCTAATCAAATACCTTCTCAATGCATTCATAAAATGAAATGCTGATACAGCACATTCTATTTAATTGAGATACACTTAAACTAGGAAGTCCACTTAATCAGGATGTCTCCCTGGAAACGATTTAAGTCCAATGATACTTAATGGCAATGACTACTGCTTAATGGGGATGGCAATTCTGCTTAGTTGAGATTTCTTCCAGTGACGTAGTAGTTTACAGCTGTACCCTTTTAAATAACTTTGACTTATTTTGTTACGCTTTATGTTTTACTAAATGTTTTACTAAATGTATTTTAAGTAAGCATAATGAATTGCATGGAAAAACTCTTGAAAAAAAATGTTAGCCTGTGTAGGAAACAAGTCCTTACAGCATGAAAATATCTACTGGGGGCAAAGTTTGTCCCCTAGGGGATATTTTCATGTAAAAACTCTAAAGCAAGTATTTTTAATGGAAGAGGGCTCCAGAATTCAGTTCTGAATCTAGATCAGTATCATCTGAACGTTTGAGTTTCAAAAGTGCTCGAGTCCCATCGTCATTCTCATGGCCCTCCTCTGAACTTGCTCTAACAGCTACATATCCTTTTTAATGTTGAGGACACCAGAACTGCACACACTGCTCCAAGTGGAGCTTCATGAGAGCAGAGTAGAGGGGCAGGATCACCTCCTTCGACCTGCTGGTCATGCTCCTTTTGATGCAGCCCAGGATACGGTTGTTTTTCTGGGCTTCAAGGGCACACTGCCAGCTCATGTTCATTTTCTCATCAACCAACAACCCCGAGTCCTTCTCTGCAGGCCTGCTCTGAATCACTTGTTTAACATGTTTAACATGCTGTTATTCAGTGAAGACTGGTGTGCAACAGAAAGGGGATCAACCACCTGAATAATGGGTAGAGTAGAAAACCTCCTGGATGGATATTAAGGAGAAGCAAAGTAAGTGGGAGAGGGATCCAAACCTTTCTCCAGACTAGTCACATCTTTAACTACATCATGGAAACAAAGTGGAATGTAATGTGTCTCTCAGGGGTACCTAATATAGCAGCTGTGTGGAATTGCTAATGAACTGTATATTTGATCTGCATGAAAGGCCCCATCACCTACACTACAAAGTAATTGCATGTTGAAAACGTAGGTGAGATTATCATTGTACTAATGGTTGAGAAGCATAACTGTTACTGCTTAACAGGATTCCTGTGCATCTGTATTCAGTACTCCAAAGCTTTCCAGACTTGGTATCCAGAGCGTGACTTGGGATGAGGAACCATAGACTCAAAAGTGAGTCAGTGGGATTTTGTTAGAGCAGCTCAGGCATAGAAGGTTATCATGACTGTAGTGATAGGACAAGCAGAAATGAGTTAAAACTTAAACAGGGGAAGTTTGGATCAGATAAAAGGAAGACATTCTTTACTGTGAGGGTGCTGAGGCACTGGAATGGGTTGCTCAAGGAAGTTGCGAATGCTCCATCCCTGGTGATGTTCAAGGCCAGACTGGACAGAGCCTTGGGTGGCATGGTTTAGTGTGAGGTGTCCCTGCCCATAACAGGCGGGTTGGAACTAGATGATCTTAAGGTCCTTTCCAACCCTAACTATTCTATGATTCTATGATTCTATGTTGAAAAGGGGCTTCTCATCTAGGGAACAACTAGACACCAAAGTTGCAGGAGAAGTTACTAATTTTGAAAAAGCACTTTTTCTATAGTGGGCTCCGTATACTGAAGAAATATTCCACAGCTATGACAGTTGATACACGTATTCGTTCAGTTTTAAATCTAACCTGCTTAAACTTTTTAAAAACCTTTGAGTAGATATAGTGGGTTTACGAAAGTATGAAAGTTTATGAAAGTCATAATGCTGTTACATTTCACAACACTGTCTGCATATAGCTCTGCAATTGGTGTTTAGTTATCATCTTCAGAACTCTGTCCACCCCATACCCTGTCCAATGATAAGAGTGCAGGTAATGACAAATTTCATGTGGTTGCTTTACGATCTGCAGAATAACAAACAAACTTGTTATGGTCTTTAAAACAGTAAAAATGCAATCATGTTTTACTTAATACTGTACTTTTTTCCCCTATTTCCTATTTGGTAGCTGCATTACAAACACTTAAAGGTGAAATTTAAAATATGACATTCTGTCAAGGCTACAAAAATCCTGAATAATCTGTAGCAAATCAACAACTTCCATATCATCAGCAAAGGAAGGTGGTTCAGACTTGTTGAACCCTAGTTATTATAGGCTTGAACAACTCCTGATATAGAGGAGAGATATGCATGATTATGCAGGCAAGCACAAGTTAAGTAAGGCTGACTCCTGCTCACTGCAAATCTAATTGACAATTTTGTTGCCCTTCTCTGGCTATTTAGGAAGAGTAGTGAGGTCAATGGTAATGACATGTCTCATGGTTGGAAAATGCCACCCACTTGGTTTCTTTTTACAAGGCATTGATTTCAAACTTCTAAGCTCAGCTTTCTTACAAAGAAAGAGGTTTTAAAGACTCCTGTTGAGTGAATTTTCTGCTTGTGAAAGGTGACTGGCTGTCAACTGCAAAAACTGAAATGCTCTGTTTTCACAGAGGAGATGCTGTACCTTGCATTCTTTATTTCAGTATTACACTGGCAGTTCAGTGTGCATTTCCTCATGTTCACATATGTACTTAAACCTTGATCTTGTGGGGTCATTCCTAGGCTGAAAGTTTCTATACCTTAGACTAATTCTGGAGACTTATGAAAAAACCCAGCTACTGACATTTGCCAAGACTGCTAAAAGATTTTTTCAATATTGCTTATTCTAAAGAAATAAGAATATAGTTTTTTTCTTGTTGTGATCATCATGATTAGCAAAAATAAAGCAGAATGGAAACAGAAATAGGATAGAAATGATGCAGTCAAGCATTCCATCTGTGTAAACAATTGTCAGAACTAACATACTCAAACAAATGAGTCTCCTACTGCCCTGCAAACTGGGAAAGCTCCTTGAATTCATGTAGAATAAAATTCTGCTTATTAAAAAAGAAATTGAAATGGAAACAGTTTCTCTAATGCAAAAAAAAAAGTAACAAAATATGTCAGTTATAATTCAGCCATTAATAAAATTTTCTAGCAAATATTCAGTAACAATGAATATTTGCATACATATACAGTTAGTAGTATTTATAATCTATATGATGCCAGAGGAATGAGTTATTCCTCATTTGCTGAAACTAGGCCTGTGTTTAGGAGGGACTTAAGTGTGCTTTGCTGCTACCTAACATACATGAAGCAGATAAAAGATAAAGGTGTTAATTTTTTCCCTAGTCAGAATACATTAACGAAATAGACTTCAACCTTGGCATTTCAATTGTTGTCTTAAATCCTAAATAACTTCACTACCTATGGAGAAGTGACTATCTCAGAATACTTCTCCTATAGTAAGGTCAAACCAATGGATTTCATGCCCTGACACTTCAGATTCGGGTGACACTCAAATACTCGTGAAACTTTCTTATTTATTAAGAACCTGATTTTTCACTATTGGTTATTTGCAACCATAGAATCATAGAATCACAGAATGGTTAGAAGTGGAAGGGACCTTAAAGATCCTCTAGTTCCAAATCCTCTGCTGTGGTCAGGGACATCTGCCACTAGACCAGGTTTCGCAAAGCCCCATCCAACCCACCCTCGGACACTTCCAGGGATGGGGAAATCACAGCTTCTCAGCAACCTGTTCTGGTGTCTCAGCACCCTCATAGTAAAGAATTTCTTCCCAATATCTAATCTTGATCTCCCCTCTATCAGTTTAAAGCCATTCCCCCTTGTCCTATCACTTTATGTCCTTGTAAAAAGTCCCTCTCCAGATTTCTTGTAGCCCTCTTTAGGTACTGGAAGGCTGCTGTAAGGTCTCCCCTGAGCCTTCTCTTCTTCAGGCTGAGCAAGCCCAGCTGTCTCAGTCTGTTTCCATAGGAGAGGTGCTCCAGCCCTCTGATCACATTCATGGCCCTCCTCTGGAATTTTACCCTTCATAGAGCATTGGACAATTTGTGAGCAGTGGTGATGAACTCTGTATTTCTTCTCAAAGTACGTGTTTTACAAACATATGGTTATGTGTAAGCTAAGTGTCTGCTAAAGCAATTGATGGAATCTAAAAGGTGGCTAAAGGCAATAATTGGCAAAACATGTTTCTAATACCATTTAAGATGCCTCACAGTATCTGAGACAGTCACATGTGGTCTTATATAAGGCACAGAACCTATGGGAAACATACATCCTCCTGGAGTGTCAGAGAGACACTGGATGGAGAAGTTAAGCCATTTCAAATGGTACTATTATTTCTGTTTTGGTAACAGAATTGCACTGTTTTGGGGAGAGCGCTAGGTCTTTTTGAGTAGCTTTCCATTGCCTAGAACATAAATTCAGACAAATTCCTCCAATAATGACACCTACATTTAGCCAGATAAAGTCATATGTCCACCACCTGAAGCTAATGTTGGGTGTCTAAAGTTGAAATGTCAAATTCTCATATACTGGATGGTCTACAAGGAGTTTAGAACCATGTCTGAGACCAGTTAGCAAATACGATTCCTGGCAGTAGATAAAATGAAACATAAGAGGAGTGAAACAGTCTCTCAACTTAGTTCCCTTACCATGGCATAAAATAAGAATTCCAGATCACCTGAGAACTCACAAAAGTATAACTTTTACCCTTTGTTTACTTTCCGTATCCCATTGAGTAATTCCATACTCCATCTGTAGTGGGTGGAGGTGCTGTAGGTACTGCCAAAACTTTTCTTTTTGCAGAAGGGTTGAATTCCTGTCTCTGTACCTGCTTCTCCTCGTCCTATGAAAACATTTAGAGGATTAGCAGTAGTAGTATCTTTGCCTAATACCCTATGGGTCCATGATACCTGGACATCAGTAAGGCCTTTTACATTGTCTCCCATAAAGTCCCCATAGACAAGCTGTCGATGTACAGGCTGGATGAGCAGTGAGGTGTGTTGAAAACTGCCTGAACAACTAAGCCCAGAGGGTGGTGATCAGTCTAGCTGGAGGCCAGTAATCAGCAGTGTATGCCACTGGCCAAAACTGAGTCCATTCTTGTTCAATGTCATCGTTAGTGATCTGGATTATGGGGCAGAACACACCCTGAGCTGACAACACCAAACTGGGACGTGTGGCTCTTACACAGGAAAGTTATACTGCCATCCAGAGGCACCTGGACAGGGTGGTGAAATGGCCTGATGGGAACCTTATGAAATTCCACAAGAAGAATGCGAAGTCCTGTACATGGGGAAAAACCTATGCATCATTCTATGGTGGGGGGGGCACCCAGCTAAAAAGCAGCTTGGTGGAAAAGGATCTGAGGGTCCTAGTGGACATCAAGTTGAATGTGAGCCCGCAATGTGCCCTTGAGGCAAAGAAGGTGAATAGCATCCTGGGCTACATTAGGTAAATTATTGCCAGCAGGTTAAGGGAGGTGAACCTTCCTGTCTACTCAGTACTGGAGAGGCCACACCTGGAGTGCTGCGTGCGGTTCTGGTCTTCTCAGTACAATAAATACATGGACACACTGAAGAGAGTCTATAAAAGGTCCACTAGGATGGAGCATCTCATCCAGGAGGAAAGGCTGAGAGGTGGGACTGTTTAGCCTGGAGAAGGCTCGGGGGATTTTATCAACGTATATGAATACCTGAAGGTCTTTCAACAATGCACTAGTTCCCTGTTGAATCACTCTTTACTCTGCCTTTTGGAGCATGCTTGTAAGTGCTAAAAAACTTATATTAATAAACATTAATAATTAACACTTGCAAGATTTCCTGTTTAAAGTGCTTAAACTCAGCTCTTGCTTTACATAAAGGTAGGTGTTTATCTGCACTGCCATGGGGAAAGAACTATGACTCAGAAGTTTGCAGTCATTCCCTTGAATCTCTCTTTTGTTATCCTTTTTTACAGTCAAACCAGCCTTCCCAGCACAAGACCAGTAAACCCCTGAGAAGACATAGCAGCTTCTCCACTCTTTCCCAATTCATTCTGACCTGATCCTGGTAGCCGGCAAAGGAAAAGCAGGAGTTCTGAAGAGCCTTAACTAACTACCCAGCCAAGATAAAAAGGCAGTCTGCCCATTTTATTCACTGTGTGTTTCCACTGCATAGAAAATCTCTCTTTAATTTTAGCACTGTTAAAAAAGCAACAAATTACAGATAAGGGTTCATTTTAATTCTTAAATCCAATGAAAACAGTCTCCTATGGGTATTCGACAAATTAGCAAACATTTAATTGAAAGACAGCTCAGAATGCAGACGTGCCCATAAGCACCTAGGAAAATTCAGGTGCCTCCAAGGTTCTGTGCCAAGTAAGGAGGGGTTATCCTATTATTATATAGAATAATAGAATGCTTATTTTATATGTGCAGCTCTGCCAACTCTTCTTGTACATAAAACCCCAGCCCTGAGGTCATGTGGATCTGCTCAGATTTCATTTTCAATAGAAAAAGGAAGTTTCTAGCATCATAGTTGAATAGAAAACTTGAAACAAGAAATTTTAAGATCTAAAACCAAACAAAAAAATACATATACACATAAAAAATATATATACACATACTTATAACTTACTCCTGTTATTAAGACTGTTTTCTTTAAGGCCATAGCTTATTACCAATGTGCCCTGGTAAACCTGTAGCAATCAGGTTTTGGTACAGACTTATATATGTATATATAGCTTGTTGATGAATGAACTTCAACCCATGCAAAAATTAAATATTACCTTAATAAAGCCATGAAAATCTTTCTCCAAATTGCAGTTTCCTAATGTGTTACAGATACATGTTTTTGCCTTTACTGATGTGGACACCAAAATCTATAGGACTCCCAGTATTATAAAAAGAAGCTAGTTTAAGATTTCATTGTTGGAGTCTCTCAGAACCTCATCTAACTTCAGGAAATAAAACCTAGGCTGTGCATTTACTAAAATGAAAAAATATATAGTCTACACACATTATTTTATTGTTTAAATGGTTCTCATTCATGTTTCATTTCAATAATATTTCCCCAGCTTGTAAAGCTTATGTTACATTGAGCTCCTCTTTAAATTCACAATGCATAAAACTGCCAGGTGGCCTAATAACAGAGTGCATTAACAGATTGAACTATAAATCAGATGGTTGTGTTCACATACTGTAAAAACACCACCATTTTCTTTCAGATCTCAGTTTGTACACAGATTCCTCAGAGTGTGATTGCTCTCAAATATTAAAAAAGCCCATATAGCTCAATTTTAACATTAAGATTGATTTTATATTTCAAACATAAAATTGTTCTCTTCAATCCTACCAGAAAATGTACACAAAATATGATCTAGTTTTGACACAGGAATGAAAGGAATGGAAATACAAAAATGGGAGTTTGGTGTTTTCACTGATGCCATAGTAAGAATATGACTCTAAACTGAAAGTACAACTTGCACCCTGTGTTACCACTGAAATGCATATGACTTAGAAGAACTAAACCTCTCTAAAAAGCATCAAAACCAATCATAGGTTAAGAATAATCTGGTGAGGGGTATGTAATAGTTTCTGGTGAATGCACTAGCTGGCTTCTTAAAATAACGTTTTCAGTGAGTTTCCTCTAGGTTTCCCGTACTAAAACATAGTAAATTTATTTCCATAAGATTAGAAATATGGAGTAAAGCTGAAAAAGGTAACATTAAATTTTACAAAACTTTAAAAAATTAGAAAGGGGTCACTACCTTTTTTTTTTGTAAATATACATATCTTTTATACACATCTAAGTATAGAAAAAATTTAAAGCAGAAATTATATTTTTCTGATAATTCGTTTCTAAAAGAAAAAAAGCAACAGTGAAAGCTAGCAGTTGAGATTCATAAGATCATAGCATAATTCATGTTGCAGGAAAACTCAGGAGGTCATTTAGTCCAATCTTCTGTTCAAAATAGGGTCAGCTATGATGAGGTCAAACCAGGTCAAACTCAGGACTTTATCCAGTTTGTTTTGCTTCAAAACACTGGCTACACCATCTATTTTGTCAGCAGCTACTATTATTATTATTACAATATACTTATGTTAGAGTTGTGGCTAAGAGAGCTAACTGGGATCATTCTAACTGCTAACTTCTGAATAATATCACAGAATCTCATCTCAAGGAGCCTGCAACCTAAGAAAAATAAGTATATAGAAATACCAATAAATATATGGCATATTTATGTGCCAAGGCATGCGAGATATCTCTTTTGAGAGGAAATATTTAGAAAAATAAAGGAATCACAAGCTCATTCAGTAAAAGAAAATTATTTTCATTGAGTGAAAACTATAAATCTATACCCCAGAGGCTCTCATCAAGCTGAAATTTGTCAGAAGTAGGGCACCAGAAAATAAATGACAGTGAAACAGTGTAATAGCTCACAACGCTAAGATACAGTCTGAATATTTCCTTTATATAGAGGGGATATATATTAAATTTTTACTTTGTATAGAGGGGATATATCTTTCTATATGCCTCTACAAGATACAGGAAAGACTGAATGCAAAAGAAAACAAAAACAAAACAAAACCTGTATTCATGTGGATTTTAGAAAAACAGATCTTACAGTTTCTTAATGTTTAGTGAGGGTCTATATAATCTCTCAGTCAAAGATCAAGGAAAAAAATTAAAAACATACAGACAACTTCAGAACAATATCATTTTCAAGGTGCTAAGTAGTTCAAATTCTATGACTTACCACTATATATTTCTTTTGGGCTTGCAGGAGAGAGAATGGCATGAAAAATAAAAAATAATTGAAGACAATAAATATCTTTGACATAGATGACCAGTTTGGTCCTCACAACCCCTGAAATTCTACCTCAACTTATTTTTCTTAAATTTTCCAGAAGCTGTTTCACATGGGAATATTTGTTCATGTTTTATCACAATGAAGAAACATGCATCACAGTGTTAAAGGTGAAATCAACTCCCAACATTAACACCATAAAACTACAATGTTGAAACCCCTTTGTAGGTGCTCCTACAGTTAAAGGCTATTCTACACAAAAGGAAGTTCGTGTCTGTTCATCCTGTGAAATCCAGAATGAGATTCATCTCACTCTACCTTAGACATTTAAAACCTATTTTCTCAAGGTGCATGTACATAACTTAGCTTCTCACTTCGTTCCTGGGTCTCAGTTCCTTAATTTATCACACTACTTCACTCCTAAAACTGGGGGTTTTGTTGACTATTTATTTCCCTTCAAAACAAAACAGGCTAGGTTTTGGTGATACTTTGTGTCAGTAGTTATTCTTGAAAGATAGACTAAGCAAAACTGAGCCAACCTCAACTTTCTCTGCCATACACAGTTCCAAAATTCTTCCTCAAACACTGGTTTACAGCCTCGAGTCAGGCCTCAGGGTATGAAATGTACCCTCAGTTTCGTGTTATAAACACACTACCATGATAACCAGAAACACAGGTTTCACATAATTTCAAACTCTTTGAAATAGATGAAACAAAAAATTAACAATAATGTTTTTGGTTTGCAGGGGTAACAGTCAGGGAGGAATAGGATCACCTGTTACCAAGTGTTTTGTAGATGGAAACAAACCATATCAAATGAGTCTACCCATGATGAGTGTGAGAGTGAATCTCACGAAGATGAACCACTTATACCACTTGGCTAACAGTACTCAAGAGCAGACACAGATGTTAGGAATATGTATAGCATTGGTCTAAGTTATAAATTCTGGCTTCTGTTACCCTCAATGGAATATATTCTGGTCAGCGTAGACTTAAGCAATTAACCTGTAAATTCCTAAATTGGATTAGATCAATCCCATTATCGGTGTAAATCATCATAATATAAGGAGTATGCACCTTAATGAATATAAAGTAAACATTGAGAATTAAAAATATATTTTAAAATAGATTTACATAGTAAGAAAGTTAAAAATTAAATAGAAGCAACAGGTGAGAAATAAGAGATGCAGAAAAGCATAGAATTGCTGGCTTGGGGACTGTTCTTGCAACAAGCTGTTGATTCTTATTCTTTAAACCCAGCTTTATTTTGTTTAGCAGTTCATACTGTTCTGGCCCCCAGTGTCTTACACCACCTACTTAAAGGCATTGTTCTACAAACCTTACATTTTAAATAAGTGTTTCCAAACCTACTATTCAGGCCTAGGTCACACAGCCACAGGTTACAGAATGTGCTCTGTCAGTCACTGCACTTCATTTTTATGAGTGACAGAGAAAATTATTAGGGAACTGGGGTGTGTATCTATAGCATGGACAGGCTAATGTAACACATGAATGCAGAGACACTGTCATGAAAAAAAAAAAATATATATATATATGCTTTTGCCCAAAAGATCCAAGCCTAAAAAGAGACACCAGGAGCTGAAGCAATCTTACTAAGTGATCCTAATACAACCACCAAACTGGGAAATTTGAGTCATTGTTTGTACAGCTACCCCATAGATGCACACCTGCCCTCCAAAGGATTGCAATTTAAATGCTTTTACTCTCACAAGGTCAATTGTGGTTACTTCTGTTGTTGGGACCCTGGAGCATGGGTTGGAACAGCACAAATGAATCAAGCCTATAATATGCAGGCTTCAGCTCTTCACCATCTGACGGTACACTGTTGACATCTCTCCTTTAGTTCTTAAACAAAGAACACTCCCATATAAAAGAAATCAAGGTAAAGAAACCCCAACATTAGAAGTGAACATTAAAACGAATATATGATAACCTCAGAACAGTGATATAGTAATACACCCAACCCTGCTACAACTCTGGGGTGGGTTTTTTTCCCATTCTTATAACATCTTCACACGCCTGTGGCTTTTCACTATGATGTGGGAAAACTTTCAGGTTCAAAGATATCTTGCAACATACAACAGCTGATATTTACAGTTACAAGTGTGGCAAAGTGATGCCCTTTAGCACTACACAACATGAAATTTAAATAATGATGATCATAAGAATGCTTAGAACAAGGAAGCACAAAGGAAAGGAGTTCAATTAATGACTGGAACTTGCAATTACTCGAGCCTTTATAGAATTTTATTTCTTCATTTTAATTTGCATTTCTACAGTAACAAAAGGTATTTATCTCAGCATATTTACCTTGGTAAGGTATTTAAAAGTCCAGTTCATCTGTATACTCAAAATAATCCACATCCTCAGCATATGCTATTGATAAGTATGAAAATGAAACAGCAGCTGAAGTTCACATATTCTTCTAGGAAGAATATTAATTCTCTGATGTTACTCTGTTCTTAGCTCATCTAATCTCTTTCTCTGGGTACCCAAAAGTCCTAAACCTTTTCTTTTTCTCTTCAGAATCTGTAATAATTTCTTTTTAAAAACATCTAGGACTGAAATACAAAGAATCTGGAAAATAATGGGTGTGTCACGTTTGCTGTCCCACTAAACAGACAAAATAGCCTTGCAAAGTTAGCCAATCTAATGATGATGGAAGCTGGCTACCAATTCTCCTTTCGTTTCCACAGTTACGAGGACCAGTGGCTTTCTCCATGTTTTGCATTGTAGCACACAAGGCACACAGATGAACAATGCAACTCTAAAGTACGCTGAGGTGGTTGCTGAAATATATTTATGTTTCTTTTGCTTACTGTTTTCAACTAATGAATTCTTCTATCTAACATTCAATGCAAGTATTTATTCAGCTTCATTTAATTTCTTATTATGTCCCACTCTTTCGTCAATAGTGCATTTGAAGAGCATATTTTCAGTGCTCCAAGCAGTAATATTCTTACTGCTGATGTCTTGACAGAAATTGGGATATTGATACCAAATTGAGGTATTGATCCAAATTTGTTTCTTGCCAGTATGAAGTCAAAGAGACATTTGTCTCTTTGCTGCTACTACTGCTGTCTTGCTACTACTGCTGTCTTGTGCTGTACTCTTCTGGGCAAAAAAGACTTTTTGTTGCTGAGCCATAGAACAAATGGTCTAGAAATTGCCATGGAATTTTTTTTTTTTATGGATATTCACGATTTGCTCTCAAAGAACTATTCAGAGTTTCCTTTTGATTTCATGGGGAGATAGTATCTTCTAAAACACTCAGAAGAAGACAGGAAACTGACAAGTTTTAGTTGTTTTTGCTTCTAGATAAGCAAAGATCTGTGCACCCACAGCAATTCACAGCAGTCAGAGGTGATGGAGTCTATGTGTACCAACTTCAACCAGGAGGAACCAAAGTTGATGTGATGTAATACAATGCAAGACTGTAAATGTGCAAGTCAAGGCTCATACACATAAGAAGTGTCACAAACATCCAGAACAAATCATCAGATCCCATCTGACCTACTGAGATCTGGATTTTTGTCTGGTGTTTTTTTATTGCTGTTTTTTCAAGGTTTTTTTCAGAAAATGGAACAGGAAACAACGTAGTCAAGTCATGACAAACATAAAGAAAAAACAAACAAAATGTTTTGAAAAGGTAACTTAAAGCCAGAAAGCCTAGTTCATACAATCTAATGGATCATACAGTCTGCATGAACAAACTTTCAAACCAACTCTAGAGCAGGAAGTTGAAACTCTTAATAATGAAAGATTTAGAAGAAATTTACACAAAGCTGAAGGTAGCTGACAGAGAAATACAAGAGGATTTTCTAACAAGCAGCAAAACAAAACAGACATAATGCAGGAATAGAAGCAAAGGGTTATGAAAAGGCAAGCATCAGGAGATAAGAATCTAGCAAAAGGAAAGAAACTGAGGATATTGTTAGAGTCAAGCACATTAAAAATCAACTTGCAGGGGAAAAAAAAAGCAAGTACTAAAAAGCTATACATTCTACTAAAAATGGCATGACTGAGACCAGAAATGATCCCTCTTGATCGGAGGCTAAGGCAGTTGTAAGCCAGTGATGGAAACAATGTGCTCTAAATGCCGAATGTTAAGTAACAAAATACTAGTAAGCAAGATGGGAATAGGCTTTTCTTAGGAAAAAAGGTGGAATAACACTCAGAAATCTGTGAAAGTCACAAGCCTGTAGAATCAGAAACAACTAGCACAAATGGGTAGATATTATCTACCGTACACTTATTTAGTAAATTATGCAATAACAACTATTCACAAAGACATATGGACAGTAATCTGTTATGATCCCCAATTCCAGGAAAATGAACCTATAAAACCATCACCCCACCTGCCTACATAGTCATTGGAAAGAAATGTTATTACATAACTTCCTGAACAAGCTACCACCTCTGGAGGAAATACTACTAGCAGGAAAAAAATTACAAGGTTTCACAAGTGGGCAACATGCAACAGAACATTTTCAGGCTAGAATGTTCCTTTACATAGCTTCATTTTTTTCCCTTTGTAATATCCCATCTGTTTTTCTGGTGTGGGGGGATGTGTTATGAAGTCTTTGAGACAAGGGGAACTAAGAATAAACACATACAGTATACTCTGGTTTGCAGTCAATGGTGAGAAATAAGCAAATTCAGGCAAAAAAAAAAATATTTTCTAAAGCAACATCTAAAGTAGGTTAGATGTACAGTGAGAATCATGTCTCAGCATAGTTGATAACAAGTGACATGTGACCAAGTCAGACGTAACACATTTAAACCTTAAATGCCTAAATTAGAAAAGTAAAATCCACTCGTCCCTAATTTGTGTTATTTTTTAAGCTCGAACAGAACAGTTCTGATGTTTTCTTAAAGCTTCTCCTTCAATACATCTAAATGAACAGAATTCAACAAGCAAGCAGAATAAATGGTAAGGTCAAAGAGATGAGCTAGGAAATCTTTGTTAGCCATGGACTTTTGAAAGGCTGGAAGGGAGGAAAAGTCAGTATTTGTGGCATGGAAAAAAAAAAAAACAAACCCATGCATTTGTGTTTTTTATTTCTTTGTACCTCTGCGAGCCCCTTGCAGTAATCGTTATTGAAATTTGTCTTTTATTCTGCTGGGTTGAATTTATCAAGGAGTACAATGACATAATACTCTAGTTTTCATTTGAGCTCTGAGAAGAACAGCAGTCAGTATTGCATCAGATTGGCTCTTTACTGGCACAGAAGCCCTTTTGAACAACTGAGATAGTGTGTCTGAGGTAGTATGTCTGGTCTGACGCCCCATTGCAGTAATTGGTAAGATTAGGCTCTGACATAGGTAGCTGGTACAGGTGGCTTTCTCTACCATTGCCAGGCAACTTAAGGCTCTTGGGTTTGAATTGCTTTTGCTTTTATTTTTTCAAATGGCAAATATTAGGAATGTCTTCATTATTTTTGAACAGCACATTGTTGAATTTTTTCAGTACCCACTGAGTTACCTGTGTTTTGTTTACTCAGTTGCCTGTGTTTGCATAATTTTTCTATATGTTGACATATTAATAGTAAAATCTGTCGTATTCTGCATGAAGCTTATTTTCTCATAGTTGAAAAAAAGATTTCAGAATATTATGAAAATGACAGAGTAATACTATAACTAAGACTCACTGCATTATCATTAATCAGTGGAGATTTACATATGAATTCCTATATCACTGTTTCACATTCTGTCTTTCATAAAGGGAGTTACTATATTGAGGATTCTGAATATTTCTAGGGATAGGGACTGCTGTTGCAGAAGACATAATCTCATGGAGGGGGGTGTTAACACTTTTCTTACCTCTGTAAACTCTGTTGTGATGCTTAATGTATTGACTCTAATACAAATGTCTGTAAGAGATTGATGAATGCATGTTACCAAACATTATGACCTGTGCTGTATCATATCACCCTATTTATTCCTTTCAAAAGCACTATAGGTTGTAACAAAATACAGTCCCTCTTTAAAAGATCAATGCAGTGGAAAGTCACTGGAGCCAGACTGCAATAACTGCACAAGCCAACCTGGCTGAACTTGTTTTGTCTGAATGCTAATCAAATCTGTATCTTCATATAAACTTTTGTGCTTGCTTAGCCTTGTTTTAAAAACAACACCTTCTAGCTGTTGGGATCAAATCCAATTTTACACAATTTAAGGATGAACTACGTAAATATTACTTAGCATGAAGATGAAAAGTAGAATTACACTTCTAACAGGGAACATATTTATCCCAAAATATTGCTCAATAACATAACCGCAACTGTAATCATTTTAATTAAAAATGCTTTCTAATCTCTATGTGTTTTGGAATAAGGAAAGAAAATCTCTGCCACAACTATACATGGACGTACAGAATAACAACCATCTCCAGGAAGAAGACAATAATGCTGCTATTGTTGGTAAAAAGCACCAAAAGTTTGAATTGGAAAAAAGGAGTAAAATTTTTTTTAATGACTTTTTGATGATTGCAGTACCTAAGATTATTTCAAATATATGTTGAAACTAAGAACCTTCATTTCTAACTAACCAGCTTGGATTATGGACTAAGGCCTATCAACAAATCAGTCTCAGTGTCTCAGATTAAGGATCTCACAACAGACACTTGAAATCATTTCTCACATTAAAAAAGAAAAGAAAAGAAAAAACCCAAACAACCAAAAAAATCAAGCCTATTAAAATAATCTGAGACTGAACATGTTTTCATTGCATTTGGAAAGGTTTAGACATTAAGGATGCAGTTTAAGATGCAACTCAGCTATAATGTAGGCTATAGCGAAGGCTGCACTGTTAACATGATGAAATCCAGATTATTTCTCCTTATTCACACTGTATGATGAGAACTGAAAGAGTGAAAATCACCTTTGTCCAATAAACTCCATACAGCTTAGAAGTTAGCTGTTAAAACACTGTGCAGAGTACATCAGAGGGAAGGCCAAGCATCGGGTAGCTGAAATAAGAAAGAAAAGTAACCTTTAAGTGTCTTGTCTTTCATGTTAATAATATCGAATTTAGTGAGTCCTTCCCAATGTTTTACTTGCAGAGCAAATATTTTCTCTTGCAGTTATTGAACTCATAGTGTGATGTCAGCTAACAGAACCGTCAATTTCTTTAACTAATGAATAAAGATCACCAGAAAAGTGATGAACTGCTACAAAGTTTTAGAGGAGGGTGAGACAAACAAGTTTTTACATATAGTTCAGAGGTTATCTTCTGGGTTTTTTAAAGACAAGTCATGTGGGTTTGATTCTGGTAGATGTAGGCACATAGAGTAATTATATGCCTAAGAAAAGTTCCATATGATCTTAGTGAGACAATGTGGCAAAATTCAGCTGGCTTGGCTGGAGAATATTTGAGGTCTGGTTCTACAGAGAAAGAGAAAATTTGTTACTGTTTTTATTTTTGTTATGTTAATAATGATTAATAACAATTCAGAGATAAATTTTAAGTGTTACTGAATTTATCACTAATCTGGCATTTACTGTTTCAAGCAGCACTCAGTTGTGTGTTTTCCTTCCTGGTAAGGATGTAAATACAACAAGCAATGCACTTGCCAACTCTAACCACGATAGTTTCACAGAGATTCAAAGGGAAACAGTGCCTCATCTGCTGAGTTCTAAAAAGGAGTTCTAAAATTGGCATTCACCAAGTCTGGTGTATTTGAACATATACTGAGGCTTTCTAAGATTTGGCAAATCATTTTTATTTTTTTTTAGGATGGGTCAAACATAGAATGTTTTAATAATTAAGTATTAAGTGAAAAAAACCCTACAAAAATTAAATATCTAAACTTTTTTTTTTTTTGACAGAATATCTTAAACTTCTATGGTGGCTACCTGAATCAATATCAGTTCTTCCTTTTCTTACTTTCCTGTTAATTATTGTTTCACAATTTTTCTCCAAATATTTTAATGATGCACTGTCATCTGGTCTTGCTATAACTTAAAGGAACATATCCAATGTTAAAAAAAAATGTATTTACGATTAATCATTCGCGCATAATATCACATAACTGGCTTTAATATTATATGTCCTAATTTAAACTCCTCTGGATGTATCCTACTTTAATCTCTTGTTTCAATTTACCTGATCAAGAATTTATCTAGTTCCATACATCACAGCTCATGCTCTGCATGTGTTTTCCACTCTAGAAGGGGCACAGCATAAAATCTGCTACTTATTTCCAGTGATTGTATTAATTTTCTAACCTTTTACATAAACTGTTGGTTTGGTTGTTTGGTGTTTTTTTTTTTCCCTACCAGAGTCACTTGTTGCTATTTTGGACTTCTTGAGTAAAGCAGGCATTTATTTTAACAGTACATACAAGGTCCTTTGTTAATACCAATTTCTTCATGAAGGTTATGTACACTTACAAAAAAAGGGAAGTTTTGCCAGATGGCTGTAGGAATGAAAATATGTCTAGGGAAAAAAAAGAGGAAGTTAGCAAAACTGAAGTCCAAGAAATGTCAGTCTGCAGCTGAACATAATAAAGGGTAAATATGTAAGATACTTCTATCAAAATGAATATGAATCTGAATAAGCATTAGCTGGCTTTTTTGATGGATTGATGCCACAATGCTGAAATTTCATATACTTTCTGTATAAAATAATTATACTGTTAAAATACAGCTTTTCAGGATGAATTAGCCTGTGCAAAATCTACAGATTCAGGATCATATTTTCTAAAATGCCATTTTGAAGCCTTAACTATCTCTGAATATATCCGGGAAACATAGACAGCTAGGTGAGATCTCAGGATACAAAGACAGGAGAATATTGCTGATAGAATTATAAGAGAAGCACAAGCAGATTTGTGAAAGGGTCAGATTTTAATGATAGGGAAAATATGCTGGAATTTGATTGAGGCTAGTTTTGCTTAAAGGTAGAAGCAAATAAAATTCTTGATCAATATTTTTTAAATGAAAATGCTCAGTGTTAAGCAGAAGTAGCCCATAGACATGATAGCGACTTTCCAGAATTTAAGCAATAAGGTCCTAAGTGTACTATCAAGCACATACATACTACAGTGTGTTCAGTTAAAGGAGTGGTTTGCAGTGAGGCAATTTATCCATACTTAAAAGTTAGTTAAAATAGCAGAAGGAAGAAATTAAGCAAATAACAGAATAAGAATGATATGAAGTTCAATTGCTATATGGCTGGAGACTGTGCTACAATGCACATGTATAGGAGACAGTTGGTATGGTGTGCACAGTTTGACCTCCAGCATTTTACCACTTAAATATTAACCATGAAGTATCAAAGGTCTCTCTACATTTTTCTGTTCTTCCTCAGATTGACATCCAAGTTACTCTGTAAACAACCTCTCTTATCTCTAGGACAGTTCAAGTCAAATATCTTCTTTTCTGTCATATAGCCTAAAGTTTCAGAAACATTCCTTTTAGAACAAGAACAAAAATACAAATTTAGAGAAAACCTTATCTTGTGGTAATTCAGTCACATTTTCCCCATAAAATCAGAAATAAAGGCATGCACAAATCAGAGACCTTTAGCATGAGAGATGTGCCTGTAGAGTACCAAGACATCAAGACCTTTAGGGGAGAATGGGAATATAGTATTCTTCAGTACGAGAAAGCATAAGAAAACCTGACTGTATAACTTAGGACATTGCTCAAGTTGTTTATTTGAGAAAGCAGGTACTAAGAAAAAAGATCGAGACTTTTCCTCTTTGGTACTTTTAAAGTACCAAATATGACAGAATAATACGACAGAATATGACAGAAACGCAACAACTTTTGTATTCAGTGCTTTGAAATTATCCACCTGACCCTGATGACTATCTGATTAAGCCCCATGCAATTATTAAGGTTTATCCACTTCTATAAAATTCCTTTCTGTGTGACATTTAATGGACTACTATATATCATGTTGAGATATATTTAATCAGAAATTGAATGTAACAGTAGTTTTCTCTTGCAGTATAAGTTAGAATAGACACTTTTTTGGATTTCAACAAATGTTTGCATCGCTCATAAATTGTACTACCACTACAACAAAATAGCTAATCTGTCTCCTGGTACATAAAATTTCTGCAAAAGAACTGCTTCTTGATGCTTATGACAATACAATTCCCAAAAAAAACCTGTCAATGTAGCATGAGCAAAGCTCATAAGCAGTATCCAGAAGTTAATGGTTTTTATAGGCTGACTTGTGGAGACATTCTGAACTCAGTGACTATATTAGAAGCTTCATGCATGGACAAATTAAACTAACATATAAATTTATCAGCATACACATTATTAAATATTTCATAATTTATTTATAAACAATCTTTTTCTTTTCATAGCAATGAGATGTAAAGATGATACTGCAACATAGATTCCTTTCAATTTGTCAAACAATATTAATTGATCTTACGTGACTCTTGTCTAGTACAATATTTCTCAATTACCACCAAGACATTTTCTCTACAGAATGTCACACACTTTGACACGCATACCCCTGTGCCTATGAAAAATAATTAATGGTTAGTGAAAACAACTGGCTTATTAAAGAGAAAGAAACTTCTATTAAAAAGAATTTGGAGGCTCCAGCAGGACTTAAAAATCCACTAAACTAACCACAAAGTCTCAAGTTGGTTATATCATCTAATTTGTAAGTTACAGTTAAAAGTATGTTTTAGTAAGTGCAGTGGAGGTGTTTCTAATGCACTTCTCTTGAGCAGCCCTTCAATAATGATTTAACACATACTATAATAAAGTAGCTTGTACATGAATTTAATATATTTTATTTTATTACACTCTATCAATTTTCATCCTACTTTATCTTAAGAAACATTTTCTGCCCATAAGCATGATAAAATTGCTTCAAATTGATAGTTAAGGAGTACTAAGAGTATACATATGCTTTCTTCATCTGCTTTTAGTCAATAAACTAATCATAATCTCTCGCTGGTTAGGTGACAGTGCATTGCAACAGTGTAACTAATTTGCATTGTCAGCTCTATACCGAAGGGCTGCTACACTAAAGGCTAACAACTTTATCTCAAACAGTACTCCAAACTATTTTCTCTCTTATTACCCAGAAAAGAAATTCCCCCTGTGAATGTTGCCTCCTTCAGCATTCACTTCTCCTTTTCTCCTTTTCCTTTTTCTTTTTCTCCCCCAGCTTTACATTTTCACATCTGGAAGATCTTAATTTCCTATCTGAATTTTAGGGGGAGCTCTAGATGACTCTCAAGCTCACTTACATTCTTCTTATGGTTATGCCTACCTGCAGATGACAATTGCAGTTTTCTCCTCTACATAGCAGTCGCACAGAGGCACCTTCTATACGTGACATTTTCTTCAGCTGAGCTTATTCCTTACCAGTGTTCTTTGACACCAGATTTAAGTTTAAAATCAGCAGGATCAAAACTGAGTATCTCATCTCATTTTCCTTCTCTTTTCTTTTTAAGTCACTATGGATTGCTGCTATTTGTTGTTCTTTGGAGTCCCTAGTCCTTCTCATGCTGACCACCTTCACACATAGCAGATTAAAGGGCATAGCACTGGTGGTCTTTCTCTGGTATTTTCACATCATCTAACAGATGGGAGACTAGCACAGTGTAGAGGTATTCTGCTTTCTCATGCTAGCTACCCTAAGTACCAGTAGCAGTTAACCTGATATCTTGAAGTTTAATTTATTCTCCTTGATGCTCTTCATTAAATTCTGTGCTGTTAACATTATCTAATAAGCTTGTTTATAGTTAACTCGGATATTTCTACATTATACTTCAGTCAGTCGTGGCTGAGTGACAAAATGCTCTAAGTGCAGGCAATGTTTGCTTGGTTTCATTTTATATTTTCATAATTTATTTAATTGAAATTTTTTCTTAAATTTTGTAAGGTATTTGTATATCTCTGCTTTTTTTCACAACTAATAACTAACTTCCCTTTAGGTGTCAGTGACAGAAAGTGCAGAAGAGATAAAGCTGTACCACAAAAGGAAAATTCAGGAATTACAGTCTTCTTCCTTGCTTCTTGTGATATGGAGGTAAGAATGCAATATTTATGGATTGACCAGCAGCAATTCAAATACATATTATTTGCATATGAAATCTTTGTTTATAGAAAAACTGAAACAGCTTTCTGTTCATTTTCTTCAATTGTAAAAAATTATGTTATATGATTTCCCTCCTGGTCACATCACAGAAACACAGAATCACAGCATCAGAGAATGGTTGCAGTGGGAAGTAACCACTGGAGATCATATAGTCCAACTCTTCCTGATAAAGCAGATTCACCTAGAACAGGTTGCATAGGATTGTGTACAGGGGGGTTTTGAGTACCCCCAGAGACAGAAACTCCACAGCCTCTAGGGGCAGCCTGTCCTAGCACTCTGTCACACTCAAAGAAATTTTTCCTCATACTCATATGGAGCTTCCTGTTTTTCAGTTTATGCCCATTGCCCCTGGGGGTAGTGGCTGATACACCTGAAAGTTGTGCTGCCATTCAGTGGGACCTTGGTAGGCTGGAGAACTGGGTGGAGAGAAACTTAATGAGGTTCAACAAAGACAAGTGTAGGGTCTTGAACATGGGGAGGAAGAACCCGAAGTACCAGTACAGGCTGAAGGCTGACCTACTAAAGAGTAGTTCATCTGAAAAGGACCTGGGAGTATCGGTTGATGATGTTGACTATGAGCCAGCTGTTGTGCCTTTGCAGCCAGGAGGGCCAATAGTATGCTGGCATGCACCGGAAGAAGTGTGGCCAGCAGGTCGAGGGAGGTGATCCTCCCCCTCTACTCAACCCTGGTGAGGCCACATCTGGAGTACTGTGTCCAGTTCTGGGCCCCTTAGAGCTACTGAAGATGGTCCAGCAGAGGTCCACAAGGATGACCAGGGGTTTGGAGCATCCTCCTTAAGAGGAGAGATTGCGGGTGCTGGGCATGTTTAGTCTAGACAAGGGAAGACTGAGAGGGGTTTCATTGATGCATATAAATACCTCAAAGGTGAATGCCAGGAGGATGGTGCCAGAGTCTTTTCAGTGGCACCCAGCAACCGGATGAGGAGCGATGGCCATAAACTAAAACACAAGAAGTTTTACCCCAACATGAGGAAGAACTCCTTTACATTGAGGGTGGCAGACCACCGAAACAGGCTGCCCAGGGGCGTTGTAGGGTCTCCATCTCTGTAGACATTCAAAACCCACCTGCACAAATTCCTGTGCAACCTGCTCTAGGTGGACTTGCCTTAGCAGATGGGTTGGGCTAGATGATCTCCAGAGGTCCCTTCCAACCCTAATGGTTCAGGGCACCACTGAAAAGTCTGGCACCATCCTCTTGACACCCATCCTTAAGATATTGGCATGCATGGATAAGATCCCATCTCAGACATTTCTTCTCCAAGCTAAACAGGCCCAGCTCTCCCACCCTTCCATCATAAAACAGGTGCTCCTGTCCCCTAATAATCTTGAAACCCTCCACTAGACCCTCTCCAGAAGTTCCTTATCTTTCTTGAACCAGGGAGCCCAGAACTGGACACAGTACTTCAGGTGAGGCCTCACCAGGGCATAGAGGTACCTCTCTCAACCTACCAGTCATGTTTTTCCTAATTATCCTCATGATACCATTGGCCTTCTTAGCCACAAGTGCTTGTTGCTGGCTCATGGACAACTTGTTGTCCATCAGGAATCCCAGGAGCTTGTCTGCAGAGCTACTTTCTAGCAGGTCAGCCCCCAGTCTGTAGCATATCTTCCGCTCTCATTCAGATATTTTCAGTGGTTTACTAGTAGTCATAGTCTAGTACTAAATGTAAAAACTGGAAGCTAACAAGTGCATTTTAATGGTGTGTTATAGACATTAAATACATGATCATTATTATTAAGGGTTATGTTTTAGTTTTGCTTTGTTTCTGGGTCCAAAACTAGGCTGGGGAGAAGAGATCTGGGTGCAATAAAACTTTCCCAATGTTATATTCAGTAGATGAAGCATGTGTGAAACATTTATAGTAGTCTGGCTGTTTTGTTTTGGTTTTTTTTTACAGCCCATCAGGAAAGAAAGCAGGAAAGAAAACATACCATATGTACATCTGTCTGGAAAACTTTTGGTCCAAATAGAATATGGACCTTCAAAGTAGCTTAAAAGAGTCTGATTGAACAAGACTTCCAGGACAGTATTTTTTATTTCAATCTATTCACATCAATATCCTAAAATTTGTCTCTCTGTGAGAACTGCTGAACTGCTTGAATACTTGAATTTAGTCACTACTGTATTAACACCAGTTTACTGTGGCAGCAGTTTCCAGTGTGTTTACCTTCTTTTATAATGTACAAGAGAAATCTAATTGCCAAAAGAAAAAAAAGGCTTGTGTAACATTGAGGGCACGGTGAAGTCAATGAATCGTATAAATCATGACATATTTAGTAAAAATAATTTACTTTCTTAGTAACAGTTTTTACAGTTCGCAACAGGTTATATTTACAAAGCACCTTATCTTAAACCTGGAAATAGTTCTAATGAGATACCTTTCACATAGTGCATTTTAGATTACTTTTGAAATCAGCTTCTGAAAACAAATGTTTAGCTTTTTCTTTTCCCTTTGTAGTGTCAAGAAATTGTGCTTGTGTGGGACACACCAGCCAAGTTCTCTTTAGTGAATCTGACTCCACTTAAAAATTAATAACGCCATTCATGCAGTCGTCAGTAATGCTGGGCAGAACTGACCAAACTACCAGATGCTTATTCTGGAAAACAGAAGAAAACTAAAATTCTACAGGATTCATTCAGGAATGTGAAAATTTTGACCAAAAATTTATGCTGTATATGTATCTCTGATTTTTCTTCTAATCCCTAATACAATATATTTATTTTTCCTCCAGAATTACATTTTCCTTAGGAGGTCTAATTCCATTGGAACAGGGCTGACATTCAAAACAAGTCAAGTAGTCTGTTGCCTATGACAGAGCAAGCAAAATAATTGCCTTTAGATAAAAATACAGTCTTGTACCAGCAGCTTTATTTCCAAGCCCCTCCTGTACTACTGCCCACAAATCCCTGCTCCTTGCTCGTAGGCCTTCATCCCTCCTCTGCTACCAAAGGGGCAGAGGCTGTGCCAGCAACTCAGGGCTCCATGGCCTCTTAAGAAGATGGACAACCAGGGTGGTAGCCCATCTCCTCCTGCATTGTTGCCTGATGGCTAGCTTGCTAGTTATTGTCTTGCAAATAAAAACTGTAATTGACCTTTGAAAAGTAAGAAAGTTCCCCATTTCTACCCTAAAGCTGGAGATTTCTTTTCCAACAAAGCATGGCACACAAACAACTGGTTCTGTACAACTGAGAGGGTAAAAGCAGAAGGTACAGAAACAAGCATGTGTCAGCAGGATTGCTTTAAAGCTGATGCGCTAATGTTGAAACAGAGGGCTATTCTGCTAGATGCTGATGTATTTGAATGCATTTGTACCTTTTGGTGTCAGTCCTCTTGTTCCCTTACCAAGCGTTAGACATGCTGAATAAATTCCCTGCTTGACTATGATCAAAAGAGAGAGAGGAAGAAGCTGGGAAGAAAAAGAACATAGACCGTAGGATAGAGAAAGAGATTATGGCTGTTATTCTTGAAACTGGAAAATCAGAAAGTGTGACAGCTCCTGCAGCCCTAAAGGACACAGAGTTCTAGTCTTCCTCAGTGTGAACAGCAGTATTTGAACCTACTGCTCACTTTTCCAAAGGGATTAAATCTTCCACGAGGGAGAAGTAGAGTTCAGATTTCACTTTTCTCACTTTCTCACCTATTATCCAAGAATTCATAAGGCTTTGGAGGGGCTGGGATGAAGGGGTTTGATTAAGAAAACCACCTTAATAGTGGTAAAGACCAAACTTTTGGGCTGTACTTTCAGTACCATTCACGCATTTAATTCACAAGTCCAATGTTTTAGAATACTTTCTACTGTAAATGACAATATAATTACAATACATTGTATTGTTTTAAACACATTTCACGCTAGAAACCAGTATTCAGACTTAGCACCATTCAGAAAAAAAGGTTCAACTTATTTTTTAGTTTTACTTTGAATCTACCAACACAGTCAGCAACACTGAGAAAATTATGTTCTTTAAAATAAAATTTTATAGGTGACAGAAATTTATAAAATTTCAAATTTACATTTTATTGCTATATGAATTATCAAGAAGACAAATATTTTACATAGCTACTTATGCTATAACTGTGGTCATCGCAACACCACAGAAAATTTGGAAGAATATATTTCTTACAAGCTGAATGATTATATTCAAGCAGTAAATACTGGTCTCCTGGTTATTATTAATTTATTGAAATGGTATCAACCTACAAGAAATATTAGGATATAAGATTTGTCCTGTAAGGTTTACAGTTTGAAAAAGACACAGGAAAACAGCACTCCCTCAGTAACAAAGTAGTAGATAACCATTACAATATATTTCCCCTGCCTTCACTTCCGGATGTTATTTTTTTATTAGTGATTTTAGCTTAGAAGACTGACTGTCAGAAGCTTTGCAGTAACTCTTTAGAATTTTATTTTATATAGGATGATTTTCTCAGCCCTCCAATCCTTTTGGTTTTTCTTGATTCTGGTAAGCATTACAGATATTTGTCAATTGAAGTAAGCCTAAAAAGGATGTGTTATATGTGAAAGAAGTTGGAGTAATATAAGAAAGAGTCTAATCAGGAGAACAAATAATTACCCAGGCAGATATCAGCAGGAGATGGTGATTTCTACTGGGAAATGCATGCAAGGATTCAGAAAACAAGTACTGTATTATGGGGCCTTTAATATCTGATGGCAACACTAACATCTTTCAGAAAATAAATGTTGCAGTGTATCTCAATGTTTCTACAGAGACAGAACAGCTAAACTGAAAAAGCCAAGTAGTATATGGATAACTTTGAATTAGCACTCATTCTCTCCATCATACATGCTGAGCTCAAAGACTTAGTGAAGAAGGCGATTGCTGCAAAAATTGTCAAGAGGTGAAAAGAGAAAATCTGAATGGATTTGTAATACTCAGTCTCTGGTAATGGAAAATCAGCACACACAATGTAGGGACTGAAGCTGAAAACTTGTTATGGAGTTTCCAGCTGTTGCCCATTTTGCTTTGGGAGTAGAGCTCACCCTAAGTTATAGCAACTCAGGGGCTGATCTGACTTGATGCAAACAAATGCAGAGGCAAGTTCCACATCTGCAAGTGGCATAAACAGTACTAGCAACCTGATCACCTTGGCTGCTCCTTCCTCTCTTATTGTGAGTTTCCAGTCTCTCAGTTCTAGCAAGAGAGAACAGAAGTGGCGTACGAGCCTTCACAGCAACTCTAAAAGTATACGTTTTTTGGCCTGAATTTTATTACTTTTTCAGGATAGAATAAGCCAGCTTTACAAAACAGGTCTTCCCAAATGTGTGTGATGTATTAACTGCCTTGTGTCCTTTTTCCTGCAGTTTACTTGAGGAAAAAAAGATATAATTTAGGCAATTGTATTTGTGAAAATTCTGTGCTTTTTGTGGTTCAGAAATGTTTCCTTTTAGTTTTTCAGTTCCTGCTTGTTAGTGCTCATATTCACAATGTGACATTACCATGCTGTATTAATTCTGAATTATGACCACTTAAACATACAAAATATTCCTCCTAAACACAAAATAAAAAAAAAATCATTAAAACTAAAAATCCAGATCTGACTTTTAATTCTAGTTACAATGCACCTAGACTCTATATGAGGGAATTTAATTTTATTTTCTAAAATAGGAATTTACTGTAAATTTTGGTGAATTTACTGTAAATTTCAGTGAATTTACTTCCAATTCTGTATTCTTAACCATCGTTTAAGGAGGATATTTATTCTTAATAAAGTGAGGAATTACTTGTTCTGTTTTCACAGGGATAATATTCTATTGCCTGAAAACTGTAGTGTTTGCAGTTATCTGAGTTCAGCTTTGACTTTAATGCTCTTCCAGGTATACTAGCTTCACCTTACCTTCTTTGAGGTAGCAGTCATCTCATTGATTGTCTTGAGTAAAAGGAAATAGCTCATGCATCTTTCGTACATTATAACAAATGTCCTTTTGCATTATAATTGAATGGTGATTGTTGTGTTCAATCAATGAGAAAGGTTAAGGGAGCTTCTCTGCCAGCATTTTTAATGGAGAAGTCGATTAAGATTCAGTTTAATCATTCTGGCTGCTCCAGAATTAAAGCAACAAAGACCATCAATGGCACTATAATTACCAGTCTTTCTGTAAGTTTACACTGCTATTTATGCAGCCATAAATTTCGTTATAATGCACAATGTGACCAGGTTAACTTGCTTTGTTTGTAATGCAAAATATTTCCCTTAATTGTACAGCGGATAAGAAATTGTTGTGATGAAGTATATATAACTCAGCCTAATAAAAAAGAGAAGTAAAAATAACCCCTCTGTAGAGTATGGCTGAGGTGAATCAGACTGATAGCTTGCGTTAAACAGTTTAAAGTCATGGCCTTAACCTTGGGACACTAGAGACATATTTTACTTCATTGAACATGGAGACTAGCATCACTCCCAGGTGAGTAAAAAGGGTCAAATATATTATTCTAATCCCTGTTCCAAACAGAGAAAAGGTCATTATACACTACCTATTGCATGCTGACAAAGAGTGAAAAATTCACACTGGGGACGTGGGTGCAAATCTATTTCAGACATGGCCTTTAAAATGTTACTAAAATGAATGATTATGTAGTTTTCAACAAGAAAAAATTCTTGAAATTGATCTCATTTATTAATTAGTTTGAGCTTATAAAGGTCTTACTATAAATAGCTAGATGACTAGAAGAAATTGCTCATTTCAAATGAGCACAAGGCTATTAAAAAGAATTGTTTTCTTGTAATACTAATACCTGTAAGTATGGTTATCCATTTCATTTGCTACTGCTGAGTGGAAGATGACAGGATATCTTGATTTATCAAGGATGTTTAGATAAGCATGTCCAGTACTCCCAGCAAATTAGAAACACAGGATACTTTTGTTATTTTCCCCCCTCCTTTTTCCTGTAGGAATTCCATACAAAAGACATTTAGGATTTTCTTTCTCTACAGAGAGAGACAAGCTTTGACCAAACCTCTCACTAACTTAGAAACATGTTTTCTCCATGCAGATACACAGTCTCCAGAGATGGTACAGTATAAAAGAGAAAAACAGTCCTTCTACCTGTATAGGTAGATAGAAGGACTATAAACTCAAATTTTATTGAAAGCTCAGCTTTCCTGAATGAAGTAATTAAATTTTTGTTTCATGTTAGTTAGCAAATCTATTTGTAAAGTTGCATGAAGAAAAGAAACAGGAGTGTTCTTCTGTTCTGTATTTGCACCAGTTAAGTTGGTGGGATCCAGGTGGGGATTCACTGCAGGCTCAGTTTCAATTGTAAGTTTTGGAGAAATTAATTGCAACTCACATAAAATGAAAACTTTCCCCTTGTGTTTTGATAAATATGTTCCTGTATTTTTTCCTATCACCTTTTATGATTCTTTGTTTTTATTAATAACATAATTAATCTTTTAGTTGTGCATCTTGACTAAAGATGGGTTGTATTATCCCTGTAGCTTGCAGCTTGCTGTTGCCCTAGAACAACTTTTCCTTCCTTTTCAGCAGATCACAAATTAGTAGGAGAGGATCATCTGACTAATACCAGTTACTGAATGACAATTAAAACAAATTAAAATATCACATCACACACAATTTTTTTTTGGTGTACAACTCCTGAGCTTGCCATTTGCTGCACAATTTATGCTTCTCGGAAAGTTGGACTTGAGGGTGTAATCAAAAGTATTGATATATACAAATCTGGACCTCCTACTGGCTATAAAACTACATGTACACATGGTAGTGGGATACAGTTGTTTAATGTATTTCTGTATCAAGCCAGCTCTTTCAGTAACAGGAAATTATGACAACCACTAAGGAAGACAATTTAAAAATGTAACTCCTTAAATCTGTCTCCAAAGAGGTAAAGACAAACATGTAAATCAGCTGTTTATGAAACATTCATGTTTGAATTTAAAAGGCATATCAGTATACAGCAAGCATCACTGATATTAAAGTCAGGAGCTTAATCCTCTAACGAAAACAAAACACATACAGTGCGTAGGCAGCCTGGCATAGTTCCTACAGATTTTATGCATGTGAGTGAGGGTGAGGAGGCTATACTTAATTTAAAAATAAGATTGACTAATCTATTTGAGTGCTTACTGCCTTGTAAGCAGAGAAAAGAGTAGCATGCCAGAATGGAAATCATATGGGCCGGGAATTCCCCTTCTGTTGACCACAGAAGGTATAGGCATAATCCATCAAGAACAGAATGCATGCCATACTTTGTTCATTAGCATTTAAAGAGGCTGTTTGGCATCAGACAACAAATACAATTCTTGCAAGAACTTGGCAGCAAACTGTTTGTCAGTTAATGACAATCCACAGCTTTTTCAAGGAAATACTAAATGTTCCCAGGGCTATTTCTGAATTCTTTTCAGCACGAAGCTTGAAGTGGGGCTAACACATTTTTTTAGCGGTGATCAGCTTCCAAGAGAAAACATCAGTTCTGAATCTGAAATTGAAACAGATTCGTTGGCAACACATCAACAAATTGTTATGGGATTACAAGATTTGTGATATCACATATCTTTACATTTATGCATTTCTTAAAATACACCAGTGTGTTTAGCATCTCCATAGGCTACAGTCTGAAAAATAATGGATCTTATTTAGCACATGGTTATATAGACAGTGTGATAAGATATACAGAGAAAGAAAAAAATAAGAAAAAAAACAACCAAAAATAAGGTTTTGTAGCTTTATGTTAATTATCAATGTTAGGTTTTTGTTAATTGTTTTATTGTTAACAGCACATGAAATTCCCTTCAGTCTCTGTGTAAAAAACTTCACCTGTGCTTAAATCAAGTAAAAATATATATATTTGAGTTTAGATGTGATACTGGTCATAGGTAACTAAATTTAAGCTCAGATAGGTGGGTCTTCATGTATGAGACATGTATAATGGACTCAGTAGCCTAAACACAGGCATCTAGTACTAGTTGAGATTCCATACAAGCCCGGCAGTTGTGACACAAGGCCAATAAGCAATTCACACCTACTGGGATGGCCATGGGGGATACGTACCTTAGGACACCTTGAATGGCACCAGACACCTATGTTAAGGTACTCGAATGCCAGCCTTTGTGTCTGAGCTCTAATTTGAACCACTGACATTCATTTGATACCAGAGTTTAGAGAGCCCAAACGTAGGTGTCATCTTCAAGGAAAGATGAAGAGCTCTCTAGTCTTGCTGGACTGTGTTGCCCAATTTTCCACTGACCATTAGGAGAACATAAACACACTTATTTCTCATAGAGGAGCTTAGTCTAAAGTTAAATCCCATCCTTAAGCTTCTGTAAAGAATTAAAAAGAGATGATAAATGAGATTTAGCCTTTACTTCTCTAAGCTATCTGACTGCACATATTTTCAAATGCTCAAAGATATGCCTTCTTTTTTCCTTGTGTGTGTGTGTGTGTGTGTGTGTGTGTGTGTGTGTGTGTGTGTGTGTGTGTGTGAGACAACTCCCAGAAAGCCAGCTTTTCATGTCATCTTAGGAACAAATTGCTAAGACCAGATAGGTCTAACGCACAACTGTGATACTACATACAAGTTAGAGTGTAAGTGCTGCAGCTTTGTATTGTGGTGAATGTATTTCTTGTTTTGCTTTGCTTGTTGGTGTGGTTTTTGCTTTACTTATAAAACTGTCTTTATCTCAGTCCATGAGTTTTCTGACTTGTGCTCCTCTGATTCTTTCCCCTGTCCCTCTGGGGAGGCAGGGGGAAGTGAGAGAGCAGCTGCGGGGCTTAATTGCTAGCTGGGGTTAAACCACAACAACCAGTTGTGAGTAACAGCAAGCCTCAGGAAATCTAAAAAACGTTCTTTGCTGGGATAAGAGTGCTAGCTGATGTGATTTCTCCTGGTCAGTCTGAAAGCCTAATGATACTGGAACAATAGGAAAAATTTAAGCATATAGGGGACCTAGAAAGAGATGTTTTATTTATAGAACAGCAGTTCTTATGGAAAGTGGCCACCCTTTATTCTTCAAGTTGACTTCTGAATATTCTCAATTGAAGGAATGTACTAAGCAAAAAGACTGACACAAGAGTTCTTATTAGGCTTGAATTGCACACTTCACTGCTAAAGTTACATATAGATTTTAAACTGAAAGTGTGCTATTGTCTCTCTTGATGATTTCTCTGATGGAAATCTTCTAGGGAGGCTATCAATAAGTTATATGTATTCACATACACTTGAAGATACTTTTACATTGCAGAAGTCCTGGAAAGAAGTCTGAGGGTAAATGAGGTCCAGCTCCAACAGCAGTAAAATTTTCTGTCACAAGCTTCATTTATTGTGGAGATGAGCTAATAAGTACACACCTGGATCCTATAACCTATGAACTTCACTGTTAAAGAGAGATGATAATATGTTACTGAATTCATTCCAGCTTATATTTTCTCCTTCCACATTTTCTACAATGTAAATATGAATTACTTACAGTTCAAAAAGTACACTGACAGCTTGAAATGAAAATCTGATTATGAGAGATACTAGTATAACCTTGATAGCTGATATGTTCCATGAAGAAAACAGCAGTAAAGTCAACTTTGCATTTTTATATGTTGGAAGTTGCAATACAATTGACTAAAAAGTATCATGATATATACCAACATTCAGACTTCTGGCGTACTATAAGTTAGTCTGCTATTTTTTGCTGATGGTGTGAATAGTGCTCATTAATTTTAACTAACACATTCTACATTCGCACTTTAATTTGATATGAAGAGGTATTCGGCAGAAAACCTCATTGCAACAGCTGTAGGATAAGATACTCTGACTGAGAAGTCTGGATCCCCATCAGCTCACAAGGTAAGACAATTGTGCTACTACTCAGTACAGTCAGTAATTATGTCAGTAATGTCAGTACAGCAGCAAAGCGGAAAGGAAGATATACTGGAGAAACTACAAAGTATGGGTCACCAGAGCTTAAGTGGAGGTTAACTAAAGCTAGGCTTTGTTCCCAGCTCTGCTACAGACTTCCTGTGCTATCTTGTTTTTTCTGTTATCTAGCAGAAATAGCAGGTCTTCCCTTCTTCACACAGGTATGAAGAATAAAGATTTTAAAGACTGTGAGGCGCATGAAAGTTACATTATTGCAGACTGTGGATATTTACAAAATAGAAAGCAAAATCAAGGCATCATATACAATGCATACGTCAGAACCAAACAAAAAGATTAGAGATAAAGCACACAGATCTACCTGGACAGAATGGGTGGAATTCAGTTACCTGAATATTAAATCTCTGACCTAGTCTTAGCTTTTCTATATAGTAAATGGAGAGCTACAGTCAGTTTTAGAGCACAGCTCATCTAACCAAATACAGAGTCTCCTTTGGAAAAAGATGTTCTGTTCTATTGCTTTCCACTCCATAAGGAGCCTACAATCATTACCTCACATCTAGACATCTAGACATAAATCCAGTCCTCAGACTGTAAGAGGAGATGGAGCATAGTCCACATGCTTAGTCTGCTAAGGTCTCAGTCTTGAGCAGCATTTTAAACTCTGGGTTGTGTAGTGTTGAATTTGAGGGTTTAAAAGAGAAGAGCCTGGGAGAGGTATAATATTCTTCATGTGTTGGCTGCAGAAAAAGCAACACCAATAAGCTATCTTTTCTGTGGAATTAAACAAAGTCTACATGTCTGTATGTGTCCTTTTTGGCCCCTGCCACTCACAATAAAATCATTTTTTCACATTCCTAAGAGTCTGATCCTGCACACATAGAAATAAAGACCAGAAGTATATTATGCAGAATGACTGGCAGTCATAGGCTGAGGTAGACTGATCAGCCAATTAAATAATAGAATATTTAAAAGGTCAAAGTAACATAGAGCTAGTCTAATTAATAGACAATGAAATAAAATTCTGATTCTCACACTCTCGAATATAAGCCCAGTCCTGAAAACAAAGTACCTACTTTGTTTATGAAAGTACTTCCTTTGACTTCAGGGTTCTTCATAAGGGCATGTGTGTCCTTGCTTATGCGTTACTTTGCAGGATCAGTGCCTAAGACTTTGGTTCTTCTATCCTGCTCAGATAGTTTTACTAGAATATTTTCTTTTTTTTTCATTCCTTATCTGCATCTTACAAGGAGGCTCATATAATGTTTTTTGTCTTCATGAACAGTAGATAAAGATTCAACACTTTAAAACTTCATTAATATGTTGTCCTAATGATATCAAAGGTATAGTATAATTCAAACGTCAGTTCTATGTCTGTCTTCTGTGGTTTATGTGGATTCCTATTAATATTTAATTTGGTTCATTACCTTATTTATTGTGTGTTGGTTAAAGGAATTTGAAGATGGAGGTGCTGTGTTAACATAAAAGTCTCCTTACAGTGAACAGGAACCAAATATGATGCATGAACAATAATGTTGGGACTTTGTTTATAATAAACATTTTTAATGACTGACTTTTTCTCATAAATACTCTAAGTAGGATGATCTATGAGATTTCTAATTTATTCTTGTTTAAAATTTAACCATGCTTTTTTAAAGCATATCAATTTTGTTAATACCATGTAATTAAAACATGTCAGTGCACAGCAAGTTTTAGTCTAAATTAATGACTATGAGAATTATTTTAATTAAATAACCAATTATAGAAAAATCGCAAGCATGAGAGCTGACATTTAAATGAATTTCATTTAAATTGCTTCTTAACATTGTCCCATCTAGGACACTAATGCAAAATGAACTATTGTATCAACATAGATTATCACTATTTTTGTATGCACATAATGTATTCATATTCAATCACTGGAACAGAGGTGAATATTTTGTATTGATCTGAAACCTCTATGAACAAAATACAACAGAATAAGCTGAAGTACAAACAAAAATCCCTTGCAGTTCTGTGACACGGTACAGCTGCATTTCTCTTGTTTGCACACATTTATTTTCATATTTCAGTTCTTTTTTCACTTATAAATTTCATTTCCCATTTAACGCAAAAGTGAACTTCTAAGATTGCTGAACAGTCAAGTGACTTTTAAAATTCCGTCTCTCCTGTAGACACACGTGAAAAATTGTGATGGGCTATTCAATTTTCAGGTCAGATTTTAAAACAGAAATCTTCTGTTAGAAACATTTGCTGGAATACATTTTGCTCACTTTTAACTGGAAAGAATAGCTTACATAGTTAACTATATTACTCTTCTGCACCGCACAAATCGTTACTACATTTGTCTAACAATCACATTCAATTTAATCAGATGCATGGTGCAAACCATGCCAGAAAACTCCTGCAGCTATTTTCAAAAGTGAGTAACAGTATAATATATTGCAAAATTGTTCTTCTCTACTGCAGCTTTAAAGATGTCATGGAAAAAGGGGGAAAAAAAGCTCCTGCGTTTTTGTTCATTGATTAACCAGTAATGTTATGTATAAATAATGTATCTGACAGTATGGCAGCCCACTTGGGACATTGTGCCATTTAATACAAAATAGGATGCAACATGCAACTGAGCAAATTAAACATCTTTCCTTGAGCATTTTTATTAGGTGATAAACATCACAGTGGGAAGAAAAGCAGATATAAATATTTCAACAATACTAACCTTAATCTAAAGCTATCTATAGACGCAAAATAATATTTATACATTCCTAAAATATGCTTAAACTGTGTATGAAGGATGTCCCGTTCTCTTTACATTTTGTGGGACTCCCATGAAAGACAGTTGATAGCCATGGTGGAAAAACAGGATTTTGTTCCAGAATACAGCAACTAAATTCAATGAAGCATTACGTATAATCTACCCTAACTTGTAACACAGAGATGTCACTTCAACATGTACTGTGGTGATTTTGCAGCGTTAACATAGGTGTGTGTTTTAAAACTATTGTTCTTGAGAAGTGCTGGTGTTCTAAATAAAATTAAAGTATCATCTTAGAAGTATTCACTGAACCCAATCTAAAAATTTCACAGGGTTTCTGTGCTTAGGTTCAAAGCTGTTTATTAAAGTATTTTATTACTAAAGTAGTAAGTTTTTTTAAAAGCTATTAAAATTATTGTATCATTGTAAAAGTTACCCAAATATCAGTCTTTGGTCAACAACAGTATTTTAAATTAGATGACTGAAAACCTTAAGTATAGCCACAAGGAAAATAGAAATTATAAGGCAAAGAATGACTATTTCTCTAAAGTAAGAAAAAATAATAAGAAGAATAATGTATTGCAAGTGGTGAAGGATGATTTCATAATTATATCTTTATCTCTATGTTAAATTTTCATAAAATTAGTATTTGTTCCCAGTGATTCTAATTGAAAAAAAAAAAAAGGGAAAAAAAAAACCCAACACCTTTATTGAAATAAAAATGTTCAGTAATTTTACATAGTTATCACTAATAAAAACATAACAATAGTATTTGTATTCTCAAATTAATCCAGAGGAGTTAGGTAGCCAAACCTTAATGAAAATCAGTATGAAGTGTTAGCCAGCTCCCTTTGCCTGCTGTGGAATTTCCAATCACTGTATTAAATATTGTTAAATGGAACAAGTGGGTATTATTCAACATGATTCAATATCATACGCCTTGAATTTGTACCTATCATCACTAAATCACATGATCACTAAATCAAAGTATCTTTCTGTGTATTGAGCTAGACTCTCACTGTTTTTACATACTGCAAAAGCTGCAGCAGTTTATTTCACATCCACATAATAATTAATCTAATATCCCCTCATGTTTAATAGTTACAATGGTTAATGTTTATACCTGAGGTAATTCCCATTGCACAGTGAAGAGGATTATCCACTTGATTAAAAATAAATCTTTTCACCCCTGCACTCGATTCTGTACCTCCCTGGGGAAGCTGACCATAATTTATTTCTTGCTGTACCTCATTCTACAAGTGATGAGCCCATTTTGCATGGCCAATATTGACTGCAGCACTGGGCTTTAAACAGGACAGTAATTCAATTTTATTTTTTTTTATCCCAGCTCCATCTAGAAACAAATTCTTGCTACTCAGTTGTTGCCACTAAAACCAACCACCATCATGCATTTCCCAGTGTCATGGCCCTTGAGATGCTGCAGGTGTTTTTTTTTTCTCAGAACATGGAATAAGCTCAGGTGGAACTGTACTAATTGGAGTAGTAACAAAGGGAAAATGGTTCCTGGAAGACTACAATACGGTCTCAGGTAAAAACATCTGGAACAGGAAAGAACAAAAGGCAGCGACTGAAAGGCCTAAGGGAAAATTTTATGAGGTTGATTTAGGTATCCAAAGGAGATAGGCACCTAAACTGGGATTCACAGAGCTAGCATGCTCAACCAGCTAAGTCCCATGTGAAGTGTCTGAATCCTGACCCAAAAGCTGCACAGGTGCCTAAGCAAGTTAGGAAGTTACCATTAGTCTGCAAGTTAACTCCTGATTGTGACTCACCAGCTCCGTAAATTTCCTACTGCTTTGTTTTATGTGGCTGCTCATATTTAATTTTCTGTTTAGTTTGGTTGCAAATGCTAGACCATGTCACATAACATCTGTTTAAAGTCACTTAAAAAAAGGCAGCCTCTTTCTCAACTGATAGGTTCCCTGTGAGCCATGTATGTTTGCTTCAGGAACAATTGTATGTTTTGCCTTTGATTCGCAACTCCTTTTTTTTTGCTCACCAGACCCTGGTGAGCAAAACAGCTCTGGGGGAGTAAGCTGGATTCTAGTCAGTCTCGTATGTCATCAGCAAAGCTATTCTATCTTCAAGTTTCCCATTGGAATGCCAAGTGCTGTCCTTATTTGCACCTTCACAGCCTCACTGGAGACAAGGTGTCTACTCAATTGTAATAATTTGGCTTGAGAAAACTTTACTCTTGGCAGTGACTTTCAGATCCCAGTACCAGGTTTTCATTGCTGGCAGTTAAAAAAAAATATTTTTATGCCTAATCTGAGTAAAACTAACACAAATTCAGAGATACAGTAAATACACTTTTGCAATGCTCCATTTCAGAGCTGCAGCTTCCTCCTCGTCAATAGAAGCAGCTCTATAAATGAGCTCAGAATGATCATTTGCCACAGGGTGATTTGCAAATCTTTACAATTTGCAAATCTTTATAATTTGCAATGGATTTAAATAAATTTTCTAAAAAGTGGGAAGAAAATTATGGAATGTGCTGTTGTATTTGCACCCAGAAAATTGTCTTTGCCCACTGAAAGAACAAATCTAAGTGTAATAACAGAAGAGAAAACATTCATAATGTCCTATTCAATGATTACAATAACAAATTCGAGCAGATTTTTCTCTTGATAAAGACTGCTTCCCCAGTTTTATTGCCCAGCTCTGCCAGATGTCCATATATGTGGCAATAATAGATGCTATGTAAAAGTTCAAGAGAGAGAACACCAACAGCATTTACTTTTGCATGGGTTTCTTCTACTTCACACCTTAGACCACATTAAATATATGCACTTCTGCATAAGTGTCTAGGGGTGTGTAGACACATACAATGATTTTAAAAGACAAAGCTTGATAACCTTGATAACCTCTAAAGGATGTCCCAACTAAATGATGAGCACCAGTGTTCAGGTTCATCTTATGGAGAAAGAACAATGATATAGATAGTTTTACAGTTGTATTTAAAAATCATGCCATCTCCCATATTCTACTCAATTACCTGCATGTTCACTCATAATATACTCACAGCTCAACTGTTGTAAATGCCCAATATCCAGAATACTAAAACCACAGGTTTTTGGTCAACCACTCGGGTAGTAATTTCACTGTTCAACTTATCCCTTTTGTATATCCCTGCAGAACTTCTCTCAGATTGCTAGTTCAACTGTAAAGTGTGACTACAAAACTAGACATCATATCCCTCTATTTCATTTTTATCTAATGCAGCCAAAAGATTGTCACTTCCTTTTCAGCACCCCCTGATGGAATATTTGGGGATTGCATGCTCATATGAAGCTCACAACATCTTCTATCCTAGAGCTGGGAGGTACTGCCTCATGACCCTAAACTATGGCTGCTCATAGTGCACATAGAATCATAGAATAATTAGGGTAGGAAAGGACCTTAAGATCAAGTTCCAAGCCCCCTGACATGGGCAGGGACACTTCACACTAAACCATCTCACCAAACACTCTGTCCAACCTGGCCTTGAACATTGCCAGGGATGGAGCATTCACAACTTCTCTGGGCAACCCATTCCAGTGCCTCACCACCCTCATAGGAAAGAATTTCTTCCTTATATCCAATCTAAGCTTCCTCTGTTTAAGTTTTAACCCATTACCCCTTGTCCTGTCACTACAGTCCCTAATGAAGAGTCCATCCCCATAGACCCCCTTCAGATACTGGAAGGCTGCTATGAGGTCTCCACGCAGCCTTCTCTTCTCCAGGCTGAACAGCCCCAACTTTCTCAGCCTTTCTTCATACAGGAGGTGCTCCAGCCCCCTGATCATCCTCGTGGCCCTCCTCTGGACTTGTTCCAACAGTTCCATGTCCTTTTTATATTGAGGACACCAGAACTGCACACAATACTCCAAGTGAGGTTTCATGAGAGCAGAGTAGAGGGGCAGGATCACCTCCTTCGACCTGCTGGTCACACTTCTCTTGATGCAGCCCAGGATACGGTTGGCTTTTTGGGCTGCAAGCGCACACTGAAGCCGGCTCATGTTCATTTTCTCATCAACCAACACCCCCAAGTCCTTCTCCGCAGGGCTGCTCTGAATCTCTTCTCTGCCCAACCTGTAGCTGTGCCTGGGATTGCTCCGACCCAGGTGTAGGACCTTGCACTTGGCATGGTTAAACTTCATGAGGTTGGCATCAGCCCACCTCACAAGCGTGTCGAGGTCCCTCTGGATGACATTCCTTCCATCCAGAGTATCAACCGAACCACACAGCTTGGTGTCATCAGCAAACTTGCTGAGGGCGCACTCAATCCCACTGTCCATGTCAGCGACAAAGATGTTGAACAAGACCGGTCCCAACACCGATCCCTGAGGGACACCAACTGTCATTACTGCTCTCCAACCTGCCATCAAATATATTCATCCAATTCCCTCTGCCTTTAGGGTGTAGCAGGGGCATTTATTGCTATTGTAGACATGATAGAATATCTTGCCTAGCCTATAAATGTTCCTTCAGAAAGTTATAGGTCTTCCTGGGTTTTGTTGCAATATGGAGTACAAGAGGTTCATCTGTGCTTCTAGCTATTGTCTTATAACCCAGGCACAACAACAGCTGCTCCTTGTAAGTCTTGTCTTTGAGACTTCTGACCATCTTCATCATCCTTCCTCTGGACACGCTCCAAGAGTTTGATGTCCTTACATTGCGGCACTCAAACTGCACACAGTACTGGAGGTGGGGCTGCATCAGTGCAGTCTAGGGTGGGGCAGTTATTTCCTTCAAGCAGCTAGTTATGCTGTGCTTGATATACCCCAGGACACAGCTGGCCCTTTCAGCTGCCAGGGCACACTGTTGACTCATATTCTCAACTTGCCTTCAACTCTACCCCCAGATCCCTCTGCAGGGCTGTTCTGCAGGCTCTTGTCCCTCAGTTTGTATGTATAACCAGGACATATAATAATTCCAGGTTCCAGCGCTTGCTCTTGTTAAATTTCATACAGAAATTGGTTGGGCTTACTCTGTAATCCCTAAATCTCCTTTGAGTCACAGAACACAGTTTGTTTTCATTTAAGTGTGAACTTTCTTCTCTGTTTCTAGATGGCATAAATTTGTATTTGACTCTGCTAAGAAGAGATTGCTCTGTAGGAAATTATTAATATACTAAATAATTTTAGGACAATGCTGTCACTGGTACAGTCTATGCATATGGCCAAAGTTTGCGGTTAACTAAATGTAAAAGAAAACATATAACTTTTATTGCTCTCATCTCAGTTATTTTAGGTAAATTATTTTCTATTTATTTATTCCTATTTTATTCCTCTAATTTTTGTAGCAGAGAATAGAAATCATGCCAAGAAGAGTTTAAACAGAGAGCCAGATTTTAATCTATTTTCTTATTCACATCAAACAAGGGTAGTTGCCTAGCAAATTGAACATGTATTTTGGTCTTGATAGATCTTCTTCATAGAAAATAGAAAATACAGATATTTCAGGAATACTATATGTTATAAAAACATTCCTGTAGCCAAAATCATTCCACATAACTTGATCTACAACATATAGATAAAGAAAAAGCAGTAGTCATCTCTAGGAGGAAATTCCAACTTCAGGTCAGCTGAATTGCCCTCTGGATTATGCCTATCTTTTTCCATTTAGACTACCAGTATCCTGAAGTTAGGCACACAGTCATTTGGGATGAAATCAGATTTATCTGCTTACACTTCTAAGGTTTTTCCAGGTTGTTGCTGAAATCCATTTCTGTGTGCTATTTTCAGTTTAACCAGAAAAATTGATTTTTTAATTGAAATTTTATTAATATTCCTGTAATAATTGTGTATGGTTGTAGTCCTGAAGTCCCTGACAAAAATAAATGAAGTGTCCATAATTTCAACAAGAAGCCAACAGCTTCTGCTAGCAATGATTTTTGACGTTAAAGGTATTTGCGATGGATGCAGAAGAATAAAGCAGGGTTGCAGATCTTCCCATTGGTAATAAACTATTCCATAAACAAATATATGCTCTATTTCCTTCTTAAGAAAATTACCTTTACTGCTTGGATAGATTTTCCAATATATAGGTCAATCTGTCCTAACCTTTTCTGAAGCAAAATGAGAAATATTCCCTACGAACAAGATAAGACATACTGTTCCTAATGGCCCTGTTTGCAAACACCAAATGGCAGCAGACTCAAGAACTGCAATATAAAGCTATCAATTAATTTTGTTGTAACTGTATGCACCTGTGAACAACTGCTTAATTAAAGAGGCAAACAGAAATCTCTGACAATAATGCTTCAAATTACTTGCATTTATGTGACTCAATTAGGTGGAGTGGATAAATACAATTGGAAAGCTGCCATGTGGACTTCTGGAAATAAAGAGAAGATACAACTGAAGAGATACAAAACCAAATGGGAGGACTCAGGCAGATAAATACAGATAACTCTCAGAGGTTCATAGGCTTATACAAACAGAGAAGAGAAAAGAAAAAGATTCCGTGCAAATATATATAAATACCTCATTTATTGTCATGGATTTCTGCTTTCACAGACAAGAACGTTAAGGAGATTGTTTGTTTTGCGCAGCATACTCACAGGGCTCAGATTTGCTTTAATTTTGCCATCAAATATATTCATCCAATTCCCTCTGCCTTTAGGGAATAGCAGGGGCGTTTACTGCTATTGTAGACATGATAGAGTGTCTTGCTTATCCTCTAAATGTTCCTTTAGAAAGGTGCAGCTCTTCCACAGTCTCTGACCTATCTGCCTGTCTAAATGCCTTAGATACCCTGAGGGTGTTTGGGTCAGGAGTGCATTTCTGAAACAAATCTCCTGGTCCCCCTTCTAGCCTGTGGTTACCATCACGAAGTCGTGCTAGAGCACATGAATTGGACTTTTGGGGGATGAAAATGATCTGGGAGATGTTATCTGTGTGAGCACATCAAGTGAACATTCATCCTCTGGGACCAGGCTAGAGACAGCCCAAAGTGAAATAATGTGAGATGTGTGTAGTGTGGACACTAGGTCTCGGACACCAAGCACTGTGAGAGTACTTCTCTTGATTTTCACTGCCTCCTAATATAGGTAGCCTGGAGCATATAAAATGACACCAGAGACATTAGACACTTGAATTCCTTCTTCCATTTTCATGTGCCTGCTTCAAAATGGGATATAACCGCATATATGTGCAAGTCCATTGCTGAAAATGCCTTTTTCTCATCTTCACATGCAGCTCAGTGTTCAGCAGCATTTCAGGAAAGCCTGCTGCTGACACCCATTTCCTGTTACAGGGCATTTTAATAACACTGAATGATCAGCACTGAGGGCCAGTTAAACAAATCAGACATTCCCTTCTTCTGAGAGGGTTCATACAGGAATGGCAAAGGAGTAACAGACAGGATAGATTGCACTTAAAGATACTTTCAAGCGCAGGGTCCAAAATCTATTTTAGATATTACTTGTTAGCTTCTAAATACAGCCACTATTGGGTTTAATTATTTAAAAATTATCTTTCTCCTGACATCACAGTCCCAGGTATTCTATTCCTCAAAGAGTGGTCAAACACAGCTGACTTGGTATTTGGGTCAGTGATTTGTACATGAGCACTGGGATATTGTTCCAGGTGGAGCAGGGAGCAAATGCCTGGGGCAGAGGAGGCAGCAAGACCTGCTGAAAGCAAAAGTGCAAAATGATTCTTTTCAGTGGAAAAAAAAAAAAGGGCGAATTAACCAGATACCATTTTAAACTGGCATTCAACAAAGGCATCAGTTGTGGGGTTTTTTTCCTTTCTCTCTCGAATACTGACTAGCATATTGGTTTATAGCAGATAGGATTTCAGTATTCAAATACATATAAAGTTTCAGTATTTTTGAAGTTAACACTGAAATGAATTGGTTAAGATACAGTTATCCATGGGTTTTAAAAGAACATCTGTCCATTCCAGGCTGAAGGGCTACCAATATCGTTTGGGTATTTCATGACACAATTTTCACTATGCAAGTATAGTAAAAATTATGTGTATTTGGTTTTCTTTGCTTTCTTTCTGTGTTTATTTTTGATTTCCCTCACCGTTTCCATTTCTTATTTTTTGTAACTGTAACTTGAACATCTCAAGTTTTTTCATAATAATTGCTTTGTTTTTTACTTTAATTCTATATTTCCCATTTAGAACAAGGTTATAAGAGACAGATAGCTGACCCTACTGTTACTTCTCTTCCCAAAAAGCAAATCATGCAGGTAAAGGCCCAGGATGCAAATAGATTTGTTAGCCAACCCAATCTGGCTATAAAAGATCTACCTGTGACCTAGAGGACAAAACTCCTCACACTTCTAATTGAAGTCAACTACCCAGCTGACAGGCAAATATGCTTTTGAGGGCTCTTTCACTGCTGTGACGACAGCATCTTGAGGTTGTTCCCAGATGGTGGGGAGGGAGGTAGAAGTGAGAGTCAGAGAGTGTGACAGTTGCTCATCTATCTTGGAAACACTGAGGACTTTGGAAATATGAATCAAATTAGGCTGTGCTTTCATGAACGCTTTAATGTAACTTAAGTACAAAATGCTGCTCAAGGAGGTGATCCCTCCATCATCCCCACTCCAGCTGTCTGTTCCCACCTTTCCCCTTGTGCCAGCACATGAGATCATATGGTTGCCTTGTAATCTATATCAGAGAACTGACCCAACACCCAGCCTCCCAAATATTCAAACTTTTTAGTTGGATCAGATCGTTTTGTGTAAATGTTAATGGGCGGCGGGGGGGCAGAATATGCAGGCAGAGGAAGTGTTGAGGGAATTTTCACTTTCAGCAGAGGCTTGAGATCATCTCAAAGCCTTGGTAAAGCACAGTTCTAGTCACCCACAGGGCTTTGAGTTAGCCCTGACTCAACAAGATTGAGAACCAGCACTGCGATTTATGGGTAGCAAAGATGTGGTCCTAGGATAACATGGAGGAAAATTACCACTTTCAACACTTAATGCAGTTCTTAGCAGTCTAATCAAACTCATGTAAAGTGAATTGAAATATTAAAAATGTATTATGAGAGCACTGAGCATTTTAAAACAAGGGAGAACAACAAGCTTATTTCAGATGATTAAGAGGAGAAAAAAATCCCATGTCTTCCTTTCTCTCTCATTATCCTTGTTTTTTGTTCTTTTAGGGGCAAATTAAATGAATTGAAACTTGCTTTTGCCCAAGCTTATTTTGATCCTTACTGATGTAATCAAACTATGCTCATTTAATAGGAAAATTTAAAGATGAGGGAAAATAATATTATCAAAAAAATGATGGAGTACAGTTTCCTAGACACTTCTAGTGGCACATCGGTTTTTTCCTTCTCTGTAATAGGTATGTATGTACTGCACATCAATAATGAACCAAGCAGACCTCCCAGTTCAAATATCTTGGCATCTTTGAATGTTCCTCTCTACCATCCAGCACAGTTTGTATTAGCTTCAGTTATCTCCTACTGATAAATAGAAAAGGATAGAATTCGCATGCCATTTTTACTGGTACACAAAGTGATGAGAGGTATGACAAGGTTGCACCGTCTTGGCACAGCAACAATGAGATTCCCATAACATGTCATTGTGGCTACAACTGAAAGTTCATAAAGAAAGTTGAAGTTGTAGGACTGTGACCTTGTGTGCTGTTTCCTGTGCACTCCGGAGTGAACCCTGAGGATCAAAACAATACTGTATTATTTCCTTTCTTTTCTTCCAATATGTCCTCAACCTAATCCCAGTGTCTGAGCAGATGTAAAATACTGATGAGTGCAATGAGGAATGTTTCTTTAAGGTGAAGACTATGCTCAGTTCAAGAACATTTAAGTTAATAACTCTTCTCTTTCTTTCTTTCCTTTCTTTTTTTCTTTCTCTTTCTTTCCTTTCTTTTTTCTTTCTTTCTTTCTTTTTTCTTTCTTTCTTTCTTTCCTTTCTTTCTTTTTTTCTTTCTTTCTCTTTCTTTTTCTTTCTTTCTTTCTTTCTTTCTTTCTTTCTTTCTTTCTTTCTTTCTTTCTTTCTTTCTTTCTTTCTTTCTTTCTTTCTTTCTTTCTTTCTTTCTTTTTCTTTCTGTCTCTTTCTTTCTCTTTCTTTCTTTTTCTTTCTTTTTCTTTCCTTTCCTTCCTTCCTTCCTTCCTTCCTTCCTTCCTTCCTTCCTTCCTTCCTTCCTTCCTTCCTTCCTTCCTGCCTCCCTCCCTCCCTCCCTCCCTCCCTTCCTTCCTCCCTTCCTCTCTTCATCCCTCTCTCCCTCCCTCCCTCCCTCCCTCCCTTCCTTCCTTCCTTTCCTACTTTTTTTCTTCTATCATTTGCTCAATCTACAGCTTATATATGAAACCACCAAGGACTTATCACTAAAACTGAAGTAAATGCACAGAACTAGAATGAAATACTTTTGAGCAAATACAGACACCTACAATGCAGAGGTGAACTACCAGCAAGCAAGTCATCCAAGCTCCTTTTATACAGGCTTCTAGGCTGCAATTCATTTCATCCTAAAACAGAAGTCTACAATGGGTCAGATGAACAGTGTACTAGAAATGTGTTTTGCTGCATCGTCTGTAAAGGATGACTGGCAAAGTAGCTAATGACTACAGTGCAAAGATCTAAAGCTGAGTAGCAGGAATCCTGTCACTGACTACAAAATTTGCTCTTAACTATCATCTTCATCATGGCAATCTCTAATAAAACAAAAGATAATAGACAAAGCTTTAATGATCATGTTTGAACTTCAGGTTTGTGGGCAATTTTACCCATGGCATCCAAATCTGTCACAAATTAATTTAAATTTTTGCAAAAAGTTCACATATTCCCACTATTTTCTTAACTTGCTTAAATATATTCACTCTTCTCCCCAAAGACTATTGCAAACAGCATGCTCATACCAGACGTATATGTAGAAGCAACAAATGAATGAAAAATGTATAGCAAACTTTTTAATTCTTCAAGAAAGACCTGTTATTTTTCCTCTCAAGTTCTAATTAAAACTGTAGTTTGAATAGGCTTGACAGAAAAAAAATCTTACTTGAAACAGTTCAATTGCAACGATAATTTCTTTTCAAGAATATATTGTTTCCTTCTTGCAAAAATATTACTTCAATTTAAGTTCTGAAATTGAAAATCATTTTGAATGGCAAAATATTGTTTGTTCAATGTTCTGTTTTCAGAATGCTTTTGTGCTACAAAGGCATTTCACCATTATGCTCCCTGATTTCTTTATCTAAATAAAAAAAGAGAAGAAAAAAACTTTGATGCATTGTCATGCTGTGATGGGATATGTTTTTTGAAGTCTTTGCATTGCCTTATTGGTCTTCATTATTTAAATGCCTGGTTTACATTTATATGATGAACTGAAGTCAGGGGAGGGGGGTGTGTGCCCATATTAACTGTAATCCAGCCAGCACTTTGGAGTTCACTGCTACCCATGTTACTTTTGATTTGTGTGGCAAATCTCCAGGTCTAAAGTTTCATTGCAAGTGCCTGAAATCGAAGTAGGATGAGCGTTGTTATTTTCATTGTTTGGAAAACAAAAATGTACCTCTGATAATTTTTGTCTTTGATTACTTCTTCTTCAAAGGATTTAAAACAGAATGAAAGCCTTTGAAAATTTTAGAGATGAAGAGACATGAGAGTTATTCTGTATGCACCAGATAAACAGATGTCTTAGCTTTCAAACTAAACCCAGAAAATATAATCACAAGCTTCAGCAGAAACAGATAACAATCTAGGTGCACAGTACTTTACATTTTACTAATGTGCAATGGGAAAAATAATAATACTACTTCCTTCACTTGTCTAAATATTTGTTTCAGGCTAACAGCTCAAAAAACATGTTTGTAATAGCAAACAAAATATGATAAATTCCTGTGAGGGGGAAATATTCTCAGCACAATGTCATTATAAGCACAAGTAAACACACTTTGAAATGTATTTGCAAATAAGTATGGCATTCGTAATGCTGAAGGTATTAAATGGTGAATTCCCAAATTAATATAGGATGAAAAGCACTCACAACATCTGATACCTATTAGAGTCACACTGAAAAGTCCCAATAAATTTAAGTTGAAGTTTTAATCATCCAAAGGACGACTACATGACAGGGCCCATTCTTAATATGTGGGAAAGTGCCTGATTGGAAATATGTAAAAATGTTTAGAAATAGCTGATGGTGTGAAGACAGCCTCTGCAAAATAACTTCCACGAAACCCTAAAATATGGACAGATTTAAATCACCTGCAGAAGAATCATATAAAAAAGAATTGTAGGGTTTCTTATGCTCTTCTTAGTTTCTGGTACTCAGGATGTTAAAGTAGTGTGTGTACGTGAGCTGTAGATAGTGGGAAGGGTAGGGAAAGCCTTTAGAAACCTGGCTAAACTGAGCAGAGAAAAGCCTGAAGCAATTCAGATTCAGTTTATGGTTTTCCTAGGCTGTATTAAAAGGAACAAAGTGATTTCTGTAGTTCCAAAACAAGTTCAAATGAGTTACATCTGTTTATGAAATGATTTGCTCCCACATCAGAAAGTCTTTTCACTCTGTACAATGGAGGCAAGATAAAGTATGGACAATGCACAGTGCTGTAGTTCACCAGGAGAAAATTAAGTTCAAAAGAGAAACTACAAGAGTAGAAGTCAAATTCATTTCCACTGCAGGAATTCATAATTAAAATTGTGTTCACAGAAGACAGAAGAAACACTTCCCAAAAAGAAGGTTCTTCAGAAACACAGGAAAGTAGAGAGAAGATAAAATTCCAATTCATGAGGACAGAAGTGGTAAGTCATGATTAAAATTAGGAGAAAAGGAAAAAAATCAAGTATTAAGTAGAAGGAAGAATAAATATGGCTGCGGCTAAGCTGGTATGTCTAGGGATGGATCTCTGACAACCAGCCCAAGTGTCACAGACTGATTCACCACCATGTTGCTTTGGGCCAGCTTCTCTGATGTTCCCCTGTGGGTTGGTCATATTTTCTTCCTGGAAAGACTCCCTGTGATTTTTATGCTACATTTCTATTTCCTATTTCTGTGTATTTTCAGTTCAAAGGGTCTGAATTGATGTGAGGACTTGTGTTGACATCTACAAGATAAATGACTTACAACATAAAGCTGAGGAGAACTGTTGTGTGCCTGAGGATATTGAGGGTGCTTAAGAATGCAAAGACTCTTGGGACAAAGTAAGAACACTGTTGGGGGAGAAGGAATAATATGTTGTGTGATTTGTACATTGAGGAAAGATCCACTGAATGAATTATTCTCAGACGGGTGCCCAGCTTTGTTTTTGATAGAGCTAGTTGTAATGCAAAATGACAGGCTAAGTAACAGTTAATTAGTGTGAATGATTGAGTGTCCAGCTCATGTCTTGCTTTGTTTCTCAGGAAATATATATTTTCAGACCTGATTCTGACCTTGATTTACAGTGATGTAAATTAAGCAAAATTCTAGTGATATTCAAATCAGTGAAAGAAAACAGCTGTTTTGAGTTAGATTCAGAACCCTTGTGAATACTATATTTTGTCTGCTGTCTTGTCTCAGTGTATTTAAAAACTATGTCATTCTTAAAATACATAAATCAGATATTTAATAATTCAAATGATGCTTGGTGTATATATGAAACTGAACAGCAAAGTCAGGTTTATGCTACCCTTCATGTCTTCTATTTATGCTCCTCTTTTTTTGACCAGTATTGGTGTGCTCTAATTTCTATCTGACTCTCTGTAGATCCCACTGTCTGGTTCCCTTTGACACCAGCTTGGTCTAATGTCAGTTGAATATAAAACTGAAATCTTAAGGAGATCTTTTCCAGTTCTGGCAGTTCTTGAATAGCTAAACTTCTCTTCAAGACTGGTTTGTTCTATTTGGTCTGTTTTGTTTGCATGCAAATCTCTAGACTGTATACGGAGAGAGGAATGGTAACAAATAACTATGCATATAAATTCCTATTTATCAAAAATGGAACTATTATAGCAACATAAAAATCAATGTTTGTCCAATTATTTTTTGCAGGCAGTACAGTACATTGCAACATAGTTTCTCATTAGATTAAATCAAAACTGTTCTTAAATACCATTTTACCAGCTGTTACTGAATAAAGGGTGAAACAAACAGTTTGTAGTATCAGATATGTAGCTTTCTGGCACACATATTTGCCAACTTTACAACAACTGGGTATAATGTTTAAAAGAAACAAATACCCTTGATGGTTATTCTTCAGTTTTATTGAAATTAACTCTCCCCCCCACCCCCAAAGTAACAGCCTATATTTGTGTTTGTATAAAGTGAACCCATCGCCAGTAAAAATACATCAAAATTCATAAACTAATTCTTAGCTTTTCTTTCTGTCAGGTATTAGCAAAATAGGGTGGGTTTGGGGAAGTGGGAAGTTCCCCCCAGAGGAGATACAATATAGTCTGTTTAGAGACTGTCAGTGCATATTGTTAAGTCTGTATGTCAGAGACACATTCAGATGTCTGTGAAGCCTGGGCCCTCTTGAATTTCTGAATGCTGTGGCTCCCAAAACTAGTCTCAGCCCATTCAGTGTAATTTATACTCGATTTTTGATTTCATAGAAACCCTTCTGTGAGCTGCAAGCAGTGGAAACAACCCAAACTGCTGCAAAATGACAATGTGGCTTTTGTCTGCTTCAGCCTAGTAGGCAATAGTATACCATGGCCATGGAAGATGCACCCCAACAGTACAAGAAAATCAGACCCACAAGTTACAGATTGTCTTCTGCATGCTAATCCCAGATCTAAACATTGATTCTTCCCCTTGTTTTGTCTGATCACTTTGCCTTTCTCTTTTGCTCTGCATGCTAATCCCAGATCTAAACATTGATTCTTCCCCTTGTTTTGTCTGATCACTTTGCCTTTCTCTTTTGCTTTCCTGTTTAGAAAGTAAGGTTAATAATAACAACACTTAGCTTCTTCAGGAGATGGTGGTTTTTGTTGTTTTGGTTTTTTTTTTTAACCTAATGAATTTAAAGCAATAAAATGCTGTTATTAGACAATGTGGAGGTTGAGGGGGGGCAGACGTGGAAGAACTAAGATTTTAAAATGTAAAAGTTTTGGGAATGAGATTAAGGTCACTGGTGGTGGGAAAAAAATACAAAGAAAACAAAGGAATAAGAGAAGCATGCTCAGAGCAATAAGAGAGGTGCATTTGCCAAAGGGGGAATGTCAGGCAAAACTATTCTTTTTGTTAAAATGATGAGCATAATGGAAAAGAAAAAAGGATACTGTAAATAAAAATGTTAAAAGTGGAAGTAGGTGATACCAGGTATATTGGAACTAGTTTGACACAATCAAATGAAGGAAGAAGGACAGTAGTTTATAGATTCTTCTTCATTCGATAGCAACTGGAATCAGAGATTGATTTACAATCAGCTTAATAGCAGGTCATGGCACAGGGATCACTACCTGCTGCTGTGGGTGAAATCTTGTCGCCAGTGAAGTAAAAGGTAAAATTCTAATTACCTCCAGTTGGCTATGGTTTTGACCTCTGCAACTGGGACTTCTCATAGGAAAAACACCTTCTTAGTAAACTAAATTAATTTAGGCATTCAGTAAGGAAAGGTAAGTAGTTGAATATGCACGAAAAAATACCAAACTTGGCAACAACGTGAGGAGCATAATAAATAAAAATTGAGTACAAACCTCAAAATCATTCTTGATAGGAAAGTATTATTATTTTAAAATTAAAATCATTTACATAATACTATATAGTTATTCAGAATTCTATAAAAATAAATAGACAAGTTCCCTGCCCTAGAGAGATTTCATTCTTACTAAGTAATGACAAAAAAGTGCAAGTCAAGTTAAAACAGGTAAAAGGAAGAAAACCAGAAAGATCAAGATATTTAAATATAAAAAAAAATTATAGGTGGAAGACAAAAAACGGAATAATAAGCTGAAGGTATAATTTAGGAACCATAGTCAGTCACAAGTGAGATCACTTTCTTATGCAGAACTGTGCATAAACCCCCTGTACTTTACAAAAATTTCATGTGCACTTTCGTCCCTTGAACTACATCATTATCAAGAAATATAATTTTTTACCAACCTATCTTAGTTTACAAATTATTTTGAGATGACCTCTTTTATTTCACTCCTGGCAGTCAGTTTTCTTAAAAAGTTCTTTGAAAGCTTACAAGAAGAGACAGTCCTCATCCAAATAAAATATCAAATACTCTTTATCTTGAACAGCGGTTTTCTGTACAGATACTGAATATTAACCTATGGTTTTAAATCCAAAATTGTTTTTTCTATGGAGCACTGAATTCTTTCAAGGAAGAGGTCAGTGGATGGATTAAAAACACAGAAACATACTCTTTTGCTAGAACTGTGTCAAGACAGGTCTTCTTTCAGATGCCCACTAAGTTCACTGGTTCCTGTAAGAATGTTAATTAATGTTAGTTAATGACCAACACTTTTTAAACACCCCAAGTAGCAGTTCTCTAACACTGCAATATCTAAATATTTCTACATCTGTGCATTTCACAGAAGTGCTCAGGACAGATCTGTAAAGGTAAGGCTCAAAGTGAGGCCTTCCTTAGCTGAACTGTTTCTGGAGGACCTCCAGGCAGGCTATACTGCAATGGGCCATCTCAATAAAGATTTTGCCTGAGTTGTTCCAAAAATTCTTTCTTGCTCACAATTATCTGCTACAACATGGTCCTCAAATCTGGAAAACGGCCACTTCACAGGCACAGGAGTCTGTCTAACCACCAGCAGGATTACTTGTGCATCTTGCTTCCTGACAAAGAAGACAATCAAGTATCAGTGGGGACTGAAAGAGCAAGCTAAACAGCTTAAACATTACATTATGGAAAAGGAAAGTAGAAGGCTGACAGGCTTTTGCATCCTAGAAGATTTTCTCTAAACTTGAACCTTGGTGATGTGGATGTAAACTACATTTTATCTAGGCAAGAAGGTAGGCTGAAAGTTCAGAAGGAAGATAGATTTTAATTTAATGAATGGCTGAACCAACGCAGAGAGGAAACCATCACATGCTGGTGGGGCATTTTTAATAAAATACCTTCAATTAATTTAACCAGCAGGTTAATCGGTTAGTGATAGATAATGCTTTTTAAAAAAAAAAAAAAAAAAAAAAAAAAAGAACCTGCATGCTTCCTTTTTTTATACCAAATTAAAGTTTTATTCATATAATGTAAAATTATATGAATTATATTATCTTCAATATCCTCCAGCATTGGCTTAATGTTCAGGTTACACATAGCATTCTTAAAAAGTCAGTGCTCATTAAAAGAGTTTCACTGTACAGTCATGTCTTACATAACTTTATATACATGTATATATGTATGTGTATATATATATATATATATATACACACCATTCTTGATGTCTTGAGATCCTTCCCTTGCACTAAGTCACTGGAAACTTTAAACACTACTTTGCTACTGGATTCTTGGTGATTGCATTAGTAATTCAGTGGATAGCACTCTAGAACCAAATCATACTGGGGGAATTGTTTTACAACTGCAGTTTAAACATGACTGTTACACTAACAGAAATTATGCCTGTGTAGTAGATGAGGTATAATGAAGAATAATAACAACAGTGAAGAGGTGTTGATGATGTATGAAGCATATAGTGTGATGTCACATTAAAAAATAAATTAAAAAAATGTTCAAACAAATTCCACTTAAGAGCATTTTGGGGACAATACCCCTTTGAAGTCAGTTTTGAAATCAGTTGGGAAAAGGGTCTCAAACACCTTCAGCATTCCCACTGAGTCTAATGACAAATATCCCAAAATAGAAGAGTGATTACATAGGTGGTTCTCTGTCTCAGAAAACCTTTCTGTCTTCACATTTATCTCTCAAAAGTCTTAAAACAACTAGATACATGTGGTCAGAAGTAATATTATGCTTATCCCCCAGTCAGGGTATCCTTATCTGTATTATTTCCAATCCAGTCTCCTTTATCCTCTCATGCCTGTCTCTGTCACTCTGATCCCTATGCTTGCAATATTCTTTTGCAATTCAATTGCAATATTCAAAAAAACACACATATTTTGCTCCACCTCCTGCAAGTAAAGTGTCCCTGGGCAGAAAGTTCATGGTCTGTGGTCCTCAGTAAATTTACTATTATACTCTTAATTGCAGTACTTTTCTCATTACTTCATTCAAGGAAAGTTATTAACACTGTAGGCTTGCAATCTATCTATCTGTTTAATGTTTTAAACAGTGGGGTAAAAGCATAACAGGTAAGATTCAAAACAAAAGCTGTTCAGATGTACTTCATGGCATTATGCTTGTGTATATTGAAGCTCTTGTTTAAGTATAATTGATGCCATAACTCTGCAGCAGTAACATTTATCTTTTGCTTGGTTATTCAGACTTCTAAAACCTGATCTGTCACAGCAGAGGAATCTAATTCTGAGAGGAAGCTTTCTTTTTTCTTTTTATTTTAATACTGTCTTAGAGAATAACTTTTTAGTTTGTTTTCTAATTAGACACTCCCAAAGATCAAGAATTAGAGAGCTTGCTTCATCTTAAACAGCTGGGTTCCCAGCTGGGTTTGTGTAATGACTTCACTAATTTCCTTTCTTTTAATGTGTTTGTTTTCTATTGGTGAGACGCATTGTTTGGAGTTAGAGTTCCTTTGCAAACAGTACTGCTTCCGCTGTTTTACTTATCCTACAGTCAATTCTACAGCTCTGATTTACGAGCTAACCTGTTTTATCCAAGTCTGCTTTATGATGATCTGTAATGGTTTTTAGGCTTTCTAGTTTTTCAGCTGCTGTTTAGTTTTCAGGGATTTAAAAACATCCTTCCAAGATATCATTAGAAGTTAGCAGAATGCTTTCATATATAATAAAATATCTTTAGGCTAATTTGCTGGGAACTTTAACACCCTCATTAGTAGCTTTCTGTGTGTGGCTTAACAATCTCACACGTCTGCTGTTCATGAGTTCTAACTTCCGAGTAAAGTGATTTTGTTGGAGCTTAGGGTTGAAAAACTTGATGGTTTAAACTTTGAGGGAAAGTAGCACTATAAAATTATAAGATTTCTAGATTGCAATTAAAAATTTCCTTTTTTATGAAATTCTATTTTCTAGTGTGAGAAACATGCTGCGCTCCTTGACAGAACTGGACACATATATTTTGGTATTTATTAATCATAAATGATGTCTTGAATTTGCAGTGATAACCTTTTATGAGTGTGTGAATTTTTGTACTTTCCAGAAAGTTGTCTTGGAAGAAAAATCTCCTGAAAAGAGATTTCCTTTTCCATTTTTGCAGTACAGGGTTCCACAGCTTGAATATCACCCTGCAAAATTCTTAGCTCTCTGCTTTCATTTCTTTAACTGTGTTAATTAAACTTATTATTCTTATTTCACAGAAGGGGGTACTTAAAGAGAGAAAACACCAATGCTTTGCTAAATAAATAACAAAACTCTATTTGTCTTTATTTGTAGTTATCATCTTTGGTACTATCTTTAACTCGTCCCTTCTTTTCCCTCTCACACTATACAACAGCATTCACATAATTGCATGTATTTTCCTTTTAGGGTCTCTGTATTTTTTGGTCTCCAGGGCAGCTCTATTTTTTCCCTAAAGTCAGAGAAGATAATCAATGGAAAAGAAGGAATGTCAGGGACCTGCTGATGATTTTAAAGCCCTAGCCAAAAGAGCAGGCCTGAAGTGCCTTTCAGAAGGAAGTACCAAACAACAAAAATACACTGAGGCAGGATTACAGCCCTTTTGCTGAGGGATGTCCCTCCCTTCTGCACAGACCATGCTGACACCTACTTGCCTCAACATTACAGTCAGCCAGCCAGTGAAGGTTTACTTGAACACTGTCAGGGTGAAAACTGTTTACGCTGAGCTCTGGTGGCAAGTTCAGGCACTTTTCTTTTTTGTCCCTATCAGCTTGTTGCTGCCATTTCTAAACTTAAACTGCCCTTCAGCTGCCCTTGCTCCTTTTCTTGCTTGTTCCCCAGTATGCCAACATTCTGCTTTCAATTTAGATCTGATGAAGGTAGATTTTACCTGGAGAAGTTATTTTTGACTGAACACGAGGCAAAGCTAGGGAAAGTCCCAAGACAAATAAAAATCCCTGTCATCCTGTTGTGGAACAAGCACAAAGGCCAGATTTTGAATTGCCTTAATTTAAATTCTGTGGACCATGAGCCTGCTGAATCTCATGTGTCACTCCGGAAACTTGACTGATTTCTCATAGCTACTATTTATATAATAACTGTATTGTACAGTTTTTAGAGATCCCTCATGACAATACACTCTGCCACTGTATAAAATAAGTTTAGCTGGAGATTATCAAAAACTCAAGAGTGAAATCATAGAGTTCTTAATGTACTGTGCAGTCAACTCTATTAAGTGTAGAAACATTTTTTCTTCCACACACCATGAATTGTGTTTCTAAAAACTTGGAGTGGTATGTGATCACAGTCACTACTGTAAAGGACATAATTCTCCTGTGAGATACTAATGTTCTATTTATAATTTATTGCTGTCTAAAATGCATGGCAGTAATTATGTTTATTCTCAGAAACCAAGTGTTCTGATTTCAGGGTGGAGCTCTTTTGTTTTGTTTCTTTGCAAGTAAAAAATGCAGCCTGTAAACTAATAATGCAATGTGAGGCCAGAAGGCACAAACATTTCTTCATATGGTCACACTGGGTTTTCAGGTATCTGCTTTATGGACCAGCTGTGCTGTGAACAGTCACAATGAGGGCTGACTGCTCAGAGACAGCATGGATCTGGCAGGATTTATTAGCTCAGGCACAAATGCAGGTATGATTATACTGGCACTAAATCTAGCTTAGACCCAACAAGAATAATGTAGAAGAGAGAGAAACCAAACTCTTGTAATTTAAGATTCTCCTGCGCTGGCAGGATGGGTGTTTTGGCACTGTGTTCCCAAAATTAGGGGTAGAAATTAGAGTGAAGCACTGCTTAAAGTTCACTAATGTTGATGAGAAGTTATTTAGTATGTCTACAGTGCTAAATTAAAAAAAAAGCTGAAGAGAGTGTTGAAGAGCTGGTTCCCTTTCATCCACACTGTTTAATTGCTGACTTACTCCCTGGATTTGTTTCATAGGGTTTCAGCTTGGCTTTTCCCAGAAAATTGCTGTCTAGGGGGTGACCCTTTGGTAGCATGAACACAGCTGGTTGACATCATTCCCAGGCTGACTTTCATTTAGCAATAGACACTGCTTTATTACTCCCCTTAACTCAAGTTCAGCACAGTTGTGACAACCTGAGCTGGCTCCTGTAGAAGGAATTCAAACCTCATCTTCCAGAATACTGCCCCCTTATAAAGTGTCCTAGTGTCCAACACAGTGCACTGGAATAGGATGAGGGAGTCAGCAAGACCAGAGAGCCTAGCTGTAGAAACTGTCCTTGAGGAGAGAAGATGTGAACCCGGGATGATACTCTGAAAAAGAGAAGTTATTATACTGTATTATGTCCTGAGTTTGTAAATTAAATAAGCTCTGAAAAAAAAGGAATATCACAGGAGACTTAACAAGACAGTACCTAATTTCAAAGTGTTCTTTGGCTTTTAAATCAATCTGCGTAGTAATGGGATCAGACCTGCCAAGTTTCACACTTATTTACAGTTGCTGTTTATGGAAGACATTTGTAGGATTGTTTTCTGTACCTCATTCTGTTTGTACTTTTGCTGTTCGACAATAAAATGTATTTGTTCAATCACTAGAATTAGTGTATTATTTCAGACGCATGTCTCCATAGCTACTGTTTACAGTACCTTATTCTGCTTAGACTTTTGTGCCAATTAGCTTTTGAAAGTAACACATCTTTATTTTCCAGCAAAAGAGATACGTCTCCTCAGCAGCTTGTTGATTAGGTAGACATTTAGGCAGATATTCCTCCCCTATATCTTTGGCCACCTAAAAATTAGGCATCTATCATGGCATATCTCTTCAACTGTCTAAATGTAGTCACGTAGTCTAAACCGGTTACCTAGGCTCCCTCTATAAACAATGGAGAGAGAGATAGTTGCAAAAAGTGATTCATTCAAATTATTTTAGATGGTTACCTTAAGAAGCCTGAAATAAGATCCAAGAAGAGATGAACGCCTACACCTCCTCTCACAAGTGGCATCTGATTTTCTTCAGCTCAAGAAACCAAAGCTGTGAAAAGTTTAATGGCATAGGACCTAAGATACTGTTGTTCAAAAACAATCTTCATGGGCAACTTAAGCCCAGTAGACCTCAGAGCTGGAACAGTATTCAGAACTTCCCAATCCTCCCTATGATATTCTGCATAGAAGATGACAATTTGTTTTCATTCTTATTACCTACGTGAAAACAAAAATCAGGATTAAAAGAAGGCAAAGGAGATCAATCTCTTTTTCTTCTTCTTTTTCCTTTTCTTTTTCTTTTCTTTTTCTTTTTTTTTCTTTTCTTCTTTTCTGTCTTTTAGGTTAAGAGCTCCCTCAAATACTATTTTCAGCTGATGCTAATTTATGTAATAAATCTAGTATGCTATAATATTTCTGGGAAGTAGAACTAATGTCAGAACTGTATCTACATCCTTCATATTGTTTCTTTTCATTTGCCCCATGACATGTCCTATATCTAACATATTGTATAGGTTGCATAAATTACAGTTGTCATCATGGCTCTGTGACTTCTTGAAAACAAATTGAAGTAATATTTTTATTGCTATTTCTTGTTGCCTGATTCATTTTGTTGCTGCTACTATTAGACTTTACATTAGTTTAAATTTCACTTACGAATGAAACTTATGAGCCTACTAATCTAAAAATAAAGTTTAAAGACAAAAAAAGATTGCTTGTCATGCTGGGACTTCTCCACTTCCCCTAGGCCCAATGACATAATCTCTTAAATATTTTGAAATTCAGAACATAAAGTACCAATTTTTTTCACAAAGCATTTGACTGTTTTGAAGAAACCACACCTCAGAGGCCATCTTACAAGACCTCTGAAAAAGATATTGTGATGAAAAAGCAGCAAAATAAAATAGAAGAGCAGGGAGTAACATCTACACTCAACTCTGTGAATCATATAAAATGATCTTTCCTTTTAATGTATTTAGTAACTATTAACAGGCCTCCCTCAACAGCCTGTTTGCACTGTAATGAAAGCATGTTATGATGTGGCTCCACCATCAGAACCTACTTGTAGGCCTGCAACGCCCAACACCACCATCTACCTGATCTCCATCTATGATATGAATTAGGTGACTCCCCAGCGACTACATAACACATTTTGCACTGGAAAAGTGTGAGAAACATTCAAGATAAAGCATTTGTGATTACTCTGTTACAGCATTAAACAGGTTGTCAGGAGCCACCAGCCTAAAACACAAAAAGACCATATGTGGGGCACAATACAAAACTCTTATTTGGACTATAGGTTTTCAAGCACCAGTGTTTTCCTGAAAAAAAAATAAAAAAAACAACAAAAACAAAATTAAAACCAAAACCATTAGATGTTGTGGTTTAACCCCAGCTGGCAAGTAAGCCCCACGCAGCCCCTCATTCACATATGCCCCTGGAGGGATGGAGGAGAGAATTGGAAGGGTAAAAATGAGAAAACTTGTGGGTTGAGATAAAGACAGCTTAATAGGTAAAACAAAAGCCAAGAAAAAAGGCAAAGGAAGACAAGGAATTTATTCACTGCTTCCCATTGGCAGGAAAGTGTTCAGCCATCTCCAGGAGAGTAGGGCTCCATCACATGTAATGGTTGCTTGTGAAAACAAATGCCATCACTCCAAATACCCACCCTTTCTTGCCCCAGCTGAGCAGGATATTGCATGGTATGGGACATTCCTTGGGTTAGTTGATGTCACCTGTCCTGGCTGTGATCTCTCCCAACTCCTTGTGCACCAACAGCCAACTCATTGTTAGGGTGGGGTTAGAAGCAAATCCTTGAAGCAGAATAAATACCACTTAGCAATAACTAAAAACATCAGTGTGTTATCAACATTATTCTCATACTAAATCCAAACCACAACACTATACCAGCTATTATGAAGAAAATTAACTTCTTCTCTACCAAAACCAGGAAAAGAACCTAAAATGGTCTAAACCTGAAATGAAGATTATCTATTAAGGACAACAGATGTTAGATAACAGCTAACAGAAATAGAGACATAGCTACAGCTTTGGGGAGGCCAAGCACTTCTGAATGAGTGCTTTAGTGAGCTGTCTATAAGGTCAGACTTTATTACATCCTCTGTCTCTGTCCCAGTAAACCTTGAATTTATCATTGAATAGTGAAGTACCTCCAGCAGGAGTGTTGTAGGTCCTGATGCCCATGTATCGTCCCAGTGTAGGAAATTCAACTTTAACTCTCCCATCCTTTTTTCCTCAGCATGAGAAAGTAACTGGATTAGGTCTCCCTTTTTCTTGTCAGGTGCTGTCAGCTCTTCTCCTCTTTTCTTCTTTTCAAAAATAAACCAGTGTTAAAACCATGTCCATACAGTATGTGTCCTACCTATAATTTTAATGTTAGATATATTTTTGCTTTATGAAAATGTTAAAAAATATATATCCCTAGTTGCCTTAACAGATTATATTATCAGGAAATATGTCCTTTTCAGGGATTTTTGCTTGAAGCTAGAGCTCCATTAGCACAGCCCAGTCTATAAGATCTTCCCAACTCCAAATCCTATGTAATTTTTGCCTTGCCAGGAAATCTGGTCCATTAAACAATTAGTCTGAAGCTGCACAGTGTTTTTTAAGTGAAACAGGACCAGAACCCCTTCGCCAAGTTCACAGACCTAAACTCTCTCCACAGGACTTTTTTTTTTAACAACACAAAAATGCAAGTTCATTTTAAATGGAGTCTGTTTTAAAGCAGAGAACATTTTTTAATCATCTTTTTTCTGCTTTCCCAACTAAAAGTTGACTGGAAACATTGCAGAATACAGCCACGTAGTATCTTTGAACACGTGCACTATGTTAGAGCACATAGGCTGCAACATTTTTCACTGTTCTATGTTAAATCATGCATTCAGTTGTTTCCATTTATACTGCATCAAAGCAGTTGAAATCCAATTGAAAAGTTTCTTTAGACAGCCATTGTGCAGGAACATGATGTCAATATTAATAAAGGCTGAATTTCCCCTTGGCTCACTTCTTACAGATAAGCTTTTCAATAATACACTGCTCCCACCAAAGGTCTGATGGGACTGGGAATAGTAAAAAACACTAATAAAAGAATGTTGAATGTTTTTATATTAAATTTCCCCACAGGCAAACTGAAAAGCCTACTTAGAGTATGCCAATCAACATGGCACTTATTAAATGTAACAAGAGTCCTGTTACAAAAGATCTTTAAAGTCCCTAAATATGAATTAGAAAATAAAGACAAAAGACAATTACAGACATATTTCTAGCTTGAAGCCCTGGACACCTCACCTGATACTTACTAACATGGCACTCTGTTTGATCTTCAAAAAGACTCCATTTTTACAAGCCTACAGCTATATTTTTATTACTGCTATTTAGTGTAGTTAAGAATTTTATCCTTTCCATTTCCAGTCCCTTTAAGTGAATTTTTATGTTTGAGAAAAATGCTGTAATTATTTAGAAATAAGCAAACTCAGTAAACAGGGTACAATACCCGCATAACTTTGGGTTGAGTAATATAAGGCAAATGAAAACTTCTGAGTAAAAGTAGTGACTGCAGTTAGGGCAATTAGAATAAACTCTTATGTCTTCTAATCAGAACATGGATGACTGAGTGTCTGAAAAACATTTCACTGTGAGGATTACACCTGTTTCACAAAGGCTGATCTCTTACACCTGAATTTAAGCAATATTTTCACTCTGTCAAGGTAGTGACAAATATATTAAATCTGCCTGTCTTCTGAGATAGCGAACCCCAATCTGAGATTTTGCCTTGGGCACAGCAATAAAAAATAAACTCAATTCCTAAGCACAGGGTTTATTTTCTGAAGATGAAAAGAGAAAGGAAAAAGGTTGCAAGGCCCTTTTGCAGGATTGTAGTTTGTCTGTACACAACCAGCTTAAATTAACCTACATTGCTGTGAAACATTTAAATTTCTTTGAAACTGGGACAATTTCTGTAACAGTATTGGCATTTATGTTAATTTGTGCATATTAATTTGGAAAAAGAGGTGCATTTTATTAAATAATAATAAAAAAGAAAATAATAAATCATTTGTGTAATCCATGTTAACATTAAGTATTTTGTTTAAAACTGTAAGAAAGCAAAAAGCTGTGGTTATCAAAGTCTGTTCGGTGGATCCAGTAGTTTTATAAGTTGGTCACATGCAAACTTAAATGTCATTTAAAAATGCTGACAACACACTAAACATGTTTCCATCACATTTGATGAGTCTGCACTGAAATCCATTGGGATATTTCAGGTGATTTCCTATTTATGTTCAAGCATATGTTAAATTAACAACTGCCGTATTTGTCATAAAGAAGTTACATATCTATTAACTGGACAAGAGGCTGTGTCTGTCTTGAAATGTTGCTACACAGGCTATGGAATGCTTTGAAATCTTAGCTTAGGACAATTTTGCTTTCCACAGCCCACAGCTCTAACATGTATAAAATAGCATCTAGCATTTATCAATAAAACTGAAATGGACAGGACTAGATGTCTTAGCTTCTGAGGCAATTTAACACTGGATAAATATCTGTTTTAATAACAGAGTTTTATTGTATGAATAGGATACATATTCTATTCAAAGTTTACTGAAGCAAAAGTTACAGACATTCTACCACATATTGTTTGGGCTTTGCTGTAGACTTGCAGAAGCAAACTTGATTGTATGAGCTTTGTAATGCTGCTGGAGAAATAAGTATTTCCTATAACTATATTACACTATATTACATGAAAAATGCATTTCCGATACATAAACTGGAGAATGCATACTATTGTTATTAGCAGGTATCAGCTGTTACTCAATGTGATAGCTAGCAAATTTATTCACCAAGTAGTAACCGAATCAGCAAAAGGTCATTTTATTTTACATGCAAATTTGAAACTAATTAGCATTTGATAGAATAGCTGATCTAGAACATGTATGGAGTAATCATATATTCATTCCGTCCATTAAGTTGAAAGATAAACAAAAAAAGACTTGTAAAACAAGTTATGGATTTCAATAGGTTCAGTGAGGAGTTAAAACAGAGAGGAAATATGGTATTGTTTTGGGAAGGGTGATGAATTTGGAGAAAGATGAGTTTGGCCTGTTGATGTGGACATCCATTTTAAGAGTGATATCAAGAAAATGCAAGAGAGCAAAAAGCAGAGGAAAGTACACCCCCAAAAAATGCAGAAACTTCCTAGGAGGTCAAGAATTAAAAATCAATAAATAAAAAGTCAGACTGAGTAACACAGTGCAAAGCTTACTGAAACAAACCACAAGATAATTCTTCAAAACCAGACATGGGAATATGGAAAGAAAAATGTATCTTATACACTTACTGCTTATGTGCCATTAACTAAATGAATACCTCAGGTTTTAATAAGGATATTGCAGCTATCATCATGTATCAAAGATATGTCTTGTATTGCATATATATACAAGCTTCTGACCGATACTATCTTCCTACCCTTCAAATTGTTCCGTTTGTTTATGGAGAAAGTTGCAAATAATACAGAATTACCTCTGGTATAACTTTGTAAATTTAATTTAAGAACTACACAAAGACAGTACTTGAAACTGTCTATAGAGTTACCTATATACTCAACGTGGAAATTATTTGACAACAAAACTGAAAGCAGTTTTCACCCATGTGCAAATGCAGGATGTGACAGTTATTGTCTTGTCCTTCCCTGAATGTTGTCAGACTTTTCTTTTTTAAATCTGGATTCTGTGAAGCTGAAAGCTGTGAAACTTACAGAAAGCAAGCTAATGTTTACATTGAATAAACACTTTAAAGATGTTTTCTTTTTTTTGCTTTGTCCTAGCAGGGGAAAAAAAAAAAAAAAAAGAAGAAAAGAAAAAAGGAGGAGGTTAAAAGTTAAGATCAGTTTCCTGTGGGGAAGCTGATGAAATGTTTCATTATCTATGCAGGGAGGCAGACAACTTCAAGGAAATGTCACTAACTTAGCATGATATTCTTTAAGTATCGTCTCACCAACAAAACCACAGGAAGACATTAGGAGAAAGATCTGTGTCATAAAATAAAAAATTCTGAGGTAAATTTCTAAGGAGGGCATTTTTTTCTCCCTCCCTTACATATAATTAGAGCCCTGCATGGAACAGACAGGTCAGATTGGTAAATGTGGGCACCTTATTACTTTGTGGCATCCGGTAGAGACAGAAAGGTTGGATATTTTAATTTGGGGGGGGGAAATACATATATAAATATTAAACATTTTCAACAAGTAGAAGATGACTTAGCCTTTTCTGCTGCTACTTATGCTCCCACCTCACGTTTTGATAGTGGCATCTGAGCAGAGACAAGGCTGTTAAACAATCAATTGAACATTTGTTTCTCACTTCACATTGATATCCCAGGAGAAGGGATGTTGTCCAACAAACACCAGTCTTATATGTAAATAAGACACAGGATATCTATTCCCTTTCCCTCTCCTCTTTCCTCCAGTGGTAGCCTGCAAGGGGAAAGAAAGGGGAATTTCTCAGTCAAGACTCCTTTTCTTTTTCCTTATCTACCCCTCAGTCAAGCATATGGGCTTCCAATTAAAGCACAAGAACAACAGTTTCTTCTTCCTGTCAGATAATTTTGAAATTCTTCATGAACACTATTACATTTTCAGCTAAATTTTAATTCAGTCTAAGTAGGTGTAATTCTTAACTTTATTCATCTGATATTTAAGAAAAGTAAATTAAAACTGGCCACCCAGCAGTCTGATTATATTCACAAAGCTTAACTGCTAATAAAAATTAAATAAAAAAGTAAGATTTTCCAAAAAAACATCTAAAGGGAGACTCACAATGAGTCAGTGACAAAATGGCTTGCACTTCCATGACATGAAGCAGGCCTGAGCAAGCCAATCTCTCTGCAACAGCTTTATCAAGGCTGCTTGTTGATTGATAGCAGGAAACTGCATAGTTTTCTGCTTCCTTGTGTATATACAGGATGCCAAACATATCTCATTAAGAACATCTGCACTCTTTTCTCAAGAGTTTTGAAGAGTGCAAAGCAGCAGGGCCAAAAGCTGTGCCATGTAGATTCTGCTACCATAAGAGGTAGCCTGCTCCACTTCACCAAGCAGAGCTGCTCTGCAGATAACCAAAAAGGCAGCTAATCGCCAGGGAAGAGTGAATCTACTAATCCACTAACACCTTCTCTTTCCTCCAGTAAATCCACACCAGAGAGTAAGAGGGATAATGAATTTTTTTTTTCTCAAAAATAGTGAGAAAATAAATGAGCAAACTCTCAAGCTTTAATAAAAGGAACTTGGAAATTAGTAATGCTTTTTCTGATTACACTTACACTTAAAATCCTGGTGATTTTGAAAATATGTTTCAAAACAAAGTTCTGTGCAAAATCAGAAGGTGCATCATTGTTATTACTATTACCAATTCAGACAATGTCTTAAAAAGCATTCTGAGTATGTGTTCTAAAAAGGGACTGATTTGACTACTTCATCTGCAAACTTTTTGATTTGCATTCTGATTTTACAAACTTTAGGTATTTTGCAAAAATAGTTCAGAACACAAAGCTGGCACCACCAAACAATTATGCCACCTCTCCATAGGTCTTGGATGGTGAATAAAACCTAAATGGAAAATAAAAAAAAGAAGTTTCCTTGCACACAAGGGCAGGGGAGGAGGAGATGGAATAATTAGCTGGTTGCTATAGTAACACAGCTAGAACTAGGACATCCCACTCACATGAAAAGTTTATCTTAGATTTTGGTTAAGTATTCCTAATATAGCTCTTTTTCTTGGCTTTGAAAATCATAAATTCTTAGTTTTGCTGTGATTACAGTGAAAATTCAGATTTTCCACAGAATTCAGGTATCAGCAGACAGAAAACTTCAAAGTTGCCAGGGTAAACCTCATCTGGCATCTGTACACCATAAAGTGTACTCTGACAGGAAAGGGTAGCAAATTCTAGACAGAGCTGTCTCACCACTCTTTCCATTCAACTGTCACTCCTGAAGTTTGATTGAAATAATAACAATATCTGTGTAAGACTGCTCTCTATCCTGAATACCTTTTCCTCCCAAATACCAACGAGTTTGTCCACTCAGATTTTATCACCTTCAAGAACTAACTGTACATTACCCTGGGAAATTTGAAAAAGCTGCTTGGAGAGTAACACATAGTGCTGGACACTGCACAGAGGCATTAGAGGCTTGCCTTAGATGACTGCCTTTGCAACCAGGCAAATCATGTAGTATGCCTATATAGATGAAAAATCAGTCCTGAGCTCTACTGTGCTGCTGTGCTGCTTCTGGATCAATGCTGTCTTAGATACAGCCAGGTATGACCAGTGTGTGGAAGAGTACAGGATCATCCATGTAGACTGTCCTGTGCTGCTGTTCTCATCAGTGAAAGGGAGACAGTATTTAACACCTTCACAGAGACACTTGAAATTAAGTAGTGTTAATAGTTGACCCTAATCACTAATTATTCTGGCTAGTACATCCCAGATTCTCCCAGTGGTGAAAAAACAGCTGGCTTTTCTCCTGAAATGTGCATTATGCACAACTAAATGTCCCACAGAGTCTTCAGCTGGAAAACAGAGTCCTGAAATTTCAGGCAGAATCTGGCATGTAACCAGGCTTACTCTGTAGTCTTTTCTGGACTGATTTCCAGGTAAGCTATACACTGGTTGGTTTTGCTGGAGTCATAAAAATTATCACCAGCTAAACAGGAAATTCTTTTGAAAATTTGGCTTCTAAGTAAACCTTAATTTGTTGTTTCATATATTGGCAATAATCATGATCATGTGAGACCTTCCGGTGGAAGTTTCTCTAGGAATATATGGTATTATTAATAGCAATTGCACTTTTATTGATAACATGATACTTCATCTGTCAAAAGTGTATTAATTCTGTTGAGGCAAATTCAATACTATTTTAATGTACATACCAGATTTATCAGGCTCCTTTTCTTTCTGTGGTCTTTTTTTCCTTGTTGCATGGTTGCTATTTTTCTAGCTTTTGCTGAGATGAAACTGAGCATATTAAACACTTCAGAAAATAAACTAGCACAAACATTTCTTCCACCATGGTGCTACTGGATAGCCATCACTGAAAACCATGATTCATCTTTGGAAAATAAACACCTAATGAAATTAGTATTTCTTTTCTGATACTATAGAGTGACATACAGAATCATTCATCTGAATATAGATCAGATGGGACATATCCTAGAGCAACAATAAATGAAAAAGAAACAACATTTTTTTAAAAAAACATCAATCATTAAAAGAAATTCTGATTTTTTATGATTATTTTCTATATATGCCTATGAAGTTGAGAAAATTTAAATTTAAAAACCCTGTTCTCAGTGAGACACAATTAACATTAGAAGAGGTGATTAGAAGAGGAGTAGAGTAATTTTTGCTCAAACTATACTGACAAGTAAGCTAGGTTCTCCCAGAGCAGAAGAGCACTGAAGACAGGGGTGTAGAAATGATTCCCCTCTATTGAAGTGTTCCACAACTAAGGTAATTCATAGCAGTCAATTTTATTAGCATTCAACTCCTTCCAATAAATAGACTAGAACTAAAGGACTAATGTGAAGCTTAGGATGTATCTTTCATGTAAAACTGTACATTTTCTACAGTCAGAGCCCTGAACTCTGGGTGGAGCCTCTCATTTAAGCAGTGGATGAACATGGACTTCAACATCACAATTTAGATGCAAAAGCCTACATTCTAATTAAATCCCACTTTAGTCACCTAAGTCTTTTTATGGCCCTTCTTGTATTAGACAATTAGAACTATTAGGCAACTTGTGTTTTATAACTATGGTAAAACAATTCAGGTTTTGCATCACTAATTTCAGAACCACCAACTATGCACTGCTTGCAATGAAATATTTGTCAGGTTTCAAGGGTCCAAATACTTCAGAAAAAAAAAAAAAAAAAAAAAGGAATTATTCAGTTTAATGTATAAAAGTATGATTTTCACTCTCTATTGATTACATCTTATTTTATATGAATAGCCATGATTTCTAGTTAAAACAAGTGACAAGTCTTATGACGTTCTCATATGTGCCAATGCATCTTAAATCTGGATGACCTGAAATTGAAAAAAATATCCATAACATTAACCTTCACCTGTTATCTTTTATGTTACTATAAGCAAAAAAAAAATTTCAACAAAAAATTGTTTAGTACAGAAAGGACATAATTGCGCATCTTCCTTTGCTAATAAATGACTAATCATTCATTCATTCATTCACTTCATATTAATTGTTAAAGATTAATCATGATGAACTAACGTATTATTAATATCCACATTATATGTGTATCCATGGAAATTCCATTGCAATATGGCAGTTAACTAATGTATCATTATTTTAAAGTTAATTATTGTAGCATTAGAAGTAACTATGAAGAAAAGATTGAGGTTTTTTTATTGTATCATTTTTCTTTTAAAATAATTTTATATCTTATCATATTAGAAAAGTGAATCCAGGGAGAGAAAAAGTGAGGAACTTCATTTTATTTCCATAGCATCTTTCATTTTCACCTTGTGTTTATGATTTTTTTTAAATGGCAAATATCACAGTCTAGTCATTCTGCTATGAAGTAACAGCTGTCAACTGTGAGAATTAATAGTTCTCCACTTCTTGAAGGTTGTAATGAAGAACATAGGAAAATTCAAATTTCTCTTATTACATTAAAATGGAAGACCAACAATTTCTCTGATCCATATATACACTAAATACATAAATCTGTCTAAAGAACAGTAATCATTATTCTTCCTGTTTGCCTTAGCCTTGGTTAACAAATCAGATTTTTCGTATTCATGATGTATGCTTTTTTCTTTTTTTGCTTTGAATTTCAAAGGTATATGCTTATTCAGTGTCCAGTTTGTGTCTGTGTGTATACATACATGCACACACACATACATATACACAGGTTCTTCAGGTAGGGGGAATTGCATTGTTCAATTTGAAACTTTGACAATAATTCCAGTTAGAATTTCAGTTATAGGCAACAATGTTAGGTTTTAAATGACCGAATTTTTAAAATAAATTTTCACTTACAAGAATGCAACTATTAAAAAAAACACAAACAAACAAACAAACAAACCTCAAACAAACAAAAAAAAAATCCCTGGGTTCTCAGTGACTGGACTTTGTGTCTGCAGATCACAGGCACACTACTGTGTGAGTACCACCTTAGTCCCTGGTGCATTTCAGCTTTGTGCAGAGCTGCGCAACATTTCTCACTGTTTATCATTACCAGTATCCTTTCACAGCACAAGAATCCTTGAATTTTAGGCTTTAGAACTTTAATGTTGAGCCACCTCTTTAAATAAGTCCAGCTGATCTGTGTTCTGAGCCAGTCCTCCCTTCTACAATTTCATTTGATTGTTTTCGAAAGAGTTTGAAGGGCAGGCTTTTGAAAAAAATGCCTTTGAAAAAAATAAGAAAAGAAGTAGTACATCAACACTGCTTGTTTATAATACTACTGTTTCCACCGTATTCTAGAAGGTTGTTAGATCACAATCTGAGATCAATGGGATTTAAACTTTGTTTAGGTACTTTCCTAAATAATTTTCATTCATCTTCACAGAAAAAAAAAAAAATCTTAACTTTGAAATCAAAATAAATTGTCATACCAATACTTCAGTGAAATTTCCATAGACTTTTTACCTGTCTTTGAAATCAGTTCTATTTAAGACTGTAGGATCTCTTGAACTACTTTCCTTGATTTCAGGAAGCTCACGGGGTTTGGATTGTGACTGTTAGGAAGAAGAAAAGAAACATCCTTGGAACACCCAGTATTGATGCTTAAAGTGTTCACAAAGATGTTAAAAATGTAAATGAATGATTAAAGATAGTGCTGGAAAAATTCCCATACTCAAATATCAAGTATGGTGCAGAAAACTTGTTAAGTAAATAATCTATATCAAACATTATATTAACCAACTTTTATTGAGGAAAAAAAAAATTACTCCCATCTGACAGTTGCAGTGATACTGATCAGTAACCAATACTGCAGACTGTTGGCTGATGCTGAAGTTAAATGCATATGACAGAAACAGCAGCAGTGATGGATGGCTTTGGATCTGCTGAACTGACAAAATGCCACAATGCTTAGGATGCTTGGTTGTCAGTAAAAACAGGCAACATAGGGACATGATATTTGAAGTCTTTACATGACATAATATGAAATGATGGTCAGCACTGAACCTTGACTACTTGACATTAACAGTGTTAATTTATATGTAAGAATCTGCCTACCACAGCTGTGATACAGGTCATTTGCTGAAACATCAACATGGAGTACAAACTAACATACAGAAGTTGAAGCTGATGTAGCTACAAAGACATACAAAACTTTTGCACTGACAGCAATGTACAGTGGGGCTTATTTGTGTCATACTTCTCTAGATCTCCTTTTAAAACTAGGAAAAAACCCTCACACACATGTTCTGGGGGCATTCAAATCCACGTTGTGATTCCTTTTTTATATTTTCACATAACTTAGAGGAAAGAAAGAAATAAAACTAAAAACAGACAAGCCAGTGGCTCATAGAATTATAATGAAATGCGTAGTTGTTTCTCTACACCAGGTCACCATTTCTGTCCATCCATTGTTAGTGGTCTCATTGGCATCCTATGGTTGCTCATTGAACTTTTTTTTTTCCCCATTCTGGTCTTATTGTAATTTTCTGCTCTTTTCTTTCAGTTGAAGCTACCTCCTTTAAACAAAATCTATAGAGTCAGTTTAGGAATTAACATTATTATTGCCTCCATTTTTGGGTCATAACCCTTTTCCTTATTTTGTCTGTCTATTAATATGGCTAAAAGGCCTTTGGAGAAGATCCATTTTTTATTTTATACAATGTCTAGCTGTCATGGTTTAACTTCAGCTGACAAATAAGTACCATGTTGCTGCTCCCTCACTCTCTCCTCTCCCTGTTGGGATGGTGAGGAGAATCAGGGAAAAAAGGTAAAACATGTGGGTTGAGATAATAACTGAAGTAAAGTAAAATATTATTGTAATAATAATTAATAATGATAATTAATAGTGATAGGAAAAAGGGACAAAGGCATAAAACCCAGGAAAGACAAATGATGCACAATATAACTGCTCACTGCCCGCTGACCAATACCCAGGCTGATCTGAGAAGCGATCAGTGCCTTCTGGGTGACTCCCCCCAGTTTATATACTGGGCATGACATGCTGTGTTATGAAATACCCCTTTGGCTAGGTTGGGTCAGGTGTCCTGTCTCTTCTTCTTCCTGGCTTCTTGTGCTCCTCCTTACTGGTGGATCATGAAAGACTGAAAAGTCCTTGATCAGGGTTAAGTGCTACTGAGCAACAGCTAAAACATCGATGTGTTATCAGCATTATTCTCAGACTAAATCAAAAACACAGCACTGTACCAGCTACCAGGAAGAAAATTAACTTTATCCCAGCCAAAACCAGGACACTAGCATATATGGATCCTGTTTTTACCTAATCATCTGGTAGCATCATAGTAAATACTATTGTAATGGAAATGTTAAGGTATCAGGGAAAATGGTTTCATATATGCTCTTCTGTTGGGTGGATTCAAGGCCAAACCTACATTACTTCCTTCTTTTTAGGTATGACCCCAATGACCTCTGAGCTGACCTGGCCTTGGTGAGACAGGGGCGGGAGGATGGGGGGAAGAGGCAGTGGCTGAAAGGGTGATCTGACATGCTTCCTGGGTTTTGTCATTCTAATATCCTACCTCTGTTCTGTAGCATGGGACTCACCCACATGGCCTTATCTGTAGAACAGTTAAATATCAAGAACTGCATCTTCTGTAGTAAAGAGACAGTTACATCCATAAAATTATTTAGTCCTTCTCACTCAGGCTTCTACCTTAGGATGCAACAAATTGCTTCTGGAGACACCTGGCTCACTTTTTAAAACCAGAAACCTATTCGAACAAAAATCACAGTAAATAATTTTGCTCTACTTGTATTTTCTATCCAGTAGCCAAATTATTCTTTTGCATTCCTACATAGTTATACCAAATCTGCATTAAGTTAGACTCAGATTTTTATTTTTTCTTTTTTTTGGTCTCAAAACTTGTTATGTTTAAATTTCAGCAGTTTATCTGACACACAGTCATATTTGTGGAAGGGAAAATTATTTGTAATTTCCAGTAAATGTTGACTTTGCTGAAATCTTTTTTATTGCCTGGAGAAATAATCATGGGTTTGGTAAATATCTGTAAAATTGGATCTTCTACTTACCCAGCAGTATTTTTAATACGGGGTGGAGACAGAGTATACTTTTAAAATAAACTTACCTGACTTTTATTACTGATCCACTTTCTCCTTCCCAGACTTCATGGTGGGAAGTATCATCCTTCATCATCCCTGATGATGACTGAATAAAATTAGCAGTTCTGACCTATTGATTGTAACCAGAAAAAAAAATGAAGAGATATGCTGTTTTATGGGTGTTAGGGATGGTAGTATTGATACTACAAGTGAGAAAATTAATTTTTAAGTTTAAAACCAAGCTTTTGAAAGGAAAATAAAGACAGAAGTTCAGAAATAAAAACATTAGGAACTACAGATCATTCAGTCAAGTATAAGATAGAAAAGGGAGGTAAGAGAAAGGGAGAACAATAATAGGAAAACTATTAGAAAAAGAGATCCAATATACCTGCATTGTTTTTTGTGATTAGTGTTTATTAAAATGCTGTGGATACAGATTATCTTTCTTTCAAATGCTCTGTTTATTGTTGCTTCATTTGCCTTGAAATGATAACTGCAGGCACTTAAACAATTGGATTTCAGCATTGTCTACCTTCCTTCTACCATCCTTTTCTGTGACAAGTACCCCTGTAGAAATGTTATTTTGAAACTCCTCTGTTAATCACAAGGTCTTCTTTTGTATGTCTTCTACAGTGCTTGTACTGCCTACAATTTCTCTCTTATTCTAACGATCTACTAGGACAGTATTTCCTAGTGTTAAAAATTCTGTACTTTCAGAAACAAGTTTTACTGTGATTTTATTGTATCATTTATATTTTTGAGTTACACACTCTAAGATATGGCAGGATCAGTGGCTTTGCCACAGATTTCCTAGGTGACCTTTTGCACAAATACATCTAGGTTACAGCCATCTAAATAAATTAAAGGTGGGCAGGCATGTTCCTGGGAACTGAAGCCCTCTGGCATGGAACACCTATATCTATGCTAATAAGATTGGGTTTTTTTCTCTAAGGCAGGGTAGATGTTTGCAAACTGTCCATTGGTAATGGTCCTTGGACTTATCTAACCCCCAAATTAATATCACAGTTTGTAGGGTGCTAGGTAGATTAGCCAAAATCTTGTCAGAAACTGCTCTAAACAGACATAGTAACATTTCCAGACACTGCTTAATTTCCCAGTAGAGGTGCATCTTGTAACTCCACACATGAGATTTCTAAAACTATCATGATACAAATGGGTATACATTACAATTCTAAGAAATTTTACAAACTGAAAGTTAGCTATGTAGATGCCTATGAAAATCCCACTGCCTGACTTGTTGCATTATGTACTTGCATCTTTAGATGGTTATGTGCATTTTAGAACGTCTGGCTGTAAAACAAGATTTATAATTCCTCTTTTGTTTATCTTGCAGCAGTCAGAGAATGACTACACTGCAGTCTGTGGCTATGGACTAGAAATCCACATATTTACGCAGGCTCCTAGTCAGGTTTTGCAGCCAGTGCTGAGCTCTGTACTATGACAATACACAAATTATACACCAGCTAGTCAATTAAAAACTCACTTAGGTATGTCTATGAATTGTATTAATGATACAGATGTTACACATACAGAATCAGGATTATCTCTCTAGGGTAAGGAAGGTAGGTGCTACTTCTTTACTCACACAAACAACAAATTTACAGTCCAGCACCTGTGGTGTCAGAATTATTCTCTCCCATATGGAGGGCTGTTTTTTGTTCCAAGTGCTTATGGAATACTGAATGATGTTGTTGACAAACTACTTTCAACTGGTCAATTGCAAGCCCAAATCCACCTAGAAAACCCTACAATGACAGTCTGGAAATTCCTCACCTTTTATTCACAGTTTCAATGTTACAATCTTTTGATGACAGGAGCTAAAACAGATCTTTCATTTTAGCAGTAATCCCCTAATTGCTCAGTTATTACAATCTGTAATTTTGCTATGTATGAAGTTTTGCTATTTCTAATAAATTGTGCTTATTTATAATTACCTTTAAAATTCCTTTACCTTCATTATAGTTCTAAATGTGGTTTGGGTTTTTTTCCTCATATGTTCCCACCATAATGACTTCCAAATCTTAATTCAGTAATGCAGTTAGACTACTTCTCTGAAGGTTTGAAAAGCACTGAGGAATGCCTGATGGATGTATCAACTACCAAAGTTTGATATATGAATTAAGATATATAGAGAGATCTCCCTAATGAACACAAAAGCCATTTGCATTAATTTCAGAGTGAACTGTCGTGCTTACAAACTTTTCACAGCAGCAGTGTTGCATTTTGTTGAAGTGGCAATTTCATAATTCTCAGAGATGCTACACTCATTATTCTGTAGCAGCAAAAAGATACTCTTCAGTGCCTTTATTAGAAATAGATACATGATGCTACTGAGTAGTTTGCCCTCTTTCCTCACAAATTAGAATGAAAGGAAAAAATAAAGACTCAAAATCAACAATGAAAGCAAGAATGCAGTTATGGTGCAGACCTTCTTCTGAGTGCTCCTTCTGCTTACTAATACATGCCATCTCCTATCATCCTGTGCACATTGCTGAAAGCAGTGACAGTCTCACTGGTTTTCAGCTCTTTGGTCATTCTGCCTTACTCTGCTTCCTGCATAGAGCAAGTCACATGGGCTTGGACTTCTTTCCTACATTTTTTTCAGCAGTTCAGGATATTCTTTATTAACAATGTTTAAAACTCAAGCGCTTAGTTCACAGGACAGTGTGGTTAGTTCAATACTGCTAAATAAAACAAGACAAGGGACCAATACCTATCCCTGCAGGCAAAGAGGCTGAAGAATCTTGCATCTATAGTACTTAGGATGAGCAAATGTGCTGTGTCTGCACCGTGGAGCACTCTGTTCTGGAGTTCCTCAGGGCCTGGTGTGGTGTTTCTACTGGTCTGGCACTAATCCATGTGTTTTGCATCCCTTGGCAACTTACATTGTTTTAAACAGTGCAAGGGCTTTGCTACAACTCAGCAGAGATGCTGGCATTCCCATAATGGGAAAACTAAGATCCTGTGTTGCCTACTTGGGATGTCGCACAAGGGGATTTGAAGGTTACTAAGGCTGCAAAGTTTCCTGGGATGAAGCTGAAGAGCAACTGTGGCTGGAGAGAGCAACATATGAGATAGACTTACCCTGGACTGTCTTTTGAGAGATATCCCTAAATATCCACTGATGTTTGCTTAGGTATTATTTTGAGGAAAGCTTCTTGGAGCAGTCCAGAATACAGCCAAAGAATGAACCAACAGATAAACAATATGAAGAGACAGAGCAGACTTCTATTATTTGAGTTTTTGTCCTAGAGCTGCTTTCTTTAGGAAGGTGGCCATACATCTTAGACTGCAAGTGCAGGGGCAGGTATGGGATCAAGGCAGTATTTCTTGACAAAGATGCTTCAGTGAAGGTCCGCATTCAAACTCTGAAATGTGGATAAGGGGAAAGATGAGGCTTATTCACCTGTCAGCATGCATCCAAGTCTGACTCTGTTCTGTGAATAAGGTTGGTGATGCTGATCACGCACAGTCCTCTACCCTATTGTCTCAGCCCCTGCAGTAATGTTACATTATTAACGCTGGACACGTCCTTCCCTGAAGGTTCTTGAGATGTGTAGGATGCCTGTACTTAGTCTCAGAGCAAAGGTGAGCTTGCATTGTCTGAATTACAGGATCCTTGGATGAGCAATGTAGACATGTAAAGTCCAGATTTCATGGTTTGTCATACCTTTAATATGTAGAGAAGGACAATTCCTTCTCACATATAAGTGAGAAAAGTAGAGTCTGATATGTATTTGTCTGCTGTACTGACTGCATTAAGCTTACATTCCCCTATATGACACCCAGAAAACTGAGACTAGAGAATTATGTCACAGGAAATTATTTCTTTGAATTAACAAAGTCTTATGGAAGATCTGGTTTATTTTATTTTTGTGGGGGTAATTCTTTTGTTCCAAGAGAAATCCAGCCAATCTATTTAGCCCAAGTACTTCTGTAAACAGGGAAAAAAAGGTGGAGGAAACAAGGGAAACAGTCACTGATTCAAAAAGCTTATTGTATTTAATATAGATTTTTTATTAGTTTTTTTGTGTGTGTGATTCTAGGAAATTTTGTCCTTTAAAATAACTTCTTTATTAGCACTTCCTTTTAGAAAAGAAATGTTTTAGTTACAATTGGGTGTCCTTTTTAAGCAACAAAAGTATTTTTTACAGCTCCCAGTTGGTTGGGTCTTCTCTTTTTAACACCGAGTAATTTGCCATTTGTCAAGCATGAACCTACTTTTATGAGCAGCACTTTAAAAATAAACAAAGCCCACAACATACACCTGACAAGCTTTTTGTGGTGTATGTTGTAAGCAGATCCAATAACATGCAAACACCTGAACCTCACTTTGAAGATATCAAAGGTCATTTAAGTGAATGCACAATTAAGGTATTTTTATGAGTTTGATTGCATCTCTCTTGCGTATGTTTTTGAGGACTGAAGAAGAGGGTCATAAAATATTGTTTCAAAGATAACTCCCTGGCAATTCTGGGAATGTCATCATAGCGTTTACAACAACTGAGTAATGGAGAAGAAGAAAAATGACAGTGTAAGCAACTAGGAACATAAATTTAATTTAAAACTTATATTTTATGAATACTTCAACCACATAGCTGAATGTCCAGAAAGAAAGAAGTAATCCTTATCTAATCATTATAATTTTTTTTCCTGTGTTTGTGCTCCTGTCATGTAAGTTTCTTGGGGCAGGGTATGTTTGTGTATTGTCTAGCATTGCAATAATTTAGTCTGGATTTAAAGCATTTGGGTAATTTCTTAAAATAAAAATAATAAACATAGTCTTACTTTGATGTAGATAACCAGAGACCATTCATACTTTGCAAAGTTTTTCCAACTTGGTTTGGCTACAATCTTCCCATAGTTGTAGTAATCTCACAAGATGGGAACAAGTGTGGGAACGGCAATGAGAAATCTTTGAAAATCCACGTATACAGTAAAAAGTACCTGTAGTGTCCACTGAAGGACTCAGGTATTTGACGCATTGCATGGCAAAACACTCCACATTACCTAATCCAGAGGGAGGAAGAAGTTAATCACAGTTTAATTTCCCACTCTGCTTCCTTTGGGTAAATGACAGAAGAGTCTCACCATGGACAGAAGAGAAAATATGTTTGCTAGTGTTGTGCTACCAACTATTGTACAATGTGGTTAACCCTCAAATAAAAATGCATTTTTTATGTATTTTTTGGCCAATAATGACTTCCGAACTATAGCCTTGAATGAGTGAGAAGACCTCAAGAACATTTCTTTTTTTTCCTTAAAGCCATTCCAACACTTACACATAAAGGCATTAAAATCTTTTTTTTTTCATTTTGAGACCAATGTTATGAACGGAAAATGTAGCTAAGGAGCAACTTTTTCTCTGCACTGACTGCTCCTTCCCTCCTGCTTGTAATGAAGATTGCTTTTAAAGATTATTAGGATAGTGTTTTGCTATTGCCAAGGCACTGATATGAACACTTCCATGCTTTCATGAACACCTTTTTTTTTTTTTTTTTTGGGGGGGGGGGTGTTGACAACAGGATTACAATGATTAAATGCATATGTTTGAAGTAGGTCAGATAAATCCTAACCTAAATGCAGAGAAATTTTCACAGGGATGTTGGGGTGACTGTTCAAACTGAAATAAAATCACATGAATCACACATTTCCTGTCTTTTGAAGAGAAGGAGAAACTCTCATGAATTTTTCCACCTTACCACAGCATAATAAATTCTTATGGAAACATTCTTCTCCATTAAAAACATAACCACAGATCCACAGTGTGTTGCAACTTACGCTTTTAAAGTTGCGCTACATCAAAGTGTTCTGCAAACATTGCATAGCCACACAGGAAGACAGCACATGGTCATTAGTTTACTGTCACATCTCCCCTTACATTAATGACTCACAAGTTCCTCATATGGACAGAAGTCTTAGAGAATACATGAGTTATCATGCACTTCCGCTTCATTCCCAAAACATCCAGAGCTTTTTCTGATGTTATGAAAAAATTCAAAGGCATTATTATAACTTCCAGGGAATACCCTTGTCTCTAAAACACATAACGAAAATCAAAGTGAAACAAAGGCAGTTTCTTTGTTGTTAAATACTGTGTGAGTTGCAGTCTTGTGCTCCAAAAGAGATATTTTATCTTCTTACCTCCTCAGCACATACTGAGTACCTAGCATAATTATTAGGACATCATATCAGAGGCAAAAGAGCTTTGGGATCTGCCTCAAAGGATGTCTATGCATTTTACATTAAAACATTAAACTTTACTTATCTGGAAATACCTTCACTTGGCAAAGAATAAGACTGAAATTCCCAGGAAATTTCTCTAGGAGAAAAACTTCTAGAGAGGAGTTTTCAGTCTTACTCTTTGGAAATCAGTCAAAGTTTGAAGCCCAAACTGGAGTTAAGAGCTGAAGCAATGTGTTTTAAGCCTTAACCTAATAACAGAGGAACTTCAAAATTAAGAAGTGTCCATAGTAGGTATGACAGTTGTTGTATTAGGCAGAATACCTACCACAGCACTTTGGTTGAACAAATATTCAAATAAAATGCATGTAAGCTCCTATCTAACTTGCTGTAGAAATACTCAGTTGTAGCAAAGTGCTGGGAACTATGTGTTCCAAGCTTTGCTTTAGTGCTTAGGCCAGGCAAACAGGTTTGAGTGGACTATAAATCTAAAATATTCTACCTATTATATAGGAGGATTGCACTGTCTGAAATTACAGCAGGATAATATAATTTAGTGGTCCTAATCTTAGAGAAATATTTCATACACTAGTTGCTCCCTACATGTTGTGTTAACTCTCTTACTGGGTGCAGGGAATTAATAGTTCTGTGAATTTCTAGATCTTTTTACAGATATAAAAATAAAAAATAAAAAGAAAGAACTGTTTTATTTCTCCTGGTATAGTACATAGGAGCTTGAGGTTTTCTTGGTTGGTCGGTTGGTTGGTTGGTTGGTTGGAGGGGTTTTCTGTCTTTTGCTATCATTTGCAGACATTTAATACTATTAATTGTAATACTCATTTAGGATTTGTCTTCTAAAATGGATAATAATTTTATGTATTTATGCATTTAAATATTTTTCCTATTATTACACATATCCTAAAACAAGTCTTCTGGTTTTGACTTGGTTTTATTTGTTTATTCCTCCTCTCTTTATTGAAAGAATTTTCCATCTTTTATTCTTTAATTTTGTCCTTTTCAAAAACTGACCAATCATGTGTTGGCTTTTCTCAGTAATTACGTTGCCAATGTAGCTTTTCTCAGCTTCATCTGAGCTGTGACTTACTAGGATTTTTCATTCACTTAACTTTTTAAACATTAGGAACTGGTAAATAAAATACTAACATTTCATTTAGCATCCACTTTGAGCAGATTTTAATAGCCTTGTGGCCAGTGAATAACAGGGCTTTGTCTAGCAGTAGGAAACTTTGAGATAAAATATGCTAGGTTAACAAACACTCCATAAAACATTGTAAACAAATTGAAAAGAAAAATTTGAAACTCAAATAGAAAAACTTCAACTGTGTCAATGTAAAAAGAAACAGTTGTCATTTTTGTATTTTCACATGGCAGATTTTAACTTGAAAGAATTTTCTTCTTTTCTTCCTGGAAATGAATCAAACAAGTTTTTCCATTAGTTTTTGTATAACTGAGCTTTTGTTTATTGTATATTATCACTTACAAAACAGGTGCTCTAAACTATGCTTTTGATATCTTTGCATTGTAAAATTCTGTGGAAGAGGAAATATTTTATTTACCTCTCACTGGTTTTATGTAAATAACTGCACTGTTTATATATGTACACAGTGTGGTCACAAGATCCATTGTAACTGCAAGATTGGGCTGGATTATGGGGTTGTCTGGCAAGTTTCTACTGATCATGATATACGCTGAAGTCAATTATGCCACAGATAGATAGAATATGCAAACTTCAGTGAGGAGGAAAGACTGAAGTGGCCTTGGCAGTCAATCTTCTGGTATCATGGAAAGGAAAAAACAAGGTAATGGAGGATGGAGAGCTAGTAAGGTATTGAAAGAGGGGTGTTTTTCGAAGTCTTGGACTCTACCAAGGCCACAGAAAGGACAATGTATTTCAGATGGCATGCAGCTCCTCAAAGGGAGGAGAGTGAACTTCTTGTCTTCTGTCTGACAGAAAAAATATCAAATTAATAACAGAATGGAGAGGCATTAATGAGGCAAATGTAATTCAAATCAGCATGCCATGAACAAATCAAAACAATGACCAAAAACATGAAGGCAAGACATTTTTTCACTTGCTTGCATGTCAATTAGAGGTAAAGAGCAAGAAGAACTGTAAATTCTAACTGAGAAGAATAAATTTTATAGAACAGCAACAAGTGAAATCTGGCAGAATGATTCATATAATTCATCTGATTTGTCTGTTAAAGCCTGCTTGGGAAGGACACAATAGAGAGAAGAGGAAAACACTGTGAAGGAATTGTTGGCATCCCAGAATCAAAAGATATTGAACAAAAAAGGCATGGCTCTGAAGTCTGTGACAGAGAAGCACAGATCCTGTCTTCTGGGCTTTTCCATAATGTATATGGGGGCAGGAGGACAAAGGATCATTGTGGAGTATTGGAGTATTTCAATCTGGGAGACTTGTATAAAAGAAATTCAAACACTGGAAAAAGTTGCCCAGAAAGACTGTGGAGTCTCCATACCCATAGATATTTAAAACCCAAGTGGGTATGGTCCCAGGAAACTTTGAGCAGGGTAACTGGATGAGATGATCTCCACAGAGACCTTCTGACCTCAACTACCACGTGATTCTGTAATTAAAAAAATGAAATCCAGCAGCTCAAAATTACTACTACTAATAACTCAACATCTGAGTATGGTAGAAGTGGTGGATATGACAGAATGATACGATACACAATCTTGTTACAGGATAACTATGAGACCCCAATGTAATACAACTTCAAAATTGGGAAACGATACATTGAAGTGTACCAATGGTTGCATGTTTAGTAGGTATGGGAAAGTATTACTATCATTTTAAATGTATAGCTCGGTTTTAGCTCTATTTAAGAGGGATTAAATAAGCATAGTACAGATAAATGCTCTTAAACATAACTATCTTTCCTAAAACTGGCCAAGTTTTATATTAAAAACATAAAGAAAAACTCAGCTAAGAAAAGAAAGCATAAATCAGGTTGGAAATATGAAGCAGACATGTAACCAGTAGAAAGAAGTCCTGGACAACTTTCAGGAAAGTGACAGGAAAAAATCTGTTTTAAAATTATGTTTTATAAACTGATGGATTATGGATATTTGCAGTCAATAGCATGGGGCTGGGCCCCAAGACCTCCTTCAGGTGTTAAATATGTAGAGAATTTCTAAATCACTGTGCCACAAAATAAATTACATCCAGAAAAAGATAATTTTACTTTGTATATGAGAATGATGCACAAAAGGGTAAAAACTGCTTAATGACTGGAATGGTTTAGAAAATTCTTTTGATTTTAGCTTGTTCATTATTACTTATTGTGAGTAAGCTTTTTCTCATACACAAGTTAGCAAGCAAATGACCAATCACTAATATGTATGCTTAGGTTTTTTCAAAGAACTATTTTCACAAAGTTGGGGATAAACAGAGCTGATTTGGAAGACAATACGAAAGCAGAAAAAAGTTAATTAAACTGAAGAATAGGGTTAATTTAATAATTTTTAATAATTTAAGAATATAATTATTAGAAGATTAAAATATTTTGCTTCTACTGTGAAGACAGAATAACTGGCTAATTTTGTCCAGAAGAGGGGAAAAAGAAGATAACACATTATTACTAATAGAAAATAGCAGCTGTGAAATGCAAAAATTTATATAGGGAAACTAAGAAAGGAACATTTAAAACAAAAATATTGTTTTATTGCTACACAAAGGTCATAAAATCGTTGAAAATCATGACAATAACCCTACAAAACCTGTATTACCAGTTTCGCACCTTTGCAGATGACATGCTAGAAGAGCAAAAACAAGAGCTTAGGAAAAAAGAATTTCTTAATCACAGTGGCTTTATTCTCAAAAGAATTCAGGAGTTACAAGACTGAGGAAAAAAAATATTCTTTGAAGAGCTGTAGTCTATCACTCTGAAGTTATGATTTCTGAGGATTTTGTTGTACTCCTGGACCAGAATGAATCCCTCTGACACTTCCTTACCCCGCTTCCATGTTAAAACAAGCTGAGGTGATCTCAGCCCTCATCTAAGAAACTCTAGCCTCCCCTATGCCATAGGAGTTAAATATTTTTCTTACTGAAATCATTTTGATTTACAAAGAATGTACACAGAGGTTCTGTTACTGCAAACACAGTACAATTAAACAACAGGACAGCATTTCCTTTCTCACAGTTTTAGGCCAGCTTTCCAGACAGCACATCACTCAAAAAGCTCTCCCTGTTTTGTTTCTGTCATGATGACACTGGTTTTCCCTCTTTTCATTTCTCTTAGTACTACTTTTTTGGCTTGTTTTCTGACTCCTTTCTTATAGATGCAGAGCTACATGCAAATCAGTTACATACCCCTGAATTTGTATTCAGTGTAATCATGGGGTGAAAACTTCTGTTTTATTAATTATAAGGAGGATGTTTAATTGTTCACTGTGTTTCCCATATGAAAATATTTAGCATCTTCTTTGACCTCAAGGGGCTCTGTGTTTGTCCATGTGTCAAAAATGCTTGGTTGAAGTATCCTAAATTCACATACACCGCAAGATTAATAAGCAAACAATACATTAAGAACTGGCTAGCACAATACTCTCAGAATATGGGATTTTTTTCAGTAAGAGCCCTTTCTCAAAGAATGGTTTCAAGTATGACTCTTAAGAACTAGGAATTAGATGTTATTCAACATTTCCATATGCCTTAGTAAATATCAAAACATCACTGATATATTATGTTACTGACATAGAGATTGGCAGAGTGGTACATAATTATAAAGACCAGGAAGTTATAAAGAGAAATTTGGATTGCTTGGCAAGCTGAACCCATTCAAGTTAAATGCAAAATTATGCATCTAGGTCACATCTAAACAGTTGAAAACTATATTCTGGAAATCAGTAACTCAGGAAACAATGAGAGGTGTCACAATATCATTATACCCTGCATGATAACATTTCAGGTCTTTGAGGTAGAAACTAGGAATATGATGTTTAGGTCCAGAAAGATTCTCTTCTGCTAGAATTCTGTGTTCATATTTGGTGTCAGTTTGAGAACACAACTTATGTTTACCACTGGGAATGATTAACCAAAAAACAAAATAGCAAATGAAGTGAAAGTAGAAGATTTTTCATTTCTTAGCACTGAAAAAATGAAGACAACATGACTTTCTGAGAATACAATTTATTCAAATGCCAGGTTTCTATCATCAACATAAACAGTAGAATTAGTGAAATGGTTAATGCTAAGGTTATTGACCTAAGGTCTTTAATGAGTTATTTTTTATTGACAGAGTCACTCAGGGTTACATTTTCAACCTCTGCAAAGAAAACCCATTGATTTTGGAAACATTTTTGGTTCAGTCAGGTGCACAGACAACAGGTGAACGAAAGACTCAGTGATAGGGTGGTGGCCGTGTTGTGGACATAGAGACCTGCTCTTATTCCTCTAACAGCTGTCGTCGAGGTAGTAGTACCCCTACTTTATTCAGTTCAGTTATAGCTGCTGAAGGGCTCAGGTGGGAGTTTGGCTGAGTACTCAGTAAAGAAGTGGAAGAAGATTATAAAAAATGAAATATGGATCTGAGTAAAGAAAAAATTGAATTTTTCCTTGATTAGGACCTGAAGATGTCCTTGACAGGACTGTAAATCACTATTGCCTCACTAGCCAATCGTGTACCTGTGCAAGCAAATAGTAATGATGACACTTTCTTTCTCCTTCAGCACACAAGAGGAATGCCAATATCCTGAAATCCATAATTTCTGAGCTGTGATAATTTCTTTCTCTCCTGAATGCACCAATTTGACTGCATCTGTTTTTCTCATTTAAAGAAAAAAACAAAACAAAACAAAACAAACCTGCTTCTTTGGTAAGGGATCTTTCATTGATATCTTACCCTACTCTTCCTAAATATCTTTATCTGCTTTCTTGCTCTACATGCTATCAGCCATGTTGATACATGTCTTCCTTATTTTTGTATGAGTGGGAATCATTCTGCTCTATCAATCACCCATTATGGAACACAAGCCTTCAAAAATGATAGCTATAAGACAAAAGTAAAAAGTGCAGACATAGGAAGCAAAAGAAAGTTTGACCACCAGCCTAGAAATCAGCCCCCCAGATCTATAGACAGAAATCTTGGTGACAAACCCAGCCTGCTAATCTTTTATTAATTGATCCCCCCCCATGAGGCAGCAGTCTATGCTTCTCTTTCCAGCAGACTGTATTCCACTGGCTTATGGATCATCCAGCTCCTTGTTTGCTTTTTTGTGGCATCAAAGCTTCTGTACTTTTGCCTTCAGTAAGCTAGCTTCTTCGGGGAGGCTTAGGGAGCCTTCTCCAAGCTAAATCAAGACCTGCTAAGCAATTAATTGTTATCAGGAGTGATAGGCAGGTTTTTAACTTTCTTTCATGGTGAAAGCACAAGGTTCCAGATACCTCCCTGTCTTACAAACACTTGAGGTTATTAAGCAAACAGTGCAGAGCATCACCAGTTTCATCTGCTCTGAAAATTCATCCATTAATTTAAAAGAATATAATTGCCCTTTGTTTACTAGGTCCCCTTTGATCACACTTATGGCTTGGGTAGTTGGGCCCAGTTTTTGGTTTTGAGTAACAGAATTTGAGTTAGGGCTTATAAATCAAATAGAATTAACTCCATTTAATTTTATGTATATACAAAGCAAATACCTACAGCTGAGCAAGATGCCTCCCTTTACAGTCAGTAAGGGAAACAGGTATTTTCAAGGAGAAATTAATCTTACCTATTTCAGGTGTTTATATTAGGATGAGATAAATGAATCCCTGTATTCAGGTACTTGTTCCTTGACCACAAAGACAGTGCAGGATGACTAGCTCAGGTGTAAATATCTATACTGCCAATGGTGCTACCTTTACTCCAAGGAATCTTAGCACTAGCGTCTTCCCTGGAACATAGAGACAAGACACCTGCAGTTTACATGTGGCTAAATCCCATGCCAAACTCTGCGAACATCTCCGTCTAGATAACCCAGATGCCCTGCTCTGTAATTTACTCATCCATCAGTCAAAGGGAATGGGTCTGCCTGGAATTAGAGATGCCTAAAAAGGCTCTTGTGAACCCTTGCTGGATTCTGACATGGCTTTTGTACACAGTTTTCTTTGAAGTAAGTGCATATATCCCACTTCAGTGAGATGTTTAATTGCTACATTGTTCTTGTGCCTAGCCCAAAAATCTTTCAGTGCTTTTCCTACTCTAAATGCTACAATAGTTTTAAAAGGCTGTATGATAATTTACTAATGCATCAGAACTGTGTCAGTTTTAACTGTTATTTGGGATAAAAGAAAAAAATGTGGCACAACTATTTAATTTTGACACAATATCAAATAAAACGTTATGCTTTCATACTTTTATAACTACAAAGTATTGCCTACTTTTTTAAAAGAAATTAAACACATGAAGCAGATGTCCTGTGGGAACAATCTGTTATGGTCTGGCAGCAGATTCTCTTTCACTAGCTTGAGATATTGTAACTGAAACATGTACATAAAGTTTAACCATATATGTCATTATGGTAAATACTACTTTATCAGCTTTCTAGTTATTAAATATCCCCTCAAGATTTAACTGTTCAATCTATTTTGCTTCTCATTGTCCTAGCATTATTGTACAACTGTCTTTTATGTTACATACTATGGATTACCTTATTTTAGCAGTATTTTATGGTCTTATTGTTGCTATAGAATTTTTGTTTAAAAATGTTATCTTTTTTATAGGTATGAATAGGTATTTCTGAATCACAATTTTTAAGCAGAAAACCTTACTATTAAACTTCCTCAGAAACTGTAATGTTGGTACTTATCTTCTAGACATGTTTTCTGGTTACTAGAATCATCAATCTCAAAACTCGGCACCACAGACATGGGGAAAATTAGAGGCTTACTATTCTCAGAAGCCAAAAATCAGAGCAGACTTTGTCAGTGTGGAGAGTAAAGTTTCAATGCCACCTTTCAAAGAGTTGCCCTGTGCTTTACTCAAGGCCTAGAAGTGACATTTGATTTTGGGACTGTTCATGCAAGGTCCACTTTTCCTTGCATACAACTATATTGGGAGGAATGGAGTGATGCTCCCATTTTGCTAAGGCAGTGACCACGGACAAAAGAGATCTGTTTAGGTGAAATGGAGCAAAGAGATGAAACCTCTCAGGCACCAGGCATGTATAGAGGTAGATGATTGCTATAAGGGAATTCAGAGGTCTTTGCTGGCATGTAGAACTTGCCATTAGCAGACATAGATTGTAAATACTGTGACGGTTTTGAGTATTTATGTCAGATATAAAGAGGAAGCTCTTTACTGTGAGGGTGGTGAGGCACTGGAATGGATTGCCCAAGGATGTTGTGATTACTCCATCTCTGTCAGTGTTCAAGGCCAGGATGGACAGAGTCTTGGATGACATAGTTTAGTGTGTGGTGTCTCTGCTCATGGCAGTGGGGTTGGAGCTAGATGATCTTAAGGTCCTTTCCAACCCTAACTATTCTATGATTGGCAGTACATAGTCTCCCCACTGTCTATACCACAGTACATAGTACTAGTGTTGGTGGATCCTACCTCAGAACACCAGTAATATTGACACCAAACTGCCTCTAAAAATTTCACAGGAAACATGTCAGAATCTGGAGTCCCTCAGCACAGCGCAGGTACAGCGTTGATTTTGTTTGCTGTCACCACAGACTCTGTATTCTCACTCTCATGCATCTTGCCTCACAGAGCAGTAAACTAAAAAAGAAAATAGTGAGATTTAGGTCAGGCTTTTGCTTACACTAAATGGTAACAATCAGAACATGTAAAATGCAATCCTACCTGATACCAGAGCTGTCTAATTACTTAGCTTATCTTATCTGGACTTCCTAAAACCTCTGTCAGCCTTTACAGCTGTGGATCCTTACAAAGAAGCCCTTATTTCTCAGGCTCCAAATGTTAGCTTCAGACATAACTTCCACTGTTTTTTTCTTTTAGTTCTGGGTACCAAAGTTTTTTTTTTTTCACAAGGTAATGTCCATACCCCATCAGCTGCAGCTAAAGATTTCTTTTGTGTCCTTTTCTTTCATCACAAACTTATCTTCTAGAGTATAATTCAATATATTTTTTGCCTTGATTACATACAGCTCCACTGTAAATTTTGGTATCAAATACAAGTGGCCTTAAACATTCTAAATTAACCCAGTGCTCTTTACTGACATCACTGGCCTAACCAACTGTGAGCTATATAAATCCCTGGCTCTTGGTGTTCTGTGTGTTTAGAGACTATTACTTCTTTGTTCCTATTTAGCCCACTGGCTAACTCCTCCACCAGTCCTGGCTGTTTAATTCAATGGTTTGCAATCTGTGGTGCGCAGAACCCTGGGGTTTCTCCGCAAACTATTTCTAAAAGGTCTGTGAAAAGTAATTACAGAAAACAACCCTATCATTTCATGCCCTGGCTTTAATTTGTTAGCTAAGGGTCCCATACTTTCAATGGACCTTTTTAGGGTACTGTGGTTTTAAAAAGCCTTATTGATGTTACTTATACATCACATTAGACATTACAGAAAACATCTGTTATATATTTTTTTGTTGATCTCATTATCTCTTGGACTTTACTAAGTTTGTATAAAGACCATAAATAACACACTTTTAATGAAGGTGGCAGTCTCAAGAATAAGTTGCTTTCCATAGTCATGCCTAAAAGAAAAGGTTTGCCCAAAACAATTCCTCTATTGGGACTGCTTTATACTTCATTACAATTCTGTCTGAACTGCTAATAAATGCTGGTTTATAAATAGCTCTAAGAAATCTATTTGCTTATATCTTATAAATTTAGTTCACAGGCCTACTTTATTTACTGTCTAGTATTTCCTTAATAAATTATCTGGCCTAAAATCACTGTATTTTCATATACATTTTTAGTTCCAGTAAACTGTGCTGCTGAGCCTCTAAATGTGTCATGATACAGTTTTTCTCTGAAATCTCAAAAGAATAAATTATACAAAGTTTAAGAAAAATGAATTTAACTGTTACATATGATGATTTAAAGTTGCGCAGACCATCAGCTTTCACTTGACCTATTATGAGATGATTTAGAGAGGTCCAGAATTTGAGGTCACTCAACATTCTTGAACATAAGGATTGAGTAAAAAAAAAAACAGAATTAAGAAGTTTCAGTTTGTTGAATCAAAAAAACCCAAACAAACCAATAGCTTTGAAATTATTATAGAATCATAGAATCATAGAATAGTTAGGGTTGGAAAGGACCTTAAGATCATCTAGTTCCAACCCCCCTGCCATGGGCAGGGACACCTCACACTAAACCATGTCACCCAAGGCTCTGTCCAACCTGGCCTTGAAGACTGCCAGGGATGGAGCATTCACAACATCCTTGGGCAACCCATTCCAGCACTTCACCACCCTCACAGTGTCCAAGTTTTTTTAAAACTTCTCTGATCCTCTGTTGGGTTGCATTTAATTCTCATGAACAATGAAGTATGAAACATCATCATAATAAAAATGAGTACAGTTGCAGCTTCACACTATGGAGAGAAAAGGTCCCAACCAGGCTGTATCTCGAAGAACAATCTCTCTGATAAACAGCTTATCACGTACGCCAATAGGCTGTGGTTTTTGTTCTTTGTTCTGGCAGCAAACTTTCTCCTGTTTTTTGAAACAGGAATATTTTAACATGTGAAATTCAATACAGGGCTTGGATGATCCTTAGAAATTGTCAGCCACAATCATGAACCAATTCCCTGCCATCTTGTGAACATAATTCCCAATACAGCAATGGCAAAATATGGGCCATGTTTGCTGGTGACAACAGAGACCAGACCAGGTTTTCAATCAAGCCTGTGTATAGCCAACCCTGACAAGAACTTTTCACCCTCTGCATTTTGCCTTCTGCTAGGCTAACTAATTTTTTTAACTGCCAGATTTGACACTTGGGCTTTGCTGCTTCAAACTATGGGGTTTTGCTAACCTTGCAATTAAGCCTCTTAAACTGCAGGAGAAGTTGTCAGTTAATGCTAAGTAGTTTAGTAAGACACTGACATCCCAAAAGTAATAGTATTTTGGCTTGACAGGTTTTGATAGGGAGGTGGCAGCCCTGTTTAGCTTGTCTGTTCCCTAATTCCTGTTGCTCCAGGGAGAATGATGGTAAAGACTGACTTCATGGCAGGACTTGGTTATACTGTATTCCACTTTACTTTACTAGTAGTACATTATTAGGGTCTTAGATTTTGAAAAGTGTATTTCATCTTTCAGCTATAAATTATTCCACAAATTTAAGTAACTCTATTGTTTTTCTAATTTCTAGATAACTTTTTCTTGACTTGAACATTCTTGAGAACTTATTGTTGTACAACGAAATGACTGCAGCACTAACTTACAGCCTGAATAGGCAAATAGAAAGAAAATCAAGAATATAACCAGTTTTCCCACAGCTTTTGCTAGTATTTTCCCTATAGTAGTAGGAAAAAGGAAACAAGTTTTTAGAAATAACTTATTTTCTTCTTTTTAATTTAAGCTTAGGGAGGAATTTGTAAGAGTTCCCATTTCCAATTTACTCAAAAGTAATTCTGTTCTCCATGCTTATATGGTTCTACAAAAATGGTAATTTTAGCTTTAGAATGTATTTTTGTGTGTTCTGAAAGTTGCGCTTGCTAAAACTTGAAGAAAAAACAACAAGTGCTAAAGATTTTGGATGCAAGTACCTTAAAGATTTCTGAATCTTACACTTTATTTTTAAAGAGAAGGCTTTCATCTTACCCTATTAGCTATAGCAACACATTTCAAGACAAGTAGATGCTTATTTTCTTTAATAAAAATTTCTGTACTCAAAGGTACCGCAGAGCAGTCATATACCATATTTGATTCTCTAACCTTATTTTAATGACAGAAAGGGCAGAGGATAATTTATTTTCAGACAAAGGAATATAGGGGGGTAAAACTGTTATAGTCACTGCTCTGCTCAAATGGTGTAAATGGGGAAAGATAAGGTTTTACTTTTAAAAGGAAAAGTGCAATAGAATATAATAGAAAATTATAAATAGTCTTCTTATCTGGTTTGTGATATTCTATAGCAAGTATATAACCCTCTGCATCATTCTTCCAATCAATTTTAAAGTTTTAACCAGTGTTGACTGTTAGCAAAAGATAAACCCATAATGTGTTATCGAGTTAAGTACATCTTTCTAACTAGTCATATGGAACTTATTAAAGCTATTACAGAAAATATTGCGTGCCTACATAGTAAAAGCAACAAGATATTACTTTAACGTTTTTATTATTAATTTCATGAGTCTAACAAGAAAATCTCAACATTTTTTTGTCAGGCTAATGATCCATTTGACTGAGTTATTCAAATAGAATTAAAGAAAACAGAGACTTCTTTTTCCCCTGGAAAACAATTTCTTTTCTAACTTAGCTCTTAAATGTGTTATTTCTAATTCTTGCACTATCTGTTTTGTATGATTTTGTAAATTATGTTTTGTAACAAAACATGTAAACAGTGTTTGTGTCCCAAACAATATCTAACATACTTTATAATATGACTGTTCTCATTTATTCTTATTACAACATTATCAGGCACATTTTAACTTCTCAAGTATATTAAAAATCCAGCCTGACTTCACTGAAGTCTTAAAAGGAAACTAGATGTTTAAACATAATAATTATCTTGTTTATGAACATATTCTATTTTACATATACATTAATGTACTACAAGGCTAATTGTTCTTATTAATGCTTTAACAAAACCACCTTTTTCCTTGTATTGAAAATAACTCATCACATATTCCCATCTATGAATATATCACAAAAAAACAACAGAACTTTAGTCTTCTTAGAAGGCTAATTATTTTTGTTTGCATATTTCCATGGACATTGTTTTTAAAAGCAGTAAATAAACAACAAATGCATCACTTATGTAACAAAAGGATGTAATTCTGTACCTTTTTTTTTAGATTTTAGTATATTTTGCTGGAACCCAAACAGTGGGTTTTCTCAGTATTTTTATAGAGATTTTCCTATGTTTTGCAGATATCACAAGATGTCAGTAAGCACACTTGAGTGAAAATATGCAATCTTGAGATATGAAGTCTGTATTTCCTGTTTCTATGACACAATAAACATTGCCTACAGTGAATAAACATTTTTACTGGAAAAGGCTTGAAGAAACGAACGACCACTTTCGTCATCCTGATAAATTATGTCAAGGAAATGCCCAGACTTAATACCACTGAGGGAAAAAAAGTTCCTTCTCAGAAAACATGTAGGGGTGGTTCTGTCATTTCTGTTGCAGTTTGACTCAGACCAGTTTTTGCTAGTAGGAAGAAGTAACTTTCAGAATTAGGGGGGAATTATTTTAATGACGAGTGCCCTTAGAAAATAATTACAGAGCTGTAATATGGCTCCTTGCATCTCATTTCTGTGTTCAACAGCACTCCTGAGGTTTTAAATTCAATGCTGTTTCTGCTGTCGTTCTGAAGCAGCCTTTCTGGCTTAAGGTTTTGGGAAAGAATGAAAAAGAGCTATCTTAGCATGCATTTTTACAATGTAACTAAGCTGATTAGATGCCTAGATTCTGCTGAAGGTAAGGGTAGCAAGGAGAAATTCCCTCTTCCTGTTTTCTGCTTTTTTTTTCTTCATTTTCAGTATTTACTTGACACTTTAGGGATTCAGTTCAGGTTATTGAACTGGAAGAAAATTAACCCTATTGAAAAGGAACAAGAGCAGGTAGGTAGAAGAAGGGAAGGGAAAGGGAAAGAAAATGGAAAAGGCATGAGTCTTGTTGGGAGCTAACAGACTGATTTTCAAGCCATAGGTGTTACAGTGGCTTAGCTACAACGCAACCATGGTCTTACAGATCAGGCAGTTCAGATGACTGCCACACATGCCCAAAAGCCTGAAGAGGCCACCATTTCACTGCCTACCCACTCAGCTCCACACTGAGTCCAGCTCCATGTAGCACAGAGGATGAAGGCAGAGCTTCCCTCTCTTGGTGAGGCTGCACATTGACCAGCAACCTGGCTTCCCACCAACCCACTTCGCCTCATATATTTTCCACTTTGGAAAATCTTTTGCCATCCCCACAAAACTTAATTTTACCCCTGACAGTGATGAGGAACTGCAAAGTAAGTGACTTAGTTCCTTGACCTTGAAACAGTACACATTTTTACTTTGCATCCACTGCTCAGAAGCTCGGGCCTGGTTTTGAACAAAAGCAATTATACTGATTTGGAGTGAAAAGGCATTTAAAGCTCTTTTGACACGGCAGCACAAAGGAACAGGGTCAGTCTTTCCAAGGTTTGAAAAAGTTCCCTTCTTTCCTTTCCATTGCCATGTGTGAGAGAGAGTTGAGAGAACCTCGAAAGCTAATGATCACTGAGGAACTCTCTTTGTTAAGAAGATTTCCATAATGCATACTTCTTCTGAGGTGTCTGTGTCATGATGTGATTCCTTCTGCCAGCTCAAGCATGTCCTCTATCCATGTTCAGAGGCAGAAATCAATAGTAAAACACGCTGAGTGAGTATAATGGGGGCATTCATAACCTCTGCAGTGGCTGAGAACTCACTCATTGTAGAGCCATTGAGGAAGAGTCCGATCAAAAAAACCAAAATAACCCAACACAGTATCTGGCAAAGGACACTTTACTTCAGTTAACCTTGAAAAGCAGCAAGGGATAGAAGATACACCTGGATGAAGAAGTGACTCATGTATTTTCTGTTATAAGGCAGGAAAATACTAACCATTGCAAGATATTGTGCCCTAAGCTTCTGCTTCTTTGCCCAATGTCACAAAAGCCAAGTGAACTTTAAAACATGGAGAAATAAAGTGCCTTTATTTTCTAATATGTAAACTGCAATGGAATCTGTAGCACATTATTTTAACCACCATAGAAACTAATATTAGTTGCAAATAACAGCGAAAGTATGTGAATCAAAGTTTGTTCTAGTCTGACTCAGGAAGCAAAGGAATTCTGTTCACAATACTAGTCTTTGTTTCCCTTACAGCAAAATGTACTTGCATTAGTCATTTATGGTATTAAGAAACATTGATAATTGCCCTTTATAGTTTTTCAAGCATTATAATTTAGTACACCTATAATTGAAAAGCTGGATTTTGCAATCAAAAAGTAGAATGCAGAGTGTTGCTATGCAAAAATGAAGAATTTCCTCTTTCTTTAGCTTATTAATTTTCAAATAATGCTTCAGGGCTTGTTGTGATAGTTCTTTACAAGGTAGTAAATATATAACCAAACAGACTGTCTAGGCTGAAAACTAATTACCATTAGAAACTGAAGCATTTGGGCTTGTTATTTCTGCAAATCAAACAACTCTGAATACAATCTCCATATTAAATAAAATGCTCAGTGAACCATGAAGCTCTTCACAAATCTGGACTATGTTTTAAGAAGCCCTTTTTTTAGTTATTGTTGTATGCATGTCATTGCATGCAGAATAGTTGGAATATTAAAATACTTTTTATATTGAAGGGTGGGGAGAAGAATTAAAAGACTGTGTTAAAACTCAGGCTTGGGAGTTTTCAAAAGTTACCAGCTAGGAAATAAATGTGGAAAATGAAGTCGATATCTTGAAGTTAAATACTTTACATATATACAGAAATTATGATGGGGAGGCACATATTGAACTTGCTATCTCATTTCTCTGTCCTGCAGACAGACACCATAAGGATAGCAAAGCTGCAATACGGAGTATTTGTTATGTGTGCCTGAAAACTATAATATAGAGTTTATATATTAGCATTTTAAAATCCTTCCATTATATGGCTAATAATTAATAAAGTTCTTAAGACTAAAAATAGGCAATTTCTATCTCAAAAAAAAAAAAAAAAAGCTTTTTATTTCCAGAGCTGGGTTTATTTCAAGACAATAGCCAAGGAGCAAACAACAGGTATATAAGAGGACAACCCTTTTGTTAAAAAAATAGAAAGAAAATGAAGACAAAAAGAATACACAGAGACTAAAAACCACCAACATCCTATATCACAAAAGCATATAAAGGGTGAGGGTAGAAGTAAGACTGGTTTTGGAATCATTCTTCAGACTAATTGCCTGGTATGCTGCCTGTGTTTCTGTCAAAAAAACATGAAAGGAAAGTGCTGACTGATTATATATATTGGAATATCAAATTAGGATATACATTCTGAAATATATGGAGAGAATAAAATACACATATAATAAGGCTGCATTTTTATCAAGGCTTTCTGGCAGTGATATAAACCATGTAAGGGAACTCAAGTACTTTTACACGGTAGCTGTCATCTGACAGCTGAAATAAAATAAAACTCTATGTACAAAAAAAGAAGGGGAAAAGAAGTTAAAATGAGAAAATAGCTTTAGATACCCACAAAGATAGACAATGGTACAGAACTGCATGAAATCTCATGAACATAATTCAATCCAGTGCATTTGACCATTAAAGGCTATAATAAATTATATATGTTGCTTTGTAGCACCTATAGCAGTTAGGAAAGTAAAAAGATTTAAATGTGTAACCTCTTCTTTTCACACACTCCATCCCACATGCCTTTATCCAAGCACAGTGATTTGTTTGTTTGGCTTTGTTAGAGTCTAATTAAGATTGGAACTTGATGAGTGCTCATTGAATAGAATTCATTCAGGATAAAATAAGGTAGCAATACTTATTGGTGAAGAAAAATAATTGGAGGACTGCATGGAGGGATTAGCTCCTTTGACTAAAGTCATATACTCACCCTGTGTTACAGGGTTTCCAGACAGAATATTTCTTAAATCTTTACCTGTTTCAAAATGTTTGGACAGGAAAAAGTAAGTGCTATAATTATGGAGAATGTGTGCTGTATTCATTATACAAGACAAGAAGCCAAATTGCTGTTTAAAGTGAAAACTTGACTTCATATTAGCTATTGAGTGTTCATAAAATCTCTCCTTTCCTTCTTTTTCTGCTTTCCTTTTCCCCAAAACAGCTGCAGTCTGGGAACTGAAGACCAGATTTTCCAATGAGCTAACTTAAAACAACTTTAAACACAGCTTTTCAGCACCCATTAGCCCTAATCAGAGGTGGAGATCTCCTCCAAAAATACATCATATAGGAAGTCCAAGCTAGCTCTCCAAGGTCAGAGACAGGGCAATCTCATTACTGGGTAAATTAGAGGAGCATAGCATTTTGAAACATCTCACAGAAAATGATTCAAATAAATAAACCCCAGCTTGTGTGATGGGAAGAAAAGAGGATAGAAACAAACAAACAAAAAAAACCCTTGAGAAGGCAGACTTGAAGATGTCATCAGCATCCAAAGAATGCAAGCAATTTCTTGATATGCTTATCTTAAAAATATGTCTGGCTACAGTAACTGGCATATTATAATACTCAGTTCTCTTCTGCGTTGACTTTCTAATCTCTACTGTGTTTTGTAATAGGTATCGTCATTAGAAAAATCTCTGATTTACTGATAAGCATTTTTAAAAAATCTATTGCATGGGTTCTTTCTTTGGAAACCACAGTTCCTTTTTTTCTGTAAATTTCCCTAAACTGCCACAAAAAGATCCAAGTGTAGTGGCAGTTTAAACTTGTGAGAGCAAAAATATAAAGAATCAAATATATGCTTTTCTAAACACAAATGAAGATGAATGGAAGAATATTAAGGTATTTAGGTCTCTAATTACTCTTTGATATTCATCTTTCATTCTGCTATTTCTAGATAAAATGTTAAGAAACATTTAATGTTAGAAGTAATCACTATAACATGTGACAGGTGATAGGTCTGGACATAAGGAGAATGAATCTTAGCTTACTGAGTTAATCTTTCTGTTGGCATAGTAATATTTAGTTTCTGGTCCTTTATAATATGATTTGCAAATACATTTTTAACTGTTGCAATTTGTTTAAATATTTGTTTTAAGAAAAACACAGTGAAAATATATTTGCTGCTTTAAACAAACTGTTTCCAGAATGCCAGGACTCACCAGGATGCGTGACTAGATTTTGTGACAGCTGATGTCTGTACAGTAGATGTTTAATAAATGGAGACATTTTATACTAAGTTTTGCAAATTAATATTTTTCCACTAGTGACATATGTATTGGATTTTTTTTTTTTAAATGAGGTCATTTCTTTAAAAATGTAAGAAACATTGTCAAATTTAAAATGCTCTTTTTTGACAAGAATTCAGTAACTGCACATTAAGACTGCCTTAATGTCTGTGACAAGGAAAACATCTGCTTCAGCAGCGGAAATGGAAAGCTAGTACTCCAGATAAGCAAAAGAGGCTTTGAGAAAAAACAAACAAACAAACAAACAAAACAACCAACAACTGCTATAAGCCTTACCCAAAACTCACACAAATTCTTCTTTGATCAAGTTAGTTCAAATGGAACAAATAGCTCCCTCTTCCAATTAGCTTCATATCCTCTATCCCTATTAGCTTTCTTTTCCCACCCTGTTTTTCACCAGATTTCTTGGTTTTATCTTTATTCTGCCCTGGGAGGCAGAAGACTAAATCCAGTGTATGCTGTGACCTGGGCCTACACATCCCCTTAGCATATCCCTAAGGCAGTGTGTGCTCCTAGTTAAAGTTGTAGGTGCCTCCATATTCCACCCTTTTCATACTGCCTTGCCTAACACCAGCCACAAGTCTTCACAGGGGAAGACATTAAATCAGTTGAGTATGTCATATCTCCTTTACATTTCTGATAAGTATGCAGTGGGAGGCTTTCCCCACTCATGACCCATAAAGGGTCCAACCTTTAGGCCCACAATGTGTCCCAAAGTTTGTTTATGTAAACCAGAGAGTATACTCGATCCAGACAGCACATCTCAGGCCCACATAAGAAATACACTATAAATCTAGCCATTGCACTCTGTCAGTATGTTGACAACTTTTATTGGGTGAATGTCTATTTTGTCACCTTCTGCGTTTGCATTACTACGACTTGACCGGGATTTAAAGATTTGCGATTGATCCCAGGCCAGCTGAATCCAAGTCCAAGAGCACAGAAACTGCAAATGCTATCCTTAGTGTGTTCATTTAGGATAGGTGAGGCTTGCTGGACTTGCATGAAATAGTGGCCAGATGACAGCGCAGAAAGAGGCCCACTGAGCTAGTGGAAGGGAAAGAAATATAAGACTGGGATGGAACAGTTATATATGAAGATATAATATAGATGTTTCTATCTCCAACAAAGGAGATACATTAGAAGACAGACAGCATGATTTTGACAAATAAAAAAAGTAAGGTGAGAGAAAACAGAGCAGAAGGAAAAGTGGAGAACTGGTGGGTAAAAAAGACTAAGAAACTCTGTAAGAAATCTAAGTTCACAGAATCAATGTATATATATATTGATGAAGGACAATTACTTTCTAGATCATTTTCATACTTGACATTTGTCCAAGTAAGACTAAAAAAATAGCACAAATTTCTGCACAATGTTTCTTCATACTGTAAAAGCAAAGTAAAAATTCTTGAAACTGTTTTCCCATGCTTAAGCCCAGCACAAACTAACTAAATACTCATTTGCGTCAGAGTCGGAAGACTACCTAATTTATAGCTGTAAAGGTTATGCAATTCTACTCACTAAAATACAAGACCAAACCAATGATAAGACCTTTGCATTTACAATTATACGAATAACACTATAGTTAAAATGCGAGTACACATCTCACACACTATGGGTTGTAAACTACAATTTATCTTGTATTGGAAATTCATAACATACTTTCTTTAGCCATTGGTTTTCAAAATGAGGTCATATAATGTGAAATGGATTTTTTTATAAAATCAAGTGTTTAAAAGCTGCATTATATATACTTCCAGATTGTTTGTTTCTTTAGAATCAATTATATTCTAAAAGTTGCTGTATGAGAAAACACTTAAACTCTTCATGCACTGTATAGCTTGCTGCTGGTCATGTAAAAATGATAATAAAGGTAAAAGTCATCGCAGGTTTTAGATAAGCATTCTACATTTTTTATGTTAACTTCCATTTTAATGTGAAGCAGCTATAGAGTTTCTTCAGCAAAAATCTATTCATTGTTCTGAGTAGCAATTACTGTTGATAGTGCCATCAATGAATCAACAGGGACACCCGGGAGTGGTGGCTGACCCTCTGCCTTGAAAATTAGGAGATGACATGGAAATAACTCTTGAAAGCACTTTTGAAAGTTGTTCTAACATGTCTTCCTGTCTGCAATGGTCAGATGCAGTCTTAGGTGAAGACACTTAAATATAGGTATCTACCTGTAGGTAACTATATACACATGAAGGGAGCACAGCTGTAGCTTGAACACAAATGGATAGTGTCATTTTAAATGCTGTGGTTTATCTCTCCTGGCCTTCAGGTTCTGTATTGGGAGGTCATATGTTCCCTGTAGATCTTGTGTCATATCTGCAAGTAAATATTTTAAACATCCTAGGGCATACAGTGTGGTAGTAGATCTGTAAATTGAACAATAAAATTATGTCCTAGGCATCTGAACTTCCATTACAGTTAGTAGAGACAGCAGGATTCAGCTGTGGAAATACAGCTATACAGAATTATTATTTAAGCTGCAACAGGGTATCCCACCTGCCATTTATCACACATCATATGTGCCATGCAGATGTCCTATATGACATATAGCATCTCACTTACTGATGACTCCATTTAGGTATCCTAATCCAGAGACTGGATTATGCTTTCTATTGTGATTCTAGAAAACATAAATATTGTGCTTGCTGAAGTTAGAAGCTCAAAACTGGTGCATATAGCAGATACGAAAAACTTTTCCTAAAGTTTCCTGAAAAGGATAATCTCTCCTGCTCCTGTATTTCTGTGCAGAACAAGATAATGGCAGCTGAAGACTCAGAGCTGCAGTTTTCCTAGAGGCCAGATATCACCTATCATCTGATACATTATAAAAAGAAACAAGAAAACATAATAAACAGTATATAGACAATTTCTGGAACATCTAGCAACAGTTTTGGCATATACGTACTTAAATAATATTTTAATGTGATTGCATATTGCTTTCTGTCTGATTAAAGCAGCTGTATATCAGAAATATGATTGCACTTTCAGAAAAGAGGTAAATCATGTGCTACTCAATTAATTAGACTTATCAATTAAAATTTAGGTGAGTGGGAAATTTTTACTTCGGGAGGTCTTCAAAGACCTCCTATTTGCATGGAAGTCGGGCTCAATTCCATCACCTAAGCATAGGTGTGTAGGACCACTTTAGGTGTTCTGGAGTATCTTTCCTGGATTTAATCTGTGCCCTAGAAAAGCGAGATTCTCCCATGAGCCCTGTGTCAAATGTGTCAAAGCTGAGCCCACCAGCCAAGCTGGTGACACATTAGTGAAAATGTATTTAAGAAAGGGCAGAAAACTCTGGACAGACAGCGGGGGACTTAAAGAGTGAGAAACAGCAAGGGAACACCAAGGTCAGAGGAGGAGGGGATGCTCCATGGTGCTGAAGCAAATACTCACACTGCAGCTTGTGGAAGAGACCAGAGTGGAGCAGATGGATGCTCCCGAAGGAATCACAGCCTGCGGGGAGCCCCTGCCAGAGCAGGGGAAAGTGTGAGGAAGAATGAGCAACAGAGTGACGGTTATGAACTGATCCCCCTTGGCTCCTGGCAAGGGAAAGGGAAGTTGAGATTGGGAGAGGGGGAAAGAAAGGTGTTGTTATAATGCTTATCTTGTTGTTTCCTACTACCCAAAGTAATGGTTCCATTTTTATTTTAATTGGCAACAAAACAAGCTGATTGAGAGGGTAACTGTGTGATACAGCTATTTGTTTCTTTTTTGTAAGCCGAAATTCCTTTCAGTTCTCTAAGTCATACTAGTTTACCCAGTCCAAAGCTGTTCTAAAAAGTCTGTTTCTTTTGTCTTATCCTATTGTCATTAGGATAATGAAGTGCAGGGACTAAGATAATCTACACATATCAGATGTTTTTTCATTTCACAGATATTGCACTGTTTGATATTTTCTCTGTATTTATTGGGGGACAAGTGGAATTTACAGCTGAACTATTTAATTTTCTGTGAACTCAAATTGCCATTTCAGTCCCTGTACCAGATAAAGATGTTTTCATATTTTAACTCAAAATCCAGCTGCAGTTTCTGTTAAATGCAAATTAATACTTCAGCATCTTTGGTGGTGCTTTACACTTAGGTTAGCTATGTGGGATTTCTTTGTTACTGGTTATCTTGGAATGTTAGTCTTCGATATCTTCTTGTAGCAGGTGTCTATTGCAATGTCTGCTGGTGGACCAGGTTTGTTGTTAGGTGTCTGAAAGTTTAATAAGGGAAGTCATCTACCTTTAAAGTTTGGACTCGATGATCTCAATGGTCTTTTCTAACCTCAATGATTCTTTGGTTCTATGAACTGTCCCAAGTCAGATCTGTTTTTCCCATGATTGCGACTGGTAAGTGATGTCCCTGCTTTTACCTGGACCTCTCATTCCTGTTCTTACTACTTTCTCCCTCCATCCCAGTTAATGGTGGGAATCAGGCAGCTGCATGGGTATGGTGACTGACTGTTAGCCAAGGCTTATTTATCACATCCAAAACGAAAATCCCGGTGTAGTTCTGGGGATTGCTGCAGTAGTATTTTCAATAGGTATCAGGGATGAGACTGTGTCTGTTTTGATGCCTTCTATCACTCTCCTAAAAAGCTTGGCACTCTCAAAAAACTGCCACATACTTCCATGCTCTGCTTTAGGGCACCCAACACATCTTCAGCTTCACATAATGCATTATTTACAGAACAATTTTCACATTACTTAATGACTTTTTGAGCTGAAATACATCCCCCAAAAAGAAAAGTTGCATCTTACGGATATAGCGTAAAGTACATGGGGCTCAGAGGAGAACCATGATTAAGTACTCTTCAGTGAGGATGTGGCCAGTCTTTTCTACATGGGACAGAAGTTAAGCAGAGTAGATACAAGACACTCTATTATGCTGGACACCAAGGGTGACTGTCAGAAAGGCATTTTAAAGTAGACACATAGTTTAGCAAACAGAAGAATAAACATTTCACCCATGAACAGAGCAGAGATGATGAGAAAGCAAGAAGAAGTAGTATTTATCATGACAGACAGTGAGAAAAGCCACTAAGTATTTGGAAACCTACAGAGCAGTGTGCCACATATATCATACTCCAAACCATAATCCTAAAGAAAGTTATGTTGAATGGTGTTATGATCCAGCAGAAGAAGAGAGCATTGAAGGCAAAGACGATTCTGCAGCTGCCTTCAAGCTGTTACTGACAAAACACCAGAATACAGTTCATTTCTTTGTGATGGATGACTTCAATATTGAATTAAAATGTGAAAAATATGGAAAACTGCAGAGGAAAAACCAGGATGAGGAATCATCAACCAAAATGATAACTAGCCAAAACACATTTAGTGTCTAATATACCTTTCTCCAAATTTTCACAGAAAAAAAAAGAAGTCAAATTTTTCAGACAGGGAAAGAAAAATTTGGTCACCTGTACATCACAGGAAGACAAGTCATGTGGCTTCAATGCAACAGTGTGCCAGGCAGCAGGTGTCAGTGAGGACTACAACCATTGCTCCGCAAAACTTAAAACAGAGAAAGATACCCTCTGATTAGGAAGTGACAAAGATCAACAGTACAAAACTGAAAACAAAAGGGTAGTGTGTGGAACTCCAACCTGGTCCTGAGAAAAGGTTTACTCTGGTATATCAGGCAAAGGGCACTCTATTGAAAGAAAAAAGGGAAGTGCATAGACACAATATGATTCAGTTCAGCCAGAACTGGGTATCAGTGTACTCACAACAGGGATGGAAATAGGGTGCCTCAGTGAGAAAACATTTAAAGAGCTATGAAACACCTGATATGATCTGATATACTGTGAAAGCATATAGTATTTTTGAGCAAGCAATGTCTAAAATGGGACAATCACAAGAAAAGGAGGAGAATTCTCATTGCTAAAAGAGATAGGGAGATTCTTTAAAACAAATCATTAACAGCATTTACTTATCTAAATCACAGTTTTATATGTAATATTTGAAACCACATGACTGATCCCACCCCAACAGGATTTCAGGAAGAATTATGAGCAAGAAGCTGAAAACAACAAAACAGCAGAATATAAAATCGCAGCAGAAATACCAGAAGTATTTGACTCACCTCCCTGATGAAACCGATAAATGTGCTTAATGAAATCTAGGAAGGCGGAGAGAAAAAGCCTTTCTGAATAACAGAAATAAGGAAGCATGAGTCAGATACTGTGAAAGGGTGACCTCTGTGACTTCAACAACTGGAGACAATTTGTGCTGCTCTTCATCATAGCAAATACCATTTCCTGTGTGATACAACACATCATTAAGTATACACAACTTATAAAAGCAGACAAACTCTGTTTGATAAATGAAAGAGTAGGTCAAATATTTTTCTCTTTAACTGGACTCTTGGTCCTGAGTATGAGTCAACATTACTTCCATGAAAAGTCACTATTATCCGCAAAAAAAAAACAACAACAAACAAAACGCACAGACAAACTTGAAAAAAAAAAAAAAAAATCAGCTAAACCTAAACAAACTCTCCTGAAACTCTTACGGCAAAAGTTAACAACACATTGGTAGGCAAAACCAAAAGAGAAAGAAAAAAGCCCAGCTAACTAGGTATTTCTGATTAAACAAGTTAGTTTAATCTCCTAAATTGATACCTTAATTCTGAAATTTCACAGTTGAGCTTCTACATTCTTAAAATACTCCTGTATTACATTCTGATCTGTAAGGGAAAATAATAGTGAAGAAATGAACAAATATGCAAAGGATTACAGGGATATTTTATAAAGCATCCTGTAATCAGCTTTCTTAAAACTCTTAATTCCTTTTTGTGTTCACAAAGACCACACTTCTATATACAATTTTTCCATTGTATATTTTCTATTAACTCTTCACTTACTCTCACTCTCACATAGCAGCTGTATCTGTAAGAACAGATACAGAAGGCTAATAGTCCTCCTGCCATAGTGGGCTACCCTGACCCTAGAAATCCAAGTGGTGGGACGAGATGTAGGACAGTCAGCAAACTCTACTAGTTTCTCAAAGGAGAAAAGTTTTCTTAATCTACATAAAGTTACCTAAAAATATAGCTCCACTGAAATTTTATAGCTTCAACCTCAAACCATGCACATAGCATTTAAAAGATATAAATATGTAATTGTATTACAAAATAAAAGTGCAATAAATATATCATTCTGATAAATACATCAAAAAGGTAGATAATGACCTGTTCAGATCCATGTTTTGTAGCTAATAAATCAACACGCCAAGCCACTACCCATATAACCCGAAACAGCATTTCTATGTTGTATTACCCAGTATTCATCACTTTGACTTCAATAATTTTTGTGTGCTTGCTCAATACCACTACAAAAGATTGGTGGCTATAACTCAAATTAGAGTGCTAAGAATATTCTGAAACAATGCATTTGAGAATCTGAAATGGTTCTGACATTAAAATATGTTGCTAGAAGGCTCTTATTCAGCAATGAATTTACTAAAGAATAGTCACATACTTAAAAACAAGCTTATAGACAATGCAGTAAGGATCAATGTTTAGATACTGTGACAATGCATGTGAAGCTGGATGTAAATTTGAAAAAAAAACCACTTCCCTTTTATGGATTATAGATTATAGATTATATAATATTCATTATAGATTATAGATTATAGATTGTATTGTATGTTGTATGGTGTTTGCTGTATGCTGTATATTTATATGCAAATATTATATATTTATAAATATAAATGTGTGTGAAATCTGCAGGGGCTTTTGTAACATGCATATGTCCTAAGTAAAATAAAGTTGATTGAAAGAATTCTCAGAGGTACCATAAACTACAGAAGGCATCTTACATTGAGTAGGCTTTATCGCATAAAGCTTTGCTCTTATTTTGTCTGGATATGTAGACTGCTTATTCTCAAACTGTTGAGCTTTTAGCAGGAAATGGACAATACTGGGGAAGCATTCTAAAGGGAATACTACATATTACTGAGATTTCTGTAAAGATGAGATTGACAGGACATCCTTCAAAGAACAAAAACATTGGCCCAGAAATATCTAGGTTTTAAAGACAACTACAATTTAAGCAGGAGCACTCTATTAAGGATTGAAGTGAATGCATGATATAAGACATTCAACTCAGACAGACACTAGTATATTTGTGGGCATCACTGCCACAAATACAAAATGAAGAGTAGATTTAATTATTAAAACCACATAACCAATGCCCAAATCCATATGACTGTACAAAACTTGTGACAGTTGAGAGACAATGAGAAGAAAAAAGATCCTAGAACTGGGTAAAAAATCCCATTACAAATGCTTTGCAAAGATTGACCAGTAAAATCAAAACAATTATCCAAGCCCTGAAAATGCATGCACTCCTGAATAATGTTATGCATCAATAGTCAATGGGTCTGCTCTCATGCGTAAAATTACTCAAGTGTATAAATTTTTCAGGATTGGGGCCAAGCAACATAATGCTAGACAACAGAGCCCAAAGACAGTTGGCAGCCATTCAAGAAAAGTGCTGGGGGCAGCAGTATCAAAGCTGCAGATAGCTGAGTAAAATTAACAAAACTATACTAATGAAAGATTAAAAAAGAAACCCAAACCAAACATATATTTTAGACTTTGAACAATGCAACTTTGATTTTACAGTTTGTATGATGTTAAACTGGAAAGAATAGGCCAAGCCAATTACAGTAACAGGAAATAAGTCACATTTGATTTTTATACTACAGAATGCTCTAATAATTTTAAAGAAAAAAAAAAAAAGAGGACAAAGACATCAGAAAAAAATCACGTATTGAGATTTACCCTTGTTTTTTTTCAGGTTAAGGTTGATCATGACTGTTTAAAAATAGAAAAAGTTCAGTCAATGAGGAGCAAGTTAAAATACCAACATGATCACAGCAACTAAGATAACACAGCAAAGAATAAAATGGATACAAAGAAAATTATGATTGATGAAATTAGAAAAAAAAGATTATATTGTAAACAGAAAAATTGGGTACCTGAATTAAAAGGAAAATTTGACTCATGTTATAGTCCACTTATGACAGAGGCCTGTCTCAGGTCACTTAGGACTTTTTTTAATATCAGCTTAGGTCTTATAGCTTAGGTTTTCTGAATTTCTGCACTGAAAATGCATACTTCTTTTCATTGACTGTATAAGGAGACTAGAATCCTATCTGTGACACATAAACAAAGCATCTAAAGATAGGTTGTGTGAGTAGTGTCTGGAGGCAGCTGAGGAACTGGCAGCCTCTAGCTGGAAAGAAAAATCTAAAATAAGAAAACCTAAGGCGGGGGGGGGGGGGGGGGGGGGAATGTAATGCTTTAGAAGTGTTGCTTTTCCAGAATTAAATCTACTACATATCTTCAAAGAAGTACAATAATACCTTTGGAACTGCAAATACAGTCATATAAGAGGACCAGGAAGGTTCAATAGAATAAACGAGAGGGATCTAGGTTGTATGTTTAGACACAGGCAAGATGTCCAGCAAAAGGAAAAAATAACCTTGGAAATTTGTCCTGTGATTAGCTGAAGAGTTGGACAGTGCCAAAAAAGACTTTAAGGAGACCTACCCCAAAGTCGCTTTCACATTTCAGGGTAGTCTTTCAAATATGACCATGGACGTCCATTAAAGATGCAAAGATTAAGCAGTGTAAGAAGCTGAGATACTACAGTATAAAAGCGGTTTATGTCAGGGAAAAAAAATTGCCATGAGGATTTGACCTGTGAAGGACATTCCCATAGTATGGCAGCACCTACAAGCATTTCCACATTACTTTAGGATCCTCACTTCTGTCCTCTGAATTGCATTATTTTGGCTGTGAGAGAAGGCAGAGGGAATACCCTGCTATATGTCAGATCTGATTCACAGGGTAAGCAACAGGATGTGAAGAGGGCATATCAAAGGTCCACAGACCTCCATAATCTCAGTCATCCCCCAAACATTTATTTATGTAAATAGACTTAGAAGCATGCCCTGAAGAACAGAAAGTAGTGTAGGGAAATTACTTCTCTTAAAATGAGACTGGGAGGTTCAATGTCATTTGACAGTTTGCAGGAAAAGAGTTTACTGTTTCAAATATTGATTAAAACAAAAGATAGCATTAATCTGATATTTACATGGGTCAAACCTTGGAATATATCCCTCATATCAGTATTTCCAAGAGTGGTTAAAGAAAGGAACAAGCTTTCTTTGATCAGAACCTATGACTAGGAAAGGTTTACATTCTCTTTTTCCTTCAGAGCTGCTTTTAAAAGATAGTCAGTCTTGATGTTATGACCTAGGAAGATGCACCCTCATTAACAATCTAGACAAGAAAAAAATCTCAAACGCCTTTAGCAATCCACAGGTTTTAAAACTTACTATCATTAACTTTTCCACAGGTGACCAAACACACACCCCCACCCCCCCACCCCCCCCCCCCCCCACCTCCCACCCCCTCCCATCTTCAGTCATTACAGTCATATTTAGAAGCAGATTAGACCACATATTTACAACTTTACTTTCTAAACTATGGTTCAATCTAGGTTTTCATAGTAACTCTAACATATATAGCAAATCTACTACTAGATTTATTTTCTGCGTCTCTGACTTTCTGGTAGAGATGAAAGAAGGCTAAATCATAATTCTGAAGGGTTTGACCGCTCCATGTTACAGTTCTTTACATAGTAATGCCGGTTACTATGTGCATGTCATTGGTACTCCAAAAGCACATGTATGTATAACTAACTAACTAGAACTGCAGGTCATCCTAATGGATTATAAAACTGAGGCCTAGAAAATAATTAATGAGCAATGACCTACAACTAGTGTCGGATTCCCTGCCTCTCTCTGGACTGGTATTAGCTGCCATTATAAATTGAGGAGAGAATTCCCCAAACAATTGCAAATAGCCACTAGAGATTCCATGTACCAGCTAAGATGTGTCTGTGGGCATGCTAACAAAAGCAATTTCTTAGCAAGCAATATGCTAACCCCCCTGGGTCTGTTAATGAATCTGCTTTGTGGTAAAATTTTTAGGACTACTTGCTACAGAGATACTATTTTTTTTTAAGCACATTGCTTTCTGAATTCTACTGTTTCCATAAAGTTCTTTTAACTGAAATTCCTATTTCATTTTCTTCACGAGATTCCTTCAGCTCAGTACACATTTAGAGTTGGGACAGCTTTTTACAAAAATGTTAGTTGCTATCTGCATTTGAGAGTATTATTTTCAGCTTTATTTTGAAGCAGGGGTCGTTTGGGGTTTTTTCCTTACTTTTACACTGCTTTATATATACATAATATTTAGTCTGTAGTGTCCCTCTGAGAGCCGGACTGCTAAGAAATTGTTCTTTTCTGTTGTTTTCTGCGACTGCTAAGCTCCAGCTGCTCCTCATTTACAGACTCTCCCCTACAGAGGGCACCTTTGTCTTATTGGAATTGCTTCTGCAAAAGAGATAATCGGTGGTTATCAGAGACATAACTGAGCCTTAAAGCAAGATCAGACTTCTCACAAACACAAGGACCTTGTTTGCTTAGTCTTTTTAATTAACCAAGTTTTGTACTATAATTCAGCAGCAAGAGATAACAATGTTACATTCTGTATTATCGTACTCTCTACCAAGAAGTGAGGAGATGAACTGGAGATTATTAGAATTTATTTGAGATGAATTAAAGAGCCTAAATTTGAAGTTATTTTCTTTCCATCAGCAGTTAAGGGTGTTGTCATTAAAAAATATTTCTGAGATGCATACTAAAAACACTGTCCGTGGGAAAACAAGCTGTAGAGTTAACCATTTCCAAAATAAATCTTTCTAACAGACCTCCAATTAGTAATTTCTATCTGAAAACTGTTCAAGTGGAAGAAAGGCAGATTTTATTCTCCTTTGTAGGGTTAGACTATCAAAACTGACCCTAAAATTCTTATTTGAGAAAAGTACTAACTGACTGCAAGACTGAGCCAAAAAGTAATTTTCTTCCAGATTTTTTGGTGTGCTATTACTTATGAATTGTCAAGTATATCATTCATAGTATCTGCTGGTTCTGAATAAAACTGGCAATACTTTTCTTTTCAGTGTTATTTTTCAGCTTAATCTGTAATACAGTCTTCCTTTACAGGCCATTTCACTAATGTGTTAAGGCAGATGCAAACATCATTGATTTGTAAATGGCAAAGTGGAAATTCTAAAGAATAATCTTTCCTCTGTCATCTTATATCTGTCTGGGTATTCAAAACAAGCTACAGCTGTAAAAAGAAGTGCAAGACATTGTATTTATGTGACTCCCAAACAGGCCAGTACTATGTTAGTTCATATTAACTGAGGGAAAACACACTACGCATCAGTCTTTTTGCATAGTGCTTTTTTTTTTTTTATGGTGTTGCTATCAATAAAAGTTACAAATAGCCTTATCAATTCAGCAGCAGGCAACCTGTTGCAAAAAGCCTCTAACTTCCCCAGGCTGGCTACTGGAACCGATGTTGACTGTAAAGAATCTTACACAAAACCCAGCAAGGAATGTGTCCAGCCTTCCTTAACATTTTTCTAGAAGTCTCTCATAGAAAATGCATTCATGTTTACATTTTCAGCTTCAAATACCCAGCACAAAAGCACAAGAGCACAAAAAAAAAAAAAAAAAAAAAAAAGCCCCTGAATCTCTAGTCTAGGCTGCTAGATTAATTAAGCAGGCCCTGTATTAGTGAGTAATACTCTAATGCCATTGGAAAATTGTTTTAGGGAGTATTTTAGCAAGCTCCTCCTGTATTATAATTTTACTTCATTTTTGTTTTCTAATTATAGGCCAAGGCTGAATTCCTCAGTAATTAAGGAAACTTGTTTTTCTTTCTTTTTTTTTACAATTTCATTTGTAGAAGTCAATAGGAATGTTGCCCACCTAAAGACTGCAAGATCAAGAGTTTGTACCTACAAAAGTGCCCAGTGTGGAGATATGTTTCAATACAGTTGCTGTTACACAGAACAGTTAAAGCTACATATGCACTAGTAAATTAAACAGTGCCAGCAATGTTCCCAGGTACTGGTCTATACTGTAAAACTGTTCAAATGGCCCCAGCACATTTTGAGCATCCTAAAAACATATTTCTGATGCAGTTTGAGGGAAAGGCGGGCTGCATATCCCAGAGACCCCTCCTAGCTAGCAGGCTGCTGCCACTACCTCCTTTTGAACAGAAGAGTTTACAAAAATGCCTATGTGCTAGCTGGCTTTATTGCATAGGAACATTCTCAGGCACATTTAATTTGCCAGTATAAACATAGCTTCTGAATCTGTATTTACTGCAGCTATTACATGTCACTGTATTTAAAAGTATTCAGCTATTGGCCCTTACTTGTAAACTATGTGCTGGGTTCTAAGTTTTTATCAGTAGGAAACAAAACACTCAAGAAAACATTTTCTCAATTACATATACTGCTATATGCATTATTTTCCATGTAATTGTTTCAGCTTGATAGTAAAAAGTCAAACTTAGAGCTGTTAAGAAAATGTTTGTTTTGAATATAGTTTTATGGTTGTAGATAAAGCAGTTTAAAACAGAAAGTAAAAGCCAAGGAATGACATTTTAGAAGTATCTAAGCTACTTAGGATTCCCACTTTCAAAACAAGACAATTTTAACAGTGGAGAACAGAAGAACTCCATTACCAGCATGAGGTACCCCACAACATTGACAGTGAAGAGACTGTAAAGCTCAACAGCCCTTAAATTTTTTTCTCAGCAAGGCGATGCAAATATTTACCTGAAAAGTAAAAGGGTCTACTTGGAGGTCTTCCTCCTGGCAGTAGTGTATCAGTCAATTGGCCTAGATTTTCCAAGAACAAACCAGGGAAACCTTCACCATTGCAGACCTCACATTTGACTGCACGTGTTCACTACCACCATGTGGTAATCCTGGCTTAGTTCTCTTGTCCTGTGGGAATGCTAGAAGGTGGATGTGTGAAAACAGGTTTCCCACCCTGAAAGTGACCTGCCTAACTGGTTATTAGCTGTACCACAGAATGCAAATATTAACACAGAAGCAAAGAGCCTCATTTGAGCTTTATCTTCTTTGACGCCTCACTTGTGTCAATGTTGTGATCCCAGCCAAAGACTGTGTTTCGTGATGGATTCTCTCTTCAAAAAATACCTCCCAACAACACTGAGATCTGTGCTTCTATCTATACGCCCAGCAAAGGAAACCTACACACTTGGTGAACTGTGTCAACATGAGCCTATGCACTGAGAGATTTAGGCACCTACTCAGTCATGCAACATTTGGTAGTATGAGTATGGCACCTGATTTTTTTTGTGGATCTTAGTTGTTCTGTTGTTCCTCATATGTGAAAACAGAATAATCCTCAACTGCCTGAGAGCGACTGTCAGGCTGAGGGGTGTAATTAAGCAAAAGTACAATTAAAACTCTTTCTAACTAGCTAGATTAAAGCAACTTAGATGGCGATAGTTCATTTTTCTTGCTTTGAAGTTTATATTTTAAGTTTATACTCACATGTTCAGGAGAATAAACTTCATTAAAAACAACTTCCTAGTATGTACCTTAGACTCAATATTTTGAATGGATAAAATTATATTACTGTAATTCACCTCATTTTATATTTTTACAATTTTCTTAAATTCATTTCTTACTTAAATGCATTCACTGCTTTTCCCTTAAGTTTTGCTTTGCTTTTCAAAAGATAAGAATCAAATGTGGTTTTCTTTTGTTTTTCTTGTTAGTACATCTGTGACTCAGCTTCTTGGTTTCCAGTGTCAAGTACCTACTTACAGATCTACAGCTGTGCCTAAACCTAAGAATTTGAGGATTTGCTGTCTTCATAAGTCTATTTTTATTGGATAAATATTCCAAGAACTTATTTTTTTTTTATAAGCACTCGAATACATAAGCTTAAGGTCCTGTATTCATCCAATAAAATTCAATTGCATGTAAATAACTGAGCACTGGAGAGTAACAGACATCAGTGAAGTTATATTATTTATAAATTCAAACAAATAGTCATAATGAAAGTTTTTTGCCATCATCCATAATAATCAACAGTGTATATTTTAAACTGATTTTTTTTGGCCATACTACCCCTATTACACCTATCATGAAGATACAGGACCTTTTTTTTTTTTAATGTTTAATATCTATGCCAAGTGTTATCCTGTTTTAAAATAAATGTCTTTTGGGTAAATATGAAAAGAGAGAAAATCAGGATTTCCTGCAAGTTATTTTCAGCTCCTTTGGTATTAAGTGCCTTCTGTATTTATGGGTTTGTGTGACAAATTTCTGGCATAGAGAACCATTTGAGCATATATTTTGGTGCCTATTATTGATGAAGAAATGCACAGCAACAATAAAGGAAAAAGAAAAGATGTGACTGTCAAGTAGAGAAACTCATTAATCCTGGTCCGCCTTTCATCATCCACGTGATGATTTTAGACATTGAATCCAAGGTATTTGAGAACATATTTAGAGTTTCCCTTGGCTAAACAAGGTCTTAATATCTCAGGAAGTTTATACACTGTGAACCAGTGGTCTACTGAAAGCTTTAAAAAAGACAGTTAGAAGATGACAGGGTTAGTCCATTGACACCTGCTTGTGACCAGGTGTATGTGACAGAATTCAAAGCCGCCTCTTACAGCTTTGGGAATCCTGCACGGGAAATCATAATATGCTGGACACTATTCTAAGTGCTTGGATCTGACTGGGAACATTATCCAGTATGCCAATGTACAACAAAAAATAAGCAAATACTCAAAACATTCACTATGAAAGTGTATCTTGAGCTTATCTACTTGGATCTTCTACCCAGACAAGAGGACTGTGTGTCACCTTCTTTGCAAAGTCCATCCTCATCTCCAAAGCAAGAACAGTTTCCAAGAAAACCTCAATGATGCCCATTAACAATCTCTGCACGCGATGTATGTAAATAATAATAATAATAAAACCCAACCAACCAAACCCCAACTTCCCACCCATCCCTCACACCCTCCCCCCCCAAAGAAAAACACCCTTGAACACAAACCCCAAATACCTGAGAAAAGAAAGGGGCCTAATGGCGATATCTCACAGATCTTCTGTAGCTTTGCATTTCAGGGGGTGTCTAAAACTCAGAAACATATCTAGCATCATTCATGTTTCCCACCAAGTCTTAACAGACAGCCACTCCAATTCTTTTCACAATAACAGTGTTGAGATGCTGCATATGGAAAACCAGCTTCATTCACACACCTCCTCAAACACAGCAGAGTTAGTGAGGTGGCAAGAAGGGAAGGAAAGGGAAAAGACAAGTTATCCATTTCTGGCTTTTTCTAATCTTTCACTCAGACAATAAAGAAACAACAAACGCCCACTTCGTTCAAAGATGTGCTTAAACCTTATTTTGTCCGTATCACGTTCCCCAGCACGGCAGAGCGCTTCCTTCCCCCTGCAGGACGCTTCTCCCCGGGCCGGCCCGCGGGTTGCGGAGGGGAGAGGAGAGAAAACAGAAGGGTGGGGAGGGAAGCGGAGAGGCGCGGAAGGGAGCGCTGGCCGCGCAGCCCGGACTCCCCCCAAACCCCCAGGAGCGGTCACTAGTGGGCGCTGCAATTTCTAATGAGTTTCTCTAAGCAGCGCTCTTCTACATCGCATACGCCCGGGAACGGGGGGTGGGGGGGTGGGGTGTGTGCGTGTGCGAGAACTATTGCTTCCATATAAACGACTACGCCTGTGTGTGCAGTCTACAGGCAGCTGTCAGTTATGCTTCTTTGCTTTTCTGGAGCTGAGCTGGGAGAGGTCACTGGACAAGCAAGCACCAGGCAAGCAGGCAAATTACTGTTGGATTTTTTGTTGTTTTATTTTTAAGCCGGCCCTGGCAAAGCAGCACCCCCCTGAGCTCAGGGCTCAGAAGTAACGGTGTCGCTCCGGTTATACTACACCAAATATCTGAGAAGTCCCCAAGAAGCACAGCTGAAAATCTGTCGAAAGAGCTGTACATGCCACGTTAAATTTGAGCTGCTTTTGACGTGGCTGGCAACGTAATTTTGTTTTGGCTAGGCTGGGTGTGGGGCACTTATCAAAAAAGATCTCCTCCACTTGCATGTTTTTTTATTGCTGTTTAACAATAAAGGGATCTCTCAAAGAAGGGATCTCTGTGGTACTATTGCAAGAGACATGCAAAAAATACCCAGCAACCTCGGCACATTACCCGAGCCTACTTAGCAACTTTCAGACTTTGTTCCTCTGCTTTCCTAACTAAATACAGCAGATAGAAATGGGAGATAACGCTCCCATGCAAATGAAGACAACAGTTGCTCGCCCACTCTCCGCTTTGGCTAGTGAAAGACACGCTGGTTTCCCTAAAGCAGCTTTTATTTTTAGCTCCTTTTTTTTTGTCCGTCCTTTCCCCGGGTAGCCTCCTGCCTGCAAAGCGCCAGTGCATTGTCCCCTGACAGCTGATGCTTATCGCGCCGGGGGAGGGGGGGAGAGTATTGTGTTTCAGCTCGTGGCACTGGAAAACCTCGCAACTTTCTTTTGAAGTTAAATGGCTTCATTTGGTTTCCAGGTCTGAATAACTCTCCGAACTATAATGACCCAAAAGCCGACCCATTTACAGCGCCCGTCCAACCAACCTGTTTCTTCCTCAGTCGGAGCTTTGGCCAAGAAGGTGGGGGGAAGCTCCTCTACCAGCCTAACTTGCACCGTAATTAAATTGTATTTTATCCTACCGAGTCGTTAAAAATATCGAGCAAAATACAAGTTTCAGTAATTTGTTTGTATTCTTACCTGTAGGAGCTGGAAATTAACAGCCCCGCTTAGTTTACTGTTCAGCCTGGAGAGCGAGAGATTGCTTTGCAAACATTACAGTTATTATGTCTGCAGTTGGTACTCTTTGTATAAATTATTGATCAGCCATCTTATTTTTCTTTCTGCTTAATGGATATTATAGCATAGCCGTTTACACGCTATAGTTAAGGTTGTGTCAGCACTTCCATTTATAACATCCCCCTCTTGCCGAGAGTTTATAACTCGCAATAAAATTCCGCTCTGGGCTGAAACTTTTCAAGCAAAAGCTCGGACTTTTAAAGGTCTTTTACCTCCCCGTCAAAGAACAATTAAAAGAAATGTTTGTCTGCCTTTTCTGTTGTTGTAGTTGAAATATGGGACTAATCAAGGTTAACACCCCACCCACCAATGTTTTTCATTCACTGAAGTGACTTGAGGAGGAAAAGCCTGCATCTCGCAAGCTGTCAGCTCGTACAGAAGAAAAACCCAGTGTGCATTTTTTAAATATATTTATTATTATCAAAGGAAACAATTAGTGCTGGAGCAGCTGCCGAGCCGGCGCCCTCCGCCCCGATCCAGGGCCCCGGCGCCGGGGGATTGGCCAGCCCGGCGGGGACGGACGAACGGACGGATTGACGGAAGGACGGATGATGCTGCGGACCCCCCGCGGCTCCGGCAGAGACCGGGGCGCGTATTGGAAATCCAGGAACACTTAAACACCGGGCAGGCTCTCCAGCGGCTGTATTTCGATCAGCCTGGGCTTGGAGATGGAGCGGCTGAGCAAACCAATTCTGTAAGGGGCGGGGAGGGGGGGAGCACGGGAAAGAGCATCTCAAAGTAGACCACCACTTTAAAATAATTTAATGGCAGGGGCTTTGCACTTCATAATTACTGCTCCGAGCGACTTTTTCTACCTGTTGGTAGGTGAATTAACACGTTGGACTGAGGACCTCTAATGAGAGCCCGAGTGTAACTAAAACAGAGCTCCCCGCCTATTCCAGTCCTCATTTAATTCACGCAGGGAAGTTGGCGATCGCTTCCCCATCGCACCGCAGCTTGCTCTCTTGGCCGTCCGCCTTCAGGTGGATGTCAGCAGGCGGTGCCCAGCTCCTGCTCCATCCCTCCATGTCTCTATCCATTCATCCGTCCATTTCGCCCCCGTCCCCGCCCAAGACAGCCCGAGCAGGAACCCGGCCCCCGATCCACTTCACCGTTTGGCTCTGGAAGCTGCAGCGTGATCGAGAGGCTCAAATCAACGTGGGTTATTGTAGTTACTGACTTCGAAACGTATTTTCTAAAGTCAGAACAGTGATTTAAAGATAAAAAACCCCAAACAAAACCAAACAACAACAACAAAACCCCCCAACAACTAAACCACGTAAATAATCAAGTCACTTAATTGGCGTTTGGTATTTGCGATTTGCATATATGTGTTTGTGCAGGGGTGTGTGTTTGTACGTGTGTGTGTATGTGTGTGTGTGTCTGTGTGATGGAGGGAGGAGGGAGGGAAGGGGTGAGAAGGTTCCCAAGCCGTCGGGTACTGTATCTCTCAGCACGGCACGTCTTTGGTCAGAGCATCAGTGAGCATCACCGTAGAAAACTCACATTTCTTGTGGGGATGAAGGTGCAGTATTGAAGGACTCGGTGGGGGTGGGGGAGTGTGTGTGTGGGGGGGAGGGTAAGAGTGAGGTGGTAAATCCTGCCCTTGTACTAGCGCGCTGATACCCTCGGAGCCAATGAGATAGCTCGCGGAAGTTAAGCCGGCGGAAGCTGCTCCAGCGCTGAAGGGATAGGGTCAATCAGAGTGTGCCAAGCCCTCCAGTCCTGTGCTGGAGATGTGCAGCCACTTCTCTCACCTCTCCAGCTGTGAGAGGCACATTACACAGTCAGCTCAGGTGATCATTTGCTCCCGGATTCTCCTTTTTAAAGACTTCGAAAGTTATTTTTAATGGCTTCTGAAGTTTCTGTCATTCCATTCTTCCACCATTTTATTTTTTTTGTGTGTGTTAAGCAGGCACCATATGTAACTACAAATTGCAGTAAAAGAATGCAAAAGCAATCTTGCCGTGTATTATTTTGGACTTTTTATGATATGTGGTGGACAGTTCAGAAGTGTATGCTGTTGTTGAAGCTGCTTGTGCTCGGTGTGCTAATGCGCTGTTTGATTGAGTGAATTAGCAGTCATAACAATCTGGCAGACTGGCCATAGAAGTGTGCTCAAATTGATTTGTGTTATGGCTGGACTGGAAAATCTAGTGTTAGTTGTTTTTTGCCCTGGGGCATTGTTTGTACCAAAGTCCACTTTTCATTTAATTTTCCAATAGATTTTTGAAAGACCAAAAGGTTTGTGATCAACATTCGCTGCACTTTATTATTATTCTTCAGCTATTAAAAACAACCTATGAGTAATTTCAGGTTCCCCAAAACCTTGCTTTCAATTAGAGTAAACATAATTAGTGTGACGTCGTGCTTGGAATGGTAAATCTCCCTTTGTATCTATTAAGCATGTTATCTACTTGTCCTGTCACTGAAAGGAATCCAGTTTGTATTTGTATTGTACAAAGTCTGTGCTAGATTGACTATAAAACAACAATTAGAAAAACAACACTGCAGTATCCAGTTTCTTATTGCTAGTACAACACTTCCCATCAATCTCAACAGTATTCATGGCATTTTCAATGTTCAGTAAATATCTTGGTAGAGAAAAAAAAAAAAAAGCATCCCAATTCAGAGACTTGTATTTCTATGAGCCTTTTTTCCTGAGCGATGCAGGGGGGATTTGGTACGAGGTCCCTCGTTTTCCTCAGGCTTCCCTCCAAATAACAGATAGCTCCTGAAAGGAGGATTGCCGTTTGAGACCCCGGAGATTAAAAGCAAACCAGAATTTACCTTCTCTTTGCCAGTACCTGCTCCTTTCTTAGAATCTTCTGCTCAGCAGTCGTTTGCAAGAATTAGCATGCAGCATGATTAAACCTAAACTATTACTCTATTGATCATACAGAAAGCTTTGTGAAATCATTTAGTTTCTTCAGAAACTGGTGAACAAAACAGGTCACTAGACAAGGATAAGACAAAATGCAAGATAGGTATTTTTTAGGAAAAGAAATTAAAAAGAAATGCGGGGTGGGGGGGTGGGGGTGGGCGAAGGGGGGAAATACCGTGGATTAACTTAAAAGGGTAGTACACTATACACTATTCATCCTTACCCGGTGCCTATCTTCCACATGCATCCCCTCCCCCAGTTCATTCCTTCACACGCGTTCAGAAGAGAAATATTTTTCTGGTATTCTGAATGAATTTAAACGTTTAATTATCAACAATAAGTGATTGTGGTTGGGGAAGGGGAGCTGAGGTACTATCCTATCTCCTGTCAGTCAGGTATTCACATACCTTAAAAAGCAACAGCTACAATGCATTTTCTAATTGCATTTTACCCTTTACAGCTGCCCTCAAATTTGTAATTTAATAAAACAGTGAACTCCATATCAGTCTTTTTTTTAGAGCAATATATTACAATCACTGTCAATACATCTTACTGCTTTAACATACATTTTAATACAGCAAAACGGTTAAAAGAAAAAAAAAAAGGTAGACAGGAATACAGAGAATACCTGCCCTGAACATGAGCAGAACAGAAGACCTGCTTCAAACAATATTCCAGGAAAGAAATTAAAGACTTCTTAATTAGTGCAGCAATTAAGCTTTCTTGGTCGAATTTTAATCAGCCCAGGCCCTATCAAAGGACAAACAGAACGATTTGCAGGTCTTTGAATTTTAAACAGTCTTATTGATTTCACCACCATAAGTCTTCACTTGACACAGGGAGATTTTTCAAATATCAGTTACAGTAATTTGAGTTTTGCTGATATCAACTCAGGGAGACACAAAAAGGAAAACGCCCAACAGTATCATCACATGAAAGGGTCAGTGAGTAAGAGAAATGCAATCTAAAAAAGTTTACACAGAGCAGCCTCAAGATTTGTTCATGCGTTTGTGGGAGCATGTGAGTGTATGTGTGAGTTCAAATAAATTCAGTCACTCCCCATAATCACGAGAAACACTTACCAAGCCAGAAGCTTTGAGGAGCCTTGAATCTTTTCATAAATCTCTTTCTAGGTTTCTAATCCTATTGTTGCATTGAAATGATCAAGGTTAACCCAAACCTGTGGTAGTAAACCCTTTCAAACTACATTTTTTTTTTATATGATTTTGAACCATGAGGATTATATATCCATGAGGGCACACAGCAAGAAGAAAAGCAGAAGAGCTGGTGTGCATCACATTGTAGTGAAGGTGGAGAACAAATTAACTGGTTAGGTTTCCTAATTCAGAGTTCTCTCAGATCTCCCAAGTGGTAATATGACATGTGTCTGGCTCTGTCCTGATCTTCTCCAGGATCTGTCCTGATCTTCTCCAGGATCTGTTCTGATCTTCTCCAGGTGCCGGGGAAGGTGAGATGCAAACGGATAGTTGAGGCAAAGAAAACATGGACAGGGTTGGTTTCCTACAACTGGAAAAAGAAAGATGCAGTGTATTCACAGTTTTAAATTACAAGTTTTATGCAACACTAGATCCCGCCACTGGAACTCAAGTTGAACAAGCTCCTCCAGAGAAATGTTCTGAAAAAGCACCTAAAAACGACAGTAAGAAGTCTTTTCCAGTATGCGAGACTTCAAAACAAAATGCCACTTTGTATTTTCCTGGGTTTATTTGTAAATTTTAAAATTTTAGTGCACTGCTCTGCTAAACTTTCACAAGCAAAGATCACCTTTGTCCTTTAGAACACGTATTAGAACATGAATTCCCGTAAATTGAACTTTAAAATAAGCAAGTAGATCATACAAGAACAGTTTACATCTGGTAATGTGGAAATTCCCCTGCACTGAATTACTACAGTTGAGATTATCCACTTTGTATATGTGTCATCCCATGAGTCATACCTCACATAATAAAAAAGCAGCTATGGGCACATACGTTCATCACAATTAAACACGTAGTGTATATTTTTAAAGCAGGAGAACTACGCACACGCTGAACCCCACTTCTGCAGACCCCCCCGATCTATCCGAACAGCCGCTTCTTTGCCCCTTTAAACACGCCAAGTGCCCTCCACAAAAGCAAAACCAAGCTCCGGGCTTCCCCGACCGACACCGACGCCCCACTGGAGGGGGCATACCACGAGTTAGATCAGCATTCCCCGCGCCAGCGGCGCGCTAGTACCGCGGACACGAGTGGGGCCCGACCACGCCAGGCGAGGCGCGTCCTACCCTGCCCGCTGCGCAACTGCGCATGCGTGGGCAAGCGCAGCAGCTCAGTTTGCGCGCTGACTGGCTTGAGGGTCGACGAGTTTTCTGCGCGCCTTCTGCGCGGTGCCGGCACCTGTTGCGCAGCGGTACCTGCCCGGGCCAGGCCGGCCTCCTTCCCCTCTCCTAAATTACTTGTATGTCGCTGCTGCCCTCCTCGACACGGTTTCCCGGCGGCGTGACCCGCGGAGTCGCGTCCCCAAGCAGGACCGTCCCCGGCGCCACGCAACGAAGGGGCCTCGGCGCTGCCGCCAAACCCCCAACAACAACTCCCTCCACGTTTGTGGTCCCGGGAGGACAACAAACAACAACAAGAGTAACAGACCGGTCCGGAGGTTTCCGCTTTTGTCCGCGGGTGCCCCGGCCCCAACAAGGTGCGCGGCTAGCGCCCGCCCCGCGCCCCGCTCCGGGGGAAGGCTGGAGACGCTCGTGTTTCTCCACAAACTGTGTTGACAAGCGATTTCTGAAAAGGGCTGGGAAAATTACATCCAGTCTCTGGTGGGGTGAAATATGAAACATGTAATCTAACGGTTCCTGTAAGGGGAGGGGGGAGAAAAAGACTTCTGTTTCCCTCTCTGTTTTCCTGCTCCGGGTTCCTGGTTGGATAATTCGGGTTAATACTAGTGAGTGAGCCTTTTGCTGCTTCAAAGGGTATTTCAAGTTGCCGGAGCTCCTCCCCTCCGCACCGTGTGACAACAACAACTCGTCCAGCGAGCGAGCGGCGGCGGCGGCAGCAGCAGCAGCCAGTACTTCCCAGCTCATTTTCTCTCTGTCATTCGCCTCTCAATCTTTGATCAATGTACTTGCCAGAGAGAACTGAAGTCCTTCAAACCTCCTCTTTTTCACCTTCGTCTTTAACGTGGTGCTAGAGCAAGGACCACAAAAAGAAACTGCCCTCCCCCTCCCCTCGGCCCCAGCCCCGCCGCCCGGAGCGGACTTCTCCTCCTCCTCCTCCTCCTCCGTCCCCACTTGCGGGACACTTTGTGCGTTCTCTCTCTCACTCTGCCCCCTGCTCTCGCTCGCCGCAGCACCTGATCCAGGGTTATCCCCCCCTTCTTCTCCCCCCTTCTCCCTTCTCTCCTTTCCTCCTTTTTTTTTGTTATTTTTTTTTCCCTTTTCCCTGCGTGTGTGTGGGAACTTTTCCCCCCTCCCCCTGCCCCCTCCGCCGTATATGTGACCATGGCCGTACCGGCTGCTTTGATCCCTCCGACCCAGCTGGTCCCCCCTCAACCTCCGGTCTCAACTTCTGCCGCCTGCACTACCACCACCACCACCTCCTCGTCGGCCACCTCCTCGTCAGCCACCTCCTCTCCGTCTCCGTCCATCGCTCCCCCGCCGGCCGCTTCGGGGACAAACCTATTCCGCCCGGAGCCCATCGCAGCGGCGGCGACGGCCACAGTCACCTCCACCACCAGCGGCGGCGGCGGTAACGGCAGCAGCAGCGGCGGCAGCGGCGGCGGCAGCCCCAGCCTGGGCACTGGCGGCGGCAGCAGTAGCGGCGGCAGCAGCGGCGGCACCTCCACTCCCAATGCCAGCGCAGCCAGCGCGGCCAGCAGTCTGCCCGGCAAGCCCGTGTACTCGACCCCGTCCCCGGTGGAGAACACCCCCCAGAATAACGAGTGCAAGATGGTGGATCTGAGGGGGGCCAAAGTAGCCTCCTTCACCGTGGAGGGCTGCGAGCTCATCTGCCTGCCCCAGGCTTTCGACCTCTTCCTGAAGCACTTGGTGGGGGGCTTGCACACGGTCTACACCAAGCTGAAGCGGCTGGAGATCACGCCTGTGGTCTGCAACGTGGAGCAGGTCCGCATCCTGAGGGGGCTGGGGGCTATCCAGCCCGGGGTCAACCGCTGCAAACTCATCTCCAGGAAGGATTTCGAGACCCTCTACAACGACTGCACCAACGCCAGGTAACCGCCGCAAGGCACACGCATAGCCCGCGCCCCCTCCTCGCCACCGCCTCCCGTCCCACCCCCGTGCGGTGCGGCCCGGCCCGGCGTGCGCTGCGCTCTTTCCCGCTGCTTCCCGCAGCCAACGCTCGGCCCCGGGGCAGGGGGTGGAGGGGAGAGACCCGCGCTCGCAGGCCACATGCAGTCGCCCTCTTCTCTCTCCCCTGCTGCCCCAGCACCCAGGCGGCCTCCTCCTGAGCCGGCCGTGCCGTTTCTTGGTGGGACGGAGGGAAAGACGGGAAGGGGTGTTTGTGTCCCCCTCCCTCTGTGCCTAGCAAGTGTCGCCTTGTCATTGTTCCCTTCTCTCCCTCCGGCCGAGGCGTCCGCAGGCTCCCGGCGGCCGCGGGCAGCGCAGTACGCTGCTTATGCGGGGAGGGGAGGGCCAGCGGGAGCGGGGAGGGGGCAGCGCGGCCTAAAAGTGCTTTTTAAGCGATAGTCACCCCGCTCTAAGTTTATCCCTGGATGTAGCTTTAAAACGAGCAGCCCTGGGAAAAAGCTGCCCGAAGGGTGCACGGGAGTGGGCGGGGAGCGGTCGCGGAGGGAGGGGGGACACACTCGGGCAGCACACGGACACCCGGGTTTCGGGTAAATGGGTCGGGGCGCGGAGCCGCTTCCCGTGCGGAGGGCCTTGACCGGGGTGAACGGAGGCCACTTTTCCATCAGCCGCTGTCATGTAATCGAAGCATGAGAGCACTTTTTGTATGTCTTATGAGGCAGTTGCCACATGGCGAATGGGGGGGAGACGGGGATGGGACGGGGACGGAGGGCGGGAAGACGGCGAGGAGGAGGAGGTGGCGGTGGCTGCTTTGGGATAGCGGGGAGAGGTGCCAGGCGGCCGGGATGGGCTGCTTCCCGTGGGGGGAGGGGAGAGTGCGGTCCCGGTAGAGCAGGTGCCAGCAGCCCCCGGGTCCCGGCAGCCGGGGAGGAGGCGACGGGGCCAGCGGGAGCGCAGGAGGGATTTGGCGACTCTGAATCCTGTTACGGCGCAGAATAACGCGGGCGCGGTGGCGGGGACGGAGCGGGGTAACGCCGCGCTCCCCGCGGGTCGGGGCGGGGGGACGACGGAGGAGAGGTGAAGCTCCAAACTTCCTACAACGGGGAGGGGTGTTGGGGGCAAGGGGGGCGGGGGGGCAGGGGGAGCTTGCAAGAGAGGAAATGCCTGCTGCAATAGCTGCCCGCTTTGCAGCCGAGTGCGAAAGAGTGGGGCTGCTATCTCTCCATCTGTAGGTTACAGGGCTGTATCTGCTTATACGGGAAGGGGATCGCATAACTGCCGTGACCCCGAGATGAGAGCGGTCGGAAGCGCCGCCAGCTCCCGGGCCACCCTCCGTAACTTGGCCGGAGAGCTCCTCTCCGGGTCTGCCGGGCAGAAGCGGCGGCAGGAGCTGCCCCCGGAGCGATGTCGTAGGCAAAGTCCCGATGTTACTTTCGGTACATGCAAATAAACAGACCGAGCTCGTTCCAGTTTCCTATTGTCAGATTTCAAGGTGCAGCCACAGCCAACACGTGGGGAATTAACCCCAGGCGATGCCGTACTCCTTCCCTCCCTCTCCTCTCCCCTCCCCTCCCTTCTCCTCATGGCGGGGGGTGTGCCGTTCCCTCCGTCCCCCCTGCCCGAGTTAGTTGGGGGTAGTTGGGACTCATTAGCATAGAGCCCGGCGAAGTAGAGCCCTGTCACTGCAGTAGCTGTTGCTAGATGGATTGTTGAAGTTCCTGAATATTCAGGGTAGCAGGACAAAACAGCTTGGAATAACTTCTAAGCGCTGACATAACTGTAGCTGCTCGGGTAGCTCTACTGTTATTTCATGTGGGATCAACATGAATATTAATAGCTGCTTTTAGACTTTTGTGTGTGTGTGTCATGTAACTTCTGACTACTCTGCACAAGTTCCAAGATCTGGTCCTTAAAATAAACTCATGGAAGTTTTATTTTGCCACGGTTATAATGTGTGTGTTGTAATTTGATTGCGTGAAATTAAAAAATAGAGAAGCGAGAAACTTTTTTTTGGGTGGGGGTGGTACAGGAGCATGGGGACACCAATTCCTGGGCTTGGCAGGGTTCTGAAAGGGTTTGGCAGCCAGGTTGTTCCATGGGTTGATTATGTCAACAGCACAGAATCGGCCATGTTTCAGCTGTTTCTGAGGTCTGCTCTGTTACCATCCAGCATCGTAGAAATTACAGTAGTAGGTTCAGAAGTGGATAGGATTTGACCCTTAAAAAGCATAATTGTACTAGACTTATTTATACATCCATTAAGCAAATAACTTAATGGAAAGGATATACAATAGGTATACAAAATGTGTTACTACAGTATAGACGAATAAAGCAAAGTGGGTCAGTGAGTTTTGGTCAAAACGGATGATATCATCAGAAGATAAATTGTGTTTACTCTCTGGGTTTCCCCTCCATACATTTCATTCTGATTCTTCTTTCCTTACAAATTATTTGAAATTATTTCTGACGTTACAGTAATTACACAGGATATTTTGATCTACTTGGTTTAGCAATTTTAAGTTATCTTTCCAGACTCTAAGTGACTGCATATTTAGTAGGGTAATGTCTTTTTGTATCTTGGGTGAACACTTAACTGTCGAGATGGAAGCTGTAAGAGCCAACTCCATCCTAGTGGCTAAATGGTTATACTCATCAGATTCAAAAATTTTGAACCAGCATGTTATCACTGTTATATTTGTCTCATAATCAGCTGATGCACTTGAATACACTGATCTCTTTTTGGAAAGCTTCATCAAGGTTAATATGTTATTTAATCAAAAAAAGGCATCCAGATAAAGCCATTACTTTGTTGTTCTTTAAAAGGATTGAATCATTAGTTGCCAGTTGTTGTGGAAATAATTTATAGTAACTTACTTTGAGATGGAAAAGTTTTAGAAGTGTTTCACCAAAATGGTACATTTTAACTGTGATATTGCTATTTAAAAAAAAAAAAAAATCAATCAAACAAAAATCAGTGAAACACCAAGGGGTTTTCTATTGAATGCTTAATGTGGAGGTCTGTAAAGTGAACTGGTTTCTGTGTTTATTTGTGATACTACCAATAATAACATGATACTAAAGGACCTTTTTCTAAATTAAGCTTCTGTATCAGTTCACTGGAAAAATAAGCTTCCGTTATGGAAGATGACTTTTCTTTTCTGGTCATACTGACCTTTGCTTTTATTTTCCTCATAAAAAGCACTGGTCGCCTAACAGAAATCCAGGAAATAGCAAACTGTGCATTTAGCTTCCATTCCGATTAAATGGTTTGTCATTAATGGGATGCTAGAAAGCCATATGCCAAACAAATAAGGGAAGGATAAAGGCAAAACATGGAAAATATTTAGAGCTACTAGATGCCAATCGAGTCGGGTTTCTTGAGCGTGTGCGTGAAAGAGAGTAGCGAACTGCGCACTGGATGTCACCTGCCCAGGATTAATGACCTGGAAGATATTGATCCCAGACTGTTCCTGGTCCCTTGTGTTTTGAACACTTGTTGTGGAATTTTACCATGCAGGGTCCCTTCATGGAGTTTTCCCATAGACTCAGGCTGGCTTTGGATCGTGCACACCCGAGTAAAGACTAAAAGCATGTGCCTTCTGACCTCCCTCATGTGGCCAGGACACGTTAATCTTTTCTGACATTTGAAGATGATTTCGAGTGAGTTCATTGACATTCATACTTAAAGCTGGGAATTATTCAACACTGTTTGGAAACTATTTGCAAATTTTGGAAAACAACCTAATCGATTTTTGAATATAAAGGGGAAAGATGCCGAACATGAAACAGTTCCCTTCAAAGCCTGTCTTACATGGCAGTTATTCAGTCTCTGTTGGCTAGCTTCTGCTTTTCTCAAATTATGTGGACTTAGCATGTACTTGTTTACTGAATACTGCACGCTTGCATAGGCTTTTTGTGTTTGTATTAATTAAAGGAGTATCTCACCCAGATAGGTTAGTGCAGATCACAGATATTTCAAATGAACAGGTCAGCAAGTGCAGCTGAAAGGAATGTCAAATACATAGTGTCTGTGGTTTATATTGATGACCTTCCTGCTTGCCACAGATTACTAAAATATAATCAGCAGAAATATGGTAGGTTTTACAAGCAAAGGCGACTTCTGGAAGGTCAGAGGATAAATTGTAGTACCTATAAAGAAGGAGTAAAAGGTTTGGAAGTGGCTTCATCAGACTGGAAAAACCCTAAAAAGACTCCAGCCACTAGCAATTACAGAATTTTAATATCCATCTCATGGTATTTATTTACTGGTAAATAATACAGATTAAAAGCTGAGATCTTTGGACCACACTTAACTGCAACAGAACAGACTTTTGATCTAATAGTTGGTCCCTAACAGTAGCCCAGTGTCTGATACTTGAGGAAGGGAACACTTCTCCCCAGTGAACATTTGTCACCTGTTGTGCAGTGCTGCTGGTGCTGTTCCAGTGCAGGGGCGTGAGGGGCTGCTAGTGTTGGGCAGAGGGAGTATTTTCCCTGATGACTTCACATATTTTCCTCAAGTATTCAATTTGATTAACTCCCGCTTTATCTCATAGCTATGAATATCAGTAAAGTAGTTTTGTGGGTTTTTTTTATTATTATTTTTAAGGAACATTTCACTGGTAGCTTACATAAAAATGCAGTTTTATTGTCACTTTTCCATCAGCTTAGGAGAACGGACTGTGTGAAAGCGCAGCAAATAGCTTTGTTATTTCCAGAAACCGTTCCTCTCTCTGTTCACATGCTCACTTCAATCTTAGGCCTCCACTCTCTGGAGCTGCAGGCACAGTATCTGGGGCTGTGGGTCCCACTGGGTGCTGTGTAGGAGCACCCTGAAGTGTATCCCCTATGGGCTGGCTCTTGGGGGGCTGCTGTGCCCACACTCATTCTCTCCTCTGAGACCTCTCCGTGCTGTAAACCAAAATGCACTCAAAGTAATCTTATAAGCCTGCTTAATATTTTGTGATCTGGAGTGTGTTCCGAATGCTTCTTGGAAATGTTAAATTTGTTTGACTGCCAGGTAGTATTTCTTCTGTTCTCTTCTGTTACTGGATTGTTCCAGACGTCTGTTCTTGCCTATCTCTGCGATTCATCATCTAAAGTGAATTGCATATGAAGCACAGAATTGTCATACACCGGATTGAATTTTAATATTTTCCTCTTGAACTATATTGTAGGTATACTGAATTATTACTGCTATCTCTTCTGGTCTGATACAGGTAAAACCCTTTCAGCATTGCCTCTTCATGAAGGAGCCTTACAAGTTTAGCTGTGAGAAAGAATTTCTGGCTGTAGAAGAGCAGAGGGACTAGTCAGAAACTACCGAGTTTTATCAAAATTGTGCAAACCAGCAAACTGGAAGTCCAGAACAGCCATGATGCCTGTTTTTAAGCAACAGGACTGGATTTAGATCCTCCTTCTTCTTTTATAAATTAAATATGTTTTGTTTTTAAAACAACATTTGGAGCGCCTGCTTTGCATTATGAGTTAATTCCATTCATTGTTTTAAAATAGTTATTAACGTTTTGCAAATTATATACTTCACATGAACAGTAATTTTTTCAATAATCTTTAAATGTGCATACTGTAACAGTGCCATAATGTGGACTGACATAATAGGAACTGACAGTAAATTTTTAGTTGCCTAAATACGTATTTAAGTGATAGGGCTGAAGAGTCATCTGCAAAAAGCTATTATGATCCAGAGAGTTAATTCATATATAGATAATTTCTTCATCATGCATTAAGGAAGAATTTTTCTTTTTCCATTATCATTTAAATTATTTTCCAGAGTTGTGAAACAGAAATCAAAAATCTTTATATTTAGAATCAAGGTATTCTGTGACTTGAATCCAGGTTACTTCAACTTTATCCTTAACCTACTATGTTCTGCTTATTTATCTGATACAGTGCTTAGTAGGGAGCATCTCCTAACAAGTGCTAAGGTTTCATTTTGTAAGCATTGAGGAATATTGAAGTGTAATTATTAAATATGTAATTTTTATATTAACTGTGAATAACTGTGAACTGTTTTAAACTATTTTTCTTTTTTAGTGGAAGAAAAAGAGTAGTGTATTTTCCATAGCATAAAGTAGAAAAATGCTGTCACTGAATTTTGTGAGAGGTAGGATCTCAGCATTTGACCAAACAGTTGCATCCCAGTCTGGAATTCTTTACTCTAAATCACTGATAGCAATGAGCTGGGAAACCAAACCAAGGAAGGCTAGCTCTGTAAACACCGGATACTTGCATTCTCTCCTGTGAATTTCCATAGGTCTGTTTTAGAGATGGGATATTGGATTGAAAGGGCCCTGTAGGGCAGTTCAGGGTACATTTCACCAAAACTTATCAAACTGCTTGCATGTGTTGTGAGGAAATGTATCACAAAATGTATTTCAGTTCACGTTGCTTTAAACAATGTTTTGTGATAATTGCATTTAGAGTCAACATCTTCCTGTGGCAGGTGCATGAATATATACAAATACAATTTGCAGAATTGTATGGAAAGGTCTTGTAAATCATGCATATCCAAACAGTTTATTAGGAATAAACAGAAACTTTCTAAAATAGTATAAACTTTTTTTTTTGTTTTTGTTTTTAATATTCTCAATATTATACTTTTGATGTAATAAAACAATGTAAAGCTTTTATTGTGCACCCTTGAGAATACTTGTGTGGGTAACACATAACTTCCAGTTCATTATTCTGATTAATGGTACCCTGTTCACTCCAAAGCTAGTTTACTGTAGGTATTTTCTTTGCATCCTGCATACTTTGCATCTTCCTCATGAAAAAGAAAGTTAATTTAGTATGAAAAAAACCACACAAAAAGTTTGTTGCAAGTATCAAACAGTGGGATTTTATGTCCATCTGAAGGCTGAAATTAACCATAGTCCAGAAGCAGTGGAGCAGGTGAATTCAGATTTCCTGGTGCACCTTGCCACACTAACTGCCCGTTCTTTTTGCATTCAAATAAGAGAATGTTTGGTCATGAAATTTTACTTATCCTCAGAATTTTTAGGATTATTCCCTAAATCAGCCAAATGGCTAAATTCTGCTTAAATTCCTTTTCATCCAAAACAAGCTTGAGTTCAAGTAGAGCTTTCAGACACATTTTCTTACATTATATTCTATGCAATACTAAAATACTAGAAAAAAAAAGTACACCTTAATTATTAAGACATGGGTTTTTATGTTTAATTTGTTTCTTAGGTTGTATGACTGAGAGCCCTGTACATAGGTGTATGTACAGATTGCCTGGCTGGCAAAATAACAGTTACATACTGGAATTGGATGGGGCTGGGAGAAGGGGGAAGAAGGGAAGTACGTGGGACTGCTGCAAACATTTTTAGCATAATTGACAGATAAAATATATTTGTAACGTTACAGTGTCATGACTGAAGTTCATAGCTCTGAATAATGTTCGTATTAGAGCGCTTGTTAATGATACTGTACTGAGAACAGGTAATAGGTATTTTACATTTGGACCAAAAGCTGTTGTTCAGGACATGTCTCTCAGACATTTACAAATTGTCATATGATAGAAATAATTTTTAAATCTTACTTTTGGGAAATGTTTTGCTTTTTCATCTGACATAAAACAGTTGTAAGGGATCAAAAAGAAAGTAGTTACATAAAGTAAACTATAAAGGGAACAGGTAATAGATAAATATATTTTTTTATTACTATTTAATTACATCTTTGGTAACCTTGATTTCATATTGTTCTCATAGTAGTGATTTTTTTTTTTTTTTTTAATGAAGACCTAGATCATGATTTAATGTATGGGACAGAAAAAAGCTGCTTTCAGGTTATAGGTACTGTATTTTTAAGAGCAGATCAAACAATGTATTACATTTTTATTGGTGATAAATCTAGTCACGGCTTATTAATAGTTTGAACGTTCTTTAAAAACATAGCTAAAACTATTGTTTTTGAACTATACTTTCCCAAATGTAATAAAAATGTAAACTTAATATTTTAATTAGTTTTATATCATGTTTTAATGGATGCCAGCATTGTCTGTCTTTACAAAGCATATAATTTATTTCCATTCTCCCGGCCTGCTATAAAAACATTTCTTTGTTGGAGAAGGTCACCTGTAGGACTTAGCTATTTACATTAATATAAAAAAGCTGTGGTATTAACCATATGCTTAACTTTAAGAATGTGGATAGTCCTGTTGCTTTCAGTAGCCTACATACATCTTCTAAACCAAGCATATGCAAGATATATTTGGTAATGCTGTAAAAGAACTAGTTGACATCTTTGATAGGAAGCTGTCTTACTGTGTAATTTCTGGCATTTGTGGGGACAGTTTGAAGGCATTGAAAAAATGCTTTAGTTTTAGTGTTCTGTAAATTAACACCTGTTGTGTAAAGTAGATTAATGATGCATTTTTTAAATGGTTTTGTAAGTACTGCCTTCTTTCAGTATTAATTTTAGGAGATTGGGGCAATGTTGTGACAGGAATTAGTATCATAATTTGGTATAACCCATGGTATATACCAAATACTCCCTGCTGTGGGTTTTTTCTATTAATCTTTGTAGCACAGGAGTGGCCTATATCTTTTCAAGGGCTTGGGCACTTCCAAGATGTGTGCCATGGCTGTCACTTTTCACATTTTAGTTCTGATACTCGCTAATAGTTGGTGGGAAGGAAGTGAAACCATTTTCCAATTGTTTGCTGTTTCCTTAAATTTCTGCTTAAAAGCTTAAAAAAAAGGTGTGGGGGAAGGAAAATACCTTAAGTGTGTAATAAGGACTGATGCGAGTGAAAAATCATATGTTCTCTCTCTTTTTTATTTCTCTTTTAGCTTGTTAGAACAATTCTTGCAGTATAGGTGGTATGTAGGACTTTATTATTTGTGTCTGTATGTATTGCTAAAGACTAATTCCACAGGTCCGTTGCAAAATTTGTATATTGCTGTAATTCAAAGCAGAATTTATTGATTGTAGTTTTTGTGCCTTTTTGCTTTCTATTTTTGTGTGCTTTATTTATTTATTTATTTATTTACTACTCATGACTTTTAACAGGCCAGGTTAAAAAAATAAACATAAAATGCTAAATAAATTATTTTGTCTTACATTATTTGGTATTGTAGATGGCTTATGATTCTACTGATTCCCTTCAAAATTAATTCGCTGCTGAAATATCATGTTAAAGATAATAGTAGAATTTAACCGCATATAGCCGTTTCAGGAGCACACATGCAGTTTATTTAAGGTAGGGGTCATAACATTTCCTGGGGAGGACATTAGTGAGGTTTTTAGTTGAGATGTTTGTGTATAGCCACAGCTGTTGGACTGGCTTGAGGCCACCACAAAGTACAACAGGTAGGAAGTGGGTAAGAATTAATAAATTTCAACAGATTTTACTGTTCAGAGTTTCTCTGGCTTCATTCCGGTAGAGTGGAGGAAAGGATGGAATATAGCTTCAGAAGAGGCAGTGCACCTTCACAGTATGTAGATCTCAGATATACACACTGAGAAGGTAATTTGGTTGAAGATCCTGTATTTCTTTGCCTGTTATCCTTCGTCTGCTCTTTGAATATGTTGTTAGAAGCTGCGTTGGTGTTTGACTCCCTGTGGAGAGTTTCCTGCAGAGATCAGTCTGTCTGTGGGCTTAGATAGGGCAGGCAGTTCTTTGTGTCTTCTGGCCTTTGGTCTGCGTATGGACTTAGAATCATAGGATAGTTAGGGTTGGAAAGGACCTTAAGATCATCTAGTTCTAACCCCTCTGCCATGGGCAGGGATGCCTCACCCTAGACCGTGTTACCCAAGGCTCTGTCCAACCTGGCCTTGAACGCTGCCAGGGATGAAGCATTCACAACTTTCTTGGGCAACCTGCTCCAGTGCCTCACCACCCTCACAGTGAAGAACTTCGTCCTGATACCTTCAGTATCTAACCTGAACCTACCCTGTTTTAAGTTTGAACCCATTCCCCCCTTGTCCTATCAGTACAGTCCCTAATGAAGTGTCCCCCTCTTAGCATCCTTCTAGGCCCCCTTCAGGTTGTTCTTTAAGGACTGGTGCATCCATGACATTTAGCTCTGCTGCTGGGCCTTTGCTGATGTGGGTCTGCCAAGTACAGTTTTCATCTTTTCTGGTGACCCCGTCTATGATTTTGTCTTGTTTTGCCTTATTCTACATGTTTTATTACTTAAATTAGGCTAATACAATGGTATCATGAGAGGTAATACAGTAATAGTTACGAAATGCATTGTGAAGCGTACATGTATTCACCCGTATTCCAGAGTATGACTACATGAGTAAAACATTTTGACATTTAGGGAGAAGGATGTCGTCAGTAAAAACTGCTGGCATTGTTATGTGATAAGGTTGTCTGCTCTTTTATTTGGTGTGCCAGCTGATGAAAGAAAAATATTTATCTTTTTAGAGGTGAAAAACACAGGCTTTTTCATCAGCTTAAATGAAAAGAGCCAACTAGTTCTAAACACTGTTTTGTGAAATCATGTTTCACCCCTGTAAGTGGATTTATGTGTGGAAGGTGTGCTGCAGTCTGGATGGATCTGTCTCTTCAGCTTGGCTAATCGTTTCCTTTCACAAATCCAGAACGTATGCAGATTTGAACTTGTAGCCAGGAAAAAGTGGCTGCCGTGCTTCAAATTGCCAAAGGTCCTCAAGGGACAGAAACTTGACCTGGTTTTATGAAACCATAGAATTACATTTATACAGGTTACCCCATGGGAAAGGAATGAACTGATCCCAATTCATTTCTAAATACTAGGGCCTTATGGGTTACATTTGGATTTTCTTCTACACTTGTTTTTCTACTAAATTTTTCTGAGGACATTTTTAGAAACTTACTTTACATTAGGTATGGGTCATGTGCCTAATATTTAACAGTTCAGTGTTCTGATTCTTTAAAATGTGTGATGGTTTCTCAGTATAATTAAGGTAAGGTTTAAATTACGGCATTTCTTCAGTATAGGCTAAATCCTCAAACCATGAACTCTCTGGGTTTAATCACTTAGGCTTCGTTTTGCTGCATGTGAAATGCGAACATAGAGCAGGCAGTGACTGTAATTAGTACATGTCATACAGTCTACGGAGAAGAGTGTGACTCTGCCGGCAGGTCATTAGGCTGCTCACCTGGGATGTGGGACCTGGTGGATCAAGGTTCAAAAAGGTTTGGTTACCCAGTGAGACAGTTTACAAGAAGATGCCAAGACTCCTTTCTTCCTTCCTCCAAAATAACCTTTCCCCTCCTCACAGTTACACTGAAAATTTGAGATTTGGAAAATCTGGGTTCAGACCTCCTCTTGAAATCAGTGAAAGTATAGATGCTACCGTGGCTTCCTATTTCAGTACTTTGGTTTGAGCTAGAAGCCTAAATACCCTACAGTGAGTGGTTACCCCTCCTGGTGGTGTGGTGTGGTACTTAAAAGTGTCCCAGTGTTTCTCCAGTGTAGTTCCAGGTTGGAGTAAGTGAGCTAAGCTAAAACAGTGGGCCCTAAGGACGGGAAAGGGTTCCTTAGTTCATTTGAATATCTGAAACTACACGCTTACAGGGTTATGTTAAAATTAGAATTAGCTTGCATTTGATTTATTTAACAAACTAAGTGAATGCTCTGTTCAGCTTAAGTTTGCCTCAGCAATTACTATCCCATAGAGGCTCTGCAAACCTTCCAGGCTTTGCTTCCACCTTCTTGTGGAAACCGTTTCCTATTCTCAGGCAATCTTTCCCATCCTTTAAAGACATTTTCAGTGCTGAAATTGGCGTTAAGTGCCTGCATAAGTCTACCTGTTTCTAGTGAATGAGTGACAGATCTGAATACTGCTCATCTTGTATAGATTGCTTTTTTCTTTATACACCATCTTAACGCTTTAGAACACTGAACAGCTCAGCTGATGATCCCTGGCTGTAGACTTCCTACTCTTCCATGTGGATGTGACAGAGGAGGCTTTCGTGTGGAATTACTGCTACCACTGTCACCTAGTTCTGAGTTTGTAAGCCACTCTTTTGGCTTGGGCATAAGGGATTTGCAGGTGAGAAATGGGAACAATGGTGTTACCACAACAAGTAAGAAGATACCTATTTACTCTGCTTTTCACTCTGGTGAATTTTTCCATACAGTTTTTATTAAATCATTCATGACCTTGCCAGTCTGAATAACCAAACTGGTTTGTGAGGCATTATTATAGGCCCATTATCCACAGCCTGTGCTTCCTTTGACTGGCAAACTTAAGGGCAAATCTTCTAAATAGTTATTACTTATCACTGTTATGTATTTATTATAAATATGTACATAATGTCCCTTTCTAATTCACCTCAAAGAAGTGGTTGTGTTGATCCCTATGCTCCTTTTTTGGCTTTTTCTAAGCCCTATGCTTTTAGAGTGATTCAGTTTTTGTTGATGCCATCAACAGGTTTGACTGCTGTGTGATGCTGATAGCCTGAGTGGGTAGAGAAAGACATTTTTTCCAAGACAAAGAGAATGGTTTTATTCCCAAATGATTTTTAATGGAAGGTAGAGGTCCTGTCTAAGGCATTTGACTTACCAATAGAAGATTTTGACTGCTGTTTGAATTTGGTGGTAAAGAAGGGAAATCTTTAAGATCAGCTGTAGTGGCAGTGAATGCTTCATTGTGATTGAAATGTTAGTCTTAAATTTTCTTTGCGTCTGAACTAGAGAGGAAGAAATTCCTTAGTTATCTCTTTAATCATAAAGCAACAACTCAATGAAGGAACGAATTCAGATCTTTGAAAATGCAAACTCGCTCTTTCCCTCTCCTCTCCTGTTTATTTTCTTCCCCTCACATAGCACTCTGGATTTTGAAGAAACTTAAGATGAAAATTTACAGTACTTCATGGAAGCCCTATTTTATTAGGTGCTGTGGAAACTTTAAATACAGAGGATTCTTGGCTGGAAGCAGTTACTCACCCTAGCAGGGACAAGAGCCCTGAGGCTATGGGGCTGGGAACATGCTGAAGAGTAGCATGGTGAAGAGACAGAAGTGAAAGGCTGGTTGACAGCATGTTAAAGCAAATTTACCCGGTGTTATTGTTACATGCAGCTTTCTGAGTTTACATATGTATGATCAAATTTTCAGTCTTTGGATCACAAATGTTGCCTTTGCTAAGTAGGACTGTGTTTAGAGCAGTGCCTGGGAAAACAACCAAGAAGAATAAACTTTGCTCTGGAGTTTGATGTGGGGTGAGATTCTTGTGGCACAGATGCTTGAAATAGTTCGTTAGACACATTTGGGTTAGGTTTTTTTTTGTAGACATTTGGTTGTTCTGGAAATTCTGAATTCTTTGTATGGTTCCGAGTTTATTTCAGAAGCATATCACTGTAATTCCCAGGTTTCCTCATATTTTTTCATATCACATGTGCTGCAACAAATATAGCCACTGTGATATTGGGTTGCTCATTGAAGTCTTAATCCTGCTAGAAGGAAGAAAACTTTGGTTTGTATGAGGAGTCCTGTTGCCTATAGTGTCTCAGTTGGATGATTTCTAGGACTAAAATTATGCAGCTCCCTAAATATTGTCACTATTGGTACCCACATGGCATAGCTAACGGAGTTTTCATAAGATGGAGTTTCACAGATACCAGCAACCAAGTGTGGGTTACATTATCTGTAATCAAAATGTGAGTTAGGTGTTATAAAACAACTGGTGGGTGCTTGTGTGCATGTGAAATTTGCTTACATGAGTAATCCCATTGATTTAAATGAGAGCATTCATGTGACGAAAACAATTTCAGTGTGAGAATGTTTAGAAGATGGTGACCTTAGAAACGAACAGTTGTCTTCGGAAGTATTCAAAGGGTGGTTATTAAAACTTAAAGCTGAAAGTCGCTGTTTGAAGGCAGAAATGACTAGAAAGCCATTTGGGGAGCTCACCTGCCAAATAATAATGTTTTAATGACACTAGATAACTCTGCCTTAACTTTCCTGCGCTCATTTTTGGGGGAGGAGGATGGGGGAAGGGATGGGAAGGAGGGCGAGAGAGGGACGGTGACAGCAAGGCTGTTTGTTTTTCCCGAAAGTTGTTTGTGATTTCAGGTACTCATGGGAAATCTCTTGATCAGATTCACATCTGTTCCTGTCAAAGTGGGTGCTAAGATACCGGTCACCCAGCAACCATGTCCAAGAGGGAATTGGGCCGATAATAACTTCAAAAAGGAATGACAGATGCTAGATTAGGATGAAAGACAAAATGCATGAAAAATGAGCTTGTTAGAATAAAAAAATTGTTCAAGCACCTTCATGCAAATGAAATGAATATTGAACATTTGCATGCAGTAATTTCTACTTTTTCTGTTGATTGAGAAGAAATAAAGACAGTACATATAAAAACATAAATGCAATTTTTTTTTTTTTTTAACCAATTAACATACAAAGCAGTATCTTTCTTCTAAAAATGAGATTAGCCACCTGGGTGCTTGGCTGTATCCCACATATGTCACAACATTTTTGTAATGAGTATGCTCCTGTTGAAGGAACGCCTTTTCTAATTCTTTGTAGCAAAACAAACAAGGAAGCAACCTTATATTAGTTTTAAAATACTTCAGGTTAGTGTGGCTGTATTTTTTTTTTTTTTTAAGCTGTGGTTTTCAGAGCTGAATTATTTCCTGCTGTCCTTGAATTCAGTCAGTATAATGTGCATTAATAAAAGATCACATAAGATGAGTTCAGACCAGATGCTAAGGTTTCCTATTGACTGGTCAAACAATACATTTTTTAAAATACAATGTCTATCAGGGTAATGTGAAAAATAGTCACTTTTCCATGCGTCTGTATTAAGATATTTAAATTATACAGCAATTTTATTATTGAAATGTTCATATAACAGTCACAATTTGGAAAAGAATTCTAAGATGTTCTGATTGAGAAAGGACTCGGTGTCTTGGTTTAGCAGTGTCTAATGTGGTCACGTACAGAAATTGATTTTCTTCAGAAATTAATTAATTTTTCATATCGCCCTAAGCTGCAGTTAAAAAGAGTGCATACTTGTCTGTTTTTTTCCAGAAATATTGCCTAATCATATTAATACCATTGCCCCAAGGATGAAAAGATAATTGTACAAATGCATTTGGAAATATGTATCACTGAGTATTTATGATTAAATTATGCAAATGACCCAGCTCTCATCCTTTCCAGACCCAGATTGTCTAATTAGGATTGATATGCTGAATAGATGTTCCAGAATTTGAATACAAGCATGTCCAAAGAGCAGAAAATTGGAAACGACAAGGCTGAAACACTAAGAAAAGTGTCTTTCCCTTTTATACTTTACTAATGTGGTGTTAGCAGTTGCAGTTTTTCCTTTGGCTATATTGTGTGACTCATGTGTCCTACAAGAAATAAGTCAGGAAATGAAAATCAACTTTCATAAATAGCGTTACTTTGCTCCGGACTTATTTTTCTTTAAAAGTCTGTGAGTTGTTCCTCTTCCCTTTAAAGCTTTGTAACCTTCATGTGAAAATAATGATGTATTCCACATAAATTACTTCTTAATTTGGAGCACTGTTGTTCGTAGCTTGTCTCCAGCTGCCAGTGCTAGATACTTAGCTCGTCAGCTTCTCATATATTCAGATGAGATTTACACCCCTAACATGTTTAAGTTTGGTGTTTTTTCTCGGGAGTTCTTATTTATTTGAATTCACAATTCCTTAATGCAACAACCTTTTCTTCTTTTTTTTCTTTTTTTTTTTTTTTAGGAGAGAACTGATGTCTCATTATACTTGTTTATAGGTTTTCTGAGTCGGAATAATAGCTATCATCAAGTCTGCAGAGTTTAAATCCTTCTTCAGTTGGCTGTTTGTTCATTTATTACTGTGGGGAAGCTGGGAGAAGAGCCCGGTGAGGAGCAAGGAGTAGTGAACTGTCAGTACTTCAGCCATTGTTAGCAGCGGGAGTCGCTCCCTCTGAACTCTGTTGGCTCCTGCTTCCCATCTGCGGGATGATGGATTGCTATGTTTAATACATTTCAGCTTTTGTCTGTCATAGTGTGGATAGACAGCGCTATCAATGATTTCAGCAGTGATTAGAGTGCTGGTTGGTACCCACTGCTACTGGGCAGGCGCCTCCCAGGAATGTTTGATGTAGGAACTCGTTGACACTCTTGCCATGCAAATGAGTCTCTTAGCTAATTCGAGGTGCTTTTAAACACCTACGAAAGACTGCCGGGAATTACTAAATCCACACAGCAACTCCCCCCCCCTTCTCCCAAAGAAAACTCAGACACCCCTCTGAATGCGTTGGTACCAGATGTAAATGCTCATCCCAAGCTTGGAAAGAAATGCCTTGTGCTTTTAATAGTCTGGAGACGGGAGCAGTGAGGTGGGGATGCATTCCAGGGGGTGTGATGTTCAGCCCATCTGTACTTAAATGTTTTGCTACTGGTGATAGGGTAGGAGAGCAAGGGTTGCATTGAAGCAGTGAGATACAACGTGACATGTGTCCTACGAGGATTTGCTAAGCCGTGGGTGCTTTGTGATTCACAAGTCCACAGGCTGAATGATTCCAGCCACCAGAGAAGTCGCTGTACACCAGCACAACATATGCCCTGGAGTATCTTCTAATAATTATAAAATGGTGCAGTGGACATACAAATTGGAAAGAAAAAGATAATTGTGTTCTAAGCATCACTTTAGAGATGTGGATATAGGTTATTTTAATTATTAGCATATTAATTTTCTGCTTTTGGAATAAATTGTTTTTCAAAATCTTAACTGTGAAACAACATTGTATTAGAAGCAAACAGATAATGATGCTTGTTAAAACACATAATAATACTGACTTTAAAAGATGCTTGACCCAGTTTCCTTGATTTGGACCATTGCCTACCATGACAGGCCAGACAGAGGGTAACTTTCACTTCATTTTGAACTGTGGGAGGAAGGGAAGTTAAATCAGAGGATAGTAATCATACTTGATTTAGCTTTCTTAGTGCAGGTTTTAATTTACAGAACCAGAAGAATGACTAACTACTAAAAACTACCAATAACAGAAGTGGAGAAATTGCCAGGCTTAAATGTGTTTTCTTTAACCCACTTCACTCTGTATTCAATTGACTGTGGCATTGTTTGCTTTTTAAAAATTTCTTCACCTTCAGTTATGCCAGCATTCAGCTTCCATGGCTCAGCTTGCAGGCAATGGTTTGTAAATTCTCTGTTGTGCTTGCTGGAAGTCTAAGCTCCACAGCGCAGTCGTGGGATGCCATTTTTATTCCTTTTTAAGACAATCCAGGCAGTGGCAATGCTCATAGGGAGGAGTGTTCATGCTAATTAAAAGCCTGAGTTTACCTTTGAAAAAAAATACTGGCAGTTTGCCCGGGAGAAAATTCTGTCTTCAGTCACCATTTTTAATCTATGGCTGTTTGGAGTTATCTTCACTGTACGAGTTGCCTGGTTTTAAAAGTTGCCTGGATGTTGAGGTAGTTTCTTTGACATCATTCTTAAGTGCTCACTTGCCATATATGATGATCAGAGGATCTGAGGGCTTTGTGGAAAGGAGTATCAGTAGTAAGGAGGGCATAATCTTGACATTTGCAGCTGCCAGCTTTTCTCAGTTTAGCCTCCCTTTGTTAGCAATGGCTGTGTGGCGTAAAACACGGAAACTTGAGGCATACCTTACAAATCTCAGGGAAAAGAAAAATGTGTTTGTACATAAACAGGTTTAAGCATAAACAGGTTTAACATGTTAAACCTTTCCTGATTTTTTTTTCCCTTTAAAATAAATGACATTTGGCTAAAGATAGTGAAAGGGGTTGTTCTTCTGCAGAGATCAATAGATGGAACATTCATACATGCACAGAATAACAGCAACTTGAAAGTTAATGAAAAGCAAGTATGAAATAAATCCATGTATTAGTAGGTGATGTGTTAATAAATGTATCACATAAATATGATAGGTAAAGGAATCAGATAAACAGCTCCTTAATCAGATAAAAGATCTCCAGTGTTTATAGCCTTTCTGTAGAAGTAAGGCCGTGATTTACAGCCCTTTTTGACAGCAGGGCTGATTTAGGTAATTTTGTGTCTCTCCTGCTTCCTCCAGGCACTGTGATTGCATTTCTGTACAGCTATGCCTGTACAACTGTGTGTGACCATTTCTGTACAGGATCAGGTCTAGGTTAAAAATGCGGCCTGCTTAACACACACTCCTCTCCCTCCACCCTGCTCCCTTTTTCAGTATTATATTTATTACCCTCACCTGTTTTGGGAAAACATTTCATCAGCAGTCGTGCTGTTACATGTGAACGGGCAAAAGGGACAGAAATGAATGATGGTGGCAGGAGAGGGGGAAACTGTGCCTAAAATTTTAGGTATGGTCATCCTGTATGCCATGGAATTGTCCTGCATCCTAACTGCAGTGTTCTGAGCCTAGTCTGGGAAATGAATTGTGGATTGATTACACAGGGGTTTTAACACTACATTTAACAAGAGGAAACAGGAGAGGTCAGCACTAATGAAGAGAGAAGTACAATCTTTGAAAGAAAAATGTATGAATCCAGTGAAAGCCATATTCCTCTCTCTTGGAAATCTTCTCTACTGAATCTTGGCAGGCCTGTCTGCTGTGTATAGCAAAACAACTGTAGTTGGTTACTGAGGTATGGGGTGATTTCAGCCTTTGGTTGCCCCCCCCCCCCAGCCATATTCTGGTGGTAGAGAAAGATGACACTGGGCATGCACCATCTTCCATGCCCCACATATCTCGTCTTGTTCAGAGAGAGGAAGCCCACTTGTTACAGAGCATGCTCTGCTCTGTGGGAGGTGCTGCACAGTGGGAACCCTGGAATTTAGGTTGAGCCAAAGTCTGTTGGTGGGAGATGGAGAGAAAGCCCTAAATTATTCTGCTTTTTTTTGAGAGGCCTTTCATCACTCATCCCTCCTGCCGCCTTTGGAACTTTCTCGTCCCCTGGTAATGTCATATATATCAATACAGAAAGATCTCCTATAGCTATGCATGATCTGACAGCATCACTTACACCTCTGGCTTCTGATAAAGTACAAAATTACCAACTACTGTTTTATTGTGAGCACCTAGTTCATAGTAGTCCTGCCAAATCTTAGAGAAAAGAAAGGATCTGCGCTACAGTAACCTTTGCACTTTTCATAAGCTATGAATTTTACTAGTTTGTACTTCTTTAGGAACGCTCTTACTCCATTATTATTATTACTTATAACAGAGAACCAGTTTTAAACACCAGTTGATTTCTTCAGCAGCTTTTTGCAGACCTGATGAAAATACATCCGAAGCTACAAGAACCTTGTCTACACAAAAACAGTGGGAAACTCAAATTTCCCTGGGTAGGCATGGTTTTAGCAAAACTTCACTGTGTTCAGAATGGCCTGACTTCACTGTAAAGTGGGTTCCACGGTGCTAATCCTCTTGGAATGCAGCAATTATCACCTACCGTATAGGTGTTAAGTGCTGAATTTCAAAGGGATTATCACTTTCCTCCTTCAGTGGCTAAACTAGAAAAGTTGTTAGTACTTCTAAAGGGGAGGGAAAAGGGAAAAAAAAAAGAAATCTGTCTTGTTTTCTTTCTGTGGTTGCTTTCAGTCTGGCAAAAAAGAGCAAGCTGGGTTTTGCTACAGCTAGTTACTTCGGGTTTGATCTTTAGGAATTCTAAAGGCGTTTATTTCCCATCCTCCTGAAGTACCCTTCTTTTCTAGAAAGAGGTAAATATAAAAGCCATTCAGAATAAAAAAACCGTGAAGGTTATATATGTGGACAAAATTAAATAGGAAACCAAAGTTTGGTATATCCTTAGAGTGTGTTTTCATCATCTGGAGACTTTTGTCAAGCTAATTATGTGGCAGTACTTCAGAGCTTCATCAGTTTGTGGAAGTTGGTATCTTTTCAGTCTAAAACCATAATTGATGGTTTCGCTGATGTTGCAGATAGAGCATTGGAAATTGTCCTGTTTTGGTGCATATTCTCTTTCCATGTACCCTTTTCTTTAACTGACATAGCACTATTTTGTTCTTCCCCTAGCACTGTCTACAACACTGATGATGTTAATTTCACATGGTTGTTAGATAAAGTGGGATTAGTGTCCCTGAACACCCCCTTTTTATATCCATCTCTGAGAATCTCTCATACATACAAATATGTAAGCGTCAACAGCCAAGTCTCTGAAGGTTGCTTTGTGAGTTTGCTGATGTGAACTAAATGGGGAATTGGAGTTAGGGAGAGGTCATTCACAACTGGAGAAGAATTTAAGGTGTTATAAGAGACAGAGGTAGTTAGTAATGGGTAGGAGAAGTCTGCCTTACGGAGAACTCTTACTTGTGAGGCTGCAAAATAAACAAAATGGGGTTTTAGAGCAGAAGGCAGCATTTGGAATTTTGGTGTTGATGCTGAATAGGAGGTCTCATGGAAAGGGTATGTAGAATATCAGGTTGTAAGATTGGCTCCTAGCCTGTTATTTTTATTTTTGCTATCACTGTTATTGGGATGAAGAACGATAATTTCTGTCAGAAGTGTTTGGTCTAGAGCCAGCTTTCTCAAAAGTAGGAATTTGAAGTTTTAGTGCATGGGAAATGGGTTAAAAAAGTTGCAGTTTCTTCACAGTCAAATCACGGAAGTTCATGAGTTACAGAATTAAGCTGTAACAGTGTTCAGGTAGCATTTTCGAGGCATTGCCCTGGAACATTTTAATAAATGATGAAAATTTTCTTGTATTAAATAAAATACTTAAGATACTATTCATAGTGCTTAAAATACAAGATAGTATACCCTGCTGATGGTAGGATTAGTTCCTATTGTAAGAATTTGTGAGATACATGCAATCATTTTATTAAAAGAACATATAAAAAAATTGCATTTCAGTTCTAAAGGTAACAATAAATTCGTGGGAATAACAATCTCCTCCTTAAATGTAAAACAGTTTGGCGGAAGAACGTATTCTGCTAAACTTAGGAAGTTGTAAAAATGAGTATTCTTAATTTTTAATGAATTTCTGAAATATTAATTCATTTAGTTCATTTTTGATGGCAGTAATGGTTTGTAGACTTTATGGGGTATTTTGAACTGTAAGGGGCTTAACCGCTTACCTTTCTGTATCAAGGTGATAGATAATGTATACCACCAAATCTTTCCACAGTGAAGAAAAGGTACTTTGTATTGTTGGAAATGATGTTCATTCAGGCCTTCCATGCATGCAAAGAAGGTTCAACATGGGCTCAGTGCTGAGAGTCATCATAAGGCACAGATACTTTTTTTCAGGAAGTGATTGTAGGGTGTCTGAATATTTGGTTTGTGAATTCCGGCATTTTCCCTAATCTGATTTCATCACAATTAGCATGCATTATATATGGAATTTCATGCTGTAGAAATAACTTTGCAACCTCTGAATGAAAAAAAAAGGGGCTTTTTTAAGTAACACAGTTCTGCCATTTGTTTTGCTGCCTCTTTAGTGTAATGATCCCAGTACCAAAGAACTATAGCTCCTCCTTTGTCAGCAGGATTAATGATAATATCTTGCAGTTTTTGTAAATTATGTAACGCACACTGTTCCTCCTTTGTTGTATAGTGAAATTTGGTGGGGTGTTTTAATTGTTTGATTGATTTCTTTTTAATTTTTTTTTTCATTTGGCATTTGTCTACGCTGAAATCTAGTGGCTGAGATTTGCTAGGAAGAGTAATCAAGGCGGGTGTCTTTTGTCTGAATTTCCGAACATGTCAGGGGATTTAGGAATGTTTGTGCTAAGTCTTTTGCAAAGTCTAGAATTGGGTACTCACTGCTGTATGAAAGGTGTTGAGCTTTGCTCTATCTTTGAAAGTCATTAGCACGTTTCTTAACAGGAACAAATGCCAGTCTTTCACAGAGTAGTGAATATTCAGCAGCTTTTAGTTGTTTTTATATATTGTCTTTGAAACAGTAATAATGCTTTAAACACTGTGTTACATGGGACACCTAAAATATAGATTGCTTTGATCATTATGATGCATGGAATTTTTAAGCAATAACAAGATGCCCATAAACTTAAGGTAGACCCTGCTGCCTGAAGCAGCTTCCTTATGAAGATGCCAATACCCATTTCCAGAAGAACTGACATTACTTGTTGCACAGTGATAATCTGGAATGTAAAAGAGTTAACATGTAGAATCTTTTACCTTCATTCTCTACCTTAATTTTCACTGAAAGTGTTAAAGTTCATTTTTCATAACTGTTTGGGGTAGACAAGAGGGACTCACACAAAAACGGCTTAACCATCCTGGTTCCATTTCGTAAAGGGGCTTGAAATATAGGCAAATGCAAATTTGAGGTATTTGCAATATTCTATAGACTTCTTTTCTTACTTCATTTTGATTACTTACTGAATCTGACTGCTGTTCAAATGCTGATTCTGGGGTAGTGTTTTTGAATAATATGACTGTAATTCTTTCCCTGCTGTGTGTAGACTTAACTGGGATTTCATAGATGTGACTGAGCAACCCAGGTCTGCATTTTTCTAGCTTTCCTTTTCTAACAGGCCAATATTAAAACAGTGCCGATCAACTAACTGCTCCTCAGAAGCTTTCAAAGAGAAACTTGTTTAATGTTAATTTAAACACATCCTGTATTTAAAATGATCGAGGCTGCTGTTAGGGTAATTGGTCACTGAAATTACTAATTCTGTTAATAAAAAGTACAAATCTATATACTTGTCATATTTTAAGTTTGTTGACATAATATAAATATTTTTTTACTGCCTTGCCCTTCCCAAAGCTATGTTTCTCTTTGAATACTTTCAGTTTCTTTACTAATTTAGCAATTGTGGCTGCAAGCAAGGCATCAAATGAAAACATGGACATCTGGCCTTTGAATTTCGAGTTGAACAACATAAGAATATCTTTTGAGCTGCTATAATATATGCTTAATTATAAAAGTTGTTTGGTTGTTTGTTGTATTTTTTTTTGTTTGTTTCTTAAATTATACTGCTAGGAAACCCTGTAAACTGTATGTGTAGGGATAGAGGGGGGAGAGATTTAAGTCAATAAAGTTATTGTCATTATCTTTCACCATTGCTGTTACTGTTGTGATTATTATTAGCACTATTGTAAGATAATGGTATGTGTTTGAAAGAGTGACTTCTATGAGGCATTGATTGACTAAACAGTGAAGAGCAAATTGTTTACTTCCGTTTCTCCCCAAGATGTTCTGTTTATCCTTTTTTTCTTTTTTTTTTTTTTTTGGTGTATTGGTCTTTGAAGTAATTCAGAGGATCATGGGGACAGGCATATTCATGAGATTTATCAGATCTCTACATAAATGGAGATAAAATGAGATAAAAGTAATTTTGCACTTGTTTCTGGCACAACTAGTGAGCTCAGACATATGTAGCAACCTGAAATGGATGAACTGTGTGGGCATGGATGATAGAAATAAAAATGATGCAGCTGAGATATTTGGATTAAGCTTTTCAGGCATCATGTTCCTGTCATAGTAGATGCATGGACTATCCATATGGGCACCTTTTAAGGTTCAAGTATGTTTTACTGCATGTGAAGGTTGAAGTTTCCTTATTGACCATTTTGTAGTGAACTAATATTCTCAAAGTCCTAGGTTAAAATTGATTGAGTTCTTCTTACTTGAGATGGCCGTCTGTCAGAACTGAAAGCTTTAAGAGTCATAGCTATTTCAGATTCCAATTTAAATAATGTTTTTTTTTCCACTGTATTTGTAGCCGTTGTTGAAAATGATAAAAATATAATTAAACCTGAGCTATTTAGTGAATAATTCTGCAGCTTCATGATTGTTCTTGGAAAGCTAAATAATATTTTAATTGTTGCTTTTAATGTAATCTTTTTTCACCATTGCAGATCTGTGCTCATGGACCTGATCATGAAACAACTCACGATCAAAAGCTTCTTTTTATTTTTGAGCATAATTATGTTGTATTTTAGTTACTGCTCTGAAATGTCTCATATTTGCAAATCAGTTTCCAGAAGAATAGATTCATGTCTAAATGAGCTGGTATTTGAGGCTTCTACTAGTTTCAAAGAATTTCATTACAGTTGCATCTCTTGTAGCTATTTTTTGTAAGACTTTGAAATGGATTTGTCTTCTCAAGCACCATTCTCTACTATCCTTTAAACTATTTGAATGGGAATATGCGGTTTAGATCAGCCCTGATGAATTTTCGTAGATCAGTGTGTGCTCCTGTGACTCTTAAAATATTCTACACTCTGCCTTTTATGGTTCTGCCGCCATTTTTTCTCAAGATTATCGGAAGAGAAATAATTGCTTCTACCCATTCTTAGAATTGTTGGAGTTCAAGTATGAAAGCAGTTCAAAAGGGAATATATGTATGCAGACAAGCAATCGTTTGTAGCAAAATACTCTCCTTAAAAGCTTGGCAAGAAGTTCCAAATATTTCCCTGCCTCTTGATGCAGGTAATTGCAGATGCAAAATAAAACAGGATCATTATTTTTGCTAGTGAAAAAGTAGTTTTTGCTAATAAGGTTCTAAACTGTCAAAGGTTTTTAACTGGCAATTTGTAGGGCATCTAATGTACTTAAAGCCTTTTCCAACATTATGGCACCACACTAAAATTACTGGAACTCTATCCACACTGGCTTAGTTAGGTCTAGTTCCTAGAGCACGTAGGCAAGTCACTGTAATGTAGGAGGTGCACAAAGGTACATACTGTTCTGTGCTGTTCTTTATGCTATTCCATTTTCCAAATACTTCCATAAGCTGTTTCCGCATACAAAACCCCATTAGTTCAGTTTTCTCATTTTGTTTCTGTGTATGCATCTCATCATAGATAACAACGTAACAGTGTGACTCTTTTTCACTAACTTTCTGAAGCTAGCTCAGGTCTGTTGCTCAGGGAATTTGCTAATTAGAGCTGTTTCTCTGGAGGTAGGTTTCCTCTTAAACTGGTGGAATGACTTTAAAGATGAAACTGCAAACAGGCCCCTGGATATTCTGTATTCATGAAAAGCATCGAGGACTCACTATTTCTTGTCAGTGAACAAGCAAAGTCAGGAAAGACAGGTTGAGGCACCTTATACCTGTAATGCTAGGAAAAGGAAAAAAAAGGTAAATATATGGCCTGTGTAATAGAGGGTTTGGGTTTTTATGGTAGGTTAAATAATAATTTGAAGTATGCCAGAAGAACAATCAAGTTTTCTCAAATTTAAGGTAATAGGGATTCTTCACTTATCACTCTTAAATTTGTTTAGTGTCTGTCTTCTGTTATGTGTTTTGGTTTTTGTTTGGTTTGGTTTTTTGTTGATTTTTTTTTTTTTTTCCTTCTACATATGCTTATTACATGCTTATCAACTGCTTACATTATTGAAATTTTGTTTCCTGGGTAGGTACTTTCAGATCTTCACTCCTTCACTTTGATAAGTTAAATAGCTTGAGCTCATTAAATCTTTCACTGCCTTTTTTTTTCCCTTTGCACTCCTTTTTTCTTTCAGATGCTCATTGTAATGTATTTTGCTCTTGTTTATACCTGCACAGCCTAATTGCTTTTGGTAAACAGTGGTCTTGTGTGGTGGGACTGTATAGATGTAAAGCATAAACATTTTGGCAGGGCAGAGAGAACTTTGTTAATAACAACAGTGTTGCTGCAGGAACAGGGCTGGTGCGTCTCCTGCAGAATGAGGGAAGTCATGTTAGTTTTGCTGGCTTAACAGCAGTAAAGTGGCAAAAGCTGAACTCTGAAGTGAGTAGACATTTGCCTTAATACTCCCCCAAAACAAGTCTGCTTGGTAAGAAGATGATATTCTTCACGTTATTTTTTGGAATGAAGCCGTTGTTTAAGAATTGGTATTTGTTCAGGCAGGGTGCTTTTAAGATGGTATGTACTATGTGAAGGGACTTTGTGGATTTCTGTTCTTAGGAAAAGTCTGGATCCAATGACATGAGTAATTATAAGAATTTCACTTTTAATGAAGATCTGTTTCAAGAGTATTACGAGTGGTTCCTGTTTCCAGAGTAAAAAAGGAAGTGATTTGAGATGGGGACATTAAGTGCAGACAATACCAGACGTTCCAGGTCTGATTCTTCAACTATAGTACACTCATGCTCTAAAGTACAATATCTTGTGACTTTTCAGGATCAGGCAGCATTGAAGCACTGGTGTTCAAAAGAAAAAAAAAAAAAAGGAGGTGGGAAGTGGAGGGAGGGAGCTTTTAATCTTTAGCCTGCTAGCAAATAGTTCTATTAAATGTTAAACAGTGTGAAAGAAAACGTATGATTAAGGACTATTGACTACAGTTAGAGTAATCCAGCAATTAATTGAGATTGTTGAATCAAGCTCAAGGAATAGTCCAGTAATAGAACATTTTCTGAAATTAGCAGGAAAAAGGTATGAAAACATGTGACCAATGCGTGACATTCTCAAATGACAAGTCAGATACAGACGGCAAACAAATTGCAGGAAAAATCAGACATAGGCTAAGAAAAATGTTTAATGCCATTCAGACATGTTTATAAGGACACAGTTAAAAGGTATGAAGATTCTATTTGTTAGTATTTTGTAATGGATCACAGAATTAGGATTTTGTATTAAATTTGTGTTCTGTTTATATAGCGTCTTACTGGTATTTGTTATATTTTGAGATGTGGGCTTTTATTAAGGACAGTGAAGTGTCTTACGGCACTTGTGAGCTGTAGGAACAGGAAAAGGATTACAGCAGTAAAACACTAAGATTTGCATCTCTGAATTTTGATCCATTGGTGCTGTCATTGGAGAGGGACTGTCCCTTCATCGGTATGTAGAGTCTGACCTGAGTAATTGCTACCATAAAGGTGGCAGTTTTCAAATGGAGACCTTAGGTTTTGTGTAGGTTCTGCTTGGTGTTGTGTGAGCAGGAAATAATCTCTCTCATTCCATGCTCTTTGTGGAATATAAAGCTGGATTGTTCACTTACTCTGGAATAAGTAAACTCAATTTGCTTATCTCTAACTTGAGTTGCAGTACAGTTTTGCTTCCCCATAGCGTATCTGGTGATGAATAGCAGCAAACCTTGTAGGAAACTAGGGTTCTCAGTCCAGGTGGCTGTTTCATCTCCTGTAGTACAGGTTTTATGCGCAACAAAACATAATTGTTGCTGGTTCACTTACTGAGTGTTCCAGCGGAGTTAACAGTTATTAGAATCACTTGTGCACTTTGGAGGAATGCTGTGCTGAGGTTCTCGGTGAGGTTTATAGAAGAACTGTAGTTCAGGTTCAGGCTTGAGATGGGCACATTTGTTTGAATAAAAGCACTCAGAATCTGAGGGCCATAAGAAAAGGTTACAGATTGTGCTGTATTCTTTTTCCTATAAGTGTGTGGAAGGCAAGATTCTTAAAATCTATGTTTTTGGGTAAAAACCACACCAAACTTCAAAGTTCATTGGCCTAGCTTTACATGCAGTTTCAAAAAACAAAAACAAAAACAAACCCAAACAAACCAGGGAAGAACTTTCGTGTTTTGAGGGATTTTTTTTTAAAACTCTGAAGTTAGGGTCTTGTAATTACTTCAAGAGCCAGTCCCCCAAAGATGGTAATGGGAGAAGCAAATTAGATGCAGGGTAAGTCTGCTTCACCAGTCCACAAAGGCATGAAAGTCTGTGGTCCTTTTGAAACTTCGTCTTCTGTATTTTGTGCTTGCAGTATCACAAGAAGAATGTGCATGGGGGGCACAGGAATCGTGGAGCAAGAATTAGTGATAGCACCCAGGGAAACATTAGCCACTATTAGGGTGTGTTTTCACAGCAGAAGGCAAGTGTGACTGTAGCAGTTGCCAGCGTGTGTGACAGGAGCAGTGAAGACCTGGCAGTGTGGTCTAGCAGCTATTGTCCCTTTAAAAGCCTGTACCAGGCATTACAGTTGCCAGTTCCTGATGAAGGCAGTGCAGCAGTGTCTTCACTAATATTCTCACCTATGCAAGCTAAATTAAAAGTGAGATTAATGCTCTGATATAACCACATTTTCATTTTATGTAGATCAAGACAGGCTGCAACACATCTCTGCTAGACAAGGTTAAGAACTCTCTGCTGTCCCTGAACAACAGTGTTCTAATTAAACAGGAGTACGGTAAGCAGGTTGTTTCCCTGCTCAGACCAGCTGAAAATTATTCCTTTTTTACCCTTTTTTAATTTTCTTTTTTTTTTTTTTTTTTCCCCTCTTTTTTGGAAGCACTGGTATTCAGTCAGACCAGTCATCCAAAGTGTCTCACTACATGGCACAAACTGTAGTGCCTGTGTGGAGGAAGGGGTGGCAGTGCATGACCTGGGAGCAGGAGGAAGACAACACTAAATTGGTGGCCTCAATGGGCAAGCACTTATGCTGCCACAGAAGCACATACTTAGTTTTGAACAGTTCTATGTAGCTAAAAAAAAAATAAAAGAGTTAGTAGAACACCTATCCTGAACATAGTCTTTTAGGTCTAATGAATGTATAACAACTTTGGCTATCCAGATTCAGAAATGAAAAGTAGCTGGTAATAAGTCTTCAGCATGGGAATATACTAGTTGGTGAAAATCAGCTAAGCTAGGCTTGTAAGGCTCAACTTTCAAGAAGACTGCCTAATCACACAGTATCACAGTATGTTAGAGATTGGAAGGGACCTCGAAAGATCATCTAGTCCAATCCCCCTGCCAGAGCAGGAACACCTAGATAATGCTGACCACTTACTTCCCATTTAAATAATGGCAGTGTTTCAGCGTAACCGTAACCAACATATTGAGGTGCAATAGGATCATGTGATGAAACCAATCAAGACATGTGAAATGTATTAAAAGTCCTTCCAGAATATAGGAGGTTTTGAGACTGCCAAATGCAAGGCATGTCAGAAGTTGGTATCTCCAGAAGCACTCTAATTTTGTATCTCACATTTAACACAGTCTTTGATTTTTGCAGCAGTCTTTGCTTTTCCCTTATAGAGAATCAAGTCAGGGGAAGACACTAATCATGACCAGTGTTTCTTAGAATATTTCTTTACTCCTTAAGCTGTTACTAGCTGTTGAATGAAGCTGTTAGTATTAGTGGAAAACAGCTGCCTATCCAATGCGTTCCCTTAATTGTTCACCATTACTGGGTTGGGACAACAGCTGGGAGGCCAACCTAACCTTTGTACTCACAAGTGGCAGATGATACTGATCGGCGGCTGAGAAAATCTCTGAATCATGTGTTTCATCAGGTTTATGAATCCTGCAGTCTTTGCGTGTAGCAGCCCAGCCTCCTGGAATTGCAAGACCTCATTGTTGATGCCAGCGTATGCTGGTGGTCTGGGCAGAAGCAGGAGGCTCTTGGTATCCTGTGTCAGCTCTTTTGGATTCAGTAGGACCACTAGTCTCTGGAGCTTGAAAAACTTCTGCACTGTACTCTCTCACCACATAATTCATAGTTTTCCTCTTTTTGTCTGTTTTTTCTGGCAACTATTTATCCGTCCAAAACTATAGTGGGCTTTTTTTTTTTTTTTTTTTTTTTTTTTCTTTTTATTAAAAAATTTTTAGCTGTGAATTAGGGCAGTGGCTACATGTTAACACTTCATATAGAAGCTATTTAGGAGGTTCCCTTCCCTATTCCTGCCAATGGCTCTTTTCTGTGAGTTGCATTGATTCAGTTCTTTCTTTAGTTGTCTAAATTGATTCAGTGAAACAATTGTGTTTAAAAAATGAAAACTAACAGCAATGGAAAAAACAAATCCAAAAGCAAAACAACACTTCTTAGACTTCTAGAGTTTTCAGTTTTTTCCCTTTCATTTCATGCATTTTGGAACACAGCCAGCCAAACAGCTGAGCTAGTGTGATTTATAGCAAGGGACAAGAACCTTTAGATGAGTGAGAACTGGAGGTGAAGGGAAGGAATGATGGGGAAATATATGGAAAACTTCTTACAGCTGATCTGTTACTGACAGAGTAATGACATGTAACAACAGCTTAAATGTCTAAAATATCACAGAAGGTGTGCAGAACAAATTCTTATGATGTGCTTTCTTATTCTTCACCTTCAGAGTAATAACAAATTTGTGGTTACTATCACATTGATGTTTATCATTATGGGCTGGCTGTCATCAGGTGGAGACAGTGTGAAAATCTTAACAGCTCCTAATATTTTAAACCTTTGTGATAATGACAGAGAAAGCATTAAATGTGCTGTAGCCAAAGAATATAATATTTTATGAAAAAACTTATGGAGACTCTTTTCCTTCCCTTCTTTTAGCTATTGAAAGACACATTCACCATCATTCATTTTAAAAATGTGGTATATTTGTCCAAATAAAAGGGTTACTTTAGGAACACCAGGTAAAAATTTATGACTATTATTACATGATACAGTAGAAATCCACGGTTGAGTATCTGAAGGAATAATGGGTTTTAGGTTGACAAGGGAAGATCTTCCAGTCACTGGTTTCAGGCCAAGGTAAAAGGCTTGCACATGGAGAAGTAACTTTCAAGTAAGCTTACATACCTTTTTAATGCATTAGCTACTCCAAATTAACTTGCTGTTTGGAGTTGTAGGACATGATTCAGGTGCATAAACACAGGCATCTAGATGCATTTGAAAAGACCTAGGGTATGTTCTCTGTTTAACAGCTGCCATTCAGAGAAGTGCAAGCTTTTCTCGGGTCCTTTGTCAAGTCTGCATGTCTGGGATACTGCAGAGCATCACGGATGGCACTAGGCTCCCATATTCAGACAGCCAATAAAGCTCATAGGGAAGAATTCAACTCTGGATTCAGACACCTACATTTAGTCAATGTCAGATTAGTCAAGACAGTCAAAGGAAGACTTATTATTCTAGAGTAGACACCTACATTTGCTCCACTGAATAGCTTTCTAGACTTCTTTGACTGCTTTGACTACATCTCCTTCAACAACAGTAGCATAGACAACAGCTTTCTAGATACCTGATTTTAAACACTCTTCCTTAACGAACAGATGATATGAAGCAGCTTGGTACATTTTTAAGGCAGCATGACTGATGGTGAATTTCAGTCCTTTTGCCTCAGATATGTATATATATTTTTATTTTTTATTTTTTTATTATATTGCAGCTACACCCCCTTTATAGTGAAGGTAGAGAGGGATGGCACCTCCAGAAAAGCCATTAATCTGTTATTAAAGTATGGTAATACAGACAAAATTAATTGCTTTCTAGGGGTGCCAGTTTTTATTCCTTTGACTGTTGAAAGAGTCTCACTTGTTCAGATTTAGACACTACTACATGCCTTAAGTTAGAGGCAAATAATCTTACCTTAAATTGGTCCCAATGTAATTGCAGGATTATGTACATCTAGTACCACTTGAGGTGCTCTGTGTGTGACAGCGTCCAGTGACACCTTTAAGGGCTGGCAGATATGACGAGTGACTTTCAGGGGGTTTTCTCAGAAGCCACGATGGTATCCCGTGGGGACTAATAAAACTTTACAGTTCAGGCAGCTGAATCCTTCTTTGCATGTCTGTACACAGATTTTGTCCAAAATATGAAATGCGCTGAAAAGGCATACTCTTTCTCCAGTAACTTTGCTGGATAGGCATGCCACTTGTATTTTCTTCTGACCTGAAGTATAATTGTGTCTGTATTGCCCCTTCAGTTGAAATGTTTTTAAGGCATTGTGGTGTATGAAGGTCATTTCTCCATCATTGAAATTACTAGTCATAAGTACAGTGAAATACAGCAGCCTACTTAACAGCATGCAGACACATTCTGAGGTCTGAGGAATAATACATATAGGATTTGTTTATTTATTTTTTAATCCAGAACACACTGGGTGGGAAATTTCGGATGAGCACGATATAATTTGCCAAATAATGTTGAGCTGTACTGTTGATGCACATTCAGGGTTTAGTGGCAAGTGCTTTAATGCAAAAGTATACACTTGCACTGTAATTTGTGACAGTAAGCAATGCAACAGCTGTTTTTTTTTCCTCAAAAAAAGTATATATAATATGTTGTACTGTTGTTACTGTTTTGCATAGGAAAGAGCAAGAAGAGGTTTTTTTGTTTGCTTTGATTTCTTTTTTAGTAAATTTAACAGCAAATAGGATGAAGAACGCTTAGGAGAAATTATTCCTAGCTTTTCTGTTTTGTTATTTGGTTGTTCTTCTAAGTTGGGATTCATTGATGGCTATTCAGGACTGCAGACTGGGAAAGCTTTTTGAAGTTTGTGGACTGAATGGATAATCTCTCTGCCCCACCTCCTGATACACTGCATGGTAAAGGCCCTAAAGGGCCCTGGTTAGAAAGACTTAGTAAGTGAATGGTTCAATATATGAATTTCTTTATATTAGCAGCTTCTAGTGACTTTTCATGTTGTAATCCTAGGAATACGTGCTTTGTTTCCAATTGTGTTTTCTGCATCTTATCAGATATTTCACTTCCTAACCCCTCTTTTATCCAGCAGCCCTTGCTGATTCAGCATCTGTTTTCAGTATTCACTAGTGAAACTGCCTTTTTACCAAACAGAGTAATACTTAGGAACGTGCACTAAGTATGTATAACTTAGAAGAGACTTAAGGAGTAATTGAGAAATGCATGGACTGACAAACTAACTTTATCCTAAGGGACTTTTCTCAATTTTAATTGATTTTTTTTTTTTTCCTGGAGATTTTGTTCATCTTATTAAGCAAGTCCTTAGAGGAGTGAAACAGTAGGTTACCTCCTTGAGAGCAAAGGACAACCTGATTTATTTGCTACAATTATCAATTTGTCCTTATCTTCATAAAGTGAAATACTTTTTTTTTTTTTTAATCTTTCCAGCTTACAGTGATGAATAAAACAATAAAGAATTGCTGCTGTTAACTCCAGCATCACATCAGCCTATTTAATTTTTAAATATCAAGTGCAATATTGTGAAGACTGCATATAATTTCATTTTCCTAAACCAGATACTGGGCAGATGAAGAAACTGTCAAGCACAAATGATTGAAATGCTATCTTTTGTTGTCTTTACTAGAATATTGGACAGTTAAATTCTCAGTTAAAAAAAAAAAAAAAAAATGTTTAGCTACAGTCTGTGATATGAAGAACGTTGTTGAAGTTTTGTGCATCATTCAATTACCTGTTATATTTACTCACAGCTTTCTAATGTTGTTTTGATAGTTACCTGATTTCTACTTCCAATGAAAACTCTTTTGAAATGCCACTAGCTTGGATAGGGAAAGGTAGGATCCAACTGATACTGTGTGAGTCAGCCAAGCATTTCCTTTTAAAGAGAAATGTTGCAACATTCAGTTCAATGCAAATTTTGCTGTTAATGGATCAAGTTCTAATGATAACTAAGTTGAAACTTTTGTTATACAGACACTCAAATGAGGGGGTTGGCTGCTTATGTATCTTACCTATATACTATTAATTAGGGAGTGCTGTACGTGGTGGGACCCAGGACAGTTGGCTGAATTCCTGGCATAGCATGGGCAATTGAGGGGGAGATGGTGGCTATTATCACTGTAAACTTTCACCTGAGGTTATGCAAAGATGTCTTGCCCAGGGGTCATAGCAAAGTCACTGTTTGGCTCTAATTAACTTATCTTTAATGATTAATTTTTGAACGTGTAAATAATATTAAGTCATTTAAGAGAAGCATAAAATTATACACACTTTTAGGGCTGTATGCTTTAAGAAAGCTGTGTTTTAAAATGTGTGAGAAATAAGCACTATATCAAGTTAAGGGTTTTTTAAATTACATTGCTAAGCTATTTGTTGATAGTAAAACTAGAAATGCTTTCCATTAGAATTGAGTGAAATAAGTGTACCTTAGACAGCTGTTTTCTTCATAGAGCAAATATGTTGAGGGAGGTGAGACTTCAAAAATATTGTCTCCAAGTACATTTATTTAATAAACAAGAAAATGGCATATTCATTCTAGTATTTGTGGAAGTTCCCTTCTTTATGTCTTTTTTTTGGTGCAATGTTTGTACATTATCTGTTTCTTTCCCTCCTTTTTTTTCTGCTTAAAAATGTCTTACAGACATTTCTCAAAACTTTCATTTATGTTCATTTATGGAATATTTTCTGTTTATTGAGCAATACTCCAGATATTTTGTTTGTGAAGTGGAAGAACATGTGCAGTGATAAAAAGATTGCAGCAAGATACGTAGTCAGTAGTATTTTGATAAGTTCAGAAGAAACAGTATTATTTCTGTAATTAGGAGATCCATTTCATTATTCTCCTTTTTAGTTGCCTTCTCTGGGTTAGGCATTAAACTAATGACACATTCTCAGAATGGTCCTATTTCTGCCTAAACACTGAGCACAGGAGCCCCAAACAACAACCCACAAGAAGTGCATGCAGAGATAATATGTAGCCTGAAACATACTTACATGCTGACAGCTATCCAACAGTGTTGTCACAGCAGGAAGACATCAGTTGGAGAAACAGATAGCGACCTCAAAAAAAAAGAAAAAAAGGAAAAAAAGAAAGTCTGGTCAGCAGTGTGGACAGGGTTTCACAAGATTATAAATCACCCCAGGGTCGCTGTGTTCCCGCCATAAAGAGAGCATGGTCATTTTATTGTAATCTAATAAGTGATGGGAGCAAAGGACAGCTCCAGTGTGTGTTTGAGAAAAGAAATAAAAAAAATCTTGATTACAGTTTCAAAACTATATAGTTTCCCTTGCCATTGAAGTGCAGATTATGGGGGTTAAGACCGTTTTAGGATTGGATTACCTTTTTATAGCTGTATGTTATTCCCTTGTTCATGAATCAGAAAGTACTTAAATTAAACTGAACATTTGGGAGTAATACTAATAGGGAGTGTGGTAGTAGAAAATTAATCACTATTTCGTATTAGTTGGCTAGCCAAGTAAGTCTTTGTTTTCAAGGCTTTTTTCACTGAATGAAATACCTACCTTAATGAACTGAGGAGGATTTATATCTGGTGGTTCCTTTTATTTTTCAGAAAGTTTGTTTTTGTGGTGACTCCTGTGCAAAAGCAAGTTGGTAAGAATGTATTTTTAATGTCAGATTTAACCAACTTATTCACAGTTTCATTTTGGATTTTATTCTATAGTGGGTAAAATTAGAGGAAATTTTTATTGTTGTCTTTCTTCTTACACATTTGATACACCTTAACATAATAGCCTTGATATGCACAAAGAGTCAGAAATGGGATTTCTTTTCTACCTTTCTGACTTTTTATATCTTAGTTCTCTGATTCTTTTCCTGTTATTTGGATAGCTCTTCCAGCACCATTTTTTTTTTTTTCAGCAGAATTTTCTCAGATGCTTGAAGCCACCTTGCAAAATGAGTGGCTCCAGAAGTGGAGAGGTAGGGAGCTGAGCAGCAGGGCAGAGGATAGCTAAAGAGGACAACTGGTACAGAAGCCAGTAGAATGCTCCAGCACTTCTCTATTTTAGTGCTCACATGCCTGCTTCCTTTCTCAGTACACTGAAGCCATCAGCTAGTGACCTGTTTTGGTGCCTACTGCTCAGATGCTGTCCAACCCTCAGTGGCTGAGTAGGCATCTTCTGTTCTGCCACTAAGGACAAGCGATTGAGGGGGAAAAAAATGGAAAGGGAAGCCAAGGCCTTCATATGCTTTCCAGACCTCCCTTCTCAGATTAAGAACTACAGTTTTTAGTTGCTCTTGGTGGCTGTATTTTCTAAAGCAAAACCCAGGCAGCCTTTGACTCTTGTCCATTCGTTTTCTTAATAGCCTTTCTTCTAAGTAATGGTTACACCAGATTTTCTTCTGCTTAACTCCTGCATCCACAGGTAGGCTTGGGGATAGGAATCTAGCTCTTTAAGAGTGTAGTGCAAGAGAATTCAGGAGCTGTTTTCTCTGCAGTCTTCTCAGGATCCACATTTTTTCATGGCATTTAATTCCACTTACTCACTCAGACATCCAGATCTGTGTTAGAGTCAGGCCTCGGTTTTAAGAAAAAAAACCCAACAAATTATAGGCCAACTTCTGGGGCAAAACCCAAGAAAAAATACAAACTTTCTTATTTGCTGACATTTTGAAAAAATAAAATATTTTGGTATGGTGTAACATCACTGAATTTTATCTCTGTTTTCTTTTTTCTTATGTATTTCAGAGTTAATGTTACTTGGTAGGAGGTTTTGTAAGACAAAAATTATTCAAATTTGCATTTGTTAGTGGTATTTTAATGTCAGACTTTTCTTTCCCTTCTTCTGTGTGTCAGGATGAGAAGTAGCATTACGAGAACTCCTGAGATAAACTCTGTCAGAGCTGGGCAATTTACTAAACTTTGTCTTTTAGGAGGCAGACTGGTATGATGAGAAGACGTGGAGTGCAGGTTGCTGCTTGCTTCACAATTAATCTGATATTTCTGATTTCCAAACTTAAATGGACTGAAAAGGGTTTTTTTCTCGTTTATTTTGCCATAGGGCACAATTTTAATGATGTTTTTTGAATGTATTTGGTGTGGTAGCACTACCAAAGGCCCAGCACTGTATTAGGTGCCTTCTTTGTTCAAAAAAACCCACACCCAATCATGCAACTGCTCTTGCCTGCTTCCTGGAACAGAACAAAATGGGAGTATTAGTTCTCCTTGGATATTGGATGATGATGATTTGCGTTGGAAGATGATTTACACTTAGACTCATAAAGCGAACCTTTGGTCCTCTCCAGCTCACTTGTCTGTCATCACTCCCATGGTATTCCATGTTTCTCACCCCCTTCAGCTGTTAATATAGGCAACTGTCACCCTGTATCTAATAGGACTGACAGAATCTCCTACCACTGCTATTGGTGTCATTCCTTTAATTGAAAATAGGGCTATGCAGGTTCTGCTGCTTGTTGGACAGAAAGCTTTGCCTGCTTAACTTTCCCAGCACATTTTGTGGTAAAGAAAATAGCATGACCAAATCCAACATGGTGCATAAGGTATTTGAAGTTCCCATTTTATCATATTAGGTACACAAAATTCTTCCCAGTGTTGCAATAAAACGTCAAAACAGGAAAGAGGAAAATGTGGTTGTGGATCTCACTTCACTTCTGCTCTGTATATCCATGGAATTGTCTAAGATCCTCCAAAATATCAATCAGGTGAGTTCAGTTTTTGTTTTGTCAAGTTAAGGGATTTGCAAGGTCTTTTCCCTGCTTGATGGCTAACTTTAAAAAATAAAAAAAAAATAAACAGAGTGAATTGCTATCACTGTGTAGTTGATGAGACACACAGTATGTAACCAAAACCAGGATGTTGCATGAAAATAATCTCGGGATTCAGGAGACGTAGTGGGGAAAAACATCTTCCTATCCTGCTTCAGGTAAGAACGGTTCTAGTTCCCACATAAGTCAAGCTATACTTATTATTAGAAGAAAGGAATACGTGAATTGTTTTGCATACGATGTTTTACTACTTTCAAAATTACTCATGCTCTCAGAATAAACTACAGAGTGCAAATGCCAGGGTGATTTTTTTGTTGCTGTTGTTGAAGACACAGAGTAGATTGGTTAAGGCAGAGAAACAAATGTAGTTGCTTTGATTTATCACTTGTGACATTAGCATGTACTATACTGTTCTCCTGGAAACAAAATGGTTGTACCTGAGGACAGTGATATAAACACTACTTTGATTATTTGAAACAAACCATTAGGTTTTGATGAAAGAACCATTACTTTAGTAGACCTTGTACAGAGAGTGTGCTTGGAGATAATGGATGAGCAGCCTACAAATTGCTTGCTTTGAATTTAAAGAAGTCACATGTTTGTTTGAACTTCATAGCATAAACAGATATCTAACATGAACAAGACAAGCTAATGGTATACTTACAATGTAGTTGAAAAACATTCTTGCAAACTTTACTTGCAATATTTTAAATGCTGCACTTTACAGCGCACATTGAAAAAATCGATTAGCTGTTTAACCATCATGTATACAATAGTTTTATGTATTGATGTGTATATAGCCTGCCTATTTGTCTACACATGTATTTGTATACTACATATTTGTATTAAAATAGTAAGTTTTATGTATTTGCTGCATGTTTTCGTAGTGAACTACGTATTTTGGAGTATTACACAATTAAAAATGGTTTTAAATGGTGTCAAGTTTGAGTCTATTTAACAAGGAAAGCCCGAAATATATTTAAAATATTCATGTTCTGTGGTAGATTTTCTTTCTCATCTCTTAAATGACTACCTAGAAAGTTGTGTTTTTAATTTTGTGTATGGTGCCTATGGTAGAGCTGGTCTCTGGGGGCATTCCTATGCTGTAAAATAGCTCCCTTTTTACTTCTAGATCCTGATCACTCACACTCCACCACTTTTTATGTATTCTTTTGGGATAAACCAGCTACTTTTCTCTGACGCAAAATGCAGGTTCTAGTGATAGTCCACTCTAGTTACTGTAGTTACTGTTTCTCAAAGGTACTATGGACAAGACATACCTGATTTGTTTCTTTCTGCTTCACACAATCTTCCAACACTATCCCAGAAAACTCTGCACTTTCTCATACTCCCCTCCACTCTCATGCTATTTCCTAGGTAATGCAGTATGTACCTTACACATGATTTGGACATGGAGAAAATTTCCTCAACATCCCACCAGAAGGACCTGTACTTGCAGTGTTCAGAATACTTTGATCTGCAGTGGTGGAGGTGGTTCATCCCAGTTTACATTTACAGTGTACAGCTCTCCCTCTGAACGAATGACCAGTGGCTTGATAGTCAAGGAACTGTATTTTTAAGTTAACTTCTTTATAAAGAGGTTTAAAACTGGTCAGATGAAGCAAACCATTGAAGTTCCTGTGTTGCACCATTAGTTATGAAAGAAGTGTGTAGGATAGCTGTGCCAAGTAGGTATTTCTGCATTGTAGATATCCAAATACAAGTGGAAGGAGGGTACCTCCTTTGTAAATACAGTGTGAGTGAGAAAAAAACTGCGGTAAATTCTTAGGCCCTTAATGTATACTGTTTGTAATAGTTCAGTGACGGGGAGGGGAAACAATGCTGCAAAATTCTGCAAATAATCTTTATCCGCCCTTACTTACAAAGTGAAGATTATTAATTAATTTACTTAATTACTTACACGATCACTAAAAATGCCAGACTGGAGTCTTCCCCTTCATATTCCTCCAAATAATAGTCTAGCCTTAACTGCCATTGGAGAGAGAAAGATAAACAAAAATTGAGAAGATAACTCTAAATCCATGTGGCAGCCAAGGACATGCAGAGCCCACATGATTTACCTTTGCATTATGGCAAAGTCAACAAGCAGTAAAAATACAGCCCTTGAATATCTGGCTTTTTTTAATGCTTAATTTCAGGAACAAAATAAATACTATTTTCTATATGCAGAACATCACATACTGGTTACGGAATACTGAGGGCTGCACAGAAGAGTGGACTTTATTCCCGTAGTCCACATGCTGCTTGATAGGAGAATACGAGCTCTCTCTTTTTCAGTTCCATAGGTAGCTTCTTGATTTATTAAATGTTTCTCCAGGGCATAAGCGCAAACATGGTACCATAGTCTAGGTCTGTGATGTGTGTTTTGAAATGGTTGCATTAGCCTGCAAACCTGTAAAATGTTCAATATTCAGACATCCTAAGCATTCTGTAAAACAAGTATTTATCCTGCTTAACTATTTGGAACTTCTTATAGGCCTGTTAAGTGGCATAAAACCTTTAAACAAGTCCTTGTCCTTTGACAAGTTTTTTTTTTCTTTTGAACTTCATGTATTTAGCTACCATTCTCTTGCTCAAGCATTTTGTGCTTGATCTAATAGATTTTATTAGAGGTAAAGAATTGAGAGCAAACTCATATAGTATGGATACATCCTCTTAACTGTATTGCAGCTTTAACACACCCCACAAATGTGTCCTGATTAAGGACACATTACCAAGCTGCTGTTGGGCTTTTTAATTGTAGTGAGTACTTCTATACAACCTGTAGGTTGTGTTAATTTTAATATTTATTTTTAAAATGCAGTTAAATACGCAGCTGGTAAATCAGGAGGTTTTATAAATAGTTCTGTGGAAGTGCGTGCAAAGATGTAAACCAGTAAAATTGCTCAGTAGTTTACTAATCAATAATCTTTGGGGAAAAAAAAAAATCCACATTTCAAAGCCTGAATTCCCATTAGCAATTTCATTGAATTAGTCATTTTCTCTTTTATGAGCAGCAGAATCGTATTCTGTGACCCAACTAAACAGCCTAAATTTTGTTTCATTCTCTGGTAAGTGATGGATTCAGTATTGATGGTAAAATTCATTTATGTCAAAGCAAAACTCTGTGTACATGAGAAGTAAGAGAGAGGTGGTTTTGACTCCTATTCCTGCTCAGTTTAAATAACTTAATCACTTCTCTTTTTATGAAATCTTTCATGGCTTGATAGCCCTCTGAAGTTCTATTGCGAGCTTTTAGTATCATTATGTGCATGCTGCTTGGATATCAAGGGGTTTTGTTAACTGATGAAAAGCTTTTTTTTCAAATTCAGTTTTCATAAAGTGTCCCATAATGCTTTTTTCTCATAAAGTTTGTGAACTCTCACAAAATAAGGATTCTACAATGGTGATGCATTCAAACAGTGTTTAAGGATAGGTTTTGTTTTTACAGCTTGAACAAGTCAGTGCCCATTTTAATCAAAACAAAAAATTCTAGTTATGTTCTGCTCAGGAAATGGGGAAGGATAAACTAAACATGGCAGTAATGAGGCTGGCTCTTTCTGATGTTTGTATTTTCAATTAATAAGAAAATACTTAGCTTCTGAACTGGATATGCCCAAATAATTACTTTTATGCAGAAGAGACTATATCTATATGTATGTATATCACACATACATACACTTACATACATGTATATATATCTGTATATCTGTATATGTATATATCTGTATACATATCTATCATATATATATGTATATCACACATATATACACATACATACATACATATATATATGAGAATGAAAGCAGTCCTACAGATGTGTGTCTTCTTAAGAACTTTGTTGTATTTCTTTTAGGGGCTGCCATATGAGATAGCAAGATGGGGTATTCCGTTAACTAGCTTCCCTGGTTTCTTCCTTGTGATTTTGAGATTGACTTTTTAAGATGTTGGTTATTCTCACCAGTTCATTTAGGTGGTTGTCCTGCAAAAAGTGAAAATAGGTATGTGGCTTTGTCACATGTTGTCAAATACTGTCTGAGGTAGAATTCATCAGGCCAGATTCATGTATTGGCTTTCAGACTTCTGAATTTGAGCTTGCTACCTTTGTGCTGAGTGGAAAGAAATAGGGCTTCCCAGATTACAATTCACCTGACCTATTTGAAATGACTACTAAAGGATGAGATAATTTATGCCTGGCATTGCCTATTTCTCTCCACCAACTGGAAAACACCACAATGGGAGGCTAGTGTGAATACATACGTGTACAACAGGTCAGGTATTTCCCATTTCTTGGGTATGGTGCTAGCACATAGTGCTGCTGCAGTCAGAGTAGGGCATTATTTGTGGTAGCTTGTTCATTTTGCAAAGAGAGCAAGTACTATTTATGGTCCTTTGTGCTGCCTGGAAAAAAAGTTTGAAAATAATAAACCAATATAATTTTCTTGCAAAATGTTGGTGTGCCTGTGGACACCAAAATTAGTCATTTAATCTTCAGGAAAAGGTTTTCTGGAGGAGCTTCCCCTCTTCAAGTCCCAAAGTATGGTGTCTGAAATGACAGGCTAATTTCAGATTCAGCTGTGATTGAGCACATGCCAATTTTTACATACTTTACATAACTAAAATAGAGCTGTCTTCAGAAATCTGTATATTAGGGAAATGAGTTCTAATCAGTGAAAGCTTTTTTCATAAGTGGATATATTCATATAATTTTTACTTTTTTTTTCAAACATGTAGCACTTAAAATTATATTAGGAAACTTGCAGAATTATTACTACATGGCTCATAGCAGCATATAGGAAATAATGGAAATGATAATTCTGTTATTTTCCCTAATAGATAAAAACTGATATTATATCAGTTGCATAATCATTCTCAGTCTAAAACAGCTGCCTTTCATCTGAGTAGTACTTTTTAAAGATGAACGAAAATAAGCTTCTCTGAGGTTTCTGGTTACATGATGCAGTTGTTAAGTTTGATGGTCTTCCTTTTTTATTTGTTTAAAGTAGAAGGACTAAAAATGATTAACCCAGATTAATTTAGAGTGAAACTTTGAGATTCTTATTAAGGAATGCTTTTCTGTTACTTACATACCCTGCAAGCCAAAAGGAAGTGTTTTTCGTACTAATCCGAAACCCAAAACTGATAAAACATGCAGAACGTAGAAATTGTTCCGAAATCTTACTCTTTATGTGATTACAGAATAGGATCACAGCACTGCCACTACCCAAAACATAGTTTATAGGGAAAAACTGACTAAAGATGTGGACCTGCTGCCCCTGGGCTTTTTCAAAACCTAATTTTGAAAGAAATATCTTTTAAAGATTAACTGCAGACAGAACTGTCTTTGCACCATGGTGCTTCTAAGTGTAGTAAGAACAAGTGTGAAATCATGCTTTTCTTTAGTTTGTGTATTTCTGCTGCCATGTAGGAAAAAGCTAAACTGAATTAGCAGATCTTTTGGATTTGATAGCTGGGTTAAATTTTATTCAGAAGCGTCTCACTGCAGACCCATTAAGTCTTGAGCATTGCATGTGGAATTCACATAACAGACTTTCACTTCATGTTCTCTGTGATGGTCTCTGCAGCATTTTTGTTTCTGTGCTGCTCTTTGTAGATGACAGGTATGCTTTAAAAGGATTTCTAATAAAAGGGATGTGTATCCATGGTCATTTGACCACATGCAATGTTGTGCCATGTAACAGAAAGCACATAAATACACTTTTTTTTTTTAACATGACACTAACAGGCTGTATCTGGCATTAAATAATTAAGTATAAGAATACGTAGAAGAGGATAAATGACATCACTTACATGGCTTTGATACCATGTGAGTCATGAGGGCATTGTTCTCACTCTTGGAACCTAAAGATCTAAGTGAATCCTGGAGTATTCCGCATACTAATACCCTTCTTCACACAGGATATCCAGCTGGGTGGTCAAGTTCTCATTTGCAGACCTGACTGGCCTTTTTTGTATCCCACCCTCAATTAGGAACCATCTGGGCTTAATATTTTTACTGTTGCCTTTTCCTGCTAATAGGAACTGTTAGCTAGATGGTTTTGAGTAATTGTGATACGCTGAACCTTTAAGTGGTCAAATTTACCATCTAGATCAAGAGGTAGATGCATCAGGGAATAGCTTTGCCAAGCCACTTATGTAGACAAGCTACAAGTGGTTTTTTTTCATTGCTCTGAAGATGCCTGCACAGAATGGTTCTTTGGTAGATCCTGGAAGCCCTGAGGAAGGGATTCTTCTGCAGCTGAGGTATATAAAAATGGAGTAAACTCTTCCATAGCACTGATCATTTGCTCATGATGTGAATGTCTAAAATAGATCAGATGAATTATGCCTTATAAGTTCTTGCTCTCTCAGTTGAAGGTAAAGAATGATTTGCTCAGATGAAGATGCTTATGTTTTAGACGTCTGTGTTAGGTCAGATGAATCTGGTCAATACCATTTATGATGTAAGTGTGCTTCAATGAATGGTATAAGGGATTTGGCTTATTAGAATTGTGTAGTTGAGGCAGAAATTGCAGAGAGCTGTGACTATAGAAAATCAAGGTATCAGCTCTTGTAGAACAAGGAGAATAAAATAACTGTCAGGCAGCTAAGTCATGTAAATCGAACTTCAGTGCTTCATGTAGTTTGAAATCTTTTCCCAAAGATATCAAGGAACCCTCCATGGGGTTGATCTCCAATGATGCACTATGGTAATCATAACAGTTAACATTCAACAGAGTTAATATCTGATGCAGTAACTGCTGTTTTTACCAAAACTGAATTGGCAAGGATGTTAATGCAATCTAAATAAAAAAAAAAATTAAGAATTTGAGTTAGGTGTCTAGGGTGGAAAAAAGCCATTTGAGTTTGTGCCTTCATAGCATTTCTTCCAAGAATCAATTTGGTCCAAATTGGTAAGGCAGATGCTACTTTTGATGTTATGTTTTGCTTTAAAGGCTATTTTCCCTTGCTAAGAGAATTATTTAGTATTTAGGATTATGGTATTTTTTTTTTTACAACCACCTGTAAAATGTGTAGTCATCAACTTGTATATAATTCCTATTAAATGTGAGGACCTCCATTTTAAAGGAATAAACAGGAGTTAAAATCCTTGAAAACACACCTTTGCAACAATACAGTAAGACAATGCGTTTGCTCATACTAATAAGGATTTGCAAACCTGGGGCCACCTTTAGTTTGTACCTTTTCCATGAGTGTGACAAACTATATAATAAATGTTGTTAATGCCATGTCTTACATTTGATTGTCTGAGGAGAAAATCAGTTCGGTTTAGGAAAGACATATCAACGTGTAGCATTGATTCTAGACACCAGTTTGAACACAGAGATGCTTTTAAATGGAGTGTGTCTAGTGCTTCTTTCTTTTATGGGTACTGTTAACACTGTTTGAAAATGCGTGATTTCATGCAGAGGGTGTCTATAAGTGAGTATGGTATACTGCACCAAGTTGAAGTTATTTTAGATACGGTGATAATACTGAATAATGATGTGAAGCCTTTCAGTAGTTTTGTTTCAGCTGAAATCCAGATTTAGTGGAATGCTTCAAAGTCAAAAAAACCCATTCTCTGCAACTTGAACAGTCTTGCTCTAAGAAATATGTGGACATTAGCATAAAGGTTGCACATGTTACACAAAGTGTAATTAAAGAAGCTTTGATCCCCCAAATGTCAACTAGCTTGCTAAGTGTCATAACAAAGTGTCAAGCATCTGGTATACAGTTAATTTGTAGTCATTAACTGCATATTGTTGATGTGACAGTTCGTTAGCAAAGCAAGCTTGACAGTTTGCATTTTGTTATTGATTGACACCTATAGACCTCCCCACCCGTCTAGTTTATGTTCCTTATGAGGGTTACTCAGGTTGCACTTTTACCTAATTAAGTTAGTTGGTCCAATATGGAGTGAATGTATATAGGATCCCAAGACCCCCAATTTCAAAGCAAGAATGTTTCTTGATTGCATGTATCTTGGCTGGTCTTCATTGGGCTGGCAATCAGTTTTACAAGTGCTTTTCTTCTGATAATATGGGTAATCTATAGGTTGTATTAACATATACCATCAGAACCACCTATTTGCGTTTATACAAAGCGCCCTACATTGTGACTCTTCCAATGTGGCCTACCAAAAAGCCTTTCTCCTGCATTCCATTTTGTACTATGCAGCATAAATGTGTTTTGGTTTGTATAGCTTGTTAAATATTCAGTAGCATTCTGCATAATTTTGAAAGCTGGAATTAATTAAAATAATTAAGAGTGTTTTTTGGTTTTGGTTCCAATTTCCTCTTCCCCCCCATATGACATGAAGGTAGTCTATCAACAAACTGAGCATGGTAATGAGCAGCAATAAATATTACACAACTGTTCTTATATCCAAAAAGGAATTTGTGTATATTTTTTATAATGGGTGATGAAAGTGGGTTATAAAAGAAGTAATACAAGGAATTCTGATTCAAAGCAGTTAGGTGTTTTGATGTTTTTCAGGCATTTCCACAAACTTCTGTTATTTTCTAAATTAAATCAAATTGTACAGCTTGCACTTTCAAAGTTCATGCTTATGACTAAAGAGAGAAATACTAAGGAACTCCTTTATGATTCACTTTATTTATCAGTCTTCAGATGTTGAATCTATCACCCACTCCACAAGAATTGGAATAGATTAATTTTTTTTCAGAGCATGTTGCTTTTGCTTAGACTGATTCCGAGATACTGTCTGAAGCCAGATACAAGGCTTTGCCCAGTTCCTTCAGTTATGTACACTCTAGTCTACCATTCTGGTAGTCCTCATACTTGCATCTTAATGTGTCCCTGTGCTTGCTTCTGGAAGTGTGCTAGCTAATGATACTTCTCATGTCCTGTGTCATATGCGTCTGTGAGTAATAGCACTTGGTTTTCCATCAATATACCATTTTTGTTCTATACGAAAGTACACACGGATTTGTCATACTGATTTTAGGTTGCAGTCTTTACCTTTGTTTTATTTAGATTTATTTTAACAAAAATTGAGATACCTGACTTCATTATTTTATATTTTAATTATTATGGAAAGGCAGCGTAATGAATAATGTATATGGAGTGCTTGAAAGAAATAAGAAAGGAGAAGCAAAAAGTATACATTTATTGGTGTTTATGCCTCTCTGGTGCTCTAAAGAGATTTCTTCATCCACCACTGCTGGTGGTATTGCATGATGCTGAGGGAAAGGCTGAGTGTTGGACTTGCTTCCTTTTTATTGATTCCTTATGCTTGACATACTTCAAGGTTTCCCATAATTTAAAGTGGGGGAAGACTGCACATTGCCACATTCTCATTCAAATAACGACAATTATTTGTTTATTCTTTAAAGGTGTTCTGTTTTCTTTTCTCTAAGACTTTGAAATTTTAGAAAAACGTTGACTCTGTAAATTAGAATTTCTTAAATGGTTTTAAATTGTGCCCCTGGTATGTACCCAGCACAGGTGGCTGGCCTTGGCAGAGACTTTATTTTTGTGCAGATTTATTAGTAAGGAGCAATTTCTGTATTGTGTTAAAAATGTTTTGGGTTCTAGCAGCATGAATACTATGAGTACTAAAGTAACCCAGTGCTTAAACATAAATGAATTCTTATTGAGACTGAAATTCATTTAATAGAAAATCTAGCATTTTGCCTGTACAGTAAAAAAACAGTACCATTTTTCATCATATTCAGGTTACTAGAGTGTGGTCCAAGTTTTGTTCAGAGTGATTGAAGAAAGCAATTTGAATATCCGCTCTCATTTGCTGTGCTGCTGTTCCTACATGGAGGCTGTTCCACTTGCTGCTGGTTCAATATTAGAAAAACAGTTTCCTTACTGACTGCCTTTTATCAGGAACAACATGGCAGTTCTATCTTATAAGGTGATCCTTCTTGAGGAGGCTTGTCTGAATGAGAAGCTGCATTTCAGAACACATTCTAGCTCAGTGTTTAACGGAGCATGTGTATAATGCTTGAGGACAGTTTTGTGGCTGTTATAATTTAACATAACTTTATTGCAGTTTGTGGAACTGTAGTAGTTTTCACCGAGAATCTGTGCTACTTTTTTTGTATAGTGATGCTGAGCAGCTCTTTCTGTGGTTGATTACTTTTACTTTGTCAGAAATGTTGCTCTGTTTTTCATTCCTTTGTATCTGTAGTAGTTTAATTCACAAACTTAACCATTTCTGGTAGTTAGCTATTTCACATACATTAAATAAATTATTAGGTTTTCAGAAAACATTTGAAAGCAATTGATTGAAAATTCCTGTAATAGTGAAAGGAAAATTTGAATTTTTAAAAAAATATGGCTGGGTGAAAATAATTAAATATTATTTTTGGTTTTAATGAATGAGTAATGCATCTGCGTATCCTTTAGTGATGCTAAAATGAAGATGTGACTTTTCCTCCATTTTTTGCTTTTTTTTGTGGTGAAGATTGGTACTGTTCAGAAAACTAATTCTTACGCTGTGTCTGTTCAAACGTTTGACATGAGGATAGGATGTTCTTTCCAGTGGAAGCATTCAGCACTGGCTAAATTAAAGGACATAAAAGAATGTAAAAAGGGGGAAGACTGGCTCTCCAACAGCTGCTCTTCTTTTAATTCCCACTTTTACAAATCGAATCCAGATATTATCCAAACTCCAGAACTTCAAACATGGTTGTTTTCAAACTATTCAGTGAAAAAAAGAAAAAAAATCTTCGCGTTCTTTCTGAATGATATTCCACTTGAAAAAAAAAAAAAGGAGGCAGAGGAACTCTTTGTGAACTACCTTTATGTTAATCCTTAAAATTGTGGCAGATTATACAAAAAATCTTCCTGGACTTGCTCAAAACTTATCCCGTTGGCCGATAAATATAATTAGTCCTCCTTCTTGTAGTAAATCAGGTCTCTGCTTGATAAATATATAGCATGAAAATCCCACTAGCAGACATGAAAGATGAGATGTGCACTTTCCTACATTACTGTACTTTTTAGAAGAACTGGTTTGTTCATGTTGCCTCTGGAACAGACAAGGCCTAGAGAAGAGAAATGTTCTCTTTGGGGACACTTCCTTCAGTGGGTACATCTATGTCAGGTTCAGGCCCCTTGACATGAACATCAGCCAAATGCTGGTAACCTTGCTGACACTAAGCAGGATAGGACATATATACTGATGTCCCTAAAGCTAATAATTTAATTGCTGGTTTTCTGTTTATTGGTCCAAAGTAAGGCAAGGCTAAGAGGCCCTATCAAGCAGAACTTAGAGGGACCAGTCATTTGAAAATGACCATTAAGGAGGAGCAAGTGGGAATCCAAATTTATTGTTATTGATTACAATGAAGGTGCTTTTTAAATCACCTAGCTTGATTTAAAATAGCCATGAGCACAAAAACCTGGCTTGAGTTTTGGCAGTTTTAACTAGGGCTAGAAGCTAGGTCAGTCTCAGACTGCTTTTCAGATCTTGAATGCTACTTAAACTTTTTTGCACAACAGATGTACCCCAAAGCTTCTGCCAGTATTCAGAATGCTGGTGCTTATTCCTGGACATTTACTTTTGCAGTAAGATAGTCTTTGGACATTTACTTTTGCAGTAAGATAGTCTTTGAAACCTCTTCTTCCCACAGATGCTTTTGAAACCTTTGAAACTTCTTTTTCCGGGGACAGTACTGCACGTCTGGTGCAGTATTTACTTGACACCAGAAAATTAATATATGGCTTTACAATTAATGTCCTCTTTCACCTTCTCCAGATCCTCTCTTCTGCTCCAGCATCTCAAGCAGAGATGCCTCATCTCCTTATGCCCAGAGAAAAAATACTAAATTATATCCATTACACAGTGCTGAGCCAGTGAAGGCATAATAGATACTGTGTGCAACAACTCCAGTACCTTTTTTTATTTGCTACTATTATCTCAGATACAGTTCCCTTTCTTATAAATGCAGAAAGGAATTTCTGATGTTGTTGGGCAACCAATATTAGAAACCAATTTGTGAATAGGGATTTTTAGTATTGAATTTCAAGGAATTATAACTGATGAAATCTTTGCTAGTTGTGGACAATGTAAAATCCAAAATTTTTAGGTCCTCTGATAATATCAGTGCACACTTTTATTTGTTTAGAATTGTGAGACATGATTCCGATCAGGTTTCTACTATTTAGGAAGCAAATGTCATTTTGATACCAAGATGGTGAAGTTTTCTGTTGACTTTATAGGGAATCTGGGTTTTTTTTTTAAAATCCACTGGTAAGGTCTGCATTAAAGCTGTAAGCCTCTTCCCAGAGAAGATTAGTGTGAGGGCATGCCATGCTCACTCTGCATCTTTTCTGTCTTCTGTCCTTTGCACTTTGTGAGAAAATGAATTAACTCCTGATTGGCCTGTTAGCATGGCCAGAATCCTCCTAGCATATCTTTATCGGCAGATAGAGATAACTGAGTGAGATGCAACTGCTGGTGTAGCTGCATAATGTGTCCAGTGGATTCTCTCAGAGGGGTTGTAAGATGGGTTTTGCAGACAAAAGGCTAGAATTTCTTCTGGTATACATTGACATGGACCCATTGACTAAAAGCAGACCTTTTAAGGTAAAACAGCTGAGAATATGGCATAAAATCATGAGCATAGTGTTGAGAAGTATGTAATTTTTTTTTCAATTACATATTTTTTTTCTTTTGTACATAGTTAGCATTTGTGAATAGTTTCTTCCATCGACCTGTTGGTTTGACTAACCGTGTGAAATACTGTGCCATAAGCGGCTTTTAGTTTTGTTCCTGGTTTTTTTTTTTTTTCTTTAAATTAGAAAATAAATTTTGAGCTTGCTCACCCAAAAGTTTTCCTGGCTTGTTCCAGGGAAAAACAACAAAACTGTCTCCAGTTTCTGGCTGTATTAATTTTAATCATGTTTTTTCATTTGCATACTTACCTTTGAATTAACACCATTTCAGCTTTCTCACTAATCAAATGTGGATTATCACAAAGTCATTCTCAAATCAAAGTGATTAGGGAAGAATTTGTATTTTGTTGAAACATAGCTAATATTCCACTTCTTTTTCCTTCTAACTAAATTTAGAAGGTACAGACTGTATTCATCAGGCTATTCTGCAGAACCCTTCTGGATGTGGTAGGAAGGCTGATTTGTATGCATGAACTCTCATTCTTGTGTTTGTGCTAGCTTTAAGTAGCAACACAGCTTTTAATTGTGAGGTTTTAAGTTCTGCAATTAAAATTTACCCTTTCTACTGAGAGGATTGAGTGATAGTTTTTTGATTTACTTAAGACAGTTTAGACAAATTACATTTAAAAGCACATAAAGATTCAAGAAGCATTTCCTGACTGTAAGGAGGTCAATATGTCTTAGGCACATTTGCTGAAAGTTTTACTTTGAATAGCTAATGATTTTTTTTCTTCTACTGTATTGCAGAGAACAGGAGAAGATGCTATAAAGGGTTTTCCTGTAAATGCCATCCAGGGAATCAGTTTTGTTGAAAACCATGAGTAAAAGACCTTGGAAGAATTTAGTTGATGAGTTTTCCATTGTGCAAGATTATGTCAATAGCATTCATTTTATTAGAAGTCTAAAAGTCAAATATGTACAAAATATCCAAAGTACCTTAAGCGTATTTTCATATTTATAAAGTAGATAAATGATGTTTAGGAGATCATCAAGGAATCTTGAGATATATAGGTAGAGTTCATACTGTAGAGTTTTGTAAATTATGTGTATGTGATGTCTTCTCATTAGAAGAAAAAGGAATAATAACATTGTTAACTGCTTGGGTTTAGATTTGTTAACTGTATATTAACTGCAGCTGTGCAAAAAAATTTAAGTAGCTCCTCAAATTGGTAGATTTGTAAAATTGCATTAAAATCATGTATGTGAGTTCATGTACTGTTATCTGCTTACGATAACGTGGACTACTGGATGTGCTTTAGTTTGTATCTGCATTAATACATCTTTTAGAAATTTGTCCAATCTTGATATCAAAGTTCTTCTAAGAGTATGAGTCCAACCAGTGACAATTTTATCAGTAATCAAAAAGTTGTTTTGATTATAATCTGAAGTTTAAATTGAAGGTTTGGTTGTTTTTTTTTTTGTGGGTTTTTTGTTTGTATGTTTGTTTGTTTGTTTTAAGAAGCTGGAAAAAACTCTTATTTTGATTTTCTTGGATTTTTGCTCCATTCACATCACTGTTGTTTCTGGAAGTCCTCACTGTGGACTGTTGCACTACTTAGTTCAGATATTCAGTCCCTGCCCCAAAGAGTCCTGAGTCTAAGTATAAGCAAAAGACAACAGATGAATGCTGCCATATGGAGTATATGCAAATGAGATAATATTGATCAACATGATAAGCACGCTGTGACTCTTAAACTGCATGTAAACCTTTTTTACAGTTTGCAGACAACTTCGTCACATTCCCATTTCACATATATATACTTCATGGTCACAGCTGCAATAATAGTAATACAAAGGTTAATAAAGAACCTTCAAGCTGTCAAGAATAATTTACATTAAAAAATAATCACATGTTGCAGATGTCCTCAAAAATGCATACTTTTAACAATACAGTATACTGTTGTGTATACTTAAAATACAATATAAAATTATTCTTTTGTCTG